>NC_136069.1:1215828875-1218228875 GCF_964261635.1 Lissotriton helveticus
ACCATAGTCAGGTTTCTACCTTCCTACATAACCCCCCCCAAACAAAAGGAGATACGGCTATCCTTGCCAGGTAAGCCTATATTGCCTGAGTGGCCATATAAGGAAGTACCAGCACTGGCATGGTTACCCCCTATCTCATGGTCCACTAAGCAATCCCTCACCCTAAGGGTATCTGAGGGTCTCCACCATAGGGAATCTCTACCTGTGGTGTGTTTTGGCAAAGGAAAAGGCTGGTGCTGAAATGGAGTACTGAAGTGAGGCTCCACTAATTTTGGGCTCAGCTTCCTCCAATCATTTTCCACCATAGAGGCCTTTCTTTCCAAGACTGAGTTGTTTTGGGCTCTCAGGGTCAACCTCTGGCTACCTACAGCTGGAGGTTGGGTCCCTCTGTTTGGCTTACTGGAGGGACAGGTCAGGTTTGGGGCCCTTAGGTCCCAGGTCTGGCTGTGCCCAACAGTGTCCATCTGTGGGAGGTCCCTAACTAAATTTAAGGGGGATCCCTCAGTAGTTTGTTTTATTTTCACTTGGCTAGGATTACTAGCTTCAGTGCCCTTAATCTGCTGATTGGGAAGTTCTTTTGGACAGGGGGCCCTTTGGGGTCCACCACTGGCCTCCCTGACCTCTACAGCCCTGGGCTGACTGAGGCAGGGTAGAGAGGGGCAGGTTACCTGCTCCAGACTGGGTCCCACCTTGGAAGGGTCCACTGACATCAGGGGCTCTGCCAGGCTAGGCCTGACTACCTCTGGGGCAGTTCCTTCACAAGGGGTCAGATCAGTTCCCTGAGGAGGCTGATCCTTTCCTAAAGTCTGGTGGGAGGGAGATTTCTCTTCCTCCTCAATGCTCTCTGTCTGAGTGGAGTGATCCATAGTTTCAGGCTTCACAACACTGTCATCTGTCTGAGTTTGAGCTGTGGCCATCACAACTCTCCCAACCTTTTCAGGAGGGGGCTCAGTTTGGGTGTGGGCTGTGACCATCACAGCCTTTACAACCTGTTCTGGGAAGGAAGTTGTCTGAGATTGGGCTGTGACTGGCACAGCCCTCCTGACCTGTTCAGGGAGGACATCTTGGACTGGGGCTGTGGCTATCACTGCCCCACTAACCTTACCATGGAAGTTTACCATTTTAGAACGGGTTTCTTGCTCTACTTCAGCCCAGGCTGAGAGCTCTAAATCATTCCCCAGTAGGCAATCTACAGGCAAGTTTGGTGACACTGCCACTCTCTTGTGGCCAGTGACACCTCCCCAGCTGAGATTTACCACTGCCATGGGATGATTTCTCTGTACTCCATCAATATTGGTCACCTGGTATGTGGCACCAGGTAAAAGTTGCCTTGAGGGGACTAGACTCTCAGTCACCATAGTGATGCTAGCCCCTGTATCTCTATAGGCCTCAACTTTTATACCATTGATGAGGGGCTCCTGTCTGTACTTGCCCAAAGTGTTGGGACAAGTTGTGAAGTTGGCAAACCCCATGTCAGTCTCACAGACAAGAGTATCTAAGTTTGGGGACCTGGTTAGGCCAGAGTCCCCAGGAACTCCCAAAGTAAATGCACCCAAATTCTTGGGGGCACTCCCACCACCTGGGGGATTACTACTAATAGTAACAGGAGGTTTGGGAATGTTACTTGGGGGTATGTTCTCCTTATTGTTATTCTTTGGGCAACTGCTGTCAGTTTTCAAATGACCCACCTGTTTACAGGGATAACAATAAGGTTTCTTCTGGTTATTAGAAGGATTCTGGGACCCACCCCCCTCAGAGGATTTTTGGGGCCCTGATGTGGTTTGATCTGAAGATTTATTCCCACCCTTCTCTTGAGGCTTGGTTGATTCCTTTTTCTGGTCACCACCTTGGTTCTTAGGCCTAATCCTGGTTCTGACCCACTTGTCTGCCTTCTTACCCAATTCTTGTGGAGAGGTCAGATCAGAGTCTACCAGGTGCTGGTGTAATAACTGGTTCTGACAATTATTTAAGACTTGCTCTCTCATAATAAGATTATACAATCCTGTGAAGTCAGTAACCTTGCTACCCAGTAGCCAGCCTTCCAAAGCCTTAGTGGCACAATCAACAAAGTCAGACCAGTCCTGAGACTGAGTTTTCTGGGTGTCTCTGAACAGCAACCTGTACTGCTCAGTGGTTAAACCAAACCCATCAACCAGTGCATTTTTCAGGACCTGGTAATTGTTAGCATCCTCAACTCTAGTAGTGAGGAGCTTATCTCTACCTTTGCCATCAAAGGAGAGCCACAGTATAGCTGCCCACTGACTTTGGGGAATGCACTGCACAGTGCAGGCCCTCTCCAAAGCAGCCATCCATTTCTGGATGTCATCCCCTTGTTTAAAGGGGGGCACTATCTTTGTCAGGTGTTTAGTATCTAAACCCTTCTCTTTTTCTCTTGGGAGATTGCTGCCACCAGTGGGAATTGTCCCACTCATCTGCTGCTCTCTAGCAAAGGCAAGCTTCTCTTTGGCCAGGGCAAGTTCTTCCCTTTCAATCCTCAGTTTAGCTTGTCTCATCCTTGCTTCATGCTCCCTTCTTTGAGGGGAAGTCAATCTCCTCTATCAATCAATCAAGGACATTTATAGAGCGCACTACTCACCCAGGGGGTCTCAAGGCGCTAGGGGGGGGGCGGGGTGCTGCTACTGCTCGAACAGCCAGGTCTTGAGCTTCTTCCTGAAGGAGAGGTGGTCCTGGGTCAGGCGGAGGTGGGTCGGAAGGGAGTTCCAGGTCTTGGCGGCCAGGTAGGAGAAGGACCTTCCTCCTGTTGTCGCTCTTCGGATGCGGGGGACGGCGGCGAGGGCGTGGTTGGTCGATCGGAGGTGGCGTTTGGGAGCGTAGAAGTTGAGGCGGCTGTTGAGGTATCCTGGGCCTTGGTTGAGTAGGGCTTTGTGTGCGTGGGTGAGGAGCCGGAAGGTGATTCTTTTGTTGATCGGGAGCCAGTGCAGGTCTCTCAGGTGTCTGGAGATGTGGCTTCGTCTGGGGATGTCGAGGAAGAGTCTCGCCGAGGCGTTCTGGATACGCTGGAGTCTCTTCTGGAGCTTGGCGGTGGTTCCGGCGTAGAGGGCGTTGCCGTAGTCCAGACGGCTGGTGACGAGTGCCTGGGTGACCGTCTTCCTGGTTTCGGTGGGGATCCACCGGAAGATCTTACGTAGCATGCGCAGGATGTTGAAACAGGACGAGGAGACGGCGTTGACTTGTCTGGTCATGGAGAGGGAGGAGTCCAGGATGAAGCCCAGGTTGCGTGCGTGGTCTGTCGGTTTGGGTGCGGTGCCCAGGGCGGGGGGCCACCAGGAGTCGTCCCAGGCGGAGGGCGAGGAGCCCAGGATGAGGACTTCCGTCTTGTCTGAGTTCAGTTTCAGGTGGCTGGTTGTCATCCACTCGGCTACGTCTTTCATCCCTTCGTGAAGGTTGGCTCTGGCGGTGGCGGGGTCGTTGGTGAGGGAGAGAATCAGCTGGGTGTCGTCGGCGTAGGAGATGATGTTGAGGTTGTGTTGGCGTGCGATGGCCGCGAGGGGGCTCATGTAGACGTTGAAGAGGGTGGGGCTCAGCGAGGATCCTTGAGGGACGCCGCAGATGACTCCGGTGGCCTCTGACTTGTACGGTGGTAGGCGGACTCTCTGTGTTCTTCCGTCGAGGAAGGAGATGATCCATTCCAGTGCCTTCTCGTGGATTCCGACGTTGCTGAGGCGCTGCACTAGGGTGCGGTGGCAGACAGTGTCGAAAGCTGCGGAGAGGTCTAGGAGGATGAGGGCCGCTGTTTCTCCGTTGTCCATCAGGGCTCGGATGTCATCGGTGGCAGCGATGAGGGCGGTCTCGGTGCTGTGGTTGGCTCGGAAGCCAGACTGTGAGTGGTCGAGGGATCCATTCGTCTCGAGGATGGTGGCCAGCTGTTTGTTGACGATCTTCTCGATGACTTTGGCTGGAAACGGGAGGAGCGAGATGGGGCGGTAATTCTTGAGTTCGGTGGGGTCCGCTGTAGGTTTCTTGAGTAGGGCGCTGAGTTCAGCGTGCTTCCAGCTCTCCGGGAAGGTGGCGGTGTCGAATGAGGTGTTGATGATGTCCCGCAGGTGGGGTGCGATGACAGCGTCGGCCTTGTTGAAGACATGGTGAGGGCAGGGGTCGGTTGGAGATCCGGAGTGGATGGAGTTCATCATGCGGACGGTGTCTTCGGTGCTGATCGGCGTCCAGGCGCGGAGGGTGGTGGTGGGGGGCAGTGGTTCGGTCGTGGCGTGCGTCGGTTGAGTGCTGAAGCTGTTGTGTATGTCCGCGATCTTGTTGTGGAAGTAGGAGGCGAGGGAATTGCAGAGGTCATGCGAAGGGGTGATGTCGTTGTTTCCGGCGTTGGGGTTGGAGAGCTCTTTCACGATGTTGAAGAGTTCCTTGCAGTTGTGTGCGTTGTTGTCCAGTCGGTCCATGAATGCAGTTTTCTTGGTGGTGCGGATCAGTTGGTGGTGCTTCCGGGTGGCAAGCTTGAGGGTGGTCATGTTGTGCGGAGTTGGTTCCCTTCTCCAGTCTTTCTCGAGGGCTCGGCAGTTCTTCTTGGAACTCATGAGTTCGTCGGTGAACCATGGGGCCTTCTTGCTGCCGGGTCTGTTGGGCGGGGTCCTCAGTGGGGCGAGTTCGTCCGCGCAGTTGCTGATCCACTTCGTGAGGTTGTCGGCGGCCTGGCTGGGGTTCGCTGAGCTGGCGGGAGGGTGCTTGCTCAGGGAAGCGGCGAGCTGGTCGGCTGTGATCTTGTTCCAGCTTCTTCGAGCAACCTGTTGCTGGTGGTGGTGGATCGCCGTTCTTCTGAAGGTGAAGTGGACGCAGCTGTGGTCCGTCCAGTGGAGTCCGGTGGTGTGGCTGAAGGTGATGTCTTTGCTGGATGAGAAGACGGCGTCGAGTGTGTGTCCGGCGAGGTGGGTGGGGGTGGACACCAGCTGCTTGAGACCGAGGGTGGCGAGGTTGTCGAGCAGGGTGGTGGTGTTGCGGTCGTTGTTGTTCTCCAGGTGGAAGTTAATGTCCCCCAGGAGGATGTAGTCGGCGGAGGGGAGGGCGTGCGGGCTGATAAAGTCGGCGATGTCCTCGCTGAATTGTGTGCGTGGTCCCGGGGGTCGGTAGATCAGGGTGCCTCTGAGGGTGGTTTTGGGGTCCGTGTGGATCTGGAAGTGCAGGTGTTCGGCGGTTGTCAGGGTGTCGTCGGTGTTGGTCTTGATGCGGATGGTGTCCCTGTAGATGATGGCGAGGCCTCCTCCAGTCTGGTTGTCGCTGTCTCTTCGGGTGATCTTGTAACCCTCTGGGATGGCGATGGCGATGTCGGGCGCTGAGGAGTCGTTCATCCAGGTTTCCGTGAGGAAGGCGACGTCTGGGTCTGTGGTGTCGAGCAGGTTCCAGAGCTCGACGGCGTGTCTGTGGACGGAGCGGGTGTTGATCAGGATGCACTTCAGGTGGGTGGTGCTGGTGTTCGGCTTGGTGGGTGCTGGTGTGGCGTGGGTCCGGTTGCAGGTGAACTTACAGGAGTGGCAGCTGAAGGATCCGTGGGTGCTTCTCGGTGTGGCTCGGTAGCAGCCCGGGGTTCGGCCGGTGTTGAGTGCGTTGAGTTCGGTGGCGTCGTAGGTCCGGCGGGTCGGCTTCCGACGGTGGGGGCCAGGGGTCCTGGCACTGGGCGCGGTCCAGGTGTGGACGGGCGTAGACGGGCTTACCTTTGGCGCACCTTCGGCGCTCATTCGGTGCTCCCGCTGCGCGCGTCCGCTGCGCGGTCGCTCCGGGGGCGTCATAAGAAGGGAGCCGGTAGGGAGGGTCTGCGGGGAGGCGGGAGCGGGCCGACCAATCGGCTGGCGGGGGGGCGGGGCCGCGGGCTGGCAGCGGCGGGAAAACGGGAGGCCGAAGCACGGAGGGCGGCCCTGCGGCGGCTGGGGCAGCGTCAGCGGCGAGGATCTGGTGCAGCGGGCAGCGAGGATCTGGTGCAGCGGGCAGCAGGTAAGCAGGTAGGCTGAGGGGGCGACCAGGCCAGAGGCGCAGAGTTCCTTCTCCTCTGAGAAGAGGCATTAGAGTGCAGAGATCTAATGGAGTCCCTAGAAAGAGATCCTCATCCCCAACTGCATTCTCAGTGTCAAGGAGGTCTGGATCTCCAATGGTGCCCTCTAAGGCTGGCATATTCCCATCTAACTGAGAAGCTTTTCTAGCATCATATGTCTCTAAGAGATCTATCAGAAAGGGAATGGTGGGGTTAGACCCCTGTTTCAGTTTCCTGGAGGTACACACTTGTCTCATCTCCTGGAAACTGAGAGCTGCATATCTTGATTTGACCTGTGGAGGGTCAATAACCACTAGGGGAGTCTCTGAAGACTCTCCATGGGTAGACATGCTTTTCTAGTGAGGTGTAAGTGGTGCACTTACCTACACTATTTGTTTGCCTACTGATCCCTTGCTAGAGTTGTAGTTTAGGGTGTGCTAGGCCCTAGGAGCTACAACAGCTGGTTCAGTAGAACTCAGAGTATTCTAAGCTAAGTTATATGTACCTTTAGTACTTATGTGATCTTCCAAATGATATTCTTAGGATATGTGTGGTAAAACAACAGCAAGCTCAAATCCCACCGCTGCCACCAATGTGAGGAGTTGGCCTGATATGCAGTGCTCACTATTCTAGTGATCACTATGTATCAGTCCAAACAACCCTTATTGATGATTGGTTGTAAGTCAACCTTATAGACCAGCTATCCTAGTAGCATGGATACGAGCAGTCTAAGGCTAAGACTCTAGAGGGCGTGTTAAGCCAGCTGTTTTACCATCACATTACCCCTTGAACACCAAGTGAAAGGACACCACACAAGTTGTTATGAAAATAAACAGATATTTATTTATAACAAGACTACCCTGAACTCTTTATGAGTCAGGGAGCTAAGCACATAACAAAACTCTTAAGAAAATACTTTAAGTTGCACAATTTACACAAATGCCCTAGGGGCACGAAAAACCATATACACAGTAAGTGGAATGCGAACTTGCTAGCAGGTAAGTAGTACTTTTCTAGACTCAGGAATCGCTAGGCCTACAATTCTAAACACTGGGATTAGATGCAGGAGGCCTGTGGACGTCGTGTGCAGAGTGGGAACTCTCACGCGTAAGGCGGGAAAAAGTCTATGGAGGCTAGCAGTTGCAAAGTTACTGTTCTCGGGCGAACCCGACTAGGTGGGTCGAAAACAAGAGTGGATCCGAACACTTAGGGTGTTGGACTATGCTGGAGCACCGGAGTACTCAGGTTACCTAGCCCAGGGGCTGCGGCTGCATAGGGTTGAAGTTGCGTCGGAAACCCTCGTTGAAGATCCAGGAGCCTGAAGAAAGAGTTGCTGGCAGGCGGCCAGTGAAGAAAGTTCGGAGTGATCCAAGCCTGGATCAGGGAAGAAGAAACCTGTAAGCAGAGGGGACCAAGTTCTGAATCACTAGCGAGTGATTTGAGTGGGCACCAGGATGGCACCGGACGAAGTCACCTCAGCCAGGTGAGTGGGGGCTGCTGGGCTCTGCAGTCTCTCGGACCAGGAGGCGTTGTCGGCGACCAGGATGGAGGTGCGAGCTGTCCCACGAAGGTTCTTGCTGTCGACGTCGCTGGACCCAGGATTGGGCAACAAGTCTTGGCAAATGCAAGGCCCACGCGGTGGACCTAAAATGGCGTCTTGAGTGGACCAGGAGGGTCCAGGGTGCTCCTCTTTTGGAGGGGAGCAAGGGCTAGTCTGGAGCAACCAGACCAGCAGTGGTTGTCGTCGTGGAGCGTCGTGAGGGGGCCACTAGCCAACGGGCAAGCGACCTGGACAACGCGGTGGGCAGCAAAGAGCAGAAGGTCCCCACGCAGATCTCGTGGATGCAGGGGGGCTGAACTTCGGTGCTGGAGCTGCTCAGGGTCGGGGCTTCTCTTACCCCAAAGCACTCGGTCGAGGGTCACTCGGGAGTCGTGCTGGACAAGCGTCGTGCAGTTCTGAAGATGGCCGGTCCCTCGAGGTCTCGTCACACCCACGGATCACAGCTGGGCTGATGATGTAGGTTGAGGTCAGAGGTGCCAGGGAAGCCGGTTCTCATCGTGCTGGAGCAGTCTTGATCCGAAGGAGAGACTGGCAACAAACCGCGATGCTTGGTTGGTGCCTGCTGCGGCAGGGTGACTACTCCTTAGTCACAAGGGAGAAATCTTGAGAAGAGTCTTGAGTTCATTCTTGCAGAAAGTAGTTTCAGGATTCAAAGATGATCTGATTTGGAAGGGGGCCAGTTCCTACCTTTATCCTGAAAAAGGGGGCTGGCACGCGACTAGGTCCTGCCCTATGGGTGGGACCAGGAGGGGGTGGTTACACCCCTCTCCTTTGGCGGGCTTTCCCCAGGCCAGGGGCTGGAGTGCCCCTGGAACTGGTTTCAGCTGGCCTATGCACAGTGAGCACCGGGGTGCCACTTGCAGTCACCTTCCTCTAAAGCCCTGCCTACCTAGAATACACAAAATCCTGTCTGGGACGGTGCTGGCACCGCCCCTGGCAGGAAACCCTTTGTCCTTGCCTCCTGGGCTGGGAGGACTCCCAGCAGGAGGAGGGCAGACTTGTGTCTCGGTGGCAGCATCCATTTTGTGGAGCTAAGGCTCTGTTTGACTTTAACCGGGGTTACAGGTTACATACATGTCGTGTCCCTCTAGAAGGGTGGAATGCTAACCCCGTCGCCAGAATTGGCGAGGGGTTAGTATTCCAATTCGTATGACACCTTACTCGACATGTTTTGATAAAGCGATACCAGAGTTGGCATATAACCGCGAGGATTATAATGCACTTAAGAGTATATGGTATGCGATATCATGGAAACGGCTAAGGGATGGATCCCGAAAGCCGCAAACAGGCTCAGCTCATGCCAGAGCACTATCTCACACGATTCCAAGCACTCTGCCTTCAGGATTGTCAAGGCCTGCCATAGGAGTGACTGATAGGAGATCTGTGTGTCCATTTTAGGGTTAGATATAGGTATACTATATCTAAAGCAAAGGGTGATTACACCACCTTGCCCCAGCTGTCGTGCAGCCAGTTGTGTCAGATTTGGATGGCCAGCCAGGGGTGGCATAATACATGCTGAAGCCCCTGGTAGGCCCTGGGTACACCTATGCCCTGGGTACCTAAGGTGCACTGTACAGGGACTGATAAGGTGACTCAGTATCCAATTAGATATGTACCTAAGGTACATGGAATCCATTTTACAGAGAGAGCAGTAGGCCTGGGGTCCTGAATAGCAGGCCCCAGGTCAACTAAGTCAGAAAACCAGCAAAACACCAGGCAAAAAGTTGGGGGCAACCATAGTCAGGGATCTACCTTCCTACAGTTCCCTCCCACTCAAAGGATCCTGCTGGATTCTTTAAGGAATTAGGAGATGTATTAATGATGGGAACATATACTCTTTCTGATATCACAGCAATTCTGAAATTATTGTTGCCATCAGGTATATATGACAAACTAAGAGAAAAGGAGTGGGAAGTAGCAGGTGAACACATTAGATGGACTGAACTTCAGAATGACGAAAATACTAGAGTAGCAGGTCAAGGTATAGGAGACAGACTAAAAGCACTTCCTGGCACTATTTTAAAGGTGCTACCACAGTTACTAACAGTGAAAAAGGAGGACTGGGATGCTATTTCCTCCTGCAAACAGAAACATGGTGAAGACATAGGAGATTATTACACCAGACTTGAAAAATGTTTTGCGGTAAATAGCGGCCTTACGCCGACAAGTGAAGCTTACCCGCATCTGTTTGTTTCCAAATTAGTAGATAACGCCTTGCCAGCCATTAAGGACAGAGTACTAAAAGTAGAAAGTACCTGGCAAGCACATACACCTCCACAGGTGTTACAAATGCTACAATATCACCAGAATCGCATTAGGGATGAAGAAGAAAATGATAAGAAACGCATGAAAGACACAAAGATGAAAGCATTAGTAGCCCAAACTGCACCCCAGCATCATCAGACACCAAGTAGCCAGACAAATATAAAAAGCACTTGTAATTATTGCAAGAAGATGGGACACTTCGTTAAAGATTGCCCAGTCTTAAAGCACAATTTGGCTACTGGTAAGACCCAGCCACGCCCATATCAGCCAAAACAGAATGGTTCCCTAGACAGTTCAACACCTTCAGTTCCACCGACAACACAAATGGCCCAAATGAACATTATACACAGCGACTACACTGAATATTACCCAGATTTCTCATGATGTTGCCCATAGAGAGAAGATGACAAACTGCCCCTAATCCCCATTCCAGTAGATCAGACGGGTCCATTTATAGAGGTCCGACTTCTTGGGGAGGATAGGAAATTTCTACTAGACACTGGGGCCAGTAAAACAACAATAAGCCATCAAGAGGTCCCAGAGGCTCCTCTCTCGGGTTCAAAAAGTATTTCTCTGAGTTTCTCGGGACAACCTGTGACAAACGCCACGTCAAAACCACTGCCCTTACAGGTTGGTCCCCTCACGACAACTACAGATCTTATATTGACAAAATCATGTCCAGAAAACTTGCTTGGTGTAAAAACATTGAAAGAATTAGGAGCTGTCATTGTTTGCTCACCTACAGATGTCAGACTATTTCTGTGAGATTTCAAGGGCCACTACACAAGTAGAAAATTAGATGAGCGTTTGAAAGATTTGCCACACACCCTGTGGGCCACTGATTCCACCACAGTAGGATGTATGGAAATAACACCTCACAAGGTTACACTGAAAGAGGGAGCCCAACTACCACGCATAAGGCAATACAAAATTCCACCTCAGGCTGAACAAGCATTAATGTTGATTATTCAGGACCTAATACAGTCAGTTGTGATTAAGGAAACAACTTCTAACATTTGCAATTCCCCTGTTTTACCAGTCCATAAAAAAGTGGAACCAGGAACACCACCTGTCTACAGACTAGTGGTGGATTTGAGAGAGCTAAATAAATGTGTCATTCCACAACACCCTGTGGTTCCAGACATCTCCACCCTACTCACAGCCATAGATGCGGAAGCAACGCATTTTTCAGTCATTGACTTGAAAAACGCACTCTTTAGCATACCTATTCACCCAGACAGTCAATACCTTTTTGGCTTCTCCTTACAAGGATGAAGTTTCCAATTCACAAGAGCTCCTCAAGGTTTCACAGAGAGTCCAAGCGTATATAGCCAAGCATTAAAAAGACAACTAGATACTGTTCAAATGCCCACTGATACAGCCATACTACAATATGTTGATGATATCCTCATTACGGCCAGATCTGACGCAGCATGTGCTGAAGCATCACTACTAGTACTAGAATTCCTAGCTGCAAATGGCCATAACGTTTCCCCTGGTAAGCTCCAATTTTGTTTACAGCAAGTGGCATACTTAGGGCAACAACACAGAAACAAGTTCGAGCCTTTGTTGGTCTCACCTCATATTGTAGACAGTGGATCCCACAATTTGCACTCATTTCTAAACCATTAGTGCAGCTGACAACACTCGAAGCTGGCGCTACTCCACAATTACCCTGGACAGATGAACACACGCAAGCCTTTCAGTCTCTTAAAAAAGCTATGTGTCAAGCGCCAGTGCTGGCAACACCTAATTACACCAAAGATTTTACATTATTTGTAACAGAAAACTCAGGTACAGCACTATCAGTTCTGACCCAACTTCAAGCAGAAAAACATAAACCATGTGGTTATTTTTCAAGCACATTAGATCCAGTAGCACAAGCATTGCCTGCATGTCTAAAATCAGTAGCAGCTACTGCACAAGCTATTAGACAAAGCGATTTTTTTTGTATTGGGACATCATCTGATAGTTCAGGTCCCACACGCTGTAGAACTTCTGTTAAACAGAACACAAACACAGCATCTGACAATAGCCAGACTCACCGGATATGAGATGACACTTTTTCAGCCACACATTGAGATTAGACGCTGTAACATTTTAAACCCAGCAACACTGTTGCCACTGACCTCTCCTACTGAAGAAATTCACGATTGTATTGACCTAATTGATTTAGTGACCAAACCAAGACCAGATTTACAAGATACTCCCCTTGCTAAGGCAGAAATGACACTCTTTGTTGATGATTCATGTATGAGACTCCCCACAGGAGAATTAGCAGCAGCCTATGCCGTCACAAATGGTACAGACACTTTAGAAGCACACAAGATAGAGATACTGTCGGCACAGGCAGCAGAACTCATAGCCCTAACACAAGCATGTCACTTAGCAAAAGGAAAGTCAGTTAACATCTACACAGATTCACAATATGCCTTTGGAGTTGTACACAACTTCGGTACATTGTGGAGAGAGAGAGGATTTCTCACATCACATGGGTCCAGAATACAGCATGCTACACTCATCACTGCCCTCTTAGAGGCCAGTCAGTTACCAGAGAAAATCACAGTGCTAAAATGTAAAGCGCACACAAAAGGAACAGATGAAATATCAAAAGGAAATGATTCTGCAGACAGTGCAGCCAAGTTAGCAGCAGACACAGAATTAAGTATACCACACCGCCAATATACAATACGAGACCCCTTTTCTGACATCCAGGATGTCCAAAGTCACGCCACACCACAGGAACTGCTAGAATGGAAGGAAAAAGGAGGGGTCCTTACAGATCAAGGCTGGATGACACCTGAAAGAGCAGTATGGTTTCTACCGGATGCCATGGTACAGGTTATGGTAAACACCATACATGGACCAGCGCATCTGGGAGAAAAAGCAATGTTAGACAGCATACAGAATATATGGCACAACAAACATTTGAGAACTGCAGCCAAACAAAAAGTTAAAACGTGCATGATTTGTAATCAGTTCAACCCAGGAAAAGGCACAAAGGTGGAACAGGGAGGATTCCAACCCCCTGACCATCCATTTGAAGTTCTCCAGATGGACTATGTCCAGATGGAGAGATGTAGAGGTCACAAGTATGTACTAGTTGTAGTGTGTGCTCTGACCAGATGGACAGAAGCCTATCCCGTCCCAGATTACACTGCAACGACAACTGCTAAACAATTAGTTAGAGAGTTTTTCCCGAGGTATGGGTTGCCCCGTGTCATCTACTCAGATAACGGCCAACCTTTTTCCTCTGAACTCATGAAGCAAGTGTCTCTTCTGTTAGGGTACACTTGGAAGTTTCACTGTGTAAGACATCCTCAGGCAGCAGGTCTAGTAGAAAGACACAACCAAACTTTGAAGACAAAATTGGCCAAGATATGCACTGACAAAGGCGTGGACTGGATGGTAGCCTTACCGGTTGCCCTCTTCTACATGCGTATGGTAGCCCATTCCAGAACTGGCTTATCTCCATATGAAGTGGTCTTTGGCAGACCACCAAATATGTGGGGTACGCCAAGGCCTAAAAGAATAACTGATGTTGACAGTACTATGCTGACTGACTACCTGGCTTCCTTGATGTCTGCACTCCAATCTTGTCGTTCTCAGGTTGCTGCCACCTTCCCTGACAAAACCAACCCGGAAGAACACGCCATCCGACCCGGGGACTGGGTCCTCTTGAGGAACTTCGACCGGACCAGCCCCCTCCAGCCCAGGTGGAAGAAGCCAAGACTCGTACTACTAACAACACGGACAGCAGTGAAGGTCGAGGGCAGGAAGGGCTGGCTCCACGCAAGCCACTGCCGGAAACATTTTGGACAAAAAGACACTGTTGCTGATGGCCCTGCCAATCCCACTGACATTGTGACTGAACAATCTTTATTGCCTTTGGAACTAACCCCACAACAGGACTACAAATTTGAAGACAGAGGAAAGTCCTCATTTCTAGCATCTCGCCATACTTATTTCATCAGTGGCCAAACGGCCTATGTGCAGCTGCCCTTGAACTGGGGGGGAACTTGCTATATAGCATTCCTGTTACCCCCTGTCTTTGTGGCCCCATCCACTTACCACCGAGACCTCCTAGTGCCCCATGTCAGATCGTCCTGGGGATGGCAACTGCTGTAAGCAGCAGGTATAATATTCTTGATAATAACTGGATGCTGCCTTTGCATCCAATGTGGTCCTGCCCTGTGCGGTCTATGCGCTGCAAACTGCATTCCTAAACCTCTTGTCCAGCAGAGAGAAAGGGAAAGAATGTATAGATGATCTCATGCAAATTGAGATATAATGTAGGTACACTCTGGGGCAAGGAGGGAATGTGGAAATAAAATTGACAATTGTGCCCCATCATTTCCCTGTTTCTGCCTGGTAGCCATTTTTCTCAGACAAACACCCATTTTGTGTGTGACATGCTCTCAGCAACTTGTCTGAAAACTGTCCTTCACATCCCCATTGAATCTTGCACAACCCCCTGCTCCTTGTGGTCGAGCCAATTCCAAGAAGCCTGCCTGTGTGCCTTCCCCCAGTTGTGCCAGAGACTCAGCCACATCCTGTCCATTGTTGGTAACTCAGCCTGTCACACCAACTGCCCTGTGACCACCCCCAACTGAAAGAGGAAGCACAAGGTTGTACACTGTGAACACACACATTTCTGTGGTTCTGCCAATTCTGGGAACCAGCAGCAGATAGTTCCTGTTCTTAACTGTAAGACACCCTGCACGTGGCATCATAGTTCATTGACCACCCTTTCCTGTGCTTCAGCCAATTCCCAGAACCCGCAGATAGTTCCTGTTTTAAGAATTAGTTACTGCAAGCCAGAGAGCAGATGGTCTCTGTTTTACACAAGATAGTTCCTCTTTTTGACTCTTGTGGTTCAGCCAATTCCCAGAACCAGCAAGATAGCTCTCTGTTTTACACAAGATAGCCTCTTTTTGACATGAAGCACGAGCACAAACCCCAAATGAGGAAGCCTCCCCCTTCCAACTGTCAGACTGTCAGACTATTTCACATCGCAAGTCCCCTCACGAAGCCTAAGACACGCCCCCATTTCTTCACAACCTGCTCCTCTTGCTGATCTTTGTTCTCTATCTGCCATGACCTGTTTGTTCCTCTATTTTGCCTCGTGACCAAGACTGTATAAATGTCCTGCTGTTGAAAATAAAGACACCCCACTTCAAGAGAGGGACTTGAGAGATTGCTCCTGTGCCCGCTTGGTGCTGGAAGCGCTCCCCTTAACTCGAGTTATTGGTCTCCTCCTCCTTCATTTGAGCACCACGGACTCCTCGCTTTGCATTGACAAGAAATTATGATTTATTAAACATAGAAATTAAGAAATGAGGTAAATAAGTAAATTTAATTTACCACAGGAAGGATCACCACTAAAAGATAATACAGCT
The DNA here is from genome assembly GCF_964261635.1 of Lissotriton helveticus. Lineage (NCBI taxonomy): Eukaryota > Metazoa > Chordata > Amphibia > Caudata > Salamandridae > Lissotriton > Lissotriton helveticus. The sequence continues at coordinate 1,215,844,093 of NC_136069.1, forward strand.
GGGTCCCCATGGAAATTTTAGGAAAGATGGTCACAAATGCTAAACACAGAGATAACCTGTCGAACATGGGGAGGCATGTAGTCAAACATACACAAGTGTACAAAAGCATCACATAGAGAATCTGCTTACATGTATAAATGGTGTTTAACTCGAGAGATTGCGCCAAATCTACTCAACCACATCTGATAAATGCTGCAGATTCCTAAAAAGAAAAGGTTCTATGATCTATAAAAATAGGAGTGTGCAGGCATCACTATTTTCTGGAAGGAGGCTCTAAGCCGTTTAAGGGCAGTTTATTTTGATGTGCCTTCTCAGCCAAAAATAGTCCCATTAGTCCAGGCTAATGGCAATCGTCTGTGGCACACGCTGATAGTGACTAAAATGTTGATAGACTTGTATTTGAAAAAGAAGGCAGCTCCCAGTACAGCACAGTGGTTCTGTAAACTGTAGTTGCAGGTTGGCCATGAAAACTCAGAAGACGTGAACATTATAAATGATCTGAGGTGTGGCAATCTGAAGATGTTCCCTGTTGTCTCATAGAGGGGCCTTCACCACTCTCTGAAGGTGAGTCGCAGAAGTGTATCTGCAGTGTAACCTAACTGTGTATCGCCGTGAATGAAGGGTACTCTGGATCTCAAGCCATTCTAAGTTCTAACAGTGCAATCAAGCACCAAGAAGCCACAAAGTGCTTGAACCAGCTAGAAAGCGGTCTGTTGTTTCTACAAGCGAGGCTAGAGTGCCAGAAGTGAACCGCATCAATAGAGTGGCCAGCAACAATGACTTAGGTACCTAGCTTGTTTTGGTGTTGGGTTTGTGCCTGTGCTCGTAGGATCTGAAGTTGCAAGCCTCTCCAAACCGCAAGTACCGCAATTCAGTAATTGCCTCCTGGACTGATGCTTAACTGTGACACTGCGCTGGCATTTTAAATGCCAGGTGTTCACCTGTTGGTTGGGCTGGGGAGAGACTTGTGCACTTTGGGGTAGGCACCTAACACCACGTAGAGTTTCATTGCCCTTCAGTATTGCTGTAAAGCACAGGCACTGCCTACAGTAATCAACAATGAACCATGTAAAGGTTCCAACCTGTGGAAAATTGAGCCATACTAGTGGGACAGTTTCAACTTGTCCTGGCCACTTACCCCCCACTCGACCTTTTGCATTTCAATCCCCACTGGGGTGAATCTCTGAGACTTAGCTGTGAGTGTTGAATGGGGAGTATCACAAGGGGTTGATCCACAGGAACACCTCACTCTCATACCCAACCTTGTTTGTGGTCTTCTTGTAGTATTCTGTACCACAGTACGTTGAGAGTGAATGAAGCAAAAATACTTTTTTGCTAAAGATGAAGCATTACCTGGACATTGATTAAGTGACCTTTTAGTTGTCTTGTTGAATTCTGACTCTCTAATCCCTCACAATCTCCATGATTTCCCTAGCCTGAGGGTTTAGTGCCATACGAGTGGACTTGGTGCTCAGCCTTCGCTCCATATTAAGGTTAAGTCCCGAGGACACCAGTGGTAAATTACTTGGATATAATGTGGGCCTAGTAAACCCCAGCAGCCCAGGAACACATGAGAAGGTCCATGCAGACTTCCATTTACTTTAGTTCAAATTGGCACATCTTGCAATGCAGAGATCAGTAGTCACCAGCATATCTGAATGAAGTTCAGTGTAAAGCATGTATCCACTGAATTCTTCAGCTTGTCACATGGTTCAAGCTGGTAGAGGTGCTTTCCCATGCAATGCAGAGTTAAATAAAATAAAAAAAGTAAAACCAAAAAAAAGCTCTGATCTTAAATCAAACATTGCGTAAATATGGTAAAGTACACAGATCACAAGTCTTTGGAAAATACTGATCGTGAAGACATTTAGCAAACGGTAGTCCATGTTCACTAAAGGTTACAACAAGTCAAACGCCCATGCTTGAAATCAGATCATGATTTACAGAGGACATGCTGGAATTTACTTGAGTATGCACATTTTTTTTATCATGACTCCTAGTGGTTGTTGACAACATAGTGGTACAAGCAATTAAGGTGAACACTCTTAATGGTATATCAGTGTGTGTTCAGAAAAATGTATCTGGACATCAGACTGAAATCTTAAACTTGAGAGTGCCAGGGATTGTGGGAAAGTAGATGAAGCACTCCCAATTTTCCAAGTTTGGGGGGGGGGGGGGGGGGGGTGCGGGGGTCAATTTATAATGTGTTCCATTTGAAGGAAAAACAAGTTTCACAAATTCCCTAACCCTGTGCATGCAGATGTTACTAAAGGGTATGTAGATTATTAATGAGTTTTGTGAAGTTGATGAACTTCACAAGGTTGTTAATTTGTGAAGTTTCTCATCATTGCACAACTTTGCCTGTTGGCTAAAGTTTCCTAAAACAAAAACAAAAAGTTTACTTTGTTTCTTCAATGAAATCTGCATTTTGTGGAAATGTTTATTTGCTGTGCGGGTACTATATCCATATAACAGGCAAAACAAATGTATGCTTTGGGAGTTAAAAAAAAAAAAAGTTTACATTAACATGGACGTCACTGTGTTTTGTGAATGAAGTTTACAATTGAAGGGATCAGAGCATGTACACTTTTGTCGCAACTATTCTTACTGTCACCTGTTTGTAAAAGTGCTCTAATCTTTGATATTTACAGAGACTTCATCCAAGAGTACATAAGAATATCCCTGCCATAAATGCAAAGCTGAAGGTCATCAAACACTTGATCAGGTAGGTTACCTTCACAAAAATAGGCCGCAAATGGCATAAATACATGATTCTAGCCGAGTGCCTTTCAGCACTGAAACACTTGAAAGACAGTTGGCAGCTCTTGACCTTAACCTACTATGATGCTCTACATAGATTTTAAAATCACCATTGATGGACTCTTACCCTTACCCCACCTGACCTCCTTCTCTATGAGATTGTCATCTTCTGAAAAGTCTAACCACATCATCCCTCAGACAGATTTGGACTAAATAAGCACTCTGCCTTTCTCTGATGCTACTGAAGAGGTAGCTTCCTTTGACTTCATTAACAAACTCGTACCTTGACACGAGCCAAACCCTGTGATAACAAATCCAACCAAGCTGCACGATTACCTTTACTCTAGGCAACACTCCTCCCCTGCTTATTCCATAGCTAAACTAACAGAATGTCCTCATCAGCTCTTTCCACTGTAAACCCACAAAATCCCCCATCCCCCACTTTGTTCTTCTATCAATTTCCACCAAGGTCATACTTAGGCATCCTGTGAAACTCCACAGAACATTTTCAATGGCAGCAGAAGCAATACTAATCCTCTTTAATTACAATATCCACTTAAAATGAGCCTTAAGACTCTGAAGATCTGCTATTTCTAACTCTATCTTCACAGAAACCTGGTTTGGCCCGTCCTCCAAATCCTGTGGTGATGTATTTCTGCTATATAGTTACACAATCCTCCATCGTGACCTCCCTAACACAGTTGGAGATTGTGTATCTTTTATCTAACAACACTCAAAATCTTGCACCAGCACCCACTCACCTGGTACCTTCCAAACCTGACTGTAATTTAAGCAATTGCCTTGCATGACAGAATGCAGTTGATGTATCGCCAACATAGCAAGGAAAACCTGTCCTGAACTTACTGACTTTGGACATCTCAAAAAGTCCAATGCTTGATCCCTCTAGATATCAAAATATCCTTTTATTCCAACCAGATAACTCCAGCCCTCCCAGCTCTTCCACCTTGGTTGCATAGTTTGATTAAGTAAATCACTTATGTGTCAAGCATACTATCACCGTCCAAATTCAAACTTGAATCCATGAAAAAGACAGTTTGTGATAAGGATGTGAGCAATAAGGGTAAGGTCTCATGTACTTCAAAAAGAAAGTGGATGAAATCCTATAACGCAACTGAACATGTCATTTATGTTCTGAGGCTGACCAGAATCTCCTATATTAGACTGTAATATCGTTTTTCAAATTTTAGAAATCCTCTAACTAACCAAGAGAACTGTCAAACAAGAACAGTGCCATGACATCCTTCCTCGACCCCCCTCATAAATTTCAATGATCTTTTTTATTGACTCGGAAAATCTCAAACCAAAGAGATGAAGTTGACTATATTCCTACACTCTCCTGACACCCATAACTTTACTTTCAGTTGAAAATCTCCAAATGCATCATGGGCTTCCTTCAAACTTGTCTCAGGTTCTGGTCTTAAATTTGGCAAAGAAAGCACTAAACCTTTGTCTTATTCCTCACACTCCATGCCCCTGCCTCCTGCAAAACATGGATTCCCTCTCTCCACTCCGAGTGGGGGTGTTAAATTATCCATTGAACAAGGCTTCTTCTCCATCTCTGTATCCATTGTGGTCATGTTGCATCGCCTTTGACAAAAGTTAACCATGGATCGTTCCAAACACCTTGGAGAACGAGAACCCCATCTGAAGCCTATCTCTCTTGACTGAGCTTATTATGGAAACTTTAACTTTGATAGCCATCTTCCTGAGCAGCTCCAACCCTATTTTAAGCCAGTTCCCAGTCAAGGCACAACATCATTTGAGTGACTGAGTGTGAAATACTGTTGATTATGTGACGTCATCCAAGAGAAATAGATTTTTGATACATTGATTGTATATGGTACATTGTCTCCTAGATAGTGGGTCCTCTCTCTCTCTCTTTTTGAAACAACACCAAAACCTCCTTGCTCAAAATCGTATGACAAGTTGAAGATATTTGACATAGGGGCCTATCACATTTTCGAGCTCCCTGATATCTCCTCTGTCTTTAACACAGTTGCCATATATATATATCTGTAGTTGTAGTTCCGATTCCCAGAGATAGGAATTCCTTGGGGTTTGACCGTTAATACCTTTGTGCCTGTTTGATGAAAATCAGTATATACACACACACCCCACCCCCGAAGAAAATATGTTTTTCCAATTTTGGCTCCCATAGGACATTTTATTGAAGCTTGCAGCCAAAACTGCTCAATGGATTTAAATTAAAATCAAACATTACTCAAAAAGTGTGCTTTCGTTGGTTTGGTGTAAATCTGTTCAATAGTTTCCTGGATATCAGCATTTTAAAAAGTTGCCACGTGGACTTGAAAGGTTTAAGCACTTTTGTATTTCTCTGCCTTTTAAAATTGCAGTTCATTGATAAAAATCCAGAGCAGTAGTTGGGGAGGAGACCCCCATGAGGTGTCAAACCCCAGGGAGTGATGGAGGGGCAACAATGTTGTAGAAAACCAGAGTACTGCACCGAGAAAAATGTAGAAAATAGCAGTATTCGCTACTCAAACCACAATCTCGCAACCCGCCGTTTTGAGTAGTTGAGTTATGGCATGTGTTTTATTAATTGCATACCATAGCTGGTGAATTTTAGTTGTTTTGTTATGTTTTAGCCACAACAATAACTATTTTGCGTGATTTCACTGTATAGGTAACATAAAAATACATACACACCTATAAGGGCAGCCAAAGGGATTCGCCTTTAATTGAATCCTTTGCAGAGATTTTCTCTAAATACATTACTTTCCACCAATGCTCTTGTAACTCATTTTCAAAATGGATAGCAACAATTGTATCCATTCCCTTATCACCGGTCTCTCACAGTGGATGATGGATGGCCCAGGTGTAACTCTGCTAAATACTAAAAAAAACTGGATTTCTCTTCCTCTCCCTAAGGAACTCCAAAGACTTACCCCAGGTGTTGGGCAGAAAACCTCAAAGACCTAGATATCCTTCCTAAGGTAGTAACCACATCAAAATCACTTGACTTCACTCTAGATTGATCCTAAATCTCAATGTGTATATTAGAGAAGTCACCAAAAGTGCCAGGTGCCATTTTGAATTTCTGAGGTATACCATGCCAGTCCGTTTAACCAAATAATTCAACTACTGTCCAAGCATTGGTGACCTCACACATTGAATGTGGGAATTTCCTCTGTACTGGGTCTACAGAGTCGCACCTAGTACATCTAAGGCAATCATCCACTTTATCACAAAGCTGACTACGATTTGTAGAACATTTGATAGCATCTCGCTTGTTTTAAATCTTTTACTTAGCTGCATCTATATGTACTCTCTCTAAGAACAGCCTCACATACGCTGCCATTTATTTAGATTCTCTAACTAATCTGCCACAGGAATTTGGAAGCTTACTTTAATAGAGTGCTCTTAACTCCATGTTTTCAAAATGTCGATGATCAAACACTTTTTTTCAGATCACGCCCCAGACATATTGAACACCTTCCCTTTCTTCATACTATTTACACCGTACCCTGAAGATCTTTCAAATCAAACCAGTGAACCACCTAGTGCACCCAATCTAATATATGTCCGCATGCCTGACACTTTTCCAGAATTACAGATGGTTGCCACTTGGATTGGGGACCTTCATCTAGATTTATTTTGACACTCGTGAGAGTATATGAGACACGATTTCAGTTGCATACCTTTACACCTGAGTGTTTGCTTTTCAATACTGTGTACCGTTATACTTGATGTGTTGATGTACATATGTCTACCACCTTATAGAGTTATACAGTCCTCTGTCAAGAACTGTGAATACATTCTAATACAATATATGTTTTCACAGAGTTCAACCACTAAAATTACCTCATGGCCTCCCAACAGAAGAAGAGATATCAGATACGTATGTGAACAGCAAAGGCGAATTGGTGATTCGGCGGTGCTTGCATCCAGTGGAGACCAAAGCAATTGAATCATAATGTGTGTATGTGTGTGTTTTCATGTTGTTGGAAAATAGCTAACGAGAGTTCTGATTCATTTCTTTATTGTAAAACTGTTTAATTATATGTAACATTTTCAAGAAAATGTGCACATTAATAAATTTACAACAATGTTCGGTCTCAGATCTGATTATGTTGGCCACATGTAAGTTCGTACAATGAAAATTGTCTAATTGTAATGCCATGATCTTCAAATGTTCTTTGCCTAGGTAATTGTAATCTAGTTTTTTCATTTTGAGATATTCATTGCTAATCGTAAGCATTAAAATTGTCCCGTGTTCGCATGACCCTGAAACACCTTTAACAGATTTACAACAATCAAAATCAATGATAAAACATATATGCATGTTAGATGCATAAAACCGTAACCTATGCATGGCTAGATTTCGCGATTTTTGAGGGGTTTGCCTTTTAAACATGGCAGTCGACAAAAAATGACAAAGCAGTGGATTTTTCCAGCTTTTCCAACTTTTTCTGCAGTGCCTGGCAGACATGCCTTTTATGTTTGACTCATGTCTGTTGAGGAAGAAAAAAGCTGCAAGCATATATTCTCTGTATGTAGTCTGCTTGTCAATTCCTCATACTATTAAAGATTTCCTTTTTATTAGGAGATCACCTTAAGGAATTTCAAGGACATTGAACGTGTGTGGCTGAGAGGACACTGTTGTGGCATTATCTTCAGTTGTTCGTTCACTCGCTTCTGTATAGGACTTATTGTGTTACGGGAATGTACATAGGTGTACATAGGTACCATTACTGTTTTTCTTGTATCTGTAACATCTGGTATTCAGCTTTCTACTGCACGCTGTTCTTGTGCCTTTTATATATCCAATTAATTTAAGATGAGGGTTTTTATTCTCTATGGCAATCATTGCCCGCTTCAGGTGCCAGCTGTGCGTTGGGTTCAGCCTGGTCTTTGCCGCTCAGACCTCTTATGTTAAGTAAGGTATCTGCTTATTCATATCCCTCTAATGGTTGATATGGTGCACGGGAAACTGCCGAAAGAACGTGGGCCCAGCCACAGGGGCGAAACACAGGCCCCTGCAGCCCCCGTGGTGCGGGGGGGCCCTCAAGCTCCAAGGGGCCCGTTCGGCACTGCACTCTGGGTGGAAAGCTCCTGATTGAGCTCGGAGGGGGCCCCTCTACATACCGTGCAGGGAGGCCCCCTCACTTTTCATTACGCCATTGCCCAGCCGCGCAGCACAAATTGTTTCGCCGCAAGCCGTACCACGCTTGCCTTAACCACACATATGCCTTAACAACGCCTATGCATGGTTAAGTCAGTGCGCGGTCTAGATGCCGAGCGGATTGGCGGGAGAGGAAGACTGGGAGAGGAAGGACGCTTGGGAGAGGACAGAGTAAAATAAGTGGGGCTGGGGCCGGGTCTTTGGTGGGGGGGGTAGATTCCGGGGTGGGGAGTAGGTTTTAGGTCTCAGGAGGGGGGTTGTGGTTGTTTGTAGGGGAGGGAGCAGTTTTAGGGCTCAGGCCAGGGGGGCTGGGTCGGGGTACTTAGCAGGTGTAGGGGACAGTTTTTAGGGCTCAGGTCGGGGGCTGGGGTTAGGGTCGTTTTTAGGACAGGTGTACCGTTTTTAGGGCTAAGGGCGTGGTGAGGGTAAATGGTTGGTTTACAGGGCAGGGGACAGTTTCTGGCCTCCGGGTGGAGTGGCTGGGTCAGTATACTTTAGGGATGTAGGAGGCAGCTTTTAGGGCTTTGGGCGGGGAGCTGGGATCAGGGTAGTTTCTGGGGTGTGGGTTTACATTTTAGGGCTCAGTGCAGGGGTAAAGGCACAGTTTACAGGCCAGGGGGCATTTTTAGACATATGGGGGCTGAGTTGGGGTACTTTAGGTATGTAAGGGACGATTTTTAGGACTTAAGGCGAGGGGGCTGGGGTCGGGGTAGTTTCTGGGACGTGGGTTTAGTTTTTAAGGCTTAGGGAAGGAGGGAAAGGGAGAGTTTACAGTGCAGGGGGATAGGGGTATGATCTTTAGCAAGCATATCCCTTTACCCATCATGTCTTTACCACAAAATTGCGTGGTAGAGATCATGTGGTACAAGCATGCGTTGTTCAGGCATGTGTTGTACCATCATAAAACCGTTGTGCACTAATATCAATTTGTATTTACTAATCCTGTCTCAAGTATCTGGTTCTGACCCCACCCAGGCAAGAGCAGATCACCATTTGTTCATGTCCTGTGGGCAGCACTCTGCAGGTTACTCTAACCCCTTTGTCAATTTTACTGACATCCCAGGCAACATGGACAAACACAATCACTATTATTCACATTTGTGTGCAACACACTTGTCTGTGATTGAACTCATTGCATTTGACTGCTCGAGTCTCTGGACTGTTAGACATTCCTTAAGCACTGCTTGTTATTCACTATCCCTATGCCTGTGCCTTAAGGCCTTATCAACTGGCTTCAGGGACTGCTGCCGGCTCCTCGCTGTGTCTGCAGCCGAACAAGGATCTTGCCCTGCAGCCCAGCAGGGCAAGGAGGGCGATCCCCAAGCAGGGATCCACCCACTTGCCACCAGGGAGGGGGTAGTGGCCCATTGGGCAAGGACCTTTACTCACCCTCATTACATTTTGCAAGACAGCCTTTCTCCCCCCTCCCCCCGGGGGCGGGGGGGGGGGGGGGGGGGTAGAAAGCACCCTAGATGCAAGGGATTTTTTTTCATGGGCCGGGGGTGGGGGCTGCCCAGAATGGGCATGCCAAAGGCCCCATCCTACCCCCTGCCCGAGGCAGATGGGGACAGTAGCCCCTGATCTCCCCCCTGCGGGGGGGGGGGCAGAAAGCCCACTAGGCCCCAGGAATTAAAAAAATATATATTCGTATGGGTGGCGGATGCCTAGAATGGGCATGCCAATGCCACCCCCCCCCCCAATAAAATTCTACAGTCTTTCTGCCCCCCCCCCCCAAGGAGGCAGATGGGGCAGTAGCCCCTGATCTGCTGCCCAGGGGGGCAGAAATCCCACTAGGCGCCAGGGATTTGGGTTTTTGTATACGTAGGGGTGGGGGCTGCCCAGAATGGGCATGCCAGTGCCCCAACCCAAAACAAAATGCTAGTGTTTCTGCCTCCCCCTGGGAGGCAGATGGGGCAATAGCTCTTTATCTGCCCCCCCGGGGAGGGCAGAAAGACCCCTCGACACCAGGAATTTGTTTCCCCCAAAGCTTGGGGTGGGGGGCTGCCCAGAATGGGCATGCCGATGCCCCCACCCCGCAAAACAATTCCAGTCTTTCAGCCCTCCTCAGTATGTTTTGGGCCCTTGCCTGTCGCAGGTACTTGACCCACCCACGCAAGTGAGGTATCATTTTTATCAGGAGACCTGGAGGAGCGCTGGGTGGTTGGAAATTTGTGGATCCATACAGATTCCAGAACTTTCCCACACAGAAATTTGAGAAAAATGTGATTGCTTCCGCTACATTTGAGGTTTGCAGGTGATTCCGGGTAGAAAAACGTTGGGGGCCCCCCGGGTGTCTAGTTTTCAGAAATCTGTGGGTTTGGTTGGTTTCCCAAGATGGCCGCCGAGCCAGGGGCCAAAAACCCAGGTGACCCCCTGTGGAAAACCAGGTTGTTTTGTGATAGGTGATTTTGATGTCTCCTCAATACGTTTTGGACCTTTGCCTCTTACGAGTACTTGTTATGTTATGTTATGTTAAATGAAACTTGTTACGCGCACTAACACCCGGAGGTTTCTTGGCGCTTGCTGGAGGGACATGTAAGTGAGTGGAGAAGAGTTTATTCAGGAAGGGTAAACAAAAAGGTCTTGAGAAGTTTCCTAAACTGAAAAAGGGAGTTGCTGGATTTGATGATCGGAGGAAGGGAGTTCCAAAATTTAGGGGCAAGAAGAGCAAAACGACGGCCACCAAATTTGTTGAGTTTAAATTTGGGGATGACAACCAAGTGATGGGATGCTGAACGGAGAGAGCGAGCAGGTTGATACGGGGTGATCAGGGATTTCAGGAAGGCAGGACAGGAGCAGTGAAGGGATTTAAATACCATGCAGCCCAACTTGAAAGCTGCTCTCTCCTTCACTGGCAACCAATGAAGTCTGCGGAGCAAAAGCCTCGCTGATTGCCACTTAGGGATCTTGAATATGAGACGGGCTGCCTGGTTTTGTACAACCTGAAGGCGGTGTAAAAGAAAACCCGGGAGTGCATGATAGAGGGAATTAGAAAAATCAAGACGTGATATAACAAGGGACATGACGACCTGACACAGGGCCGCATGTGGAAGTAGGTGCCTGATCTTCCGGATTTTTCGGAGTTGGAACATGCACGAAGAAATCGTGGCACCTACTTGGGCCTTGAGTGACAGTTCGGCATCGATCGTCACCCCCAGGCTCCTAACTGCCTTGAGTGGTGTCAGGGGGGGGCCCAGATCGAGAGGCCAAAACTGTGGACCCCAGAAAGCGGCACTGGAGCCAGGAAGAAGTAGCTCAGTCTTTCCAGGATTGAGTTTTAATTGGTTCAGATTCATCCATTGATGGATATGGGTCATGACGGCATGAAAGTTGTTAGTCTCCTGAGGAGAATCGAGTGGAAAGACGAGCTGCAGATCGTCAGCATAATTGAAGACGATAACGTCCCATTTGTGAAGAGAGAGAATTAGAGGGCGGAGATAAAGGTTAAATAATAATGGGGAGAGTGAAGAGCCCTGGGGAACAACACAAGTGATAGGGGATAGGGGCCAAAATAGAATGGGAGGAAAATCAGTGGGAAGAGCTCACAAAGGCCCTAGCAGTACAAGATCAACGCCTGTTCTGGAGAATGGTGAATGGGGGATCAGGGAGCCTACATTCGGCAGTGGTGCCTAATATAGCTCCTGGAGTATGGCAGGCCCACTTCCAGTCGCTATATAGCGCTGAGTCCGGAGAACTTCCTGTATCAATTGAACCAGTGAGACAGGGCTTGCAGGTGGATCAAATAACACTGAGCGAGGTTACGGCTGCTATTTCAGGCCTGGCTTCAGGGAAGGCGCCTGGACTCGACGGGTTACCGGGAGACCTGTATAAGCAGGAGACCAACATCTGGGCGCCCTACCTCGCAGCTCTTTTTAACGGTGTCCTCGGCGGGATGGAAATCCCCAGTACTTGGCTGGGGGCCGAGGTGGTCCCGATTTTTAAAAAGGGATCCCCCCTGCTCCCAGCCAACTACAGACCGATTAGCCTGATAGATGTAGCACAGAAGCTGTTCGGCAGGGTTCTCCTGAACAGGCTTCAGGAATGGATTGAGGAGGGGGGCGCCCTCAGTCCATATCAGGCAGGCTTTAGGAAAGGGGTATCGACTGTGGACCAGGTCTTTAGACTGAATTTGATCTACTGGAGGACAGTGAGGTTCGAGGGCGGTAGTCTGTACACGATTTTCGTGGACCTAAGAGCCGCCTTCGACCTCGTGCCCAGGGGAAAACTCTGGGTCATCTTAGCAGGGATGGGCGTTCCATCAGATATTCTATTGACCCTGCAGAGGCTGCATCATAATAATTATGCCCAGGTGAGGTGTGGGAGGTCGGGGGAGCTGACTGATAGATTTCCCGTGGGCAGAGGGGTAAGACAGGGTTGCGTGCTGGCGCCGACCCTGTTTTGCCTCTTCGTCAACGGGATAATCGCTCATTTAAACGCCACCGACTATACAGACGCCCCTAAACTGAATGGCAACAGTGTGCCCGCAATAATGTTTGCGGACGACACACTGTTGATATCCAAAACGCCCATGGGCATTCAAAAGATACTTGATGCCTTTGTGGCCTTCTGTCAGGATAGAGGGCTGGAAATCAATGCCACAAAAACCAAATATATGGTATTGAACCCAAGCCCCAAACAGCGCCCGAATCCCCTATTGGGAGCAGCGAGACTGGAAAGAGTTGCCACGTTCGAATACCTCGGCGTGACGCTCAACGAAAACATGACCTGGGAGAGCCATCAAACTAGGGCTAACCTTAAATTAGTACAAATTACCGGGGGTATTTCCCGGATGATGACCGGTTCGACCTATCGCCCATTAGGGGCCCTGATTCAAATATATAAGGCACAGGCAAGGGGGGCGATCTTGTACGGGGCTGAACTGTGGGGCCACATTCCATGTCGGAACTTGTCTTGCACAGAAAATAAGTTTTTAAGACAAATTACCGCACTGCCCCTTAGCACCCCGCTTCTCCCTTTGAGGCTTGATTTAGGGCTACGGCCACTCGCCGACGAGATAAGTCTAAGACCCATTGCCTTCTGGCGCAGGCTATGGAGCAGTGACGATCTCGCCGATTACAGGGCGGAACTGGTCGAACTACTAAAACATCCTAAGGCGCTCAGTATTCCCTGGGTCCAAAATATCCAGTCAGTTTGCACAGATGTGGGGCTCCCTGAATTGTGGACTGAACCAGCAAATACAGCACCAAGAATCTCTAACAGAGCGCTGGCGAATCTGTTCCACGAACACAAAAGGGTAAGGGCTATAGCTACCCAGACAGAGGGGTCCCTTTCCTCTACATTCCTGCAAATCAAGGATCTTTATATATTTGAGAAAGCTCTTGATCCCGTTTATCCCATATTCACCAGAAAGTTATTTCTCCAGTGGAGGTACGGCACATTGCCTTTACGGTCCTTTACTAGCACCTGGTCACAAGTCCCTTCTACCAAGTTCTGTCCTCTTTGCGTTGACAAAGAGGAAAATGATTTACATGTGATTTTTTTCTGCCCAGCATACAAGGCAGCCAGAAAGTACTGGCTGCTGCCCTTGATTAAGAATTTGGGTGGCAGGGAATATGCACCGATGTACAGAATTTTAAAATGCGATGTTTCCGGCCCAATTGTTTTTGCACTTTCCAAATTCTTTACGAATGTTTGGCATACGCGTAGTCGTCTTTTAAAAAATGCTGGGTAGACTGTAGAATCGCTCACTTTTAACAATTATTGTACTTTCTGGTTTTGATTTAATATCATGTATTGATGTTTTAATGACTGTGACAGAATTTAAGTGATTTTATTGTATGTGTATCTTTTATGACCATATGGTCGAAATAAAGATTGGAAAGATAGGGGATTTAGATGCAGTGAAGGGACCGAGACGCACGGCTTGTGATCTTCCCGTCAGGAATGACTCCACCCACTTGAGGGCTGTGCCCCGGATGCCGGCCTGTTCGACACGGTGGAGAAGGATGTCATGGTCCACCGTGTCGAACGCGGCAGACAGGTCCAGAAGAACCAGGGCCTGTGGTCTCTTAGCATCAGCGTTCTCTCTCAAAGTATCCATAACTGCCAGGATGACGGCTTCCGTGGAATGGGCCGGCCTAAAGCCGGCCTGATTAAACTCAAGGAAGCACGAGCTCTCGATGAAATTAGAGAGACACCATGTAACGTGAGCTTCAAGGAGTTTTGACAGATAAGGCAGCAAGGAGATTGGGCGATAGTTGGAAGGCACAGCCGCATCAGCCCCTGGCTTCTTCAGGAGGGGCAAGAGAATAGCCTCCTTGAAGGAACCCGGGACTGTGCCGGAAGTGAGTGAAGCATTCAGAAAGGGAAGTACACACTCCGGTAGCTAAAGACATACCTCCCGCAATACCGCAGGAGGGCAAAGGTCATCCGGCGAGCCCGATTTTACACGATTGGCTAACTTCGCCAGGGAAGGAGGATCAAGACTAGGAAGTGAAGTGAGAGAGGATGAATTATCCAGAAAAGTATCCAAAGATAATGACGGCTGTGGGGTAGGGGTGATAGAATCTTTTATTTTAATGATTTTTTCAATAAAAAAGAGGTTGAGAGCATCACAAACCTCTTTGGACGGAGTTTGAGCTGGGAGAGTCCTGTCGTCCGTGGTCAGTTCGTTCATGATCCTGAACACCTCGCGAGATTTGTTAGTGGCTGAAGAGATCCTGTCAGAGATATGCTCCGATTTGGCTAATAAGATAGCCGATTTGTATTTTCTCCGAGCGGTAATATATTTCTGTCTGGATGACAGGGAATAATCCCGCCTCCAGATACGTTCCAATTGACGAACCTCAAGTTTTATTCGCTTGAGGTTATCAGAGAACCAGCGGTTGGCATTAGGGTGTCTGGTACAGGGAAATTTAACTACTGGGGCAAATTGGTCACTAGCCTCTTTCAACCAACTGCGGATGTTAGTGTCGATCCTATTAACATCCTCACAAGGGAGGATGTTCGGACAGGTAGAGGCCAGGGTGGTTATGAATCCCTTGGAGTCATAGTTCTTCCATTTGCGTGCAGAGCCACCTGCCATTAGGGGGGCCTTGGTTCGCCCACTAAGTGTGATGGTCGTGTCGACTATAAAATGGTCTGACCATACGCATGGAAGTGTGGAGGGGGTTGAAAGGGTTGTATTCAGGGTCCAAACCTGATCTAATATGTGGCCTTTTACGTGCGTCGGTGAAGTGACTTGCTGACTCAAGTTCAGGCTTGTCAAGGTATCGGATAGTGCTGAGGCATGAGCCCCCGCGTTGGTATCGTCAAACCAATAATTAAAATCCCCAAATAGGGCGAAACTAGATAGTGAAGGCAAGAGGGCAGTCAGATGTTCACAGAGTTTCTCCGCAAAGTCTGGCATAGGACGGGGTGGACGATAAAAAAGAGCAAAGGAGAAGGTCCCCACTTCCGTCCCCAGATTAATAAACAAATTATCAACCTGGGGAAGTGTATGGGAAGATGAAGAGATGAGATGAAAACGTTTCGAGATAATGGCAGCCACCCCCCCACCGGGGTGATCGGCAATGCGATCAGCATGAAGAATGAAATAATCTGGGGGAAGGGCTGCCAAGATGTCAGGGAGAGAATTCTCCGTGAGCCAGGACTCAGTGAGAAAAAGGAGATCTGGGCTTTCTTGTAATAGCAAGGTAAAGATATCTGCCTGATGTCTGACCATTGAGTACTTGACCCACCCACACAAGTTAGGTACCATTTTTATCGGTAGACCTGGGGGAAAGCTATGTAGTAGGAAATTTGTGGATCCATACAGATTCCAGAACTTTCCACCACAGAAATGTGAGGAAAATATGTTTTTGTGGACAAAGTTTGAGATTTGCAAGGGATTCTGGGTAACAGACCCTGGTGAGAGCCAGACGAGTCAACCCATACTGGATTCCCCTGGGTGTCTAGTTTTCATAAATGTATAGGTTTGCTAGGTTTCCCTAGGTGCCGGCAGAGCTAGGGTTCAAAATCTACAGCTAGGCACTTTGCAAAAAAGGGTCAGTTTTCACAGAAAATGTGGTGTGTCCACGATGCGTTTTGGCCGTTTCCTGTCGTGAGCACTAGGCCTACCCACACAAGTGAGGTACCATTTTTCCCGGAAGACTTTGGGTAATGCGGGGTAGGTGGAAATTTGTGGATCCACACAGATTCCAGAACTTTCCACCACAGAAATGTGAGGATATTTTTATTTTTTTTTACAAAGTTTGAGGTTTGCAAGGCATTCTGGGTAACAGAACCTGGTGAGAGCCAGACAAGTCACCCCAACCTGGATTCCCCTGGGTGTTTGGTTTTGACAAATGTATCGGTTTGCTAGGTTTCCCTTAGGTGCCGGCAGAACTAGGATTCAAAATCTACAGCTAGACACTTTGCAAAAAAAGGGTTAGTTTTCACTGTCAAAATGTGGTGTGTCCACGTTTAGTTTTAGGCCATTTTCTGTTGCGAGCACTAGGCCTACCCACACAAGTAAGGTGCCATTTTTCTCGGAAGACTGGGGAATTTGGCGGGGGGGGTAGAATTCTGTGGATCCACACAGATTCCAAAACTTTCCACCACAGAAATGTGAGGAAAATGTGGTTTGGTTTTTTTCTCTCTAAGTTTGAGGTTTGCAAGGGATTCTGGGTAACAGATTCTGGTGAGAGCCAGGCAACTCACCCCATCCTGGATTCCCCTGGGTGTCTAGGTTTAAAAAATGCATAGGTTTGATAGGTTTCCCTAGGTGCCGGCACTGCTAGGGTTCAAAATCTACAGCTGGGCACTTTTCAAAAAAAGGGTCAGTTTTCACTGTGAAAAGGAGGTGTGTTCATGTTGCGTTTTGGGCTGTTTCCTGTCGCGGGCACTAGGCCTACCCACACAAGTGAGGTACCATTTTTATCAGGAGACTTAGGGTAACACAGAATTGTTGAACAACTGTTATTACCTATTGACGTTCGATACATTTCTGCCTTCCTAATGAAAGGCAATGTGTAAAAAAAAAGTCACTTTGAAAAATGGGCTATAATTCTCATGCTAGTATGGGTACTCACAATTTCGGAGATGTGCTAATATCTACTGGTTCTAAACTCTATATTTTGTTCCAAGTTCAGAAATACATGGGTGTCTTTCATTCCGATTTTCACTGTATATATTTGCCCAAATGAATTGCTATATACGTGGTACATAATAAAAAAACATTGCAAGACGCTGCTCAGTTATTGGCTCTGGATTCGTCGGGTTCTTGGTGAACCTACAAGTCCTATATACCCCCACAACCAGAAAGGATGTAACGGTATATTGCTTCCAAACATCTGCCATAATTAGAAGAAGTTACAGGTGAAAACGTTGGCACAAATGGCAGTTTTTTCAACTCATTTTCAATTTTTCCTATTTTCAGCTGTTAGTTTCTATAAAGCAACCTTGAAGGATATACACAAATGACCCCTTGCTGAATACAGACTTTTGTCTACTTTTCTAAAATGGATAACTTTCCAGGATCCATTGTTGCTTTTATACCCATTTCTACCATTAACTGGAAGAAGGTTAAAAGTACAAAAAATAGCAAAAATAGGCTATGTCCCAGTAAAATGCCAAAACTGTGTATAAAATGTTGGTTTTCTGACAAAAGTCGGTCAGTCCCTGAAAGCTTGGAAAATGGTGATTTCAGCCCCACAAACCCTTCGTTGATAACATTTTAAGGGAAAAAAACAGACGCTTTAATTTGCAGCACTTTTTTCCCATTTTTCAAAAATTAGATGGATTTTCGCTAGTTTCTTGGTCCCCTCCAGGGGAATCCACAAACCCTGGGTAACATTAGAATCCCCTTGATGTTGGAAGAAAAGGACACAAATTTGGCGTGGATACCTTATGTGGTCAAAAGGTTACAGGGGCCTAAGCGCCAACTACCCCAAATGCCAAAAAATTGCTTAGCACATGGGGGAAGATCTAGCAGCGAAGGGGTTAAAGTTGTAACAGCTTGTTGGTTTTTTCAAGCAGTGAGAAGCAGTGTTACATCTCTAAACCACCAACACAAACGCAGTGTCTTTTAGCACCTCTTTCTAAAAGATATTCGTTCGTGTTTTTAGGTCGAGCCTAGCAGCGTGCATTCGCTGTTTGCAAGAACTGTTGTATTCTGTAAATGACTATGCTCCTGCCTGTTGCTGGCCATTGGTTCAGGCCAGTGTTGCTCTTCTTTGCCTCCTCCTAACTGATTCAGACAGTGATATGTCACTTCAGTTTTGGTCGAGCAGCACCGACCAAGTACAGATTGCATAAGCTTGCTTTCCTTTTCAGTTGCTTTGGGAGAACTCTTAATTGTTATGAACCAGAAAGGTGGCGGATTGTCTGTAACTTATTTCGGGCTTGTTCTAAAATGTACGTTGATATATGCTAGCGGTCACAGCCGCAGGTGGGTTTGTTGTGCTTCAGGGGCATCCTTCCATAAAGCCGCCATGCTGCCAGCGTGATTTGCCCAGATTTAAATGATGTTGGACCCACACCGGGGCTCAAACCTTCATGTCTGCCACTGCCAACAGAAGTGGGTGGTTTCGCCTGCAGCAGGGGCCCTCTCCATGAAGCCTCCATGCTGCTTCAGTATTTTGCCCAAATTCACAAGATGTTGAGCCCGCACAGAGACTCAAGTCAAGAAATACTTTATTCGGTTCAATTTACAAAAACCATAAAAGTACACAAGCATGAAAAACTGGTCCACAAGTCAACAGTGATAAAATACAGCGTAAAAAGGGAGGGGGGTACCCATTGAGATATGCAACACATAATGAAAAGAGTTTAAAAACAACAATATATATGGAAATCAAAAAAAAACTCATGAGAAAATTAAAAAAAAACTTGGTTCAGGTAACAATGGTCGACATTTGTGAGGGGTCATCTAGGACCAGGTGATCTTTTTGCTAAGTCTCACCGCTATGGTTAAAAATTTAGCCACGTTATAGATTTCCCAAATTTCAGCTAAAAGTTGAAGGTACAACAAAGCTGGCTTGACTTGCCTAAAACCTTTCCCTTTTAACAAGGGTATGATGAACTTTTTCCTAATGCCTTTAAAGTGCTCACAGAAGAACAGAAAGTGAACAGTATCCATAATCGAACAACCGTCACATTTGCACAGATCTAGGTCTGTACCCCTGGTCCAGCCAGGGCGGCCAGAAATTAGTAAGTGAATCTTGTTCAATCGGAACTTAGTTAGAAGATACCTGTGGTTGGAGTTGTTAACCTTAAGGTAAAGTTCCAGATCGTGGCCAGAGGAAACAATCAATTGATGGGTCCTGACAGAGGGCTTTAACAGCTCCCTGCCTTCTCTATCCATTTCTCTGGTCAACAAAAAAGTGTTTTTGACCCATTTCAAATCACCTTTCACCAGACTCGAAGGTTTGTTAAACAATTCAGGCCGACCCAACTTCTCGCACATCTGTTGTACATATTTCAACCATGGGATCTTTTCCCAGTGATCTAGCATTAGGCAGTCTTTTAAGATTTCATGATTCACTTCAAGCTCTAGATTAAGCCAGACTGATATCCATTTTAAAATGGGAGCCATGGCAATTCTATCCTCCAAATAGTCCATGCCGCATTCCTGGTGGACAATGAAGCTTGCCGTGGATCTTGGGAGGGAAAGGAGCGTTTTTAAAAAATTATCTTCCGTAACCTGAAGCGATGTAGCTGGCCTGAAGCCCCACAGGTCAGCGCCATACATATGGCAGTACATTTGGCAGCATATACTTTTAAAACTGCCTCAATGGGCTTCACCCCTAATTTACGTGAAAAGCCCAGCACCGCAGAAATGGAGCGTGCCAGGGCTGTTTTTTTCTCCAATATTTGTGGGTGCCACGTCGAACATTCATCAAATACAACCCCCAAATAGGGAAATCTGGGAACTCTTGACAATTTATGCCCATTGCAGTACAGTGACATCACATTTTTTTTTGGCCTTCGCTTTATGGCCCACCACCATGACATGGGATTTACCAAAGTTAATACTTAAATCAAGATTATTCATAAAATCATAAAAAGAGTTCAACAGGCATTGAAGTCCCACGGCAGTTCTGGCTAGGAGAGCGGCGTCGTCCGCGTACAGTAAGGCTGGCAGTAGGTATTTCCCTGCCCTCGGGATGTCCTTACACGCTGCGCCCAGGTCTCTACCTAAGTCATTTATATATAGTGTAAAGAGCATGGGAGCAAGAATGCATCCCTGCCTTACACCATTAATAATACTAATTTTCTCCGTGCAGTTCCCCTTTCTGTCGTAACGGACCGTAGCAGTAAGGTTCCTATGGAGGTCAGCTAGGAAGTACACAATATTTGGATCTATTCCAATGTTAAGGAGCTTGCCCCACAACTTGGATCTGTTTACTCGGTCAAATGCCGAGGACAGATCCATAAAGGCAATATACAAAGATCCTTGCTTAGCTAAAGTGTACTTCCCGATAAGCAGTTGTAAATTTAAGCTTTGGTCAATGGTACTGCGCCCCTTTCTGAAACCGTACTGTAGAGGAGAAAGAGTATTAGTCTCCTCTAGCCAATCGGTCAGTTTACCTAAGACCACTCTCCCTAAAACCTTGACCGCAGAGTCAATGAGGGATATAGGTCGGTAATTGCCAGGATCGCCCCTATCCCCTTTTTTGTAGATAGGGACAATTACCGACTGAGTCCATGACTCTGGAATGCCTGTCCTAGAAACTCTATTAAAAACATTCGCTAAGACTTTGGACCAAAATAAAATGTCAACTTTAAAAAGATCAGAGGGAACACCATCTGGTCCAGGAGCTTTATTACTGGTCATCATACCAATGGCCACGGCCACCTCTTCCTCGTTCACGATCAACGTATAAGGCAATTGGGGGAATGCAATCATGCCTTCTACCCCCAAGGACTCTTGTTCGTAAACGGACCTAAAGTGCAAGTGCCATTTATCTTCTTGGATTCCACAATCCAATTCATTGTTACTCGGATCTGAAAAATAGGGTTGATTAACCACAGCCCAAAACTTGGCGCTATTTTTCAATACATCGATTGAGGTCAGGTCGGCCCAGGCATCCTCTCTAATGTCACGCCGCCTTCTTTCGATGGCAGTCTTATATTCTTTCCTGAGAGTGGCCACGAGCAATCTATCTACTGGTTTGGACTTGAGTGCTACCTTAAGTTTATGGTTAGCCGCTGAGCAGTTCTTGTCGAACCAGCCTTCCTTCCCTTGTGTTCTACCTTTACCCTGACAGATCAGGTGTGAGAGAATATCGAGGCAAACCTTTTTATACGCCTCCACTACTTGACTGTCCCCAGCCTGGTCATCCATACATAGCTTTAAATCCTCCCTACTACTAAGGCAGAGATTACAGAAAAACTCTTCTGGGATTATCTTACACCATTTAATTCTGCGTCCTTGGTCAGTCAACCGCATATCCTGTTTATCTACCAAATTTGGGTGGCTTTCAGCACTCAGAACTCCCGAGGCTTCGCCGGGAGCAACGTTAACTTTTTAAAGCCCCTCACTGACCTTGGTCATCACTCGCTGTGCCCCTCAGCTGCGCTCTGGACTACCGCGCACGGCAGCACCTTTTAGCAGCTTCTACCTTCTCCCTCCTGCACGCCACCCAGAGCGCCTCCCGCTGATCGTCTCCTCCTGAGACGGGCGAGTCCTCCATCTTGGGCGGCTCTGGGTCAGCGTTGCAGCGTTTGGGCCCCTCCCCCCTAGCCACTCTCCCCCATGTGTCCCTATATAATGGTTGGCCAGTCCCGGCGGCGCAGCGGACGAGCGCAGCGGGCGCGACGAAGGCGCGCCTAAGTTAAGCCCGTCTGCGCCCGTCCGCGACGGGCCGGGACCAGGGGCCACAGACCCTGTCCTCCCTCGGGTGTACACCTCTGCCCAATTACTCTCCTTTTCCGCTTCTGCCCCCCTTCCCCCCTCTGCAGCCCAACACTTAATTTCGCACGGTATCTATGCCCCCTACTCTCTTTGCTCTCGCCCTGTCTCTCCAATTTCCTCTCCCTTTACCTCTTCTATGCCTTCTGTTACCGGACCCATTTCCGGCTCCCCAGCTGTCTCTGCTATTCTCCTTAACACTCGCTCCGCCGTTAAAAACCAAACTGCCCTATTCAATCTTTTGGATACTGATTCCCCGGATCTCCTTTTTCTTACCGAAACCTGGTTTTCTTCCGATTCACTCCCGGATCTCCTTGCTATTCTCCCCAACACTCACTATGCCCTTCGTGCTGACCGCCCTGACGGAAAAACTGGAGGGGGTGTGGCGATGATCATTCGCTCTTCTATGAAATTCCAGCTTCTTCCGCACCCCCGCATATCCAGTGTTGACTTTCTGGTGGCTCGCTCTCTCAATCTCCCGGTACCTCTCACGGTGGTCCTTATGTATCGCCCCCCTCAAAGTATGCCATCATTTGTGTCTACCCTGCAGGATCTTTTGGCCACCTTGGCGGTAAATAATTCTTCGCTGCTCCTGCTCGGTGACTTCAACTTTTGGCCGGGTGATCCGAGGGAGGACTCCTCATCCAAAGATTTCTCTGCTACACTTCAGTGTCTTAATTTTTTACCTCACGTTTTGGCCCCTACCCACATTCACGGTCATATTTTGGACCAAATCTGGTCCCTCCGTTGTAATCTCTCGCCCACTTCTATCCTTCCCGTTGTTTGGTCGGACCACTCTATGATCTTCTTTTCCATCCGTTTGGGTCAAGCTGACAAAGCCCCTCTGCCTAAAAACATCTTGGCTCGAAGCTGGAATAAGACCGATCTTAGTGATCTTTCTTCTCTATTGCTCTCTTCTGCTCCTACCCTGACTGACCTATCTTTGGAAAGTCAGGCGGATGCCATTAATACATGGCTTTCTTCTGCTTGTGACCAGGCCGCTCCACTAAAAAAGGTCAAATCAGCTCGCCCCCACTACGCTCAAAAGTGGTTTTCCAGTGAACTTAAATCCCTTAAACTAGAGCTTAGGCGCTCGGAGCGCCATTGGCGACGCAACTACTGCCCTACCCTTCGCCTCAAATACAAAGCCCTTCTCAATAACTACAAAAAAGCCATCTTAGCGGCCAAATCCAAATACTTTACTGAGAGAGTGGCTCTCTCGGCCAACAAATCCCGTGAGATTTTCTCACTAGTTCACAGTCTTGCCACCTCTGATCGCGCCAGTCTCTCCCTGGCCCCTTCTCAATCTCTCTGTCACTCTCTGAATGACTATTTGAATCAATAAAATCATCACCATTAAGGCCAACATTCCCATTGTGTCTCAAACTGAACTTTCTGGTTATTCTCCTTTGTCTCCTTCTGTCCTGGATCACTTTGAACCTATTTCATCTGAGCTTTTCCTCGACCTGCTTGTCAAGGTCAAGTCCGGCTCCCCTGCGGACTGTGCTCCCGCACGGATCCTCAGAACCCTTTATATTAGTTGTCCCGTCCCCCCCCTTACTTTTCTCAATACTTCTTTGGCTTCAGGTTGTGTCCCCTCTTCTTTTAAATCGGCTATAGTTTTTCCCATTTTGAAAAAAGCCGGCCTCGACCCCTCCCTTCCATCTAATTTCAGGCCGATTTCCCTTCTTCCCTACCTAGGGAAGATTCTCGAAAGCCACGTGACATCCTGCCTCTCCTCTTACATCGAGGTGAATCATCTCTTGGCCTCCCATCAGGCTGGCTTCCGTCCCGGCCACTCTACTGAGGGAGTGGTCCTCGCGGTCCTGGATGAACTTAAGGGGAAGGCCGACAGCAACCTCCCCCAGGCCTTGGTCCTTTTGGATCTGTCCGCTGCGTTTGACACGGTCGATCATGCCATCCTTCTCGACCGTGTCAGCGCAGCGGGCATCCAAGGCATTGCCTTTTCCTGGATCGCGTCCTTCCTTCAAGGCAGATCACAGGCAGTTCACCTCTCTGACTTTTCTGCTCCCCCCCTTCCGGTCACCTGTGGGGTCCCTCAAGGTTCTTCCCTCTCCCCACTTCTTTTCAACCTTTACATCCGTCCCCTCATCTCCTCTCTTCTCGAGCTGGGGGTCTCTGTGTATAACTACGCAGATGACCTCCAGCTCGTCTTTGACCTCTCATCTCCAGCTGACTCTCTCCCTAAGTTTTGTTCCACTCTTGTTTTCATTTCCCAGTGGATGAGCTTCAATCACTTGAAGCTCAATTCCGATAAGACAGAGCTTGTCCTCACCGGTGGTTCGTCTAATCCCTGGTCCCCAGCTCATTGGCCCCTTTCTTTTGGCCCTCCTCCCTCCCCAGTTTCCTCTGTTCGGACTTTGGGCATCAAGATCAGCAATGATCTGTCCATGCACGCCCAAATTAGTTCCGTTGTGTCTTCTTGTTTTTCCTCCCTCCGTTTAATTTGCAAGATCTCCCGGTTCTTTTCTGTTGATGCTCTTAAAACCATTATCACGGCCCTCATCACATCCCGCCTGGATTATGGAAACGGCCTGTACGTAGGTATTCCTGCCTACGAAACTCGCCGTCTCCAGACCATCCAAAACCAGGCGGCCCGCCTTATCCTTCGTCTCCCCAAATCCTCCCACATCACCCCTGCTCTCAAAACCCTCCATTGGCTTCCGGTTCATTTCAGGTCTCATTTCAAACTAGCTTGCTTGGCCTTTCGGGCGCACGCTCGCTCTGCCCCGCTTTTCATTAACTCTCTAATCTCTTCTCACGTCCCCAGCCGTACCCTCCGCTCTTCTTCACTCTCTCTCCTTCACGTTCCCCGCTTCTGCAAATCCCGCACCGGGGGCACCCGTTTTTCTGTGTTGGCCCCCCAGATCTGGAACAATCTCCCTCTCTCCATCCGCTCTATCCCCATTTTTTCTCACTTTAGTAAAGCCCTTAAAACTTTTCTTTTTCTTCAGGCATTCCCCGGCTAAATTCCTTGGGTTCCTCTGTAGATACTGATGTGTCCCCCAGCGCCAGGAAGCCGCTTGGCCGCAGTGCGCTTTAGAAATCTCTTTTTCATTTCATTTCATTTCATTTCCTTGGTAACAATTATGTTCTTAGCTTTTAATACAACAGGATTGTGGTCACTGAAGTGGGACCGCACAACCAGATAGCTACTAATTTGGGCTCCACAACTACTAATAAGAAAAATATAATCAATCACAGAGCCGCTACAGTGGCCTATAAACGTGGGGATATCCTCATCACACCCTTTTGGGAGTATTAACCCATTTTCGGCCAACAATGATTCTAAGAAAATACCCTGCTCTGAATGTTCGAAATGGATGTTTTCCTCATCCGGGGCGCCAAATAACACATTTGGGGGGCATTTATCCTGACAGCAATGGACATTAAAATCTCCCATTAACAAGATGGTACATTCATACTTTATAGACTCTTTAAAATTTATCAAGAAGGAACTTAACATCATCAGGTTACTAACTGGGCTGTCTCTGTCAAAAGAATTATAAAAATTTATAACCAAAACATTATGATAACCCCTATGAGTAATTAAAACTGCAAGACAATAAGGACAGCCAGTAGCTATTTGCGTATATATACCCGAGATTTTAGCAGAGATCAAAATAACCAGTCCCCCTCTGGCCCGCCCCCGCATAGATCCGACAGCCGGTAGGGAGAAAGTGGTAAAACCATCCACTGTCAGTATGTTTTGAGTGTCCCAGGTCTCCTGTATAGATGTTATGTCCATGGAACCTATGAAGTCCCGCCAAATCGGATCATCCACTTTATTCTTGAGACCCGCAATGTTCCATGTTGCCAGGGTAATCTCCCGTCTGCCCGGTGCCTCATCCGTTTTTTTGCACAATGGGGCCCCACCTTCGACGCCCTCGTCAAAGGTTGGAGTTAGATGTAACACCTGCATATCCAAAATACTGTTTTCCTTTTGCAAGGGGGTGGGGGGAATATTAAGCCTCTGTGTCAGTGGTGAGCCCTGTGTTTGTCAATCGACCCAATCCAAGGTTGGCAGACATTCATATCGATTAGCAGTTGGGCAATTAAAATAATCATCATACCCATTTATAGTCTGATGGTAATGATATGGATGACTATTCTGAGGCCCCGTGACAAATGGCAGCGGTCTGCCTCTTCTTCTCCCAACCAAATTCCATTCCTCATCGCCACCCTTGTCCCAGCCATAAGGTTGCGCCTCCCATGGGGGGTTAAACCTCTGTCTGGCTTTTTGCTCATGTGGGCCCCTTAACCAACTCCATCTTTTATCTACTTGATTCCCAGGTAGGTAGAAATAAGAAAGAGGCCTAGCAGTAACAGTACTTGCTTGGAAGCAAGAGGTTCCTCTACATATGTGTTCTACCACCTGTGTGTTCTCAAAAGTGACCACGATACAATCCCCTTGTAAGTTTTTTCTGTTCCCGCCCACCCATGGGGTTCTCTCCACCATTAAAATATTGCTTGGAATATTCGGCGGTAGGGGATGATTCTTAGAGAGCCAATGGCACACTTTATTTTTCAGAGCCTGGTAGGATTCTACTTCAGAAGGTGAAATTTCTGTGACTCCAGTAAGAATCACTACATAAGGGCAGGCTTCAGGGAGAAGATGGATGTTTCTTCGGGCCACTGCCTTGACTCTTGGGGCCGGGTCCGGGTTTGGAGTCGGGGGTGTGGGATCATTAGATTTGACTTGGGGAGTTGTCTTAGGTTGAGTTGAGTTCACTGTTTGTTTAAGATCAGGGATCTTTATTTTAGCGTCTCCCAAGTTTGAGGTATTGCTAGGGTTCTTGGGAACGTTATTATTAACCACAGTGACGCTTTTACCAGCCAAAGATCGTTTATTAGCTGTATTTGCCACATGTGGTGCCTTGGTGTTCAGGTTAAAGCTTGGGGCACTTATATCCTTGTGAATGTTTTTCAATACAGTTTCTAAGCAACGTAGCCTAACCTCTATGGGTTCGAGTAGGGCTTTTAACATATTAAAGATGTTATTATTTACCATGCTTAACCCACTCCTATCCTGGCTACATTTGGCTAAATTATTGACTTCCCCACTTAGTTCCAGAATTTCCTCCAGACTATTGTCTATGATGGTATCATCTGGGAGACTTAGTGGCAAGCCAATTTGTGTCGAATGCACCCCCCCCCAATGTCATTTGCACAGACTGCTAAGTTATTATTCACAGTTACCGGTTCTAAGATGGTTTCGTCCCGGGTGTGAGCAGTTTGTGCTTTCTTCTCTTTATCGGTGGTGGATTTACTAGCCCTTTGTTTAGGGATTGCCCCCTCTTTCAAACCCCTTTGATTTGTGGCACTGACCAGAGATTGATTATCTAGCTCATTACTATCTGAGCCACTCTCTATCATAAGGTTAAGATTAGGGGTGGCCTCCAAGTCCTGTTGTGAGCTTGAGACGTCAAGATCCCCAGCATTATGTATCATCGCAAGAGTATTGGGACGGGACTCGCTATTAGGCGTACGTGCCTG
Organism: Lissotriton helveticus; assembly: GCF_964261635.1. Lineage (NCBI taxonomy): Eukaryota > Metazoa > Chordata > Amphibia > Caudata > Salamandridae > Lissotriton > Lissotriton helveticus. Next base: position 1,215,871,389 of record NC_136069.1, read on the forward strand.
GGCAATGAGACCTAAAGAAGATCTCTTAGCCCTTGCTAGGTCTTGGGACACCCTCCTGTCCATTAATACAATCCCCTCGTCAATTAAAGCATTTGTGCGAACGATAAAATCGTCCAGAGTACCAGTTAATTTTTTCGCTCCTGCAACAGCCATGCTTCTGGTCTCCCGACGATTCATAACAGACCCCACTAGTAATCACAAATAACAGTTACAGATATTAACACTGTGATAACAGGCCCATATGATTAGCACTTAACAATGATGATCAAAATAACAACCCTGTTGCTTGGAGTGAGATATGTACAAGCTTACTGTTTTCTATGTCCAAATGTTACTGGGCTGAAGGTGATCGGGTAGGGGTTATGGCCCAGGCCAGGCTCCTCGGGCCTCTGAGGGCCACAGAGGGCCCGCCCTTTGCCCGGGCTTAGCCCCGGGCGCTCCCGCGCAGCGTGGGACTCTAGTACTTATGGGCTAAGGACGTGAGGGTGGGGCGGGGCGGTCAGGGAGAGTGGGGCCAGGTGACTCGGCCACTGGAACACCGGGACTCCTGGGAAAGTGAGTCCCGGTTTCACGCTCGCAGCCCTGCAGCCAAGAGCACACCCCACTGGAACAACTGCAGCCAAAGGGTTAATAAAACAAAACGAAGCGGGACCCGCGAAGCGGGTACCGCGAGGCGTAGGTCCGAAGTCCTTGGTCCTTGTAAATGGCAGCAACAGCAGGTAGGTGAAAACAAAGGGAGTCCCACACAGCAACAAAGTCCTGGACCTTTTAAAAGAGTGGAGGTGGGGCGGGGCGGTCAGGGAGAGCAGGGCCAGGTGACTCGGCCACTGGAACACCGGGACTCCTGGGAAAGTGAGTCCCGGTTTCACGCTCGCAGCCCTGCAGCCAAGAGCACACCCCACTGGAACAACTGCAGCCAAAGGGTTAATAAAACAAAACGAAGCGGGACCCGCGAGGCGTAGGTCCGAAGTCCTTGGTCCTTGTAAATGGCAGCAACAGCAGGTAGGTGAAAACAAAGGGCGTCCCACACAGCAACAAAGTCCTGGACCTTTTAAAAGAGTGGAGGTGGGGCGGGGCGGTCAGGGAGAGCGGGGCCAGGTGACTCGGCCACTGGAACACCGGGACTCCTGGGAAAGTGAGTCCCGGTTTCACGCTCGCAGCCCTGCAGCCAAGAGCACACCCCACTGGAACAACTGCAGCCAAAGGGTTAATAAAACAAAACGAAGCGGGACCCGCGAAGCGGGTACCGCGAGGCGTAGGTCCGGAGTCCGAAGTCCTTGGTCCTTGTAAATGGCAGCAACAGCAGGTAGGTGAAAACAAAGGGCGTCCCACACAGCAACAAAGTCCTGGACCTTTTAAAAGAGTGGAGGTGGGGCGGGGCGGTCAGGGAGAGCGGGGCCAGGTGACTCGGCCACTGGAACACCGGGACTCCTGGGAAAGTGAGTCCCGGTTTCACGCTCGCAGCCCTGCAGCCAAGAGCACACCCCACTGGAACAACTGCAGCCAAAGGGTTAATAAAACAAAATGAAGCGGGACCCGCGAAGCGGGTACCGCGAGGCGTAGGTCCGAAGTCCTTGGTCCTTGTAAATGGCAGCAACAGCAGGTAGGTGAAAACAAAGGGCGTCCCAAAACCTCCATGTCTGCAGCACTTTATTTTTTTGCCCCCACCTACCCCGCGTTGCGTATGCTAGCAGTCACAGCAGCAGGTGGTTTTGCCGTGCAGCGGGGGCCTCCTTCCTTAAAACCACCATCCTGTCCAAGGGATTTGTCCACATTCACAGGGTGTTGAGCCACACCGGTACTCAAACCTTCATGTCCACAGCCACACTTTTTTTTTCTCCCACCTAACTCGTGTTGTGCCGTTTGTTTACTTAACATATCAGAAAGCTTACAAGCACTTCTCATAATTGTGCCTACTTCATCTTTCAGCCTTGCGGCCGGTTTGGGCTGAATAATTAACATATTACAAGGTTCCAAAGATTTATTTACCAGCCTTTTATTTCACATAACTTAACCAACTTGGCGCTTCTGTTTTCAGCTGATGCTCATTAGTTGCTTGCAAACTAATTGGATCAGCTAAAAACACAAGTGCTTGTAAACTAAACTAGGATTGGCTGAAAACATAAGTGCTTGCATCTTGTGTTTTCAGCTGATCCTTGCCCCCTCCGGCCCCTCTCTCCTGGTGATAGGCATCTCTGCAGTTACATGTGCGTAAAACCTAAGATCACCAGCAGTTCTCTGTTTTCTGCAGATACACTTACTTCAGAGCCGAGGACACTACCGGCTGCCTGTTCCCCGGACCCCTGCAATTGACCCACTGCAGGTGTGAGTGATTAACTCGACCATACCCATTTCTTTGTGTCTTGTAGATTTTATTCCTGACTTATATCCAGGACTACATGTCCCAGAATGCAAATGTGTGGTGGCACTCGGAGATATGCTCTGCTCTGTCTAAGGTACACTAAGTTTGTCTTGCACTTAAGCTGCCTTTGTAGGTACTAGAGGTACTTGTGTTTGCCAGTAATTAACACCCCATTCCACCATTTTTTCCCGGTTAGCGGCTGGTAATAGGTGGGCTGGAGTCTAGTCCTATTTGTCTTTCCATGCTCTATTGCGGGTACTCGCTGTGGCCTTAGAACTAAGGGTGGAACATCATCTCAATCCAGCCGCAGCCTCTATTTTAGCAGCATGTATTATTGCAGTGGGGACAACTGCAACCAGACTGACAAGGCAAAGGTAAGTGACCCTGGTTATTTCTGTTTTAACACTCCATACAAGAGCTGTGTTTTTACAAGCCGAGCAGTGGTTCATGGTTCACCTTTAAAATAATCCTTCTTTCACGAGGCTTGTTTGTTTTTTATTAACTTTCTGCATGTCTCTGCAGTCCCACATTTATCCCTGCCGATGCAGCTATGACGCTTGTGTTGGTTCCCTTCCTCCCCCACCCATGCCTCCTCCCAGCTGTTTCTGCTTGCTCTACACCCCCTGCCACTCTACCTCACCCGCCACTCTACCTCACCCTCTGTCGTGCTTTAATTGCCATACAAGATCAATAGGTAGGGAGGAAAGAATCTGTGATCCATTCAATTCCCTTGGGTCAATATCATCTAATCATTTGTGAAGGATCACTTGTCCTGCATAACATCGGGTATGCGGTATTCGTTCTTTCTAGTCCCAAATAAAAACCCTCATGCACGTGCTTTTTTTATGGTAAAGTCAAGCGGTATATCTTGATTCTCCGCTGGCCCTCGCACGTGTCTGCATAATCATAGGGTTTGGTTTTGTATGCAGCCTCCACCAGGAGGTATTACCCTTTGTTAGGATCAGTAGTGATCAGAAATTGTGATAGTTAAAGGGTGTAGTGAAAGTGATTAAAAGTCTCTCTTTTCCAGAAATGTATTTTAATAGTTCTGGTTCTAGGAGGCAATAAAAACAAAATAGGTGATTGAGAGTGATTATGACTCTCTCACTCAGCAGTTGTGATTTTAGGTCCGCTTTAATTGCCACCAACATCCCTCCCTCCTCCGTTGTGTTGCTTGTTTACTTTTTTGTCAAGGATGGTAGAAAATGAGTGCCTGTTCGGCCTCACACATAAAGGAAGCTTACAAATTCAGATTGACCATTGTCCATTGTCATTTACAACGCCAATAGCGCTTACTCTCATGAATGCAAGACTGTTGGACTTGGGCCTTAGGGCAGGTTCACCCCTAATCTTTTTGCTTTTATTTGTGACCCTGTGTAGTGATTTTTGGGTCTCTGCGCACTTTTTCCCTGTGTCCCAGAGTGAAAGTGCGTGCGTGTAGTATGGCTGGCCTGCCCTCCCATAGGAATGCATGGTGAATGTGTGTGTCCATGTTAGTTCCTGATGTGTGGGGAGTGCAGGCTCGAGTTTAGTATGTGTGAACTCGTGAGAGTGAATGCTGCGCGATGGTATGTGCGGCTTGTATGTGTCTAGAAGGGAAGTGCTACTTCTGGACATTGATGTATGTGTGCAGTGAGGGTGCTGGAGCGTGATTGGCTGGAGCTGGCTGGCCTGCCAGGCTCCAGGAAGTCTGGATGGGTCTGCCCGGTGGTGAGTGTGAGATCAGCATGAGTGATGTGTGGGAGGAGTGCACCTGGGTCCTGGATGGGCTGGGTTTTTCCCCACACAATGCTGGCTCCGCCCCCCCTGGTTTGTCTAACGACCCAAGCCTCCCCAGTGAATGAAAGGGGTGGTTGGGCCATCAAGGGTACTCCCAAGCCAGCTGCAACTGGTTTCCCCCCACCCTGCACCTCCAAACAAAGGAATTTACAGTATAAGAAGGGGCTGTGTCCCCTTACAATTTGTTCTCTGTTCTACTTTTGGATCCTTGCCAGAGGGGGCTGTTGCTGCTGCTGGGGCCAGGAGGACCGCCACTTGGACTGTCTCCCTGCCTGGAGACCCAGTGTGCTGGCTCTGGCCCTGCCTTGCCCCCCTGCCTGCCTCCAGTCCCTGCTGGAGCTTTGCTTTCATGCCCCTAGCGCTTGGGAGCGCTTAAATTGCCTGCTAGCGCTGTGGAGCGCTTTATTTGACTTTCACGGCTGCCCACGCCGCATTTTTGCCGTGTGCTTTGCCCCCCTAAGCGCTGGGTGCGCCTTATTTTGATGATAGCGCTTTGGAGCGCTTTGCCAGGCATAGCGAGTGCCTACCTCGCTTTATATTTTAATTTGAGGCCGGTGCCCACCCGGCATTGCCCCGTTTCTATTTAATTTGAGCGGCTGCCCACGCCGCATTTGCCCGTGGAATCACCGCCACAGCCCGGAGGAAGCAGCACCCGCCTCCAGCCCGGGCCGCGCTGGGATTGGCCCAGCCGGCCGAGCCTCCCGCCGCGTCCTCGGGGGAGGAGTTGATCGCCGGAAGGCAGGAAGCAGCCTGCGTGCATCGGCTGCGGCTCCCCAAGCGAAGGAGAGCCCCGGACCCCCGCCGGAGCCCCGAGGAGAGAGAGCGCCCGCCCAGCGTCCCTGAAGCAGCCGGTGAGTGTGGGTGGGCCTCGTTGGTGCTCCTGGGCGGACCCCATTGTTTCCTTGAGCCCCGAGAGGCTCCAGGCGTCCCGGGGGTGATAGAGCGGCCCCGGTTGGCAGCGGGCCGCTCCGACATCCATGCTGAGTCCACGAAGGACTCCCAGCGCCCTACATTTGTGATTAGGAGCCCCGAGGCTCCTGGGGGCCATTTCCTGTGCTTTTGAGCCCCGAGAGGCTCAGTGTCCCATTTTGGTTTTGCGAGCTCAGAGAAGCTCGAGGGGGGCATTTGTTCTTTGAGCCGGAGAGGCTCCAGGCCCCTATCGTTTCCGTGACGAGCCCGAGAGGCTCAGGGGGTGCCAGTTGTGTGAGCCCTGAGAGAGGCTCATCGCCCCCATTTGTTCTAGAGCCCCAGAGAGGCTCCTGGGTGCCAATCATTGTTCTTGAGCCACGAGGCTCCAACGTTGGCCAGCAGTATTTACAACTGTCCAGCACTTAGTGGACAGTTGCTACGTTTAGGCTTTGTGTCTGTGCTGCCTGCGCAGCCTCCCCTGACATTGAGACTCAGGGCATTTAAGCCCCTTGCGAGGCCAGTTGGTCTGAGGGACAATTCTAGTGTTGTGCTACAAGCACCCTGCGCAATTTATGAGTTACTGCTTATGTGATTTCTGCGCAAATGTTCTACCTGCACCTCTGAATGTGTTTTAATGTTTCATGTGCAATTGTTTGTTATTACCTTTGCTAAAAGTGACCTGCTTAGGTAATTGTTTATGGTTTATTTCCCTTTGCTAAAAGTGACCTGCTTAGAGGAATGTTGATGGTTTATTACCTTTGCTAAAAGTGACTTGCTTAGGTAATTGTTTATGGTTTATTCCCCTTTGCTAAAAGTGACCGGCTTAGAGGAATGTTGATGTTTTTATTGCCTTTGCTAAATGTGACTTGCTTAGGTGATTATTTTAGGTTTCCTTCCCTTTGCTAAATGTGACTTGCTTAGGTGATAGGTTTTCCTTCCATAGGTCCTGATGATAAGGTCCTAGTTCCCTGCGTGATTTCCCTACAGTGTTTAGGGTGGCGTAGGAGGTATTTACCCTTTACCAGTAGTTACTGGTTGTAGGCTACATTTACTATTTCTGTGTTACAGTCATATGTTTATGTGCTAAGTGTTATACCTACAAGTGCTATTTCTAAAAAGTGCATACCCCTGACAGTGGTCCAGGTGGCCCTGTCCTGTACATAATCCCTTGTAAATCTTGCCCGTGCCTGTTGGCACATTGTAAAGTGTGTGTGTTATCTAATGTGTTTTTATTATTATAATACAAAGGCTATTTTTTATATAACCTTGTGTGGAGTTTCCTTTGTGGTGGGCCTAGGGTGTTGTCGCTGGGGTGCGCGCGCAAACGCTTTACACATCGCCTCCGAGATTAGCCTTGCTGCTCGCGTCACGTTACCTAGAGGGTGAGCAGGGGTTATCTTGGTGTGTAACTCCCTTGCCCTGACCTTAGAAATGGTGATCCCTGACTGACCTTGGCGTGAGCCTTGGCCGCCCGGGGGTCCCGTTTCTAACATTGGTGGCAAGCGGTGCGGATTGGACTTGCGTTTGCGCTGTACCACAGTGGCGACAGGCCACATTACAAAACTCTGCAATTTTAGATAACCACATTTTGGAGATTATTGTTTTTTAGGGAAGATCAGTATTGCTTCTCCTGAAAGGTGTCATTTTGTATTTGTGTCCAGTTCATTTGTTCCCCGCCCTGCTCCCAGAGTCTGGTACCTGTGTCGCTTGTGGTCAGGTTGAGAAATCAGGGGTGGTAGAAACTGCCTTACCAGTCCGAGGGAAGGGTGTGTGTGAATGAGTGGTGTGTTACACTGGACAGAGGAGTGCAAGTTCTCTGAGATAGGAATCTTGCTGAATTTTGTAATTGTGTACTCCTGTGTAAGCTCAGACCCCCAGGTTCCCTGTGTCAAACTCTTCTTGAGAACGTCCGCCAAAATGGAGCCTGTTTTTGATCTCTGTTGTCTTTTTAGGTACAGTAGGTCAGAGCTGGTCAGATTCTGTGAAGAGGGCGGCATGGAGGTGAGTGAGTTGGATACTCAGTCCCAGCTTAGGGACAGCCTGATCCTATGGCAAAAGGGTCAGTGGGATCTTGAGCACAGTGAGAGAGATAGGGCCCGGGCCGCACGTCATGAGGATGGTGAGTCTGTTGGGAGCCCTGAAGAATTTGAGTTGTATGATGATGACAGTGGATGGATATCAGCAGATAGTGAGGACCCCATAGATAGGGAGTCCCTTGCTGGGTCCAGTGTCAGTACCAGCGCCCCATCCCTTTCCCTGTCCCCAGAGGATTGGTTAGATAGGAAGGAAGAGAGGGAGCATCAGCTAGCGATGGAACAGCTCATGTTAGAGCATGCCCAGGCTATGGCGCAGCTGGGTGTCAAGAAACAACAACTAGAGGTCGAGAGAGCCCTAGCGTGGGAGAGGATAGAGGTGGAGAGAAGGGCCATCATCCGTGAGAGCGCAGCCCTAGAAGATAGACTCTCCCCTGCCCACAGTTGTAATTGTCTGGATTCCCCAGGGAGGGTGGAGTCCAGTGGTGGCAGCTATTTAAGTGTTAGTGTAGACAGTCCCACTCCCAGTTCCCCGAGTATGATACCCGTTTCCCTAGAAGAGGAGTATAGGTTGCAGTTCAGGGACAGTAGGAAACTGTCTCACCAGTCTTGGGAGGAGTTTACAGAGGACTGTCAGTGTGCACTGATTGAGTGGTTAGAGGTTCCCACGGAACATGATTTTGACAAACTGTTTTGTCTTATTCTCAAGGAAAAGGTGCTCAGTCATTGTCGGCCGGAGTTGCGGCAACACCTGTTGGGGTTGACCTTTGATCCTTGGGAGCTTGCAAAGGAAGCAGACCGATGGGACAGTGCGAGAGGTTCTTTAGAGTCACTAGTGAGTGATTCCAACAATAGTGGGTCAGGTGTCCTCCAGCCCAGCGTGGTGGAGGAGGGTGAGAGTAGCCCAGCTAGGTCCCAGGTTAGTGAAGAGGGTGTAGGGGCTGACTGCCTGTCTCAGTGGAGCAGGAGTGAGTGTGTGACCGAAAGTCCCCAGACGCCCGAAGCCCTGTCACAGAGCCTGGATGGTTTCTTTAGGGAACACCAGGATGGGAACCTAGACTTGCCTGTTAGTTCACTTGAGGGAGATCTCCTAGTGTGTAGAGGACCTGGAGCATCTGTAAGCGGAGCTTCTATGGTTCTAGAGTCTGGCAGTACCGCTCCAGTGGGGAGGGTACAGAAGTCCAGCGAAAGGAGTGATTGGGGAATAGTATGTGAGTCCCCAGAAGTCCTGGAGTGCCAGGCATTGGTTCCACCAAAGGTTCTGGACCGGAGGTTGGAAGGCCAGGTTCAGGATCCGCCTGACCTGAAGGGTGGGACTACTGTAATCAGTGTCCTGACCAGTTCTTTTTCCAGAGGTACCGCCCCGGTTGGGAGGGAGCAGGACTCTGGAAGGGGGTGCAGAGGGTGGGAGAGCCCACCTCTGACCCCGGTGCAACCTGAGGGGTTAAACCCTAGGTTGGGAGGACGGTGTTTAGAGGGAACCCCTCGCAGGAGGAGGAGGAACCCTAGAAGAAGAGGTAGGGGGAGGAGAGCCTTCCCTGAGACTCCTGGTCCACCTGAGGTTGTAGACCCTAGGCTGGAGAACCAGTGGCAGTCTAGCCCTGTCTTGCAGACAGGAAGGGTGGAGAGTGGCTATTATGTGCCAGGGGTTACTACCCCCCACTTTGTGAGTAGGCAGGATCCAGTGGTACCTGGGTGGCCTAGGGCCTGGTCCTGGCCGAGGGCAGCTGGAGAGTACCAGTGGGGTACCCCAGTTAGTCCCTACAGTAGTTTTAGAAGGAACCCTAGGGGTTCACCGTGGCGTAAAACAGGAGGGTGTCCCTGCAGTTGTGGGCCCCCGTCCGTGTTCTATCTCCCCAAGCAGGGAAGTCCATCACGGTGGTGATTGGTCTGCCCTGCGTTTTGGCTGGAAGGGGGTTGTGTTGGACTTGGGCCTTAGGGCAGGTTCACCCCTAATCTTTTTGCTTTTATTTGTGACCCTGTGTAGTGATTTTTGGGTCTCTGCGTACTTTTTCCCTGTGTCCCAGAGTGAAAGTGCGTGCGTGTAGTATGGCTGGCCTGCCCTGCCATAGGAATGCATGGGGAATGTGTGTGTCCATGTTAGTTCCTGATGTGTGGGGAGTGCAGGCTCGAGTTTAGTATGTGTGAACTCGTGAGAGTGAATGCTGCGCGATGGTATGTGCGGCTTGTATGTGTCTAGAAGGGAAGTGCTACTTCTGGACATTGATGTATGTGTGCAGTGAGGGTGCTGGAGCGTGATTGGCTGGAGCTGGCTGGCCTGCCAGGCTCCAGGAAGTCTGGATGGGTCTGCCCGGTGGTGAGTGTGAGATCAGCATGAGTGATGTGTGGGAGGAGTGCACCTGGGTCCTGGATGGGCTGGGTTTTTCCCCACACAATGCTGGCTACGCCCCCCTGTGGTTTGTCTAACGACCCAAGCCTCCTCAGTGAATGAAAGGGGTGGTTGGGCCATCAAGGGTACTCCCAAGCCAGCTGCAACTGGTTTCCCCCCACCCTGCACCTCCAAACAAAGGAATTTACAGTATAAGAAGGGGCTGTGTCCCCTTACAATTTGTTCTCTGTTCTACTTTTGGATCCTTGCCAGAGGGGGCTGTTGCTGCTGCTGGGGCCAGGAGGACCGCCACTTGGACTGTCTCCCTGCCTGGAGACCCAGTGTGCTGGCTCTGGCCCTGCCTTGCCCCCCTGCCTGCCTCCAGTCCCTGCTGGAGCTTTGCTTTCATGCCCCTAGCGCTTGGGAGCGCTTAAATTGCCTGCTAGCGCTGTGGAGCGCTTTATTTGACTTTCACGGCTGCCCACGCCGCATTTTTGCCGTGTGCTTTGCCCTTCTAAGCGCTGGGTGCACCTTATTTTGATGATAGCGCTTTGGAGCGCTTTGCCAGGCATAGCAAGTGCCTACCTCGCTTTATATTTTAATTTGAGGCCGGTGCCCACCCGGCATTGCCCCGTTTCTATTTAATTTGAGCGGCTGCCCATGCCGCATTTGCCCGTGGAATCACCGCCGCAGCACCCGCCTCCAGCCCGGGCCGCGCTGGGATTGGCCCAGCCGGCCGAGCCTCCCGCCGCGTCCTCGGGGGAGGAGGAGAACGCCGGAAGGCAGGAAGCAGCCTGCGTGCATCGGCCGAGGCTCCCCAAGCGAAGGAGAGCCCTGGACCCCCGCCGGAGCCCCGAGGAGAGAGAGCGCCCGCCCAGCGTCCCTGAAGCAGCCGGTGAGTGTGGGTGGGCCTCGTTGGTGCTCCTGGGCGTACCCCATTGTTTCCTTGAGCCCCGAGAGGCTCCAGGCGTCCCGGGGGTGATAGAGCGGCCCCGGTTGGCAGCGGGCCGCTCCGACGTCCATGCTGAGTCCACGAAGGACTCCCAGCGCCCTACATTTGTGATTAGGAGCCCCGAGGCTCCTGGGGGCCATTTCCTGTGCTTTAGAGCCCCGAGAGGCTCAGTGTCCCATTTTGGTTTTGCGAGCTCAGAGAAGCTCGAGGGGGGCATTTGTTCTTTGAGCCGGAGAGGCTCCAGGCCCCTATCATTTCCGTGACAAGCCCGAGAGGCTCAGGGGGTGCCAGTTGTGTGAGCCCTGAGAGAGGCTCATCGCCCCCCATTTGTTCTAGAGCCCCAGAGAGGCTCCTGGGTGCCAATCATTGTTCTTGAGCCACGAGGCTCCAACGTTGGCCAGCAGTATTTACAACTGTCCAGCACTTAGTGGACAGTTGCTACGTTTAGGCTTTGTGTCTGTGCTGCCTGCGCAGCCTCCCCTGACATTGAGACTCAGGCATTTAAGCCCCTTGCGAGGCCAGTTGGCCTGAGGGACAATTCTAGTGTTGTGCTACAAGCACCCTGCGCAATTTATGAGTTACTGCTTATGTGATTTCTGCGCAAATGTTCTACCTGCACCTCTGAATGTGTTTTAATGTTTCATGTGCAATTGTTTGTTATTACCTTTGCTAAAAGTGACCTGCTTAGGTGATTCTTTATGTGTTATTCCCCTTTGCTAAAAGTGACCTGCTTAGAGGAATGTTGATGGTTTATTACCTTTGCTAAAAGTGACTTGCTTAGGTAATTGTTTATGGTTTATTCCCCTTTGCTAAAAGTGACCTGCTTAGAGGAATGTTGATGTTTTTATTGCCTTTGCTAAATGTGACTTGCTTAGGTGATTATTTTAGGTTTCCTTCTCTTTGCTAAATGTGACTTGCTTAGGTGATAGGTTTTTCTTCCATAGGTCCTGATGATAAGGTCCTAGTTCCCTGCGTGATTTCCCTACAGTGTTTAGGGTGGCGTAGGAGGTATTTACCCTTTACCAGTAGTTACTGGTTGTAGGCTACATTTACTATTTCTGTGTTACAGTCATTATATGTTTATGTGCTAAGTGTTATACCTACAAGTGCTATTTCTAAAAATTGCATACCCCTGACAGTGGTCCAGGTGGCCCTGTCCTGTACATAATCCCTTGTAAATCTTGCCCGTGCCTGTTGGCACATTGTAAAGTGTGTGTGTTATCTAATGTGTTTTATTATTATAATACAAAGGCTATTTTTGATATAACCTTGTGTGGAGTTTCCTTTGTGGTGGGCCTAGGGTGTTGTCGCTGGGGTGCGCGCGCAAACGCTTTACACATCGCCTCCGAGATTAGCCTTGCTGCTCGCGTCACGTTACCTAGAGGGTGAGCAGGGGTTATCTTGGTGTGTAACTCCCTTGCCCTGACCTTAGAAATGGTGATCCCTGACTGACCTTGGCGTGAGCCTTGGCCGCCCGGGGGTCCCGTTTCTAACATTGGTGGCAAGCGGTGCGGATTGGACTTGCGTTTGCGCTGTACCACTGTGGCGACAGGCCACATTACAAAACTCTGCAATTTTAGATAACCACATTTTGGAGATTATTGTTTTTTAGGGAAGATCAGTATTGCTTCTCCTGAAAGGTGTCATTTTGTATTTGTGTCCAGTTCATTTGTTCCCCGCCCTGCTCCCAGAGTCTGGTACCTGTGTCGCTTGTGGTCAGGTTGAAAAATCAGGGGTGGTAGAAACTGCCTTACCAGTCCGAGGGAAGGGTGTGTGTGAATGAGTGGTGTGTTACACTGGACAGAGGAGTGCAAGTTCTCTGAGATAGGAATCTTGCTGAATTTTGTAATTGTGTACTCCTGTGTAAGCTCAGACCCCCAGGTTCCCTGTGTCAAACTCTTCTTGAGAACGTCCGCCAAAATGGAGCCTGTTTTTGATCTCTGTTGTCTTTTTAGGTACAGTAGGTCAGAGCTGGTCAGATTCTGTGAAGAGGGCGGCATGGAGGTGAGTGAGTTGGATACTCAGTCCCAGCTTAGGGACAGCCTGATCCTATGGCAAAAGGGTCAGTGGGATCTTGAGCACAGTGAGAGAGATAGGGCCCGGGCCGCACGTCATGAGGATGGTGAGTCTGTTGGGAGCCCTGAAGAATGTGAGTTGTATGATGATGACAGTGGATGGATATCAGCAGATAGTGAGGACCCCATAGATAGGGAGTCCCTTGCTGGGTCCAGTGTCAGTACCAGCGCCCCATCCCTTTCCCTGTCCCCAGAGGATTGGTGTAACTCCCTTGCCCTGACCTTAGAAATGGTGATCCCTGACTGACCTTGGCGTGAGCCTTGGCCGCCCGGGGGTCCCGTTTCTAACAAAGACCTATTGCATTGCAAAAGCTTGTTTAAAGTTGTAACAGAATGCAGCGGAGGATATGGTATTATGGCCAGAACTGCCTACTTCGGACCTGGGGAACCAGGTTTGAGCCGGCATCGCTCATCATGATTGATTCTGGGCAAATTATTTAATCTCTCTGTGCCTAAAAAAAAGTTTAATGTTAATGGTGTATTGTAAGCAATCCGGGACAAGTTCATGCTACATAATTCTGCCAAAAAGAAAAGCATTGGTAAATGCATTCGGTTTCACCCATGCGATTAATAATAAGCTGTTTGTGCCAGTGATCGAAGTGGCGGGGATCGAAGGGGTATGACATGCTCATACTTTTTTCATTTAAGGAAAATAGTTCCCCTACTTTTTAAAGAAAGACATCTGTCCTTGGACTTTTAATTCTGACTGCTGAAATGCTGATGACACGCACAGTGCTTAATTCGAGCCAATGGTTTCCGGTGCTCAGCACTGGCACTTATTCAATGCCGGTGCTGTAGTTTCATGAGCACCAGTTAAGGACACACTCATTTTTGGCAGGTATGGGGAGATTAAGTGATTTGCCCTGAATCACAGAATGTTGAGCCGTGATGAGGCTCAAATATCGGCAGCTCTGGTCATTATGCCACATCCTCTCCCCACAACACAAATGTAGACAAGATAGGAGATGGAGGCTTAACTATGAAATGCAGGAGAAGGAAATGTACAAACTCTCTTTGGCCAAATATAAGACCTAATTGGTGAAAGAAAAAACTGCTTTACAGCTCAAATAGAAACCTCTAATAATTCACCCAGGGAACTCTTTAAAGTTATCAACAAGCTTACCAAAGTCTCTGTAGCTAAAGTACCAGCAGTCAAACCTTCTCTGACGACATTGCCCAATCTTTCAGGAACAAGGTGGAGTATATCTATAATATTTTTAGCGCATCGAGGAATTATTACCCGTTGTCGCAGCAAACTTTAGCAAATGATGATAAGAAGTATAACAATGCCTCCCCTCCTGACATGTCCCGTTTTAGTTCAGTCTCGACAACTCAAGTAGAACATCTTATTCTGTCCAATAAATCAGGGTCCCCGAATGATCAGTGTCCTCCCTCGGTGCTCAAACAAATTCATGAGCTTGTAGCAAAGTGCCTAACCAACATTTTTAATTCTATGTTTCTATTAGGCATTGTTCCATCAGCTTGGAAGAAGGCATTCATTCCTCCTCTTCTAAAAAAAAAGTTTAACCTTGATCCTGACATTCCTTCTAGCTACCGACCTATTTCCAGACTTCCTTTCCCGGCCAAAGTTGTTGAAAAAATGATGAATTCCCAAATTACCCAATTCATTAAGGAACACATTTTGTTAGACCCAACTCAATTTGGCTTTAGAGCAGATCATAGCACAGAGACAGGGCTGATCAAAGCCAAAGAGGGGCTTAAAACTACCCTTGATGATGGAGGAAACGCAGCTTTGATCCTGTTAAACCTATCCGCGTCCTTTGATACTGTGGGTCAACCGACATTATGCCATTGCCTAGAGTCCATGAGTATAAAAGGTTTAGCTTTAGATCTACTTAGATTGTTTTTCAATTATAGGGAGAACCGTGTGATGCTACAGAATTTCTGCTCCACAGCTTTTTTACTACCATGGTGGGTTCCTCAGGGGTCCTCGCTCAGTCCATCTCTATGTAACTTTTATGTGGCTGAGCTTGCCCCGCTCATTCAATCTTTTGGTCTTTCACTTATTTCATTCGCAGATGACACAAATTGTGGTCTCGGCGGCAAACAAGGCCAATAATACAAGCATACAGCTTTACAACTGTATGAGAGAAATCTACACCTGGATGGATAGGCATTGTCTTAAGCTAAATTCAGATAAGACCAAAGTAATTTTCTTTGGAAACAACCCTCGCTTTTGGACTCCCGACTGCTGGCTCACTTCGTATTTCAACTCCCAAGATTAAAAGCTTGGGATTGATTCTTGACCACAAACTTAACTTCAGTAAACAAGTCAACTCCATCAAATCCGGTTCTTATAAAACATTAAGAACTAATAGAAAGATCCTCCCTTACATACCAGTTCGCGCCAGAAAAAGTCAATTGCTCTCTCATTTTAGCTAAAATAGATTACTGAAACAGATTATATATCAATCTGCAGAAACACTACCTCAATAAATTGCAGTCCTGCAGAACTCAGCCTCCAGAGCACTTCTCGATCTTCCGAAACATCAGTCTGTTTCCTTGGCCTTCAAAAAACTACATTGACTCACTGTCAGTAATTGTATCAAATTTAAAACCCTTTGTCTCACCTTTAAGGCCCTACATGGTATGGGTGCAGAATGTTTAAGAAACCCCATCTCCTGGTATATTCCCAACAGGAATCTCAGATCTCTGGGCACCTACTCAGTTACACTTTCTAGATTTAAGAAAACCAAATGGGGTGGCAGCAGCTTCCTTACAGGAGCCACTAGACTTTGGAATACTCTGCCCCTCCATATCAGATCCTCATAATTTCTGCTGCCCTTTAGAAAACTTCTTAAAACTTGGCTATTCAACAGGTAAACAGGCTCTTTCCACACTCTCCCTCACCATGCTTAGCTATCAGCGCCAGGACACCCTTGGATATACGTCACGCTATATAAATTGATATAACATAACTTTCTGGTTAGTAGTTGGCTCTGTTTTAGGCCGCGTTACAGAAGAAATGGGCTGATGCACGCTGCCTCCAGACGAGAGCCCTGGCACATTATTATTATTTATTTATTTTACAAATTACCCACTGGACACACATTTTTTTTTTGGGGTATTGTAAGGTAGCTACCATCTAAGCTATGAAGTGCGTGCTTTTAAAATAGTTATAAAAAAAGAACTGCACTATGTACAGTGTGCAAAAAAATCTATATTTTTGAAATGTGTTTTATCTTAAACCTTTTAGAACATTCAGTAGCAGCTTATCTCATACCATGTGTAATGCAAGTTTAAAATAATGACTTGCGTGGCTTCATGCCGCACAGCAGCACGCGTCATTGCCTTTGACGCCTTTATGCGGCCCTTTCCTACTGTGACCTCCTTTCACCATATCTGGCCTTAGTCCTACTCGATTTTGAGAAGGCTTTTGATACAGTCGACTGGCACTACATAAGAGACGTGTTAGAGCAGGCTTTGGCCACAATTATTGGAAGATGGTGGGAGTTCTTTACTCTAACCCATCAACAAGGGACCTTATAAATGGGGCGTTGTCCGAGGTCTTCCTGACCGCGAGGGCGACCCGGAAGGTATGTCCGCTCTCCCCTCTCCTTTTCGCCCTCGCAATCGAAGCCTTGGCCTGTCGCATCCAGACGGATGACCGGGTGCAGGGCTGGCGCTGGCAGGATTCTCATGAGGATTGCCTTGTACGCTAATGATGTCCTGCTGTACCTGGCTGACCTGGATCTGGACCAAGATGCTTGCAGATCCCTCATTCCTTCGGGTGAGCGTCTGGCCTACGCCTTAACCCAATCAAGTCCACGGTGGTGCCTCTCCATGCCTCTAGAGAATGTTTTGACCGGCAGACAACCATGCCTATACGAAGATTATCATTTAAATACCTTAGGTTTTGGGTGGCGCTCGTCCGGGAACTGACCTGCTCCCTCAATGTCGGTCCAATTCTCAGACGCACAAAAGACGACTTACGTCGATGTCAAAAACTCCCTCTCAATCCGCTCGGGAGAGTTGCCCTCTTCAAAATTATGGTTCTTCCCCGCCTCTTGTATGTCCTCCAAAACCTCCCGATCCATATTCCTGGCAGCTGGTTTCGTGATCTAGATGGAGTGATTACCAACTTCCTTTGGGGGGGCTCAAGAGCGCGTCTGGCTCTCACGACTTGCCAACTGACCACATACGAGGGAGGGATGGGAATGACGAATCCCTTATACTATCTCGCCACTCACCTTTTGATAATCCATGATTGGTTTAACGGGGGTGGTCAGACACAGTATATCTGCTAGAATGAGAGCGCCTTGAATTCTCTCACACCCAAGCTATGCTTTATGGAGCCCCAATCCCATAGGTCCTGCCAGTAGTCACATTACAGCTCTCATGGCGTGGCGATCTGCATTGCAACACATCCACTGGGACAATAGACTCACATTACAAACGCCGGTATGGCACAGCACCAGGCTGCGGGAAGTTGGGACCTTGACAGGTTTTCAAGCGTGGGACCTAATAGGCATCATCTACCTGGGGGATATATGGAAGGGAGAACACTTATCCTCCTTCCAGGATTTACAACATGCCTACTCTTTACATTCCACACAGTTCTTCAGGTATCTCCAACTATGTCACGCCCTAGCCATTCACATTCCTAACCAGGAAACATTCCCGGAGTTCAGCCCACTAGGGGCCAGAATTCTCATGGGAGACCTAGGAAAGGGAGGGATATTCCAAATATATTGATCCTTGATAAACAATACCCAATCCACACTTCACCCTCTTAGAACATGGTGTGAGCAATGAGTAGGCCCTCTAGAAGACGAAGACTGGCGAGACGCTCTTATGACCTCCAGAACACTCACTATATCTGCCAGACTCCGCCTCATCCAGATATATTATCTTTACTGTGCATATCCTACACTGGCACGGCTGCACAAAGCTAGATTCCTCCCAACCCTGCAATGTCCATGCTGTGAAGGTGAACCAGCCAACTTCTTTCATATGGTCTGGTCCTGATATCCAAATACTGGGGTTCAATCGTATCTGAATTGAGTGGCATATTGGGGTGGGAAGTCTCCTTTAATCCCCTTGCTCTTCTCCAGGGGGTGATGGAGGGGATGGACGGCTCCGAGCCGACAAGTTGTTTCTAGGAACAGCCATGTTGATTGCTAAAAGAAACATTGCAATGGCCTGGAAAGACTCAACATCTCCCTCTATTTGAAAATGGCGCAGGGAAGTTGACTGGTGTGCTGTCAAGGAAAAAGTGGTTTATGAGGCAAGAGGGTGCCCGAACAAACATGAACGAATATGGGGCAAATGAACCGGTTCATTGGACTGATTACTCATGGAGCAAAGGGTTGCCCTTTCCTTTTTTGTACCTACTCGATGGGGGGGGATTATACTTGCAATTGTAATGAAATGTCTTACACGTCACAGTGATACAATTGTTACTTTGTTTACTTTGTTAAACAAAATCCCAATAAATTGGATAAAAATAAATAAATAATGACTTGCATGTTCACAGTGCTTCCTGTCACAAACTGGGACCTTGTATCACTAAACACACACGTCACTATTCTTCACTGCATCAACCAGGATTCAATTCTGTGGCTCTCTGGAGAAGTGCATTAACTTATAGTCAAAAAGTCAAAAAGGTTTTATTTGCATAATTTGTTAAAATTGTTACAAAATTCACATAATAAATAACAGTACAATTTTATTATTAAAATGCTAAAATTATTGTCTCTCGGCCTCTGTTTTGTTTGTGGCAGCGTTCATGAAATCCGAGGGTTGGAATTACCCTTTTTGCCCGCCAACTGGGAGTCCTTCTGTTCTGTTAGTTCTAAGAGTTTTCTTGCTTCTGCCAAGAATTTAACTCCACGGCATACTAGAATTATGGAGGTACCTCCGAGCCAGCTTGTGACTGCGTGTCTGCAAGATCGAATGTTTAACACATTGAAGATGGATTTCAATAACAGTCGTCTCTGGCTTGTCAGGGCCGGACATATACAGAAAAGATGGACAAGGGTTTCGTTTTTATGCCCGCAAAGGCAACATTGGGTCGTCTGGTGTGTTGCTTTCCACGCCGGTAGTAAATCCTTTGTAACATGCATCCCCATCCGATAATCTAAAAAAGCCTTTTTTAGATGACCACTGAAGTGGGATGTTAAATATGAGTTTATTTTTGGTGTTGTAAAGGAGTTCATGATGGTCCAGGCATGCCGACGTTTTGACAATAACTCTTTGTCTTCCAAAAAGGATTTCATTTTGCTGCCGAGTTAACTAATTTTTTTAGACTTGCCTTATCGGTCCCAGATTTCCAGACGGCTTCCAGTTATAACTTTTCCACACAGAGTATCAGATACTTTCCCCAATTGTTCGCAGATTCGGATTCCCCCCGTTTTTTAATTTCCTCCCAGCTTAGCCAGTCCAATGTATCTGGATCTGCAGATCTAAGTTTGCAACAGAATTTCACGAAACCGCTCATGCTCCGGAACGTCTGGTTTTGCAATCCGAATTCTAGCCTAACTTGGGAGGCTGAGGCGGATTTTGGCAAGTTGAAAACCGCTTTGTAAATTTTGATCTGTAGATCATTTAAAAGTTCCACCTCCTTGCCACACCACGTGACTAGGCCGTAGGATAAAGTAGGCATAATCTGCGCTGCCATCGCTTTTAACAGATGGTTATAGTTGGGGCAATCCATTTTTTCTTTTAGAGAGCGATGCGCAAAGATTAAGGATTGTGCTTTTGCTTTTAGTGCTGTTTTGTGGTCCTTGTAGTTTGCTCCTCTTGTTATTGTAATTCCCAAGTACTTATAGTGCTCTTGTTCTTTCACTGGTGCCCCTTGGGCCATCCATTTGTACTTTAGATTTTGCCGGTCAACTAGGCGGACCACATTGGTTTTCTCCTTATTGAGTTCTAGGCTTTCCCGTTCTAAATACAAGGTTAATTTGTTAATGGCTCTTTGTAAGCCGATTGGAGTCTTGCTCAATAATACAATATCATCCGCATATTGTAGGTAATGTATTGGATTATTTGCCAATGATGGTGGATGGCTATCTGCAGATTCGATCGCGTTTGTTAGGTCGGAGAGAAAAAGGTTAAACAGGGTGGGGGCTAATACGCAGCCTTGCTTTAGGCCTTGGTGCGTTTGGATGCTGCTGGTTGTACTGCCACCATTTCCCAGCTTCACTCTTACCCAAGTACTGTGGTGTAGGGCTTTGACGGCTCTTAAAAGTTGGTATGGCATCCCCCAGCTCTCTAATTTGCTCCACAAGCGCTCTCTGTTCACCCGATCGAATGCGGACTTGATGTCTATGAAACATGCATACAAACGGGTGCCCTTTGCTATTGCTTGGTCCGTTAGGATAGACAGGCAAGTTAGGTTGGTTGTTGTTCCCATTCCTTGCCTGAATCCTGTTTGGAATTTTGGCATAATCTTTATTTCTGATATCCAGGCTTTTAATTTGGATAGGATGCAGGAGCCGTAGAGTTTAGCCTCTACGTCTATTAGTGATATCAGTCTAAAATTTGAGGGCTTAAAAATTGGGTGTATAATGCTTCCTTTCCAGGAGGCTGGTAATTCTGCTCGGTTGTAAATTTGGTTGAACAGGGGCGTTAGGGTCTCTGCCCCCAGGTCCGGGTCGTACTTGAAGATCGCATTCGGCAGCCCGTTTTGGTCCTGCTGCACCCTCAGACTTTAATCTTGAAATTATTGACCTCAATTCGTTTTTGGTGGTTAGGTCAACTTGGTCTGTATGCCCCTTCTGAGGAAGTTCCTGCTCGGGTTCCCTAAATTCCCTGTTCATCACTCCTTTTAGTTGCTCCATGTTGACCTTCGCTGCCCCTGAATCTTTAACATGACCTATATCTTTGTTGCTGTATAGATTTTGCAAGTGTCTGATCCAGGTTTCTGCTCCGACCCCAGCTTCTTGTTGGAGTTTTGCCCCTTGGTTAAGCTCGTTTGTGATACCCCAAAAAACCCGGCTGTTAGGATGTTTTAACCTGGATGCAAATTTTTTCCACTACTATTTCCCGTCATCTTCACCTTTGCCTTGTTTTGGTCAATGAGGGCGTTGTTAAAGTCCCCGGAGAGGACCAGAGGGTATTGCGGGTAGGTCCTTTGCATGGCCTTGATAAGTGACAACAGCGTTGCGTGTTTTTCTATTTGTGCCGTTTTATCAGGATGGATATAAACGTTAAATATTATCATTTTCCAGGGTTCAAACCTCGATGACGAGGCTTCGGTGATTCTGGTCACTTGGGCCCACTTCAGGCCCACTTCTATCTCCTCTGATACCCAGTTGTATTTGTGGGTTACGTAAGTTGATAGCCCCTCCATGCATGGCCATCCCCGTGGTGGGTTATCTGCATATATTTGATGTTTTTTGAAACCTTGGACAGGGGTTGATTGCAGTTTCCAAGACTCCTGGATCAAAATGATGTCTTGTTGTTGGAAGAAGGCACTGGTTTCGTAATCGTGGGCCATTTCTCGAAAGCCATGCACGTTCCACGAGCAAATTGAAACTATTGATTTAGTTGTTTGATTCTGGGGGAGCATTTCGTTCCGCTGGGTTATGGAGAAGATTGGATCTGGGTTAGGTAGTTTTGTTGCACAAGACGTTTGGTATCCAAGACCAATCTGTTCTGTCGGCTTGATGAAGGTTGTTTATTTGTACTTTATGACTTTCAATTGACGGCTCCGGCATGGATGACCTGGCGCCGCGTAGGCAAGAGGTGTGTTGACCTCTACTCCCTTTTCCCTTGTCTTGGACACGTGTGTTTGGTTGTAAGGGATAGGGGTACCTCGAACGCTTGTGTCGCTTTATGGACATTCCCCATGATTCAAATTGCGGTCTTGAATTGTATATCCTTTCTACCAGGTCCTTTGAGGCCCAAGTTGTTACTGTGTCTTCAATGGCCTCATTGATTACATTTTGTTGAAATTCGACGGAGTTGAGATCTTTGGAAGTAATTTCTTTTAAAGCCGATATTTCGTTAAACAGTTTTAACAAATTGCCTCGATTCAAAAAGTCCTGTGGACCCCTAGTTGGATATTCGGGAATAAAGGTTCGCTTTAAGTCAGACAGCTCTGGATGAGTGCTTGGCTCCTTTTGCGTTGTACCTGCGTTATTGGCTGGAGGGTTATAAGGTTGCGTTCTCTCGTGAACGTGAAGGGTTAGTTGTTGTTCTGGCGCTTGTTGTTCTACCTCAATTGATTTGGATTTTTTGGGGTTTTTGCTTTGTTGATTGACTTCATTTGGCCCGTACTTTGGTCCCTTTGTATTAATGAACATTTACGTTCATTTTCCGAAACTGTGATTTGCATAGGGGATGACGCAGTTTGAAATTCAAGAGCTACTGCTGGGCCAGGAAGTTCTTGTGCATTTCTTTCAAGTATTATTGATGGTTGTTGCTCAATAGTGATTTTTGTGCCGGGATTGCGGACCTCTTTGAAAGTGCATTTGGAATCTAAACTGTTTTTTGCCAGGGCTGTTGTCAGCTCGTATTGCTCGCAGCCTCCCTGTTTGACCGCTTGTTTTGATTTCAATTGCTCTCTTCCCTGTTCCTGCGCTTGTGGTTGCTGATTGGATGTTGTAACCGTTTGTCTGTTTTCCCCTGTGGTTGGTGATCTGATTAATTTAACTCCTGACCTGGGGCCTTCACCCCTGGATATGAGTGATGTGTTTCGGCGGTCAAATCGGTCTGTCGGGATTTCCTCACTCACTGACGACCCGTTCAAAGGACTGGAATTGATTTTGTGGTGGTTATTGGAGTTAAAAATTGGGAAGATTTTGCTCGGTTCTGCGTTTGGTTGGTTGTTGTACTTGAGCCTGGCCTTCCTAGCCCTTTTCCTTTGTCTCTTTGTTGGGTTGTCCTCAGATGTGGGTTGTTGGGTAACTTGAATTTTTTCGACGTCTGAGACTGATTTATCTTTGCCGCATTCCTTTGATAAATGTAGCTGATCCGTAATTTGTTTGCTTCTTTTTTGGCCGTTTGTGAGCTTTCTCATGGGTGTTTGTGGTTTCTCCGGGGTATGCTTAGTTTCTGACGTCTGGCTGTGACCACGAGATTGTTTTACCTCCCCTAGAATGTCCATCAAAATTGCCGGGAGGCTTGCCAGCTTTTCTATGATACTTTCACATCCGCAGTTTCGTTGTTGATTCTTCCCGCTGGTTTTTGGCTCTGAGTTCCCCTGAGTTGTCAAGAGCAATGAAAGGGAGTCCAGTTTTGCGTTTATACTCGAAATGTGCCCTGCCACCAAAGTAATAAGGTCGATCTGGACTTCCATTTCGTTAGATTGGTAATTCAGCACCCTTATTGCTTGCTCTAGGGTGCCTAACAAAGATTGGGTCCATGACGTGGCGGGCTCGACATTTAGGATTCTACTTGAGTCCTTAGGCTCTGAGTCCAACGAGCTCCCTGATGAAATTGTGATTGGGTCAGTAAGGGAGAGGAGTAGTTGGTTAGCCTGCTTAGTGATGCTGTTATTTATGCATCCTTTTTGTTGGTCTCTTTTTATCTCTGGACCGCGCGGAGTTGAGATCAGCATGCCCGGGCTCAGTTGTCGGTCATCAAAACCGTGTTCAAATCGTGGCACTCTTCCTTGTGAGTCCATATACTTTGTGATTCTCTCAGAGAGTTCCTCGAGTTGAGTCATTTGATAGGAAGAGAGGCTTTAACCATGGGTCTCCTTCTAGCCCGGGTAAGACAGATTGATTTTTAGAGTCTGTGTTAACCTCCTTCTCCCCCTTGCTCGCTGTTCCGTGGTCGATATTTTCTGGTGGCTCTGTGATTATTTCACTTTTATCCTGGCTTGGTCTGTAGACCATCTCAATACAATTATCTGCAGTGTCCTTTTTGGCTCCGCCTCCCTCAATTTCATTTGAGGCTGAGGCAGTGTTGGGACCGTGCACCTGGTCCGTGACCAACTCTTGTTTACCTTGACGAAAGGAACCCAAACACAGTGTAGGGGATGCACACCCTCTGTCACTGCGTGACATGTTCTGCAGGTTATTGGTCCATGGAGAGGGTGCATTTTATGGCACGATGGGGCTTGGTAACTTACAGGCCTCCGTAGTCTGTGCGTAAATCGCCGCCATTGGGTCCTTCTGATAAAAAAATTTCAGGAGTCCGGGTTTCCTTCTGGGATCTGATTTTAGCTCAGGGGTTGGTGCCGATACCAACCTTTCCCTGGGATTTAAATCTGGCCCTATTCCCGCTGTCATTTTGGGTTCCATTGTCGTCTTTCTTGTTTATCTTTGGGCTTTTTTACTTTCCACAGGTTGTCGTGTTTTTCCGGATCTCATTTCCCTCGTTTGTGACCTCACAATCCCTTTAACCCTGTTAGGGAACTGTTCGGGAACTGTTCATGTCTGTTGGTGGCTGTTTCGACGGGGACGTGTCGGGTCGGTAGTGGTATTAACAAGTGCGCTAATAAGGAGATGGCCGTAAATGGCTTGGCCTGGGTGGTTGAAAGCGCGAGTAGGGGTGCGGCCGGAAGTGCAAGACCTTCGGGGGTCTCCTGTCTCCAGATAAGTTTTTGGTTGAAACGGACCCCCCCAGGGATTAATGTACTTGCTTACTCTCCTTACCGCACTGCTTCACGCTGTTTTCCTTGGCTCGGTACACTGGCTCTCTCGGGCTCCCGAAGTCCTGGGTCCACTGGTACAGTCACGCACTGTCTCTCTGGTGGTTTTATCCCCGTCTCCTGGAACCTGGCTCCCCGTTTTCCTGGCTCCCGGTGGGCTACAAACCCTTGCTCCCTCCGCTCACCGCCGTGTCCCTTCTCTTTTGCGGTAGCGAGTGTCGTGTGGGAGTGGCATTGGCGTCACGCTGCCCCAACTCCTGGGGCCCACTAGTGCCCACTGGGCGGCTGCTCAGGCTCCCCTGCCTCGTGGCTGCAGCGGAGTGTGGAGCTCCTGCCCGTCCAGCCCCTGCCCCTTCTGCTGCTGCTTCTTCTTCTGGGCTTCTTAGTCCGCCCTGCCAAAGCCCGTCCGTCTAGTCCGCACAGTGCAGCGGCACCTGACACCGAGCCTATTGAGGGCACAGAGGAAGCGGTAAACGGTAAACCGAGGGGATGATGGGGGTAGGAGTGGTTGGGTGTGGTGACTCGGCAACAGGTGATTTGGTGCTTTTTCCCGCCGATTACGGCAGCTTTCCCTGCTGCAGTCTCCCAGACTCATTGTTTTCCGCGGTCCGCGGCTCCCCCCCTGCCGGCCCCGCCTGCCTCGGCGGCAGCGGCTTCACTCGGCTTGACTCGGTGCTTTCAGCCTGCCTCCTTTATCTTTCCTTTATCTTTCCGGGTGCCGCAGTAACTATGCGGGAAAGCGGGTTTGGAAGTTTCGGCTGCTCTCGGCCAGCGCCTCCAGCAGCAGTCCACTGCTCGCGACTCAGCTTGCACCTCCTCTTCCGGTCAGCAGACAGAGATCAACTTATAGAGATTCATAATGTATGTAGTAAATTTCCCCACTGATTAATATAACTTGTATTACATTTTCATTTAAGGTGTGTAAACTGTAAAGTTCGTACTTGTATAGCGCACTTATTCCCTGAGGCCTCTAGGCGTTGTACGCATACCGCTGTGGAACCCTTCCTGGCTTTTCCCAGTGAAGTGTTCACTCCTGGGCACCCCCAAGGTGAAGCCAGGCATCCCAGCGATGTTGGGGCCGTTGTGGAGATTAAGCAAGCTATTGCCCAGAGTTGCAGAGTGGGACCCATGATTAGATTAGGCACCGAGGCGAGAATTATCAGGCCCGAGGAAATTGAGCCCAAGGGCGGGAATTGAACCCTGGTCCCGGGCCAGACCTCTGCATCAGGGTCTGCCACTCTAACCATTGAGCCACACTTCTCCACTCCACTTTAAGGTGTGTGTTATTTTATATGTAGGTACCGGAAGGTGAAAGACCAAAAAAAAAAAGTATATTTTGAATTTTTTAGCCACGTCCACACCCTCCATCACCCGCCCCCTGGTGTGCCACATCCCAGTTCCCATAGTTTTTCTAAGGCACTTCGACCACAGGTCTGTGCAGACGAAAGCTAAAAACACAGATATCCGACTTGATATCCGAGCTGACCATGGTACTCGGTTCATTACCCAAGCAACAGAACACCTGAAGAGAATATGTGTGTAAGAACAATTTTTATATTCAATTAAAAAATTAACCAGTAGATGGCAGTGTTGTCCAGTTCTTCCAATATGGGGGCGAAAGTAACGTGCGATCTTTACACCGATGAAACAACAGTTAAACTTCCTTTGCAGAGCTGAATCGTTCTGCTGATGAGAGAGTTCATTAAAACCATCATGTAGTGTGAATCCCAGTGAGAAGACTTCCTCCTCTCATAGTTAGGTCGAGCCTAAATAGCGCTTGCGCCGTAGGCGATCTGTTGTATTTATGGAGTGATGGAGTATTGGCTCGGGCACCAGCAACACCGCGCATGCTGCTTGTTCTCTTTATTCTTCTGCATTCTATTTCATTTTAACTCTGTTGCTGTAGCTTTCCTGAACAGACACACGAGGGCAGCAGTGCGCCGTAAACACGTTTCCTTGTCCTATGTTTTTCACAGTGCTAGCAGTGCTGCAGACCTAATGGAGCCCTTTCCGTTGCTCGGGTTGCCTCTGCAGGAAGTCCTGGCCATCTGGGACTCCTGAGTCATGACTTATTTTTCATAAAACAGAAAAAGTAATAGAGATTTTGATGAGCTCTACCCCTTATTGCAAAACGAGGTAAGGAATTCATGGCTTCTTTAACAGTCATTCTCTCTCTTTGACAAGACCTTATCTTGAATGGGCAACCTTCAGAAATGAACTTGAGCCCTCCTCCTCAATGCCTCGCCTCGGCCCCCTTGACCTCTCTACCTCAACGGCTCACCGCGAACACTCAGCAGACCCTCACCCTCAAACATGATCCTACCAACCCAGAACATATCCAGCACCAACGACACACCTAATAGAGATGGAATAGACAATCAAAAAGAGAAGATAAAGAAAATGGCAGCGCAACTAAGAACCGTTCCAAAAAAGAGAAGAGTTGAGCGGATGTACAGATCGGCCGCCCCAAAGAAATCACACCAGAACAAGAAGGACTTTAATAAGCTTCAGAAACTAGTGAGCAAACTAGCACAAGCCACTATGAATACCGTACAGGCGTTAGAAAAAATCGAAGAGATGACGGCGAACACTCACGCCAAAGTCACGGATATCCAAAATCTTGTTCATTCCTCACATAGAAAGAGCAACGAGGCGGACTTGCGTTTAAAACAGAGAGACAACCGACCAGACAGGACGAAATCATTATCTAAAGAGGAAACGCGGGACTTAATCCGAACATATGACCTATCGGACCACAAGGAAGAAGAGAGAATCAAAACAGTCACACTAGACGTTAACAGAACAGCGAGAAAAAACGACAGAACATCCAACCCCCACAATTTACAGCACATACAGCTAACACCAAATGAAGCCGAAAACGCGAACGCTAGTAAAAAAGAAAAACATCTATCCTGTCTACTACTCAACTGCCGATCAGCAACCAAACATGAATCGGACATAGCGGACCTCATCCTCAACAAGGACATTGACCTGGCAATCCTTACAGAAACTTGGCTTACGGAATCCTCATCCCCAACCATGGATCTGTTGATACCACCGCAATTCAACGTTCTGAGACTGGATAGACACGGAAAGCTAGGGGGAGGGATAGCCTGTATTCATCGATCTGACATAGAGGTTAAACAAATTCAGGCCGACCCACTTGAATCCTGTGAGTATCTTGGTCTTAACATAAGATCAACTAACACTCAATGGTGCAACCTGCATGCTTTCTACCACCCACCAGGAGATAACACAAAGTTTATAGCAGAGTTAATGGAGATCATAACAGCCAACTCTAATGACGCTGCCAATAACATATTTCTTGGCGACTTCAACCTGCACTGGGAGAACTGCAATGACAAACTGGTCAACATGCTTAAAGGTTTCCTCACGGAACTAAACCTCACTCAAGCGTGCACACTGCCCACACATTCTAAAGGAGCGACGTTAGACTGGATAATCTCAAGAAACAAAGTTGCAACAATCCACTCCATAACACCATGTGACTGGTCCGATCATCACGCCATAACATTCATGATACCCACAACAAGAAAAGGTAGGACCAGGCAACCTTTCAAGACCAAAAAATGGACTCGAGACACAAAAGAAACAAATTTGGAACTACTGGTCGAAAGATGTGAAAGAGAATTAAAGCCACCCAACAACCTGGAAAAAGTTAACGAGCTGACGGAACACTACATAGCAACTGCTGAAAATATAGTTAATAACACCATGCCATTAAAATTGAAACAAATCTCAGAAAAGACCAAAAACCCGTGGTTCAACGAAGCACTAAATGAAGATAGACGCAAATTGAGAATGGCCGAAAGAAAATGGAGGCAACACCCATCATCTCCTGAACTGGAAGCCCTCAGAAAAACAAGGAAACAATATAATAAAAAGATCATCAACTCAAAAAAGGAATTTATAAGAGCAGAACTGGATAATGCCAAAAACAGACCACGAAAACTATTTGAAATCCTAAAGGAGCAATCAAACAAACTAGCCAAAACAGTGCAAGAAAATTCAAAAACACCGCTAAGCTGTGATGAGTTCTCCACATTTTTCACGGAAAAGGCCAAAGCCCTCGAAATAGAGCTTAAAAACTCGGCGTTGAACCTTCCCAACGAACCTCGGTCTACTAACGATGCCAACTCTACAACGGATTGCACCATGACAAAAAACAAGGCGAGCTGGGAAACATTCGAACTGTACGACCAACACATGATTGCCAAGACGCTCTCAGGAATCAATCCTAACAACCACTACCAAGACCCTCTGCCTGCAAAATGCGTAAAAGAAATCAATCACATCCTGATTCCAATATGGACCGAAATAATAAATGCGTCACTGTCACAAGGGATCCTTCCCGACTGCCTAAAAACAGGTCAAGTCGTTCCCATAATCAAAAAACCCACAGCAGATACATCAGATCCTAATAACTTTCGCCCAGTGACCAACATCCCTTTACTGGCCAAGTTGACTGAGAAATGTGTGCAGAACCAACTGAGCCAACACATCACTAAATTCTCCTTGCTAGATGAATGCCAATCAGGATTCAGAGCAGGGCACAGCACTGAAACAGCGATTCTCCACATTACTGATGACGCATTACAGGCCCTTGACCAAAACCAAGCATGCTTACTTATTCTCCTAGACTTGTCATCGGCATTTGATACGGTAAATCATGAAGCATTACTGACCAGGCTACAGGACAGGATGGGAATATCGGGAATAGTGCTGAAATGGTTCGAGTCCTTTTTACAGAACAGAACACAGCGCTTCCTGGTTAACCAATCAATCTCACCTCCTAGCCCTATCGCAATTGGAGTCCCTCAAGGATCGACACTATCCCCAGATCTGTTCAACCTATACGTCGAACCACTCACAGAAATTCTCCAAAAATCTCAAATATCCTATCACATGTATGCTGATGACACGCAAATTTACGTAAAGATCGGATCCATAAAAGAATTGGAATTAATGAATGAGACACTAAAAATGGCACTTCAATGGTTAACGGCAAACCACCTGAAGCTGAATGCACATAAAACAGAGTTCCTACTTATCTCTCCACCAAGGAGCAATACAGAAATAAAGGAATGGATGAAAGTCATGACGGCGCTAAACTGCACCCCAACCCTTGTCAACTCAGCCAAATCTCTAGGAATCATCTTAGATGAGAATCTAGACATGAAAGCCCACATTAACTCAATGGCGAAAAGTGCCCGCTTTCACTTGAACTACCTAAGAAAATTGAAACCCTTCATCACAGAGTCAGACCTCAAATTGGCAATCCAATCCTTAGTTATCTCGAGGATTGAATATGGGTGCACCACCTTGGCTGGACTACCAAAAACGTCCACAGCACCATTGAAAGCCTGTCTTAACGCTGCCGCAAGACTTATCACCGGAACTAGGAAATATGACCATATATCCCCGCACCTGAAAGCACTAAACTGGCTACCATATGAAGCAAGAATCCAAATGAAGATAGCATGTATCACACATAAAGCATTACACGACAACACCCCAAGATATCTAGCAAAGAAAATTCAGTTGTCCGGTGGCAACCGACCATCTAGGAGTGCTGAGGAGCTGCTACTACGACCAGCCTTCTTCCGAAAGAAAAAAACCTATGAAAGAGCGTTCTCAGGAGCGGCCCCCAGGATATGGAACTCACTCCCTCCAAACATCAGGAAAATCCAGAATCTGGTAACATTCAAACGGGAAGTGAAGAGCCTGCTGATGAATAGATACATTAATTAGTGGAGATCACTGATTATGGATCTGCTGTACTACTGCCTTAGTTCAGATCAGGTACGCCATTAAAATGGGAAGCACAGACAATAATATAATGGAATACGTATGAGAACAACCCAAAGGCCGACAGGAATGGATATTTGATTGGACAGGAGAACAGCATTTTTCTCGAACCTATACCGTGCTACCTCATATCTGTTATATATACATGTTTTGTTATTATTTAATCATAGAATATTTACTTACGCTAACGTCACATGTGCTACGAATATAGATGTCATCTACCTCACTGCGGTTGCTTGCTAACTGCTTATACATATGTTAACCTTTTTCCTTTTCTTATTTCATGTTAAGCGCTCTGATACCCACGGGTCTTGTTCGCGCTATACAAAACTTTATAATAAATAAATAAATAAATAAATAAACTGTAAAGCCTCCTTTAAGAACATTTTCTCCCTCAACGGCTTACCTCTGACACTCAGCAGAATCTGTAAAGCTTCCCTTTGAACTTTTTCTGTATTTCTCCTTCCATGCCTTTGCCCTGTATTTTGTCTCCTCTTCATCATGTTGTAATGCGCTCCGATACCCTCGGGTCTGGCTAGCGCTACAGAAGACTTCCAAATAAATAAATAATCATAACTGTAGGTGTGCGAGGAAAGTGTTCCACCTCTCAAAAGGTTTTAGTGTGTGAATTCTTTTGACAAAACCTTACCTCTAGTGAAAGATGTTGCCCACTGTTTGTTTAAAAAAATCAGCATAATGCGTTACCCTCACAAATATTAACTTTTTGAGGGGTGGGAAACTCGGAAGTTGAATACATTTAGCAGACTTGCCACATTTTGGGAACTGGACGACGTTTGCCAACTTTGCTCAACCACAAGGGCGTCGTTTAAACTTTGCCCACCCTTGTAGAAGGTATCCTACACAGTTGAAGGTATTTTTGCTTTATAAGCCATTCTCACATTAACATACTAGTTACTGGGTAGTTTGGTATCAGAGTGCATATATTAAGTCACCTCTAAATACTACATTAGCTGAATTTTGTATTAAACAGTCGCAAAGTATGTAAAAAAGAGCAACACATGGTAACCCAGCTTCTCCCCTCTTCACGTGACTTAGTTCCAGATGCTGTGCACCAAGCACACAGGGCGTAGGGAGGTAAGGCCCTGTTGATTATTTGTTATGACAAAGGGACATAAGGGGAGGTGATGGGTGGTGATAGAAGGAGGTGAGGGGTGGAATAGTAAATTCTATACTCCGATAACAACAAACCCCACGGCTCGATTAACGACCGATATAACCACCATGGTCTATGAGGCAGAGAGTAATGGGTGGATTGTTGGTAAAGAAGCTGATTTCTAGATTACCAAACATCCTAAACCACCCTATTTTTACACTCTGCCGAAAATACATAAGGGGACCACCCCTGTCCCGGGCAGACCTATAGTTTCAGGAATCGGCTCACTCTTAGAGCTGCTCTCAAAATTCTGCGACCATTACCTACAACCTTTGGTCAAACAGACACCATCATACATCAGGGACACAACAGATATCCTCTGTGTTATAGGTGAAATAGAAAACACAGGCGATAATGACCTCCTGGTCACCTTGGATGTGGAACAACTGTATACCAATATCCCACAGAGAGAGACATTGGCAGTAAAATATTGAGCTGTGTGACCACGTACACACCTAGATCCAATCTAATAAAGAAGGCAGTGAACAAACACTGGAAAATTCTGAACACGGGTACTCTGTCAATAACCAAACCAAGGTTTGCGTTTAAACGTACCAACAATTTGAAAGACATGTTGGTGCACACTCGACCCAAGAAGAGCAACATCCCTAACCGGAGGCCACTGTGGGATCTCCCACCCGTGACAGGACACTATACCTGCGGCTCTTGTACCATGTGCCCACAGAACAGAAACACCAAACAATTGGTTCTAACAAACACATTTACATGGACGCTAATCAAACACACTAACTGTAACACCCCACATTGTGTGTACATGCTGACCTGCCCTTGTGACAAGAGGTATGTTGGCATGACATGAGGCCCGTTAAGGTCAGAATCACTGAGCACAAGAGCAATATTCGTTGCCATAAAACTACCAGCAAACTATACACCCACTTCTCTGAACTCTGATACCCCCCAGAGAGTCTACGCTGGGTCATCCTAGAATCCCACCAACAAATAACACAGACTGCTTTGTTCAGGATTGAACAAAGGTGGATGTTCCGTCTTGACTTAGCAAATGACGGCCTGAATGACGCCATACCCTGGAGCACCATTAATTAATCTGATATATAGAATCATTGGCCGCAACTTTAACGAATGAGTATATCAGCTTAAGACTCCACTCTAGTCTCTCACCTCTTAATACATCTCTGCCACATGATATCGACATCAGGCTAGTCAGATATGGAGATTAGGCTATGTTAGGACAATATATTTAATAACTAACAATAGAGTACAGTACAACACTCTAAGATGGCTGACATACTAATCACCCAATTGGCAGTCATCGGCAATTTATGCACGAATTTAGCGCAGTGACGCGAGCACTTTTGCACTGTATACATTGTTGTTCACATTGTTGATAAAACCACGCCACTCAATGCCAAATTTGAAGCCCTTATTGCGCGTCCACATCAAGGTAATAGCTAGAACTATAGACTTTCACCACATTCAAAGATGGTCTCCATGGTTACACTGTAGATGAAGTCATGCCGACACCATCACACCGCACACCAGGTGCAGCTAATTAACCATGCTTAACGGCACCAGGAGAGGGTATGTAAGGCAGGAACTGACAACCTATCTTTTCCTTCCTGATGCAGCGGAGCGGGAAGGTGAGCCGGACTGCTCTGAGCGGGAGCAGGTAAGTATGGATTACACATTGAGACTATGCCTGGTCACAAGCTTTTAAGAGAGGTAAGAGGTGCTAGAATTGCTGACAAGTTACCGCTGGTCTTTGGGAAGGGTACGCTGACTCTGATGTTCTGTAGAGCTCTGCATTAGGACATAGCTGTAGGTGCTCTTAACACACCGCACGATTGGCATAATGTCGGAGCGCATGGTGAAGGCGCCAGCAGCTATGCAGGCAGGTCTGGGGCACTTTTGAATCTGTTGAATAACCTTGTCAATGATACCAATTTCACAACTAAGGGCTTACTTTAATCTGAACCATGCCCACTTTCACTTTTAATGCTCTAGAGTCATGGCCTTAGCAACTAAATGTTGTGCCTACAAGCCCACACCCAGCATATTTTGTTGTTTGTTTTTTCCTTTTAATAAACAGCGACACAACGTTGAGTGTCCATATACTCCGCTGCGGTCTGATGAAGCAGCACTTGAATCCTTAAGAGGTGAGCTGATACACAATCACCATGATGTTCAATTAGTCTAACTGGTTATACAGAGGTTTTATATTCTAAATACAAATAAAAGCACACTTAGAATGTGATATGCATGAAATCACGTTGTTTTTATCACTTGTATAGATTCAAAGAGGTTGTGTACTGTGAATCACCCACTGGAATTAATAGGACCATGTACCAATATTTCTATTTGGTTTTTTGATCCTTTTTGTTTGTACTCTAGGTTGTCTGCTTTTCTCCGGGGCAACATCCTACCGAGAGAAGAAGTGGTATGTAGAACCACACCACACACTGTAGATAGTTTTAATTTAGTCACTAGGTCCTGAGGAATCGCCAATTAATCTATTAGAGACATTTTATAGGCGAGAAACATGTTGACCACTAAGCGATAGAGCGTAATTTTTGTCAGATTAAAATAAAAGTCGCCCACCTTCTTCTTTTTACTTTTTAATCAGGTTGTGACCTCTCCAGAATAAAAATAAATATAGAGGATTCCCTTACCTGTTTTAACCCACACACCACATCTACATCTTACCAGGTCCGTGACATGCAAGGAATTACAAAATGCACTGCTTCCCATCAGCCAAGAGGTCCAATCACATCACTGATCTGGACACAACAAACACGAAATTTAAGCTGCGGGAAACAGCATTTACACCGCTGGTAATACAACGTGGGTAGATAACGCAGATGTTACATCTGCGTTGTTACCACGCATGGCGTTACATCGCAAGTCGTGTCAATGACTTCCGCTAGATGGTGCGCAACACCAGGGAATGTGTTGCATTTTAAATCCAACACATTTCCTGCTGTTGCGCTAGCTGGAGTAGGGATAGTAATTTATACTATTGTTAAGTCTAGCGCGCCACCTAGCGCAAGTTGTTGAAACGACAACTTGCGCAACGTGTGATAACAACGCGGTCGTTGTAACGTCCGCGTTGTAACCTACTGCGGGGTAATAGATGGCGTAGTAACATCATACATTCTTAAGCTACTCTCAAGCTGCCCCCTCTCCACCAAGAGAACCACATCCAGTCCTGTTTTTTGTTTGCGCTCTGATTCTTGTCATTTTGCTCTAAATCCAAGATTACGAGTGCAGTAACGGAATTCAAAGCCCAAACTAGAGCTTGATCAACTACTCGACTTGGGAACGCCGAGAGAGTTCTCTGAATAAAGTCCTGAAGCTTCAAATGGTGATTAGACAGATCATGCCTGCCTTTAGCAGAGGGTGGAAAAATTAGAAGTTTCCAGTGGAAATTGATTGAAATAAGGGGTAATAAACATCAGGGAAGATGGAATAGTAGAGATATGTGCACCTAACTGCAACCAACATGCTGATTCCCAAGAACATGTCACTTGGTGGTGCCTGAAGGCAATCTCTCTCTCTGGCTTCACCTCATCTACCACAAGAGAGGTGAGGGGAGGTTACAGCAGGATTTTCTGCCTTACCACCACCCACCCCTTCTGTTATTTTGGTGATCAAGAAGTGGGGCTTGGGCCTTGGTGTTCTGTTACTTAATGCATAAAGGAGGCTACTGCTGTGGAAGATGAACCGTAGGCCAAACCCCCTGCACCTGTCTGTTTTTGAGTGCTGCTCATACTTGTAACTTGCTTTTCAAGAGGTGGTCACAAGCACAGGAATATGCACCTGCCTGTTATAACGCAAAGAAACTAGACTTTTTTTCTAAAGACATTTAAATGTAACTAGTCAGTTCATTTAATTGTCATATGTTTAACCTTGTTGCACCCAGGGTCATACGAATGGCAATAGCACTGTGCAAATATTATCACTCCACTACAAACAAATAACAAAAGTAAAAGACATTGCCATTTTCAACGCCAATAGCTCTAACTTTAACAAATGCGAGAATGATTGCATTGCAAATGCTTGTCTTATCTGTTGCTGTAATACTGCTGGGTGAGCTGCTATCAGACAGCTGCCGTCAGAGAGTTGTGTCCAGGAGGCTGTCACAGAGTGCACACAAGCAGAGCCTTCACTTAGGAGGATTCACTTGGCCATATTCGCACAGACAGGTGTCTGGTGGAAGGCTTCACAAAATAGCTCATGCAGAAACCGTTGAGCAAGGGCTGGTGCAGGCACACTAATATACCAAAACAAAGTCATAAAATCGAGCTCAAGAACTTAAGCCCACATAAAATACAAAGTGAGATCAAAGTACTCTCCTTTGTCGCGTCACGATGAAAAACTCACGAATGTAACAGCAGTTTCAATGCCTGCAGCCAGGGAAAGCAAACAAAAAAAAGTCCCACACAAAAGCAGATTAACGCAGAACTTGGGTGACAGGAACTGATATGAACCCCCTTTCAAGATTTATTGAGGTTAAGAAATCTCACAAGCACAGATCAAGCGAAACCTAAAAAAAAAAAAAAATATTGGTTTTCACAGTCCATAAAAATCCGCACTGGGCTAACACTCTAAAAACACAAACAGCACTGCTTTTTAGCATGTCTTTCTAAAAGACAGTGCACTGCGCCAGTGTTGGTGTTTTTAAAGTTGTAGTAGAATGTTGGTTTCAGAGGCTGTGAAATGCCGCACTGTGCTAAAACAATAGCAAAATCCACTAGGCGAAGGAAGGCACTGCCTTTTAGCAGATCATCATGGATCCCCAGCCTAGTGCCCTAGGGAAAGGGAAGGGCTGAGTTAATTGCATTGTAATCAGTCTGCGCCCACTGTTTAGCACATCAGCACAGCAAATAATGGACAGGACTCAAAAACACCCTTATCCCCTCCCCAATGGCCACGGATAGGGCAGTGTGAATTACGATATAATCAGCCTGCCCTGCTCATTCTTCAGTTTTTGTGGGGATGAAAGCTGTGAGTTACATTTTCATAGTTCCCATGCTGATTTTTTTTTCTGGGCTCGGCTCATACTTGGGCTCTTAGAGCCAAGTCAGACTGTTGGCTTGGCTCATACCATGAATTCTTGGGCTCGCCCATCTCTATAGTTTACATACCAAATATGTTTATGGTTCGTTGTTTCATTGACTCGGGGCAGATTTCAAAATAAAACACGCAAAGCAGCTGAGCATCCAAATAGGCTGCACTGCATTGTGTGACAGGGAGGGAGCAGGAGAGCATCATATCTTCAGACATATGGCTCTCTCCTCCCCCTAGCACCGGAGCTGATTTCAGCTGCCGAACACCACTCACACACCATAGCATACCGTACAGGAAAGGTACCCTTCTAGACCAGTTTAAAAGCTTTTCTCACTCTGTATGTGTGCTGCACAGGGCAGCACATATGTAAAGTCGTAAAAGAAAGGAGAAATAAAAACCTTTCTCCTGTTAGCGCCTCCTTTGAAGTGGTCTACAGTTCTTTGTAGATAGAGTTGTGCGTCAAAGGGCAGGGGTGGTTGCACGGAAACGCCCATGTGCCATCCATGTAACGCACTCTTGACGCAAAGTAACGCAAAGCAGTACTTTGCACCTACTTTTGAGGTACTTTCCTGCGCAAAACAAAATTTTCGCTGGAAAGTGAATTCCCCTCAAAAAAATGTTGTGCTGGTTAGCATCACTTTTGTGGTGTTAACCCAGTGCAAAATGTTTGAAAAACTACCCCTTAGAGTCAAGCCAGACATTTGGCTCGACTTTGCTTGTTGTTTTTTGTTGTGTCGTCCAGCTCTACTGTTATGCAAGGGTACTTCAACCTGTGCCTCATTAGACAGGCTCGGGCAATAGAGGTTTTATCCCTGTCGGTGTCCTTTCCTCACTGAGCTCTGGATCTTCAGTGTGTAAACTCCTCTGCACAGCACTGGTTAACTGCAGGTAATTATTATCCGGGCACAGCCCACCCTTCCATTGTTCCACCAGCCCTCACACAGCCAGGTGAAGGGGGAGAGCCCACTCATGGAATCACCACTGCAGACACTCAAAAACTCCTCACCAGTGCTACGTCATGGCAGTGCTGCGGAGAGTCAGTAAGGTTGTGGAATTATGAGTCTAATAGGTCAACAGTCAACTTAGGAGTCAGAAAGTTCCAACTTTAATACATTTCTTCATGCTTGTGTTCAGTGCTTGCTATTAATGTGTAATCTACTTAATTAAAATGTTGCTGCCCAATGTTACTACCCCCCATGGGTATGAATCCATCCACCCCCCATAACATGGGTTCCTGCATTCCTCTTCATAGTGTCCTGTGTGGTTATGCCTACAAGTGGTAAGCTTGGAGATCATGTGTTACACGAGGTGATACCTCCTTGTGGACACATCAGCCGTTATTACAAGTTTATATTTTTGCATACTAAGCCTCGTTCGTCCAATGCAATAGCGGAACTGACTTTAAAAGGACTATCACTCGCACAATGGCAACAACAGCATTTGACATTAAACAGTGGAAATAAGCATTTGCAAGTGGCCGCAGCACGGTGGCTTGGAGAGCCGCACCACTGACATTGGGGTATTCCAACGAAAACATTGCATTGCAACATGCCACAAAGCACTCTATAACTAGGATAGGGCTCCCGGTTTTATGGTATTTTTTTTTTGCCATTTTAGTCTGTATTAATTCATATTTATTTTTTGGGCAATTTATCTGTATTTATCCACATTCATTTTTGCCACAAGCAAAAGTTGACGCTGCAGCTAGTATTTTTCCACATGTATTTTAATTGACAATGCACACATGCACTCGGTTGTTATTGGCGAACACAATACATTCATCTGAAAACTTTGCCATTCGCAAAATGTCCCAAATATGCTTAAAAGTGCTATCACAACCCATTTGTCTAAGAGCCTTGCAGTTTCTGTCATCAGTAGAGTGCCACATCCTCTCCCTCACTGAACACCATACTGCCCCACTAAGAGAAACTCACACTGCCTTCAGCTACAACCCAATTGTGCCCCGCTATAAACACATGGAAGCAACTCAATTCAAATTATGTACTAGACTAGAGTAATATGCTTCCGAAAAAAAAGTAACAACCTACTGGAAAAAGGCAAACACTCATAGGGAATACACCGTAAAGCTCTTACACTCATTATTCAGAAATCAATGAGTGTATTTGCTTGAAAAGCTAACGACATGAAAATAAAAGTAGCGCTTCACTGGCAAACTCTGAAAGGTGGCGCTAATGTGTTTGGTGTAAATAAAACCAAACTGGCCACTTTGCGACTACTCTGTATAGTTTTATTCATTTATGTATTTATTGTTCCATCTTAAAACCTTTTTTCTCTCCTCCTGAGGCTGCATTTTGGTGTAGAAAAATGTCAGACAAAGACATTTGCAGCAAACGTGTTTCTCCTTTTTTGGATCCATTTCACAGAGCAACGAATGACAGAAAGGAGAAGAAAGAACAATCACGGTTTTCTACAAGTGAGGAGGAGTGCAACAGTAAGAGAGGGAAGAAGAGGACGAAAGAGGGGGCAGCAGAAGTGGAGACTGTCCTTGTCTTGTCCAGTAAAAAAGGAAGAGACCGCAACAGTTATGGGCTATGTAGTCCAGCCACAAACACTGCAAACACTACAGTCAGTGGCGTAGAAATGCTTTGAATTTGTGAGCAGATTGTTCTTGCAGCCACACATAGACAGTGTACTGCTCTGCAGTCCGGCCTCAAACTCTGCAACACTCCACTGATGTAGCTAGGCTTTGCACCCCACGGGGTGCTGGCAATCGATTCCTGTTTTTGCCGCCCCCAAAACTGCATACGCCACTGACTCCAGCCCCACCCCCTTCCCCAAAGGGCACTTACCTTTGTTTACAAATGGCTGGTGCAGAGCTCACTCGAGGGGCGGAGGGGAGCCCGGGATATGACTGGGGCATCAACAAAAACGTTTCATGTTACTGTAGGCAGGCACAGCCCTAGAATCAGGAAGAGGGTGTGGCGAGGCAACTCTGCTGTAGCATGGCAATAGTATTTTCCAGTTTTTACATATAAATACAGACAAAGGAAAACTTGTTTTCCATCTGTATTTATATGTAAAAATCTGTTTAAACGGAAAACCGGGAACCCTATTTATAACCTAATGCTCCTAGTAACCATAAAATCAGATAATGCCCATCAATGAGACATTGGGTCCGCTAATAGTGTATTACTGGAGCTTAGCATATAGCACCTTGGAACAGAAATGTACCCAACAAGTCAAACTTCACAATTGGATTCAATGTCACTAAGAGCCAATATTTTAACATTAAATGAAAACAATGTACTGTACATGTTTCGTTTATGCAATGATTTTAATTAACTATGCATAATACATTCTTTGATTTTTTTTTCTCGAAATCTTTTTATTAACAAAAATCAACAAAAATATACAGTATCGCAAACGTGACCGATGAACTTACTGTGGAGACAATTACCTATACGGATACAGTAGGATAATTCATTGGAAATCACGGTGAAGAGGCATCATCACAATCAAAATTGCGGGGTCGAACACAAATATTACCACAATAGATATTCCAGGGGTCCCAAATCTTGGACCATTTCCGGGGGCAGCTTCGGGCCATGTACATAGTCTTTTCCCTCAACATACACCAGTCAAGGTCTTTTTTCCAGTCTATAATTTTGGGTGCATGCGAGGCCCCCCAGAGCTGAGCAATGTTTCTTTTGGCAACCATGCGACCAAGTGTGACCCATTGTGTAGTGTGAGTGGAGAGGTCAGTGGGCTCCCAAACATTTAGGAGGCATCTGCGCGCCTCCGGGCAGAGCACAACCACCAAAGCTACTCCATCACCTTGTGTATTTTCCGCCAGTATTCTTGGATAGGATCGCAGTGCCATATTATGTGCATGAACGTGCCCAGCTGATTGCATCCCAGCCTGCAAGACCCGTCAGATGGCCCTCCCATGTGTAGCAATTGGGGACTCATAATGTATATTCTGTGCAGGATCTTCAGTTGTACTGTACAAACAAGCTAGAATTGCAACAGTTTTGGGGGAGGAGATTGCCACTTGCCAATCCTCGTCATCCAGTTCAATACCGTCTCTAACCCATTGTTCTCACTGTGGGCGCAAAGGGTCTTCCATATTGTTAAGTTTCCTGTAAAGGAGGGATATGGCATTTTCAGGCAAATGACCCTCGAATACTCTGTCCTCTAGTAGGGATGAGTCTGGAGGGGAGGAGTTTCGGGGCAAGACTGAACGCAACGCGTGTCGGATTTGCAGATACCGGAAACGCTCTGAATCTGCCAATTCATATTGGCATTGGAGGGTTCAAAGGGTTTCACGTCGCCTGACTCCCAGAGGTCTTTCAGATGTGATATGCCTATTAGTTCCCATTTGTGAAAGCCTTTCGAGTTCCATAGGTCTCCCAACTCCTGAGAGTCCCATAAAGGCGTAGCAAGAGTAAGCTTCTGGCTCCAACCGAGTGATTTATTAGCTAAATGCCAGATTCCGACTGTGTGCCCGGTGGGACCTGTAAGTGGATACCTGCCTGGTTTGGAATAAAGTGCCCGGCTGTAAGCTCTATTGGGGAGAAGCCATCTATCCATATTGAACCCCGGGTCGTCAAAGCGGCCGAATCTACCATGGTTTATGGCTGCAAGGTGCGCAGCCCAGTAATAGTTTTTAATATCTGGCAACCTGATCCCTCCATCATACCAGTTGAGCGTGAGTTTGTGTAGAGCAATACGTGGTTTCCCGTCCCATAGAAGGTCCAGCTGGAGCCCATCTATTTCTTTGAAATACGATTTGGGACGGGGTCAGCCGAGTTTAGTACCGCGTATAAGAAACGGGGTAACAACATCATTTTAAAAAGGGCCGCCTTGCCCAGCAGGGAAAGCGGGAGTGACTTCCAATTCGCAATGTCTCGTCTGAGCCTTTGCAGTGGGGGGACGAGGTTACGGGCATATCGGAGGGAATAATCAAGGGAGACAAATATTCCCAGGTATTTAAAGCCTTAAGTGGCCCCCTCATCGGGCAATTTGGAGGCAGCGGAGGAGGACCCCCACAGAGAACATAAAGAAGGGATTTCTGCCAATTGATACCAAACCTGGAATATCTGCCGAAAATGGCTCAAATATTGAGAACAGCGATAAGAGATTTCTTGGGAGATGTGAGATAAAGCTGGACATCGTCAGCATAAAGAGAAATACGGTCTTCCCAGTCTGGGGACCATCGCATTCCACGAATGATTGGGTCTCTCCGGACCCACACCGCAAGGGGCTCCAAAACCAGTGCGAATAATAAGGGAGATAGGGGACATCCCTGTCGGGTCCCTTGGCTGAATGCAAAGGCCTTCAATTTTTTGTTGTTCACAACTACTTGGACCATAGGTTCACAATACAACAGATGCACCCATCCGGTAACTCCTGGACCAAATCCCAATTTTGCAAGTACGGCAAATAGGTAAGGCCACTCCACTGTGTCGAATGCCATGGTGGCTTCCAGGGAGACTATAATCGCCGGTTCTCGAATGGTAGGTGCCCTACCCAGAACCCCATGGACCCTGCGCAGATTTGACGCCGTATTTCTATGTGGCATACATCCTGATTCATCAGGGTGTATTAGGTCCCCAATGACTTTGATCAACCTATTAGCTAGTAATTTAGCAAGGATTTTGGGTTCTGCATTCAACAGTGAAATAGGGTGGTAGGAGGCGTAGTCTGTCCTGGTTTTCTCTTCCTTATGTATTGTGACAATAGTTGCGAGTCTCTGGTCCAGAGGCAGTGACCCGATCTCGAGGCTATCCTCATGCATTGCCTTTAGATACGGGTCCAGTTTATCCGGTCGGAGCTTGTAGAGTTCTATAGGGATGCCGTTTGGTCCTAGGGCTTTGCCCGGATGTAGCACTCTTATTGCGAGCGATATTTCGTCAGTGGAGAGGTCACTGTCCAAGAATGCTCGGTCTTCGTCAGAGAGTGCAGGGAAGGAGATGTGTCTCAGGAGATCCGAGGAGTCTGGTTAACTATATCTTGGGGGTCTGTTATGAGGGACATGTCAGCACCTTTAAGCTCTGGGACGAGCCTGCTAACATGTTCCTTTTTATCAAGCCAGGTGATCAGTTTTCCAGCCTTGTCCCCCCAGTCGTAGATCTGACCCATCCTGTCCTGTCCCATTGTCTTAGAATGATCGGTCACTAATGCCCTGTATTTGTCCTGACGGAGACAGAGCACGTGTAGGGCTTCAGGT
This sequence comes from Lissotriton helveticus, assembly GCF_964261635.1. Classification (NCBI taxonomy): domain Eukaryota; kingdom Metazoa; phylum Chordata; class Amphibia; order Caudata; family Salamandridae; genus Lissotriton; species Lissotriton helveticus. The sequence goes on from NC_136069.1 coordinate 1,215,913,630, forward strand.
GTGACATCTGAGCCATGTCTTGTTCAAGACGATACACCTCTTGTTCAGCGTCAGAGATGTCTTTGAGTTTGTCTTTTTTGGATCCCGCTATCAAGGAGAGGGCCTGACCCCGGAGAACAGTTTTGAAGGCCTCCCACAGAGTCTGTGGAGAGTCAACGGAATTTTCATTCTCCAAAAAAGTAATTGTCTATGGACTTGACTAGGTCTTTACGTATTTTCGGATTTTTAAGGTACCACGGGTTGCAAGGGGCTACTCTTCCAACTTGTGTTTGGTCAAGAACCATGTGAACCCATAGCGGAGAGTGGTCTGAAATGCCCCAGGCTAGATGTCGGATCTCATGGATATGCATGAACTGTGGGGCGGGAACAAATTACCCCTTGGCTGCTAGGGTTTTTTTCCTGCTGTGCTGGGGGGCGGGGCGGGGGAGAGCACAGCGCCCCGGTGCTCATGACGAGCACAGCTCATCATGAGCTACAGTGCTCCTGTGCTCATGACGAGCTGAGCTCGTCATGGCCGCACCCGTTTCCTCAGAACGCTCAGCACCGCAGGGGAATTATCCCAGCGTGCGAGCGTTCTAATGGCCATGACGAGCTCAGCTTGTCATCAGCACACGAGCACCGTGGCTGATGACAAGCTCAGCTCGTCATCAGCATGGGAGGGGTTAAAGTCTCCACCAAGCATTAGCTGCCTCTCCTGCAACGCCAGCAGCATAGTGCTTAAATCGGTAAATATTGCGGATTGTAAGCCTGGTGGTGTGTAAACAGACATAAATGCGATGGACCGGCCCTCCCATGTACCTGAGATCCCGACATATCTACCCCGTTCATCAGTCAAAGTGGACGTGAGTGACAGGGGAAATTATCTTTTTTGCATAATGCCTACACCTCTACAGCTAAACCCCACCTTTGCATGGCCCTGCAAATGTTACCAACCAAATGAGTTTCTTGAAGTAGCACGATATCTGGCACCAGTCTCTTGATATACTGCAAAACAACACATCGCTTAATTTTGTCCCCATGTCCGTTAACATTCCAACTTAGGATTTTAATATCCTTGTTCCACTGTGTACAGATTGATGACAAAATAGGGTGCAATATCTTCTACCATAGCTACGGCCTGTACTGTCGAAATTAACCAAATAATTACAAACAGATGAACACCCCCTCCCAACAGCCCCCCACCCTGCTCTCCCGCACTCTGGGCTCAGAACTGCCCATAATTATCAAATGCACAGTGCCTGTCGCCGTACAATTTACTAAAAGAAGATACTGGGGGGTAGGCTTAAGTGACCCACCGGCTCACCACCCTACCATTTCTTACTACAGGTGCTCCCGGCCCATTTGAGTCAAAATTACAGTATGCAAATTACCTCAGAGAATGCAAGTGCGCAAAACTACAGACCAATAACATGTGCGCCAACAGTTTGTCAGTGACAATCAAATTAAGGAGTGTGCAGGCAGTTAGGAGCCACTTTGAGTATTACTGGTGGAGTCAGGTTGTCTCAACGGCCACTGGGGCCCCCCTCCGACAATGGCCTCCTCTCGTCCAGCCAGTCAGATGCAGCCTCCGGTAGATCAAAGAATCAAGTCTTTCCATCGGCCTCAACTCGAAGACGAGCCGGGAAGAGCATAGATTACTTGAGGCCTCTGTCGCTTAACCTTTTTTTTAACTTCCAGGAATGAACGTCGTCGTCGTCGTCTCTGCACAGCTTGAGTGAAATCAGGAAAGAAAGTGATTTCCGAATTGTCCAGTTTTGATTTGAGGGGCGACCCTGGATGATTGGAGGATTGTGTCCCTGTCACTGTAGTTTAGCAATCGGGCCACTATAGGGCGGGTGGGGGGCAGGATTTGGGCGACCCCCGGGCACCCTATGAGCTCTTTCAATCACAAATAGGTTAGACAGCCCCTTCGGTTGCAGGCGCGTAGTGTTCAAGATTTCCACAAATAGGTCGGCGGAGGGCCCTTCCGATTTCTCTGGCACGCCTACATTATTGCGCCTCGTGCGCCCCTCATTGTCATCCAGCTTGTCCTCTGTGAGCTTGCGGAACGCCTGGAGTTCACGAATTTTGGTCTGCAAGTGCGATGTATCTTCCACAAGGCTGGTGGTGGTGAGTTCCAGTTGTTGACCTTTTTCCCTGTACTTGGCAAAGTCAGCTCTGATCAGCATCATTTCCGAAGATAGAGTGGCCATACGCTGCTCCATGGAAGTGCGCACCCCACTAATAGCCTCCATTACATCTTTTAAGGTGAGGTCAGGAGAGTCATATTCCGCCCCTCCCTGCTGCTTGTCCCCCATCCCTTTACGCTCAGGCAGGTCTGCTTTTGGGCAGGTGTAACGGTCCAGCCTACTCTGCTGGGTTGCTTTAGCGCCCTTTGTGCCAGACACAGTGAGATCTACACAGGCTCCCCGGTCTGTCAATGCAAAGGATAATGCTGCCACTGAGTTCAGGTCAGACCTGTTCGAGTGCAAGCGTGGCCTATGTGATCTGATGCAACCTGGGGTGGGGGGGTAAGCGGTGTCCAGTTGTGAGGCAACAAGTTCTTCAATTCTACAAGCCCCTATGTTCTACACACACTCTTCATGGGAACCAGGGGCCACTTCACCATATGGCGCTCACCGGTTCCTGCAGCGTGGAAGGTGCCAGGTAGAACTGCCTCAGAGCGTGAGGCCACAAGATCTGGTGCAGCAGCTATTAATGGGGCGTCAGCAGAAGTGGTGTGATTGAATCAGCGGGAGGGGGGGAGAGGGAGCCCCCAGCATCCAACAATATTGGAGGTGCAGAAATCCGAGGGCGATTGCCCTTCAAGCTACAATTGCCAGTCTCTCTGCGTTCTCCCGCAGCACGCAGCAGCGTCCCAGCAAGGATCCCGTATGGGCCGTTGCCCCTCGGACCAAAGCCGGTGTATCAGGTCTGCAGTGGAGGGAGAGGCTCAGGGATGCAGGGCCGCAGACTCCAGGATGTCTGCCTGGCACAGCGATCACGGACACGGAGTACTTCAGCCCCCGGGGTGAGGGGGAGGGGTCACACCGGCAAGCACAACCTCCACTGCGGTCTAGGCACCACATGAGGCCCCGGCTTCCCCGTATGGGAAGGCCTCAAACGTCGGTGTCCGCAACTTTGGCTCCGGGCGTCCGTTCGACCCCGGACTAAGGGCACTGTGCACCGCTACACCTCCGGAGCACAATCCTAGCCCCGGAGGATCGGATGAGCGTGACAGATAGGCGATGTAGGGAAGGAGTCACAGAGACACTCTAGGAAGCAGCCGTGCTGGATTGCCGCGAAGCCACGCCCCCCTAAATTCTTTGAATTGATTAAAAGTTTACTTGATTTTAATATGAGGTTACTGGGGAAACAAAATCTCGGTTTGGCTTTTCAATAGGCATAGGGGGACTGTCCATCTTCAGTTGGGTGGGTATAAATGGTCATTGATGGAAAGGGGTTCTATGGTCAGCTTGGGGCAGTTTAGTATGTTGCCTCTGTTGTGCTACTGGGGGTCAGGCTGTACCTGGGGTGTGCCCTCAGCGAATGCAACAATTCTGGGTCGTCAAACTCTAGAGCCAATATTTCAGAGCCTGGTGTCTTTAGGTACAGATGTACACACAGTGAAAACTGGGCTTTGAAATATTGGGTTAAGAGTTTGTGGACCCAGGATTACCCGACCCCGAGTTAATCGGTAAGTGGATTGCTACATTGAAGATCTTCACCAATGGTAGCCTTGCTCAGAAGGTATCAGATGCGACCTGCCGTGTAGCAAGTTACACGCATGCCTTGTGGGAGGTTGCCGCTTGGTTATCCTGAACCTTCTAGAATCATCAGATAGAATTTTCAAGAACTTTTGCAAGACAGCACAGTACCGCAGCCACTAAACAGTCAATGCAGACTGGACTGGACACTGTTGATGCCATCGATGGGTCCTTAGGGTTCACTTTTGTGCTCCTGGGACATGACTGCATGCAGACAATATTACTTTTTTTTGGAGTGGGGGCGTAGGCTCAGGTTCTCCATCCGCCCTTAGATGGCAGTGCCTTTTTGGTGAAAAGGTTGATCCTCCCAAAAGGATGTTTAAACAAAGCCTTGCCAAGACTTGGCCTCTCCTAAATGGTTTCACCAGCAGTAGAATTCATTTAGAGCCTATAGCCACTAATTTGTAAAACAGATACAACTTCCACAACAGCTTCAGCAACACCCTTTTAGTCATTACAGAGGCAGAGAGGGTGGATGATGTAGGCGAACTCTGTCATTTCACCTTCCCCTTTAAACCCAGTACCATAACCTCTCTGAAGTATTTGCCTTAAAAATTTACTCCATTCCAAACTGGGTAGATTATCTGAGAAATGGGTGGAGATAATTTTGGTTTCCATATGCTTCACCAAGAGTGGTTCATCAGGTCATCTCTACCTTGCACCACTTCTCTGGACGAACATCTTGAAGATAGGAAAAGCTTCTCTATTGGTGAAAGGGGTGATTAAGCATATTCTCTTGGTAGAGACAGGATAGGAATGTTATTCCAACTATGTACTCAAAATGCCTCAGAGGATTGTTTTTGTGCAGGAAGTTGTCCCTTCCTACACAAAAACAATCATGCTTGTAATGCAAGCACCCTTGCACCATGAGTCAATTGTGCCTGCTTTAGTGCTAGGCTACTTAGAGAGAGAGCAAGAATTAGCCATATGTAAGTAAACATGGTGCATTCCTGGCTCTCCATTTGACGCAGCACAGCAAGTTGTCTGACAGCGTTGCGCCAAATGTTAGTAAATCTGCCACCCAGTTCTTAGAAGCAATTTTGGATACTCTCCTGTTACATGTTAAGCCACCCTGGAGAGTCTACTCAATATATCTCAGATGGTCACGGAGTTCATCAGCTACACTCTTCAGAAGATGAGAGGAGCTTTACATCTTTGACGGCTTGTCAGCGGTAGTAAGCGCTAAATAAATTCAATTACAATACAATCTTATAGGTCAGATTGGCTTTAGGCATCTTCTTCGTTTCGCATGCCTGTTTGAGCATGGGACTACAGTGGTATCTTCACTGGTGGAACCAGCATTACAGATGATTGTGAGATGTGATTTTAACTTCAGCGCCCATTGATTTAGTCCCTCCAGTGATGGACAGGCGCATTAAATCTTTTGTTGGGCCACCATGTAAGAGTTTCTTGGCATCAAACTATAATAGCTAGAGCTGCATCTCTGCAGGTCTGGGCCGTTCAAAGCCTTGTGAACTCCTCATGAGTTTTTTTGCCACATCAGTCACAAGGCTTTCTGTTCATTCTTCCACAATCCACAAGTACAGGTACTAACGGACAACATATCAGAGGCGACCTATCTGTAAATCAGGGAAGTGTGTTTCATTCATCCATACAGAGAAGAAATAGAGTTGTTCTACTCGACCACTGCCAAAAGAATTGCTCCATCACCAGGAAGAAAGAACACAACAGTGGAATCCCTTAGCACACCATTCTCTGCCAATCCAGAATGGCAGATGAATTAAGAAGTGACAAGAGTGTTGTATCAGATTAGGAGGAAACCACAAAATTATCTTTTTGCCTTAGAACCTAATAGGAAGATCAAGCAATTATGTTCTCTCGAGCCTCTCAGGGAGGCACGTTGGGGAATTACCTTTCCCTACTGCTTAAATACACATTTCCAAAGATATTTGTTCTTGCCTTCTTATGGCAGTGCAGGATCTCTTGACCTAAAATGAAGCTTGATTATCCCTCACAAACTGGCAGACACTAAGGGGCATATTATCAAGGGCGATATCGCCGCTTTCGATGGACTTTTTCCCGTGAAAGCGGCGATATTTTTATCGCCCTGTTAGCAAGCTGTTGCTAACAGCAGTTAGCGACAGCTTGTAGGCGATAGCGACCAGTTTGGGGCCCGCTTTGCATGTCAGCGATATTTATCGCTAATGACATGCAAAGTGGGCGTACCCAACCTGTTAGCGACTGAAAGCAGTCGCTAACATCGCTATCGCCTATTATCAACGCAGGCGAAGCGATAAAAAAATTTGCGCTAAGCGCGAATATTGCCAAAACCTAACGCCTGCTCAGACCACTTCTTAACCTGTATATCCAATGGGCGGTGGATATTCAGGTTAAGACCCTATTGGCGATGATGCCTGAATATCGCTGGATTTCCAGCGATATTCACGCATTGGGCCACTATCGCCGGATATTTTATCCCATTTGAGACAAACGTTGCTAATACCACGTTATCTCTACGATAAAATATGGCGATGCGTGGCGATAAAAAAAAATCGCTAAGCTCATTTAGCGATAATTATCGCTATTTGTTGCTAATATGCCCCTAAGTTTGCTTGCCAGGAGTTTACAAGGTCAGTAGTATTCTTTTACATACTAATGACAGAAGTGATGGAGTTGTTGCTAGTGGCCAGAATAACTTCTACCAAGGCAGTTTAAACAAGGGGGTGTGTAGTGTCCCCAACCTAGTTTAGCTGTCAGTCTGCTGACTTACTTCAAGTGGAAATAGTTAATAAACTATGATTTGTAGTGTCCTTATTTGAAAGAAGTGTTAACATTGATATGGGTGAAGGATATCGAACAGTGCTTTCTGCCTGTATTTGTTTGCGTAATAATGCTTGTTTTTTTAAACTTCGACATGCTGCTAAATTTGAGAAAAGTTTTGCAGAACAGGATTGCTACAACTTTTGGCCACTAAGTCTTGCTCTTACTTTTTTGGTGGGACATTCATTCTAACCACTGCATTCATGTTACCTTAAATTCTGCTGTGGAAGAAGTAATTTCTACTCACAATCAACTCTGCAAGGAGTGTTAGGGAGTTGATTCCACTGTCAGCCTACCTGCCTGTGGTATCTGTGTCCTTGATATCACCCTTTCTAGTGGAAGAATAATGTTACAGCTGTTCTAAAGTACAATGTGTTGATTTGAGACCGGAGCAGTGGAGGAGAGGATGGCTGTTGGCTGGAAAGTTTCCCTTGTCTTAAATCTACAAATTTTGACATCTGGTTCCTGGGTATGCCCTTTGGAAGTTCTTATCTTTTCTACACTGCCTTTTATCACATTCTTGAAAGTCAAAAGTAATTCTTTGAATCAAACCGTCCTAAAGTTACTTCAGAACTCAGCAACAATCAAATGGTTTCCTTGCCTTCCTTTTTAGACGCCTCGCCCTTCCAAGAATGATGTACGGATGCACAGATTTGATCTAGAATAGGCCTTACCCATTCCATTTACAGTAAGCAGCTTAATCTGGGTTGATGACAACCTCTTTATCAACGACGCGGGAAGTAAGCTGATTAAGAGTCCCAGAATATCACTAGATGACTATCTTTACTGTGAAAAGCAAAAGGAACAAATGATGGACAGAATGCTGAACAATCAAAACATTCACCCCCAGTCACAAAGATCTGGATTTAATTAATTGTTCTTTTGCTCACCGCTACACTCCGGTTTGGACCCATCCATATGCAAATCAGTCTTGAACCTGTACCTCATAGGAACAGTCCAGCCCGAACTGGCAAGCCTGGTCCTCCCTGGACCAGAACAAGCACCCTGGGACCGTTTTCGGGGCATCACCCCTCATCAGCCAGGTTAGCTTTAAGCCAGTGGCACAGTGAGCACAGGGCCCACGTCTGGACATACACTTCCCTCTTAGGGTGACAAAAGCAAAAGGAAAAAATGATGGACAGAATGCTGCACAATGCATACATTCACCCCCACTCAGTCCTGTGCTCTCCATGCCATGCCACTGGAGTCAAGCTAGCCTATTTTAATACTGTGCGACTGTATATATACTCTATTCTCTTGGGACAAAATTGTGGATAATGTTTGCTATAGTATTACGCAGTGAATGTAAAGAATGTATAATTTGAGCATGGCCCCTGTAACTTACACCCACAATGCTTCGCTCAAGTCTTACAGCTTCTGTTGACAGACCTTTCATAATGACTAAGTATGATTTCCAGAGAAAGTCCTAAATTTTCTCCTACCGAAGTTGGCTGTTTTAAATTTGCACAGTCAAATCTATACAATATAATAGATTGAATTTTAATGGCAGACACTGAGATTAAAGGCTGCTCATTTGGCTTTCTTATACATGTAAAACAACCTATAGCTGACCCAAAGTAACTTATTATGCCTTCATAAGTTTGCTAATTATATGTTTGGAAAATGAGAGTTATTAAAGGCCATGTCCAGATAAATATACTAATTAACCACTTCTGGTACAGTATTTTCTATCATCCATTTTCTAGGAAGTTTATTTAGATCTTTACTGAAAATCATTATTGTTTTCTGAATTACATTTATGTACAATTTGTGAGTTTGAACAAAATCTAGCAAATTCTGTGGTCCAATATGGGTGCTGTCTGTCAGCACAATATTGTATGGATGCATACGTGATTACGGCTATGGATCCAGCCTAAGCAGGGGCAAAATAGCCATTTAGAAATAAAATAGTGGAGCGGGTACAATATGCATGGCTGCTTGAGACCATTATCAATGGCGATTCTCACAGATATTCAAAACACAGACCCATTATAACTTGAACCCAAGTATTTGTGTACAATAGGATTAGCAGTTTCAAAACACTGCGGGGAATATACCAAGTTGCTAACTTTTCCAATTTAGTAGGATGATTGACTTGAACAAACAAACTGGATAAATCAATAAAAGAAAAATATTCTTTGTTTCCGCCATATATTACGATAAATTATTGTTTTTAATAATAATACATTGTCAACTGTTCTGCAATTAGACTGCAACGCTCATTGTGCATAGAATTCAGTTGAAAGTTTTCCAATTCAAAAAAGTTCTGCAGTTGCTTAGCAAAACAATTTAAAATTTGCTAACATTCGTGCCAAGAATTTTCAATTCTATTAAGGACAGGAGGCGAGGATTATGCTTTTCTCAATTTCTTTACTGAACACAGCAGCCAATAAAAACACAGTAAAGAAATAAAAAAACTACATTACCCATAAACCCTGGGTAACCATAGAGTACATAAACAGCCATAGAGGTACCAACTTCCTCTTTCTTTGTCCAGAACCATATATAAAGAACAACAGAAGTCCCAAAATCCATTAAGAGCGTCCCACGGAGAAGTCATCATCCGGAGGAAGGGACGAAGGAACTTCCCAAAGCCACAGGAACAACAGTAGACCAACGAAAAGTAGAAACTCGCAACACATCTCATTTAAGGTCGGAGCCTGGAGGAAATAAAAAACAGAGCCGTAAAGGCCATTCCAAAAGGAAAGAGTACAAAGTTCAAAACAGGGCGGGAAAAAAGTCATAGATTTATGAACATTACAATATAGCAAAATTGCATACATCAAACAATATAAAGACTGTAAATAAGGGTGGGATAATCCTTGCCTCCTGTCCTTAATAGAATTGAAAATTCTTGGCACGAATGTTAGCAAATTTTAAATTCTATGTCAGGACGGAGGCTCCGATTATGCTTGTTCAAAGCTGATCCACCACAACAGAAGCAACATCAACAATAGGTTTGAAATAAAACGTTTTAAATACAGATTCCGAAGACCAGTCAGCGGCCTTCATGATATCCTGGAGGCCAACCCCCAAGGAAAAAGCCTTTTGAAGCCATGGCTCCCCGAGCAGAATGGGCCCCAAAGACGGAAACGTCAATGCCTGCTTCTAACATGAGCCAGCGCACCCAACGTGCCAAGGTAGCGGGAGAGACAGGCTTAAAAGGCTTTTGCAAAGCAATAAGCAGTTGACCCTGCAAATCATGTCGAAAAGGTGCAGTACTCACCTCATAATCCTTGATGCATTGTACTACACACAGCTTCGGGTTGTGTTGAAAAGAAGGATAAGACACAGAAGACGTGTTACTTTTAGTATGGCGAGAAATGGAAAATGAAACACCTTCCGGCGAGAAAGTGCGACCGGCCAGATCCAGTGCACGAACATCTGATACGCGCTTGCAGGACAAGAGGCATAGCAACATCGTCAATTTGGCAGACAATTGCTTACGAGAAAGCAATGAATTAACAGGCCAGGAGTTCAAGAAACGCAAAACCACAGAGACATCCCATAATGTAACATACTTAGGGCAAGGAGGTTTTACCACCCGGATGCCTCTGAGTAATTTGGAAACCAAAGGATGCTCTCCAATAGGTTTACTATCCACCGGAATGTGACCAGCCGAAATAGCAGAACGAAAGTTATTAACCGTTCTGTATGCCAAACCAGAAGAAGCAAGAGAAGCAAGAAAATTCAGAACTAGGGTGACATCTGCAGAAGAGGGATCCACTGACCGTTGAGTACACCAATCACACCACCGTTTCCAAGCTGACGCATAACGTTTGTGTGTGTTGGGGGTCCAAGCTTCACCGATAAATCGGGCAGCCTCTGAAGAAAGGCCTGAGACTTGCCAGCGTCCCCCGAAATCCGCCACGCCACAAGACGGAGATGACCCGACAGAATGAGAGGGTGGGGCTGCAGAAGAGGATCCAGCAACAGGTTCCACCTGCTGGGGAGAAGGAGCGGCGGAGAGCAACTCATCTCCAGAAGAACTGGAAACCACGCCTGAGCCCTCCAAAGAGGAGTGATGAGAATCAAGTCCGAGAGAAAACACCTCGTGCGGGCCAGAACCCTGGGAATCATCATGAAGGGAGGAAACGCATACCACAGGAGAGGAGGCCAAGACTGGAGAAAGGCATCCGTGGCCAGGGCCTCCGGATCCGGGCGCCAACTGTAAAACAGGGGAAGCTGTCTGTTCAGGCGAGAGGCAAAAAGGTCCAAGTGGCATTGGCCCCAAATCCGGACCAAAGTCCGAAACACCCAAGGGTGGAGACGCCAGTCGCTGTAATCCTGGAGGTGACGAGAGTTCCAATCCGCAATAAGATTTTCGCGACCCGGAAGGTACTCTGCAATAATCGTGATCTGGCGTTGCAAGCATAGATGCCAAAAGTCCTTGGCGATCTCCGAAAGGAGTTTGGATTTTGTGCCCCCCAGCTTGTTGACATACCTCACCGCTGAGATGTTGTCCATGCGGAGGAGAATGCAACAGTTCGTCGCCTGAGGGGAAAGACAGCGGATCGCAAAAGAGCCCGCAAGAAGCTCTAGACAATTGATGTGGAGGGATAATTCCTCCTGGGACCAACGGCCCCCTGTCGTCAGAGAACCGCACCGGGCTCCCCATCCCCAAAGACTCGCATCGGACTCGATAACTATATCCGGAGTTCTCCCGAACAGCGCACGACCGTTCCAAGATTCCATGTTGTCCAGCCACCATAACATCTCCCAGCGAGCATCCTCCGAAAGGGGAATGATATCTGAGTAACGAAGGCCCTTCTGAAGATGTCTGATCTTGAGGCGCTGAAGAGCGCGATAATGTAAGGGACCCGGAAATATGGCTTGGATTGAAGAGGACAATAGACCCACAATCCGAGCCACTGTCCGCAAAGAGACCATCTGTTTGGACAAGACCATGCGCAATTCTCTTTTGATTGCTCTGATCTTCTGACATGGAAGAAGAAGCTGACAGGCTACCGAATCGATGCGGAACCCGAGGAAGTCCATCTTCTGAGAGGGTTGAAAATCCGACTTTAGAGGATTGACAAGAAACCCCAGAGATTGTAAGAGTTCTATGGACCATTGTAAATGAAGTTGCAGAAGAAGAGGGCAATGAGCCATCAAAAGAATGTCGACGAGATAGACAATCAAACGGACTCCACGGGCCCGCAAAGATTCCATCACTGGTCTCATGAGCTTCGTAAAGCACCATGGAGCGGAGGAAAGACAGAAGGGGAGTACAGTGTACTTGTACCATTTCCCCAACCACTGAAACTGAAGGAATCGACGGTGGGGAACATAGATCGGCACAGACAGATAGGCATCCTTCAGGTCCAATCGGACCATCCAGTCCCCTTCTTGAAGAAGATCTCGAAGAAGATGGATACCCTCCATCTTGAAATGACGGTAAACAACTCCGCCGTTGAAATCTTTGAGGTTGAGGACCAAACGGGAACCTCCACCTTTTTTGTCCACCAGAAAAATGTTGCTGACGAAGCCGTCGGGATGACGGGAAGAAGGAATGATGGCTCCTTTCGCCAGAAGAGAGTCGACTTCTTCGGAGATGAAGTCCTGATCTTGTTGGGAAAAAACAAGGGGGGGTGGAAGGCGGTGTTGGAGAGGGCGTTCGTAAAACTCCAGTTTGAAACCTTGCACCGTCTCCAACACCCAAGCATCGCTGGAGATTAGCTGCCAATTGCGGAGAAAAAATTGCAGTCTGCCCCCCAAAACAACCTCTGATGCCAGAATCAAGCTCACCTGAGTTGGAGGAATCTTGACGTCCTCCCTGGGCACCTCCGTACCCTCCCTTGCCGTAGTTGTTTCTGCCTTTACGGGAAGGGTAGAATCTAATTTTTCCAGAGCCATAGTTGTCCTGGCCACCTCCTCTCTGGGACTGACCTCCTCGTTGAGTAGGCTGGTTACCTCCCCGGCCGGACGAACATCCCCTTCGTCCGGCCCGTCCGAAAACCAGACGGAAGGCACGACGCAGGTTGGATTGCGCCTTGTCAAGGCCGCTGAACGTTGCAACAAAATTAGTTAACTCTTTTAGAAATGGAGGACAAAAGAGAAACTCTTGCGCCAAGGGGCCTGATTCGGAAGATGCGAGATCCGTCAGCTTCGGATCCAATTTGATCAGAATGGAGCGACGGCGCTCGCAGGACAGGGCACAATTTGCATTACCGAAAATGCAGATGGCCCTCTGAGACCATCCCACTAACTCATCGGGATCAATCAGCGAATTAGAATTTTTTGCACAATACGCCAACTCCATAATCTTGGTCAAAGGACCCAAGAGATCTAGTAATTTGTCCTGGCAGGACCTCCATGATCTGTCCAGACCCTTCTTCGGGTCCTTGGCATACTTGCGCATATACGTAACCATAGATGGGTCAACCTCGGGAGTATCCGCTAACTTATCTGCCAGGTCCGGTCAGGGACACTCAGAGCGTAACCTGGCACGAATATCCTTTTCAAGGGGGCGACGAATATGTGACTGTACATATGCAGTTACTTCTGGAGAGGGAAGCCATGCCGATGAATTCGGGTGAATAATGTCATCTGGATCAAAGGTTAATACCTGTGGGATTGAAGGGGCATCGACGAAATGCTCTTTGCGAGCCTTCTTCTTGGGAGGCGGAACCACAGGGTCTGAAGAAGATTCAGTAGAAGAAGAATCATCAGTCATGGTAGATACTTGGGGCGTCTGAAAAGACGAGGCAGATCTTTTAGAAGTCTTGGAGGTGGATAGATTTTTAGCCAATTTCACAAAATCCGCCTTATGAGGATTTTTAGAGGACTTCCTGGATCGACCTGAAGAAGGTATCCAACCTTGCTGAGTGGCATATTCAGCCAAATGTCTTTTAAGAGGGGCTATATCCTGATACAAAGCTTGGTCCATCTACTCAGCACCCTCAGAGCCTGCGGGCTCTCCCTCAGCGTAATAGTAATCCTCTTCATCCTTATAATATTCGGACATTCTGCCTTAATATAGATAATATGCCCAAGAGGAGAAGATAAATATTGACACCCAAAGGGCTCTTCAGGGGGAGTGTAACCCCAAAGCAAGCCAAAGAACAGGTACTAACCTGTCCAGACAATTTTTAAAATGTGGAGGGAGGGCTTGCTTGACACACTATAGGCAGAGCCTCTTCTATAATTTTACAACCCCAGGTCTTTAAATAACACTAGGGCGCGTGATGGGCCTAACGACAGGAATTTGGGCAATGGCACAAGCCAATTTACATAACCTCCGAGGAGACACTCGAGCGCTGAACCGTCCTGTCAAAAACTCCACACAGAATCAATTGCGCAGTACCACCGCCGACCGCTAAAGCGGAACAGCCGGTGTACTGCGCATGCGCCAAGTGAGAACCCTGTTGAAAATGGGAGACGCGCGAGAAGGACGTGCGTCTCTCAGCCCCGCTCCCGCTCCACACAGAACCACAGGCGCAAGAAGCAAGCCTGCAACCCGGGGGTGAGCACACGCCCCCGAAGCCACGCCGAGAAGCGGCGAAGAAAGCAAAGCTGAAAGTCAAAGCGCCGAAGGTGACAGCGCGAACACGCAAACCGGAAGGTTCAAATTAGCATAAAACGATAGCACTGCAAGCAAATACAAAGCGCGCACAATATTAACACCATATTAAGCCCAAAAAGCAATAATAAATGAAAGAGCACTTAACTGGCTGCAGAGCAGCAAAGAAAGAGGATGTTGGTACCTCTATGGCTGTTTATATACTATCTATGTACTCTATGGTTACCCAGGGTTTATGGGTAATGTAGTTTTTTGATTTCTTTACTGTGTTTTTATTTGCTGCTGTGTTCAGTAAAGAAATTGAGAAAAGCATAATCGGAGCCTCCGTCCTGACATAGAATTTCCCTATTGCGACCAATAGTGATTTAGGTCAGTAATAGAGGGCCAAGCTCTTTATGACTTTTTTCTACAATGAAGCCAGTATGAGCAAATATAAGAAGCGGAGACTAAAAATGTGTAAATATCTTTGCCAAATGAAACACACGCTTTAGTAGAAGGTAACTGGAATTCTATCAGAGCATTACATCTGCGATGATTTAGAAAGGCAGATTAAGGTTTTTCAGTATCGGTACATCTGTTTTAGTTAATCGAATTAGGGTGTATCTTCCTAAAAGAGCCATGTGCTGTTCATACCTGCAGGCAAATTCCTTAAAGAACTTCAAAATGAGCCTGCAAAAGTGCTTCATTGTGTGGCACTACAAGACTGTAATAGGTTGAGACAATATTTTGCTAAGCTAAACCTTGTAACTGGAAATTGATAATTTAACGCGGAGTTTAACATCTTTAATTGTTAAACTGCTTGAATTCATAACTTACATATCAATAGGCAATTGTCAACTTGATTTCATTGTTGCTCGGATTTGAATTTACCTTAAATAAATCAAAATACAAGAGGCGTTTGGCAAAATAGGAACAAGTTGGTTTAATTAAATGCTGCGGCTGGGAAAACTCGGACAGATTGCGTCTGCTCAAAATCTCTCGATGTACAAAGTTTTGGCCGTCAATTTATACAGTTCATGAGGTACAATAAAATGTTCTCTACATTCTAAAAGAGCATCTTAGTCATAAATCAATCACATGTATGCATCTGATAAGGGCACAGGTGGCTCTCGAACTTGGAGATGGCTTAATGTGGGCCAGTGTGTATGTGTCCAGATGTCTGGTGAGAGGGGCATGTGATAGCTATATGCAATTTGAATGTAATGCCCTGATTAATGGAGTGTACTTATCTACGTGTGGTATCTAGCTTTGTGGTATTTCTGGGGAATGCGAGCCTTTGGCCAATTGGGTTATACTGGGGGCAAATATCTCTGACTTGTTTGTGGTGCTACTATCTATGCGTGGAATTGATCAGGGTTTTCCCTGGGTGTGTGTTTGCCTGTTATTTATGGGGGACCCCACCTGTGACTTGTTACTCGATAAACGTGGGCATGGGACGCAGGATCACCCTGAGCACATACCTCTGACTCAGGGTTGATGGGGAGGTCACCTTGGGTGAATCTGGCAGCAATAAAGTGAGTTCATCGGAACTCCTAAAAGTAATATGATGGGGGGCGTGGCTTGCAGCCGAGAGGAATGGTCGCTCTCTAAAGCGGCTCCTCAGCCCTCGCTGCTATTTCAGGCATTGATCCTGCGCCTGTGCTCCTGTTTTGCCCTGTATTTGGGGGTGTTGCTCCGCTGACCACCTGGGCACCCCCACCCCCTCCCCGCTGGCCTCCGGACCCTCAGACACCGAAGCTCGCTTCCGAGGCCCGGCTCCCCTTAGGCCCAAAATGGCGGCCGTGACCAGTGGCAGATATACAGCAGACTCCGGGACCGCTGCGAGAGCCTAGCTGCCTCCAACGCGACTGTCCGGCCCAGTCGGGGCTTATAAGGGCGAGCGCCCAGCAATCCAGGCTGGTCACATCCTGCTGGGCCCCACGTGTGACGGATGCAGTGGCCGGAATCGGGCTCTCCCTGACACCCGCGGCCTTAGCTACGCGAGTCCCCGGCTTTGGGCCTGCTGCCGGGGACCGCCTACAAGCTGCCCAGAGCGCCCGGTCCTGCCTGCGCGAACCACGGCCTACTGGCCTATTGTGCCGCCCAGCTACATTGCCTCTCGCTACCTGGACGTGCTGCTGGTGCTACGAGGGACATTTGGGCACCCAATTGAGGCCACACTACGTGCACGGACCCGGTGCGGGCTGGGCCCTGGTTCAGAGACACGGAGGGCAGTGCTCACCCCTCCACCTCCACAGCCTAATGCGAGATACCTGTGCCCACCCCAGCTTCTGGAGCCTGCTGGAACTGTAGTGGCTCACACTGTGGGTGATCCTGCCCTACCTATCTTGGGGGTGCCGTCTGGACGCTGTACCCTGGTGCCGGCTGGACGCTACCTTGGGCCTGGCATTGGAGTCCAAAAGGGGCCCACCTTGACTCCACACGAACCGGCGCATCGGCGATACAACCTCTCCCGGGGGTCCTGGTGCTCTGTGAGGGGGGCTGGCCCCGACGTGTCCCCCCTCATTCCTCCTGGACAGACAAGA
The DNA here is from genome assembly GCF_964261635.1 of Lissotriton helveticus. NCBI lineage: Eukaryota > Metazoa > Chordata > Amphibia > Caudata > Salamandridae > Lissotriton > Lissotriton helveticus. The sequence goes on from NC_136069.1 coordinate 1,215,930,204, forward strand.
TGAGCCCCCCCCAGTGTGCTGAGAGCCGAGGAGTGTGGCCTGCACGCTATACAACCATGAGTAGAGCACCTGCTGCCCCCCTCCACGCGACTGCCGCTTTGCCTCATCTCTCCCAGCCCCCACCCGATCCCGAGACTTTCTATAGTTGCCATCCTAACAGGTGTGGGGACTATTTACATTTCTGAGGCTGCTGGGGGCCCTCTCCTGATCGCGCGCTCTTCGGCCCTGCGCCACTGGGACATATTGTGCGAATTGGACTTCGTGATGGCCTCTAACAAAGGAAGTAAGCCCTCCAGCCAGCGTCAGATCAACAAACTATTGTGGGGTTCTAAAGGGGAGCCTAAAGATGCTAGCCCCGATACTGTATCTAAAACTGCGACCTCTCCTCCTGCAACGAGGCCCCCCCACTCTAGAGGACATGATGGAGGTGATCGCTGGGGTCCGTTCCTCGCTAGAGACCCGTATAGACTCTGTGAACATTGAAGTGATGCTGCTGCGTGCGGACCTCCGCAAAATGGACTCTAAGGTAAAGGACATAGAAATCAAAATCACGGCGCTTATTGACGACACCTCCACCCTCCAGAAGCAGATGGCTCAACTCCAAAAACAATAGTTGCAAATGGGGGTGCTCCTTGATGACTATGAAGGGCACGCGAGGCACAACAACCTCCGCATCCTAGGCATCCCGGAGCGACTAGAGGAGCCAGCTACTGATCTCTTTGTGGAGAACTTGATACTACAACATCTCCAACCAAAGCAGCTGTCCAACTATTTCTCCATTGAGCGGGCACATAGAGTCCCCGGGGGCAGGCCGAAGCCGAGCGCTCCCCCCTGCCCCATCATTGCCCATGTGTTTAACTTCCGTGACCGAGATGTCATCCTTCAGACGGCACGTGCGGGACCGCCCCTGCGCCTGGACAATGCCCAGATCACGATCTTCCCTGACTACACGGTGAAAGTTCAGGCTCGTCGGCGCAGTTTTCTTGAAGTAAAAAAGGCACTCCGTGCTCAATCCATCAAATATTCCATGCTGTTTCCCGCTAAACTACGCGTTGAATCGGAGGGCAAGACTTGGTTCTTTGAGTCCCCTGCTGAGGTGTGGGACTGGCTTGAGGGGCGGCGTCAGTCAGCCGCCACTTAGAATCGTCGCAGACGATCAGCAGACCACTCCGGCCCAGAAACGCTACCAGAGAGTCAGGATTTATTCACGGATACTGCTCACGGAGGCCAATGATGCTTTCAATCGTCTGGACTCACCCCATGGGTCAGTCAGTGGGGAGTATCTTTTGCTCTATGACCTGCCACATAACATAGAGCGCTTTTACCCCTGACCAGCTGCATATTGACTGACTGGTACTTACTCCTGTTTTCCATGCACTTTCCTTCATGGTCTTGATACTAGGATCCGTCCAGGCCTTGCTTCAATGTGGTACTATGGGACTGTCATGGCGGTCATCATCGACTTAAGTTGCGCTGGACTCCTTCCTTTTGTACTCTCTGGGCGTGACCTTTTCAGCTGCTCGCTCCTTTTCAGCTGTCACTCTGGGTCGCTGTCCAGGGACCAGCATCAGGAGATTGAGACCTCCCACTTCTGATTGAATTAAGTTCACTGACTGATGCCCACCCCTGGTCTACTCATATCCTTTTTTGCTGGTCCGGATACTATGGAGCGTCCTGCTCGTTTCAATGTTTCCTATATGATGTGAATGCTATTGTTGACGTAATTTGTTCTACGATGCACTAGGCTAGACAATCCTGTTCACTTACAGCGAGGGCACATCTGGCTCTCCACACACCCCATCAATTTCGGGAGGGCGACAGGCCCTCTGCCTAGTTGGGGAGTGGATAGTTTCAAGTCCGCGGGCAGGGGGGCAGGGAGGGGGGTTGGGTTGGGTGGGAAGGTGGTTCTTGGGGGTTCCGTTCTGATTTCTTTCCATCTCCTTCCGCCTTTTTTATTTTTCTGTTGTTTGTAGATTTTGCAGAGTCCTCCTTACATATGGGCATGATAGACACAGCCGTCCAGTCTCGATTGCCATCCTATCCGTTATGGATCTCTGTCCTTATTCCCGACTGACACAGCTTTGGGCTATAATCCTGCCCCCACGTCTCTTACTATACAACCCATCATGACGCACTCCCATGCTAGGGTGCTCACTCTCATGACGTGGAATGTCAATGGTCTTGGTAGCAAGATAAAGAGAGGAGTGACGATGCAATACCTTAAACGCCACGCTCCTGATGTGGTATTACTCCAAGAGACACACCTGATGGGCAATACGTGTCGAGCACTTCACCGAGGGGGGTACAAACTACTGATTCATGCTGGTTTCACCCCCGGCTCCCGGGGCACCGGTATCCTTGTCAAAAAAAGCTTTCCACTTACATGTACTAAAACGTGGGCTGACCCCTTGAGCCGCTTCGCGGTGGCCGAGACCACATGGGAGGGACGACATCTAAACATTATCTCAGCCTACATCCCACCAGAATTGAGCAAAGACACCCTGATGACTTTAGAACACCTGTTGTTAGACCTCCCCCAAGGTACACTGGTTGTGGGTGGGAACTTTAATATGACTATGGACGACGCTATAGATAGACACCCCCAACGTGTCTCCCATAAACAGTGCTCAGACCTTTTGGACTTCACGCATGCGATGGGCTTAGAAGACCTCTGGCAAACGTCACACCCCGATACCCCGTATTAATCACATTATTCCAATGCTCACAACAGTATGTCCCGCATTGACTATATCCTTTACCACACGGCAGATATCGGCCTCTTTCGCAATCCAAGGGGGCTCCCCCGTGGTATCTCAGATCGCTCTCCCCTCACTGTCGAACTCACCTACCATCGACAGGTGACCAGAGGTCCCATAATTATCAACCCTTGGCTCCTGAAAATTCCTGACATCAGAGACAGCCTGCTCGAACATACTGAATATTACTTCGCCGAGAACCTTGGTTCGGTCCACTCGGCCGTTACAATCTGGGAAGCATATAAAGCAGTCATTAAAGGGAGGGCGCTTGCTCTTAAATCTGGCTACCGACTCAAACAGGCCAAACTGTTGCTTCAAACCGAGTCGGAGCTACTCAACTTAGAATCTGACCGTAACACTACCCCATCTGATGACACTGCTGCCCGTCTCCAACTGAAACAAATGGAATACAGAATGCTGGCCCTCGAAAAAGCTCAAGCGAAACTGTTGCAAACCCGCCACCGAGTCTACGAGCTGGGAGACAGGGCAGGTAAAATGCTTGCATGGCTAGAACGCCGCGAACAGGGTTCTAGATGGGTTCCGCTACTGATTCGTCCTGATGCCTCGCGCTTCACAGACCCACTGGACATAGCTGAGGCATTTGCAGACCACCTAGAAGAGGTCTATTCCTCGAGAGCATACTACTCAGCGGACGAATCTCGCCTCCTTTTGGAGGAAATGCGCTTACCCACTCTCTCCGACTCGCTGCTCTCACGACCGAGGAGCTTACAAACGCCCTCTTTGCCATCAACTCGGGCAAGGCTATGGGGCCTAATGGTATACCCGTTGAATTCCTCAGGGGGATGGCTCAAGAAGTGATTCCTCACCTAAAGGCTATGTTTGAGGAAAGTCTTGAACGTGGCAGACTGCCACTGGACCAACGCCTGGCCTCCATAGCAGTTATCCATGAGCCCAATAAGCCACCCACTGACTGTGGCTCTTATAGGCCGATATCTCTCATTAACGCTGAGGTTAAGGTTCTGGCCAAACTTCTGGCCACCAGACTCCTCACAGTCCTCCCCTCCCTTGTACATGATGATCAATCAGGATTCCTTCCGGGCCGGAACACGGCTTTAAACCTCCGCAGGCTCCATAACGTACTGGGCAGGCAACCCTACATACAGGAGGACGCTGCAATTCTGTCCCTAGATGCCACTCTAGTGTTCAACTCCATAGAATGGTCCTACCTGTTTGAGGTCTTGAAACGTTTTGGCTTTAGCCCGGTTTTTATCCAGTGGGTCCGACTGCTCTACACCGACTTGTTAGGCCAGGTGCAAGTCAACGTCCATACATCCAGGCAATTCCAATTGCATAGAGGAACCAGGCAGGGATGTCCCCTCTCCCCCCTTCTATTTGTGCTCACTCTGGAACCTCTAGCCCATTGGATCCGTACAGATGCCTCAATTAAAGGGCTGAGATGGAACGACGATACGGTTGACAAAATATCCTTATATGCGGATGACATTCTTGTATATGTCTCCTCTCCCAGATCCTCCATTAATAGTCTCTTTCATGTCATTGGGAATTTTGGGAAATACTCTGGTTTCTCAATCAACTTGTCCAAGTCAGCCCTGTTTTGTCTACACGGCCCTCCACCCATGCTTCCAAGAGGGTTCGCCATTGCAGTGGCCAAAGACAGCTTCAAGTACCTGGGTATTTTTGTTTCTCCTGACCCCAAGCTCTTCTACGAGCACAACCTAAAGGGCCCACTCCAAAGGCTCCACAATGACATTTCTCACTGGCGTACACTGCCCCTGTCCCTCCCGGGCAGAGCGGCTCTCTTTAAAATGTTGGCACTCCCGCGTTTTTTGTATGTCCTTCAAAATTGTCCTTACCCAGTTGCTGACTCCTTTTTCTGTGCACTGGAGGGTGATTTTCGGCTCCTCCTATGGGACGGTAAAGCGCCTCGAATTGCTCTGAATAAACTAACTCAGGGATGGTACGATGGGGGTATTGCCTTGCCAAACATGCGCCTCTATTACTGGGCTTCCCAACTGGTGGCCACCAACTCCTGGATCCACGGGTCACCTACCAATCCGGCTTTCCTTTTAGAGCGCTATCAAACGGGTCGAGAAGGTTACTTAGGTGCCTTATATGGCAAATTCCCCCGAAACCGATATGCGGGACCCATGACACAAACTATTGCTAACTGGCACCGTGCTACTAAAAGCATGGGTTGGTCTGACATATTTACTTGAGCCACCCCGCTCTGGGCTTCCCAAAAGCTAGGTTCCCTTTGTCACCTTAAGGGCTTTGACAGGTGGGACACGATAGGCATCTCCACTCTAGGTGACCTGATTCACAAGGGGAAACTATTGACTTTTGCAGAACTTCAACAGAAGCACGATCTTGCCCAATCCAAGGCATTCAGGTACCTCCAGATTACACACGCTATCACAACCACTGTACCAGACCTCTCCTCCCTTCCGGAGGCCTCTCCCCTAGAAGATAGGCTACTTTCAGAGCCACTCCAGACAAAGGCAATATCGTGTACGTACCGCAAACTGTGCAACAATATGCCCGACTCCTTCCAGGCCCTGTGTGACAAGTGGCAGGAGGATGTGGGAGACCTAGACGATGAGGACTGGAGATCGGCACTTATGTCCCCTAGGTAAACAGCGATAAATCACCGCTTCATATTGATCCAATTGAAAATTCTACGCAGAACGTATATGTCTGCCCCTCTCCTGGCCAAACTGGGACGACGCCCGGATGAGTTGTGTCTCCGCGACTGTGGCCGCCTTGTCACCTTTTACCATGTCCTCTGGGAATGTCCGGTTAAAAACAATTTTGGGTCAGGGCGGTTCGTAAAATGGCAGAGGCGGTGGGAAAACCCATTCCTCTTTCCCCTAAGGAAGGACTTCTTAATATATGGGGTGCAACGGACCTCACGGAGATAGAGCTTCAGTGGGTGGCCCTGGGTTTCCTGTTGGTGAAGCGAGCAGTGGCAATGCACTGGGGCCCCCCAGAGGCCTCTCCTGGTGGGTTGGGTGGCAGAAATGGATAAATGCATGCTGGCTGAAAAAACTGTATTTAAGGTCAGAGGATGCCCCAAGAAGTGGGATAAAAAATGGGGACACTGGAATGTCTATAGAGGTGAAATCTGTACCTCCCCCTCGGTGGAAATGGCAATGGATAAAGATGTAATGATCTTTAAAGTGATTTCTTTCTATATGTGCCTGATTTATTCGATTCTGTATTGTATTGCTTAATTACTGGATGCTGACTCTGCTTTTGTTTGGTGTTTTGTTTTTTCAATAAAATTTTAAAACAAAAAAAAATAAGGAATATGGCAGTCATTGGTATCATTTTTATCGAAATTATTATCATTACACATACAGTTGTCATTTTGTACATTGATATTGCGTGTACTAGTATTAACCAGATTATATCTGGTCTGAACGTGCAATGGCATTGGTCTTATTAGCAATAACAAATGATCGTACAAGCATGGATTATTACATACATTGGCATCACTGTTGCTGATGTCGGCGCTGCTGTGCAGGCACAAGTTACGATATACATTGAGATTGCACTTACGGCCTTTGTGTTGGCACAAGCTATGGCATACGCTCACATTGCATTTACTGATAATGTCATTGTCGGGCGTGCACATATGATGACATTCATTGACATTGTATTCACCCATCCCAACACTATGTTTAGCTCATGCTAGATTACCGGGTATGTCTACCAACACCCTCCATTTATAAGAGCTAAATTCATGGTCATTGCCATTCCTATAGTAAATTACTACAGGCATTGCATCGCTGGTTAAACAACTACCTACTATCCATGCTTCATCACAGAACACTAAGGGGCTAATTACGAGTCTGGCGGTACGTGGTCCGCGAGATTCGCAGGGACATGGCCGGTGGCAGGCTTCAAACCACACTATTACTACTCGGGCGGTTAGACCACCCTGGTAACCCAGCAACCGCCAGGAATCAGAGATCCTTGCCGCTGGCACGGAGGTCAGGATGCTGCAATATACTTGGTGGTACTGCCGCGGCCCTGCAAGCATATTCGGAGTTTCCTCTCTGCCATGAATTTCATGGTGGATACTCCTCCATAAAAATTGTGGCAGCGAGGAAACAGGCCCCCTGTAACCTCAAGGCCTGGGGATGCATGCAAGGGGAAACATGGTGTTCCCCTTGTGTGTGTACTCACCCCAGTACCTACACGCATGGAGTTCTGCAGTCCATGACGTGTAGGTACTGACTTTGGCGTTCCCATACGGTGCCAATTTTAGGCACTGCCTGGGTACCCAAAACAACCGCCCACAAGACACGAGAAAACTCGTAATCTGGCAGCCGGTTCAGACACGGGTTTGGTGGTGTGGTCCCACCGCTGCTCCTCCAAACTCATAACCAGACCCTTAATCACTGCTTATGTGAAGTGCTGAAGTAATTTGAGAATCAAAATATCCCAGTAAGCAGTTTAGACTATTAGAGTGAGGAGTATTTAAAGACCAATCCTGAATTTGCTTCATTATTTGTTCAGAAAAGATCAAGTTACGTACCTTCGGTAATGCTCTTTCTGGTGGATAGTCTTATTAAACTACAGATTCCTCAACTTAGAATACTCCCCAGGCACCAGACTGGATGCAGAAACCTTTTCAATAGCCCTTGCTCCTGTGCACCCCTAGGTAGTTCTCTGTGGCTTCATGTTGACTAAGTGTTAAGTGACAGATTGGAATCCCATAGAAATGCCACCCCTGCACACTGACGTCAGTTTCTGCCTCATCTCTTCTTGCGCCATCAGATGCGTAGTGTGTACCATTTGTACTACCAGTGTGAAGATTTAAATCTTAGGACCTTTTTGATGTTAAAGAGAGGCCACTCCACAGAATGGGGAGGTGGGAGGGCAGTGGGGAATCTGCTATTAGACAGAGTTTCCCCCAGCAAGAGCATTACCATAGGTAAGTAACTTGCTCTTCTGATGGATACTTTTGCTTGCAGAATCGTCACCTTTGAGAAATATTAAAGTGGAAGGTCTGTGGCTCAGACTCAGATCAAAAAGTCTTGCTGGATCGAGGAGGCAAAATGTCCTCCCCATCACACTCAGCTTTCAGGATAGTAGTACTTTGTGAACATATGCACCAACGCTCATGTAGCAGTCTGGTACATGTCAAAGACATGCATTCTGAATGCCAATGCAGTGGTCGCAGCCTTAGCCCTGGTAGAATCAGTTCTCAGACCTTTTGGTGACTGCTTCTTGGCAAGTGTGTAACAGATCATAATGCAGAGGACTACACTGCAACAGGGTCCACTTCTGCACAGCCTTCCCTTTTATCTCCCCAGAGAACCCCATGAAAAGTTGATGGACAGACCACCGTATCACACACACAGTCAACTCGAACACTGATTCGACCCTGGTCCAAACTCCTGTTGGTAGAGTGGATCCAGGAAATGGAAAACACCAAACCAGACTTGGTATTTAATCCTACCACAGACTATCAGAAGTTTACATACTGGATCGAGGAATCACTGCTTCCCCAAAAATTAATCCAGAAGAAAGGGGGCTGCAACAAGGCCGCATGGTTCTCTCGTGAGCTAATGGCACCAAAACAAAAATGCAAACCTCTAGAGAGTATATGGAGGAAAGGTTTCTCTGTAGCTAAGAAACAGGAATTTAGGATGGCCATTGGAAAATATAAGGCTGAAATTAAACGAGCTCAAGCCACTCATTACGAAGAAAAGATTGCAGAAGCAGCCAATCCCGCCAGAGAAACTTTTTTGACCGTAAAAAAACTTCTTAAAACCCCAGACCCCCCCCCCCCTCCCACCAGCGGTAGCCGACCCCTCAGGAGACCGCTGTAATGAACTTGCAGAAATCTTTGGCACTAAAGTTCATAATATCCCTAAGCACCTCCCACAAAGAGACAATGACACACTTGAACCGAATGTCATGGGCCAGAATGGAAATAAATTCAATCTGGAGACCTTCACTACCTGACTCAGGAGTCACTCTTACCTACATTAACCACGGTCAAATCGGGATCTCCATTGGACCCTGCACCTCTTAATATCTTAAAGTTGGCAGCATCTATGGCAGCTCCCCTTATGACTAGTTTGATCAATTACTCCCTCTCATTGGGGATCATTCCCCTTGAGTGGAAGAGAGCTATGGTAAAAGCCCTGCTGAAAAAGCCTAACTTGGACCCGGCAGGTTTGGGCAATTATCGCTGTATCTCGCTCCTCCCAGTAATGGGCAAAATCGCTTAGAAAATTGTTAACCATACACTTTCCACGTTCTTGGAATACAATACCTGCTTCACCCCTCACAAACAGGCTTTCGCCCACGCCAAGGCACCGAGACCGCCTTATTGGGGGTTGTGGAGGAAGCAAGGAAGATTCTTGATTTAGGAGGCACAGCCACCATAATACTCCTTGGCCTTTGTGCGGCCTTCGATACAGTGAGTCATCGTACCCTGGCTCACCGTCTCCGGAATTTAGGACTGTCAAGCAAGGTGTTATTGTAGCTCCAATCCTTTTTGGAGGACAAGTGTTTGCTGGTGACACCTTGTCTAAACCTGTCCCCCTCAAGTGTGGAGTTCCACAGAGCTCATCTTCGAGCCCAACCCTTTTTAATGTCTCTATGCATCCACTGGCGGAGATTGTTGCCCCCTTTGAGATTCATATAGTCACTTTCGCCGATGACACCCAGCTAGTGGTGGCTCTGATCCAGGCCAACCACATGCCCCCGGATCTCTACGGCTGTCTTGAGGAAGTCACTAAGTGGATGAGCCTACCCCACTTAAAACCTAACGGCGACAAAACTGAGCTCATGCTACTGGGCAACCAGCTAAATTTCAAAGCCAACACTATGTGGCCAGCTTGTATGGGATTAGCACCCATCCCAAAAACAGAGATAAAAAGCCTGTGTGTATGACTGGACCAAGACCTTTCATTCAAAGTTCAAGCCAGGAAAACTATTGCTCTTTGTTTTGGCTTGCTAAAAATGATTAGCAAAGTTCTGCCACTACTGCCGGACCAAGCTAACAAAACTCTGGTACAGGCGCTCATCCTATCCAGGATAGATTATGGTAACGCCCTGTATTTGGGCACTCTCAACCATGTCATCTCAAAACTGCAGATTGGGCAAAACTCAGCTGCAAGTCTGCTCACGGGAACCCAGAACCGATGTTCAGCAAAACCGGCACTACGCATGCTCCATTGGCTACCGGTACAGGAAAGAATCAACTTTAAGGCCCTGTGTGTTGGTCACAAGTCCCTAGGTGGAAATGGGTCTCCTATTAATAAATCTATGATCTAGCAGTACAAAGCAAACAGAAGCCTTCGCTCAGACAAGATGTACCTTGCTGTGATACCAAGAGTCAGGAAGGCCAGAAGTGGAGGGCGGCGTTTTTCGTACAATGCTTCCAAACTGTGGAAAAGTCTGCCGCTGCAGTTGCGTAAACTATCCAACCACCTAGCCTTTCGGAGACAATTCAAAACCTGGCTCTTTCCATAGAAGGTAGGCCCAACTCCACACGGCGCTGGGATGCTTCTGGGTAGCCATGCGCTATATAAAAAGCCCTTCTATTCTATTCTATTGTCCACATAGTGACCTTAGCATTGTTGAAAAGTGAGTGTGTAGTAGTGGTAATGGCCATAAGACCACTAACACAGTCTATGACTCAGAATTGGTCTCAATAAATTATTCCCATGCTCAACCCTTAGTAGCTTGGCTTGGAACAGGCAGGCTTAACTTAGGAGACAGGTATATAAAGCATTTAATAACACCGATTCAGTAAATAATTAAGACACAACACACAATAAAAATCCCACACCAATGTATATAAATAGGAAATATTTCTATATTTTAAATGACACCAAAATAACACAATTCCAATGTAAGGAACTAGAGATATTAATTTTTAAAGATTTAGCACTATATAGCATGTAGAAACGTATAGCACCATCTTGGGACATCTGGTTGTGCTTGACCAGGACAAAGTCAAAGTTTCAAGCAGACCGCGATGGAGCCCTGTTCCAAAATTCCTTGTGGTATGCCTCGGCCGAGATTTTACCTTTGGACTTAAAAACTTTTCTAGAGCTTTTTCTGCCCCAATCCCTCAATGCTTTACCAGTCCAGCTTCTGTGAGGGTTCGCCGGCTTGCTTTCCAGGGAGTTCCCAGTCAAACTCTGGAAGTCGGATCTCTGAAGCTTTTCAGCGGGATGAACAAGCAGGCCAGGCCGGCTCGCGGTTGAAGGTAGTCAGCTTGGCTCCCGCGGTTCAGTCGATCTCCTTATTGAGCTTTTTTCCAAAGTTGCTCAAAACTTCCGGAACTTTTTCCTGAAGTTCCTCTTGAGGGTCCAGAGTGTCCAAAACACAATTCACAGGTCTGGGATCTAAAAGAAGATCTTTAAATGGTTGGGACCACAATTCCCACAATTCAACTGGACAAAAACCTTACAAATCCACAGGACGCACTCCAGACAAGGGACTCTTTGTGGCGATGGTCCAGGAGAGATCTGTTAACCCGTAGCTTGCAGGGAGTCCACTTTTTATTCCTCTTGAAACAAGGTACATCCAAAGGACTGTAGTTCCAGATAATGCAGCAGGTGAAGTCAGTCAAAATGCAGGGCCTGAAGATGCAAATCAAGTTTCCAGCTTGGTAAGCCTTCTTGTTCTCTTAGTTCTAAGCAGCAGACCTGAGAGGCTCTGCTCCTCTCACATATTTATTCAGTGTTCTCTGGGGGCAAGCAGGAGAGCATAACTGTCCAAAGGGGTGCAGGGCAACACCCCAGAGCATGACCACTTGCGCCAAATTAAGGCAAAATCCTCTTTCAGAAAGCACAATTCCTCCAAAAATCAGTATGGTTTAAATCCCATCAGAGGAGCAAGAACAAGTTAAAGCAACCTCCAGTATGACTCATTTCCATAGTTCTCCTCCCCCTACCATCTTCAAATTCCTGCCTTAGGCCTGCAATCTGGCTGGCTCAGAGGGCTGGGGTTAGATGGACCTGGGATTCACTGCCTGTTCTTTTCCTCCTTTGAAGCTCATGCTTTACAACCCCTTCCCCCTGCTCTGGCATTCCTGTGTAGCAGAGCTCTCTCTATTAGATAGCCTCTCTCTAGGTGAGCCACTTATCACTTCTTCTAAGCAGGCAGGCTAATCCTGTTAACTCTGACCGATCATGGAAGAGGGCAGGAAGGCTGAATTTTGGCTTACAGAAAAGAAAGTCTTATAACTTTTCTTTCTGTATACTCTAGGATAAATTCAAAAATAGAATTTTGTTTGATTTATCAATACTATTCTCCTAATATTTTCGGTTAATTCCTAGCGATAGTTATGCATTAATAAACGTTTGCCATGTTATCCTATTTGGCTGGTGATCTGCAATGGGAAAAATGAAATTTGCAATTCTCCAACACCAGGGCATATAAAAAATCTTTAATAAGGATCCTGCTACATGACCCCCACCCCACCCCTAAGACACCTACATGAGACTTTAGGAGTCCTGAATATGCAAACATAGTATAGATCCTTACTCCACAATGCTCCTGGCACAAAAGTCGATTTTGGGAAGCACTTACTGCAAATTCTCTATCTGCAGGGCGTATACATTTCTTTTATAAGTGCCCTCCTTATAAATAAGTACATGACCCCCCACCCCGGGGACACCTAGGGGAGACCTAATATGCCAAAATATTGTAATTTATTACTTTTTAAGTGCCCCTACCACCAAAGTCTGGTTTGGGCGTTATTTAAATTTAAAAGCAGTGCTGCAACACAGGGCTGCTTTAAAATGACTTCAGGCTCTCAGCAGTGCACATAAGAAAGTGCAGAAAGAGCTGCAGGCCTCTAAACTGCCATGGCCTATTATATACTATTATGTACTAGGGATTTAAAACTAGTTTTAAGCCCCCTGCCCTATTATAAAGAAGGGACTTACAAGGTAGTTCATGTCAATTATAAGTGTACCCTAATATGTAGTGTACCCTCTTGTATGTGTGTGTTTTCACTGTATTTTCAACATAGCACTGGCCCAGGGCCTGGTTAGGTAGAGCCGAGGGTCAGTTGGCGTCAGTTACCACCAGTACCAGTCAGCAAAAAAATGAGGTGTTAAACAGGATGACTTTGCAACAGGCATGATCAATGTCACTGGCTAACTGGGGTCCATCCAATAAAGCCTCTCCTCTTCTCTCCAGGGGTAAGGAGGGGCAAAAAGTGTAGGAAGGCTGATACATTGCCCAACGTGAAAGGAGTCACAACTTTAGGCAAGAAGGTTGTCCGAGTTCTCCACACTCATTTGGAAAAAAGGATGTGATGGGCGGGAGCACTGACAGTGCCTAAAGCTCACTTACGCAGCAAGCTGACATAATCACAATGAGGGAGATAGTCTTCAAAGTCAAGAGATGCAGTGAGCAGTTATGCATCAGCTTGAAACGCTTGCACTAGAGAAACGTTAAAACTAAATTAAGGTCCCACTATGGCATCACGAACAGTTTAGGAGGAGAAGGTGTCAAGGCTTTTAGAAACCACATCACAACAGGTGATTCAAACAAGGACGGTTGGTCTGGCAAAAGTAAAAAGGCTGAAAGGGGTTAAAAATAACCCTTACTGGTGCCCACTGCATGGCCTTGGTGGGCCAAAAATAAAACATAGAAAAGAACACCAATAGCTTAGATTGTAAAGGGTCATCCTTGCGGTTAGCACACAAAGCCATAAACTTTTCTCACTGCTCGGGATAAATAGAAGTCGTGGAAGGGAATCTGGTGGCGAGGATGACATCCACCACATTTGATGGTAAATTAAACATACTCAACTGCTGCTGTTCAGTCTCTGTGAATGGTAGTGCAAATTGCATTGATTCAGGTGGAGGCCCCTGCCTTGGTGCTGAGATGGGATCCACCCAATAGGCACCAGGTACTGTTTTTGCATACAGTCAGTCTTACTACCCCCCCCCCCCCCCACACCCCCCACCGGGGCAGAAAGCACACTAGGCACCAGGGATTTATTTTATGTTTGTATATACAGGTGGGGGCTGCGGTCAAGAACATGCCCCATCCAATTGTATTTGGAAACAGTCATTCTGCCCCCTCCATGGGGCGATAACCCACAGATCTGCCCCCCAGGAGGGGCAGAAAGCACACTAGGCACCAGGAATTTTTATTTATGTACATTTAGGGGTGTGGGCTGATCAAAAAGGGCATGCCAATGCCCACACCCCCTAAGCTAATTGCCACATTCCTCCTGCCCCCCGGAAGTAGATGGGGGCAATAGCCCCTGACCTGCCTCCCCCCAGGGGAGCAGAAAGCCCACTAAGCAGCAGGGATTATGTTTGTTTTTATACTTAGGGGCGGGCACTGGCATGCCCGTTTTTGGCAGCTCTCATCCCTACTAATTGGACAGTCTTTCTGCCCACATTGGGGCCTATGGGGGCAATAGCCCCCGATCTGTTCTACCTGGGGGGGGGGGGGGGGGGGGGCAGAAAGCCCACTATGCAGAAAAGGATTATTTTTTTGCAGTTGATGGGTGGGGGCTGCCCAGAATGGGCACACCAATGCCCCCACCCTTAAAACATTTGCCACAGTTGTTTGCCCCCCCCTCCCGGCGGCAGATGGGGCAATAGCCCCTTATCTGCACCCCTTGGGAGGCGAAAAGCCCACTCAACAGCAGATTTTTTTTATACATAGGCATAGGGGTGGGGGCTGCCCAATATGGGCATTCCAGTACCCCCACCCCTACGAAACAAATTGAATAGTCTATCTGCCCCCCCATTGAGGGCAATAGCCCCCGATCTGCCCCACCAGGGGGTAGGAAACCCACTAGGAAGCAGGGGAATTTTTTGGGTTTTTTGTAGGTCAGGGGTGGGAGCTTTTTAGAATGAGCATACCAATGCCCCCACCCCCTAAAAGATTGGCCAAAGTCTTTCTGCCCCCGCTGAGAAGCAGATGGCGGCAATAGCCCCAGAAAGTCCATTAGGCCCCGGGATTATGTTTTCTTGTAAGGTGGGGTGGGGGATGCCCAAAATGGACATGCCAGTGCCTCCAAGCACAAAGTGGACAGTCTTCCTCCCCCCCCCTTGGGTGCCAGACAGTGTATTACCACCGATCTGCCCCACAGGGGGGCAGAAAGCTAATTAGACACCAGGGATATGTTTATGTGCATGTCTGCATGTCAGAGAGCGGCCCCATAGACAAGGGTCGCGCCCCCTTTTTTCCAGGGACACAGTTTGGCTGTTTCTGTCCCCCTTGGCTGTGTGTGTACTGGCATTTTGCTGGTGGTGTGTGTGGACTCGCACTTGGCTGGTGTGTGTGTGTGGACTAGTGCTTAGTGGCGGTGTGTGTGGACTGGCGCACCCTTGGCAGTGTGTGTGGACTGGCGCTTGGCTGGCGGTCTGCATGGTCTGGTGCTTGGCTGACAGTGTGCATGGATGGTGCTTGGCAGGCGATGAGTGTGGATGGTGCATGGCTGGCAGTGTGTACAGCGGCGGCTCCTCTGCTATGGCAGAGGAGCTTTGCCTCACTAAACACGTCAGGAAAGGAAAAATACAACAAAGATATACGTTTATTTTTCCTTTCTTCCACAGTATTGGAGGTGGGGCCAATGGCGGTGACTGAGGTGAATGGTAGATGCACTCCCTTCACTCCACATGACAGTTTGGCTGGCCGTCTCACGCTGGCCAAACCGTCATGCGCAGTGAAAGCTCTCTCCAACCCAGCAAGGCAGCTGGGTTGGAGAGAGCAGGCACAGATTCATAGTCTGTCTTGGAAAGCCAATCGATGGAGCTCAGGCCAATCATGAAGCTGCTCTCATGCTTGAGAACGGCTTCAGGTTTGGTCGCAGGGTATTCTTGGAGCCTGTGCTGCCTGGAGACGAAGAGGAGAAGAGTGCAATGCGGCCAGCTCCAGGTACGGTTTTGTATTTTTCCCACCCGTAACACCTATGCCCGCCCCACCTTCCAGAATCCCCAGCAAACCACGGAGCACGGAGTGCCGAAAACTCCATGCTCCGTGGAGGTAGCAGAGTGCAGAAAACTCCGCTCTGCGTAGTCCAGCGGAGTTTTTTCTAAGAGCGCGAGCTGCCAATCGGGTAGAATTTCTACTCGAGTGGCAGGAAGACCAGCGCGAGCGGCAGTTCTCACTGCACTCCGCCACTTGCGGACCTTTCCGGATTTGTTTTGACAGTTTGTGGAGTTCCACATAGCGAAACTCCGCAAACTACGCCCAGGCCTGCTAAAAAGTCACTTTTCTGACATTTCTGTGCGGGAAAGTTGTAGGATCACCACACCAGTATAAATTTCCTAACAGCCAGCATTCACCTCGGCCTATTGATCAAAATGATACCTCAATTCTGTGGGTGGGGCCAAAACAGAGTCCGCCTAAAAGCGTATAAAGAAACTGCCCTTTTGGCTCTACTTTGGTTCCCCCTCAATCTCTACAGGTTTTTGTCCCTTCCCTGTCGCGGGCACTTGGCCCACCCACACAAGTGAGGTATCATTTTTATCAGGAGACCAAGGGGAACACTGTGTGGTAGGAAATTTGTGCTTTTGCTATGAGCCGACAAAAAATGTTTTTTTTTTTAGATAAATTTTAGATTTGCAGGGGATTCTGTGTAGGAAAATGTTGGGAGATCCATTCAAGCCACACATCCCTTGAGTCCTCTGGGTGTCTAGTTTTCAGAAATGTCTGGGTTTGGTAGGTTTCCCTAGATGGCCGCGGAGTATGGAACCAAAAACGCAGTTGACTCCCTTACAAAACCAGATAGTTTTGCAAACAATAATTTCTCCATAGTACATTTTTGGCCATTTCCTGTCACGGGCACAAGGCCTACCCACACAAGTGAGGTACCATTGTTATCAGGACACCTGGAGGAAGGCTGGGTGGTAGGAAATGTGGGCAAGCAACACCCATTGATTTTGGCACTGCCCCATATTTACAAGGGTGGCGTAAATATGTGGCAGTGCCAAAATTAAGACTAGGAAAAACTTGGTCTTAACACGGCGAAACAAAGAGAAATGCTTTATTTCTCCATGTTTTTGCTGTTTTAATGTTTGCTACATCGTGCAGCACACATAGAAAGAGCAAAACGCCATGAATGATTGTTCATGTGCAGGAAAGAGTCCCTTCCTGCACATATTCAATAATTAAAAAAATGACGAGTGCCAACTTCTATGTGTGCTGCATTCTGCAGCACACTTAGAAGTTACAAACGCCATTACTGATTGTTTATGTGCAGAAAGGGACACCATCCTGCACATAACCAATCTTTCTTTGCAACACAGGCACCCTTGCACAATGGTTCAAGAGTGTCTCCGTTGGTGCTAGGCAGCTACATTTAACGCCAGCGCTAAGGGAAAGGCAGGGGTGCACCATATGCTTGTGAAAAGGTGCATACCTGCGTTTGGAAGCTGTTGGTGCACGGTGTTAGCCTTCTTGGCTTAATGCCGCACTCTGACAGTTTCCTAGTAAATATGCCCCTTAGTGTGGCATCTGACTTTATGGTGTTTTGGGAAAGCGCACCCCTCCGGCCGAATGTGTTTTATTCGTGCCAGTCTCCTAGGACCATTGTGGTGTCACTGCCTATCTGTGGGATTGATCTGGGTTTTCCTGTTGGCGCATTTGTCTAAGGGTTACGTGTCCCCCACCTGTTATGTGTCAATCAGTTGCTTCAGGGCTAGGTCGCAGGGGCTGCCTGACACTTATTTCTGACTCAGGGTTGATAGGAACCACATTTTGGGAGGATTTGCAACAGCAATGCGAGTTTGTTGTTATACGTACATATATCATGGCGAATATCAACATTGTATTTATCAGTTTCAATATTCTCCTCTGTAGTTGAATTTTCAACTACATCAATTGAACCACTCTTCAAGACAGTCACATTCTTCGAGGTTTGTTGTGTCGTTCTGTTGTGTCTATTACTACCTACCTAGTTACTTGCTATCTACCTAATTTGACAACTGCATTTTTACAGCAAGAAACCCCCACTCCGGTTATCCACCGGGGGAGCCAGGAAAACAAACAGATAAACCAGTCCTGCTCAGGGGCAAGTCCCTCCTTCTTGTAGACAACGCAATGCTTGGATGGCAGGATTTAGCACCCCGTTGTCCATGTCATTTCCAGGGATAAAAGTATAGCAGGACACACCGAGCTTGGAACACGCCCACCCTCCATTGCAGTCATCAATATCCAACATATACAGATTGTTGCATGAACATGAGGACAATGGCTCTTAGTTCTTCCTCAATAGCATTTAGGCTGAGCTCAGTATTGTTGATCATCTTCAGCAATTCTCACCTGGTAATTTGTAACCAGTGAGTGTTCTCCTTTATTTGCATGGAAAAGAAGGGTATGGACCCTCCCACGTTTACTTGAGTAACAGAAAAAAAGTCTAAATTCTCTCAGACTTTCCTTGTACTGAGCCCAGCCAAAATAACAGAAGTTATTTTTTCTCGAGCCTGATGCAATAGAGTTGTTTTCTTCTGTAGTGGATGTTTGAACAACTCGGACAAGTCTTCTCTAGGGATGACCAGGGTTGGGGTGTATGGTTACGAAGGCACAGAGGCCCAGCCATCTGAGGATGAGCTGAGCGTAGCAAACTCCCCACATTGCTAGTAGATAGCCATAAGTGTGTAAGTGCCCCCTTGCATGTCTGGTATGTGTAGTATTGCTCCGCAATTTACATTTGTGCCAAGCGGGATCATTCCTTTTCCTCTGAAACACGAGGGATACAGTGCAAGTTTTGTTACAATTCGGGGTTGCTCTTTCCCTTCTAGTCATCCATACCTATCTATCTCAGTGTCCCAGATTTCCTGACATGGGGTATCTTTGCTGGCATTCATCCTTCCCTTCTAGACTCATTTTCCCTTGTATCATCGAGGTGGATGTCCCTGCACAGGAACTCCATGCCTGGGGTCCATTTGTTATTAAAGAAGACTACCCCAGACATGCTAAGGATCACCCTGGGTCCTCAGACCGAGACAGGAGTGGATGTGTTTGTGCATTGTTGTGGTGGATTTGCTACCTTCACGAACCATTTCTTTTCTGGAGAATCTCAGGGCCAAACAGTGCCCTCCCCTATGGCACCCTGCCTGCGCATCCTGGCTAGCTAAGTTCGAGTATCTCTAGGCTGATGAGAAGGTACAGTGCGGAGGGGTTGGGCTCATACCGGGTGACATTTACTACTACTCTATGAGGTTCTACTCTACTAGGTTGTATCTTGGCCCTAATCCTACATAGGTACAGGTGGATGAGACATTTTGCTTTTTCGAAGGCTATTTCTTGGGACAAGTAAAGTCTGCCTGCTCCCACGGCGTGGAATATCAGCAAGCAGATCTAGCACTACCTAGCCAACGACTGGGCATCCACAGCGGTCATGTGCTGATACCATGTGTTGTGTAGGAGTGCACTGTGTAGTGCATGTGGAATGCAAGTGTTCAGTTCAGTGTGAGGTGAGGTGAGAGAGATCCCTAACCAAGCAATGTAGATTTTTGAGGTAGGCGCCATGTGACCAGGCAGATTTCTGGCTATGGGTGGATGTCGCCACACCCATGCTAAGCAGGCGGTATACAAATGTGCAATAATACATTTTAGGGGAGAGGAGTTGGCCTAACGGCTAGGGCGCTCGACCTCGGACCTAGGGATCTGGGTTCGAGTCTCGGTAACGACGCCAAAACCTCCTGTGATTCTGGGCAAATCACTTAATTTCCCCGTGCCTAAAATGAATGTGTGTCCGTCCTCATGTAACGTAACTGGTGCTATGTAAAGCGCTCTGATACCTGATTCAGTTCGGGTCTAGTTCGCGCTATATAAAACTCAGCAAAAAAAACCAAACATAATTTTTGGAACATTGCAAGTCTTAGGATGGTGTCTGGAGGGGATGTCTGTAGTTTTCTGGCGTGAAGGTATCTTTGCTTGGCACAGTGTAGAGAGTCTGTCCGTAAAAAAGTCTGTGGTCTTTTTGGCTTTAACCCTCGGGCCTCGTTGGGCCTCGTTCGGAGTTTGCTACTGAAGTGGTGGTGCGCCGTAGTACAGGTGGTGCACGTAAGGCTTGATTGCAGACCTGTTGGATAAGAGCTGTGGGTTGTAGGTTAGCTTTTAGAAAAACATACGTCATTATTCGATCTCGGAAATTCCTGTGCCTGTACTTTTTGGGGCATTTCTGTGCATCCGTTTTTGCCCAATCTTTGGCAGGGTACTGGATGGGGGCCCCAGTTTGGGTGTCATTTTAGGGATCAGGGAGTTTTTGGTCAAGGGTCGCCTGAGTTTTAATTTGTAGGTCTTTTGGTCCTCCCCCCACGGCGTGACAGATGTGAACATTTTAGTGGGGTGATCTTCATGGGTGTGTCCAACACTCTTTTACCTATCGCATTATGGGGATTGTAGGCCCTCTAATACTCTACTTTCCCTAACATGTGTAGTTTTATCCATGTGGGTGGTGCCTTTTTACCTACACATGCATGACTCAACATGAAAGGAAGGGATTGTGTCACAATTTGGGGGTTGTGGGTAACTGTCATGAGTCCTGGGAATACGCGTATGCCCCTCTAGTCCCTGCAGGTGGCATGTAACAAGGTTTTCTTTAATGGAGTTGGGTGTTTTGACTACGCCCTTTTCCTGGAAGCTTCATTTTTTGTCTTCTTTTCTGCTGCTTCCTGAAGGTCATTGGGTGCCTTCCTAAGGTCAAGTGTAGTGTTGGTTTTATTGTGGCATACTAGTGGGATTTGAGATGCTGATCTGTGGCCCCATGTGATTCAGATGTGGGAATGACTGGGATCAGGCCTATTTCTCCCCAGTACGATGTTCGTGAGGCCCTTTGTTATTTAATTTGTCAAGCTGGGTGTGGTGGTGAGCGTTTCTGTGCACCTTGTGTGGGGGCTTCAATGGTCATCTACAGAAATCCCTTTCCCTCCCATTGCCGCTCTCTCCCTCGGATGCAGGATGCTTTGGGTCTGTCTCCCCTGTCGGAAATCAGGAACTTCCTACCTAGTGACATACTACTTCTGCTGTTTTGGAGGGACATGATCCGATGAGCATATTTTGGATATTTGGAAGCATTAGGGGAGAGGAGGAGGCAAAATATATACATATATATTTTTTGTCCTCATTTGTATTTAGCCATTATATATTTGAGAGTTTAGACAGGAGAGAGGCGAGAAAACAACGGAGGGGGGAAGCTATTAAAGTTCACGCTCTAAGGTTCTCCAGAATGAGGAGCTCCAATCACTCCTTTTACAGAGGACATGTGCTTCACATTTCGGGTCGTCACCCATGCCAAACCTTAAACCTCATTACTCGTCTATCTCCGTCTCATTTCCCTCTCCGATATAACAGGTCCCGCAGAAAACTCTGCACAAGGACTATCAGTCCGTACCTCTTGGACTTTTCCTGGCCTGTGCGGCTACCAAATAATCATAGGACTTACTTCATGAATTAAAGGGAGAGGCAATATCCTTGCCTAAAAAGAAACTGTTGTCAAAAACATTCATACAAAAGAAACATTAGCTACCAACAAAGAAAAAATTAAAGACTAATGCCTTCAGGAAACATTACTTCTAGGTATTTTTACTTGTATCTACTTTTACACCAATCATCCCATATATACCAAAAATTTGTTTTCTTAGTTACACGTATAGCTGTATCTAATTTTACAACCCTATGTATCAAATTGATCCATTCACACTCTAAAGGGGGAACAGGCAAAATCCACTTAATACACAGTTCCCTGCGCGCTAATAAAAAAAGCACAAACATTAAAATGTTATGATTTTTGGATACATTAGTTGTCATTTTCTCATCCCGGGTTACACCAAAGATTACCTGTGGAATCACTACGACGACTTGGGCTTGGGAAAAGGTCAGGCGCTTACTGCACATAGACACACTGCACTCATCTGCCCTTCCGTTAACCAACTCACACTGGCTCCCTATAACAGGCGAATCTGTGGTGCGCCGGTCACTATCTAAATTCCAACTACTCACGGTTGGTGACCTGTTCCCCAATGGATATGCCTTCTCTGTTACTGAGGACCCCCGTTTCACTGATCGAACCTTTATGGATACTTTCATACTCACGAGATTGCGAGCGTTATTGAGAGCTACATTTCCCACATTCCCCCTGCCGCCTGATGATAATCCCGCACTCACATTCATCATACAAAATAACTCTGGGGCTCATGTGGTGTCTAAACTCTACAAGTTGTGCTTGTCCTTACTTCCATCGTCGGATGGGGCAGTCCGTGCCGCATGGGAACATGACCTGGGCACGCAGATTTCGGACGACCAATGGGAGGCATGTTGTGCTATGACCAGGGAGGTTTCCATGAATAGTAGGCACAAACTCATACACTTTAAATTCCTGCGGAGGATGTATCACACACCGGCACTTGCTCACAGAATTGACGCCAACAGACCTCATGACTGCCCCAAATGCAGCGCCCCTCAGGCGGATTTCGCACACCTATCCTGGACTTGCCTGAGACTCCACACCTATTGGGTTGAGGTACACAAAATTCTGGGGGACATATTGGGTCTGGCACTGACTGTTACACCGGAAATTGCGCTGCTGGTTTATGTAGCGAATTTCCCCCGCAACACCCGTAAACTGGCGTCCATTTGCTTCCTTCTGGCCAAAAGGGAGGTTGCACTGCTCTGGTGTGCGCGACGCGCCCCCACGGTCACCTCGTGGCTTGGGAGTGTGGCATACTGTAATGTGAATAGTGTGGAATATTCGGAGCAGCTCCCAACCTCTTCTCGCCCTATTTGCTTCTGGGGTCCGTATCGCCAATATATTGCAAAGATGACACGTGAAACACCCTCTCAGTCACTTCATCCCATCACACCGACTGGGGTGGGCTAGGGCATGAGTGACCCCTTCATTGCACCTACCATCGTACTAACCATAATGCGGCTCACTTCTGCCCTGGGATGCACGCAACGTGGTCCGGGTAGTTGGTGAGGTGTTGCCCCTCCTGGCTTCGGGGGGGTATTGCCTGATACACAGGGAGGCTGTATTATGTTCGACCTATCCTTCTGCCTTTCTTGCTAACACGCAAATGTGTGGACTACTGAACACCGTCCGTGTATTGGTTGGGTGGTGCCTGATGTTGTCTGCTTTGTCTGGACTGGGATGCTGTCAGGGATGGTGGTTACCACCACTCGAGCTGAACTACTGTGTTGGTCTTGCAATCTAGTAACTATGATTTTTGTTTCTTTTATCTTGCCTTCGATTTTCGTACTATTCATTTCTTTCCTTTTGAATCTCTGTTGCCTTATTAGAAATGTTTTACCTTGTATCATTCTCTATGTTCAAATACGCAGTCCTACCGGAAACGCCAGTGTTTTATTTGCAATGTTCAACGTGATACCTGATGTCAATTTATACTGGTTAAGTGCTTGGTCTTTACAAATGTGGATTGCCTCAGCAGCTTTAATAAAGTGTTTTTTTTTTTCAGAACAAATTTTATTAGTGTTATGGCAGTTGACAGAATACAAAAGAAACACTGCTCCCAAGATTGCAGAAAGACAGTGAGCATAGAAGAGCAACAGCGTTCAAGAAATTCAGTCAACATTATCCAACACCCCCCTCCCCGCATCCCCACCCGGGTCCCACCCCCCTCCCTGCACGGTGTTCATATTGTCCAGAAACAGGAGCCAAAGCAGCATGGTAGCGACAAGTGGACAGTTCACATGAGGGTAGTATAGACGTGATCTGTATCAGAGGCTTGTGGCGCTGGGGGGTCCAGCAATAGGCCCCTATAATCAGCCCATTTCTTCCAAATCCTATAATGTTTCTTTGGGCAGCCTCTGGCCTCAAAGATCGGGCGTTCCAAACCCATGCTAAAGTCCATGCCCCGCTTCCACACCCCCACCAACGGAGCCTTGGGGGCTTTCCAGGCTTGGGCTATATCTCGTTTGGCTATTGTAAGACCCAGAAGGAGCAAGTGTCGTTTATACAGATTACCCCCCACTTTTTCCATAACGTGGAGCAGGCCAAGTTGCGGCGTGCGAGGGAGCTCCCATGCCAACACTTCCTCCAAGCATTCCCATACACCGGTCCAAAACCTCTGCAGCCGTGCACATCCCCATACTGTATGTAAGAAGGAGCCTACCTCACTGCCACACCTCAAACAATCCGGGGAGGCTATCAGCCCCGCCTTCCACAATCGTTCCCTCGTGTAGTATGCCCTGTGCAGGTATTTAAATTGAATAAAGCGCAGGCGCACCGCTATCGCAGCTCCCCTAGGGGCCTCCAGGGCTTCTCTCCAGTCCTCCTCCTCCAAGTCTCCCAGATCGCCCTCCCAGACCGCCCGCAATTTATCAAGAGAGGGGGAACAATGCGTAACTAACGTTTGATAGATGGTTGAGATTTTTTTTGATTCCAATTCCCCCATAAAGACTTTTGCTTCCAGGGGACTAAACTCCGGCAAGGACGATAAGTCCGCTAGTGCGGGGGTCAGGGCGTGGCGGAGCTGTAGGTACCTGAAGAACTGGGACCGGTGCATATCGAATTCATCTTGCAACATCTGGAACGATTTGAGGACTGTGCCCTTCAGGATGTGGCCCAGCGCCGAGATGCCTATGGCATCCCAGCCCTCAAAGCCCCGGAGCGCAGCCAGGCTGGGCAGTCTCCCATTGTGCCATAGAGGGGTTTCGCCCGTGAGCGTGTTCCACCATCCCATGCGGCGGAGCGCATCGCGCCACACTTTGAAGATTACTTGCGTGGCCCTCGGAAGTCTCTTCCGGATAGTCGCCGAGTATAAGATAGTATGGAGCGTGTGTGGGTCCATCATATACCTCTCTAGGGCATAGGTCGGGTCAGTGCGATCCCCGTACCACCATTCGTTAAGAACAAGTAGGTGCGATGCCTGATAGTAGGACTGGACATCAGATGCGGCCAGTCCCCCACAGTAGGTCGACAGGAAGCAGGTGCGGAGCGCCACTCTTATCGCTCCACCGGCCCATAGGAACCGACCCAGAGCCGAGTTCACCTGACGAAACCATTGCTGCGGAATTGGGTACGGGTAGTTCTGCAATTGGTACAAGATTCGGGGTAGGGCCACCATCTTAAAAATGGCCGAACGGCCATAGACATTTAGAGGCATCCTGGACCACATCTGCATGTCCGAGCGGATCCTGTCCCAAACAGGCACTACATTACGGGACCATGACACTCCCTGCACATCGGTTAGAAAGACACCAAGATATTTAAGGCCTCCCGCCGCCTCCTGAAGGGCCGAGGCCCA
This sequence comes from Lissotriton helveticus, assembly GCF_964261635.1. Classification (NCBI taxonomy): domain Eukaryota; kingdom Metazoa; phylum Chordata; class Amphibia; order Caudata; family Salamandridae; genus Lissotriton; species Lissotriton helveticus. The sequence continues at coordinate 1,215,955,162 of NC_136069.1, forward strand.
GGGACCCAAAGTCTCCCTGTCGCCCAGGACCCACAGCTTCGACTTCTGCGGATTGAGCCGGAGGCCCGACACCTCACCGAAAATGCGCATTATTTCAAGGACCCTCGGCCCCGATTTATTGAGGTCTGTAAGGAAGAACAGGACGTCGTCCGCATATAGCGCAATCCTGTCAGACGGGCCCCCAACCCACTCCACACCACGCAATTGGGCATCCATCCTCACCCAGGCCGCAAGCGGTTCCATAGCCAGGGCGAACAGGTAAGGTGAGAGAGGGCATCCCTGTCGGGTGCCACGACCGATGAGGAATGTGTCAGAGGTGGCTCCCGCTATTCTGACCGTCGCCGTCAGGTCCGTATAGAGCAGATGAATGTACGACAGGAAACGTGGGCCCAGATTGAGCCGGAGGAGGAGGGCTCGGAGGTATGACCAACTCAGGGAATCGAAGGCCCGGTCTATGTCCGCCAGCAGGAGGGCCGCGGGGATGCCCGCTGCTCGTGCCGCCTCCACCACCAGGTGAGCGCGACGTATGTTGTGTCTTGTAGCCCTGTGAGGCATGAAGCCTGCCTGGTCGGCATGGATCAAGTCCGTGATGTAAGGGAGAAGACGGTTCACCAACGCCTTAGCCAATATTTTCGCTTCAAAGTTCAGCAAAGAGATCGGCCGATAAGAGTCCGGGCTGTCTTGGGGCCTTCCCGGTTTGCAGAAAACTACGATCTCAGCGTGTCGCCAGTCCGCTGGCAATCTGCCAAGCTCCCGAGCCGCCTCCAGTGCCTTCCTATAGCGCATCCCCAATTGGAGATGAAACAACTTCATAAATTCGCAGGGGAACCCATTGGGCCCAGGGGCCTTGCCCGTGTTCAGGCCACCCAGTGCTTCCCCAAGCTCCTCCGCCGACAGTGGGAGGTCTAGGCGGGCCCTCGCCTCGTCCGAGAGCGCCCGGGGAGGAAGGTCTGCGAGAAATTTGTCAATCTCCTCCGCTGGGAGAGATTCTCGGGGGGCATACTGGGTCTCGTAGTATTGAGCAAACATCTGGGCCAGGACCTCAGGGGCCGAGACAGGGCCACCCGCGGCATCTCGGAGACCCGGCAAGGGCTGGGCTTGATAAGTGCTTTGACATAGCCTATATAGCATTGTGCCAGACTTGTCCCCCCATTGATAGATTCTGCTCTGCGTAGCGAGCCAGGCCTGTCGGGCTTCGTCTAACAATAGCGAGGTGTATGACTGCTGGAGGTGCAGGAGCCGGTCCACGGCCACTCCATCCTCCCCCGTGAGACATCTGGTCTCCTGGTTCCGCACCCGGTCGGCCGCCTCCCCCACCTCCCGCCTGCGGGCCCTACGATTCGCAGCGCACCACGCAATGTCCACGCCCCGAAGGACTGGCTTGAGGGCCTCCCACAGGGTCATGGCATCTATACTCGGGTCCTCATTCTCTGACCAGTAGTGCGAGATAGCCTCCCTCATGTGCGATTGATAGTCGCGGCGCTGCAAGTGCCACACAGAGAGGCGCCAGCGAAACGGTTGTCGCCGCACACCGAGGCTCAACGTCAGGGCGACCGGGGAGTGATCCGACAGGCCCCTCGGAAGTATGGAGGTGGAGTCAATTCTGCCCAACCAGGGTTGCGGGACGAATAGGTAGTCCAAGCGCGAAAAGGATTTGTGGACCGCAGAGACAAATGTATATTCACGATCACATGCATGCTGGTGGCGCCAAGCGTCAATCCATCCCATCCCCTGCGCCATCCTACTTAGCCTCGTAGAGGCATCTGACAATTGACCACCCCCAGGCCTACAGCGGTCCAGTCTCCCATCCATCACATCATTCCAATCACCACCCACTACTGTCAACACATGCGGAAGAGTCGTCCATACCTCGAACAGTCGTTCAATCAGGGCATCTTGGAGTGGGGGTGGAGCATACACACTCCCGAAAACCACCGGCTCACTCCCCAGACTCCCCTTAACAAAGACATACCGACCATGCACGTCCAGCCATTGTGTTTCATGGGTGTAGGAGACCCTACGGTGTATGAGAATTGCAACTCCTCTGGACCCTCGTGTAAACCCAGCATGGAACACCTGATCATACCCGTATCTGCGTAGGCTCAGAACCTTGGTGCCCAAGAGGTGAGTCTCCTGAAGGAGCAACACATCCGCTCTTTCAGTCTTCCCCAGACGTAGGACTGCACTCCGTTTAATTTTGTCGAGCATCCCTCGCACATTCCAGCTCAAAATTCGCATGGAGGCCAGCGGGGGGCTCGCCCCCAGTACATCAGCCGCCATCAATCATCCAGATTCCGAAATCGTCAGGCCACTGAGGCCACACACACATGCTCAGTCGTCTCCAGGTTCCCATGTACACCGTGCTAAGGCCCTTCCCAACTTCCCTCCCCACCATCCCCGGAACCCCCAAACTCCCGTCCCTCCCCCTGCAAACTTCCCCCGGAACCCAACCACCCCAACAACCTCCCCTCCAACCCCCCACCCCATACCTCAGCAACATTGAAGTACCTGTCGCGATGCAGGCAATCTCAGCCCTCCAACGGGAGGCCCAAGACCCACTGCACCAATGGATCCCACCCAACTACCCACAAAGTGCCCAACTACTTCCCACTCAACACCTGGGAACGAACTCCGGGAGTAGGCCCGCCCTTGGAGAGGCGTCACCCGACCCACTGTCCACCCATGAGTACGAAATTGTGTAGTCCATCAATGAGTGGCATGTCCGAGAGCAGCGCCTGGCCTATACTATACTGCCAAGCACTTCAATAGTTCTGTAGATCCATCGCCGGAGTCAGTGTGAAGAGAAGGGCGTCAGGATTTCGATGGGGAAGAGTCCGTCTCCTCCGGAGCCTCGGCCGACTCGTCGCGGGGAGGAGGGCGTTTCTGGGAGCGCGCCCTCCAGTTGCTTCTGCTGCGTGACCTTCTGGGTGGTTTCGGAGGTCTCCCGGTGGTCGACGAGTCCGAGTTCCGCCTGGGAGGGGTATGCACCTTGACACGCACAGTCTCGTCCGTCCATTCAAATACTTCCTCCGGAGAGTTGAAGAACTGGGTGCGGGACTGGAAGACCACTCGGAGGCGGGCCGGGAAGAGTAGAGCGTAGGGAATTTTGAGCTCCCGCAAACGTGCTTTTGCCGCGGTGAACGACTGCCTCTGCTGTTGGACCAGCTTTGTGTAGTCCGGGAACACAAGGATTTTGTGGTTCTCAAACATGAGAGGGTCCAGGGCGCGGGCCTGTCGCAGGATAACATCCCTGTCGTGATAGTTGAGCAACTTGGCAATCACCGAGCGGGGGCGAGCTCCAGGAGGTGGTTTTGGAAGGAGTGCTCGGTGCGCCCGCTCTACCACAAAGCAGCGCGATAGGGTGTCTGGGGGGAGCCATCCCTCAAGCCATTGGGTCAGGAAGGCCACCATATTTCCTTTCTCACAGTCCTCCGGGAAGCCAACGAAGCGCAGGTTGTTCCTTCTGGCCCTCCCTTCCGCATCTTCCACCCGCAGCGCAAGTCCCTTCTGAATCCCCTCCATGGCGGCAACCTTCTTCTTGAGGACGGCCACATCATCCTCGACCTCCGTGATCCTGGATTCCGTTTCGGTGATGCGGGCCACCGCATTGCGTAGGTCCTGTCGGAGCAAGGTCACGTCGGCACCGACCGCCCCGATCTTCGCATCCAACATGTCCCTCGACTGCGTGATCGCCGCCATCAGCGCCGCGTTGTCGGGTCCCGCGCCCTGGGGACCCCCAGATGCTCCGGCCGTCCCACTGGGTCCTGCAAACTTGTCCATTGGGCCCTGCTTCGAAGCATTGCTGCTGTTGCTCCCTCTCGTCATGGCGCGGATAGAGTGATGTTTCCGACCACGAGGGACCAGCAGTCCAATGTGCTCCGCACGTCGTGCACGGCCTCTGATTATGGACGTCTCCCTGACCGCCGTGAGCCTGCGGAGATGGAGCGCACCCCCGTGAAGCCCCCGCAAGGTGCTATACGTGCGGTGGCAGGGGATGGTGTCACGCGGTATCGAAACCGTTCACTACGCTGCGGGCCCGCAGCTATCAGCTCAACATCCGTGCCCCACCTCCCAGTTGTAGTAGCAAAACAAGTTGGGGGGCCTCTTGTATGCCCAGGATCGTGCCAGTAGACTGCGGGGGTCTGTCCAAGGCACCCTCCCCCCACCGTGGCCCGAGGCGGCCACCGAGCAGGAGTGTAGCAGTATTCCAGCCCCAGGAAGAGCCCGGCAGGGTCGCAGTCCGAATATGGAGGGGGGAGGGGGGGGGGGGGGGACGAGTAGGGGGTCGGCGGGGCCGCTACCCCCCTAGTGTGCCAGTGTCTCAGAGCCCCGCGGCTCGATCCCGCCGCCGAGTGGGGCCAGGCACAGTCTCAGGGCGTCCCCTCCCCCACTAGGCCTTACACCCAGTCACCTCTCCTTACCCCACCTCCGCTGGAGAACGGGCGTCGATTTCGTCCTCCCCAGCCGGTGCAGCCGCCACCGCAGCAAGTGTCCAGGCGTCAGCGGGGCTCGGTCAGTCCCGGTCGCCTCTCCGCCACTGGACTTCCACTGAGGCGGCACCTTCCGGCCGGCGCGCCCCGGCTGCCATACACTTCCGGGCGGATCAGCCCAAAATCAAGGTCCCGGCCGTGCTGTAGAGGCAGGCCCCTTCGCCGTCAGAATTCTCGGCGGCTGTATCTCCCCAGCCGCAGACCGCCGGGACACCGGAGTCACTGCCGAGGCGTCGCCGTCGGATCCGCCGCTTGCCACCAGGTTTTTGGGCGCAGTGCGGTCGGGGCGACGTAGGATGCAGGCAGGATGTGTGGCTGGCGGGACGGAGCTCGGTTAGGCTGCGTCCGCCATGTTCGCCGTCTTGGCCACGCCCCCCCTTAATAAAGTGTTTTAAAAAAAAAAAAGATTACCTGTGGAAGACTCACCTTAACTTCAAACCCCGTAATACTGGAGACGTCTCACCTACTTTTTCCCAAAACATTTGTATTGCCGGGCATCGCAGAACATGTGTAAATCATCTGCCTCTGCTTCCCCACACTTTTGACACTTTACACTTTTGGAACCAATTTTGGATAATCTTCTTGGGGTCCAATACGCTTTGTGAAGAGTAAATAGATGATTTTTTCTTAGTGAGGCAGCTTTAACATTTTGCCATAAAACAGATAGAGATACTTGCCATAAGATATCCCGGTCGTAGCTCTGCAGCTTTTTTCTCCAGATCGAATCAGACCACTGCTGAGAATCTTCATGAGGCTGAATTAACATCCAATACCATACAGCAATTTCTTTACACCCCACAGGAGTAGTAGCTGAATTTCGTTCAAAAAGTTCATTATCGTTCCCAACTTTTTAAAGTGATTTAGCCCAGCTTGCTAGTTGATAATATTTAAATTTGGAAACGGTCCCCTTTGTGATATCCTGAAGTTTTTGCCATGAGATTAGTTCAGCCCCCTCCAACAGCTCCCCCCATCTTTCAATTTAATTTTCTTGAATTGAAGCTGCTAGAGAGTCTTGTAAACAGATTGGGGTACCTGGTGAATTCCATATGGGGGCAAGTGTGCTATAGTAGTGGATACGTTGTAACACTCTTATTTGATGCCAACCTCTACATGCTGCCCGTAAGACTTTTAGTTTCACTTTCTTGTAGTATTTTGGGTCCCCGAATTTGAAAAAAAAATGCCGGGCTTGGGACTGAAAACCTAATGTCAAAGCTTGAAATAAGGGTGTAAAAGAGGTAGTGCCACCCAGTAGTTGAAGATTTTTGAGTGAAATGCCCTTTGATACTGCAAGAGATCTGGTGTAGCGATGCCTCCATTCTCCTTTCTTACCCTAAGTTTTCTCCAGGCTATCCGGGGTCTTTTTTTTGCCCATATAAAGCTTGTGAAAAGGCCTTGAACCTTGGCTACCCATTCCTTCTTGAATTCCAGAGGTATTGAATTAAATAAAAAAGTACTGTTTGGGAGAATTGCCATTTTTAACAGGTTTGATTTACCTAGAAAGGATAGAGGCAGTGAATCCCATTTCTGTAATTGTGTCCTGACTTTAGATGTTATTTTGTCAAAATTTACCTTCGCAATCAATTCAATTTTCTGCACTACTTCTATTCCCAAATATCTAATACTCCGCCGAATAGGGTCGCAACTGTATTGTGTATTCCATTGCACCACTTCTTTTTTAGTTTGATTCACTGCGTATCCCGATATCTCCCCAAAACTTTGTAAAATGTCCCAAATGACTTTTATTGAATCTTGCAAATGACCCGTAAAGATCATTAAATCATCCGCATATAAACGTAATTTCTTGATATCCTAACATTCCCTTAGCTTAATAGCAAGCAGCTCAATGTACATATCCAAAAGCAATGGAGAGAGGGGGCACCCTTGCCTGGTACCCCTGCCTATTATAATCTGAGGTGAAAGGGTGCCATTTACCAAACCTTGCGCAACAGGGTTTTTATATAGAGATTCGATGGCTTGTGAAAATTCTTTTCCTAAATTAAGATGCCAGATTATTTCCTGGAGAAAAACCCAATTGACCCTGTCAACCGCTTTGGCAGCGTCGCAGGTCATTATTGTTAGAGGTATAGAGTTCACAATGGCCATATCGATTGTACCGATTAGTTCCTGAGTTAGATCGTGCAAGTGACTACCCTTAATAAAGCCCTTCTGATCCCCATGAATCAATAGACCGATCACCCTCTCCAATCTCTTTGTAATTAGTTGTGTGTAAATTTTGTAATCTGAGTTGAGCAGGGAGATCGGTCTATATGACTCAGAAAGCTTTGAGTCCTTATTGGGTTTTAATAGTACAATTATAGTGGCCAATTGACAAGATGCAGGCAGATCTTTTTCTCCAATATAAATAGAATTAAACAGGTCTAACATAATAGGGATTAGTTCTTCTTTCAAAATGGAATAAATTTCGTTGGGAAGGGCATCAGGACCTGCAGCTTTCCCTTTCTTTAAATTTTTGATGACCTTATGAATTTCCTCTATCGTGAAAGGGGCTGATAAGTCTTCCCTAAGCTCTTCACTAAGATAAGGGAGATTTATGTCCTGTAAAAAGGCTGCTATTTATTCCACACCCGGAATTAAGTTCTCTGTGTATAGATCTTGAAAAAATGATGTAAATGCTTGTTTAATCCCTTGCTCATCAGTGACTCCTAATCCAGGTTCTTGAGATTTAAATTCTTTAATTATATTCCTAGCTTGATCAGCCCTTATTTTCCACGCTAACATTTTGCCGCAGCCTTCCCCGTACTCATGATTCCCATATTTGCCCGCTTCCCATCTTTTTCTTACTTTAATCTCCAAGTAGTCAATTAAATTATTTTTTGCCTTTGTTAGCTCTACTTCATTATTTGGATTTTGAAATTGTTCTAAATTTCCCTGTGCCTGTTATTGCTTCTTCTAATACCTGAAGTTCTGTCTTTTCCTTTTTCTTATAAAACGCACTGATCCCTGTTAAAGTCCCTCTAAGATATGCTTTAAATGCGTCCCAGACTTTATCTAGGGGAGCTGAATTAAGATTAAAAGCAAAGAATTCACGGGGGGCCTGGTCTGGCGGCAGCCAAGAGGGCCGCATAATAACGCGGCACTCCTGAGGCGACTCATAAGGCCCTGGAAATCCGTCATTTATCCTGCCGTTTCGCCCCTTTCAAGATCGGCATTCACGGGCCGCTGGTTTCCGATGCCGAAAGGTGTGTTTTTCGTTCCTCCGGCGGAATGGGGGCTGAGTTCTGGCTGCTGGCACGTTGAGGTCTGCTGGGGCCTGCGCTGAGTGTGGCCGTTATTGCAGCACTGGCCTCAATTAACTGGCGGGCCGACCGTGAAGCGCCTGTGACCGGGGCCAAGAGTGCCGAGCAGTGGCAAAGTCTGAGCGATCAGCGGGGAGATGCGCCCGAGGATCGGATGGACGGACTGCTCCCCCTCCCATTCGGATATCCTGCAGGAAGTGACGGCCCCCTCTGGTTAGAGGCGCAGGGGAGAGACCTGGTGGAATGCAGGTGAGTGTAGGGCTGCCGGAGCGTGGGGGGCACAGCGGTGCCCGCAGTCTGGGTCGTCGCCCTCCGTTTGGAGACCAAATAGAGCTCAAGACACACAAGCGAGGACCTCGGACGGCCCGGGGTGGCGGTGGCTTGCAGGATACTGACCCCAGCAAGAAATCCAGTGCTTGGACACTGGCGGGGCAGGGAGTGGTGGCGGTGGCGTGAGGCCCTGACTGGTGAGAACTGGCGCAAGAGCAGCAGGCGGACACCATGAGCGGGGGTGCGCCCCCATAAAGGGCTGGCCGGCCCTGTGAGGACGGCCCTGGCGGATCCCTGGCCGAGAGGTTGAGGAGTGGCGACAGTTGCAGTGGACTCCAGGTCGCTGCAGTAGCAACGGTGGTAACGGTGCACTACTGCGGGGAGGCCCAGCCGAGGATTCGGCGTTGCTGCAGTTGCTGGTCGAGTACCGTTTAGCGGTGAAGTGGTCAGGTGGGGGTGCCGGAGAAAATGGAGGGTCCAAGCGTGGACCTATTCCTGGAGGATCTCATTTTGAACCACCTAAGCCCAAACGCCTCTCCAAATTGTTCGTCATCGAGCAAGCGCACAGGGCGCCGATCCCGCGCCATGTCCCGGTGCCCCGCCAAGGACAATCATCGCGCGGATCCTCAACTATCGTGATAGAGACGCCATTTTGCAAGCGGCCCGCCAACACGGGGATCTGCGCATTGACAACGCCACCATTGGACTCTTCCCTGATTTCACACTTAGGGTCCAGCAGGAGCGTCGATCATTTGATGGCTTCAAAAAGGCTCACGTGATCATGGAATCAGATACATGATGTTCTTCCCGGCACGTCTTAAGATCCTAGCGAATGGAAAGTCCTTCTTTTTCACATCCCCGGAGGATGTAAGTTCTTGGTTGGAGGAGCATATACACGCATCTAGAGGTCCTAGGCAGGGAGAAAGCTGGAGGAATACGACACCCCAGTCTCCGGCTTCATCAGCAGGATTCACGGGACAAGAGCGCCGCCGGCGGGGCAGCTCTCGGCCATCAGGCAGGACAGGGGTTCGAAGCCTGTCGGCCTCGCCGGACATGGGGTGAAGTGGCGGAGAACGTCAGGCTGGGCAGCGGACAAGCTGGAGAGCACATAATGTATAGTGGCGTCTTTGTGTCTGGACACAGTGAGACTCTGGTGAACTGGACTGGTGTGGTTTTGAGGGTGGTCCCCGGAGGGGGTGATGTACCAGTATTTGGACATGTTAGGTTGAACTGTTTAGACACTTTGGAGGGGGGGAAACCTCGATCCCTATAATTGAGCTGAGATATAGACTTTGAGACCCTTTTCCCTCAGTCACAACGCATGGCGAGATGGCTAATAGACTGTGCTTTGGGGCTAGAGGATGCCTCAGGTGGTTTACTTGGTTGTAGCACTCTTCCCCTATGTTTTTCGTTGTTTGGGCTACAGGCGCTCTGCTTGTTGGGGGATGTCGGGCCATGTTGGCCGACGTGGCAGGGTAGCAGGGAGGAGGGTTGGGAAGGGGGGTTGGGGGCAGAAGGGTTATTGTTTATGTTTTCTGAGTTTGCTTTTGTATTATGTACCAGTTATGGCTCTGTTAGCATCAACAGCAAGGTGGTGGAAGGTGGGTGGCGGGAGGGCTAGGCTGCCATCCCTCAAGCTTGATATGATAGGGGACTATGGCGCACACACCAAGGGAGCAGCAGGTTAATATAGTATCCTGGAATGTAAATGGCCTCCAGAACAAGATCAAACGCACTACAGTACTCAATACCTTCTTAGGCACGCCTCTGATGTGGTTCTCCTCCAGGACACACAACTGTTGGGGAACCATTGCAAGGCCTTGGACAGATTTGGTTATATCCTCCGTGCACATGTCGGTTTTACCATGGGCTCCAGGGGTGTGGGGACACTCATCAAGAACTCCATGCCGCTAATCGTAGGGTGAAAATTGCAAAAACCACAGTTGATGGACAGAATGTAGAACAATGTCTTACATTCACCCCAGTACAAAGATCTGGGCCTAAATCCATCGTTTTTTTGCACTCCACACCACCCTAGGTCAGACAATGGCTATATGCAAATCAGCCTTGACCCTGTGCCTCATGGGAACAGTCCTGCCCGAACTACCAAGCAATGTCTTTCCTAGCCCGGAATCAAGCATTCAAGGACCGGTTTCTGGCTATCAGCCTTCTTCAGCCTGGATAGCTTGACTCCAGTGATGTGGAGAGACTGGGACTCACGTCTGAGCATACCCAGCCCACTCGGGTGGTAACTTGCAAAAACCACAGTTGATGGACAGAATGTAGAACAATGTCTTACATTCATCCCAGTACAAAGATCTGGGCCTAAATCCATCGTTTTTTTGCACTCCACACCACCCTAGGTCAGACAATGGCTATATGCAAATCTGCCTTGACCCTGTGCCTCATGGGAACAGTCCAGCCCGAACTACCAAGCCATGTCTTTCCTAGACCAGAATCAAGCATCCAAGGACCGGTTTCTGGCTATCAGCCTTCTTCAGCCTGGATAGCTTGACTCCAGTGATGTGGAGAGCCTGGGACTCACGTCTGAGCATAATGTAATGTAATGTGGATTCTTATATAGCGCACTAATCACCCCAAAGGGTCTCAAGGCGCTTGCTTTGGGAACCCGTCCTGGTTTTTCCCTGTGAGATAGCCCCAACTGGGCACCCCCAAGGTGAAAGCCAGGCATCCCGCTGCGGGGGGCCGTAGTGGAGATTGAGCAAGCTATTGCCCAGAGTTGCAGAGTGTGAACCCCTGATTTGAGTAGGCACCGAAGCGAGAATTATCGAGTCCGTGGACATTTTGAGCTCAAGACCCTGCCGCATCGGGAATTGAACCCTGGTCCCGGTCTGACCTCTGCTTCAGGGTCTGCCTCCTCTAACCAGTGAGCCACACTTCTCCATAACCAGCCCACTCGGTTGAAAATTGCAAAAACCACAGTTGATGGGACAGAATGTAGAACAATGTCTTACATTCACCCCAGTACAAAGATCTGGGCCTAAATCCATCGTTTTTTTGCACTCCACAATCGTAGGGTAGGGTTGTAGGGTGGCGGTGGTTAGATCCCTTGGGGCGCTATGCAGCACTGACTGTGACATGGGAGGGCCGGACGTTAAACCTATGTTCCCTCTACATCCCCCCAAAATTGCACAACACCACTCTCCCTGACATTGGGAAACTCCTCCTGGAGATGCCCACTGGGACGTTAATCCTGGGGAGAGACATGAATGCAGTCATGGCGACAGATATGGATAGGTCGCCTGCTCCAGTGGCCAGGGGGGGTAGAGTCATTTACGGGATTTCGGGCAAGCTATGGGTCTGGTGGATCTGTGGCGGGTGCATAACCCACGAGTTCGGCAATATACTCAGATATCTGCGGCTCATGGCTCAGGGTCCCGGATTGACTACTTGTTTACACAGACGGGCGGTGTGGGCCTCTTTCGGGGCGGGCACCATAAAGCACGAGGGATATCTGATCATTCCCCGGTAGGAGTGCAGTTTAAAGGTCCTAGGCGGGATTGGAGTGTTCCCCCGACTAGACACATTTTTATTTAAGGATCAGGAGTTTCAGGAACAGTTCTGAGAAAGGGTTGATCAATACTTTGCAGAGAATTTGGGGTCAGTTAGCTCCCCTGGGATAGTCTGGGAGGCATAAAAAACTGTGGTCAGAGACTTTGTCCAAGCGGAGGTGGGTCGGAGGCGTAAGGAAAAATATGCTCAAGTTGACAAGCTGGAATCGGAGCTCCAGGATATAGAGGGCAGAAGGGAGCAAACAAAAGAACAGGGACAGGACAGGAACCACAGGGCACAGCTTCTGGGTAAGGAATTAAGGGATGTACTTACAGAGCAGGCGAGGTCGCGCGCCCTTGCCACCCAATGACGTGTGTATGACTTGGGGTCAAGGCCAATAAGATGATAGCCTGGTTGGAGAAGAGAGACAGGGAACGCAATTGGGTACCGGGGATAGAGCTGCCGGATGGGACTGTGAAAGACACGAGTGAGGGGATAGCGGAGGAGTTTGCGCTCTACTATGACGAGGTGTATAGATCGCAAACGGCCAGGGATGGCCAGGAATGCCATGATTTCTTGGCCCCCTTGCAGTTGCCCATTTTGGATCAGACTGACAGGGATGTCTTGGACTCTGCTATCACGGTTAAGGAAGTGGAGGAGGCCATGGGGGACTTGCAGGCGGGAAAGGCACCAGGGCCCAACGGGTTTGGGTGTGTGTCGAGTAGAACCGCACCCCACATACTTAGCATGTTTAACTAGGCGAGACAGACTGGGCAGCTTTCACGGGACCTGCGATCGGCTATGATAGTAGTTATACATAAGGCCGGTAAACCGCAGAGAATGTGCAGCTCTTACCGGCCCATATCACTCCTTAATTCTGAAACGAAAATCCTTGGGAAGAACTTGGCCACAAGACTGGGAGCAGTGGTCCAGTCTCTGATCCACCCGGATCAGTCGGGCTTTATGCCACACAGAAGCTCGCGGCTCAATCTGCGGCGCTTGTTTGGAGTCCTGCAGGTGGTGTCGGTGCGTCCAGTGGTAGCGGCGGCCCTGCTGTCCCTGGACGCCCACATGGCTTTTGACAGCATGGAGTGGCAGTATATATATGCGGTCCTGGGGAAATTTGGATTCCGGGATAATTTCCGGTCATGGGTGAGGCTGCTATATACGGACCCGCTTGCAAGGGTCCGAGTCAATGGCACTATCTCTAGAGAATTCCAGCTAGGACGGGGCACGAGACAGGGATGCCCCCTCTCCCCTACCCTTTTCGCCTTGGCGTTGGAACCACTGGCCTATTGGATACGGGTGGACCCCGGGGTATGGGGCATAGACTTAGGAGGAGGCTGGGAAGAACGCATATCGATATATGCCGATGACATCTTACTGTATGTACAACAACCGCATCAACTGGGACAAGTCCCTGGGGCATGTACTGGTGGGACCACAACCACAGCTAGCGGAAGACTGTGGGGGACTGGTCTGGCGGGAGGTATTCCGCTACCTGGGCATCTGGGTTACGACGTCGGACACAGAGTTTCTCCGATTAAATGTGTCGAACCAACTGGAACGGCTACACAGGGATGTGGAACACTGGAAGACCCTTCCACTCTCCTTGATGGGCTGTGCTGTCCTACTTAAAATGATGGCCCTGCCCAGGTTAATTTTTGTCCTGCAGAGCTCGCCCTTTCCAATACCGGAGCAGATCTTCAGGACGGTAGAGTCGGAACAGCGCTCCTTAATATGGAGCGGCGGGTGCCCGAGAATAGCTCTCCGGAAACTGCATAGGGGCCGTATGAGGGGGGACTAGCGGTCCCGGACATTTGCCTATATTATTGGGCGACGCAACTGGTCAATATTAATGGTTGGATGTTTGACCCACAGGAAGAGCCTGCATACAGGATCAACCGTATGGTTCTTGGTAACAGTGATTACTTAGCAGCTCTCTATTCTAGAAGGAGGCGCGGTCGGACTCTGCCGCCCCAAACGGCAGTGGTAGTGCAGGTGTGGAAGCGGGCGACGAAGCTGCTGGGTTGGGAGGCGAAAATTACGGAACACACGCCACTATGGGCTGGCAATTTCCCCCTGGAAGTTGCGAAATCGCGGGGTTTACGTCAGTAGAGTCTAATTGGTATTGAGTTACTGGGGGACGTGTGGAAAAGGGGGGACTTGGTGGACTTTGCGACCCTGCAGACAGAATTTCAGATGGGGAAAGGAGAATTTTAACACTATCAGCAGCTTAAACATGCCATATACACACACATGAGCCGGGGAAACGAGCTACCTGAGTATGCCCCGCTCGAAGATAGGTTGCTGCTAGATCCCATGATTGACAAGGCTATCTCCCTCACCTGTAGAAAGCTCATAAATAACCTCCCTGATCCACTGGGGCCCCTGCGAGAAAAGGGGGAATCAGATGTTGGTCTACTGGAGGATGACTACTGGAGTGAGGCCCTGCAGTGTCCCCGTGAGGTGGCGATTCACGCCAGATTTAGACTGGTCCAGTTACGTATTCTTCATAGGTCATACACTCCGTGGACGGGGCAGTACACAATCGGTTATGTACCTTCGCGATTTTGTCTGAGGGGATGTGGAGAGGAGGGCACTTTTTTCCACATTCTGTGGGAATGTACCAAGATTCAGGCATACTGGACCAGCCTGGTAGGTATAATGGGGGAAGTGGTGGAGGCAGAGGTCCCTTTGGAGGCCCTTTTACAGAGGACATGTGCTTCACATTTCGGGTCCTCACCCATCCCAAACCTTAAACCTCATTACTCGTCCATCTCCCTCTCATTTCCCTCTCCGATATAACAGGTCCCGCAGAAAACTCTGCACAAGGACTATCAGTCCGTACCTCTTGGACTTTTCCTGGCCTGTGCGGCTACCAAATAATAATAGGACTTACTTCATGAATTAAAGGGAGAGGCAATATCCTTGCCTAAAAAGAAACTGTTGTCAAAAACATTAATACAAAAAAAACATTAGCTACCAACAAAGAAAAAATTAAAGACTAATGCCTTCAGGAAACATTACTTCTAGGTATTATTACTTTTATCTACTTTTACACCAATCATCCCATATATACCAAAATGTTGTTTTCTTAGTTACACGTATAGCTGTATCTAATTTTACAACCCTATGTATCAAATTGATCCATTCACACTCTAAAGGGGGAGCAGGCAAAATCCACTTAATACACAGTTCCCTGCGCGCTAATAAAAAGAGCACAAACATTAAAATGTTATGATTTTTGGATACATTAGTTGTCATTTTCTCATCCCGGGTTACACCAAAGATTACCTGTGGAAGACTCACCTTAAATTCAAACCCCGCAATACTGGAGACCGTCTCACCTACTTTTTCCCAAAACATTTGTATTGCCGGGCATCACCAGAACATGTGTAAATCATCTGTGTCTGCTTCCCCACACTTTTGACACTTTACACTTTTGGAACCAATTTTGGATAATCTTCTTGGGGTCCAATACGCTTTGTGGAGAGTAAATAGATGATTTTTTCTTAGTGAGGCAGCTTTAACATTTTGCCATAAAACAGATAGAGATACTTGCCGTAAGATATCCCGGTTGTAGCTCTGCAGCTTTTTCCTCCAGATCGAATCAGACCACTGCTGAGAATCTTCATGAGGCTGAATTAACAACCAATACCATACAGCAATTTCTTTACGCCCCACAGGAGTAGTAGCTGCCTTTCATTCAAAAAGTTCATTATCATTCCCAACTTTTTAAAGTGATTTAGCCCAGCTTGCTAGTTGATAATATTTAAATTTGGAAACGGTCCCCTTTGTGATATCCTGAAGTTTTTGCCATGAGATTAGTTCAGCCCCCTCCAACAGCTCCCCCCATCTTTCAATTCAATTTTCTTGAATTGAAGCTGCTAGAGAGTCTTGTAAACAGATTGGGGTACCTGGTGAATTCCATATGGGGGCAAGTGTGCTATAGTAGTGGATACGTTGTAACACTCTTATTTGATGCCAACCTCTACATGCTGCCCGTAAGACTTTTAGTTTCACTTTCTTGTAGTATTTTGGGTCCTCGAATTTGAACAAAAAATGCCAGGCTTGGGACTGAAAACCTATTGTCAAAGCTTGAAATAAGGGTGTAAAAGAGGTAGTGCCACCCAGTAGTTGAAGATTTTTGAGAGAAATGCCCTTTGATACTGCAAGAGATCTGGTGTAGCGATGCCTCCATTCTCCTTTCTTACCCTAAGTTTTCTCCAGGCTATCCGGGGTCTTTTTTTTGCCCATATAAAGCTTGTGAAAAGGCCTTGAACCTTGGCTACCCATTCCTTCTTGAATTCCAGAGGTATTGAATTAAATAAAAAAGTATAGTTTGAGAGAATTGCCACTTTTAACAGGTTAGATTTACCTAGAAAGGATAGAGGCAGTGAATCCCATTTCTGTAATTGTGTCCTGACTTTAGATGTTATTTTGTCAAAATTTACCTTCGCAATCAATTCAATTTTCTGCACTACTTCTATTCCCAAATATCTAATACTCCGCCGAATATGGTCGCAACTGTATTGTGTATACCATTGCACCACTTCTTTTTTAGTTTGATTCACTGCGTATCCCGATATCTCCCCAAAACTTTGTAAAATGTCCCAAATGGCTTTTATTGAATCTTGCAGATGACCCGTAAAGATCATTAAATCATCCGCATATAAACGTAATTTCTTGATATCCTAACATTCCCTTAGCTTGATAGCAAGCAGCTCAATGTACATATCCAAAAGCAATGGAGAGAGGGGGCACCCTTGCCTGGTACCCCTGCCTATTATAATCTGAGGTGAAAGGGTGCCATTTACCAAAACTTGCGCAACAGGGTTTTTATATAGAGATTCGATGGCTTGTGAAAATTCTTTTCCTAAATTAAGATGCCAGATTATTTCCTGGAGAAAAACCCAATTGACCCTGTCAACCGCTTTGGCAGCGTCGCAGGTCATTATTGTTAGAGGTATAGCGTTTACAATGGCCATATCGATTGTACCGATTAGTTCCTGAGTTAGATCGTGCAAGTGACTACCCTTAATAAAGCCCTTCTGATCCCCATGAATCAATAGACCGATCACCCTCTCCAATCTCTTTGTAAGTAGTTTGTGTGTAAATTTTGTAATCTGAGTTGAGCAGGGAGATCGGTCTATATGACTCAGAAAGCTTTGGGTCCTTATTGGGTTTTAATAGTACAATTATAGTGGCCAATTGACAAGATGCAGGCAGATCTTTTTCTCCAATATAAATAGAATTAAACAGGTCTAACATAATAGGGATTAGTTCTTCTTTCAAAATGGAATAAATTTCGTTGGGAAGGGCATCAGGACCTGCAGCTTTCCCTTTCTTTAAATTTTTGATGACCTTATGAATTTCCTTTATCGTGAAAGGACCTGATAAGTCTTCCTTAAGCTCTTCACTAAGATAAGGCAGATTTATGTCCTGTAAAAAGGCTGCTATTTTTTTCCACACCCGGAATTAAGTTCTCTGTGTATAGATCTTGAAAAAATGGTGTAAATGCTTGTTTAATCCCTTGCTCATCAGTGACTCCTAATCCAGGTTCTTGAGATTTAAATTCTTTAATTATATTCCTAGCTTGATCAGCCCTTATTTTCCACGCTAACGTTTTGCCGCAGCCTTCCCCGTACTCATGATTCGCATGTTTGCCCGCTTCCCATCTTTTTCTTACTTTAATCTCCAAGTAGTCAATTAAATTATTTTTTGCCTTTGTTAGCTCTACCTCATTATTTGGATTTTGAAATTGTTCTAAATTTCCCTGTGCCTGTTATTGCTTCTTCTAATACCTGAAGCTCTGTCTTTTCCTTTTTCTTATGAAACGCACTGATCCCTGTTAAAGTCCCTCTAAGATATGCTTTAAATGCGTCCCAGACTTTATCTAGGGGAGCTGAATTAAGATTAAAAGCAAAGAATTCACGGGGGGCATGGTCTGGCGGCAGCCAAGATGGCCGCATAATAACGCCGCACTCCTGAGGCGACTCACAAGGCCCTGGAAATCCGTCATTTATCCTGCCGTTTCGCCCCTTTCAAGGTCGGCATTCACGGGCCGCTGGGTTCCGGTGCCGAAAGGTGTGTTTTTCGTTCCTCCGGCGGACTGGGGGCTGAGTTCTGGCGGCCGGCACGTTGAGGCCTGCTGGGGCCTGCGCTGAGTGTGGCCGTTATTGCAGCACCGGCCTCAATTAACTGGCGGGCCGACCGTGAAGCGCCCGTGACCAGGGCCAAGAGTGCCGAGCAGTGGCAAAGTCTGAGCGATCAGTGGGGAGATGCGCCCGAGGATCGGATGGACGGACTGCTCCCCCTCCCACTCGGATATCCTGCAGGAAGTGACGGCCCCCTCTGGTTAGAGCCGCAGGGCAGAGACCTGGTGGAATGCAGGCGAGTGTAGGGCTGCCGGAGCGTGGGGGGCACAGCGGTGCCCGCAGTCTGGGTCGTCGCCCCCGGTTGGAGACCAAATAGAGCTCAAGACACACAAGCGAGGACCTCGGATGGCCCGGGGTGGCGGTGGCTTGCAGGATACTGACCCCAGCAAGAAATCCAGTGCTTGGACACTGGCGGGGCTGGGAGTGGTGGCGGTGGCGTGAGGCCCTGACTGGTGAGAACAGGCGCAAGAGCAGCAGGCGGACACCACGACCGGGGGGTGCGCCCCCATAAAGGACTGGCTGGCCCTGTGAGGACGGCCCTGGCGGATCCCTGGCCGAGAGGTTGAGGAGTGGCGACAGTTGCAGTGGGCTCCAGGTCACTGCAGTGGCAACGGTGGTAACGGTGCACTACTGCGGGGAGGCCCAGCCGAGAATTCGGCGTTGCTGCGGTTGCTGGTCGAGTACCGTTTAGCGGTGAAGTGGTCAGGTGTGGGTGCAGGTGGCGGGCAAAGCCCCTTGTGTGTTGGTGGGCAGTACCGAACTAGCGATGAAGCCCAAGAAGTCCACGACGACGCAGAACAACACAATGGACTACTACACGGCGGCGCTGTGCGAGGGACCCGAGATCCGCCCCGAGGACGCGGCAGAGCCCCGAGAGCCCTCCCTGGCCTCCATAATGCTGGTCATACAGACTTTGGGCACCAAGCTGGAAACGAAGATTGACAAGATGTCCATTGAACTGACGCTGCAGAGAGCGGACCTGAACAAAACCTCAAAAAAAGCAGTTCAGAATGCCAAGGACATCGCGGAACTTCAAGGTACCGCCAAGCAGTTACAGCAGCAGGTCCAGCACCTCACGCATTAGCAGAAACTGATGGCGGCTCGGCTGGAGGACCAGGAAGGGAGGGCCCGAAGGAACAATATACGGGTAGTGGGGGTGCCGGAGAAAATGGAGGGTCCAAGCGTGGACCTATTCCTGGAGGATCTCATTTTGAACCACCTTAAGCCCAAACGCCTCTCCAAATTGTTCGTCATCGAGCGGGCGCACAGGGCGCCGATCCCGCAGCCACGTCCCGGTGCCCCGCCAAGGACAATCATCGCGCGGATCCTCAACTATCGTGACAGAGACGCCAGTTTGCAAGTGGCCCGCCAACACGGGGATCTGCGCATTGACAACGCCACCATTGGACTCTTCCCTGATTTCACACTTAGGGTCCAGCAGGAGCGTCGATCATTTGATGGCGTCAAAAAGGCTCACGTGATCATGGAATCAGATACATGATGTTCTTCCCGGCACGTCTTAAGATCCTAGCGAATGGAAAGTCCTTCTTTTTAACATTCCCGGAGGATGTAAGTGCTTGGTTGGAGGAGCATATACATGCATCTGGAGGCCCTAGGCATGGAGAAAGCTGGAGGAATACGACACCCCAGTCTCCGGCTTCATCGGCAGGATTCACGGGACAAGAGCGCCGCCGGCGGGGCAGCTCTCGGCCATCAGGCAGGACAGGGGTTCGAAGTCTGTCGGCCTCGCCGGACATGGGGTGAAGTGGCGGAGAACGTCAGGCTGGGCAGCGGACAAGCTGGATAGCACGTAATGTATAGTGGCGTCTTTGTGTCTGGACACAGTGAGACTCTGGTGAACTGGACTGGTGTGGTTTTGAGGGTGGTTCCCGGAGGGGGGTGATGTACCAGTATTTGGACATGTTAGGTTGAACTGTTTAGACACTTTGGATGGGGGGAAACCTCGATCCCTATAATTGAGCTGAGATATAGACTTTCAGACCCTTTTCCCTCAGTCACAACGCATGGCGAGATGGCTAATAGACTGTGTTTTGGGGCTGGAGGATGCCTCAGGTGACTTACTTGGTTGTAGCACTCTTCCCCTATGTTTTCCGTTGTTTGGGCTAGAGGCGCTCTGCTTGTTGGGGGATGTCGGTGGTTGGGAAGGGGGGTTGGGGGGAGCAGGCATATTGTTTATGTTTATTTATTTTTTTGCTTTTGTATTATGTACAAGTTATGGCTCCGTTAGCATCAACAGCAAGGTGGTGGAAGGTGGGTGGCGGGAGGGCTAGGTTGCCATCCCTCAAGCTTGATATGATAGGGGACTATGGCGCACACACCAAGGGAGCAGCAGGTTAATATAGTATCCTGGAATGTAAATGGCCTACAGAACAAGATCAAACGCACTACAGTACTCAATACCTTCGCAGGCACGCCCCTGATGTGGTTCTCCTCCAGGACACATACCTGTTGGGGACCCAGCAGGAAGGCCTTGGACAGATTTGGTTATACCCTCCGTGCACATGTCGGTTTTACCACGGGCTCCAGGGGTGTGGGGACACTCATCAAGAACTCCATGCCGCTAATCGTAGGGTGAAAATTGCAAAAACCACAGTTGATGGACAGAATGTAGAACAATGTCTTACATTCACCCCAGTACAAAGATCTGGGCCTAAATCCATCGTTTTTTTGCACTCCACACCACCCTAGGTCAGACAATGCCTATATGCAAATCAGCCTTGACCCTGTGCCTCATGGGAACAGTCCAGCCAGAACTACCAAGCCATGTCTTTCCTAGACTGGAATCAAGCATCCAAGGACCGGTTTCTGGCTATCAGCCTTCTTCAGCCTGGATAGCTTGACTCCAGTGATGTGGAGAGCCTGTGACTCACGTCTGAGCATACCCAGCCCACTCGGGGTGAAAATTGCAAAAACCACAGTTGATGGACAGAATGTAGAACAATGTCTTACATTCACCCCAGTACAAAGATCTGGGCCTAAGTCCATTGTTTTTTTGCACTCCACAATCGTAGGGTAGGGTCGTAGGGTGGCGATGGTTAGATCCCTTGGGGCGCTATGCAGCACTGACTGTGACATGGGAGGGCCGGACGTTAAACCTATGTTCCCTCTACATCCCCCCTAAAATTGCACAACACCACTCTCCCTGACATTGGGAAACTCCTCCTGGAGATGCCCACTGGGACGTTAATCCTGGGGAGAGACATGAATGCAGTCATGGCGACTGATATGGATAGGTCGCCTGCTCCAGTGGCCAGGTGGGGTAGAGTCATTTACGGGATTTCGGGCAAGCTATGGGTCTGGTGGATCTGTGGCGGGTCCATAACCCACGAGTTCGGCAATATACTCATATATCTGCGGCTCATGGCTCAGGGTCCCGGATTGACTACTTGTTTACACAGACGGGCGGTGTGGGCCTCTTTCGGGGCGGGCACCATAAAGCACGAGGGATATCTGATCATTCCCCGGTAGGAGTGCAGTTGAAAGGTCCTAGGCGGGATTGGAGTGTTCCCCCCGACTAGACACATTTTTATTTAAGGATCAGGAGTTTCAGGAACAGTTCTGAGAAAGGGTTGATCAATACTTTGCAGAGAATGTGGGTCAGTTAGCTCCCCTGGGATAGTCTGGGAGGCATATAAAACTGTGGTCAGAGACTTTGTCCAAGCGGAGGTGGGTCGGAGACGTAAGGAAAAATATGCCCAAGTTGACAAGCTGGAATCGGAGCTCCAGGATATAGAGGGCAGAAGGGAGCAAACACAAGAACAGGGACAGGACAGGAACCACAGGGCACAGCTTCTGGGTAAGGAATTAAGGGATGTACTTACAGAGCAGGCAAGGTCGCGCGCCCTTGCCACCCAATGACGTGTGTATTACTAGGGGGACAAGGCCAATAAGATGATAGCCTGGTTGGAGAAGTGAGACAGGGAACGCAATTGGGTACCGGGGATAGAGCTGCCGGATGGGACTGTGAAAGACATGAGTGAGGGGATAGCGGAGGAGTTTGCGCTCTACTATGACGAGGTGTATAGATCGCAAACGGCCAGGGATGGCCAGGAATGCCATGATTTCTTGGCCCCCTTGCAGTTGCCCATTTTGGATCAGACTGACAGGGATGTCTTGGACTCTGCTATCACGGTTAAGGAAGTGGAGGAGGCCATGGGGACTTGCAGGCGGGAAAGGCACCAGGGCCCAACAGGTTTCCGGCGGAGGCGTTTGGGTGTGTGTCGAGTAGAACCGCACCCCACATACTTAGCATGTTTAACTAGGCGAGACAGACTGGGCAGCTTTCACGGGACCTGCGATCGGCTATGATAGTAGTTGTACATAAGGCCGGTAAACCGCAGAGAATGTGCAGCTCTTACCGGCCCATATCACTCCTTAATTCTGAAACGAAAATCCTTGGGACGAACTTGGCCACAAGACTGGGAGCAGTGGTCCAGTCTCTGATCCACCCGGATCAGTCGGGCTTTATGCCACACAGAAGCTCGCGGCTCAATCTGCGGCGCTTGTTTGGAGTCCTGCAGGTGGTGTCGGAGCGTCCAGAGGTAGCGGCGGCCCTGCTGTCCCTGGACGCCCACATGGCTTTTGACAGCATGGAGTGGCAGTATATATATGCGGTCCTGGGGAAATTTGGATTTGGGGATAATTTCCGGTCATGGGTGAGGCTGCTATATACGTACCCGCTTGCAAGTTACCGAGTCAATGGCACTATCTCTAGAGAATTCCAGCTAGGACGGGGCTCTCCCCTACCCTTTTCGCCTTGGCGTTGGAACCACTGGCCTATTGGATACTGGTGGACCCCGGGGTATGGGGCATAGACTTAGGAGGAGGCTGGGAAGAACGCATATCGTTATATGCCGATGACATCTTACTGTATGTAGAACAACTGCATCAACTGGGACAAGTCCCTGGGGCATGTACTGGTGGGACCACAACCACAGCTAGCGGAAGACTGTGGGGGACTGGTCTGGCGGGAGGTATTCCGCTACCTGGGCATCTGGGTTACGACGTCGGACACAGAGTTTCTCCGATTAACTGGAACGGCTACACAGGGATGTGGAACACTGGAAGACCCTTCCACTCTCCTTGATATGCTGTGCTGTCCTAATTAAAATGATGGCCCTGCCCAGGTTAATTTTCGTCCTGCAGAGCTCGCCCTTTCCAATAACGGAGCAGATCTTCAGGACGGTAGAGTCGGAACAGCGCTCCCTATTATGGAGCGGCGGGTGCCCGAGAATAGCTCTCCGGAAACTGCAAAGGGGGCCGTATGAGGGGGGACTAGCGGTCCCGGACATTTGCCTATATTATTGGGCGACGCAACTGGTCAATATTGATGGTTGGGTGTTTGACCCACAGGACGAGCCTGCATACAGGATCGACCGTATGGTTCTTGGTAACAGTGATTACTTAGCAGCTCTCTATTCTAGAAGGAGGCGCGGTCGAACTCTGCCGCCCCAAACGGCAGTGGTAGTGCAGGTGTGGAAGCGGGCGACGAAGCTGCTGGGTTGGGAGGCGAAACTTACGGAACACACGCCACTATGGCTGGCAATTTCCTCCCGGAAGTTGTGAAATCGCGGGGTTTACGTCAGTGGAGTCTAATTGGTATTGAGTTACTGGGGGACGTGTGGAAAAGGGGGGACTTGGTGGACTTTGCGACCCTGCAGACAGAATTTCAGATGGGGAATGGAGAATTTTTACACTATCAGCAGCTTAAACATGCCATATACACACACATGAGGTGGGGGAACGAGCTACCTGAGTATGCCCCGCTCGAAGATAGGTTGCTGCTAGATCCCATGATTGACAAGGCTATCTCCCTCACATGTAGAAAGCTCATAAATAACCTCCCTGATCCACTGGGGCCCCTGCGAGAAAAGGGGAATCAGATGTTGGTCTACTGGAGGATGACGACTGGAGTGAGGCCCTGCAGTGTCCCCGTGAGGTGGCGATTCACGCCAGATTTAGACTGGTCCAGTTACGTATTCTTCATAGGTCATACACTCCGTGGACGGTGCAGTACACAATCGGTTATGTACCTTCGCGATTTTGTCTGAGGGGATGTGGAGACGAGGGCACTTTTTTCCACATTCTGTGGGAATGTACCAAGATTCAGGCATACTGGACCAGCCTGGTAGGTATAATGGGGGAAGTGGTGGAGGCAGAGGTCCCTTTGGAGGCCCGTTGGCATGTCCTGGGGGTAACGGGCGACGTTACCTGGCCACAATGGGATAAGGCGTGGCTAGCCCTGGCAAGTATGGTGGCCAAAAGAAACATAGCAAGGTTATGGGGGAGTGATCGACTACCAACGGTAGAGGAGAGGGAGCGGGACTTGGACTGGTGCCAGAGGGCGGAGAAGGTCATATAAAAAAGTCGGGGCTGCCCCAAGAAATGGAATAACATATGGGCGGCATGGAGGCGCTACAGGGGGGATTGGAGAGACGCCCAGACTGGGACTGAATCGGACTAATGGAAGAAATGCTACTGATGCTGTACTTCTTATAGGATCTGTTGTAGTAAGGCTGGGAGATACCCGGCGGACCTGGAAAATTTGGTCCGCAGGGGTGTGTATAGACAGGCATATTTTGGCATGAGTGGGAGGAGGGGCGATTGGGGAGGGGTAATTGATCATATTAGGGGGGCGTCAGTTGTTTTTTTTTAGCAATGTCTTTGTGGTTGCTTAAATGGGTTGTTAGGGGTTTGATTATTGTTTCTTGTATGTGGGCCGATCAGGGTACTAGAGGGGATGCTAATGGTCCATTTTATTTACATCCGCCAATGATTTTCTGATGCTGATTGATGTGTACTGTTTTGGAGCTGATTTTATAATAAAAAGAATTTTTTTTAAAAAGCAAAGAATTCACTTGCTGAATACTTCAGTTTTTCTATTATTGAACTGTCTGATAGTAGTGATCTGTTCAATGTCCATCTTCTCTCGTCTGTGTTATTTCTTATCTCTAAATATAATGATACTGCGGAATGGTCAGACAGGTGTTCTGGTACACGGCAAACGTTACTAATTTGATCACTGATCGAGGCTGACACTAAAAAAAATGAATTCTCGACCTGTGACCATGTTTTTTATTATGGAAAGTATATTTTCCTGTATCTAGTCCAGCTCTAACCCCCTTTGTGATCCAAATGTCCACTAAGCCTAAGTCTTGCATCAGTTGCTTTACTACTGTCCTCATTTTTGGGACTACCACTGTTGACCTCTTAGATGTAGTATCTTGTGTTGGGTTCAAAGGAATGTTAAAATCGCCTCCCAGGATGATGGGAACATTGAATTCAAACAAGTGTAAAAATAGTGTTTTTAAAGGGGCTGGATCGTCTAAATTAAGGCCGTAGTAACCCACTAATGCTATCCGACTACCCTGCATCTTTATCTTTGCAATTACCCACCTACCTGATGGGTCGACCTGTGTTTCCTCTAATAAACAGTGACAGTTTTTTTTTATCTGTATTGACACACCCTTTATTGTAACCGTTTGAGAAGTACATATGCAGATATCTAACCATGGCTGGGATTTTATTGTAGGTAGCTTTAAAAAAAACGAAACCAAGGCTATAACAATTGAGGACTTTTTTTTTTGTTTTTTCTCACATGCTCCCCCACCCTTGGTGAAAATTATAATTCTGTTGTATTTTTTACAGTTTAACTTTTTATCTGTGATCCACCCCACCCTCCCTGGGGAACCCTCCCTATCTTCTTGAGGTATAATATTACACCTCTATTTGAGCTCTCCCTACCTCGTTGGACTTTAAATACACTTTTCTTTCTAATGTGGCTGCACTTTGATCTCATCTATAAAACTTCTCACTTCATTGGGGTCTCGAAAATTGTGCATTTTATTATTCAACATAACTTTTAGCGATGCGGGGGGGCGGAGCTTGCCGGCATCGATGGCGGACGCCAGACTCTAGAGCTCCGCGCCATCGCCTGTGATATCCTGCCATAATCCTAATCTGCACGGACTCCAGGGGCTGGATATTACGCCCCCACCGACCTGGGCACCTCCGGTATCCGGCGACAGCGCCATCGCTCACCCTCCGCTCCTGTGCCTCCCGAGACGAGCGGCGTAAGGTTGCGGCCGCTGAGCCCTGAAGCCGCGATCCAGGCGTACGAGTGAGCAGCTCTGCGTCACCCGACGTGCGGCGTTGCGGTGCGGCCCGCACCCGGTGGATCACCCGACCTCGGGGGACGGCCCCGGAGACAACTGCGGCGCAAGCGGGGTGGAGTGGGAACGTATCCCCCCAGCACACCATCCTTTGGGGACACAGCGTGGTGGTGCAACGGCGATCGCCTTGGGGGTGATTGGAGTTTCCCGGCCTGCTCGAACGTGGGGTCCCCCTTGGTACTGCTCCTCCTCCTCCCCCCTGGAAGTGTAGAGACAGTGTATAACCACTTGAACCTCTCCCCCTGAACCTCGGACTTTGCTGCCCCTGGGCAGCGGTGACCCTTGAGTGCGGACCAGGAGGGTTTCCAGACGTAGTGGAATCGGAGATACACTTTCCGGGGGGCATGCCCAAGCAAACGCTGATTTCCAACGGAGCAGACTGCGGGAGAGCTGTTTTGCCCTGACTCCGATATTACGCAGCTTCGCCTGGGGATCACCGGACCACGAGGGCTGGACATTTTGGCGTACTGCACTGAGGAGACCTGTGAAGCAGTCGCAGTTCGCGCTCATAGCGGATCAGTATTGCTGGGCTACGCTGTGGTCCTACCAGACTCTGCTGCCTGCTGCTTGGCGATTCTTCTAGAGAGTGGCGGCCTCTCCCTCTCCCGACTTCGATCTAGGCACAGAGATTGGCAAAGGCGATAAATCTTAAAGCAAGCTTCCCTTTGAGAACCGCCGCACCAAACCTGCTGATTCCTTAGAACCTGACGGCGCAGCCATGTCCAAAAACACCGACAGTATGATCTACTCTGATATAAAAGGCCTGCTGGTCGCTATAGAGAAGGGCCTCCAGGACAGTATCACATCTATTGGCACCAAAATCGACGCGCTCACATACCGGATGGACCGCATGTTGGAACGCGTTGACAAACACGCAGAGCGCCTGGACATGGCCGAGAGGCGCTTAACCGAAGTAGAGGAGGCGCAAACGGAACTGGACAAGGATCGTCAGCAGATGGGTAAGCTACTTCAGGTTATACGAGACAAGTAGGAGGATTTGGAGGCCCGCTCACGAAGATCTAACATACGGATCACAGGAATCGCGGAGACGACGCCTACCGGAAAAATGGAAATATTCGTTGAAAAACTTCTCCGCTTGCTGCTTGGCGACGACGTCTTCTTGCCAATGTTTATTGTGGAGAGAGCGCACCGCACGCTGGGCCCGCAGCCCCGTCCGGGGCTCCCCCCACGGCCTATCATTGCGAAACTCCTGAACTACAGGGATCGAGACACGGCCATGCGGATTGCCAGGGAAAAGGGGACCTTACTATACGAGGGCTCAGCGATTTCCATCTATCCGGACTTCACAGCTAAGGTACAAGAAGAGCGTAAGCGTTTCGCCCCGTACAAAAAGCAGCTGAAAGACCTAGGGCTTGATTATGCCATGCTTTACCCAGCGAAGCTGAGAATTAATCGACAGGGCCACTCACACTTTTTCTCGGATCCTAAAGATCTGCAAAAAACCCTCAAGGTTTGGTCTAAGGAACGTCGAAGAGACCTTGGCTCCAAGGCGGAAAGCGGGAGCAACGACAGCCATCTGGATGAGCAGGAATGAGAGAGTGGGTTGATTTGCTGATCAAACTCGCCACGGGACTCACTTTGTGACACTCTGCTGCCACTTTTAGAGGCCACACGACCCTGCTGAGACCCCAATCGCTGCCCTGGCCCGGGAGCAGCTGCTGTGCCTGTGGATTGCTAGTATGGATACCACCTAAGTGGCTCTTTGGTGAGATCATTCCGAACTGTACGAGTGTGTAATGCTGTTGTATGTCTGCACTGGACTCTATATAATGCCTGCACACTCTGAACGGGTGATGGGGGTAGTTTAAGCATTTATGCCTGTTGGACTCTGTACACGGGAGAGGCCCACTATCCAAGGTGTTTGGTATGATTTAGCAATATTGATGTCCGTCACGATTGCAACGCAGGGCGATGGTGCTAAGGGCGGTCTTAAGGTCGTGACCTATTTAAGTCACTGACTTCTCCTCTGGCAACCTCGGCCCCAGCGCTGTGTGCATACCTTGCTCCCTTTGGAGCTCTTTGTTGTTCTAGGGATAGTTTTCTGGCGACGGGTTAAACATGTTAGGCCAAGTTGGGGTTGGTCAACTGTGGGAGGGGGGAGGGGGGTGTGGGGGATCAGGGTCGGGTCTATTTTGTAGCTCAAGGTAAAAGGTGCTCAATTCCTAATTACACAAGCCTCATGAGGTGCATGCAAGGGGTGTCTATCATGATGGAACTTGGGACCTGCCATAATGGCTGAAGAGGCGAATAGCGCAACTCATATAACTCTACCCATGCTTAGGGTACTAACCTGGAATGTGAGAGGTCTCAACGACCACAGAAAAATCAGGAAGGTGCTGAGTTACTTACAGCGTCATAATGTAGATGTTGCCCTAATCCAGGAGACTCACCTCCCAAATAAGAGCGGGATGCTAAAATGTAGGGGTCTGGAGGGGAACATAGCTACTACGGGTTTCACAACTCACGCCAGAGGTGTGATGACTTGGATAACCCCAAAATCCACACTAACACAGCACGCCCTGGATTCGGACCCCGAGGGTAGATATGTCATATCCAGGTGCTCTGGTCTTGGCTTGTCTTTTGTGGTCATAAACACTTACGGCCCCATCTTCGACTCCCCGGAGTTTTATCGGGCCATAGAGACCAAGGCACTCCAACATGACCCTACTCTACTACTCTGGGGGGCGGGATATGAATCTCACCCTTGACCCGGCACTGGATAGGTCGTCGGGTCCACCCCGCAGACCGTCAGCGGCAGCGACTGAATTACAGAGAGCCATGACTTGCCTGGGCCTTGAGGATGTGTGGAGGTCCCGATACCCACAACAGGGGGGCTACACTCACTACTCTGCTTATCAGGATATTCACACCAGAATAGACTACTTGCTGCTTCCCTCTTGCAGAATGGGCTCGGTTAGGGATTGCAGGGTGCTACCCAGAACGCTGTCTGATCACTCTCCTGTTCTCTTGGAGCTGCTGGCGCCTAGTAGATCCATTCCCCCTTTTACTTGGCGGTTCCCGCCATATTCGCTACTTGGCCCTGTGTTCAGAGGGGAGCTGGCGGAAGCCATAGACACTTTCTTCGAGACTAATATAGGCTCTGTGGACAGCTTTCAGACCGTCTGGGAAACTTTTAAAGTGTATATACGGGGTGTAGCCATGTCAAAACACTCAGGGATACTTAAATCCATCAGGAAGAGACTGGCCGAACTAGAAAAAGAGCTGGGGAACTTGGAGAGAAGACAAAGAGAACAAACAGATGGGGCTGGGATGGCTGACATCAACAGGCTACTGGCTGAATATCACGAGGAAGTGGATAGGGAAGTTAAAAACATGGGGAAGTACGCCACGGCCAGGATCTATGGAGTGCAAGACCGACCTGGTGCATTGCTAGCCAGAATTATTGGGGGGCCTAGAAATTGACACTCCATAGTAGAAATAAAATCGCCCAATGGGGACCTCCTCTCTGATCCTGCTGAAGTGGCGGACTACTACTCTGGTTTATATACGTCCAGGGGTGGGAATCTTGACGACGACATTGAGGACTACCTTGGCCATATAGATATTCCTGCACTTTCGAATTCTGATAGAGAACTTCTCATGCAGGCGATTGACAAGGAAGAAATCTCAGATGCTCTAGCTGCGATGAAATCGGGAAGCTCCCCTGGTGCGGACGGCCTTACAGCTGCCTTCTACAAAGCCTTTAAAGATCAGCTCATCCCACACCTGTCAGCCCTTTTTGATGACATTTGTGTAGAGGGCAGTATGCCTGACTCCATGAGAGAAGCGATACTAATCGCAATCCTTAAGCCGGGCAAGCCCCGGGAGTGCTGTGGCTCATACCGCCCCCTCTCTTTGCTAAATGTGGACACGAAGCTGTTCGCCAAGGTTTTGGCTACTCGTCTTGCTTTACTTGCACCTTCCCTAGTGGCCCCTGAGCAGGCCGGGTTTATCCCTAGCAGGAACCTGACATACAATATTCGGACTGTTCTGGGGGTGCTACAACATATTAGGCAGGATAGGAAGGCGCTGGTGGTCTTCCTTGACATGGAGAAGGCTTTCGACTCCGTTGAATGGTCATTCCTTAGTAAGGTTTTGACTAAGATGGGTCTAGGCCAACCTTTCCTGCAATTGATAGGAGCACTGTACACCCGTCCTCGAGCTAGGCTTCGACTGAATGATTTAGTGACTGACTCGTTTCCCATTACAAGGGGTACTAGGCAGGGATGCCCACTTTCGCCATTGTTGTATGCCCTCGTGGCGGAACCCTTAGCCTGCGCCCTACGAGAATATCATGGTGCTAGAGGCATAAGCTTTCCCACCTATCAGATAGTGGTATCTATGTATGCGGACGATACCTTGCTCTATGTCCGAGATCTTGACAATAACCTGTCGCCTGTCCTCAGGGAGGTTGTCCGCTATGGCGCCCTATCTGGCTTACAAGTCAACTGGTCCAAATCACAGGCATTCCCCTTGACCCCAAGTACACAACTGACCACTATGGAATACCCGCTCCAATGGACAACCGACACGATCAGATATCTGGGGGTGCACCTACATATAGACCCAGAAACCATGTTTAGGGCAAATTACGGCACGGCATTTATCAAACTAGAGGATGATGTTGAGGCCTGGTGTAGGCTCCCCCTTTCCCTCTTGGGACGGATTGCCATTATGAAGATGGTGGTACTCCCGAGATTCCTCTTTCTGTTCTCCACTATCCCAATGGTTCTCCCGAGAGTGTTCTTCCAGAGGTTGCAACAATTATTGACAAAACTCGCCTGGGCGGGGGGCCAACCCCGAGCTAAATGGTCGCTTCTCACTTTGCCCTACTCTATGGGGGCCTAGGCGCGCCTGACCTCGAAGTATACTACAGGGCGGCACAGGCCGCACATTTGCACACTTGGGTACATGGGAGTCGGGATATACCACATGTCACGCTGGAAACCTTATTTGCTAAGCCCCTGACACTCCCACATACGGTTTTTGAGTCCACGGATCGTAGGACTGGCGTACTTGATTCAGTGACCTCTACTAACCATGCATGGTCCAGGCTCTTGCACATTCAGGGTGGTGCGCTACTGTATTCCCCCATTATGCCTATTGACTGGGTACGGTGGTTGCCCCCTCTCCGTGAGAAAGGAGTGGTTGCTGCCATGCTAAAGCTTAACATTAGGTCAGCGGGAGATCTCTTTCTTGAGGGATCTGCTAAGACCTGGGACCAGGTGACCACCGCTTAGATAACTCCTACTCTGCTGCTGAAATTTCAGTTCTACAGGGTCAGGCATGCGCTCTCTGAGCTTCTGGGGGGAGACATGGCGGAACCTCCCGAGGTTCCGGAACTTACGTATGTACTCCAAACCACTTCTCCCCAGAAACTACAATCTTGCCTGTACTCACTTTCACAAACACATAGAGAGCACACATATACCAAATCGTGGCTGGCATGGCAGTCGGATTTAAACTTAGCAATTAACGATAATATGTGGAAATACTGTTGCACTGCCACTAAGACGCTCTCGTTGAACGGCCGGCATCGGCTTATACACTTTAAATTTATAAATCGAATTTACTATACGCCTGCTAGACTTCATAGATACGGCCTGAGGGCTACAGCGGAATGTGATATATGCCGTGCCCCTGATGCGGGCGTTCTTCCACCTTGCTTGGCAATGCCCTGGAGTGTATGATTTCTGGAATAAGATCTTTATTGAAATAAGCGCAGCAGTGGAGTCGGACATACCTCCGGACCCAGGGATGGCCCTATTGGGATATACGAAGCCGCTGCCCATGTCTATACGTAGGCTGTTGGCCATGGGACTGTTAATAGCACGTAAGGTAGTGGCGTGTTCCTGGATGAGGGGCCCTGTTCCATCCCCTACACGGTGGGCCCGTGAGATGGTATATTGCTGTACACAATCTGAACTTTACTGTGAACTCCTTCCTCCCACGAGCAGGCCCAAGAACTACTGGGGACTCTACCAAACGTATCTCTCAAGCAGAGGAGAGGGGCCTACGGCTACTGAGGTGTAGAAGTGATAAGTCTAGCAGTCTTGCTAAGCATTGCCCCTGGACTGTTGTGTACTCTTTTGCCCTGTCTTATGGACGCTGAGTGGGTTAGTGATGTCTTCGACTATTGTCTGCTACATTCGCTGTTATTGCTGAGATGTGTGATCTGTGCGCCGCCTGCCCTGCTTAATGGGTTGTTGGCTAAATGGCTGTGTACCCTTTGTCCTGCAGTAGGAAAACAGATATTGGATAAGTAGATATAACTATACCTTGAGGGGTGGGAGGGGGGTTTTGATTTTCATTTCCGGGCTACTGTTTGATGCCTTTCTGAAATTTGCAAAATAAACTAATAAAAAAAACAAAAAACTTTTAGCGATGCGGGGAATCAGATTTTTGCCGTGGCACCAAGATCTCTTAATTCTGAAATTAATTTGCCGAGCTCCCATTGGCGATCAAGTGTGGTTCGCGATACGTCTGACCTTATACGATACTGCCAATCGTCCTTTTTATAAGAGCCTGCTTTTAGTGCACCCGTAAGTATCCTTTCTTTCAAAGTATAGGTTTTAAAGTTCACCAGAATCATTCTGGCAGTCTTTCTACCAGTACAGGCAACAAAGGGGTCTCAATGACTCTCTGTATGTCCTCCTCTAAGGAGACTTGATCAAGATCACTATTCTGCTCTAAAATGAGCATAACTACAAAAGCTTTAATATCGCCTCCTTCTAGTCCTTCTGGGACATTTAATATTCTGATGTTATTACGTCTCGCATTATTTTCAAGATGTTCAATTTTATCTCTCTGCTCTTGCTCATTTTTTTGGAGTTTAGTGATTCCCATCTGATTAACCACAACTTTTGCTGCAAGCTGCCCATATGCGTGCTCCATGACACCTACCCTTTCCACTAACCCGTTGATCTTCTCTTCCAATGACTCGCATTGCCCTTGAATTTTTTTGGGTTCTCCTCAGAAGTTACAAACCGGTGCCTGATCTCAGATAGCATTGTTAGCATTATTTTTCCAGGTCTTGCGGCTCCTCCTGTGTAGACATTGATTCTAATGCAGCACTCCTATCGAAAAGGGCAAGAGAGGGCTGTAACGTGGAAGCTTGCACACCTTGAGGGCCTTGATCAGTCAATGTGCTAGGACCAAGCATATCTGAGTCGGGAGCATCTTCCATACCAACCAGTGGCTCGAAACTATTTTTAGTTGGTGTTTGTGCTATAATATCCTCATGAGATCCAGTTTTTAAAGCCAAATTCATTTTCCAACAAACCGACTTCTGCGGTAAGGGAGTGTCAGTGCTTTGCATCACTGAGCTTGCTTGAATATCGGGAATATTGGGTGCTAATTCTTGACATTGTACTTTAAAATATGAGCATAAAGAGGGTGTAATTTTTACCCTTGTGTGCTTCCCTTTCGCTTTCTCCTTGCCTTTTGTCCTTCCAGTAACTTTTTTTGTAGAATTTTGCTCGTGACCCAGACCAATATCCTGCCCCAATTCAGCTTGTGCTACTGATATAGTTGGAGAGGTAAGATAATTCTCCACGTTAATCTCTTTAAATTCTTATGGGGAGATTATCTGCACCTCTGGTTTTATCCTTGAGCCTTTTACGCTTACTACTGGGTCCTCCACACCCCAAATTCCTCTACTCCTCAATGTGTATCTGTTTATTGCTGGGGCTTTCAAATCCCTATTTTTTATCTTTTCTTGTAAATTGTCCTGTAAATTCTCCTCTTTCTTTTTGCCTCCTCCCCCTTTTCCTCCTGGCGTCTTCCTCAATGTTTCACCCCCCCCCCTCCCTTTTTCAGCCTCTTCTAATTCTCTCCTCTTTTGCCTCCTTACCGGGGTCATGGATCTCTGTTTGCTTCTAGAATTCTCTTTCACACCAAGACTCCGTGCCTCTGATTCCAACTCCTCCGGTAAAGTCCGACGGGGTGATTCTCCTATTTTCACTTTTCCAGGGAATACCGTGCAGAATTGATCAAGTATAATAATATTAATCCTGAGCTTATAAAGCACCTGGTTGCACTAGCCAGTGTGTCCCCGCGCTGTACCGCTAAGGAACCCATCCTGGCCTGTTTATGTGAGGTGCCCATTCCTGGGCACCCCATGGTGAAGCCAGGCATCCTAGCGTTAGGGCCGGTGTGGAGATTAAGCAAGCTATTGCCCAGAGTTGCAGAGTGGGACTCATGATTAGAGTAGGCACCGAGGCGAGAGCATTATCGGGTCCGAGGATATTGAGCCCAAGACCCAGCCGCGACGGGAATTGAACCCTGGTCCCGGGCCAGACCTCTGCATCAGGGTCTGCCGCTCTAACCAGTGAGCCACACTTCTCCACTAAAGTATGCTCTTACTTGGGACCCCTCAAGCAGGAAACCCAACTCCTGCCACAGCTATGTGGCTCCTTCTGAGCCGTGCAGCCGCCTCAGTCGAGACGACTCGCTGTGCCGCCGTAGCTGAGTTTCGATTTCTGGGTCGTCCGTGCTGGGAGGACGCCCGCTCCCGGGAGCTCAAACTAACAACAATCCAAAACTCCCAGACGCCGAAAAGTAACTCATGTCGGGGAGAAACCCCCCCGGGAGCTTCGAAATTCCTTATCTCAGACCCCCGCCGAAGAGTTCACAAGCGAGCCACGATTTCTATCGCAAACGCCCTTCAATCAAGGTAGGAGAGCTCACGACCGCTCCTACTCAGCGGCCGCCATGTTCCCCTGCCCTCCGAGGAGGCAAAATATTGTGTTTACGACGGGAGTCAGGTGGCGGAGAGCGGCGTTAAGCCAAAATAGCTAATGCTGCACTCCATCATTCTGAAAAGGCAGTGATGCACCATATTTACGACAATATTGTGCATCCCTGCGTTGTCCCTAGTACTGGCGCTGAACTGAGCTGCCTCGCGCCAACGCAGGCACTCTTGTACCATAGTGCAAAAGTGCCTGTGTTGAGAGAGTGATTGTTTATGTGCAAGAAGGTATCCCTTCCTGCACATAAACAATCCAGAATGGCATTTGTAACTTCTATGTGTACTGCATTGTCCAGCAATCATAGAAGTTGCAAATCGTCATTTTATAAATGATTGTTTATGTGCAGGAAGGGACACCTTCCTGCACATAAACAATCATTCATAGCAATCTGCTGTTTCTATGTGTGCTGCACAATACAGCACACATAGAAACAGCAAAAATGAGGAAGAATAAAGATTTTCTTCTCATTTCGCCATGTTAATACCAGGTATTCCCTAGTCATAATTTTGCAGCTGCCTCCTATTAACGCCACCTTGTAAATAAGGCGAAGCCCCTATTGCCACAGGAACGTCAATAAAAGTGACGTTTCTGTGGCGATTGGGGCTTATAACTATGCCCCTGAAATGGTTGATTGCCCTGGTGAATTTCCTTAATTACTCGGTGCCACATTGTCGCTTATTTGCACGTGGACTACGGTGTTCTATGGGGGATACCATTATCCCAACTATGCGTAAAAGCCTATCTTCTGGCACTTGGGCCCTTGCCTTGTTTTGGAACTGAAAGGGGGCCTCCACTGGCTGGAGGCCTAAAAATGTTGGCGAATAGGGTCATTTTGATTTGGGGCTTGCCCTATTGACTTGGGTGAAGGGACCTGGGTGCTTGGTTTTATGTACTGGTCAGGGGCCGCTTTGCCCCCTTGTCATACTGGCCACTCCCGGAGCGTTGCCAGCCAACCCCGCTCTGAGTGACTAGCAGAAGTGTGGGGCCTAGGCCCCTGCAGGCACCCATATGGTGGATTTTAGCATGTATTTTCACTGACCGAACATATGGAAGCTCAGAGTTCTTCCTGACTGCAAGTAAAGTCTTGAGTTTTCTCCTAATGCTTTGTCACTAGTATTTATTATTGTGGTGGGTTTTCTGAAGTTCGTGTGAACTGGATGTGAGTTTGGATCTACTGCATTATTGAATTGGACGACTGCGTGAAGGCATTGCCTCCCCAGACAGTCACGGCTTCCTGCTGTGGCTGTGGCCTCAGTGTTTGCTGGGCTGGGTTCCCTGCCTGCTGCTGTTGCCATGTGTTTGTCTAACCACCTGGTCCTTGTTTCGGTAGTGTGTTTGCTGACTGATTTTCTTGTGGCTGAATGTGCTGTGCACGTGGGTTGACCGGGGCTCGGTGTTTGGATGGGGATTTTGCGGGCACTGGCCCAGTTCTCTAGATCTTTGCTCATGGTACACCTTTAGGTGCCATCGGTCGGCCATGTGGCCCATTCAGTGACAGCAGTAGCACTTTCTGAGGTCTGGCCGCTGCCAGCCCCCCTGACCTCTGCCGCTAGGACTGGGTGGAAACCCTCTGGGGATAGGCAGCAGAGCTCCCTTCAAGACTGGTGCTATATGCACACCAGCAGCCAACACGGCACCCTCAAGGGCAGTCTTTTTTATCTTATATTGGACCAGTTTAGCAGTGTCTCTTTGGGCTTGCTCCTATTTTTCCCTACCCTTTTCCTGTTTCATCCTATAGTAATGTAATATGTGGGCTTGTATTTCCCGCCAAGGGTTGGTGTCTAATCCAACTATGCTGTCCAGCCCACTTGTATTTCAGTGGGCAGTAGCTTTTTGAGGAAGTTGTAGAAAAATTCCAGCTGGGGGCCGTGTCGGTCCATGGCTGTCCTGTCTATTGTCTCCATTGTTCCCTTATTCTGTCTAGAAAGTCGGCCACAGTTTCCCCAAGCTTCATACTATCTGCCTCCTACGTCTGAGCAGTCAGGAAACATTTCCCTCAGGGCTGTCCATATCTGGTGTCTAAATTAAATTAATGCGGCCCGTCATGCTCAGTGTTTATCAGCGTTACTGCTGGGATGCGGGTTCGGGAAAACACTGTGTTGGTTTGCTCTCCACTAAGGCTGCTGAGCAGACTCTTGACATTGCCTATTTCTGGTAATGTGAAAACCATTTCCCGCCCTGCCATCAATGGGGACAGTCTGGCCTTGTGCTGACGATCTGGTGGGATTCGCGTTCCCGATAGAGACTTCCGTTCAGGTCCTACCTCGGGCTACTCTACATGCTTGGCCTAGGACCTAATTCCGCTCTCCTCCGGGAGGGGTGGTGCATGTTTCTGTTCTCCCTTTGTACCTCCCAGGCGAGAGGTCTCTCTCTCTCCATTCTCAACCTGCTCCTCTACTCTAACTCCCACCTAGGCTGCCTCCTTCGCTGTGTGCTGTGCTCAGGTCTCCTTGGTAGGATCTTCTCCGCTCACTTCCTGCCATTTCTTCTACTGCCTGGGCATACCCTGGGTGAGTATACCCAGGGTAAGTATACCCTGCGGCAACCCCCTCAATATTGGACCCTGGAGGGCTGGGACCATCCCCGGTGGTATCACTATCCAGCATAGCTATGAACCTCCCAGTTACCTGAAGGAGCCCGACAGGACGGGTTGGAGTGCAGCTATCCCCCCCAGATAAAGATTAATTGAAAAAGAAGAATATAGTGTATTTATAAAAATATGTATTTATTATAATAAACTCACTAACACAGACAGCCAGGGATATACACAATGCACGCAATACTTTTCAATAGTTACAAGTAAGTAGCAGAAAATACACAGTGGTCACCGGGGGAGACCAAACCATGTACTAAAATAGTGGTATGTGAACCGTGACTCGAGTCAAGACTATACTCAGAAGACGTAGAAGTGCGGGGGACTCAAGGAACCACCTGAGGTAAGTAACCAGGAGCCCCACGGAAGCTGTGTGCAAAGTGGGAACACAACTTCGGTATCAATGCAAGTCAATGGGTAAGTCGTGGTTGCAATTTTAAAGACGGACCCTTCCCAGTGGACCCTGAAGAAACCCTGTAGAAGACAGAAGGTTGGAGAGCCACCCCACTCGTGGATACCCTAGGAACCAGGATACCTACACCAGAGAAGCAAGGTGCATAGGTGTGAAGTGGCGTCGGAAACTGTTGTCAAACTCAATGGGAGACTTTAGGAAGATGCTGCTCCTGGAGAAGGTGAAAGTGTCCAGTGGAACCCAAAGGAGGATTCAGGATGAGAAGTACCTGCAAGTAGAGGGGACCGAGTCTATGCCACTCAGGAGTGACCAGGAGGCACAGAAGACGAATGCTCACCGATGTCGAGTGTTGCAGGAAAGTTGACGGTGACCTTAGAGCTGCAGGTGTGAGGACCAGGCGATGCTTTGGATACCTATTGTTCTACCTTCCCCTGCTCAGCAGCAGGAGGACAGAATCGTGTCTCTGGCTGGCAACATCCAGGTTGTGCTGTCCGGGTCTAGAAGACTGGTACTGGGAGCACTGAGGGCCAACCGGGGGAGCTTTACAGTGCATGGCATCATACTTCCTACACCGTGTACAGTATGGGGGTATGATTCCAACATGTTTGATACCAAACATGATAGGGTTTGTTACAGCCAGTTTAGAGATCGTCATCGCATAATGACGGATGACCACTATATATTTCGTAATGGCTGATGCACTTACATCCCAGGAGAATGGACTCCGAAGGCTGTAGGGGCACCCTCACACATAGAACCGAGCACCCTGCCTTCAAGATTGAAAGGCCTGCTTTAGGGGTGATATATAGGTTTTAAGTGCAATGACCTTGGTTATAGGAAAACCTATATCTTTCGTAAGTGGTGCTAGCACCAGCTTACACGGGCCACAATAGCAAAATAGTTTGAGTGGTCCCTCATCGGTGGCATAATACATGCTTCAGCCCATGGGGGACACCTGGTGTACCTATCCCCATTGTATCTCAGTACCATATATTAGGGACTGACAAGGGTGCACCAGTGTCCAATCTGGGATGTACCTAAGTACTTATCATACCATTTTAGGGGAGAAGCGCAGTGACTGGGGCCCTGATTAGCAGGATCCCAGTCAGACTAGTCAGAAACAGCATAGCACCCAAAATGTGGGGGTAACCATTAAAGCAGATCCTACTTTCCTACAGGATCAATTACGCATGTGGTTCAAAGGTGACTGCATGACGGGTCGGGAACTTTTAAGGGATTTAGTGCACTTCTGACTTTTCAAGGCTTTTTAGATAATCCTAAATCATACTCTGATCATGGGGAAAATATGTACAAGGGATTATGCCGGCAATATTTACTTTACTACGAGCTCAGCTTTAGGACAAAGATGCATCAAGCAAACTTTCACAATACATACAACAACGCATATGAAGGGTAACAACCTGTAAGAAACTGCAGTAATTAATTTCAAAACATTGTGAATCGCAACTTTAGCACCACAATAGCAAATATGAAAAGTGTCAATTTCTTCATACGCACAAAAAAATGTTAACGAGACATCACATTCAACATGAAACATAATTGGAATAATTTATCAGCACGGCAACACCAAAAAGAATGCATCAATTGAAAGCCACAATGCAAAAAGAAGAGAAAAAAGTGACAGAGGAAAAAATTATGACTGTCCAAAAAGCCTCAGTCTGCTCCTAGCTCATGCCACTCAATGACGAGGGTAGGGTTTGCGCGGTACACAGAACTAAGTGAGCCCAACAGTCTGTCAATATCGGCTCAGGGACAAAGAGATAAAGAATGCAGCAATTTACGCAGAGAAGGAATAACTCGACAACTACAGGTCCTCCTTGGCCAAGCACAAGCTGCACCTTACTCTCCCAATTTTTCTCGAAAGTCCGAATTACACCCTATGTCTCAACCAGGTGTCATATGTACTGGCTGTCTCAAGCTCAGCGGTCCAAGCTAATAAGACCTCACACTTCTTTCAGATATTACCAGTGTTAAGAAACCAATAGCACTAAGACAACAAAGTTAGACTAAAAAAATGTAGATCAAGATGCTGGCTCTACTCCCACTACACCAAACGTTACATGCTGGGGCACCTCACACTGTTTTCCCACTTATATAAAGACACTGTAGGGGCGGGGACACACAACAACCTGAAGGCAAAACAGGGATCGAAGGCAGAACTGGGCCATCCTATTACAGAGGAGGCCTGGGCATATACCTGCCAACAAACCAAACGCATCACTGCTAACAGCAGGTTTAGAATCATCCATTTTAAATTTCCCCACTGAATGTATTATACACCCACAAAACTACACAAACTACATTTACGAGACAATGACAGATGTGACCGCTACAGGCAGGAGGGTGCAGGATTTTTACATGTTGCGCGAAAATGTGGGCCCATTGTGCGCTACTGGACTGAGGTGGGATTGCTTTGGGCGATATGGTGGGGGGGCAGTTTGCTCTCACACCAGAAATGGGTCTTCTGGGATACCTCCCAGGGTATAAAGGTCGCATTAAGTGCTCCCTGGTGATGAGCCTCCTTGTGGCAAAACGCAAAATTGCATGCAGATGGGGAAGGGCAGGGCCCCCAAATTTAAGGACTGGTTAGCTGACCTCACGTATTGTGAGGAGCAAAAAAGCATACATGGTGAGTTGCTCCCCATCCGCACGCGGCCCTGCGACATATGGGAGCCCCTCACTAGTTACCTGCTGAGAGAGGTTGCGGGGGGCACGGAGGACAGTTCTGCACCAGCGCAGACTGTCATGCTGGGACAGATGGGCCACAGTTTAGTGGGGCCGACCCTTAGCAAGACTACTGTAAAAAGGTATTTGTTTTTTTTGTGTTGTCTCCACTTCAAGCCTATACTTAAATCATGTACCGGGTCCTGTATAGCCTGACCCACATTCTGTGTCGTACTGATGTATCCACGATGTAACAATGTACTGCCTATCACACACTGTCACTGTTGTGTTGCTGTGTCTAAAAAAGCTAATAAACACAGTTTAAAAAGATGCTGGCTCTATATTATATCACACCCAGAGTCTATGAGTAACACCTGTGTCACACCCAGTGGTCCAAGCTGTGATACAGTACCCCCTGTATCATACCTGGGGATCAAGCGCACCCTCTGTATGTCGCCTAGTGGTCCAAGTGGTCCCTGTATCACATCCAGAGACACGCATACCTTCTGTGCCAAGCCAAGCGGCCCAAGCGCCTAAACAACCCTCACCTTTCCTAGCATGACTATTGGTGAAAGGTGACGACCATGGGATTGCCTCTGAAGTCGCCTTGTGACTACTCGGCCGCTCAGACACATAAAATAGGCAATATGTCAGATTTCTGTTAGTGGTAGGCGCTCAGGTTACATTTGTGCACTTCTTCATAGTCTGGGACCAAGGATCAAATGTAGTCCCTTACCCACTGACAGCAGCTTCAGGATGGACCCCCGCAAGTGGATTCAGCAGAACTTGCAACCAAATGTGGCGTCTTTTCACCATTCTTGCTGTGCATATGTGAATCCGTACAGGTGGGGTCCTGTCCCTCTGGCTGCAGTCGAGCTCGAAGAACCAATTTCTCTTATCTGGCTGGCCAAAATGTTGCTAGAATATGTACCTTGAAAAAATGAAAGACAAGTGGTGTTTGGCAAAATGGGAACAGTTGGTTTATTAAACACAGTGTCCGGGAAAACAGGCAACAGAGTTGGTGACTGAAGACTGTCTCAAAGCACATTGGTTTCAGCTGTCTTTTTATACGTTACATAAAGCAAGTTATACATTTCTTTGGAGACAGAAATCTGGGCCTAGTACGGGCCATAATTCTGGTAATTTTATAAGAATCACAGGTGTGTCTTGACCTTGCGTGTACACAATGTGGGGCCAGTGGGTGATGGCCAGATGTACGGCATGGGGAGGGAGTGATCACTGTGTGTAGTGTGCATGCTGTGTTCTGATTGACTGAGTGTTCCAAACTTAGTGTGGCATCGGACTTTATGCTGTTTTGGGAACACACACCTCTCTGGCCAAATGTGTTTTATTGGGGCCAATCTCCTAGACCATTGTGGAGGTGTAGCCATCTGTGAGCTCGATCTGGCTTTTCCTGTTCGCACATTTGTTTAAGGGTTAAGTGGCACCCCACCTGGGAACTGTCAAGCAGTTGCTTCAGGCCTAGGTCCCAGGGACTGCTTGATCTCCTATTTCTGACTCTGGGTTGATGGGGAGGTCATATCGGGTGATTTCCGCAACAGCAATGCAAGTTCATTGTTATACGTACATATATCATGGCATATATCCACATCATATTTGTCAATATTAACAGAGCCAAAAATATAGTCGCGTCTCTGATGGCATGTCTATCCTAGTAAAGACACTGAATTTGAGTCTGGCTGTATGGTGACTCTTGTGCTTTAGTAATTTAATAGTTAGCTAGCGATGTCAGAAAGAATCGGGATGATGTCAGTTCCGGGTCAGACATTGGAATCCACACCAGATCCTCTTCAGACATTAATGTGTTGACAAGGGAGCAACCCGCGTAGATTGTGCAGCCATGTGGTAGTCTGTACTGGAGTAGGTTACAGGGTCTGTAATAGGTCTCTGGGGATCAGGCTGTGCCGAGTTCAGATCTGATGGCAGTAACATGACTAGGGGCCCCTGTACACTCTTGGGTCACAAAGAATGCCAAATATCTTCAACATGGGCACCTTATAGGCATCAGTATTCTGCAGCATTGCCGATAGCCCTGGATAATTGTTTATGTTGAACATTTCTTCTTTTCTGGCGGACTTACAAATTGTTTTGATGGTTGCTCTCAACGTTTCTTGTCCTGATGATAACCTAATGAATAAATAGAGTTTGAACCCCCTCGACCATTGTTGCTATAATATCATTTTTAGTAAGTTGGCAATTTCTTGTCCTAACTATTTGGTGTCTACAGTCTGTTTCTTGGATCACATGACTAGGTGTAGTTGGCAGCTGGCCTTTGTGTATTCTTTCCAGACAGCCACACAATAGCGGGTTTGGGAGTTGGCAGGATGGGCCATCTAATCAGGATGGGGGAGGGGATGGAGCTGTGTACAATCCCCCTGTATTTCAAGCACACTACCACAGTGCACAAATAATTCACAGTAGTCAATTGTACTCCCAGACATCCTGTGACCAGGGAGAGAGGAAATTCCGGACACTTATGTGGGGAGAAAACTCCAGAAGTGTCTTCACCTGAAAGCTGGCACCAGGTATAAAACAATGAACCTCAGACCCACTTTTCAGTTCACTTCTGGACCTGCAGAAGGACTCTCAGAGTCCTGCCCAGCTGCCTGTGGCCTGCTGTGTACTTCAGAGGACAGCCTTGCTGCATCAAGAGGACTACCCTG
Source organism: Lissotriton helveticus (assembly GCF_964261635.1). NCBI lineage: Eukaryota > Metazoa > Chordata > Amphibia > Caudata > Salamandridae > Lissotriton > Lissotriton helveticus. The sequence continues at coordinate 1,215,998,190 of NC_136069.1, forward strand.
ATGCCTGAAACCTGCCTTGTGCCCTGAGAGGACTGTCCTGTTGCTTGGGACCTGCTTTCTTGCTTGGACCCAAGACTTCCAGCGTGACTCCAAAGGCTTTTTGGCTGGCTTCCTGATCAGAGCCTCAGTATCAGAAAAGGCTGTAACCATCTTGAACCAGCACTTGGACACAGACTGAGTGAGCCCTGACCCTCCAAGCGGTGCTCCTCCAGCCCAGGATCCTCAGAAGTGATGCTAGAGGTGCCCAGATAGCCAAAATCCCAAACTTGCTCTGAACACTAAGAGGAGCCCATGACCTACCTGCTCGCTGATCTGCCCAAGCAGCATTGCCGGTTGGCCTGAAGTCACTAAGCTCCCATTACGTCCTTCTTCGCAGTAGCAAATCCTGTTCAGTGGCTACTTGTAGAAGGGGTATCCAGCCTTGTGCTATTGCCTGCAGCTTTGTCCTGCTGGAGATTTTCGACTTCCATAAAAGAGACTGAACGTGGAAATCTTCACCAAAACTTCATCCAGCAGCTTCCCAACAACTATGCCTCGTCCTTCTCACACACTGTCAGCTGCCTTACCCCGCTGAACTTTACCTGCGCAGAACTGTTTTGGGGAAAATGTCTTCTAAGTCCGAAGGTAAACGCCAACCAGGTCCAATTCACTTTTAGTATCCGACTCGCACTCCATCGCAGTCGGACATATTTTTCGACTATGACCCAGTCTCGCGCAGCTAAATGTTTGTGGTTGGCACTGATTTTTGTGTTGCTATTTTTCACTTTAAACTTTACAAATTCATTACTAGGCTCTACTGATTGGATTTTTGTTGTTTTGGTGCCAAATAATTTATTTGATTTATTTTGCTAAATTGGTGTGGGACTTTTCTTGTGTCGTGTTTTCACTTTATTACTATTTAAGTGCTGTGCTGTATTTTATACATTGCCTCTAAGTTAAGCCTGACTGCTTTTGTGTCAAGATACCAGAGGGTTAAGCACAGGTTCATTTAGTAGCTATTAGTGGTTCACCCTGACAAGGATTGTGGTTGTTGTTTGAGAAGGGCTCACACCGACTCAACCAACAACCCAGTTTTTCACCCTGTCTGCATGAAGGTTCAGTGTTTTATGTCTCAGTCTTAATAGGTGAGCTGAATACATAGACATCTGTTACACCTTATACAGACCTGCTGGACTTTACTTGTCTACACAGATATCTGGTTATGGGTAGGACTTATAATACCTATGGGTTCAGTTGCTGTTGCCAGCAAATAGTGGATAAGGATATTTGTGGCAAACAATGAACTCTGAACTCATTTGTAAGGCAGGATTTAGGTGTCTATGGAGGGAAAAGCCAGACAGAGTAAATCACGATTGCGGGGGCTGGCTAAAGGCCTATTATGGGATATGTGCTATACTGCTCTCTTGTCTTCAAGGTCAAGGAATGGAAGTAGATGGGGATACTTCAAACGATCTACTTTCTCAACAGGTCAAGTAAGTTACGATAATGAAGGGATTTTCCAAAGACAGTTCCAATAACAAAGACAAACATTAGGTTGTTCAGGACTCAAATCACACTCATATTTGTTGTGGCTGTTACTGGTTCTTATGTTAATATTGTGTTATCATAATGTGTAAAAGAACAGTTGCACTCATACACTTGCAATATACGCATAGTCACAATACAAGAGCCCCATCACTGGAGTCTGATCATAAGAAACAAACAAGCAGAAAATGTCACTTTGGTAAGTGAAACAAACAGCCCTCATGGAAGGAACGCATTAATTTATATCAACCTCAGCTGAGCTCATGTGTCCGCATACCAGTCTATTGTTTTTTGCACGCAGATTTAAACAAGAAACTAACCACATGCAATTGGTCTTGGCCCTGCTTCAAGAGGAGCACTGAAGTCTGATCTGCCAGGCACGCCTGGTCTCCCCCAACAGGAAGATAAGGAACCCCAGACCGGTTTCAGCTTATTTGGGCCTAGTCAGTGAGGTGCAGTTTGAGTCCAAAGGCACAGTGAGGAGGCGGATCACTATCCATGTAGACCAAAATGTGAAGTTTCAGATGGAGGGTATTTCTTAGAACTGAATTTTTCTGGACTTTTGGAAATGTGGCATTTTAAGACAAAGTTACTATCCAAGTCTCATCAAGTCTGATGTAGCACATCACAAAAGCTTTCCACCTCAAACCACCACATATATACCAACTAATACAGAGCCATAACAGACATACTGATTGAACAGCAGTGGTTTATTTTAGAGCCCGAAGGTTTAGGATGAGCTATAGCAGAACTCAGTTAATTGTATTTTTGGAAGTGCTTGTACACCAAGGTTTCTTGGAACTTAGATATCTATATATCTTAATTTAATTAATTGTCAAATTAAAATCATACAAGACATGATTCAGCACATACAGTATTGTTCCACATTTTTGCAGCCGCAACTGAAAAAGACCAGTCGCCGAATGTGGCTGGTCTAGTTCTATAAATCCTCAAGAGTAATTGGTCGTTGGATCTTAGGTTAAGAGGGACAAGCTACTTACCTTCGGTAATGCCTTATCTGTAGAGACATGATCTAGCCGCAGATTCCTTACCTTTGAATTTCAAGGCATCAGCCTAGATCCGGAAGATTTTTCTTAGTAGTACCCTTGCGCACCAGTAGGTGGTGTCGGTCAACTTCACATGACGTTGTCGCGTTCGTTGTGATGTCTGCGTCATCAATATAACCACCACTCTGGCACGCTGACATCAGTACTTTTAACAACTTTCCACGCCAGAAGCGCTGAGCCATGAAGTGACTGACCACGGTGTGTTAAACAAGAGCGTCTAGGGCCCTGAAGGGGAACATCCCTGACACTAAAAGAATCTCCAGCTAGATCATGTCTCTACCAGATAAGGCGTTACCACAGGTAAGCAGCTTGTCCATCTGATAGAGACATCTAGCCACAGATTCCTTACCTTTGAATAGATGCCCAAGCAATACCATCCCCGAAGGAGAGACTGCGGAAGGGTTTAGACCAGAAAATCCTTTTTAAACAGAGCAACCAAACAGGCCTTCTCTGCAAATCTGGAAATCCAGGCAGTAGTGTCTGGCAAAAGTGTGAAGCAATGCCCACGTGGCTGCTTGGCAGATATCAGAACCTGGGACACCACGTTGGAGAGACGTCATGGCCGTTTTTGACTTGGTCGAATGGGCCCTACGCCCTTCACGGGGATCTTTCTTCGTTAAGGTGTAGCAAATTTTGATACAGAGGATAATCCAGCAGTATAAAGTCCTCTTTTGGCCAGCACGCCCTTTCTTTGCACCCACGTACCCTAAAAAGAGTTGGTCATCCACCCGGAACTCCTTGGTTCGATCGAGATAAAACGATAACACCCTTTTTGGGTCCAGATAGTGGAGACGCTCCTCTTCCTTGGAACGGTGCACTGGTGCATAGAAGGTGGGAAGAGTAACCAACTTTCCCATGTGAAGGGGTGTCACCAACTTAGGGAGAATAGATACCCTTATGTGGAGCAACACTTTATCCGGGAAGACTGCCAGGTAAGGAGGCTGTTATGACAGTGCCTGCAGTTCGCTCACCCTCCTGGCGGATGTTATTGCCACTAAGAAGGCTATTTTGATGGTAAGCAGCCATGAGGCCAGTCACACCAAAAGAAGTTGACAAAAAGTCGCAAAAAATCTGGCAAAAAATGACAGGGGGTAGCTCTCATCAACGGATGGCGCTGGCTGGCGTTGAAAGAAAAGAACTGACATCAGCGTGCCGGAGTGGCGGTTATATTGATGATGAGGAAGTCACGACGAAGACGATGACGACTACGTCACGCGTGGTCAGGCCACGTCCCCTACCGGTGCGCAGAGGTACTGCTAAGAAAAATCTTCCAGATCCAGCCTGACGCCTGGAAGTTCAAAGGTAAGCAAGCTGCAGCTAGATGTCTCTGTCAGATGAGACTTATACCAATTTAATTGAGCAGTTATAAAATTAGGGGACTGTTGGAAAATTGCCTGACAAACAATTGGCAACGCTTTGAAAATAAGCCTTAGTTTATAATAAAGCAATCAGTGACATCGCAGAGATAATACTGTACTTACAGTTCAGTTCCAACGTGCATCCTTCTACATTTATACATACTAATCGCAGGCTGTCTTCCCACCAGGAGGCATTCGTCTTGCTCTAGTGCAAGAAAATGGTGAGTCACCTAGTGCAGCCCAAGGTCTTTGTACCTGTTGGACTCAGAACTACCCTTATTAGGAATATATCATCCCAGTATTCAGTTCCACAATTAACCATTAACAAATCAGCAATGGGAGAACCACCCCCCCTCCTCCCTCCAAATACCCACCCTCCCCACCCCCTTGCTTATTCACCAGATTCCCTGCATGGTAAACCTAATCAGTCCTACAGGGCACCAGGCATGCTATTCCAGGTAATATAGTTCCCTAGTCGAGCCGCTCCTAACAGGAGCCCCATTGGGCAACGCGCACACTCAGGCAGCCTTCTGGGTCATCCAGGAAATCAATCACTCAATTCAAAATGAGTGGATCTGCCCCATCGGGGGGTATCTCGGTATCGTCACTCGGCTGCTTTAATACCTCCACCAATGCCACCCATGCTCTCGCCGCCTCCAGTGTCTTTTCACTCCCAGTTCTTTGGGCCATTTGTTGTCTGAAGATCCCTTCGCAGTCCGCCCACCTTATAAGCTCCCTTGTCCATCTCAGCACGCTTGGGGAGTTTCTCGCCTTCCAATGGCTAGTAAGTTTCCTTTTGGCTAACTCCAACCCCAGGTCTATCAATTTGCTAGTGATCTTATTCCTGGCAATGTGAGCGAACCAGTGTAGGAGGCAACACCCTGGTGTCAGCGCTATGTCACGTTCTGTTGTGTCCACTAGCCTACTTGTCACCCCTCTCCAGAACTCACGCAGAAGCGGGCAGTTACAAAACATGTGTAAACACCCAGCGTTTTCCAGGTTACACCTTGGGCAGGCGGAGTGGACCCCAATATATTTGTTAATCTTACACGGGGTAAAGTACGCCCTATGGAGGACTAAGAAGTGAATCAGCTGGAAGCGCGCATTTCTACAACTTTTCCAAGCCCTAACCACCAATTCTCCCCATAGTTTCTCATTGATGGTCTCACCTAAGTCCGCCTCCCATTTGAGACGTAGGGCCGTCAGGGATCTTCATGTCTCCCTCGTGAGGCGTCGGTAGAGGCAAGTGACCGCCTTAATCGTTCCACCCACTGTCACTATATACTGACAACTCAGGGAGGTTGGTGGCTCCGCCAGCCCCTCCCGCCAATGTTTACGGAGAGCTGCTGTCAGGGCAGCATGCAAAAGGAAATCCCCTCTTGGGAGGTCGAATCGCTCTAGTAGATCATTAAAAGGGAGCAAGGTATTGTCCTCATATATATCTCCAATAGTAGAGATCCCCGCGTCTTTCAATGTACGTAGCCTATACCAGTCCCCACCATGGGGCAGTGCCACGCAAATCAACAGCGGGATCTCTGGCGCATAAGGGGATCTCATCTGTGCTCGCCTGCACGCCGGATTCCAACATCGGCGCACCACCCGTAGATCTGATGGAGCCGCCCCATCCCTCAAAGGGAGGCGCAGCAACACGCGGGATAGGAGCCGCAAACCCGGATCTGAGCTCCAAGGGTCCTCAGCGTTCCGGAGTCGTCCCGCCATCCACTTTGTGAACCACTGTAAATGAGCTGCATGATAATAAACTTCAAAATCGGCCACTGCAAAGCCCCCCACTGCCCCGGGTCTCATCATGGTGGTGAGCGCCATTCTTCAGCTCCCGGTGCCCCCACAAAACCCCCCGTGATCAGGGTGTTGAATTGGGAAAAAAGTATGTAAAGGATCCAGAGTGGTAGCGATCCGCAATAATAAAGTAGTCTAGGTAGCGTGACCATCTTTAATAGTGCCAACCTACCTGCCACCGACAGCGGGAGGGTCCCCCAGAACTCGGAATTACTTTTGGTGCCTCATATCGCTCGCCCTTTATTGCCTTCTAGTAAATCTACAGGGTTGTGATATATTTAACACCCAGATAAATCAGGCACCTGTTTTCCCACACCACACCTGCTGTTTCTAGTGGACTAACCCTCTCCGCTAGAGCAGGGAAAAGGCAACGTCTTGGTCCAGTTCACCCTAAGTCCCGCAACTCTTCCCAGTCTACCCAGCAGATCTTTGGCTCACCGTAAGGCATCCCCAGAGTTAGCTAAGAACATCAGGAGATCATCCGCATAGTGCTATAAATTGGAGCTGACCCATCACTTCTAATTTCTGATAGTGGCGGCCAGATCTAGCGTGCACAGCCAAAGGTTTAACCGCCAGCACGAACAAGAGGAGAGACAGGGAGCATCCTTGCCTCGTTCCCCTACCCACTTCACAGGCCTCCAAAATCAGTCCTTCTGTACGAACTCTAGCAGTAGAATCCTTATACAGGATTGCCGTCCAAGCTACGAAATCTTTTCCCAGCACGAACGCTCTCAGGACTCTAAAAAGATACAGCGACTCGAGGCTATCAAAAGCTTTCTCAATATCAGTTGATAAAATGCATGCCTCTTCTTTGTTGTACGTGGTTGCGTCCAGTATACGTAGAAGTCTGCATATATTCATTGCTGTATTCCTGGATGGAATAAAGCCCACCTAGTCCGAATGTACGAGCATCGACATGTGGAGCATCAATCGGCTCGCTAATATGTGACTCAATATCTTATCATCTAAGTTGAGCATGGCGGGGGCCGATATGCAGTGCGATCCCAAGCTGGTTTGCCAGGTTTTAAAAGCGGGATGATTACTGCTTCTCTCATTGAAGCTGGTAAATAGCAGTCACGTTGCGCTCTAATATATAGGGCTATCAATTGGGGAGCCAATATGTCTACATACGTTGAATAAAACTCAATTGGGAGCCCATCCATCCCTGGTGTCTTATTCCCTGGCCATGTGTTTGATGGCACCGCGTAACTCTCCAATTTCGACTTCCCTGCCTAGCGCCCCCGCGGCTTCAGCATCAATCTGAGGAAGTTCTACATCCTCTAGAAATCCCGACTACTCCAGCACTGTTGGGTCAAACTTACTCTGGTACAAGACAGTATAATATTCCAGAAACTGGAGATTAATATCCTACTGACTATAGTAGACCTCGTCGCCCCCCCCCCCGCAGTTCCAGGATCGTCGTCCCTCTGCATGCCGGGTTGGACAGTCAAGCCAGCAATGCTCCAGACTTCTCTCTCAGCATGGGCCCGAGCCGTGTAGACCCTGTAATCGAAACAACACAACTTGTCCACCTGCGTCGCCAGAGTCTCTCTGGCATCAAAGAGATCAGCCTGTTTATCCACCTTTTCCGGTTTATCCTTCTCTACCTCCCGAAGCCGCTGTTCCGAGATCCTTATATCACGTAAGGAGAGGACCTTCCGCACCCCACCACTTCTCCAATACAACGGCCTCTGATAACTGTTTTAAAAGCATCCCATTCAATGAGTGGGTGTGTCGCTGTGTTGGCATTAGTAAGGAAATAATCCTCAATAGCAGTGCAAATCGTGGCCTGAAACACCTGATCCTCCAGCACTTCCGGTCTTACCCACCAGCTAGGGATTGTAGGCCTAGTCCATACCCAGTCCAAGGACACTAGCAGGGGATTTTGATCAGAGATCGTTCTAGTCAAGTATTCACTGAGGTTGACCCCTCCATGAACATCCGGGGAGCACAGGACTGAGTCTAAACGAACGTGTAACTCATGTAAAGCAGAAAAGTAGGAATAGTCCCTCTCCACCGGGTGTTGAGCTCTCCAGGTGTCTGTCAACCCCCAGTGGTGCTGCCAGTCCGGCTGAGCCTCAGCATTCTGTGTGAGGGAGCTTCAGGGAGCGGCGGGTGGGATTGGTCCAAACTGACATCAGTGATACTATTAAACCCCCCCCCAATAGCACCGACCCAGTTAACACCGATGCGAGTGTGTGTGATAGTTGTGCTAAAAATGCAGGCTGATCTACGTTAGGGGCATAGATACTCCCTATCGCTATATCCAGCCCGTCCAATCTCCCTGAGACCACTACAAATCTGCCCTCTAGGTCTATTATTTGTCTAACACACTGAAAAGGGACCCCAGGCGCACGCAGACCAGAGTCCCCCTGGCAAAAGCTGAGTATGTAGTATAAAACACCTGCCCCCTCCATCGTCGCTGTAATGCAGCTCCTTCCTTCTGCGATAAGTGGGTTTCCTGCAACAGTGCAATCTGCACCACTCTCCTAATCAAATATGTGTGGATTTTATGATGTCGGATCATGGTGTGCATCCCCCTGACGTTTCAAGAGATACATTTAATTTCAATGGCGGGTCCCATTGTGCAAACCACAATTTATTTCGGATATCCCCCCCTAGTGACATGCCTGGCCCCAAACCAAATCCCCCCAACAATAAAAACTCCCCAACGCCCCCTCCCCAGGACAGGTACAAACAAACAAGTTCCATCCAAACTAGTGCACGAAAAGTTACTCATAAAAGGTGGCGGGGTGTAAACTGACCCTGTTGGACCCAGATTTCCCCCAGACCCCTCCCCCACTCTGTTAGTTCAGGTAGTGGTCCGACTTCTCTGACAGTGTCCCCAAGTTGCCATCATTAGGCGCAGGTCTTAGTAAAGGTCATCTCCCAGCAGTAGGTAATCCCCTTTCATATGAACTGGCGTGTGAGCTTCAGATTATGCCGTCTGCAGTTTGAGGGGTAGTGTCTGGGAGTTCAGCATTCGATTCCCTATGTACGCTGCTCGATCGTTAGCCTTCGGATCTGTCCATTTCATGCTCACTGCCATTTCTCTGCGGGCTCTTGTCTGCATGGCTAATCTCCGCCACCACTTTCACAGCTTTATCCAGTTCCAGTCTTCGCCCTTTTGGCGAAGGAGCTCTCGGAGGAGGCGGAGGAGTGATCGGCTCCCGCCGGGCTGAGCCCAGTGAGGAAGTACGAGGTCCAGCGTTCCATCGGGTCTCTAGCCAATCCCATGCTTCATGAGGGGTAGCAAAGAAATGCGTCTCTGCTTTATCAGCCACCCAGAGGTGTGCCAGGAACAGCATAGCATAGGGAAGCTGCAGCAGGCGTAGTTTCCACTTGACGGTCAGGAAGGAAGCTCGCTGTTGTTGCACCTCCCTGGTGAAATCCAGAAAGATCATCACCTTACTATTTCCAATCTGCAAGTCCTGTTTCTCACATGCTCATCACAGAATGTGGTCACAATCACGATAGTGAAGCAGCCTTGCCATCAACGGGCAGGGAGGTGCTCCAGGCTTTGGCGGCCGAGCCGGGACTCTGTGGGCGCGTTCATGTACATAGAAGGGGAAGAGACCCTCCGGGGCCACCTTGCCTTTATCCAAGCCTCCAGGAACTGAACAGCATCAGCCCTTTCTTCTCATTCCGGAACCCCGACTATACACAGGTTATTTCTACGTGAGCACCCTTCACTGTCTTCCGCTCTCAATTCCAACACCTTGATCTTGGTTTCCACATTTTTCAGAGTGCGCTGCAACATAGAAACCGCCTAAAGGACCTCCTTCATAGCTTTCTCATTGAGGGTCACTCTCTCTTTAAGTTTACGGTGATCATCTTTAAGCAAGGTGAGATCTGCCCCTAGTGAGTCTATTTTTGTCTCCAGCGCTTCTCTCGATGAGGTAATGGCCTGCATATTGTCGGCTAGGGTAGGGTCTCCAGGAGCTTTCTCTGTTTGCCTCCTTAGCACATCCTCTTCATCCTAAGTATGTTGCTCTGCTTCCTCCACTCATTGAACCTGAAACCCCTTTCTTCTGGATGTTCTCCCCATCCTGAGTTCTACAACTATAGGCCCCGGGGTGATACGGAGCACTCGTGGGTCGTCAAGCTCACAGGCATTTATGGAGGCCCAGGAGTCTTGTGAAGGATCTGCTGTCTCCCTACTCCGCTGCGTCCACTTCCGTTGGCCAGCAGGTGATGTAGCACCGCCACTGCCTCTGTGGGTTCCTTCTCTTTGTTATTGAGAAGAGTGACTACTGGACTTTACATATTTTATACACAGTGGTAGGGAGCCTCACAGAGGTTGCCGGTAGGCACCAAGCAATCACACGCCGTTTGCGAGTTCCCCAGCTAGCATTCAGCGCAAGTTAGCAGTCTCTCATCCTCCAACTGCCAGCTGGCCTTCGTCTCCAATGCCACCACACCACTGTTGCCACACAGCGGGCCCAGTCCAATCACTGCCTCACCTCTCAATGTTAGGGGCCCAGGCCCAAGGCACACCCCTCACCGGCCAGCAGTCCCTTTAGTGACAAGCAATTGCTGCACCGCAACACTTCAGCGTGCGGCACATCTCCACTGGTGTCAGGCCTCCGCTCCTCTGTATCCAGCCCTCAGTTCAGGATGGCAACGCAGCACAGGAAGGCCCCGGCAGTCTCCCCACCTCTCCAGGCCTCTCAGGATAACTGCGGCCCTGCTTCTTTGATCAGCTCCCAGCCGCGCAGTCACTCAGCAGGCTCTGGCCTCAGTGCCCCTGCGCAGCTAACATCGCTGTCTTACTGCCCAGTATTGTGGTTATGGGCTCAAGGTGCGCATTTCAGCAGTCAGTCGTTTCTCCCGCAAACAGCGCTCCCGCCGCTCTGACTCGGACGGCTCTCTGCCTCTTCTGACACCAGGTCTCTCCTTCACCTCACAGGGCCGTCATCTTGGGAGCACAAGCCGGCACTAGGCTATTCGGCTATCCCATCACTCCAGCTCATCCCCTCCGGGCCGTCGCCTCTGTAGTTTTCTGCCGCAGTCTGAGCTCCAACTCTCCACACCACTGTTCATAGCCAGAGCGCAGAACTCCTGCTATTTCAGCTGATGGAGGTCTCCACCTCAGCGCGCAGCCGCCATCTTAGCGACGCCGCGTCTGGAGCATGATCAGGTTAATTAACTGCTTTTTTCCCCCTCGTAGCGACACCAATGCACTTCAGCAGCGAACTGGCATGGGCACCAGGCTTTCCGCAATCGGTTGTGCAGCAAGGGGCCACTTCAGTATCAGGATCATTGATAGTGGAGGGAAGCCAAGGACGGAGCTCCGAGGTCCACTTCCCCTCACATCGGTGTCAAGCCACTCTCCCCCATGGGGCTTATTTACAAGCCCCTTGCGCCACTTTTGCATCACTTTTCCCATGTTAATAGTGACGTAAAAGTGACGCAAGGGGCTTGTGAATCTGCCCCCATAAGTGGAATGTGTTGATGTCAGGATACCCCATATGATAAGTGGGCCAAAGGACAAGAAAATAATTTGTGAGGCTGTGAAAAAGTACATGCATTTCTGATAGGAGACCCTATGCAGCTCATCACCATTCAGCTGCGGAAAAGAGGTCTAGAGCCTAAATAGGTGCCACTCCAGTGCAAATCTGTTTGAGACCATTACCTAAAAAAAAAATATTTTACAGTGTGCAAGAGACAAATCACCTCCCAAATTTACAGATTTTAAGCCCTGTTACGACTGTTGCAAACAAATGTCAATGACAAATCCTCAGCAAATGTGCCTGTGGTAACTGGGATCGAGCTACAACTCTAAGGCATACAGTGACAGTGCGTCAAGGAACCTGAAGGCCATGTGAGACTCTAAGGCAAAACTCTACATCGCCTAGCACCGGAAGACTCCAAGGCGAGACTGGCTCATGTAAAAAATGTTGTCTCGGTCGCGATCCAGAAGTCTCCAGAGTCGTTCCAGGGGTCGGTCTTCATCTCAAAGCAAATCTTCCTGTCAGTCAAAGACAAAAACCCAAGACATCTATGTGGGATTTGGCCCCTTCCTGGATTAATTCTACTTTGAAGCCCATCCTGCAATTTGTTGCAGCACAAACAGAATTTCTAGGGCCGTCGGCACTCCTAAAAAGATTAAAGAGTTTAGCAAATGCAGACTCCAACTCTTTGGATTATATCAACTCCCTTTGGTGTGCCTGCAGATCCCACAGAGCCAAGAGGTTCTCCACCTGGATTACCACCTGCAGATTCACTGCCAGCACCAACTACATCTTCCGAGCCCATGATAGGGCCACCACCAGCTACACTCTTAACTCCACCTCTGGCACCACTGTCCAACTGGTACCTGGTGCATCAACACCAATGCCAGCGCAGGCAACTCCAGAAGAGGAGGTTTTTATTCTATCTGATGTCAAGTCAGCAGCAGTTTGATCTCCACCGAAGTTACACCCGGCCGCTATTGAGGCTTAATTACCTCCAGTTGATCTGCCTTCACATCGACCACAGCCCATTCTGCATTCCCTGTTCGGCATGGATTCAGATAACAATTACGATGCAAGTGAAGAGACTGAATTATGAGGAAAATTGGTATGATGAACTGCAGGAGGCTAGTGGCCTTGATACCCGCCCAGAATCCATAATCCTGCCCTGCCACTGAGGAGAGTGCTTCTTACACCATGGTTATGCGTATGGCAGCCGAAGTCCTTGACCTCCAGCTCCCCACCTTGGAGGTCAAGACCAATGTATTTACAGAGGTTCTTTAGCCGGGGCAGACATCTACTGAGCCCCTTTTACATTTAACAAGGCTATTGACACATTGCTGGGATCATGAGCCAAACCTTGCTCAGGCCCCCAGTCAACCACCAAATTGCACAATGATACTGCCCTTTTCTGGTCGACCCTTTATTTTTATCCCAGCACTCCTTCCCTGAAATCCTGTTGGTGCAGACGCCGTCATGCAAAACCAATCCCAACACCTACGCTACAGAGTCTTTTCAGCCACCAGCTTAGTGCTCAAGTTAGTGAGTGCCAGCTGCCTGCTGGGGTGCTATTCGCACGCCCTTTGGGCAGGGCTGGACTGAGAACACAAATCAGCCCAGGCAATTTTATCAGACCGGCCCCGGGATGGGGGTGGTGAGGGTGGAAGTGTGAAGCACTGCTGCTTATCTAAAGCAGCCCCCAGGACTGCTGCTTTTTCTACCTGGGACCAATATTGCAGCACTGCAGCAAAAACAGTCCCCAGTAACAAAACCAGCCCCCACCGGTTAAAAACTGTCCCCCACCCTTCCAGCCTCCCGGGAGAACGCCCGCTGCCTGATACGACCAGTCTGGCCCTGCCTCTGGGGCTCAGTGGCTGAAGTTTTCCCAGGTGATGCTCTTACACTCGTCCTTGCCAAGGCAATTCAGAATGGTTGTGACGCTGCCAAGTTCACAGTTCGTTGTGACATGGACACCATTGATTTCATCAGGTGGGTCACTGGCACAACTCCACTGGTTTTTTCAGGAGATGTCCATTCCTTCCTCATGGACATTCTGTTTGATGGGATTCGCCTGTGTGGGGACTAGGAAGACTCCACTCTTGAGTGGTTCAAGGAGAGCAGGGCTGTTGCATTCTCCCTGGGCTCTTCTGCCTCACATTACAAGCTGCATCAGTCCTACTGTTCCTTCCTTGGCTTCGGCAGAGGTTGCCCATACCTTTAGTCTATCCATCCTCAGCACAGAACCCAGCAGTTTCACTGCCATGGTGCCCACCGCTGCCATGGTCAAGGTCAATGGGCTGTCCAGTCAACCACCCCTCTTGCAGCCCTACCTGCCAAACCCCTTTAGTGTGTCCTCAGGGGTGCTAAGCTGCCCAGTAGGTGATGGGAACCAATGATTCTTGCAAGGTTGAAAGGTCATAACATTGGGCAGGTTGGTCCTACACATTGTTCGGAAAGGCTATGCTCTACCCTTTCTTTCTGCTCTGCTGCACTTTCACTGTCCCCCAACAACAGGCGAAGGACCATTTTTCCATTTTGCGGCAGGATTTGTAAGCCTTTTTGTGCAAATGGGCTATTGAGAGGGTGCCTTTGCCAGAAGTAGGACGTGGGTGCTATTCCCGCTACTTTCTGGTGCCGACAGAGGACTTAGTCCTTTCCCCTATTTTAAACATGCAAACTCTCAACACCTTGCTCCAGAAAGTAAAATTCAAAATGTTTACACTAGCCCAAGTTTTGTATATTTTTGACCCTGGAGACTGGATGGTGGTGTTGGACGTGCAGGGCACCTATTTCCATGTATCCATCCTGCAGGCCCAACTGCTACCTGCGGTTTGTGGTGGGACAGAAGCATTTTCAGTTTGATGTGCCCCCCTTTAGTCTCACCAGTGCTCCGCAGGTGTTCACAAAACGGATGGCAGCATGTCTTCAGAGGTCAGGAGTGCCAGTATTCCCCTAGCTCAACAACTGGTGTCAAAGCTGGGCTTGACCCAGGCAGCCATCAAGCACCTCCAGACTATGGCAAACCTTCTGTCATTCTTGGGGCTCACTATCAATGTGCTGAAATCACACCTGACTCACTCTCAGACGCTCCTCATCACTGGAACCATTCTGGACACAGCCTCGGTCCTGGACTTCAGTGATATTTACTCTGAGACTGCTGGGACTGATGGGCTCCAGCATCCTCCTGGTCGAGTATGCGAGGTGGCATATGCGTGCTCTCCAGTGGGATCTGTAACTTAGTGGACCCAACATCAAGGGGACTTTTCTGACCAGGTTCATATTTTGAAGTAGACTTTAAAAGACCTGCAGTAGTGGTTACTAGATCGTGATTGGGCTAGCAACAGACCTCTCTCCTTTCCCCACTCAGCGCTTACAGTGGTGATCAATACATATCTTCTGAGTTTGGGTGGCCATTGGAGAGAGATGGAGATCAGAAGTCTCTGGTCGCCGGCAGAGTCCCAGCTCCATATCAACCTTCTAGAGCAAAGGACCATCTGCTTGGCACTGAAAGCCTTCCTTCCATCCAACCATTAAGAGGAGTCTGGTACAGCTGTTCACAGACAACACCACCACCATTCGGTTTGTTATACTAAAACAAACAGGACCTTTTGCCTCTGGAAATGACTGGCCCACCAAAGGATCTTCCTGGTGGTAAGCTACCTGGGAGAATCATTGAATGTGGATAAGCTCAGTTGTCAGCACCTAGCGGATCATGAGTGGCATTTACACCCAAAGGTGGTGCAACATCTCTTCCAAGAATCGGGAGAACCTTGGCTCGACCTGTGTGCCACCAGTAGGAATGTGCACTGTCAGCACTTCCGGGCGCTGGAGTTTTCAAAGCATCTCCCTCTGAGATGGGTTCCACCATGAGTGGAACTCAAGACTCTTGTATGCCTTCTCATCGATACCACTCCTGCCCTGAGCTCTCAAGAAAATAAGAACTGACTGGGCCCAAGTCATCCTAATGGCCCCAGACAGGGCACGGAGGGCCAGATGAAAGACCCACCAATTTGCAGCTCGCAAATTGCGTTGCTTTTGTGACTTGCAATTTGCGACTCGCAAATTAGGATTATAACAGTGTTTCAGACACTTTGCGATTCCTAATGGGGTCACACATTGCATGCCTCATGAATAATAATGAGGCAGGCGCAATTTGAGACCCCATTACGAATGGCTAGCACTCCCAGGGATGGTGGCCTGCTGGTGTCAGAAGACCACTATGTCTGGAACTGCTTTTAAATAAAACTGTCTTTTTCTTTTTTTAAATGCAGCCTGTTTTCCTTAAAGGAAAACGGGATGCATTTAAAGAGAAAAATGAAACTTTTCACTTTCATTTATTTAAGGGAAGGCAAAAAAGGGTTGTACATCTGGCCCATAGAGTATGGTATCTTGAACACGTAGGCTTGAGCTTCTATTCTACAATGAGGCTGCCACTCCAAGAGGACCTACTGTTGTAACAAAAGGGAAGGGTTCTGCATGCTGGCCTTCACACTCTTCAACTTCTTGCTTGGAGACTGAGCGATGATAGCTGAATACTCTTGACCTTCCTCTGAAGGTGGTTGATATCATCTTTGCAGAGAGTCGTGGCTCGACTAATACTGCATACGCCTGATGTTGAGACAAATTTGTAGCTTGGTGCAGTGCTTAGCAGACAGACACCCTCCATTCAAAGTTGATATTTTGTTGTTTGCTTTGTCCTTAGCTGACAAGGCCTTCCCTGGGCACTATTAAGCAGTACCTTTTGTTTTTTTGGGCCTTTTTGCAGTTGCCAGTTCAGCCCTCTTTGTTTCAGTCTCCAGTTGGCATGAACTTCTTGAAAGGTTTAGAAGAACAAGTTACTACTTGTGTAACGATATATCTGTAAAAGACATTAGTTAGTGATAGATTCCTTACCTTAGAATATCCCCAGGCGTCAGACTGGATCCGGAAATTTTTGCGTAGCAATACCCCTGCGCGCCGGCAGGCGTCGTCTGCGGCTCCGCGTCCGTCGTCGGCGTCGTTAGCGCCGGAATGACGTCGTCGGAGTACTTAGACGCCGCCCATGCGCGCTGACGTCAGTTCTGATACACAGCTTTTCCGCGCCAGATACGCAGAGCCATGATAGAACCAACACTGGTGCCATGAAACTAGGGCCCTGAAAGGGGATGACCTTAACCCTAGATATCGGTTCGCAGAACGAGGAGGATGGGTGGGTCGGTAAGGAATCTATCACTAACTAATGTCTCTTACAGATATATCGTTACACAAGTAATAACTTGTGCATCTGAAAGAGACACGTTAGTGATAGATTCCTTACCTTAGAATAGATACCCCAGCAATACCAACCCCGGTGGTGGGTCTGCGAACCAATAATCACACCAGAAAATCCTGGAGGACGGAACGGCCAAAGAAGCCATCCCTCCGGACTTGACTGTCCAGGCAGTAGTGTCATGCAAACGTGTGCAGCGAGGCCCACGTGGCTGCCTGGCAAATGTCCTGCAAGGGCACTCCCCGGCCCAGGGCAGTCGTAGTCGCCTAGGCCCGAGTGGAATGAGCCCTTAATCCAACAGGGGGCTCCTTCTTAGCCAAGGAGTAGCATGCCTGGATACACAAGATGATCCACCGGGAGATGGTCCGCTTGTGCACCGCCTTTCCCTTCTTAGCGCCCACGTAACCAACAAAGAGTTGGACATCCACCCGGAACTAGCGTGTGCGATCCAAGTAGTAAGAGAGCGCACGTTTTGGGTCCTGACGGTGGAGCCTCTCTTCCTCTTTCGAGGGATGCGGAGGCGGAAAGAAGGTGGGCAAAGTAATGGACTGCCCGATGTGGAAGGCCGTGACAACCTTGGGCAGGAAAGAAGGTCTTGTCCGCAACACAACCTTGTCCGGATGAACAGAGAGGAAAGGAGGTGTGGAAGAAAGAGCCTGGAGCTCACTCACTCTCCTGGCAGAGGTAATGGCCACCAGGAAGGCAGTCTTCAAAGTAAGAAGACGGAGAGGACAGTTATGGAGCGGCTCAAAGGGAGCACACATCAGGTAAGTAAGAACAAGGTTCAAGTCCCACTGGGGCATCACGAAAGGAACAGGAGAAAACATGTGCGTGATGCCCTTTAGAAATCTATTTACAATAGGGGACTTGAACAAAGAAGGCTGATCAGGTAGCCTTAATAAGGCTGAAAGGGCAGAAAGGTACCCCTTGATAGTGCCCAGAGCAGAGCCCTGCTGGGCAAGAGAAAGAAGGAAGAGGAGAACCTCAGAAAGGGGTGCAGAGAGAGGGTCCACAGCCTTTGCTGTGCACCATGCCACAAATCTGTTCCACCTGCAGGCGTATACCGACTTTGTGGAGGGACGCCTGGCTGCCAGAATGACATTACAGACTTCAGGAGGCAAGTCAAATGGCCTCAACTGTCGCCGATCAATCTCCACGCTTGTAGGTGGAGACTGTACAGGTTCGGGTGGAGGACCGTCTCCTGCTGCTGCGACAGAAGGTCCTCCCGAAGAGGCAGACGAATCGGGGGATCTACTGACATGCTGAGTAGCTCGGGATACCAGTATCTTCGTGCCCAGTCCGGAGCCACAAGGATAACCTGGGCCCAGTTGCGCCTGATCTTCTTTAGCACTCTGGGCAGAAGTGGTATAGGCGGAAAGGCGTACAATAGACCGCAACTCCACTCGCGACGAAAAGCGTCTCCGAGCGAGTGCCGCCTTGGAAATTCCAACGCGCAGAACTGATGACATTGCGCGTTCTCTTCGGTGGCAAATAGATCTAACCAAGGCTCTCCCCGCTGCTGAAAGAGGCCTTGCGCCACGTCCGAGCTTAGACGCCATTTTTGATCCATCATGCACCGACGGCTGAGTTTGTCCGCCCTGGCATTCAGAGAACCTGCCAGGTGTCGAACCACCAGGGTCACGCCCTGACGTTCCAGCCACTGCCAGAGGCGCAGAGCCTCCTGGCATAGGGTCCACGACCCCACCCCGCCCTGTTTGTTGCAGTACCACATGGCGGTGGTGTTGTCCGTGAACACCTGCACTACACACCCCCGGACAGAGGGGAGGAATGCCTTCAGTGCTAGACGGATCGCCCGCAGCTCCAAAAAATTGATGTGGAGCCGGGACTCCGCCGGAGACCAGAGTCCTCTGATCTCCGCCTTTCCCATGTGGCCACCCTAGCCCTGGAGGGCCGCGTCCGTCACAACTACATGCTCTGGCTGGGGTACGGAGAGGGATCTGACACTGACCCAATCGCGGTCCGTGAGTTACCACTGCAACTGTCTTGCAGTGCCCTCCGAGATCAAGACGTGATCGGACAAGTTGCCCTGATGCTGGGCCCACTGAAACTTCAGGTCCCACTGCAGAGCCTGCATCCGCCACCAGGCGTGATGCACCAGAAGGATGCAGGAGGCCATCAGCCCCAGAAGCCGCAGCGTCAACCTGACCGAGACTCGGGATAAAGGCTGAAAGATCGGAATCAGAGCCTGAATATCCCAAACCCGCTGTTCGGGAGGATAAACCTGAAACTGCGCCGAGT
Source organism: Lissotriton helveticus (assembly GCF_964261635.1). Taxonomy (NCBI): domain Eukaryota; kingdom Metazoa; phylum Chordata; class Amphibia; order Caudata; family Salamandridae; genus Lissotriton; species Lissotriton helveticus. The sequence continues at coordinate 1,216,016,896 of NC_136069.1, forward strand.
CTAGAACCGCTCCGATGAAGAGGAGCATCTGAGAGGGACACAGGTGCGACTTCGGCACATTGATGGAGAACCCCAGCAAGTGCAGGAGGTCGGCCGTAGTCTGGAGGTGGCTGACGACTGTCTGGGGCGAGCCCGCCTTCAACAACCAGTCGTCGAGGTAGGGGAAGACTGACACCCCTAACCTGCGCAGATGAGCTGCGACCACCGCCATCACCTTCGTGAACACCAGTGGGGCGCTGGTAAGGCCAAAGGGGAGCACGGTAAACTGAAAGTGCTCGTGGCCTACCATGAACCGCAGGTAACGCCGGTGGGCCGGCAGGACGGGGATGTGAAAGTAAGCGTCCTGCAAGTCCAACGCTACCATCCAGTCTCCGGGGTCCAGGGCAGCTAGGACCTGAGCCAAAGTCAGCATCTTGAACTTCTCCTTCCGGAGGAAGCCGTTGACGTTCCGTAGGTCCAAGATAGGGCGTAGGCCCCCTTTGCCCTTCTTGGGTACCAGAAAGTAGTGGGAGTAACAACCACACCCTACTTCTGTCCCAGAAACGCGCTCGATGGCCCCTTTGGCCAAGAGGGCCATGACTTCCTCTTGCAGAAGTTGCAAGTGATCCCCCGACACGCGGTGTAATTGCGGTGGCATGGCTGGAGAGGTCACCTCGAAGGGGAGGGAGTAGCCCCTTCGGACGATTTGCAGCACCCACCTGTCCGACATGACAGTGCGCCAGTGGAAGAGGTGATGGCGAACCCTGCCTCCCACTGGCATCACATGGGCCTGAAAACACGGACTAGGAAGGTTTTGAGGCAGGTGCTGCGGAGGGAGGTTTTGGACTGGCCTCGCCGTTGGCCCCGACCGCCACCACGGCGGTTTCCACGGCCGCCACCGCGCTGTTGGACATTCTGCGGTGCGTGGCTGGCAGCACGTGTGGGAACGCCCCTTCCGTGGCCACGAAAGGAGCGAAAGGCACCCGATTGCTGGCGTGTGGCCGAAAGGCCCAAGGACTTGGCCGTAGCCCTGGAGTCCTTAAAACGTTCCAGCGCATGGTCTGCCTTGTCACCAAAGAGGCGACGGCCATCGAACGGCATGTCCAGAAGAGTGGCCTGGACATCGGCCGAAAAGTTGGCGGACCTCAACCAGGCGTGGCGTCGAACCGCCACCGTCGTTGCCATCGCCCTGCCCAGTGAGTCCGTGGTATCCAGCCCACACCGGATGGAATATCGCGCTGCATCTCGGCCCTCCACAAGGGCTTGGGCGAGTTTAGCCCGGACCTCCTCCGGGCATTGTGGCAGCACGTCCGCGACTGTGTCCCACAGGGTGTGGGTGTAGCGGCCCAAGAGACAAGCGGTATTGACAGACCGCAGCCCCAAACTCAGGGACGAGAACATTTTCTTCCCGAATTGTTCATATCTCTTGGATTCCCGATCGGGCGGAGCCGTCGGGAATGCGGTCTGGGAAGTGGAGGCCTGGATGACCAGGCTCTCTGGGGTGGGGTGGGTGGACAAAAAGCAAGGGTCGCCCGGGGCCGGGCGGTAGCGTCTGGCCACGTTCCTATCCACAGGCGGACCTGTGGCGGGCTTGGACCAAGTGCCCACAAGAACGTCACACAAGGCCTCGTTAAACGGCAGCAGAGGCTCACTGGAGCTTGCCTGCGGTTTAAGGACCTCAGTGAGGAGGTTAGTCCTCACGGCCGCGACGGGGAGCTCAAGGTTTAAGGCCTTGGCTGCCCTCGTCAACACTACACTCTAAGCAGCCCCCTCCTCCGTAGCCACGGTGGGAGGGGAGACAAATCCAGTGTCTGGCGAAGTGTCAATACCACTGGCCTCCCCAAGCTCATATGTCCAGTCCTCTTGAGACTGGCACTCCTGTGCCAGAGGGTCCTCAGACCCCTCCCAGTCACCCTCGTCACCCGCCTCCTGTAAAACAGGGTCAACAGACGGGGCCTCCTCATGGAAATAAAAATCTCCAAAGGCCGTCAGAAGCGGCGCCCAACGGCGCCGCTCCGGCGCAAGAGTCTGACCGAAGTGGAGACTGGGGACGGCGTCCACAGTGGGCGCCGGGGGTGACACCCGCGGGGCCGGCGCCGGCGAGGTCGTGAGGTCAACCGGCGACGACCCGGATCCGGAAGCGGATCCGGTGAGGTCCTGCAGCGCCGGGACCGAAGTCGCCGGCGGCGCCGGGGCCGAAGCACCCGACGGCGTCGGGGCCGAAGTGCCCGACCCGCTAGGGCCTTCAGCCGGGACCGTTGGACCCGAAGGCGCCACGGGACCCGGCTTAGATGGGAGAGACCTCATGGCCATGAGGTACCGCTCGACCTCCTCTGGCGTCGCGCCGTGCCCAGGGACCCGAAGGTGTGGGGCAGGCGGCGACGCTTGCGACTCTGTCGGAGCTGCGTGGGTGGTTTCATCCGAACCCCCGGTCGCATCGTGCAAGCGTCGGGGTGGGTCGAAGGAACGATGACGTCGCTCCTACCTCTCATGCCTCTTACCTGAGGACTTGGATCCTGACGACCGGTGTCCACTCCGGGAGCTGCGATTACTCCGACCCCGCGACCGGTCCCTCGACCTCCCGTGGGACCGGGACCTGGAACGGCGCGGGGCCGACTGCTGGAGCTCGAGTCGCTTGTGGGACTGCTCCCGCCTAGCTTTAGACGCAGGGCCCGGCAGTCGGAGCAGGTGCGGTCGTCGTGGTCGAGGCCTAAACACTTCAGGCACCGGCGATGGGGGTCCGTAACCGACATCAGTCGGTCGCACTTCGAACAGGGTTTGAACCCGAGCATCCCTACGGGCACCGTTAGGAGTCGAAGACTCGAGTAAAGAAATGATCAAAAGATCAAAAAAGTTTGTAAAAAAATGACTACGGGGTAGAGCTTCTCCGGATCTGCGCTTGCTGGCGCGGAAAAAAGAAGAACTGACGTCAGTGCGCATGGGCGGCGTCTAAGTACTCCGACGACGTCATTCCGGCGCTAACGACGCCGACGACGGACGCGGAGCCGCGGACGACGCCTCCCGGCGCGTAGGGGTATTGCTACGCAAAAATTTCCGGATCCAGTCTGACGCCTGGGGATATTCTAAGGTAAAGAATCTATCACTAACGTGTCTCTTTCAGATCATTTGTTTCCTACCACCCCCTTTGTCATACCACAGTAGGACCTTAATTTGGTCCTCACATTTCTAATGTGCACTCCATTTGGGCAGCTTCACAGCTGTTCCATGCGGCTCCTCACTCTCAAGACATCCTTCCTCATCACCATTTCATAGGTGGCTTGTGAACGAGCTTCAAGCTCTTTGTGCTGCACTTCCACATTCATCAAAATATCACTCTGCTGGTGTTCTATGCTCCACCTCACCCACTAAGGAGGAGGAGAGACTCCACTATTTGGGCTCTAAGAAGGCTCTCAGTGTTTATATTGATCATACCAAAGAACACTGTGTAGACAATCAGTTATTTATGATGTTTTCTGGAGCAAAACAAAAAGGCAAGGCTGTGCAGAAGAGACCCATCTCCTGCTGAATTATGCTCTGTATTAAGACCAGCTATGCACTGTGAGAAGTTGGCCTGATATATGATGCTCACTAGTTCTAGTGATCACCTTGTATCAGTCCAAACAACCCTTATGGTGATTGGTTGTAAGTCAACCTTATAGACCAGCTATCCTAATGGTAGCATGGACAAAGCAGTCTTAGGCTAAACTCTTTTGGCATGTGAAGCCAGCTGTTTTATCACAATATAATTCCTTGAATACCAGATGAAAGGACACCACACAGGTTGTTATGAAAATAAACAGTATATTTATTAATAACAACACCTCTGAACTCTTTATGAGGTCAGAGGGCTAAGCACATGACAAGCTCTTACGAAAAATACGATAAGTTGCACAAAATTACAATGGTGCCCTAGGGGCACGACAAACCATATACTAAGTAAGTGGAATGTGAAAGTCGATAAAGGAAATGGAGCTGTCCAGAGGCTGTAGGATCGATGGGACCACGCTACACTAACTTCAGGTAAGTAATAGGAGGCCCACGGAACGCGTGTGCAGAGTGTGAACTCACACGCGAGATGCGTAACAACGTCTATGGACAGTACAGTTCAAGTTAAAGGTGAGTACGGACAATCCTGACTAGATAGGACTAAAACGACTGTGGAACTGGACACTAGGACAGTTAAACTACCCTTGGGCACCGAAGTGCTCTTGTTACCTCACCCACGGGCTGCGGGTGCACAGGTGTCAAAGTGCGTCGGGTTCTCGCGTTGAAGTCAATGGAGCCTGAAAGAAAAGATGCTGCAGGCGACCAGGAGGAAGATGTCCGGTACAATCCAAGGGTGGATTGGTGAAGAAGGAGACCTGAAAGCAGAGGGGACAATGTTCACAGTCACTAGCCAGTGACTGGAGTGGAACCAGGAAGGAAGCAGATGTCGACGTCGCGATCAGGTGAAGAGTGGACGCTTGACTCTGCAGCCACGTGGACCAAGAGGTGTCTTCGACGACCAGGATGGAGGCACGAGCTGTCCCACGCAGGCTCTCGCTGTCGGCGGTGTTGGATCCGGAATCGGCGTCAACAGGCCTTGGCAAAGGCAATCCACGCGGTGAGTGAAGAAAGCGTCTGGTGCGGACTAGGAGAGTCCGGGGTGCCCCTCTTTTGGAAGGGAGCAAGGGCAAGTTTGGAGCAACCAGACCAGCAGCAAAGATTCAAAGGTTCGTCGTCTAGGAGGCCACTAGCCAGCCGGCAAGTGACCAGACAACGCGTCAAACAGCAACAAAGCAGAAGGGCCCCACGCAGATCTCGTGGATGCTGGAGGGCTGATCTTCGGTGCAGGGGCTGCTCGGGGTTGGGGCTTCTCAGTCCCCAAATCACTTGGTCGAGTTTACCTCGGGAGTCGTGCTGGAAGCGAAGTGCAGGTTCGTTCAAGATGGCCGGTCCCACGTGTCTCGTCACACCCACGGGTCTCAGCTTTGCTGCAGATGTGAGTTGAGGTCGGAGAGGTCTGGGATTCCGGGTCTCGTCAGGCTCTGTAGTCTGGATCCTCGAGGGAAGATGACAAAGTGAAGCCGCTGGACGCTTGATGGTGCCTGCAGTTGCAGGGTGGACACTCCCTGCCCACAAGGGAGATTCTTCAGTCTTCTGTGGAGCAGAACGTCGAAGGCCAGAGTTTCTTGTTGTTGAATAGTTCAGGATAATCTAATTTGGAATGGGACCAGCTCCTACCTTTATTCTCCTAAAGGGGGCTGCACTACTGACTAGGTCCCTCCCCTGGGTGGGATCATGAAGGGGGGTGGTTACACCCCCTATCCTTTGTCCGGTTTCCCGCCAGAGCTGGGGCAGGGATGCCCCAGCAACTGGTTTGAACCAGTGTATGCACAGGGCACCTTGTGTGCCCCAGGCATGTCTCATTCCTTTCAGGCCTATCCTCCCCAATACACAAAATCCTGTCTGGGGTGGTGCTAGCACCTCCCAAGGCAGGAAACCCTTTGTCCAAGCCGTCCTCGCTGGAAGGACTCCCAGCAGCAGGAGGTCAGACTTGTGTCTGTGGTGGCAGCATCCATTTTGTGATGCTGAGGCTCGAGTTAACTTTAACCGGGGTTCACAGTTACATACATGTCGTGTCCCTCTAGAAGGGTGGAATGCTACCCCGTCGCCAGAATTGGCGAGGGGGTAGTATTCCAAATCGTATGACACCTTACTCGACATGTTTTGATAATGTTATACCAGAGTTAGCATTTAACCGCGAGGTTGATAATGCACTTAAGAGTATATGGTATAGCGTTATCATGGAACAGCTATTAGGACTTGGTTCCACAAGCTGCAAACGGCTCAGCTCATGCCAGAGCACCATCTCACATAATCACAAGCACTCTGCCTTCCGGATTGTTAAGGCCTGCCATAGGAGTGACTGATAGGAGGATATGTGTCCATTTTAGGGTTAGATATAGGTATACTATATCTATAGCAAAGGGTGATTACACCACCTTGCCCCAGCTGTCGTGCAGCCAGTTGTGTCAGTTTTGGGTGGCCAGCCAGGGGTGGCATAATACATGCTTCAGCCCCTGGTAGGCCCTGGGTACACCTATGCTCTAGATACCTAAGGTATACTGTACAGGGACTGATAAGGTGGCCCAGTACCAATTGGTAAATGCACCTAAGGTACATGGTTGTCAATTTAGAGAGAGAACAGCTAGGCTGTGGGTCTGATTAGCAGGCCCACAGCCAGGGAAAGTCGTAAACCAGTGAAGCAAAAAGCAAAAATCTGGGGTGACCATAGGATTGCAGACCTCACTCTCCTACATAACCCCCCCCCCAAACTTAGGGACATTAAACTAACCTTGACCAGGTGAGTCTTCCTGTTCTAAGTGGAAATACCTGGAGAGACCATCTGCATTGCCATGGTCAGTCCCTGGTCTGTGCTCCCCTGTAAAGTCCATCCCCTGTAGGGAAATGGACCACCTAAGAAGTTTAGGGTTTTCACCCTTCATCTGATTTAGCCATAATAGGGGCTTATGGTCGGTCTGAATCTTGAAGTGAGTTCCAAACAAGTAGGGCCTCAACTTCTTCAGGGCCCAAACAACAGCAAAGGCCTCCCTCTCTATAGCTGACCAACGTTTCTCTCTAGGGGTCAGCATTCTGCTTAAAAAAGCAATGGGCTGGTCATGACCATCAATATTCAGTTGAGAAAGAACAGCTCCCACACCCAACTCAGATGCATCTGTTTGGACAATGAAGGTTTAGGAGTAGTCAGGACTCTTGAGAATAGGTGCAGTACACATGGCCTGCTTTAGGTCATCAAATGCCTTCTGACAGCTAACTGTCCACTGAACTTTCTTTGGCATTTTCTTGCTTGTCAAGTCAATAAGTGGTGTCACAATAGACCCATAATTTTTGACAAACTTCCTATAGTAACCAGACAGGCCCAAGAAAGCTCTGACCTGTGTCTGGGTGGTTGGAGGAGCCCAGTCCTTTATGGCCTGTATCTTGCTCTCCAATGGTTGAACCTGGCCTCCACCCACAAGGTGGCCCAGGTACACAACCTGACTCTGCCCTATCTGGCACTTAGTAGCCTTGATAGTGAGGCCTGCCTTTTGCAGGGCCTTCAAAACTTTCCTCAGGTGGATCAGGTGATCCTCCCAGGTGGAGCTAAAGACAGCAATATATGCTGCACAGAAGTCATCCAACCCAGTGAGAACTTGGTTCACCAACCTTTGAAAAGTGGCAGGTGCATTTTTCAAACCAAAGGGCATCACCACAAATTGGTAATGACCTCCTGGGGTAGAAAATGCTGTTTTGGCCTTGGCATCCTCAGCTAACCTGATCTGCCAATAACCAGCTGTTAGGTCAAATGTACTTAAGAAAGTTGCAGAAGCCAACTTGTCTATCAGTTCATCTGCCCTAGGTATTGGATGGGCATCTGTCTTAGTGACAGCATTGAGACCCCTGTAGTCTACACAAAACCTCATCTCTCTCTTCCCATCTTGGGTGTGAGGAGGTTTAGGCACTAGAACTACAGGACTAGCCCAAGGGCTCTCTGAGGGTTCAATGACTCCCAATTCCAACATCTTTTGGACTTCTTTCTTAATGCAGTCCCTGACGTGGTCAGGTTGCCTGTAGATTTTACTCTTGACAGGCAGACTGTCACCAGTGTCCACCTCATGGGTGCACCAGTTTGTCTGACTGGGGGTCAGTGAAAACATTTGCCTGAAGGATTGAAGAACCTGTTTACAATCCTCTTGTTGATGTTCAGAGAGGCTGTCAGAAAAGACTACACCATCTACTGACCCATCATCAGGGTTCTGAGTGAGCAGGTCTGGGAGAGGGTCACTCTCTTCCTCCTGCCCCTCATCTGTGGCCATGAGCAAGCCCATGTCCTCCCTGTTGACAAATGCTTTGAGCCTGTTTACATGAAGCACCCTGTGGGGGCTCCTGGGAGTTCCCATGTCCACCAAGTAGGTGACCTCTCCCTTTTGCTCAATGATGGTATGGGGTCCAGACCATTTGTCTTGGAGAGCTGCTGGGGCCACTGGCTCCAACACCCACACCTTCTGTCCTGCATGATACACAGTTAGGACAGCCTTTTGGTCATGCCAAGCTTTTTGAAGTTCCTGGCTGGCCTCAAGATTTTTAGATGCCTTCTCCATGTACTCTGCCATCCTGGAGCGGAGACCAAGTACATAGTCCACTATGTCAAGTTTAGGCTTTTTGAGAGGTAACTCCCATCCTTCCTTCACCAGACATAGGGGTCCTCTTACAGGATGCCCAAACAGAAGCTCAAAAGGGCTGTAACCAACCCCCTTCTGTGGGACCTCTCTGTAAGCAAACAGAAGGCAGGGTAAAAGGATGTCCCATCTTCGCCGAAGCTTTTCAGGTAACCCTTTTATCATCCCTTTGAGGGTCTTGTTGAATCTCTCAACAAGCCCATTGCACTGTGGGTGATAGGGTGTGGTGAATTTATAATTGACACCACATTCCTTCCACATTGCAGTCAAGTATCCTGACATGAAGTTTGCACCTCTGTCAGAGACAACCTCCTTAGGAAACCCCACTCTGGAGAAAACTCCAAGTAGGGCCCTGGCCACAACAGGAGCTGTAGTGGTCCTAAGGGGAATAACTTCTGGATACCTGGTGGCATGATCCACTACCACCAGTATAAATCTGTGCCCAGATGCTGTTGGGGGGTCCATTGGTCCAACAATGTCAATCCCCACTCTTTCAAAGGGAACCCCCACCACAGGTAGTGGTATAAGGGCGGCCTTTGTTGTGCCACCTGATTTGCCACTGGCTTGGCAGGTGACACATGAGCGACAAAACTCTTTAGTGTCTTCAGACATATGAGGCCAGTGAAAGTGTGGGGCAAGCCTGTCCCAAGTCTTGTTCTGGCCTAAGTGACCTGCAAGGGGAATCTCATGGGCTAAGGTGAGAAGGAAACCTCTAAGAGACAAGGGGATGACCAGCCTCCTGGTAGCACCAGGCTTGGGGTCTCTTGCCTCAGCGTATAGGAGTCCATCTTCCCAATATACCTTATGGGCACCTGTAGCATTCCCTGCAGCCTCAGCAGCAGCCTGCTGTCTGAGGGGTTCAAGAGAGGAACAATCTAATTGGGCCTGCCTCAAGTCTGCCCTGGAAGGTCCCCCTGTCTCAAGAAACTCAACCTGATCAGGTTCAAGCTCTTCTAGGACAGTTCCTTCTGGGGTCTCTGGGTCAGCCTCCTGAGAGGGCTGATCCTCAACCTGAAGCAGGGGGGAAGGCTCTGCCTTAACCCTACCATTCCTTCTCTTGGGTAGTATCTGGTCCATTCTTCCAGGATCCAGCACTTGTTCAGCTGGGCACTTCTTGGCCTGTGACCTAGTCACAGCAAGGACATGTGAGGAGAGACCTAGCATTTCTACATGAGTCCTGTACTCCACATCTGACCACAGTGAGGATTCCAAATCATTGCCCAAAAGACCATCTACTGGGAGGTCTGAACTAACTACAACCCTTTTGAGGCCAGTTACCCCTCCCCAGGAGAAATTAACAACTGCCGTACTGTGATTGGTAGTGACATTGCTAGCATTGGTCACTAGGTAATCAGAACCTAGCATGATCTGGTCAGGGTCCACAAATGTTGGTGTCACCATGGTGACACTGGCACATGTGTCCCTGTAGGCCTGAGCCATTTTTCCATTGATTAAAGGCGTTTGTCTGTATTTGCCCAGAGTACTAGGACTTACAGTAGGGGTCATATCCATGTCCCCAGTACAAACAAGAACTGCCTGAGTAGGAATTCTGACTAAGTCAGAACCCACTTCAGTTCCCAGGGTTAACCCAACTATAGCCTTGGGAGGTACACTACCACTACTAACTGTACTAGGGGGTGCAGGTGTCTTAGGGACAGTAGTGGTAGGAGTTTGGCCTTTCTTGGTGCACTCACTAAACCAGTGAGTCTTACTTTTACAGTATTGGCACCATGGTTTCTTAGGACCATCATTCTTCTTCTTTTGGGAAGTTTGGGACCCACCCTCCTTAGGTTGTTGGGGTCCTGTTGAAGACTTCTGGTCATTTTGCTTATTCTCATTACCCTTCTGGTCTGCTTTCTTCTGGCCACCACCCTGGTTCTGGTTCTGCTGCTTAACCCTGGTTCTGACCCATCTGTCTGCCTTCTTTCCCAAATTCTTGGGGAGAGGTCAGATCTGAGTCAATCAAGTGCTGATGCAACAACTGGTTCTGACAATTATTTAAGATTTGCTCTCTCATAATTAGATTATACAATCCTGTGTAATCAGTAACTTTACTTCCCAGTAACCAGCCCTCCAGAGCCTTAGTGGCACAATCAACAAAGTCAGTCCAATCTTGAGCCTGAATTTTCTGGGTATCCCTGAACATCAACCTGTACTGTTCAGTGGTTAAGCCAAACCCATCAATCAGAGCAGTTTTCAAGACTTGGTAATCATTTGCATCCTCATCTCTAACAGTGAGGAGCTTGTCTCTACCTTTACCTTCAAAGGAGAGCCACAATATAGCTGCCCACTGACTCTGGGGTACCTGCTGTACTTTGCAGGCTCTCTACAAAGCAGTCATCCACTTGTGGATATCATCCCCTGTCTTATAGGGGGGCACTATTTTACTCAGGTGTCTATTATCAAAACTCCTGTCTTTATCCTTAGGGATATTGCTGCCACCAGTGGGGACTACCCCACTCAACTGTTGCTCTCTAGCAAAGGCAAGCTTCTCTTTGACAAGGGCAAGTTCTTCCCTCTGGATCCTCAGATTAGCCTGTCTCATCCTTGCTTCATGCTCTCTCCTCTGAGGGGAAGTCATTCTCCTCTGGGGAGAAGTCATTCTCCTCTGAGCAGAGGCATGAGAGTGCACAGATCTATTGGAGTCCCTAGAATGAGACCTATCTCTTCTAGCTCCAAGGTTAGGCCTGCTCAGGGTCAGTACTGGGGGTCCCCCAGATCCTTCCCTATGTAGGTCTAAGTTGGCCCTTGTGAGTCTGCTGACTATCACAGAACCATGTTTGCCTCATCCCCAGATGGTTCTTCTTCTTCCTCCTCTTCTACATTCTCTGTTTCAGGGAGGTCTGGATCTCCAAGAGTACCTTCTAAGGCTGGCATGCTCCTATCTGGATTAGAGGGGTCTGTGTTAGCAGCCCTTCTGGCATCATATGTCTCTAAGAGACCTAACAGAAAAGGAGTGGTAGGGTTAGAACCCTGTTTCAATTTCCTGGAGGTACACAATTGTCTCATCTCCTGGAAACTGAGAGCTGCATATCTGGAAAGGACCTGTGGAGGGTCACTAACCACTAGGGGAGTCTCTGAAGACTCTCCATGGGTAGACATGCTTTCTAGTGAGGTGCAAGTGATGCACTTACCTACACTATGGGTTTTCCTACTGATCCCTTGCTAAGAGTTGTAGTCATGGTGTGCTAGGCCCTTTCTACTACAACAGCTGGTTCAGTAGAACTCAGAGTATTTCTAAGCTTGTTATATGTACCTAGGTACCTTATGTGATCTTTCAAATGATATTTCAAGATTATATGTGGTAAAAACAACAGCAAGCTCAAATCCCAACCGCTGCACACCAATGTGAGAAGTTGGCCTGATATATGATGCTCACTAGTTCTAGTGATCACCTTGTATCAGTCCAAACAACCCTTATGGTGATTGGTTGTAAGTCAACCTTATAGACCAGCTATCCTAATGGTAGCATGGACAAAGCAGTCTTAGGCTAAACTCTTTTGGCATGTGAAGCCAGCTGTTTTACCACAATATAATTCCTTGAACACCAGATGAAAGGACACCACACAGGTTGTTATGAAAATAAACAGTATATTTATTAATAACAACACCTCTGAACTCTTTATGAGGTCAGAGGGCTAAGCACATGACAATCTCTTACGAAAAATACGATGAGTTGCACAAAATTACAATGGTGCCCTAGGGGCACGACAAACCAAATACTAAGTAAGTGGAATGTGAAAGTCGATAAAGGAAATGGAGCTGTCCAGAGGCTGTAGGATCGATGGGACCACGCTACACTAACTTCAGGTAAGTAATAAGAGGCCCACAGAACGCGTGTGCAGAGTGTGAACTCACACGCGAGATGCGTAACAACGTCTATGGACAGTACAGCTCAAGTTAAAGGTGAGTACGGACAATCCTGACTAGATAGGACTAAAACGACTGTGGAACTGGACACTAGGACAGTTAAACTACCCTTGGGCACCGAAGTGCTCTTGTTACCTCACCCACGGGCTGCGGGTGCACAGGTGTCAAAGTGCGTCGGGTTCTCGCGTTGAAGTCAATGGAGCCTGAAAGAAAAGATGCTGCAGGCGACCAGGAGGAAGATGTCTGGTGCAATCCAAGGGTGGATTGGTGAAGAAGGAGACCTGAAAGCAGAGGGGACAATGTTCATAGTCACTAGCCAGTGACTGCAGTGGAACCAGGAAGGAACCAGATGTCGACGTCGCGATCAGGTGAAGAGTGGACGCTTGACTCTGCAGCCACGTGGACCAGGAGGTGTCTTCGGCGACCAGAATAGAGGCACGAGCTGTCCCACGCAGGCTCTCGCTGTCGCCGGTGTTGGATCCGGAATCGGCGCCAACAGGCCTTGGCAAAGGAAACCCACGCGGTGAGTGAAGAAAGCGTCTGGTGCGGAGTAGGAGAGTCCGGGGTGCCCCTCTTTTGGAAGGGATCAAGGGCCAGTCTGGAGCAACCAGACCAGCAGCAAAGATTCAAAGGTTCGTCGTCTAGGAGGCCACTAGCCAGCCGGCAAGTGACCAGACAACGCGTCGAGCAGCAACAAAGCTGAAGGGCCCCACGCAGATCTCGTGGATGCTGGAGGACTGATCTTCGGTGCAGGGGCTGCTCGGGGTTGGGTCTTCTCAGTCCCCAAAGCACTTGGTTGAGTTTACCTCGGGAGTCGTGCTGGAAGCGAAGTGCAGGTTCGTTCAAGATCGCCGGTCCCACGTGTCTCGTCGCACCCACGGGTCTCAGCTTTGCTGCAGATGTGAGTTGAGGTCGGAGAGGTCTGGGAATCCGGGTCTCGTCGGGCTCTGAAGTCTGGATCCTCGAGGGAAGACGACAAAGTGAAGCCGCTGGACGCTTGATGGTGCCAGCAGTTGCAGGGTGGACACTCCTTGCCCACAAGGGAGATTCTTCAGTCTTCTGTGGAGCAGAACGTCGAAGGCCAGAGTTTCTTGTTGTTGAATAGTTCAGGATAATCTAATTTGGAATGGGACCAGCTCCCACCTTTATTCTCCTAAAGGGGGCTGCAATACTGACTAGGTCCCTCCCCTGGGTGGGACCAGGAAGGGGGGTGGTTACACCCCCTATCCTTTGTCCGGTTTCCCGCCAGAGCTGGGGCAGGGATGACCCAGCAACTGGTTTGAACCGGTGTATGCACAGGGCACCTTGTGTGCCCCAGGCATGTCTCATTCCTTTCAGGCCTATCCTCCCCAATACACAAAATCCTGTCTGGGGTGGTGCTAGCACCTCCCAAGGCAGGAAACCCTTTGTCCAAGCCGTCCTCACTGGAAGGACTCCCAGCAGCAGGAGGTCAGACTTGTGTCTGTAGTGGCAGCATCCATTTTGTGATGCTGAGGCTCGAGTTAACTTTAACCGGGGCTCACAGTTACATACATGTCGTGTCCCTCTAGAAGGGTGGAATGCTACCCCGTTGCCAGAATTGGCGAGGGGGTAGTATTCCAAATCGTATGACACCTTACTCGACATGTTTTGATAATGTTATACCAGAGTTAGCATTTAACCGCGAGGTTGATAATACACTTAAGAGTATATGGTATAGCGTTATCATGGAACAGCTATTAGGACTTGGTTCCACAAGCTGCAAACGGCTCAGCTCATGCCAGAGCACCATCTCACATAATTTCAAGCACTCTGCCTTCAGGATTGTTAAGGCCTGCCATAGGAGGTACTGATATGAGGATATGTGTCCATTTTAGGGTTAGATATAGGTATACTATATCTATAGCAAAGGGTGATTACACCACCTTGCCCCAGCTGTCGTGCAGCCAGTTGTGTCAGTTTTGGGTGGCCAGCCAGGGGTGGCATAATACATGCTTCAGCCCCTGGTAGGCCCTGGGTACACCTATGCCCTGGATACCTAAGGTATACTGTACAGGGACTGATAAGGTAGCCCAGTACCAATTGGTAAATGCACCTAAGGTACATGGTTGTCAATTTAGAGAGAGAACAGCTAGGCTGTGGGTCTGATTAGCAGGCCCACAGCCAGGGAAAGTCGTAAACCAGGGAAGCAAAAAGCAAAAATCTGGGGTGACCATAGGATTGCAGACCCCACTCTCCTACATGCACTGCCCAAGAAGCAGCTTCTGGGTGGACTGCATACTCATTCTACCAGGGCCAAAGCTGCTACCACTGTGCAAGCATGTAGAGCCCCTGTCCTGTACATCTGCCAGGCAGCTACGTGGGCATTCCTCCATATATTCACAAAGCACTATTGTCAGGAGAGTCAGATTTGCAGGGAGGGGCATTTTGCCCGCTCTGTCCTGCAGGATTTTATGCTTTGAGTCAACCCAGAAATCCACCTACGAATTTCGTAGCACGCACTGCATCGCATTTTGCGATGCAAGGCGTTCTACGAAATTCGTTTTATCAATTAAATTGTTTACTTACCTGCAGTTATCCATATGCTGGTTTTTAGCACCCTCCACCCCGACCCTCCCACTCCCCGCCTCCCTGCCCCACCGTAACTCCCTCCACGGGCTGCGGCTGGTTATAGAAGGTAAGTAACTTGACCTTTCTTTAATTATTCTGAATTCCCTGCATCAATGCAGGGCACTGTGAAATTATATAATGCTAGGTTCATATATTCCTGAGAGCTTTTCACCAGAACGGACTCCTACTATCCTGGTGCAAAAAACAGATTGGTGAACTTTGAACATGCACCTCAGTTGCTTTGTGTGGCAGTCTCAATGCACTTTCATCAATTGGGGGACAGTTTATGGTTTTGGGAATATGAGAAGAATGAAAGACGAAGGAGGGAAAATTGTAGAAGTACTGACCTAAGCGTAAAGTCCACAAATATAATGGTGAATTGCGACTTGCCATCATTCGCTTTTTTTAAATTCAAAATGCACTGAAACGAAACTCATAAACTAGAAATCAAACACCACGTGTTATTTACATACTTTATTCATCTTTAAAAATACTTATACAAATGACGTTTCCGTTATTAAAATATATTCATTATAACACATTCAAATTCAGTGATCTCAGCATATTGAGTTTCTTTAAATAAAGATAGCATCTATATATATATCTATCTATATATATATATATATCTCTCTCTCTATATATATATATATATATATATATATATATATATATATATATATATATTGACCAAATCCTTCAAAAACGATTTCCCCCCAGAAGATCAGCCGCACCAGGTGTCCGCCACTCAAAACCACCAATCACAAGGCATCATATTTTATTAAAAAAATATATACTTATTGATTTGTAAAGTTATTTATATATATATATATATATAAATATAGTTACACATTCACCCTCAGTCACAAAGGCCAAACGTGGAAAAACATCCAGTCCATTTTGTGGACCCTGCATCGGCCACCCAGTTTTCTCTTTACGTCCATACTTTTTTCGGGGTATTTTACGCAGAATTTTCTTTGGGGTCAGGCAGATATGTTCCTAAGGGAAATCTAGTTCATTTTTCAGCTGCAAAGGCGAGTGCGTGAAACCTTGAGTTCTCATTAGCCAACAGAACTGAAAGTTTGTCAAACTCAACAATCTGAAAAGGAAAGTATATATGGTTAAGTTGTACCGAATATGACAAAGATTTTTAGCTTAACCATTGTGAGACAGTTTATAAAGCTTCTGCGTGAGGGCAGAATTGATGTGTTTACCAATGAATAAACACTTTTGAAAAAATAGATTTGATCATTATCAAGGCCTCACAGAACCGTATATATATCCTCATTTACAGGTCAACAGTCGAAGTAAACAAAATGCAAATGGCTGGATTTGTTTTACACTGGCACCGATTACAAGTTAAATGCAAGAAATGTAAACTTGCTGGGATTGTGTACTCTGCATTATTACCAGGCACTAGCAGATGGGAAGTTGACGTGTAGAATGCATTACAACAGGTGGGAAATGGTCGCAAAAATCATTTGTATTTATATTTCCCACTATTAGCACCCAATGCTACACAGGCGGCCGAATTTACAACGTTTTTGCATCGTGTTTGCATTACTTTTATAACGCCGACCCAATGCAAAATCCTTTTGAGGATCTACAAACCAACACAAATTGGTATTTTTGTTGGTTTGAAAGGAAACACGAGGCAGTTCTTTGCATTACTCTGGGTTAAGGGGGAGTTCAATGCTGTGGAACCACCCATAGTTTTTACGTGAAAACCCTATCTTCTAACAGTAGAAAGGGTTGTGCAGGAAAATTAATGCCACTTAAAAGCAGGCGTTAAAAGAATAAATGCTTTTATTTCTCCAAACTTTTCTCACTTTGATTGTGTGCTGAACTGTACAGGACACACACAAAGCAGGACAAGTTTAACAGTCAATCTAAGCATAGTATTTTGTACTGGAAGGGTGCCGATCCAGTACAAAACCTATGCTAGACTCACGCAGACATCTTTGCAGTATAGTGCAAGAGTGTGCCTGGCACCATGCAGCATGATTCTGTGCCAGCGCTGGGGACATCATAAAAGTACCATATCTCTGTAGCTGCAGCGCTTTCCTGCTCTCTCCTAATCATGCAACGCTGCACAGCAGCTTTGGGTGCTGCGCTGCTTTGTGTGACCGGTTTGAAAATATTGGCCTGGGTGTAAATGGTAACTCTGCTATGGAATTTCAGCACTAGATTTTGCGCTGAATGTTAATTTATCACACAGTAATAGCACACAAGCAGGAGGGCTCCAATGTAGAAGCCGATTGAATGAATTATATTGAAATTCACATCCTAATGTGATCATGGGTATGTCTGAGATGCCAGACAGCATAAGGACGTACATATGGTAATACCATTTGAAGGGTACCTAATCATTTAGCCTATTAACCCCCCAGGTTCCAACGACTCTTTCACTGATCACCTCATTGAAATCATCACAAGTAAGATTTCCTCCAATACCCCAGAGGTTTTCCTGGGTGATTTCAACCTGCACTGGAATGACACTAAAGATCCCTACGTCAACGCCATCAAAGACCTCCTAACCGACCAAGCCCTGACTCAAGCCTGCTCTCTGCCTACCCACTCAAAAGGGGCCACCTTGACTGGATAATTTCTAAGGATTCCGCAGTCAAGCTTATCTCCATAGACCCTTGTGACTGGTCTGACCATCACTCCATCTCTTTCATTTTACTCGGGACCTGCAAGACAAAGTCGTGTCAACTGGTGATTCCCAACGCTGGACCAGAGATACTAAGAACCTCGACCTTATGAAACTAGAGGCTTGCTGCAAATCTGACCTCCCCCCGCACATAATCACAGTCAGCAACCTCAATGAGCATTATTCGTCGTCTATTTCAAACATTCTGGACGACCTTGCCCCTCTAAAACTAAAAAGAACACAAATCATAGACAGAAACCCTTGGTTCACTGGCTCCCTCAACATGGAGAGGAGATCCCTACGGCAATCTGAAAGAATCTAAAGACAACACCCCTCTGCAACGCATCTAAAACTTCTCCGCCAGGCGAGAAACGCCTACAACAAGCACATCCCCAATTGCAAAAAAGAATATTTCAGATCGGAATTGGGAACGCCAAGAATAGACCCCAAAAGCTCTTTGAACTGGTCAAACTCCAATCTAATAAACTGGCTAAAACACCGAAAGAATCCCCCAAATCGCTAATATCGTCAGATGAATTATCCTCCTTCTTCGCTGATAAAATCACGGCATTAGGAATTGAACTCAGTACCACCACCTACTCCCAACCCCTTCCTGTCCAGCCCCATTCTTCCGCACCAACCATCCAGGCCTCTCCTAAAAACCAAGCCCACTGGACTGACTTTGAATACTATAACGAAGACTCCATCTAAAAAATCCTCTCTACCTTAAAACCAAACAACCACTTCAATGGCCCGCTACCTTCCAACTGCCTCGCTGCTGCCTCCAATCCATCGTTCCTTGCTGGACTGCAATTATCAACGCCTCTCTTTAGCAGGGCTTGATCCCAGACCCTTTGAAAGCCGGCCAAGTCCTCCCCGTTTCGAAAAAGCCTTCGCTGGAACCAGCCTCCCCATACAATTTCAGACCTATCTCCAATATCCCGCTATTAACCAAAGTATTGGAGAAGTGTGTACAACAGCAACTAAGTCAGCCCATCAACAACTTCCACCTACTTGATGACTTCCAATCTGGATTCAGACCAGGGCACAGCACTGAACCTACTATGCTCCACATCGTGGACGATGCCCTCCAAGCCCTAGACCAAGGCAAAACCTGCCTTCTAATCCTCCTTGGTCTATCCTCCGCCTTCGATACGGTCAACCATGAAAAACTACTTGAACGCATCAGATTCAGGATGGGTCTGGATGGCGTGGTCCTAGAATGGTTCAGGTCCTTCCTCCACAACCACTCTCAGAGATTCCTCATCAACGGCAACCTATCAGCTCCCACCCCGGTCACGGTCGGAGTCTCCCAAGGTTCAACCCTGTCCCCCACCCTCTTTAATCTTTACCTAAAGCCACTCACTGAAGTTCTCCGTACCGCCAACATCTCCTACCATATGTTTGCGAATGATACCCAAATATACATCAATATCTCTTTGCTGAAGGAGATCCTCTCCCTGAATGAGACCCTGAAAATGACTGTCCAATGGCTAGCCAATAACCAACTCAAACTTAATGCAAAGAAAACTGAATTTCTCCTAATCTCCCCTTCAAAAGCCAACCCGGAGATTCAGATGTGGATCAAGGCCATCACAGTCTTGAACTGCCCACCTACCATTGTAATCCTCGTTTGTAACCTGAACATGTGAGACCACATTAACTCGATGGCTAAAGTAGCCAGATTCCACTTGAGCTACCTTTGGAAGCTGAAACCTTT
This sequence comes from Lissotriton helveticus, assembly GCF_964261635.1. Lineage (NCBI taxonomy): Eukaryota > Metazoa > Chordata > Amphibia > Caudata > Salamandridae > Lissotriton > Lissotriton helveticus. Next base: position 1,216,035,926 of record NC_136069.1, read on the forward strand.
CATCAATGCGCCTGACTTAAAAATGGCAGTTCAAACACTAGTCATCTCTAGACTGGAATATGGCTGTTCCACCCTGACAGGATTACCCAAGATCTCCTTAGGGCCTCTAAAAACCTGCCTCAACGCGGCCGCCAGACTACTCACAGGTACCAGGAAGTTCGACCACATCTCGCCACACATGAAAGCGCTGAACTGGCTCCCTTTAGAGACCAGAATTCAGCTGAAACTGGCATGCATTATACATGAGGCTCTATACACAAACTCCCCTGCTTATCTGGCACAAAAACTAGTGATATCCAGAGGAAGCAGGAACTCCCGGTCCGCTAGAAACCTCTTACTCCAACCTGCCTCCTTTCAGAAAAAAAGAACCTACAACAGGGCGTTCACCGGAGCAGCACCAAGAATTTGGAACTCTCTCCCACCTGCCATCAGAAGAATCCCTTCTCTAGCACGTTTCAAAAAGGAGGCCAACACCTTCTTCATGGGTAAATTCCTCGTCTAAGGCCTGCCCTCAACCACCACATTGTGCCTAACTAATCTAAGACTACCGCTTTCCCAGATCACCAACTCCCCATGCCGAGAACATATGGGACCTTTGTTGTTACTGACTCTGACGGTGATTGTAACCATACACCTGTATCCCCTTCTTCCTTATGCTCCCACCACCCCGGCCCCTCGACATCCGTCTTATTGATTTTCTATATTTCTGCACTTTAAACCTTTTGTTTGTTCAACTCTGTATACCATTTAAAGCGCTCTGATAACTTCACAGGTCAAGTTCGCACTCTATGAAACACAAAAATAAAATAAATAAATAAATAAAAGTAAAACTGCTCCTGTTTGTAACATTATGGTAATGGGTAGGGGGACTTTAGAAAAAATAGTAATACTTCCTGGTTTCCTATATAATCTCCAGGGTTTACATGTTTTGCTGATGGCACCCTTTTCATGGAGCTGAATGAACACGTTACTTACCTTCAGTAACGATGTATGACATATGTTAGTTATAGATTCCTTACCTTAGAATTACCCCAACGTGTCAGACTGGATTCGGTGAAGTTATCTTAGCAGTAGCCCTGCACGTCAGTAGGTGGTGTCAGTTGACTCTGCGTCCGTCGCTGGCTACGTGTTCGCCGAGATGACGTTGCGATGTCTATTTAGATGCCGTCCGTGCGCGCTGATGTCAGTTCTGACACGACTTTCCACGCCAGGAGCGTAGAGTCATGCAAGACACTGACCACTGGAAGTAAATTTGCAGAGTGGGAAGGATGGGTGGGGCGGTAAGGAGTCTATAACTAACATATGTCTCTTACAGATACATCGTTACCGAAGGTAAGTAACTTGTTCATCTGAAAGAGACTGTTAGGTATATATTCCTTACCTTAGAATAGATACCCCAGCAATACCAACCCCAGAGGAGGGTCTGCAAACCAAGTTCACACCAGAAAGTCCTGGAGGACCGAACGGGCAAAATAGCCATCCCTCCTGACCTGGCTGTCCAGGCAGCAATATCCGGTGGATGTGTGCAAGGATGCCCAAATGGCTGCCTGAAAGATGTCAAGAAGTGGAACTCTGGAACTCCGCGTGCAAGAACACAGAGAAGAAAGGGGACTTAGAAGAAAGAGCTTGAAGCTCACTCACTCTGCGAGCAGAGGGATGGCAATACGGATAGCCGTCTTTAGAGTGAGGAGCAGTTGGGAAATGGCTCGAAGGGAGCACACATAAGATAAGACAAGGTTCAAGTCCCACTGGGGCATTACGAAGGGAGATGGAGGAAAGAGATGAGTAATGCCCTTAAATTACCTATTTACAATAGGGGACTTGAACAAATATGGCTGATCAGGTAGCCCGAAGAAAAGCAGAGATGACAGCAAGATAGCCCTTAAGAGTGCCAGGGAAGAGCCCTGCTGGGCCAAAGAAAGTATATACAAAAGGACCTCTGAAAGAGGGGCAGACAGGGGATCTACAGCCTTTGCTGTGCACCATACCACAAACGTATTCCACAGACGGGCGTATACCGTTTCAGTGGAAGGATGCCTGGCTGTCAAGATGATATTACAGACTTCGGGTGGAAAGTCAAAAGCTGTCAACTGTCACTGCTCAATCTCCATGCAAGGAGATGTGAGGCTGGACAGGTTTGGGTGAAGAACCCTCCCCTGCTGCTGTGAAAGAAGATCCTCCCGAACAGGCAGTCTGAGTGGTAGATCGATGTCCATGCTCAGGAGGTCTGGGTACCTGACACTTTGTGCCCAGTACAGAGCCAGAAGAATAACTTGGGCCTGGTCGTGCTTGATATTCTTCAGCACTGGGGGCTGAAGTGGTACAGGTGGAAAACCGTACGGGAGGCCGCAGTTCCACTCACGACAAAAAGTGTTGCAGAGCGAGCGTTGCCTTGGAAATGCCAATGCATAGATATTGTTGACATTAAGTGTTCTCTTCAGTGGCAAACAGATCTAACCAAGGCTCTCCCCACCGCTGAAAGAGACCTTGCACTACCTCTGAGTTAAGACGCCATTCGTGGTCTACCAGGCAGCTGAGTTCATCCGCCCTGGCGTTCTGAGTACCTGCCAGGTGTTGAACCACCAGGGTCATGCCCTGATATTCCAGCCATGTCCAGAGGCAAAGAGCCTCTTGACATACAGTCCATGACACCACCCCGCCCTGTTTATTGCAGTACTACATGGCGATGGTGTTGTCCATGAACACCAGCACCACCTTACCCTTTACAGAGGGAAGGAATGCCATCAGAACCAGACAGATCGCCTAGAGCTCCAGAAGGTTGATATGGAGCCCGGACTCCGCTGGAGACCAGATGCCTCTGATCTCTGCCTCTCCCAGATGGCCACGCCATCCCAGGAGTGACGCATCTGGTACTACTGTGACATCTGGTTTGGGAAGGGAGAGGGATCTGATTTGACCCAAGTCTGGTTCGTTGGCCACCACTGCAGTTGTTGTGCAGTTCTCTCCCAGATCTGAACATAGTCAGAAATATTCCCCTGATGCTGCGCCCAATGGAACTTCAGGTTCCACTGCAGAGCCCGCATATTCCACCAGCAGGATATAGGAGGCCATGAGGCCCAGCAGCCTCAGGGTCATCCTCACCGAAATCCTGGTTGGAGGCTGAAACATCGGTATCATAGCCCAAATATCCCAGACTCGCTGCTTGGGAGTATAGGCCCGAAACTGCACTGTGTCCAAAACAGCTCCAATGAAAGGGAGCGTCTGAGAGGGAGTCGGGTGTGACTCTGGAACATTGATAGTGAACCACAGCGAATGCAGGAGGTCCGCTGTATTATGGAGGTGAAAGATGACAGCCTGAGGCAAGCCCTCCTTCAACAGCCAGTCGTCGAGATAGGGGAAGACTGGAATCCCTGATCTGCGCAGATGAGCTGCGACCAACGCCATCACTTTTGTGAACACCTGAGGGGCACTGGTAAGGCCAAAGGTGAGCATGGTGAAATGAAAATGCTTGTGGCCTAGTGTGAACTGTAGATAGAGCATGTGGGCTGGCAGAACGAGAATGTCAAAATAGGCGTCCTGCAAGTCCAGAGCCACCATCCAGCCTCCGGGGTCGAGGGTAGACAGCACCTGAGTCACTGTTAGCATTTTGAACGTCTCCTTCCGGAGGAAGCAGTTGAGGGCCGAGGTCTAGAATAGGGTGCAGGCCTTTGACCTTCTTGGGCACCAAAAAGTAGCAGGAATAACAATCACGACCTACTTCTGGCGTTGGAACCCTCTTGATTGCTCCCTTGGCCACAAGAGCTGAGACTTCCTGGCGGAGAAGCGCCAAATGATCCTCCGACATGCGATCGAAAGACGGTTGCATGGAGGGATGGGTAGTCTCGAAGGTGAGGGAGCAGCCCCTTTGTAATATTTGCAAAACCAACCTGTCAGACGGGATAGATAGCTGGTGGGGGAAGTGATGGTGAATCCTGCTGCCCACTGGCCATTGGTGACCCTGAGAGGTTGGACTAGGAAGGCTTGAAGGCTGCTGCAGGGGGAAAGGGTGGACTGGCCCACCGCTGGTTCCCAGACTAGTGTTGCTTGGTCCCACATCCACGCAGAGGTTGGGCACCTTGGGTGAACAGGTGGCTGGACTGGGCTGGACGCTGTGGAGTGCCCCATCCGTAGCCACGAAAGGGGTGAAAAGCAGACTCAGGTGGATGGGACAACGCTGCAAGGCCCAAGGATCTGGCTGTAGATCAAGAATCTTTAAAGCACTCCAGCGCTGAGTCTGCTTTGTCACCAAAAAGGCGAGGGCCATCAATGGGCATGTCTAACAAAGTTGACTGGACATCCCCGAAAAGCCAAATGTCTTCAACCAGGTGCAGCGCCCAAGGGCTACCGACGTGGCAACTGTTCTGCCCAGTGAGTCGCTGGTATCCAGTCCACAGCGAATTATGAATTTTGCTGAGTCTTAGCTACCTTCAACTGCTTGGGAGAGACAAGCAGGGCCTCCCCCGGGCACTGAGGCAGCACCTGCGCCACCGTATCCCAGATGGTATGGGAGTATTGGCCCAAGAGGCACGCGGTAATCATGGACCGCAGCGCCAAGCTGTAGGAAGAGAACATGCGCTTCCCAAGATGATCCAGCTTCTTGGATTCCCTGTCTGGGGGAGTAGAAGAGAATGTGCACTTAAAAGAAGAGGCTTGGACCACTAAGATCTCAGGGGAAGGGTGTGCGGTGATGTAAATGGGATCGCCCAGAGCCGGGCTGTGGCAGCAGGCAATCGTCCGTTCCACAAGATCCCCTGTGCTGGCCTTGGACCAGGTGCCCATAAGGACGTCAGTGGGGGCTTCTTTGAAAGGCAAAATGGGATCAAAGGAGGTTGCTGCTGGTTGAAGCACCTCTGTCAGGAGAGTAGTCCTGACCGCCACTGAAGGGAGCTCCAGGCCCAAGGCCTCAGCTGCCCTTTGCACCACCACAGCATAAGAGGCTCCCTCCTCTGTAGCCACAGTAGGGGGAGAAAGCATGCCAAGGTCTGGGGAAGTGTCCAGACCACTAGCATCACCCAGGTCCTCTCTCCAGCCCGGCTCTTCAAGCTGGTCTGGTAAAGGGTCAGGTGACCCCTCCCAATCCTCATCACCTCCTTCTGGGCCATAGGGAACACCAGGGATGAAAAGGTGAACAAAAATACCCTCCGGCTTCTGATCCGAAGTCGATCTTCCATAATGGGGGTGAGGTTGGGGATGGCGCTGGTCAGGGGCACGACCGACGCCGAGGGCGTTGGCACCGGGGAAGGTCGATAGGCTTTGATCCGGATCCAGGCCCAGAGCCCCCCACCGGCACCGTGGGGCCCAGAGGTGCACCAGCGGAGTCGGGCTGCCCATAGATGGAATGAGGGCTTTGTAAAATGCATGAAGCTGGGCAGGGGCGCTCCAGCTCCAAGAAAGGGAGGGAGGCTCGGACTCGTTCCAGAACTAGGCACCGAAGACAGAGCCCTAGAGTGACGACACTCCGGATCCTGTGTCATGTCAGCCGACCAATGAGGAGAAAGAAAAGAGCGCCGGTGCTTCTTCACCTTCTTCTTGTGCTTACACTTACCTGAAGACTTGGAGGACTTTGAGTGCGACAAGGTGTGGGGCTCCGCGACTGGTCTCAAGACCCAGAATGACGCAGAGCTGACTGCCGGGTCTCAAAATAGCTTTCGAGACCTCTCCTGCAAAAACTTTGGATTCATGGCCCGGCAGTCGTAGCACGACTTCGGATTGTGGGTGCGCTCCAGGCACCAGAGGTACACAAAGTGTGGGTCCGTCACAGACATCAGTTTTTGATGGGCTTTGCAGGGCTTGAAGCCAGTCCAATGATGGGATATCCCTCGCACACCAGGAGTTGAAGACTCAAATAAGAAGTCGACAAAAGTTGAAAAAGCTTAGTCAAAAAGTGACTAAAGGGATAGCTCTCTCTGTATTTGCGCTAGGCTGGCACGGAAAAAGAAAGAACTCAGCGCGCAGGGGCGGCGGTTAAATAGACACAGCGATGTCATCCCGACTAACACTACACCAACGACGGACGCAGAGTCGCCCGACGCCACCTACCGACTCGCAGGATGTAGTTCTGAAAATTCTGGACTCGTGCAATAAACTTTGTCGTAGTATGACGATTTTGGTATCAAAAGACCGAAAATGGCTAGTACACTATGTATAAGCATTTTGGTCATATTCCAGTAACGATTTCACCTCGAAATCGTCATTTTCGTCCTGAAACCTTGGCTTCCATTTTGTGCACAGCAGCCATTTTGAGAGTTGCCCTCACATAGGCTTATAATACAGCTAAATTCGATTCCCAAGGACACATACACCTTAATTGACTTCTCTCTGACCTGGGCAAGCTGAAACCATTGCCCCAGGCCGAACCTGTTTGGTCAGTTCCTCTCCCAGTGGCCGAACGAGATAGCATCAAGGCACAACATGCCATAAACCCTTTTCATCGCGCACACACACCCTGCCTAATCTTGCTCACACCTGTCCCTGTTTCTTTACATATGTCTTGCTTTATGAAGAGGAGGTGCCCGTTTTCATTGGGGGTACACCGATATCTGATGAAAATGTTGGGCCTTGCCGGGTAATTTATTGTGGGCTGAACAAATTGGAATGTGGGCTTGTCATCATGACTCTGCTTTTTCTTTGTAGTGAAAATATGTGAATGGTCTACTGTAAATCCAAGAATGTTTGCCTGAAGCATAATATTTTGTATAAAAAGAGAAGCCTGGCTTTGTAAGATTGAGCAGTCTCCTGAGAATATACACACCGTGTTGTTGTACTTCTAGGACGCCTGTTACTTGGTTGCAGCCAATAAATTCGATCTTTGACTTCACCTAGAAGACTCCGAGTTTCTGTGTCTGAATCAGGAAAGTACTCGAGGTCTTAGGGTGTACCCTGACACCGCTGGGTTACCGGTTCGGTACCGGTTCTGAAAAACCCAGTACCTCAGAATTACTGCTAAGAAAAAATTCTCCAGATCCAGTCTGACACCTGGGGATAATTCTATGGTTAGGAATCTATAACTAACAATCTCTTTCAGATACCCTGTCTTCGACCTGCTATGGAATGGAGACAAGCACCAAATTGCCCTTACTAAACTACACTACTCTGGCACAGACAACTTAAGGGAAGCATTATAACATGACTGGAACATAGACACTATCAAATAGATTCATGAAGGTGCCATTCTGCGATTAGCAAATAGCAAAAAATTGCGATTCGCATTTTGAAAATCGCAGAATGGCATTCATGTAGAAATGCGATGCAAAAAAGCGATTCGCAATCAATCGCAATTGCCAATTGCGATCTTGCCACAATCGCTAATTAATCGCAGAATCTGCATTTTTCCTAGTAGAAATTGCGACCTCGCAATTAGCGATATCGCAAATAGCGATCTCGCTAACTGCGAGATCGCAAAAACGCGAAGTTGCATTTCGAGCCCACTGATGACATCACAACCAGGAAGTAGGCTTACCCCACCCACAAACAGAACACAGAGCCAGAGACTGGGAGCAGGATACTGAAGAGCTCCAAACCTTAGACTGTGCAGCACCCCAGCAGGACAAAAATCACCAAGATGTCCCAGGATGCAGCAGGGAGCAGTGGGCAGGAGAGGAAGCGAAAACTCAAGTTTTCAGAACTTGAACTGGAGCATCTGATTGAGGGGGTCACCAAGGACTATGCACGGCTCTTTGGCAAAGACTCCCGGAGGGTGCCAGAGGCAGACAAGCGCAGGATCTGGCAGCGCATCCGGGCTAAAGTTAATTCAGTAGGGATGACCCAGCGGTCAATAGAAGACCTTAAAAAGTGCTGGTACGACCTGAGAGGTCGGTTTAAGGAGGGTATTGCCGAGAGGTTTGGGGAGCGCCTGGCCACCGGTGGAGGGGAACCTGTAGCCACACCGAACACCCCATTGGAGGACCTGATAGAGGACACCATTGCACCAGAAGCTTGCGTGGGGGTCATGCAGCTGGACTCGTCTCGACCCAGCCAACAATCTGAAGGTAAGTGCCATGCGACTGTGACCCTGTCCCCCAACAATGCCCATGACTCCTGAGCTAGCAATATGACATCCCCAACAATGCAGCCCATGCACACCTGAAATGCCCCATTGCATTGTGGTAGTCGTAGTGAAATCATATCCCCCCAGTTAGCTGAACACAGCCAGAGCTGTAAATTCAAAGTGAATCCAAAAGCCAGTCAGGGAAAGCAAGCCTGCATGCATGTATCAACATTGCTTGTGCAAGATACATAACATTAATCATGCACCCTTTCACATTACAGGTGCAGTTGAGCAACCCAGCACAGATAGCGAGGCCCTGCACATCGCCGAGACCCAGGAGGACACTGAGGGTGAGGGCCAGTCCAACCAATGACCCGGTCCATCACAGCCACCAGCAGTTATTCCACCACCACCACCCCGTGCGGACAGGGCCACCCCTGCAGCCACAGGTGTGCAGCCAACACCCCAACAAACAGCCACAGCAGTGGTACAGGCCCCACCACCAGCGCCTAGGAGGCAGACGAGGCGCACAGCTGGAGCCAGATCACACACCAGCGCACTGAGGCGCCAGCAGCGTCAGGGCTCAGCAGGCACTGGCAGGGCACTCCTACTACCAGATCCAGGCCTGGCGATTGATCGCCGCATGCTGGCGGTGCAACGTACACAGGCGTGTCACCTGGCAGCAATTCACACCCAGCTGCAGGCGACAGGCCAAAATATTGCCCAAATGACCGCTGCTGTCAGAGAGAACAGCCAGCTGCTGGTAGCCCAGCAGGACATGACCCGCCGCCGCCACCGCCAACTACTGGCCGCCTATCGGCCTACACAAGATCAAACCATGTAGTTGGGAATGCAACATCACAGTTGGCACGCAGGTCACTTGCTATGCAGGGCCAGATGGTGCAGTGTTGCCAAGATGTGGCCAGGTCACTAGATCTGCTTACAGCAGCAGTGCTCGGCAGCCAGTCCACTGCCCATGGAGAAGCAGAGGGGCCTGACGACGTGAGCGAGATAGCGTCAACTAACAGCAGCGCATCCTTGCCACCGATGCCTGTACGTCGCCGCAGCAGCAGGCCAACAGCATCAACTAGGGCCAACACCGTCCCTCCGGACACAGATAGACAACTTGGGGCGTCTCGTCGTAACCGACAGTGAGAACTCAGACACTCTCAGGGAGGCCATGCAGTACACACCTGCAAGCCCACTACCCCAGCATGGGGAGGTATGGAGTAATACTCTCTTCATGAGACACCAACATTAGTAAAGGCCAATTTATTGTGCATGAACAATAAAGATGAATGGTCTGACTTGATTCACACTCATGTCATTATTACATTTGTCATGCATGAGTGCAGTGTTTTGTGAGGGGAATGGGTGCACTAGAAACAGTTAATAGTGATGTGGTTGCGGCGCCTGTGTCCTTCAGCAGGATTTGCTCCGCGTGCATGACGCACATGTGGAGGCGGGCGGTTGTCCCCTTCCCACTCACTGCCAGATATCTCCACTGGTATCCTGTGCTTAGTAGCAATGTTGTGGAGTATTGCACACACGGCCACGATGCGGCAGCAGACCTCAAGTGTGTATTTGATGGCCCCACCAGTCTTGTGCAGTATGCGGAAACGGCTCTTCAATAAGCCAAATGTCCTCTCAATGCAAATTCTTGTTCGTATGTGTGCAGTATTGTAACGCCGTTGCTGTGGAGTGGCAGGGTTGAGGTATGGGGTGAGGAGGTACTCACGTAGTCTGTAGGCGCTGTCACCTGAGTGTAAGAAGCACAGGGTGAGTGCCTGTTCTGCGCAGATACATGATCACAGTGTACTATTTGGGGGCATGTGTACTTACCTAGTAGGTGTCCTTCGCCAAAGTCTCCCCTGGCCAGTCGTGTGTGAATGCCGCTGTGCCTGAAGATGAAGGAGTCATGTGTGCTGCCCGGATATTGTGCCACTATGTCCGTGATGTAATTCTTGGCGTTGCACACCATCTGGATATTGAGGGAGTGGTAGGACTTGCTGTTGCGGTACATGTATTCCGTTTGTGCTGGTGGGCAGATGTGGATGTGGGTACAGTCAATTCATCCAATTACATGCGGAAAATGTGCGATGTTGTAGAATTTCAGCTTGGTGTCATTCAAGTCCTGTTGGGTGGTGGGGAATGATATGTAGTGGTGTAGCCGGGTCAGCATTGCATCCAGGAAACTCCTTAGGCAGCGGGACAAGGTGGGCTGGGATATCCCCCCTGCAACAGCAACTATCCCCTGGAAGCTTCCGGAGGCCAGTAGGTGCAGGCTGCACAATACCTGCACATGGGTGGGAACGGCATTTGTCCTCCTTGTTGGGTGCTGCATCAGGGGGTCTAGGTCCTGGATCAGCTTAATGATCATTGGCCCATTTAGGCGGTACTTAGCATAGATTTGCTCCCTGGTTTGGCCCAGAAGGGTGACCCGCTGACGGAATATCCGCTCCTGGATCCTACGTCTGTTCTGTGCTGCTCGCTGTAGCCTACGCCGCCTGACCACCATGTAGAGTCCTGGCATTGTGAGAGTCCTCAGGCTCCAGTGCATGTCCTTAAGTGTGTTTGGTCAGGCCTGCACCTGTTTGTAGTTAGCTAAAGTTTTTTGTTTTTTTTTCTTAGCTGGTTACCACCTGGTTTGGGTTCTCCTTAAATTGTGCGTCGCAAATAGCGATTATCTTGTTTTTCGCTATCTGCGATTTTTCTTGAATGGCGATTGCGAATATTTTGCGAGTTCGCAAATGATTTCGCAGAATCCATGGTTTATCGCTATTTTAAAATCGCAAATGGGCTTGTTCCAGGATTCTACGAATTTATTTGCGAACTCGCTATTTTGATTTAGCGATTTCGCTATTTTGCTATTTTCACTATCAAGAATTCCTTTGACTCAATTTGCGTTCGCAATTGCTATATCGCAGCTATTGCGATCGCAATTTGGCTTCATGAATCTATCTGTATCTTCCCAAGCTTCTAATCTGCAGTTTAGGCTGGTGGCAGATACATCAAAAAAGATGGAATGTAGGATGCTTTACTCCGTTGGTTGTCCCATGAGGATCCAGCCTCCATTTCTGAAGATTGCACACATATCTGAAGCTACTTTGTGGCAAACAGTGTTCTTAACACACCTTGTGTGACCTTTACAAGTTGCAGAACATGTGCACTTTCCCTGCAGTGAGGGCAAATGTACTGGTAGCTCTGTGACACAAATTGCTCAGATTAACTGGGTTGCAGGCTGCAGAGAAACTGAAATCCATAAAGTGCTATGCATCTGTTCAGAACTTGGAGCTGGATCGAAGCCAATCATGATCCTGCATCAGGCACTGCTGACTTTGTGTTGGGCTGTAAAATCCCTTGCCTGGCTCTGGAAAGCATGTGCCCATGCCCTTTGTCATTTACCCTGTTTGTGAGGTTGATATGTTTTTATTTTCCCATAATGAGCCCAAAAATCAAGCGGCCTCATAGTTGGGCCTTTCAGTTACAAGGACTTGAGAGCCACTGAACAGTGCTCTGATGTTCACCCCTATATATTATCGTGACTAATACCCCCTTGACATGCTTTGTGGTTGTGGTGGTAAAGTAATTTGTCGTTAAGAGACAGACCTTTTTACCTATAGCGATAAAAATGAGTGTTTTATAGGCCTCTCCTGTCTAAAGTTTTCTGCCACTGTGAGGTCTATGCCCAACCCCCCGACAAGAGGTCAATCATTTGCTGTGCAGGAGAAAGACTAAGGCAACTATCAACATTTTTTAGGGCCCAAGGTAGTATTGATGCTTCCATCCTGTTTGGTAAGCCCCCTTTGCCTATTACACCACCAGTGACTAGGTAAACATCGGCCTGCCTCTAGATGCCTCCATGGGATCTTGAGAATCTATCCCCTTCATTCCTGAAGAAAGCAGAGAAATAGCCAGTCAAGAACTCACTGACTCTAGAACGAGTGATTGCACTGCAATTGGTCAGGAAGCTTCCAAGTTATCCCTGCTTGATGCCTCGGGTCTGTCCCATGGATGCCAGAGCCATGTCCATGGTCTTGTGGGCACCCAGCGGTACTGGAAAATCAGCAGTGTCAGAGAGACAGAACCTTCATGGTAAAATTATCTGATGTGGAGGTAAAATTATTTGATATGCAGGTATTCCAATGGACAGGCACTAAAATCAACTTTAGTCCCCCAGGAGTGTGCACTCCCATGAACTGTGTGTGCTCTCCTGTGAACTATTCTTATTATGAAGCACTGTGTCAGATTGTAGTGTGTTTATCTAGGTACCTATATTGATACTCCTATTTCTGACCCTTGTCCGGTTATTAATTCACTAGTGTCCATACAACGGCACAGAAACCCGTTTTCAGATTAGGTCATAGCGCATGCTGTCACATTAAGCAAGCACTATTCCTCCAGCCCCCTAGAACGCACACCGAGTTCTCAAAACAAACCAACCCATCAGCAGACCTGGGAAATCCCCCGCAGCTATTGTTTTGATTTCGCTCGAGAACTCCTAAAAGGAATGTAAGAACGACCAGTCCTTATGACATTCTTACTGACGTCTTATGTCCATCCTTACGTCAAACTCGGCACCTTTCAGGTATAAATATACTGACGCTGTCCTAAGCAAAGACACGGTGGTGATGCGCTTGGAGTAGCGCTACTTGCCGGAGAGCCCAGCTGATGCAGGAAGAGCCCAGCTGATGCAGGAAGCCCACGGACGCTGCCCCTCCCTTTTGACGCGCTGAGAGAGACGCTGCCTTTTCTCCTGCCGAGAAATCCAGCCTCCGGCGTTTCCGGCTTACCTTCGCGGGTAACTGGGATATCGAGTCCTGAGAGAGAGATACCAGCCCTCCTGCCTTCTAAATCCCAGGTACTGAACTGACTAACCCCTTACAGAGAATTCTTGAGTCAGATTCTTGGCAAAACAAACTTAACTTAAACTGCTACTTACTTACTCCCTCCCACGTATTAGGCTTAGGTCAGGTACACCGGGGTAGGCGTAGTTAGAAGCACCAGTTGAGTACGATTAGTCAAATGTATATATGTATGTATATCTTTTATCCATTTTAAAGTATCATATGGCTAAGAAACCATATCAATGCTTTTACAGTATTATTTTATAATCCTGCTTTTGCTGTATGCACTTTACTTAACCTTAAGTATTGCAACTGTAGCGATTCATTTCTCTTGTATGAGAAAAAGAGACTGATCAATAAATAACATCTTTTATTGAACACGCCCATCTCTTCTTTCTCTACGAACTGGTGGAACTAAGTATGCACGTATTGACTGAGTAAAATAGCTGTCTTTTGTTTTCACACGACTCTGGAGATATACTCTTGATTAGGGAGAGCAAAGTTGTCATGTTCTATGGTTGTCAGAAACTAAATCCCTTCTTGTCTATCCAGGGAGGTTAAACTCCTCCTCGCCTATTCGAGAAAGTTTCTAGTGAACTCTGAGCTAGCTGGCACACAAAACTTAAGTCTAATATTGTCAGTAGAAGACCTAGTTAACCTCTGTCCTACGTCTATACTATTGAAGATATTATTCTAATGCGCAGAGCCTATTGGGAATATAGGAACTACACTACAAGATCCACATTGCCACGTCTGTGTGGGCTATTCTGGTCAATTTGGGAGATGGCATTGATTTTGGCCTTAGTGGTTTCTGTGAAAATGCACGAGAACTGTGTAAAAACTTCTGTCATTTTGAAGATATGTGCAATCTCTCAAACAAGTAAATCACACTCATACATTTCCCTCAGACTGTAAAATAATCTGAAACAGATATCAGTATTGTATTGAGCTTAGTACTGATATTGCAAGTTGCACTTCTGACTGCCAATTCAGTGACCTGTGTTTCTGGAACCCATTATTCACAAGAACCTTAAAATTTAAGCCTGGTGTTATAGGAAAACCTAGGGGACAATTCACAAAGGGAAACTTGCAAGTGAGTAAATCCACACATGTAACTTTACACTTACACGTTTGAGTTACTTTACTACTTTGGTCTATTCACCATTTCCAAGAGTAAAGTTACTCAAAAGTGTAGACTTATATGTCTTCAGCCCTGTAAATAGGTTTGGAAAAACGTAATTTACCACCATAATTTTTCTATAACTAACTTTACAACCGTATTTGTCATCCTGCACACTTTGCGGAACCCCTGCTACCAAACCAGAAACCTTCGCATGGAATGGAATATATTAGAACTACATGCACCTGAACAAAATAATGCACAACTGACACCCATTCCCTCACAACAACATTAATTCTGCCTACATCATAGGACCCTTGACCCTGTGACCAGGCAGGCCGCTCCCTCTGCCACCGCGCAGACCCCCTGTGTGATACTGCTGCTGCCCGTGTCATCTGCTGCCTCACCGCTGACTGGTCAACTACGTGCTGACCGCGTCCCTGGTGACTTGTTTCTCCGTTTTTTTGCCTCCGTGTTTTTGCCTCCCAATCTTCTGTACTGTGCCCCATGTTGTTTATTTTGACCTCGGTTTCTTTTTCTGTGCCCGCTGTGCCTGTCTCTCCCCCCGCCCCCTCTTGTACCACTGGTTTCCCGCCGCTCGTGTCCCTCGCGGCCCCGCCACCTCGCTACCCATTGGCCACCCCGCTCCCGCCTCCCAGCTGCTCCTCCCTCCCTCTCCCCCTCATATGGAGGCAAGCCCGTCCACGCGGGACCGCGCCCAGTGCCAGAACTCCTGGACCCCGCACCCCCCGCTACTCCAGACTACACTACGACTCAAAAACCCTCCACGCACTCAATACCGGACGAGCCCACCCCTGCTACCGGGCCACCCCGAAACGCACCGAAGGACCCTTCACCTGCCGCAACTGCAGCTACATCAGCATCCAGCCCGCCAAAACACCTGCCAAAGAACCCAACCACCTCCGCTGCATTCTCCTCAACACCCGCTCCGCCCGCAAGCACGCCATCGAACTCTGGGAACTCCTAGACTCCACCGCCCCCGACGTCGCCTTCCTGACAGAGACCTGGCTGAACGCCACCTCAGCACCAGACATCGCCATAGCCATCCCACAGGGCTACAAGGTCTCCCGCAAAGACCGCGACAACGGAGAAGGAGGGGGAATCGCGATCGTCCACAAAGACTCCATCAGAATCTCAACTAACACCGACGACACCCTCGCCACCGCCGAGCACATGCACTTCAAGATTCACACCGAACCCAACACCACCCTCAGAGGAACACTTATCTACAGACCTCCCGGACCCCGACCACAGTTCAGCGACACCATCACCGACCTCATCAGCACCCACGCCCTCGCCTCCACGGACTACATTCTCCTCAGGAACTTCCACCTCAAGAACAACAATGACGCCAACTCCACCACCCTGATCGACAACCTCGCCAACCTCGGACTCAAACAACTCGTGACGACTCCAACCCACGCCGCCGGACACACACTGGACCCCATCTTCTCCGCAAGCCCCCACATCTCCTTCAACTGCACCACCGAACCCCACTCGATCGACCACAGATGCGTCCACTTCACCTTCAGGAAACCCACCACACACAACCGCACCCAACAGCTGCCGCGCCGCTGCTCAGGCAAGGTCACTGAGGACCAACTGACAACCACCCTCGCCCGTAGACCACCCACCGACCCAGACACCGCCGCAACCAACCTCACACAGTGGATCAGCGACTGCGCCAACACCCTCGCCCCTCTCAAAACCTCCACAACCAACCACACCAACAAGAAAGCCGCATGGTTCACAGAAGACCTCCGGACCTCCAAGCACACCTGCCGGAAGCTGGAGAAGAAATGGCTCTACGACCGAACACCAGACAGCGACACAGCCCTCAAGAGCGCCACTCGCAGACACCACCAACTAATCAGATCCGCCAAGAGGACCGCCTTCAAGGACCGACTCGACAACAACTCACACAACACCAAAGAGCTCTTTAGCATCGTGAAAGAACTCTCCAACCCTAGCTACAACACCAACGACATCCCACCATCGCAAGACCTGTGCGACTCCCTGGCCACCTTTTTTTACTGCAAGATCACCGACATCCACGAAAGCTTCAACTCCGACCCCCCCCGCACTCACCCCCGAGCCCACCACCCATGCGATTATCACCCGCACCAAACGCCTGACCACCTGGTCCAGCATCAGCGACGAAGACACTATCAAAACCATGAACTCCATCCACTGCGGATCCCCATCGGACCCCTGCCCTCATCACATCTTCAACAAGGCCAGCGCTACAATCGCACCCCACCTCCGGAAAACCATCAACTGCTCCTTCGAGACAGCCACCTACCCGGAAATCTAGAAGCATGCCGAGATCAACGCCGTTCTGAAGAAACCCAAGGCGGACCCCAAGGACTTCAAGAACTTCCGGCCCATCTCCCTGCTCCCGTTCCCGGCGAAAGTAACAGAGAAGATCGTCAACAAACAGCTAACCCGCTACCTTGAAGACAACAGTATCCTGGACCCCTCCCAATCTGGCTTTCGCAGCAACAACAGCACCGAGACCACCCTCATCGCCGCCACTGACGACATCAGGACCCTGATGGACAAAGGAGAGACAGCCGCCCTCATCCTCCTGGACCTATCAGCAGCCTTTGACACAGTCTGCCACCACACCTTATCAACACGCCTCCAGGACGCCGGCATTCAAGAGAAGGCCCTGGCCTGGACCACATCCTTCCTCTCCGGAAGAACCCAGAGCGTCCGCCTCCCACCCTTCCGCTCTAAAACCACCAAGATCATCTGCGGCGTTCCACAGGGATCCTCCCTCAGCCCAACACTGTTCAATATCTACATGGCTCCTCTCGCCCACGTCGCACAGCAACATAATCTCAACCTCATCTCCTATGCCGACGACACCCAGCTGATCATTTCCCTCACTGAAGACCCCCACACCGCCAAAGCTAACCTCCACAGAGGAATGAGGGCCGTAGCCGACTGGATGAAGGACAGCAGACTGAAGCTGAACTCAGACAAGACGGAGGTCCTCATCTTCGGATCTGCCCCATCGGCCTGGGACGACTCCTAGTGGCCCACCTCACTAGGCACAGCCCCGGAACCCACAGACCACGCATGCAACCTGGGGGTCATCCTCGACTCCACCCTCTCCATGACCAGGCAAGTCAACGCCATATCCGCGTCCTGCTTCAACACCCTCCGAATGCTCCGCAGAATCTTCAAATGGATCCCTATCGACACAAGAAAGACCGTCACCCAGGCCCTCGTTACCAGCCGACTCAACTACGGGAACGCCCTCTACTCAGGAACTACTAACAAGCTCCTGAAATGACTACAACGAGTCCAGAACGCCTCAGCTTGTCTGATCCTAGACGTCCCCCGTCGCAGTCACATCACACCCCACCTGAGAGGCCTGCACTGGCTCCCCGTCAACAAGAGGATCACCTTCAAGCTCCTCATCCACTCACACAAAGCACTCCACAACACCGGACCTACCTACCTCCACAGCAGAATCAGCTTCCACACCCCCTCCCAAAGCCTCCGCTCAGCCAACCTCACCCTCGCTACAGTCCCTCGCATCCGGAAAACCACAGCCGGCGGAAGATCCTTCTCCTACCTCGCCGCCAAGACCTGGAACACCCTCCCAACCACCCTACGACAGACTAAGGACCTACTGGCCTTCAGAAGACTCCTCAAAACCTGGCTCTTCGATCAGTAGCAGCACCCCCCCCCCCCATGCGCCTTGAGACCCTAACGGTTATGTAGCGCGCTTTAGAAATGTAATGATTGATTGATCTGCTTTTCTTTCCTCTTTGTCTTGCCAGCCAGAAGCATGCAGTTCTCCCAGTCAAGAGAAAGAGACATTTCCTGAGGAAGGGATAGTCCTTGTAGTGAAATTTGTGGGGAAATACTCAAAACACTTACTTGGGCTGCCTCCATTTACCCTTAGTGGAACCCAGAAGACAGACATATAGCCGGAGATGACAGATTCTGTCAAACCATCAAGGGAGAAGGGCCACATAGTGCCTTCTACATATTACACTGCTATATGGGCTGAATTTATTCCAACAACAAAAATGTGGTATCAAGTAAGATTATAATTCCACAAACTCTCTCGCTCAGTAAAAGCACACCTACAGTCGCTCACCTATTCCTGTTCTTCACCCAAACCTAGACCTTTGAATTCCTACATTGCATAATTTTTGGAGCAGGAGTCATTTCAAATGGAATAGGGCAAACTACACGCTAGGTCTTGCAACATACCCACCTATGCACACAGGTATGTCCCTAAGCTAGCACACTATATAGGATTTCTAACACTATATTTCACAATATGTTTTGTAATGGCATATAATAGTAATAAAATGTAAACTTGACAATTATACTGTTACATTATCATACATATAATTTTTTTTAATCTTAGTAAGGCCCTCTGTTGTTGTCCCACCCACCAGCTGCCAAAACAGGAACTTCTGCTCCTAGCAGTGCAACTAAAGCTGCTCTGACACCATCCATCAGATGGATGGTACACACTGGTATGCAAAATGTATACTCTGTTATATTTGGATCTAACCTCTTCCTGTATTACAGACAGGCTAGATGTATGTCTTTAATCACACATCACTAACTGGCACCGTACTCTTTTATGTATGGCAACTGATTATTGTATTATATATTATCTTACAGATTTTCCCTCAGATTTGCCAATGTAAGGGTAACAATATAAAACACCTACTAGACTATGTCTAAACTTGCTAGAGAGCAATCCTTGTGGCTCTCAAAATGATTAATGATATCAGAATACAAAATGGAGGAACCACACCCAACTTCAGTGAATTTAGTTTTATCTGAGTTCACTATTTCTGAAAATGTTAAACTAGGGGATAACCAATCACACTCAAATATTCATTCTTTGTGTAGATAACAGCATTTTGTTGTAGAAATATATCGTTAAAATCATGCAAAGCCCAGCCAACACACTTTGATCCTTTCTTGGAACTTCATGAGTACTCTAATGTTGCCAATTTTTTTTATTATTATTTTCACTGAATCTTAGATCTAGACACATTCACAATAACTGAACACTTCTCGAACAGGCATCAAAGTTAATAAACAGAGAGCAGTAATATGAGATACTCTTCTGTCACCGCAACCAATCCGATCACAGGAGGCTGTGCGGATGTTGAGAGCCTATAATCTGTATCCACAGTCTCAAGTTCTAATAGTGAATCTCCTCAGTAGTACAATACTAAAGCTTCATAATACCACAGTGAAGTAACTGTGGAACATAAGAAAGGAAGGAAATCATTGAGCTGGGCTATCTATAATTTCAATAAAGTGCTCTTATCTATAAAAGGAATGAAGATTTGAGCATGATTTCTTATCCTGAGTGTAACAAGATCAATAATAATGAACTGAGATAATATTTCATTCACTGAAGTTGGGCGTGTTTCTCCCACTTTTGTAATCTGTTTATTATTAATTGGGATCGTAGAACAGTCTGACCCCCTGATGTTTAAGATCTAGTAATAAATTAATTTAGATTATGTGCATGTGCAATCTGAATTTATCATTGACACCCATTGTGTTCTTCTGGTCAAAGATTATTATAAATAGCATTTTCTTGCATAAATTACAATGACTTAGGCATACCAAGCATACCATAGGCATTACCAAGCAATAGCGATAATTATCGCTATTGCTTGGTTAGAGACAAAAATGTATCGCCAACCTGCGGCGATTTTTATTGCAGATAAACCTTGGTATTACCAAGGTTTATCGCAAATGCGATAAAAATCGGCCGCAATGCATGAATATCGCTGAAAAGTCCGCGATATTCAGGCATTACCGAGCTAATGCTCTTAGCCATGTTATCCACCTCCCATTGGATAACATGGCTAAGAACTGCTCAGGGCAGGTGTTAGCTTTTGGAGATATTCGCGCTTAGTGCGAATATCTCCAAAAGTTGGTAATAGGAGATAGCGATGTTAGCGACTGTTTCCAGTCGCTAACATCCTGGCACGCCCACTTTGCATGTCATTAGTGATAAATTTCTCTGACATGCAAAGTGGGGCCCAAGATGGTCGCTATCTCCTACTAGCTGTCGCTAACTGGTGTTAGCGACAGCTAGGCAATAGGGAGATAATTTTATCTCCGCTTTCTTGGCTTTTAAAGCCAAAAAAGCAGAGATAAACCCCCTTGATAATATGCCCCTTAGTTCCCTATATATGTCTCTCCTTTTCCTATCCCTATTGTCCATATTGAGACAATCACCACAGCTGACATCTGGAGATATCTTGGCAGCAGCTATTAGGCCTTCTACCATCCATATGTCTTGTGAGTCTGGCACCCCCGGATCTTAACATCTACATCTCACCATTAGTACATTCACTACTTCATTTGTCTCAATTTGTTTTAAATATAGCTAATGGTAAAATGCAGTCCTAATGTGTCAGAATTTGTGGTCTTGATTTTCATAGCTTGACAATATTGATTACACATAAATCATATTTCTATGGCTACTGAAGCTGGATTCATTTGGGAAACACCAACTACAGGTTCAGGAGGTGACTTCACTAGGCGCCTCCAGAAATCTATTCTCTGTGGCTGGAGTATATTATAGATATAATAATTCCATCCATGGATTAGGCCTTAATTTAATATCTTTTGTTTAGGCTCAGATGCTACTAATTTTAATTATTTATTTACAGAAAAAGATTTATGTACGTACTGTGCTCAAAATTGTTTTTTTGTGAGTAAAATTTTAATTTTAATTATTTTAAATAAATTTTGTAACGGTTTGTATTTTATTTATTTTTGTGATGTTTGTTTCTTTGCAGGTAGGGAAGTTAGTTTTATTTTTTAATTTAAAGTTTTTTTAATGTTGTTTAGTATTTTAGTTTTTTCATTAAAATATATAGTATGTATTTTTATATATTATATGATTTCATCATTTTCTGTTATCAAGTATTTGAATATTTTTAACAAAACAGTTAGTGTGAGGATGTCATATACGACGCTTCAGGACTTTCTGTCCCAGCATTTCTTTGTACACTCAGCCAAAGGTGTGAGAGGGGGGCAAAGGTAGTGAGCCCTTCTTTCCTGGCCCCAGAGAACTTAAGCACATTTCATCTCCTGCAGCGTAGGATGCCATAAACAATGCTACAGGACTTGGCATCCCAGGATTCCGTTGGACACTCAGCCACAGGTGCGAGAGGGGCGGAGGCCCTTTAGCCCTCCTTTCCCAGCCGCAGCGGCCTTAGGCGCATTTCATATCCCAAGGCACAGGACGCCATACACAATACATCTGGACTTTGTGCCCTAGGATTCCTTTGGGCACCGAGCCCTTCTATCCAGGCCGCAGCGCTCTTAATCGCATTTCATCTCCTGTGGAACGTCATGCATGATGCTTCAGGAATTCATGTCCCAGGATTCCTTTGGACACTCAGCCACAATTCATCTGTGGCGCAGGACAGGCTCGGGACACAACTGGGTGCTGGACGGGCCCAGAGCGGGCCCTTCTGCGCCAGTCAGAGCCCATGGGAGCTTGGGCTGGGTCACCCTTCTAATGACTGAGGACTCACCTGGAGTACAGACCAAGATGGGTAAGCGAAAATCTCCCTGCCCCTCTAGTCCTGCTTCTTCTAAATGACAGTGGAAAGGCTCCTCTATAATTTCATTTAGCACCTCAGTGGTTGGGGCTTTAAATGAGAAAATACTTTCTGTAGAAGAAGAACTGGGTCTAGGGGACGATCTGCTAGTACCATCCACCAATACTCAACTTAAGGAGGGGAACCTGGTGATGAGACAGGTCTGATCATTAAGGGCCTGATTTAGATCTCAGAGGTTGGATTATTCCAAAACAACAGAGATAGATATCCCATCGAACTAAATATAAATCCCATAGGATAGAATGGGATTTATATTTTGGGAGACGGGATATCTGTCACAGTAGTGACGGAGTTACCCATCTGCAGAGATCTAAATCAAGCCCTCAGAGAGCCTTAGAAGGCTCCCGGTAGGAGACAGATCCTTCTTCATTCATCACAGTGGCAGATATTCTAAGATAGAGACATCTATTAAAAGTTTGGGCTTTCAGTCAGTTAAAAAAGCAAGCACAATGGTTAATGGGGTACACATTTTTCACAACCGCCTAGTGAGATTCCTGGAGAAAACATTACCCAATGTCAAACAATCTCTCCCCAAAAATCCTTTATGCACCCACAAATTATAAATGTTTAAGAATGTGGGACAGGAGAATCTTTTGAATGTTGCATCCAGAGGGCAATGTGAGAGAGGTTTTCTCACTAAGTTAGATAAGGGTCCTGATTCTATGCGTCTTTTTTCCCAGCAAGAAAAATTCATACAGAAAACTCCCCCAAAAACAGGAATTCTCAAGTTATCTCCATCACCACCCAGTTAGATCAACCCACATTGAGATCCTGGAAAGCAAATGGGAATCCTCAAACTACGCCTTTTTTTAGTGAACCAAACCCCACAGATACTCTACATCTTCCACCAGATTTTACACCTTTAATAGCCACCTTACTAGAGTTCCACCATTGAGAGCAGGAGTAAGGGTAACTATGCTTCAATTTAAAAATAAAGTTGTTGTGTTGTGTAATAGTCAAGTGGGAAAAGGACATTACCTAGCTGCACACGTGAATTTGGTGAGAAGAACAGAATGAGTGGGCAGTAGGGAGAAAGAGTGGGAGAGTGATTGTTTTGGTATTAACTTTGATCAACCAGATATTGCAACAAAATTATCAGAACAACTCCCCACCTGTTAGGATTAAGATACTCCCATTAGGCTACTTTTACCCACCAGCAGGCTTAATTTGTTGTTGGGAATTGTAAGGGGCATTCAGGAAGATGCCAAGCCAGCAGTACACAGCCTTGCAGTTATCAAATAGATTTCAGGCACTTAACTCACTTGATAGTAATGACTGATCGCATATTCCAGACAGAATTTTTTTACCTCTGCAAAATATGAAAGCTCCTTTGATAACAATTCAGCTATCTGCCAAAGGAGGAAATCCAAATTTACTCATCAAGCTTTTGTGCTGGAATCTAGCTGGCCAGGGGAATAAGCAATCAGATACAGCAACTTTACTAAAGGTTATAACATTGTTGGGTAGCAGGAAACATTGCATACAGTCAACTCCTTTCATATGGAGGGTTATATCTCGTTTTTTTTCCTGCTACACCATCTGCGTCTGGTAGAGTGGGGGTAGGAACGTCAACTCTTAAATCTTTAGGCATTATTTGTAAAACATCCCAAATTGATACCGGAACCTCATTTTGTTAGCGGTCAACTTAAGTTTTAAAAAAGCCCCAAATATTTTACTGCTTAACTTCTACAACGCATAAAGAGTAGGTATTCCAGCGTCGTTCATCTAGATCTGTTATCATACCTGTCTTTAAAATAGGGCAGAGGGCTGACCTGCAATGCACAGGTCCAGCTTGCCTATTGACTCTGGGGTCAAAGTTTTAGACGGGTCATCCTGGTTAGATTAGCCACTTGTTTGGAAGATAATATGGTTTTAGAGCAGGCCAGGGTACTCTGCATCAGTGTTTAAACGTACAGATGACAATAGGAAAATATACATTTGCAAAGTGTGGCACACTCCATATGGCGTTTGTAGGGAGCTGGCTCTTAATGTAGTATACCAAAAAGAGGTATGCTGTTTAAAGAGTCCAGGTATCCCTTTGAGTGGACAGGGGCCTGCTCTAGCAATCCCAATGTGTTCTATCTAGGGTAGTGTGGTCGAGCAGCCTTAGGCTTATCAGAGATGAGTGTTAGACATTTATTGCACAAACAGAGTCAATAAATGATACACACACTCAAAAAGAAGATTCACACCAATTTACTCTGTGCTCAATATACGCCCCAGTTTTAGACAGTTCTGGTATCTTTGATTTTTTGTCAACCGAGTTATCACTCTGGTCGGCACTGTATGTGACTTGTGCGGATTTAAATCTAAATGGAAGTGGAAGATTCCCAGATAATGCGAGGGACAGCTATGCTGGGCGTAAACCACAGTCTTTCAGAGCCTTGAGGAGGTAGTGGGCCTTGTTGATGTTTGGGCTAAACTAAAAACCTCTAACCCTGGGTATACCTTCTTTTAGGCTCGTATTGGTTCCTTCGCAAGGTTGGATTATTTTATTTGTGACAAAAACTTTATTAAAGGGGAGCCAGATAGAATTATTTCCTAGGTCAATTTTGGATCATAACCCTTTGGTGTTAGAGCTTTCTTTGTAGGGCCTTAGAGTCCTAGAAGTTGGTCCTTTGAAAATGGCCTCTTGATGGACCCAGACTATGTCAGACATATGAAAGTGTGGATCCCGAATTTGTTTTATATAAATAAACGGAGTGCTCCCATTGGGATGGTCTTGAACAACTTCAAAGCTAGGGTTAGAGGAGAAACTCTCAGGCTCAGCTTAAATCACCAGAATCAGTCAGTCTTGTACTAGAGTGCTAAATCAACATTTCAGCAATGCAGAGGCTGAAATAATAGCAGCTGTATCCCCCAGAATGGATCACTTCCTCGCTCTTTGTCAAATTGTTACTTTAAAATCAACATTGAATGAAATTACGGCTAAAAAGACTCCTGGAATTTTTTTTGCCAGGAAACAAGAGTGCTATGAATATAACGAAAGGTTAGGGCACACAATTGTGGTGCGGACCAGACAAAACATGGCAGCGGGGTGCATCAGTAAAATAATGAACGATCAGGGGTAGTAGCATCCAATCAGGATGGTATACGGGAAGCTTTTCGTAGGTATTATAAAAAATATTTATAAAGCACATACTCTTTCAGGGAAAGAAAATCAGGAGCAATTTTTTAACTTGACAGTTCTAGAAAAAGGTACTCAGGATGACCCGGATTTCCTGGGGGAAGAGTTCTCTGTTGGTAAAATCCAAAAACCACTGCAAGATCTTCCCTCAGGGAAAGCTGTGGGTACCAACCAGATTTCCCTAGAACTTTATGAAGTATTTTCACTGGCATTACTTGCTGATATGAAGGAGCTCTTTTTTCAGGTTAAGAAAGGACACTGTCCTCCTGGGCTGCAGCGAATATTATAGTTTTTTTTTTTAAACGGAAAGCCCAAACAACCCCACCTTGTACAGGCCAATTACCCTAATAACTTACGATATAAAGCACAAGTTACTTACCTTCGGTAAAAATATATCTGTAAGAAACATTAGTAGTGATAGATTCCTTATCTTAGAATTACCCCCAGGCGTCAGACTGGTTCCAGGAAGTTTTCGTCAGCAGTACTCCTGCGCGTCGGTAGGCGTCGTTGTGCGGCTCCGCATGAGTCGTTGGCGCCGGGATGACATAGCTGGAGCTACTTCGACGCGCCCACGCGCGCTGACGTCAGTTCTGTACACGACTTGTTGCGCCAGGAACACAGAGCCATGCAAAAAAATGACCACTGGTGCCATGAAATAGGGCCCTGAAAAGGATGACCGTAACCGTAGAATCCGTTCACAGAAGAGGGAGGATGGTTGGGGCAGTAAGGAATCTATCACTGCTAATGTTTCTTACAGTTATATCGTTACCAAAGGTAAGTAACTTGTGCATCTGAAAGAAACACGTAGTGATAGATTCCTTATCTTAGAATAGATACCCCAGCAATACCAACCCCGGTGGTGGGTCTGCGAACCAAGATCACACCAGAAAGTCCTGGAGAACAGAACGGCCAAAGAAGCAGTGTCTCCGGACTTGGCTGTCCAGGCAGTAATGCTTGGTAAATGTGTGCAGCGAAGCCCATGTAGCTACCTGACAGATGTCATGCAAGGGAAATCCACATCCCAAAGCAGTAGTGGCTGCCGTCGACCCTGGTAGAATGGGAGCATAGCCCCGCTGGAGGCTCCTTTTTAGCCAAAGAATAACAAGCCTTAATGCCCAGAACGACTCACCGAGAGATGGTCCGCTTGTGCACGGACCGACCTTTCTTGGCGCCCAGGTAGCCAAGAAAGAGCTGGTCATCCACCAGGAACAGTTGTGTGTGGTTCGGATAGAAAGAGAGCGCACGTTTTGGGTCCAGACGGTGGAGCCTCTCTTCCTCTTTTGAGGGATGCAGAGGCGGAAAGAAGGTGGGCAAAGTGATGGTCTGCCAGATGTGAAAGGCAGAAAGGATGGACGGGTCCTTAGAACAACTTTGTCCGGATGGACAGAGAGAAAAGGAGGTGTAGAAGAAAGAGCCTGGAGCTCGCTCACTCTTCTGGCAGAGGTGATGGCAACCAGGAAAGCAGTCTTTAGAGTGGGAAGACGAAGAGTACAGTTGTGAAGTGGCTCAAAAGGAGCACACATCAGAAAAGTCAGAACTAGGTTCAAGTCCACCAAGGCATCACAAAAGGGACAGGAGTGAACATGTGCATAATGCCTTTCAAGAATCTATTTATAATAGGGGACTTGAAAAGGGAAGGCTGATCCGGAAGCCGTAAAAAGGCTGAAATGGCCGAGAGATAGCCCTTGATAGTGCCCAGAGCAGAGGCCTGCTGGGCCAAAGATAGAAGAAATAGAAGGACCTCTGAAAGAGGGGCAGAAAGGGAATCCACAGCCTTTGCTGTGCACCATGCCACAAATGTATTCCACCTGCAGGCGTATACCACTTTAGTGGAGGGACGCCTGGCTGCCAAGATTACATCACAGACTTCGGGAGGCAGGCCAAAAGACGTCAACTGCCACCGCTCAATCTCCACGCAACGACGTGGAGGCAGGATAGGTTTGGGTGGAGAATCCTCCCCTGCTGCTGCGACACAAGATCCTCCCGAAGAGGCAGGCAGAGCGGGGGATCGATCGCCATGCTGAGTAGCTCGGGATACCTTACTCTTCGAACCCCGTCCGGAGCCACAAGAATAACTTGGGCCGGATCACGCTTGATCTTCTTCAGCACTTTGGGTAGAAGTAGTATAGATGTATAGTCAACTAGCGAGTGCCGCCTTGGAAATTCCAACACGCAGAACTGGGGACATTGCGTGTTCTCTTCGGTGGTGAATAGATATAACCAAGGCTCTCCGCACTGCTGAAAGAGACCTTGCGACATGTCCAAGTGCAGACGCCATTCGTGATCCATCATGCAACGACAGTTGAGTTTGTCCGCCCTAGCGTTCAGAGAACCTGCCAGGTGTTGAACCACCAGGGACATGCCCTGATGTACCAGCCATATCCAGAGGCACAGAGCCTCCTGACATAGGTTCCACTACCCCACCCCGCCCTGTTTGTTGCAGAACCACATGGCAGTAGTGTTGTCAGTGAACACCTGCACTACCCGCCCCACGACAGAGGGAAGGAATGCCTTAAGTGCAAGTCCATCGGCCGAAGCTCCAGAAGATTGATATGGAGTCGGGCCTCCACCTGAGAGCAGAGGCCTCTGATCTCCACCTCTCCCATGTGGCCGCCCCATCCCAGAAGGGATGCGTCCGTCGCCACTGTGTGCTCCGGTTGGGGAAGGGAGAGGGATCTGCCATTGACCCAATCTCAATTTGTGACCCACCACTGCAACTGTCGTGCAGTGCCCTCCGAGATCTAGATGTGATTGGACAGGTTGCCCTGATGCTGTGCCCACTGGAACTTCAGGTCCCACTGCAGAGCTCGCATATGCCATCTGGCATGATCAACTAACAGGATGCAGGAGGCCATCAGGCCCAGTAGCTGGAGGGTCAATCTGGCCAAAACCCGGGATAGAGGCTGAAAGATCGGAATCATAGCCTGAATATCCCAGACTCGCTGCTCAGGAGTTCAGACGCCATTCGTGATCCATCATGAACCTGCCAGGTATTGAACCACCAGAGTCACGCCCTGATGTTCCAGCCACTGCCAGAGGCGCAGAGCCTCCTGTCAAAGGGTCCACGACCCCACCCCGCCCTGTTTGTTGCAGTACCACATGGCGGTGGTGTTGTCCATGAACACCTGCACTACACTCCCCCGGACAGAGGGGAGGAATGCCTTCAGTGCTAGACGAATCGCCCTCAGCTCCAAAAGGTTGATATGGAGCTGGGACTCCGCTGGAGACCAGAGGCCTCTGATCTCCGCCTCTCCCATGTGGCCTCCCCAGCCCTGGAGGGACGCGTCCGCCACAACTACGTGCTCCGGCTGGGGAAGGGAGAGGGATCTGCCACTGACCCAATCGCGGTCCGTGAGCCACCACTGCAACTGTCTTGCAGTGCCCTCCGAGATCAAGACATGGTCGGACAAGTTGCCCTGATGCTGGGTCCACTGAAACTTCAGGTCCCACTGCAGAGCCCGCATCTGCCATCTGGCGTGATGCACCAGAAGGATGCAGGAGGCCATCGGCCCCAGAAGCCGCAGCGTCAACCTGACCGAGACTCGGGATAAAGGCTGAAAGATCGGAATCAGAGCCTGAATATCCTGTATCCGCTGTTCGGGAGGATAAACCCGAAACTGTGCCGAGTCTAGAACCACTCTGATGAAGAGGAGCTTCTGAGAGGGACACAGGTGCGACTTTGGCACGTTGATGGAAAACCCCAGCAAATGCAGGAGGTCGGCCTTAGTCTGTAGGTGGGAGACAACTGTCTGGGGCGAGCCCGCCTGCCACAACCAGTCGCCGAGATAGGGGAAGACTGAAACCCCCGATCTGCGCAGATGAGCTGCGACCACCACCATCACCTTTGTGAATACCCGAGGGGCGCTGGTAAGGCCAAAGGGGAGCACAGTGAACTGAAAGTGCTTGTGGCCTACCGTGAACCGTAGGTAACGCCGGTGGGCCCGCAGGCTGGAGATGTGGAAATGGGCGTCCTGAAAGTCCTACGCTACCATCCATTCTTGCGGGTCTAGAGCAGACAAGACCTGAGCAAGTGTGAGCATCTTGAACTTCTCCTTCCGGAGGAAGTGATTTACGTTCCGAAGGTCTAAGATAGGACGCAGGCCCTTGTCCTTCTTTGGAACCAGAAAGTAGTGGGAATAACAACCAAGACCTACTTCTGGCGTCGGAACGCGCTCAATGGCCCCCTTGGCCAAGAGGGCTGCAACTTCCTGCTGGAGAAGTGCCAAGTGATCCCCCGACATGCGGTGGTACTTAGGTGGCATGGCTGGAGGGGTTGTTTCAAAGGGGAGGGAGTAGCCCCTTCGTACAATTTGTAGCACCCACTTGTCCAATGTGATGTTGCGCCAGTGAGGGAGATGATGGAGAACTTTGCCGCTCACTGGCGTGTGGCGGGCCTAAAATACCAGACTAGGAAGGCTTTGCAGTGGATGCTGCGGGGTTGGAGGTGAACTGACCCGCCCGCTGGCCCCCTGAACTGCTTGGACGGTTTCCACATCCGCGCTGAAGTTGTTGCTGTGGTGGCCTGTGGCCCTGCGAACGCGGTGGGGCACCCCTTCCGTGGCCACAAAAGGAGCAAAAAGCAGAAGGCGGAGGAGGCTGAATGGCCGACAGGCCCAAGAACTTGGCCGTAGCCCGGGAGTCCTTAAAGCGCTCCAACTCACTGTCTGCTTTAGAGCCAAAGAGGCAAATGCCATCAAAGGGCATGTCCATCAGAGTGTTTTGGACATCCGCTGAGAAGCAAGTTGTCCTCAGCCAGGCATGGCGCCTAAGCGCCACCGTCGTGGAAATCGATCTGCCCAGTGAGTCGGCGGTGTCCAGCCCACAACGTATGGTGAACTTAGCTGCGTCTTTCCCAGCAGCAATAGCCTGAGAGAGGACTGCCTGGGCCTCCTCCGGGCAGTTGGGCAGTACCTGCGCAACCGTGTCCCACAGAGTGGGAATAATGGCCTAAGAGGCATGCATTGTTTACCGACCACAGCCCTAAGCTGGCAGATGAAAACAGCTTCTTGCCAAGCTGCTCCAGCTTCTTGGATTCCGTATCCGGAGGGGTGGAAGGGAATGCGCTCTGGGAAGTAGAGGCTTGGACAACCAGGCTCTCAGGGGTGGGGTGTTGGGAGAGAAAGAGGGGGTCGCCCGGAGCCTGGCGATGGTGTCGGGCCACGTTCCTGTCCACAGGAGCCCCTGTGTTGGGCTTGGACCAGGTGCCCAAAAGAATGTCAGACAGTGCTTCATTGAAGGGCAGCAAGGGCTCCGAAGAGGTTGCCGCGGGCTGGAGCACTTCTGTCAAGAGGTTAATCCTGATGACCACTGTAGGGAGTACGAGGTGGAGGGCCTTGGCTGCCCTACGCAACACCAATGTGTAGCTGGCTCCCTCCTCCGTAGCCACGGTAGGAGGAGAGAGCATGCCAAGGTCAGGGGAGGTGTCGAGACCACTGACTTCCCCCAAATCCTCTACCCAGTCCGGATCATAAGCACACTCCTGTGCTAAAGGGTCTTCAGACCCCTTCCAATCCTTCCCTTCCTCTGAATACTGTGGAACAGGCTGGAAATAAGGTGGAGGGACATAGGGCAAAAAGGGCCCCATCGGCGTCGGAATTGGAGCCGGGCAGCGCTGATACAGCACCGTGTCCGGGTCGGGGTTGAACCTGGGGACAACGTCATCCCAAGGAGCAGCTGATCTTCTTCAGCACTCTGGGCAGAAGTGGCATAGGCAGAAAGGCGTACAACAGACCGCAACTCCAATCGCGACAAAAAGCGTCACCGAGCGAGTGCCACCTTGGAAATTCCAACGCACAGAATTGCTGACTTTGCGCGTTCTCTTCGGTGGTGAATAGATCTAACTAAGGATCTCCCCAATGTGAAAAGAGACCCTGCACGACCTCTGAGTGAAGACGCCATTCGTGATCCATCATGCACCTGCGGCTGAGTTCGTCCGCCGTGGCGTTCAGAGAACCTGCCAGGTGTTGAACCACCAAGGATATGCCCTGGTGTTCCAGCCCCTGACATAGGGTCCACTACCCCACCCACCCTGTTTGTTGCAGTACCACATGGCGGTGGTGTTGTCCGTGAACACCTGCACTACTCTTCCGCGGACAGAGGGAAAGAATGCTATCAGTGCCAGACGAATTGCCTAGAGCTCCAGAAGGTAGATGTGAAGCCCGGACTCCGCCAGAGATCAGAGGCCTCTGATCTCCGCCTCCCCCATATAGCCGCCCCATCCCAGAAGAGATGCATCCGTCACCACAGTGTGGTCTGGTTGGAGAAGGGAGAGGGAACTGCCATTGACCCAATCCTGGTTTGTGAGCCACCACTGCAGTTGTTGTGCAGTGCCCTCCGAGATCTGGACCCAATCGGAGAGATTCCCCTGATGCGCACCCACTGGAACTTCAGGTCCCACTGCAGTGGCCGCATATGCCACCTGGCATGATCAATCAGCAGGATGCCAGAGGCCATGAGGCCCAGCAGCTTAATGGTCATTCTGACCGAAACCCGGGATAGAGGCTGAAAGATCGGAATAATAGCCCAAATATCCCGGGCTCGCTGTTAGGGAGGATAGACCCGAAACCATCCGATGAAGAGGAGCTTCTGAGAAGGAATCAGGTGCGACTTTGGGCACATTGATGGGGAACCCCAGCGAATGCTGGAGGTCGGCCGTAGTCTGGAGGTGGGAGACGACTGCCTAGGTCAAGCCCGCCTTCAACATCCAGGGCGTCGAGTTAGGTGAAGACTTAAACCCCTGATCTGCACAGCTGAGCAGTGACCACTGCCATCACTTTCGTGAACATCCAAGTGGCGCTGGTAAGGCCAAAGGGGAGCACTGTAAACTGAAAGTGCTTGTGGCCTACCGTGAACCGCAGGTAACACCAGTGGGCCGGCAGGAGGGGATGTGAAAATAAGCATCCTGCAAGTCAAACGCTACCATACAGACTTCCAGGTCTAGGGCAGACAAGACCTGAGCAAGCATCAACTTCTTGAACTTCTCCTTCCAGAGGAAGCGATTGACGTCTTTGAGGTCCAAGATAGGACACAGGCCCTTGTCCTTCTTGGGCACCAGAAAGTAGTGGGAGTAACAACAACTACCAAGTGAGCCGTAACTTCCTGTTGGAGAAGGGCCATAAGATCCTCCGACATGCGGTGGTATTGCGGTGGCATGGCTGGAGGGGTAGTCTTGAAGGGGAGGGAGTAGCCCCATTGGACTACTTGCAAAACCCACCTGTCCGACGTGATGGTGGGCTAGTGGGAGAGGTGATGGCGAATCCTGCCGCCCACTGGTGTGTTATGGGCCTGAAAGGTCAGACTAGGAGTGTTTTGGAGGCTGCTGCAGGGGGGGGGGTGGACTGGCCCGCCCGCTGGCCCCCGGAAACATGACAGTTGTTTCCAAGTCCCCGGCTGAGCGAAGGTTGGGTAACTTGCTGCAGCCTGTGGCTCAAGGCGGGACGTAGCGGGCACCCCTTCCGTTGCCACAAAAGGGACGAAAAGCAGACTGCACTGGGTGGGTGGAGAGGCCCAAGGACTTGGCCGTAGCCCGTGAGTCCTTGAAGCGCTCTAGGGCGTTGTCTGCTTAGTCGCCAAAAAGGCGACGACCATCAAAGGGCATGTCCATCAAGGTGTTCTGGACATCCCCTGAAAAGCCAGTGGATAGCAACGAAGTGCTACCGACGTTGAAATGGTCCTGCCCAGAGAGTAGGCGGTGTCCAGCCCACAAAGTATCGTAAACTTTGCTGCATCCCTCCCGGCGGGAACAGTCTGGGAGAGCACTGCCCTGGACTCCTCCGTACACTGAGGCAGCACTTGTGCCACCGTACCCCACACTGAGTGCGAATAACGGCCCAAGAGACATGCAGTGTTTACGGACCGCAGTCCTAAGCTGGCGGAAGAGAAATGTTTCTAGCCAAGGTGGTCCAGCTTCTTGGATTCCCTTTCTGGTGAAGCGGTAGGGAAGGCGCTCTTAGAAGTGGAAGCTTGAACTGCCAAGCTCTCCGGGGTGGAATGTTGGGAGAGGCAAGTGGGGTCGCCCGGAGCCGGGTGGTGGCGTCGGGGAATCATCTGTGAGGGCCTCATTAAACGGCAGCTTGGGCTCTGAAGAGCTCGCAGCCAGTTGAAGCACCTCATTCAGGACGTTAGTCCTGACCGCCACCGTAAGAAGCTCGAGGTTGAGGGCCTCGGCCGGCCTACGCAACACCGCTGCGTTTGATGCTCCCTGCTCCGTAACCACAGTAGGAGGAGACAACATTCCAAGGTCAGGGGAGGTGTCCAAACCACTGGCATCCCCTAATTCCTCTCTCCAGTCCTGCTCAGTGTCCAACTGGTCAGTCAAGGGGTCACCTGACCTCTCCCAGTCCTCCTCCTCATCCTCTGGCTGCCATTATAGTTGAAAAGGGACCCCAGGAGTGAACAGGGGCATAAAAACCCCACCCGTCACCGGATCCGGCGTTGGACCGGCTCCGTGTCCACGTCGGGATGGAGGCCGGGGTCAACGACGGCCGGGAGGCCGCCCTGCGTCAGACGCAGTAGTGGTGCTGTCGGAAGCAGTACCCGTGGCGGCGTAATGAGGTCAACTAGCGCCGATCCCGATCCAGGCTTGGACCCCAACCGAGTCCGCGAGGCCTGAAGGCAGCATGCATCGCCTCGTAGAACATACAAAGCTGGGCGGGAGTCGCTCTGGATCCCTTCTGGATCCATGCTCGGAGTCACGGGAGGGGCACCACTGGCGTGCTTAGTCGGATCAGTCAACCGACGAGGAGAAGTCAAAGAATGACGATGCTTCTTCAACTTTTTCTTATGCTTCAACTTACCGACCCCAAGTGCGAAGACTTCGATGATTTCGAACCGGAATGGTGGTGGCTCCGAGACCGGTCCCTCAACCTCCCTCTCGACCGGGACCTCGAATGGCGCGGAGCCGACTGCCGGTGTTCAAGCAGCTTTCGGAACCGCTGCTGCAAAGCCTTCGTCGCCATTGACCGGCAGTCAGAGCACGACTTGTGGTCGTGGTGGTGCTCCAGGCAAAAGAGGCACACGCGGTGCGGATCGGTCACCGACATCAGTCGGTGACAGGAACTGCAGGCCTTGAAACCGGGCATCCCTTGTGCACCTTTTTGGAGTTGGAGACTCAAAACAAGAGGTTGACAAACGTTGAGAAAAAGTCAGTCAAAAATTGACTGAGGTACCGCTCTTCGCTGGCTGGCGCGGAAAAAGAAAGAACTGACGTCAGCGCGCGAGGGCGGCGTCTAAGTAGCTGCCGTGACGTCATCCCGGCAACCACAACGCCTACGAAAGACGCGGAGCCGACCGACGCCACCTTCCGATGCGCAGAGTTACTGCTGGTGAAAAAACTTTCCGAATCCAGTCTGATGCCTGGGTGTAATTCTAAGCTAAGGAATCTATAACTAACGTGTTTCTGTCAGATCCACTTGTTAATATACTGCACTCTGCCTTGGGCTTGCTAGGTCTACCTTATGGGTGACTTACACACATTAAAATGGGGAGGACTTAGCTTTGCCATTACTTTAAATGGTAAAGTCTGGAACTGCTCTTCCAGTCTGCAGTGGCAGACTAGGAGACATGTTTTACCTTCATCACACTGACGGGGCACCAACCGTGCTGCAGTCACCAGGGTGACCCTCTAACTTACAGGCCCTGGGTACCTAAGGGTACCATATATTAGGGACTTATAGGTAAGTTGGCTTAGGCCAATTGGGTGTAAGCCAGTCAAACATATACTGTTTAAGGTTAGGACCCAAGCACTGAGGTCTGGTTAGCAGGCCTTAGTGCATTCTCAGAGTCGAAAAAACGCTGCATCTGTCCAAAACCTTGGAGATGGCTATACAAAAAAGGCATTTCCTTACAATTAGGATTTTGGATGTTTTAAGTAATCCCTCCGAACTCCTGTTCTTTCCCTACTGTTGCTTAGAGTGGAGCGAGAACAGTAAATCTAACCACTCTGAAGTCCAACACTAGTCCTTCTGTTGCATAGACTAGAGTGGTTTGGCCCCCGCAGATCGCGGGGCAGGAGGCGTCAGACACAACAAACAGGGGTCCATTGGGAAGACCAAACAGGTCCCCATGCAGGGACCCTGAGCCAGACAGCCAAGAACCTCCAGAAAGCGGGCCGTCGGGGAATCAACCCTTGTAGTGAATTTGTCTATGAAGATATTAAGCCAGATTGAAGAACAGGTTCTAAACAAAGAACTCGGGTTCGTGATGACGAACAATGGAGATCCCTTTATGTTCCAATGTGAACTAAGCCAATTCTTCAGGAAGCTCAGACTTCACTACTTTTTCAAGGACAAAACAACTGATCAATTTCTTGGCCCGGAAGTGAACACAGGGCTTAAAGCTAAATCCAAATTCCAACCTCCTGCATATACAGTTCCACCTCAAGTTCTAGCTTTTGAGCAAGCTGTCAGAGATGATGTTGCTGGGTTGTGGAGCACTCAACATAGATCTTTTAAGAACTTATCAGGGATTGAACAGAAGGCATTGAAAGTTCTGTCCGAGGACCAGTCCATAATGATAAAGCCGGCCGATAAAGGCGGCTCGATTGTCATTCTAAACACCACTGATTACCGAACAGAATGCCTACGGCAATTAGGCGATAGACATGCATATTTGCCATGGCAGCAAGATCCCACTGACGATCTCATGAAACGGATCAGGTGCCTGGTAGAGGAAGCATCGGCGGAAGGATGGATCACTCACAATGAGGCATATATATTTTTATATTCTTCCGAAAGTGCATAAGCCACAGAGACCCCTCCAGGAAGACCTATTATCTCCGGTACAGGGTCAGTTTTAGAACCACTTTCCACTTTCGTAGACATTTTCTTACGACCGATTGTGCAAAAGATACCTACCTACCTCCAGGATACGAAGGATGTCCTTCGAGTACTTCCGGAAATTGAATTTGATCCTGAAAGAGACCTACTGGTCTCTTTCAATGTAGAGTCCCTGTATACTTCAATCCCCCAGGATGAAACTCTTGAAGTGGTTACATCCATTCTGGGAGATAACATTGGTGATACCATAACACCGGTACCCTTCATCATGGCCTTAGCCAGGCTGGCCATGAAGGAGAATTTCTTCCGTTTCGAGGATACTGTTTATCTTCAAACCTCTGGAACGAGCATGGGTAGCGTTTTTGCTCTGAGCCTAGCGAATCTATACGTGCATCACTTTGAACAACAGCATGTACTCACACCCACCAACCCTTTCCACACATCGATAAGATGGTGGAAGCGTTACCTCGATGATGTGTTGGTGGTGTGGAGAGGGAGTCTAGACTCTATCAAAGAATTCCATCTCTGGTTAAACAGCAGGAACCAATATCTGAAATTCACGGTGGAGGCACACAAAGACAGACTGGCCTTCTTGGATCTCTCTATATACGTTACACCTACAGGCCTGCACAGTGAACTGTATAGGAAACCCATGGCCAGAAACTCCTTACTTCTATATGATAGCCACCACCCCAAGTCCTTACGGGACAATTTACCGTATGGACAATTCCTCCCATTACGGAGAAATTGTTTAAATACTGATGATTTCAAAACCCATGCCAACAATCTGACAATACAACTGAGAGAGAGAGAGACACTACCCGAGGTCACTCATAAAAAAGTCTTGGAAGAGAGCAAACAATAACAATCGTGAAGCTCTTTTGGAACCTCCGGTTCCAAAAAATCCCATGAACAGACTTACTTTATTGAGTACTTTCAGCACCAAGAGTAATAATATCCATGGAATATTCAGGAATCATTGGCGGATTCCCAATCACAGTTGTGATAAGATCGCTTTGCCGCTCTTTGCTTTTAAAAGAGCAACAAGTATTCTCGACCGTTTAGTGCACACTCGTCCGAAAGAGAGTCCCAAAAGAGTTCTTGGTACCCTATTCAATCTACCACCAGCTGTGGGACACCACCCTTGCGGTACCTGCTCAGTTTGCCCCCAGACTAAACATTCCCCTCAGATTGACATAGTTACTGCCAGGCCCTGGTCACAGTTGCATTTCAGTAACTGTAACAGCGATAACTTGATTTATTTTCTAACATGTTCCTGCTCCATTAGATATGTGGGCATGACTCTCGCAAGGTGCGAACACGCATGTTAGAACATAAAAGTTCCTTTTGCTGCAAAAAATCTATGACAAAGTTGACCAGACACTTTCTAGAGAAGCAACATGGAGAAGCAGACTTTCAGTGGACGGTTTTAGAAAAGCCGTTTATACCATCACATACGAGCGTTGCCTCCAGATACCTGTTCCTGAGAGAACAAAAATGGATTTATAAGTTGCATACAGATACTGAGGGATTAAACGATGATACTCCTTGGACCTCACTCTAAGATCCATCACTTACTAATCATGACAAGAGGACGATACAAATGAGGACATACATGATCATGTACAGAAGAATCCATCAATCCTCCTGGCACCTGTATCTTGACATTATACATTTAGTAGACCCATGTATTGTGCACTCACGATACACTACTAGTTACTTTTACACAGAACAATAATAAGGGCTCAATACATTCTTGGGTTTCCAATTCAAATTCAACAGCACAATAGCTACAGGGACGATGTAATATGCTTCCCGGAGGCATGTTTGATGCCTACTGCATTTGTCTAACTCATTAACTAATCTGGGTATTCAATTCCCTCCATACTTGCTTTAAATAGAACGAACATGGGGTAGTTATTACTAACCGAGATTAGAAGTATGTCTTTATTGACATTTCGAACACAGCTAATAAGAAGCAGATTAGGGGGAGACAGCACCTTATTGAGAATAGACAGTACCTATTTTTCCGTTGGTGCCCTAGATTACAATTACATAGCGTGGACAGCTAAATGATTAGTTATTGTCCCCACTTTTTCATCATTTTCGCATGCTCATAATACGGACCTTAGGGGAACTACAGACAGAGACGTTCTGACGTCATCCTGTAGTTCCGCCACTAAAGTATAGCCCCGCGATGCAGCGGCGCGTTCATGAATGGTGTTCACGGTCCGTTAAAGAAAGAAAGAAAAGTACCTATTCTCTTTTAACAATACTGGCGCCCTTGATTACAATTACTGCCTAGGGGTGGCCAAATGAACATAGTTATTGTCATCGCATTGTCATTCACAAACCCGGACCGTCACGGAACTACAAATGTAGACGTTCTGACGTCATTTTGTAGTTCTCGTGATAGAGTGTAGCTCCGCGATTCAGTGGCGTCTCCTTGAATGGCGGCAGCTTTTCTCGAAGGAAGACTCACTTTGCTGTAAGGCACATAAAATACCAGATATTTGAACCAACAATGGGAGTGTATGAAGGTATAACTATGGATCAGAAGCGGTTGTATGTATAGAAACATTTCGTGTGTGTTTGTTTAAAAATAGTTCTGACACTGATTGAGGATAAATACGCCGACCCCTCTCCGATCGGTGCCCCCCCCCAAGTCTCAGGAGTGAGCTTGAGGTACCGACGGAGAGGTAAGGCTTAATTAAAGTTATTAAGGAATTAGAGAGCAATATCGATTTATGAGAGCAGACCTACTTCTGAGATCTCTAGGGCAATGCAAATGTATGACCAGGGAAGGTAGACAATAAGAGGAGGTCGGCAAGTATATTATTTACAGGGGCAATGAGATAAGTTAAAATGTGTGTTTTTAAAGATTGGACATTATACTCAGAGAAAACATACCCAGGGGGATATTTTGAGACTAAAGAGGGTGTTTTTTGTGACAGTATTTATAAATGGAGGAGGTTGACATAATTAACAGAGGGGATTTGTTGACACTACGAGGAACTACTGATACAGTAGCCGTATGATGTCTCTGCTTTCTGTTTGCATTTTTCCAATCCATAGAGCGGGGCCTCGTAGACCTGAGCACGGTCCAGGTGAGGTGAGGTCCTTTCCCCTGTCATATCGGGTGAGCAACATTGAGTAAATTATTTAACAAACTGTATTTGGGAGCACTTATGTTTGGGAATTAGTGAACACAGGGACACTACATTAACTACAATGATTATACTGTCTCCATAGATTCATGAATTTCCATTGACACAGAGGAGTTGTGTATCGTGGTTGGTACAGGTTGCATAGTTTCCAACCTCCTTTTTTGTTATTGTTTGTGATTTTGATTTGGTCACATTATTATTTAATAGCAATTGCAACATTTTGAGAACAGAGGCCCTGATGAAAGCCAAGGGATTGATTGTCCATTAGGCAGAAACAAGTTGGCCCTTTTTCTGACAGATATTTGCTAAAACTGTCTTTTTGCACTGTTCTGGTTTTTAACTAGGGGATGTGCCCTGCTATAGAATAAAGTTTGATTGAGGACACATCCTCCTATTTTAACTCACCACTGTTGTTTATGTTGCACTAGTATTTTTCACTATTGTCATAACCATCAAAGATTAGCTATCATAAGGCGGTCCTTAGATATTCATGGACCAGATCCAATACTATTAACTGATTGTGCGGCTATCAGTCTCGATGATCAAGGGACTAGACTATTCACAAGGTGGATAGCCAGATGATATGACTGATCACTAAGTCTTTTTGATGGTAATCCACAATTTGATGGTATGGATTTTGTTCACCACTTTTGAATTTATTCTGAGTTTGTTGAGTGTTTCATGGATTTCCAAATTGGGAGTTGTTCCCTATTCTAGGCTTGTCTGTGATGACTGGGCACCTTTCTACCTGACTTCATAGTCTTCAAGGATAGCCCAGCCAAATTAACTGGCATTTAGACCCCCCTGTGTTCTTTGGTGTTGATCATATAGACTAGAGTGGAAACAGTAAATCTAATGTCTCAGAAGTCCAACATTTTGCCTTCTGTTGCTTGGACTGGAGTTAGAATAGTAAATCTGACCCTTCGGAGTCCAACACTGTCCCTACCATTGCTTAGACTGGAGTGGGAACCTAATCTCTATCAATCAAACACTTTCCTTATTGTTGTTTAGACTGGAGTGGAAATAGTACATCTAACCCTTCACCTGTTGCATTACCTCTACATTTAACTATATTAGCAATTTAATAATAATTAAAAATGACTTTACAGTCTCGTTTAAAAAAAAAAAAGTTGTTTTACCTTGTTTTGGCGATATGGCCTTCCAAAATATTTTTGCTATGCTATTTTTGCTATTCCCATTTCAAATATAGGAACACAATAAAGTAGTAAACCATATTTTTGATACAATATTCATATCTCTCTAATTTTTTGTACAAAATATTCTGTATGATAACCAATATATGTCTGTTAACTAAGAAATTTAGTATGTTTGACCTAATACACAAGTGTAGCAAGTGAGACTTTTCAGTTTTATGTTGTTGATAAGTGTTATACTGGTTGATATAATAAATAGTCAATTAACTAGAGCACTGCATGTTAGTTAACAGCTTTATGTGAAGGAACAAGGTTGTCTCAGGATGCTGTATATGGAAAATGTGTTCATCGTCCACCATTCATCATTGATAACAGACTGTTCAATCACAAACATGCAGCAACCAAACTAGAAGTTGAAGAAGAAAATGAGTTAATTAGCCGATCCTGCACCTGCGTACCATGACCTCTATTCTGTACCCTCCCAGGTACCTACATGTGGGAATAGATCAGGGTCCCTATCTATATGTATGCCCAGTCACATGCCAGTTTTGTGCAACACGCAACAGATCACAAAAATCTCCCGTACAACTTCAGGTGAATACACTAGCACATGTAGCCCGTGTGAAGTGTTGTTAATTACCAATAAGCCACATGTCACTAAAGGACAAATTACTTACCCTCGGTAATGCCTTATCTGGTAGAGACATGATCTAGCCACAGATTCCTTACCTTTGAAATTTCAAGGCATCAGGCTGGATCCTGAATATTTTTCCTAGCAGTACCCCTGCATGCTGGTAGGTGGTCCACATTGTGTTCGTCATCGTCATGACGTCTGCGTCGTCAATATAACCGCTACTCTGATGCGCTGACATCAGTACTTTTCATGAGTTTCCATGCCAGAAGTGCGAAGCCATGAAGTGACTGACCGTGGTGTGTTAAGAAGACAAGAGTATGCGTTCTTGAGGGAAGCCGAGCAGGTATGCACCCAGGAGAGAAAGCATTGACAATTCCAGTGGAACTCTCTTGCCCCCCGCATTGACCATGAGGCATAATACAGCCTTTTGAAAAATACCTACCGAACATTATTAAATATCGTATGTATATTTTTCAGCTAATGCCTATTAATTAGCATTTTTAATAATCACTTTATATATTGCACTTTTGGAGTGGTACACACAGGGCTGGTCCCTGTGGCGTCCTGAGGAAGAGCTTAGGGGTAAGCTCGAAACATGTTGGCACTCTACAAGGACTCCTGATTCATTGTAAACCAGGCTGACCTAGAGACCCACCTCACTTTTAATATATCAATAGGAGCAAGAATAAAAGTAATTCCGCCCACTAGTTAGGTACTTGTAATCACTCTACTCCACATACATCACTGCACAACACATAGTTCCTCACTACAGTGCTCCTACGTATCCTTGCAAGTTGCAGCACGCCTCAACCGGCAGCGGGTTGGGATGGCCCCTATGATGAAGCATGTCACTGTGGGGAAACCCTGGTGAGTGAGGTGACTCAAGAAAGGACATTTTTCCTTTCTAGATTACATCAATCACATTGATGCCGATCTACCTCTACAGCTAGGTTCTTTATCCGTGATCTCGGATTTTTTGTGTCTAATACTAGAATAAGAGGGTGAATCTAGCATATCCCTCTGCCTCCCCCTTTTTTCTGAATGTGTTAAGAAGACAGCTAGGGCCCTAAAGGGGGACAGCCCTGACACTAACAACAATTTTGCAGTGCGGGGAGGATGGGTAGGTTGGTAAGGAATCTGCAGCTAGATCATATCTCTACCAGATAAGGTGTTACTTAAGGTAAGTAACTTGTCCATTTCATAGAGACATCTAGCCGCAGATTACTTACCTTTGAACAGATACCCAAGCAATACCTTCCAAGTAGGTGGGACTGCGGAAAGATTTAGACCAGAAACTCCTGCATCCAAACATGCCCTCTGCAAATCTGAGAATCCAGGCAATAGTGTCCGGCAAACCTGTGCAGAGATGCCCACGTGGCTGCTTGGCAGATATCTGCAATTGGACCCCCACACTGGAGGGCTGTGGTGGCTGCCTTTGCCCTGGTGGAATGGTCCTAAGGCCTTTGGGAGGCTGCTTCTTTGCCAAGGAGTGACATATCTTTACACAGAGGATAACCCAAAGCAAGACAGTCTGAACAGCATGCCCCTTCGTTCCTCCCACATGCCCTACAAAGAGTTGGTCATCCACCTGTTACTCTTGAGTGCGATCAACACAGAACGATAACGCTACAGGCGATGGAGATGCTCCTCTTCTTTGGAATGGTGCTGTGGTGCATAGAAAGTGGGCAGAGTAACAGACTGTCCCAGACGGAAGGTAGTTACAACCTTGAGGAAAATGGATGCCCCAGTTCTTAGTACCACTTTGTCCAGAAAGACTGTCAAGTAAGGATGCTGTGATGACAGTGTCTGCAGTTCGCTCACCCTTCTGGCAAAGGTAATTGCCACTAAAAAGGCTGTTTTGATAGTGAGCAACCATAGAGGGCAGTTGTGCAGTGCTCAAACGGTGCACATATCAAGAAATTAATGACTAAATTAAGGTTCCACTGAGGCATAAGAAAAGGAGAAGGGGAAAACAAATGGAATAACCCCCTCAAAAACCTCTGCACCAAAGGAGACTTAAAAAGTGAAGGCTGATCTGGCAGCTGATAAAAAGCAGTGAGGGCAGAAAGGTAGCCCTTAAGAGTGCACAAAGAAGACCCTGTAAAACCAAGGAAAGGATAAACAGGAGAATATCTGACAGAGAGGCAGACAAGGGGTCAATAGACTTTTGTTTATAATATTTACAAAATCTGTTTCATCGGCAGGCGCCTACTGATTTCAAGGAGGGATGCCAGGCTGACAGAATAACTTTGCAGACTTCGGGTGGAAGGTCAAAAGCTGTAAGCTGTTGCCGCTCTATCTCCACGCACGGAGGTGGAGAGTGGACAGGTTCAGGTGGAGGACCCTCCCCTGCTGCTGTGACAGAAAATCCTCCTGAAGGGGAAGCCGTATTGGAGGATTGATGCTCACTGCCAGAATGTCCAGATACCAAACTCTCTGTACCCATTCTGGATCCACAAGAATGACTTGTGCCCCATCACTCCTGATCTTCTTGAGCACTCTGGGCAGGAGTGGCATGGGTGGAAAGGCGTACAGGAGGCCTCAGTTCCACGTGCGTCAAAAAGCGTAGCAGCGCAAGAGACGTTTTGGAAACTCCATCGCGCAAAACTGCTGACATTGCGCATTCTCTTTGGGGATGAACAGATTTAACCAAGTCTCTCCCCACCG
Source organism: Lissotriton helveticus (assembly GCF_964261635.1). Classification (NCBI taxonomy): domain Eukaryota; kingdom Metazoa; phylum Chordata; class Amphibia; order Caudata; family Salamandridae; genus Lissotriton; species Lissotriton helveticus. The sequence goes on from NC_136069.1 coordinate 1,216,079,065, forward strand.
CTGAAAGAGACCTTGTACGACGTCCAGATGGAGATGCCACTCATGATGCGCAAGGCACCTTCAGCTGAGTTTGTCTGCTCTGACGTTTAGAGAACCAGCCAGATGTTGAACCACCAGGGAAATGCCCTGTTCCAGCCAAATCCAGAGATGCAGGGCCTCTTGACAGAGAGTCCACAGCCCCACTCCGCCCTGTTTGTTGCAGTACCACATGCCGGTAGTGTTGTCATTGAACACCTAAACCAGCCTTCCTTTGATGGATGGTAAAAAGGCTTTCAGTGCCAATCGGATTGCCTGAAGCCCTGAAAGATTGATATGGAGCTTGGCTTCCGCTGAAGCAGAGTCCTCTTATCTCCACCTCCCCCAGATGGCCGTCCCATCCTAGAAGGGGCACAGCCATAACCTGCAGGTAGTGACGATGGGCAGGCAAGACAGGGATATGAAAATCCTGAAAGTCCAGCGCAACCATCCAGTCTCCCGGGTCCAGGGCAGACAGGACCTGAACTAGGGTGAGCATCATGAACTTCTCCTTTTTGAGGAAGTAGTTGAGGGCTCTGAGGTCAAGGACAGGACGAAGGCCTCTGTCCTTCTTTGGGACCAGAAAATAGCGGAGTAACAACCACAATCTATTTATGGCCCGGGAACCCTTTCTATAGCTCCCCTGGACAAGAGAGTTTTAACTTCATCGCAGAGTGAGGCAAGGTGATCCTCCATCAGCCGATCATACACTGGAGGCATGGATGGAGGGGTAGCCTTGAACGGGAGGGAGTAGCCCCTTCGGACAATTTGCAACACCCACCTGTCTGAAGTGATGTCTCGCCAGTGGTGGAGATGATTGCGTATTCTGCCACCAACTGGCTGTGTGTGATCCTGGGGATCGGACTAGGAGGGTTTTGTGGTGGAGGAGGGGATCATGGCTTGGCTCGACTTCTGGACTCCCGACCCCCAGGGTCGGTGTGAACTCAATCCACGGCCCGCAGAGGTTGCTGAACTAGTGGGGTCCTCTACCCTGAATAGGGTGGGCACAGTTGGTAGTCCCTTCCATAGCCATGAAAGGAGCGAAAAGCAGACAAAGACCGGGATGTTGTTGTGAGGCACAAAGTGGAAGCTTGAACCACCGAGTTTTGAGGGTTGGGCGGTGAGGAAAACAGGGTCACCCGGTGCAGGGCGATGGCAGTCGGGCAAAAGTTCTGTTCACAGGAGGACGCGTGCTGGGCTTGGACCAGGTGCCCGGAAGAATGTCCGTCAAAGCCTCATTGAAAGGCAGCAAGGGTTTCAAGCTGGAGACACCAGGCTGCAGGATCTCTTTCAAGACGTTAATCTTAACTGCCACTGTAGGAAGCTGCAGGTCCAAGACCTCTGCAGCCTTATGCACCACCATAGCAAATAATGCCCTCCTCCATAGCCAGGTTGGGGGGAGACAGCATGCTAGCATCTGGGGAGGTGTCCAGGCTACTGCCATCACCCAGTTCCTCATACAGGTCCATGTCCTGGATTTCTAAGGAGTCTTCATCCCACTCCCAATCCTCCACATCCATTCCTAACCCTTCAGAATAGAGCAGGTTAAACGTCATGTTAAACGTCATATTAAACGCCAAATCGCTCAATCGGCACAAGTCTCAGTGTTAGTGGACGCTCGACCGGCTCTGTGTCGTCAGGAATGTGGATTGGGGAGGTGCCGTCAAAGCCAAGGACCTTGGCTGCGGATGTGGTGCTGTGGAAGGTTGCTATGGAGATGCGACTGGTCCGGACCTGGAAATGGGTCCAGTAGGAGGCTGTGGTGCCAGGGCTGGAGCCGACGGCATGGAACCCACGGGGACTCCTTCATCCGAACCTGCGGGGCCCAAAGGTGCACCAGTAGGGTCAGGGCATCGAAATATGGCATACATGGTGTCATAGAACTCCTTAAGTTGGGCGGGGTTGTTCCCAAGAAGGGAGGGAAATGTGGAGTCGACCTAGGCACCCGCTCTGCAGAGTGGGGCCTCGAACACGGAGGTTCCTCTGTCTCTCGTTGCGCGAGGGACGTGGCAAAGTCAAAGCACACTTCGACTTCTTGTGATGCCTCTTACCTGATGACTTGGAAGAAGTGGACTTTGATCCACTGGAGTGGTGCTAGGACCTTCCTCTCGACTGGGACCGGGATCAAGATAGACGGGGAGACTTCTGAGGCACCGGTCCATGATTAGCTTTAGGGACTGCTCCCTCAAAGATTTCGGCGCCATGGCCCGAATCTGGAGCACAACTTTGTGTTGTGGTCTCGTTTGCAGGCACCAGAGATACACTAAGTGGGGTCTGTGCCCAAATGGTGCGGTGATAGGTGCCACACGGCTTGAGCGTCGAGGTCTTCTTGCTAGACATCACAAGCACACCAAAATAAGTTGACAAAAAGTCTGTCAAAAATGACGGGGGGTAAGCTCTCTTCGACAAATCTGCACTGGTTGACGTGGAAAAAAAAGAACTGACGTCAGCGGCCGGAGTGTTGGTTATATTGATGACGTGGATACGACGAACACGACGCCGACAACGTCATAATGAGTCGACCGAAGCCACCTACCTGCGTGCAGGGGTACTGCTTAGAAAAATCTTCCATATCCAGCCTGGAGCCTGGAAGTTCAAAGGTAAGGAATCTGAGGCTGGATGTGTCTATCAGATATCCCCAGCAACCAAGCAACATGCCAGAGGTGACTGTCAGAAAATGTAGATATTTGTGCTTCCAGGAAATGCGGCATACACATCAGTGAAGCATCCCCTGGTATCACAGATAGGCTGCAGGTTGATGGAATGCCAGTGCTCTCTGTTGCGCAAAAGGTGTGCTGTGGGGTGAAGTAGCAGAAGTGACAAGAAGGTGAAGTCAATGTCACCTACCACACAAGGGAAGTGGTGCAGGAAGGTGCCCCTTCCCGCACACAAGAATTCTGCCTGTAATACAGGCACCTTTGTGTGTAACAGTGCAACAGAGCAAAGAGGCAGCAAACATGTGCCATAATCGAAGTAAATATGACACGTTTTTGACGACTCTCTTTAAGCTGCGTTGTGTGAAATGTTAGTAGATCTGGCAATTAGTTTCTAGCCCATACCATCTCCTTGAGAAAGCATTTGACTTCGGTGCCCTGCTATCCTGAGGGTCAAGTTTGTGCTCCATTACTACAGTGAACCGAGGAAAATAGTGGTTAACAACTGCAATTATCAATAATTGTCCTGAGATAACCTGAATTAAGTATCACGCTGTGGTAGAACAGAAAACAGAGACGCTACACATTGGGAGGACGTAGGTAGAGAATGCTCGGGAGGCCAAATTGGAGAGGATACTAGCAAAAATTAATGTGCATGAGTTGGGCTGTTAAACACAAAAGAGATGCAGAGTGCAAAGTAGGACTTCTTTGCTACATGAATGCCAACATCATATTTCTTGCCTTCAGCACTGAACTGAGCAGAGCCATTAGACTAATAGTCCACACATTAAACTCTATCCGTATTTAGGAAAGAATTTCTGTGCTGGGGACTGTGCTGCACTATGCTGAAAAGAGACTAATTCAAAAGCCTACACTGTCACTAAATACCATGTGGTGCATATGTAAGAAGGGGTATTTCTGTGTTCATCCTAAATGTGGACTAAATGTGAAATTAAGTCTGAGATATTCTGTTATGCATGTGGCATAACATGCTGCAAGTAATGTTAAACTGTCGGCAATATTGTTTTTTTCTGGCTGCTTTCGTACACCATCAGACCAACAATTCCAGCAATGGAACATAGGAGCTCATTGTAAAGACATTTTATGGGCATTAATGAAACAACAGCCTCCACTGCACTGTGGACCACATCAACAACAATCATCTCTAGCTCTACTATCAGTTTACATCTCCGTGCATCACCGATCCAAGCCTGAATGACACAGTTCTCATCGTGGACAACAGTTATGGCTGACAAACATAAACCTGCAATCTAACCTGGCAAAACACTGGATTCGTGCTTAGACTAAGCCCAGCAATTTGTATAGAAGGAACACTAGATTTCAGCGACCAACAGTTAACTACAGAAAGTGCCCTAGCGAACCTTTCTCACATCTGTCATCTCCAGTCTCTATACGGGGCCTCCTACGACCGGTCCACCTCTACCGGATGAGCTGATCATTTACGTAACCAGAAACGCCTATATTACCGTAAAATGTATCTTCTTTATGTCTCTTGACAAGCATCCTTTACGAACTGACCAATGGACTGAGTGATCTGATCTAATGAGGAAACCTAAAAGGTGCCACTCTGGAAAAATATATTATCCCTTGAATTAATGAGGAGATCATCACTTCTTGTACATCCTTCACACATTCATTCCTTTTGTCACTTTTCCTACAAGGATTGCTTCCTATCGGACGGAGAAACAACTATCAGACTAGCGGACTCTTCTGGCTGGTGCATACGCTCTATGCACTATTCCCAGACTTCTTTCCCCTCGGGAGAGAATCTTTTGAGCTGACATCAGCCACGTCCTTTCCTGAACTCTCCTTCTAGAAGTTTGGTAATTGATGTCTCAAGAACGATAAATCTGATTAATCTGTACTCTTAGATTTAAATGCATGAGACTGCTGTATTTACTTCCTAAATCTAATCATAAATCCTAACCATTTAAAAACCCTGTTTCTGTGTCTCTATTACTGGTTTCCAGCGATTGATTGTACATTTCTATAGTCTTAATGAGCGATGGAATTCTAATAGAGAAGTTTCTAGTCAACAGGTCCTAATATTGCTATTTTGCATTGCCTTATTTGAATTACTTGTATGTATGATCCTAGCGTATCTAAATTTCTTCAGGAGATTTTGGTTTGACAGCGTGGTATTGAGAGTTATATACATTAATCTAATTACAAGCGCATAAGACAGTTATCCAATTCCTGGTACTCACTAGATAACTGGATTGGATCCCCTATATCTCTCGGCATGGTTCAAGATACATCGGAGAACCAAGGTAAATGACTCTAAGGTAATTGTGCCAGGTAAATTTAATTATTTAATATGAAAGTTAATAGGCCCAGCAACAGCGCTACAGCAATACTAAATGGTGTCTGATAACAAGTAGCCAACGCACTACATGTATTCATGACTTCAGTGGACCTGAAAGGAAAAAAAGGATTTGGAGAAAAGTCTCTTGCTCTATGTACAGAGGATGTAGAAAATCCTGACTCTACTTATCAGGCTCTTACCGTCACAAATGTAGACCAGAAAGTGGCTAAACTCGACTGTTTAAGGAACACCTCATCATTCATTGATAAGGCCCCTGATGACTTTGGGTCTTACAACACTAATCTCTATCCTACATCTACCAGCATTCCCTTATTGTTCCTTCTTTTGCTATGCCATGCTGTGATGCTCCCCAACTGTGCTCATGCTAAACTAGAATTCACGCACACACACACACATTTAAAAAGTGCTCAAGTGTGAAAGCAAATACCTATACCGATCAGTGTGCGACCCCATGGATTACTACCAAATACCTATACCGATCAGAAAAGTAGGTGAAGATATATTTCATCACAACTTTACACTGTGAGCAGTGATGTCATAATAAAACAAGGCAGCTGCCTCCATTACTGAAGAGAAAAGGTAACAGTTCAAGTGATGCATGCCTTAACAAGAAGATCGTTATTTATATTTACCTCTCCATGTTCCATGACCATTATCCGATTACATTTGAATATAGTATCAAGACGATGAGCAATAACTAATACTGTGCAATTAACAAAAGCCTTCTTGATCGTTTCTTGAATCAATGCATCTGTTTCGTTGTCAATTGCAGCGGTTGCTTCATCAAGAAGCACAATCTAAAGATAAAATTTGCATTTTAGAAAATTTGAGAAATCATGAACGTGGTCTAAAAGTACAAAACGATGGATTTAGTGCTCTGAAGCTTACAAACTGCAAACAAAATGAGAATGCACAACAGTAATGCAATTACCATACCCGGCTCCGGAAATTCCTTACTGCGATCACCACATAAGATGATTTAGAACCAACACAGCCATTTTAAATGGGCTGGTTTCTGAATAACCCATCCGCCATTGCAAGGAAAAATATCCCTGAAGCATTAACCCTATGCCATTCAGGCCTGACGAACAAGTTACTTCTCTTCCTTAAAGCTCTTTTTAGAGACTAGTCTTTCTAACTGCAGATTCCTCAGTAACTGCATTGCACCGGAAGTGACGGAGAAGATCTGCACATAAGCACCACCCCTGCAAGCTGACATCAATTTATGCATCATCCTCTTTCCATGCCCTCAAACGCTGTTCTTTTTAAACAATTTACAGATGTCAGTGTCCTGAAAATTAACTTGGGATCTTTTTAAGTCACGTAGACGAACTGGGGGTGGATGGGCTGAGATGACAGCAAGAATATCCATCAGAAAAAGCGTTATTGAATATAAGTGTGTAATAGTAAGCACTGAATGTTATCTATGTTTTTATTTGTTTATGGAATGTAGAATTTCCTGCATGTAACATTCTTTGCTTAGAGAATGTTGGAGATGGATTCGTGACAGTTGGAGCTGGAGCTGTTTGCGGATGAGGCGAATAAATCTTACCTGTGTTTCAATTCATCTTGTCTTGTATCTTAATGTGGTAAACACCACATAAATTTGGCGACGATCGAAAAGCCTCTTCTGCCTCAACGCGAAGCCTGCTCGCCTGACCCAGTTCTCCTCCAGCGGCTGATAAACTTGAAAGGAAGCGTTGCCTTCCCAGCGGCGGAATTATTCTTCTTCTCCGCGTGAGAGAAAATTAAATGCGGTGAGGAGCAAAGTGGGAGGTCGAATAAGGGCTTTAAATAAACATTTTTAGGAAGCGTTACATAAAATCAGTGAAAACGCTGCACGCGCATCTGACGTCCGACTGAGCTCGTGTATGAAAACGCTACGCGCACAACTGACGTCTTTCTGTGTTAGCGTGTGCGTTTCAAAAGTACAGACGAACTTCTAATTATGAGAGCATCTGCGTTTCAGTGACGTATCACACGTTCTGCTTCTTGTCAGGCTTTGTGACGAAAAAATAGGAGAAGTCAGAATATGTGAATGAAGAAATAAAACGTTCCATGTACAACAATATTCTGAAAGAAGTCATTCATGTATAATCCGGCTGTGCAAAGGTTCTTTATCATTGTTTTCTTTGTGGATAAAATATTTTAATATTCTACTATTTACTGGAAAAAAAATGTATATGACTAATATAAAGCCATAAAGTCAATAGAGATACAAATAAAAGAGGAAAATAAGTATCTCATAGTTTAAAAAAAAGGAGGTGAAATATAAAAACACATGAAAATAATAATCTTCTCTTACAATACATAAAAAAAAAAAAAGAAAGGGAAGAAAATAGAGGAAGATGCAGAATGTAACACAGCCAGCGTTTTTCCTTACGAGTCCAGGAGAGCCGAATGTAAAGTGGCAGAAGTGGATTTTTTTTTTTCAAATTATGCAAGAGTATGTGGCACAAATTTAAGTGCTGAAAGAAAACACTCTTTATTACTACATTGCTTGGGAGGTGAGGGACAAGACATATTAGAACATTTACCGGAACTAACTGCATCTGAACAAAGAAACTTAAATGAATATGAAATCGCTATTGAACAATTAGATCGACATTATCTTATTTATTTATTTATTTATTTTATTTGAGCAATTTTTAGAGCGCGCAAATACCCAAGGGTGTCTCGGCGCTGTAGTTGCAGAACTTCCAATGGATCGGGGAGTATTCAGGCTGGGAACAACCATGTTTTTAATTTTTTCCTGAAGTTGAGCAGTGTCGGCGTGGTTTTAATGTGGAGGGGGAGCGTGTTCCACAACTTGGCTGTAGCGACAGAGAAACGTTTGTCTCCCCAGTTAGCTCTTCGTGTTCGAGGGACTCTTAGTAAGTGGGCTGTGGATGAACGTAAGGTTCTTAGGTGTTCAAGTGGCCGGAAGGCTTGTCTTAAAAATAGGGGGCCGTGGTTGTGGATAGCTTTATATGCTATGCATAGAGCCTTGAACTTGATCCGGCTTCTCACCGGTAACCAGTGTAGCTGTTTGATATAAGGGGAGATAGATGCAAACCTGGGAATAGATAGCAGTGTCCTGGCTGCCGCGTTTTGCACTGTCTGCAGTTTGTTGAGGACCTTTTGTTGTGCATTTAGTAGGAGGGCGTTACAGTAGTCTGTTTTTGAAAAGACTAGTGTGCTGACTAAGGTTTTGCCTGCTGATGGAGGGAGATAAGGGCTTATTTTTTTTTTTTTTAGGGTGTAGAAAGAAGAGGAGACCACTGAATTAGCATGTTGCTGGAAAGACATCTTGTTGTCGAAGATGACACCCAGATTACGTACCTTGATCACTGGTTCGGGAGGTGGTCCCATCTGAGATGGCCACCATTGCGGGGACCAAGTAGGTTGCAGCCTCCCGAATGTCATCACTTCTGTTTTATCAGAATTCAATTTTAAACAGTTGGATGACATCCAGGAGCTTATTGCCTTCATTCCGTTTTGGAAATTGGCTGCTACAGAAGTGCCGTCATCGTATACAGACAACACCAGTTGGGTGTCGTCAGCCTATGTAGGGAGTGAGATTCCGTGGGATTTTATGACCCTCGCCAAGTCCGACACATATATGTTAAAGAGTGTCGGGCTTAGCGAGGATCCCTGCGGTACTCCACAAGGCAAAGAAAAAGTCTGAGAGATGTAGTTGCCCATCTTCACTGTTTGTGGGCGGTTAGACAGAAATGAAGCAAGAAGGTCTTTAGCCTTGTCTTTTATTCCTATGGCCGCGACACGGTCGATCAATGTGACATGATCGACCGTGTCGAATGCTGCGGAGAGATCTAGGAGTATCAAAATCGCTGAGCCTCCATTGTCCATTGTGGACCTTATCTCATCCGCTGCTTTTAGGAGTGCAGTCTCTGTTCCGTGGCCCTGTCGAAACCCAAACTGGGTGTCGTCCAGCAGATTGTTGTTATGTATGTAGGTTGACAACTGGATGTTCATGATTTTTTCAAAAATCTTGGCAGGGAACGGGAGGCATGCGATGGGCCTATAGCTAGCGGGGAGGAGGGGATCAAGGGTGGTTTTTTTAAAAAGTGGTTTGATAGTTGCTTCCTTCCAAACCGAAGGGTAAATGCCCGTTTTGAACATTGCATTACAGATGGTAGATAGTGACGAGGCAATGGCTGCAGAGATAAGATTACAAATGCCCGGGGGACAAGGATCGAAAGGTGAACCCGATTTGGTTTTGACTATTAAGGGTTGGATGAGTTCTTGCGTGGTGGCTTCAAAAATTGGAAAAGCTGGGTCAGTTTCGGCGGTGGATTGCGGAGTGGAAGTGCGTGAAGCGTCCGGGGAGAAAGCGTTGAAGATGGTTCTGACTTTATCTTCAAAGAAATTGGCCAAGGCATCTGAGAGAGCCTGTGATCCTTCTGGGCAAGGTGCAAGGGGATTGGATAGGTAGCTGACCACCTGAAACAGTTTGCCTGTGTTGTTTTTGGCCTGATTGATTTGGTTAGTGTAGTAGGTGGATTTCTCTACTATTATAAGTTTTTTGTAGTTTGATAGAGCATTTTTGTATGTAATCTTCCAAGGTTAAGTACCATAATGGAAAGGTACCATTTTGGTTTAAGAGGTAAAAAAAAAGATGAGTCCGTAGAAGAGTATGTTTCAGCTTTAAGGAAGTTGGCCTCCTCTTGTAAATTTGGTCAGACTTTGGAAGAAAGAATAAGGGATCAATTTGTTTTAAAATGTGCACATGACAGCATCCGGAAAGAACTATGGTTAAAGGATGAACCACCATTAGAGGAAGTTTTGGTCATTGCAAAACAAGTTGAACACATGACAAAATGTGTGGATGAATTAAAAGGAGAAAAAGAAAAGATGACGGACTCAGAAAATAAGAGTGAATCTAAAGTTGAAGAAGTAGTTTGTCAAGTAAAAAAAGAAGAGAAGACAACAATTGGGAAAAATGATACAGAGTTAAAAAAATTCTAATTCTAATGTTATCAATGCTAACAAGTTTTCTTGTTTTAGATGTGGAAATTTTGGTAATCTGGCTGACTCTCCTACTTGTCCTGCTCTGAAATCTATGTGTAATAGTTGTGGTAAGAGGGGACATTTTTCGAAATGCTGTAGAACTAAAGTTAATAAGAGGGAGGGTGTTTACAGAAAATGGTCTCAACCTCAAGTAAAGACTGTGACATTCCAAATTAATGGAGGTTCATTAGAACACCCTTCACATTTAGTAAAGGTTGATGATGCATTGATTGAATCAAATTTGATTCTTGTTCACAGATAACCATGATTGATGAAGCGTTGTTATGTAAGAATTTTGGAAGAAATGTAACATTTTAAGAAGTGATATTTTACCTTTAGGCTATGGAAGGAAACCCATAAAATTACTAGGCTATTTTGTGGCTACAATTGAGTTGGGAAGTAGGATTATTCCCGGAAAAGTCTATGTTGCTAAACAATGGGATGCTCTACTTAGTTGGAGGCATCAACGTGACCTAGGAGTTAAGCTCAATCCCAATGCTTCACCTCAGGTGCAGATACAGGAGGTGGGAGATTTGACTTCAATGTTTGCTAAAAAATTTCCAAGGGTATTTGATGAAAAGATAGGATGTCTAAAAGGTTACAAACATTGTATAAGATTGAAGAAAAATGCAGTTCCTATAATAGCAAAAGTAAGGAGGATCCCTTTGGGGGAACAAGAAAAAGTACAGAAGGAAATTGACAAACTTATAAAGAATCAGATTATAGAACCTGTGGAAGCCACAGAATGGTTGGCACCTATTGTTATAGACAAGCAACCATCTGGCGAGATTCGTTTATGCATAGATTTACGTGCTTTAAATAAAGAGGTTGTTGTGGACAGGTTCCCTTTGTCTAACATGGATGAAATTGTAGGAACTTTAGAAGGTGCTAGATATTTTACAACATTAGATTTAGCTTCTGCTTACCACCAGGTGGAATTAGATTTATCTTGTCAAGAGTTGACAGCCTTTATAACTCCTATGGGCACATTTAAATTTAAAAGGATGCCTTTTGGACTAATATCGGCTGCTTCGGTATTTCAACGCATTATGACATCAATACTCAAAGGTCTTTGTGGGGTAAAGTGTTATCAAGATGATTTATTAATCTATGGTGCTAACATGTTACAGCATAACGAACGTGTGTGTGCAGTTTTGGAGAGGTTGAGTGAAGCTGGTCTATCTCTTAAGAAAGAAAAGTGTAAATTTGGTTTAGAGGAGGTGAATTATCTTGGGCACTGTATTAAGAGTGAAGGAGTTTTTCCAAAAGATGATTTGGTTACGTCTATTGATAATATGGCTGAGCCAATTAATAAGGAGGAGTTGCTTTCTTTTCTTGGTATGGTGGAGTACTATGGGAAGTTTATTTTGCACTTTGCAGATAAAACTAAGAATATGAGAAGACTTACTGCGAAGTGTGTTGTGTTTGAATGGTCAAATGAATGTAGAAAAGAGTTTGAGATAATTAAAGAGGAGTTAAAAAAAGCTCCATGTCTACAGGCATTTGTTCCAGGTTTGCCAACCTATGTATTTACTGATGCAAGTGATAAAGGACTTGGTACGATTTTAGTACAAAGTAAACAGGGTAATGATTCTCTTATTGCATGTGCTTCAAGATGTCTTCGGGGACCAGAACTAAACTACTCGGTTATTGAGAAAGAGTCACTGGCGATCTTGTTCTTTGGATTGATTTTTCTGACCGTAGATTCCTCACCTTGTTTTTAATAAACTTTACTTGAAATTTTCCATCAACATAACCATGATTGTGCACATAGCAGTGAACAAGAGCAGTACATACATACATAATAATTACAGTGGTAACAATTAACCCCTTCCGCGATGCGCGAATTTTCAAGCTGTGTGGTCATTTTAATGAGTGGGCGGGGTTCGGACGGACCCCGGCCGTCCTTCGCTCACGCTCACGCCCACCGTGACGTCGGACAGCTGGGGGCCGTCCAAAGCACACAACGTCCAAAGGACAGAAGGGGTTAAAGAAATCGGACCCTCCGCTACCTCCCACCCCCTCTATTTTCCTGAGGCCTGTGCTGAACATTCCATTCATTTTACTCCCTATTCTCCGCATCTTCTCTTTCAGAGCCCCCATCAATTTCCCCTACATTTGTTTGTGGCGTATTTGTTTAGGACCCCTCAGCCAATAAATCACAGCATATCTCCCTCCATAGCCTAACATCATCCTCTAGCTTCTCATCTTTCCAACGTTTCCTCATATGTACTTCTTCAGCTAGTGTCCACTCACGCACATCTATCAAGCACGCGTTCCCAGCCACACTATTGCTATTCTATGTCATGCCAGCACCAACAGCAGCTGCTGTGCCCTATACCCCATTTTGCTTTTTTTTTTTGCTTTTCCGCATCAAACCTAAGAGGCAGTGTTTCGGCGTTAATTGAATTTTGCTATTTACCTTTCCCCTTATTAGCTCCACTACCTTGGACAAGAAACCACCCACCTCTGGACATTCCCAAACCAAATGTAGAAAATTTGCCCGCCTTATGACATCTGGGGCATGAATTAGGCTTACTGGGTGACATGCGATGTGTCCTTGCCGGGGTCATGTATGTGCGATGAGCAAAGTTGTAATGGATTAAACTAAACCAAGCATTGCAGGAAATCGTGTGTTTGAGCGCTCCCACCACCTTCAAGTCCTTTTCCTCCAACGGCTCCACTAAGTCTGCATTCCAAGCTGCATAAGCGGCCGGTGGGGAAGCACTGGTGTCCGCCATCATTGACCTATATAGCATAGATACTATGTGTTTGCCTGTCCCACTCATGAGTAGTGTATCTAGTGTTTGTGTAAGTTGTGGTATCAGAGGGTATGAGCGCCGTATCTCCTTAAATATAGTGGCTAAGGCAGCATGTTGTAGATATTGTCCCTGACCCAACCTAAAGTCCCTGCAAGCCTGTTCAAACGTAATGAAGCATTCTCCTGGGTACAATTCAGCAAGCGAATTACAGCCCCCCTCCTGCCACGCCCATAATGACATGTTAGCCATTGCTTTCTGGACCGGGGCCAATTCCCACACAGTCAGTTCCCGATGGAACGGGGCATGCCTTAGGGTTTGCTCCGCAAATAACTGCCACACAGATGTCGTCTGCTTAACCACATAAGGTGCTGTCTCCACCTGGTCGTGTGTTGCAGCTGGGCCTCATAATAATATAGCTCCGTTCTGGGGGCTCAAGCCCACCTCCCTCATAGGTACGATTTAATGTTGCAAGCACTACTCTACTTCGCCGTCCCGCCCAGTAAAGGTCTATCAACAGAGAGTCCAATGCCCTGAATATTCATCTCAGTATTAGGCACATAGTGTTCAGTGACATATACAGGCAGCGAGGTAGCACCACCATTTTGGCTATTGCCAACCTTCCCATTAGGGATAATGGTAAAGAGTTCCAGAATCCAATCGAACCCCTTAAAGCCTCCAACATCTGGTGAATATTCAGTTGCAACATACGCAAGTCATCTCCCGCCACCTGAATTCCCAAGTACCAAAAATGCTCGGTCCCCCATTTCAGTCCCAGTTGAGGTAGCGACTACGCTGACTGATCAGCAAGCTGAGCCAGTGGAAAAAGTAAAGATTTACCCCTATTAAGTCTCAGCCCGTAGCAATTACCAAACTCATCTAGGACCCCTCATAAGTTTCAGCACTGCCTCTCGGGGAGCGAACACACAGAATAATGTGTCATCCGTATACAGCGATATTACAAGAGGTGTTCCATGCACCTTAATACCAGGGCCGGACTGGGAACCACAACCGTCCCTGGCAAAGTGCTCGGCCGCCCCCCCCTCCCCATTCGGGGGCGTTGGAGGTGCCGCCGAGCTCTTTGCCGGGGCCGGTGTTCCGCTGATTTTGGTACAGGGCCGATTTTGCAGCTATGCTGCAAAAACGGCCCTGTAACAAAACGGCACGCAGTGCCCAAAACCGGCCCCCACCCGTGCAGCGCACCAGGGGATTGCCCGGTGCCCGCTATGACTAGTCCGGCCCTGCTTAATACCAAAAGGCGGCCAGATCCGTCCACACCCAAATCGCCAACAGTACTATTGCCAGTGCAAACAGGAGCGGAGAGAGCAGGCAACCCTGGCGAGTCACCCTCTCTAGCCTTAACTCACTTCACCTGCTCCCTCCGACCCAAGCACTAGAAGCCGTATACAGGATCTGCACCCATCCTCTAAACTTTGGACAGAATCCCGCCACCCTGAGCACCTCCAATAAGTACTAAAGACCTCCCAGTCTACAGAGTCAAAGGCCTTTTCCAGGTCTATTGACACTAAGGCCAGATCCTTGTCCCTATGCCACTTTCCGTTTAAAATACGGGACAATCTCCTAATATTCATGCCCGTGTTGCGAGATGGAATGAACCCACATTGATCCTCTTGGATCAAACAAGTTATGTGAGGGGCGAGTCTTGTAGCCAGGACTTTACATAGAATGTTTACATCCGAGTTGATCATCGTGATTGGTGGATATGCTGAGGATTCCTGGGTGTTCCCCCCTAGCTTCAACAGCATGACAGTTTCACCCTCTTGCATTGTGGGAGTCAACACTCCCAACTCAAATCCCTCCTCATATACCTGCAACAGGGGCTGCATCAATTGTTCTAAATATGCCTGCAAGAAAGCCATAGGAAACCCATACGCCCCCAGGGCCATAGAGCCTGGCATGGCTCGAAAACCCTCCTGCATTTCCCCAACAGTGATATCGGCATCTAATTCCTCCACACCCTCTGGGGGAAGCCGTGGGAGAGATTCCTCACCTTTTGAATAGATACCCAAGTAGTACCTCCCAAAAGATGGTGGGTCTGAGAAGTGGCCTAAACTAAAAAGTCATGTAGGCCCAAGCCGGTAAAATTACCCACTCAGCAGATCAAGCTGTCAAGGCAGCAGTGCTTGCTGAATGTGTGTACTGATGCCCATATTGCAGCCTGACAGATATCCAAGACAGAACCTCACCTAGGTAATGCCGGCATGGCATCAATGGCTCTGGTGGTGTCAGCGCTTAGGCCTTATGGGGTATGCTTTTTGCCAAGAGTGTAACAGATCCTCATAGAGAGGACGATCCTCCTCAATAGATTCCTCTTCTGTAGTGCCTTTCCCTTCCTGGCACTGGCAAACCCTACGAAGAAATGATAATTGACAAAATACTAATTTGCTTTTTCAACATCTAAACTTTTTTTTTTTTTTTTAAATATATTTTTATTGCAGAATCAGGAATAAAAACATCCAACAAACCAACCCATACACCAACGGCACCCATCATACAGTGCAATAATAATACAATACACAGCCGATTGGCCCACATCCCGGAGGCTGGGCGGCGCTTCAACGAGTCAGTTCACTGGAGGTACCTCGGTGCATGCCCTATTCGGGACACAGGGCAAGTGTAACACTTCGTTTCTGCTTTTATCCCAGAACAACCAACCCACTCCCCCCCCCCTCAACTGCTGCTAATGCGGGTTCCACCATCCCCCTCCTGCTCTCGGGTGACAAATATCAGGAAGCTTTGACAAGCAAGTAGCCACACGGAATCCCTGGACATTACTGATCAGTGTCCTCGCCTTCGGTTATGTAGTCCCTTAATGCCTGCACCACCAGCTCCCAGGACCGCGCCAGTTCCAAGCTCTTCACGTTGCCAGTTCTAGTCGCCTGGCGCATTCGTAACACACTCTCACAGCTCGACCACTTCACCAATTCATTCCTCCACCTCCGTACAGACGGCCCCTCTTTAGACTTCCAGTGCCAAGTAATTTCACGCTGTGCCAGTATCAGTCCCAACCCAATGAATTTGCTCGTGACCTTGGTCTTTTTGGTATGCGGGAACCAAAGAAGCAGGCATGCGGCCATGTCAAAGTCTACCTCCCGATCCGTAACAGCATTCAAGAGGTCCCCCACCTCAGACCAGTAGTCCCCCAATGACGGGCAACCCCACAGCATGTGGTCAAGATCCACCTCAGGTTCTAGACATCGCGGACACATGGCATCAAGCACCTGGAAGTGTCGCCGTAACCTCTCCGGGGTCAAATATGCCCTATGGAGCACAAAATAATGCACCTGTTGGAATCTCGCATTTCTCGTCCCTTTCCAGGTCCTGTGTAGGACCTGACCCCATACAGAGTCCGGGATCTGTCTACCGACGCTGGTCTCCCAACGCGACTTCAGCTCAACCAACGGGGCCAGACCTTCATTCAACATCCTATTGTGGAGGCAGGTCACCGCCTTAACGGTGCCCGCTGCCATCACTACATATTGGCACACCGTCGTCACCTCCGGCTCAGCCAATCCACCCCCCCAATGCCTCTGCAGGGCCGCGACAACCGCCGCATGCAACAGGAAGGTACCACTCGGTAGGCCGAATTGCTCTTGTAAGGTTTGGAACGGGGCCAGCGTCCCGTCCACATAAAGGTCTCCTACCATCTGCAAACCCAGGTCCTCCCATTCTAACAATTGGGACCAATCCCCTCCATGCGGTAAGGCAGTAAGCATTCCCAGCGGAATCTCCGGTGCGTATGGCTGGCGCTTCCCAGCCCTCTTCAGGTGCCTGTTCCAACACA
Source organism: Lissotriton helveticus (assembly GCF_964261635.1). NCBI lineage: Eukaryota > Metazoa > Chordata > Amphibia > Caudata > Salamandridae > Lissotriton > Lissotriton helveticus. The sequence continues at coordinate 1,216,095,655 of NC_136069.1, forward strand.
ATCTGAGCGTCCATTCCTCCATCGTGAGGTCCCTACTGGCCAGTCTCTGTTGCATCACGATAGACGACAAGACATGCCTCTGAATGCTGACCCCCCGGCCATCTTCAGGCCCCCTGAACTCTCTGGCCACGTTCTGCGTCAGGACCTGGAGCTGCGCTGCCAGATAGTATAACTCATAGTCGGGGACGGCCATCCCTCCCTCACACTTGGGTCTCATCAGGGTGATCAATGCCACCCGCCTGCGACCGTGGCCCCAGAGAAAGCCAGTCACCAACGTCTTCAGCTCCCGAAAAATACCCTGCGGGATCCACACCGGCAGCGTTCTAAAATAGTAGAGGAGCCTCGGGAGTGCCACCATTTTCAACAGCGCCACACGGCCCAGTACAGACAGCGGGAGAGAGGCCCAGAAGTCCATACTGCCTCTCAGCGCCCTAATACAGCGCCCCACATTCCCCTCAAGGAGGTCCGCCGCGTCGTGGTAGATGCGCACTCCTAAGTAAACAAAACAAGAGGGTTCCCACACTACCGGCCTCGTGAGCTGCGGGCAGAGCGTGGTCTTCCGCAACGGAAACACACATGTCTTAGTCCAGTTCAACATCTAAACTTAAGGCACATTTGACATTCAGCCAATTCAGTCTCTCCTGTTCTCTCACAGACCCAGTGCCTTAAAAAAATGTTTACAAATGTAAATCTGTATTCGTAAAGCGCGAAGTACTCACCCTTACGGGTCTCAAGGCGCTGGGGACCATCGTCGAAATTAAGTGAGCTATTGCCCATGGACACATGGTGCTGAGCTGAGCTGAGCTGCCGCCAGGGATCGAACCGTGAACGCTGTGCTCCGAAGTCAGCTGCCCTGGCCGCTGCACAACACCTGTCCACTCATTTCCAATCAGAAGGGGCACCCGCTAGGGTTGCCCGCTATCACCCCTTTTATTCTCATTAGCCATAGAACCACTTGTAGTGTCCATCTGTGCGCGCGGTGCAGCATGGGGCATCCCACTGGGAGACGAGACACACAGAATCTCGCTGTATGCAGATGATCTACTCTTATACATACAAAATATGAGAGTGACACCTAACACGTTGACTCAGACTCTCATTGATTTTGCCGCACTTTCTACCCTGAGGGTCAATTGGGCCGAATCCTGTTTATATCCATTCAACCCCTCCTATCCTGGTCCCACATTTCACATCAATGATGTTCTGGTGAAGTGGCAACCCACTGCTTTCAGATACTTAGGAATAAGGGTATACCAACAACCAGCAGACCTACTTGAGGGAAATCTTGTGAGGGGAGTAACTGCCATTACGTCCCAGATGCTCTTCTGGCGTGCTTTGCCGTTAACTGTTATAGGGCGCCTATTGCTGCTCAAGATAGTAGCTCTGCCGCGGCTACTTTATTTTTTCCACAAACCTACTGTTGTATAACCGGCCCCCTACCTTCAGCTCCTTTAAGAGTGCCATGAGGGACTGTATATGGTATGGGTCCTGTTGCTGCATCGCTCTTTCCAAGCTGTATTTGCTCACTGGCCAAGGCGGACTCGCTGTGCCGAATATGGAACAATATTATCTTGCTGAGCTACTCCAGTGAGTGGCTAAATGGACATTTGGACTGAACCTTCATGACAAGGCTATGTTCTTGCTGCCTTGTCCCTAACGTCGATTCTCTAGCTTTTCAATTCTGGTAGATGGGGTAAAATGCCCATCCCGCTGCTACTAGAGGTGGCTTATAGACGCGTCTTTATCACCCTTTATGCCCCTGTGCTGCCCCTCCTGGGCACGCCTTGGGGCAATAGGACCACCTCGCAGGAGGAATTTATGGTTCGGTGGGGGACAGGATTGCTCACCCAGGGTGACCTCTATAGTGATGGTGCACTCACACCCTTCAACACCCTAGTGGAAGACGACAGACTGCCGCAGGTTCAGTTCCTCTTATACAACTCATTGATAACAGACCTGGGATCCATGTGGGGAGATATAACATGGGAACACCCTACACATTTCAAAGTTCAGTATCTACATGGTATGGGCACAGGCAGGCACATTACAAAATGGTTTGCAAGCTCTTTATGCCAGCACACTGCGTGCTCTCTTGCACCCCTGCTGCGACATTGGGACACAGACCTGAACCGCCCATGTACAGACCGAGAATGGGTTGGGAGAATGGGACACACTGGAGGGTCCAATCCTCATCCCTAGAAAGAACTGTTTTCGCTCATCCAATTCTACATAATAGACAGAGCTGAACTGATCCAGGCTAAAATAAATAGATACTTTATGCGAACTGATGCCCACTGCTCTAGATGACATTTGGTAGACGCAGACCTCATTCACATGTTATGGGCTTGCCCCTCTCTCATCGCTTACTGCATCCTATGCTTATTCAGCAGAACAAAAGGGAACAAGGTCACCTCCTGATTTATTGACCTGGGGTTACTGACAGCCAAACACTTAATAACCAAGAGGTGGAAGCTATCAGAACCACCCTCGCTCACAGCATGTACCCATTCGCTACTGATCTATATCCAGGTCGAAAGCACTGCATTATGCAGGGAAGACACCTTGGGGCTCCGCAAAACCCCAATTGCTACCAATTGGGATGCCATATTGCATGACTTTCAAAATGACCAACACGCAGATGTCGAACACTCAGCGGCTGCAGACGAGGCAGGCACACTAGTCATGGTGTCACAGAGTTACATGCAGCCGGCCTGCGCTGTGGGCGAGGCGTAAGGCCACTTCCCTATGGGTACCCTGGGCCCAGGAGACCACCTGAGAGTCAGAGTGCAGGGCACTACAATGTAACCATGTGTAAAGGAGCTAGGGATGGGAGGGTGTGACCTGAGTTGGGCAGAGTTAGAAAACCTAGTTCAAACTTTCCTTCCCCATCACCGCACTTCCCTACGACTACTAGCCATTACCTATACCCTACAACTCTCATTCTAAGTGGCAAAATATAATTCACATTTTGCGTTGATAATGCTGCTGGCCCCACAAGGTCACTGGTGCCCTGCGACCCGAGTCAAGCAGGCAAGGCATTTGAGGCAACACTAGCCTATTATGCTATACACTACCCTATTGCAGACCTCCCCTTGTCTAACATGTGGCACTATTAAATACATGTCTACTTATATTGCTGAATTATGTATAACACGTAACTACACAGTAATGCTAACCTATATCTTGTTCCAGTATTTTGTCATATATCTTTAAAAACCAATATAGAGAATCAAGCAATAAAAACTGTCCCTGTAGTTCATTCATGCAGCACATAGAAAGGATTGCAATGAGAATGCAGTCTTGATATTTAAGAGCAGCAAGGAACAGGTATGCATAGGCTGGAATAGAGCGCACATGGGAAAAGTTAGAACTAAGATAGGGTCCCATTATGGTATGCCAAAAGATTTTGGAGAAACAAATGTGTTAGACTTTTCAGAAACACCACCATAACAGGTTATTTGAAGAGGTAAGGCTGGTCTGGCAAGGAGAAAAGGGCTTACATGTAACCCTTAACTGTACCCACTACAAGACATTGCTGGGCTAATGATCAACCCATCAGAAAGTTTGGCCTGAAGAGAATCAAAATGGCAGTCTCTAAAACAAGCCACAGATTTCTACTAGAGTCTTAAATAGAATGGTGTTGACAGACTGCTAGCTGTGAGGTTTACATCCACTACTTTGACCAGCATATCAAAGTTAATCAGTTTTCACTACTCTGTCTCCATGCATGTGTTAGATTCCACTTCGGAATGCCCACCACACTGCAGGAACGACATATGGCCCAATCCGCTTCCCCTGCCCATATGCCTCTCACTGGATAAAACACGATGAGTAAGCAGATGAACACCGGGAGAGGGTGGGAAAGGGGAAAAAATGAAAACAAGGAAGAGAGACAAGAGAACCACTTCTACTTCTGCTATACCCTCCACGTGACTGCACCTATAAGACAAGGGACAACATTAATAATCAATACTGGTATACAACAGACCCCTCCCGCTCTCTACCATGACCATGCCATACCCATCACAACTTTAACTGTCTTACCAGAGTATCGTGCACAGGGAGTCCAGTGGGGGCTCAGTAGATTTGCTCTCTGTTTCTCTGTTTCTGTAATGGGGTCCGGTCCAGGAAGTCGATTCCAAAGTAATATTACCAACCCTTCTCCTTTTTAACAATAGGGGGAAAAAGTCTACTTTGACAGAAAAAAACCCGCTTTAGGAAAAAAGGAATGAGGCTCTCCAAAACTGCGGGTACTAGAACAAGCTCCACGGACAGTGGAAACGGAGCACTCTCCCTGGCTCCGTTTGGAATCCTTGGACGCCGAAAGCGCCCGAATCTGAACAACGACGTCGAGTGGAGAAAAAATATGCGGAAGCCGGAACTGCTAGGACTAAGAGGAGAATGCTGTGGAGACCCAGGTGCAGAACCTTCCCCTGTCACTGAGAAAAAAAGGTTTTCCCACAGATGTAACCTGTGATCATGATTTTTTTATCCTGGCCTGGCCAGACAGTAATACAGTGTGTGTGGGAAGGTCTAGGCCTGCCCTTCACTACGGTAGATTCGGAATGCACAAAGCATGTCCTCAAAGTGTGACAAACTACTGTCCTTTTGCGGTGTTTACACATATAGGGGCTTATTTAAAATAAAATATTGGAGCACAGAGCAAACAAAGCTGCCTAGCACCAGCGCAGGCATCCTGACGCTATGTTGCAAGGGTGCAAGTGCTGCAGTCACGTTTGTTTATGTGCAGGAAGGTACACTTTCCTGTAGATAAACAATCAATGAAAGCAATTTGCACCTTCTATTTGTTCTTCAGTATGCAGCACACAAGGAAAGAGCAAAAAATGAGGAGAAATTAATAATTTGTCCTCGTATCACCTTTATAACGCCTGGTATTCGATGGCATTAGTTTTTGGTGCTGCCTCAGCCTTGTAAATCTAGGGCTGCATCAAAAAGCAATAGATGTTGTGGTAAAAGCCCCACAGCAACACCCATTGCACACCCCTTTGCTGAAGTGGAGGAGTGTGGCTCAATGGTTAGAGTGGCAGACCCTGATGCAGAGTTCTGGCCAGGGACCAGGGTTCGATTCCCGCCTGGGCGGGGTCTCGGGCTCAATTTCCTCAGACCTGTTAATTCTCGCCTTGGTGCCTATTCTAATCACGTGCCCCACACTGCAACTCTGGGCAATAGCTTGCTTAGCCTCCACACTGGCCCCAACAGCGCTAAGGATGCCTGGCTTCACCCTGGGGGTACCCAGGAGTGGACACTTCACAGGGAAAGCCAAGAGGGGTTCCACAACGGTATGAGTATCAGCGCCGGGAAACTGAATAGGTGACACCGCAAGGTGACCGTCTGGTGACAGTGCACTCTATAAGTACCATGACATTTACATTTACAGAGAACTACAGCAGAAAGGGGCGTATTTACAAGGTGGCATTAACCGAAGCAAAGAGGCTTAGTGCCACCTTGTAAATATGTAAAATAGTGCAGCGCCATCGGAGCGTCCAAAAAAGTGACGCGCAATGCAGAATAAATAATACATTCACGCTCAGTCAAGAGATCTGGGTTAAATCCATTTTTCTTTTGCTCACTACGACATCCCAGTTTGGACCCAGCCATTTGCAAATCAGTCTTGACCCTGTTCCTCATGGGAACAGTCCAGCCCGAACTGCCAAGCGAGGTTCTCCCTGGACCGGAAACAAGCATCCTGGAACCGTTTTATGATATTACCCCATATCAGCCAGTCTAGCTTGAAGACAGTGGCACAGTGAGTAAGGGACCCATGCCTGAGCATACACATCCCAACTTCAAGCATCAAAATCCTCCATTGAATTTCCTCGGAAAACCCTCACCAGTGCACATCTGCCAGTTATATTGTGGTATGTTATATTTTATTGATTTGACATGATGGCACAACTTCTTTGCTCTTACTATAAGACACAGATTTACTAAGCCTTTGCATTGTACTTGCTATTGCTGCATTAAGTTACATTCGATCTGGCAGGAGTTCTGTTGGTGGAGCATTTGTATTCCTGTGCATCCACCAATGAATATGAGACTATTACAGATTTACAAAGGTTTGTAAAGCTTGGATTGCTCAGACTGGTACACCTCCCAGAGGATGACGTAACAAAGTAACAAAGAGAAACAGTTTGTCTTCTCATTACTTTCCCTTTTTCTGCATCACGCAGAGAGAGAGGAAAATGCCCCCTTGGATTGTTTTATACAGGAAGGTATCCCTCCGGCACAAAAACAATCCTGCCTGTAAAGCAGGCACCCTTCCACTACTCTGCAAGGGGGCCTGCATTGGGCGCTAGGAAGCACACAGTGCGCTAGGGCAAGGAAAGAGCAGAAATGTTTGCTATCTTTGTAAATATGGAGCATTTTTGGGCACTCCCTTTCATGTAAAGCAGCACAGCAAGTTCCCTTGCTATTCCGCATTGAGTGAAATATGCAGGGCACTAACATGGATCTGGAGGACCTGCTGTTAGAACTGGGGGTCTCTAGTTGGCAGAGGTAGATACCTTTGACCAAATAGGGACCCTTGCTTCTAGTCAGGGTAAGGGGCTACACTTCCAAAACAACCTCTGCTCACCCCCTTGGTAGCTTGGCACGAGCAGACAGGCTTATCTCAGAGGCAGTGTGTAAAGCATTTGAGAACACATACAGTAATACAGTGAAAACACTACAAATGGACACCACACCAGTTTAGAAAAATAAGTAATCTTTACTAGACTTAACACAAAATCAAACGACAACAATCCACAAAACTATAATAAAAATAAGACTTTAAAATGGTAGAAATAGCTTAGTTCACTGTAGATGGTAAATGCAACACTTTACTCCCAAAGTACCTGGGATGCGTAACGCAAAACAAACCAAAGTGTCGCAGGGAAGTTGATGCGCCGTTCCTTACACTAAGGGTAGTGGATGCATCGGTTCCTTACTGCTGCGCAGGGGAGTTGACGCTCGCTTCCTTACTGTGTGGGGAGTTGACGGGCCGGTTTCTTACTGCGATCCGATGACACTCCGTGCGATGCGACAAAATGGCGTCTTAGTTACAGTGCGACAACGTAGATGCAATGCGTGCACGCCCGACGGCCATGCGGCAACTCGATGAGCTTCTGAGCAGCGACACGCTTCTCAGGTGACTCCACAGCGACCTCTGCGGTGGCGGTGATGCAATGTGCTTCGGTGATGTGATGGCGACAGCAGCAGCGTCGGCACGCTTCCTTGGCAATGCGACGACAACTGCTGCGGTGGCGACACGCTTCTTCTTCGTTGAGTCGCGCTTCCAGCTCCCAGTGATACGCAGTCTCTTAGAAAGCCCAGCACAACAGAAGGCACTTCAACTCCCAGCAAGGGAATTCAGGGGGTAGCTGGTGGTGAAGTCTTGTAACCCTGAGACTTCAGGCAGGAGGCAAGCACAGTTCAAGCCCTTGGAGATTCTTCTTCAAGATGATGAAAGCACACTCAGTCCTTTTTCTCCTTTCTTTGGTAATGAAGCAACCACTGCAGGCCAACCCCCAAACAGCACACAACACAGGGGTAGTCACTTCCTTCAGTTTCTCTGGTTCTTCTCCTCAGCAAAGGGTTGTGTTGATTCCCAGAAGTGATCTAAAGTTCTGGGGTCTGGGCCCCAATATTTATACTGCAAAATCCTTTGTCTCTGAAGGCAGAGAGTGTCTGTACCTAGTCAAAACCAGTTCTGGGTGCATTCTGCCAGTGCACAACGTCTTCCTTTGTCAGTGTGGGCCAGGGTCATCAGACGCACCACAGGAGTTGGAGCCAGCATTGTGGAAGGCAGGCACAGCCCTATTCAGGCCCAGGTGCTACTCCTCCCACCACTCCCAATGCAGATAGGTCTATTCAGCATTGTGCTGACTCACCCTGTCTCTTGGAGCCACCCCAGCCCCTGTCACTCACAAACCAGACATGGAATACACAACCTAGCAGATGCAGGCTTGGATGGTTAGGCAAGAAAAGACATACTTTCTAAAAGTGGTATTTTCAAACACAGAATGTTAAAACCAACTTCACTAAAAGATGTATTTTATCATTCTGAGTGCAGGCATACTAAACTCGAATTTCTACCTAGTTCCCTTATTCAGTTAGGATTATAAGATATTATAATCAAACTGCCCATTCTGGCCTATGGGAACAGGTAGCCTTGTAATAGTGAAAAACGAAATTGGCTGTAAATCACTATCAGGACATGCCACAGTCACCATGGAACGTCCTTCTTTTACATACAATGCACCCTGCCCGTGGGGGTACCTTGGGCCTACCTTAGGGGTGACTAATATGTAGAAAAGGGAAGGTTTAGGGACTGGCAAGTGGGTGCACTTGCCAAGTCGACATGGCAGCCCGAGGCTGCACACAAACTCTGCAATGGCAGGCCTGAGCCATAGGTTATAAGCTGCTCTGGTGGGTGGCACAATCAGTGCTGCAAGCCCACCAGCAGCATTTGATTTACAGGTCCCGGGCACATGCGGCGCACTGTACTAGGGTCTGACAAGTAAACCAAATAAGCCAATCATGGAGTCACTAATCCATTACAATACTTTACAATAGGGAGCCTATGTACTTTTGCACTGATCAGCAGTGGTAAAGTGCCCAGAGTCATAAAACAGCCAATAACAGGTCAGACAAAATACAGGAGGAAGGCAAAAAGTTCAGGGATGACCCTGCGAAAAGGGCCAAGTCCAACACCTGCCCAGTTTTGAAAGGGTATTCTCTGATGCATGCATGCTGCTTTTTTCCAGCCCGGTTCTACCATGCACACCATGGTGGCATAAGACAGGAAAAAAATTGAAATGCCCCCCTGCATTTACTGGATATTGCTTTTCATTTGCTGGAAACAATCCCTCGTTCTACGGGGTTAGTTTACAGAATATAAAAGTAATTGCTAAAAGGTTGACCACAGCACCATGGCATGGCCTACCTGCCGTCGCTTGTTTTGCCTCCAGAAATTGCTTCCATCATGTTGGCGGAAAAGTTTTTTTAAAAAGCCCTACCAAGGTAACAGGAAACTGTAAATAGCACAGGCTGGCCACTCCTACGCTTCAGGTGACAGTGCAGCCCTAGCCCCAGCCATTTAACTGTCGGCCCCAACCAGTAGTCTTAATGACATCCTTAATCACTTTATGAAATATAGCTTTTCCTGGTCACTGATTTATTTTTGTGATTGCTCTATCTTACTGTATCTGAGTTTAAACATACTACCATGTCCTAGAGTAATCTCTACTGCTCGTCAATGTACAATGGAGTACAATGGTAATACTTTTTTCAGTAGAATGCATTGGTGTCTTAGGACTTTGGACATCAGAGGTAAACTACAGTAACCCCCAGGGTTATTCCACCCAGAAGTAAGGCCTCACAACCACACTATTCAAGGGCTTCATTAATACAAATATAGTTCTCACTTTATTGTTTCGAAGTAATGCTCGGGCCATGCATAGCAGTTGACGTTCTCCAACTGAAAAATTGTTTCCATTTTCAGTCACTTCTGCGTGCAGACCTTTGTGTAGCTGCAAGATCTAAAATAAAATAAAAGAATTAAAAACGTAATATATTTGGGTAATGCAAAGTTCTACTACAGTTCCATACAATCTCATAACAAACATGCAATTCACAGTCATTGACAATGTTTCAAAGGCTTTATATAATTTACAAAATTATTCCTAATATAGATGATCCAAAAATCGGACTGTACATGGTCTATTTCTAGATTTCTTTGCACATTGTTTAACTTTTTCTAAAATCGTCAGGTTTAGTAAATGTAAATACATGAGTAGTTCTGTAATACAAATTAGCAGGCATAAAATAACACTAGAACATATATATATATATATATATATCGCCGCTCCTCTTGCACCAAACTCCACAGAGGAAGGCGAATGCCGAAACGCGTCTGGTGCGTGTGATAGTCAAAATAAAATCTATGACTCTGCCCCGTGAGTGCTGTGTCTCTTTGAATTGCGAAGAAGACGAGGAGCGTTTTATATATATATATATATATATATATATATATATATATATATATATATATATATATATATCTACTGCAATTACTCAAACTTCTTGGTTTACTTTTCTTTCAGAGGAATGCTGTTTCATGTTGTTTTGTCTCTGTACAATGCAGGACTGTTGTTGCTGCAGGATGGAGATACCTCATGGAACTTTTTCCCTCAGGTAAGTCCATCACGGTGTGCGTGTTGGAGTTTTGTTCTGGACTGGGGGCCAAACTAACATGACTACATGGAACCCCAAACCTTTTACTCTTACCATTTTAGTGACGCTCATTTGCTGGATGCAGAACATGTAGGGGGATATTTACTAAGATTTTGTGCTGTGTTTGCGTCACAAAAGTGACGCAAAATCTTTTTATACCAATTTAATTTCCAGGGCCAAAGGGCTAAGTATGAGTGGTGTACCGGCGTTCCCATGCAACCCTCCAAGGTTTTTAACGCAATACCCTATTTATACGGTTTTGCTGGATAAAACAGTACATATTTCACATAGGCGATATTACGGAGAAATGTTTGAATTTCTCCTTTCTTTTGCGACATTGCATGTTTGCTGCACTGTACAGCACATTTAAAACGTCGGAAACGTTTTAAAGTTAGTCTAAGCATTGTATTTTGTACTGGAAGGGTATCCTTCCTGTGAGAAGTTGGCCTGATGTATGATGTTCACTATTCTAGTGAGCACCTTGTATCAGTCCACACAATCCCTTATGGTGGTTGTTGTAAAGTCAACCTTATAGACTAGCTATCCTAAGGGTAGCATGGACTAAGCAGTTTTAGGATTAACTCAAGAGGGCATGTGAAGCCAGCTGTTTCACCATATGCAATCCTGTAATATCAAATGAAAGGACACCACACAGGTTATATATTATAAAAATATATGTATTTATTACTAGAATAATCCTCTGTACTCTTTATGAGTCAAGAGGCACAAGCGTTTAAACAAAAGCACAATTAAACATACAAAAGTTGCACGATTATGGATAGGGCCGGTGGCCACTCAAACCATATACTAAATAAGTGGTATAAGTATCACTTTACGAACAATGGTAAGGCCTAGGGCCTTGGGAATCGCTGGGACTACACTGGACTAACAACAGTTAGGACGGGAGTAGCCCGTGGGATTCGGGTGCAGCGCTAAAAGCACTGCCAAGTCAATGTGCGTAAAAGTTACAAAGTTACTGTTTTAGAAGTCTTCCGACTGGACTAGAACTTAGCCACTTAAAACTAGGACACTAGAGGTGTAAACCACTACAGGAGCACCGGCGTTCAATCGTTACCTCACCCACAGGAAGCGGGTGCATAGGTGCCAAGGTGTGTCGGGTTTCGTCGTGGAGTTCTATGGAGCCTGGAGATGAAGATGCTGCAGTCGGCCTGGAGAGAAGAGTCCGGTTGGATCCAAGGGTGGATCGAAGATGTAGAGTACCTGAAAGCAGAGGGGACAGAGTCTGGGTCACTAGCCAGTGACCGGGATGAAACCAGGAAGAAACCAGGCGATGTCGGGCGCAATCAGGTGGTTGTCGAGAAGCTTGTCTCCGCTGCCACGTGGACTCTGGGGCACCGAGGATGACCAGGAGTGAATCATGAGCTGTCCCACAAAGGCTCTCGCTGTCGGCAGTGTCGGCTTCCGGATCGGAGTTAACAGGCCTTGGCAAATGCAACCCATGCAGGATTTGAAGATCGCTTCTTACTCGGACCCGCAAGGTCAGAGAGGTTGCTCCTTTTCAGGGGAGCGAGGGCCAGTCTGGAGCAACTAGACTAGCAGAGTAGTTTCAAAGATTCATCGTCGTAGTGACCACTAGCCAACAGGCAAGTGACCGGACAGACGCATCAAGCAGGAAAATGCAAAAGGGCCCCACGCAGCACTTGGTGAGTGTGGAGGGGTGATCTTCAGTGCACAAGCTGCTCGGGGCTGGGGCTTCTCAAACCCCAATGCACAGCTCGAGGGTGCCTCGGGAACTGCACGGTCAGTACTTTGCAGTCTTTTCAAGATGGCCGGCCCCACGCTTCACACCGCCTCCACGGGTCTCAGATTCGCTGGGATTGTGGATCGGGCTGTTGGAAGTCAGGGAAGCTGGTTCATGTCGATCTCTGTTGCTCGAGCTCCGGCGGGAGCTGCAACAAAGTAAACCGTTGGGCGCTGGATGGTGCCTGTTTGCACAGGGTGGTCAGTCCTTGACCACAAGGGAGATTCTTCAGTCTTCCACATCGAGTGGGATGTCGAAGGGTCCAGAGTTCTGTATCAAAGTTTCAGTCAGGATAATCTAATGCTCCTGGGCACAGCTCCTACCTTTATTCCAAATCAAGGGGCTGGATTACCTGCTAGGTCCCTCCTATGGGTGGGACCCAGGAAGGGGGTGGTTACACCCCTTTCCCTTTGTCCAGTTTCGCGCCAGAGCTGGGACTGGAGTGTCCCAGCACCGGTTTGAACTGGGCTATGCATGGGGAGCCTTGTGCACCCCAGGCAGTGTCTAGTTTCACTCGCCCTGCTTGCCTCAATCCACTATCTCCTGTCTGGGGTGGTGTAACACCTCCCTGTGACAGGAAACCTTTTGTCCAGGCCTCCCCTGCCGGAGTTTCGGTCAGCAGCAGGAGGCCAGACCCGTGTCTGTGGCAGCAGCATCCATTTTGTGATGCTGAAGCTCTAGTTAGATTTAACCGCGTTTAAGTAAAGTAACATGTCTTTTCCCTCTAGAAGGGTGGAATGCTACCCCCGTTGCCAGAACTGGCGAGGGGGTAGTATTCCAAAGTGTATGACACCTTACACGACATGTTTTGATGAAGCCAAACCAAAGATAGCAATAACCACAAGGATTATAATGCACTTAAGAGTATATGGTATGGCAATATCCTGGAACGGCTATATGGAAATGGTTCCGAAAGCTGCAGACAGGCTCAGCTCATGCTAGAGCACCATCTCACATAAAACCAAGCACTCTGCCTCCAGGATTGTTAAGGCCTGCCATAGGAGTGACTTATAGGTGCATATGTGTCCAGATATAGGTTTAGACATAGGTATACTATATCTAAGCAAGGGGTGATTACACGACCTTGCCCCAGCTGAGTGATCAGCCAGTTGTGTCTGTTTGGATGACCAGCCAGGGGTGGCAAAAGATATGCTGCAGCCCCTGGTAGGCCTTGGATGCACCTATGCCCTGGGTACCTATAGTACACTGTACAGGGGCTGATAAGGTGACCCAATATCCAATTGGTTAGGCACCTAGGGTACATGGAGTCCATTTTAAAGGGAGAACAGATAGCCTGGGCCCTGATTAGCAGGGTCCCAGGCCAACTAAGACGAAAACCGGCTAAACACAAGACAAAAAATCTGGGGTAACCATAGTCAGGTATCCACCCTCCTACATAACCCCCCCCCACCCCCCCCCCCCAAACAAAAGGAGATAAGGCTATCCTTGACCAGGCAAGCCTATATTACATGAGTGGCCATATAAGGAGGAACCTGCACTGGCATGCTTACCCCCTGTGTCACGGTCCACCAAGTCATCCCTCACCCTAAGGGTATCAGAGGGTCTCCACCATGGGGAATTACTACCTGTGGTGTGTTTTGGCAAAGTAGAAGGCTGGTGTTGAAATGGAGTACTGAAGTGAGGCTCCACTAATGTAGGGCTCAGCTTCCTCCAATCATCTTCCACCATGTGTGCCTTTCTTTCCTTGACTGAGTTGCACTGTGCTCTCAGGGTCAACCTCTGGCTGCCTACAGCTGGAGGCTGGGTCCCTTTTGTTGGCTTACTGAAGGGACAGGTCAGGTTTGGGGCCTTTGGGTCCCATGTTTGGCTGTGCCCAACAGTGTCCATCTGGGGGAGGTTCCTAACTAGGTGTAAGGGAGATCCCTCAGGAGTTTTTAAAGTTTTTACCTTGCTAGGGCTGCTAGCTTTGGTGCGCCTAATCTGCTGATGGGGGTGTTTTATTGGACAGGGGGCCCTTTGGGGCACACTGACCTCCTTGACCTCTGTAGCCCTGGGCTGACTGAGGCAGGGTAGAGAGGGACAGGTTGCCTGGTCCAGACTGGGTCCCACGTTGGAAGGGTCCACTTACATCAGGGGCTCTGCCAGGCTAGGTCTGACTACCTCTGGGGCCGTTTCTTCACAAGGGGGTAAGATCAGTTCCCTGAGGAGGCTGATCCTTTCCTAAAGTCTGGTGGGAGGGAGATTTCTCTTCCTCCTCAATGCTCTCTGTTTGTGTGGAGTGAGCCATAGTTTCAGGCTTCACAACACATGAATCTGTTTGAGTTTGGGCTGTGGCCATCACAGCCCCACCAACCTTTTCAGGAAGGGACTCAGTTTGGGTATGGGCTGTTACCATCACAGCCCTGCTAATCTGTCTAGGGAAGGAGTCTGCTTGAGATGGAACTGAGACTAGTACAGCCCTACCAACCTTTTCAGGAAGGACATCTTGGATTGGGGCTGTGGCCATCAGAGCCCCACTAACCATTCCATGGAGATTTACCATTTTAGAATTACCATTTTAGAATGGGTTTCTTGTTCCACCTCAGCCCAGGCTGAGATTTCCAGATCATTCCCCAGTAGACAATCTACAGGCAAGTTTGTTGACACTGCCACTCTCTTTGGGCCAGTGACACCTCCCCAGCTGAGATTTACTACTGCCATGGGATGATTGGTTTGTACTCCATCAATATTGGTCACCTGGTATGTGGCACCAGGTAAAAGTTGCCTTAAGGGGACTAGATTCTCAGTCACCATAGTGATACTAGCCCCTGTGTCTCTATTGGCCTCAATTTTCTGACCATTGATGTGGGGCTCCTGTCTGTACTTGCTCACATTGTTTGGGCAAGCAGTGAAGTTGGCAACCCCATGCCATTTTCACAGACAAGAATAGCTGTAGTTGGGGACCTGGTTGGGCCAGAGTCCACCTGAGTTCCAAAAGTAAACCCAGCCAAATTATTGGGGGTGCTCCCACCACCTGGGGGATTACTACTTATAGTAACAGGGGGTGTTGGAGCTTTACTTGGAAGAATATTTTCTTTATTGCTATTCTTTGGACAACAACTATCTGTTTTCCAGTGGCCAGTCTGCTTACAGGCATGGCAATAAGGTTTCTTTGGGTTAGAGGAAGTGTTTTGGGACCCAGCCCCATCCTTGGAGTTTTGGGGCCCTGTGGGAGGCTTGTCTTTTGATTTATCCCCACCTTTCTCTTGAGCCTTGGAATTATCCTTCTTTTGGTCATTACCCTACTTCTTAGGCCTAATCCTGGTTCTGACCCATTTGTCTGCCCTCTTACCCAATTCTTGTGGAGAGGCCAGATCTGAGTCCACCAGGTGCTGGTGCAAAAGCTGTTTTTGACAATTACTAAGGTTCTGCTCCCTCATAATCAAATTATACAATCCTGTATAGTCATGTACTTTGCTGCCAAGTAACCAACCTTCCAGAGCCTTAGTAGCACAATCTACAAAATCAGTCCAGTCCTGAGTCTGAGCTTTTTGGGTATCTCTGAACAACAACCTGTATTGCTCAGTGGTTAGGCCAAACCATGTGGCTCAATGGTTAGAGCAGCAGACCCTGATGCAGGGGATCAGCCCGGGACCAGCGTTCAATTCCCCGCCTCGGCGGGTCTTGGGCTCAAAATTCCACGGAACTGATAATTCTCGCCTCGGTGCCTATTCCAATCATGGATTCCCACTCTGCAACTCTGGGCAATAGCTTGCTTAATCTCCACAACGGCCCCCACAACGCTAAGGATGCCTAGCCTCCACCT
This sequence comes from Lissotriton helveticus, assembly GCF_964261635.1. Taxonomy (NCBI): domain Eukaryota; kingdom Metazoa; phylum Chordata; class Amphibia; order Caudata; family Salamandridae; genus Lissotriton; species Lissotriton helveticus. The sequence continues at coordinate 1,216,111,416 of NC_136069.1, forward strand.
TGGGGGTGCTCAGGAGTGGACACCTCACAGGGAAAGCCAGGATGGGTTCCACAGCGGTATTCGTACAAGCGCCTTGAAACCCTTGCGGGTGAGTAGTGCGCTATACAAGTATCAATTTACATTTACATCAATAAGAGCACTCTTCAGGACAGTTTAGTTTTTAGCATCCTCAGGTCTAACAGTGAGGAGCTTATCTCTCCCTTTCTCAGAAAAGGAGTACCATAAGATTGCTGCCCCCTGGTCTTGAGGAACCATCAGTACCATGCAGGCTCTCTCCAGATCAGTCATCCATTTGTGGATGTCATCCTCTTCCTTGTAGGGGGGCACAATCTTTGTTAGGTTTCTATTGTCATAGGACCTGTCTTTCTCTTTAGGAATAATGCTACCACCAGTGGAGTTCTCTCCTCTCAATTTCTGGTCTCTTGCTAAAGCAAGTTTAGCTTGGGCCAGGGCTATCTCTTCCCTCTCTATCTGGAGTTTGACAGCTCTCATCCTGGCCTTATGCTCTTTTCTCTGGGGGAAAGTCATTCCCTTTTGAGAACCCCTTGAGGCATTAGAAAGGTTAGATTCCCTGGAAAGCGATCTCTCTCTTCTATTGCCAGGGTATATTCTGCTATTAGGTCTGGGGAGGTGGTTCACCTCTCCATCCCCATGTAGGTTCAAGTTAGCTTGGCTAAGCCTTCTAACTGGGACCTGGTTATCCCCTTGATCATTATCTGAATCTTCATCCTCCCCTACCTCGTCATCTAGTATTATGGGGGTGATGGCATTATCATCATCTAGGGGTGTTAGTCCATCTCCTGGAGTACCTGAGGGGCCTGCACTAGACTTCTCAAAATCATATTTTTCTAAGATTTGTACTAGGATTGGAATGGTAGGGTTGTGACCCTTTTTCAGCCCCCTTGTAGTGCACAAGGCACTCAAGTCTCTGAAGCTGAGTTTTCCATAGCTGGAAGGTGCCTTGGGCAGGTCACCTGTCACAGGTACAGAACTGGTTTGTTCCCCTGTGCCAGACATAGCTAGTGAGGTGTAAGTGGTGCACTTACCTACACTATGTGTTTTCCTACTAGAACCTTGCTAATGAGTTGTAGTCAGGGTGTGCTAAGCCCTTTGGTCTACAACTACTACGTTCAGTAGAACTTAAGTATGTAAGCTTTGTTTATATGTACCTATAGTACTTAATGTGATCTTTCAAATGATATAAAGATTGCAATGGTAAAACAACAGCAAGCTCAAATACCAACCGCTGCACACCAATGTGAGAAGTTGGCCTGATGTATGATGTTCACTATTCTAGTGAGCACATTGTATCAGTCCACACAATCCCTTATGGTGGTGGTTGTAAAGTCAACCTTATAGACTAGCTATCCTAAAGGTTGCATGGACTAAGCAGTCTTAGGCTTAACTCAAGAGGGCATGTGAATCCAGCTGTTTCACCATATGCAATCCTGTAATATCAAATGAAAGGACACCACACAAGTTATATATTATAAAAATATATGTATTTATTACTAAAATAATCCTCTGTACTCTTTATGAGTCCAGAGGCACAAGCGTTTAAACAAAAGCACAGTTAAACATACAAAAGTTGCACAATTATGGATAGGGCTGGTGGCCACTCAAACCATTGTATTGTATTGTATTGTAAGGCGTACTTATAAAGTGCGACTGTCACCCGGCGGGTATCCTGGCGCTATGACCATATACTATAACCATATACTAAATAAGTGGTATAAGTATCACTTTATGAACAATGGTAAGGCCTAGGGCCTTGGGAATCGCTGGGACTACACTGGACTAACAGCAGTTAGGACAGGAGTAGCCCGTGGGATTCGGGTGCAGCGCTAAAAGCACACGCATGCACCAATGCAATGTCAATGGTGCGTAAAAGTTACAAAGTTACTGTTTTAGAAGTCTTCCGACTGGACTAGAACTTAGCCACTTAAAACTAGGACACTAGAGGTGTGAACCACTACAGGAGCACCGGCGTTCAATCGTTACCTCACCCACAGGAAGCGGGTGCATAGGTGCCACAGTGTGTCGGGTTTCGTCGTGGAGTTCTATGGAGCCTGGAGCTGCAGGCGGCCAGGAGAGAAGAGTCCGGTTGGATCCAAGGGTGGATCAAAGATGTAGAGTACCTGAAAGCAGAGGGGACAGAGTCTGGGTCACTAGCCAGTGACCAGGATTGAACCAGGAAGGAACCAGGCGATGTCGGGCGCAATCAGGTGGTTGTTGAGAAGCTTGTCTCCGCTGCCACGTGGACTCTGGGGCACCGAGGATGACCAGGAGTGATTCACGAGCTGTCCCACAAAGGTTCACGCTGTCGGCGGCGTCAGCTTCCGGATCGGAGTTAACAGGCCTTGGCAAATGCAACCCACGCAGGATTTGAAGATTGCTTCTTACTCGGACCCGCAAGGTCAGAGAGGTTGCTCCTTTTCAGGGGAGCGAGGGCCAGTCTGGAGCAACCAGACTAGCAGAGTAGTTTCAAAGATTCGTCATCGTAGTGACCACTGGCCAACGGGCAAGTGACCGGACAGTCGCGTCAAGCAGGAAAATGCAAAAGGGCCCCACGCAGCACTTGGTGAGTGTGGAGGGGTGATCTTCGGTGCACGAGCTGCTTGGGGCTGGGGCTTCTTAAACCTCAATGCAAAGCTTCGAGGGTGCCTCGGGAGCTGCATGGTCAGCACTTCGCAGTCTTTTCAAGATGACCAGCCCCACGCTTCACGTCGCCTCCACGGGTCTCAGATTCTCTGGGACTGTGGATCGGGCTGTTGGAAGTCAGGGAAGCTGGTTCTTGTTGATCTCTGTTGCTCGAGCTCCGGCGGGAGCTGCAACAAAGCAAACCATTGGGCGCTGGATGGTGCCTGTTTGCACAGGGTAGTCACTCCTTGACCACAAGGGAGATTCTTCAGTCTTCCACGTCGAGCGGGATGTCGAAGGGTCCAGAGTTCTGTATCAAAGTTTCAGTCAGGATTATCTAATGCTCCTGGGCACAGCTCCTACCTTTATTCCAAATCAAGGGGCTGGAATTCCATGCTAGGTCCCTTCTATGGGTGGGACCCAGGAAGGGGGTGGTTACGCCCCTTTCCCTTTGTCCAGTTTCTCACTAGAGCTGGGACTGGAGAGTCCCAGCACCGGTTTGAACTGGGCTATGCATGGGGAGCCTTGTGTGCCCCAGCCAGTGTCTAGTTTCACTCGCCCTGCCTGCCACAATCCACTAGCTCCTGTCTGGGGTGGTGTAACACCTCCCTGTGACAGGAAACCTTTTGTCCAGGCCTCCCCTGCGGAGTTTCGGTCAGCAGCAGGAGGCCAGACCAGTGTCTGTGGCAGCAGCATCCATTTTGTGATGCTGAGGCTCTGGTTAGATTTAACCGCGTTCAAGTAAAGTAACATGTCTTTTCCCTCCAGAAGGATGGAATGCTAGCCCCGTCGCCAGAACTGGCAAGGGGGTAGTATTCCAAAGTGTATGACACCTTACACGACATGTTTTGAAAAAGCCAAACCAAAGTTAGCAATAACCGCGAGGATTATGATGCACTTAGGAGTATATGGTATGGCAATGTCCTGGAACAGCTATAAGGAAATGGTTCCGAAAGATGCAGACAGGCTCAGCTCATGCTAGAGCACCATCATACATAAAACCAAGCACTCTGCCTCCAGGATTGTTAAGGCCTGCCATAGGAGTGACTTATAGGTGCATATGTGTCCAGATATAGGTTTATGCAAACACAACAATGATGGACAGAATGTGGATCAATGTCACACATTCACCCCAGTCCAAAGATCTGGGCCCAAATCCATCGTTTTTCCACTCCACACCACCCTGGGTTAGACAATGGCGATATGCAAATCAGCGCTGACCCTGTGCCCCATGGGAACAGTCCAGTCCGAACTACAAAAGCCATGTCCTTCCCAGAACGGAAACAAGCATCCGAGGACCGGCCCGGTTTCGAGGTAACACCTCCCATCAGCCCGGCTAGCTTGATTCCAGTGGTGTGCAGTGCCTGGGACTCACGTCTGAGCATCCCCAGTACACTTAGAGCGGTACCTGCAAAAACAACAATGATGGACAGAATGTGGATCAATGTCACACATTCACCCCAGTCCAAAGATCTGGGCCCAAATCCATCGTTTTTCCACTCCACACCACCCTGGGTTAGACAATGGCGATATGCAAATCAGCGCTGACCCTGTGCCCCATGGGAACAGTCCAGTCCGAACTACAAAAGCCATGTCCTTCCCAGAACGGAAACAAGCATCCGAGGACTGGCCCGGTTTCGAGGTAACACCTCTCATCAGCCCGGCTAGCTTGATTCCAGTGGTGTGGAGTGCCTGGGACTCACGTCTGAGCATCCCCAGTACACTTAGAGCGGTACCTGCAAACACAACAATGATGGACAGAATGTGGATCAATATCACACATTCACCCCAGTCCAAAGATCTGGGCCCAAATCCATCGTTTTTCCACTCCACACCACCCTGGGTTAGACAATGGCGATATGCAAATCAGCGCTGACCCTGTGCCCCATGGGAACAGTCCAGTCCGAACTAAAAAAGCCATGTCCTTCCCAGAACGGAAACAAGCATCCGAGGACCGGCACGGTTTCGAGGTAACACCTCTCATCAGCCCGGCTAGCTTGATTCCAGTGGTGTGGAGTGCCTGGGACTCACGTCTGAGCATCCCCAGTACACTTAGAGCGGTACCTGCAAACACAACAATGATGGACAGAATGTGGATCAATGTCACACATTCACCCCAGTCCAAAGATCTGGGCCCAAATCCATCGTTTTTCCACTCCACACCACCCTGGGTTAGACAATGGCGATATGCAAATCAGCGCTGACCCTGTGCCCCATGGGAACAGTCCAGTCCGAACTACAAAAGCCATGTCCTTCCCAGAACGGAAACAAGCATCCGAGGACTGGCCCGGTTTCGAGGTAACACCTCTCATCAGCCCGGCTAGCTTGATTCCAGTGGTGTGGAGTGCCTGGGACTCACGTCTGAGCATCCCCAGTACACTTAGAGCGGTACCTGCAAACACAACAATGATGGACAGAATGTGGATCAATATCACACATTCACCCCAGTCCAAAGATCTGGGCCCAAATCCATCGTTTTTCCACTCCACACCACCCTGGGTTAGACAATGGCGATATGCAAATCAGCGCTGACCCTGTGCCCCATGGGAACAGTCCAGTCCGAACTAAAAAAGCCATGTCCTTCCCAGAACGGAAACAAGCATCCGAGGACCGGCACGGTTTCGAGGTAACACCTCTCATCAGCCCGGCTAGCTTGATTCCAGTGGTGTGGAGTGCCTGGGACTCACGTCTGAGCATCCCCAGTACACTTAGAGCGGTACCTGCAAACACAACAATGATGGACAGAATGTGGATCAATGTCACACATTCACCCCAGTCCAAAGATCTGGGCCCAAATCCATCGTTTTTCCACTCCACACCACCCTGGGTTAGACAATGGCGATATGCAAATCAGCGCTGACCCTGTGCCCCATGGGAACAGTGCAGTCCGAACTACAAAAGCCATGTCCTTCCCAGAACGGAAACAAGCATCCGAGGTCCGGCCCGGTTTCGAGGTAACACCTCTCATCAGCCCGGCTAGCTTGATTCCAGTGGTGTGGAGTGCCTGGGACTCACGTCTGAGCATCCCCAGTACACTTAGAGCGGTACCTGCAAACACAACAATGATGGACAGAATGTGGATCAATGTCACACATTCACCCCAGTCCAAAGATCTGGGCCCAAATCCATCGTTTTTCCACTCCACACCACCCTGGGTTAGACAATGGCGATATGCAAATCAGCGCTGACCCTGTGCCCCATGGGAACAGTCCAGTCCGAACTACAAAAGCCATGTCCTTCCCAGAACGGAAACAAGCATCCGAGGACCGGCCCGGTTTCGAGGTAACACCTCTCATCAGCCCGGCTAGCTTCATTCCAGTGGTGTGGAGTGCCTGGGACTCACGTCTGAGCATCCCCAGTACACTTAGAGCGGTACCTGCAAACACAACAATGATGGACAGAATGTGGATCAATGTCACACATTCACCCCAGTCCAAAGATCTGGGCCCAAATCCATCGTTTTTCCACTCCACACCACCCTGGGTTAGACAATGGCGATATGCAAATCAGCGCTGACCCTGTGCCCCATGGGAACAGTCCAGTCCGAACTACAAAAGCCATGTCCTTCCCAGAACGGAAACAAGCATCCGAGGACCGGCCCGGTTTCGAGGTAACACCTCTCATCAGCCCGGCTAGCTTGATTCCAGTGGTGTGGAGTGCCTGGGACTCAAGTCTGAGCATCCCCAGTACACTTAGAGCGGTACCTGCAAACACAACAATGATGGACAGAATGTGGATCAATGTCACACATTCACCCCAGTCCAAAGATCTGGGCCCAAATCCATCGTTTTTCCACTCCACACCACCCTGGGTTAGACAATGGCGATATGCAAATCAGCGCTGACCCTGTGCCCCATGGGAACAGTCCAGTCCGAACTACAAAAGCCATGTCCTTCCCAGAACGGAAACAAGCATCCGAGGACCGGCCCGGTTTCGAGGTAACACCTCTCATCATCCCGGCTAGCTTGATTCCAGTGGTGTGGAGTGCCTGGGACTCACGTCTGAGCATCCCCAGTACACTTAGAGCGGTACCTGCAAACACAACAATGATGGACAGAATGTGGATCAATGTCACACATTCACCCCAGTCCAAAGATCTGGGCCCAAATCCATCGTTTTTCCACTCCACACCACCCTGGGTTAGACAATGGCGATATGCAAATCAGCGCTGACCCTGTGCCCCATGGGAACAGTCCAGTCCGAACTAAAAAAGCCATGTCCTTCCCAGAACGGAAACAAGCATCCGAGGACCGGCACGGTTTCGAGGTAACACCTCTCATCAGCCCGGCTAGCTTGATTCCAGTGGTGTGGAGTGCCTGGGACTCACGTCTGAGCATCCCCAGTACACTTAGAGCGGTACCTGCAAACACAACAATGATGGACAGAATGTGGATCAATGTCACACATTCACCCCAGTCCAAAGATCTGGGCCCAAATCCATCGTTTTTTCACTCCACACCACCCTGGGTTAGACAATGGCGATATGCAAATCAGCGCTGACCCTGTGCCCCATGGGAACAGTGCAGTCCGAACTACAAAAGCCATGTCCTTCCCAGAACGGAAACAAGCATCCGAGGTCCGGCCCGGTTTCGAGGTAACACCTCTCATCAGCCCGGCTAGCTTGATTCCAGTGGTGTGGAGTGCCTGGGACTCACGTCTGAGCATCCCCAGTACACTTAGAGCGGTACCTGCAAACACAACAATGATGGACAGAATGTGGATCAATGTCACACATTCACCCCAGTCCAAAGATCTGGGCCCAAATCCATCGTTTTTCCACTCCACACCACCCTGGGTTAGACAATGGCGATATGCAAATCAGCGCTGACCCTGTGCCCCATGGGAACAGTCCAGTCCGAACTACAAAAGCCATGTCCTTCCCAGAACGGAAACAAGCATCCGAGGACCGGCCCGGTTTCGAGGTAACACCTCTCATCAGCCCGGCTAGCTTCATTCCAGTGGTGTGGAGTGCCTGGGACTCACGTCTGAGCATCCCCAGTACACTTAGAGCGGTACCTGCAAACACAACAATGATGGACAGAATGTGGATCAATGTCACACATTCACCCCAGTCCAAAGATCTGGGCCCAAATCCATCGTTTTTCCACTCCACACCACCCTGGGTTAGACAATGGCGATATGCAAATCAGCGCTGACCCTGTGCCCCATGGGAACAGTCCAGTCCGAACTACAAAAGCCATGTCCTTCCCAGAACGGAAACAAGCATCCGAGGACCGGCCCGGTTTCGAGGTAACACCTCTCATCAGCCCGGCTAGCTTGATTCCAGTGGTGTGGAGTGCCTGGGACTCACGTCTGAGCATCCCCAGTACACTTAGAGCGGTACCTGCAAACACAACAATGATGGACAGAATGTGGATCAATGTCACACATTCACCCCAGTCCAAAGATCTGGGCCCAAATCCATCGTTTTTCCACTCCACACCACCCTGGGTTAGACAATGGCGATATGCAAATCAGCGCTGACCCTGTGCCCCATGGGAACAGTCCAGTCCGAACTACAAAAGCCATGTCCTTCCCAGAACGGAAACAAGCATCCGAGGACCGGCCCGGTTTCGAGGTAACACCTCTCATCAGCCCGGCTAGCTTGATTCCAGTGGTGTGGAGTGCCTGGGACTCACGTCTGAGCATCCCCAGTACACTTAGAGCGGTACCTGCAAACACAACAATGATGGACAGAATGTGGATCAATGTCACACATTCACCCCAGTCCAAAGATCTGGGCCCAAATCCATCGTTTTTCCACTCCACACCACCCTGGGTTAGACAATGGCGATATGCAAATCAGCGCTGACCCTGTGCCCCATGGGAACAGTCCAGTCCGAACTACAAAAGCCATGTCCTTCCCAGAACGGAAACAAGCATCCGAGGACCGGCCCGGTTTCGAGGTAACACCTCTCATCAGCCCGGCTAGCTTGATTCCAGTGGTGTGGAGTGCCTGGGACTCACGTCTCAGCATCCCCAGTACACTTAGAGCGGTACCTGCAAACACAACAATGATGGACAGAATGTGGATCAATGTCACACATTCACCCCAGTCCAAAGATCTGGGCCCAAATCCATCGTTTTTCCACTCCACACCACCCTGGGTTAGACAATGGCGATATGCAAATCAGCGCTGACCCTGTGCCCCATGGGAACAGTCCAGTCCGAACTACAAAAGCCATGTCCTTCCCAGAACGGAAACAAGCATCCGAGGACCCGCCCGGTTTCGAGGTAACACCTCTCATCCACCATGACATCTTCCCCTCCTTCTTCAAGCTCCAATTGATTGAGGAGGTCTACCTTCCGAAACCTTCCTATCTTCCTGGTGACTGTTTCACTGACTTTTAAACTTCCATGTAGAAAGTACTTACACTGATAAAGAGGGGCGATATGTAACGGTAACAGGAACACTGAGAGGTCGGAGGCTCAACTTAGTCAACACATATGGACCGAATATAGATGACACCGAGTTCTATCATACCATATGGCAGAAGATAAATGATTTACCCGACATCCCATTGATCTGGGGGGGTGATTTCAATATTGCGTTAAACTATGCGGTGGACAGATCTGGCGCAACAGTAGAATCTCATAAGCGTGCCCTAAGCAAACTAAAAGATATTATAGCAGACAGACAGCTCATTGATCTCTGGAGAACGAGACACCCTACATGCCTAGAGACTACGCACATGACAGATGCGCACAATAGTTGGTCTCGTATAGACTACTGGTTGGGTACTTCGGACATATCACTATGGGCAGACTCTGTGTCACGCTTACCCAGAACACTGTCTGATTACAATCCAGTATTACTTACGATCACAATACCACACTACATACCCTCACCATACAGCTGGAGGTTCAATGTGAAAGCATTACTTGACTCCGTATACCTGATACAGTTAGTAAAGCCATTGCTGAGTACTTTGAGCTGAATGCACCCACCACAGAACACCCAGGGTTGTTATGGGAAGCTTTCAAAGCTTCCATTAGAGAGATCTGCATAAGTACCATTGCAGGCATTCCAAAAGATATACGACAACTGCTCTCCATGCACGAGGACAGGCTAGGTGAATTAGAACGCGAGTATACTGAAACACAGGATACAAAACTTCTAGGAGACATCAGATCCACACTGTCAGAACATCAAACATGCGCAGACGACGAACTTAGATATGTCACCAAACGGCAAGTGGAGAGATATTAAGGTGACGGCGGTAGGCCTGGCAAAGCATTGGCAGCTAAAATATGTGAGTAATTCGAGCAATCCGGGATTCAGGGGGTGTTCTACATCAAGCTACTCAGGGTATACTGAGAGAATTTGTGTCCACTTACGGTGAATTATACGCCGCGAGGCCCACGGCCTCCCCAGAGGAAGTCATGCAATATCTGGAAGACATATCGATAGCATGGCTGTCTGATGCGCAAAGAGAGTACCTCTCCTTGCCGATCACCATAGAGGAGGTCACAGAAGTTATTAAATCGCTTCCCAAAGGAAAAGCACCAGGCCCTGACGGTTACACAGGCAAATTTTATAAAGCCTTTGTGGAACAAGTGGCCCCACATCTGGTGGCAATGTATGGGGATGCACACGATGAATTAATGCTATCGCAAACATTGAGGGAAGCCCTGTTGATAGCTCTTTTGAAGCCCAACAAAGACCCGGAATATTGAGATTCTTACAGGCCACTGCCCTCATCAATGTGGACACGAAGATCATGTCCAAACTTGGCCACCAGGCTGCAACCACTGATGCCGAACTTGATCCTACCCGACCAGTCGGGGTTTATCCCAACACGATAGACAACCCACAACACCAGAAAACTGTTTGCGCTATCGCATTATCTGATACCCAGTACCAGGGCTGCTGCGATCTTATTAGATGCGGCCAAAGCCTTTGATTCTATAGCATGGTCCTATCTGCACGCGATACTGCGATGTATGGGCTTTCCCCCTATGTTCTTACAATGGGTTCAGGTGCTGTACACGGCGCCAACGGGAACGCATATAAATCACGGCAAGGTTGCCCTCTATCCCCCCTGCTATTTGCTATTACGCTTGAGCCACTGGCTTGTAGGATACGGCAGGGTCATCATTACTCAGCGCTCCAGTTTGCACATATCACTATACGCCGATGATATGATGCTATATGTGAGAGACCCAGCGCAACATTTAAACCCACTATTGCGCGAATATATCAAGTTTGGGCACCAGTCAGGACTTAAAATCAACCGGTCTAAGTCACTAATCATACCACTAACAGACACCACCCAGCCACACCCGACAGACTAACCATTAGAGTGGCAATCAGAACCAGTGAAGTATCTGGGTGTATGGTTTCACCGGGACCCAGAAGTGGTCATTCACACTAATTAAGGCAGGGCAGTCAGTGCGCTTGAAGAGGGTAAATAGAAAGATGGATCCAGCTGCCGCTATCGCTTGCTGACCATCTGGCCATTGTGAAAATGGTAATTCTGCCAAAACTTCTCTACATCTTTAATAATATCCCCATTAAACCACCTATGGCAGTGTTCCGAAGAATCTCCACTATGACATTACGTTTGATATGGGCAGGTAAGCAGGCCCGGATTGATCTGTGCACATTAACACTACCCTACTCGCGCGGCGGGTTCAAAGTCCCTGATTTCCTATTATATTATCTAACCGCACAAGCACAGTATGCTCATTTCTCGTATCACACAGTCCCTTACCTTACTCATGTCGCAATTGAAGAAGGGGATGCAATACCGATTCCGCTGAATGCGATCATAATGCATCACAGACCCCCGCTTCATAACCGAGACATAAACACTATTGACACAACGAACAAAGCTTGGCGTATGATGGGCCGCAAGGCACATAAACTGCCCCTATATGCTCCTGCACTTCTGCTACATCATCATCCGGAATTATCAGTGACACAAGAAGAGGTGGGTATGGGGTTACTCAGACAAGGTATTGACACTATGGGCGACCTGTATAGCAACGGGGACTTCAAAACATTAGATGACCTGTCATTTCTTAGCAATCAAACACTGCTATTTAGGTTTACTTATCACAGGTTACAAGGGACTATAAAGAAACTATACCTCTCTTACCCGGCGGAACTGTAGCAATTGTCGACGCTACAGCTGCTACTCACTACTTCCACCCCTAAACACATGGTGTCAAATTATATATCCAATTGCAGGAAGTTATACGGTGTGAGAAGTTGGCCTGATGTGCAGTGTTCACTGTTCTAGTGATCACTATATATCAGTCCAAACAACCCTTATTGATGATTGGTTGTAAGTCAACCTTATAGACCAGCTATCCTAGTAGCATGGATACGAGCAGTCTAAGGCTAAGACTCTAGAGGGCGTGTTAAGCCAGCTGTTTTACCATCACATTACCACTTGAACACCCAGTGAAAGGACACCACACAAGTGTTATGAAAATAAACAATGTATTTATTAGAATCACAACAACCCTGTACTCTTTATGAGGACAGGGTGCTAAGCACACAACAAAACTCTTATGAAAATACTTAAGTTAGCACGTTATACACAAATGCCCGAGGGGCACGAAAAACCATATACTCTAAAAGTGGAAGGCGAAATTACTAGCAGGTAAGTACAGTACTAATAGGCTTTGGAATCGCTAGGACTTGACTAGGGAATTGTTAGATTACTTCTAGGAGACCTAGGGGACTCGGGTGCAGAGTGTGCACTCTCACGCGGGATGCGGGACAAAGTCTATGGAGGCTAGTAAAGGCAAAGTTAGTGTTCACGGGCGACCCCGACCTGGTAGGGAGAAAACGACAGTGGATCCTGACCCTTGGATAGTGAGGCTATGCTGGGACACCGAAGTGCCGAAGTTACCTAGCCCAGGGGCTGCAGCTGCATAGGTCTGAAAAGACGTCGGGAATCTCGTTGCCGGTCCAGGAGCCTGGAAGAAGGAAGTTGCTGGCAGGCGACCAGTGAAGAAAAGTTCGATGGATCCAAGCCTGGATCAAGGAAGAAGGAAACCTGAAAGCAGAGGGGACCAAGTTCTTGAATCACTAGCCAGTGATTAAGTGGGCACCAGGATGGCACCGGGCGAAGTCACCGCAGTCAGGTGAGTGGGCGCTGCTGGGCTCTGCAGTCTCTCGGACCAGGAGGCGTTGTCGGCGACCAGGATGGAGGTGCGAGCTGTCCCACGAAGGTTCTTGCTGTCGACGTCGCTGGACCCAGGATTGGGCAACAAGTCTTGGCAAATGCAAGGCCCACGCGGTGGACCTAAAATGGCGTCTTAGCCGGACCAGGAGGGTCCAGGGTACTTCTCCGATGGAGGGAAACAAGGGCCAGTCTGGAGCAACCAGACCAGCAGCAGTGTTGTCGTCGGGCGTCGTTCGGAAGGCCACAAGCCAGCGGGCTAGTAGCCAAACAACGCGGTGAGCAGCAAAAAGCAGAAGGGCCCCACGCCGATCGTGGAGATGCTGGGGGGCTGCTCTTCGGTGTTGGAGCTGCTCAGGGTGGGGGCTTCTCGGACCCCAAAGCACTCACCAGGAAATTACTCGGTGGGCTTGCTGTGCAGAAGTCGTGCAGTCTTGGCGATGGCCGGTCCCTCGAGGTCTCGTCACACCCACGAATCTCAGCGTGACTGATGATGTAGGTAGAGGTCAGAGGTGCCAGGGAAGCCGGTTCTCGTCGAGCTGGGCAGTCTTGATCCGGAGGAGAGACTTGCAGCAGACCGCAGTGTTCTTAGATGGTGCCTGCGGATGCAGGGTGACTACTCCTTAGCCACAAGGGAGAATCTTGAGGAAGAAATCGTGAAGTCCTTTCGTGGAAAGTGGTATCTTGATTCCAAAGATGATCTGATTTGGAAGGGGGCCAGTCTCTACCTTTATCTTGGAAAAGGGGGCTGGCACGCGACTAAGTCCTGCCCTAGGGGTGGGACCAGGAGGGGGGTGGTTACACCCACTTCCTTGGCGGGCTTTTCCCCAGCACAGGGTCTGGAGTGTCCCTGGAACTGGTTTAAGCCAGCCTATGCACAGTGAGCACCGGGGTGCCACGTGCAGTCACCTTCCTCTGAAGCCCTGCCTACCTACAATACACAAAACCCTGTCTGGGACGGTGCTGGCACCGCCCCTGGCAGGAAACCCTTTGTCCTTATCTCCTGCTCTGGGAGGACTCCCAGCAGCAGGAGGGCAGACTTGTGTCTCGGTGGCAGCATCCATTTTGTGGAGCTGAGGCTCTGTTTGACTTTAACCGGGGTTAGGGGTTACATACATGTCGTGTCCCTCTAGAAGGGTGGAATGCTAACCCCGTCGCCAGAATTGGCGAGGGGTTAGTATTCCAATTCGTATGACACCTTACTCGACATGTTTTGATAAAGCGATACCAGAGTTGGCATATAACCGCGAGGATTATAATGCACTTAAGAGTATATGGTATGCGATATCATGGAAACGGCTAAGGGATGGATCCCGAAAGCCGCAGACAGGCTCAGCTCATGCCAGAGCACCATCTCACACGATTCCAAGCACTCTGCCTTCAGGATTGTTAAGGCCTGCCATAGGAGTGACTGATAGGAGATCTGTGTGTCCATTTTAGGGTTAGATATAGGTATACTATATCTAAAGCAAAGGGTGAGTACACCACCTTGCCCCAGCTGTCGTGCAGCCAGTTGTGTCAGTTTAGTTAGTCAGCCCAGGGGTGGCATAATACATGCTTCAGCCCCTGGGAGACTTCTGGGTACACCTCAGCCCTGGGTACAGGGACTTGGAGAGGGCCCAGTGCCAGTTCAGTACCTGAGTACAATTTGGATAGAGAGAACAGCTAGGCTGTGGGTCTGATTAGCAGGCCCACAGCCAGGGAAAGTCGTAAACCAGTGCAGCAAAAAGCAAAAATCTGGGTGATCATAGGATTGCCGACCCTACTCTCCTACATGAACCCCCCCCAAACTTTGGGACAATAAACTAACCTTGACCAGGTGAGTCTTCTTGCTCTAAGTGGAAATACCTGGAGAGCCCATCAGCATTGCTGTGATCAGTACCAGGTCTATGCTCCACTGTAAAATCCATCCCCTGTAGGGAAATGGACCACCTAAGCAGTTTGGGGTTTTCACCCTTCATCTGATTTAGCCACAAGAGGGGCTTATGGTCTGTCTGAATGGTGAAGTGAGTGCCAAACAAGTAGGCCCTCAGCTTCTTCAGGGCCCAGACCACAGCAAAGGCCTCCCTCTCAATAGCTGACCAATTTTTCTCTCTGGGTGTCAACCTTCTACTAATGAAAGCACTAGGCTGATCATTACCATCAAAATTCAGTTGAGACAGAACAGCCCCCACACCCAACTCAGAAGCATCTGTTTGGACAATGAATGGCTTGGAGTAATCTGGACTCTTTAGGATAGGTGCTGTGCACATGGCCTGCTTTAGGTCATTGAATGCTTTCTGACAGCTTGCTGTCCACTGAACTTTCTTTGGCATCTTCTTGCTTGTCAGGTCATTAAGAGGGGTCACTATGGACCCATAATTTCTGACAAACTTCCTATAGTACCCAGTCAGGCCCAAGAAAGCTCGAACCTGAGTCTGGGTGATTGGAGGAGTCCAGTCCTTGATGGCCTGTATCTTACTCTCCAGTGGCTGAACCTGGCCTCCACCTACAAGGTGGCCCAGGTATACAACCTGTGTCTGCCCTATCTGGCACTTTGTGGCCTTGATAGTGAGGCCTGCCTTTTGCAGGGCCTCTAACACTTTCCTCAGGTGGACCAGGTGATCCTCCCAGGTGGAGCTAAAGACAGCAATATCGTCTAGATATGCTGCACAGAAGTCATCCAGCCCAGTGAGGACTTGATTCACCAACCTTTGGAAGGTGGCAGGTGCATTTTTCAGTCCAAAGGGCATTACCACAAATTGATAATGCCCTCCAGGGGTAGAAAATGCTGTCTTGGGTTTGGCCTCCTCAGCTAACCTGATTTGCCAATACCCAGCTGTCAAATCAAATGTACTTAAGAAGTTGGCAGAAGCCAATTTATCTATAAGTTCATCTGCTCTTGGTATTGGGTGGGCATCAGTCTTAGTGACTGCATTGAGGCCTCTGTAGTCTACGCAAAACCTCATCTCTTTCTTACCACCCTGGGTGTGAGGCTTTGGCACTAGAACTACTGGGCTAGCCCAAGAGCTTTCTGAGGGCTCAATGACTCCCAGCTCCAACATTTTCTGCACTTCAGTTTTGATGCAGTCTCTAACATGATCAGGCTGTCTGTAGATTTTACTCTTGACAGGCAGACTGTCCCCAGTGTCAACATCATGGGTACACCAATCAGTTTGGCTGGGTGTTAGAGAGAACATATGTCTGTAGGATTGCAGGACTTGCCTGCAATCCTGTTGCTGATGTTCAGTGAGGCTGCCACAAAAGACAACACCATCAACTGATCCATCATCAGGATTCTGAGTGAGCAGGTCTGGGAGAGGGTCACTCTCTTCCTCCTGTCCCTCATCTGTGGCCATGAGCAAGCTCATGTCCTTCCTGTCAACATATGCTTTGAGCCTGTTAACATGGAGCACTCTGAGAGGGCTCCTGGGTGTTCCAAGGTCCACCAAGTAGGTAACCTCTCCCTTTTGCTCAATGATGGTGTGGGGCCCAGACCATTTGTCTTTCAGAGCTGCTGGGGCCACTGGCTCCAGCACCCACACCTTCTGTCCTGGCTGGTACACAGTCAGAACAGCCTTTTGGTCATGCCAAGCTTTTTGAAGTTCTTGGCTGGCCTCAAGGTTTTTAGATGCCTTTTCCATATACTCAGCCATCCTGGAGCGGAGACCAAGTACATAGTCCACTATGTTGGTTGCAGGCTTTTTGAGAGGTCTCTCCCATCCTTCCTTCACCAAACACAGGGGTCCTCTCACAGGATGCCCATACAGAAGCTCAAAAGGGCTGTAGCCAACCCCCTTCTGTGGGACCTCTCTGTAAGCAAACAAGAGGCAGGGGATCAGGACATCCCATCTTCTCCTAAGAGTTTCAGGTAGCCCATGAATCATCCCTTTGAGGGTCCTGTTGAATCTCTCAAGAAGCCCATTGCATTGTGGGTGGTAGGGTGTGGTGAACTTGTAGTTCACACCACACTCCTTCCACATTGCAGTCAGATATCCTGACATGAAGTTTGTACCTCTGTCAGAAACAACCTCCTTAGGGAAGCCCACTCTGGAGAACACTCCAACTAGGGCTCTTGCCACTACAGGTGCTGTAGTGGTCCTAAGTGGAATAGCTTCAGGATACCTGGTGGCATGATCCACTACCACCAGTATAAACTTGTGCCCTGATGCTGTCTGGGGTTCCATTGGACCAACAATGTCAATCCCCACTCTTTCAAAGGGAACCCCCACCACAGGTAGTGGTATGAGGGGGGCCTTTGTTGTGCCACCTGACTTACCACTGGCTTGGCAAGTGACACAGGAGCGACAAAACTCCTTGGTATTCTCATTCATATGGGGCCAGTGAAAGTGTGAGACAAGCCTGTCCCAAGTCTTTGTCTGACCTAAGTGACCTGCAAGGGGAATCTCATGGGCCAAGGTGAGAAGGAAACCTCTCAGAGACAAGGGGATGACCAGCCTCCTGGTTGCACCAGGCTTGGGGTCTCTTGACTCAGAGTACAGGAGTCCATCTTCCCAGTATACCCTGTGGGCACCTGTGGCATTCCCTGCAGCCTCAGCAGCAGCCTGCTGTCTGAGGGGTTCAAGGGAAGGGCAGCTCAACTGTTCCTTCCCCAGGTCTGCTCTGGAGGGTCCCCCTGAGCCCAGAAACTCAACTTGATCAAGTTCAAGCTCTTTAGGCTCAGTTTCCCTCAGCTCTTCTAGATCAGCCTCCTCAGAGACTTGATCCTCAACCTGGGGCAAGGGGGAAGGCAAAGCCTTACCCTTACTGCTCTTCTTCTTGGAAGGTGTCTGGTCCATCATTTCAGGATCCAGCACCTGTTCAGTGGGGCATCTTCTGGCCTGTGACCTAGTCACAGCAAGCACATGTGCTGGCAAGCCTAACATCTCCATGTGAGTCCTCTGCTCCACTTCTGACCATTGTGATGACTCCAAATCATTGCCCAACAAACAATCAACTGGGAGGTCTGAACTGACTACAACTTTCTTTTGTCCCTTCACTCCACCCCAGGAGAAAGCCACAATTGCCACACTATGACTAGTAGTGACATTGCTGGCATTGGTCACCAGGAAATCAGTACCTGGCATGATCTGTCCAGGGTCCACAAAGTTAGGTGTCACCATGGTGACACTGCCACAAGTGTCCCTATAGGCCTGAGCCATTTTGCCATTTATCAAAGGTGTCTGCCTGTATTTGCCCAAAGTATTGGGACTTATTTCAGGGGACATATCCATATCCCCTGTACAGACAAGGACAGCCTGAGTGAGTGTGCCAACCAAGTTGTCAGACCCCTCAGTACCCAAGGTTAACCCAACTAATGCCTTGGGAGGTACACTACCACTACTGACTGTACTAGGGGGTGCAGTTGCCTTAGGGGCTGTAGTGGCAGGAGTTTGTCCTCCTCTTTTGGTGCACTCACTAAACCAGTGAGATTTACTTTTGCAGTACTGGCACCACCTTTTTGACTGGCCTTCTTGAGTCTTCTTCTTCTGGGAAGCCTGACCCCCACCCTCTTTGGTTTGTTGGGGACCTGGTGAAGACTTCTGGTCATTTTGCTCATTCTTAACATTACCCTTCTGGTCTGCTTTCTTCTGACCACCCTGGTTCTGGTTCTGGTTCTGCTTGATCCTTGTCCTGACCCATTTGTCTGCCTTCTTTCCCAATTCTTGGGGAGAGGTCAGATCTGAATCAACAAGGTGCTGGTGCAACAACTGGTTCTGACAATTGTTTAAAATTTGTTCTCTCATCATTAGATTATACAATCCTGTGTAATCTGTAACCTTGCTACCCAGCAACCAGCCCTCCAAAGCCTTAGTGGCACAATCCACAAAGTCAGACCAGTCCTGAGACTGAGTTTTCTGGGTGTCTCTGAACAGCAACCTGTACTGCTCAGTGGTTAAACCAAACCCATCAACCAGTGTGTTCTTCAGGACCTGGTAATTGTTAGCATCCTCTACTCTTGTAGTGAGGAGCTTATCTCTACCTTTACCATCAAAGGAGAGCCACAGTATAGCTGCCCACTGACTCTGGGGAATGCACTGCACAGTGCAGGCCCTCTCCAGAGCAGCCATCCATTTCTGGATATCATCCCCTTGCTTAAAGGGGGGCACTATCTTAGTCAGGTGTTTAGTATCTAAACCCTTCTCTCTATCTCTTGGGAGATTGCTGCCACCAGTGGGAGCTAACCCACTCATCTGCTGCTCTCTTGCCAGGGCAAGCTTCTCTTTGGCCAGGGCAATTTCTTCCCTTTCAATCCTCAGTTCAGCTTGTCTCATCCTAGCTTCATGCTCCCTTCTCTGAGGGGAAGTAAATCTCCTCTGTGGAGGATTCCTTCTCCCCTGAGAAGAGGCATTAGAGTGCAGAGATCTATTGGAGTCCCTAGAAAGAGATCTATCTCTCCTAACTCCAAGGTTAGGCCCACTTCGGGTTAGTACTGGGGGTCCCCCAGATCCTAGCCCAAGTAAGTCTAAGTTGGCCCTGGTTAGCCTTCTGACTACCTCAAGACCTTTGTCTACCTCATCCCCAGAGAGTTCCTCCTGATCCTCCTCCTCCTCAACTGCAGTAGCAGTGTTGGGGAGGTCTGGATCCCCAGAGGTTCCCTCTAAGGCTGGCATGTTCTCATGTAACTGAGAAAGCTTTCTGGCATCATATGTCTCTAAGAGACCTATCAGAAAGGGAATGGTGGGGTTAGACCCCTGCTTCAGTTTTCTGGAGACACAGATCTGTCTCATCTCCTGGAAACTGAGAGCTGCATATCTTGAAGTGACCTGTGGAGGGTCAACACTGACCAGGGGAGTCTCAGTAGAATCTCCCTGGGTAGACATGCTTTTCTAGTGAGGTGTAAGTGGTGCACTTACCTACACAATATGTTTGCCTACTGATCCCTTGCTAGAGTTGTAGTTTAGGGTGTGCTAGGCCCTAGGAGCTACAACAGCTGGTTCAGTAGAACTCAGAGTATTCTAAGCTAAGTTATATGTACCTTTAGTACTTATGTGATCTTTCACAAGATATTATTAGGGCATGTGTGGTAAAACAACAGCAAGCTCAAATCCCACCGCTGCCACCAATGTGAGAAGTTGGCCTGATGTGCAGTGTTCACTGTTCTAGTGATCACTATATATCAGTCCAAACAACCCTTATTGATGATTGGTTGTAAGTAAACCTTATAGACCAGCTATCCTAGTAGCATGGATACGAGCAGTCTAAGGCTAAGACTCTAGAGGGCGTGTTAAGCCAGCTGTTTTACCATCACATTACCCCTTGAACACCCAGTGAAAGGACACCACACAAGTGTTATGAAAATAAACAATGTATTTATTAGAATCACAACAACCCTGTACTCTTTATGAGGACAGGGTGCTAAGCACACAACAAAACTCTTATGAAAATACTTAAGTTAGCACGTTATACACAAATGCCCGAGGGGCACGAAAAACCATATACTCTAAAAGTGGAAGGCGAAATTACTAGCAGGTAAGTACAGTACTAATAGGCTTTGGAATCGCTAGGACTTGACTAGGGAATTGTTAGATTACTTCTAGGAGACCTAGGGGACTCGGGTGCAGAGTGTGCACTCTTACGCGGGATGCGGGACAAAGTCTATGGAGGCTAGTAAAGGCAAAGTTAGTGTTCACGGGCGACCCCGACCTGGTAGGGAGAAAACGACAGTGGATCCTGACCCTTGGATAGTGAGGCTATGCTGGGACACCGAAGTGCCGAAGTTACCTAGCCCAGGGGCTGCAGCTGCATAGGTCTGAAAAGACGTCGGGAATCTCGTTGCCGGACCAGGAGTCTGGAAGAAGAAAGTTGCTGGCAGGCGACCAGTGAAGAAAAGTTCGATGGATCCAAGCCTGGATCAAGGAAGAAGGAAACCTGAAAGCAGAGGGGACCAAGTTCTTGAATCACTAGCCAGTGATTAAGTGGGCACCAGGATGGCACCGGGCGAAGTCACCGCAGTCAGGTGAGTGGGCGCTGCTGGGCTCTGCAGTCTCTCGGACCAGGAGGGGTTGTCGGCGACCAGGATGGAGGTGCGAGCTGTCCCACGAAGGTTCTTGCTGTCGACGTCGCTGGACCCAGGATTGGGCAACAAGTCTTGGCAAATGCAAGGCCCACGCGGTGGACCTAAAATGGCGTCTTAGCCGGACCAGGAGGGTCCAGGGTACTTCTCCGATGGAGGGAAGCAAGGGCCAGTCTGGAGCAACCAGACCAGCAGCAGTGTTGTCGTCGGGCATCGTTCGGAAGGCCACAAGCCAGCGGGCTAGTAGCCAAACAACGCGGTGAGCAGCAAAAAGCAGAAGGGCCCCACGCCGATCGTGGAGATGCTGGGGGGGCTGCTCTTCGGTGTTGGAGCTGCTCAGGGTGGGGGCTTCTCGGACCCCAAAGCACTCACCAGGAAATTACTCGGTGGGCTTGCTGTGCAGAAGTCGTGCAGTCTTGGCGATGGCCGGTCCCTCGAGGTCTCGTCACACCCACGAATCTCAGCGTGACTGATGATGTAGGTAGAGGTCAGAGGTGCCAGGGAAGCCGGTTCTCGTCGAGCTGGGCAGTCTTGATCCGGAGGAGAGACTTGCAGCAGACCGCAGTGTTCTTAGATGGTGCCTGCGGATGCAGGGTGACTACTCCTTAGCCACAAGGGAGAATCTTGAGGAAGAAATCGTGAAGTCCTTTCGTGGAAAGTGGTATCTTGATTCCAAAGATGATCTGATTTGGAAGGGGGCCAGTCTCTACCTTTATCTTGGAAAAGGGGGCTGGCACGCGACTAAGTCCTGCCCTAGGGGTGGGACCAGGAGGGGGGTGGTTACACCCACTTCCTTGGCGGGCTTTTCCCCAGCACAGGGTCTGGAGTGTCCCTGGAACTGGTTTAAGCCAGCCTATGCACAGTGAGCACCGGGGTGCCACGTGCAGTCACCTTCCTCTGAAGCCCTGCCTACCTACAATACACAAAACCCTGTCTGGGACGGTGCTGGCACCGCCCCTGGCAGGAAACCCTTTGTCCTTATCTCCTGCTCTGGGAGGACTCCCAGCAGCAGGAGGGCAGACTTGTGTCTCGGTGGCAGCATCCATTTTGTGGAGCTGAGGCTCTGTTTGACTTTAACCGGGGTTAGGGGTTACATACATGTCGTGTCCCTCTAGAAGGGTGGAATGCTAACCCCGTCGCCAGAATTGGCGAGGGGTTAGTATTCCAATTCGTATGACACCTTACTCGACATGTTTTGATAAAGCGATACCAGAGTTGGCATATAACCGCGAGGATTATAATGCACTTAAGAGTATATGGTATGCGATATCATGGAAACGGCTAAGGGATGGATCCCGAAAGCCGCAGACAGGCTCAGCTCATGCCAGAGCACCATCTCACACGATTCCAAGCACTCTGCCTTCAGGATTGTTAAGGCCTGCCATAGGAGTGACTGATAGGAGATCTGTGTGTCCATTTTAGGGTTAGATATAGGTATACTATATCTAAAGCAAAGGGTGAGTACACCACCTTGCCCCAGCTGTCGTGCAGCCAGTTGTGTCAGTTTAGTTAGTCAGCCCAGGGGTGGCATAATACATGCTTCAGCCCCTGGGAGACTTCTGGGTACACCTCAGCCCTGGGTACAGGGACTTGGAGAGGGCCCAGTGCCAGTTCAGTACCTGAGTACAATTTGGATAGAGAGAACAGCTAGGCTGTGGGTCTGATTAGCAGGCCCACAGCCAGGGAAAGTCGTAAACCAGTGCAGCAAAAAGCAAAAATCTGGGTGATCATAGGATTGCAGACCCTACTCTCCTACATACGGACACTGCGCAAAAGCACTGGAGAAATGGAATGCATGCTTAGACACTCCCATGACAGAACAGGAATGGGCCATAACTGGAACACTGACGAGTTTATTAACACCAAACCAAACGGGAACTTGGGTATGTTGCATTTTAAATATCTTCATCAAACTTACTATACACCTGCAAGGCTTTGCAGGTTTGGCCTACGAGCAGACTCCATGTGTCTACGCTGTAATGCAGAAAATGCAGATTTTATACACCTTGCATGGTCCTGTACTGGGGTGGCAGACTATTGGTTAAAGGTGACACAAATCAAATGTTGGGCAATATGGTAGACACAACTATTGAATGTAATATTCGTACATGTCTATTAGGCCTGCTTCCAGGAGTCTGCGCTATGAAACGCAAGTTTTGTGCAATTGCTTTGCTCATGGCTAAACGTAGGGTGTCGCTGAGCTGGGGTAGTAGAAAAGTGCCACGGACCAAACATTGGCTTCAAGGCTTAGTTTATTGTAAGGACACGCTGAAGACTTATGAAGAAGAATTACCTGCGGGGTCGAGGGAAAGTTCTCATAGAATATTTGAATGCAACCAATGTTGATGAATAGTATATACCAGCTGCAGTATGTTCACTTATTGCTATGTAGGTTGCTGTATAATCACATATGGACGAGGGATGTTGTAGTGCAGTGGTCTGTATGTAAAGTTTCTTTATATTTGACATACGATGTCTTTTTTGAAATGCCAATAAAAAAAATGTTTTAAAGTCTCCTACAGAGCCATATTGATGCCAGTTAGAATGGTGCATAACACAGAAGAATGAGAGGCCCCCCGCGTCTAGGGGAGGGGGCCTTTAGTGGCATTCCGTGCGAGAGGAAGCGGCTAGAGAGAAGCTGGGCCAGTGCCCAGGGTAGTGGTCAGCAGGAAATATGAGGAAGGAGGTAGGGCAAGCTCGTAGTGCGTCACTTAGGTGTGCAGGCAGCCACCCCCAGGGAAAGGAATAAGACCCCTGAGCATGAGGGAGAAGCCCTCTTAGTCCTCTTGCCTCGGACGCCGCGGGTCGCAGTTAGAAGCGAGTTGCTGGTCGTCTCGCTGTTGCCCAGGTGAGGGGGCCTCACGGTGTAGTCTAAAGTCATTTGGCTTGTAATATAAACTATGCTGAGGTTTTCATGCACTTATTTGTGACACAAAGTGTTTTATTATGGTCCTGCCCGGGCAGGTTGCGCGGAACTGGTAGTTTCTGGCGGGTTGCTGTCCTTTGTTTGCAGCTGAGAGGGGGGCGCTGCTTCCTCCGCCGGTTCCCTGGTTCGATCCCGGGTTTCAGCAGATGATTTTTTGTTAACTGAAAAGTGTTAGAAACTGGAATAAAATGTCATAGGACTTTTTTAGGGGTAAATGTAGTGCAAGATGATCTATATGTCAAGAATAAACTCTACTCATTCGTGGGGGATGTGACTACTAAGCTAAGCTGATCATTTAACTTTTTCATGCCCCACGCTGCCGGTTTCATACACAACGGTCAGATGGCTGCTTTTGCAATGAGATCATCAGAACTGACAACCAAGGAAGTCTCCGTTAAATATTATAGGTGGAGGCTTGGATCGTGTTAATCCAAATGAAATCTAGCGCCTGGAAGGCTTGTCAAAGCCGCATAACTTTCTCCTACCTTAAAGAACGGGGATAGGAGGGAAGTGAAAAGTGAGATGGTAGTCGATTGGTGAAACTGGAATCAGGGCGAAAAGGTTGAGCACGGGTTGAGTGCAGCCGGTATAGGCAGATGGAAGCAGCCGACTGGTAGAAGGGCAGATGGGCGCAGGACAGCGTGCAGGAGACAGCGGTAAATACAAGATGCTGCTGTCCGGTGGGGTTCTGCCCGCTTGCTGCTCAATGCACCGCCGCGACCCAGGGAGCCTGCAATCTCGTGCGGAGCCGGAGCCAGGCGGCGGTAAGAAATAAGGCTGCCTACGAGGTGTGTAAGGTGTTAAAAAACAGAGAAAGAAATATACATGTATGTGACTGTGAGGAAAGTGCGCGATGGGTGCAAAGACCAGCGCGGCGTAGAACAGCCCCTGTTAAACAAGCATTTGCAATGCAATGGGTCTCGCATTAGGAAAGTTTGAGCTATTGGTATTGTAAATGGCAAAGTTTTTTTTTTTAAATAGCTAAATTAATAGCTTTGTCATTTACAATGCCAATAGTTATAACTTTCGCAAATGTGATACCTATAGCATTTGTAATGCAATATGTTTTGTATTTACATAACTTAGATGGCATCCCAGAAGCGCAATGGAAGCATCTAAAAAAGGAAACATTTGAAAAATAAAGGAACAAGCTTCTTGGTAAAACACAGAGAGTAAGCTTTCCTATGTCAGTGCATACTTACGTGTGCAGTTATGTCCTAGTGAAAACACTGCACACTGTGATGTTGTTATATGCCTTACACTGCGTGCAAAGTTTTTAATAACGAACTGTACAATATCCACCGTGCCAAGTCTTCATTACATGGGCATTCTTACTGGTCTCCGAGTAATGGTTAATGTAAGGCAGCCATTTGAAAAATAAAAATATTATTGCTTTTTAACTGAGTCCAGCAGCCAAGAATACCGTTGTCAGTACTTCATTACCTTCCCTATCATCTCTTCCATCACAGCCACCGCATGCAGAAACAAATGTACTGCAGTTATCAATAGCCAATATATTTACGGTAATTTCAAGAATAAGTGAATTAGTTTATGTTGGTGACCTCCCTTGCTGAAAGAGATGACAGAAGAATGGGCCAGCAGTAAAGGGAGCCCTTTGTCCGGAATGTCGTGGTGTTGATGACCTTTCTTATTTAGCTTGATTTCTCTGAAGCAAAAAAGGTGACATTTGAAGAAACGCAAATGCCCTACGTCTGCTTGTGTCTTGATTTTAGGATGTAGGTTAGGCAAGCAAGGATGTATTCCAGTGTGAAAGCGATCTATTTTTAATGTTTTAATGAATCTGCAGATCAGTAATGTGTGTGGCGATATAGCCCCTTTCTCCAACATTCCTCAATTATATCAAATGCTTCAAATCCGAGCAGAGCAAAAATACTTTCCTGACCAAATGCATTTTTACTGGTCCCTTCTGTATGCCTGTCTTGCCTTAAGCAAAAAAAACGGAAGTCAGGCACTTTTGCCTGAGACGGGGGCGGGGCCTGCAATCCGGCAGGAAGTCCCGCCCGCCGCCGCCGAGGAAGAAGTGTGGAGCCGGCCGACTGATCGCCTCTCCGCAGCCCGGGGCTCCCAGGTGCTGGAGGGAGCCCCGGAAGTGAAGTCCTGCCCCCTGGTACCAGCGCTGCCGTAGATGAGACACTGAACACGCCGAAAGAGCCCGGGAAGTGGTGGGGGTGGGGGCAGGGGGGGGCATGTGTGTGAGCGTGGGGGGGGGGCTGTGTATGTGTGTGTGCGTGCGTGCGTGTGTGTGTGTATGTGTCTTGGAGTGAGTGTGTGTGACTGGGGGAGGGGGTGTGTGTGTGAGCAAGTGTCTGTCTGGCGCGGGACGGGACGTGCGCGTTCGCGCACACAAATCCAGGAAGAAAGCGCGTACCACTTTCTTGTCCGTCCTTCCCCCCAGACTGATCACTATACGTCTCCAGCTGGACACATGCATCCTTGCGGATGCATTACCAGCGAGACCCAAAAAGGAACACCTTCGTAAGCTGGGATGCTTTCGACTCAGCTGGCACCTGAAGGCCGACGAGCACTCTATACTTAGAGCGCGGTCTAAACCCTGTTAGCTACAGATAAGGCCGAGGTATCAGGGTAGTGGTATATATTGTGGAACCTCTGTAAACACAATTCGGGGTAGAGTAAGCACTGGCAGATACTGATGTTTGCAGATAACCCAGCCCAACACACCATCTGGAAGGGGCATAAAAGGAACATATCGTACGGACCGAGGTCCGGAGAGGGTACAAAAAAGTATGTTTAAGAGTCTTTTAAAAGTGAGCAGATAGACAATGCTGCCCTCTAGTGGCCTTATTAGCAATGGTGCTCTAAAAATAATATTGAGTTTGAAAATGTGCTTCGGTCCTAGTTGGATGAAAGGTCAGGAATTATCTTGAGTTAAAAGTCCCGGCATAGAGGATCACATTCAAAGGCCACGTTAATAGGCTTAGTCACTGTATCGCAGGTTCAAGGTGGAGCAAAGAGTTAGTACACCTGTGATTAGCGTGGACCAGAAGGAATTGATCAGTTTATTTAATCCAGAGTTAGACTGGAGTTCTGCATAGCGGCCACCGCGACATTCAGAAGGCCAAGGTGAGGGTATTGTAGCGCTCTAGTGCTCCGAGGGTCTCTCCTGAGCCCCGGAAGCACTTGCACACTATGTATCACTTTCTGGCCAGGCGTGGCCAGAAAGATATAAATAAAAGGACAGAAGTGGCACGGCACTTCCTGTCCGGACCAGCATTCCCTGTGTGCGTGTCTCCTTATTGCATGTCTGCAGCGCACGTGTGTAATGACCCACTAGGCCTCGGGGCCAGGCGATCCCCACACTGGCGACGAGGGTGGGATGTACATAAACCCCCAAGCGCACCAGCCGACGAAGGCGCCGGAGACGCCGAACCACGCACCAGCCTAGACCCGCCGACCCACCGACCGGAGGTCAACGCAAGAAACCCAGAGGCAGAAGAAAATAAGAAAAATCGCCTACCGGTAAGCAGCGGATGTGAGGAGCTGCGTTAGGGACCGGTACAGGCGACGCTCCGCAGCGAAGCAAGGAAGCGCTGGAAGAAGGCCCAGCCGGCCGTCGGGGAAGTGCGCGCATGCGCAGAGGAACGAGGCCGAAGCAGGTTTCAAGCCCCCACCGCGTGAGTACGCGAGGTGAGAGACACAGCGCACAGGCCCAACACCGCCAGACGCTGGGAGACTGGGGCAGCGCTGAGACGCGCATCCGGCAATATACACTAACACCCAGCAAATTAAAGGCACACAACAAGCACAAGGCAACTCAAGAGTCCATACCAACAAAGGACCATTCCACTGAACTGAGCCAGCGCCAGAGGAGCGAATACAGCGCCACCCACGCAAGCAGGAAGGCAGAGCACTGCTCACACAGGCAAGAAGAAAAACAAGCACAAGGCAACTCAACAAGCCAGACAAACGCAGGAAAGTCTCACATAACTCCACCAGCACCAGAGTGGTGAACAGCACATTGCCCCGCAAACATGTCAACAGGAGGGGCATCTGGGGGGGCCACCGGAGGGGCATCACAGGCAACAGCGCCCCCTGCGGCTCAGGCTCCAGCACCCTCCGCACATGCGCAACTACAAGCGCTACCGCCCTTCAGTGAGCTGATTGACCCGGGGACAGCGGCACCCCGATGGGCAGTGTGGCTGGGACAGCTCAACAATTACTTCACGGCCACCCGAGAAAAGGACAATGAAGTAAAACGCTCCCTGCTCTTGCACTTCGGAGGCACAGAACTGTACAAATTATTTAGACACCTCCCCAACACAGGTGCCGCCAATGACTTTGATGCCGCCGTCAACGCACTGAACGCCCATTTCGACCCCCAGCTGAATCCCCACTACGAGAGGTTCAAGTTCCGTCAAGCTAAACAACGGGAAGGCGAAACAATGGATGCGTTTCACGTGCGACTGCGAGACCTGATAAGCACGTGCACCGAGGATGACGAAAAGAAGGAAGTCACAGCACAACTCATCCAGGGCTGTCGCAACAAGCACCTGCGTACATTAATCTTGAGACAGCCGCGAATATCCCTCGACGAAATCTTGATCCTTGCGCGGTCCCATGAACTGTCTGATGCCCGCGCCACCGCGATGGAGGCGGCCCTCAATCCACACCATGAGACAGGGAGGGCGATCAAGACAGAACGGGTGGATGCAGTGCGCATGTCGAGTCGAGGAAGCAGAGGTCGTGGGACGACGAAATCCAGACGCCCAGCACCATGCGGCTACTGCGGCAGAGATGAACACACCCAAGATGGCTGCCCAGCACGTGGGAAGACCTGCTCCAAATGCGGCATCCCCAACCACTTCGCCAGCGTGTGCAGAGGAGGCTCCCGAGGGCGGAGCACTCTAGGAAGACGATCAGCCGCCGGAGCGGTCAAACAACTGTCGCTAGAGGAGCCCACGACGTCACGCTCCACGAGATCACACAAACCACAGCAGCCACAGTACGACGACTCGTCTACAGATGACGAAGATGAGTGCTATTTCGTGTCTTTTGTCAGTGAACTGAAGAAAAGCCGACGACCGCAACCCAAATGCCAGATACAGATCCACGGATCACCGGCCATCGGAGTCATCGACACCGGAGCCACGGTGAATGTGATGGGCATTCAGCATTACAAAGCACTTAACCCGAAACCCACGCTTGTTCCATCAAAGGCCAGGATCTTCACCTATGGCAGTCACGACCCGCTCCCACTACGGGGTAAGATGATGGTGCAAGTCCGAGCAGAGGATCAGGAAGTAACAACGACGTTCCACGTGATCGACAAGGAGGCGGACTTGTTGGTAGGAAGCAACACGGCGGAAGACCTAGGCCTTATTGCCTTCGCGAACGCAGTACGGGCACTGCAGGTGGAGGACATCCTACTCATGTTCCCCAAGCTGTTCACAGGCCTTGGCACGATCAAGCATCCAACCATCAAGCTACACATAGACCCCACTGTGCAACCAATTGCGCTCCGGCACCGCAGGGTGCCATTCCACTTGCGGGCCGCAGTGGAGCAAGAACTAAACATCCTAGAGTCACAGGGGGTGATCGAAAAAGTGTCCGGGCCAACGCCATGGGTATCCCCCATGGTCATAGCCGAGAAACCGAAACAACCGGGCAAAATCCGAATTTGCATTGACATGAGGATCCCAAACAAAGCCATTCGCCGTGAACGACACCTCACACCTACAGTCGATGACATCCTGACCGACTTAAATGGCGCCCAATGGTTTTCCAAACTGGACCTCAATGCAGGATATCACCAGCTGAGACTAGCTGAAGAAAGCCGATACATCACAACTTTCTCGACGCACCTTGGATTGAGACGCTACAAAAGGTTGAACTTTGGAATCTCTTCTGCAGCTGAGATCTTCCAGAACACGATCAAAGAAATCCTCTCTGGGCTCCAAGGGGTGCTGAACGTCAGCGACGACATATTGATCCATGCCAAAACGAGCGAAGAACACCACAACAGGCTAAAAGCAACGCTGCATAGACTTGCACAGTATGGCGTAACCCTGCACAAGGACAAGTGCCAATTTTTCAGAAAGTCCATTGAGTTCTTTGGCTATGTGTTCGGGTCGGAAGGAGTCGCTGTTGACCCACGCAAGTCAGTGGCCATCAAAAATGCCCCTGCACCAACCACAGCGTCGGAGGTGCGGAGCTTCCTGGGAATGGCGCAGTATTGTGCGAGGTTCATCCCCAACCTGGCCACAATAGCGGAACCGCTGAGGAACCTAACGAAGAAAGAAAACGCATGGCGATGGACTGAGGCTGAAGCCAAAGCATTTGACCAAATAAAAACAGCGCTGCTAGATAGCACAACGATGGCTTACTTTGACACATCCAAACCCACCGAGATAGTGGTTGACGCCAGCCCAGTTGGTCTAGGAGCTTTGATATCTCAGGAAACCGAACCCGGCACGTGGTCACCACTGGCATTCGCAAGCAAAGCACTAACCTCGACCGAAGCAAGATACTCGCAAGTCGAGAGGGAAGCCCTGGCAGTGAAGTGGGCGTGTACTCACTTTCACCTATACATCTCTGGACACCCTTTCCGCATGATAACAGACCACCAGCCGCTGATACCTCTGTTCAAGGGCACCGCCCCCCATCCACCTCCGAAGATAGAACGCTGGGCGATACAAGTGCAGCAGTACCAAATGGACCTCGCCTACCGCCCTGGGGCCAAGAACCCCGCAGACTTTCTATCCAGGCATCCAGGCCAAGATGAGTGCCGACAAACAGAACTTGAGAACCCCACGGAGGATTTCGTGAACATGTTGTCGGCTGCCTCATGTCCCCAGGCCCTTACGGCCGACGCCATCCTACCTGAATATGTGAACGACGCGGTCATCCAGCGGGTGACAGCTGCCATTCAGTCAGGGTCCTGGGAAAACTTTCTGAGGGGCGTCGGCGACTGGAGTGAAGTAGATCGAACACGCCTGACACAATTCTGGAGAGTGCGACACGACCTAAGCCAAGCAAGCAATGGCCTCATCCTCAGAGGTCACCGAGTGGTCATCCCCAAGACCCTACAAGACAGGGCGACTATCCTGGCACACGAAGGACACCAAGGCACCCGCCGAATGAAAGCCAGGATGCGGGAGAAAGTTTGGTTCCCAAACCTTGAGGAAGCGGTTGACACTGTGGTGCGTCAATGCAGAGCATGCCAGATAACCAGCTCTGCAGACAACCCCGCACCAATCATCACGGAAGAACATGCCCCATCACCTTGGTCATGGCTCAGTCTGGACTTTGGGAGCTTCCCAGATGGGAGAGTCACTGTTGTGCTAATAGACAATTACACGAAGTACCCGATTGTAGATCTTGCCGCCTCCACCAGCTTTGCCAACGTCCGCCCACTGTTGAGCAAGTCCTTTGCCATGTTTGGAGTTCCTCTTGTCATCAAAACGGACAACGGTCCCCCATTCCAGGGGAGCGAGTTCAGAGAGTTCCTACACAACCTAGGCATCCGTCACCACCGCATCACGCCCCAATGGCCCCAAGCCAACGGTGAAGTGGAGCGGTTCATGAGGACAACTAACAAAATCCTGCGAATCGCCACGGCTGAAGGAAAGGACCCAGAGGAGGCGCTCCAACTGTTTCTACGGGAGTACAGAAGCACACCCCACAGCACCACGCAACAGTCACCATGGGCGTTGATGTTTGCCGGACCAAGAAGAGACCTACTCCCAATGGCCGACAACTGGGCACCAGCGCCATACTCCCCCGGACACACCCAAGAGAGGCGGAGAAGAACGAATGAGAAAGCGAGTCACAAAAGGCATGCCCAGTCCCGAAACATAACACCTGGCGAGACAGTGCTAATCCGGACCAGAAGGCCCGGAGGGAAATTCAACACGGCGTTTGAGCCTGAACCGTGGGTCGTCAAAGAAACTCGAGGTACTGCGGTCACAGCTCGCCGGGATGGAGAAGAGGTAACTAGGAATGTATCCTGGTTCAAACAGATACCGGCTACTCGACAACACACCCCTGATCAAGCAGAACAAGCAGAGGAGGAGTCCGAGGCAGGAGCGGGTAGACCCAGTAATGCGAGCACGCTCATGAACACTACTGGCCAGGACGATGCGATCACCTCTGCACCCAGCCCGAAGGGGGAGCAGGCGCCGGCTCGAGGCAGATGGAGGTATGACCTTAGACCTAATCCAAAGCCAAGCCAGAAGCTAGCTGACTTCAGGTGCTGAGCTACCACTGACATTTTGTTTGCAAAAGTTAGGTTTTCAAAATCTAAGTTGGGGAGGGATATAGCGCTCTAGTGCTCCGAGGGTCTCTCCTGAGCCCCGGAAGCACTAGCACACTATGTATCACTTTCTGGCCAGGCGTGGCCAGAAAGATATAAATAAAAGGACAGAAGAGGCACGGCACTTCCTGTCCGGACCAGCATTCCCTGTGTGCGTGTCTCCTTATTGCATGTCTGCAGCGCACGTGTGTAATGACCCACTAGGCCTCGGGGCCAGGCGATCCCCACAGGTATCACCGCTTGGGACACTGCATAAGGGCCGCAGTGATTGTTAAATTCTGCATAACTACACAAAAGCTCCCATGAATGTGCAAGGCCCCCGCTGCAGCGTAAGCCATTTTCACTGTAGAACGGTCTTGCCACTGTATAAACGACCTATTCAGACAAAACCTACTGCCCGTAGCGATCGGCAGGATCCCTGGAAAAGGTATAGCGATGCCCGGAATGTACTAAACCTTCCCCTAAATGTATGAAGGCAGGTTCGATGTATTAAAGTGGGCATGACTGCACTATGGGCCATGTTGTTTGTAAAAGGCTTCGTAATTATGTAAAGAATCTCTAGTGCATCGTAAGGTATCGACACACACGCACACCCTGGTTTGGCCATACTTGGGGGCGCAAACTAATATCAAGAGAACTTTGGGAGCCTGAAGAACGGAATGGTCTGAAAACAGGCAAAGGACTAAATTGAGGGGCACTCTGAATATCAAAATCTCCACCCTACTGATACAGGCTACAGGGCGGGTTTAACGGATTGATTTCAACTGGCTGGGAGGGATGGCTTGTACTTCAGGAGTTAGAGTTTCCAACTGGGAGCGGGGAACAAGTGTTCAATTCCCCCTCCCAGCTCCCGTGAAGGGCAATGAAGCCCCACCTCCCTCCTCTAAAGCAAGGGTTTTGAGTCCAGGGAGGGGAGGTAGGCAAACACCTCACCCCCGGTGCCTACCAAAGAATGAATGTGTCCCGGTGCAATAGGAATGGTGCCCATACAAGAGAGCCAATGCAGATGAAAACGGGAAAATGGCCAAACGTGGGTAACTCGATTCGTGATGCGAGTCGCAGCATTGACGCTAAACAACCAGGGTTGCTGGGCGCATCACCAACTCCCCTGATTATGCCCTTATTTTAGTAGCCCCGCATGTAGCACCCTGCAGTGCGATCTCAGTGGAACAGCGTAACCCCCCACAGTAATTTTAAACTTGAATGTGCATACAGTTTAAGGAAGGTGCGTAAGCGCTGTGATAACTTGCCATGGACAGGAAGCGCTAGAGACATACAATTACAATAAGGACCAAGGAAATTCGACTTGGAATTGCTACTCGGAAAGCTACATGGTAACAGAATTTGTGGGGGTTAGTGAACTGATTGAGGCGGTGGCACCAATTGCTGAATGCTCTCCTGACTGGGCGGGGAAAAGACGCACTATATAAATAACAACTACAATAACGATCAGGTAGAGGGTGAAGGGTTTCAGGGAAGGGTGCAAGACTTCTGTGGATCAGGCCCAATACTGTGAGCACAGTGCTGGGATAGCACCCTTACCCTCGTAAGGCTTTGTAGCGCCTTCTTGATCTAGGTGCCCTCTTTATGATGCCCTCGCTGCTATGTTAACTAGTCCTGGCTATTGTGCATTACGGTACCACTAGCTGATGCCCAGTGGTCCCGGTAGTTGCACTGCAAAATATATGCGGATATGAAAGGAGAAACAAAACACGCTGCCTTACGTTGTCTAGAGTCGGTAGAAATAAAATAAAAGGGGGTCTTTAAAAAAAAAAATATTAATAAAAAAACAATAATAATAATAATTAAATAAAGAAATAAAATAAATAAATAATGGAGTTAGTCTAAATTGGAAATAACGTCGGCAGCTAGCACAAGTGATCATCTCAGTTTTAAACTCATCCCTACAACGGATGGAAATAGTTTGGTGACATATTCCCTGGGATTCATTTGCGACATATTCTCAGGCAATGTGTGGAATTGTGCCAGTAAGTCCTTACCGAGGACTGGGGGTGTGCAACACAAGGTGCATGGAGTGAGCCTTTGGAAGGTACTCCATTATAAAGCTCATCCCAGTAAAATGTGGAGATTCATTGGGTTTTGCTTAAATGCCAAACACTTCTATGCAGCACTTCTTTTTTCCTTGCAAGGAGCTCCCATCTCATCCCAATACAAGGTGGTGACTCTTTGGGTTTTGCCTAATTGCCAAATCATTTTACGCAGAGCTTCTCTTTTCCCTTCAACTACAGCAGTCTCTCGTAAGGGACTTATGGTGAACATTACAATTCACAAAGAGTGGGCCTTGGGAATTGAAAGCATTTTAAATCTCATCCCAATAACTGGTGGCAATTGAAATGTGGTGTAATCCACAGGTACTGTGGGGGATGGAATCAGCAGATCAGAGTGAGGAAGTACGGTGTACAACGCAATTAATGTAGTGGACGTGGGGAAGGAAACACTGAATGGCCAAATATTTATATGCAGAGTTTCTCATTTCCTTGTATGCATTGGCAGTCCTTTGGGAGGACTGGTAGTGTGCAACACGATTATCAAGGAGTGGGCCGTGGCATGTTAAAGTGCATCCCATAATGGGTGGGGATTTATTTGTGGCATAATCCTGGGCAATGTGAATAGCTACCAAATCAACCATCAGTAGGGTTGCTTGGGGCAGTGGCCAGTTTTCTTTCCTCATACATGTCAACAGTTTTTAGTGAGGGCCAATTGGGTGCAACACAATTGACATTCAGAGGGCAGAGTGCAGAAGTACAGGCCAGTTAAAGTCCTGCACAAGAGGGTCTTCTGGAGGACACAAAATATGCAGCATAGCAGAGTGGTTTCTAATGACACTGGGGTGCCAGGTGGTTAAGGGGGTATGGTTGATGGCGCCAGCTGAGGGTATAGCGAGCCTGGGGGCTGGCTGATGAAAAGAGGAATGTCATATGGGTGGCTTTGCGGGTTAGACTTAGGGCCACGGGCAGTTCTGGAATCAATAACTTAATAGCTGCTCGCAATTATTGCAGGGGTTAAGGCATTCCAAACATGCAGAGGGGTGTCTTCAAAGGGTGCTTTAAGCACGAGTGCTTACATAGCTCATGTTTGGGGGAGGAGCAGCTTCACAGTGCACGATAACTACAGCTTTCTTGCCGGGGAGCTGCTCATGGGTTTATAAAAATGTTCTTTCTACTATGTATTTATAAATGCACTTTCAAAGGAGTAGATCACCAAACACTGACTGCTTGTTTTCTTTTTCTCCATATGATGGTGGGAGGCGCACTGCGCTGATATGATAGCAACATGATCTCCGGAAAGCAACTGGCAGAACCGCCAGGATGGCCAACATTCAGTCCGGACACAAGAGTGGAGGAGTTTTTATTTGGTTTGGTTGTACTTTGACAGTTGCTATGTGCCCTGTCATGGAATATGCCATCGTCCGGCTCATCATCGCAAGGGAGGAAAGTACAGAGGGCAGCGCTTACCATGGAGGGCGTAAGGAATGTGGCAAGGTGATAACTCAGGGTATAGCCGCAAGTATGTAGAATTGGGTGGATACAGGACAGAAGCAGAGGCTTCCCCCTGGGCGCTCACACACATATAGTTTGGTGTTGACTATATTGTATGGGGAATTCCCCTTGGGGCACGGAGAGCTGAGCATACTACCGGCACTTCATTGGCAATTTACAGCTGCTTTTAAGCAGTGCATTCTATACTGCAGCGGTTGGCACTTGCTGCGGAAGCATTGTTATCTTAGTACATCGCGTAGCAGCAGGTTTACACTCTCCATAAATAAGCCGACATTAACAGTCTGGGGAGAGTATTAACATGGTTAGTTGCAGGAGTCACCTGGTGATCAGGAATGCAGGGTCGGATCATTCATCTACACTATATTGGGGGCCTTGGCACCAGATCTGGAAGGGGAAGTAGCTACTGGGGGGAGCGTGAGAGCGCCAGTTGGCTCCTCACCCTGTGGCGGGGTCCCGGGCAAGAAAAATTGCGGGGACTCCTTTTTGGCGGGGACTGGCTCATCCTGGAACAGGGAGGGCAGTCCATGGGGCTCCGGGCTGGCGGGAGAGGGGGCCGTCCTGCTGGTGGTCCTGGACTCTCTGGCACTACCTGAGATGCCGGTGCTTGGAAGAAGCAATTTGGTGAAAGGGGATTGAAAGCTGGTGCGCAAAGAAAGGCGCAAAGCAGTGCCAGGAGGCCGCGTCTAGGGCGTAGACGACAGGTAGTTGCCTGGAATGGAATGGAAGCAATGGAGATGGGTTGTGGCCTGCTGGTACAACCCACATCCAAGGTGGCTCTGGAGATCCTGTATTGTAAATACAATTGTAACCTGTGGTGCAAACGAATATTGCACAACGCAATGTATCACTGTGTGTTGGATTGGTTTAATAAAGTTGGTCTAATGTTGACAATGCCTCAACAAATAAAGAGAGTGTTATCTGAGAATAATAAAGACTACGCAGTGAAGACCAGACACTTTGTATGGTGCCTTTTTGTGGTGGGCGGCCAAAAGGGAGGCAAAGGATGGTGGGACGAATCGCACGTTATATGCCTACTATGAGTTTAAACAAATTCTATTTGAACTGTTATGTATGACACTGAAATGCAACAAACGCCTAAATACATACTTGTTTTCAAGCTCCTTCCCCGGCAATCCTTACATGCTGTAGAACTGTTGTAGCATCTATGGTATTACTGTCAAATCCAATGCACAATTTGGAAATAAGTGTATAGCTCCCATGCCCCCATGATGCTCTATTTTGGAAGGCACCATATGAGTCGTCAATGGCTTGACCTCACATTTATTACATATATTCCCAGTTTTATCCTGCACTCCTCCATGTTTTAATACCACTCACTCAATATAAAAAAGAGAAGAGGGGAGCTCATAATAAAAAGAGGGTAATGGTATTAAGGTATAGACTTGAATATTTCTGCGAGAGCCTCCACCTCACTGCCAAAAGAAGCCTAGAATGAGCAAAGTCATTTACATAGAGGATCAGAGGAAATCCAAAATTCCACTGAGCCCTACCCCAAATGATCTGACATCTATGTGTTCCATATTCACCCAGTTTTGTATCCTCAAAATAATAGTTATTCAAATCCTCCATTTAACAAAACAATAGTCCTTTTGTAGAAAGCTGGGATTACTTATAACAGGATTCTAGTGTTGGAACGAAGTGTGGTCCATGTAAATAATTTACTTTATTCATTTACTTGTTGGTTGAGAACAACACTGAAGGAAATAGTAGTGCGCAGGTTGGATTACGGGAGAGAGCTAAAGAAACAATAAATATCCCAAAAAGCTTATTAGAGGCTGATGCTTTTGTTTCCTCTTCCTTTTCTTCTCCTAGCACTCATACTCCACCATGATTGTTTATCTGCCTATGGCCTGCAAGATAAAACACATCCACAAACAAGTAGCCAAGGACAGTGCTACATTATTTAACTTGAACAATGCGAAGTGTTAGCAGCAATATCCCCACTCTGTGTCCAGTTTTCACACACTGTGTGTATTACATGATATGGCTATAGGGCCATCTTGGAATACACTTGCAACCCTGCAGTGGGTCCAGTCTGGCTCATTTGTAAACCTTAAGATCAACCCTGGGTAGCTGTGGCTTCGAGCAGCAACACTTGACAAAGGGGAACATCCTTTACAACGCGGATGTTACACAGCAGTTCCCTTACGACGCAACGTTTACAACGCAAGTTGTAACAACGAATTGCGGTGGGGGGCGCTCCAGGATAGTAAATAGTTTAATTTACTATCCAACTCCTTCCCTACTATCCATGGGGACTGGAGTTGGAATAGTAAATTAAACTATTCACTATCCAGCCCCCAACAACGCAAGTCGTGGTAACGACTTGCGTTGTAAAACATGCGTCGTAAAGTACTGCGATGTAAAACATCGCGTTGTAACGACGTACATCCCTTGTCAAAGGAACTTAGGGGCATATTATCAAGGGGCTTTATCTCCGCTTTTTTTGGCTTTAAAAGCCAAGAAAGCGGAGATAAAATTATCTCCCTATTACCTAGCTGTCGCTAACACCAGTTAGCGACAGCTAGTAGGAGATAGTGACCATCTTGGGCCCCGCTTTGCATGTCAGTGATATTTATCACTAATGACATGCAAAGTGGGCGTGCCAAGATGTTAGCGACTGGAAACAGTCGCTAACATCGCTATCTCCTATTACCAACTTTTGGAGATATTCGTGCTAAGCGCGAATATCTCCAAAAGCTAACACCTGCCCCTGAGCAGTTCTTAGCCATGTTATCCAATGGGAGGTGGATAACATGGCTAAGAGCATTAGCTCGGTAATGCATGAATATCGCGGACTTTTCAGCGATATTCATGCATTGCGGCCGTTTTTTATCGCATTTGCGATAAACCTTGCTAATAGCAAGGTTTATCTGCGATAAAAATCGCTGATTTGCGGCGATAATTTTTGTCTCTAAACAAGTTAGAGACAAAAATTATCTCTATTGGTTGGTAATATGCCCCTTAGTGTAAAGCATTTAACAGCATCAAAAAAATGAATAAGAAAGTTACACAACAACAATGTATAAAAGAAGAAACTATTTTTATAGATTTTTCCTTGATCATCAAAATCCACAGGAGGGTTCTGGAGATGTAGATTTTTACGTTTAAACCTGTTGTTTTGTTGCAGTATAAAGACAAGAAATAAGCTAACATTGCGAGAGAACATCGCTCTAGTATGTCACATAGTGATGCAACTTTCGATTTTTGAAAATTGTTTAACAAAAAAAAACCAACAACAACAGACTAAATAAACCAAACATCCACCGTCCCTCCCCAAATACCCCCCCACCTCTCCCTCCTCCGGACCAAGTACCATCAATCGAATGATCAGACCTAACTAGGGGTATGATTGAATTGTGTGTACTCAAGCTTCTGGCTGAGTGGGATCAGGTTCCGCTAAGCGGAGTAGCCGAAGATAGCGATGACAAGTTAGGTCTCTGAATTCCTTAGTCAGCAGTTCCAATAAGGGCTGCCATATGGTTCTAGTCCTTTTGCAAAGTTATAGAGAGAGTCAACTTTTCCATCCCCAATATATCTAATAAGCATCAAAGCCACGCAGTGTGAGTTGGAGCGGTGGTGGAGCCCCAGACAGCCAGGATAGTCTGATCAGCTGCCCCCAGCGCAATGCTAATCCGATGGCCCCTGAGGGAAGCAAGAGGGTATGTGAGAGGGTTTGGTAGCCCTAATGAGGTTTATGATGAGAATCTAGGTAGCTGCGTGGAGAAGTGGGTGTCAATATCTTCTAAGACAGAGGTCCAAAATGTAGCGGGTCTTGGACAGTCCCAAAGAAGGTGGCAAAGTGTGCCCTTTGCCCTGCACTGTCACCAACATTCATCGCTGCGGCCTGGGTTCCCTATGTGTAAGCGTACCGGAGTTAGGTACCAATAAGAGGTCATTTTTACTGCTGTTTCTGTACTTGCCATATTATATGTAGTATGTCTTGTTCGATGAAAAATGGCACACCACTCCTTCTCAGAGAGCGATCGGCCTAGCTCGGATTGCCAGCGTTTCTGCGAAGGCGATTTTTCGTTCATCTGGGGAGGTTGGAGGAGAACATACAGATCCGAGATGAGGCGCCTATCTGTGTCTTTTCCCAATAACCACCTCTCGCATAGCGTCAGCGATCTCTCAGCCTCAGGTCTGACCAGCTGGTGAGTTATCCAATGCCTAAGCTGAAGGTATCCATACCGCTGAGTTTATGGGATGGAGTAATCCTTTTTATGGCCCTCAAAGGAAACAAGTCCCTCTAAGTCAAAGAAATGGACGATCGCCCTGCAAGGCGAGTCCTGCCAAATCTGGAAGGAAGCTCCAATCCCTCTGGTAAAGTCTGGGTTGTCGGCTATTGGCGTTAAGGGAGAGGGTAGTGAAGTGAGTTTCCCCCTTCGGATGTACCCATCCCATACTCGCAAAAGTGAGCCTGTTACTGGGGAAATCTAGAGGCTTGGGGCTCTATGTGTGCGGGTCAAGAACGGTACTTTCGCCATAGAAGTGCCGGCCAAGGCTCTGTCCATGAACAGCCACTTCTTTTCAGATTCGGGTCTGGACCACTCCACCAGATACCGAAGCTGGACCACCTGATAGTATCTGGTGAGACAGGGAATCCTCAGCCCTCCTTCCGTGAGGGGTAGCCAGCTCTGTTCCCTTCTCATTCTTGGCTGTTTGCCTGCCCACACAAAATGACCCGAAGCCCTCTGAAGGGCAGCGATTGTACCCGTTAGAGGTGTAACCAGTAACATCAGGAACAAGAAGGGTGCTCTAGGCAAGATAGTCATCTTTGCCGCAGAGATGCGGCCCAGAAGAGAGAGCGGATGGGGCTGCCATCTATCCAATTCGGTTGTGACCCCAGTCACTAAGGACCCATAGTTTAGGGCGTTTGTCTTGTCCACAGTGCTACAAAGCTGCACGCCCAGATAAGATATGGATTCTGTGGCTCAGCTGAGAGGATGTCGGTAGTTTAGTACCTCTAGTTCCATAGGGGGGATGGTGAGGTTGAGGGCCTGGGATTGTGCAGATTCATGCGGAAACTAGACACCTTCCCGAACCTCTCCATCTCAGCCAGGAAAGGTGAAAGACTCACGGTTGGGTTGTCTAGCATGACCATAACATCATCCACATCAAGATTGATGCTGTGCTCTCACCCCCAATGGGATTCCACTGATTAATCTGTGGTCTCGATCTGCTCGGCGAAGGGCTACATGTATAGGGCAAACAGTAGGAAGAATAGGGGACTACCTTGCTTTGTGCCTCTGCAAATTGGGAAGTTCTCCAAACTCACCCTGTTAACTCACACTGAAGCCTGAGGGGCCTGATAGGCACTGAATACCCATGAGAGGAATCATTCCTCAAACATGAAGTGTTCCATTGTTGCTCTGAGAAAGGGTCAGTGGACCCGTTCGAAAGCCTTCTCAGCATCCACTGACAGCAACATGCTGGATCCTTGCTTATGATGCGCTTTGTCTATGATATGTAGGAGTCTTTTTGTATTATCTGTACAAAGCCTCTGCAGGACAAAACCCGCCTGGTCAGGGTCGTTAAGGCTCTGCATCAGAGGATTGAGGCGGGATTCCAGAATGCCGGTGAAGAGCTTGGAATCAGTATTGAGAAGTGAAATGGGGCGGTAACTAGCACATGCTTTGGGATCTTTACCGTGTTTGGGTAGGAAGGTTATGGTAGCCTCCAGCATAGAGGCCGGGAGAGAGCCAGGGTCAGGTATTGAATTAAAAAGCCTGGTAAGGATTGGAACAAGTTCAGAGCAGGCCTTATAAAACACAGCGGGGAACCCATCTGGGCCCAGAGATTTCAGAGGCTTCTGTCTTGAGATGGCCGAGATGACCTCTTGCAATAGGGTAGGGGCATCTAGAGAAGTTAAAGAGGCACCTGTCAGTTTAGTAACTGGGGAGTCATGGAGATAGTCTGATATATCTTCAGGTGAGGTGGATTGTGCTGAGTAGAGGAATGCGTAAAACTCCCTGAATTGGTCAGCAATTAAGACGTAGTCTGTCGGGTCTATCCCATTCTCTGTTCAAAGTACTCGGACCGAGTTGGCTAGATGTTGAGCACGTAGCTTTGTGGCTAGGAGCCTGCTGCTCTTATTACCATTAAAATAATATATGTCTTTAAGGCGTAGCAGGATAAAATCATCCCTGTCCTGGTCTAGGCCGGCTAGTTGTTTCCGGGTGGATTCTATCTGACGCCATACCCTGGGGACCCCTGTGCAATGGTGTAATCCCACTAACCCCCAGATTCATCATGGTCCCGATCTGCGAGTCCTTAATAGCGATTATTATGGAATCGCTATTAAGGACTCTCAAATCGGGATTCAAGTAGAAATTGCAAAATAAATTACGATTCCTACAGCCTCCTTATTTGCGATTAGCAAATTGCTAATAGCAAATAAGGAATAACTCCCCATTCATGGGGAGTCAATCCTTATTTGCGATTAGCAATTTGCTAATCGCAAATAAGAATGCGATTTTAAGGGTAGCACCCCTAAATTGGAAATGTAGCCTGATGTTGCGCACGCACATGTCCAAAGGACATGTGT
The DNA here is from genome assembly GCF_964261635.1 of Lissotriton helveticus. Lineage (NCBI taxonomy): Eukaryota > Metazoa > Chordata > Amphibia > Caudata > Salamandridae > Lissotriton > Lissotriton helveticus. The sequence goes on from NC_136069.1 coordinate 1,216,153,493, forward strand.
GTGTGTAACATACCACTTAGAAAAATGCACTAAAGTGCATTTTTCTAAGTTGTCGCTATTTACCACGAAGTCAGACTTCGCGGTAAATAGCGGCCGGAAATTGCGAATTCGCACATTTTAAAAGTTTCATGAATTGCATTCAAGGAATCTCAAATAGAGATTTCTTCAATGCTATTCCTCGCTGAAATGCGAATTCTGTAATAGCGAATTTTGAATTTTGAATGATGAATCCCAAATGCAAAATTTGCGCTCGCAGAGGGCCAGATTCTCAGAATCTGGCCCTTTGCGAGCGCAATTTCCCTTGATGAATCTGGCTGTAACTCTCTAACCCTCGCTTGGAGCTCAGCCCACTTGAGTTTTCTCTTGTTGCTCGTTGTTTTCAGCTGCCGCCAGTAATATGAGTTCGCCCCTGACCACAGCCTTTAGTGCATCCCAAATTATAGCGAGAGGGACTTCCAAGTTATCAGTGGCTTCCAAATAGTCAGTGATGACCTTCCTGATTTTCTCCTGGGCTTCTGGTTTACGTATGCGCGTCTCCCTCAGTCGCCAGTGTCTCCGATACTGTCGTTGTAGGGGGGAGTGTAGCTCTAGGACTGATGCTGAGTGGTCGGAGAGAGATCTGGGTTTGATCTCCACAGAGCATGACAGCTGTGATAGGCCTTTGGAACCCAGGAAGTAATCTATTCTTACGTAGGACCTATGTGCGTGAGAGAAGAATGTGAAGTCCCTAGTGTTTGGGTAGTTGGCCCTCCATAAATCCACAAGGCCAGCTTTTTTTAACCAAGGGATGCTCTCTCCAGAAAAAGACCCTGACCCCCCTTCTCTGTGAGCAGAGCGATCCATGTTTTTGTCCATGACTAGGTTAAGGTCGCCCCTTATCAGAATCAGATGGTAGTGTGAGAGAAGTGATTCTGCCAGTGCGTCCCGGATAAAGCATTCCTGTCCCTTATTTGGTGCTTATATAGTGCCCAATGTGAGGGAGTGTGTGCCCAACTGTATTTGGTATACCAAAAGACGGCCCTTGAGTTCAGCCAATTTAGGGCCAATAGCGCCTCTGAATGTGTGATAAAATAGAGTGGCCACTCCTCCTGTCAAATCAAATCAAAACAGCTTTATTCGGTGACAACAAAGCAAATACCATAAAAGCATACTAACACACTAACACACATGTATCTAAAACTCCTCCGGTCTTCCGCCCAGTGGAACAAAATAGCTGTTGAGGAAAGGCTCTAGATTTAAGGCGATGGGTGTCCTTCGATGGGAGAAGAGTCTCCTGAAGAAGACATATATCTGTCCCAGAATTTTCTAAGTAGGAGAGTATAGCCTTCCACCTAACCGGGTTGTACAGCCCTTTTACATTCAAGGAAATAATCTTTAGGGAACCGCCTGTAGCCATATTGAGTGTTTGGAAGCTAGCCGTACGAAAGGGCCTTGACTATTTGACCCTCCTGTGTATAATGATATCATCATATAGTCCCTGTGAGAGAGGTCTGGACCTTCTTTAAGTGCATCATATATTGGTACTTGGCAAACAAACAAACAAGATAAAAACATCCCCAAGCATAACTAAACAGTTTAATGAATAAAGTCTATGAGGGGAAGAGGGCATTTAAGGAGATCCCCTCCCGCCCATGAGAAACGTTCCTGATGGGGTTAGTTGTGGCCTGAGGTCGTCTGAGGGGCTGCTCCATTCACAAGCCCGAACAGCAGTCTATGGGCTCCCCCCTTGCTACAGGGGTACTCTGCATATGTTCACTCTGGCTATCCCACGGTGGCTCCCACGGCAAGGCCCTCCAGCACTGCTTTTCTTTCTTGCGCCATATCCTCAGGGTTTGGTTTGTGCCTCCGTAGTTGCCTCTCCTATTGGCCCCCCCTGGCCCCAGCTTCATCTGCACTCCCAACCTGGGACTCAGGCTGCTGGATCCGGAGTAGGTCACAGGCGGCACTCAGAGACCAAACCTGAGGAGTTTTCCCCTCCCATTAAAAAAATAGGCGAAATGGGTGACCCCAGGCATAAGAGATGTTGTGGTTCCTGAGAAAGGAGGTCACAGGGCGAAAATCATGCAGTTTCTGAAACGTGATAGCTGAGAGGTCCTGGAACAATTGTATCGAGTGGCCCCTAAAAATCGTTGTACCAGAGCCCCGTACAGGCCTTAGGATGCGTTCCTTCAAGGGAGAGCTGTGAACACAAGCTATTATGTCCGGAGGAGGCCTAATCGAGGATCGTGAGGGCCTCCCCGATGGACCCGGTCAAGGCGGTTATCTGCAACAGGTGTGTCCCCAGAATTTGAGCAATGAGAGCTTGGACGTATTCCTCCGCATTTCCAGCTCATGCAAAGGATGGCACATCCCAAAATCCTCATGTTGTTACGTCTCGATCTATTTTCCAAGTTCTCCGCGTGTGCCTGGCGATCAATATGTCGTTCTGATAGACGTATCATTTCCTGGCGCAGTTGCTCCAACTCCTCCCCCTGGCAGTTTTGTTTGTCTCCAGGGTGTCTACCCTGTCCCCTACCTCTGATATTTCTATCCGGACTCCCTGCAAGTCCTTGACCAGGTCCCCTTTGATCTGCTGAAGGTCCTCTTTATGTGAGTAAAATAGTGACTCCAAATAGGAGCGAGTGATGGGGGTTCTCCCTCGTTACCTCCCTCGGGCGGCAGGGAGCCCGTTGGGGTATCAGGGCGGTCCTGAGGTGGAAGTTTGACCAGCATGTCTTTTAGTGTTCTGTCTTTTTTAGTCGTGGCCGTTGCCATTTTGGAGGGGCCAGGAGAGGACGCAGAGGGGTGCTGGAGTGCGGAGAGACTATCATAATCGAAAAGGAGGGTTCGATCCCTGTCAGCAGGCGAGATGAGTGGCCTCCTCAGTGGGTGTCCCTCTGTGTGCTGGGAAGCAGCATTCTACAAGGAGTCTAGTCCCCGGGGAGGGGTCCATGGGAGGGGTGCTACTCGTGCTGGAGCCGGCTTCGGAACAGATGCCGTGACGTGGGAACTCACCAGGTGATTCAACCCTCTGGGCCCCCGTATGTCCCCCAAGGAGCTTTGCTGTGGATTAGCCTTCCAAATGTAGTCAAAGCCCTTTATTGTGGCTGTGTCGTGGCCCGAGTCACCAGTACACTTCAATCCCACCAAGCCAGGGAGTAGGCCCGGAGAACACAGTGTTTGCACTCTGTTTGTACTCACCCCTCGGGGGCTAGCTCCACTATTAAGGCTTGTGTTTTGTTGTAAGAGGGGGGGCTGGGCCCGGGTGTCCTTGTTGCTCCCAGCCACCCAGCCTGCCTGCAGCTGCTGACCTGATTCTGGGTAGGCCTGGTCGGGACCGCTCACCTCCTCAGGACCAGGTGAGGGAGGGAGATGTTGCTGCACAGTCAAAGCCTTGCCAGGGCCTCCAAGGGAGGCTGATGGACTTGCCAAACGCCACAGGGGCGGGCCCACTGGGTCCTGATCGTCACTCTGCCCCCATCCCTGCAAAGTCCTCCAGATTTGCCTTGTGGAAAGGCCAAGAAACCGCCAACGCCCACCACGGGGGGAGGCGAGTGCTGTACTTCCTTGCGGTGGGGAGAGGGGCCAGGGGCACCCCCGCGCACTTACTGCTGGCCACGCTGCTCTGATGCTGCCTGACCGGGTCCCACAAAGCAGGCCCACTGTTCACTGGCATGCGCATGAAGGGCTAGGCCCACAGATTCCCAGGCCTTCAGCTGTGCAGGGGCTGCCGCCCTCCGTCTGCCGATGCCTGGCCTGTTGTGCTAAGGCTCTCGGGCAGGGCCAACGATGGCAGGCTGCGTGGGTGGCCTTCGTCTCAGCTGGGCCCTCTCAGTCTCCGCTACCGCACTGGGCGCTGCTCAACGGTCCTTGTGAGGTAAACGCCCTGGCCCAGAGCTCACGGGCCCGGGGGCGTGCCTTCCCAGCAACACCAGATCGCTTGACTCTCCCCCCAGGAAAAGCCCCAAACGCAGTCGCCAAACTCCGCAGGTCGGCGGGAGGCACTCAGTGTCTTCATCGCACCGTGGGGCTCTTTCAGAGCTACAAGGAGCTGCTGGAAAAATGCTTTTGTGCAGGCCTGGAGCAAACCGATCGAGAGACCCGTCCTCTCACACCGTCATCCTGGCCACGCCCCAAGATGTAGATTTTTGAAGATATGCATATTTTTAAATGCAAATGCAAACAAGTATTGGTCAACAAAAACTTTGCAAACTTTTGAATATTTGAAACAGTTAGTTCAGAGACTCTGGCCCAACTTGGGATTCCAAATCTGACAGGGTGGAGTTTTAGGAGTCCATTAGTGTTACTTTGGACATTTACCTGGCTACCAGAGCCCCTTCCAGTCCACTTCCAGCCTTTAGGAAATGGCCACCATAGACAGCAATGGAGTGCTCCTGATGCTAGGGATGCAGGCAGAAAAGATGCTCAATGATGGTGCTGGAGCTGTGCGGTCGACAGGGGTGAAGTGCAGTTGAGTTCTCGGTCCACAGGTGAGGTATCTTTGATCACAGCACTTGGGGTCCCAAAATGTCCTCTCTGTGAAAATAGAAGCCAACTGCGGTATGGCTACTGATCTCATGACACAGCAGTCACATCGAAAATCCTTGGTGGGGGGTAGTGTTCCTCTTGGATGCCGAATTCTATCTTTGATAGCACTCCACGGTCCAGTAGATTCAGATGCAATTTTTGGATATCTCGTATTTTTCTCTCAGAGCACCCGGTGATAGTCAGCGGTGATTCCTCAGAAGTGACTACTGCTTTGCAGGTTTGGGATTCTTCAGCTTTAATGCCCCTGGTGCTGTTGCAGGGGGCCAGATGACTAACCTTTGGAGTCACTACTTTGATCTGGGGCTAGGAGTCAACTTTTCTCCAAACAGGGGCCACATAAAATTTCAGTAGCCCAGTGTGCAGCAGGTGCATTCCTTCTGATGATACAGCCTCTTTTTTGCAGTTTCAAGGGCAGCAGGGCAGTCCTTCTTCGGTCCTCTCTCCCAATACAATGTATACTGAGGTTCAGGGTGCCAGGGGTGCCCATTTTATTCTGTCAAAGTGCCCCAAGGGGACAACGCAGTCACTAGCCAATGGGCTACCAGGTCCACTCCTCTTTAGTGACAAAGGGCCTGATTTAGATCTTTATGGATGGGTTACTCTGTCACAACAGTGCCGGATATCCAGTACGCCAAAACATAAATCCCATAGGATTTAATGGGATTCATATTTTGGGGGATGGGATATCCATCACCGTTGTGACGGAGTCACCTGTCTGTCAAGATTTAAATCAGACCCAAAATGATGGTGATGTGTAGTATTCGGCAATCTCAGAGTACAATATTCTTGACATTCTCAAGATGTCTGAACTTTCCCTCGACTATAAGGAGCTTTGTAGGATCACCCCAGAGGTGTGGCTACCTAAAGGGCTACATGCCCATGGGAAAACCGATTTGGTGACAGGGTTTCCCTCTCTGGCACTGTCTCCAACTTGTTTGTGTGAACAAAAGGCAGCCTGCTCTGGAGTGTTGTCCCAGGCAGCCTTTTAATGGCGGCGCCCCCTTTGAAGCTCACCTTTCGGGCTAACACCCCAAGTAGCCTTCCTGGAACAGGATGGCCACACCTCACTGTGCAGCAACTACCTTTGTTCCTAAGCATGGGAGCCATTCACATGTCTCTCCAGGTGGGCAGGAAGCTGCCTGTGTGCCAGGGCCTTTGTGCAGCCACTAGACTAGCTGGGGCACATAGTGGCAACTTTCTAAAAGTTGCTTAACTTTAATACTGACATTAATCTCAACTTGGGCTTGAAATTGGATTCAATGCCACGATTAATTTGATACCTTACAGTACCCAGTTAGATAGTCCCATTCAGAAGTTAGCCATGCTGGGATGCCAGCTGGTAAACCTGTGTTAGCCAATGTCGCTACTAACTTTTACTCAGCAAAGTGACAACTTTAAACTCTAAGGGTTTTGCTACTAAGACATATATAACCCTATATGTCTTGGTTCACAATATACAGCTCCCTGCCTTAGGTCTCGATAGGCCTTTCTTAGGGACGACTTATATATATTATTAAGGGAAGTGGTGGTGTTGCTGTTAATGGTAGTATATAGACAATACAAGGGAACCCAGGGTGCAGTAAGCTAGGGACCTTGGGTAGATACTAGTTAACAGAGACAATGGTCCCTAGACAGAAGTTGAATCAAAACACAATAACTATAGACTAGATAGTGCAATATTATTTTCTTTGTCCAGCCGGACAGTTGAATTTCTAGTAATCAGAAGTATAAAAATTACGATACAATGTGGTACAAGTGGGACACTAGCCGATGTCAGACTTCCACACTAGGGAAACAAGAACAAAACAAGGTTGTAGGCAAAATAAGGTCATCTGGTTATCATAAATTATAAGCAGATAATCCAACAGAAACACATATGCATGCAAACAGTCATTATTACACTATGCATTTAGTGTTTTGGGTCGACGACGTTTCGAACCATGTCTAGTAAAGGTTCATCCTCAGGACATTAAATAGTTTGCCTAAAGAAAAACAATGCAGCTGTAGCCCACGAGTCAGGCAAGCAAGCTGGCGTTCTTTACTGATAGTGCATGAGAACGCGGGTCTGGCGATCAGGGTATAGATAATCCCTGTCATCAAATCTAGTATGGAAAGGTGGATACGCAATCAAGGCTGAAAAGTCCTTGTCGGTGCTGTCAGAATTAGGCGGGGTACAGGTCCACAATGGGGGTCCAAGTACTGCGTGCTGTGCTACGCGCTCATGGTAGTGGCAAATGCGAACTAGCAGAGTAGACACTGCTCTTCCAATCTGCAGTGGCAGGTTGGTAGCCATTTTGTACTTAGTCAAACACAGGTTGGCACAAACAATGCTGCAGCCCTTGGACACTACCGTACATGCCTATAGTACCCTGGGTCCAATATACTGGGGACTTATACATTTTGCAATTATAACAATGACACTGTCTGGACAGCAGTCCTCAGTGCACTTTCAGAGTCGAAAAAGCAGCAGCTAATAGTTCAAATGGAGGCAAAAAGTGGGGAGAAACCTGCAAAATACTGGGGCATATTACCAACAACTAGCGATAATTTTTGTCTCTAACTTGTTTAGAGACAAAAATTATCGCCACAAATCGGCGATTTTTATCGCAGATAAACCTTGCTATGAGCAAGGTTTATCGCAAATGCGATAAAAAACGGCCGCAATGCATGAATATAGCTGAAAAGTCAGCGATATTCATGCATTACCGAGCTAATGCTCTTAGCCATGTTATCCACCTCCCATTGGATAACATTGGCTAAGAACTGCTCAGGGCAGGCGTTAGTTTTTGGAGATATTCGTGCTTAGCGCGAATATCTCCAAAAGTTGGTAATAGGAGATAGCGATGTTAGCGACTGTTTCCAGTCGCTAACATCTTGGCACGCCCACTTTGCATGTCATTAGTGATAAATATCACTGAAATGCAAAGATGGTCGCTATCTCCTACTAGCTGTTGCTAACGGGTGTTAGCGACAGCACGGTAATAGGGAGATAATTTTATCTCCGCTTTCTTGGCTTTTAAAGCCAAAAAAGCGGAGATAAACCCCCTTGATAATATGCCCCACTATTTCCTTATACACTGCGTAAACCTTTCCTAACAAATCAGGAAGTCAAGGTATCCAAACATTTGTTTAGAAATATTTTAAAGTGTAGCAATCCATTTCATGGTAAATTATGCAACCTAACTGTGAATAAAAGCATTGTCTTTTTTTTAAGTGAGAACATTGACTGACTGGACAATGCATTTACTGAATAATATTGGTTACCAGTATCTGGGCAATTAAACCTTGGTTACATGCCAAATTTAAGCCTTAGTTTTTTATCTCACTACACCCTCAGAGTCAACACCTTAAAAAAGATGCACTTGGTTTTAGTGAGCTTGCAGTATTATTTTGTTCCTGAGGTCCACACTTTTTACAAGAATTAGATGGTTGACCCCCCCCCCCTTCCCCCTCTCCCTCACCCCCCTACCTCCAGTTCCATAGGGCCGGGAAAACTGGGCCTGACATGCCAACTGCAAAAACATAATTCACCAAAGAAGTAGCATTGGGCATTGGAAATACACCTTGGGAAGGGTGCCCTAGTCACTTCCATTTTGCAAGTTAGGTAACATTCTGGTGTCTGAGTCAATGTGTATCAGGAAATGTTTGCTTTAAAGACATCATCCTTATCCCTTTCATCATATAAAGGAAGAAAAGATGGAATATCAAGCTCTTTATATATTTTAGGAAAATGAAAACACTCTTCTCTATGTATTTTACGCTGCACCTCCAATCTGCTGTCTTTTAGGAGAGGCCTAAAAACTTGGCTTTTTACTCTTTAGTCGTGCTGTTCTGTTGCCTTTGAATGTTTGTGTTTGTTATGTTTTCTATGAGCTGCCATTATAAAGCGCCGGGACACTCCGTCGGAGTAGCCGTGCGCTATAGAAAATAAAGTTAACATAACATAACATAACATATTTTATGAGAAGATGGCTCCAGTGACAGTAATGGTAGTTTTATTTTATTTGTGTTGTCAAGCTGTTCGAAATGGATGGTATGTTCTGCACCAAATACTACAGACATGCAATTTCTGGAATTCCAGGCCCTGGAGGTACAGTCTGTAACATCACCAGCAACTTCCTTTCAGAAATGTCCAATTCCAAACCCGGAAGAGAGGATTCCATGTGAACAAAGATGTGTACTGGGCTGGTTTGACTATCCCAACAGTAGCACCAGAGGACACAGGTGCTGGAGGCAAAACACTTTCAGTATGTTTCTATGAAAGCAGCCTCTTCCTTTGGACCCGACAAAAAGGGCAGGCTAGTGATGATATATGGTACAACTCAAGGACAAGCTCATTCATGGAGGGGAATTGTCATTCCCAGCGCCAGGGAGTCACGCTGTGATCCTGTGTCCAGAGCAGAAAGAAGATTTCAAGGTGCACTTTCTATGTCTCCTTTTCTATCTTGTGGAACTTATCATTCGTAGGAGGAGAATGATCCGTATTACATTTTTCATCTTGGGCCAAGAAAGGGAAAAAGCTTTGGAGTCAGATGTAAGGCTAGGAAATGCATAGTTTCCCTTTCTTTCATTCATTTAGGGTGCATTTTCTGTCAAAAAAAACAGAGGGGCATATTATCAAGGGCCATCTCGCCGCTTTTTTGGCTTTAAAAGCCAAAAAAGAGGCGATAATATTATCTCCCTATCAACAATGCGGCGTGAACATGCGCATGTTAGCTGCTGTTTTTGTAACGCCACACATCTTAGCGATATACATCGCTAATGAGATGCAAAGAAGGCGTTCCTGACCATTACTCCCTGTAAATAATCGCTAACAAGGCTTCGCAATATTTACAAGCATGGAGCAGATCCGTGAAGCAATGAAAAAAGCTAACCGCGGTTTTCAACGGAATCTAAAGCCTGGTAAAGTCTTGACTAAGCTATCTGTAATATGGGAGGTGGATTCACAGGTTAAGTTCACACTCCCATATTATCAAGCATTCCCTTAACGCTGTGAAATCATCTCTTGATTTCATGCGCTATTGCCGATTATGGCCATCTATCGCTGGTTTTCACATTGCCATTTAGCAAAGCTTTTCTAATACGCTGCTAACACAGCGATGTGAATCAGCGATAGACGGCAATAATGGTTAAAGCCATAAGCGCGATTTACGATGTTTATTGCATTCTGTAAAATGGTATCTTCTTTATAAGGAAACTCAAGAGACAAGAGGAGGTAAGAAGAAAGCTGGGTTTAATCACCGCACCCGTCAACTGTTAAGATCGAACTGACAGAGATGGAACTCCAGGTAGAATTCTTGGAATAACATTCTAGATAGAACATACGTGAATACACATTCTATGTGTGGTTAAGATACTGTACAATATCACACATTCCTTAATAATATGCCCCAGAGAGACATAAATGTTATGAATCATCCCCAAACACCACATGCCATTCTCGTGACTATGAAACAAACGCAAGGTGTGTCTTTATGTTTTGTAGTGTTTATCCCTTGACGTAAGAGAGTAATGGTCCAAAGGAATTCGAAGAAGTGTCTAAATTAAATGCAAAGACAGAAAGGCTATAGGTCCTAGCATTTGTGATGCACTGTAAAGTAGACCAGAACTCTAAGGAGCCAGGCAGCATATGAGTGGAGCAGAAATCTCACTGTCATTGGAAGCCAGTCTCGATATACCTGCCATCCATTTGTGCATAATGACAATCTAATGGATTCTCTCTGAAGCCTTGGGATGTTTAGAAAGGTAAGGGATCTTTGGGAAGAAATATGCATTAGAACCAGAGTTCTCAGCTATAAATCCATGGCCTCCACTCTTCAATGAAGATAGCATGCACTATTTCAAAACTGCTGCTATGACATTTCATGCGAAGATTCCGACTGGCAAGTTACTGTTGAGATGGTTATAGTTTCTTTTTATTTTCAAAAGAATATGTTCACTATCAATGTATTCCACTCAATGTAGGTCTAGTAAGCTCGACCGATCGCTCTCTAAGATATGAGCCAGCATCTTAATAGCCAATGTTCAAAAAGGTAACAATGTTTATTCAGCCTTTTATCTACTGAGTAGGCTTTATCACATATTTAGGTAGAAAAACTGTAAACTGATATAAATGCATGTAAATGAATCATTATCTAATTACAAGATGTTTTTCTTGCATTTACTGACTTACGTTCTGTTTCATGTGCGTTTTCTCTAAAGCTTTCCAGATCTGTTCATCTGTGTATTGGTTTAGAGGGTCCAAATTTGACCTACAATATTTGAAAAAGAAAATTAAACTGAGGGTAATTTTTGGAATAGAGCATATTAAAGTTAACATTTTTTTATCCTGAAAAATGACATATGGTGATGGAATTCATTCCATCCTTTTTTTGCTGTTGCAGAAATAAACTAATGGTCTTTTCTAGTGAAAAGCCTTCCTTATATTCCACACTCTGGTCTACAAACTCAGTCCTAGCCTACTCTCTTTATCTTGCTCAAACCAGCTGTCTGTACTCCCCTACATGACTCTTACATTCCCCAATCCTCTCCAGCTTCATCACCCACCAGCCACAGTGGGCCTGTTCCCAAAGGCAGCCATTAGATGTGACTTCACCCTGCACCTGGACCTAAAGACTTGTAACTTAATTCAGTTTCAAATTCAAAAATTCAAATTCAATTCAAATAATTTTATTTGATTTAGTTCTCTTACGAGAACAACAAATTTATACACGATACATATTCAATTTTTGCTAAAAAGAGATTATCACATTAATATAATTTTAAAAAAAACTTTAAGAAATTATACAGGTTAATACACACAAATTCATTGGGTGGAGCATTGGAGAGGGAAATCAACATCTGGACCGAGTTTATATTACATTTTGTTTTGATCGGGGTAATGTATCTGTTCCTAGCTACTACCACCATCTCGCTAGGACATACAAACAGAACATGTTCTAGATCTTGCACCCCACCTTTGCATAAGTCACAGAGATTCGTCTCCCCTTGATTTGATGGCCACTTAAAGGTGTATGATTTCAGCGGTAATATTCCCAGCCGTATTTGAAGTATAGCTCGCCTTACATCCATGATTTAGATTAAAAAAGATATATGGTTGCGTTTTTTAAAAAACTATTGTGTCCGCTAACTGTTTGTACATTGAGAGCCTGGAGCAGTGTTGAATATCCAATTCCATGCTTAGCCTCGGTGTTAAGTGCTTCAAGCAGAGTTTCAGCTGGGCTGGTGTCCAAGATATTAACATTTCTAGAGAGACTGATGATAATTTAAAAGCATTACTTAAGTTTTTTCCAAATATATATTTTCGATAGTCTTGCTCCAGTGTCTCTATTTTTAACAGTGCTCTAAGTGTTCCTTGGTCTGCGTGAGCCAGGTTATATGCCCATCTAATTATGTTTATGATCCCTCTGGCATAGGAACTAACTAATGATAGTTCTAGCCTGAGAGCTTGAACGGAACAGCTTGCGGCATCCTGGTTAACTTCCGCAGGATTTTCCCTTCTTTGACATCTATTTGAGACCATTCTTTTATTGGAATATGTTCTATTGCAAATGATAAAACTGCAGGAATTTTCGCATTATAAACCTGGAGCAGGGAGGAGGATTGTCTTTGACCAGTGGATGAGTAAAGTCTTTGGAGAGCCCCTGTATGGGCATCTGCTTTATGTCCCATTTTTTGCAAATGAGGCTGGTTGCGCAAAGACTGAGTAAATATTCACCCAAGATATATATATTCTTTTACAATTTCCAATGGATTACCTCCTAGTAACCAGTTATAATTGCGATAAGTCTTCTTTCCTGTAAATGGTAGAATTTTTGTTTTAGTGGTATTTGGGATTAGCTAGTTTTCGTCTGTATATGTGGTGAGTGCCGTAAGGTTTCGTTGGAGACCGGAGGGAGTCAGATCCAAGATTACTACATCATCGGCGTACATCAGGCAGTGAATTTTGGTGGAAGCAATCTTCGGCGGAAAGTTATTGACCTGATTAAGAGTTTCTGGTAGATCACTCAAATATAGGGAGAATAATAGGGGGGCTAAAAGACACCCCTGTCGCAGGCCGTTTGGAGTTGGAAATGGGGAGGACTTGACACCAAGTCCCAGAGTATAATGATGATATTAAATGGAAGAGATGTTGTGGTATTCCCATTTTCTGTAATTTGTTCCAAAGTTTAACTCGATCGACCTTGTCGAAAGCAGTGGTAAAGTCGACGAATACTGCATATACTACCTGTGATTTTTTTTACCACGTATTTTTCTAGTATTGTTTGAAGTACTGCAATATTATCTATGACTGAGTGTTTGGGTCTGAATCCTGCTTGGAAGAGTGGAATGGAGCCGGTTGAAAATGAGTGTGCTACTGGGGTGTGAGCACATCCCTGCGGTGGGCACACTGTTGTGGTTCAAGGTGCGGAAAGCAACAATGAATTCCAAAAAGTTCAATGCAGTTCCATAAGTTCAAGGTTTTCAAAATTTATTCAATCTTTTAGCGTTGAGACGTGTCACATATTTCAGTCATATGAGTCATCAATCGATTAGAGTTAACAACTGGCTCCGAGGCATTTCGGACGGAGGTCCTTTGTCAAGGAGCACTACAACACAAGAATATACAATAAAAGCAAATCAATGCGGATGCTGGGATAACCACGTGAAAAAACGTAACAGCAGTAATGCAGTAAAATAGGGATTGGCCTCATGCACCCTTAATGTGGTATAAAAAGCAATGGAGTGACAATGGAGTGACAAAAGTAGATTGGAATGAAGTTCTTCAAGGTGATAGAAACATAGCGGGGTGGTGAGTGGCTGACTAAAAACCGTGCTTTACCTAAAAAAAAACGGTAAAAAAATGATGAAAATGTGCAGCTAGGTTATACTACGAAGTGAAAACAAACGGCTCGAAAAAACGAGACTAGCGTAATCAAGGGCAGAAAAGCTGTCGTACATGCGATTCACAGCCATGGGGTAACGGGGTGAAGACTTACTTGGTCAGGAGGATTAACCGGTGGCTTAGAGGAAAGCCGGTGCTGGTGCTACGCGAAGTGTGTGCGGAGTGCTAAGAAAGGTTGGGAAGGAGCGTGAAAATGGAAAACGGCTTGGAAGAGTGAGTTAGAAGGGTGAACCGCGAGCGGCCATCTTGGAAAGGGGACTGAATGATGCGGTGCATAGACAGGTGATACCAAAACGGGGTAAAGAGCATGCAGCAGAACGAAATATGATGCATCATTAAAAAGTCAATATCATAGGTAACAGCTTAGTTCGGTGCGATCGTTAAGCCCGAATGGTTTCTGCGACTGCAGTCTGTAGATCCAAGATGTTTCTCTCTGTAGGAGGGTTTTGTTGTTATCCCTCCCTTCGGTTTTAGTGACAACTTCAAGAACCAAGAATTTGAGCTGAGCCACATTATGGTTGGCTTCATTGAAGTGTATAGCTACATTGGATTTGGGATTGTTAGTGCGAATATTGGACTTATGTTAGTTCAGCCTGATCTTAATTTTCCTGCTAGTCTTACCTACATAAATTTTGCCACACGGGCATTTTAGGAGGTAAATCAAATTGGATGAATCGCAAGTAGCGTCCACATTGAGTTTGATGGTGAACCCTCTCATGGGGTGGTTGACAGTGTTGCCTCTGATTATGTTGTTGCAATTATTGCAATGATAGCATGGGCGAGTTCCGGTGTGTTGAACTGGTAATGAGGTGGTTGAATTTTTGGAAAGAATTTCTTTGAAGTTCATCGGGCGGGTGTAAGCGAAAATGGGGGGTTCCTTGAAGAGGTCCCCAAAATCAGGTTCCGACGATAGAATGCGCCAGTGTTTTAATATGATGTTTTTGTAACGTTTACTCGAAGTGGAGTATCTCGAAACTATCACCATTCTCTTGTCCTTGCTTCTAGAGGTGCTCCGTAGAGCTTCCTGTCGGGAAATTGAGGAGGTACGATCAATCGCTTCTTTGAGAACTTCATCAGGATACCCTCTATTGTGGAATCTTGATGCCATAGATTTGATTTGGGTTGTTCTGATGTCTGGGTCGGATACTATCCGAGTTACTCGTAACATCTGGCTGTACGGTAGATGTCTCTTCAAAGAGTTCTGATGAAAGCTGCTGAAAAGTAAAGAGTTGTTGCGATCCGTAGGTTTACGGAATAAATCAGTTTGGATTCCTTGAGGGGTTAGCTTGATGAGGACGTCTAAAAATGCAATCTCCTGATGATCAATGGTCCAAGTAAATTCAATTCTTTCATCTTTGGTATTCAGGTCTGCCATAGCCCGTTCCAAATTGTCTTTAGAGTTTTTCCATATAAATAGTAGGTCGTCAATGTAACGCACGTACAATTTGAGGTTGTCCGTCCAATTGCTATCTTTGTGAATGTGGTTCAACTCAAAGTTACCCATGTATAGGTTCGCATAGGTTGGCGCCGCACAATTTCCCATGGCCATCCCGGACATCTGTAAATACCATTTTTCTGCGTGTTCAAAGTAGCTATGGTACAAGGTGTAAATCATAAGTTCAAGGATGAAAGGTTTCAAAGAATCGTTAATGTCTGATTGGAGTAAGGCATGTTCTACCGCGTTAATCCCTCCTTCGTGGGGGATAGATGTGTAAAGACTTTTTACGTCGGCTGTACAAAGGATTAGTTCTTCATTTTCAAGAATCTCAATGGTGGAGAGTTTGTTCAAGAGATCTGTGGTGTCTCTAATGTAACTGGGTAAATTGGAGACAATGGGTTGCAGGTAGCGGTCTATGACTTTCCCTGTTGGTTCATGAATCGAACCTCTGGTGGAGACAATAGGGCGAAATGGAGGGTCCATCAAGTTTTTATGTATCTTAGGAAGCATCGTGATGGAAGGACTCCTGGGATGTTCAACTATGAGGTATTTTTTTGTTCGATCATCGATGATTCCATCAGTTGTGGCTTTGTCAATGATTTTCAATAGTTCTATTTTAAAGTCTCTGGTGGGGTTGCCATCCAAGGGTAAGTAGGTGTTGGGGTCCATTACATGCTCGTTTGTTCTACGGTCATACAGTTGTGTGTTAAGGATGACAAGGGCGCCCCCCTTGTCAGCTTTCAAACATTTTATGGCAGGGTTTCTGGCAATGTTTTTCAGAACATCTAGGTCTTTGTTGGTGATGTTTTTCCAGGTTCTCTTGCGGAAATTGATCGTGGGAATGTCCTGTTTCACAAGATTCTGGAAGGTATCAATACTTTTATGGCTGCTGGGAGACATAAAGGTACTGGAAGGTCGTAGGCCCATCAGCTGATCCGGTTTGGGATCCTTGGGTGGTTCTAATACATTTTCAAAGAAATGCCTTAATCTCAACTTTCTAGTGAGTTTAAAGGTGCTTATGTCAAGTTCAAATAAATTAGTGTCGCTGGTCGGGACAAAAGATATACCTTTTTGAAGGATTCCTATTTCATGATTCGAAAGCTTAACGTTGGAGATGTTAATTACTAACGATTCTTCTTGGTTTTCTGCCTGGTTTTTGAGGAGTGTTGGGTATCCTCGCGATCTTTTTCCTGCCCTTTTGCCCCGTCTGGGTCTGCGGTTTTGTCTGGACCTACCTCTAAAAAAGGTACAGTGATAGTTGAGCCGATGTTTAGTGGGGAAGGTGCTCCGTTGGTGGGAACAATAGAAGTTGATGCCCCAGCCGGGGTTCTTTTAGGTGGACGATTAGTATTGTCACTCCCAGATGATGAGGTGTCAGTATTGGGATTAAACGGTTTGTTTCTGCGGCGTTGGGCGTAGACATCCGCCCAGGTGTACACCTCACCTAATTTGTAGTCCAAGGTGTCTCGGCGAAATTTGCGTATCTTACGCTCATTAATCTCTTTTGTATGTCTATCTAGTTGAGTGTTAATTTCTTCAAGAGTTTTAGCCAATTCTTCCGCAGTAATTGATTCTTTCAATTCGTTCTCAATTGTATCAATTTCATGTGTTAATTCCGTCAGGATGCTTGACAATTCTTCAACAATAAGGAGTATGATGTCCAGACTGCATTTATTCAGGATGGCGTTCCATCTTTCGATAAATGTTTTTGAGTTCTTGCACAATGACGGTTTCAGGGCAATCCGTAGGCCTCGGGGAATGCGGAGTGCTTTATGGTATTTGATCAGCGTATTTGCGTGAAGTTTCTGGTTGATGCGTCGCTTTGAAAGATATAAAAGTTGTTTGACGCATTGTTCTTTCGTTCTGCTGGTAGAGGATTGAGTTAAATCTTCATTGATAAGGGCGTATATTCTCTCTGTTGCGTCAGTGTCAAATGCTAGAGTTTCAGCTCGAGCTTCCGTCGATTTTGAAATCTCATCGTATTGCATGTTGGGGAATGTGTGCTGCCGGCCTTGCGAACAGTGCCAGGAAATACTACTAGTGGGTAGGCCAAGGCGCACAACGGTTGAGTCAAAAGAAGTTTGGGTGGGAAAGGTGATTGAATTTAAAGTATAATGTAGAGGTGCTCCTGCAGGTGACGCAACTGTCCAAGTGCGTCCAAAAAGGTTAGAGGTTGAGTGTGCTACTGGGGTGTGAGCACATCCCTGCGGTGGGCACACTGTTGTGGTTCAAGGTGCGGAAAGCAACAATGAATTCCAAAAAGTTCAATGCAGTTCCATAAGTTCAAGGTTTTCAAAATTTATTCAATCTTTTAGCGTTGAGACGTGTCACATATTTCAGTCATATGAGTCATCAATCGATTAGAGTTAACAACTGGCTCCGATGCATTTCGGACGGAGGTCCTTTGTCAAGGAGCACTACAACACAAGAATATACAATAAAAGCAAATCAATGCGGATGCTGGGATAACCACGTGAAAAAACGTAACAGTAGTAATGCAGTAAAATAGGGATTGGCCTCATGCACCCTTAATGTGGTATAAAAAGCAATGGAGTGACAATGGAGTGACAAAAGTAGATTGGAATGAAGTTCTTCAAGGTGATAGAAACATAGCGGGGTGGTGAGTGGCTGACTAAAAACCGTGCTTTACCTAAAGAAAACGGTAAAAAAATGATGAAAATGTGCAGCTAGGTTATACTACGAAGTGAAAACAAACGGCTCGAAAAAACGAGACTAGCGTAATCAAGGGCAGAAAAGCTGTCGTACATGCGATTCACAGCCATGGGGTAACGGGGTGAAGACTTACTTGGTCAGGAGGATTAACCGGTGGCTTAGAGGAAAGCCGGTGCTGGTGCTACGCGAAGTGTGTGCGGAATGCTAAGAAAGGTTGGGAAGGAGCGTGAAAATGGAAAACGGCTTGGAAGAGTGAGTTAGAAGGGTGAACCGCGAGCGGCCATCTTGGAAAGGGGACTGAATGATGCGGTGCATAGACAGGTGATACCAAAACGGGGTAAAGAGCATGCAGCAGAACGAAATATGATGCATCATTAAAAAGTCAATATCATAGGTAACAGCTTAGTTCGGTGCGATCGTTAAGCCCGAATGGTTTCTGCGACTGCAGTCTGTAGATCCAAGATGTTTCTCTCTGTAGGAGGGTTTTGTTGTTATCCCTCCCTTCGGTTTTAGTGACAACTTCAAGAACCAAGAATTTGAGCTGAGCCACATTATGGTTGGCTTCATTGAAGTGTATAGCTACATTGGATTTGGGATTGTTAGTGCGAATATTGGACTTATGTTCGTTCAGCCTGATCTTAATTTTCCTGCTAGTCTTACCTACATAAATTTTGCCACACGGGCATTTTAGGAGGTAAATCAAATTGGATGAATCGCAAGTAGCGTCCACATTGAGTTTGATGGTGAACCCTCTCATGGGGTGGTTGACAGTGTTGCCTCTGATTATGTTGTTGCAATTATTGCAATGATAGCATGGGCGAGTTCCGGTGTGTTGAACTGGTAAAGAGGTGGTTGAATTTTTGGAAAGAATTTCTTTGAAGTTCATCGGGCGGGTGTAAGCGAAAATGGGGGGTTCCTTGAAGAGGTCCCCAAAATCAGGTTCCGACGATAGAATGCGCCAGTGTTTTAATATGATGTTTTTGTAACGTTTACTCGAAGTGGAGTATCTCGAAACTATCACCATTCTCTTGTCCTTGCTTCTAGAGGTGCTCCGTAGAGCTTCCCGTCGGGAAATTGAGGAGGTACGATCAATCGCTTCTTTGAGAACTTCATCAGGATACCCTCTATTGTGGAATCTTGATGCCATAGATTTGATTTGGGTTGTTCTGATGTCTGGGTCGGATACTATCCGAGTTACTCGTAACATCTGGCTGTACGGTAGATGTCTCTTCAAAGAGTTCTGATGAAAGCTGCTGAAAAGTAAAGAGTTGTTGCGATCCGTAGGTTTACGGAATAAATCAGTTTGGATTCCTTGAGGGGTTAGCTTGATGAGGACGTCTAAAAATGCAATCCCCTGATGATCAATGGTCCAAGTAAATTCAATTCTTTCATCTTTGGTATTCAGGTCTGCCATAGCACGTTCCAAATTGTCTTTAGAGTTTTTCCATATAAATAGTAGGTCATCAATGTAACGCACGTACAATTTGAGGTTGTCCGTCCAATTGCTATCTTTGTAAAGCACGGTTTTTAGTCAGCCACTCACCACCCCGCTATGTTTCTATCACCTTGAAGAACTTCATTCCAATCTACTTTTGTCACTCCATTGTCACTCCATTGCTTTTTATACCACATTAAGGGTGCATGAGGCCAATCCCTATTTTACTGCATTACTGCTGTTACGTTTTTTCACGTGGTTATCCCAGCATCCGCATTGATTTGCTTTTATTGTATATTCTTGTGTTGTAGTGCTCCTTGAGAAAGGACCTCCGTCCGAAATGCATCGGAGCCAGTTGTTAACTCTAATCGATTGATGACTCATATGACTGAAATATGTGACACGTCTCAACGCTAAAAGATTGAATACATTTTGAAAACCTTGAACTTATGGAACTGCATTGAACTTTTTGGAATTCATTGTTGCTTTCCGCACCTTGAACCACAACAGTGTGCCCACCGCAGGGATGTGCTCACACCCCAGTAGCACACTCAACCTCTAACCTTTTTGGACGCACTTGGACAGTTGCGTCACCTGCAGGAGCACCTCTACATTATACTTTAAATTCAATCACCTTTCCCACCCAAACTTCTTTTGACTCAACCGTTGTGCGCCTTGGCCTACCCACTAGTAGCCGGTTGAAAATGCCCATTCTTTTAGGTGATCTAGAAGTACGGCGGCAAATATCTTCCCAGTTGCATCTAGGAGAGCTATTTGTCGATAATTCCCGGGGAGCAGTCTCGAACCCTTTTTATGAATCAGGATTACTATGCTTCCCTTCCAGGACTTCGGGGTTTCCCCTGTACTAAGTATGTGATTGTACGTGCATGTTAAAAAGTTACTCCACTCTTTTGGGTTGTTCTGTAAGACTGTAATCGGAATTTGGTCTGGTCCCATTGCAGCCGAGCTTCTTGCCTTTTTTATGTGATGTTCTACTAAGGAAGGTGTTAGTGGCTCAATTTTTGTGACTTTATCCTGTCCTATATCGATTTGCATTACTGTGTCACAGTTGGAGACTTGGTTTACTTTGTATAAATTAGTTATATAAGTTTCCCAGTCTGAAGGTGGGACAGGGTTTGATTTTAACTTTTTCTTTGTTCCTGTTTCTTGTGCTAATATAGTCCAATAAGAACGTTTGTCTTGTCTTTTTGCTGCTATCTGGAGGTCTATCCATTTTTTATCCTGTAAGATTTGGTTTTCTTTTCATTTTTGTCTTCTGCGATAGTTTTTAGGTCTCGCCTTTTCCATTCCGAAGGAATGGGAAATGGCGAGAATTCAAGTGCTCGAAATTCTCGTGAAACCACCGCTTTTTTCGTGCGGTTTTCATCGAGTTCACGTGGCCACAGGCACGCGCTTTTGGGCCATAAACTTTCCCCCTCCCCAGCCAGCTTTGCCAGCAGCATTTGCTTCATCAAAGGCTTCCGCTGCCCCGCCCCCCGCCCTCACTTATTCACGGCCGCAGGCCGTGACTTCAAAGGGTGCATCTTGCTTAACAGGCCGGGCTGCACGCATGTCTCGCTCTTGCCTCATCAAAGGCTTCCGCTGCCCCGCCCCCCGCCCTCACTTATTCACGGCCGCAGGCCGTGACTTCAAAGGGTGCATCTTGCTTAACAGGCCGGGCTGCACGCATGTCTCGCTCTTATTTCAGTGAACTTATCCACGAGTTATACAAGATACTTTGTGAAGTTCAGCTCGGCTGTTCTACATGTGATCAATTCTAGTGCCACCAGCGATTTACCTGATGCGTAAGTAAGCAAGCACCATGTTTACTAAAATGGTAATCATATCAAGTGTCCTCATTTGCCACGAATCTCAGATAGTTGGCTTCTCTTTTCAGCAAATGTTATTCATAAGTGGGCTGTAACTTACTTTTAACTGCTTGCAGGACTGTCTCTTTTCCCTTACCTTTCTAGTGTCCCACCATCTTTGAACCCCCAATTCACCAACTTGCTCCGTTTCTCTTCACATTCAAAAAGTAATTAATTCAAATGCCTGCCCCTCTAACAAGCATTGGCATTGCCAATAGGTCTCGCTTGTGGGACCTTATAAGTATTTAGTTATGAAGCACAATATCATTAGTGCAACGACATCAACTGTTGCATGCCTAAACACTTATAAGGTACAAGGTTTAGCCGTGCAACAGCTGATGGTGTTGCACCAAGGATATTGTGCTGCAAAACTAAATACTTATAAGGTCCCACAAGCGAGACCTATTTGCTATGCCAATGCTTGTTTAGTTTATTGATTTCCTGTTTTCTGGTGTCCGAGAAATATAGGAATTGTGCCCTAATCAATGTATTTAATTCCCTTGCCTTGGGATCTGAGGACAATCTTCTGTTGCCTTGTGTTTTTATCATTCCTCGTTTTCCGCTCTTCTGTAGTAGTTGAACAAGATTCTTGGCAACTGCCTCAAAATTTAATATTGGGTTTATGTTGTGATTAATTGAAAGTAAATTTGAGTTCTCAATGGTTTTGGTGATTTCTTCGAAGGTTTTAGGGTTCCACGCTAGCCGACCTTGGACTGGATTTAAGAGAGCTGTTTTGTGCAGCTCCATTATGTGTACTGAAGTTGTTTGTTTCTGGGTTAATCCTGTTGTTAATTGTAGAATAGCGTGGTCACTTCCTTTCTCGAACTTTATATTAAGTTGATGGGCTAGAGCAAAGAGGCCTGGACTGCAGATCATATAGTCAAGGATTGATGCACTGAATCCTCCCCTTCTTGTGAAGGAAGCAGGGATGTCACCTTCTATGTTGCCGTTTAAAAGTACTCCGTTGAGAGTAGCAAGTGATGCTAAAATGATTTTCCCTCTCTTATTTGGTTTACATCCTGAGGGAAATTGAGGAATGGATATTGCCTGAGCCTCATTTTTTTCTCCTAAATCCCATGTTTCTAATAAATCATTAGAGATTTGTCCGTTTAGGTCTCCTATAAGGAGCATCTGCGGGAAATTCTGACTTCAACCACCTTTTCGATATCCTCGAAAATTGTTATCGATAGTGCATCCATTTTTGCTCCCGGTGGAATATAGACATTACAGAGTAGCATTTTGGTCGAGCTTTTGGTCTTATCAGTCCCTATTTTGATTTTTAAACATTGAAAGTTCTTTGAATGTGTTGGGATAATTTCCTGATCCCAATGGTAGTCTTCAGATAGGAGGATTGCGATCCCTCCTTTTGCGTGTCCATGGTTAACCGGTTCTGCTGGTATATCATACACAAAGTAGTCGGGGAAATCGAAGTTTGTAGTTGCCCAAGTTTCTTGTAGTGCCACGATCCCTGGACGATCTTGGGAAATTGTTGCTAGTTTTTCTTGAGATTTACCAGCGATGTTCCAGGAATAGATGGTTAAACCGTGGCTAAAAAGGGCGCTTGATTTCGGGTCCCGTTTTTTTGTTATTAAGGTTTTCTGCGATCCAAGCCCATGAGTTGTCCATTGGGATTGTTTGCTGAGATTGGTTATTCTTGACCCAGCTTCGTTTTTGTCCGTTGTTGATTGAAACCGATATGTCCTCTTTGTAGGGTTTTGACCAGCTGTTATTTGTAAGCTGGGATGCTACTGGATAATGATGTTTGACTTGATGGCGTTCTGGTGGCGGACCGGTTTCCACCTTTTCAGGGGCCACGTCGAATCCTAGTTTATGGAGGGTCTCTTTTTCTTTATATATTATTGCTGGGATGACTGGTGACCAAAATTCTGCAATAGCTAATGTAAGTTTGTTTTCGTCTGGGAAGGAGACTAATTTTATGTCATTTCTTGCAAGCGCTTGTAGAGGTTGTATCCGTTGGAGCACATTTATTATTCTTTCCCTATTTAGAGGGTCCTTTCCCGAAGGGAAGAGGTCTGTAATTTCCACTCCACAGTTATAATTTACCTGTGATTTAAAAGGCACATCCCTCATCAATGGGGTTTGTTGTTGGCTTTCCTTTTGCGTCTTTAATTCTTTATCTGTAATCCTAGGGACAAATATTGGGGTGATAGGATTTAGAGGTTGGGAAAGCACTGCTTGCGCCTTTGAGGTCGTATACTGTTGCCTTTGCTCCGTCAAGTTATTACATATCTGATGATCGTTAGTTTTTGCATTGATAATCGGTGTTGTTTCTGGGAATCTTGGTTTTCGTTCCTTTTGTTTTTCGATCCTTCTGTTTTTTCTTTTCTTTATCCGCTTACTGCAGTTGCCATTTGTTCTCCTTATTTTAGTAGTCACTAGATGCGGAGATGCGACTAATGATGTGTTTTTGGGGTTTCTTCTCTTTCTTGATTTATCGCATTTAGCTCTTTTGGTAGGTTTTTTGGTTTTGTTTTATTAAATAAAGGATAGTAAATTATAGGCTGTACCACCGATTTGGGCTCTTTTTGCTCCCTAAAGAGTTTTCTCAGTGAATATGTTTGATTATACTTGTTCTTTTCTTTTTTTCTTTTTGTTTACTTTGACCAGTTTGTGAAGCCGTGTCGACCTTTGTTGAGTAGGGTGCCGTTGTCAGTTTTGGCGCTTGTGTGGTAAGCCTTTTGTCCCCTATTACTTGTTTGCCATCTTCCTCATCTTTTGGCAGTTTTAGTTGTTGTTTATTCCTTTTTTTTTCCACCATGTGCTTTAAGATTCCTATTTGGGTATCTAACGTCTGGTCTGTATTTTCCAGGATATTTCCTAAATGAGAAAGGACTGATTCAAGGATTCTTTCTAGAATAAGCAATGCTTTGGATACTGTAGTTTGATCAGTAGAGTGATCTGTAGATTTTTGCGTGAGGAAATTCGGAGTTCGCGAAAGAGAAATTTCAGAATCTGGCTGTTTTCGTGGGGTACTGTTCTGGATTTCCTTTTGATGTGCCGTACTGAAGACTAAATCTTTTAGGCTTATGTCGGGGCAAGTTATGTCGAAATCTAGATGTTCTTGATTTTCTTGGTCATTGGATTTTTCTGAGTCTATAATTATGCTGTTAGTATTTGATAGAGGCCAATTTTGATTGTTTAATGTTTCTTCTTGCCCTGTTTTGTTGATTGCTTCCAAGATTTGTTTTTTTCCTTCCTCTTTTGTTTGAATAGTTTGAGTTTGTTCTGTTACTTCTTGTCCCGTATTGCTAATGGTCTCCAGGTGTTCCTTTTTTCCTTCATTTGTTTTTGTTTGGTTGTTTGGATTTCGCTCCAGATCCTTCGTGGTCTGGTTTGAAAAGTATTTGAGAATTCCATTAGGCGAATCGGTAGAGAGAGGACGGACGATTTTTCCGGCACTCCTTCTTATTGCTTGGTCTGTTCCTACTCTTTTCATAAATATTGTTTGTGATCTCAACTTTTTGTATGCCATGGTACAATATACTGACTGAATATGTCTTATACGCTATAGGGAAGTTTGAATTTCCAAGAGAGGAGGGTAGGACCTCGGGCGACTTTCCAAGCTCTCCATCCCAACCTTACACCTCCTGCCACCTCCAAAAGCGTATACAAGAATTTTATGAGGGAAATCCTGATCATACGGATGAAATAAGTTCCCCGTTTCCTGCCTCCTGGTCCAGCTCAGATGGCCTGCCCTCCTCGGGCCGGCGTGATCGGCACCACTTCAATCGCACCACACTGGGACTTACACTTCTGCCCAATGTCTGAGGTCAGAAACAGATACAGAGTCAGTGAGGGAGGTTTGGGTAATGTTCCAAAGAGGGAAGGCAATTTGTAGACAGTGTTCCTGTGGTAGCAGACAGGGAGGGGGGCTGGGAGGGTACAGTAAGGGGACTGTGAGAGGGCTGTGAGGGGGGGCTGCAAGCAAACCCTTGGGGGCGGCTGGTAGCGAGCAGGGCACTCGGGGGGGGACCTTCGGGCAAGATCGGACCTAGTCAGATCTGCCTGGGTCTGACCCCCGGGTTCTTACTTAGCGGCTGCCTCTATCGGCAGCCACGCTCACGTCCTTCGTCCCGCCCTCTGCAGCAGCCTCACCTCAGAAGTGTAATGTTATTCGGCTTTTGGCGGCTCTGCAACAGTGCAGCGCACTCCGCTCTCCCCACCTCCTTCACTTCTGATCAGCAGGTCTCCTGTCTCACTGGCAGCGGTGCTCTGAGTGAGCACAGAAATGCAGGTGGTAGCTGCGGAAGGGCAGGGCTGTGGAGTCCCCGTGCAAAACAAATTAGACAGACTAGAACAATGCTGGTTGTTATTTTCTCCGTTCTCCTCTCCTCTGGTCTGCCGAGGGCACTGCTGGAGATCTGCTAAGGTTCCCGCCCCGCCGGGACGTACCCACGTTTTGCAGCGGCCGCGAGGGAGACCAGGCAGACAGGGAGGTGCGGGAGCGGGAGCCGCACAGGACAGGGCTCAGGGCAGATTTGAATTTCTCGAGCCCCCTCTCGCCCCCTCCTGACTCCCGGCTCCGCGGCTCGCGGCTCCCGGCTTCACGGCTTCAGAGCACGAAGGAGAGCAACAAAGAAGAAGAAGAAGAAGATAAAATCCACAGAGATCAGCTCCAGCTCCGGCGGACTGCAGCTGGCGTTTGCTCGGTTCAGCTTGCTACTCAGTGCTGACCTCTGGCTGAGCACATGGGTCAATGGAGCAAGTGGAGCAATGGAGCAAGTGGAGCAATAGAGGCAATGGAGGTGAAGCTGAAGCGGGGAGCGATGAGTGGCAATCAATCGTTCAACAGCAATAGCGGGAGGCGGCTGGGTTACGCAGCCACCTGCTTACTTACTTACTCGCCTGCCCCTGCAAACTCCAGACTCAGCACTCCTCGGGCACGCCAGCCACTCCTCTCCTTCCTCCCCTCGAGCAGGCTGGTCGGTTCATGGAGCGAGTCCCGGGTCGCACCTGCACTTTTACTGTGTGGCCGCCTCTCGACTTCTCAGTCTCCCGTCCGCACGGATTGAGGCAGAAGGACGCACCGAGGGCAGGGCAGGCTGGGGCAGGGCTGGTCACCCCAATATAAGGTCCCTCTCGCTTCACGCTTCACGCCGCCTCGGCTTCTGCTTCTGCTTTGCTCTGCTGCTTCGAACTGACGCGCACACGATCGCCTTCAGTTTCAAATTCCTCCTCATTAGTTTCTTCAATAAGACTGTAGGCCCGTAGGTCCTGGGTCATTACTCGCCTCGGTCATAGAATTCCAGACCCTTTACTAGGCATCTAAATTACTTGGGTGATTTGTGTTCTGCTAAACTGTTCTGTAGCTACATGTGGCCCACATTGATCCATACAGTAGGTTTATTTGTGTTTTCTTTTACCTTACCGCCCATGTCAACTGATTTTACCTTTGGCAACAGAAGGGTTTCTCTATAAAGTCCCTAAAAGTGACCACTAAGTATATGTCTACCAAATTCAGCAGGAGTAGAGGGTGAGTAAAATATATGAGAGCAAAGCAGTTAGCGTGGTAATAGACTTTCGGCCACATGCATCATTGTTGCCGTTTACGATTTCTTAATTGCGAAAATTAAGAAATCGCAATTAAGAAATCGCAAACGGCTATGCATCAAGAAATCGCAATATTTTTTGCGATTTCTTAAATCTCCTTAATTGCGATTCACAATTTGCGAATCGCAATTAAAGAATCCCTTCCCATTGATTCCTATGGGCCTAGAAGCCCATAGGAATGAATGAGAAGTCATTCTCAATTTGCGATTAGCAATTTGCGAATCGCATATTGAGAATGCAATTTCAAGGATGCAGGGGGGGTCCAAAGGACCCCCCCCCTGCACCCCATAAATATAACTTTAAGTGCATTTTTCACACACACATGCCCCAAGGGCATGTGTGTGTGTAAAATGAAACTTTCAAAAATGCACTTTTGTGCATTTTTGAAAGTTTTCGCAAATTACCATGAAGGTCAACTTCTTGGTAATTTACCTCAACCTATTTGCGAATTCGCAAATTTAAAATGTTCATGCATTGCATTTAAGAAATCTCAAATTGCGATTTCTTAAATGCAATCGCAATTTTAGAAATCGCAACATGATTGCAATTTCTAAAATTGCAAAAAACATGATGCATCCCAATTTTGTCAATTGCATTCGCAAACGGCTGAAAATTGCGATTCGCACCGTTTGCGAATGCAATTGACAATGATGCATGTGCCCGTATGAGCCTTGATACAGGCAGAGAAAGAGCAGCAAGGGATAAGTCACATCCCAAATAAGGGTACAAGTGTCAGCGAGAGGACATAAACGTGTTAAGAGTTTGCAGAAGTCAAGATTACTTAATGTAAATGTTCAGTCGAGTGTTCAACAGCTGGCAAGGGGGGAGGGGGCTCGTTAGGAGGTCGCATAACTAGGGCGCAGAGGAAAGACTGCATATCATAAATTCTCTGTTTAGTGTTCAGCAACTGGCTAACATTCACTTGCCTCCACTCTAATCTACTCCCGTTTCTTAATGGAAGAATGAGATTTTTTAACTTTATTCATCATGAATGCACTCCAGCAAAAAATATAATAATGAAAAATGTTATTACTTTACTTGAAAAACTGCCCAAATTTTCATGGCAAAGCAAAACAAAAAATATTATTTTACTTCTGTGATATGTTACGGAATTCTTTAAGCATGGTTACCCAGAGGTGTCCTGGCGCTAGTTACCTATCCATTAAGCAAAAGCAGTAGAATGCAAAGTTACTTATCAAAAAAACAAGTCCTTAAACCCCTGCTAAAGGAGAGAAGATCTGTGACATTTCTCAGAAGAAACGGGAGGTCATTCCAGGCCTTGGCTGCCCCGAAGACAAAGCTTCGGCCTCTCCACATCACGTTTTTGATGACTGGAACTGAAACCAGCTTGGCTCCTAGAGAGCGAAGATTTCTTTTTGGTATATCATTTAAATTGTTTTTGTAGGTAGTCAGGTCTTATTCCTTGGAGTGCCTTAAATTTGGTACACAAAGATTTAAAGCGCACCCGATTCATCACTGGGAGCCAGTGTAATTTTTTGATTCCTTTGGAAATTGAATCAAACCTGGGCATCCCCGTAAGTAGTATGGCAGCCGCGTATTGCAGCCTTTGGAGTTTGTTCATAAAACGTTCCTGAAGATTCAAATATAAACCGTTACAATAGTCAAGCCTTGATAAGACTAGAGCGGTGACCACTGTTTGCCGACTGTAAGGTGGTAAAAACTGTAATATTTTTTTCACTGTTTTAAGGACATACGCAGTTGTGGATGAGACTGCATTGACTTGATCGCCAAAGGTAAGTCTGTCGTCTACGATCACTCTAAGATTTTTCACTTTTTTCATAGGTCTAGGAAGAGAGCCCATGGAAGGCGGCCACCAGTTTGGGTTCTAGAAATTGGCGTCATTTCCGAATAATATAACCTCAGTCTTGCCTGAATTAAGCTTTAGGCAATTTTCCGCCATCTAGCTGCCAACAGATGACCTACATTCCTGGAAACGTTTATCTAAGCCCCTTTCCTGACCTGGGAGCAGAGACACCACAACTTGGATGTCATCGGCATAAGAGGTAAGGCCAAAGCCAAATGCACTGATAATCAGAGCCAAATATGAAACATATACATTAAACAATGTAGGGCTCAATGATGACCCCTGCGGGACACCACACAGGGCAACTAAAATGTTTTTGAATGGTGGTCATCCAGCGATACAATTTGAACCCTATCTGTTAGGAATGATTGTAGGAGTTTCCATGCTGTCTCCTGGACCCCACATGCCCTTAAACGGTCCATCAGAAGATCATGATGGACCGTATCAAAGGCAGCGGAAAGATCCAGTAGGATCAAGGCTGCTTTACCACCTCGATTCACAGCTCTTCTAGTCTCATCAGATGCCTTGATGAGAGCTGACTCTGTACTATGGCCTTCCCTAAAGCCATATTGTGTAGGATCCAGGGCTTGGGATTCTCGAAGGAAAGCACTAAGTTGTCCATTTATCGCTCTTTCTATCATTTTAGCAGGCAAATGGAGCCGCAAAATTGGACGGAAGCTATTTGGGTCCTTCAGGTCAAGGTTGGGCTTTTTTAAAAGAGGTAAAATCGAGGACACCTTCCATGGTTTAGGAAAATGTCCCGTTTCTATTATGGCATTAAAAATTGGGGTAAGTGAGAGGGTCACTGGTTCTAGGGCTAGTTTAGCCATTGCGACCGGACATGGGTCAAAAGGTGAACCTGAACATGCTGTCATGAGCATGCTACGAGTATTGTCCATGGATAGTGGCTCAAACGTATCCAGAATATGAGCTCAAGTTCCTCAACTGTAGCCCTTCCTTTTGCTCTTGGAACATTGAACGCCGAGAAAATGACCTCTACTTTGTTAAGGAATAAGTTGGCGATATTTTCACAGAGTTTCTGACTCGACTGAACTTTGCGTGATTGTGGTTGCGCCAAGCTGGAAACTGTTCTAAAAAGTTCTTTAGCCCAATTTTTAGCCATATCAATTCGGCTGGTGTAGAACTTTTGTTTGACCGAGAACAGGAGTTGTTTATAACTTAGATGGCTATTTTTATAGACCTTCTTCTCTGTTTCGTTATATTCTTTCATCCATATCTGTTCAAGACGATTACACTTCAGTTTTTCATATCTCAATTCATCCATGACCCAGGGAGCAGAGGAGCGTGCTCTTTTGGGAAAGATGTTTTTAACTGGAGCTAGTTTATTGCACGCTCTCTCCAACCATTTAGCGTATGCAATGGTCCCTTCCTCTACCCCCAGCGCCAATTGGTCCACAGTTGATGTATGGAGTTTCTGAAGATCATTTCCATCCACTTTATTCCAGGCTCTAAGTTCTATCGGCCTCTGAATATATGCTTGACACGCCCGTCGGTTCTTAAGGGCTATCTCAAACTGAACAGCACTATGGTCTGTCCAGACGAAAGGAAGTACCCCAGTAAACCGGACACCTGGGTGGTTTGAGAATGTACCATCTAGAATATGTCCTTCCACATGAGTTGGACCAATGACATGCTGCTGGAGGTTTGATCGATGAGGATCGCTGTATCTGGGTCGGAGGGGGCCTCCAGGTGGTAATTGAAGTCCCCCAGGATAGTATAGGCATCTTTACAGATGCTGTTTTCCAGCAGATTACCAATAGACGTGTTGAACGAATTTCTAGCTCCTGGTGGTCTGTGTAGTAAAATACCTTTAAAGGTATGATGATGGAAGAGGGTAAGGTTAAAAGACAACGCTTCACAGGCTGCGTTGGAGGCAGCACAAAAGACCACCTTTATTGAGCTAGGATAGATGACCGCCAGTCCTCCCCCTTTCCATGAGGCCTGTTCAATGTATAGACTGAGAACCCTGGTGGAGTGGCTTTCACCAGGTCCGGCCCTGATGCATCATCAGTCCAAGCTTCCGTAATGAAAGCCATTTTTATGACCCTATCCTCAATTAGCTTTGCACACTCAGTGCTGTGCTTGACCAGCGATCTTGCGTTCAACAGGATGCAGTTGAACACTAGTGTTCCGTGCCCTACTGACAGATCACTTGGATCCCTCATTTGTTTAGTGCTGTGGTACTCAATCTTTGGCAGATTCACTTTGCAATTTGGACAGGTCGAAAGAGGAAATGTGGGTTAAGAATTAAAAGTAAGGCATACACATTCTGAAACCATGTCTACCCTTTTCAGACCTAGCAGATCTGTTCTGGAGTATTTAATCGGTATGTTTTTACCTGATAACAAACTGGCAGGGGTCCTGGTACTGAGCGCTGGCCGAGCGTGGATGGGCGCAGACAGGTATGCCTTTGGCGCGCCTTCGGCACACCCGCTGCACGCTCGTGCCAGCCTCGTAATTTATAGGCTGCTAAGTAAAAAAGCCTAGTCTGCTCACCGAGGATAGCCCCAAGATGGGGGCCCCGCCCAACAGTTGCGGGATGCGAGGAGATCCGAACACTAGTGTAGTTGGAGAGCTTCACAGTAAGTGACACGAATTCTAAATTACTAAAATCACACAAGTAATATTACTTACACTTACACGTACACGTTTGTTATTTTGGTAAGTAATGTGAAGGGCACAAGTTGGGGTATAGATCTAATCTAGATGGGGCACATTTCCTCATATGTTCTAAAGATAAAGCTGTCCCCTATTCTGGGTATGCACTTTATCTCCAGATTAACTGATATTACTGAGTGATCTGAAGTTACACCAATGATTAAAGATTACGTGGAAAATCTAAACATGCACAAGGATTACTAACTGTTAATTGATACTGGAACATGCACTCAAAGTGCAATTTCTTGACATTCTTGTCACGATAGACCCCAAAACATGTGTATTGCTTCCATTGGAATATCATTAGCAATTACTACCGTGTTATAACATTATCTCTTGTGCTACCTGATCGTCAACCTGTAAGACTGGTGTAACATGTTTGCACTCACTTATTCAGCCTTTCATCAACATACTTATCTATTTATCTATCCAGGCACTCCTTATTTTTCTGTGCTCTTATTCTTTCCATTTAACTGCTGACTCATTTTCACACAATCACACAGACACAAACTTGCCAAACAAAGAACAAAACATTTTATATATACAATAACCAATTCATCTGGCTTGCCAATGCTTGTTATAACAGCCATCCACTTGTGCATCTTTGTCTTCAATACATTTGTATTTGTTTAGTAAACAGTGACATAAGTAGCATAATACAAAGTAATACAACGCTGATTATTGCCAGTATGTTTATAATATTTCCAACGTGTATATAATAGAGAACCTGTTTCAAATCCAACAGAAACACCTCACCAGCATGGTGTACTCAGAACACTGTCTACAACTCAGAAGCTAGTCCTAGTGAAGATTACTAATAAGTAATCGGTACATTACCAACTCGTCTAGCCTCCTCATTCCTGTATTAATCAATGAGGATGAATGAAGCAAAAGCCTGTGGCCATAATAACTGTGCCATAATTAATTATAGTACAAAATGGACTTTAGCTATGTACCACGCTCAAGACCCCTGAATCAAAGGCTGCAAATAGGGAGGTTATAATGGTTGACAAAGTTGTCTGGATCTGCCCATGTCACCGCATGGCAAACGTCTGCCAGATTAACACCCTGCAGGTGTGCCCAGGAAGCAGCCATACCCTGAGTACAATCAAATCAAAATAGAGAGAGAGGACTAGATAAGCTAGTCCGGATCCCCTAGGTTATATATAGATTATCAAGCAGGACTAGCTAAATTGTGTTAGGAGACTCAGTGGGTACGTATGTTGGCAAACCATTTGGTTTGGTCATGAAGCCCTCACCCACCAACCTAGTTGGTGGCATGCTTCATCATCGGGTCCACCACAGTGACACCGAATGTGTCCCGGGTGTGCTGCGACTCCAGATTACTGAGGAGCTGGTATACTTGCTGAGTGTGCAGTGTAGGTGAGTGTGAAAGTGATGTTTTAAAAGCTATACAGTGGGTCCCAGTACCCGAGGGTGTATGGATAAACTTTAATTATCGGGCCCCTGTTAGCAACTAAAAAGGCAAACGGACGCGTTGGAGTAAATTATGACTTCCTACGTCCTGTGTGGTCTACATGTTTCAGCCAGGCCTTTTATTTACAACTGGCTTTCCTCAGGACTAATGAGTATGTGAAGGTGTAAACAATTATTTTAAGTGATTTGTGATGTAAAAAATGTGTCGCACTCGCTAAGGTGCGTTACGTGTTAGAGGGGGATTCCCTCTGCTTTACTGTACACATAACATGAATGACACAGACAGACGTACAGGGTAGAGTCAATTAATATGATAATTAAAAACACAACGTATTGCCGGCTACTAAGGTGTGTGAACGGCCTCAAACCGGTAGAAAAACGTGGCCATACTGGTTGCATGGCTAGTGTGGTTTTAAGCTTAAAACAGGGGTGGGGTGGTGGGCTAGACAGCGGGGTAAGTGCAGGGTGAGGTACAGGTAAGTATAATACATTATCCTCACACTTGCTGTTTGCTGTTAAAGCTTCCTTGGGTCATCTGGCAGGGAGAAAAGACCCTAGATATTGTAGAAAGGCAGAGATTAGCGCCAACCTGTAGGGAGAAAGATGCTGCTGCTTACCTAGTTCGTAGCGGTAGAACAGCGTGTTTACTCACGGACTTGCCGATCTGCGTGCTCTTTGGACTTGTTGTCCTGCTGCGGTGTCCCGGGTAAGTGAGTGCAGCCCCCGGTCGGGTTTAAATAGCCAGTGTGATTCGCAGCACCTGGAGCAGGAATGAAGATAGAAGAAGGTGCGGTCGCGCTAGAAGCGCTGAGTCATTTGGCGCCCTGCGCATGCGTTCGGGATCAGTGTTTGTGTGCGCATGCGCAGTAGGCTCAAGGTAGTGCCGCGATAATGCGCATGCGTGTGGCAGCGTGAAGGGAAAGGGGAATTAGGTCCGCATGGTGTGGTCCATTCAAGGGGCAATGTTTAAGGGTGAAAAACAGACTGGGATGTCAGGTTTTACAGAGGAAAAAACAGTTAGGGATGGATACAGCCGGTCAGTAGATAATATACTGTATGATTGCACACAGGGATGTAGGTTCAAAAAGTACTAAAGTGCTCAGGTTGTCAAAGCATTCCATGGGATGGAGTCGTTCAGCCCATCTATATGCGTGGATAAACGATGTATCCAGCGCTGTTCCTTCATAAGGAGGGCCTTTTCATTAAAATGGGTCACATCAAACTGTTCAATCACTGTCCACATGAAGTCATTCGGGGTGTGATTGTGAGTGAGAAAATGTTCTGTCAGTTTACTTATGTTTTTACCGCAGCGGATGGTGCTCCTATGCTCTGTCATTCTCGTCCTGACTTTCCGAGTTGTCATGCCAATGTATCTGAGGCCGCATCGGCACGTTATGAGGTACACTAAGTTTGAAGAATTACGATTGGTGAACTGGCGCTGAGTCCAGGTTTTACCGTTTTCTAGGGCCAGAGTTTTTGAGGGGGATGTCAAGTGGCAGACGCTGCAGTTATTGCATGGTTGGTGGCCTGTGAGTTTAGGTAGGCCCCAGGCGTTCAAGATCGTGTTGTCTGTGGGGTGAGGATTCACCCTCGGTCTGGTAGACACCGATTGATCTGTTAGGTTCTTTGCTCTTTTATATGCGAAACATGGGGTCTCCCAGTTTCTGGTTCCTGAGTTGATAATCTTCCACTTTCTGCGGATTATGCTGGACACTTGATTTGAGGCAGTGTTGTAGGTGGTGACACATGTGACGACTGGTGTTTCGGGTGGTTTGATAATGGTTTCCAGAAGTGGCTCTCTATTCTGATTCCGCGCCCTTTTGCAGGTTTTTTAGATGATTCTGGTGGGGTAGCCCCGGTCCTCTAGTTTGTGGACTAGTGCCTTCGACTGTATTTTGTAGTCTTTGATGTTGCTGCAATTGCGTCGAATGTGCAGAAATTGTCCGAAGGGGAGGTTTTCCCTAAGGGGTCTGGGGTGGAAACTATCAAATCTGAGTAATGAGTTCCTTGCTGTAGGTTTGTATTATGTGGTGGTTGTCAGGCCATTATGTTCTGCTTTTATGTTGAGATCCAAGAAGGCAAGTTCGGTAGAGCTACTTGTGCACGTGAACCGGAGGTAGGTGTCACGGTTATTGATCCATGTGAGGAAGTTTTGCAGCGTTCCTTCATTACCCTGCCAGATGATGAAAATGTCGTCGATATAACGCCGCCAGGTCATTATGTTTGCTGAGTAGGGGTTAGTGGGTGCAACAAAGTGGGTCCGTTCAAAATGGTGGACATAAAGTTCCGCCACACAGTGGGTCCATTTTGAACGGACCCACATTGATGCACCCACTAACCCCTACTCAGCGAACATAATGACCTGGCGGCGTTATATCGACGACATTTTCTTCATGTTCGCATACTTACCATAAAGAGAGGTTATCCTGCAGCTGCTGTTGCCGTTCTCAAAGCAAGGTCTCTTCTTTTCTCAATGGAAATTAATGCGGCGATGTCCTCGTCGCAAGAATGCCCCCCGCACAGACTTGCGGGCCACGGCACTTACATAGGAGTGCCACGTGGAGCTGAGGACCGACTATTGTAAGGTTGGATATTTTGCAGAACATTGCAAGTTCTTCTCCATGTCAGCCCACTTGGGAAGGATGTTTTTATGGACAGAGTACCCGCTGCACAGCACTTTGATATAATACACCAATATGGTAAAGAACTGCATAACCCAGAATGCACTTGCTAATGAGGGTGGCGGAAATAACTGAAAAGGCGCAGCTGTGGTGATCTGCGAACATGCCAGTGAACAAGGGCAGTCCGCCCGAAACGCGTATGGCGCTCTGTGATGTGGAGGAGTAACGCGCCATGTTCTCATACTTACAATAAAGAGAGGTTATCCTGCAGCTGCTGTTGCCGTTCTCAAAGCAAGGTCTCTTCTTTTCTCTCTCTCTCTCTCTCTCTCTCTCTCTCTCTCTCTATATATATATATATATATATATATATATATATATATATATATATATATATATATATTGTAGATCCAAATTAAATAATATGCGCTCTCAGAGTCCAGTGTCAGGGTAATTTATTCAAGGTTCAAGGGTATGCCCGTGCCAGAAACGTTACATAAGGAGTACAACACATATGGCCAAAAAAGGTCCTTGAACATCTTAGGGCCATAAACAACAGGGCCCTTCACGAACTGGTTGTGAGACACTTCGCTGAGTACCATCTCTCGAACAAATCGCTCCTCAGCTACTTTGTTACTAAACAGGTACTAGGGAGCCCAAGAGGAGGGAACAGGGAGCTTAAACTCAGGAAAAAGGAATGCAAATGGATCCTAGACCTCGAGATGCAGTACCCGAAGGGACACAATGTGGATGAGGAATTGCCACACACCTAATTGGATAATAATGGTTTACCGATGTACAGACACTGCAGTACTTTTCTTATATTTTTAGCACATCCATGATGTTTGATATATGTAACTGCTAAATTGTACATGCTAACTGAGAATTTTTCAATAGATTGCAATACATGTATAGTTGGTTACAGTTTTACCTTTTAATCTAACAATTCTTCTTTTTCTTATTTCTTTCACAGGAGGAAAGGAAGAGGCCCACCGACAACTTGCGGGCACTTCACGGGCCACCAACCCTTTTCCTCGCCTCTACGAAGAGTGCACCACCGATCTATAGATAATACTTTTTTCAGTTATTTCACATATAGTCACCATTTCTAATGTTTGTCCCTGGACTGTACTGGGTAGTATGGAGGTACTGCCACTTGGCGACAGTATTGAGTTCACATATTCTTGCATGGTATACTGAGCCCTGATCTTCCAGGAGTAGCAACTACAACTGGGCGTGAGTTTTGCTGAGACTACTCCCCATGTCAGAATACGTAATCTGACATGATCCGGTCTGCAATCAGTACCGGAGCTTATATGGGTGCATATATTTAATTTTACCACCATGGTAAGAGCAACCCATATATATATATTTAGGCCTGTCAATAAAATCATGCCATATAGACTGCAGCAGCAAGACTGTCTGTGCTGTACAGACATGTCTCAC
This sequence comes from Lissotriton helveticus, assembly GCF_964261635.1. Classification (NCBI taxonomy): domain Eukaryota; kingdom Metazoa; phylum Chordata; class Amphibia; order Caudata; family Salamandridae; genus Lissotriton; species Lissotriton helveticus. The sequence continues at coordinate 1,216,189,894 of NC_136069.1, forward strand.
TTCGACTTACTTTTATCTTTACTTTTCTGTGTTTACAATTGATTCTATATTATGATGACAATAATGTAGACGTGCTGGGTACCGACACATGCAACTGTGTTATATGTGTAAACATATCTGAACATATTGTGCCACTTATACTAGGTACTCTAAGATGACCGCCACTGTTTCCATGCAAGTGAACAGTAATATGTTGTCCTCTTTCTATGTCCAGGACCGAGACTATGTATTCACTGTTTTTTCACCCGGTTCTTTGTGTGATCAAGGAAGTTCTCTTCCAAAACGCGTAACTTTGAACCTTGAATAAATTACGCTGACACTGGACTCTGAGCGTGCGTATTATTTAATTTGGATCTACGATTGTACCACCGGCTCTGCTCTACCGGCTGCTATCGTGTCACCGAACTACAGGCGGAGCTCCCAGGAGGAGCGCCTGGATTGTGGAAAATATATATTATATATATATATATATATATATATATGAGACACGACGGGAAGCACTGAGCTGCACATAAATAGAAAGAGCTGATAAACACTCTGATAATAAAACGCAACCACCTCAGAAAATGAGGGGAAAGGGTAAATAACAAAGTACTACATTGTGACTAAGATGAAATACAGAAGAAACCTTGGACAGACAGAAGGTAGGACCAAAATGACGGACCACAATACCTACAAAGAAAGTGCTCATGACAGAGAAGGGCAACCTACTCCCCCATTCTCCTAGCCGAGGTGACGACAACTCAAAATGTTTTGCTGATAAAAGATCCTAAGGAACTGAAATCAAGGGTTCAAAATGGGCCACATTGAAGGAATATCCCAATTCAGTACATGAGAATGCACAACAGGACTGACATTGGAAAAACTATGGAAAAGATGTGCAGCAGAAGAAAGAAATATCCTTGAGAGTGAGAAATAAAGTGCCCTAACGGCCCAAACAACAACCCACCATAATCCACAGGGGGATACCGCTAGTCCCAAAAAAATGCCCACCCTCACAAAATATAACATTTCTAGTGAGTCACCATCAAAAAGATGTTAATCTCGAGAAACACACAGAGGTGAACTGATCCCATTACCTCCCATAAAATTACAAAATTGAGGGATTACAATCTTGCTGAATCTGTGGAAAAGTAAATTTTGCCATGTTCTGTGTCCCTACGCGTCCTCCATCATATGTTATCTGTGCATGATTAATATGCATATGTATTCCCCATGTTCGATTAATGACGCAATTACAGTTGTGTCCATCTCTAGTATGTCTATTTCCAGTTCTCGTGAATACTACGAATATCAGGCCTATGTAAAGCTACGTTGCCACGTTTCTCAGTGTGCACGTTATTTCATCATAAAGTCCCCGTTTCTAGGCCTCAAAAGGGCCCGGACACTAGATTCAGCTCCTGTCTCCTGAGCTTCGCTGAGGAGCGATACAGCCCCCACCTGTATCCCTGACCCTTCACTTACTTCCTGCCTCGCAGTGCCTGGCCCAGCCTGGCTCTGCCTCTGAGTCTGCCAAGAGTATGTTATGATTCTAGTTATCAGTCCAGCCCTCCTTCTCTGCATTCCTAAGTTACTGAATCGCATCAATAGTTTCCGTCATTGTCTAGCCTTTACGTCTCCATGTAAGAGAAATACTGTATTAATGGTCATTTAGTATTCTTCATCACGCACTACATGTAGAATAATGCATGCTCCAGTCTTAGAATCAAGTTAGCCTTTCCCCTCCTGACTTCTAGTTTATATCAACATGTTCTCTAAACATCAGATACTAGATACTGTTTAGGTACATGTCGCCCTGACTCTCCAGACTTCAGTCTCTGCTCCTAGCACAGAGTTCGTAGCCCCCAGCTTCTCCTAGTAACACGTCATTGCCAGTTTGCGCGCACCACTAGGTTAGAGGTCCCGGCTCCTTAGGTAGCCCCTCCATGTTTCCGCCCCATTCATGACATATTCTGTTACGTTTGCATCACATATCTATGTATACGCCCTGTTACACCTACTTTCACCCTTATCTTTCGCGACTACTACGCGTCACACCCTTTGCTCCACCCACTGCTCCGCCTATCATATGTACTGTAATGCAACTGTTTTACTATATATACTTGTGTATTGTTATTAAATGCTAGCGCGCTCATCCCAGATCCAGCCCCGGCAGCTGCCGGGCCCTGCCATTCTATTCCTATGCAGGTTGTCCTGTTCCTGTCCTTTATGCTGTAATAAACCTGCAAACTCCTACTACCTCGAATCTTGACTCTTATTTATTGAGCTATCTGTTATTGCTATGCCTAGTCAAACCTAGATCCGGTATTATTTATTTATATACCACATAATGGCGCCCGAATAGGGACTTGCCCTTTCCCCACGCGTCGGTGAAGCCACGCCGGCCCCCTGACCCTCTGCAGTCGTGACGGAACTCTTCTGCGCACCGGCAGATATTTCTGCTTCAAGTATCCCTCAGGCCCACGGAGGAGACGGAGGAGGCGGTCCAGCATCCAGACGAGACGGTGGAGGAACGCGGCGAGTCCCGACCAGAGCCCAAGCCGAGAGTCCAAGGTCCGAGGTATCCGGAGGCCCACCCGTAACAGAAGTCCGAAGTTCGTCCGTCCGGCGTCGAAGCAGTCCAGTCCAGTCCGAGGCCTTCCGTTCTTGCTGCCCGGTGAGTACCGTTGCTGGGGTAGTATCTAGACAGGGTCAATCTAAATTGTCTCTGGTCCGATGGGTCTGGGTACGCAGATCTGAAACGAAGTGTTCACCTAGGTGGATACGGGTCTTGATGCGTCCCTTTATGGGACCGGTATGTTCCGTGCTGTTTCAGCAGCGCATCCAGTAATTCTAGTCTGTTCCGTTCTCGAGAAATTCATGTGTTTCTGTTCTCAGTGTTCCAGGTAGTATTCTGTCCGAACTGTTGCTTCATAATGTTATTCAATGTATTTTCAATGTCGTGGTATGCCTGAATTGTTTTCTCAATTGTTATTGTTCCTCGTGTATTGTATTGTGTTCAGATTCAAGTTTGCAATGTCCCACTTTTCGAGATTACGTCAGTTAAAAACTAGAAAGGGTCTGCTAGAAGAAGCAGTTCCTGTCCCGCCTAGGGACAGTCCAGGTCATTTTATGTATCAGAAGCATGGCATAAGCGCCATATTATATCTAGATTTATGGGTAGAGTATACCAAGGAGTTAGAAGAAAAGTATAGATGGCCCGTATCAGGTACGTGGGATGCCGAGTGCATCATGAGAGTAGAAGAAGCATTATGGAAAAAGAAAGCCAGACAGTCACAGAAAGATGCCATCGAGTTATGGCGCAAAGAATCTCATAAAAGAACCGAAAAAGAAATCAGAAAGTCAGAACTAAGTAGAGAATCCTTGGAACGAGCCCAAGAAAGGGAATTAATCGAGATTGGTGAACGAGTCAAAACCGAACAGTCAGACAGACAGAGGCATGCCCTTATTAAGGGTATGTATCCTCTTCTTGCCGAGGGCTTGCCAAAAGCGACCCCGGAGGCATCCAGTAATTTTCCGCCACCCTTAGTTCCGACCAAGCTACGTCACAAACCGACCGCAGCTGATATTTTCATTTCGTCCTATTTGGACGACACAGTCCCGGAATATGCAAATCCCGCTCCGCCAGTCCCTGTAAATCAGGCACTTCCTGCTCCTCCAGACACCGGGGCACCCCTTGCAGTACCTGCTACGGTCCCCCAGGTTCAGCCCGCCATACAAGTTCAGCCCGCATTTCAAATTCCCGCTCTGCCGGCACGAAGAGCATCAGTCGATGGTTCCAGTTTAGGGGCCGCAGGAGGAGGTCCTCCTCAGACCCCGCCGCCAAATAGACGTCCAGGAGCAGTCGAGTTACATGAACGTGCGTTACAGCGTACGCCTAAATATCAGTCCATTGCAGAAATCAGGCGAGCTCTTACTGAATGCTGTTATGATCCAGTTCCAGGCGAGGATAGTATGGTCATATTTTCCGTGCGTGTTAGGCAGGTGTCCGAGTACTTGGTCACTTTACCGAATATGAAGGAAGATCTAGACAGAATATATCGTTTCATCCGTACAGGGGATGATCCAGAAAGTATTAGTGAAGTCATGTCTCAAAGGAAAGTTGAGATCCAGCTCATGATATTAAAGTTTCTGATTAATTGTCTAATAAGGGAACAAGATTATCCGACCAAAGATCAAGTCGAAATGAGAACCCTGACAAGGTGGAGTGAGAATATAGCCGAGGGTAAGCACAAGACTATCGGTAGTATAGAGAGTATGTACAAGAAAATTCGTAAGGAAATAATAAGGTTACATGATCAACGTAAGGCAGCACAAGTAAGCGAGAAAGAAAATGACTCTGCGGAAGAGGTAGAGGACGAGAATCCCGCCAGAATAGCGTATGTAGGAAAATCTAGATTTCCAGATCGCCATTTACGCCTAGAACACAAGTCAACTTTCCATCGTCCAACACCAGAACAAGGTTCTCTAGAACAAGTATTTCAAGCTACCGACCACATTCTGAAATCACGAATCGGTTATAGCGAGTTAAGTACTATGCATGAACAAGAACTAGTCCGATCAGCAGTCCGATGGATTACTGATTCTACCACTTTTCCAGACGAAATAGTGGCACAAATGTTTCTGAAATTGCCCCCAGCCGAGCAACGACTGGCGGGTATGTATATGATCCAGCACCTCATTACTTTGTATGAGGGTCAACATTCTGATCCAGGTCCGTTACACGATGTCCTGAACGAGTTACTCCAGTATAAATGGAAAGGTTTAGGTACCGATTTAATTAGTGTCATTCTAGAAAAGCGCCACAAATATAGAACGTTCTTGAACCCGCATTTTGTTCATGTCTCACCCCCAGAAAGTAAACCCTTTTACATAGACAGACAGAATCCGTTACGAGAAGTCCACCCAGTTAGAGGAACGGGTGGCGAACTAGAACGAGTGTTTGTTTACACCCCTATCACAAAGATGGAACTCTTAGAGATGAAAAAATTAATTCCCTGTCATGATAAAGATCCAGCAGGGTTCCACCGAGAATTGAAAGACATGCTCCGTATGGGAGAATACACTTATCCAGATATTATTAAAATGTTAAAGGTCCTGTTGCCCGCAGGGGTATATGAGAAACTCAAGGAAAAAGAATGGGAGGTGGGAGAGAAAAAGATCGATTGGGCAGTTCTAGAAGCTGAAGATAAGGCACGAGTACCAGGTACCGGTCTTGGAGATAAATGTAAAGAATTACCTGAACTGTTAATACAAGTTTTGCCCAGACTATTAGCAACTAAAAAGGAAGACTGGGATGCAATCTCAGCATGTAAACAGAAACAAGACGAAGACACTAGTGATTTTTACTCTAGATTTGAAAAATGTTTTATTATAAACAGTGGCCTCAAGACGAGTAGCGAGTCATACCCTCATCTTTTCGTTACTAAACTAGTCGAGAATTCAAGTCCACAAGTTAAGAATCGAGTTTTGAAAGTCGAAAGTACCTGGCAAGCTAATACCCCGTCCCAGATGTTACAGATGCTTCAATACCACCAGAATAGAATCAGAGAAGAGCAAGATCACGAGAGAAAACGTATGAAAGACACGAAAATGAAAGTACTAGTTGCACAATCTGTTCCTCAAGACAGTCAGAAGAGGGGACCAAATCAAGCCAGTCATCCTGCAGCTCCCGTTAAAGGGAACTGCAATTATTGTAAACAGCCAGGTCATTTTATAAACGAGTGTGCAGTTCTGAAACACAATATAGCTACCGGTAAGACTAAAGAAAGACCACGTCCGCCTAGACAAGAACAAGTTTCACAGACTCCTCAGCCACAGAATGCACAACAGACAGTTACTGTACCGCAGCCCATCGCTGCAACACAGCATGTTACACAGCAGATGTACCAGTATGCGCAGTCTGAGTATCCAGAGTATCAGCCATATTCATGAAACAGCCTAGAGAGGGAGGTAGGCTTGCCTCTCATCGAGATACCTGTAGATCAAGAAGGTCCCTATGTTCATAGTCAAGTACTAGGGAAAGACAGAAAGTTTCTGATTGATACAGGGGCAAGTAGGACCACTATAAGTCACGCCGAAGTTCCAGGGGCTCCGCTCTCAGGCTCTAGAAATTTTTCCCTTGGATTTTCGGGAAAACCTATTGTAAATGAAATATCAAAGCCAGTTACCCTAGAAGTAGGTCCATTGTCCCGCACTACTGATCTGTTACTTACTAAGTCATGTCCAGAGAATCTATTAGGCATTAAGACACTGAAAGAATTAGGTGCAGTTATATGCTGTTCCCCAGAGGGAATACGATTGTTCCTACGTGACTTCAAGGGTCACTATGTATTACGAGATTTTGATCCGAGATTGTCTAATGTTCCGCAGCATCTATGGGCGCAAGGTCCAACTGATGTTGGTTATATGCAAATCACACCCCATCGTGTGACTCTCAAGCCAGGTGTAGTGTTACCACGAATCAGACAGTACAGATTGCCACCTGAGGCTGTAGCAGCCTTATCCAAAATTATTGACGAGCTCATGGCTCAAGGAGTAGTGGTAGAAACTGACTCCAATGTATGTAATTCTCCGATCATTCCTGTCATGAAACGTACTGATCCAAATGCACCTCCAGTATATCGATTAGTGATTGACCTTCGAGAACTTAATAAATGCATTATTCCCCAGTACCCAGTTGTCCCAGATATCTCTTCCCTATTGACAGCCATTGATTCCGAAGCCTCATTTTTTACAGTCATAGACCTCAAGAACGCGTTTTTCAGTGTCCCCATTCATCCAGACAGCCAGTTTCTTTTCGGATTTTGTTTAAATGGAAGGAGCTATATGTTCACACGCGCTCCTCAAGGTTTCACAGAAAGTCCAAGTATTTACAGTCAAGCACTCAAGAGACAACTAGACAACATTCACATGCCAACTGACACTGCCCTGCTCCAGTATGTCGATGATCTACTGATCACAGCCCGTTCTGAACATGCTTGCGAACGAGCATCCCTTACAGTCTTGTATTTCCCAGCCGAGATGGGGCACAAGGTGTCCCCTTCGAAGCTTCAATTCTGTGTCCAGCAAGTGGTCTACTTAGGACACTTACTGTCCAAGTGGGGTAGGCAGTTGACACCAGATCGTATTCAGTTAATAGCGAGTCTTCCTCAGCCCAAGACCCAGAAGGAGGTACGTGCTTTTATTGGCCTCACTTCTTACTGCAGACAATGGATTCCTCAGTATGCATTTCTAGCCAAGCCACTGATACAGTTAACGACACAGGAGGCAGCCGTATCGACTGTTCTCCCTTGGACATCTGAACATACACTTAGTTTTAATGAATTAAAGAAAGCCCTATGCCAAGCTCCAGTTCTAGCTACACCGAACTACAGTAAGCCTTTTACACTTTTCGTCACTGAACGTGAAGGTACAGCATTATCTGTTCTCACACAAGATCAAGCAGGACAATACAAGCCTTGTGCTTATTTTTCGAGCACATTAGATCCTGTAGCCCAGGCTCTGCCTGCGTGCCTCAAGTCAGTTGCAGCCACAGCACTAGCTATCAGACAAAGTGATTCCATAGTCTTAGGACATTCCTTGACAGTACAAGTTCCACACTCCGTGGAAGTTCTTTTAAACCGAACACAAACTCAGCACTTGACAATTGCACGTTTAACTGGTTATGAATTGACACTGTTTCAGCCACACATAGAAATCAGACGCTGCAACGTCCTAAATCCTGCCACACACGATTGTGTGGAAGTAGTTAACATCATGACCAAGCCAAGACAAGATCTGACAGATATTCCATTACCAGATCCCGACCTGACACTTTATGTGGATGGTTCATGTATGAGAACAAGTACAGGAGAACTAGTAGCCGCATATGCAGTGACTACTGACACTGAAGTTATTGAAACACACCGTATTGACACCCTGTCTGCTCAAGCAGCAGAGCTAGTTGCTCTGACACAAGCCTGCATACACGCCAAGAACCTGAAAGTTAATGTTTACACAGATTCACGCTACGCATTTGGAGTTGTACACGACTTCGGAGTGCTCTGGCAGGAGAGAGGTTTCATGACTTCTCATGGAACCAAGATTCAGCATGGTCTCCTTATTCAAGCTCTGTTAGATGCCATACATTTACCGACATCCATTGCTATCATGAAGTGCAAAGCACATACGAAAGTTACTGACATTATTTCCCAGGGTAATGATCTAGCAGATCGCACAGCTAAGCTTACAGCACAGGCTCCAGACATTTCAGTTAAGCCAACACAGACACTTACTCCAGATCCGACTACATGTATGACAGTTAAGGACCCTACTCAAGATGTCATAGATATCCAGTTACATGCTACTCCCGATGAAATCAAGAAATGGTCCGAACAAGGAGGGGTCCAGACAGATCAAGGATGGTTAACGAAGGGTAGAGCCACATGGTTTCTCCCCGACTCTATGGTTCAAGTCATTATCAATACCGCACATAGTCCAGCACATTTAGGAGAAAAAGCTATGTTAGACAGTATCCAGAACATTTGGTTCAACAAGCATTTACGAGCTGCAGCCAAGCAGAAAGTCCGTACCTGTATGATATGTTGTCAGTTTAATCCAGGTAAAAGTGTCCCGGTGGAACAAGGTGGATTCCAGCCTCCTGACCACCCTTTTGAAGTCCTCCAGATGGATTACATTCAGATGGAGCGATGTCGAGGTTTCAAGTATGTCCTTGTAGTTGTATGCGCTTTGTCCAGGTGGACAGAAGCATATCCAGTCCCAGATTACACAGCCGCGACCACTGCCAAGCAGTTGGTTCGTGAGTTCTTCCCCCGTTATGGACTCCCTAGAGTCGTATATTCTGATAACGGCCAGCCATTCTCATCCGAGCTAATGAAACACGTGTCCCTTTTGTTAGGGTACCAGTGGAAGTTCCATTGTGTACGCCATCCTGAAGCAGCCGGTCTCGTAGAGAGACATAATCAGACCCTGAAAATTCGCATTGCCAAAGTATGTCAAGAGAAAGGTGTGGACTGGCTAATAGCTCTGCCAGTTGCCCTGTTCTATATGAGCATGGTCGCACATTCCAGATCAGGTATGTCCCCGTATGAGGTCGTTTTCGGCCGCCCCCCTAACATGTGGGGTACACCTAGACCCCGAAGTATTACCGATGTTTCAAGTAATATGCTGACAGATTACCTAGCTTCCTTGATGTCTGCCCTCAACTCTTGTCGTTCACAGGTTGCCGCCGCATTTCCAGACAATACCGAGGTGGCACCGCATGAAATCGTTCCCGGATCCATGGTCTTAGTGCGAAATTTTGATCGTTCAAGTCCGCTGGAGCCTCGCTGGAAGGAGCCCCGACAGGTCCTCCTGGCCACCCGTACAGCCGTGAAGTTGGAGGGACGCAAAGGCTGGGTGCATCTTTCGCATATCAAAAAGTTTTATGGATTGAAGCCCGTTTCAAAGAACATTTCAGATCATTTAAAGGACTGCCAAAGTACTATTCTTAAGGACTGTCCCGCAAAAGACAATGATATTGCACCCTCCCTGTTAGAGACAACTCCGCAACAGGAGTATAAGAAAAAGTTAAGGTCTAGTAAAATAAGTCAGCCAGTTTGATTGTCTAAGTCCTCCCCTAGGTGAAACGGTTAGACCGGTTTCTGACATGTATAAAATAGACCCCCATAGTGAGAGAGTTAGTCAAAACTCAATCCGATGTATCGTTTTTCTAAGTTTCATATTATTTCTCAGCATTATGATTTCCTGCACCAGTTATGCATTTTATCTGTATTTTCCAGTTTCTCATGTAAATAAGTCTTCTAATGTTACAGTAGAGCACACGTTTAGTGATCTGCCTCCTCATGAACTCTCTTATCGCCTCGCTATGCGTAACAATTCTTTTATCCGCATGTTACATTATTCACACCAGACCAGCAATGCCACTAATTGTTGGGTGTGTGGTCGACTCCCCCCTTTCCAGACACCGAAGGGAGTTCTGCCACTCTTTCCTTATCCATTTTCACATAATGGTTCGTGTGGAGCATGGTCCACGTTAACGTCATCCTCAACAGATATGTCTTTTCTTAACAGTACATGTTTCCCAGACAAGCAAGGTCTTCCCCACAGAACAGGGTTAGATCTAGAGAATGAAGTTTACAACTTAGGTAATTATTCTTCGAATTTCATGGTCCTGAATGTTCAGTCTGATACTACTCCAGACTTACCTGCTATTTCAGTACTACCAGTCAAAGGCGAATTATGTGTCCGAAATAATGGTTCCGTACATGTAGGACATAGCGAATGTACTACTATTGTCAAGTATAGTGACAGTGGGAAATCTAATTTCAAAGCTTCACGTCATTCTTATTTTATTTGTGGTCAAACCGCATATGTTCGTCTGCCCCTCGATTGGGAGGGAACCTGTTACATTGCCTTCCTACTGCCACCAGTTTTCCTAGCCCCATCTGATTATCATAGAAACACACATCTAGTACACCTTAGACATAGAAGGGAGATTGAGTCCCCAATTGTCGATTATACTGAAACTGCTCTAGAACAGTATACAGATTTCAATAGAGGTTTCTTCTTTTTTATAGGCCCTATCCAGAACAGTAAGCTAATCCGTAGGTTAACCAGAACCCTTGAAGCTATAGTAAATGAGACTGCCTCTGCTCTAGGTAACTTAACCGAAGAGCAATCTGCTATGAGATTTGTCGTGCTCCAGAATCGTCTCGTCCTTGACGTCATACTGGCCGATAGGGGCGGGGCCTGTAGAGTCATCGGATCTAGTTGCTGCATTTTCATTCCAAATAACGCGCCGTCTGTTTATTCAGCTATAACCAGACTCCATAAAATTGCCCATCTGTTACACCAAGACCCAGGCACCTGGACATGGTCCGGTTGGTTCTGGAATATAATTTCCGCTTGGGGATGGAAAGTATTGTCCTTTCTAGGTATTGCAGTAGCGATCATATTCAGTTGCTGCCTCTGTATACAATGTGGCCCTGCGATTTGCGGCATTTGTGCTACCTCTTGTATTCCTAGTCCCAAGCCCCGTTCTAAATCCCGTTCCAAGAAAATTCGAGACGAACAATTGATGCTGTATGAAATGATAGATGGTATCATGAATATTGATGTTTCCTGATGGAAACGTAGTGACAAGGAGGGAATGTGGAAAAGTAAATTTTGCCATGTTCTGTGTCCCTACGCGTCCTCCATCATATGTTATCTGTGCATGATTAATATGCATATGTATTCCCCATGTTCGATTAATGACGCAATTACAGTTGTGTCCATCTCTAGTATGTCTATTTCCAGTTCTCGTGAATACTACGAATATCAGGCCTATGTAAAGCTACGTTGCCACGTTTCTCAGTGTGCACGTTATTTCATCATAAAGTCCCCGTTTCTAGGCCTCAAAAGGGCCCGGACACTAGATTCAGCTCCTGTCTCCTGAGCTTCGCTGAGGAGCGATACAGCCCCCACCTGTATCCCTGACCCTTCACTTACTTCCTGCCTCGCAGTGCCTGGCCCAGCCTGGCTCTGCCTCTGAGTCTGCCAAGAGTATGTTATGATTCTAGTTATCAGTCCAGCCCTCCTTCTCTGCATTCCTAAGTTACTGAATCGCATCAATAGTTTCCGTCATTGTCTAGCCTTTACGTCTCCATGTAAGAGAAATACTGTATTAATGGTCATTTAGTATTCTTCATCACGCACTACATGTAGAATAATGCATGCTCCAGTCTTAGAATCAAGTTAGCCTTTCCCCTCCTGACTTCTAGTTTATATCAACATGTTCTCTAAACATCAGATACTAGATACTGTTTAGGTACATGTCGCCCTGACTCTCCAGACTTCAGTCTCTGCTCCTAGCACAGAGTTCGTAGCCCCCAGCTTCTCCTAGTAACACGTCATTGCCAGTTTGCGCGCACCACTAGGTTAGAGGTCCCGGCTCCTTAGGTAGCCCCTCCATGTTTCCGCCCCATTCATGACATATTCTGTTACGTTTGCATCACATATCTATGTATACGCCCTGTTACACCTACTTTCACCCTTATCTTTCGCGACTACTACGCGTCACACCCTTTGCTCCACCCACTGCTCCGCCTATCATATGTACTGTAATGCAACTGTTTTACTATATATACTTGTGTATTGTTATTAAATGCTAGCGCGCTCATCCCAGATCCAGCCCCGGCAGCTGCCGGGCCCTGCCATTCTATTCCTATGCAGGTTGTCCTGTTCCTGTCCTTTATGCTGTAATAAACCTGCAAACTCCTACTACCTCGAATCTTGACTCTTATTTATTGAGCTATCTGTTATTGCTATGCCTAGTCAAACCTAGATCCGGTATTATTTATTTATATACCACATTATATTACAAGCTACATTACAAGAGTAACTTCAATGCTGCCGCCGACCGGCTTAAGTTCCAAACTCCAGGCGAATACAGCAGAATGGGAATTGGGAGGAGAGGAAGTCAAAACAGAGACAGATTGCTGGAAACCCTGTGCCTGCTCGAGTAGGATAGGAAACAAGGGGCCTCCTTGGCTACACATGTGCCAACAAAACAATCATTGCGTGATCTTGGCAGATTTTCAATAGGAGAAAAGCGGTATTAGCAGAAAGGCTTAGAGAAGACCCTGGGGACAAGGAGTTATGTAGCAACAAATAATCATACTTACTTCCTCCAGTTGGAGGATTATCTGACGTTTGACAGCAACCAAGGACGCTTTGCTGTCTGAATCTGTAATGTATATGGTCAAAACAATTAGAATGAGGAGAGTTAGCGATTGTCAGGAATAAGGTCTTAAATGCTGTAATATTATGTAGTTTAAAGGAAAAGTAGTTGAACAGGATTAGTGGGAAATAACAAATTTCCCTTGCAGATATCTTTGAAGATGGGGCCATCTTGCTTGAGGAAGTGCAAGAAGAAAGAGCTGCACTTTAATGTTCTGGGAGGCTTCTGCGTTTACTCAGGAAGGAACAGAAAACATTGCTTCCTGTTGTTGCGTCTATGTGGAAGTTTCCATTCTTGTCGCAGAGTTTGCGACTGTCAGGATCTTACAAAGGCATCTGGTTTTAGAGTTCCTTCGTTGGAATACGATTGAAGGTATTTTGCTGTACGTCTGCCACAATCTTAAGGAGAACTGGGCAAGTACCCATCGTATGTGTGCCAATGCTTCATACATGTTGAGGAAACTGATTCAATCCCGTCGTACTGAAAGATTAACTTGGACTCTTGTCTATTGAATTGTCATCCGCTTCCTGTACTCCTGATAACAAGAATCAGAATATGGATTATTTTGAAGAACTGTGGAGTTAGGAGGCTTGAGTTTCGGACATATCATTTCTTTTGTATAATGAACTAAGTGACTGTTTGATATCAGACTTTTTACATCCATTTCAGTTTTGTTTATAAGATACGATTATATAATAAAATATGAAAAGTTGATATTCAAGCAGATCTGATTTAATTAATCCTAACAAGACTTTTTACATTTAAGAACGTAGAATGTCAAGCAGATTTGAGCGAAACATAAGATGGACTCACACATTATAAGAGATAGAGTACCTGAGCAAATACATGCAATAAATATACAAATATTGGAAAGGAAGGAAGCAAGCAAACCCTGGACCAGGTGCTATCTCTCTCATCCCTTTCCCCCTAAGTTCAATTCTAGGAGCATCATGTAAAGTAGCCTCTTGTTGAGAGGTTTTTGAGGTATAGAGGGGTGGTCATCAATCTCACGTCTGCAGTTATTAAACTATGAAAGTGAGACCTCCTTCAGAAAAAGTGTTCTCCTTCATTATCCACTAGACAGGGCCTTCTAAACAAGTCTTGCTCCTTTTAAAATTGATTTACAAGTGACCCATGGGAGAGAATGAAAATCACTAGCAATTTCAGGTGACATCAAGCCTGGGGAAAGGTAAGTTTGTGGCCGCTTTGTAACCCTAGAGCCTTAACTAATCATTGACACGAGCCACCCTCCCCATAACAAGGAAGACAGATACGGCTGCAACCTGTTCATTTTGTCTCTGCCCACATTGAACAGAACCCCAATGAAGTTCAAATCCTGGGAAGGCTCGCGATGAGACATGGGTAAATTGATCAAAAAGTCATGGGATTACAGGAGTTCATCAAATGTTCTATCTTACTGGAAACAAACTTGTTCTTTCATCAAGTAGAAGTGAAACTGGTTCGTCATCTCTTCTGCAAAACTTGAAAAGGTGATAAAAAGTTATTTATCAAGGATTGCTCAAAATAGAATATGTAAACTTTGTCCCGGACAGCAAAGACAGATGCAGAAAACAGATGCCATATCAGTCTTCTGGTCGACAGGGGCCAACGGGTAAGACTCCTATGAGGCAATGCGGACTAAGAAGAACCACTGGATCCACTAGATGGCTCTTCTGTATCAAATCCCTCTAGATTATATTTTATTGCTAAAAACAAGGTAATGAATTGTTTTTAGAATCTTTCCACTCTTTTTTTCCCACGCTATGCTTAAAATTCATAAACATAAACATGAGTAAAATCAAACAGGTCGGGGACTTTTTTTGCTGCCAAACTTCACAAAAGCTATTAGCTAACCCTAAATCAAATCTTTGCAGGTCATAGGTGCCTAGCAAATGATAATTTAATCATTTTTAAGCAATTTATGTGATCAAATAGTCCAATGAGAGACGACTTATAACTAGTTTGATGCCTTAAATATGGGATACACACCTGACATTTCCAGTGAAAAGTACTGGCTCCTGTGGTATGATTGATAGTCTCTTCCTTAAATCTTCAAGTCCAATTTTATTGATACAAACGTCATCGATATAGATCGAACCAGCCACCAAATTCACCAACCTAAAAAGCGTCACACCCAGGGATGATTTACCTATTGAAATAACCAACAACATATTTTGTTCAGAGAAATGTTCATAAAGAAAGAGCACATCTTATGATGTAAAGTACAATGAAGGTGTAAACTGTTCGATAAATAGCATGCATCTTTCCTGTCATATGAAATAAATAGTTTTAACAAATTGGGTTGCTGGTTGGGGGTTGGTGTGAAATCCTCCTCAAGCAGCAACCACATTCTTCTCAGGGTGAAGTAACAATCAAGCCCTGAATTTACCTGTGTTAAACCCTCTGTCAGCTTTGCACATCACAGTCTGGCTTAACTCAGATGCAATATGTAAAAATACTTGTGCAACACTTCAAACAGTAACACACTGAAAACACACCACAAAAGCATTCTACAACAGTTTAGAAACATAAAGTCATTTTTAATAAATAAAGCTTGACCACAACAACAGAAATCCAATCAGTAGAACCGGAGATATGCAGGTTTAAAGATTTGATTTCAGTGAAAATAAAGCCAAAAAGGATAAAGAGCCAACTGGGGTGATCTGTCACGTTGGACAGGGACAAAGTCACATGTTAAGGCTGATCGAGATGGAACGCGGGCCGGCCACAGGGACCCACTTAGGTCTGCTGAACAAAGTACCTTAAAATCTGGCGTACGGTCTGAATGATGATGTTTTATGACACTTCACATCATCTGACATCGGTTCTGATACAGCTGGGTGTCTCTGCTCTGCAAGGCTTCATGTCACTTTTCATTCCTTATGAGGTGGACCACAGGGGACTAAACAGAGCACCTTCGGGCTGACTTCCAAGAGTCCTGGGCTGGGGTGGCATCACGTGGGAAGGGAGGACTCACAGGTGGCAGAGTCCACGTGCTGGGTTCAAGGTTGTTGGAAGTCCTTCTTCCTGGCAGAGTATCCACAGGTCCAGAAGAGTACTGAAGAAGTGGTGTCTAAGGTCCAATATATATCCCTGTACCCTTTCTCTGGAAGGTGGGAGAAGCTTCTAGAAAATCCTGTTAACGTCTTCAGACATCCTGCCTTCCCTGGCCGGGCTCCAGAGTAACTACAGAGATACCCTCTGTATCTTTTTGTGGGGAGGCAGGAAACAGCGTATTCAAGTGTAAGAGAGGCTGTTCCCAGCTCCTCCATCCCATCCTGCCAGTGATGGCCCTTCCAGGCATACCTAAGCTCCCTATTGTGCTTGGTAGTCTAGGAGGGATACACAAATCCCAACTGTCAACTGGATCCAGTCATGTGATACAGAGACAGGCTACAGGCACTAAATGGGTAATGCAGGAAAATGCCAACTTTCTAAAAGTGGGAAACAAGGAGGGAGCCAGGCCCTATTGGACAGGTGAGGAGGCAGGGCCTTCTTTAAACAAACACACCAAACAAGTGCCTCACCACCTACATTAGAATCCAAACTTGGGGAAAGTTAACCACGCAATTTGTCGTAATCAACTGGGTATTTTTATTTATACCAACACTTTTTATCGATTAATCAAAATTTGTCGAAAAAATCATGAATAAGAAGACACACAAAGACAATGTACATATTTACACCAAAATAAATAGACTGATCATCATACAAATGAATTATAGTCTGAGAAGAAAAACATTCAAGCTTGCATGACAATATAATTTCGAAAACAAACAGAACAGTTTAAACATGTGCAGTATAAAACAGTGAATTTGCAAAAATTGGACAATGGGTTTAGTACCCAGAGAAGTAAAGAAAAAGGGAAAAGAAATTAGCAATGAAGCGAATACAATTTGTAACTCTTTTTACACCCAACAAAAGCTGGTATGAAGGAACAGATCGCAATAGTTCTTTACTAAATGGCCGACGCGTTTCGATTCCAGGGAGTTGTTTCCTGGAATCTCATCAGGGCACAATGAATCTTTCTGTAAGGTGAAAGAAGGGTAGCCAGATTTAATTTTTGGAATGAAAGACACTAAACCCTGTTATTGTGCCACTTCGTTATTTCTAATAAACCTACCAGTGTGGGAGTTGAAACGAATTCAGAAAAGAGCACGTGGAGTCTGGAAGTGCAAAAATAGACTTGTAATTTTGTAGTCGCAGTGAGAACGGGGGCCACCTAAAAAACGAAAGAGCCATTAAAGTGCTGGCTCCAAATGTTTGTGGTCAAACAGTGGATGAGAGAAAAAAGTTTCAGCCTACCGTCAGCTGGGAAGCTTTAGGGAAAGCTGGCGACTGGCGCTGTGTTCAAATAGTCTTCCATAACGGAATTAGGAAAAGTGGCATTTTCAATCTTGTAATTTAAATTTACCATATGAGGGTTTTTTTCATTACAATTCCAAAGACACCAAACATGGACTAGTTACCTGTACTCATTTGACATTTTCAAAATTGTAATTTAAATTTACCATAGGATGTTTTTTTTAATTACAATTCCAAAGACACCAAACATGGACTGGTTACCTACACTCATTTGGAAATTACAGTTTTTGAGATGCAATAAGGTAACTTCAAGGTCCGACTATGGGAGAGGTAGGCCTTGCCGTAATGAAAAAAGAAATGTACGTGTTTTTCACCACCAGGACATGTAAAACTTAAAATACTTGGCTTACTTTTTTAATGCACTGTACTCTGCCCTCAGGGCTGTCAAGGGCCTACCCTAGAAGCAACTTGCATGTAAAGGAAGGATTGACCTGGTAAAAAGGTGTATTTTGCAGGGTCAAAATACCTGCACACACAGGGTGCAATAGCAGGCCTAAGCCATGTTTGAAGGGGCTACTTAAGTGGGTGGCACAATCAGTGCTGCAGGCCTAGTGGTAGCAATTAATTTACAGGTCCTGGGTACATGTAGTACACCGAGGCATGCAGTCATCCCTGCCCAGTTTATAAATGCAATTTAAAATATGAGGAATTTCTGTATCATATTATCTCCCTTCTGCTAAAGAACTGTATCTAGATATGGAATTATACCTGTCAACAGTTTTCACAACAAATTATCTTCGTACCTTCCAATCTAACATATGCCTTGTATGTAATTCAGAGAAGGAAATGGAAGCTCACTTGTTATGCTCATTTGTGCAGGAAATGGCTGCAAAAACGGACCTGTAACAAAATCGGCCCCCAGGGGGCCAAAACCAGCCCCCACCCTTGCGGCGCACTGGGGATTGCCCGGTGCCCGCTATGGCCAGTCCGGCCCTGTGTAGGATTACAGGAGTTGCGGATGCTAGTGCAGCCGCTCTGTAATACGGATTACACACAGCGCAGGTGCTTCCTTGATGGGGTATTCACTCATTTGCATGGGTGTGTGCCCCATGCAAATGAGGGAAACTCTTTGCCTCTGCCCCCATGCTATATCATTAGGTGGGCGCTGAGGCAAAAAGGTTGTCATGACTATGCGTCACAAATAGGTAGGGCAAAGTCAGTTCCCCCCTGAGGGTGCCCCTCTGGAGGTGAGAAAGGGGGTCGCATGGACCCCCAGGCATCCCTCTGTTGGTGGGTGCAGTCACTTACCGTACCCACCTGGAGGGGGATCTCTGTCCCCATTTGAAGTGGAGGCAGGTGCCGCCTGCACAGTAAAGGACTGAGCAGCTGATTCAAGTAGCTGCTCTAATTTTAATTAATGCCCTACCTTCAGGGCAGGCACACGTTTATGTCTGCCTTGGGAACAACGCATTGATTATAATAGGGAGCACTATCCCTGTTTATGCCCAGGGCACATGTTAAATAATACAGTCCCAGGTCGCACTCAAGCCAGGGGTTCTGTAGTGGTGAGTCCTCTTTAGGTCTTCTGGGCACTCTTGTAACCAGGAGTCCTTTTTTTTGTGTTCCTTAAGCAGGCAAACCGGAAATCAAAGAATTGGCCCTTGAAAGAGGAGTTCCAGCCCCTTTGTGCCAGCGGAATGTAAGGGTCCTTGAGGCCTTGTGTGAGCCCTCTTCTTCCAGCTGGAGCCTGGAGTGTGGATTTTTCTTTCAGCAGGGCCTTCTTCATATAGAGTCTTCCCAGGTCCAGGAATGTTCTGAGAAGGTAGTGATGGAGGTGCCAGATTTATCCTGTGCACTAGCCAGTGACTGGAAGAATTCTATCACTAGGTGGCAGATGAGGAAATGTAAAAGTGGTGGGGCGTCAACTCTTGTCTGGAATTGCAAGGAGCACCTACCCAACAAGGGTTCAATACGAAAATGCCTGCATTGTCCTGCATTTCAACTCTGTATATGCTTGTTTCTTTATATTTAGCTTGTGTCTGTATACCCTTCAGGGCTTCTACTCTGTGGGCAGTCATTGGCAATACATATTGCTATGTATTGAGCCAGTAATGAAATGGGATATGCCTATATTGTTCTATAGTACATCTCAATTAAAGTGTCACAATATGAACACGCATAATATATGACTAGGCGCTTTTATTGAACACTACCTTAGCTTTCCTTCACTGAGCTCGAGACTGGCACATTCCAGCAACTGGTGAAACGTTATAACTTTAAATACAAGACCTTTAAAGCTAATGGTTTTTACAATTGCTGGAATGTGCTCATCTTGAGCTCTGAGAAGGAAAGCTGAGGCAGGATACCAGGTAAGCTTTAGCACTGGTGGCGCCCAATTTACTGAAAGGCCATGCATGGACTATTTCAGTACTACTATGGTAAGAAATGTTATTGTGCTGATACATTGTCGCCATTTTCTTAAAGTTGCACTACTGGTAGGTGTAAGTACGTCAGTAAAATAAGTATAGATGAAAACATTTCTTTTAAAGAAACACATTTGAAATATGTCTCTCTCACAGCTGTGGCATCCCGGTTCAGGCAGCTTAGGTAGCATGCTAAAGAATTCCCAATGGTGCCTGCCTGCCTGATGTTATTCGGGTGAATGTGAATGCAGCAACAGCTAGCTCTGCGAATGGCGTGTCGAGAATCCAGCTCAATGCGCTATCCCTGAGAGCGCAGCTCTCTGTTCTGCAGGCCAGCGAAGAAGATGAGAGCTGGGCACTCTATGTAGCGCCTGTGGGTATCAGCAAGTTACATAAAAAACAGTGTGCAATGCACTGGTGGGTGCACTCAGTGGGGTTTCAAACAAAATCGGCAAACGTCCGTTGGTGGGACTAATGGTTTTAAGTTCCCCTAGGGGGCACACTTTCTAACAACTGGCATCCCCCGGGGTTTGGGGCCAGGTGCAGCAGTCTTAGACTCAAGTTTGCACATTATAAAACTGGGGGAAAAATGTCAAATAACGCTAGAGCTTTCACAATGATAATGGGAAAATGACCTCACCTGAAAGCAATAATATTATGTGCCAGCGCACGCGTGGTCTGATCTGACTGATGATAATGCACTGCATAGAGCCAGACGGTAAATGTGTCTGGAATTTCCAGACATTGTAAACCTGAAGAGTGGCACGATTGAAGGACGAGGCCGAGATATTACTTAGGCAGGTAGCTAGATGTTGGAAAGCAGTGTGCGCTGCTCAAACGCACTGTGGTGACGCACCAAAACTATCTGGAGCTGGACTCTCTTTTGAAGCCTGCCCTTTCCCCATCTCATCAAGTGGATGGTGCGATCAGCGAGTCTGCCTAATCCCACCCTTCCTGTGACGAGATGGGAACATGGGTGTGCCTTCTCACGTATTGACACACGGCATTTGAAAGCAGCGGGCTGAAGCCAAATGCGCCCGGTCTGTGTTCAATTAGCAAGGCTGCCTTATCTCACAGCGGGTGTGGTCTTAAGGTCTGGCAGGCCACTAAGGGATAGGGCTGTTGAAAGCTAAGCCTAGTAAATAATGCCCATTAAAAAAAATAGGGTTAACCCAAGGTTAGTCCTGGACCTGGGCACTTCGTGATACAAAAAACAATGGTCCTAGAACCTTATTCACAAAAGCAATTAGTCAAATAACATAGTTAAATTCAATTCATATGTTTATACAGGAGCCTTAAGCAAAAGTTTGAGGCAAGCTCCTACAACCTGAGTCAATTATTTATACATCAAATAAGGGGATAAACAGACAACAAACCAAAAAAATTATTCACCAAGTAATTTAATGTACTTATTTATGGTGAAAGCTCAAGTGATATATAAGAGATACCGTTCAGAAGATGGTTGCTGTAGGAAGGTGGATATCTGACTATGGTTACCCCCAAACTTTTTGCCTAGTGTTTAGCTGGTTTTTGACTTCGTTGGCCTGGGATCCTGCTATTCAGGGCCCCAGGCTAATTGCTCTCTCCTTAAAATGGACTCCATGTACCTTAGGTACATTACCAATTGGAACTGGTTCACCTTATTGGCCCCTGTAACAGTGTACCCTAGGTACCCAGGGCATAGGTGGTTCCAAGGCCTACCAGGGGCTGCAGCATGTATTGTGCCACCCCTGGCCTGGCCTCCATATTTGACACAACTGGCTGATCACTCAGCTGGGGTAAGTCGGTGTAATCACCCCTTACTTAGGTATAGTATGCCTATACCTAACCTAAAATGGACACATATGTTCCTATCAGCCACTCCTATGGAAGGCCTCATCAATCCTAGAGGCAGAGTGCTTGGAAATATGTGAGATGGTGCTCTAGCATGAGCTGAGCCTGTCTTCAGCTTTCGGAACCACTTCCTGTAGCTGTTCCATGATACTGCCATACCATATACTCTTAAGTGCATTATAATCCTCGCGGTTATTTGCTAACTTTGGTTTGGCTTTATCAAAACATGTTGAGTAAGGTGTCATACGAATTGGAATACTACCCCCTCGCCAGTTCTGGCGACGGGGGTAGCATTCCACCCTTCTAGAGGGACACAACATGTACATAACCTGAACCCCGGTTAAAGTTAAACTAGAGCCTCAGCATCACAAAATGGATGCTGCCACCACAGACACAAGTCTGACCTCCTGCTGCTGGGAGTCCTTCCAGCGAGGGAGGCTTGGACAAAGGGTTTCCTGCCTTGGGAGGTGCTAGCACCACCCCAGACAGGATTTTGTGTATTGGGTAGGACAGGGCTGAATAGAATGAGGCATGCCTGGGGCACACAAGGTGTCCCTGTGCATATGCCAGTTCAAACCGGTGCTGGGGCTCTCCAGCCCCAGTCTTGGCGCAAATCTGGACAAAGGAAAGGGGGTGTAACCACCCCCCTTCCTGGTCCCACCCAGAGGAGGGACCTAGCAGGTAATCCGGCCCCTAGATTTGAAATAAGAGTAGGAGCTGTGCCCCAAGACTTCAGATCATCCTGAACTCGACTTGAAACTAAGAAGAAAACTGGACTTCGACATTCTGCTGCACAGAAGACTGAAGAGAATCTCCCTTGTGGCCAAGGAGTGACCACCCTGTGAACACAGGCACCAACCAGCAACTCGACATCTGCTTTGCCACCGCCTCCCGCCGGAGCCCGAGCCCAGAGCCTGACAAGACCTGGATTCCCAGACAACTCACAGCCCGATCCACAGTCCCTGAAAAGAAGAGACCCATGGAGGCATCGAGAGACGTGGGACCGGCCATCTTGAAAGACCCCCGAGAAGCTGACTGCGCAGCACCCGAGGCACCCTCGATGCTGTGCTTTAGGGTTTGAGAAGCCCCACCACCGAGCAGCATTTGCACTGAAGATCTCCACGATCTGCGTGGGGCCCTTCTGCACTTTGCCACTCGACGCGTCATCCTGGTCACTTGCCACGCGGCTAGTGGCCATCTTGGCGACGAAATCTACAATCTAAACCACTGGTCTGGTTGCTCCAGACTGGCCCACGCTTCTGTAAAAAGGAGCAGCACCTCTGACCTTGCTGGTCCGAGAATTAAGCTTTCTTCACTTCCTGCGTGGCTTGCATTAGCCAAGGCCTGTTTGCTCCAATCAAGTTGCCGACACCGCCATCAGCTAGAGCCTTTGTGGGACAGCTCGTGATCGACTCCTTGACGTCCTAGACCTCCTCGTGTCCACGTGGCTGCGGAGACAAGCTGCACCTCATCGCCTGTTTGCACCCGACATTGCCTGGTTCCAGCCTGGTTCCTCGCCAGTCACTGGCTAGTGACTTCTGAACAATGTCCCCTCTGCTTTCAGGTCTTCACATCTTCGATCCACCCTTGGATCACACCGGACACTTCTCGCCTGGACGCCTGCAGCATCTTCATCCTCAGGCACCATCAGACTGCGTGACGAAACCCGACACACTTTGGCACCTATGCACCCGCTTCCTGTGGGTGAGGTAACTTACTAATGCCGGTGTTCTTACACTGGTACACACCTCTAGTGCCTAACTCTAAAGTTTGGTAGTCCTAGTCCAGTCGGAAGACTGCTTTTGCAGTAACTTTGTAACTTTTACGCACTATTGACTTTGCATTGGTGCATGCATGCACTTTAAGCACTGCACCCGAGTCCCGCGGGCCTTTCCCGACTTCTTCACTGTTAGTCCCGAACAGCTCTAGCGATTCCCCAGGCCCTAGGCCTATTTCCTTTCCAAAAGGTGGTTCGTATACCACTATTTTAGTATATGGTTTAAGTGGCCCCTAGGGCTCATCCATATAGTGCAACATTTGTGTATTTAAACTGTGTTTTGTTTTAACGCATTGGCTTCTGTGCTCATAAAGAGTATAGGAGATATTTGTAGTAAATAAATATATATATATATTCAATATATATCTGTGTGGTGTCCTTTCATTTGGTATTCAAGGGGATTGTGTATGGTAAAACAGCTTGCTTCACATGCTTTTACAGAGTTTAGCCTAAGACTGCTTTGTCCACGCTACTAGGATAGCTGGTCTATAAGGTTGACTTACAACCAATCATCATAAGGGTTGCTTGGCATGGTACAAGGTGATCACTAGAACTAGTGAGCATTATATACCAGGCCAACTTCTCACAGTTGCTACAAGGAGGAACGTGCTAGTAAGAGGATGAGTGCTCAGTGTTCGTCAGTGAAAAGAAGGGAAGGAATTCAGTGGCATAGAAGAAAAAGGAACTGCGTATTTTTGAAAACAATACAAGTGACTGTCATTCTCCGTCATATGCAGCCTAGCTATGCATATGTTTGTAAACAGTTTGAGTTATATGTACAAATACAGAAGTGAATTCCAATTTCGCACGATAAGGGACACACAAAGGTAAGTCTAGGCCTATCCAAGGACATTAAGCACGTTCCTCCTTGGAGCAACCATCTTCTGAACGGTATCTCTTGAATATTACTTGAGCTTTCACCATAAATAAGTACATTAAATTACTTGGTGAATACATTTTTTGGTTTGTTGTCTGTTTTTCCCCTTATTTGATGTTTAAATAATTGACTCAGGTTGTAGGAGCTTGCCTCAAACTTTTGCTTTAGGCTCCTGTATAAGCATATGAATTGAATTTAACTATGTTATTTGACTAATTACTTTTCTGAATAAGGTTCTAGTAAATAATGCGACGGCAGGCACAAGCGAACTATTGCATGTGTCTGCAAAAGAAAGTGCCTGACTGCCTCTTTTTTTTGGGGGGGAGATATAAGTAATACTGTTAGAACTGGGGGTCTCTAGTTGGCAGAGGAAGGTACCACTCTCCAAATAGGGACCCTTGCCTCTAGTCAGGGTAAGGAGGAAACACTCTAGATAAACTCTGCTTGGCACAAGCAGTCAGGCTTATCCAAAAGCAATGTGCAAAGTATTTGTACCAACACTAACAGTAACACAGTGAAAACACCACAAACTTACTCCACAACAGTTTAGAAAAATAAAGGTATTTAATCTAAACTACATAAGACCAAAACAACAAAAATCCAACATACACAGTTCAAGAATATGTTTTCAAAAGAGTTCTTAAGGTTGCGATAAAATAATCCACAGTTGCGTGAAAAGTTCACAGTTGCGTCACGTTTTGCCAACAGTACCTTTTAAAAGCCACAAAGTTCCAAAGCAGAAGCTGGTGCGGTGGAAAACAAGCGATGTGTTGCTCCTGAGACCCTGGGGAGGCGATGCGACAACCCAACTGCAGCAGCGGGCGTGTTGTGAAGGACTGGACTTTTAACAGAACCAGCGGTGCCAGGGAACAACACCTATAACCTTCATGGGATACCTGTTTCGGCGCACAACTACAGAGACACGGGACACTTCCTTCGGCGTCAAAGATCAGCGTTTATTACTGCAGGGAAACAAGAGTCATTAGAAGTACATAGGCATGTAGGTTCTGCGAGTCTGCTTCGAATTGCATATGTAGGTCGCTCTCTTTTATACAAAATGCTGCCATTGCACAACATGTGAACAAAAGGTTACAATTCAGTTCCCACAGTAAAACTTCAAAAGGGTCGCTTTCATGTGTTCAGAATCCCGGAACATAATTACAGTAGCAATGCCGGTTCCCAACTGTAAAAGTACATCTTCCCACCACTAGGCACACCTATGAGAGTTGTAAATGACAAAGAAGAAAAGCCAAGGGCAGCTGCAAGGAAGTCAGACACGTGTAGAGAAAAGAGGGTGAGGGTAATATCGGAAGCATGATCGTAGGATCAAAGAGCTGGATCCATCGCCTGCACGGCTGTCACAATAGGCCGGTACAACCAGATCACCCTCAAGCTGGGCCATCTGCCTTCGCTGTGTCATTCCTCCGGCCATAAAGATGCATGAAAGGAATATGCGTCTTCCGCAAGGCTTGGGAACTAGAGGGTCAGGGGGCGAACAGTTACCTGCTCGCTGACTACGTGAGGGCAAGAAACAAAATGGATGCCGTATCTAAAATGGAACCCAAGGGTTCAGATGAAGAACCCGTAATATTAGACGAACCCTGGCAGGTAGTGTAGCGAAAATACACACTCTTGCCGAACTCGCCATTTACGGTTCGTAGATACCAAACTCGTCCATATTCGGTAATGCCCAGAACGCCGTAATAATTTTTTACGGAACCTCAGACGGTCCTTTTGCCCTCATGTAGGCAAGCACTAGTCGGAATCATAATCGATTTCGATACTCATCAGATCATTTAGATGTTGCTGATGCATTATTCTATCCTTCAATGCCTCTTTGGTGACAACGGGCTGTCTTATACACGTCGTAGCACAAAGGCCACATAAGGCAGGACCACATTGCACACAAAGACAACATGAGAACAGAAATGTCACGACAACCCCTATGATCATCAGAATCTTCCAACCCCAAGTCGATATCAGACCCCAAAACCATCCCAGAAGCGTCCAATTTCCTTCGTCCACGTGTATGGACTCCGAAATTTTGTGCAACTTAGAGATGGCTTGATAAACCGTTGGAGCGTTATCAGGTATGAATACGCAGCAGCTCGAATGGATGACTTTACAAACCCCACCTCTATCTGCTAGAACGATATCTAGAACCATACGGTTCTGCAACGTCATTAGTCTATCCGCCTGAAGTTCGGCTGTCAAATTACCAAGGGCACTTGCAGTTATATTGGCAGTTGATTCTACTACACGAGTTAACTGCCTCAGGTTCCTGCTATTAACCATCGGTCCCCAGAACGGTAGGAAACCCTTAAAGAAGTCTCCCGCTTCTTGTCCGGCAGTATCTTCTTTGCTAACCACACCTCTCACAATTCTAGTTCTGTGATAATCAGAGGCCACAGTGAAAGACGGGGGCAAAAGATTCGCAATATAGCAGGTACCCGAGAAGTCATGAGGTAACCACGTATAGGCTCGATCATAACATACAAAGTAGGTACCCTTGGCAGGCAGGAAGACAGGGGAGGAGAGCGTTGGTAAGACATATGTCTCAGTACACGCGCTCTCCCCAAACTGAGCTCTCGGATTTCGACCAAGACCTTTCAAGCAGAAATCACCGAGGTGAGGTACAATCCATATCGGTAACGAGCTTTTAAGCTGCCTCTCACCCACTGATAAGCTGTACTCAGCCTCACTTAGTTCCTTATATGCTCGCACCTCTTCCTCTGGGATGAGCGATGCGTCAAAAATATCTCTATCTAAGTCTGCAATGGCTCTCGCCAGAGTCTTGTGGTACGGGCCAGGACCAAAGTTTGCTGATCGTGGTTCTCGATGGGGGTAGGAATCTAGTGCGCTACGGAACATGGTTTGCAATGCTCGAGCTGACCCTTGGGCACTATAAGGCAGAACTAAGTACGGAATACCCTTATCCATGGTATGTGGCATTAACCCACACACCCAACAATTGGTGGTGTTTACCACTAACTGATGCTGATGCAAGAGTTGAATAAAAGAGTTGTTTCTGAATTCCGCACGTCTGACTTGTTCGTGTTGAGGCAGAAGATAAAAGGAATGTGGAGAGACAGTTGAAACGGAATATAGATCACGAGATGCAAGAGTAGGTGTAGCAGAAGACAATAAGAATTGGGACCCATAATATACTCCCCCTACCAGTAACATAGATATAGTCAGGAACAGTATGATCACCTGTAAGAAAACCCATTTCGTATGAAACATTTTATGCAATGCAGATCTTTGCGCCAACATTTCCTCTCTTTTCGACAGCTCTGACAATGATGATTCCATCCCCTAACGACCGTCCGCGACGTTCTTGACGCACTTCGTTCTGAATAGCGATTACCAATTCCCAGGAGTTCCCAGAAATCGATAAAAGAAACCGACCTTGTGTCGATAGCTGCTAAACAGAAGGGAGTACCCGCACGGCCCTACGGCCCACCTGGATGGTAGGTTCTGGCTAAATAATGTTCTTGGCTGTACGAAAAAGGAAAAAGATACACAATATACAATGTCCACTATGTTCAGAGCAAATGTAGAACCTAAAAACAAAAAAATCTTTTTATTTGTGGCTCGTACGTGAACGGAGAAAGTATCGGCTGCTCCCAGGGCGAGTCTGATCTTCAAACAGTGGATTGGATGGCAAATGAGTGTTTAATTGTTCAGGCAATTTTTCAGAGTTCTCCAATGGCGATGGCAAAGAAATTGTTCGAGGGGTGTCAGCTATGGACTGAGCTTCGCTGAACGGAACAAAGTGTTGTGGAGTGTCTGTTTCACATGAAGAAAAACCTCTTCTTATCCAGGTGTCCGACGGCAAAGGAAGCGGGACTTTTTTGGTGTGGGTAGCATGTACCCAATTTTTGCGTCCCTGCAGTCGAACCGCCGTCCTCGTAGCTAGCTGTACTTGGAACGGACCCACAAATCTCGGTTCAAGATTCCGTTTTCGTCCGAAGTTTCGGACGAGAAGCCAATCTCCGGGTTGGAGCCGATGACCAGGACCCTCTGTTTGTGACGGCAGAGCCTCAAAGACCTGTTGATGAATCAAACTCAATTTAGCAGTCAGATCATAGAGATAATCAATCAACATAGGATATTCAACTCTATCAAACTCCTTAGGCCTTAGGACTCCCCATACATTAGCAGGACGGCCGAACACAATCTCGTATGGGCTGAGCCCTACTCGAGAGTGTACAGTTGCCCTGGTCGACAGGAGAGCTAGAGGCAGAGCGTCGGGCCATGATAGACCAGTTGTTGCCTGAATTTTAGCCAATTTTAGTTTTAGGGTTCCATTATATCCTTCCACCAAGCCTGCTGATTGTGGATGGTTTGCACTATGAAACTTTTGCACTATCCCTAAACCACGACACACACTCTTCATCACACTCCCAACAAACTCACTTCCGTTGTCCGACCATACGACCCGAGGCATTCCGTAGCGGGGAAAATACTCTTTGAGCAAAATTTTTGCCGTGGATAAGGCCGTATTATCCTTAAGGGGGTAGGCCTCAATCCACCTAGAGAATGCACACACCACAAACAAAACGTACTTCAAGTTGTTACATCGGTCCATGTGGATAAAGTCCAACTGGATGACTTCGAAAGGGTACGTAGGAGGGGCAAAATGGCCAGGAGGAGTGGGGGTGCCCTTACCAGGATTGTGCATCAAACACACCATACAATTTTTAACCACTCTCTCTGCACACTTAGTGATCCCATCATTCTTCCATACATGAGACAACAACTTGCATATGCCTTTCGTGTTGATGTGCGCCATACCATGAGCCATTGTAACAACAGCGAGCACATACGCATCCGGTAACATCCATCTCTGCTTCTCTGATAAATCAACCCAACATCCATTCCCATCCAATCTTCCCGTGCTCTCTTTCCATTTAGTCCTTTCCGTCTCAGTGGCTTCATTCTGTATTCCCTTCACACTCTCAATTGTGTCTTCACACATACCAGTCTCTGTTGGCCATCTCACTGAGCTCGTAACATACATTCTGTTCGTCAAATCTTTAGCTGTCTCTTTAGCCGTTTCATCCGCAAACGCATTACCACGACCCACATCGTCCGTTACTTTCTGATGCGCACTACATTTGACTACGGCCACCTGTTTAGGCAATGTGAGTGCATCTAAAAGATCATTTACAAGCTGACCATGCTGAATCTTCGTGCCATGCGACGTAAGGAATCCTCTCTCTCTCTACAGTCGCCCAAAACTATGTGCCACACCAAACGCATACTGGCTATCTGTAAATACATTCACCCGTTTATCTTTAGACAATACACACGCTCTCGTCAATGCGAGCAGCTCAGCAGCCTGAGCCGAATTCTGACTCAATCTTGCGCTTTCCACAATCGTACTCAATGTTACTACAGCATACGCAGTCGTCACATCACCATTCGGCAACTTGAAACAGGAACCATCCACATATAAAGTACCATCGGGATCTGCCAATGGAGTATCTTTTAGGTCAATACGACCCTTAGTTTCTTCTTCAGTTCTGAGATAACAATCATGTAGTGCTTCACCACTTGACTCCGTGTCGATCGGCAGCAATGTTGCTGGATTCAACACATTACATCGTTTTATCCGTATATGACTGGCCAGTAATGTCAACTCATATCCAGACAATCTTGCGCTCGTCAAATGTTGAGTTTTCGTTCGATTCAATAGAGTGTCAACTGCATGCGGAACCATCACCGTAAGCATATTATCCATGACTAGACGGCGGACTGGCGAATGGACGCCGCAGCTGCCGCTGTTGCCCTCAAACAACTCGGCAAGGCTCTAGCTACTGGGTCTAAAGTCGAAGAAAAATAGGCGCATGGGCGTTGCTTGCCGCCAAAAGGTTGTGTCAGAACACTCAACGCACAACCATCCCTCTCGTGAATGTATAGCGTAAACGGCTTACTGTAGTCAGGAGTGCCCAACACAGGAGCCGAACACAACGCATCACGCAATTCAGAAAAACTTTTCTGACACTCTTCAGACCAAGGCAATGGGGATGGAACATCCTTGCACGTAAGGGCTATCAATGGTTTCGCCAACAATGAAAAATTTGGAATCCATTGTCTGCAATAGGACGTAATACCTAAAAAGGCACGAACATCTCTCTGGCTCTTAGGCACAGTCATTCGGGAAATCGCTGCGATTCTTTCTGGGGTCAACCTTCTCCCCTCTTTTGACAATAAGTGACCTAGATAGGTAACTTCTTGACAAAAATACTGTAGCTTTGAAGGCGATACCTTGTGGTGTAAGTCATGTAGATAGTGTAATAATGATACCGTAGCCGTTTTGCAAATAGCTTCTGTATCAGCTGCCACTAAAAGATCGTCAACGTATTGAATCAAAGCCGCACCCGTTGGTAAAACAAAGGCATCAAGCTGACCTTTAAGTGCTTGGCTGTAGATTGACGGCCTCTCACAGTAGCCCTGTGGAGCGCGTTTTAGCCTAAAACTGCGACCACCTAATGAGAATCCGAATAGGTCTCTGCTTTCCTCTGCAATCGGGATGCTAAAGAAAGCATTCTTTAGATCGATCACTGTGAACCAGGAGGCAGATGCCGGAATCATTGTTAGTAAGGCCGTGATATCGGGAACCACAGGAAATTGTGGAACCACTATTTTATTTACCTCTCTCAAATCTATTACAAAACGATACACAGGAGGTTTAGTTGGGTCAGTTCGTTTCAGAATAGGCAATACAGGGCTATTACACACGTTTCCACGAGTTTCTTCAACAACACCTTTTCCAATTAGATCATGAACAATCGCTAACAGCGCTCGTTCGCCATCAAGAGAGATACGATATTGAGGTAAACGTGGTAATCGCACGTTCGGTTTCAATTGAATCACATAAGGTGGAATGTCTAACAGGCCCACATCATTGGGACCTGTGGCCCATAGGGACGCAGGGAGGGAACTTAATTCCGTTGGGAATTTATCGACCGACAAATACATGGGAGAGATCACTTTCCGTCCCAATGTAAGCTCCACTCCTTCGGGGGAACAATACAATGTTGCATATAGTCGTTTCAACAAATCCAGGCCCAAAAGATTCTCACCACAACCTGTAGATAGAATCAGTGGAGCCGTTAGCTCACGAGGTCCAATCATAAGGGACAAAGGACAAGAGACTTGGTTGCTAACAGGGGCGCCGGAGAATCCAACGGAAACATTTGTTAAGCCAGACAAAGGTGCGCCAGGGAGTTTCGAATGCATTATGGAACTTTTCGTCGCACCAGTGTCTAACAGAAAAGGCTCAACTACGCCCGATGTAGCCACTGCAACGTAAGGCCCACTCTGATCAACCGGAACTGATACTACTCCCTCTCTTTGCCGTTGGCTGTCCTAGTAATGGTCGTTTGCATCAGTCTCATGTTCTATGTAATAATCGTCCACATTATATTGTGCAGATCGAACTGACCCCGCATTTCGCTGGTCAAAGCAATTATTCGCATCCGATTGATTTTGATGGCGATCAATCTGATTTTGGGATGAACCACGACCTCTACCTCGTGATGCCTGTTGAGGACCACCACCACGGTTTCCTCGTGTTGACACACCATTCAAACGGTCCCGTAAGGCAGGACAATCATATTTTATGTGTCCCTCTCTCCTACAATATGCGCACTGATTATACCCAAGTGAAGGTCTATAATCAAAGTTATCAGAGCGCGGCTGCATCCTATCGGGCTGTGCCCGTGGTCGATACTGCTGTTGCGAATCATTTTGGTTTGATCGTGGAGGATATGCTTGCTGCAACAAAACCTTCGTTTTGAGCTCCTTCGTTTTCTTTTCTACACGATCACTTTCCTCCTTTTCCCTATTCTCATAATATTGGGCTGTTGCTAATATCTGTGCAGTGGTTGAAACCGCCCACGCACTTTCTGAATTCTTCAATTTGTTGCTTAGCTCAGGCAACAAATTCGACACGAACTTGTCAACAAATAACCGCTGGCCTCCCTCAGCGCCCATGTCCTGGCCGCTGTGGTCGACAAATGCTTCCTCAAACCTTGTGAAGAAATCCGAGACACTCTCGTCTTTCTTTTGCTTACAAGCTGATAACTTATCCCAGTTCACCTTCATCGCTGGCATGAGAGTTTTCATGAGCGTAATGATTTTCTGAGGCAAATCCAAGATCAGCTGTTCAGGCTTAGCCCCTCCAACTTGTAATGCATCAGCCGCTATCAGTGCAGCCCAATCACCCCCTAGCTCAATTGCGTGGTTGGATTGACGAATTTTCGCCCAAACTGGTTGCGGTACAACATTACCGAACAACATGTCGATGTCGGCAAGGTTCATAACAGAAGCTTCCACCAGTTGGGATAACTCCTTATAATAACCAGCCGGATTTTTACGCGGATCGGGCAAGGATTGCTTCACTTGCAAAACTTCCGATCGTTTCCATGGTAGGTGTATCCACACTCTTCGAAAATGCGGTAAAACCGGAGGGGCAGCACCAGGGTCACCAGGCACCAAAGTGGCGGAACCTCTCTCATAGGATACTGACCAGGAGCCGCTTTCCAATTCTCAGTGGTATCATCTAATGATACCCGAGAATGCGCTGTGGATCTGACTGCTAACAAGCGTTCCACGGCACGTCGTACATCTTCACCTACGATCATACCGTTCGAAAAGTGACTCTGGAGTTCAATTATGTCGGGCGGTACATTATCCACATCATCGTTATACCATTCTTCCCTCAAAAAGTTACACATCTCTTCAAACACGAATCTCTGCGTAGGCTCATTAAACTGAGAAAACGTGTCAAAGACCACACGAGGAGTGTAGTTAGCAGGATGTCTTATCCACCTATGTGCCATGGTTACTAACGTCTCTTTCTCCCTACCACTAGGGATCTGAGGAGTTTCAGATAAATCAGACGGGAATAACGGACCAGAAAGTGGTGAATAAAGGGTAGCAACAGAGTTAGGAACACGCTTACGAACAGAAGGAGAAATAAAAACAGGGGCAACAACACTGGAGGTGAAGGAAGGCATAGTAGGAACGGACAAGGTAGTCGGAGTAGCAGAAACAACAGTCTGCGAAGGTACAGGTACAGGGGCAGTAGGAACAAGGACAGGTGGTGGAACAAACGTAGGGTTAACAACGGCTGACCCGCAGCCGCTGGAGCAATAAGTGGAACAACAGGAGGAACAACAGGAGGAGGTACAGGGGCAGTAGCACCCTGTACATAAGGAGGTGGTGATTTCATTAAATACGATAACAAGGAATCCTCCTTCGAATCTTCTCCTTTCTTATCCAGACTAGTCGGTAAAACCGGATAACATTTATCTATTTTCATGTGATGCAATCTAGTAGAAATTTCCATTTCCTTTTTTTCTTTTTCCTGTTTACATTCTCGTATAGTTTGCATTATCGGAACGAACCCTTGTTTTTGATCCTTTTTAAGTTGTTTGATTTCTTTCTGCTTGGCCTCTTTACGCCATATCCGAAAGGAATCAAACATAGCTGGCCTAGCTTTCTTTAAAAATAATTTAGCCTCAAGATTGTCTAAAATCGAAAGTTCAAAAGTTCCATGTGGTGGCCATCTAAGGTCACCGTCTTTCTTTGTATAGCGGACCCAGTAATCATTATATATTATAGGACCCACCCCATGTCGACTATAAAGATCATGTATCGGAGTTCCAACTGGAGGTATCGGACACGAGTCCTCCAACCGGGAATCCATTGCGCAACATTTGAAAATACGAAACAAACCACTATGGCTAGGCATCGTGCACACTAACCTAGTATCAAACTTCAAGGATTACAGAAGTAGTTAAACCTCGTGTAAGTCAAAACCCTCGGTTTTTGGCAATTGCAACTGTCAAATAATACTAAGAACCAATACTAAGAACGACAAATGCAATGGAACCATGCAATACAACAAAGCCTTAAGGCTACCACAAAGCTCGGAGAGCTAACAACAAAGCCTGAAGAGGCTATAACAAAGCTCAGTGAGCTATTACAACAAAGCCTTAAAGGCTACAACAAAGCTTTCGAGAAGCTAGAACAACCACTAAGGACTGGGAGCGACCCACAAATACTTAACTCAGAACTTCAATGGCGTCACCAGGAAGGCCCGTCTATCGTCTCGCTTGTACGTAAGGTCTGCGCCGGGCGTCGAAGACAGGTCGACAGTCAGGGCATCGGTCCGTCGCAGCCGTCAGGAGGCGGGAATCTTCGCAGGGAAAATCTTCGGGCCACTTATTTCGACAACAGGATCGATGAAGCGGGGTGCACCTTCCCTCGGAGATTTCACACGAAGTTCCTCACGATCATCAGGCTTTGGACCGGTACCGCTGAAGTCGAGCCCCACGTTGGGCGCCAACTGAAGGACTGGACTTTTAACAGAACCAGCGGTGCCAGGGAACAACACCTATAACCTTCATGGGATACCTGTTTCGGCGCACAACTACAGAGACACGGGACACTTCCTTCGGCGTCAAAGATCAGCGTTTATTACTGCAGGGAAACAAGAGTCATTAGAAGTACATAGGCATGTAGGTTCTGCGAGTCTGCTTCGAATTGCATATGTAGGTCGCTCTCTTTTATACAAAATGCTGCCATTGCACAACATGTGAACAAAAGGTTACAATTCAGTTCCCACAGTAAAACTTCAAAAGGGTCGCTTTCATGTGTTCAGAATCCCGGAACATAATTACAGTAGCAATGTCGGTTCCCAACTGTAAAAGTACATCTTCCCACCACTAGGCACACCCATGAGAGTTGTAAATGACAAAGAAGAAAAGCCAAGGGCAGCTGCAAGGAAGTCAGACACGTGTAGAGAAAAGAGGGTGAGGGTAATATCGGAAGCATGATCGTAGGATCAAAGAGCTGGATCCATCGCCTGCACGGCTGTCACAATAGGCCGGTACAACCAGATCACCCTCAAGCTGGGCCATCTGCCTTCGCTGTGTCATTCCTCCGGCCATAAAGATGCATGAAAGGAATATGCGTCTTCCGCAAGGCTTGGGAACTAGAGGGTCAGGGGGCGAACAGTTACCTGCTCGCTGACTACGTGAGGGCAAGAAACAAAATGGATGCCGTATCTAAAATGGAACCCAAGGGTTCAGATGAAGAACCCGTAATATTAGACGAACCCTGGCAGGTAGTGTAGCGAAAATACACACTCTTGCCGAACTCGCCATTTACGGTTCGTAGATACCAAACTCGTCCATATTCGGTAATGCCCAGAACGCCGTAATAATTTTTTACGGAACCTCAGTTGCGACGAATCCGGTCTGTATGGGGAGGAAGGTGGACTTGTATGGATTCCGGTGCGTAGGTTCCGTAGGAAGTTTTCTCTCGCAAAGGCACGATGCGATGATCTTTGGTGTTGGGACGATCTCCAGGGCGACGAGGCGCAGACCAGCGATGATCTCTCTCTCGCCGCTCCTCGATTCGATGGCTTCTGCGACGACACTCGCAGTGACGTGATGCGGTCCACAAGCAAGCGGTGCGGCGATCTCACCCAGTGACGACAGGCTCTGCGACGACACTCGCAGCGATGGTAATCTTCCAGTTGTCTGGTGCATCCCGCAAACGAAGGATGTGACGGCTCTGGCAGCGGCAACAGGTGCTGCGACGAACTTGACCTTCGTAGCAGCGGGAATTTCCTCGCACTGTCAGGGATGCACTCCGCAAGCTAGCGATGCGACAAAACTTGCAGAAAGTCTTTAAAAGCTTCGTTTTCAGCTTCCCGACACAGGTACAACTTCCAGAGGCACCAAACTGGCCCAAGCACTCTAGGAAGAACAGAACTCTCTCAGCAGAGTTCAGGGAAGCTGGGGGTGAAGTCCTTTTGTTCCTGGGACTTCTTAACAGGGAGCCAGCTCTTCTCAGGCCCTTGGAGATTCCTTCAAGCAAAGGGACACAGCACAAAGCAAAGTCCTTCCCCTCTCCTTGGCAGCAAAGCAACAGCAGGTCAGTCCAGCAGAGCAACAGCAGGACAGTCTTCCTTCTTCAGTTTCAGCTTTCTCCTTGGCAGAGGTTCCTTTTTGATTCCAGGATGATCAAATTTTCTGTTGTCAGGGGTCCTGTACTTATACGCCTAAAAGTCTTTGTTCTCTTTGTGCAAGTGGGCCCTGAGCCTGGTCTGAACCAGTTCTGGGTGTTCCTTGAGCACTTTGTTTTCCTGGCTTCTCCTTTCCTTTCAGAGTGAGGGGCAGGGTCGTCAGCCGCCCAGCAGGAGGTGGAGCCAGCATTGTGGAAGGCAGGCACAGCCCTATTCAGGCCCAGGTGCTATCTCCTCCCACCACTCAAGTTGGAAATACAGTAATTCAGCCTAGGGCTGACCCAGCCAGCCTCCTGGGGCTCCCCAGCCCCTGTCACTCTCAAACCAGACAGTTAATTCACAAACAGGCCAAGGCACACCGAAAGGTCAGACAAGAGAACAGCTACTTTCTAAAAGTGCTGTTCTCAAACACAGGATTTAAAAACAACCTTTCCTAAAAGATGTGTTATTAAATTCTGAGTTCAGGGATACCAGACGTGTATGTCCTATCTTGTTCCTATGGGAAGATATGCTGGTAGCCACTGTAGCCAGCATCCCCCATGATAGCATATGGAGCAAGATAGCCTTACAGCAGTGAAAAACGATGGCAAAACTGGCTTTCCCTTCTAATATGACTGGGGAGAGGCAGTCTAAGAGGGTCCTGGAAGTGAGAAGCCCTCACTGGTATCTTCAAGTCAAAATAGCTAGTGTTAAGATTGCTCTTTGTTCTGCCAACTGTTCCTGTCCACTCCCAGATAGCTAACCCCTGCAGAGTGGTCAAAGTGGTCAGCAGCTAACATCCATTGGCCTTTCCTAGGCCCAGAGACAAGACGTTCTCCCAGCCAAGGATGTGTATTCCAACTCTGGAGGTGTGATAAGTTGCAGTACTGGTTTGACACCAGTTATAGATCAGGCAGCCTAAAGTACATTTTTACAAAGAGACTTTTCTGCATGTGTAATCCAAAATCGAATTTCACTATTAAGGTAGATTAAAAAAACTAAGCAGGAAATATATTTGAAGCCTTTGTCTAGCTCTCTCCTTAGTGGTGGTGGAAAATAAAGATTTTAATCCACCCACACCTATTAGAGTAAGGTGCAGCCTGGACTACCGAGTGAAATAGCGTTTGGTTTTTAATTTCACTGTGAGGGCACATTAACCCCAACATGAGTCTGCCCTATTTTTATATATTAGCACCCTGATTTGTGGGCTTACAATGTACACTTTAAGAGTGACTTATGACTATATGAATTTAGGGTTTTTCTACATGGTAAAAGCTGTTTTCCTGTCCATCTATCACAGCGGTATATTTAAGCTGAGCACAGTGGTGACCCTGCGAAAAATATTTTTTTGTCATATGTGTGGGTGGTATATATACACACTGCAGCCTAAATATGACAGTTAACGTTCCATTCCATAGGTGCAATTAATGCATCATTTACTTACAGTGAAATTAAATAGGCCAAATAGGGCGGCCCAATGTACAGAACGATTTAGAGGGGAGGATATTACAGGTGCTTTACTACTGTTTAGCAGTCGTAAAGGGCACCAAGTCCTAAAGTCAACCAAAATAGGGTCCATAAAAAGACAAAAGATCTGAGGTGCAAAGACAAATTTACTACAAATGCAGATGCAGTATGAACAGATGCAACATGGTTCTTGTTTCTGCGGCCAGACAGCAACATTGCTGCTCTTTCAGCTTCCAATATTTGTAAATATATATTTTTTACCATTTTCACTAAAACAATGTAGGGGGATATGTACAAGGAAGTGGAGGAGAGAGGCGTTAGCCGTCGTTGCTTAACGCCTCACTCCTCCACTTCTGAAACGCTAGGCTGCACCATATTTACAAGAATGTGGTGCAGCTTTGCGTTTCCACCTGCGATATCGCTAGGTTTAGCAACTTAGCGCAGACGCAGGCACCCTTGCACTAGAGTAGAAGGGTGTCTGCGTGCAGGGGAGGATTGTTTATGTGTAGGAAGGTGTCCCTTCCAGCACATAAACAATCCTAAAAATGCCATTCTGTCACTTTAATGCGTGCTGCTTCATGCAGCACACATGAAAGTGACAAAATGTTTGTTTTTGTACAGGAAGGGACACCTTACAGTACATAAACAAACAATGGCATTTTGCACAAGGCAGCACACATGGAAAAAGCAAAAACGATGAGAAATAATGTATTTCTCCTCATTTCGCCATCTTAAGATCAGTTTTTTACCTGTTGGCGCTGCCTCCTATGTACGCCACCCTTATACATGGGGGCAGCGTCAACATGAATGGGTGTTGCGGTGGAATGCCCCCCGCAACACCCACTGCCTACCCCTTTCAAGCTAACCATAGCGTGAAAGGGGCCCTTATGTACAAGGCAGCGTGAAGCCATGTTAAGTGGCTTAACGTTGCCTTGTACATATAGGTGACGTTGTGGTGGTGATAGGGGCTTGTACATATGCTCCGTAGTGTTTACAATAGGTCATTGAAATGTGAAAGTGGTTCAGGTAATAAACATACCCATCACACCGTGCTCTAAACAACCATGGTGTTAGTAGCTTTTTTGCTTAATACATTTTACCTGATCCAGTTCTGCCAACAATACCAATCTTTTCTTTCGGTTTAATTTCAAAAGATACATTTTTAAGGACTAAAGGTAGGTCTTTGCGGTAACACATTTCTACATTCTGAAATTTGATCGCTCCCTCTTGTGGCCAGCATTGAGGAGGTGAGTACAGAATTCCACATGGAGGTGCTTCAGGTTCCAAAGTCTGCAAAATACAGAAGCAATCAATAAAACAATGCAGAAATAATGTATCAGAAATTCACACCTAACAAATCAATTTGAAGTTTACACATGTGGAAAATTGTTTTTGCTGATTGTTAGTCTAAAAAGCATGTATTCCCCTTCTAAGCTTATTCCAACAGAGTATAAACAAAGTAGTAGTTGCATGTGTGAATTTTAAAAGCTGTACAAAACTTGGGTCAATGCTTTCTCGCTGCTTTTGGGACTAAAATTTTGAATGCGGAGGACATACCTGGATTGATTCCTTGCTGCCCTGCTCTTTTGGTGCTGCTGTTGGTTTCCCCCCACCGCCGCTGCTGTTGCCATTCTGCGTGGCCGCTGAGTGGGGGAAACTACATTTCCCACAAACCCCTCCTGCTCATGCCCATATGAACACGCGCCCGGTGGCGCATAAAACACCGCGGGATCTCCCGCGTCGTGGGACGCGCGCAGGAGTAGCCCGGGACAAGGGCGGGGCCGTTTGTGGCTGTTCGTGGCAGGTTGAGGCTGGGCTGGGCAACCTTACTAACGCCAAATCACTGTAAGCATTTATTGTGACACTCTGCGTAAAGTTAACAACACAAATAGGTGGGAGCTCATGGCAACTCAAAATGATATCGGGAGAAAGGGGGGGTTGGGGGTAGTGCTGTGGGAACGCTGGATAACTTCATAATAAGAGCAGCTAGTGTTCTTGAAAAAGAAATTGCCTTGACAGAGAGACGTCTCTCGTTAGAACCGTTATATTTGAGACGATCATCCATGGGGGCTATCGCAAATTCAAGTACACCACAGCAAGTAAGGTTAAAAGTGGGGGAAAATAACTTGGCAATTAGTGGTGAAGGTTCCCCCCCTGCCACGATAAATTCATCTATCACGCAGGGTAGTGGTTGTGTTGAAGAGCTAGTTGAGTCTAGTGAGTTAAATGCGGTTAGCGCAATTAGTGAAAGTACACCACTCCCTAGGACCAGATCTAAGACTAAAAACAATTCAACTGTAGTAAAAAACACTCAGCAGCAAAAGTAATCACTGCAAATACGCCAAAAACAAATAAGAAATATAGAGCAAAAACAGCGACATTAAAAGCTGGGAAAGGAGGAAGTAAAAATAAATTACCTAGGAGTGTTAGCATAGCAGTGCAGACCACAAGTATATTAGAACAGACCCCGCCTATAGCTACAAAGAAACCATCAGATCCTGATACCATTATGCCAGGGCATGTAACCCATGAGAAGGATAATACGGAACATATAGAGGGATTCTTGTCTAAAATGGAACACCTGGTTAAGTCACTCATGTTACCCCTTATAGAAACGGTAAAAGCTATAGGTGAGAGACTATTAAAACTAGAAGAATCAACACAGGCAAATAAGGAGATGTTGATGAGGTACTCAGAACCAATATTGGCCCTAAGTACAGTGAATTCAGCCAATACTTTGAGAAATACAAAGAATCCAACTCTTGTGCCCAGCATAAGTAAGGCTGATACACTCGCGCAATCTGCCAATAGATTTGAGCCGGGCAGTATAGGTACAACAAATGGGTCCCCAGCTATACAAGGGGAAGGGAGACAGGTTATAGAGAAAGGCGCACAGATAAGGGGATCAGTGAATGATAGGAACCACGGGAAGGCACGCGACACAGGGGTAGAGGAGGGCCTAGGCAATGGTCTACTTGACAAAGCTAAATGAACGAATAAATACCCACGTATTGACCTCTCGCCTGAATCATTTTCATATTCTCTTGTCTTAATAGGGGTTCCAGAACTGGAAGAGGGTAAACTAGAAAGTTATCCAGAGCTGAAGAACAAAGTCAGCCACTGGCTGAACAGGTATAGACCGATTCCGCCTGTTCTGCATGGTGAAATTCTGCATGTCCATAGAATAAGCTGGGTGGGACACACACCGAAAG
Source organism: Lissotriton helveticus (assembly GCF_964261635.1). Classification (NCBI taxonomy): domain Eukaryota; kingdom Metazoa; phylum Chordata; class Amphibia; order Caudata; family Salamandridae; genus Lissotriton; species Lissotriton helveticus. The sequence goes on from NC_136069.1 coordinate 1,216,230,540, forward strand.
ATAATAAAGGGGACTGTGTTCTAGTGAATTTTAGAGACCGACGGGTGGTAAAATATATTTGTGGATGGAGGTTACAAAGCCTTGAGAGTGGAATACAAACTGTAGATTTGAGGCACTTTTATCCCCCACCGCCCACAGTCCGATCCAATATGTACCCAGAAGGCATGCAGGGAGTGATGTGTAGGGACTCATATAATAATTATTTTAATATCCCTACCTTTATTCGCTTTGATATCCTCTGCGGACAAGAGGGCCTTGAGGGAGTAGATTGACGGTGTCAGGAAACCTCTACTTTGATCGCTCCTGTTTTTTCCTCCATGTGTAGAAGATCAGTGACTGAGATAGATGGTGAATTAGAATCCCCCCATCTATTACAACAATTAATTTGGAAGGCGAACTAGAATCCCCCCATCTATTACATTATTTAATTTGGAGGGGGCCCATAACCCCGATGCGCAGCCTAGGTTAGGGGATGAAATGTTTAACCAGAGTGTTTTAATAGAAGAACTGAACACTCCAAGTCATATCCTAAAAAGTGTTGTTCAAAATAAGAATAAGTTAAAGAATGGTAGCTGGTCAATAATGTTCTGGAATATTGCAGGCATAAAATCCAAGCAGACAGATGCAACTTGGCTGAAATTGGCACATGAATTTGATATAGTCAACCTGCAGGAAACATGGTCAAAGGAGGCTTACCATCTTACCGGGTATAAAATATTTTTCTCACCAGCCATAGATTCAGTTTCAGGCAGAGCGAAAGGAGGTTTATGTACCTATATCTCAAATTTTTTGAAATGTGATAAAATAGAAGTTCCTGTCACCAATACATACTACCAAATGGTACAAATTCATATCAGCAAGAAAAAGTACCTATTGATTGTAAATTTCTATAATAACATACCAGTTGAGGTTTTGGAGGCCGTGATGAAACAATTCTCTAAAGACCTCAAACATATGATGTACTGGAAAAATAAGGATGTTTTTACAGTCTGGGGCTGGGACTTTAATTGTCTATTGTGTAGAATGGGAGAACACGGGACATGTGGTACTCTACTGGAAAGGGAAACATGTTTATCACATTTTGACCATACTAGTTGTGGAAATTTGCTAAATGAAACCTTGTTCTCATGTGCTATGTGCTGTGCAAATAAAGCATGTCAACCAGAGGTTAATTTCTGCCCTACATTTAGTGGGAGAGGATCATTCTCTATAATCGATTTTATTCTGATTTCGTCTGGACATGGCAATGATGTAATTAACTTTAAAACTCTAGATATAGCACTGAGCGATCATTTCCCACAAAGCCTAGAAGTTATAAACTCTGATCATACTTATGATAAAGGCAATTCAAATAGGGACGTAGTAGAGAACATAGCCTTACAGCGTTTAAAACGGATATGCCCTGAAATGGACTAAAGTAGTCCCGGATAACTTCCTAGAAAATCTTATCAAGCAATGCAAATCCAGTTTTGATATATGTCTTGATATTAATACTTTGGATCCCGTTGTTATTGATCTTTTCCTAAATATAAATAGGGAGATAAAAAATAGCCTATGGGTTGATAAGAAAAATCCAAAAACAAAGCAGCCTAGATGGTTTGATAAACTCTGTACAAAGGCCCATATTAATTTAAAACAGGGCCTAAAGGATTCCCCTCGCGATTATGACTTAATTAAGGAATATCGCTAGGTATATAAAAATTCACAGAAACAAAGGAAGGAAACCATAAAAAGGGAGGCCTGGGAATCCCTGTGCAAGGCATCCCAGAGCGGGGATGTAGCAGCCTTTTGGAAGGCAGTCAATGCACCCTTTTTCGAAGACAAAGGCAAAGCTAGAATTGAGATAGCTATAATGGGAGCAGAATGGGTAAAACACTATGAAAGCCTGTATAGTACGGGGGGTCTCCTGGATGAGTCCCGATTACTAGACGTCAAGGATGAGGCGACCTCGAAAAGTAATAATATAGATCTAAATATAACACTGAATGAGGGTATGGTCGGTATTAAGGCCAGTTTGGGGGGAAGGCTCCAGGCCCTGAAAGGGTTCCTGTCGACCTATACAAACACAATATGATTTTATGGGGCCCAATCCTTACTAAACCTTTTAATGCATCATGTTCGACTGGATTATTATCTTCCTGGTATGAGTCAATCATAATACCTATATTTAAAAAGGGAGACAGAGCAAGCTGTGCGTGTTATCGACTGATATCCTTGCTAGACTCTACCATTAAGATCTTTGGGAGGGTAATCCTGAACAGATTACAGGTTTGGGCTGAGGATCACTTAATATTAAGTGATCTTCAATATGGCTTCAGGAAACACCTAGGCACTATAGAGCAGGGCCTTAACCTGCACATCCTTTTAGATAAATATGTAAGTGCAAGGAAAAACCGCATATATTTAACATTTGTCGACTTGTCGTCGGCATTCAACTGCGTATCTCATATTAAGTTGTGGCTGATTCTAGAGAAACTTGACGTGGACATAAACATAATTAACTTCCTGAGAGAGTTATATAGGGGAGCACGGGCCACAGTAAGATATGGCAGGAATGGGGAACGCACAACAATGTTTAAAATTGCCAGAGGTGTCCGGCAAGGATGCGTACTCGCCCCCTTCCTATTTACAATCTACATTAATGAACTGGAAGAGGTACTACTTAGGGAATACAGGGACATGACTTTAATAGGCAAAAGATCAATCCCTGGGCTATTATACGCGGACGAAGCGGTTCTGATGGCCCGAACCCCGTTGGCCATGCAGCAGATGATTACATCCTTTGCAAATTACATGGCTAATTTAGATCTGAGGGTAAATGCTTCAAACACTTACTGTATGAATTGTGGACCAGGGGCATTAAAGAATAAGAAAACCATGTTTATAAATTCTAAATCCCTGGAATTCACTCAAACTTTTCCTTATTTGGGCATATTGTTTGACCAAACCGGCCAATGGAATAGAACAATCAATACACGGAAATAGTTGTTTGGTAAATCTATTATGGCCGTACAAAATTTTGCAAGAAAAATGGGCAAAAAAACGATTATGGAACTTTTAAAAATATATAGAGCCACGAGCGTTGCAATAGCAATATATGGCGCTGGTATATGGGGTTATGCTGGCATCAAATCATTACAACTAGCAGAAAACTCCTTTCTGAGACATCTCCTAACAGTTCCTGAGAGTGTGTCCACCTATAACTGTCATATGGAGCTAGGACAACCCTATATAGAGGATATAATTAAAATTGAGCCAGTTTTATTATGGCATAGAGTGTGGACCACGGAGGAGTGTGTTTTTAATCGAGCAATCTTGAAAGACGCTTTGATCATAGAAAAAAGTAATAAAATAAGATGGTTGGTGTATGTAAAATCTTTCCTCGTTGAGATTGGTCATCGTGAATATTTCGATGATCCTCTCCTGATGTCCCATGTAACTAGAAAAGAATTAAAGCGCTTATGTATGATACATTTGGAGGACAAAAGGTCTTGTGTAGAGATGAAGAAAAGCACAGTGATAGTGCACCAACTGGTATTGATCACTAGTGAAACCCAGCCATATTTGAAATTGCAAATGAAAGGTTTTGAAAAGTTTCTATTAATTCGTTTTAGATTGAATATTTTATTCAGGCTTCTTAGTTATCCTAAAATGAACGATTGGACCAAGGAATTAAACAAATGTCCATGTGATGAATTGTCCACACAGTCGGATATGCACATTTTGCTATTTTGTAAATTTTATGCTGCCCAAAGGAAAAGATGAATTATGCCGCTATTAAGGATAATGGGATTTAATCAGTGTCGCCCAGCTTTTTTAGCTAACCAGAAATTAGGCAATGTTCTAACTGTTGCTTCAGTATCTGCCTTTTTTTAAAACATTTTTAGATTTCGTAAATCAATTCTGAATACTGTGTAATATAATATCTAATTGTTTGTGGATTGTGTATATATACTTGTGCTTTTTAACGAGATGGTTTTTATGACTGTATACATTTGTACTTTTTATTGTGCTTTTATGGATATTTATGCTCAATATCCGAATAAATAAATAATTGATTGATTGAGTCAATGCACTTAAATTGGCTTGTTCCAAGGGACTACTGTACAGTATGTTGGTTTGGCAAGTTCTTTAGGTAGAAAACAAGTTAGTCAGGTAATGAAATATTTGAACAAATGAGTACATTCTTGGATATTGTTTTGGTTAATTAAATTTATTTTTACAATTGCTGTCTACCTCATTAATATGTTATGCTCTTGGCAGTTATTTAATCTTTGTAAAATAGAACATCGTTTAAAGACTTAAATTAAGATCATCGTATACTGTTTTTCAATAACTAAATGTTATTAATTTTCAAACTTAACAATACACAGTCAATTTCTTTCAACTTACAGTATAACATATTAAGCAGGTATCCATCATCCGTGCAGTATTAGGATCCCTCACCCTGTCCTTGGCTCTCCCATCACTTGCTCCAGATCTTGTTATGTTTCCGTGGACCTCCTCTCGCTTCGTAGGAGATCATCATATACTTATTAGTAGTTTGTACTAATTGTACAATGGAGACATTTTTGATCATTATCATTATATTATGATTGTTCAGATTGTACACTAATTGAAAGCTATATTTAATTGTGTATGTATGTTTTTAGGGTAAGGAATTTTTAACCTACATGAGCTTTGTTGCTGCATTCTTTTTTTGTGTCTATAAAGTTTGACATATTGGTATTTGATCCCTTGTAAACCATTCCCGGGCATCTTTAAAGGAGCCATCCAGCAGAGAGGAAAAAATAAGTTCTATTTGCACAATCCTCCATGGCTAACAATCAGAGCTTTATCCTTGTACATGATGAACTTCCTAAAGAAGTTAAGACAGCTTGGAATTCAAAGGGTGAGCAGAGCATTTTGTTGTACCAGGTGATGAAGCGTATGCAATTTAGCAGAGCTGGGGATGGGAATGTCCTCTACATGATATACAATTGTATAGTCTGCCATGTGAGCTCGAACTGCAACTTTCTGTTACTCTGGCTTTTGGATTTTGGCCCCAGCTACACACTAATTCAGTGTGTTTGCAAATTACTAGGTCTACCTTTAACTTAGGGTGGGTTCTAGATTTGTCCTGGACCTGAAGGGGCACACAAAGTGAACCCTCATATGACTGCAGGACTACTGTACCTAGCTTGGGTTTCGCACATGTAAGGTTTCATGAGTATAGCACAGTGGTGGTAGAATACTGTGTTTTGTTGTAATTATAGTCTAACCAGACCTTTTTCCTTGCATCATACAAAGAGGACCCCATTGAACCATTCACCCAAAGTTCTGCTGTTATCTGTCAACCTGTAATCCTAGCGCCAAGATCCTGTGAGCTTCCACATATGCATGTATGCCAGTGGACATTGGGATGCAGTGCATCAAGGCCTGAGTAAACCAAAGTCACACATGATTGTGGGCTCCATTGTGAAAGCCCCTAGCCTGTTCATGTGTACAAGATGGAGGTGAAGAGTTGCGTTCCCAAAAAGTGGAAGGGAATTGCTGACATTTCTTAGACTGGAGGGATGGTACACAAGCATTGAAGTGGGGAAAGAGGAGAGAGGAGACAGGATTCGGCTAAAAAAAATCAATTAGGTCCTTTCTGAGACAAAAAGCTGCCATTTGGTGGATGGCAGGGGTAAAGGCAGGCCTGCAGTATCTGTGAAGGGTCCTTAAGAAGGGGGGCATGCCTCTGCCTTTCTTCCTGATCACTGTCAGATGTCACTACTGAGAGTAAGGTACAGACTGCTTACACCTCTTTGAGCTTCTATTATGTGTGCCCCAGACTGGACACATCCCTGTTGTGAAGAGCATCGCTCAAGACAAAGGCTGAGTCTTGAAGACTGCATGAGAAAAACACATGAAAGAAGAACTGAACAAAACCGGTTCCGCAAAGGCAGACAGAGAATCCACGTCCCCAGTCTGCTAACAAAGACAGAACTGCTAACCCACTTATTGTTCCAAGTTTACTTGAAAAGAGGAAGGAATGCTGCCCAGAGTATCCAGAGAACTACTGCACAACAAGGGCTCCTCTTCCAGTCTGACAGCCAGCTTCCCAAAGTTGAGGGGACATTACAGGAAGTCTGATCTGGAAGAGGAATGGCAGACTTGTCTTGGAAACCAGGGAGGACGCCCTACATGAGAGTGAAGTAGCTCACCAAACCTGTAGGAGGAGATGACAATTGGAAGGGGCGGAAGCATATGACTCTGGTACATGGGTGTGTCACCGGAGATTCACAGACTGCATGATTAGGATCACTGTTCTGTCTTCCCAACCGTCGGATGAGCCACAGCATTTTCAAAGCATGCTGAGCAGCTTCCTCGTGTTATACCCATCGTCGTTTGCTAAAGCACTTGTGTCCTGTGTGCTCAATTGGCAGGCTCAACTGAAGCCGAGTTAGAAACATGATTTGCTGCCCTTGCTGTGTGCCAGTGATTCCAAATGGTGTGATGCTGAACAACTGTCCTGTGCCATGCGGACTCAACCACTAAGAACTAAAGACTGCAACTCAGCAGTACATATTGTTGTACACCACGTTAGCAGCATACTGAGCACTGAATCCAAGATAGCCCAGGGAGAAGCACTACTCAAAAGAGCGAGGCCGGCACTTCCAGGCACCCAATGCACCTGACAGCCGTGGCCCCAGAATTCAGCCAAAAAGTATATCGCCACCGGAGCCCTGGACCTGGAACCGAGGATTGCCAACCACCTCCACCCATTGAAGTCCCTGGGCATCTGACAGGAGCTCACCAGAGTGACGGAACTGGGCTTGTTAAACCAGCAAGGCCCCCCTGTGATGACCGACTACCAGAGCCTGAGAGAAGACAATGACAGTAGCCCCTTGCTTCTGCCGTGGCCCTCCATAACCCCGCCATTTGGCAGGTAGCCACGCATCAGCAGTGGGACTGCTGCAAGCCGTGCACACGAGTTGCATCCACCCTCAGTGAACCCGCCACACAAGGGAACGTTCAAAGAAGCCTAGTGCTGCTCTTGAAGGAAACAAGTTAGAAACTGTCCCAACTAAAGAGCCCGAAGGGAAAGTGTTGCATGCAGAGCTCTGCACCTAAAACTAGTAGAGACTATGTCAGAAGAACCTTATGACCCTAGAAATGGGGGGGGGGGTAGAGTGCCTAGATTGTGACCCCCTCCTTGAAGTGCATGGGACTCACACCCATTAGTCAAGTACCTAACATGATTGTAGTGTGTAGTAGGAGAGGTCCTGTTTTTGGAAAAAGGGGGTGGTGATGGACAGAGTTTCTGAATGATGCAGAATACTCTTACCAAGTCAAGAGATCATGGTTTTAATCCATCACCTGTTTTTTTAGCTCATTGCACCATCCCAGCTCAGAACCTGGCTATATGCAAATTAGTCTGTTCCTGTCCCAGTGCATGATGGGAACAGGGCAAACCAAACTACCAAGTCAATTCTTATACTGGGAAGGAGACAAGCTTCCGGGGACCGGTTTCTGGCATCAGAGCCTTCGTCGGCCCGGCTTGCTTGAATCCTGATGGTGCAATGAGCAAGGGACTCACGTCTGAGTATACCCTCCCACACATAGTGTGGATAAAATTGATTTTGGAAAAAGGGGGTGGTGATGGACAGAGTTTCTGAATGATGCAGAATACTCTTACCAAGTCGGGAGCTTGTTTCCTTCCCAGTATAAGAATTGGCTTGGTAGTTTGGTTTGCCCTATTCCCATCATGCACTGGGACAGGAACAGACTAATTTGCATATAGCCAGGTTCTGAGCTGGGATGGTGCAGTGAGCTAAAAAACGGTGATGGATTAAAACCATGATCTCTTGACTTGGTAAGAGTATTCTGCATCATTCAGAAACTCTGTCCATCACCACCCCCTTTTCCAAAATCGGTTTTATCCACACTATGTGTGGGAGGGTATACTCAGACGTGAGTCCCTTGCTCATTGCACCATCAGGATTCAAGCAAACCGGGCCGAAGAAGGCTGTGATGCCAGAAACCGGTCCCCGGGAGCTTGTTTCCTTCCCAGTATAAGAATTGGCTTGGTAGTTTGGTTTGCCCTGTTCCCATCATGCACTGGGACAGGAACAGACTAATTTGCATATAGCCAGGTTCTGAGCTGGGATGGTGCAGTGAGCTAAAAAATGGTGATGGATTAAAACCATGATCTCTTGACTTGGTAAGAGTATTCTGCATCATTCAGAAACTCTGTCCATCACCACCCCCTTTTCCAATATCGGTTTTATCCACACTATGTGTGGGAGGGTATACTCAGACGTGAGTCCCTTGCTCATTGCACCATCAGGATTCAAGCAAACCGGGCCGAAGAAGGCTGTGATGCCAGAAACCGGTCCCCGGGAGCTTGTTTCCTTCCCAGTATAAGAATTGGCTTGGTAGTTTGGTTAGCCCTGTTCCCATCATGCACTGGGACAGGAACAGACTAATTTGCATATAGCCAGGTTCTGAGCTGGGATGGTGCAGTGAGCTAAAAAACGGTGATGGATTAAAACCATGATCTCTTGACTTGGTAAGAGTATTCTGCATCATTCAGAAACTCTGTCCATCACCACCCCCTTTTCCAAAGTAGGAGAGGTCCTGTTCCATAGCTGTCAAGGTTTCAGATTGCTATGAGTGACGTTTTCATAATTTTAGTGAAATTATGAGTGATATTTCAACGATGCAATGAAGACTGGAAAGTCATGTATATCAACAGTTACACCCATCTGAGCAACAAGACACTCTAAGAACACATAAAAACTGATGGAAAGCACCAGAACCTGAAGCACTTACTGCCCTCCTAAACTGATCATACTGTTAAAAAAAAAAAAACACGGACTCATATCTGCACCCCTCTCATTGACCGTGCACGCTGCACCACTACAAACAAAAGAACGTTTCTGTAAATTTCAGTAGTCAGTTATTGTAGTAGGGTCAGATTACCTGTTTTGAAAACCAGTGCAGTGTGCCTGCCACTTTTTCACCTCGAGTAGGGAAAATAAAATGACTGCAATGCTGGGGGAGGGGGTGCTCACTTGCGAGCACACATCGGTCGCTGGGGTACTGAATGTAGCCGAGGTGCAGACTCCATTTCCCCCTCTTTTGTGTTCCGCTTTAGTTTCTTCTGCTGAGACAAACGGAAACAAAAGCTGTACCTAAAGAATGGCTTTCTTGCCTGCTTTCTGCCGCTTCCCAGGTGACCTCGGAGAGGCCGCCATGGTGCGAGAGGCAGCATGCTCGACACCTCAACTACCCCGGCCGGACCTCTTGTTACAATAATCTGCTCCTGTAGTGCCTCTGCCATGACTAGGGCCCACAAGACCGTCCGGTGTCCTTTCTCTCTGTCGGCTGCTGTAATACTGAATAAAGCCGGGGAGAACTTATTAACTAAAGTGATGAGAGGCAGTGGCCCGAACCGGTGCTTGTTGTAGAAAACAGGGCTGTGAGCACTCCGGCCGGCGCCATGACTAATATATGCACCCCAAACTGCCTTCTAGCTCGTGAAATAAACTCCCCGCGCGAGCTCTTGCAGCAGGATGTGAGGTCTCCTCCTATTGACGTCATGCTGGTACTGAGAGCCGCACGGATTGCGAGCCCAAGCCTGCTGCAGCAGCAAGGGGAAGCCACGGGCGGCGCACTGCCACAGACAGTTTTATCAGCGATTTTAGTGACAGCTGACACAATTTTAGTGACCGCTGACACACAGAGATATGCGTGACAATGCATTTCAGTGCGGTAATGCGGATTACCACACTGAAATGCGCTAGTATCACGCCTGATGCGTGATACTTGGCAGGCCTGCTGTTCTTATCCAAAAATTAATTACGCCCTACCTACCGGATCGGCACCTCAGATCTAGCTCAAAATTTCTGATGAAATTAGTCCCAGTTAAAAAGGCTAGATGGGGTGGAAGATCCTTCACTCATCTGGTTCCGAGGCTGTGGAACAGCCTAGTCCCAGAGATTCGTCTCATTGAAAATGAACTCTCTTTCAAAAAAAGGCTCAAGATCTGGCTTTGTGCTGTCTGTCTTTCTCCTTATCTTGTAGCGCTGAGATGCCCAAGGGTGGTCACGCGCTTTATAAATCCCATAAACATAAACATAGTATTGTGCTTGCTGGTATAATAAGCTACTTGTCTTTTTCTAAATTGAAGAACTGAGCTGAATAATCATCATACTGATTTTGACCTTTTCTGTAGGGAGAGCTAATTCTGCTCAAGGAAAGTCCTGCTGAGCTACTAGCATAATTTATCACTGTAAAATGCTGATGATATGTATTAACATTAGACTATGACCACCCTTAGCACAATTATCAGTAGTAACCACCCAAAAATTCCAGGTGAAATTATCAGCAGAATGCCTGGAAAACGTTTATCAATATTAAATGCTTGTAATCAAGTAAAATCGAAATCATCACATGCTGTGTGCCACAAAGGGTATTACCACAGCAGTAAGTCTCCCCAACTCAAATTGAATTATCATTCAGCTAACAACTTTAAATGTGTTTTAGAATTGCAATATTTTGTCTTCATTAGCATATTAGTTTTTGAAAATACACATATTTTTCTATCAAAATCCCTTTCCACTTTGAGCAATCAAACTCAATTTTCCAGAAGAAAAACCATTTCTGAATAAGCATCATTTTTTCCTTTAAAAATCAAATCAGTTTTCATTGTTAGAAAATACACAGTCCCTAAACATCAGCTTTTTGTTTTCATTGAGTACCGCCATGTAAAAATGCCTCTCATAGACAAATTATGCTTCAAATACCCAGGTATTGGAATCACAGGCCATGCTTCCTCACTATAACACTAAGAATGCCTCTGTTATGCTAATAATGCCCACCAGGGCTACCACTGTGCCACAGCTGGATGCCCAACATATATCAGTTATGGCCATTATTATGGGAGATGCGGTTGCCACTCTGTCAGGAATGGCTAAAAGCAGGCCAGTCATGCTCTTAATATGTCAGTGATGGCAGCAAGTCTGTAATTACTAGACTTGTATGCCCAAAATAGTCAAGGATCGAAAATATTATGGCTATGGCACAATTATACCATGAATGGGCACAATTGAGTCAGAGATAATACTCTTATGATGGAGACCAGCATACATATTTGGCAGTCCTTGACGCTAGGAGTAGCTTTAAGGATTCAACACTGTTTATTTGGGAAGGACACATTGTCACACAACCACACAAAAATGAATGTGATGCTTTTAATTTTCTCTGCCCTGGATGCATACTCTCTTCTCCTCAGCTCTTTGATTGATCATGCTCCTAACTAACATATTTTCACTCTAGTTCTTGCAGTCACACCCTTTGGTGGGTCAGCCCTGGTAACTGCTGCTACTATTCTTTGATGGCACACACAGTGTGACTGATCGAGCAGGGCGGATAACATGGCCAATCTCCTTCTTCAGGAGATTTAAAGTGGATAAAGATGGTCCATGTGGCATACCCATAGGCCAAACCTGCAGCTTCCACATGCTTCAACACCCTCCGCATACTCAGCAAGACCTTCAAATGGGCCCACCCCTCGAATCCAGGAATACCGTCACCCATGCAATCATCACCAGTAGGCTGGACTATGGGAATGCCCTCTATGCTGGAATCAACTAATCTCTACTCCACAAACTTCAGACTGTCCAGAACGCCGCAGCCAGACTCATCCTCAGCATCCCACGACAAGACCACATTACACAGCATATATGAGACCTCCACTGTCTCCCCGTGGAAAAAAGAGTGACCTTCAAGCTTCTCACACACAACTATAAATCCCTCCACAACACCGGACCCCAATACCTCAACAAAAGAATCTCCTTCTACACTCTCAAAAGAAACCTCTGCTCCACTGACCAGGCTTTGGCCGAAATCCCCTGCATCCACAGAACCCGAACATGAGGCACACCCTTCTCCTATGTCATGGCCAAGACCTGGAATGAACTCCCCCTCAGCATCAGATGAAGCTCCACACTGAAAGCATTCGGAAAGAGCCTCAAGACCTAGCTTTTCGAATGACCTAAGCTGCCCAAATCCCCCCCACACACTCCCCAGCGCCTTGATACCCTAGCAGGTGAGTAATGCGCTCTACAAATCCCTGATTGATTGATTGGTCACCACAGTGTGTGTTTGAGTGTTATCAACAGGCCCTGCCATTGTTTTGGCTGTCTGTAACTCTTAAGGGTAGTGAAATGAGCAGTGCTGCCTTCTTTAATATACACAGAATCTCTGAGATTGGCTTGGTTTGGCTTCACCTCTGAGAGCTACTTTGAGGGTGCTGGTGAGCTACCAGTAGCTCCCGAGCTACTGGTTGGAGACCCCTTGTCTAGAGTGTGCGCGGGCCCGAAATGTCAATACTGTGCACTTTTGCAGCTCATGCTGAGCTTGAGCCACATGGCTGGCTTTTCACATGCTTCTCTGTGTTAAGACACCTTATTTTATAGAAATTAAGAAAGGGAATAGACAAATGAAACACTTTGTTCATGCCAACAAGGTATGCCATGACCGTAAGCAGTTGCAATCTCCCCTGGTACCAGCAGACCAGATGCCTTCTCCTAGTAGCACCAAGCTTGCCAAAGATTGAGGAAGAAATTAGAAATGTAATCTGTTTCATCAAGTTTTCTTCTGGAAACGATTGAAGAGCCTCGTTTTATAGAACTGAGAAGCATGAAATGGAGAGTCACCACTGTCCCTGTTTTAACTAGTGAGGCTACAAAACGGTCTCTGCAGCAGCTGCATTAAACATTGATAGCCCTGTCCTGTTTTAAAAACACTTGTTGTTTGAGACAATAAAAGAAGACAGAAGGGGGAAATAACAGCATCAATGTTTCTTCTTTGGGAGAGAAAGTGTCTACTGCTTCTGTAAGAATACAGATGGTGTTTGCTGACAAGGCTTCAATTCCAGAATTACTGTTTATGGCTTAAGTTAGTAATGGTAATTTAGCAGTAAACCCAAAGTGGAACTAATTGATTCTCATTAGGGGTCTAGGAAAAGGAGATAAAAGAGAAGGGATAGAGGAAAGGAACAAGTCAAAAGTACAAAAAGGGGTGAACGATGAAAGTGATTGCAAAAGGATGGAAAAACAAGGCGGAAGTGAGAGAAGAAGTCAAGAATGTTACAATTTGAGAAGGGAAGAGGCGTAGTATTAAGATAAGGTAGGGGAAAAGAGAAAACATGAAGAGTGAGGAAGAAAATAGTGAGGGAGAAAAGTCAGTAAATTATAAAAATGTGTCATGAAAAATAGTGCATTTTACAATTTGATCCAAAAACATTTTGGTGGAAATTCCCTCAAATGAGATTTACATTGCTACCACTGTGTTATATAGGGTCTTATATACAACATTTGTCATGGCTGCTTTTGGTTTCCCAGTTCAGCACTGATGCTTGGTCATGTTTTGCTGCATCGCACTTTACTCACATGTAAGTTGTGCATTCCAATTATTTATTTATGTTTGGAACTCCGATAGAGGTCCACATCAAAAACCAGTCAATGTCAATGTAAAAACAACAGTAAAAGAAAGAGTCTACAAAGTAAGAGCATATAAAGTGCAATCAGGGCATATAGGCTACATGGTTTAAGTTAGATGCTAGGGCTATTTAACCATAGGGCTCAGAGCATGCAGCCCAAGTATCAGGTTAAGGGAATTGCCTGTTTGGGACTGGAATGGGCCATGGGTCATAGATGCTGCCTGTTTCACAATCTACGGAACATTTCCAAGACACAACCACAAACAAAGCAATGCACACTAGCTCACAACAAACACACACCACTTTCTAACAGCAAACAAGGTTAATCCACCATTCACTCACTCACAAAACTCTACCCTGATGATTAACACACTCCTACACACCCTTGTACCCCTACACCAGCACACTACAACACAAACCACAACTCTGTACTACTATACAACCAAATACACATTTTCCTTACGTACCAATAAAACTAAACACTCACACCATTAATCTCACACACTTCTACCCTTTATAAACAAAACGCTTTCACTACCCACTGCTTTCTCCTAGCATTGCCCCTGCCACCCCTCTCAACCCATTCTGCAACAATCTATCATACCACATTACCTCACAACCATCCTCTTCTCACACATAACCAATGATAACACTTTTTCATCACTCTCCCCCACCAATAGGACACATTCTTCCCCCTACCCAAACTACAACCATCTCTCAACATACATATTTTCCCAGTCACACAACACAGAGACTCTCTTTGAAACACAATCCCACCCCCTTCTCCTTCAGCAAACTCAACTCACCAGTCCCGCTCACTCAAATCCTACATTTAAAGTCATTATCAACATACCAGCTAATACTACCCCACAAAAACAAAAACAAGCACACATAACAGTTTTTATGAACAAAATGTCATACCTTTAATAACTTCCCACCATCCCAACCTACCTAAGCACATCTACCCTTCTCTGAATACCAGCAAAAATAATACACATTTAAATCCTCTATCTCACACTTTCCATGCAGCAAATACACCAATAGCTCAATTTACAAACACACGAAAACACTCATTTAAACGTCTATCGTTCATTGCTCAATTAAGAGCCATACCACATGACCCTAATGGCCCACCACCACCCCTCATCCATACACTTTCCTCATTGGACATGCCAAAACCAAGGTACTCAACAACGCTCTTCATAACCTCGCATCCCCACCTTTCACTCACAACTTCAAAGGCCAACCACTCAACTGCAGGTACACGTATCAAAACCCACACAACCAGACCCAAAAAAAGTCTTCCAAGCCTTTTGGAAGAAGATAATGATAAACAATCACAACAATTTCTCTACAAGGAAAACGCGAAAGGTCAAGGCATTAGAAGCCTGCACCAGTCAGTCTAGTGTATGGCAATTAAAACAAAGGCATCGTGCAGTGAGCCAGGAAAGTAACCTTCCTACGTCCCCACTAATTGGGAAAACCCAAAACCAACCAAAAACCAAATATTACCGTACGTTATTGTTCATCGGAATTTTGTATCCCAAAAGGTACAGCAGCACATAGAAGTCAACAATTGAATGTAAATAACATTAGCATAGTGCCTCCCAAATAAATCAAGTTAGCTGTCAGGTTAATGGAAACATATTCTTCCTTTATTCTTTATTCTTTTGTTTATGATTCTTTTTAAAACCCCAGCACGAAATTGATAGCCAACGCGACGCATTTCGTCCCAACGGGACTTCTTCAAGGCTTTTGCATATTTAAGTATCTCACACAGCCGCTTCACGTCAAGTTTACTGTGGCAAGAGAAGTACTGATACAAGGTGAATCTTGGTATATTCGAGAGAAGACGCACAGATTCTATATGTCAAACGTACTGTGACACAGGAATATTTTTAAACGGTAAATGGGAAAAGTGTGCCCCAATATCACAAACTGATGTCCGGTTCCAAAAATGTCAGACAACAATTTCTCCGTCCTCTGACAATTAACATCACTAACAAGAACACTAGCCACAACTTCAAAGGACAATACTCACCCTCCTGCAGTACAAATTCACGCCACTTGCAACATAACTTCTTTAGATTGAGTGCTGATTAATGCTCATTCCATTTAAAAAAAACAAGTTCCACATATTTGACCTACTGATGGACACAGAACTGACTTACTTTTTATAACTGATTAATGGATGGGGGAAGATATGGCACCAGCATTGCATGAAGTTGTTCCACCGATATCAAATTCTAACAGAAATCACATAGGCAAAAAAGTAGGTGGCTTAGGCATCATATTTAAAGAAACAACAATTCTCACCAAAGCTGAATATATTCCTTTACACTGTTGTGAGGCCCTCATTTTCAGATGCAACCCTATCCCAACCTTTTCATGTTACTTTGTCCTTCCCTACGGACCACCAGCAAGACACATAGTCAGACACAATCTCTAACTTTTTCATAATATACTCAAACATATGCATCCTAGGAGACCTCAAAATATGGTTTGACAAACTTAATAAGCCACACCCCAGAACCATCCTAGCTATCTTAAGCACACACAACCCACATCAACTCGTTCCCAATCCCACACGTATCGCTGAACACAAATTAGATATCATCTTCCCCAACCCAGCCCTAGTCATGTGGTCTGTCCAGTACCTTGATGTGTTCCCACACAAGGCACCAAAACTCACCATAAATAAAATCATCCTGCCCTCAACTACATATCGCCCTTGGAACAAACTGAATTTAGAGGAACTAGAAAACCTGCTCACCTCCAACACAGATCTGGTCACAATAGGGTCAGTACAAACACTCTATGGATGCCTCCTAAAAGCTTTTGAGCTTCTAGTTCTTCTGAAAACATCCATGCACAACAAAGGAAAATACACCCGTTGGATGAATGCTGAATTATAAAAGATCAAAAATAAATTGCTAAACTTCAACTTAAATAACTCAAAACAAACAACCATCAAGAAAAGATATACCTACACAGGCAAAACAAAATATAAAAGTCATCAATCAAAAAGGAAAAAACAATCCTATTGCAACAAAATCCCAAAAATAAATGGCTAAACTTCAACTTAAATACCTCAAAACAAACAACCATCAAGAGATGATATACCTACACATCCTTTGACACAGTCGATCATGACACAGTAATCAAAAGACAGGAGGAAGCCAGAAAAGAGGGCACAGCTCTCGCTTAGATCACATCGTACCTACAAAATGGAACAAATATTATGCATACCCCTCCATTATCCTAAAAACCATACATCATTAAGTAGGAGTCCCTCAAGGCCCCCCACCCATACTTTTCAACATCTATATGAAATCATTACCAGAGCTGATCAATGGCTTTGACTTCACCTGCTATAGGATGTTTGACGGAACCACAAATGCCATTATCATGCATGCCATCACAACACAGCCATAACTATGCAATGCTTTTACCAAGTATTTCCTTTACCACACAAGTCATTATCACACATATGCCTTTACCACACATACCTTTACAATTAAAATGTAAGTTTCTTGCAGGTAAGTAAAAAACCTTTACAGGTGTCTGGTTTTCGGGATGCTCACAAATATAGCACAATTAAAAAGACAGGAAAGTCACTAAAGGATTACATAGATGAACCTCTTTGAGAAGCTCTTATAGGTACACATTTTAACTATCTCTTGCTTCTTTAATTTATCAAAGAAACAGATAGACGTAAAAATAAAATGTACACCTGGAAAACACTAGTTCCATTTTCTTTTGTGTGAAAAACTCTCCTTTAGAAGTTGCTAGTCATTTGAAAAGGTAGAGGTTATATACTGTACCCGTAAATAATTTCTACATAATAACCTGGCAGCAATAGTGTACAAATGTTCAAAAAGGATGCAGTGGGTTGACAGTTAACCAATTTAAAGATACAAACAATAACTGGGGTGAATTTAGGTAAAGCAATGTCAAGACCTGATGAAAGCACTCTTTTAGAGTTATGGAAAAATCTGATATAAGGTACCATAAGCATATTGTATATATTCATGGGGACACAAGTTATAGGGACTCAGCACCTTCCCAGCCTGACCAAGTTATGATACCAGTTATCTTTACACCTCCCTTGCTTTAGGTGTACGAATTGCAGCCTGATGGAAATTGTTACTCAATGGTCAATGTTTCAGATCAGCCTGAAAATGTTAAGAAGCTTTCAGATTTCGTAAACTAACAGTAGGCTTCAGTAACTTGATAAAGCTGGGTAACTGGTTTTCAGGCTTTACTTGGGTTTAACTGCCTTTGGTAAAGAGGTATGCTCCCTGCTAAAAGAAGGCACCCGAAAAATAATTCCAGCCTAGAGATATTCTAGATCCCACCACCTATACGGCAAGTTTTCCATCCACAGGGGTTCTTGGAGGTTTCCACAAGATCCAGGTAGACCATCTGGTGTGGTGGCCACTTATGGCCACTAGGAAACAGAATCCAGTTCCTGTTGTTTCGAGGGTTAGTAAAGGGACCAGCGATTTGGATTGTAATGATGGCAGGTAGAAATGTTGTGGGATAGGTTCCATTATTTTGTCCCAAATCTGGTCCAAAATGTTCATGTGCTTCTATCTCAAGTCAAATCATTTTATCTCTATTCAGATGATAAAAACATCCATCAAAACACATCCATAAAAATACATTTAAGAATTAAAACTTAATCTAGTCATACAATACAACAGCAATTTAAATCTGTAGGAAACTGGCTCTTAAAAAAAAAGAGATATATTGTGCAAAGAGTCCAGGTATTCCCTTATGCGTGGACAGGGGCTTGCTTCGGCAATCCCAAGGTGCTCTTTGAAGGGGTAGTGTGGTCGAGCAGCCTTAGGTTTATCAGAGAGGAGTGTTAGACATCTGCAAATACGCAAACAGTCAATAAATGATGCACACAGCTCAAAAAGGAGATCCACACCAATCCATGAAAATAACACGTATCTTTAAATATATTTAGAATAAATAACACAATTTGCCCGAACCACAATTACTCAACAAATATTTTTTGAAAGGGAAGAGATGAATTTATTGTGATCACCCTCGACATCCTACTCAATGTCAATCTTTTTATCTTTTTCGAATTAGCACAAACTTTATGACAGAAAACGAACAATACATTCAATATTTACACACCTATATATACTTTGTACACACATAGAAAAAACACATTATTTACGCAATCAATGAAAATTCCAGCATCAAACATTACAAAAGAATTTTGAATACATCACAAAAAACATTATAACAAACATTACGATCAAAAAATTAGAAAAACCAATTTTTTAGGGGTAATTATAAGCAAATCAATGGCTCATAAACAAATTAATACTGGACCAGCCGGTCCTAGTATCATAAAGATGACAATAAATTCCACCATAGAAAGCGCCGACGCGTTTCGAGATCAGGCACCGTGTCACTGATCTCTCATCAGGGCTGTTTTATTCCTTGTATCTGCAAGATGCAAAGAAAATATATTGATCTCTAGCCCTTTGGTTTTCCTCCAACTCCTCTGGGGAAAAACTCTCAGCTGAATGGTTGCTGCCAGCCCTTGAGGCTGCTCTGGACACAGGCAGATCATGTGGCTTGAAACCATTCCTTTGTGCATCCTCATCCACTTCTGCATCATCTGCCTCCCCAGCCTCTTTGGTCTCCCACCAGGCCCTTAAGGCCTCCTGTAGCTCCTCCTTCTTGGAGCGGCGCTTCATGGGGCATCCAAAGTTCCTGCAGAACTGCCTGAGTTGACCTACTTTGTAATCACTTAACATTTCAATATCAAACTCCAGTTCTGCAACATCACTTGCTGGTTTACCATTCAGAGACATGATGCTTGGATTCCTTCAGGGTTATGATCAAAAATAGAACAAAAAAAAACAGTAGTATGCGGTGGCGTAGTGGTCTGCACTCACTAGTGATGTACAGCAATTACTGTGGGTCAAGTACAAATACAAGTTCAAATCCCACCGCTGCCACCAATGTTAGATCTGGGGGTCTCTAGTTGGCAGAGGTAGGTACCACTGTCCAAATAGGGACCCTTGCTTCTAGTCAGGGCAAGGAGATAACCCATAACCCCACAGTAACACAGTGAAAACACCACAAACTGACTCCACAACAGTTTAGAAAAATAAAGGTATTTTTAATCTAAACTACACAAGACCAAAACGACAAAAATCCAACATACACAGTTCAAGAATATCATTTCAAAAAGAGTTCTTAAGGTTGCGTTAGAATTCTCTACGTTGCGATAGAATTCTCTACTGATGCGTGAAAAGTTCACAGTTGCGTCACATTTACTCACAGTACCTTTTAGTTGCAACAAAGTTCCAAAAGCAGAAGCTGGTGCGGTGGAAAACAAGCGATGCGTTGCTCCTGAGACCCTGGGGAGGCGATGCGACAGCCCCGCTGCAGCAGCGGGTGTGTTGCGACGAATCCGGTCTGTATGGGGAGGAAGGCCACTTGTATGGATTCCGATGCGTAGGTTCCGTAGGAAGTCTGTTCTCGCAAAGGCACGATGCGACGATCTCGTAGGGGCTGCGACGTTCTCCGGGGCGACGATGCGCGGTCCAGCGGGGATCCTCTCTCTCGCAGCTCCTCGATGCGTTGATTCTGCGACGATGCTCGCAGCGACGTGATGCGGTCCGCAAGCAAGCGGTGCGGCGATCTCACCCAGCGACGACAGGCTCTGCGACGATACTCGCAGCGATGTTCGATTCTCCCGCACCGGTCTGGTGCGTCCCGCAAACGAAGGATGCAACGTCTCTGGCAGCGGCGTCAGGCGCTGCGACGATCTCGACCTCCGTAGCGGCGGGAAACTTCTCGCACTGTCGGGGATGTGCTCTGCAAGCAAGCGATGCAATACTTTTCAGATTCAAAAGTCACTCAAGCTTAGTTTCAAGCTTCCCAGCACAGGTACAACCTCCAGAGGCCACACAACTGGATCAAGCACTCTAGGAGGGACAGAACTCTCTCAGCAGAGTTCAGGGAAGCTGGGGGTGAAGTCCTTTTGTTCCTCGGACTTCAAAACAGGGAGCCAGCTCTTCTCAGGCCCTTGGAGATTCCTTCAAGACAGGGGACACAGCTCAGCAGCAAAGTCCTTCCCCTCTCCTTGGCAGCAAAGCAACAGGTCAGTCCAGCAGAGCAACAGCAGGACAATCTTCCTTCTTCAGTTTCAGCTTTCTCCTTGGCAGAGGTTCCTTCTTGATTTCCAGGATGATCTAATTTTCTGTTGTCAGGGGTCCTGTACTTATACCCCTAAAGTCTTTGTTCTCTGGGTGCATGTGGGCCCTGAGCCCGGTCTGAACCAGTTCTGGGTGGATCCTGAGCACTTTGTTTTGCTGGCTGCATCTTTCTTTTCAGAGTGAGGGGCAGGGTCCTCAGCCGCCCAGCAGGGGGGTGGAGCCAGCATTGTGGAAGGCAGGCACAGCCCTATTCAGCCCAGGTGCTAACTCCTCCCACCACTCCAGTTGCAAATGCAGTCATTCAGCCTAGTGCTGACTCATCCAGCCTCCTGGGGAATTCCCCAGCCCCTGTCACTCTCAAACCAGACAGTCAATACACAAACAGGCCCATGCACACAGAAGGGTCAGACAAGAGAACAGCAACTTTCTAAAAGTGCTGTTCTCAAACACAGGATTTAAAAACAACCTTTCCTAAAAGATGTGTTATTAAATTCTGAGTTCAGGGATACTAGATACTTATGGCCTATCTTGTTCCTATGGGAAGAAATGCTGTTAACCACTGTAGCCAGCATCCCCCATGTTAACCTATGGAGCAAGATAGCCTTACAGTAGTGAAAAACGAAAATGGCTGCCATTCACTACCAGAGCATGTCACCTGCACTAGTACATGCTCTACCTTTTACATACACTGCACCCTGCCCAGGGGGGGTACCTTGGGCCTTCCATAGGGGTGACTGATGTGCACAAAAAGGGAAGGGTTAGGCCTGGTCAGTGGGGACACTGACCAGGAGGACATGGCAGTTCTAAACTTCCCATAGGCACTGCAGTGGCAGGCCTGAGACACCATTTTAGAGCTACTCCTGTGGGTGGCACAATCAGTGCTGCAGGCCCACCAGTAGCATTTGTCATCACCAGCCCTGGCACACCCAGTGCACTTTACTAGGGACTTCATAGTGATACAAATATGCCAAACATGTATATTCAATCAGAATAATAATTTACACAGAGAGCATATGCACTTTAGCACTGATCAGCAGTGGTAAAGTGCGCAGAGTCCTATTGCCAACAGCCACGGTCAGAAAAAATACGGGAGGAAGAAGCAAAAAGTTTGGGGATGACCCTGCAAGAAGGGCCAGTTCCAACACTCATCAATTCCAAAACCACACTCCTTTTAAAACAATGGGCTGTGAGGATAAATAGCTACATACCAAACTTGATTATGGAAAGAGCAGGGCATGGGCATAAAGGATTTCAAAGGACTGCTTCTTCACATGGCCAGGCAGGACAGCCCACAAGAAATGTTGGTGCAATGGTAAATCAAACCATCTCATGGTTCCATTATTGCGATGCCGCCTACCACTAAATTAGGCATACCTTGCTATTGTCAGCCGCCGCCAAATGGCGTTTTCATATGTATTCCACCACCATGCGGGTCGACTCCTAAAACAATAGTAGCAACTGCTTTAGTAATGGGGCGTTTGCCTGCAATTTTCAAATCGCACATGCATAGCAAATAACGGGAAGGGCAGGAGCCATTTTGCCTACCTTTACGTTGTATTTTTTTTAACTTGTTTTTCTGAAATAGGCTTTCAAATCGCGATCCTGTATTAAACAAAAAAGCAAGCGAGTATGGGCGCTTATAGCCAGAGTGTAATTGTTCGAGTAAATCGTGAACGTTAAAACAGACTAAAGCCATTTACCTTCTCTGCTGCAACAGCACGCCGCTGGTGTAATCGGAAGTTTCTCAAAGGCAATGGCTGCGCATGCACTTGCTGTATTTAAAACACGGCAACAAGCTAGGCATGATGGGACTCGTAGTCTACACGCCTTGTACCACAAAATTATCTTATTTATTGTGGGGGATGCATATAAAATCATTGCGGGTTTATCGCATGTGGGCATTCTAAATGAAGGAAAAATGGAAGTCTATTTTTTGGCGCGTGCTGCGTTTGAAACTTCAAAGCTTTATTGACAACTTGTCTATGAGCACTAATGCCAAATCATGGGCCATTCCAATATGAGTAATGAATGCCGGTTTAATTTACATTTATTCTACGATCACTTAGCCAGCGAACAAAATGAATGAAAGTCCTTATTAAACCTCTTATTTATGCATGTGCAATTTGAAAAACAGGCTTTATTGATAATGCATGCAAAAACTCCATGGATAACAGATGTTAGAGATTATATATTTCTGCCTGCCAAGCACTGACCACGTTTGTTCTTTTTACATGATATATTAATGCGTGGAGGACATAAGGCTACAAATATAACCAGGGATGTCTAACAGATGCCAGTCCGCTATACTGTATGTCTCTAACAGTTATATGTGGGCTATCTCAGACAAGCTGTTAAGGCCAGTCTGAGTGCAGTTATATTTCAAAATGAGATAAGCCTCTTTCTGCAATAAGACAAGCTCGATGTCATGACATTTTGTTATTGAGTTCGCAGTAAATAACACAGACCATTTAAAGTCGTGTTCATTGTGGCCTTTCTCGCAGAAGTGCTCAACCAACGGAGCAGTCATTATTTTTTTCTTGAAACGCGATTTGTGCTGGCTGATCCTGTGATTGACCTGTTGGCTGGTTTTGCCTATGTAAATCAACGGGCACGGATAGATTATTGCATAAACAACATTTTTCGTTTTGCAGTTGGAGAACTCCATATGTCTCCACTTTGTTCCTTGATGGACAAATTCATTGCCCTCAATTGTGGTAGAACAAGCTACACAATTCCCGCACCTATGATGGCCTTCCACGGGCTTTAGATTCCACTGTGCCAAAAGGTCACTTTTAGGCTTCGGAATGGAAATATCAGCTCTAATCAAATGTTTGCCAATACTTCAATTTTTCTTATAAGTGAAGATGGGCTTTGGAAATGGACAATTCAAACCCTCTAGTAGATGGCAGTTCTTTAAACCAGCTTGACGTAACTTATGGGTGTCAGGACAGAACGTTGTGACGCACACCAATTTATTCAATGGTGGGCGTTTCTTAGTTTGTAACAAACATTCTCTCGGCGTGTATCTAGCACGCTTGAACGAATGATTAAGGAGCTTCTATGGGTAGCCCCTGTCCTGCATCTCATGGCAGAAAGATCTTGCATGTCTTTCGTAGTCGGCCACACCCGAGCAGTTACGCCTAATTCTGAGTAGTTGTCCATAGGGCAAATTAGCCTCTAAGTTGCGCGGATGGGCACTTCTATGGTGCAGGATGGTATTCCTATAAGTCTCCTTCTTGTGAAGCGATGTTAACTATCGTCCCTCTTCACATCTCAGTTCAACATCCAAAAACGTAATTCGGCTGGTGCTACTTTCTAATGAGAATTGAATGTCACTGTGTCTTGCATTGAGCCATCCATGGAAGGACATTAGTTCGGCCTGGCTCCCCTGCCACAGGAGCCAGACGTCATCAATGTATCGATACCACTGTATGATTCGATCTCTGAATGGGTTGTTAGCTTCCACGAATTTCTGTTCATATTGTGCCATGAAGAGAACCGCCATTCCTGGGGCATACGGACACCCCATGGCGGTCCCCTTCACTTGCATGTAGTACTCACCATTAAAGGTGAAATAGTTTTTCTTTAAAGCTATTTCCGCCAATTCTAAGATGAAGGCAGTGGGGACCCGATGTGGTCTTTCCCTCTGGTCAAGATATATCTCCATCACTTGTAGGTCCTCTTCTTGGGGAATTTGGGTATACAACGACGTGACATCCATAGTCACCATGATTTGAGAATGTGAATCAAAGCTAGTTCCTTCCACTTTTAGCAAAAAATCAGTCGTGTCACGCAGATATGATTTAACCTGACACAAAAATGGTTTTAGGAAAAAATCCACATACTGAGCGATTGGCTCAAGACATGATTCGCACTCAGAAACTATGGGGCGACCAGGGGGCTCTTGCAGGCTCTTGTGGATCTTCGGAAGAAGATACAGAACCGGAGTCCTGGGAAATTTCTTAAGAAGGTAGTCGTGTTCCTTATTTCCCAAGAAGCCATTATTCTTGCCATAGTCTAAAACTTTGGCAATTTTCCCTTGAATGCCAGATGACTACCGCCCCGCCCTTTGTCTGCTTGTTTGATGACGATAAAAAGGTTATCCTTAAGCGAAGCGGTAGTCATCTGGCCCCGCCCGTTGTATCTGGCAGAAGGCGAGAAATAAGTAAAGAATACCACCTGGTATCGCCCATTAACGGAGGATCCAACTAAAGACATTCAAGGAAAAAATGCTTCTTGGGAAATAAGGAACACGACTACCTTCTTAAGAAATGTCCCAGGACTCCGGTTCTGTATCTTCTTCCGAAGATCCACAAGAGCCTGCAAGAGCCCCCTGGTCGCCCCATAGTTTCTGGGCGCAACTCATGTCTTGAGCCAATCGCTCAGTATGTGGATTTTTTCCTAAAACCATTTTTGTGTCAGGTTAAATCATATCTGCGTGACACGACTGATTTTTTGCTAAAAGTGGAAGGAACTAGCTTTGATTCACATTCTCAAATCATGGTGACTATGGATGTCACGTCGTTGTATACCCAAATTCCCCAAGAAGAGGCCCTACAAGTGATGGAGATATATCTTGACCAGAGGGAAAGACCACATCGGGTCCCCACTGCCTTCATCTTAGAATTGGCGGAAATAGCTTTAAAGAAAAACGATTTCACCTTTAATGGTGAGTACTACATGCAAGTGAAGGGGACCGCCATGGGGTGTCCTTATGCCCCAGAAATGGCGGTTCTCTTCATGGCACTATATGGACAGAAATTCGTGGAAGCTATCAACCCATTCAGAGATCGAATCATACAGTGGTATCGATACATTGATGACGTCTGGCTTCTGTGGCAGGGGAGCCAGGCCGAACTAATGTCCTTCCATGGATGGCTCAATGCAAGACACAGTGACATTCAATTCTCAATAGAAAGTAGCACCAGCCGAATGACGTTTTTGGATGTTGAACTGAGATGTGAAGAGGGACGATTGTTAACATCGCTTCACAAGAAGGAGACTGATAGGAATACCATCCTGCACCATAGAAGTGCCCAACCGCGCAACTTAAAGGCTAATTTGCCCTATGGACAACTACTCAGAATTAGGCGTAACTGCTCGGATGTGGCCGACTACGAAAGACATGCGAGATCTTTCTGCGATGAGATGCAGGACAGGGGCTACCAAAAGAAGCTCCTTAAGCATTCGTTCAAGCGTGCTAGATACACGCCGAGAGAATGTTTGTTACAAACTAAGAAACGCCCACCGTTGAATAAATTGGTGTGCGTCACAACGTTCTGTCCTGACACCCATAAGTTACGTCAAGCTGTTTTAAAGAACTGGCATCTACTAGAGGGTTTGAATTGTCCATTCCCAAAGCCCATCTTCGCTTATAAGAAAAATCGAAGTATTGGCGAACATTTGATTAGAGCTGATATTACCATTCCGAAGCCTAAAAGTGACCTTTTGGCACAGTGGAATCTAAAGCCCATGGAAGGCCATCATAGGTGCGGGAATTGTGTAGCTTGTTCTACCACAATTGAGGGCAATGAATTTGGCCATCAAGGAACAAAGTGGAGACATATGGAGTTCTCCAACTGCAAAACGAAAAATGTTGTTTATGCAATACTCTGTCCGTGCCCGTTGATTTACATAGGCAAAACCAGCCAACAGGTCAATCAAAGGATCAGCCAGCACAGATCGCGTATCAAGAAAAAAATAATGACTGCTCCATTGGTTGAGCACTTCTGCGAGAAAGGCCACAATGAACACGACTTTAAATGGTCTGCGTTATTTACTGTGAACTCAATAACAAAATGTCATGACATCGAGCGTGTCTTATTGCAGAAAGAGGCTTATCTCATTTTGAAATATAACAGCACTCAGACTGGCCTTAACAGCTTGTCTGAGATAGCCACATATAACTGTTAGAGACATACAGTATAGCGGACTGGCATCTGTTAGACATCCCTGGTTTTATTTGTAGCCTTATGTCCTCCACGCATTAATATATCATGTAAAAAGAACAAACGTGGTCAGTGCTTGGCAGGCAGAAATATATAATCTCTAACATCTGTTATCCATGGAGTTTTTGCATGCATTATCAATAAAGCCTGTTTTTCAAATTGCACATGTATAAATAAGAGGTTTAATAAGGACTTTCATTCATTTTGTTCGCTGGCTAAGTGATCGTAGAATAAATGCAAATTAAACCGGCATTCATTACTCATATTGGAATGGCCCATGATTTGGCATTAGTTCTCATAGACAAGTTGTCAATAAAGCTTTGAAGTTTCAAACGCAGCACGCGCCAAAAAATAGACTTCCATTTTTCCTTCATTTAGAATGCCCACATGCGATAAATGCGCAATGATTTTATATGCGTCCCCCACAGTAAATAAGATCATTTTGTGGTACAAGGCGTGGAGACTACGAGTCCCATCATGTCTAGCTTGTTGCCGTGTTTTAAATACAGCAAGTGCATTCGCGGCCATTGCCTTTGAGAAACTTCCGATTACACCAGAGGCGTGCTGTTGCAGCAGAGAAGGTAAATGGCTTTAGTCTGTTTTAACGTTCACGATTTACTCGAACAATTACACTCTGGCTATAAGCGCCCATACTCGCTTGCTTTTTTGTTTAATACAGGATCGCGATTTGAAAGCCTATTTCAGAAAAACAAGATCATAAAAATACAACGTAAAGGTAGGCGAAATGGCTCCTGCCCTTCCCGTTACTTGCTATGCATGTGCGATTTGAAAATTGCAGGCAAACACCCCATTACTAAAGCAGTTGTTACTATTGTTTTAGGAGTCGACCCGCATGGTGGTGGAATACATATGAAAACGCCGTTTGGCGGCGGCTGACAATAGCAAGGTATGCCTAATTTAGTGGTAGGCGACATCGCAATAATGGAACCATGAGATGGTTTGATTTACCAAAGCACCAAAATTTCTTGTAGGCTGTCCTGCCTGGCCACGTGAAGAAGCAGTCCGTTTGAAATCCTTTATGCCCATGCCCTGCTCTTTCCATAATCAAGTTTTGTATGTAGCTATTTATCCTCACATCCCATTGTTTTAAAAGGAGTGTGGTTTTGGAATTGATGAGTGAAATATTTTCTTTGCATCTTGCAGATACAAGGAATAAAACAGCCCTGATGAGAGATCAGTGACACAGTGCCTGATCTCGAAACGCGTCGGCACTTTCTAGGATGGAATTTATTGTCATCTTTATGATACTAGGACCGGCTGGTCCAGTATTAATTTGTTTATGAGCCATTGATTTGCTTACAATTCCCCCTAAAAAATAGTTATTTCTCATTTTTTTATCGTAATGTTTGTTATAATGTTTTTTGTGATGTATTCAAAATTCTTTTGTAATGTTTGATGCTGGAATTTTCATTGATTGCGTAAATAATGTGTTTTTTCTATGTGTGTACAAAGTATATATAGGTGTGTAAATATTGAATGTATTGTTCGTTTTCTGTCATAAAGTTTGTGCTAATTCGAAAAAGATAAAAAGATTGACATTGAGTAGGATGTCGAGGGTGATCACAATAAATTGATCTCTTCCCTTTCAAAAAATATTTGTTGAGTAATTGTGGTTCGGGCAAATTGTGTTATTTATTCTATAAAGGGTCTAGCCCCCACCACGTGTTGATGGACTGATCCCCTTTTGTTCTTTATATATATTTAGGCACCAGAATAGATACGATCAGGTAAGTACGTTTCTAGATAGAACACTTGTAGTTTTCAAAAGTCGACACAGTTCAATTTTTCAAGGCAGCAATGTTATGCTATGGAGGAAAAACAAATACTGCATACAATTACTTCACAGAGACTTATGGGACCAATCTCTGGGACTAAAAGGCAAGGTCCAAGGAAGCACCAAGAGGTCACACCAGGCAGCACTAAGGCAGCTGGGTGCAGAGGTGCAGTACAGGGTTGGGTGCCCGATGTTAGTCAATGGGGATTGGTCTGGTCGGAAACAAGCTGCAGGTTCACACTGGGAGGCCTGTCGGTCGGAACCAACAGGGTGTCTCAGGTCTCAGTGACGTGGGGACTCCTTTGGTCCTCTTCTCCTGGGGCCTGGGCAGCCGGGTCAGAGGTGTTTTTGTCACCAGAGACTCTTGCGGCAGAGAGGGCCTAACAAAGAGGCTGCAGGCGGCATTGAGAAGTCCACAGCTGAGAAACCAAGGGTGGGCTTTGAGTCTGGAGTGTCTGGGGACTGGACTGGCACAGTTGGCCATCTTCAGCTTGGGCTAGGCGCACAGAAGCAGTCGGCTTTTTCCGGGTCCGGAGTCCTCGCAGCTCTTCAGGGGTGCCTACAGTTTGCAGGGAAGTAGCTCTGCTACTCTACGGGAGTTGCTGGGTCTTGAGTGAAGGCTGGTAGTCCTCCCAGTCTTTTGGAGGCACAGGCAATTGTTGAGGACAGTAGGCAGGCCGGCAGGGTTGGCGCCACGTCAGTTGCTGGTCTTCTGTTCTTGCTTTTTGGACTCTTCAGCGTCCTTCTTTTTATTTCAGGTCAGCAGGATTTGACTTCCTGGTGCCAGGGGCTCCCCTAAATACTGGCTTTAGGGGTGTTAGGTGAGTTTAGGGTAGTAGTCAAGGGGCTACTTACCCCTGGGGTCATCATGCTCCCTATATGACCACTTCATGGAGGAAAGTGGGCATAACTCTGTCCCAGAGTTCCTAAGTTTGCCATCAAAAAGATAGCAGACTTATTTTCGTATTCACTTCAACTAGCCTGAAGGTGAAAACGCCTTTGCTAACTACTAATTTTCCAGGCTGTCCAAGCATCAAATGGACCCTGGACAGGGGGGGGCGGCAACCTCTCCTGTGAGGGAAGCCAGATTTGCATACCAAAAGCAGTGGGTTCTTTGAAGCTCCTTGCCCTGGAATGCTAATTTGCAAATCACCCTCTGCGGAGCAGGCTTTGTTTCTGACCTCCTGAGAACAAAGGCCTTCACCCCTGGGGGTCAGAAACTTGTCTGTGGTGGCAGGCTGGCTAGGACCAACCAGTCAGCACACTAGTAGTTGGTAGTTTTTTAGGAGGCACCTCTAAGGTGCCCTCTTGGTGCATGTAGTAATACATTCATCACTTGTGGATTTATTTATACAAGATGTTTGACATCAAACATCTTGGGTTTCAGTGAAGCCATCATGTATCTGGGGAACTCGTATTCACCAGTGTCCAGCACATGTACTTAAAATGGCTTCCCTGGTCAGTTGTACTGGCAGCGATTGATCTGATCAGCAAAGAGGCATATCTGCTTGTGTAGATATAACCAACACATGTAGTTGAAAGCCTAACAAGGACAAGACTGATCCTTGGAAAAATGTGTAATCAAAATCAACACCAATATACATTGTAAAAGCTCGTGTGGCATTCCTCTAGGGTTGACACAAGCTAGACAGGAGTGACTGAACAACCTGACCCACCTCCATCGTGTAGCCCCAACCTCTCTGTGCCCTAAACAGCCCAGTGAACAAACAACAAAGAATGAAGTAAGAACACAGACTTGTATGTGAATTTCTGAAACTTTAAAACTGATGTTTTTCTACTCATTTCTGTTTAAATAGAACTCTCGGTTTCTGTGCAATTTGTACTGTGAAAACTACTGTTTTTTTTCCACCCATGACTGTTTGAATTTGTGTCCTAGTTTCCCCTATACTGTGCTTAGGCCTGCAGGGGCAAGCCCCGAGCCCCCCCATGTTTTGTTTTTTAAAGTTAAAAAGGCAAAGTACACCCTCAGAGGATACAAAATGCATAGAAATAACTCATCCCATTGAGGTTCCGTGACAATTTTAAGTGATGTTTTCGACTCGCACGAATATGGTCGAGTCTGGTATCTAAGAACCGCAAATGACGAGTTTAGTAAGTATGCGCAGTTTCGCTGTGCTAACTTAAACCGTTCGTTTGATATATGGGTTTTTCATCTGTACCCACGGGTTCCATCTTAGATATGGCATCCATTTTGTCTCTTGCCCTCAAGTAGCCAGCGAACGGACACTGTCCGCTTCGTAACCCTGGGACTCTCAGGATATTTGTGGAAGACACATGTTCTTTGTAAATATCTTTTACGATGAGGGGGATGATACTGTAAGGCAGATGGCCCCGCTCGAGGCTCATCTTGCCGTGCCGGTTTATTGTCTCAGCCGTGCATCTCATTAGGCACGTCCCTTTGATGCCTGTATCTCGTGTTTCCCGATACCTCCCCTTTTACACCCTTTTCGATTTCCCCACTGTCTCCATCTTCCCCTGCACCTGTCTTTGTCCCTATTTCGATCTGTTTTACTGCCGATTGGAATTCACTAATGTTGGGAAGATGAGTTTTTACAGTTGGGAACCGCCAAATGTTTCCGCACTTATGTTCCGGACCTTATGTGTACCAAAGTGACCAAAGCGACCCCTCTGAGGGATAATTATGGGAACCAGGTTGTAAACTTTTGTGTACCATGTTGTCCTATGAGTAAATTCTGTATAAAAGGAGCAACTCCACAGAACCAATTTGAAGCAGTCTCCCCAAGTTGCACGTGTTGTACTTGTTGTGACTTCTGTGTTCCCTGCAGTAATAAACCTTGAATCTTTGACGCCGAAGGAAGTGTCCCGTGTCTCTGTAGTTTGTGCGCCGAAACAGGTATTCCATGAAGGTTATAGGTGTTGTTCCCTGGCACCGCTGGTACTGTTAAAAGTCCAGTCCTTCAGTTGGCGCCCAACGTGGGGCGACTTCAGCGGTACCGGTCCGGTCCAAAGCCTGATGATCGTGAGGAACTTCGTGTGAAATCTCCGAGGGAAGGTGCACCCCGCTTCATCGATCCTGTTGTCGAAATAAGTGGCCCGAAGTTTTTCCCTGCGAAGATTCCCGCCTCCTGACGGCTGCGACGGACCGATGCCCTGACTGTCGACCTGTCTTCGACGCCCGGCGTAGACCTTATGTACAAGCGAGACGATAGACGGGCCTTCCTGGTGACGCCATTGAAGTTCTGAGTTAAGTATTTGTGGGTCGCTCCCAGTCCTTAGTGGTTGTTCTAGCTTTTGAAAGCTTTGTGGTTAGCCTTTAAGGCTTTGTGGTAATAGCTCACTGAGCTTTGTAATAGCCTCCTCAGGCTTTGTGGTTAGCTCTCCGAGCTTTGTGATAGCCTTAAGGCTTTGTTGTATTGCATGGTTCCATTGCATTTGTGGTTCTTAGTATTGGTTCTTAGTATTATTTGACAGTTGCAATTGCCAAAAACCGAGGGTTTTGACTTACACGAGGTTTTATTGCTTCGGTAATCCTTGAAGTTTGATACTAGGTTAGTGTGCACGATGCCTAGCCATAGTGATTTGTTTCGTATTTTCAAATGTTGCGCAATGGATTCCCGGTTGGAGGACTCATGTCCGATACCTCCAGTTGGAACTCCGATACATGATCTTTATAGTCGACATGGTGTGGGTCCTATAATCTATAATGATTACTGGGTCCGCTATACAAAGAAAGACGGTGACCTTAGATGGCCATCACACGGAACTTTCGAACTTTCGATTTTAGATAATCTTGAGGCTAAATTATTTTTAAAGAAAGCTAGGCCAGCTATGTTTGATTCCTTTCGGATATGGCGTAAAGAGGCCAAGCAGAAAGAAATCAAACAACTTAAAAAGGATAAAAAGCAAGAGTTTGTTCCGATAATGCAAGCTATAAAAGAATGTAGACAAGACAAAGAAGAAAAAGACATGGAAATCGCTACTAGATTGCATCACATGAAAATAGATAAATGTTACCCAGTTTTACCGAATAATCTAGAAAAGAAAGAAGAAGATTTGAAGGAGGATTCCTTGTTATCATATTTGATGAAATCACCACCTCCTTATGTACAGGGTGCTACTGCTCCTGTAGTTGCTCCTGTAGTACCTCCTGTTGTTCCTCTTGTTGCTCCAGCGGCTGCGGGCCAGCCCGCTGTTAACCCTACGTTTGTTTCACCACCTGTTCTTGTTCCTACTGCTCCTGTACCTGTACCTTCGCAGACTGTTGTTTCTGCTACTCCAACTATCTTGTCCGTTCCTACTATGCCCTCCTTCACCTCCAGTGTTGTCGCCCCTGTTTTTCTTTCTCCTTCTGTTCGTAAGCGTGTTCCTAACTCTGTTGCTACCCTTTATTCACCTCTTTCTGGTCCGTTATTTTCGTCTGATTCATCTGAAACTCCTCAGAGACGGAGTCAGATCCCTAGTGGTAGGGAGAAAGAGACGTTAGTAACGATGGCACATAGGTGGATAAGACATCCTGCTAATTACACTCCACGTGTAGTCTTTGATACGTTTTCTCAGTTTAATGAGCCTACGCAGAGATTCGTATTTGAGGAGATGTGTAACTTTTTGAGAGAAGAGTGGTACAATGATGATGTAGATAATGTACCATCCGACATAATTGAACTTCAGAGTCACTTTTCGAACGGTATGATTATAGGAGACGATGTACGACGTGCAGTGGAACGCTTATTAGCATTCAGATCCACAACACATTCTCAGGAGTCATTGGATGATACCACTGAGAATTGGAAAGCGGTTCCTGGTCAGTATCCTATGAGAGAGGTTCCGCCACTGTGGGTGCCTGGAGATCCGCAAGCTAACCCTGCGGTGCTACCGCATTTTCGAAGGGTGTGGATACATCTTCCATGGAAACGATCGGAAGTTTTGCAAGTGAAGCAATCCTTACCCGATCCGCGTAAAAATCCGGCTGGTTATTATAAGGAGTTATCACAACTGGTGGAAGCTTCTATTATGAATATTGCCGACATCGACATGTTGTTTGGCAATGTTGTACCGCAACCAGTTTGGGCTAAAATTCGTCAAGCCAATCACGCAGCTGAATTAGGGGGTGATTGGGCTGCACTGCTAGCAGCTGATGCATTACAAGTCGGTGGGGCTAAACCTGAACAGTTGATCTTGGATTTGCCTCAGAAAATCATTACGCTCATGAAAACTCTCATGCCAGCGATGAAGGTGAACTGGGATAAGTTATCAGCTTGTAAACAGAAGAAAGACGAGAGTGTCTCAGATTTCTTTACAAGGTTTGAGGAAGCGTTTGTCGACCACAGCGGCCAGGACATGGGCGCTGAGGGAGGCCAGCGGTTATTCGTTGACAAATTCGTGTTGAATTTGTTGCCTGAATTAAGCAACAAATTGAAGAATTCAGAAAGTGCGTGGGCAGTTTCAACCCCTGCGCAAATACTAGCAACGGCCCAGTATTATGAGAATAGGGAAAAGGAAGAAAGTGATCGTGTAGAAAAGAAAACTAAGGAGCTCAAAACAAAGGTTTTGCTGCAGCAAGCATACCCTCCACGATCAAACCAAAATGATTCGCAACAGCAGTATCGACCACGAGCACAGCTCGATAGGACACAGCCGCGCTCTGACAACTTTGATTCCAGATCTTCACTTGGGTATAATCAGTGCGCATATTGTAGGAAAGAGGGACACCTAAAATATGATTGTCTTGCTTTACGGGACCGTCTGAATGGTGTGTCAGCACGAGGAAACCGTGGTGGTGGTCCCCAACAGGCACCACGTGGTAGAGGTCGTGGTTCATCCCACAATCAGAGTGATCGTTATCAAAATCAATCAGACGCAAATAATTGTTTTGACCAGCGAAATGCGGGGTCAGTTCGATCCGCACAGTATAATGTTGATGATTATTATGTAGACCACGAGACTGTTGTAAATGACCACTACTAGGATAGCCAACGACAAAGAGAGGGAGTAGTGTCAGTTCCGGTCGATCAGAGTGGGCCTTACGTTGTAGTGACTACATCAGGTGTAGTTGAGCCTTTTCTGTTAGACACTGGTGCGACAAAAAGTTCCATCATGCATTCGAAACTCCCTGGCACACCTTTGTCTGGCTTAACGAATGTTTCCGTTGGATTCTCTGGCGCCCCTGTTAGTAACCCAGTCTCTAGTCCTTTGCCTCTTATGATTGGACCTCGGGAGCTAACAGCTCCACTGATTCTATCTACAGGTTGTGGTGAAAATCTTTTGGGCCTGGATTTGTTGAAACGATTATATGCAACATTGTATTGTTCCCCCGAAGGAGTGGAGCTTACATTGGGACGGAGAGTGATCTCTCCCATGTATTTATCGGTTGATAAATTCCCACCGGAATTAAGTTCCCTCCCTGCGTCCTTATGGGCCACAGGTCCCAATGACGTGGGCCTGTTAGACATTCCACCCTATGTGATTCAATTGAAACCAAATGCGCGATTACCGCGTTTACCTCAATATCGTATTTCTCTTGAGGGCGAACGAGCGCTGTTAGCAATCGTTCATGATCTCATTGGAAAAGGTGTTGTTGAAGAAACTCGTGGAAACGTGTGCAATAGCCCTGTATTGCCGATTCTGAAACGAACTGACCCAACTAAACCTCCTGTGTATCGTTTTGTTATAGATTTACGAGAGGTAAACAAAATAGTGGTTCCGCAATTTCCTGTGGTTCCCGACATTACGGCCTTACTAACAATGATTCCGGCATCTGCCTCCTGGTTCACAGTGATCGATCTAAAGAATGCTTTCTTTAGCATCCCGATTGCAGAGGAAAGCAGAGACCTATTCGGATTTTCATTAGGAGGTCGCAGTTTTAGGCTAAAACGCGCTCCACAGGGCTACTGTGAGAGTCCGTCAATCTACAGCCAAACACTTAAAGGTCAGCTTGATGCCTTTGTATTACCTAAAGGTGCAGCTTTGCTTCAATACGTTGACGATCTTTTAGTGGCAGCTGATACAGAAGTTATTTGCAAAACGGCTACAGTATCATTATTGCACTATCTACATGACTTACACCGCAAGGTATCGCCTTCAAAGCTACAGTATTGTTGTCAAGAAGTTACCTATCTAGGTCACTTATTGTCAAAAGAAGGGAGAAGGTTGACCCCAGAGAGAATTGCAGCAATTTCCCGAATGACTGTGCCAAAAACCCAGAGAGATGTTCGCGCCTTTTTAGGTATTACGTCCTACTGCAGACAATGGATTCCAAATTTTTCATTGTTGGCGAAACCATTGATAGCCCTTACGTGCAAGGATGTTTCATCCCCAGTACCTTGGTCTGAAGAATGTCAGAAAAGTTTTTCTGAATTGCGTGATGCGTTGTGTTCGGCTCCTGTGTTGGGCACTCCTGACTACAGTAAGCCGTTTACACTATACGTTCACGAGAGGGATGGTTGTGCGTTGAGTGTTTTGACACAATCTTTTGGTGGTAAGCAACGCCCATGTGCCTACTTTTCTTCGACTTTAGACCCAGTAGCAAGAGCCTTGCCAAGTTGCTTAAGGGCAACAGCGGCAGCTGCGGCGTCCATTCGACAGTCCGCAGGTCTAGTCATGGATAATATGCTCACGGTAATGGTTCCGCATGCAGTCGACACTCTATTGAACCGAACGAAAACTCAACATCTGACAAGTGCAAGATTGTCTGGATATGAGTTGACGTTGCTGGCCAGTCACATACGGATAAAACGATGTAATGTGTTGAATCCAGCAACATTGCTGCCGATCGACACAGAATCAAGTGATGAAGCAGTACATGACTGCTATCTCAGAACTGAAGAGGAAACCAAGGGTCGCATTGACCTAAAAGATACTCCATTGACAGATCCCGATGGTACTTTATATGTGGATGGTTCTTGTTTCAAGTTGCCGAATGGTGATGTGACAACTGCGTATGCTGTAGTTACATTGAGAACGATTGTGGAAAACGCAAGGTTAAGTCAGAATTCGGCTCAGGCTGCTGAGTTAATTGCTTTGACGAGAGCGTGTGTGTTGTCTAAAGATAAACGGGTGAATGTGTTTACAGATAGCCAGTATGCGTTTGGTGTGGCACATAGTTTTGGACGACTGTGGAGAGAGAGAGGATTCCTTACGTCACATGGTACGAAGATTCAACATGGCCAGCTTGTAAATGATCTTTTGGATGCACTTACGTTGCCTAAGCAAGTGGCGATTGTTAAATGTAGTGCGCATCGTAAGGTGACGGATGATGTTGGTCGTGGTAATGCGTTTGCGGATGAGACTGCTAAGGAGACTGCCCGGAACCTTAGCACTCGAATGTATGTGACGAGTTCGGTTAGGTGGCCTGCAGAATCAAGTATGTGTGAAAACACTATCGAAAGTGTGAAAGCAATTCAGAATGAGGCCACCGAGACTGAAAAGACGAAGTGGAAAGAAAGTACGGGAAAGTTGGATGCGAATGGTTGTTGGATTGACTTATCGGAACAGAAAAGATGGATGTTGCCTGATGCGTATGTGCTGGCTGTTGTGACTATGGCCCATGGGTTAGCACATATTAGCGCGAAAGGTATCTGTAAATTGCTGTTTCCTGTGTGGAAGAATGATGGTATTACGAAATGTGCTGAACGCTTGGTTAAGAATTGTATGGTATGTATGTTGTACAATCCTGGTAAGGGAACCCCAACTCCTCCTGGTAGTTTTGCTCCCCCTTCATGTCCCTTTGAAGTGATCCAATTGGACTTCATCCATATGGAGCGATGCAATAACTTGAAATACGTTTTAGTTGTTGTTTGCGCATTCTCCCGATGGATTGAGGCCTATCCTCTCAAAGACAATACTGCTTTGTCCACTGCGAAAATCCTACTGAAGGAATACTTTCCTCGGTATGGAATGCCTAGAATTGTGTGGTCAGACAACGGAAGTGAGTTTGTGGGGAGTGTGATGAAGAGTGTGTGCAAGGGCCTTGGAATTAATCAGAAATTCCATAGTGCCAATCATCCTCAGTCAGCTGGTTTGGTTGAAGGGTACAATGGCACTCTTAAACTAAAACTAGCAAAGATTCAGGCTACGACAGGTCTTTCATGGCCTGACGCTTTACCCTTAGCATTACTGTCAACAAGGGCAACTGTACACTCCCGAGTAGGGCTCAGTCCCTATGAAATAGTGTTCGGTCGTCCTGCCAATGTTTGGGGGGTCCCTAGACCGGGTGCCTTTTGTGATCTTGAGTATCCAATGTTGATCGATTATCTTTATGACTTGACTGCTAAACTGAGGTTAATTCACCAACAGGTTCACGAAGCATTGCCGACGCAGACGGAGGGTCCAGGCCACCAGCTCCAGCCCGGAGATTGGGTGGTAACGCGAAATTTTTCGCGCAAGAACAATTTGGATCCCAGGTTCACTGGACCCTATCAGGTCCTCCTTGCCACGAGAACTGCAGTTCGTCTCGAGGGGCGGAAAAATTGGGTGCATGCCACCCATACCAAGAAAGTCCCCATTCCGTTGCCAGCAGACTCGTGGGTGAGGAAAGGCAGTGCATTAACTGAAACCGAAAGATTGTCAGCATTTGTACCTTTCAGCGACGCACAACCTGTCGGAGAATCCTCAGTGCAGCAAAAAGGCATTGTTGAACACTTGACATCAGAAGACTCAAGACCAAAACATTCAGCTGATCAAAAGGGCGTTGTCCCTTCGACGAATCTTTTGTTTAACGAACAGACACGTCCTGGGAAAACCCGATATTTTTTGAGATCCAGCACTAAAGACTAATAAAAAAACCCGTTCTGTCCCTTGACAAGTGCATTATCCCGTTTTCCATGATCAGTTTGAACACTCATACTATTGTAATTATTCTGTACATATTCATTGAGCTTCGTTCCTTACACTTTTTGTTTCCACAGCTGAGAGACATTTGTTTTCATATATATATATATTTGTGAAATAAAGGCCGTAGGGCCGCGCGCGTACTTCCTTCTGGTTAGTAGGTCTTGACGCTAGGTTAAAGACCGTCGATTTCTGGGAACTCCTAGGAATTGACTATTGCTACACAGAACGAAGTGCGTCAAGAAACGTTGCGGACGGTCATAGGGAATGGCATTTGCGAAGCTGATGGACTTGGAAAGAGCTCAAGCACAAAGATTCAAGCTGCAGCAACTCAGTCGTACCAAATGTTTTGTGTTTCAAGTATTCGTACTGTTTGTGACTGGTTCTGCGTTATTGGCGGGTGGAGTGTATTACACAATGTCTTACTTCTTACCTTCTACTATACCTACTCCTACCCCTGACCTTAAACTCATCTCCACTGATTCTCCTCATTCTTTTCACATCTTACCTGAACACGAGCAGGCTAGACGTGCAGAATTCCGCAACAATTCCTTTATTCAGCTCCTTCATCAGCATCAGTTAGTGGTTAACACTACTAATTGTTGGGTGTGTGGGTTGATGCCACATACCACGGATAAGGGAATTCCATATCTAGTGTTACCGTATAGCTCCCAAGGGTCTGCTCGAGCATTTCAAACAATGTTTCGAAGCGCACTGGGTTTCCACCCCATTCGAGAACCACGTTCCCCCTACTCTGGTCCTACCTCGTACCAAAAATCTTTGTCTATAGCAATAGAGGATTTAGATAGCGATATCTATGATCCCTCGCTTATCCCTGAAGAAGAGGTACAAGCCTATAAGGTCCTAAGTAGAGGCGAATATAGTGTGTTCACTGGTGAAAAACAGCTTAAAAGCTCGCCTCCGATATGGGTCGTACCCCACATTGGTAATTTTTGTTTAATAGGTCGCGGCCGTAGATCGAAAGCCCGACTTGGAGAGAGTGCTTGCACTGAAAATTATATTTTGCCAATGGTCTCGTCCCCTGTATTTTTGGCTGCCAAGGGTACATACTTTATTTGTCATGATCGTGCGTATGCATGGTTGCCCTCTGACTTCATGGGCTCATGTTTTATCGCAAACTTGTTGCCTCCGACGTTTACTGTAGATGCAGATTATCACAAAACTAGAGTTGTGAGAGGCGTAATTAGCGAAGAGGATACTGCCGGTCAAGAGGCAGGAGACTTTTTCAAGGGTTTCCTCCCATTTTGGGGACCTATGGTTAATAGTAGGAACCTGAGACAGTTGACTCGAGTGGTAGAATCGACAGCTAATATTACTGCCAGTGCCCTTGGTAATATCACCACAGAACTTCAGGCGGATAGACTTATGACGTTACAAAACCGTATGGTTTTAGACGTGATCTTAGCAGATCGAGGTGGGGTATGTAAGGTGATCCATTCGAGCTGCTGTATTTTCATTCCTGATAACGCTCCGACTGTCTATCAAGCCATCTCGAAGTTGCATAAGATCTCCGAATCCATACACGTGGATGTAGGGGATTGGACGCTACTTGGATGGTTTTGGGGCCTGATGTCGACTTGGGGTTGGAAGATTCTGACGATCATTGGAGTCGTTGTAGTGTTCCTGTTCACGTGTTGCCTTTGCGTGCAGTGCGGTCCT
This sequence comes from Lissotriton helveticus, assembly GCF_964261635.1. Classification (NCBI taxonomy): domain Eukaryota; kingdom Metazoa; phylum Chordata; class Amphibia; order Caudata; family Salamandridae; genus Lissotriton; species Lissotriton helveticus. The sequence goes on from NC_136069.1 coordinate 1,216,270,437, forward strand.
GCCTTATGTGGCCTCTGTGCTACAACGTGTATGAGACAGCCACCTGTTACCAAAGGGTCTCGGTTGGACAGAGCTATGCTACAGCAACATCTCGAGGGTCTGATGAATATCGAATATGATTCCGACTAGTGCTTGCCTACATGAGGGCAAAAGGAGCGTCTGAGGTTCCGTGACAATTTTAAGTGATGTTTTCGACTCGCACGAATATGGTCGAGTCTGGTATCTAAGAACCGCAAATGACGAGTTTAGTAAGTATGCGCAGTTTCGCTGTGCTAACTTAAACCGTTCGTTTGATATATGGGTTTTTCATCTGTACCCACGGGTTCCATCTTAGATATGGCATCCATTTTGTCTCTTGCCCTCAAGTAGCCAGCGAACGGACACTGTCCGCTTCGTAACCCTGGGACTCTCAGGATATTTGTGGAAGACACATGTTCTTTGTAAATATCTTTTACGATGAGGGGGATGATACTGTAAGGCAGATGGCCCCGCTCGAGGCTCATCTTGCCGTGCCGGTTTATTGTCTCAGCCGTGCATCTCATTAGGCACGTCCCTTTGATGCCTGTATCTCGTGTTTCCCGATACCTCCCCTTTTACACCCTTTTCGATTTCCCCACTGTCTCCATCTTCCCCTGCACCTGTCTTTGTCCCTATTTCGATCTGTTTTACTGCCGATTGGAATTCACTAATGTTGGGAAGATGAGTTTTTACAGTTGGGAACCGCCAAATGTTTCCGCACTTATGTTCCGGACCTTATGTGTACCAAAGTGACCAAAGCGACCCCTCTGAGGGATAATTATGGGAACCAGGTTGTAAACTTTTGTGTACCATGTTGTCCTATGAGTAAATTCTGTATAAAAGGAGCAACTCCACAGAACCAATTTGAAGCAGTCTCCCCAAGTTGCACGTGTTGTACTTGTTGTGACTTCTGTGTTCCCTGCAGTAATAAACCTTGAATCTTTGACGCCGAAGGAAGTGTCCCGTGTCTCTGTAGTTTGTGCGCCGAAACAGGTATTCCATGAAGGTTATAGGTGTTGTTCCCTGGCACCGCTGGTACTGTTAAAAGTCCAGTCCTTCACCATTACTCACGAATTCACGGACAAACTGGCAAATCATTACACAACCAAAGCAGACACATTGGACTTCTATTCAAAACAAAGGAAAACCAGCAGCAGCAACCCATTTCCAAAAATGCCCTCCAACAGTAGGCTAACCCAGCCTCTCCATTCCTTCAAACAAATATCACTAGGTGAAATTATGGCTCTTGACAAAGCAAGCAGGCCTGTCGGCAGCCCTTCTGTCCCTTGTCCACCACAAATATTCAAGAACATTCTTCTAATTATGTCTGCTGGCACACCAGTAAGAAGACTCATCAATAATTCCTTAACTACTGGAATCTTTCCAGAAGACCTAAAAAAGGCATACATACGTCCATTATTGATTAAAACTAACCTGGACCCACTTGACCTCGGCAACCACGGACCGACTACAAATGGACCTTTACTTGGCAAATTGATAGAAAGAGTAGCATTTGCCAAGATGTCACAATTCATTGAAGATAATTCCATACTTTCCGACTTCCAAACAGGATTCTGCCCATGAAGGGGCACAGAATCTGCCCTCAGTGACATCTGGGTAGACCTTAAAAACATAGTGAACCACAACGGGGTTGCTGCAATACTTCACATGGACCTCTCAGCTGCCTTTGACAAGGCTGACCATGGCACCTCAATCCAAAGACTCTACAAAGCCAGCACGGAGGGGACTGCGCTCGACTGGATCACATCCTACCTTCAAAAATGAACAAAATTAATCTATTCTCCACCTTTCTCATCCAAACTGAACTTCACAAAATCAGAGGTCCCTCAAGACTCTCTATCATCCCACCCATGCTTTTCAACATTTATTTATTATCAACTATCAGCAATGAATTTCAGCTCACATGTTATAACTATGCAAATGACACACAAATTCTCCTTAAACTAGAAAGTCCAAAAGACATTGGAAACTCACAAATCTTCAGTAGCCTCAGAGCCATTGATCAGTAGATGACATGGAGCCATCTCAAATTGAATGCTTCCAAAACGGAAACACTGCCATGTGTTGACTGCAAGAATTATGACCCACTTTGCACCTGGCCTGATGATCTGGGAACACCTCCTAAAACTTCTAAGGCAGAAAGACTCCAATTTATCAATGAATGCCCAAGTGGACAATTTAGCAAGATCAAGTGTCATTACTATGAAAACCCCACCTGGGATTTCCACACAAGATCCAAGCTACTATCTTTCTAAACTTGATTACACCAATGACCTCTACAACGGATCATCCTTATCAACTATGAAAAGAGAACAACAGATTCAGAACTAACCTGCCAGACTACCACATGCAAAGCCACAAGTTTACATCTCCCATGCCTTGAGGGCTCTACATTGGTTACCGGTTGCCACAGATCCACATTTAAGCTGCTAATTATCGCCCATAAAGCAATACAGGGAACAGAACCGTTTTTCAACACTCTGTAACGCAGCTCCGTGGTGCTTACTGGAGGTACCTGTTGGACTAGTTGGTCCCTAGGGGACCTCTGGATTGAAGAGGAATTAATTCCTCAACTTAAAACGCGCCACAGGGCATGTTTGCACACATATCACCTCAAGCCCCGCCCCCTACCTTCACCACTGTGCAAACGCGCCCCGTAGCGCGTTCTAAGTTGGGAGATTAAATCCCCTTGCATACTGGGGGTCAGTGGGGGCCAACTAGCCCACCAGGAGCCTCCAGTATGCGCCAGGGGGCTGCGTTGCAGAGAGGTGTAAAAAGGGGTGTGGCCTCATAAAAATCAGTTTTTTTATCGGCAGCGTACGCGTACCCTACGTGTACCCCGTGATTTAAAAACAAATAATACTTTTTTGGGTCTTGGGGGTCCTTGTGGGACCCCCTGAGAAGGCCTAGGGGGTCAGGGTGTTTCTACCCTGCCCCCTTTTCGCGTTTTTCACGTTACTTTTTCTGTTTTCTTGTGCCTTGGTTCTTCCGAGGCACAAGATGGCTGCCAACACTTCCTGGTTTGCAGTGTTGACAGCCAATTAGCATAAAGCTCGTGCTCGGGAAGGTACGCGTACCGTACTTCGGCTATAGATATAGTGGAGAAGTGTGGCTCACTGGTTAGAGGAGGCAGACCTGGAAGCAGAGGTCAGCCCGGGACCAGGGTTCAATTCCCGGCTCGGCGGGGTCTTGAGTCCTAAAATGTCCATGGACTCGACAATTCTCGCTCCGGTGCCCACTCGATTCACGGGTTCACACTCTGCGACTCTGGGCAATAGCTTGCTTAATCTCCACAACGGCCCCTCGCGGCGGGATGCCTGGCTTTCACCTTGCGGATACCCTGCCGGGGTTATCTCACAGGGGAATACCAGGACGGGTTCCCTAAGCAAGCGCTTAGAAACCGCTTGGTGATTTGCGCTATATAAATTCCTGTACATTTACATTTACATATATCTATGATTTTACTTTTGATTTTCTCAGGAACTACTGAACGGATTTACACCATTTAACAAAAAGCACAATCTACGAACCAAACTCTACCTTTTTGCCAAATTTGGTGTAATTCCGTTCAGCAGTGCGGGATGTTGCCGTGTCTAAAGTACCCTATGGAAAATTGCATGGGGAAAACACATTTTGGGACCCCAATTTTTTCTCAGCCTCCGTTTCACGAATCACCCCGAAACTTGTTCTCCCCTGCTATACCTACACAGATGACACACTGATACTTGGAGGCAAACTCAGAGGAATGAAGTGCCTGAATGGGGCACAGTGTTGAGTTATGGGAACTTGTCCTTAAATCCAACTATTATGCACAACAAACAGGCCAGCTTCATAATTTGTCCTGAAGGAAGAGTTAGTACAAAAACGAATGGTACAGCCCGATACCTCCACAGTGTTCTGGTGACATTCATAGACACCTCAAAAGGGAATCCCCAGAGGATGTTTTAGTTATTGTTTGCAGTGCCTTAAATATGCACTTTTTAAAATGTTTTTTAAAAAATTTGTATTGAATAACTTGGTACAATTTATGAAATTGATTGCACTATAGGGAGTAACTGTTTTTTTTGTACTTATATTATGGTTCTTATCTCTTTATTTATTATATTTTTTGCATATGGACCTCTTAGGAGATCAAAATCTTAAAATGCAGACACGTGCATGTTTACACATCATCACACTTTTTTTTAAAGATGTTTAGCATTCGCAAACAAGCATTTTATTCTGTTTGATGAGGTCAAACATCATCGGTAAAAAGCACTGGCAGAGCTAATAGGACTTAAACAGTAAAACCAAAAGGTAAAGGACTACAGGCTTTGACAATGCCTGTTGTATATTATCACCATACAGCACAAGCTTTCTACATATGGAGAGACACTAAAGAACTTGAGAAGCATTAAGAAATCAAAGTTAAACTGCAAAGGAGTAACTGGAATAGCTCTGGCTCTATTTTCTTAAAATTTTGTATTTTTAAGGCCTCACCCTCAGAGGGCTTTATTAGCCTGTGGTCGAAGACCTATTGTGTACAGTGTACATACATATGGCATCTGGGTTGCCCCATGGCAGTAGTCTTGCTCAGTTCAGACTCTGATATTCATTCAATTGAATTGCAGTCAGTTTCTCGTGTGGACTTCCCAGTTGAGTATTGCTTTCCTACCAATTTTTATTGGTGCAAATGTGTACTCTTCCATGTGTGATGTCAGAGACTTTGTTCACTTTGATTTTACTGCCGTCATTTGTTTTCCATCGCTTGATGGGAGCAGAACTAGGAAACGGTTTTAGGAACTCCAGGCCTGTGTTTCCTAACTGCTAATTCTCATTGCTCGCCTTGGTGCTCTTGCTTCCTCCTTTTTCTGAAGCACCCATTGACTCTGTGCTTTCTCTCCACACATCCCACTTGTCGGGTGCTCTCCCAGCTCTCTTCCTCATCCGTGTTTTTTAAATGTGAGCTGGTAGCTCTCCTCACACTGCAACTGACTGGTCACTTGCATTAATGCATATGGCATCCCATGCAACCTTTAATTTTATTTTACCATTCCAAAAAGTGTGCAAAAGAAACAATTAATTGACGGAATGCTGGGCAATGCAAACATTCACCCCCAGTCACAAGGATCTGCGTTAAATCCATCATTCTCTTGCTCACCACACCACCTCAGTTTGGACTTAGCCATTTGCAAATCAGTCTTGACCCTTTTCCTTGTGGGAACAGTCCAGCCCGAACTGCCCAGCCAGGCCCTCCCTGGACCAGAAACAAGCATCCTGGGACTGGTTTCAGGACATCACCCTTCATCAGCCAGGCTAGCTTGAATCCTGTGGTGTGGTGAGCATGGTACCCACCTCTGGGCATACCCTTCCCACTTAGGGCGAAATATGCAAAAGAAACAATTGATGGATGGAATGCTAGACAATGCAAACATTCACCTTTGTCACAAGGATCTTGGTTAAATCCATCATTCTTTTGCTCACCACCCCAGCTTGGACCCAGCCATATGCAAATCAGTCTTGACGCTGTTCCTTGTGGGAACACTCCAGTCCGAGTGGGATAGGTATGCCAAGACGTGGGTCCCTGATTTGCATATGGCTGGGTCCAAAATGGGTTGGCGTAGTGGGCAAAAGAACGATGGATTTAACCCAGATCTATTGACTGGAAAGAATGTTTGCATTGTCAGCATTCCGTCCATCTTTTGTTAGCTGTAACACTTTTCTCCCTAAGTGGGATGGGTGTGCCCAGACGTGGGTCCCTTGCTCACTGTGCCACTGGATTCAAGCTAGCCTGGCTAAAGAAGGGTGACATACCCTAAAACCGGTCCCAGAATGCTTGTCTCCGGTCCAGGGAGGACCTGGCCTGGCAGTTCGGTCTGGACTGTTTCCATGGGGCACAGGGTCAAGACTGATTTGCACATGGCTGGGTCCAAACTGGGGTGGCGTAGTGGGCAAAAGAACGATGGACTAATCCCAGATCTTTTGACTGGAGGAGAATGTTTGCATTGTCAGCATTCTGTCCATCATTTTTTTGCTGTAACACCTTTCGCCCTAAGTGGGATGAGTATGCCCAGACGTGAGTCCCTTGATCACTGTGCCACTGGATTTAAGCTAGCCTGGCTGAAGAAGGGCGACATACCCTGAAACTGGTCCCAGGATGCTTGTTTCCGGTCCAGGCATGACCCGGCCTGGCAGTTCAGTCTGGACTATTCCAATGGGGCACAGGGTCAAGGCTGATTTGCATATGGCTGGGTCCAAACTGGGGTGGCGTAGTGGGCAAAGGAACAATTAATTTAACCCAGATCTTTTGACTGGGGGAGAATGTTTGCATTGTCAGCACTCCGTCCATCATTTGTTTGGTGTAACACTTTTCGCCCTAAGTGGGATGGGTATGCCCAGACGTGGGTCCCTTGCTCACTGTGCCACTGGATTCAAGCTAGGCTGGCTGAAGAAGGGTGACATACCCTGAAACTGGTCCCAGGATGCTTACTTCTGGTACAGGGAGGACCTGGCCTGGCAGTTGGGTCTGGACTTTTCCCATGGGGCACAGGGTCAAGACTGATTTGCATATGGCTGGGTCCAAACTGGGGTGGCGTAGTGGGTAAAATAACAATAGATTTAACCCAGATCTTTTGACTCGGGGAGAATGTTTGCATTGTCAGCATTCTGTCCATCATTTTTTTGCTGTAACACTTTTTGCCCTAATTGGGATGGGTATGCCCAGATGTGGGTCCCTTGCTCACTGTGCCACTGGATTCGAGCTAGCCTGGCTGAACAAGGGTGACATACCCTGAAACAGGTCCAAGGATGCATCTTTCTGGTCCAGGGAGGACCTGGCCTGGCAATTCATTCTGGACTGCTCCCATGGGGCACAGGGTCAATACTGAATTGCATATGGCTGGGTCCAAACTGGGGTGGCGTAGTGGGCAAAAGAACAATGGATTTAACCCAGATCTTTTGACTGGGGAGAATGTTTGCATTGTCAGCATTCCGTCCATCATATGTTGCTGTAACACTTTTCGCCCTAAGTGGGATGGGTATGCCCAGATGTGGGTCCCTTGCTCACTGTGCCACTGGATTCAAGCTAGCCTGGCTGAAGAAGGGTGACATTCCCTGAAACCGGTTCCAGGATGCTTGTTTGCGGTCCAGGGAGGACCTGGCCTGGCAGTTGGATCTGGACTGTTCCCACGAGGGACAGGGTCAAGACTGATTTGCATATGGCTGGATCTAAACTGGGGTGGCGTAGTGGGCAAAAGAACAATGGATTTAACCCAGATCTTTTGACTGGGGGAGAATGTTTGCATTGTCAGCATTCCATCCATCATTTGTTTGCTGTAACACTTTTCGCCCTAAGTGGGATGAGTGTGCCCAGACGTGGGTCCCTTGCTCACTGTGCCACGGGACTCAAGCTAGCCTGACTGAAGAAGGGTGACATACCCTGATACCGATCCCAGGATGCTTGTTTCGAGTCCAGGGAGGACCTGGCCTGGCAGTTCGGTCTGGACTGTTCCCATGGGGCACAGGGCAAGACTGATTTCCATATGGCTGGGTCCAAACTGTGGTGGCGTAGTGGGCAAAAGAACAATGGATTTAACCCAGATCTTTTGACTGGGGGAGAATGTTTGCATTTCCAGCATTCCGTCCATCATTTGCTTGCTGTAATTTCAAAAATTGTGTCAACAATCTTGGAGTGGTTAATTAATAATAAATTATAAAAAAATAATTGCAAAATGGAGGAACATGCACCAGGAAATCTCTTGGAATTATTTTTGTTAATAGTTTGACAAAAAACATACCAACATGGTCGCCGATACGTATACAAGCATGCAGATGTATGGGCAACCATCTTAGAATGTTTTTTTCTATGATGTGTGGCACAGCAGAGAAGAATTAGCAAAACCAATATCTCTGTCATCGCAATTTAAAGGTGTATCCTATTGGCTTTGTCAATGCTTGTTTTGTAAGGTATCCAATTCTGAAAATATAAGAATACAGTTATTACAGTGTGGCTAATTTTGTTAATGTGTGGCTAAAATTGTTAAAGGGACTTTCTCCACAGTGTGTTTCAAATCTGAATCTGAAGGAAAGCAGCTTGAAGGAGAGGTTTTTAAATTTTATACAGAAATGATTGCACTGGACGAGATTATTATATTCTAGGCATCAAAGAATGATATTTTAAGAATCAGCTGAAGAATCGATAGTTGAACACCAGGTTCTCTATGGTCTTTGGCTGAAAGAGCATGGTAGACCACCTCAAAAAGATGAAAAGCAATTAATGGTTAACAATCCTGAAAGCACGTTTCAGACAATCGATAGTAAAATTAATACGTCTGGTTTTAGTAAGCTAGTGCAAAGGTAATTTTTTTTATATTTTACAAAATAAATAGATGGAAAAAACAAAAACCGAATGTTGTCTAAATGCGATGGCCATATTGTTCCAATAAAAAGGTCGGATTGAAAAAAAAATAGTATCACATGTAATTGTACATAACCCTACAGGTGCTTCTTAACAAGTATGTGTACTTAGAAGAGGTACCGAAACTAAGCAAAGAAATGGGAGCCATTGGATTAGAATTACGGTAACCTGAAAACAAAGTTCAAACACAAGGATCACAAAAAAAAGGACAAAGTAAACATGTATAAACGTTAAACAAATCTATGAATCAATTACTTTATCACGCCAGAAAGCCTTTTTATTGTACTAGAAATACATGATGGCATAGGCAAGAATATTGAAATCGAATATTATTGAGAGACTTACGTTGATGTAATGATGTATCCTTTCTACAGAGGTGAACCTGGCCTCTGACTCTGATGCTAAACGAACTGTAAACTGAAAAAGTCCTGTGAGCTGAAAGGAAAACATATTTCTTATATAAAGTTTGCCAAATACTTGAACAGAAACACATGTAACTTGTCCAAATGCTTCTGGAATCAAGAGCTAAGCTCCTCATTCGGCCTGATCTTGAGTTGGACAATAGTGTAACAAAGTAACATCCTCTAATTTCCACCAGAGTTCTAAATTCGGAAGATAGTGGACGACATGATCAGTATGGTGGATGGAATTAACAGTGTACTCTCCTCCCACATATAAGCACATCTTGCAGAAAGGAGAGGAGCTTACATTAACCCCTACTGTAAATTAATGTATTGCATCCAAATATTTAGACTTTTGTAAAGCTTGACCAAAACTTTAATGCTCCTAAATTCAGAAACATAACTTGAAGAAAGCAATCAGAGGCTCCATTCTTTTATTGCGAAGGTCGATAAGTTACACAAACTATAGGATTCTGACTGCACACTCAAAATGAACAGTGATCAAATGAATTGTGTTACATCTAGTATGAGAGCAGCTCACGCTATGCATAAGAAAGAGTGCAGGCCACGCTATGCATATCAAAGAGCATATATAACTGGTAACAGGTAATAAGGGCCAATATTGTCACTGAGGGGTTCTGGTGACATCATATCCATGAGGTTTAATGTAGTTTTCTTTTTTCCTCTGTGTTGATTTTGTGGTAATTAGCTTGAAAAGGAGTTGTGAGTGCAATACTGGACCGAACTGTTTGTATACATTAAAAATAAAGACACCAGTACTTAATTACGCAGTTAATAAGCAAGTATTTTAGAAAAACACACACCCTGTGCCTTGTAAAAAAAACACATGCTGTCTGTAGAATTGAGATTGGTGAAGCTCGTCTTTTCAAGGTAAAGCTAACAACGGGAAATATTGCACTAATTCCTGTGAAATATAGATTATTACATCACCATAATGTGAGCCCCCAAATCACTCCGCAGAGCTTTACCATTTTAGGGGTACTAGGTCAAAGCTGCAAGGAGGACCAAGTTATGTGGCAAGGATTTTATAATTATGCAGCACAAATTGCAAATTATGCACCAAGGGGTTCTCAATAAACCCATCAATGGCAATACTGGACCATATCATATGAATACTCATTTTATATTATTTACACACACACACACACACACACATATATATATATATATATATATATATTACCTACTGGCGGTCGCCAGTAGGTATATATAGTTAGGATTTTTTCTCGATGGGATTTTTGAAAATTCTATGTCTAATAACTTTGGCGTTTGTGGACGGAATTGGCTGAAATTTTCAGGAAAATGGCACATTTTGTTTCTGAGCAGCCCTTGAAAATTTGGGGGGGGTTCGTCAAGGGGGGGGCCGAGAAAAAAGGGGGGTCCCAAAACGTGTTTTAACATTGAGTTTTCCATAGGGCGGTTGGCCTCACTTTTAGCCCGAACGGCTGAATGGATTTGCACGAAACTTGGCAAAATTGTAGGGACTGGTAGCCCGATGTGCCTTTGCTAGGTCTCAATATATGTGCTCCAGTGGATTTTGAGAAATTAACGTTCAAAAAAAGATATATATCTGTAACAGCGGACCGGGCAGCGCTCCGGTTCGCGGACTTTTTGCGGTACGGAGCTTTGTGAAGCGAAGCTGATTGGTTCTCCGGCGTCTGTGAACATTCCAAACAGTCCGTAGCGGCCGCCATCTTGTCTCTCGGTAGGATCGAGAGACAAGAGGAGGCCAAAGCGAAGGGGCAAATGACCATAAGGGGGCATAGTAGATCCTCGCTGACCCCCTAGGTTTGATGTGGAGGTTTTAAAAGGGTCCCGCGGGGCAAAAAAAAATAATAATAATAATAATCGAACGGCTGAATGGATTTGCACGAAACTTGGTAAAATATTAGGGACTGGTAGCCCGATGTGCCTTTGCTAGGTCTCAATATATGTGCTCCAGTGGATTTTGAGAAATTAACGTTAAAAAAAAGATATATATCTGTAACAGCGCTCCGCTTCGCGTAACGGAGGTTTGCGAAGCTGATTGGTTCTCCGGCGTCTGTAAACATTGCAAACAGTCCGTAGCGGCCGCCATCTTGTCTCTCGGTAGGATCGAGAGACAAGAGGATCCCAAAGCGAAGGGGCAAATGACCATAAGGGGGCATAGTAGATCCTCCTTGACCTCTTAGGTTTGATGTGGAGGTTTTAAAAGGGCCCCGCGGGGCAAAAAAATAAATAATAATAATAATCGAACGGCTGAATGGATTTGCACGAAACTTGGCAAAATTGTAGGGACTGGTAGCTCGATGTGCCTTTGCTAGGTCTCAATATATGTGCTTCAGTGGATTTTGAGAAATTAACGTTCAAAAACAAGATATATATCTGTAACAGCGCTCCGCTTCGCGGAGATAAAATTATATCTGTATTACCTAGCTGTTGCTAACACCAGTTAGCGACGGCTAGTAGGAGATAGCGACCATCTTGGGCCCCACTTTGCATGTGAGTGATATTTATCACTAATGACATGCAAAGTGGGCATGCCAAGATGTTAGCGACTGGAAACAGTCGCTAACATCGCTATCTCCTATTATCAACTTTTGGAAATATTCGCGATAAGCGCGAATATCTCCAAAAGCTAGCACCTGCCCTGAGCAGTTCTTAGCCATGTTATCCAATGGGAGGTGGATAACATGGCTAAGAGCATTAGCTCGGTAATGCATGAATATCGCTGAGTTTTCAGCGATATTAATGCATTGCGGTCGTTTTTTATCGTATTTGCGATAAACCTTGATAATAGCAAGGTTTATCTGCGATAATTTCTGACGATGCTTAGCGGTAAAAAAATCGTTGCTAAGCATCGTTAGGGATAAATATCGCTTAACTTTGGTAATATGCCCCAACGTCTGTTAACGTTCGATTCGAAGGAAATCAGGAAGTGTTGAAAAACATTGTCTGCGCCATCTTGTCTTTTTTCAAATGCCACACTTTTGTCGTGCACGGCAGCCATTTTAGATGCCTTGACCAGACCCACTCTGTGCACGCTGTCGATCCTTAGCATGGCTCCCCACCCTCGCAAGCATCTCCCCCAGGCAGTGGTCACCCCCGCTCTCTGTCTTATGCATGGGTAATAAACCTCCCCCCATCTGCGCTGCTCTTCCCTGAGAATCACACCCTGTGCCCGCCCGACACCTCCCTTTCGCCCTATTCACTACCGCACCCTCTGACACTCCTTTTCCTCTGTGTCCGATTGTCCAGGCCGGTCCTAGGGTATCAGCTAGCCCTGCAGATGTAGTTTATGGCCCCAGCTGTAAAGAATCACCCCTCTTCAAAGGAGTTATAGTAGATCAAGGCCCACACTCAATGAGATCCGTCACAGCAGACGCGTTCCTATTATCTGAAAACCATCCTGTATTGTGATTGGGGAGGGGACCGAGCCTGAAGCGGAAGATTCCAGGGATGACTCTTTGTACATCAAAGATTTTACAATTATGTGTCACATTAAAAATATATAGCACTCCGACAAAGTAGTAAGATTATAAAACTTTAATAACTTATAAATATATACAAGAAAACAAAAACAGTAATAACATATAAACATTTTTAGGGAAAAACAACGAAGTAGCGGTCGGCTGTGCGAATAGTCCCAACGCAGCACAACGTCCAGATTTCCGGCGTGGGGCGTCGCGGGGGGTGGGTCATCAGTAGCAAACTGTTGTGCGAATAGTTCCAAGGCAGCAGAACGATGGCACCAAGGTGATGTCCAGTAAGTTGCCGCACTGGTTTTGGTATCCTACAATGCTGCTCCGAATAACGGCGTGGGGCGCCCCGGGGGAGGCGACGTGAACGGGCCTCTCCAGGTGGAGTGTCATCTGTTGTAGTGGGGCACCCCTTTACCGTTTCAGTTGCCATTCCGTCCGTTTTTGGTCCACTGTGTCAAAAGCCGCAATTCAGCTGAGTTGCGCCCACTCTTGCGGTGCAGCGATAGGCGGCTGTCACAGGACTCTCAAAATGGCGGCAGGCTGTTTCCTTTTTGGGCCTGGTCCACTGAAATGGCCCTGGGACACCTTGGAAATCGGACGCTTGCTGCTAGGTCTTGGACCCCATTCTCGAAAGCGTCCCCTCCGCCTTGAGGATTCATCAAAAGTTTTGGGGGCCCCCGACTCCTGTAGGCTTCTGGTGGGGAGCGGTTGCCATGATTGCTCGCGGAATGACCACGACGGAGCTACGAGATGGTGGTGCTCTCCTGCTGACGCCAGCTTCAGTCTGAAACAACCAGAAACAAGGTGGGGCTTTCATCGTTTGGGGAAAAAAAAAAGTTTTCATCCAATGAAAAGTGTTGTTTTTAGGTCATATGATCAAGCCTTCCATCATTAGGAAACCAAAAGTAAAATGAACCAATGAAAAGTTTTATAAACAAGTCACATGACCTGTTATGCGGCATAGGGTATAAAATGCGGAGAAAATACGTTGGCACGTGAGGCGGCGTCAGTAGCGGACCGATGTGCGAATAGGCCGAAGGCAATACAACGCGCCAAGATCCGGATGGCACCGAGGTGGTGTCCAGCAAGTTGCAGCACTGATGTGGCCATCCTACAATGCTGAAAGTCGGCGTGGGGCGCCCCGTTGGCCTGTGAGTTTGCATCAGTAGCGGACCGATGTGCGAATAGGCCGAAGGCAGCACAACGCGCCAAGATCCGGAAGGCACCGAGGTGGTGTCTAGTAAGTTGCCGCACTGGTGTGGCCATCCTACAATGTTGAAAGTCGGCGTGGGGCGCCCCGTTGGCCTGTGAGATGGCGGCAGTAGCGGACCGATGTGCGAATGGGGCCAAAGGCAGCGCAACAATATTTTCGGAATAGAAGACACCACAAGGCGCTGAGATGCCAAGATCCGGATGGCACCGAGGTGGTGTCTAGCAAGTTGTGGCACTGGTGTGGCCATCCTACAATGGTAAAAGTCGGCGTGGGGCGCCCTGTTGGCCTGTGAGATGGTGTCAGTAGCGGACTGATGTGCGAATGGGGCCAAAGGCAGCGCAACAATATTTTCTGACTGACACCACAAGGCGCTGAGATGCCAAGATCCGGATGGCACCGAGGTGATGTCTAGCAAGTTGCTGTACTGGTGTGGCCATCCTACAATGGTAAAAGTCGGCGTGGGGCGCCCTGTTGGCCTGTGAGATGGTGTCAGTTGCGGACCGATGTGCGAATGGGGCCAAAGGCAGCGCAACAATATTTTCTGTATGGAAGATACCACTAGGCGTTGAGATGCCAAGATCCGGATGGCACCGAGGTGATGTCTAGCAAGTTGCTGTACTGGTGTGGTCATCCTACAATGCTGAAACTCGGCGTGGGGCGCCCCATTAGCCTGTGAGATGGCGTCAGTAGCGGACCGATGTGTGAATAGGCCGGAACCAGCACAAGGCGCCAAGATCCGGATGTTACCGTGGTGGTTTCATAGTTGAGAGGCACTTCATCTGCAGTGGGGCGCCGAGATCCGGATGGCACCGAGGTGATGTCTAGCAAGTTGCTGTACTGGTGTGGTCATCCTACAATGCTGAAACTCGGCGTGGGGCGCCCTATTAGCCTGTGAGATGGCGTCAGTAGCGGACCGATGTGTGAATGGGGCAAAGGTAGCGCAAGAATATTTTCTGAATAGAAGACACCACAAGGCGCTGAGATGCCAAGATCCGGATGGCACCGAGGTGGTGTCTAGTAAGGTGCACTGGTGTGGTCATCCTACAATGCTGAAACTCGGCGTGGGGCGCCCCATTAGTCTGTGAGATGGCGTCAGTAGCGGACCGATGTGCGAATAGGCCGAAGGCAGCACAACGCGCCAAGATCCGGATGTCACCGTGGTGGTTTCATAGTTGAGAGGCACTTCATCTGCAGTGGGGCGCCGAGATCCGGATGGCACCGAGGTGATGTCTAGCAAGTTGCTGTACTGGTGTGGTCATCCTACAATGCTGAAACTCGGCGTGGGGCGCCCCATTAGCCTGTGAGATGGCGTCAGTAGCGGACCGATGTGCGAATAGGCCGAAGGCAGCACAACGCGCCAAGATCCGGATGTCACCGTGGTGGTTTCATAGTTGAGAGGCACTTCATCTGCAGTGGGGCGCCGAGATCCGGATGGCACCGAGGTGATGTCCAGCAAGTTGCTGTACTGGTGTGGTCATCCTACAATGCTGAAACTCGGCGTGGGGCGCCCCATGAGCCTGTGAGATGGCGTCAGTAGCGGACCGATGTGCGAATAGGCCGAAGGCAGCACAACGCGCCAAGATCCGGATGTCACCGTGGTGGTTTCATAGTTGAGAGGCACTCCATCTGCAGTGGGGCGCCGAGATCCGGATGGCACCGAGGTGATGTCTAGCAAGTTGCTGTACTGGTGTGGTCATCCTACAATGCTGAAAGTCGGCGTGGGGCGCCCCATTAGCCTGTGAGATGGCGTCAGTAGCGGACCGATGTGCGAATGGGGCCAAAGGCAGCGCAACAATATTTTCTGAAGAGAAGACACCAAAAGGCGCTGAGATTCCAAGATCCGGATGGCACCGAGGTGGTGTCTAGCAAGCTATGCAGTTGAGTTGTGTGCGCACTTGCGGCGAATAGGTCGAAGGCAGCATAACAATGTTTTCTGAATAGAAGACACCACAAGGCGTTGAGATTCGGTTACCACCGAGGTGATGTCTAGCAAGTTGCCGCACTGGTGTGGCCATCCTACAATACTGCTCCGAATAACGGCGTGGGGTGCCCGGAGGGGGGGGGGAGGCGGCGTGAACGGGCCTTCCTAGGTGGAGGCTCGTCTGCTGTAGTGGGGCGCCCCTTTACCGTTTCAGTTGCCATTCAGCTGAGTTTCGGCTGCTCTTGATGCTACAGCGACAGGCGGCTGCAACAGGACTCTCAAAATGGCGGCCTGTTCTTTGGATTTGGGCCTGGTCCACTAAAATGGCCCTGGGACACCTTAGAACTCGGACGCTCGATTTTTTTTTCCTTTACTGTACATGCAAAAAAAGGTAAATGCCCGGTACGTTACACGCTTCATCTGCCACGATGAACTCTCCAGAGGAACCGAAAAAAAATATAGTTATGGTAACTATACCATGCATCGTCATATGGAGAGGTGGCACCAATTAATTATAGTGCTGCATAAAAGAGAGATTTGGAGGAGAACCCCTGACCTGCTAGTACATTCATCAAAGAAGTGGCACTGACAGCATCAGAGGCAAGGGAAACGGTCCCAAATATTTAGAAGAACTTTGGAAAGATTAAAATGACATGTTTAGATTGTGGCAAATTAATTTCATGTGGACAGATGAGTGTTACTCTAATAAATACAGCATATGAACATCATCATAGTCGATGGTTGGTAGAGACATTTTGACTATATCCTGGACCTGCCCGTCCTCGCCCAAAATGGCGCCGGAATAAATGGGACTCGTAACTCCTTGTTGTGTACTGGTTGCAGAACCTTGAAATCACGAGATACGTATGCAGTTTTGAAGCACATGGCGGGCGGGGACGAGAATTGATTGAATATTTCGACATCCCTATTGATATTAAGTTCTGATGTGTTATTGATTACTGTACTATTGAAAGTTCGAATTAACGTCACCCATGGTACTTGCCCACAAATGTATATCTAGATAATTTTATTGTAACTGGCCCTGTCGTATTTTAATTATAAAATGTACGTCCACCGATTCCGTAACTGTTAGACACCTTAGTTCTTGCAACCTAATGGCCCACCCGTTACGTTCCTCTACAGTGTAAATGTCTACTCATCATATACGATTACAGTTTGCTCCGTGGCCGGCCCACGTGGTTATAGGCTCGTATTTGTATAATGAAATTTTCACAATAAAGGTTTTTAAAAGAAAACATGGTAGTAGTATATACATTGGTAAAGTTTTTAATAATAGTCACTGTTTTAGAATCATTAAAAGGCAAGTGAAATAAAGCAGACCAATTACATGAAGGGTAAAAGGTATAATACGAAGGAACGCAGTAAAGATAAATGGTCATGGGCTGTTGTGTTTTCTATTCCTGCAACATAAAGTGATCGATAAGAATCTCATATTCAGGCGTATCGGCGACTAAGACAGCAGGTCGACCCTCTTTTGCTCAACGGCTCCGTCATGGGACGAAGAAACGCTCTTTTTCTCGAAAAAAGAATATATTTTACTTGCAGGACAGTTGTAAATTTTCCGGGAAAGTACATTAGCCTGGAACATTATAACATATATTTAAGAAAAAATAATGTTCGGAAGTAATAAAAAGCGTAATTTTTAGGTCATATGACCAAGCCTTTCATCATTAGAATAAGAAAAGTAAAATGAACCAATGAAAAGTTTTATTAACAAGTCACATGACTTGTTATGCTTACGTTACGCGCTGCGCGCCCCGGATGACTTCCGGATGCGCTAACGCGGCGCGTCATATGACGCATTACGCGACAACGCAGGTCCAGAATATAGTCAAAATGTCTCCACCAACCAGCGGTCGGAACACAACCCCTTTCAGCAGGCTAAATAGTTCTGTTAAATGACAACAGAAGGGACAGGCAACAAGAACCATCAGTCAAAGAGGGGAGGGCTAGTTCTTCTCTACCGGGTTACATTGGGGCGCTACCGGAACTGATCGAATTGGTAGTCTACAGTGTTTCTGGATGTTTCAGACTGAAGCTGGGGTTAGCATGAGAGCAGTACCATTTCGTAGCTCCGTCGTGGCCATTCCGCAACCAATCATGGCAGCCGCTCTTTATCGTTATTTTGGGCGGGGTGGGTGGCGGAGCCGAGCTGTTTTGCAGCCATCATTGTGTGGAGTTCAGTTCATTTCACTAGTTTTCTATTTGTCATGAGGGGTTGTTCCTAATGTTTCTATTTTAGCGAGGTCAAAAAGAGATCCCATTAGTGGCCTACTGATTTTGCTCGATTCCTTTTTTTTTTTTTTTTACACGATTTTTCGTTATCTGCAAAGACTAAACAGAGTATTGCGACTCTGTGTTTGTTTGTAAATAGAGAATGAACCAAAGAGAACCAATTCTAAAACAGTAAATACTTGGATAACAATCAATCAAATGGAGAGAGAAGCAGGCACGACGTATTACAACGGGGGCAAAGGCCTGCGTTAACTACCCTTCACTATGTGCAAAGAGAGAGTACTCCTAATAGAAATGAGGGGGGGGGCACCATTCAAAGCAGATCAGTGTGCATAAACACGAAAATGTTTTCACTTACCACGTACTTGACATTCAACAGCTTATGATATTTGCTATTAAAAAACCATTGAAATTCACTGAAAAAACCATAGGTTATAGACCATATATAGTTAGGAATTAGCATTTACAAAACCTTGAAAATTCACTGAAAAAACCATAGGTTATAGACCATATATAGTTAGGAATTACCATTTAAAAAACCTTATTTTACTCACACAAAACCATTGAAATTCCATATATAGTTAGTTGCACTAACTATATATCGCGCACCCGCAATCCACTGCTGATGATGTCACATATTACATCATTCAAGACATGGTCAGTGACATCACTGATGACATCACTGATGACATCTCAAATGACATCACTGATGACATCACTGATGACATCTCATTTGACATCAATGACCACATCACTGATGATATCATTCATGTGACAATACAATGCATCTCCTCATATTTTAATATAACCTCTGTTTCACCCAGTGTTAAATACAGAGTATAATTTTTGAAACCATTGACACACCAATACTAGTTACTACATATGTACTCACTGATTCCTACGTCTACACACACATTCACTCATTCACCCATACAATCATTCATACATACAATCACTCATCTTTACAACACTATCATATGCACTCATACACCTATACAGACACTCACACTCTGCCACTCATCCATGGAGTTACTCACACACCTAGTCAGTCCTGTAAAGAATCAATCACACTTCCATTTTCTTGTCTATACAGTTAAACATAGAGCACCTTATATTTTCAAACATATACTAACACATACTTACCTTGTTATACAATCATTGATATAAGTACACATTGATCTGCACAGAGTCACACACCTCCCAGCCAGCCACACACACACTCAGTCTCCCATACAAATACTTGGACAATCAATCAATAACCCATATAGTTACTCATATAGCTACTGATCAACACATGCAGCAGTTTACAGAACAACAGACATAATGATGCACAAATTAAGACAGTTTAGTCACTAACCCATGCACTCAGTGAGACACATTTAATCACTCACTCATACAGTCAGTCATGCACCTACTAAATCCTTCGTCCAGACACTTATACATCCACTCATTCTTCAATATGTAAGACATATTTAAACTTTACAGAAACATAAAATCACTGGATGTTGTTATCAGTGATGTCATCAGTGATGTCATTTGAGATGTCATCAGTGATGTCATCAGTGATGTCACTGACCATGTCATGAATGATGTAATATGTGACATCATCAGCAGTGGATTGCGGGTGCGCGATATATAGTTAGTGCAACTAACTATATATGGAATTTCAATGGTTTTGTGTGAGTAAAATAAGGTTTTTTAAATGCTAATTCCTAACTATATATGGTCTATAACCTATGGTTTTTTCAGTGAATATATATATATATATATATATATATAATCCAAGGATGGTTCCGCTCTCCTCTTGCCTGTGGCGCTGCTGGCAAGTGCGTCGCTTCACGCGGTAGAACCAAACCGCAATGTATTCAAACTGTGTTTGCCCCCAGGGCCTCCCGGGTCCAAACCAAAAGAAGCCGCCACTCCAGTCAATACGTTTTATCAGAAACTGGTAGATTTATTGTTCAAATCTCTACAGCATGTTTCACAGCGACAAACCAACGCGTTTCGTGAGCTCCCTACTCACTTGATCACGGTCCGTGATCAAGTGAGTAGGGAGCTCACGAAACGCGTTGGTTTGTCGCTGTGAAACATGCTGTAGAGATTTGAACAATAAATCTACCAGTTTCTGATAAAACGTATTGACTGGAGTGGCGGCTTCTTTTGGTTTGGACCCGGGAGGCCCTGGGGGCAAACACAGTTTGAATATATATATATATGTATATATATATATGTATATGTGTATATATATATATATATATATACATATATATATATACATACATATATATATATATATATATATATATATATATATATATCTGCAATATCTCGCAGAAAAACGCCACTTTAAAGCAGAATCACGAGCGTGGACTAACAGTTGTGTCAGTGTTATTTTATTCCCATTTCACATGCCATATACACACACATTTATTCGCTGCAAAATACAAAGGTTAAAATGACTTTATAGTCAGGTGAAAATTTCAGTGGCAATTACCTAGAAAAACAAAGAAAACACTGAAATTTACTAGTTCGAATTATCTCTAGTAACTATAACTTGTGCTTTAAGGAAACTATAACTCCGAGCCCACCAAACAGTTGTGTCATCAATGGCGTAATTGTAAAGTGATATTATCAATGATTTCAAATAACATTCCAGTGAGTGATGCAATATGTGGGGTAAATTGATGTGCACATCAAGGGGTTCGAGTTGTAGTTACCTTAGGGCCATTTTCTTTATTATTTATTTGTACTGCCGATTTTTTAAAACTATTTTTGGGCCCTCTGTGACACCACTCCCTCCACCCAAGGGCTATGGAGGCAGATAATCCCTACCCTGCCCCCTTATATGTTTTAAAAAATTGTTATTGCAGGACCGGGTGCTGAGTCCCCGGGTCCTTTAGCGACAGCCAGATGGCCTACCAGTGGCGGCTCCTCTGATAAGGCGGTGAAGCGTTGCCCCACTACTTAAAAGGAAAAATAAAATTATAATATCCTATCTTTATTATCATTTTATTTTTCCTATTGGAGTCAGTGGCAGGGCGGCGCTGGCAAGAGCAGGTAGAGGAGTGGTTCTCACTCCATAGGTGCACATGACTGTTTGGCTGGCCCTCATGAGCCGTCAAAACAGTCATGTGCACTTTGTCTTACACAGCCTGATGAGGAACATGCAAAGCCTCCAAGTCCCTGTGATTGGCTCAGGGAAGCCTGGGTGCTTCCTGCTAGCAGTGGGGACAGGAGACCGGAAGAAGTTAATAGGACGGAGGAGAGGCGGTGGCCGGCTGGTCGGCCGCACATGTAAGTCTTTTTTTCCCTCTCGACCCCCCAACCCCAGAAAGGTAGCAGCCGCTACTGTGGCACAAGGGTAAAAAAGCTCTCTGGGCTAATACGAAGGCTTTCTTTTTAAAACTAAGTTCAAGGGACTTTTGTGAGAGTACCATGAACCCACCCATCCAGATATATGAATATTTTTGTATCCTACTTTTTCAAAAACTACTGGATTTACATCAAATCACAAAAAGTACACTTCCTGGGCCACGATTTAGCTTCCTGCCTAATTTGGTGAAATTCTGTTCAGTAGTTTTTGTGATAGTGCTTCTTGAAAAAGTCAATAAAAAATGAATGGGGATTTTTCCACTTTCTTCTCGGCCCCCGCTTGACAGATCACCCCAAAACTTTCCAGGAAGGAGCTGAGGTGGATGAACTTTTTTTGAGAAAGCTTTGTGAAGATTTGTCAAATGGCACTAAAGTTATTAGCATGCCAAAAAGCCTACTGTCTATGGAAAAGCAGACCGAAACCAGGAGCAACCGCCATTGGGTAATATGTATGTATATATATATATATTTTAGAACCACTTACAAAGAAAACTTGGGAGCTCTAGCAAAGCGGGTGCTGAAATGCTAGAGGTCATGGTATGGAACCACGTCATATCCAAGAAAGATTCCAATTAAGAAACAAGGTAAGCACACCAATAGTGCGAAGCTCACCTCAGTGTTTATTTCATGTCCAACCTTGAACCTGAAATAAACACTGAAGTGAGATTATGACTATTCAATCAATCAATCAATCAGTGCTTTATTTCAGCAACTAGTGTCATAAAAGCTTCATAAGATATTTAACCATAAATTTACAAAAAAGCAGATATGACTTAAAGATATATATTAAGACAGATAATGTAAACAATTGTTTTAAAACAGTTCTCACAGGCGCCATTATGGATAGTATAGTTGTCGAAATTACAGTTTAAAATTTTTATAAAAGGATCTTGAATGAAAAAAGGTATAAATAGTTAAATAAAATATTTAAAAAATCATTAAAAAAAATATGAACTTAACATCCTGCCTTGTGCAATCGTTTTGGGAAGCATGATGTAGTGCCCGAGGAAACGTTGGTAGCTATTTGAAACATTATTATAGGTGTTGGGTAATCTGTTATAAAGTGTCAGTGTGTGGAGTGCGATCTTGTTAATGGGTCTGACCATCATTATATGTTGGGCGGGTTGCTTTGCTGCATCACTGTCTCATACCCAGTGAAGTTAAGCCTCCTTTACCAATGCTTTTTGCCTGATCAGCCAGGCTTGGCCAAGAAATGTGGCCACGCCGCTCACAAATAGTGTTCTTGGGTCCAACCTAAGAGTACGCAAGGCTGCCTGATGGTCCGGTGTACCCAGTTGGCGGCAAAAAGGTTTTAACCATTGAACCTCAGTACTTTGTATGCTGGGCAAACAAACATAACATGGGGGACACACTCTGATAGGGCTCCACAACAAGGACAATCTGCTGGTGCCTGTTTCGAGGGGTGCCACTTTGTAGTTACTGCTCGGACAGGGAGTGTGCCAAACCTAAAATGTATATACAGCATCCTATCCCTGGGTACCAGGATTAAGTCTAGGTTAGGCTCAAGGCCTCTAGCCTGCTTGTACTGGAGGAAATCTTCAGTTAATCTGCCCACTTTAGACATACTAATTTCCTGACTAGCGACCCTGTCCCAGTGTGACCGTTTAATTTTCCCTTTACTTGGTGGGTCTTGTCTATCCCTATGTCCCTGGAATCCCAGTGCTGTCAACGTTTTCCTGATGTCGGAAATCCATTTAATTTTACAGTTGACATCTAAGTGAATAACCTCAGTCAGTGCTTCAGCGTATGTAGAAAGTTCTGGGGTCTATCTAATACGAGCCCAAAAAAGCAATGGAGGTTGTTTTGCTATATCGCTGAATGACCGTCTACCAGGGTCACGTTTTAAGGGTGTCAGAAGTGTGCTACAAGGGAGCATAACCAGGTTCCCTAGGAACTTATGTTCAGATCTGGAAATGTCCTCAACATTATCAAACCCCCACAGCTCGGCACCATAGAGAGCTGTACTAACTACCTTGGTATCATAAACCGTGAGCACCGGAGCAACAGGTCTGCTTTGTGAGGAACGATGTTCTTTCCTTAGTGCTCCGGTCACACGTTTATGACCCAAAAGCATCTTGGCTAAGTGGGGCTTCCAGGACATTTGGTCAGAGAGTCTGATGCCAAGGTAATCAAAGGTCCTGACTCTCTCCAAATTTGCACCACCGAGTGTAAGATGGCTCCTAAATGTTTTGCCTTTGTCACTTGCCTGCATCACGCCTGTTGTGCCCTGTGCTTTCTCTGCTGCCCAGAAACGCCCGCAAACGCCGCATCCGTCATCCTGAAAAACTCCTGGTGGGACGAGGGTCCCAAGACCAACGCGATAGCCACAGAATCCTGCGCAGCGCCTCTCTTTTCGCCAAGCACACTCTGGGGAGGACTACAACCCCCAGAGTGCATCACACCAGCCCGCAGCTGCCGTGAGTGAGGGGGAGGCAGGACCAAAGTGCTTATAGCGTAGCCTCTCCCCCCGCGGCGTGTGGGACTTTTTCACTTGCCTGCATCACGCCTGTTGTGCCCTGTGCTTTCTCTGCTGCCCAGAAACGCCCGCAGACGCCGCATCCGTCATCCTGAAAAACACCTGGTGGGACGAGGGTCCCAGAAGCAACTGGGTAGCCATAGAATCCTGCGCAGCGCCTCTCTTTTCGCCACTCACACTATGGGAAGGACTACAACCCCCAGAGTACATCGACCAGCCCGCAGCTGCCGCGAGTGAGGGGGAGTTATAGTCTGTTTATTTATGTTGTAGATGAGCCCAATGTGTGGAAATTACCATGCCCTGATGAGAGCCCACAGAGAATTTGTGTGGCTTGAAACGCGTCGGCAATCAGCTATTAATTGAGCTATTTGTGATAAAGGATCAAGAAAAAGGAATATAATTGATGCTTTATAATAAATGGAAGTAATTTGAATGCTACAAAATGCTTAATGCCATTAGAATTGATCAAATATCTAATTATTGGTTTCACACCGGTTCATGTTGATGTGGTCTTGTTTGTAAAAAGTATTGCAAAACTATATTGTATGTTTTGATCAAATGTGTGTCTTGTATATTGTTGCAAATATAAGTGTAAATTTGGATATTTGTAAATATATGTATTGTATGTAACATATTTGTGTGTTTCTGTGTGAAGGCTGATGTCCTTCTTAAAAAATAATAATAAGAATTTGAAATAGGGTGAATAAATAACCCGATCACGGAAAGAATATAGCGTGGTTGTTACTAAAAATAAAAATATAAGTGACATGGATACCAAGTAATTTGTTGTTTAGACTGTATTAGAGGGCCCTACTTGGTTCCGGTCTTTTGGGCCTACCCCCCCTTTGTTGTAACTGGCGAGTGAGGGGGAGGCGAGGCCAACGGGCTTATAGCGCAGCCTCTCCACCCGTAGCCCGGACGAAGGGCGGGCCCTTCTGAGGCCGTCAGAGGCCGTGCTGGGCCAACCCCCCTTTCATGTGTGTTAAAACCTTTTGAACTTAGGGCACTGATACTGACCAGCAGCGAAGATATCTTTGTGCTGCCCCTGACAATGACCACTAAACGTAAGATCACTGGACAGAGGGCGGGGGGGGGTGCAGTGGGAAAGCTGGATGTGCTTTTATTAATGGCAGAATCAGTTTTTCAACATGAAATTCAGCTCACAGAGAAAAGGCAGTCTTTGGGGTCATATGCGGGACAAAAAAGATCATCCTTGGGGGCGATTATCTTGGTTAAATCTCTCTTGAATGCCCCGCAAGTTATGACCCGTTCAAGTAGGGAGTCGTTAGAAGCCGGCTCAGCTGGCATATCTGGTGATTCAGAGGCGGAGAACTTATGTATGACGGAGCCTTTCTAGGGCTCCGGTGAGGACTACCCCTGTGCAGGAATTGAATCTCCCCGCTTCCCCTGTTTTACCCCAAGCCCACATCTTATTGATGCCCCAGACAGCTCAAAGTGACCGAGCCACCAGATCCAAAAGAACTGCCAAGGAAAGGGAAAGTGTGGTATGTTCCTCCAAACTTAGGTCGGGAGCTAACAATGAGGGAGTGAACAGGGAACAACCTGGAAAACGCACAAGGGGTGGTGTGGCATGTAGGGGCAAGTCCAAAGCTAAGCTTAAACACCAAGCCCCAGGGACATGTGAGAATTACTCCCCGAAACCTAATTGCGATATACCTCCTAGTCTAAATTCTGACTCCCCCATGTCGGTGGAACATGAAAGCGATCCTGATCATTGGAAACGCCTGGAGGCTTTAATTTCTGTTCTCCTAGCACCTTTTTTAAACAAACTAGGGGTGATCGAAGAAAAACTGTCTCTCCTTCTAAAAGGCGCTCACGGCCCAGGCAATTTGGGGGTATGTGGGTGTCACTGCACTATTCGGGGGGGGGGAGACAAAGGATCTGTGGCGCCATCACTGCCAGGGACTTTCGCCCCTGCGGGGGATTGTAATGGGGATGTGGTCCATGGGGCAGGAAATAAGCTTATTGGCAATGCGCGCTCTGTAACACGGCGACCACTTCGTTTCCCATCTGGGTCGGGGGGGAACACTGCGCAATTGCCCACTGGAGGCCAGGGGTTAGGTGGACCGACGAATGTCTTCTACCCAGATGAACAGAACATGCCTAAGGGCTCCCAGGGATGATTAATTGTTGAACATGTGAAATCTACTTTAATGACCTGTAATGATCATAGAGAAGGCCCACTATGTTAAATGCTGTGATTACCAAGCCTTCCCAAGATGTCTTAGATCTCCCACCAGCTGCATGTCCCTATGTCGTGGTCTTGGCTGGCGTTCCCCCGCTAAGACCGGACCAACCTGAATCCTGGACCCAATTGTATACCATAACTGTAGATTGGCTATCCAGACATAAAGGCTTTAGGGTAACCATGAGTAACAACATCATAATGGTGCGCAGAGTGGAGTGGGTGGGGCAGTCGCTAAAGAATATTTTGGGGGGGGACTGTGTGATTGTTAACTTCCCAAGCCCTGCGGTTGTCCAAACAATTTTAAGGGCACAGGTTTTGTGCCCTATGCCTGTTACCTTGATCTGGGCTGTCCCGCTGGGATATTTCTACAAGCCCCCATTGAGAACATCGAAAGAGATTGGGGCATATTATCAAGGGCATTATCGCCGCTTTAGTTGGACTTTTTCCCGCGAAAGCGGCGATAATTTTATCGCCCTATTAGCAAGCTGTCGCTAACAACAGTTAGCGACAGCTTGTAGGCGATAGCGACCGGTTTGGGGCCCGCTTTGCATGTCAGCGATATTTATCGCTGATGACATGCAAAGTGGGCGTACCCAAACTGTTAGCGACTGAAAGCAGTCGGTAACATCGCTATCGCCTATTATCAACGCAGGCGAAGCGATAAAAATGCTTGCGCTAAGCGCGAACATCGCCAAATCCTAACGCCTGCTCAGACCACTTCTTAACCTTCTTAACCTGTATATCCAATGGGAGGTGGATATTCAGGTTAAGACCCTATTGGCGATGATGCCTGAATATTGCTGGATTTCCAGCGATATTCACGCATTGAGCCGCTATCGGTGGATATTTTATCGCATTTGAGATAAACGTTGCTAATAGGACGTTATCTCTGCGATAAAATCCAGCGATGCGCGGTGATAAAAAAAATATCGCTAAGCTCATTTAGTGATAAATATCTCAAGTTGTTGGTAATATTCCCCATAGTTCCCCCTATCCCGGTTATAAATAGGTTTGAGGTATTGTCTGATTTAGATACCCAAGATTGACTACCTGTTAGCATCATAGTCCCAAAGGTTTTATTGGATCCGGAGGAGAAGACGGAGGAAGAAATACATGCCCCCCAAGCTAGTCCATTGATTTCAATTACATCTCCCCTTTTGGAGTGTCAGCCCTCTCTACCTGGTATTGCCAATTCTAGCTATACCCGGCTACCAACTAATGGAGGCTGCACCAAAGTATTATCATGGAATATTGCTGGCCTAAGGGACAAAAGGGGGGATGTTAATTGGGAAATCTTTCTTGCCACCCATCATATCATAGCTCTTCAGGAAACATGGGAGGCCAATGAATCCTATTTTCTGGATGGGTTTGAATCGTTTTGTAAACATGATATACCATCCGGTATAGGGAGAGCCAGAGGGGCGTTATTGTTGCCTATTAAGCTTAAATTTTTATACAAAGCAAAGCTGATAGACTCATGCTCACCTAATATTTTGGCAGTTGAACTGACAGGGAAGAATCTACCAACTCTTCTAGTGGTTAATTTTTATAATTCCTTCACTAGAGGTGATGACCTAGAGCATTTAAGATCCCTCACCATCTTTTTATCTAACTTTGAAGGCAGCGCTGGCACCCACTACAATATATTTCTCCTTGGAGATTTTAATATCCACGTTTGCCCTATTATTTTTTTAACAAGACTAGAAGAGGAGTATGGTTCCCAGGGGTTAACTCATTTGGAACATACCCCCCCGGGTCCTTTTTAGAAGGTTTTTTATCAACCCATAATTTGATCTGCCCGGTACAGTCGGACAGGACATCTCCGGTACCCACATATATTGGCCAAGGCCGGCAAAGCATAATTGATTACATTCTAGTTTCAGCTTCATTGCTGACCTTACTAGGCACATTAAGGGTAACAAATAATTGCCTCAGTGATCATAATCTTTTGGTATTGGATATTAATATTCCCGCTGTGAATAAGGGAAGGCCTATGGCCAAACTTACCAATGCTAATATTGCTCCCATAGACCAAGCTCGTAGAATAAGGTGGGAAGCGAATACTCCTGACAGTTTTATTGATAATCTAATCAGTGACTGTCCACAGGAGTTCAGGATCTGCTCAGAACAGGACTCTCACCCATCATTAGTTCTTGGTGCTTTCAAGCGAATTATAAGGAAAGTAGCGGCAAATCTAACTGTAGCATGTAGACCAAGGCCCCTAAAATATAAAAAATGGTTTGACGAAACCTGCAGGAGTAGTCATAAAGTACTTATGCAGGAGTCTTTTTCAAACAACAAAAGAGTGTCAGTCGTAGTAAGTGTAAGCACAAATACGAAGGACAAGTGAACCTTAGTAAATCACATTGGAATTTACAGGAAAGCCCTCACTCACCACCCTGGGTGGTGACATGCTTCATCATTGGGCCCACCAGGAGAAGCCGAATGCCTCCCTGGTGTGCTACAACGCCAGGACACTGCGGAGCTGGTTTTTTGTGACAGTGATGTGAAAAAATTGTGAGTTTAAAAATGTCAAGGTAGTGTACCACGCAAAAACTTTATTCAGTGGTCAACCTGACATGGTTAAAAATATGTGTTGGGAAATTACCAAATAATGTTTTGGGTATATCCACTTAAAGTGGGTTCAACATGTTTCTGCCCGTTATGTGTGATTTACTGGGCTTTCTTCAGGACCGTGAGAAGTCTACCTTGGCGGTGTGGGCGCGCAAAGGCCCACCCTTAACAGAGGACGTGAAAGTTAAAATCAAGTGTAAAAATAGGTGCACAAAACAAACCAACAAGTTGTGGGATTTACCTCAAATTCAGAGGAACCTGTATAGTTTGGTAGATAAAAGATCCACACCCCATAGGTCTCGGGAGGGGGTGGAGGCGACAATGGCACACCGCCCGCAACGCCTGGCACCCGCTCAGCACCTGGGATCTTCCTTGACTTTGTAGTCATCCTTGCTCGCCTAACAGAGTGGCTTGATCAAAATAGTATAGTTTCCGAACTCCAATACGACTTCAGGCAAGGGAAAGGTACGTTGGGCCAATGTCTCAACCTTCACTTGGTGACAGGGAAGTACATGGTCACAAAGCACGGGGACCTCCATTTGGCCTTTATGGATCTAACCTCGGCTTTTGATCTTGGTAACAGATCAAAGCTCTGGGCGACCCTTCAAGACATAGGCCTTGAAGATAACCTGATCTCTTTTTTGGCGAACATCCATGAAAATACAACAGCGGCAGTGCGCTATAATGTAGATGGGAGCCTAAATGATTCCTGGGCAGTTAAAAGAGGGGTCCGGCAGGGGTGCATTTTGGCCCCCTTGCTGTTCACACTCTACATTAATAAGGTAGGGGTCGCCCTGACTTCCTGTTGTAAAGATATCCCTAGAGCTGGCACTAAAATTATTCCCGCACTATTGTACGCTGACAATGCGGTATTGGTAACAAGGACTGCGAGGGGCCTGCAAAAGCTTTTAGATTGTTTTATAGATTTTATGGAGTCCTTGGACCTGATCACTAAGTTTAAAAAAATCACATTCTATGTCCATTGGCTCGAAGTTGGCAAGGAGGGCAAAATTCTAATGCAGGGATCTGGAATTAGTAAAAGTCCCCGCCTTCCCATATTTAGGGGTTCTTTTTGATGACCGACGTTCTTGGTCTACGCAGCTCACACAAACAAAAAACACATTGGCTAGAGCTTCGGGGGCTATTCTAGACTTTGCAAAAAGAATTGGATCTAAACCATTACCGGCACTATAATGCCAAGTGTCTTCCAATGGTGACCTATGGGAGTGACATTTGGGGATATATAGAGGTTAGAGAAATACAGGGGGTCGAAAATACCTTTTTTTTGCAGATTGTTGTCGGTCCTGCCCTCTACTCCAGTTTTTAATATCCATGAGGACATAGAAGCAGGATTTATTTCCGATCAGATTGCGGTTGCCCGGCTACTGTGTTGGCCGAGAATTTGGGCTCAACCCACACCAAATCTAAATCAACTGATCATCCAAGACTGAATTTCCTTAGATAAGGGGCTAGATATCCCATGGGTTCGATACATCAAGGCCCAGATGGAAGCTCTTGGATGCCCTGATTTATTTTTGAGTCCCAAAGCATTGGGCAATTCAGCCATCAGGGCTTTCAAGAAGCAGTTTTTGGATAGATCTATGTTAATGAGGGAGGAGAGGGAACTGGTAAAACCTACAGTGAGATGTTTTGTCACACTGAGCCTAGGTAGACAGTTGCAACCATATTTACCCTACATAAACAAACCTTACCATCTGTTTGTTTTAATAAGATTTAGGTATACTATGGTCTCCTGGTTGGTTCCTAGCATTTCCAAAATGGGTTTTCAAGGAAGGGGCATTAAATCCCTGCCCATGTGATAACTTCTTTGAACAGAACACTCTCCACCTAATATTTTTCTGTGCTTATTATAACTCATTACGCAGGAAATGTATTATCCCCTCCTTAGAGGCTGTAACTTTGAACAAGTTAGGCCAGCGCTGGCATATTTGCAAATGCTAGTGTCTCCAGTGGAGTGCTTTGGGGTTACACGTTTTCTAATAGGTGCAATCAGGTATAGGAACAGATTATCACTGAACCATTGTGTGGACTCTGTTTTAAATTATGCTACTAAGCTATTTTATTAATCTTTTAATGTTCTCCTCACATTATACTGGATAAGATTAAGATGGGTTACATTTTATTTTATATATTTATTTAACTCCATGGACTGATTAGTTTGAGTTGAAGTTCTGTATTTTTGTGTTTGCCGCCATTGTTTTGTGTGTGGGGGGGGTTACTTTGCCATATGAAGTTTTCGTGCAATTTTGCAAAGAGCATTGTAATCTGATTGAGTCTATACTCATGTACTTTGCATGTTGCTTTGAATTGCTTTGTTTTGTGTTTTGTACTTTGATGGTTTTAATCAACCGAATAAAGTTAAATTTTACCTTTAACTTTGATTTGTGGGGGTTGAATGTCATTAACTTTCTTTTTGTGGCATTAATGATCAATCCCCAGGAGTCACAGAAAGTTTGAAACCTCTTGAGCAACCTTTGTAGGCCTGCTGGGGTCTTTGACACCAAAAGGATGTTGTCCGCAAACAAGAGCGTCGGTAATTTGTCGCCCGCGAGGGTTGGTGCGTCTGCCGGCTCTTCTTTGAGGAAGCTAAACACCCCGTTCATGTAAAGAGAGAACAAGGTGGGTGCCAGGACACGTTCCTGGCGTACTCTCCTGTTGACAGGGATCCACTCTGTCAGTTGGCCTTGTGATCCCCACCTCACCTGGGCATAATTACCCTCATGGAGCCTAATCAATAGATTAAGGAGAGGAGGGGGGATGCCCATGTCTCTGAGCACTAGCCACAGATCATTCCTGGGTACGAAATCAAAGGTAGTCTTTAAATCGATAAATGCAAGATCTAGACTGCCTTTGCCAATTATCACTGTCTTCCAGTATATTAGAAGCAGCCTAAAGACCTAATCAATCGTTCCTGTGCGGGCCCTAATGCCAGCTTGGTACTGGGAAAGAATATCTTCATTTTCTATCCAATGCTGGATTCTTTGCAACAGGACTCTGCCGAAGACCTTCTGCATTACATCTATCAAACTAATTGGTCTATAGTTTGAGGAGTCTTCTCTTGGTCCCTTCTTTTAAATTGGTACCACCTAGGGACCTTCCCAGGATTCTGGGATTGGTCTTCTACTGGCAATTGCATTAGCAAGAAAAAAGAATATAATGTGCCCAATTAGTGACATCTGCAAGGAAGAGATCTCCGGGGAGGCCGTTTGGACCAGCTGCTTTGGCAGGAACGATTTTCTTTATAGCAACTTCGAATTCGCCCAGGCCAAAGAAATCACCCTTATTATCAGGACTAGGAGGGTCAAGAAGAGTATAAAGCTCCTCAAGTGTCCCAGTCTCTGGTGTAGAATACAACTTCTCAAAATTATCATACCAGGATTGGCTTGTAATATGATTTGAAAGTGGACAATCAGTCTTCTTGTTGCCCTGTGAGACTAGGGTCCAAAATAGGCTGTTATTCTAAGCTAGACTTGCTTCGTTAAGTTCCTGCCAATGTGACTCGTTCCAAGTGGTCTTTACTTGACAGAGGGCTGCTCTATAATTTGTCCTGGCCATCCTAATCAGAGGACAGTTCTTTTCTCTAATTGCTTTGGCTAGAAGCTGCCGTTTTTGCCTGCAGTCTTTCGTATACCACGAGTTGGGCCATTTAATCGGTGCCCTGGGCTTATTGCTCTTACTCAAGGCTAGAAAATAGGCACCTACTCGGTCCGCTGTGCAAGAGTGGACATTTAGGACATCTGTCGGCTCCTGTAGGTCTGAAATTACAGCCTGAAGTGCTGACGTACTAGAGGCTAGAACTTGCTGAATTCCAGCAATTTTGGTTTCTTGGAGTGCAATGTTGGGCCACTTCAGAAATCTTTTGCAATTAGAAGGGACAACTTCTTTAGTTATTAATAAGGTTTGCGCACTCTCTGCATGGCTAGGGACTGGCGAAAGTGGTTTCATATGAAGAGAAAGGGGATTATGATCGTTATCAGTAGTGGTGCCAACTTTCATATCTATAAGGTCTGCCCAAAGCTTTACATCAAGTAGGATATAGTCTATCCTTTTTTTTTTTCCAAAACCTTTATTAGAAAAATAAGAATAGGGTACGGTACATCAGTGCAATATTGCGACCAATACAATGATGAATAGGCACGTATGCATTAAGGCACCTTCCCGTACAAGTTGGTGAGCAGTAATGAAGAACAAAGAAATCAAGTCAAAATCACAATTCCCCTCCCCTTACAATGATACTTGCATCATACCGAGGTCCTATGGCAGTTCTTGTCAATGCAGTTGATAGCCATGCGACATGTGTGACAATGTGAAAGGCAATACAATGTAGTAATAGTCGGGCCTGCATCTGCGTGGTATCGTCGTGTCTCATGTTAGCCTGTTCATCATTCCCATCTATTCCCGTCTGCTGCTGTGTGTGAGATGATCGTCTCTGTGTAAGCAGGCCACATGCGTCTGTCCCAATTTCTGATTGTGCACGCGAGGGCGTTGCCCCATCAGGCTCCGCGTTCCCCCGCATGTGTGCGCCCTCGGCCTCCCCCGGCTCCTCTGTGTCATCTTCCTGCTGTCTTAAAAGATAGGTTGTGAGCGGCCCCCAGACATCTTTTGGGCGGGATTTCAGAGGCAGTAATTCTGCATATGTGTGTAGTTGGTCCTGCCACGTTGTCATGGTGGAGACCCAAGGCTTGAATTTAGGGGCACGCCCCCTACCCCATCTGCACGCCACTTGGCGTTCAGCCAGGAGAAGGCTTAGTGCCAGAAACTTTTTGTGTTTGGTCAAAGTGTTGCGTGAGAGGCCCAAGAGTGCCATCAGTGGGCACGGTGTTAGCTCTACCCCCAACATATCCGACAAACCCGCGAAAACCTCAGCCCAGTATTGGGCCACTCTGGGGCAGGTCCATGCCAGGTGGAAAAAATCCGCTCCCTCCCTCCCACAGCAGTTGCAGCAGTCATTATCTCGGAGATGGAACTTGTACAGTTTAGCAGGGGTGTAGTATAGACTGTGGAGGAATTTGAAGTGAACTAGCCTCAACCTAGAATATCCCGTGACAGCCTCTGTGTGTGCGCAGCTAGCCTTCCATTGCTCATCCGTCAGTGGTGTGTCAAGATCTCCATCCCAATCGGTCCGCGCCTGTAGTGTGGTGTTTAGTGGTGCGTTCTGCAAATGCTTGTAGAGTAATGAGACTACGTGTTGCGGAGCATCTTTTTGTAATAGTGCGTGGAGAGGTGCAAGGGTATCTGGTTCATCCGGGAAGCTGGGGGTGATCGCACGGACGCTTTGTCTGAGTCTTGTGTGTAGGAAGGTGTCCATAATTGATTGTGGGTGTATGTTCTCCAAAGAATTGGTGTATTGTGCGGAATTGTCCGAGGACATACAGATCTCCCCAAGTGCAGTATGTGAGTTTAGTCAACATCTTGCGACAGATCTCCTCACAGGTGACTTGTAAACGGGGGTCATTCATCAGAGTCATCTGTGGCGAATACATGAATTGGCATACCATGGCACTAGCGAGGCGTTTTCACGCAGCCGCCGTGCAGTCAACTGTGGATGGGTCTCGTTCTCTCTCCCCTACGTTCGTGAAGATGTACCCGGGTGCGTGTAAAGGCCTCATAAAGCCGTCCTCTACTGCCAGGTGTGCCATATAAGGCGGCGGTTGAAACCAATAGGCAATGAAGTGGCCCTGTGCCCAATCGTAGTACCGCTCAAAATTAGGGACTTCGAAGCCCCCCTGGTGATATGGTAGCATCAACGTGGCAAGGCTAATTCTCGCCTGTTTCCCCCCCAAAATTAGTCGCGTTAATTGGGTTCTAAGGGCGGCGAAGAAATGCCGACACGGGCTATATGGAATGTTAGTGAATAAATATAAAAGTTTGGGTAGTAGTACCATTTTTATGAGGGAGATGCGACCGGCCATTTAGAGTGGGAGGCGTATCCATTTGGTGATGTTATCAGTAATTTTGTCCAGGGCGGTCCCGTAGTTGGCCCGGATCTGGGTGTCTCTTCGTCTAGCGATACGAATGCCTAAGTAT
Source organism: Lissotriton helveticus (assembly GCF_964261635.1). Taxonomy (NCBI): domain Eukaryota; kingdom Metazoa; phylum Chordata; class Amphibia; order Caudata; family Salamandridae; genus Lissotriton; species Lissotriton helveticus. The sequence goes on from NC_136069.1 coordinate 1,216,304,844, forward strand.
TTCAACTCCTCTGCTTCCCAGACGAGTGGGTAGTCTAATTGGTGCAGCTGTGTTTTGTCAGTTAAGGGGAACACAGCGGATTTGCCCCAGTTGATTTGTATCCCGGCAATACAGCCAAATTCCATAATTTCGCGCAGTAGGGGATTGAGATTCTCCTGCGGCTTATTGACGTAAAGCGTCATGTCATCCGCATAGAGTGAGATAAGTAGCTGCCTGGCCGGGTAAATCAATGCTCAGTGGTTGTGATGCTGCCTTAGTTTTGCTGCCAGGGGCTCAATAGCCAGCGCGAAAAGGATCGGGGACAGCGGGCATCCCTGGCGTGTCCCTCTATTGATGCTGAAAGGGGGAGATCTGGATCCATTTAGCAACACTACTGCTGTCGGTTGGCAGTACAGTAATTGCACCCAATCTAAAAAGCTAAATGGCATCCCCATGCGCTCCATAATGCCTAGTAAATAGTCCCACTCTAACGAGTCGAACGCCTTGGTGGCGTCTAGGAAAATTGCGGCCGCCTCGCAATTGGGGTCTATATCCTGTAGCACCATCTGTAACGTGCGCAAGTTGTGTGATGTTGCGCGGTTAGGGACAAACCCAGCCTGATCCGCTAAGACCATGCGTTTCATCAGGACCTTTGCTAAAATTTTGGTATCGCAATTTCAGCAGAGACAGAGGGCGGTATGAGTCGCATTGCGCTGGGGGTTTGCCAGGTTTTAGTAAGGAGGTTATTAAAGCTTCACGCATTGTGCGGGGCAGGCTCCCTTCCTCCAGCGCTGCGTCGAATACTCTTTTCAGGATGGGAGCTAGTAAGGGGGCAAAGGCTTTGTAAAATTCGATCGGTAGACCGTCCGACCAGGGCGCACGGCTGGATTTCGATGTCATGATGGCTTCTGGTATTTCGTCCAGTTCTAGTTCCAAATGTAGGAACTTTTGTTGCGTGGGTCCCAGCCAGGCTATCGCAGTGTCTCTCAGGTAGGTGTCTAGGTCTATCGGCATCCCCCTGTGGGAGGTGTAAAGCGTATTGTAGTGATCTGTGAGGATGCGAAGTTGGTCCGGGATGTTCCGAAACACGGTTCCCTGTGCATCCTGAAGTTCAGCAACGTAGTTTGCGAACCTTGGGGGTTTAATAGCATTCGCCAGCACCATCCCTGGGCGGTCCTCCTCCACGTAAAAGCGCGCTGTGTGTGGCTTCCCGCGAGATTTAAATTCTCTGTCCGCCACCGTTTCGTATTCAGTCAGTTTGTTCCTCATGTGGGCCCTAGCCGTCTGCTCCAGTGCCTGTTCCAATGTGTGTAAGTCAGATTCGAGCTTTCGAAGATCACCCCGAAGTGCTTTGAGGATCCCCCCTCCTTTGGCGAGGCACCAACTGTGGACGATAACTTTGAAGGCCTTGTAACACTGGACACGAACTACAGATTACGTTCAAAAAAATCCCTAATGTCCTGTTCAAGCTCTGTCTTAAATACACTGTCGCCGAGGTGGGCAGGATTGAGCCGCCAACTCAAATATGGGGAGCAGTCTACGGGGATTTGAAGGTCTACGAGCACTGGGGAGTGGTCCGAGAACGTGTGGGCCAAGTGAGACGCTTGTGTCAGCCAGTGTGCAATTCCCATCGATAGGAAGACATAATCTAGTCGCGCCCAGGTGGAGTGAACCGCTGAGTAGTGAGTACCCTGCCTGAGTGTGGGGTGTTTGTATCTCCAGGCATCTAGCAAGCAGTGATCTCCCACCATGTCGCTCAGCCTGCGTTGTGTGATTGTGTAATGCGTAGAGAGGGGGTGTGACCTATCCGCCTGGGGACGTAAAGCCGTGTTGAAGTCACCTCCTATAATAACATAAGCGATATCCAGCGTCTTTATCTTACCCCATAAGGAAAGCAGGGCATGAGGATCATCAGTGTTGGGGCCGTAATAATTTGCAAAGAGGACAGTGTGTGAATGTAGTCGCCCCCATACTATGCAGAATCTGCCCTCGGCATCAGAATCCGTTCCTTGCGGTATGAATTCTACCCCATTTGATTACGATGGCTACCCCCCTGGAATAAGTGGAGTAAGAGGCGAATCCGCGGTATGATGCCCAACGAGAGGCAAATGGAGGGGTGCTCCCGGGTGCCAGGTGTGTCTCTTGCAGGAGGGCCACCGTCACCCCGTGTTTGTCTAGGTAGCCTAGCGTCTGCCCACGTATTCTGGGGTCATTAAGGCCGCGGACATTCCACGACGCCACTTTAATGTGTTTAATTGCTTGAGTGTCACCTGTCGTTCCCATGTCGCTGTGCGATAGCTCTTATATAATGCCATGCAGTCGGGTTTCCTCTGTATTAAGCAATTCAGTAGGTAGGACAAGAGTAATTCCCTCCCCTCCCGGCTCCCCCAACTCGCCGGGTGCCTCCCTCTCTGGCATCCCCAACTTGCCAGTTGTGAGACCCCCCCCCCTCAGTGCTCAGTTCTTCAGAATATGCATGTGTTAATGCTGGTTCGTTCAGTCTTTGCCATTTCAAGTCCCAATCCCCCCATGTCCACCCTGTTCCATCCCACGCCGACATCCCCAACCTGTCGGGTATGTAAGTCCCTCCCTCTAGTAAGAAACCCACAACAGTCTACAGTGTCCTCCCTCTTTCTAGAGGAAAGTCTGGGGGTATGCCCTCGTATGTGGAGGCACCAGGGGTCCATGACGCGCCATCTCACCTCCCTTGTTTCTCCCACCTACAGCCATGCTCCGTGAGCCGGCCATTGCAGCGGGTCGGGGGTGAGTGTACGGGCACTTGACGAAGTAATAGGAGGCAGTCAATCATATAAGTGGAACAAAGAAAAAGGGGAATGTAGTCATTATACATCACCATCTCGGAGGCAGTTCGGCTTGGCCACCTGGTCCAGCCGTCGGCAGTGGGAACACAAGCGTTGTCACTCAGTCCTGATTTGATGTCGGCGATATGGATCTAGAGCGGCGCCGTTCCTCCGCCTCTCGGGATGTAGCTTAACGGTGTCTCTTAAGGTAGTCTTCTGCCTGCTGATGAGTGGTGAAGAAGTGCTGCCTTCCCAGATGTGTGATCTTGAATTTCGCCAGGTAGAGCATGGCGTACTGAATGTCCTACGCAATCATTTTTTCTTAACAGCCGCGTACTTGCGTCTCGCCTCTTGTACATTTTGTGTGAGGTCTGGATAAAAGGCCAGTGTGGTGTTTTCGTATCTCACTTGCCGCATTTCCCGGGCGAGTCTCTGAACCGTGTCTCTATCCCTATAGTTAAGGAAGCGGGCTATGATTGGCCGGAGTGGCGCTGCCGGCGGTGGACGCACGGCCAGAGATCGATGCGCTCTTTCTATCGCCAGGTGGGCAGAGAAGGCCTCCCTTCCGAATAGTTCTGCTATTAGTTTTTCTATGAAGTCCTCCATCCTGCCCGTGTTGGCTGATTCCGCCAAGCCAATAATGCGGACATTATTACGGCGGGATCGTGCCTCCAAATCTTCATTCTTTTCAGCTATCACCTTCAGTAGTTTGTCCATTTGGAGCATTTGGGTGTTTGCTGTCGCCGCCCCGTCTTCTAGTTCCGACACTCTGGTTTCTGCGTCCTTCAATCTGTGGTCGTGTTGTTCTAGCTTGTGCACGACGGAGTCCATTCTGGTGTTCATTGCGTCCATCTTGGCATCTATGGAGGTGAGACTCTGCCTCATGCCCAACAAGATCGTTTTCCAGTCCTCATCGGGCTGCTTTGCTGACCCAGTGTCTCCGCTTTCAGTTGATTTGGATCTTTGCCCTTTTCGGGGATAGAAATAGAGTTTGGCTTGTTTGGCTTTGCTGCGCCCCATTTCGGCCTTTCCTGCGCGTTGTCCTAGTGCCGCGAGGGCACTATGCCTTATCAGTCTACTAGCGGAGCGAGATGGTGGGTGGCGCGGTGCAATGGCAGCGGGTGTCGTGCTATGTATGCCCTCTCAGAGTTCTTAGCGCCTGAAGCAGTGATGTCCCAGACCACTCGGTATACCGGCAGGGCCTAGTTTAGTTAGCTCCTCTTTGTTACATCAAGAGGGGGGGTCCCAGATGCTCCCCCTGCCGGCTGGCTAGGCCCCGTGGGTATGCGTGGCTAGTGTATCTTGTCTTCCACCTCCCTCGCTCCCTGGCCGTGGTCCCACTGTTGTAGAGGCTGTGTGGCTGGGCCTAGTAATGTTTCGTGCAGCAAGAGCTTGTGGTGATGCTTCCTGGTGTGGGCGTCACAGTACTGCGCTGGGTGTCCTGGAGGCTCTCAGGCGTTGTGACCTGCTGCGTTTTCACCTCCCAAAATGGCGCTTGCTAGCAGCAGTAGTCTCGACGGCGCGGTTTGTATGAGGGTGTTGACCGTGGGAGCTCCGGCCGTCACTGGTGGATCTGGGAAGTTAGCGCGATGAGGTGCACAGTGTAATGGTGGTTGGCACCGCTGTATATGAGCAGTCAAGGCACGGATATGCGGCCGCCCTGTTCTCACTCCCTCCCCCTATTGCGGTATCTGACCTTATTTTGGGGGCCTGCAATTTGCCGCTGGGTCCAGTAGTTTCGTTGGTAGCAGGGGTCCGCTGCGTAGCTCGTAGGCGAATCGTAGCCCTGTAGTGGTGACACTGACGTGCGTTTGGCGTCTAGTCGCCTGGCAGTGCGTCGCTTGGATTAATGCCTGCCAGTCGTCCCTGTCAATATAGTGCAGCAATGGGGGAGGGTCACGGCCCCACGAGTGGCACACGCCGCTAGCGCCCCAGGGAAGCAGCGAGGTTTAGCGCGCAGAGCTTCTCTCCTCACCGTTGTGTGTCCGGCCACTTGGTTCAGTCCGTCAGTGGTGCTGCCGCGCTGGGGAGAATGTTCCTTTCGGTGCCCCTTCGCGTCTGGGGCCGATGCTCCCTCCCGTCGTGCCCCGGCTGTAATAGCCGATTTATTGCCAGTTTAATTCCGCGCCAGTTGCAAGCCAGTCATATCCTTACGGGCTCCGGGGGAGGGTGGGCGGCAGGATCTCTCTCACCGTCCCTCAGTTCCGACAGGCCTGCCAGTCCCTGACTTTGCCTGACGAGTCCCTCCGTCTCGCAGCTCCAGCGCTTGTTGTGCATTTGTCGGCGCAGGTTACCGTGGCCGGCAGTTCTGGATTGCTCTGTGCCCTTAGTTCTTGTTGTTCTGGATTCGGTACGCTTTCGGAATCTGCTTGGTATGGCAAAATAATTTGCCTCAGGATAGGGATGATGTGTAGGAAAGTGCCCGAACTGGCAAGAGCCTCGCTAGTGCGCGGCCATCTTCGTCGTGCGCCCTCTAGCGCCCCCGGATATAGTCTATCCTTGAGGGGCAACTAACTCTATTATAGGTGTTAGCACCCTGACTATCTGATGGCGTTCTCCCATTTACCACCCTCAGACCAAATTCTGCCGTAAGTGCGTTGAGTTGGAGAACTAGCTGGGTCCATCTTTTAACAGGGGGTAAGTTGAGCAGGGGAGCTGCACATTTGTTGTCGTCCTTCACGACCCCTAGAAGGTCCTCTGTATCCAGAGGTTCAAAGGTGCAGTTGAAGTCTCCTGCGACTACAATGCTAGAATGAGACAAACAGCTAGTTAGAGCTTCTTCTGAGTCTGTGACTATAGTGACTATAGGAAAAGGCCTGCCCCTTTTAGTTCCCCTTACATAAACATTAAACAAGTACAGGTTTCCCTCCCTCTGGGTCCCCTGATAGTAAGTCTCAAGATAATCAGGCTCGAACTTGGGTGCAGAGTAATTTGGCAGCCCAGAGCCAGATTCACCCAAATAATCAAACCCTGTGATGGACGTCTTTTCCCCGTGGTGGTTGCTGGGGAATGGAAACACATATATCCTGATTTATACAGGGGAACCAAGCTCCAGGTCTCCTGGAAAATACATATATCTGAGCCGTCAATAAGTTTGTTCCAATGGGGGACTGCCAGTTTACTTTTCAGGCCTGCAACATTCCAAGATATTTATTTCTATTGGTGGCTTGGGGCAGCTCCTGATATACTACTCCTACTTGGGGAACACTGGCTATGCGGGGCCGGGAGGTTAGGCAATGCCTGGGAGTCTGGAGGTGGTATGGGTTCAGCTGCCCAAGCCCTCTGAGTAGTGGTTAAAAAGCTACCCAAGATCTTATCCCCCCACATCTGTCTTTCGATCAGGATCAGTGCATGAGGGTGAGATGATGTGTTGAGGGAACTTAATGTTAAGAGGTGTAGGGTGTAGTCAACCGATAGCCTCTAGTGAGGTTTCTGTGTCAAATGGTATTGATGGGTGCATAGCGGGTTGCTTGCCTTGTATAGCTAATGGGGATCGCCTGAACTGTATGGAGGAAGTTTCAGGGGAGCAAGTACGGTATTCTAAAGCAAGAACATTATCAGCCAATTCGGCCCTGCTCATGATGAGCTCAATACAATCGAATCGTTGGGACGGGGATGCACATCTCTGAGCCCTGTTAATATCATCCTATATTACTGATCGACAGCCCCTAACATGGCGAATCCAATGAATAGCTTTGTTGGTCAAAGAAATTTCATTTTCAAGGCTACTCTTGGGGACAAAGTTGGGCACGTTGACCATATAGATTTTAAGAGGATGAGACAAATAGGGGGTATTTGGATGGTTTGTTTGGTGTTGAGTCTTGAGTAAAGGGCACTGTGCCTGGGAAGGAAGGGAGGGATTGGTGCAGGTTGCAGAGGATTTGAGGTCACTGTACTGTAAAGATCTTTGGAAGCCCTACATTTAATGTTAATTAGATGGTTAACTGTAGGGTAAAGTAGGGTATGCCTGCGGAAAGAAGTAACACGGGATAGTGATGGTACATCATGTGCAGAAGTAACCCTCTTCATAATAAGTGCTGTGTGTGCCACATGAAGTTGTTGGTTATGTTCTATTTGCCTATTTGCCCGGTGCTGGCTGGGCAGTTCCTTATTTAGTATCGCTTTGACTAAAGTAGTCAGATCCATAATCATAGATTTCAGGGACCCTATTTCCAGTCTAAGCGTGTCAATAAGCTGAGGTGTTTCCTGTGATTCTATATTGTGGTCATTTTTAGGTCTTGAACTATGCATGGAGTGTAACTGAGGCAGTGCCTCACTTGGCTCGTTAGACATACTCGCCAGTGGTAGACACCTGTTTGTGCAGGGAACTGCAGTTCCCAACTCGGAGTCTAAGATATTAGTGCTAGGATGAGAGAAGAGTGAGTTGTGAATCCTTACAGGGTCTTCCTGCGTTTGTAATAGTACCTCTTTGTTCGTTGTAGTGACTCCCCTTTGAGGGGGTTTCTGGAACATAGCTGGGATGGTATTTGGGCATGGAGTGTTTGTTGTTCTGGGCTAGCGCTGTGGAGGGGGGGTTGGGCTGGGGTGAACACCGTGGGTGGTTCGGCCTCTAGGATGCCTTCGCACTCACTGATGAGGGTGTCTATGCGGTCCAACACGCAGTTACTACCTGCGTGTTTGGGTGACTTCCTAGCCCTCTTCCCCTTGTGAGCCCGACCGTTACCCCTACCTCCTCCTCCAGCACCCTACATTGATTTCCTTTTGCCCATGACTATGTAATTATAACACAATTAGTAATATCCAAGAAGACAAGTAACAGAGAATGACCAGTTGCTAGGGCTCTAGGAACTGATTAGAGGATAAAAGTCAAACAAAATATATAACACTGGTAGGCTGAAAGTTCTGAAGCCCTTCTTGTGGTTCCAGACAAGGAAATCCATCAGGTCCTCTGCCTATGGACTTCACCTTTATGATTTTAAGGGTTCGTACAGTACCTTTGGTTGACTGGAATGGGTCTGTGGCGACGATAAAGAACCAGGTGAAAGGGAAGTGACCCTGCCCTGCCACTTCCTGGCAATGACAGCACGGATGGGCCCGCCCTTGGCCCAGTCTTCGCCCGTACACTGCCCATACGCGTCCCACGCTGTGGGAGCCCACGCCGATTCTTACCTCGCGCCTCCTGGAGCTTTGGGTGACGAGCTTGAGGGCGCTGTGCAGCCTGGGGCAAAGAGTCCTGGCCCGTGTCCCGGAGGTGAGCTTCTGTAATCGGGCGTCCCGCACTGCGGGAGCCCCGCGGATTCGTATCTCGGGCCTCCTGCCGCTTTGGGTGACGTGCACGAGGGCGCTGTGCAGCCTGGGGCGAAGAGTCCTGGCCCGAGTCCCGAAGGTGAGCTTCTGTAATCGCAAATTGTGATTTCTTAAATGCACTGTAAGAAGCACAAAAGAAAGTGCGGCTTGGCCTTAAGGAATCGCAAATTACCACCAACTTCAGTTCCTGGCTCTTTGGGTGACGTGCGCGAGGGCGCTGTGCAGTCTGGGGCGAAGAGTCTTGGCCCGAGTCCCGGAGGTGAGCTTCGGTAATCAGGTGTCCCGCGCTGCGGGAGCCCGCGCTGATTCTTATCTCGCGCCTCCTGGCGCTTTGGTTGACGTGCGCGAGAGCCCTGTGCAGCCTGGGGCGAAGAGTAATCGGGCGGCCTGCGCTGCAGAAGCCCGCGCCTATTCTTATCTCGCGCCTCCTGGCGCTTTGGGTGACGTGCGTGAGGGCGCTTTGCAGCCTGGGGCAAAGAGACCTGGCCCGAGTCCCGAAGGTGAGCTTCTGTAATCGCAAATTGCGATTCCTTAAATGCAATGTAAGAAGCACAAAAGAAAGTGCGATTTGGCCTTAAGGAATCGCAAATTACCACCAACTTCAAGTTGGTGGTAAATTGCGATTTCACGCAATTTCCGCCCTTGGCCCAATCTTCTCCCAGACACAGACCACACGCGTCCCGCACTGTGGGAGCACGCGCTGCGGAGCACGTGCTGCGGGAGCCCATGCCGATTCCTATCTCGCACCTCCTGGCACTCTGGGCGTGAGGGCGCTGTGCAGCCTGGGGCAAAGAGTCCTGGCCCGAGTCCCGGAGGTGAGCTTCTCTAATCGAGCGTCCCGCGCTGATTCATATCTCGCGCCTCCTGGCACTTTGCGTGACGTGCGCGAGGGCGCTGTGCTGCCTGGGGCGAAGAGTCCTGGCCCGAGTCCCGGAGGTGAGCTACTGTAATTGGGCGTCCCGTGCTGGGGGAGCCTGCAAAGATTCTTATCTCTCGCCTCCTGGCGCTTTGGGTGACGTGCGTGAGGGCGCTGTGCAGTCTGGGGCGAAGAGTCCTGGCCCGAGTCCCGGAGGTGAGCTTCTGTAATCGGGCTTCCCATGCTGCAGTAGCCCGAACTGATTCTTATCTTACGCCGCCTGGCGCTTTGGTTGATGTGCGCGAGAGCCCTGTGCAGCCTGGGGTGAAGAGTCCTGGCCCCGAGTCCAGGAGATGAGCTTCTGTAATCGGGCGTCCTGCACTGCAGGAACCCCGCCGATTCGTATCTCGGGCCTCCTGGCGCTTTGGGTGACGTGCACGAGGGCGCTGTGCAGCCTGGGGCGAAGAGTCCTGGCCCGAGTCCCGAAGGTGAGCTTCTGTAATCGCAAATTGCGATTTCTTAAATGCACTGTAAGAAGCACAAAAGAAAGTGCGGTTTGGCCTTAAGGAATCGCAAATTACCACCAACTTCAGTTCCTGGCTCTTTGGGTGACGTGCGCGAGGGCGCTGTGCAGTCTGGGGTGAAGAGTCTTGGCCCGAGTCCCGGAGGTGAGCTTCGGTAATCAGGTGTCCCGCGCTGCGGGAGCCCGTGCTGATTCTTATCTCGTGCCTCCTGGCGCTTTGGTTGACGTGCGCGAGAGCCCTGTGCTGCCTGGGGCGAAGAGTAATCGGGCGGCCTGCGCTGCAGAAGCCCGCGCCTATTCTTATCTCGCGCCTCCTGGCGCTTTGGGTGACGTGCGTGAGGGCGCTTTGCAGCCTGGGGCAAAGAGTCCTGGCCCGAGTCCCGAAGGTGAGCTTCTGTAATCGCAAATTGCGATTCCTTAAATGCAATGTAAGAAGCACAAAAGAAAGTGCGATTTGGCCTTAAGGAATCGCAAATTACCACCAACTTCAAGTTGGTGGTAAATGCGATTTCACGCAACTTCCGCCCTTGGCCCAGTCTTCGCCCAGACACTGACCACACACGTCCCGCGCTGTGGGAGCACGCGCTGCGGGAGCCCACGCCGATTCCTATCTCGCGCCTCCTGGCACTTTGGGTGACGTGCGTGAGGGCGCTGTGCAGCCTGGGGCAAAGAGTCCTGGCCCGAGTCCCAGAGGTGAGCTTCTCTAATCGAGCGTCCCGCGCTGATTCGTATCTTGCGCCTCCTGGCACTTTGCGTGACATGCGCGAGGGCGCTGTGCAGCCTGGGGCGAAGAGTCCTGGCCCCAAGTCCCGGAGGTGAGCTACTGTAATTGGGCGTCCCGTGCTGGGGGAGCCTGCAAAGATTCTTATCTCTCGCCTCCTGGCGCTTTGGGTGACGTGCGTGAGGGCGTTGTGCAGTCTGGGGCGAAGAGTCCTAGCCCGAGTCCCGGAGGTGAGCTTCTGTAATCGGGCTTCCCGCGCTGCGGTAGCCCGCGCTGATTCTTATCTTACGCCGCCTGGCGCTTTGGTTGATGTGCGCGAGAGCCCTGTGCAGCCTGGGGCGAAGAGTCCTGGCTTCGAGTCCAGGAGATGAGCTTCTGTAATCGGGCGTCCCGCACTGTGGAAGCCCGCGATGATTCTTATCTCGCGCATCCTGACGCTTTGCGTGACGTGTGCGAGGGCGCTGTGCAGCCTGGGGCGAAGAGTCCTGGCCCGAGTCCCGAAGGTGAGCTTCTATAATCGCAAATTGCAATTCCTTAAATGCAATGTAAGAAGCACAAAAGAAAGTGCGATTTGGCCTTAAGGAATCGCAAATTACCACCAACTTCAAGTTGGTGGCAAATTGCGATTTCACTTGAAAATGCACTATTTGCATTTTTTAAAGTGCCATGTGGTGCACATACATTCCCTTAGGGCATGTATGTGTGCCACATGTGCACACATGAACATTTCAGAGGTGCAACGGGGTGTCCTTTTGACACCCTGCCACCCTTGAAATTGCATTCTCAATTTTCGTTTTCTCATTGCTAATCGCAAATTAAGAATGCCTTCCCATTCATTCATGTGGGCCTCCTAGCCCATAGGAATGAATGGGATGGTATTCCTTACTTGCGAATCTCAATTTGCGATTCGCAAATAAGGAATATGTGGGATTCTCAAAATTATTAGCAAATCCCACATACATTGTATTTTGCGATTCTCAAATTGCAATTAGCTGAAAATCGCAATTTGAGAATCGCAAAACAACATTTTTATAAATGTGGCCCTAAGTTAGAAGGTGAAACATGTCTGCCCTATGCCAAAGTTACCAGGGGTTGAGCTCAGGTTTACATTTCTGAAACCTTTACAGGACCTAACAAGAACAGTAACATTATTACCTGTGGTGGATTCCATCCACCCCAAATAATCATCCACTTTCTCACAGTGGTGGTGAACTTTCTATTTGTCTAAATGAGCTATGATTCATGGATGTTTTACTTTGAATGTGTTTAGAAACAGCAGGGGTCTAGCTACAAGTAGGTGCACAATGACAGGGAGATCTGCAGCCTATGCCTTGTAAATGTGTCTTTTACTGGAATATATTTTATTAACTGCTTTGCACAAGCTCAGTTTTGTACATCCATTTCTTGCATTTGTTTTGCATGCAGATTTAATGTCAGACATGGAGAGTTTGTCAAGTTTTCTTTTTTAGGTTTGGGCATATTGTCCTCAAAGGCTTCTACAGTTCAGTGTGCTTTATTAATCGAACTTGCAGATGGGTGCTATCTTCCCCCAAAGAATGCTGGGCTCTTTGCACCTTTATTGAAAGCATTTCAAGCTGTGCTGAGGCAGGCCCAAATTATCCCATGTCATATAGAATGAAACAAAAACCATAGTAATTCTCTCCCACGCAATGGTCAGAAAATCCTATGCAAACAGTGAACCACAGATTGCAAAGGCAATAAAGTGTGTTGCCTCCCAGTGTGCTAAGCGCTGAGATTGGACATCCACAGCAGAAAACACAATTTGTCTGTACATTTGCAAAAATTCAATGTGTGGAATGGAGATTGCATGTCTCGAAGAACAGAGTGTTCGCCTTGCAGGTGGGGAGAGGACCCTCTCTCTTGACCATCTTCACTAATACGTTTGCCTGTTCTGCATCTCCACCCATTTTTCAAGGCTGTTTTCAGGTTTGTGCCATAATAATTCATCCTGTACTGCAGAGCCACTGCAGGACACCAATTGTCCTGAATTTTAGTTCCCGCCACTCCTGACCCCATGGTGAAGGGTAGGCAGCTGATCACAATCACTGCAAGACTCTGCCTAGGGTACCAGTGATGTCAAAGGATCACTGATCGGAGTGCACTGGCTTGTCCGTGCTTTAAGAGTCACATGCAGCTGAAGCTGGGCATGAGGGGAGGGGGACATCTTCAAGCCTGCCACTGTCCATCGCTTAGAGAGGAATGCTATCACCATTGTCTAACCGGCTGGATACTTTTAGTACCATTGTCTGCAAAGCTGCCCAACCATCTCACTTTTGGCGTGTTTCTCTGCTGCCAACAATGAGTTGCTGTTGGATTCCAAATAGCCTGCATTTTGGCAGTCCAGAAGAGAACACAAGCAACCCCAGACCAGTTTCTGCTTATTTGGGCCTCATCAGTATGATGCAGCTTAAGTCATGTGGCACAATGAGCATGGGACACATCCCTGTCCTGCATATGAGATTATGTTATGAGTACAAAGGGGAGTGTGAGCAATGTGCACACTGGTGAGAGTGGCCTTTGGTGCACACTGGGGATAAGGAGCTATGTGGATTAGGGGGCCAGAAGCATATCAGTGAAAGTGAGCTAGATTTACAGGAGAGACGTATGCGGTCCCAGGTGGGGAATTTCTTGGTAAACACATGACTGGTGCTAGATGGATGCAGGGAATCCCAGCCAAATTGCACACTGTTAAAATGGGTAAAGTGTACAGAAGCTAGAGGGGTAGGCACAGAAATGAAAAATGTGGCTTACAATACAGAACTGCGAATGTCACGTATAGACACACAGAGGTGATGGGCACAGCAAATGTTTACAAGTGTTATTCTGCTTTACAAATGCAGGTGCAATAGAACTAGGTGCACACAGACAAGAGGGGTCTAGGTGCATACATGTGAGACATGGTTTAGGTGTACACATAGTGCACTCAATCAAAATAAAGTTTGGTGCATACAGCCTTACATTAAAAAAAAAGTGCAAAGAGGTAATTTAGTTTTTGGCGTGTGCTCTCTAACTGGCTAAAATAATTATTGCATATAAAAAGGTGGTCAACGTATATATCCACGATGGCCAGATCCAGGGCAGATTGTTATGACATCCACAACATTTAATTTACATTGAACTTACCAAAAGGTAACACATTCGCAGAATCAGTGTTTTCTAAGAAAATCTGGCATAGGTCCAGCCCTCCTAGACCTACAGCGGATTCTCTTTATTTATATGAAACCAAGCAATCCTAAAACTAAAAATGCACTTACCAGAATAGGTACGCAGGTTTCCTATGCACGCAATAGGTTGTCATGGGAGAATGGCAAAAACTGGAAAAAGTGCGATAACTGCATTTTTTTTTTTCAGTTGGACATTTGTGCCCGGAGCTGGGTCTGCAGTAGAGCTTGCATACGTGTACTATTCAGGACTAGCTTCTGATTAATGATTATTCTTATGAGAAAGCACTGGGTCTGTGGAACTATGACTGGGCACATACTGGTTTTGCTGGGCATGCAGAGATTGCTCCTGGGCTTGTGAGGCTGTCGTTAGGCATTTCAAGCTATGTTAAGACCTCAAATAGTTGTATCTAGGTAAATGATTGGTGTAGTTATCATATGACTATGCCTGGAGGTGCAGAGACAGAATATTGAGTACAAAATATGGTGTTGCACAAATATCGGGTCATTAATATCGTGGGTCAGGAATATCAACAGCAAGAATATCGTATTCAAGAATATCGACTACAGGTAAGTAATATTGATTTTAAAAATATCGAAATACAGTTGTTAAAAATATCGTTTTTTATTATTGTTATGTATTTTAGAATGTATTTTATATGTATGTGATTTATGTTTTTTTGTATATGATTTGTTTGTATTTTTAATATGTAACATTTTTAGTAGTTGTTAATTTTTTTTTTTTATGTTGCTCTTTTAGTTCCGTAGCGGGTTGCGGGTTTATAGGGGAATAGGGTGGTAAGTAATTTAATTATATTACATTTTTAATTTTTCTATTTGAATTGTGCATTTTTATTTCCGTAGAGGGTTGTGGGTTTATAGGGGAATAGGCTGGGAAGTAATTTAATTACATTCAATGTATTGATTATTTTTTATTTATTAATATTTGTTTAATTGAGATGGTATAGTGTTAAATGTGTAAAGTAATTTACTATTAAATGATTAATAATTGGCAGTTAATTAATATTATTTACTTATTTGGTAAATAATGATGGTAATTGTGTAATTAATTGTAGGTGCGTGTTGTGGTGTTTATAGGTGTAAATGGTGGGAAGAAATGTATTTTTAATTTATGAATTAATAATTGGTTGTTAATTATTTTTAATTAATGAACTTGTAATTAATTTTGGTAATGGTATAAGTAATTATATTTGTGTGTCATAGTTTTTATAGGTGTAAAGGGTGGGAAGTAAATTATTTTTAACTGATCAATTAATAATTGGTTGTTAATTAGTTTCAATTAATTAATTAGTCATTAATGATGGTAATTGTGTAATTAATTTTATGTGTGTTGTGTTTATAGGAGTAAAGGGTGGGAAGTAATATGTGCTTAGTTAATTAATATATAGCTGTTAATTATTTGATATTTATTTTGAGTCAATGTTTATTTCTTCGTGTTTTACCTTTACTTTAAAAGGGGTAAAGGGTGGGTATTAAATATAATTTTGTTATTTAATTATTAGTTGTTAATTAGCTTTTCTTTTAAAAATAATATATAATTGTGTTTTAATATTTTACAGTTTAATTTCAGGTGTGTGTTGTGAATATTAGCATGTTAAAGCTTGTGTACTCAATTAATGTTTATTTTTTTATTAATAAGGCATTTTTTTTTAAATAAATGTAATGTTGAAGTGTTTTGTTATTGGTGTGGTGTAATAGGGTATGAAATAAATACATTTATAATTTAAATATTTTTTTGTTTGTTAATATTTGCTACTTTTAAATAATTATTGTTTATAACTGTATTTATTAATTTATTTAATATATTAGTTGTAATTTTCTATATGTAACTAATATTATACGTGTTCTTTTTATATGTTTAATACATTTAATTTTATATTTTTTGAATATTGTTTTTTTATTTTCATGATTTTCATCTGTTTAAGTGATATTAGTAATTTTTGTTTCTCTGCTATCCCACACTTTCTCTAATGTTGCACTCACTGGAGTAGAATCGTACATTTTTACCCCTCCGATTTCCAACACTGTACCTACTGTTGCACTCACTGGAATGGGAATAAAAAATGTTAACCCTCTGCTATCCAACACTTATCTACTGTTGCATTCAGTGGAGTGGGAATAGTAATTTTTACCATTCTGCTATCCAACACTTTCCCTATTGTTGCACTCTTTGGAGTGGGAATAGTACATTTTACACCTCCGCTATCCAACATTTTCCCTACTAAGGCACTCACTGGAGTGGGAATAGTAATTTTTGCCCTCCTCTATCCAACTGTTTCCCTACTGCTGCACTATTTGGAGTGGGAATAGTAATTTTTACCCCTCGGCTATCCAACATCTTCCCTACTGTTGCACTCACTGGAGTTGGAATAGTATATTTAATCCCTCCGCTATCCAATACTTATCCTACTTTTGCACTCAAAGGAGTGGGAATAGTAATTTTTATCCCTCTGCTATCTAACATTGTCCTTACTGTTGTACTCTTTGTTTTCTGAATAGTAATTTTTGCCCCTTCGCTATCCTACACTTTCCCTACTGTTGCACTCACTGGAGTGGGAATAGTCATTTTTACCCCTCCGCTATCCAACACTTTCCCTACTGTTGTATTCTTTGGAGTGGTAATAGTAATTTTTTCCCCTCCACTAGCCAACACCTTTCCTACTGTTGCACTCACTGGAGCTGGAATAGTACATTTTATTATTTTGCTATCCAACACTTTTCCTACTGTTGCACTTTTTGTATTGTGAAATGTTAGTTTACTTTTTTTTATAGTTTATTGTTTTCATTTATTATAGAATGTTTTTGCTTTGTTTAAAATTGTTATATATATTTTTATATAATTTTAAAGTTTACAAACTAAATAAGGATAATAATTGATAAATTATTTTTAAGTAAATATATGTATATGTATAAATTATAATGTTTGTGTGTTTATATTTTTTGTAAATTATGTTTATTTATTATATTTAGTTAAAATGTATATTAAATGTAATTTATTTTGTTAAAAATAATATGAGTATTTAATATATTTAATATATATATATTATTGTATTACATATATATTTCTACATCAATATTTTTTACCTCAATATTTTTGAGTCAATATTTTTGTACTTAACAGTTAAGGTATGGGAGTCAATATATTTGTAGTCGATATTCTTTCCTCGATATTTTTAACATCGATGTTTGTTACATCAGTATTCTATCAGTGAACCATGCCTGGGCATCTGAGGTAGTGACTTTGAAATGATTTCATAATATGATTGGATCTAGTTGATGACAACTGTTCCCTGTGGATAAGAAGGCTGTCCTTGTGACATTTTTTTCATTTCACTCCTGGCCATCAAGACCGCTGCATAGTAAACACATGGGTGGTAACTAAAATATATGTTTATTAATTTTTGTATTTTTTTTCATTAGCAGTTGTCACTTCCTCTAATGCTTTATGTCGTAAAGACTTTGTGACATCACTTCTTGTGATGTCACAATGGTCAAAGGTCACATCAATCAAAGGATGCGTGATGTCACTTCCGTCACCCCTGGCATTTTGGTGAATCGGCGTCCATGCACAGGTGATGAGTCTCGAGTGTCAGCATGTGCTAACTGCGCGGCATCTCCGATTCACAGGCGGTCCGTGCTTCACTCGGAATAACCTCTGACCTCTCTACTAGAAATGGCAGTAAGATCTGCTGTACAACATTAGGGGGCGGGCTGGCTGGCTGGGAGTGAGATACCAGTGTGTTTGAGTCTCAAGGGAAGCAGTATGCTGCTGTCCTGCAATGCCAGGAACAATTAAACACAGGAGTCGTTTGTAAAACTGATATTGTGTTTTCAAGAACAAAGAAAACGTTTTAAGTTTAAAAGTAGTCAGCCTACCGTTTTGTCAGAGTGAGATGCAAGTTTATTTTCCATCACTTTTAAATCTCCTGCTTAAGTTCATATTTCTCTACTTAGTGGCATGGGCAGGGCACATCTGCCTCACCCTAATAATGTTTGACTTCTGGTGCTACGGCCTGCTGCAGGCTGTACAAACCTGGCTGCCTGAGCAGTCAGGCACCAGACTCAAGCTCGCTCTGCCCATGTGGTAGAGCCATGCACAATGAGCATGAAGTGCTTCTCAACTCTTAACCATCAGTGCATGGCCCCTGATCACCTGTAGAGTATGCCCGCCTCTTTGTGACTGGCTGGCCTCAGACAGCTCGATCCAGTGCTTGAAATTGAAAAACAGAAGTATGAGTACTTGCTTGTTTCTGAGAAGTGCTGGTACTCTCCAATTTAAAGTATTAAGTTTTCCATGAGAAGTGCAGGTACTCTCCCTCTCAAAATAAAAAATTGCCATTACTGAGAACCGGACAGTACTGGACAGTACCGGCCCGTTTAATACACTGGCTCCATCGATGCTCAGCTGTCACGGACGGGCCCGTCTGGTCACCAAGCACCAGCCTTACTCTGTGCTGATGACGCTCGGCAACTCGGAGCCTCAAGCGGCTACTGCAGTCCTTTGCCACATTTATGTCCGACTTAGAGATGGATATTAGTTATCTTTAAAATTTTATTTAGGTAGAATGCCAATAGCACATCTTCTGGCAATTTATAACAGCAGTTAAAGCCAAAAACTGGGACATTTCTGGGAAATAGAAGAAGGACTACAATTTTACTTCAAGCGAGGGGACAGAATGACAGCGCTCCTCAGCAGAGAATTACAGATTAGGCGGTTAGAACATACATAAAAAGCATTTTTTTAAACCCAGTAGCTTGCCTGATAATTACATTGTTTGCTTGAAACAACTGATAACTTTCCCTCCTTTGTAAATCATTACACAGCAGCACCTGCCGTTTTCAGTCGACCCTCTCTAAAAACCAGGACAGGAGCTACATTCCCTGCAATCTGCTGGGACAGCTGGTGAAAATCCGGGACCGTCCGGGCAAATACAGGACACCTGGTCAACCTATCCCAAGGGCCACATACGGCGTTGGTGTGTGGGGGTATTCAAAGGCAGTTTCCCTTCAGACAGAAGAAAATGGCATCTGCCGCAAGTTATTATCCCAACCATCCTGCTATCCGCATTTTATGTGCCATGAGGAGCCTGGGCTGAGCTATATTGAGGCTAGCTTAAGACCCTTAAACTTTTGTTGCAAATTTGGACTAATCCAAAGGCGACATTCAACCAACAAATAATATTTGACTGCCTGGACTGTGATAAGGGAAGATATATTCCATGGTTTAGATATATTAAATCCAGTTTCTTACAATTTGGCCGGCCTGCTATATTTCACGATCCCAGAAGCATTATTACATCCGATGTGCCCTGGCTGATATCAGCTGCTTTTTATGTAGACCGCAGAAGGATGAAGCTGAGCTATAAAAAAAGACCTCTATCTGACAATATATTTTATGATCCCTGCTCTCATACTTGCTGTGTACATCAAACCACTGGGAACAAGCGCTGTTGTAACATTTAGACTCATGTACTTTGAGATTTGCTCTGCTTCCCGTTATGCCAGCATGGGGTAATAAACTCACCTGTGTATCCCAGTGACAACATATTCCCCAGACACTCATGCACTTTCTGTTCTTTTGCGATTATATTAAATATGCCACCTCCTTAAAGCTAGTTCTACAAGTGCCCTTCTTTGGAGACTGTGTATAGCCCTGTACAAAGGTTGTACACGAAGTGTTGCGTAATATACTTTTTTGTTCACTTCATTAGACTGCTCTGATATTAAATATCCCCTTTTTAGGTCTCGCCTGAGCCAGTGCATGTGCTGTCTGGAGAGACATTTAGTGAGTGGGCTTTGAAAAGCCAACCACAGCTTTTTGTGAGGCCTAGAGAGTGTGGATACGCGCACAGTTACGAGCACAGGCGCCAACTGGCTTTCCTGTTTTGTCATGGCTCATTAAGTGCATCGCTCGTAGGCACCCTTACAGCCTGCAATAGAGATCACTTTCACGGCCGCGCGGCCGCTTCACGTTCACGGCCGCGCGGCCAATGCTTGTTCTCCCATTGTCACCGTTTTCAGGTCTTTCTCTTTTTCTGGATCAAAGTTCAATTATCAAAAATGAAGTCCGGAGCCCCAAAAATAAATGCTTGTCTCCATCATCTGCAAAAATCAACCAATGTGTGAGGTCGAACAAACTTCAGCACTTTCTTTGAGTACATGCTTCAGGAGCCATGCACGCTCATGTTTCCCTATTAATATACTGTGTGATCTTGGTAAGTCCCTTTTACTTCTTCCCTCTGCACCGAGTGGCACCCACAGATGCATGCGGGGGCTCTCTTCTTTCACATTTGCCGCTGCCAAAGCTTCATAAATCTATCTCAAATCCGCATTGTTCCCGATCCTGTTTCCACCCGTTCTTCCCATCTGTCTTTCAATATGAGTGTGGGTGATTTTATCAGCTGTGCTTCCTCATAGGTGGAACACGCAGCCTTCTGTTGTCCTGTAACCCACACCAGTAATTACTTCTTATCGGACGGCTCTGTGCAGATTTTGGTCTCAGATCTTGCGAGTGTTGACATTAAGTAATTCCAGACACATCATATACTGACGAGGTCCGCGTACTGAGCTGGCCTGTTCATAAATCACTGCTCTCTTTCAATGGGCTCCACTGCCTGCCAAAAGTTGGTTCTGTTCAAAAAGTTGAAGTAAGCGTGATTTAGTATGCGAATTATCTGAGCATTTCTCTCATTTTTAATTTAAAACTTCCATAAGTTATCCACGGGCTGTCCACACGACTTTCACCTCGTCACCCTGCCTTTCAGTGTAATCTTCTATTACAAAGTCAGCAGAAGAAGTAAAGCTATGAGATTACACAAAGCCCCCCCTGTGCCAGTAGTCTGCCATTCTTGGGCTGAAGTACAGCTCAGAAGTCAAGACCTTCAATGAGAGAGGACGCCGAGGGCATTGTGTGACATGAACTGAAATATATATATTTCAATGTTTGGCACCATCGCTTTTATTTGTGGTGTGGGAACTGCCCAGACCCTTGCTACCCCCACCCTCCCACATGCAGGTGTGGGACCAGTCTGGTTCAGTTAACCAAATGCTCCCCTAGACTTATGATTCTAGCGTGTATCGTCATCTTTAGGGGACTTTGAGTTTCATGGTTATGTGGTTCAGATTTTCACATAAGGCCCAAATATTCCTTGATATTAACACTGTGGGAAATGGGAATCCCACTAATCAAATTATTCCAACCTTTACCACTGTGTGTCCTTGTAAAAATGACGGTGCCTCAAGCAGGCTTTCAGAGGTTGACAAGCAGGCATCAGAAGGGTAGTGTCTTTGTTGGTTAGGCATGTTGGTGGAAGGGGATTTCCCTATTCTGAAAAGCTAGCAGCATTCTCTTGACCTCCTCTTAAGGGTTTAGAGCAGTCCCATGGGGATCACAAAAAACAACAAAAAGCACAGCAAATCCTAAAGAACAGTATTTTTCTAAGTTCGCATATGTGGTTGTTGAGCGCCGGTAGGGGTGTGGCAAAACCACCTCCCTTGACATGGATAGAAAGTGTGCTTTTGGGGGGCAAAAGATGGGCAGTTAGTCGCACCCGCTTTATTTGGCTTTGGCAGAGAGGAGTACTTCCCTCTGAATAAAGAAACCATTAAGCAGGATTCCCTGTTACAACTTAGGGGAGAGGGGTTGTGAGGCATGCTGTATTGAGGGAGGGAATTGAAGCTCCGCCCACTCTCTGCCTATATTTTTCAGTAGCTTGTGTCATTGTAAACTGTGGCTGTTTATCAGTCAAAGACTTAGTAGTCCCTCCTTAGTTCCGCCTTGTCTCATTTTGTAACCTCCCATTGCGACACACCCTGTTACGTGTGTTGTTGCTTGGTAGGCTTTAATTACATCCTCTGAGCACTATTTTCTCAAATAGCGCTGTCCTGCCTGCAACACACTCTCTCCTAACGCATTTTTTATTTTTACAGCACGCATTTGCAATGCAATAGGTTTGGCATTTGCGAGAGTTTAACAATCGGCATTGTGAGTGACAATGCCTTTTATTTATCTGTTTTAAAAACAACACATAAATAAAAGGCATTGTCATTTACAATGCAATAGCTCAAACTCTCATAAATGCGAAACCTATTGCATTGCAAATGCTTGTTATTTGTATCATCGAGGGCGTGGATTGGAGTGACTGACAGTATCTATGTGTCTATATCTTTGTAAAGAAGAAAAGCAGGAAGCAAGATTGTTTATCCTACAGCTCGAATGAAATAAAAGACACTTAAAAATGTTTTCATGTTTATCATTTAATTAATGGAGAACGTGGCCTTCAGAGTAAAAAAGTGTTTTTTTCGTACTTTCTAGGGCAGGCCTAGCTTTCAGTCGGCCTTGTGTTGGGAGTGATCGGATGACCCTCAATCTGATTCTTGTGGATTTTGTTTATAACCATTAAACACCTATAAGAACCAGATCACAACGTAAAAAAAAGAACAGGGCTGGATACATATGGCAGTTTGGTAGCTCAAGGGATGGGAGTGGAAGGGAAGACATTTTGTTTCACTGTTTCTTTTAGAGGCGGGTAGATAATGCCAGGTATGTGGCCCAGAAAGTTTACTGAGCACTTTAGCGGAACACTTGCTTGCCTTCCCCAGTGCCTTATAGTCATACTTGCACTCACATACAACTCGCAAGAATAGAATACAGGGGCAGCTCCACTGATGAAGGTCTCCCATTTGAACTTACCATGTTAACCTCTTGTTGCCTATACTCAGACTGACAATAGAAGCTGTTCTGAGCTGCCACTGTACCCTCCCTAAGTTTAACTTTGACAATCAGGCAGAAGAGAGCAGTAAAGACCACAGAGATTGGTGCAGTAATTATGAAAGACCTCTTCTTTCAGCCGGTGCATACTCTGCATGTTCATGGCCCACCTGTGCCAAATCATCAAGCCCTGTAGGTCACATTAGCCCATGTGCCCATCATCACCAGCTAACAGTGCCAGGCTGCTTAAACTGGCTGTGCAGATTTAAGTGATACTCTGCTCCAGCACTATCAATTGTGCACCTAAACTAAGCAGGGGCGTCACACAATGACCCCAGCCCAAATGGGAAAGATATTAATCATAGATATCTTTTCCCTGCTCATGTCAACTTGTCACTCAAAGTGTCATAGATAAGGCATGTAAATGTCACACATAAGCACACTCCAAGCCTGAAAATGCCACACGTAAGCAGACTTAAAATCTAGCAGCTATGTTAGGGACCAGCCATGAAATCAGCCATGATAGAAAAAGAAGCCTACTTGTCGCCATTGTCCTGCTACCATTCCATCTAACCTACTGCAAAGAGAAATAAGAAGTAGATCTGAACATGGAAAGAATGGCACTCTTGGGTGCAAAATTAGGGTGGTACCAGCAGCAAAACACCCGAAATCAGAAGAAGCTACTGAGAGGCCACAACAAAAAGTTCCACCCATAAATATTTTTTACTTAATTTTTTCTCTAGTTCACTTTTATACAAGTTCAAGCTGCTTTTGCCTACTTTTGTTACATACATTAAAAACCATTACAAGTTTTAAAAAGTAAAAAAACACAATGAAACACTACCCCATTCTCAAAAACGGGTCATTTTAAAGTTAAATAGTAGTTTTTTTACAGTAAAGATCTTGAAAGGCGGGCTCAGCATAGAGCCAGCCGCCATTATGGCGGTCGCGCCGGCCCCGATAGAAAAGAGAGGGTGGGGGTGCCGCATGCAGAAGTGACGCGGCACCCCCGCCTTCACAAGGGGTCAGGCTTTGCCTCGGGCGCCCCCTGAACCAGAAGCGCTTAGTTGCGCTTCCGGGTCGGGTGGCGTGGCTGGGACGGTGGGCAGGCCAGTTGGAACTGGTTCTGCGCCCCTCCTCACTCCAGTATCTATTCCAGCTTCAGGCGAGGAGGCATTCTCTTTGTGCCTGCCCCCCTGCCTGGGAAGCGCCAGTGTGTGGATCGGGCCGGGAGGATGCCCGGTTCACTTTTAATTTTACATGTTTGCTTGTTTTTTAGTGAGCGCAGCAGGACCAGAGGAGCGGCGGCGCTTCGGGCGCGTTGATTTCAGCGCCTAATTAGCGGGACCGGAGCAGCGACGGCGCCTCGGGCGCGCTGACCACACCGCTTGGTTATTGGAGCAGCGCGTGATTACAGGAGCAGCCATGGAACAGGGCTGTCTGTCAGAGCAGCGGTTGCATTTGGCGGGACCCCCTGCGTAAGAGGCGTAAGGCAGGGAGGTAACGGGGAGCAGCCAGCGGGGAGGGCCGGCAGACCGCTACTGATTGCTGTTGCTGAATATATGGGCAAAAGCAGTAGTGGTGTGTTAGCAGGGTGATGTTTTTTAATATGCAAGCTTTGTATGTGGGTTGAGAGGTGGAATTTAGCCCTTCTCGGCATTTTGCAAAGTCTGTTACCCTATGGGTGTTTACATTATGGCTTTTTACACAGGATGGGCAAGAGCTGCGGTGACAATGGTTATCTGTTGCTAGCGTTAGGGGTGGCTACAGTGCTATACAGGATTGGGTTCCAGGGCTTGGAGAGGTTTTGCCTCCACCCAGCGTGAAGCACCCCCCCACCCCTCTCCCCTTTTAATGTTCTTTTTTTCCCCTACCTTATTGTGCTGCAGGAAGCAACTAAAAGATTCAGCAGAAGCTTTCTTGAGGAAAGGACTCCTGCTGCAACTTCAGGTAAAGGTTTTTGGGGTCCTAGCTAGGATAATTGCGCAAGGGGAAGGTGTGGGTGACACGCGATGCCGCGGTCAATTGCGTAGGGGGCAGGTTTTGGGTGACACTTGAGGCCTGGTATGGGGGGGAGGAGCAATGGCCCTTAAGGCTAAGCGGGGTGAGCGCCCCTCCCGCACAGAGGCGTTGATGGATAAGATGTTGCGGGAAATGGCGGAGATGAAGCAGGGCTTGGTGGAATTGCGAGAGAAGACACAAAGGCTGGATTGGACGGCAGGGAGCACCCGATAGTACCCCCAAACCTTACTCGCCGCCATTGCCAAAGAGGAATAGAGCAAAGAAGGGGAGGGGTTCAGAGGAGGGCCCATCTGTATTGGGGAGGAGGTCCCATCTGTACTGGCTCCACTTGTTCCTCAGTCCCAGGTCCCATCTGTACCGGCTACAATGGTGCCTCAGCCCCAAAATGTGCACAACGAGCTGGCCGGGCAGGTTCAGGGGATCCCACAGTCGCAGGTATCGCAGGGAGTGGCCCTCGAGGGGGCTATGCCAGCGCAACCACAGGTGGACAATTTAGCAGCACTCCTCCCTTGGTTGGAGAAGGTGGGAAACTGGTCGACCGCTGGGGCATCTGGGGGCGTAGGGGATGCCACGGAGAGGGCCAGAAAGATAATTGAGGAACTTAGCAAGGCTAAGCCGAAAGACGGGCCGGCAGTACCGGCAGGCGGGGCGCCACTAGTGAATGCAGCAACGGAGAAGACCGCCACTGTTCCCGTACCAACACCGTCACCGGCAAGCACAGGAGCATCCAAGCCAATAGAGGTCACAACAGCAGGTAAGGACAAACCCCTGCCACCCCTGGGTATGGGGGAGGTTAGATCCTCCAGGGATCGGTTGGGGTGGCATTTGTCCCAGGCGACGAAAGAGAAGATTTGGAAAGGGGAGTACGTTAACATATTCTCCCTGTTGATAGACGTTGCAGAGTGGGAGGTGGCAAAGAAAAATAAGGAATGGCTATTGCCCAGTGAATGGGCCAGTGTTGTCCTGAAGTACAGGGTGGAGGAAAATTTGGCTAACTGGGGAAAAGGTTTTACTACTTACACAGCAATCATGTGCGAGCGTTTCCCGGAGCTGGCATTCTGGGAACAGATTTGGCATGCTACCACAATAGGATAACATGCAAGCATGACACATATGGGGGTCAGGACGGAATAGTTACGATAAAGAATTCAGAACGGCGAAAGCAGCAGATCCCTCATTATGCTGGAACCAGGAAGACATGATCATTCACTTGAGACATCTGGGGCAGGTCCCCACCAACGGGGGCATTACTCAGGACACATTCCGGGGTCAGCCCTTTCAGGCAGGCCCTTCAGGGCAACATGCAGGGGTGGGGGGAGGAAAGAAAGGGGCCTGTTGGGATTTTAACAAGCGGGTATGCAACAGGCCACCCGGGACATGTAGATTCAGGCATGTCTGCACAATTTGTGGTAACTCCTCCCACCCCGAGATCAGATGCCTCAAGAGACAAAAAGACAAAGGGGGGAAAAAAGCAGGATTAGGAGCGCAACCGTTTCGAAGGCTGGATCCCCCGTAGTCATCAGCGCCATTATCCCCTGGCTCAATAAATATCACTGCCCGGAAGCTGCCAAAGTTCTTAGGGAAGGGTTCTTAAAAGGTTTCAGAATACCTGCACCTGGGTACGCCGGAGTGGCACATTGCAGAAATCAATCATCAATAAGGAAAAAGGAGGGAGTGGCAGCGGCAAAGATTGAGAAGGAAGTTAGACTGGGTAGGGTGTCGGGCCCATTCAAAGCCCCCCCCCCCCATGCCAAATTTTGTTTGCTCACCCTTGGGGATGGTTCCCAAAAAAGAACAAGGACAATACGGTTGAGTCATAACCTGTTGTCTCCCAGGGGACAATCTTTGAATGACGCCATTGATGGTGCTTTATGCAGCGTCAAGTACTCAGGGAATTGGGTACGGCGCTCTCCTTGCAAAAACATATTGAATCTGCTTTCCGGTTTTTGCCAGTTCACCCATAGGACTTTCATTTACTAGGCTTCCAATTTGGGGGGTTGTACTATGTGGATAAGTCTATGCCCATGGGTTGCTCAGTGTCTTGCGCGTATTTCGAGAAATTTAGTACCTTTCTCAAGTGGGTATTCAGGCAGGCAACGGGGCACAATTTGGTGCTGCATTACTTGGACGACTTCCTTTTCTTGGGGCCACCCGCGTCAAACAACTGCAGGCTAGCATTGCTCAACTTCTGCGCGATCATGCAAGAGTTAGGCGTACCATTAGCAAGGGACAAAACTGTGGGCCCTGCAACAACAATAGAATTACTGGGTATTGAAATGGACTCAGTGGAGGGGATGTTGCACTTGCCAGTGGGGAAGTTCGAAGCATTTGTTCAGGCACTGCAGGCTTGCTTAGTCAAGGAGAAGGTTACTCTGCACCAGTTACAACGGGTGGTGGGTCAGCTGAATTTTCCGCTTAGGATAATTCCCATGGCACGACCATTTTCACGCTCAATCGCGCAGGCGATGTCAGGGCTTAAGAAGAAACACCATCACACCAGGTTATCTGGCGAAGTCAAGCAGGACATGCAGATATGGCAGGCGTTCCTGCGTGAGTTCAACGGCAGGGTGGTGTGGTCGGGTCCCCCTAGATCGAGCCCAGAGATCGGTCTAATGACAGACGCAGCAGGGAGTGAGGGTTTTGGTGCCATCCTTGGAGCAGAATGGGTAGCGCAGCGTTGGCCCCTCTGGTGGGAGCAGTTTGGGATCACGAATAACATAAGTTTTCTGCAACTGTTCGCCATCCTGGTGGCATTGTCAGTTTGGCCTGAGCAACTGAGAAACCAAAGTGTCATCTTCTGGTCGGACAACATGGCAGTAGTACAGTGCATTAATTCCCAGACGGCATATTGTAATATGATACTGCAGTTGCTTAAAGAAATTATACTGAAATGCATGAAATTCAATGTGTTTTCTAGAGCAAAGCATGTGCCAAGGGTGCATAACAATGCCGCTGACACTTTGTCTCGCTTTAAAATGCAGGTATTCAGGGCTCACCATCGGGAGGCAGCAGCACGGCCAACGCCTTTCCCAGAACAACTTTGGCAGCTTGGTGCCCCCAGTTATCGGACCTCATACGAAGGGGCATTTTGGGTGTATTGCCATTACTTGGGGATCACTGGGAACAGAGGTGGCAAAGTGACGTATCCTTAGTCTCCTATTTAGCGTCCAAGCAAGAGGGGCGCTCTGCGGCTGCGGCCAGGCGGCAAGTTGCAGCAATTTCCTTCTTCGCAAAAGTGAAAGGGGGGGGTGATCCCACAGGTACCTTCATGGTGCGGAAAGCTCTCAAAGGATGGCAGCGGTAGGTGTCCTGCCCATTGAGAGGAGACCAATAGGGGTACCCATGTTAGCCACCCTGATGGAGACCCTGCAGCACACCTGTAGCTCCCCGGGGGAGGCAATCTTGTTCCAAGCAACATTTTGCCTAGCCTTTTACGGTGCTTTTAGGGTAGGGGAACTGGTGGCAAGGAATACATGTGACTGGCATGGGGGCCTCCAGGTGAATCATGTCAGGGTGGGGGAGGAGTCTGTTACAATATCACTCCCTAGGTCAAACACTGATCAGGAGGGCAGAGGCGAAGGGATTGTGCTATACAGAGCTAGGGGAACTGTGTGCTGCCCAGTCACTAGGTTAGAGACATTCATATCGCAGCAGCCAAGATTGGCAGGGGGCCCACTCTTGATACACGCAAATGGGACCCCCTCACCATATTCCAGTTCAAGAGGGTTATGGCTTTAGCCATAAGGAAGGCCAACATGGACCCAACAGTTTTTGGTACTCATTCCTTTAGAATTGGGACTGCTACAGAGGCAGTGGCCAGAGGATTGAGCAGGAAGAAAGTGCAAAAGATTGGGAGATGGTCGCCAAAGTGCTATAAATGTTATGTGCGCTTGCATATGCGATTGAACAAAAGTGGCGGGGAGACCAACTGACAGTTGTTTTCTCTCTACTTTATGTTGCAGTTTCTTCGTCCTGCAACGCAGGGAAGAAGCATGCAGCGCTGGCATCCGCCAGCCACGCAGGAGGGGGTCACCGAACAACGGTACAGGAACGGACAGCATGCGTCATGGTGCAAAACCGCAGGGGGCAGGAAGAAAGGGATGTGTGGGTCATCGGTCATTCATACATTCACCATCTAACTGCTTTCTTTGCAGGTGATTTCCAGGCTAGAGCTAGGCAGGCAAAGATAAATTTACTGTTCTATGGTCGGGGTGGCCTGCGAATTAGGCAGTTCCGAGATTTAATGGAGGATGCCTTACAGAATAGCTTAAGACCCCCAGCTGCATGTATTTTGCATTTTGGGGGCAAGGATTTGGAGCACATGAGTCGAAGGGCGCTGGTGGAAGACTTGTTTACTGAAGTGGGATGGCTAGCAAAGAAGTGTCCGGAAAAAAATTGTTTGGTCTCACATGATCCCAAGAGTCCAATGGACGGGAGGGAGGTCAGTAAAGAGGAAAAACAACAAGATGGAGAGGCTGTTCAGGACAACCAAGCTTGCATCCATAGCGCATGGCTATATCCGGGGGGACCATTTCTTTGTAAAAGATAGGGTACACCTCTCAGCCAAAGGGAATCAGGCTTTCATTGAAGACATGCTAGCTTGGCTGGAGGGCAATGCGCAGGGCAAGACCTATAGGGGAGCTGAGGGGGAGGCCAGGTAGTCGGTCAACTACTCTGCCCTGTGGCGGTAAAGTCATGGTTGGTGAGCATAGTTTGCGGTCCTTTGAGGGCATCACCTTAATGAAAGGGGATGCCCGAGGGGCAGTTTCAGTCAGTAGGTAGAAGGGGGGCTCTGGGAGCCATGCTTCTAGTAGGCCATGGGCCAAACCTGCACGCGCATGCGCTCAAGGGTGCAATGCCGGTACGTTGAAGGGGTGCTGGGGGGCACTGGACTGGGAGCCACGCTTCCAGTAGGCCATGGGCGACCCGGCATGCGCATGCGCTCAAGGGCGCATACTGTTTAAGGGCCCCGTTTTTATGAAGACAAGAGGATAGGGATCTGGGTTGCCAGTCATTGACCTTGCCGTAGGCTCTAAAGGGTTGCGCAGAAAGGAAATCATATTCATTTAGAATACGATAGGAATCCAGATGTATTAGAGAAATGTTAAGGTTAGCCTTTGAACAACTGTGCCTATCTGTATTTGGACTTTCTGCGCATTGTATATAATGTATACTCAATATTCTCAATGTTTAAGTTTGTAATAAAATACGACCGGGGCTCTACGACCCCTGATCCAAACATGTTGTGTTGTCTGACTTGTCTGCATTGGGGGCAAGGGGGAAGGGGGAGAGGGACTCACCCCCATTTTTGGGATCATCTGCTTTTATGGGAGGGGCCTAGGCGGTACCAGTCCATAATAGTATTCACTGTCAGCAGCTTGGTCATTTTTAGGTTTTGCCTGCACAGTGCCTGTCCTGTGCTTGAGAAATCTATTGTTTTTATTATAAACTTAAAAGTAACTTACATCCCGCCTCCTCTCTTTACTGGCTTCTCATTGGTTCCTGTGGGTGCCACTTACCCTCCTCCAGCATATTTATTTAACAATGTATCACAAGGAGAGATTAAGGGGTCTATTATATTAGCAGGCGGGTCGCCACCGCTCATATTGCGGTGGTGATTCGCCCACCATCAACAGCTGTCAACAAACAAACGCCGAATGGATGAGGAACAGCCGGCTGAAGCTGAACTCGGACAAAATGGAGGTCCTCATCCTCGGCTCCACCCCCTCAGCCTGGGACGACTCCTGGTGGCCGACAACCCTAGGAACAGCCCCGACACCCACCGACCACGCATGCAACCTGGGGATCATCCTCGACTCCACCCTCTCCATGACTAAGCAGGTCAATGCAGTCTCCTCATCCTGCTTCAACACCCTCCGAATGCTCCGCAGGATCTTCAAGTGGATCCCCACCGAGACGAGAAGAACGGTGACCCAGGCCCTCGTCACCAGCAGGCTAGACTACGGAAACGTCCTCTATGCAGGAACATCGGCCAAGCTCCTAAGACGATTGCAACGCATCCAGAATGCCTCAGCACGTCTGATCCTCAACATCCCCCGCCACAGCCACTTCACACCCCACCTGAGAGACCTGCACTGGCTCCCGTCGACAAGAGGATAACCTTCAAACTCCTCATCCACGCACACAAAGCCCTCCACAAGACCGGCCCAGCTTACCTCAACAGTTGGCTCAACTTCTACACCCCCACCCTCCAGCTACACTCCGCCAGCCACGCCCTCGCCACCATCCCCTGCATCTGAAGAGCGACCGCCGGTGGCAGATCCTTCTCCCACCTCGCCGCTAAGACCTGGAACGCACTCTCCACCAACCTACGGCAGACCCAGGACCTACCGGCCTTCAGAAGACTTCTCAAGACCTGGCCCTTTGACCACTAGCAGCACCCCCCCCAGCGCCTTGAGACCCTCGCGGGTATGTAGTGCGCTTTATAAATGGCATGATTGATTGATTGACTGATTACCTACCGCCCGCCTTCCATTTCCCCCCGCCATATTACGATGGCGGGGGGGACCCCGGCGAACGGAAAGACCGTCTGCCGGTTTTCCGCCCATCGACGAGTCGACCGGGCAGAAAAGGGGCTGAATATGGTGGTGGTATCTGCAAGACACCGCCATCCATATTACAATACAGGCAGAGAAGTGCCTTTCCATGGCAGAGTTGCCGCCATGGAAAGGCATGTGGTGCCTGAATGTGGTGGCCCGTTGCGGGCCCCCAGGTTGTTGGGGGGTGGGGGTGCACTGCATTTGCATGCACATTGTGGCAGGCACCGCGCGGTGCCTGCCACATTGTGCATGAAAATGCACAAGGGGCATCCACAGCATCGTGGCAGGTGCTGCTGTGAGCACAGCCTGCCACAATGTTGTGGATGGGGGATGCTATCGCCACCGTGGCGGTGGCATCCTAATAGCCGGTGTGGGACCGCCGAGCCACTGGCGGCCGGTCCCAGCACTGCTAGGGTGGCGGGCAGACGACCTAATAGGCCCCTAAGTGATTTGCACAGAATCACAGGATGTTGTGCAGCGGAGCCGCCGACACTCGAACCGGGATCCCCAGCTGTCGAGTAAGTCGTTACGCCCACTGCCCCACATCCTCTGTACTCCCGTGTTATCTGTTAGGGAGCTCTTTTCATCCCCCAGGAGATGATTGATGAAAAGAGCTGTTTATTCATTACATAGGCGAAACCGATGTATTACCAATGCTTGTTAAACAGTGGTATTTAAATGATGTTGGTGTGTAATAGGTAACGAACAATGAATACTAGATGCCTATCACTGTTCCAGCTTAGACTTTGAGGCCAACTCCCACTGTACACAACTGAAGACCTTGCACAGTATCGGATGGCTGGCTTCAGCGGGCTGGGCATTGGCCAAGCCATAGGGCCAGCCCAGCAGCCCACACACACTGGGCAAGGCCTTCTGGAAGAGAATCATTTCAAACTATATGAATGTAGTATGTCATCAAAAAATCATAGAAATTCACAGCAAAAACAAAGTTCGTTTGAATTTGTGGTTCAGACTGATTATACTACTATAATGTATATTTTAAAAAAAAATATGAAACTCACTAAAAACCACAGTTAAAGTACAGTTAAGGTTACGAATTAAAATGAAAAACCACTGAAATCCTTTAATTATTGTTAGCTGCACAGTCTATTATTTGCACAACGCCGATAGCAATCATTACTCGCACACCAAAATTATTTTGCATAGCACTTACTTCGAATCATCTGTGTTGACTGCGTCTGTTAGCACAACTAAGCCATACAACGTTTAGGCACCAAAGGCTCTTGCACCTAAAATCCAGGAATGTTATGATAGGTGTGAGGAAATGAGGTGTATTATATGGTGTGGTTTTGTGACCTCACTGCATCTACCAGCCCTTTAGGATCAGTCAGGTTTTGTTTGTTAAATCTTAGCTCAACCCTGGATAGTTATGGCTCTGAACAGTCAGTCTAACACAAAGGGACACGTGTAAAGCATTTAAACAGCACCACAACAGCTGAAGAATGAAACTCGATACTAAAGAAATCCAACACCAGTTATTAGAAATAGAGCATATTTTTATGGATTTACGGACAATCAAAAAGATCCACCAGAGAGTTCCACAGATATGGACTTTACAAGAAATAACGAATCAAGACTTTTTACTTAATTGTGAACAAGTACTTGCAAAATCAATATAATCTAGAACTTAGAAACGTTTTCAAGAAAAACTGTGGTTACTCAGAGTTCATTTGGACTACCAACTCTGGCAGGGAGCCAGCCAAGAGGACCAGGAAAATCCAACAGAACAGTTATCTCCTTCAGAATAGCAGTCTTCTGTCCAGTACCAGCGTCAGTGGCACCTTGCCATTGACTTCTATGGAGCGGTCCTGATGGAAGGGATACAGGATGCTGAAGATGCTGTGCAGTTAACGGGACATCTTGCTAGGCTACTCCTTGGTCCTGGTAGAGTGACTCAGGCTTCAGGGGTCAATGTCCCATGATGTCTTTTCCTGATCAGCAGACGTCCAGTCACCACTGGAGAGGCAGTCGCCCGGCACAGCAGTTTCCTTCTTTTGTTAATACCTTTCCTTCTGGACGACCATGCTGCTCTCATTTGACTCCTGCAGATCCAGCAGACTCTGGTTCAACTTCAGAGCATCAGTTCCTGGTCTCTTGAGTTGCACGGCAGCAAGGAACAGCAAACTGGCAATCTGGGTTACCGACTCGCTCCAGCAGGCTTCTTCAGCTTTCGTGGCCTGTGCTGCAAACAGTCAGTCAGCAAACTGACTCATGGAGCCTCTGCTTCACACTGGGATTGAGGTATGATTTCTCCATGAGCAGGATACAGCAGGCACAGTCCTTTCCTCCGCTAGCCCAAGGAGCAGCAGGTGCAGTCTAACTTCAGTACAGACTCTTCTTAGCTGGTACCAAGGTCAGCGGATCAGCGCTTCTTCAGTCCTCTTCTTTCATTCAAGCAAGATCTGAGGTCTGGGAGCCAGGGGTGCCTCTTTTATGCCCAGAAAGGGTCTTAAGGGAAGGTCACGGTCACTAGCCAATGGACTACCAGGGGCCCTCATGCCTGACGACCACTTCTTCGGAAGTGTACCATCTAGCTATCACAGAGTGCTTTATTCTGCCCAATCTCAAGATGGCAAAACCCCTCTCTTGGTCCCGAGAGCTTAGTAGCCCACACCCCTGGGGTGTGGCTACATGTGGCCTATACACCCAAGGAAAAAAATGGCTTGGCAACTGGTGTCCCCTCTCTGTCCCTGCTATCAGCCAGTCTACCTACAGAATAGGGCAACCAAGCCCACACATGCTTTCTACTTGCTCTGCTCTTCAAAGGCAACTTCCCCTTTGATGCTTGCCTTTTAGGCTAACATCCAATATGGCTTCATGCCAGGAGGAGGTAACACCTCCTCCAGTCGCAGGCTTCTGTTGTAACCGCTCCCGGGAGTCATTAACATGTCTCCCCGGGAGAGCAGAAGGCTGTTTCATGTCCATCTTTGGCAGATGACCACTGGAAGACTAGGCAACAGAGTGAGAATTGTTTAAAAGTTGCATGTCGCAACAACTTACATAAAGGTCGACTTGGGCATCAATTCAGACATAATGTGATAAGCTGTTTGATACCTTGAAGTGCCAACTTTGCTAGTCCGATTCAAAAGTTAGCAGAGCTGAGTTGTCCTTGTATAACTCTGTATTTGCCAATAGGGCTACTAATCTATCTATCTCTCTCTCTCTCTCAGTGAAAATGACTATATTGTATTTTTACTCCTAGAACATGTTAAACACATTTTATTTTACTAATGTGCTGCACCCTGCCTTAAGACTCAATAGGCCTAATGCAGGGGTGACTTACCCACATTCGAAAGGTAGTTTGAATTTGCCATTGATTAAAATGGCAAAGTCAAGTTAGCAGTTTAAAGCTGCACTTTCAGTCTGCAGTGGCAGACTGGGAGCCATGTTTTACCTCAGCCCAATGAGGGTGGCACAAAAAGTGCTGCAGGCCCTGAGAACACCGAGTATCATATACTGGGGACTTTCAAGTAAGTTACGCTAAGCCAATTGGGTATACGCCAATCAACCATGTACCTTTTTAATGGTAGGAACACATGCACTGAGTCCTGATTCGCAGGGCTGAGGATAATTCAGAGTCATTACACTAGTGCAATCACACATGGGGTGCAATGTGGGGATGAACTTCAGGAGTGAGTCCAAAGAGTTCTGCAATTGCTGCCTTTCTGTGCTAGTAGGATTCATCCTGCTACCTCATTCTCAAGTTTAAGCAGTCTGTCCCTACCAACTACTGGCATTGACTCTCAGATGTTCCCCCAGTGTACCCACCTTCCTCATCATAGACCTCCCCTGTAGGATGTTAGCCAATTATCTGTCATCACCTGGGACATAGCTAGGGAAA
Organism: Lissotriton helveticus; assembly: GCF_964261635.1. NCBI lineage: Eukaryota > Metazoa > Chordata > Amphibia > Caudata > Salamandridae > Lissotriton > Lissotriton helveticus. Next base: position 1,216,339,349 of record NC_136069.1, read on the forward strand.
TCCCTTTGGCCAGTCTTACCTCTGAGGCACCTGTTAAATACCTCAGTCCTCTAGTTCCTGTCACCAATGTCTCTGGGCCCCATGACCAGTCTGGCTCTTCTTTCCTCAAGGTCCAGCTTCCTTGCTTCCAGGGCCAGGGCTCAATACTCCTGTTCCAGGGTTGTCACTTCTTCTTGAAGGGAACGCCTGCTGATGCTCCTCACACTGCTTGATCTAGAGGACACCCTTGGCCTGGTGTTGGGGTTGAGAACATCATTCGCTCCTCCTACCCTTCTTCCCCACTACCTTGCTGTATCTCCTTTTCCATTGCTGGTGGATCTCTGTGGCCTTCCTCCCAAGCCTTGGGGGCCGTCGCCATGTCATTCTTCCTTGCCTTATTTACCATGTTGACCCTTATCTCTCTCTACACAACTTCCTCAGCTCATTCTTTTTGAGGGTGGCCAAACTGGCCATTTCAAGCTCCATGTTCCTTGGCTTAAAATGTACTTCCCAGCTTTCCACAGAAACTTTTTTAAATTGTTTTTCAAACTTTGGAAACTTGTTGAAAACGTTGTCACAATAGTTCTGCAACTCTTTGAAACAGTATCTCGAAAAACAAGGGAATTCGACAACTGGTTGGGAAACACAAAGAATACTTTGGCAGATTCTTAGTGATTCCAACCTCAACAACTATATGGAACTCCTAAACACAATTTCTGGATCCTACCGCAGGACACCAATGTAAGGAAATGGGCTGTATTATATGGTTTTGTTGTGTGACCTCACTGTGTAATACACTACTAACACCTTTAGGACGAATCAGATCTCGTTTGTTAAACCTTAGCTCAACTGTGGGTAGCTGTAGCTCTGAGTAGTCAGACTTAGACAAAGGAACAAGTGTAAAGCATTTAAGCAGCACCTAAACAATTGAAGAAGAAAGAAACTCAATAAACAAGACAAGAGTGTTCCATGGTAGTAATGAACCACCATTAGGAGCAGGTAGACGACTTCACTTAAGGCGTTAAGGAAAGCCCTCACTCACCACCTAGTGATGACATGCTTCATCATCGGGCCCCACAAAAGAGACCTAGCGTCTCTTTTGTGTGCTTCAACGCCAGATCTACTGCGGAGCTGGTTGGTGGGTTAAGGCAGTGTTGTGCAAAGAAAATTAAGTGAGTGGTGAATAGTTTTTATTAAAAAGAGTCAGTAGTGTATCAAATTTAACTTTATTATAATGATCACTAAGGACTTATGGATAAAAATTATGTGTAGGAAATTCGTCCACAGTTAATTAAGTGGTAGTTTCCTAATATCAGTCGACATGTTTCAGCCACGAAACGGTATGAATTTACCTGGCATTCATCAGGACTCAGTGTGTATTAAACCCTGGTGGTATGGACTCTCTAAGGCCCACCCTTACCTAGGGGCGTGAAAGTGAAAAATAACAAAAAAGTGAAAAGTGCAAAAATATTAGGAAGAGAATAGTGTCTTCCTAATTACTCCTGGTTTAGGAGGCTTCCGAACTTACGGTTTCTGCACTTTTTTGGTGTCAAGAATTCACACCATGGGTCACAGGACCCCAGTCGAGGGTTGATGCAGGTATACAACAGGTGCCGAGCGTCGAGGGCGGTGTGCCAATTAGGCTCCCACCCCCCTCCTGTAACCCATGGTGTGAATTCTTGACACCAAAAAAGTGCAGAAACCGTAAGTTCGGAAGCCTCCTAAACCAGGAGTAATTAGGAAGACACTATTCTCTTCCTAAAATTTTTGCACTTTTCACTTTTTTGTTATTTTTCAGAGTGGAATGCAGGTATTTAGAGTTACTTTGGGTGACAAATCTGTGTAGTTTCCTGCCAGGAGGAGGTAACGCCTTCTCCAGAGGCAGGCCTCTATTGTTACCTCCCCTGCCAGTCATTTATAAGCCTCCCCTAGAGGGCAGAAGGCTCTCTTGTGCCCAGCCTCATCAAATGGCCACTGGAATACTGGGCAACAGAGAGGCAACTTTTTAAAAGTTGCATATGGCAACAAGTTACATTAATGTCAAATTGGCATCAAGTTGGGCTTAAAATAATGAGTTGTTTGATACTATGAAGTAAAACGTTCTTAGTCCCATTCAGAAGTTAGCACAGCTGAGTTGTCAGTGTGTAACCCTGTACTTGTCAATGGCGCTACCAATTTCTCTCTCAGTAAAAACGATAATTGTGGGTTTATACTGCTAGAACACAATAAACACATGTACAACGTTCCTATGTCGTGCACCCTGCCTTGGGACTCAATAGGTCTAATGCAGGGCTGACTTACCCGCATTAGAAAGTAAGGTTGGATTTACCATTGATTAAAATGGCAAAGTCAAATTAGCAGTTTAAAACTGCACTTTCAGACTGCAGTGGCAGACTGGGAGCCATGTTTTAGCATATCCTACTTAGGGTGGCACAAATAGTGTTGCTGACCCTGAGAGAGGCACTCCCACTGAACGGCCCTGAGATACCCTAGTATCATGTAGTGGGGGCTTTTAAGTAAGTTAAGCTATGCCAATTGGGTATAAGCCAATCAACCAAGTACCTTTTTAAGGGTCAGAGCACATGCCCCGAGTCCTGATTAGCAGGGCTTAGGGCACTTCAGTCATTACCCAAGAGCCCAGTTTTCACAAATGGGGCAAAAGGTGGAGGTGAAACCTGCAAAGATCTTGTCTCCTCACAATAACTTAACATATTTGATAAAATCACTGTGGAGCAGAAAAACAAAGGAAAAAAACAGAATATGAAAGCAGGAAAGAAATCCACTAGTCACTGAAATAACTAATGATAGTTATTTAGCTCTTTCTTCTGAACTATTTTCCATGAAATGCTGACAATGTTTAGTATTATATTTGCAGGATTGTAGTATTCTGTCTGCACTATACAATACATGCGAAACTTCAGCATTACAGAGTTTAAAATACCTTTCCGCAACACATTTAAAGCTGCATACTCAAGTTTGCTTCAACAGATCAGATCGTGATTTGCATTGGATTCGAAATACCAACACAACACTTTCGCGTCGGGTTTCTGTTAAAAAGGTAATGCAAACCCAATCCAAAGTGTTTGTAAACCTGGGCCAAACATTTAAAAGAGGGCAGAGTTAAAAGTGATAATGCAATCATTTACCATAAGAAATAAAATACCCCCCCCCCCCTCCGACCACCCCCAAGCGACCTTGCGATGAAAGGGCACTGCATATCATCTCTGAGTTCAATAACCCTAAAATGGAACGCAACCATACTCATTTGCCATTATGATTGTACTGTATGCACGTTTCTTTGAAAAGTGCATGCCTATGTGGTAGTGCATAGACTTTATATGCAGTGTGAACAGTTCTCTATGTCATTTACACTCATAGTAAAACCCACAAATAATACGTGTGAAAAGGCTTTGCATGATTTACCTGAACAGCGTATGAAATTGCCAGTCCTGCATAAGCTGGTGGTATAATACCATGCATCAGTACAATGCACAGAGATGTTGTACCAACCATAATTATGCTAATAAGATCAAGACGAACAGCCAGCCAGCGGATTCCACAGCAAAACAGAAATTGGGGTGTGTTATTCATATCTAACAGTTTCTGGAATCTGTAAAAAAAAAAGTATAATCTTGCAAACTTTTATTGATAAAAAGTGTTATGTCACACTAAAGAAGCCATGATGGAAAGAACGCGAAGAACCAAATTGTTATCAAACTTCAGATTTATACAGAGCATGCATAAAGACAATATTTTGGGACCTATTCTACAAAAAAATTGAAAATCTGCAACCAGATATCTGCACTTATGTTTCGAACAGATTTATACATTTCTGAGAATAATCCTAACATTTCAGGGGTACTCCAGTGAATCTGCATAAGACAAAGCGCTCCTGGAGTACTAACGCGTGTAAACATTTACATATATGTAAATGTAAATAGTAAACGTTTATGTATGTGTGAATGATTAATTATATTTGCACAACTTGAAACACCTTTGTATACACCAGCAACAATTATAGAGACGTATCATCCGGTTTACCACCCAAGACACATATTTACGCCTGCCCTTAACAGAGGAGAATCTCTCATCGTATCTAGGCATGTTAAAGCATCTTGCACGATCTTGTAAGCACAAAAAACTCACTGGTTTGTGGATGTTCATCTATTTTGCATGGCATTCTCACCCTGAAAAGTGCGTCATATTAGACCTGCTTTATATGAGTGAATAGATTATTGTATAAATCGGAAACATGATTTTTCTTCTGCATTGTATAACTCCGTATATTGCTGTCTGCAGCCATTAGACAAGCAGAAGAACTGAGGATAGCTTTACACTGGAAGCATTAAGCTGCTGCCATGCACAGAGTCTGATTCACAGGCGTGATATACACCAATGAAAAGGAAGATGATTTCTGTGAAAGATTTAACACTAAATGCAGGCATGCTTAAAGTCTATATTTGAAAATGAATAAAAAAGAAACCAAAAGAGTAATATTCTTACTTCAAGAGGCTTTCATCTCCTTTGCAATATGCTTGCATTGTTATAAGGCCATGAAGACTTGAAGTAACATGGGATATAAATGGCGACAAGCTGATATTCTCCAAGCGTTTCAGGTCACGTATGAGAACTCTGCAAATGAATTAAGTCAAAATACGTTAAAACCTATATTAATGCATGGTAACATAAGTTAAACATATTGTCAGGACCCCGTTGAAAAGGTCCGTGCAAGCAGGAGTTGCAGGCCTTAAAGTGGGGGATGAGGCCTTTTACTCCTGATGTCCTAGAGCCCTGCCCACTATGGATCCTGAACAACTGGGCCAAGTAGCCCTTCAGCATTTGACTCTCAGTAGTAACGTTGTTGAGCAGTCCAAGGCATCTCGAGGGCTGTAAGTCGGGGGAGGTAGTGTTCAGGGGAGATAGACACAGGGGGTGAACACAGGCTAACAACTCAAAATAAACTCAGCAGCCGCAATAAATGATTGCCCTGTCAAATTCTTGCTTTTATGAAAAAAGGAGTATTTATATACGAACACAAAGTCAAATAAAACATTCACAAACAATACACAATCCCCTCAGGTCAGGGCTCTAGTGTTTGAAAGGCAGATCCTTGAGTCCCACTCCCCTCTTTCTAGCGGTAGTGGTTATCCTCAATTCACTATATGTGACATTCAAGTTAAGCCCAATAGTAGTCCGAGTCTCATAAGTCCCACTCCCACTCTCATTCTTTATTAAAGTCAAAAGTGTTCCCGCGCTGGGGGTGTCTGGCCCGTAAATCAGTCTTACCTGCACCAGTAGGATCCGAAGGACTGGAGTCTCTGAGTGCACCCCATTGTGGGTAGTGACACTGCAGCGGACGCCTCCAGTAAGCCTTTCACATACGACTGAGGAGGGTTGAGGTGCAGTGTCCCTGAGTTCCTTACATGCAGTAGCGGCCAGGGGGTTCTCGATGCTCCACAGATGCTGGTAAGTTTCTTGAGGTCTTCCCCACAGACAAGGGGAGGGTGCATTGCTCCTGGTGCTGGTCCTCTGTCATGGCTTGGGCCCACTCGGGTCACCACAGCGGCCTCCTTCCTCCATCGATGGGCTTGACCAGATCCCACTCCTTGCCTTGTTCCTGTGCCTTCCCCTGGCGTACGTGGTCACCGTTCCTCCTCTGCACATGGCCTTGGCCTGATGGACACAGCACCAATCTTCATAGTAGCCTCACCTGGCATACGAGGACGCCGACTTGGTACCGCACACAGGCTATGGCAGGATTTGCACACCAGCAATCCTTACGGGGCCACATGTGGGGTCGCCGGCTTGGTACCTCTACAAGGGTGATTACCCTTTCGGTGCAGGAATGATCATGGCTCACTTCATGGCAGCCCTCCTCTAGCATAAGGTAGTGGCTGGCTCTTTCTTGCATAAGGGCAACAACTCGATCAGTGCAGCTGCTGACTCCTCATACCTTGTTATGGGGAAGCAATCACCGGGACCACCCCCTGCCTCCCCCCGCACTGGACCTCACTCGCTCCAACGCTTTCCTCTCCTTCACAGGGCACACTGGTCTTGGAAAGTAGGCAGGTGCTCATGTTCCGGGCTTCGAATGCAGGTGGTCTTGGATTACATGGGTGATGTTCTCCCACCCATCTGGAACAGTGGCAGGCCTTAGCCTCCAGTCCTGGCCACATGCAGAGTTCTTGAAGAGCTTCTCCTTCTCACATAGCACGACTGGCTGCTTGACAGTTGACAATTAAGAGGTCCCCTTCTTATAGTCCATTTCCAAGCACCAAATGTGATTTTGAGTCAAAGGGGCAGATTCCCAATGGGCCTCCGCACTCATGGAGGAGGCCCCGCAGTCATAGCGGGGGAGCCCGCACACGTAGCAGGGGCGCCCACACTCGTGGCGGGACCACCACACTGCAGATACTCATTGCAGACACCTTGTGACAAGTGCGGGCCTCCACCACAAATGCAAGCCCCCTGCCACAAGTGCAGGGCCTACACCACTACTCTGGAAGCCTTTTGGGAATCGGCCCCTGAGTCACCCCTGAGTCTTTGAAGTTTATGTTGGGGTCTGCCTCCTTTTGCAGTGGCCTCTCCTCTGTTATCCTTTCCTCCAGCAGGAAGTCTGTCACAGCAGGGGCGACTCCAAATCTGATGGTGACAACATCCGCCATGGGAGTGACAAGAGGTTGACACCTGAATGTCAGCCACAGTGATACATGTACCAAAGAGTTACCCCAGGGCCGCAGCCATACTCTTTGTGATTCTCTTATCAGCCCCATCTCCATTCTGAGATGTGCTAAGGACCCTTTCCAGTAACCTCTCTTTGAATCAAAGAGCACTCTTTCATGTGTACTGAAGAGCCTATCTCTCCCTTCCTCCAGTCCATTCCACCCAGCCTACAGGAATGCAACAATACAGAAATCTGTCTGGGAGGATTCCTCTAACTCCTCTCCTCGTGTTCCGCCATTCAGCCTGGGTCTCACAAAACGGAACTCATTTATGGTACCAATTCACAGGCACACATACACCCATCCATGCATATAGCATACATGCGCTGCACACCACTACATCCTTTATGTACCATTCACAGCATTCAAAGGCACATACACCTAGCACATGAGATATTACACATGCACTGCTTAGCACAGAACTGCCTTATTCCTGTATTGTACTATCCACAGGCACACATACACCCAGCACACATACTCCACACGTGCACTCTGCAACACTGCACTCCAAACCACTGTAGGCTAAGGGTGAGTCAAGAACACAGCAGCAGAACTTTAAATGACCAAGCTCGTAGGCCTCACTCCAGTGACACAGGTAAAAAGGCCCTACTCACTCTTATGGATCACTACACAATAAGCTGCCTTCACCGTGCTTTTACTGTTTAACTCCTGGTAAGGGCAGTAACCTTTCACCACTATGAGGGTAGTACTTAAGGCGCTCCTTCAGGTCCAAAAAGACAGCAATCAGTGAGACAGGAATTTGTAATGGCACACATGCATGATCATTGTTAGCCCATTACAACAAAATCAGCATTAGGGATCTAAAAATTATTACAGCTGGGACACTCAGGGCAGGGGTGCATGTGGCGGTCACCAGTAGGTAATTATAGTTAGGACCATGTTTACATAGGAAAAGCAGTTTTGACTTGCCTATAACATGCCTTCGATGAATCTTCCCCAAATTTCCCCCCAAAAAGTGTCCCGGTGATTCTTGCTATGCATGGAAAGCTTCGGAGTTATCGTTCAAGAGGGGGCAGAGAAAAACAGGTGTTCAAAAAAGTGAGTTTCCCATGTTAGTTTCTATTGAGTCTTAAGACATGCCTACAGCCCAAACCGCTGTATAGAATTACATCAAATTTGACAGAAAGGTAGATTTTGGGTCGCAGATCACACTTTCAGTTATTAGGTGTAAATCAGTTCAGTAGTTGTTGAGAAATTCAAATTTGTATATCTACGATCACAGCTAATTTGTGACGATTTCGCGATTAATCACAAATGCGCACACCAACAGGAATGCTGTGATTGGCTGGACACAACCTGAGCAGAAAGTTGCGGTTCCATTTTAGATCATTGGTACAGTCCACGGGGATCAAACTAAATGACAGAAAGTGGCATAACGGGTCAGGTTGGATGTGACCTGACCTCATACAGGGGTGTTTGAGGAACCCCTGATGTGTATAGTATGTCGAGAAACTGTTTTTTTTCCACACATGCGCTATTCGTGAACCCTTTGTCAGCGTATCCCCATGTAACGTTGTGACTAACTCGACACTCACCCTTAGTCTCACTTATGCTCATTCACCCACTCACAGACCACATAGACAATTATGCACTCAGTGAGACCTACTGAGACACTCACTCAACCACACACAGTCCCACTCAGACACTGTTGCACTCAATCACAGTCCCACTGTATTTCTATTTGTATTTGCATCTATAGAGCGCATCAATCGTGCCGAGGGACATCAGGGCACTAGGACAGAATAGAGTATACTGGAATGATCAAGGTTGGAATCGGTGTCTGGGAATCACAATGGTTTTCAGTTTTTTTCTGAACAGAAGATAGTCGTTAGTTAGGCAAAGGTCGAGTGGCAGGCCATTCCAGAGGACCGCGGCTGAATTGGAGAACGATCGGTTGCCCATTTTGACCTTGTTTGTACATTTGACAAAGGCTAGGGCTTGGTGACAAGATCTCAGGTTTCGCGAGGGGATATGAAAATGTAGTTTATCTTGTAGGATGTGTGGTCCTTTTTTGTGCAGGGTTCTGTGTGCAAAACAGAGGAGCTTGAAATTGGCCAATGTAATCCTTCAGGCAGTATGATGCTGTACTGTATTTTCTTTTGTTGCATATTAGTTTGGGAGCGGCTCTCTGGACCACCTGAAGGCTGGAAAATAGATAGTAAGCCATGCCAAAGTAAAGGGCGTTGCGGTAAGCCAGTTGGCTCATAAGCAGAGCCTGTGTGACCATTTGTCTGCAATTCTGTGGAATCCAGGGAAAGAGTTGTCCAAAAAGTTTTAGTATGGAATAGGCTTTTCCGCACAGCGAGCGTATTTGGTCCTGCATAGATAGACTGTCGTTGAAAATGATGCCCAAGTTCTTCACCGCTCATTTGGGTTCTGGGGCGGTGCCTAGTGCCTGGGGCCACCAGCTATTGTCCCAAATACCATGGGGACCCCCGAAAAGTAGGATTTCCGATTTCCTGGCGTTCAGTTTTAGACAGTGTTGGGACATCCAGCCTGCAAGTTCAGTGAGACAGTTAATTAGGTTGTCCTTAGTCTCAGTGTTGGTCAGCCTGTCTATTAGGGGAATCACCAATTGTGTGTCATCAGCGTATGAGCATATGTTAAATCCCCATTTCCTACTAATTTCGGCAATTTTTGTGACAGAGACCCACACAGAAACTCATGCAGCCACTCTCAGATCAAGAAAGAGACTCACGCACCCACTCAGTCTTACTCAGAGATCCACACACTCACTCACAGACCTACTGAGACACTCACATACCCACTCACAGGCCCACTCAGAGTCCCACGTACCTGCTCAATGACCCAATCAGAGACCTACATACCTACTTACAGACCCACTCAGAGACCCATGCACCAATTCAGAGACTCACTCAGGTAGTCATGCACCCACTCACAGACCCAGTCAGACCCACAAACCCGCTCACAGACCCACGTACTCACTCAGACTTTTTCAAGTACTCACAGCTCCACTCAGAGACTCACTCACAAACTCACTCTGAGACTTACACATCAACTTACAGAGACCCACTCAGTCACTCATGCACTCAGTCACAGACTGACTCACACACTTATGGAGGCATTCGCAAACCCACTCAGAAACTCTGACAACCACACACAGACCCACTGAGACACTCACGCACCTACTCTTAGATCCACCCAGAGACTCTTGCACCCACTCACAGACCTAGCCAGACTCCCACATACCCACTCAGAGACTAAGGAACACACCCATTCAAAGACTCCCACACCTACTCACAGACTCACTCGGAAACACATGCACCCACTCACAGACCCACTCAGACTCATGCACCCACTCACAGACCCACTCAGACTCATGCACCCACTCACAGACCCACTGAGAGACTCATGCACACAGAGACCCACTCAAAGACTCATGCACTCACTCACAGACCCACTCAGAAACTCATGAACTCACTCTCAGGCCCACTCAGAGACTCACACACCCACTCATAAACTTACTCAGAGACTCACACACCCACTTACAGACCCACTCTAACACTCATGCACTCACTCACAGACTGACTCACACACTTATGGAGGCATTCGCAAACCCACTCAGAAACTCTGACAACCACACACAGACACACTGAGACACTCACGCACCTACTCTTAGATCCACCCAGAGACTCTTGCACCCACTCACAGACCTAGCCAGACTCCCACATACCCACTCAGAGACTAAGGAACACACCCATTCAAAGACTCCCACACCTACTCACAGACTCACTCGGAAACACATGCACCCACTCAGACTCATGCACCCACTCACAGACCCACTGAGAGACTCAAGCACACAGAGACCCACTCAAAGACTCATGCACTCACTCACAGACCCACTCAGAAACTCATGAACTCACTCTCAGGCCCACTCAGAGACTCACACACCCACTCGTAAACTTACTCAGAGACTCACACACCCACTTACAGACCCACTCTGACACTCATGCGCTCACTCACAGACTGACTCACACACTTATGGAGGCACTCACAAATACATTCAGACACTATGACACCCACTCACACACCCACTCAGAGACTCACATACTCACTCAGACATTCACACACCCACCCACTCACTGACGCACCAACTCACACACCTAATGAGATACTTATACAGCCACTCCCAGACCCACTCATACACTCACACCCACTCACAGAATTACTGAGAAACTCATGCAATAATTCACACACTCACTGCCAATGGTTACTGGTTACAGTTAGGAAATACAATTTAAAAAATCTTACAAATTCACAAAAAAAAGATTACAGGAACGTTATAGTTAGGAAACGGAATAAAGGGGCGTGGCCAAGATGGCGGCTTGAAAGGACGCGGATTGCGAGGCTCCCCGGCCCGGTGTCCCTCACGCACGATTTCCTGGCTGCCACCCCCTTGTGCCCCTGCCCAAATTCGGCTCACGCCGACCTCACTCCCTTGGGGGACCACTAGCCGAGTTTCATGAGCCGGCGACCGCTGGAACCCCGCTTTTCCCGTTGCTGCCAAACCCGGTGCGCCGGCGACGAAGGTTAGAGCCCTTCCGCCGCACACCCACGCATCGGCGGCTGCGGTCGCTGACCGAAGCTCCACACCTACGAGCGGCGGAGCACAGAGAGGCGACCTGGGCGACCTACGGCGGAGAGCCCGATCAGCTGGTGATCCCGGCCGCCCCCGGACGGCCTGTGCCCAGCCGCCAGCCAACCGCCGACTCCAGGCCCCGGCGCGGGCCTTCAGGCGACCACCCGCGCCTTTTCTTGAAGGGCCTGTGGGGACTTGCCCTGCACAGAAGACGGGCTGCCGGCCCAGCGCACCTTCACCAGCCCCCCCCCACCTCATCGGCTGCCTCCGGAGAGGCCGCTCCAGTTCCAGCGGCTGCACCCTCTCGGGGCCTTGAACGGCCCTCTACAAATTTAGGCCCCGCCGTGGGCCTACAGGGCGGTGACACAGGCTCAACCCCGCCGCCCCCCCAGAGCTACAAACCGGGCGGGACTTTGGTCGCTTGCCCTCCACGGATCTCCGGACCCCCCTCGCACCTCTGACCTCCGGCGGGGGGGACCCACCTGTGCTGCGGCCTACCCCTCCCCCCCGGCCTCTCCGAAACCTACGAGGACTCTGGCCTCCCTCGCCCCGGCGTGGGCCTGCTGGGCGACCGGAAGAGTCGCAGTCCATTGCGCCACGCACGGCGGTCACTCAACGAGGCAGCACCAGCCTTCAGAACGCTTTAGGTCCCGGCGTGGGCCTACCGGGCGGTGACGCAGGGCCCTTCCACTAGCTGCCAGGCGTGGGCCTGCTGGACGGCCGAAAGGCCCACCATCCACCGCGCCATCTGCTGCGGTCATCACACGAGGAGACATCGGCCCGCCGCCTGCGCCCTGCGGCCTCCCCGCCCCCTGGCCTACCGGTGGAGGAGCACTCCGACGGCGTGAGACACCACCCAGCTGCAGTGACCCTCTGGACGGGAGATATAAGGTGAGCTGCGCACTGCGACCTGGACTGCCAGCCTTCCCCTCCCCCGGACCCTGCATTTCCTGTGTAGTGGCCCTCGGCTGCTGTGGTCGACATCGCGGACTTGCTGGGAGGGGCCGTTGGCTCCAGCTGCCTGCCGGCTGCCTGCTGCCCACCATCCACCGGGACCCCCGCGCAGTCCGTGGATTCCTCTGCGACATCCAACTCACGAGCCTCACGAGACTCTCTTCTTGCTAATGCCGGGGCTCAGTTCTCCTGCCTGACGCCCAGACGCTCCCCCTGGGCCCGTACTGCTCCTCCTCCGGCCACATATAACCCCGCTTAGTGCATTGCCCTAACCCGGACATTCTGGTTACCCCTACCATCAATCTCTCACTGGCTACTACGCACTCTGAGCGCCGCCCTTGCGACTCCCTTGCGACGGACAGCGGTCCCCGGACCAGCCCGCGGACCCCCCTGCTGAATCTCTGCGCTTGACCTCTCGCATTACCCAGGGCCGGCTCCGCATCACCCGCTGACCCTCACGGTTGGCCTCGCTTCGGTGGCTGGGCGATCACTCGGCGGCTCCGACGACGCCCGCTGGCCGAGCCCCTCACCCCGCTTGGGACATCATGACACAATCTACTCGCAAAGGTGGCCGGAATGTTGTGGACCTCATGCATAAGGCAGCGGCGAAGGGAGATAAGACCCAGCCACAGTCGTCCCCGAGGCCCCCCACGAGCCCTCAGACACCGGACGAGGACTCCGCTCCCATCACGAAGGCCTTCCTGGCCTCCCTTTTCAACACATTGCGAGAGGACTTCCAGACTTTGAAACAGGACATTGCCGGGGAACAGCGCGAACTCCGTCGTGACATTGATGGTCTGGGTGAGCGGGTTGCCTCTCTGGAGGACGCTGATCGGTCCCGCAGCGGGGAGGTGGAGAGACTCCAGCAGGAAATCCTGCGACTTCAGGATCAGCAGGTGGATTTACAGTCGCACTCTGAAGATTTGGAGAACCGCTCCAGGCGGAATAACATACGGGTCAGGGGTGTTCCGTTGAAGGCTGAAAAAGACAATGTGACCAGCTATCTCCAAGACCTATTCAGGGACATCCTGGGTGAGCCGAGCGACTTTGAAATCCGAATCGACCGGGCTCACAGGGTAGGCATGGCACGCAGAGCACCTGCACCACCTCCGGACATTCTGGCGTTCCTCCCGGACTTTCCTCTGAAGGAACGCATCCTTAGAGAAGCCAGGAAAGCACAGCCCATTAGATTTCGAGAAGACCCTGTAGCCCTCTTTCAGGACCTCTCCAACATCACCTTACAAAAGCGTAAGTCCTTCCGGCCCGTGACGAACTTCCTGCGAGATGCCGAGATACCCTACTCCTGGGGTCACCCGTTCCGCCTGATCTTCAAATGGAACGGCTCCCTTCATCAACTCAGATCACTCAGTGACGCCTGCTCCCTCCTAGGGATAGCCATGCCGGAAGGTTCCAACTCCAGAGACGCCTCTCCGTCCCGGTCACAGGAGGACCCATCTCGCCCTACAAGAGACGGCTGGCAGACAGTTCGCAGGAGGAGGACGCCGAGACCCATCCCAAAGCCGGACCCAATCACGGTCGCCCAAGAACGTGAAGCTGCAGTACAGGAAGTGGCGGATAACACAGCACCCGATCAGTAGAACTTTGACCTTGTCGGGGGTGCGCTTTCACTCGCACGTAGCTTAACTGGGGGTTGGGCCGGGGAGCCGCCAATTGAGCTGCAGCCATGGTACCCCTTTCTTTGACTTTCTGCGGACCTGTGCCCTGCACGACTAGGCCCGAGACTTTTACCAGTTGTTGTTGGGGGGGTTGTTCTGGGAGGGGGAGGGGGGTTTGGGGGACAAGGGTTCAATACTTGGAGGGGGTTGGGAGGGTCCACTCTGTTGGGGTTAGGGTGGCCGAGGGAGGGAGGGAGTTGTGGGAGGGATCCAGTACGCCATGGGGCCTTTACACACACCACGGGCTCCCTATGTTTTACGTCGCTGCGCAGCGCCTTGCACTCATAATCCAGCTTGTTCCCTTGTGCCGTGGTGATGCCTGATACGATTAAAATCCTATCTCTTAACGTCAAGGGCCTTAACAATCCGATAAAGCGTAGGGCTATCATCTCTTACTTGGAGAACTCTGAAGCCGACATCTGCTTACTACAGGAAACCCACCTCTTAGCTAAAGATTGGCATCGGTTGCGCTCCCGCGCCTTCCCGCAGCAATTTTTCTCCTCTCTCCCATCTAAGAAAGCCGGGGTGGCTATCCTCATATCTCGGCGCTTCAAGGGCAAGGTGGGGGCCAAGGTAGGGGAAATCAAAGGACGCCTTCTAGCCCACACTTTCCTAATAGGCGACACTGCATACACAATAGGATCCATCTACTCCCCCAACACAGGTCAAGAGCCCTTCTTAATCTCCGCGATCTCTGAAGCGCTTCAAGCTCCTCACACCCACATGCTACTAGGGGGGGACATCAACCTCGTCATGGATACCGACAGGGATAGATCGGGGCGCCGCTACGGGGACACTGGGGCACTTTCGCAAAAAGGCGTTACCTGGCTGCATGATAGAGACATCTCGGACCTTTGGAGGCATACACACCCCCTCACAACGCAGTACACATTTTACTCACACGTACACCACACTTACGCGCGCATAGACCACTTCCTAGGATCATCAGGCCTCATTCCTCACATCGCCACAGCGTCGATTGTCCCGGCAGCCCTCTCCGACCATGCGGCATTGGAATTGTCACTCAACGTGCCCAGGTCGCCACGCACCCCGGGGTCGTGGAGGCTTAATGAAACCCTCCTGCAGAAGCCGGCGGTAGCCCACCAGCTTCATAAATGCATATCAGATTACTTGGCCACCAACGACACCCCTGATGTATCGGTGTCGTCTCTGTGGGGGGCTTTGAAAGCTGTCGTCCGAGGGGAGTTGATAGCCATATCGGCCGCGGACGCTAAACTTCGCAGAGAGAAGAGAGGTGACCTCTCCGACAAGGTCGCGGAGCTGGAGAGAGCGCACAGCCGCACAGGCGCCCCAAGAATTTGGCGCCAACTTAAAGCCGCCCGGGCTCAACTAGCCAGCCTCGACACCGACCGAGCGGAATTTGCCGCTCTCCGCCTTCGCCACACATATTATGTGGGGGGCAACCGTACCGGCCGGCTTCTGGCCAGCGCCTTGAAAGCCAAGCTTCAACGCTCCAAAATCACGACACTACTGGACGACGCCGGCGACGCCGTTACGGAGGACGTACAGATTGCTTCAGCCTTTCGGTCCTTCTACGCCTCTCTGTACAGCGCGGACAGGGCGTCACCGGCAGACATAGATACATATCTGCAATCTGCTGATATCACGCCGCTATGCCCGGCAAGCACGGAAGCCCTAGATGCCCCTATCCGTGCCGACGAGATCCTCGCTGCTATTGCGCGCCTGCGCCCGCTTAAATCCCCGGGCCCTGACGGCTTCTCGGCAGGCTTTTATAAGTCCTTCGGCCAGGTCCTGGCGCCTGTCCTCGCCAGGCTGTTTAACTCCTTTGAAGGCCCGAGTTCCATCCCACCCGATATGCTGGCAGCCGATATCGTGGTCCTGCCTAAGCCGGGCAAACCCCCGACGCATTGCTCCGCGTTCCGCCCCATCTCCCTGCTCAATCTGGATCTGAAGCTGTTTACGGGGGTGCTTGCGGCTCGTTTAGGTCCATGCCTCCCGGGCATCCTCGAACCGGACCAATCGGGCTTTGTCCCGAATCGCCAGTGCAGCGACAACACAAAAAGGTTCCTGCATCTCGTGGACAAGGCTCACTTTCAGGTATCGGATTCTGCCCTACTAGCCATCGATGCAGAGAAGGCCTTCGACCGTGTCGACTGGACCTACCTGCGGGCTGTGCTGCGACGCTACCGCCTGGGCGACCAGTTTCAGGCCTGGATCGCGAGCTGCTATCACCGTCCCTTGGCCCGTGTCCGGTTGGGTGGCCTCAAATCAGAACCCTTCGAGATACAGAGGGGTACCCGCCAAGGATGCCCTCTCTCGCCCCTACTATTTGCCCTGTACGCGGAACCCTTGGCGCAAAAAATTCGGGACAACCCTCACATTACAGGGATGTCTTTCGGCAACGAACCCCACGTGGTGGGATTGTACGCGGACGACATAATCGCCGCATTGGACCGTCCGTCCAGCTCCATACCGGCGTTCCTGGCGGAGCTGGAGCAATTCGGCGCGGTGTCCGGTTTCAAAGTTAACCAGGGGAAATCCTTGATCCTGCCCCTGGGACGCCATGCCCTTCCCAACAGCCCGCCGCCTACCTTCGGCTGCAAACTACGGTCCACTGCTCGGCTTCCGTACCTGGGGATCACCCTGACCTCTTCCACGATCTCGACGGTCAATCATAACTATTCTTCTTTAACATCCCAGATCCGGGCCGACTTCGCGCGCTGGTCGAAGCAACCCCTCTCCCTGCTTGGCAGGATCGCGGCGGTGAAGATGTCGGTCCTGCCCAAGATATTGTACATTTTTCAGACCCTCCCGATATCCCCGCCTCCGGGAATGCTAGCTGACCTCCAACACGACATTCACCAGTTTGTGTGGGAGAAGAAACGCGCCAGACTACATAGACGAGTTGCGCACAGGACCGTGGACGAGGGCGGCCTTGGGATCCCGAATCTATTGCAATATTTCCAGGCCTCGCAAATTCGATACCTGGTAGAATGGTACCGACCCGAGTCAGAGAAGAGATGGCTTTTTCAGGATAGGGCAATGGCTCAGACCTCTTTGTGGAAGGTACCATTTCTTGCTCGCCAGCACAGACCGCGCTATCTCCTCCGCTCCCCTATTACTCGGACCACTATGGCAACCTGGGACATGGTGGCGGTCAAACGGGGCCTCACGACCTTCCCGTCTCCACTTACCCCTCTCTTTGATAATCCCGCATTCCCACCTGGCACGGACGCTCGAGCTTTCCTGCAATGGCGCGATACGCCTTGCCGATCGGCCGGCCACCTCTTTGATCTGGAGGGTTTTCTCTCTCTCGCTGACGTCTCGCAAGCCTACGGGGTGGATAAACCACACATGTTTCAATATTTCCAAATTCGCCACTGGCTCTTGCACCCGGAAGTTGCCCCCTTGGTCGGCCGGCAAATGACACCGTTCGAACGATGGCTTGTGTCCAAAGACTCAGATAAACATCTTATCTCAGACCTTTATCGGATGCTCACCCCTGCTGCCGACCCTGCTAAAACTGCTGGCCAGCGAAGATGGGAAACCGAACTCGGGAGAACTCTTTCCTCATTAGAATGGAACCACATACACTATAGAGCCGCCCACACCACCCGCAATACCAAAGCTAGGGAATCGGCGATAAAACTGGCGATCTATTGGCACTTAACCCCAGCGAGACTCAACCAGGGTAACCCTACCCGAAGTGCGCTGTGTTGGAGGGGCTGTGGCGGCCGGGGCACGCTGACTCACCTCCTATGGGAATGTCCCGCCCTGCAGGAATATTGGAAGGTCGTCTTGGACGACATTGATTCCACATTCGACACTGAAATCCCACGCTTCCCAGCTTACACAATCCTAGGGCTCCCTAATGCGCTTATGTTCCCCTTGAGATCAGCTCGCGGCAAACAGATGGGCATCGCTATGCAGGCGGCGTCCCAACACATCCTGTCGCTCTGGGGCTCCACCACCTCTCCCACCCACACAGGCTGGCTGCATAAGTTGTGGTTCACGTTAGGCATGGAGCGGATTCAGGCCACGCTCACACACACGCCTGACTCATTCCGAACCACTTGGCAACCGCTCCTGACGTTACTCTCCAGGGAATTCCATGAAATCACTTGCCCAAAGTACCTTCGCATCCTACGCCTTACGGAGTGCATGGTGGACCGCGAGCGACCGCAGGCACCCTGATACACTTGGACTGACTATAACGCATACGATCACTACGGAAGACTGGCGTACTGGTAGGGGCGGGGGGAGGGTGTTTGAGTTGGATGTTGGGGGGGGGGGCGGGGTTTTTGTGTTTTTTAAGGCTGGCCTTTTTGATTACTGCTCCACTTAGGGGCTCTTCTCGATCCCCGGGCAGCGCCTCGCCATCTGGGCATGTTCACCCTGCTTACTTAATGCTTCTAAGAGAAGACGTGTTTGTCTGTCTCGCTTGCCTTCCTTGCCTGCTGATTGTCTATTGCCATGCCATGCCTGTTTCTTCTGTTTCAAAACTCAATAAACATACTTTGACGCTAGGAAACGGAATAAAAAAAAACCTAAGAAATTAATTGAAAAAAACCAAAGGCTACAGGGAAGTTATAGTAAGGCTCAGATTTCACGGGTACAAACCATTGAAATTCAACAGTTATAGTTACCAGAGCTAACTATAACTTATGCCCCTGCAATGCACAGCTTATGACCTCACATACTAGATGGTCAATGATATCACTGATGACATCTCAAATATTTCCATTAGCCTAATGCATTTCGGAGCGTTCGCACTCCTTCGTCAGAGGCAAATTGTCCTCACATCCAGTTCCAGGTTCCCACAATGCCCTGTGTTACCGCACCAATTAAAAGGCCTCAGGTGTGCCATATTCAAAGTGCACGCTGGGAATTGTGGTTTAGTAACCGCTTATTACCTCCAGTGGCTGTGTGCTGACAATGATTTTAGCGGACTGCTTTTTGCCCTCCAGTGGGCCTTGGGGTTGAATTCCTGTTTTTCCATGAGGGAACAGCTGCACCGTCAATTCCTGCACTTTGCAGTTAATACAATCCCCGTGAAGTTGAGGGGGCGGGGCAATCTTCTCCTCAACTGGACCTGCAGCGTCATATCTTTTCAAATATTGCCCTAAAGTGAGATGCGCACTCCGCCAGCTGTCAGATACAATCCTTTATTTCCAAAAACAGGAGTGCAACTACGATAACATTTTTCCATTAGCCTAATGCATTTTGGAGCGTTCGCGCTCCTTCATCAGAGGAAAATTATCCTCACATCCAGTTCAAGGTTCCCACAATGCCCTGCGTTACCGCACCAATTAAGAAGGCCTCAGGTGTGCCATATTCGAAGTGCACGCTGAAAATTGTGGTTTAGTAACCACTTATTACCTCCTGTTTTTGAAAAATAAAGGGTTAGAAACTTCACAGCTGGCGGAGTGCATTTCTCAATGCAGGGCGACTTTGGAAGGAAGATATCACGTGGCAGGTCTAGCCGCAGAGAGACTACACCGCCCCTTGAAGTATCTGGGGGTCGTCTTCCCTTGAATGTTCAGGATTGGACGGCGCAGTTGTTTCTTAATTGAAAGACAGGAATTTAACACCGAAGCCCACTGGAGGGTGAAAAGAAGTCCATCAATCTATTTTGAAGCACAACAGCCACTGGAGGCTAACAAGCGGGTACCATACCAAGAGTCCCAGCGTGCACCCCCGCTAAATGGACACACCGGAGGTCCACAAATTGGTGCAGTGACGTAAGGAACTGTGGAAACCCAAAATGGTGTGCTGACAATATGCCTCTGAGTAAGGAGTGCGATGGCTCCGAAATGCATTAGGCAAATTGACACGACTTGTCAGAGTTGCATTCCTGAAAAATAAAGGGTTTGAAACTTCAAAGCTGGTGGAGTGCGTTTCTCAAAGCAGGGATACTTTGGAAGGAAGATATCACGCGGCAGGTCCAGCCGCGGAGAGACTGTACCACCCCTTGAAGTATCTGGGAATCGTCTTACTTGTAATGTTGAGGATCGGATGGCGCAGCTGTTTCTTATTTGAAAGTCAGGAATTCAACCTCGAAGCCCACTGGAGGGTGAAAAGTAGTCCATAAATCTATTGTGAAGCACAACAGCCACTGGAGGCTAACAAGCGGGAACCATACCTCAAGTCCCAGCGTGCACCCATAAAGAAATGGACACACCGGAGGTCTACAAAATGGTGCAGTGACGTAAGGAACTGTGAAAACCCAAAATGGTGTGCTGACAATATGCCTCTGAGGAAGGAGCGCAATGGATCCAAAATGTATTAGGCAAATGGACTCGACTTGTCCGAGTTGCACTCCTGTTTTTAAAAAATAAAGGGTTTGAAACTTCACAGCTGGCGGAGTGCATATTTCTCAATGCAGGGCGACTTTGGAAGGAATATATATATATATAAATATATATATATATATATATATATAGTGATAGCCAGTAGGTAGTTATAGTTAGGACAAATTTTTCCCCTAGACAGAGCTTTTTATGCTTTGCTAATAACTGTTTGCCGTAGCTTAACAACATTTTCCACAATGGCCTTCTTTTAATCATTCCGCATGGAAAGTTTTGGGGTGATTCGTCAAGCGCGGGGGAGAAAAAGGGGGTCCCAAAATGGCACCCAGGGCACTGCGGTGGGGAGTTGCTTCACCCTCAGCTACGCATGTGTGTACATGGGCTCGTGTGAGTTGCAAACCATTGCTAACATCCATCTTTATGATGAACACATAGTGCTCTGGACCTGCTAATTTGACAATATTTTCGGCATTTGGAAAGGCTCCAGGTAGCTTGCCCTACAATTTGTACAGGAACTCAATATCAACAGTCTCAATTTGAGCTTCACAAGCGCCATTGACAGAAATACTTTGGAATTTCTAGACCTCAAACTGGTACTCATGAAGGATGAGATCAAAACCAAGCTGTTTCGTAAAGAGAAGGCAGTAATAGCATATTTCATGCGATCAGTTGCCACTCAAAGAACTTGATTAATAGTATTTTCTATGGGGAGATCATACACGCCAGACGTGACTGCAGTAACGATGTGGAATTTGCAATAGAAAAGGAACAGGTTCCCTATGAGGTGATATAGTCCAGAGATACTGAAATCAGCTGCCTTGAAAGTGCGAAAGCTCTAAAGGGAGAATCCCCTCACCACAAGGGACGCCACCCCGAGTGAGAGTGATCTTATCAGGTTCATTACTACATTAAGTCAACAATCTAATGCGGATAGAGGGGTGCTCCAAAAACACTGGCACATATTACACACCAATGACATCATTTCCAAATATGTGACTACCCATCCCACCATCACATTTATACAAAGGAAATTCCTGAAAGATATGCTTTGCAAAAACTTGATCCTGAACAAAAAAGCTGATGTGGGTGTTTCAAAACAGCAGGATTTGTAACATGCAAGAACTGTAAACCTTGTTAATCAAGCATGAATGTACGTTCTTTTATTACACCCAATGCTACCCATGAATTTAAGATTTCGAAAGGGTTATCATGCAATTCTAAGTTTTGTGTGTATGGTCTGAGAGGTCTGTGCAACCTGTATTACATCGGGAGCACCATTCACAAAGTGAAGACACGTATATTGGTCTTAAAGTAAACAAACGGAATCCACACTTCATGGAGTGAAATTAAGGTATCTTTCCAGAGTATATGTTGCGAGTCTCTCCAATTGTTCGGGGAAGCACAGAGCTCTGTTAAAATAGCCCTCACCCACCAAAAAGACCCTTGGTGGCATGTTTCATCATCGGATTCTTCCCACCCTGCTGCGGGACGGGGCGTGCTACGACCTATGAAGATGCGGGAGCACTGGTTATTGAACACTATGTGTAATGCAAAAGTGAGAGTGGAAGTTTGTGGGTACTGGTTGTGCTTTAGAGCTGTTCTAAGCTTGGCAGACAAGCAGATTCTTGGTTTGAGATATTGTAGTTTGTGGGGAATCTATCCGCGCACGTCTTTAAACTTTTCCTTAGACCTACCTACGGTTTTGTATTGTTTGTTCTTGAGCAGCTACGGTTGCGGGTCTTTTATCTAATACACCTCTAACTTACCAAGGTGTGTATCTAGTTCTCATGGTCAATTTGTATTTATAATGACAGAACTAAAAGGTTTGGCATTTGATGATGCCATGGTTCAGGCCATTCTAACCACTCCCAGCATTATCGACACAGTGCAAGGTGCAGCTACCACCAGTGGAGTTGACTGGACCTCCTTACTAGGTCTAAAAAAATCACACTCACGCACTTTGATCCATGGGGCAATAAGGACTGAGTACCTCCGAGGAAATTTGTGCCGCTACAGGCTTGATAGTCACAAACACACCAAGGCTTTTTCTCCAAGATAAAGCATTTCTGAAAGACTGGTCGCTCATCGCGTGGCAATGCCCGTGTGATTGGCTTATTTTAGTTATTTGCACGGCCAAGTGCATGGCGGACACAGTTTTAATTGAGATCCAGACACTGGAGGGACAGATTAAAAATATCATATCAGCAACTCTATACAAAAGAAATTTAGAGGAGTCTAATAAATCGAACAATGAATTTAAAGACATGATTTTGACAACTAAGATAGAGAAATTTAAAAAAGACCTGGCATGTTTCTCTCTGGAAAAGGTGTATCCGTACACCAGTGACACTTTTGTATCACCTGAATTCAACAGAAGAGGCAAGCGCTACGGCTCAAACTACTCCTCTTCTGCTTCAGATGACTGGTTAAGTGACTCAGATTCTTCTAATCAAAGTGGACAACAGTCCAGAGGTTGGGTCGGAATAACAAACCACAGTGGAAGAATGTTCCACAAGGCCCCCATCAAGCACATTGGTGGCCTCCTGCCCCATGGGGCTTTCCGAACACACCCTTCCAACCACAAATGCTGCCTTATCATGCACAACCTCAATTTTTTACAAACCAGTCTTTTTTAGGATCTGGCCATAGACATTCAAGAGGAAGGAGAAGAGGACCGCAGACACCAGTGCATTGGAGCACCCCACCTTCACCGCGGAACATGCACAGCAAGAAGAAAGGCCCACAACAAGCAGGGACCAGCACCGACACAACAACTTAGTTGTTAATTTGAGTAACCGCACACTCACAGTGGATGAACAAGCAGTATTGGACAGGGGACTGCGATTTGTCTACACATACAGTGGTGACCCTTTTCAGATTCAGTGTGAGCTGGCCCAATTTTTTAGGAAAATCCGGCTCCATTTCTTTTTTAAAGACAAAGAAAAAGATAACATCATCACTGGCACCGGACCTACAAACAGTGGTCTGAAACCACGTTCCACCTTCAATCCTCCATCGCATCTTATACCAGACCAGGTACTAACCTTTGAAAAGGCAGTGACCAAAGATGTCTCTATATTATGCACCACGAAGAACCGCTATTTCCACAATCTACCCTCCAACGAGAGAAAAGCTCTGCAAACTCTAGCCAACGATGCCACCATAACAATCAAACCAGCTGACAAAGGTGGTGCCATGGTCATAATGGGCACCGTCTCATATTGAACTGAATGTTTGAGACTGTGACCGACAGACAATTCTATCACCCACTCAAGATGGATCCAACACCAAGGATAACTAAAGACACTTCTGACCTTGTGGAAGAAGCTAAAACTGAAGGGTGGATCATCCCCCAAGAGGCAAGCTTTTTGACTACTACACATCCGGCCATGCCGTATTTTTATGTATTAACGAAAATACATAAACCCCAAAGACCACCTACAGGTCGGCCAATTATTTCAGGCATAGGTTCTTTATTAGAACCTTTATCAACTTTTGTGGATCATTTGTTACAACCCATGGTGAAGGAGATGCCTACCTATCTCCAAGACACCAAAGACATCCTGAGGATACTATCTGATGCGGAGTTCAACGTTGAGACTGATTTTGTAGTCTCTTTTGACATTGAGTTTCTGTGCACATGTATTCCCCAGGATGGGACTCTGGACGCAATACGGTTGCTTCTGGACCAAAGAGCACTGGACACAATAACACCCGTACAATTCATAATGGAGTGTGCGAGGATAGCTATGAAAGAGAAATTTTTCAAAATTAAGGAAACCATCAATCTTCAGACGTCCGGAACATCTATGGGCAGCATTTTTGCGCCCGGCCTAGCTAACCTCTACTCCATCTCTTTGAACAAGAGCATGTACTCAACAACAACAATCCTTTCAGTGACCAGATTGTTGTATGGAAAAGATACATTCATGATACCTTTGTCATTTGGAGAGGAGATGCCATTGGCATTCTTTAATTTCAAACTTGGCTGAACTCCAGAAACAACTTTCTCAAATGTACAGATGAATACAGGAAAGAGAGCTTGACTTTTCTCGACCTTTGCATTTTTCCATAAGCCACAGGATTGGAGAGTGAACTATACAAGAAACCAATGGCTAAGAATTCATTGCTGGCATTTAATAGTTACCATCCCAAGTCGCTCCACGACAATTTACCATTAGGGCAATTCCTTCGCATTCAAAGGAATTGCTCCGTGAAGGAGAAATATGATTATCATGCCAAAATCCTGTCACATCAACTACAAGAGAGGTGTTTTCCAAAAAACCTGACACGGGGCTCCTATTAGCGGGCTTCCAATAACAATCGAGAGGCCCTACTGGAACCATTGACACCTAAACCACCCATGACGAGACTTACGTTTGTCAACACCTTTAGCACATTGTCCATTGGAATACAGAAGAGTGTGCTAAATCATTGGCGTATCCTTAATGTAGAAAATGAAGCAATACCCATGCCATTGTTTTCTTTCAAAAGAACCTCGAATCTGCATGACAATTTAGTCCACACCAGACCTAAAGTGAAGTCACCTAATAAACATGAGACGTTATGGAACATGCCAGCAGTCCAAGGACATTATCCCTGCAGCTCGTGTGCGGCTTCTCCACAAACCGAACACACAACGACAATAGGCACTGAGAGACCATGGATATAGAGGAAACATACGAACTGTAACAGCGACAGGGTAATTTATTTGATAACATGTCCCTGTCAGCTTCGCTATGTCGGAATGACCACCCGTATGATGAAGCTATGAATACACGAACACAAGAGCACCATTCGGTGCAATAAACAAGCTACCAGACTCACCAACCATTTTCTAACCATGAAACATAAAGCAGAATAATTAAAATGGACGGTATTTGAAGAACCTTTTGTCCCCCCAGATGTCATAGACATTACTAAATTCTTGTTCTTGAAAGAACAGAGATGGGTTTTCAAATTGAGGAGTGATACCCAGGGCCTTAATGATGACATTCCGCGGACCCTGTTATAGCCCCACGTGACTGTCTCCTGCCATAGATCTTTTTCTGGATACCTGTGGCAAACAACATTTGAGCTCAGGGTAGTACCTTGTCATAGGTCGACACAACAACATAAACAAGTTCATGTATTGGTACATCGATACTGGAGGGTCAATGAACTGTTGGGATAACAAACAGGTCCCCATACAAACTTGACATTGGTACAGACTGGTGCGATGATCACCTGCGTATTACCTTTATTTTTGTACATAACACTTAATCTTGATATGGGCGAGTTGCTCTCCACCTTTAGGCAACACCTTTATACACATGTTGCTTTTCTATGGGCTCTGCATTACGCGTTAAACGGTAGCGCGCCTGGTGTTAATTGAATTTTTTTCTGATTTCATATTTCCGAGTTAGTATATTGAAATCACATAGAGTGGAAACAGTACTTTAGTGACCTTACGGTTTATCACTAGGAACCGACAGGGCATAGTACAGTCTTGATCGTCATCATACATAGCTAATGAGCGTTTTTAGATGCACACCCAGCATGAACTACATTTCCCAGGCTCACGTGGGACTTTGGTAGTTCTTGGGTGCGATTAGGCTGATATGTCCTGCTTGTACTACACTTCCCATGTTTCCTGGGTTTACAGTGTAGTTTTCCACAACATGACGCAAATAGTATGCGACGATGAGGAGGATTAATTCAACACACCTGCTGGCAATCAGCATGCTTCAACAGTATTAAAAGACACACCTCCCCTCCGGCAGTTACCTCCGGTTGCAGCATGTGTGAAGTCCGGGGTACTGACGGAGAGGTGAGTGAAAGCATCCAGCCAGAACATGCCCTTTGAGTTAGTAACCACTTTGTTATGTTATGTTATGCAAATTTATTAAGCGCACAGATGCTCCAGCGAAGGAGCGTCCTGGCGCCCGACAAGGTAGCAGCATAACACAACTAAACAGCACAGAACAAAAGAGAGCACTAAGGGAACAGAAAAGTTTTAACCGCACGGCGAAAGGAGAACAGGTCCCCAAGAGCGCGAATAGCCGGAGGCAGGGTATTCCAGAGCAATGCAGCGCGGACTTGAAAAGACCGTCCGCCGCCCCTGCAGAGCCTAAAACGGGGGACAACCGCTAGTTCAAGGTCAGAGGATCTTAAAGCCCGAGCGGGAACATAGTGAGACATGAGCGTGGCCAAGATCGCGGCCGGGGATCCCTTAAGAATTTTATAGGCAACACATAGGACTTTAAAACGTATCCTCTGTGCCATCGGGAGCCAATGCAGCGAACGAAGGGTATTAGTGGTGGGACAGAATCTAGGTAATCCCACCACCGCTCGTGCTGCCGCGTTCTGGACACGCTGGAGGCGTCTAATTTCCGCTTGGTTCAGGCCCACTAAGAGGGAACTAGCGTAATCCAGCCAAGAGATCACTGTAGCTTGGATCACAAGTTGCCTCGTAGTGGCATCAATGAACTTAAGCACGGGACGGAGTCCCTGCAAGATGCCAAAACAGCAGGCCGCCGTACGTTTGGTATGACAGACGAAGGTAAGGGTGGCATCCAACCAAACCCCAAGATTTTTAAGCTCAAAGACCGGGGTTGGTGTAAGGCCGAGATCTGATGGCCACCACCTGTCACCCCAGAGTTCCGTTCGTTTGCCAAAAATCATCACCTCGGTTTTACTAGCGTTTAGCTGGAGACAGTTAGCCGTCATCCAGCAGGCGACCGCCCGAAGTCCTTGTTGGAATCTGGGGGCATCCACTTCCGCATCCCCGATGATCGTAACCGCTAGCTGGGTGTCATCGGCGTATGACACCATGGTCATACCCCACTGCCTGACTACCTCAGCCAGCGGTCTCACGTATAGATTGAATAACGTGGGACTCAGCGAGGAGCCTTGAGGAACCCCCAGATCCAAAGGATGGGATTTGGACTGGTAGGGCGGGACGGCCACACTAAAGGAGCGATTGGCGAGAAACGAACGGAACCACTGGAGGGCAGGGCCAGCCACCCCAACTTCCTCTAGACGACGCAGAAGGATGGGGTGGGACACGGTGTCAAAGGCGGCGCTCAGATCTAATAGCACCAGCGCCGCCGTTTGACCCGCGTCAAGCACGGAGCGTAAATGCTCTACCATATACAGTAGAGCCGTCTCCGTGCTGTGCCCAGCTCGGAAGCCATTCTGCGTCATGTCTAGGATGTCGGCCTGTAGTAGATGATCCGAGAGGACAGAGTTGACATGCGCCTCCGCTACTTTGGCAGGCCATGGCAGAAGTGATATTGGTCGATAATTCTCGGGTTTGCTTCCATCCAAAGATAGCTTCTTAAGGATAGGCATGACTACTGCCTGTTTCCACTTCCGTGGAACTACGCCCGATGTGAATGACGTGTTGATCAGCAAGCAAACCGGCGAGATATCATGCAAGGCTAGATCTTTAAACAGAGCCGGGCACAACGGATCAGCCGGGGACCCTGACTTCACCTGTTGAGCCAGTTTACTAAGACTTTCTGACGTTAGGCTCGGGAAAGAGTGTAAAATGTCCGATACCAGCGGCTTAAGCGGTCCCTCAGCAGAAGGAGCAGCCGATGGAAAGGCTCTATAGATGGTACGAACCTTTTCCAGAAAGAAATCCGCCAGAATTTCACAGTGTGCAGTTGAGCTCTGATAGGTCGTAGTCACCTTTTTGATGGTAAGATCTTTCAACACCTTAAAAATAGTTTTGGAGGGGTTATCACTGGTACAAAATTGCAGGGCATAAAAGGCCGCGCGGGTTCTGCACACTGTCCGATGGTACCGTTTCACAGTGGCCATGTACAAAACTTTCTTATCGATGTTATAAGTTTTGCGCCATTCCCGCTCTGCGCGCCTACAGGTATTTTTAAGTGCCCGCAGCGAGTCATCGTACCATGGGCTGGAATTCCTTGCCCCAGATTTACACAAAACTATTGGAACAAGGGCGTCAAGCGCCCTGGTTACCCACTCACAAAAGTGATCATAACCCTGGTCCGCTGACTCAATTACACCAAACGGGTCGGAGGACAACAGATGGAAAAAGTCGTCGAGTTTCAATTTATTCCAACACCGTCTAGGGATAGAGTGCACCAATGGTTTTGGGTGCGGAACAGGCAGAGGGCACTGGATACATACCAAATAATGGTCGGTCCAGGCCATTGGTATTGGAGTGGAAGTGCTGACTTCCGCTAAGTTGGTAAAAAACGGGTCTAGGGTGTGGCCACCTACATGGGTAGGCTGCGACACCCGCTGAACCAACTGAAGAGCCTCAAGATCTGCAACAAAGCTGGACACGGCTGGACTAGACAGGTTTTCAAAGTGTAGATTCAGGTCGCCAAGAATCGAAAAGTTAGCGCAACCTGCAGCCAACGCGCTGATGGCATCTGGGAGAGCCAACCTAAAAGCCACTTCACTCCCTGGTGAGCGATAAATCAAAAGGCCCGAGAGAGCAAAGTTAGGTGTAATAGCAATCTTAAACAAAGCGCTTTCGCAGCCCGAGATGTTTTGCCCTTGCCATACACAAGAATAGCAGGACTTGACTGCGAGGGCTATCCCCCCACCTCTGGATACTCGGTTGGTAGTATATACCGCGTATTCAGGCGGGAAGGCCAAGTTCACGATGGCCGTATCAACATCCTGCAGCCAGGTTTCCGTCAGACATACAATGTCCGGCAGCTCCTTACCTACGAGGTCAAGGACATCTTGCTGATGTTTAACCAACGACCGGATGTTGAGACTCCATATAGAGATAGCTGGATTAGGGCTGGCCATCCTGGCAGTAGTCTCATTGCAGCCCCTTTTCAGGGGGGCGGGAAGTTCGAACTTCCCGCAAGTGCATGAGAACGGGCCACACAAAGGACCAACCCGCGCTGCCCCACAGATACCGCGCAGCTTGTCAATAGACAACAGCTTGTCTCTGCTGTAGCACAGCATTATGGGTCTCCACGCGTCCGACACTAAGGGACAGGGTCCTGCCACGTCCAACGCGTCCTGGCGCGGACGGGCGCAGAAGGGCAGGACTCTGGCACGACTCCGGCCACGCGATGGCGCGCCCGCTCCGCGAACCCGCTCCGCTAGGGGAGGAGCATTAAGTAGGCGTTCCCTCAGTGACTCATGCGCAGTAAAGCGCAGGCGAATACTAGCGCCTCTACCCCACTCTAAGATGGCGCCCAGAGGCAACCCACCCCAGGCATGTGATAGTCTTTTAACATATTTTAGATCTTAGCAGCTAGCACTACTAAATACGCGCTGTGTTCTAATAGGCCTCCAGAACTTGTAATATGGGAGTTCCTAACCCTGCGCATGCTCTGCCATATATTCGTCCAAGTGTCTCTGCTTGGCAACTGACTTTTTGACAGTCAGGTTATCAGTGGCTGCGTCACCAGCTTTATTTTTATTCTTACGCGCTGTGTCCCTCGATGCCCCTAATAGAAGTACGTGTAAGTTCTCTACCCAAATATTACGAGGGGTGT
This sequence comes from Lissotriton helveticus, assembly GCF_964261635.1. Taxonomy (NCBI): domain Eukaryota; kingdom Metazoa; phylum Chordata; class Amphibia; order Caudata; family Salamandridae; genus Lissotriton; species Lissotriton helveticus. The sequence continues at coordinate 1,216,369,070 of NC_136069.1, forward strand.
GTCCACTGATGCCTCAGGTACTAATACACCCAATTTCATTGCAGTTTATTTACGTGCAGTTACCACGTGACTTCTCCTGAATCTTGAGGTGTGGGCAGTTGATACTTGACAGTTAGGATCCTAGCGGTCTCCATTTTATATACACTAGAGGCTTGGTCTTGTATGAACTGATTAGCAGTATTTGTGACTCCTGATTTCTGGAGTTTTAAATACTCAGCACCACATGTCATCGCTACTGAGAACAGCGCCTGTTCTAGCTTTTTCTAAATACACTATGAACAGAGATCAGCCTCCCTAGCATGTACTCCATGATGATATTTTGTATACCTCACATAGTTTGGTTTTAACCCATGATACAGTTAGGTATGATACAGCAGAATTGACTTGAATTTTTTGGCTGACTAGCTTACAGAATACTCGCGGTATCTTTAATTTTAGTTTTCCTTTTCAACAGAGCGGTGCCTCACGTCCTGAGCTATTGCCAGGGGAGGTGAGGTGTTCACCCATACACCTATGGGTAAGCATACCATTGTTTGGCCATTTATAATATACTCATGAAGTATTTAGTACACGATAAGGTACTGCACGCTGGGCAGTGACCCAGTTGTGGAGCATAACACACAGTATAAGCTTTGTTAACAACTGTCTCTAATGTTCATATTTGTAAGTCACTGTGTTTCTTCTTCCACAGGTGACATCAACACTCTTGTGAGGTCTTCCTAAACAAGATTACAGGTTTTTGAAGGTTGCACTTATTCCAACCACATCACTGTCACATTTATCACTTTTTTGCAGTAGCTATTACTATCGAGGTCCTGAGGAAGGCCACGATCAGATATTGACCACTATGGCTGAAACACGTAGACCTGTTTTTCTGACCAGTGCAGCCAAAAATTCCTAAAACTGCACTTGCACTGTTTTTTAACCTTGACACCAAGAGTTAACTAATAAACTCTTTTCTTTCTTGGTAGCCAATTTTAAGATCACTTTTCACACCAGTAGTGTTTGCAATGCAAACATGACCCGAAATGGATTTTAGGAGATCCGATCAATTGATCATTAAAACATCCCTGAGCTCCTCCCTCACATTGAGCGGGTTGTAGCCCTCGGTTACACTAGGGATTGCAACCAAGAGGAGATCCCAGATGATGAAGCATGCCACTTCAGTGGGTGATGGTATTACGTCTTCATAAAAGGACTCCTCCTAATACCAAGTAGGAGCTATATGCTTGTACTGGTTGTGCTTTAGAGCTGTTCTAAGCTCGGCAGGCCCGCGTTTTTTTTGGTTTGATATATTGTAGTTTGTGGAAAATCTATCCGCTCAGGTCTTTAAACTTTTCCCTTAGACCTTCTACCTACGGTTTTGTATTGTTTGGTCCAATATTTATACCTGTGTCAGCCTTTGAAGTGGAAGAATCTTCAAGGCTACCCCACATCGGGTTCTGGAAAGTTCCTTCCTTTCCCTCTCAAGGGTCCATAGGTCTGGGATGACAAAAGACGAGTTATACATTCATTTCTGTGTGCTAGAGGTAAGCCCCTTTAAAGGGCAAGTGGGAAGGGAACAGATCTGCCTCAAACCCATGCTATCAGGATGCCTATCCTGCCCACATCTAAGCTAATTAAATGTGACAATTGGGTGTACGCTAATTCACCATGTGTAAAGGTGGGAGCACAAGCACTTTAGCACTGCTTAGCAGTGGTAAAGTGCACAGGAAACATCCAGAACAACGACTCCGGAACAACGAGTTATGAAGTCACGCATGCCAAACCACGACTTGCCCGAACAACGACTTAGCCTTAACCACACATGTGGGTGGTTACGGCTAAGTCGTGCCAGAGAATGAGCAGTGTATGGAATATGTTAAGTGACAGTGTGCCTGGTGTACGTAAATAAAATATGATTTTGTATCTGCAGAGGCGGGTGTGTGACGTTCGGGTGTTGTGATTGGAGAGCAGAAGGAGCGAGTGCACGTGACGTCACATCTCAGACTGGCGGGAGTGAGTGTGTGTCTTTTCTGGGTATGTAGACAACGGTGTGGCCCGATCCCCTTGCAACTACCAACCACAGGCCCTGGTGACAGTAAGGGGAGTAAGAGTCAGCCCCTGAAGAGTGCCCCTGCCTGTAAGAAATAATATGAAAAGCAGTGAAAAGGGTGTCCGAGAAAATATTTAGAGACAACGAGGAGAGAGTGCTCCCTGCAAGAGAAAGCTTGCAGACTAGCCAGAAAAAAGTTCAGAAATGCAGGGGCTACAGCGAGGGGAGAGTGAAAGACATGAAAAGTGCCTTCTGCAAGAGAAAACCCGTCAAACTAGAAGGACAGAGTATCAGCAAGGCCGTGGGCCGAGAGGTCTTCCAAAGAGACAGCCAGAAGAGAGGGGAGGTAGCCGGTTAGGTATTTGTCAGTGACGGAAGTAACAGCAGCAGGTGGCGGTGATAGCAGGACACTCCCAGTCCCTGGAGCTCAGACAGACACCTCAGCCGTCCATCTGACAGGAGCAGCGCAGCCTGGCTCACCATGGTAAGAGAGTGCCAGCACGGGCGGGCGGTCGGGGGATTCGGGTGGTGTGGGGCTTCGGGCATGTGGTGAGTGAATCATGTGTGGGGCCGGTGTCTAGAGGGCGACCGTCGTCCACTTCCTTGTTTGGAAATGCGGGTCCAACTTGAACTTTGCATTGAAGTACACTGTCAGCGTGGCTCTAATACGGGAAACCTTTTTTATTTACTGAAAGCAGAGGTCAGACCGCCAAGTGAATAGCACCTGTTTGTGGGTGTAATTGGGGTTGAGAGACCTCAGCACATATGGCTGCTGCCACTCCCACTCCCACATCCCAAATATGGCAGGAAGACGAGACAGCCATGGGAAGCATGGGGTAGACTGCAAGGGAGGAGGTACAATCTGATGAGAGGGCGTGACCTTCTGAGGAGGAGGGAGGGGTTTGGGTTAGAAGGCCGTTTACAATGTATTCCTTTACCACAAAACAAAAATTTGTGGTAAAGGAATGCGTTGTGAAAACAAATCGTGGTTGAGACTTACTAGAGAAGGCCTTGTTTAGGTGGTCGTTGTTGAGGAACTCATTGCTACAACATACAACCAAAGTGCACAGAGTCCTAAAGCCAACAAAAACTAATTTCAGGAAAAAGAAGGCATAAAAGAAAACAATTGAGGGAAGACCATACCAAAGATGTCAGGTCTAACACCTTTGTTACTGTAACAGTACTAGATATCAGGGAGACATTGGCCACTCATATCAATCCTGAAATGGGAAAATATCTAATATCTTGTAACTAAATCAAGTAATAGGATGAAGGTCAGACTGAGCTGAGTAGATGAAATGAATTATTTCTTGCATTCCTGGTTGTAGTCATAGCAGTTTGTGGCATCATAATAGCTAATGATTGAATGGCAATTGCCCAACTTATTGTGTTTACTTTGTTTTGGAAATATGCAACTAAGTTGATGTCTATGTTTGAACAACCAAAGACAACAAAAAAGTATATAGAATATAAAAGTCTACTTGAGGACATCAAGGCTGTTGAGGGCTACATACATTTTGCTATAGAATACTCCACAAACATAACTATACAAAAATCATGCAAATTATGCAAAAAAGATCTTACCTTGAAACTTTGTTTACTACAAAGAACAGTAAACCAAGAGGTAAAGCAGAAATAAGGAACCACGGAAAGACAGAGCTAATTATGCCAACACAGAAGAAAACCAGTATCATGTTCTGTAGAAGCAGCTCAACTTGATATGGAAGGCGCACATCAACTAAAGAAAGAAAAATAAAATCAAGGGTTTGACAATACATCATCTTCTTGAGTCTCTCTCAACACAATACAAATGTGCACATACAAATATATATGTATACAGTGTTGTGGCACTCTTCATTGAACAAGCACTGACAAAAAAGTTACTTACCTTCGATAACGCATTTTCTGGTGGAGACTCTATCTAGCCGTAGATTCCTTGCCTTTGATTTTCCCCAGGTGTCAGACTTGATCCGGAAGATTTTTGAGTAGTATCCCAGTGCTGGTAAGTGGTGTCATGCGGTTCTGCATCTGCGTCATCCGCGACTGAAGTGACGTATGAGGTACGTATATAGGTGCCTACTCGACGCACTGACGTCAGTTACTTTCGCAACTTTCCATGCCAGGAACGTGGAGCCACGATGGGAACTGACCACTGATGTGGAATAGGCCAAGGCCCTGAACCTGAACCGGTTTGCAGAGCGTGAGGATGGCAGGGTCGGTAAGGAGTCTTCGGCTAGACAGAGTCTCTACTGAAGAAAGAGACTTATAGCCGCAGATTCCTTACCTGTGAATAGATACCCGAACAATACCTTCCTGATGGACCAAATGGGCGAAGTGCCCTTCATGATGAACCTGACTGTCCAGGCGTAGTGTTTTGTGAATGCGTGCAGGCATGCCTGCGTCACTGCCTTACAGATATACAGGAGAGAATCGCTGCTTGCTAATGCAGTGGTCACAGCCTTAGCTCTGGTAGAGTGAGTCTGCAAGCCCTCTGGGGCTGTTTCTTGGCCAATGCATAGTAGATCTTAATGCGCTTTACAGCTTTCCTTTCCTGTCTAGGTAAAAGGTGGTATAAGGAGGCTTCGCTGAGAGCGCTTGTAGTTGGCTGACTCTCCTAGTTGATGTTATGGCCACTAAATAAAAAACTAAATAAAATGCAGTTTTTATGGTGAGCAGCCTAAGAGGGCAGATGTGTAGAGGCTCGAATGGTGCACACATGAGAAAGGTCAGGACCGTGCTGGGATCCCACTGAGGCATGATAAAAGGCTTAGGTGCGATCATATGTTGCAGGCCTTAAAGGAACCTGCCACAACAGGCAACTTAAAAAGTTAAGGTTGGTCCTGCACCCGCAAAAAAATAGAGATGGAGGATAGGTAACCCATAACTGTGCCCAAAGCAGAGCCCTGCTGGGTGAAAGACAGTGACAACAATAGAACTTGTGAGAGAGGTGCAGATAAAGGTCTGACATTGTGGGAGGCACACCATGATACAAATTTTTCCCAACGGCAGGCGGATACCGTCTTAGTGAAGGGATGCCTGGCTGCCAGAATAACCTCACAGGGTTCAGTAGGAAGATCGAAATCTGTCAACTGCTGCCGCTCAATATCCACCCATGGAGGTGCTGAGTGCACAGGTTTGGTTGCAGAACCCTGCACTGTTGCTGAAACAGAAGATCCTCCTGGAGAGGCTGCTTGACCGGAGGACCGATGGTCATGCTTAACAGGTCGGGATACCAGACTCTGCGTGCCCAATCCAGAGAATGACTTGGGACTGGTCGTTCCTGATCTTCTTCAGATCAGGAGTGGTATTAGCGGAAAGGCGTACAGGAGGCCGGAGCGCCACTTGAGATGAAAAGCATCTCCGACCGAGAGTCCCCTTGGAAACTCCAGTACGCAGAACTGCTGAGTTTACGTGTCCCCGGTGGTGGCAAACAGATATAACCCAAGTCTTTCCTCACTGCTGAAAGAGACTTTACTCAACCTCCGGGTGGAAATGCCATTTGTGATCCGCTAAGCACCTTCGGCTCAGTTCGTTCGGTCTGGCTTTCAGAGAGTTCATCAGGTGTTGAACCATCAGGGAAGAGCCATGATGTTGCAACCATGTCCCGTGGCACAGGCCCTCTTGACACAGGGTCCATGACCCCACCCCGCCATGTTTGTTACAGTACCACATGGCGGTGGTGTTGTCCGTGAACACCTGCACCAGCTTTCCCTTGGTCGCAGAAAGAAAGTCTTTTAATGCCAAGCGGATTGCCGGAAGCTCCAACAGGCTTATGTGAAACGTGGACTCCGCCAGAGTTCAGAGTCCTCTGATCTCCACCTCTCCCAGAAGGCTACCCAAGCCCAGAAGTGACACATCGGTCACTACTGTCAACTTTGGCTGGGGAAGGGAGAGGGTTCTGCCACTGATGACCCATTGCGGTTCATTAGACACCACTGCAGGTCTTTTGCAGTTTCCTATGAGATCCAGACAATGTCGGAGAGATTCCCCTGATGGTGTGCCCACTGGGCCTTCATGCCCTACTGCATAGGCGAATATGGCAGCGGGCATGTATCACCGGCAGTGTGCAGGCACAACAACCTCAGAGTCATTCTCACAGAAGTCCAGGATAGAAGCTGAAACATCGGTATCATAGCCTGAATATCTTGGACTCGTCTCTCAGGAGGAAAGGCCTGAAACTGCACTGTGTGCAGAGCAGCTCAGATGAAAGGGAGCATCTGCGAGGGAGTCATGTATGACTTTGGTATGTTGATAGTGAACCCCAGTGAATGCAGGATGTGGTTGCCCTTCTGCCCCCGCTAGAGTGCAGCAGAGCTGCAACAGGAAACAGAACGAGATTCGGCGAGTCAGGATTCAGGAGGAGAGGAGAGGAGGCGGCCGCTGCGGTGGCTCCACGGCAGGACTTGCTATCACCCAGCACCCTGCGGTGAGCTCCAATCGCGGGGGATAGTGTGAGCCTTGCACTATAGAGCCGCGGGTACGGGTGCTGTGAATGCCGTGAGAGCCGTGTATGCAGAAGCCGCAAACGCGGGAACCGGGAGTGCGGCTAGTGCAGCAAGTACTGTGGAACAAACGTGGAACTTGCCTCGGGAGCTGCTAAGGTGCCGAGGTGCTGAGGTCCCGCGGGTGTTTCCGCGGATGTTACCGCAGGAGTTGCGAGAGCTGTAAGTACCGTGGGTGCCACAAGTGTTATACTGCTGTGATACCCTGAGCCCTGAGAATCTTTTTGATTTTTGCCTGATTTCCCTGCCATAAAGCTGAGAGCTGAGGAAGCTCAGAAAAGTTAAATAGTCACCAAGCTTCCTTAGGCCTCGCTAAAACAACCACTATACAGCAATCCCCATTTTCTAAGAAAGCACTTGGTCATTTATGGTTTAAAATTGGATTTAAAACTGGACTATTGGATTATTGGATTATTGATGCTGGGACCTGGCTGGGACCCGGCTGGAGCTGGTGGTGGCAGCGCTCTTTAAAGAAGCAGGGTCTGTGCTTTGTCATGGTGAGCTTGAATCTGACGATCTTCCCCCTCTGTCCCCCTGCTTCTGCATTTTTATTTGTCATTTTCCTTTTCCCTTTGGGGGCTGCTGCGATAGTTCTTGGCTTGCCATCCCTCAAACTTATTTTTTACGTAAGCGCGCACCGTAAATATAACCAATCCAGCAGGAGAGCAGAATCACCAACGCCAACAATACCAAATAAACCAATTAAGAAAGGTAGCCGCTAGAAAATGCGTTCTGGTAAAGAAAGAACTGTGGGCTCCCCTAAGAAACGAGCTCGAAGAAATCAAGCAGCCAATTCACAAAAAAAGGGCTGTATCAAAGCGCGAATAAAGGTGTCAACTCAGTCCCTAATTTCACCTATAGCAAGAATGTTTGAACGATCAACAAAAATTCCCCTGAAATTTGATTTTATGAAAGATCCAACAACTGCACTTATGACTATGCAATCGGAGGTAGAACTTAAAACATTGCAGTCCCCACTCAAACCAACAAACGGAATGAAAGTGGGTTCGGACCCAAACGCTGAAGTGGGAGTTGACATGGTTGCCAAGATTAACGAAATTTCAGAGGGAACAGACCTACAAATAGATCTACAACTAGAATATCCATCGTATAAAATATTTGTGCAAGAGACGAAAACTAGAATAGTGGAAAGCACAGAAAGCTTAGAGGATTTTAATCACTCTAGCATTACACAGGTAGACTCTAACAAATTCGCTCCGATACCATTAGAGGCCAATGTGGTTATAAAAACGTATCAAGCTTATACACCTAAAGAATCGCTACTGACACCAAAACCAGAGTCCTGAAATGCCCTGGAAGGAAAAAAGTTTGTCCAAGTATTAGGAAACCAACATACAGATATAAATGGACGACTTAAAGTGCAAAATTACGACTCACATGAACCAACTGAGAAGGAAAACAGTATTCATCTACAGACCTCAGAAAATTCAAATATTGAAATAGGAAGCAAGAATCAACCATCGTCTGTAAACGGTCTTGCAATCATAAAACAATTATCATCAATAAATGGATCCGCACGCATAAAACAAAGTGCTCCTATCAAATGGGGTGTACTATCGCCAAATCACTCAATGACAACGACATACAAAGACGTTCCCGATATCAAAAGAAATGATGAAGATAACAACAGCGCTACAAACATCAACGAACTAAATCCCAAACATAACTCAAACCAAACAGAAAAAATGGACGATGGAACAATATGGGATATACACTATCAAACCTCTGTATTAACTCTGGAAGCTTTAGCTGCACAGTCAACTAAAATGGATATTCAAATAGACATTGTGGGTCTTATGGCGAATGCAGTAGCAGGAATCGAGAATAAACTAGCTGACCTAAATAAATTAATAATAAAAGTACAAAAGGAAAAAGCGCCAACTTGCATAGAATGCACATGTGCTCCAATAATAAACAAACTAGTACTCATACCGGACGTTGTAAACACAATATTGGAGGATGCCAAAGAAGCTATTCATAAAAAGAAAGCTTAAAATGGTAAGGAGGAAGGAAATCAAACTAGTAAAAAATCAATCTCAGAAAACATACAGGAGCAATCGACAAAATTGTCTATTGAGTATAGTAAAATGACAAATGTGATTAATCAATCAAACACAATCCACAACATAAGTGAAAATAAAGCAAGCAAAAAATCAGGAGACTCGTCAAATAAACAGAACTCAGAAGACGAGGACTCGGTGGCTTTTGAAATAACAAAGAGACAGAAAAAGAAACTGATGAAAGCAAGATATAGGGTAAATAAGGAAAGTTTTATGCATAATGAACCAGAAATAATCAAACCCTCTAAAGAAAGATCACAAACTCCAGAACCCAAGAACTCCAGAACCGCAAATACTTTGGACCAGAAGAGTAAAAAAAGCAAATCACCACAAGGAGGAATTAACGGGATGTCTCAAACAAAAGTGGCAAAAAACGCTGAAGGAGAGAAAAAATACTATGATATCTTCTCTAAACCATCTGCCCTCAGCTCCAAACTGACCGAACGTAATACCATTAGTGTAACTGAAACTTCCGTCCAAACCACCCGCCCAAGTGAGGTCGAACAAAAAATAGAATTGGAAGCACAAACAACAAATACAATTATTGTAAATGGCTGTTCAATAAATGATCGCACTTTTTCTGGACTCCAAAGCGACCAAATCCAGCGTATGAATAAGGAAAACAGCCCAAGGCCAATACAGAACTTTGGGGCCATATTGTCTGATGAGAACGACGCACAAAGCCAGATGGGTCCACCTAACCGAATTCTGAACAGCCAGCATGAAATAAACACGTCCAGTCAACCTAGAACTTGTAACAAACAAGATGTTCTCCCAGATTGGAAAGGATTGGGGAATATCGGAGTAACGTTAAATTGTCCCAAAAGAAAAGAAACAACTGATGATTTGATTTATGAAAAAATGCAGGATAACTTACTCATTGTAAGAAGAGGTCAGAGTAGGCAGATCACTTATACAGAAAATGGAAAAACAAGGGAAAAAATAAGTGAGACTAAGCCTCATAAAAAAAAGAACCACACAACTAGTCCTTAAGCCGTTACATGAATCAAGAGGACCCCATGACATTCTTAATAGAGGAAATATCCTCCGGTTAATGAAAAACTTACCAACTCTTGAAAGTATAACAACAGAAGACATTGAAACAGTGGGCTTTCAGTCAAATCCGGAAGGCACACTGCCACTAACATTGATAACAGTACTCGCAGGCTCAATAGCGGACTCTATCCTGAAAGAGCATGGATGTTTTCGTGATTGGGCTTTATTAATCAGCCAACTCCCGCCAAAGGTTTATCCAACACCGCTATTAAATACGGGAAGCATTACAAAAAAATCCCAGTCTGATGAAAGTAACACAGTTTTCTTCATATTAAAAAACCTGTTGGCAAAAACCAGGCATGAAGCCAAACCTTGTTCTATTCCGGTAGAGAAAGAGCACAGAAAAGAGGCAAACGAACACTGGATAATGGCATCCCTCCACGGTATAAAGGACCACTGATCAACTCTTCCGCAAGACCCATTGCAAGAAAAGTCTATGGTCCTTTCAAAATTGAAGATATGCTCATGGAACATAAATGGGATCTGTGGAAAATGGAGGGAAGCTAAAATTCAAGGTTTCTCAGCTCAAACTCAAATAATACTACTGCAGGAAACATGGGCTACAGACCCATTTATGTTAAAACATCATACGGGTTACTTTGAACCAGCCATTAAATATCAGAAATTTGGACGTCCCTGTGGAGGATTAGCAATCTTCGCATCAAACGACCTAGATGCGAAACATGAACTAATTCATACAAACAACCCAAACCTTCTCGCATTAAAAATTCGTTATAAAGCCTGTAAAAGTATGCCATATAAAACTCTGACTCTAGTAAACGTCTACATACCACCGAAACTGATCTTAAAGAAAGTGTTGAATACCGCCCTGAATGACTTATTACTGGAGCAAATTTTGGAAGAGCTACTGGCTGATTATATTGTAACAGGGGACTTCAATACAAACTTGTTAATGCCTTTGGTACGGAGTGACTTTGTCCAATTACAAAATCAACAATGGGCGATTCCCGACCCGATAACGGAACCTAAAACCGTCATTCAACAAAACAAAATATGGGCAAATTTGGTGAATGATATGGAAGCGTTGGGCCTTAGAATATTGAATGGCAGATTTCCAACGGACTCTCCAACGGCTTGTTCATTTCATTCTAAAAATGGTACTTCACAAATTGACTATACGTTGACGTCTTTATCTATTTTCAACAAGGTGATATCCTATACCTTGAATAGAGTTACGGACAGCGATCATAGTCAGCAAATTATTGAGATAAATACATTGTGTCCAAAATCTGAGACCTTCCTGACAATCCCAGGCGAGATCTGTACCATTAATTATAAGAAACTTATATGGAAACCCGGTAATATGGATGAGATCACGGCAAAGGCAAAAAAACTAGTGACAGAATCTATGGATGAAAACACAAACATAAATCTCATAGAACGATGGGAAAAGTTTACCCATAAAGTAGTCACTGATACTACCAAAACAGCAGGTGTACAAACAAGGAAAGGGGCAAATAGCAAAAAAAGAGAAGGCAGAGAATATTACATCTTTCTTTCGTACGCCGTAAGGAAACTTAGATGTACCCGTAACAGGCTGAGGAGACAATTAAAGAAGTCACTATACAACAAAGAAAAAGCTGCTTTACTGAGAAATACAAACTGCAGCTTAAAGAAATTGATTTGGAATCAAAGAGCAAAGCCAGACAAGATCTGTGGACAAAAATATTCCACGCAAGTACATTGGCAAAATCAAGGGAGTTCTGGAGACTAATTAATGGCCTAGCTACACCTAATAAATTTGGAATTGGAACCAGTCTTTCTGAAGAAGAATGGGTGATGTTTCTCAAAACACATCTTAATCCAAATCATCCATCTCTGATACAATGTACTGTCGGTGCAAGTTCCACAAAAGTTGACAAAGAAGAAGATAGTGAGATTCTTATAACCAATGGTCAAGTGGCAAGTTTGATAAAAAAGCAAAAAGACTGTGCCCCTCGTCCGAATGGCATCCCTTTTGCACTTTTCAAAGAAGCGCCCGATTTCTGGTCAGTTTACCTTACAGAAGTTTTTAAGAAAGTGGTCCAGAGTGGACAAATCCCAAAATCATGGAGAGGATCACTTATAACACCCATATTTAAGAAAGGAAACTGGCAACAGCCAGAAAACTATCGCTTAATTACTTTACAGGACACGGATGCTAAGCTGTTTGCTGGAGTTCTATTGACGAATCTAACGGACTGGGCAAAAGAAAATAAGGTATTACCCCCAAACCAGACAGGCTTTGTCAAAGGCCTCGTATGACAACAAATCTTTTAATATTGGCAACATTAATTGAAAAAGCAATACTAGCTAAACAACCTTTATATTTGTGTTTTGTAGATTTTAAATCTGCCTTTGACTGTGTCGATAGAGATCTTTTTGGGGACATACTTGCCAAACAAGGAATACCAGAAAAGCTGCTAAAGATGATCAAGCTGTTGCACTCTGATACTTGGGTTAGGGTGAGGACGGGGAACGGCTCATCATTAACCAAAATAATCCCAACATTGAGTAGTCTTAACCCCTTCGGGGCTGATGACGAGCTGGGCTCGTCATGGTGCACACCGGTCGTGCGCTGATGACGAGCCCAGCTCGTCATGAGCCCCACCCTTGGGGGAAGCGATGGCGCTCCCCCCGAGGTTCTTTGATTTTCATTTCTAGCTCGGGGATGGCAGCGGAAGACTTTCCGCTGCCACCCCTCCCCATGGGAATCCCTGATGACGTCAGCGCGCACAGCGCGCACTGACATCATCAGGGATTCCCAGGCGCTCGGGAAGCCATTTGCTTCCTGCGCGCCATCGAGCAAGGTGGGTTTCTCGAGTCTGGGGGGGTATGGGGCCGCAAAGAGGCATCAGGGGAGAGGAAAGAGATTTTCCTCTCCCCTGATGTCTCTTTGCAGGGCATTTCTGCCTCACGATCGCGCACAGCGTCGCGATCGTGCGGCGGAAATGCCCACCACTAGCACCAGGGATTTAAATTTAGTTTACAGGAAGCGACCCCTTGGGCAAGGGTCGCTTCCAGGTGGCCTGATATTATCTTTTTGTTTTTCTGCCCCCCCCCAGGGGCCAATCGGCCCGTTTTTTCGGCCGTTTTGCCCCCGGGGGGGGGGGGGCAGAAAATCCCCACTAGCACCAGGGAATTTAAATTTAGTTTTTAGGAAGCGACCCCTTGGGCAAGGGTCGCTTCCAGGTGGGCTGTGAATTTCTTTTATATTTTCTGCACCCCCCGGGGGCAAATTGGCCCGTTTTTTTGGCCGTTTTGCCCCCGGGGGGGTGGGGGCAGAAATTCACCACTAGCACCAGGGATTTGTATTTGGGCATTGTTTATGTTTTGGAAGTGACCCCTTGGGCAAGGGTTGCTTCCTTGTGGCAAATATTTATGGTTTAGATTTTCTGCCCCCCCCCCCCCCCCCTTGGGGCAAATTGGCCCGTTTTTTGGCCGTTTTGCCTCCGGGGGGGGCAGAAAATCGCCACTAGCTCCAGGGTTAATTTTTTTGCAAGGTTAGTATTGACCCCTTGTGCAATGGTCACTTCCTGGAGGGGGCTTAATTTTTTATGTATATTTTGTGCCCCCCGGGGGCAAATAGGCCCGTTTTTGCGCCCTTTTCTGCCCCAAGGGGGGGCAGAAAATGCCACCAGGGATTGTTTTTTTTGTAATGGCGGCTACCCCTTGGGCAAGGTTTGCTTCTTAGCGGGAACTTGTTTTAGGTTTTTTTTCAGCTTCACCCCCAACCCCCTGGGGGCGAATTGGCCCTTTTCTTTTCTGTTTTTTGGTCCACTAGGCCCTAGGAATTGAGTTTTGTAGGGTGTGGAAGTGAGCCCTTGGGCAAGGCTTGCTTCCAATGTTGGTTATATTTTTGGTTGTTTTTTACTGGCCGCCTCCCTTGGTGCTAGTTGGTCTTTTTTTGTTCTTACTGCCCCCGTGTGAGGGGGGTACTGTTAGGACCAAAAGACCGACTGGCACCAAAGCGGTCAGGCAGTAAAAAACTTTCAAAAAACTAACCAGTGTCTTGATGGAAACCCTCACCTAATCCCAATTGGTCTAAGCCCTATTTGATGGCCCATCTGGGCGAATGTAAATTTGGGGGGAAAATTTGTGTGTTGTTTTTTTAATTGTTATATTGTTTGTGAAATGTGGTAGTAATTTTTTTTTCTTCTCTATTTTTGTCTTGTTCCAGGCTTTTGCTGTTTGGATTGTTGTAGGTTGCGGTTCTGTTACTGCTGGTTTTGCAGCTTGTGAAGTTGCATGTGCTTGGTAAGTGAATGTATTTTGTACTACTTTCCCTAGATGATTGTCTTTTTGAAAAAGGTGTACTTATAGCAGTTTGTGTGGCTCTGTGTTTTTTTTTCTGCATTAGTGCTTGATGTGCACTTTGTTTTCTAATGTGTAATTTTTTTTCTCTTTCTAGTGGGATTTCATTTCTTTTTGCTGTGTTTCCGCAGAGTAGGTGCTGGTGAGTGTAGCTATATTTTGTAAGAGTAAAATTGTTTTGGATTGTATAGATCTTTGTGTGGAAGCCTTACCTTGTTTACTTCTTACTTTGCACAGTGTAGGTTGTTGTTCACTTGTGTGTGCAGTCTTCTTGCTTTGTAAGGATAATGGCTAGTCGCAGGATTACTGCTCAGCAGGTTCTTGGTTTGCTTTTTGAGTCTTCCTCTGACCATGGTTCAGAGACTGACTCCGATTCGGACCCAGAGGTAGGGGGAGAAGAGTCAGGCAGTGAGTTTTCTCTTCGCATGGAATCATCGGATGATGAATCTTCTTCTAGTGCTGATGAAGTGCCTATGGTAGAGGAGGACATTGATGTGCTGGTAGTGGGCCAAGAGGCATCTGGGCTGCTGCCTAGGGCCGCAAGGTTTTTTTTTTTTTTTACGTCGGCAAGAGGCATGTGCGCTGCAACCTGCGCCCAAAAGGCTTCACATTGCTGTGGTGCGCCAAGAGGCATCTGGGGCTGTTCGTCTTCCTGTTGGTGTAGTGCAGCAAGAGGCATCTGGGGCTGTTCATCTTCCTGTTGGTGTAGTGCAGCAAGAGGCATCTGGGGCTGCTTGTCTTCCTGTTGGTGTAGTGCAGCAAGAGGCATCTGGGGCTGTTAGGCTTCCCATTGGTGTAGAGCGGCAAGAGGCATCTGGGCCTGCTTGGTTTCCCGGTGGTGTAGTGCAGCTAAAAGCATCTCAGGCTGCTAGGCTTCCCATTGGTGTAGTGCAGCAAGAGCCCTCTGGGGATGCTATGTTTTCTGTTGGTGTAGCCAGAAGTATCTGAGGCTGTTAGGCTTCCCGTTGGTGTTCAGTAGCAAGAGGCTTCTGGGCTGCAGGCTGGGGTGGCTGCCCCCCCCCCCCCCGTTGAAAGGGATGGCCTCTGGGTTCCCCCTGGCATGGTGCAGCCGGCATTGCCAGAGTTCACTGGTGTTCCTGGGTGTAGTGTGAATACTGAGAATTTTTTGCCAATAAATTTTTTTCAGTTGTTTTTAGACGATGTGTTTTTGCAAGAGATTGTTGAGCAAACTAATTTGTATTCAGAACAGTTTTTGAGAGACAACAGTGCCAGCCTTAAGCCCCATTCTAGAGCTACCCGGTGGACTCCCACAAATATTGAAGAGATTAAGAAGTTTCTGGGATTAACTTTTTTGATGGGCTTGCTAAGGAAGCCATCAATGTCTTCATATTGGTCCACTAGTCCCTTGATGGCAACAGCTATATTTCCAGCAGTCATAAGTCGTGATCGGTATATGCTTCTACTTCGGATGATGCATTTTGTTGATAATGGTTTAGCGTTGCCACGCGATCACCCTGATTGTGACCGTCTGTTTAAAATTCGGCCTGTCCTTGATCACTTTGTTGATAGTTTTTCTGAGATCTTTGTTCCTGGTAAAGAAATTGCAGTGGATGAGTCTTTGCTATTGTTCAAGGGCCGCTTGGTTTTTAGGCAATACATTCCTAGTACGAGGGCACGCTATGGAATCAAACTGTATATGCTGTGTGACAGTGAGACTGGATATGTCTACAATTTCAGGGTGTACACTGGTAAGGAGTCCAGCATTAACCCTCCTGGTTGTCCTTCCACTTTTGGAGTGACTGAGAAAATTGTGTGGGAACTAGGTAGAGGATTATTTAACAAAGGCCACCATTTATATGTAGATAACTTCTACACTGGTGTGCGGTTGTTCAAGGAGTTGGCCAAAGTGGGCACTGTTGCTTGTGGCACAATGCACAGTAACCGTAAAGGTTTCCCAAAGGAACTTGTTTGCAAAAGGCTTGTGCGGGGACATTCTAGTGCATTGCGATGTGGGGAGCTTCTAGCTGTGAAGTTTTCAGACAAGAGAGATGTGTACATGCTGACTACTATCCATGATGAAAGTACTGTACCTGTGCCTGTTTGGAGCCAGGGTGCTGAAGTGCGCAAACCTGTGTGCATTTTAGCTTACAATAAGTACATGGGTGGTGTTGACAGAGTAGATCAGAGGTTGGAACCTTATGCTGCTCTTCGAAAGGCTTACATTTGGTACAAGAAGTTGGCTATCCATATTTTCTACTTGGCATCCTTTAATGCTTTTGTTGTGTTCCAGAAGTCTTGTCCTGAGACGAAGATGCCTTTTGTTAAGTTTCAGGAGTCTATAATAGGCAGCCTTGTACTAGTGGAGCAGGCAAGTGTTCCTAGATTTGGAGTGGTGGAGGATGTGGCTAGATTGAAAGATCGCCACTTTCCTGAATACATTCCTCCCACTTCCGCAAGAGACTTTGCGACTAGAAGATGCAAAGTCTGTTGGCGAAGAGGCGTGCGGAAGGAGTCTCCTATGTACTGCCCTGACTGTCCTTCTAAGCCTGGGTTGTGTGTGTCAGCTTGTTTTAAATTGTACCACACGCAAAAGAAGTTTTGGGAGTTTTAATGAGCTGAAAAGTGAATTGCCTGGTCTGTATTCTGTAAATTGTTTTAGTTTGTTTCATGGATTGGCATTAGTGCAATGTGTTTAGTTTTACAATTTGTGTGACCTGATTTCTAGGTATTTTTATTTGTTTTGTGTTATTTTGAAAAAAAGATTTCTAAAAGTGATTGTGGTGTGTGCAGGCTGGTGCTTGGATGTCGGTGTGCGTGGACTGGCGCTTGGCTGGTGGTGTGCGTGGACTGGTGCCTGGCTGGCAGAGTGCATGGATTGGTGTTTTGCGGGTAGTGTGTGTGGATTTTTGTTTGGCTGGCGGATTGCATGGTTAGATGCTTGGCTGGCGGTGTGAGTGGATGGTGCTTGGCGGGTGGAGTGCAAGGATTGGTGCTTTGCTGGTGGTGTGCGTGCACTGGTGGTTGGCTGGCGGGCTGCGTGGACTGGCGCTTGGCTGGTGGTGTGTGTGGAGTGGTGCTTGGCTGGCGGTGTGTGTGGAGTGGCGCTTGGCTGGATGGTGTGCGTGGAGTGGTACTTGGCTGTCTGTGCACGGAGTGGTGCTTGGCTGGCGGTGTGTTTGGAGTGGCGCATGGCTGGTGGTGTACGTGGAGTGATACTTGGCTGTCTGTGCACGGAGTGGTGCTTGGCTGGCGGTGTGTGTGGAGTGGCGCTTGGCTTGCGGTGTGCGTGGACTGGCGCTTGGCTGGTGGTGTGTGTGGAGTGGTGCTTGGCTGGTGGTGTGCGTGGAGTGATACTTGGCTGTCTGTGCACGGAGTGGTGCTTGGCTGGTGGTGTGTGTGGAGTAGAGTGGAGCATGGCTGGTGGTGTGCGTGGAGTGATACTTGGCTGTCTGTGCACGGAGTGGTGCTTGGCTGGCGGTGTGTGTGGAGTGGCGCTTGGCTTGCGGTGTGCGTGGAGTGGTGCTTGGCTGGTGGTGTGTGCGGAGTGGTGCTTGGCTGGTGGTGTGCGTGGAGTGGTGCTTGGCTGGTGGTGTGCGTGGAGTGATACTTGGCTGGCGGTGTGTGTGGAGTGGCGCATGGCTGGTGGTGTGCGTGGAGTGATACTTGGCTGTCTGTGCACGGAGTGGTGCTTGGTTGGCGGTGTGTGTGGAGTGGCGCTTGGCTTGCGGTGTGCGTGGAGTGGTGCTTGGCTGGTGGTGTGTGTGGAGTGGTGTTTGGCTGGCGGTGTGCATGGTCTGGTGCTTGGATGGTGGTGTGGGTGGACTGGCGCTCGGCTGGCGGTGTGTGAGTAGTTACTTTCTGTTGGTCACTACACACACTGCTAGTTGAGTGACACTCCACGCAGTCCATCATTTTGTGTACCTGCAGTGTTAGAAATGTGGGTGTGTGAAAGTGATGGGCCCTTGAATGGCGCTGTCTGCTGGTGTGAGTGTTGTAATGTGATGGGTCCGCGGCTGGCGGTGTGACTGTTTTGTGTCACATGTACGAAAGGTGTATGAATGGCCTGTAAAGAGGTTGGTGCCTTGACGTGGCTTTACAGCTCACGAGCTGTGAGTCAGTGGTTCAGTTTATCATACTTTCAATTATACGCAGTGTATAGTGTCAATGATCTGGTGTATATCAGGTAAGAAAGGTGCGTGAATGGCCTGTAAAACGGTTGGTGCCTTGTCGTGACTTTACAGCTCACGAGTTGCGAGTCACTGGTTCGGTTTTTATGCATTTATTTATTGACAGAGCATTTCATTTTGTTGAAATATCTTGTTAATAAAATTTTATGTACTGAACCATCACTCGCCCTCGTGCCAAATCCAACCATGTGTGTGTCTTTGAGGAATAGTTAGCCGTGCTTGAATGTTTGACTTTTGAGTAACTCTGTTAAGGTGTACATTATAGCTATAAATAACTTACTAAATTTAGATATTATTGTTAAACCATGGGAGTATATGGTCATGTCTTTCGGGTGTATTCTATTGTTTTTTTTTATCCATAATCTCCTGCAAACTTGAAAATGTCTGTCACAATTTCCATGCCATATTGTCCCAAGAATCGCACGCTCTCAAATTGAAAACTAATTTCATTCAAAACAATTTGGTTTTGCAAGGGGGTTTCCCATGAGTTTTTGGCCTGGGGCTTGGCGGGCATCTTTGGAAACTACCCAACCCAAACAGTTCTGAAAACTAGACACCCGTGGGAGTCCATGGAGGTATGGCATGCGTGGGTCCCCCAATGATACCTCACTTGTGTGGGTGCCCCAAATCAGAACAGGCTAAAAATGAATTTTTTAAAATTGTAGTATTTAGGTTTGACAAACTAAGCACCTCACCTTAGTCACAGGTCTTTGGCCCACCCACACAAGTGAGGTATCATTTTACTCGGGAGAACAAGGGGAACACTGGGCCGTAGGAAATTTTTGCCGCCACGGTGATCCCACGCAAAAATGTATGGAAAAGTGTTTTTTTAACCTAAATTTAAGGTTTGCAGGGATTTCTGAGTAAGAAAACATTGGGGGACCCACGCATACTATACCTCCCTGGACTCCCCCGGATGTCTAGTTTCCAGAAATGTGTGGGTTAGGTAGGTTTCCCTAGATGGCCGCCAATCCCCGGGCCAAAAACTCATGGGAACCCCCTTGCAAAACCCGGTTGTTTAGTGATAGGTTATTTAGATGTCACCTCCTTAGGTTTGGTGCCCTTGCCTATCGCGGGTCCTTGAGCCACCCATGCAAGTGAGGTAGCATTTTTTTCAGGAGACCCGGGGGAACGCTGGGTGGGTGGAAATGTGTTGATCCACGCAGATTCCAGTACTTTGACACCACAGAAATGTGAGGAAAATGCGTTTTTTTGGTCAATTTCTTAGCTTTGCAAGGGATTCTGGGAAACAGAACCTGGTGGTAGGCAGTTGAGTCACCCCATCCTGAATTCCCCTGGGTATCTAGTTTTCAAAAATGTATAGGTTTGCTAGGTTTCCCTAGGTGCCGGCAGAGCTAGGGTTCAAAAACAAAAGGTAGTCTCTTTGCCCAAAAAGGGCCCAATTTCACTGCGAAATTGAGGTGCGACCACGTTGCGTTTTGCGCTGTTTCCTGTCGCAGACACTAGGCCGACCCAGGCAAATGAGGTACCATTTTTTTCGGGAGACCCGGGGAAACGCTGGGTGGGTGGAAATGGGTTGATCCACGCAGATTCCAGAACTTTCCACCACAGAAATGTGAGGAAAATGTGTTTTTTTGTCAATTTCATAGCTTTGCAAGGGATTCTGGGTAACAGAACCTGGTGGTAGGCAGTCGAGTCACCCCATCCTGAATTCCCCTGGGTGTCTAGTTTTAAAAAATTTATAGGTTTGCTAGGTTTCCCTAGGTGCCGGCAGAGCTAGGGTTCAAAAACAAAAGGTAGTCTCTTTGCCCAAAAAGGGCACGATTTCACTGCGAAATTGAGGTGCGACCACGTTGCGTTTTGCGCTGTTTCCTGTCGCAGGCACTAGGCCGAACCAGGCAAATGAGGTACCATTTTTTTTGGGAGACCCGGGGGAACGCTGAGTGGGTGGACATGTGTTGATCCACGCAGATTCCAGAACTTTCTACCACAGAAATGTGAGGAAAATGTGTTTTTTTTGTCTATTTCTTAGCTTTGCAAGGGATTCTGGGTAACAAAACCTGGTGGTAGGCAGTCGAGTCACCCCATCCTGAAATCCCATCGGTGTCTGGTGTTTAAAAATTTATAGGTTTGCTAGGTTTCCCTAGGTGCCGGCAGAGATAGGGTTCAAAAACAAAAGGTTGTCTCTTTGCCCAAAAAGGGCACGATTTCACTGCGAAATTGAGGTGCGACTACGTTGCGTTTTGCGCTGTTTCCTGTCACAGGCACTAGGCAGACCCAGGCAAGTGAGGTACTATTTTTTTCGGGAGACCAAGGGGAATGCTGGGTGGGTGGAAAAGTGTTGATCCACGCAGATTACAGAACTTTCCACCACAGAAATGTGAGGAAAATGTGTTTTTTTGGTCAATTTCTTAGCTTTGCAAGGGATTCTGGGTTACAGAACCTGGTGGTAGGCAGTCGAGTCACCCCATCCTGAATACCCCTGGGTGTCTAGTTTTCAAAAATGTATAGGTTTGCTAGGTTTCCCTAGGTGCCGGCAGAGCTAGGGTTCAAAAACAAAAGGTAGTCTCTCTGCCCAAGAAGGGCACGATTTCACTGCGAAATTGAGGTGAGACCACGTTGCGTTTTGCGCTGTTTCCTGTCGCAGGCACTAGGCAAACCAAGGCAAGTGAGGTACCATTTTTTTCAGGAGACCCGGGGGAACGCTGGGTGGGTGGAAATGTGTTGATCCACGCAGATTCCAGAACTTTCCACCACAGAAATGTGAGGAAAATGCATTTTGTCAATTTCTTAGCTTTGCAAGGGATTCTGGGTAACAGAACCTGGTGGTAGGCAGTCGAGTCACCCCATCCTACATTTCCCTGGGTGTTTAGTTTTCAAAAATGTATAGGTTTGCTAGCTTTCCCTAGGTGCCGGCAGAGCTAGGGTTCAAAAACAAAAGGTAGTCTCTTTGTCCAAAAAGGGAACGATTTCACTGCGAAATTGAGGTGCGACCACGTTGCGTTTCGCGCTGTTTTCTGTCGGAGACACTAGGCAGACCCAGGCAAGTGAGGTAGCATTTTTATCGGGAGACACGGGGGAACGCTGGGAGGGTGGAAATTTGTTGATCCACACAGATTCCAGAACTTTCCACCACAGAAATATGAGGAAAATGTTTTTTTTGTCAATTTCTTAGCTTTGCAAGGGATTCTGGGTAACAAAACCTGGTGGTAGGCAGTCAAGTCACCCTATCCTGAATTCCCCTGTGTGTCTAGTTTTCAAAAATGTATAGGTCTGCTAGGTTTCCCAAGGTGCCGGCAGAGCTAGGGTTCAAAAACAAAAGGTAGTCTCTGTGTCCAAAAAAGGCACGATTTCACTGCGAAATTGAGGTGCGACCACGTTGCGTTTTGCGCTGTTTCCTGTCGAAGGCACTAGGCAGACCCAGGCAGTGAGGTAGCATTTTTTTCGGGAGACCCGGGGGAACGCTGGGTGGGTGGAAATTTGTTGATCCACGCAGATTCCAGAACTTTCCACCACAGAAATGTGAGGAAAATGTGTTTCTTTTGTCAATTTCTTAGCTTTGAAAGGGATTCTGGGTAACAGAACCTGGAGGTAGGCAGTCGAGTCACCCCATCCTAAATTCCCCTGGGTGTCTAGTTTTCAAAAATGTATAGGTTTGCTAGGTTTCCTTAGGTGCGGCAGAGCTAGGGTGCAAAAACTACAGGTAGTCTCTTTCCCCAAAAAGGGCACGATTTCACTGCGAAATTGAGGTGCGACCACGTTGCGTTTTGCGCTGTTTCCTGTCGCAGGCACTAGGCAGACCCAGGCAAGTGAGGTAGCATTTTTTTCGGGAGACCCGGGGGAACGCTGGGTGGGTGGTAATTTGATGATCCATGCAGATTCCAGAACTTTCCACCACAGAAATGTGAGGAAAATGTATTTTTTTTGTCAATTTCTTAGCTTTGCAAGGGATTCTGGGTAACAGAACCTGGTGGTAGGCAGTCGAGTCACCCCATCCTGAAATCCCCTGGGTGTCTAGTTTTTAAAAATGTATGGGTTTGCTATGTTTTCCTAGGTGTCGGCAGAGCTAGGGTTCAAAAACAAAAGGTAGTCTCTTTGCCCAAAAAGGTCACAATTTCACTGCAAAATTGAGGTGCGACTATGTTGCGTTTTGCGCTGTTTCCTGTCGCAGGCACTAAGCCGACCCAGGCAAGTGAGGTACCATTTTTTTCAGGAGACGCGGGGGAACGCTGGGTGGGTGGAAATGTGTTGATCCACGCAGATTCCAGAACTTTCCACCACAGAAATGTGAGGAAAATGTGTTTTTTTGTCAATTTTTTAGCTTTGCAAGGGATTCTGGGTGACAAAAAATGGTGGTAGGCAGTCAAGTCACCCCATACTGAATTCCCCTGGGTGTCTAGTTTTCAAAAATGTATAGGTCTGCTAGGTTTCCCAAGGTGCCGGCAGAGCTAGGGTTCAAAAACAAAAGGTAGTCTCTCTGTCCAAAAAGGGCCTGATTTCACTGCAAAATAGATGTGCGACCACGTTGCGTTTTGCGCTGTATCCTGTCGCAGGCACTAGGCAGACCCAGGCAAGTGAGGTAGCATTTTTATCAGGAGACACGGGGGAACGCTGGGTGGGTGGAAATTTGTTGATCCACACAGATTCCAGAACTTTCCACCACAGAAATGTGAGGAAAATGCGTTTTATTTGTCAATTTCTTAGATTTTCAAGGGATTCTGGGTAACAAAACCTGGTGGTAGGCAGTCGAGTCACCCCATCCTGAATTCCCCTGGGTGTCTAGTTTAAAAAAATGTATAGGTTTGCTAGGTTTCCCTAGGCGCCGGCAGAGCTAGGGTTCAAAAACAAAAGGTAGTCTCTTTGTCCAAAAAGGGCACGATTTCACTGCGAAATTGAGGTGCGACCACGTTGCGTTTTGCGCTGTTTCCTGACGCAGGCCCTAGGCAGACCCAGGCAAGTGAGGTAGCACTTTTTATCGGGAGACACGGGGGTACGCTGGGTGGGTGGAAATTTGTTGATCCACACAGATTCCAGAACTTTCCACCACAGAAATGTGAGGAAAATGCTTTTTTTGTCAATTTCTTAGATTTTCAAGGGATTCTGGGTAACAAAACCTGGTGGTAGGCAGTCGAGTCACCCCATCCTGAATACCCCTGGGTGTCTAGTTTTCAAAAATGTATAGGTTTGCTAGGCTTCCCTAGGTGCCGGCAGAGCTAGGGTTCAAAAACAAAAGGTAGTCTCTTTGTCCAAAAAGGGCACGATTTCACTGCGAAATTGAGGTGCGACCATGTTGCATTTTGCGCTGTTTCCTGTCGCGGGCACTAGGCAGACCCAGGCAAGGGAGGTACCATTTTTTTCAGGAGACCCGGGGGAACGCTGGGTGGGTGGAAATATGTTGATCCACGCAGATTACAGAACTTTCCACCACAGAAATGTGAGGAAAATGCGTTTTTTTGTCAATTTCTTAGCTTTGCAAGGGATTCTGGGTAACAGAACCTGGTGGTAGGCAGTCGAGGCACCCCATCCTGAAATCCCCTGGGTGTCTAGTTGTTAAAAATGTATATGTTTGCTAGGTTTCCCTAGTTACCGGCAGAGCTAGGGTTCAAAAACAAAAGGTAGTCTCTTTGCCCAAAAAGGGCACGTTTTCACTGCGAAATTGAGGTGCGAACACGTTGCGTTTTGCGCTGTTTCCTGTCGCAGGCACTAGGCAGACCCAGGCAGTGAGGTAGCATTTTTTTCGGGAGACCTGGGGGAACGCTGGGTGGGTGGAAATTTGATGATCCATGCAGATTCCAGAACTTTCCACAACAGAAATGTGAAGAAAATGCATTTTTTTTGTCAATTTCTTAGCTTTGAAAGGGATTCTGGGTAACAGAACCTGGTGGTAGGCA
Source organism: Lissotriton helveticus (assembly GCF_964261635.1). Classification (NCBI taxonomy): domain Eukaryota; kingdom Metazoa; phylum Chordata; class Amphibia; order Caudata; family Salamandridae; genus Lissotriton; species Lissotriton helveticus. The sequence goes on from NC_136069.1 coordinate 1,216,393,058, forward strand.
GTCGAGTCACCCCATCCTGATTTCCCCGGGGTGTCTAGTTTTAAAAAATGTATAGGTTTGCTAGATTTCCCTACGTGCCGGCAGAGCTAGGGTTCAAAAACAAAAGGTAGTCTCTTTGCCCAAAAAGGGCACGATTTCACTGCGAAATTGAGGTGCGACCACGTTGCGTTTTGCGCTGTTTCCTGTCGCAGGCACTAGGCAGACCCAGACAAGTGAGGTACCATTTTTTTCGGGAGACCCGGGGGAACGCTGGGTGGGTGGAAATTTGTTGATCCACGCAGATTCCAGAACTTTCCACCACAGAAATGTGAGGAAAATGTGTTTCTTTTGTCAATTTCTTAGCTTTGAAAGGGATTCTGGGTAACAGAACCTGGTGGTAGGCAGTCGGGTCACCCCATCCTAAATTCCCCTGGGTGTCTAGTTTTCAAAAATTTATAGGTTTGCTAGGTTTCCCTAGGTGCCGGCAGAGCTAGCGTGCAAAAACTACAGGTAGTCTCTTTCCCCAAAAAGGGCACGATTTCACTGCGAAATTGAGGTGCGACCACGTTGCGTTTTGCGCTGTTTCCTGTCGCAGGCACTAGGCAGACCCAGGCAAGTGAGGTAGCATTTTTTTCCGGAGACCCGGGGGAACGCTGGGTGGGTGGAAATTTGATGATCCATGAAGATTCCAGAACTTTCCACCACAGAAATGTGAGGAAAATGCCTTTTTTTGGTCAATTTCTTAGCTTTGCAAGGGATTCTGGGTAACAGAACCTGGTGGTAGGCAGTCGAGTCACCCCATCCTGAAATCCCCTGGGTGTCTAGTTTTTAAAAATGTATAGGTTTGCTAGGTTTCCCTAGGTGTCGGCAGAGCTAGGGTTCAAAAACAAAAGGTAGTCTCTTTGCCCAAAAAGGGCACAATTTCACTGCGAAAATGAGGTGCGACTACGTTGCGTTTTGCTCTGTTTCCTGTCGCAGGCACTAAGCCGACCCAGGCAAGTGAGGTACCATTTTTTTTGGGAGACCCAGGGGAACGCTGGGTGGGTGGAAAAGTGTTGATCCACGCAGATTCCAGAACTTTCCACCACAGAAATGTGAGGAAAATGCGTTTTTTTTTTCAATTTCTTAGCTTTGAAAGATATTCTGGGTAACAGAACGTGGTGGTAGGCAGTCGAGTCACCCCATCCTAAATTCCCCTGGGTGTCTAGTTAAAAAAAATGTATAGGTTTGCTAGGCTTCCCTAGGTGCCGGCAGAGCTAGGGTTCAAAAACAAAAGGTAGTCTCTTTGTCCAAAAAGGGCACGATTTCACTGCGAAATTGATGTGCCTCCACGTTGCGTTTTGCGCTGTTTCCTGTCGCAGGCACTAGGCAGACCCGGGCAGTGAGGTAGCATTTTTTTCGGGAGACCCGGGGAACGCTGGGTGGGTGGAAATTTGATGATCCATGCAGATTCCAGAACTTTCCACCACAGAAATGTGAGGAAAATGCATTTCTTTGGTCAATTTCTTAGCTTTGCAAGGGATTCTGGGTAACAGAACCTGGTGGTAGGCAGTCGAGTCACCCCATCCTGAAATCCACTGGGTGTCTAGTTTTTAAAAATGTATAGGTTTGCTAGGTTTCCCAAGGTGTCGGCAGAGCTAGGGTTAAAAAACAAAAGGTAGTCTCTTTGCCCAAAAAGGGCACAATTTCACTGCGAAAATTAGGTGCGACTACGTTGCGTTTTGCGCTGTTTCCTGTCGCAGGCACTAAGCCGACCCAGGCAAGTGAGGTACCATTTTTTTTGGGAGACCCAGGGGAACGCTGGGTGGGTGGAAAAGTGTTGATCCACGCAGATTCCAGAACTTTCCACCACAGAAATGTGAAGAAAATGCGTTTTCTTTTCAATTTCTTAGCTTTGAAAGGTATTCTGGGTAACAGAACGTGGTGGTAGGCAGTCGAGTCACCCCATCCTAAATTGCCCTGGGTGTCTAGTTTAAAAAAATGTATAGGTTTGCTAGGCTTCCCTAGGTGCCGGCAGAGCTACGGTTCAAAAACAAAAGGTAGTCTCTTTGTCCAAAAAGGGCACGATTTCACTGCGAAATTGATGTGCTTCCACGTTGCGTTTTGCGCTGTTTCCTGTCGAAGGCACTAGGCAGACCCGGGCAGTGAGGTAGCATTTTTTTCGGGAGACCCGGGGAACGCTGGGTGGGTGGAAATCTGATGATCCATGCAGATTCCAGGACTTTCCACCACAGAAATGTGAGGAAAATGCATTTCTTTGGTCAATTTCTTAGCTTTGCAAGGGATTCTGGGTAACAGAACCTGGTGGTAGGCAGTCGAGTCACCCCATCCTGAAATCCACTGGGTGTCTAGTTTTTAAAAATGTATAGGTTTGCCAGGTTTCCCAAGGTGTCGGCAGAGCTAGGGTTAAAAAACAAAAGGTAGTCTCTTTGCCCAAAAAGGGCACAATTTCACTGCGAAAATTAGGTGCGACTACGTTGCGTTTTGCGCTGTTTCCTGTCACAGGCACTAAGCCGACCCAGGCAAGTGAGGTACCATTTTTTTGGGGAGACCCAGGGGAACGCTGGGTGGGTGGAAAAGTGTTGATCCACGCAGATTCCAGTACTTTCCACCACAGAAATGTGAGGAAAATGCGTTTTTTTTGTCAATTTCTTAGCTTTGAAAGGTATTCTGGGTAACAGAACGTGGTGGTAGGCAGTCGAGTCACCCCATCCTAAATTCCCCTGGGTGTCTAGTTTTAAAAAATGTATAGGTTTGCTAGGTTTCCCTAGGTGCCGGCAGAGCTAGGGTGCAAGAACTACAGGTAGGCACTTTGCCATAAAAGGGTCAATTTTTAACTGCAAAATTGATGTGCTTCCACGTTGCGTTTTGCGCTGTTTCCTGTCGCAGGCACTAGGCAGACCCAGGCAAGTAAGGTAGCACTTTTTATCGGGAGACACGGGGGTACGCTGGGTGGGTGGAAATTTGTTGATCCACACAGATTCCAGAACTTTCCACCACAGAAATGTGAGGAAAATGCTTTTTTTTGTCAATTTCTTAGATTTTCAAGGGATTCTGGGTAACAAAACCTGGTGGTAGGCAGTCGAGTCACCCCATCCTAAATTTCCCTGGGTGTCTAGTTTTCAAAAATGTATAGGTTTGCTAGGTTTCCCTAGGTGCCGGCAGAGCTAGGGTTCAAAAACAAAAGGTAGTCTCTTTGTCCAAAAAGGGCACGATTTCACTGCGAAATTGAGGTGCGACCATGTTGCGTTTTGCACTGTTTCCTATCGCAGGCACTAGGCAGACCCAGGCAAGTGAGGTACCATTTTTTTCAGGAGACCCGGGGGAACGCTGGGTGGGTGGAAATGTGTTGATCCACGCAGATTCCAGAACTTTCCACCACAGAAATGTGAGGAAAAAGCGTTTTTTTGTCAATTTCTTAGCTTTGCAAGGGATTCTGGGTAACAGAACCTGGTGGTAGGCAGTCGAGGCACCCCATCCTGAATTCCCCTGGGTGTCTAGTTTTTAAAAATGTATATGTTTGCTAGGTTTCCCTAGTTGACGGCAGAGCTAGGGTTCAAAAACAAAAGGTAGTCTCTTCGCCCAAAAAGGGCACGTTTTCACTGCGAAATTGAGGTGCGACCACGTTGCGTTTTGCGCTGTTTCCTGTCGAAGGCACTAGGCAGACCCAGGCAGTGAGGTAGCATTTTTTTCGGGAGACCCGGGGGAACGCTGGGTGGGTGGAAATTTGTTGATCCACCCAGATTCCAGAACTTTCCACCACAGAAATGTGAGGAAAATGTGTTTCTTTTGTCAATTTCTTAGCTTTGAAAGGGATTCTGGGTAACAGAACCTGGTGGTAGGCAGTCGAGTCACCCCATCCTAAATTGCCCTGGGTGTCTAGTTTTCAAAAATTTATAGGTTTGCTAGGTTTTCCTAGGTGCGGCAGAGCTAGGGTTCAAAAACAAAAGGTAGTCTCTTTGTCCAAAAAGGGCACGATTTCACTGCGAAATTGAGGTGCGACCACGTTGCGTTTTGCGCTGTTTCCTGTCGCAGGCCCTAGGCAGACCCAGGCAAGTGAGGTAGCACTTTTTTTTTTTTTTTTTTTTTTTTTTTTTTTAAAACCTTTATTGTACAGAAAGAGCTCACAAATACGGGCCTACAACCCACCGGGCTGGCCACCACAGAGCCGAATGTCAGGAGCAATGCACAGAGTATCACAGTATACAAAGGCAAAGAAACAGGAGAAATAACAAGCATCTTAGAGCGATCACAGGAGATAAGAATTAGAAAGGTAGTTTTCTTATTTTTAAAGGACGGGTTAGGGAGTACAGGAGTATGGCGGGCCAAGAGACAATCCAAAGGGGCGGGGCCGCGGCGGGCAGCAATACAATGATCATAAAAAACACAGGAGAAACAAACACGAAATAGGCATACCAATAAGCACCGGTCAAAACAACAGACATGAGGAAAGGCCATCGCACACACCGTCCAATGCCCGCCCACCGCAGCTACCACCCGTCCCACCAAACAGCACAGAAAAAGACCCAAATACAAGAACAATACGAAACGGACCCCCAATAAAAGAAAGGAACCCCGCATAAGGGGGGGGGGGGAAAGGAAGGGGGAAGAAGGAAAGGAAGGGACTCTTATCCAAACACCCGCCCCCGGGCGACGAAACAGGAAAACCATAACCCGGTACAAAATAGACATTGAAAATACAGAAAACACACCCAGCAAATCAGAATCATCGTGATACCGGAAAAATACCCCAGAAAGACACCAGGGGGACAGACGACGAGACAGAGCCCCGAAAGAAGGGATACACAAGGGCCATAGAACCAAAAAGGGAGAAGAAAGGAGGAAAAAGATCCCCCAAAAACAGCAACAGACCCCCCCACCCACCCCTCAAGCCCACCCTACACCCCTGCAGAAGGCTACGGCCAACCCCCCAGCAGCGTGCCTGTCGCCCTAAATAGAACCCGAAATATAGGAGAAAGAAACAAGGTAGAAACAAAGGCAAAAGGAAGGGCCAGGGAAAGGAAGGAACATTACACACGGGAGAGGGCAAAAACAGGATAATCTGCAACCATCCCACCACCTGTGAAAAGGGGAGAGGCAGAGCCCACGGGAAGTTAAACGACATCAGGATAAGTTTCAGGAGTCCCACGAAGTTACGCAACATCACAACAGCACATGTCGGTCATAGATCAAAAACAAGACTACCGCATATAATAAGTCATTTCAGCCCTGTCCGCTTTTGTCCAAGGTTGTAATCATCCAAACAAACAAAGTCCAAACGACGAGGGACACAGGGTTCAGGAGGAAATCCAGCGGCAGTCCTGAGGAGAAACGTGAAAGAAAATACGGAGAATATAAAAAAGTTACGGTACAATCTTCGCACCGCAGGCACAGTTCTATGGACAAGTCCAACGAGGCAAGCCCAGCTGGGTCGGCACAGGCGCCCCGGCCGGGGAGCCGACGCGATGAGAAACAGAAAGGATCATCGAGGCCTGGACAGGATGCAAACGGACCGCAGACCAGCGGCCGAGGCAACAAAGCAGGACGACGAAGGGCGTCGGAGAGTCTCCAATTCAAGGATGCGGTCTCCGCCGGAGGCACAGAGACCAGGAGCACACCAGCCGTACCCTGCAACAAGGAAGCAAAATCCAACGATGGGGGCCCGCCTAAATCAAAAAGTGGGTCCGCCTCCACAGGGGAAACAGGCGCAGCCACGGAAGTCCGCCAGGAGTATAGTGCATCCAGGACAACTTGAAGTGCAGGAAACCCTTCACAAGATCCGACATCCGGGCCGTGTGGCGGGCCCCCAGTGCTCGCCCAGGCCCGGCAGAGACTCTCAGGGTCGGCCGCCATCTTAGGAGCCCAGCAAGCCCTCGGTCGTCGGGGGCCCCGGCCGGAGCAACACCAAAGCAAAAGGAGGTCAGCCGAACTGCGGCGGGGCGCCCCAAGGCAGGAAGGAGACCCACCAGAAGAAGGATGTTCGGCGGCCCCCTCGTGCCGCCGGCCCCGTTCTCCGAGCCCGGGCGGAAAATTCAAAATGGCCGGGCCGGGGAACAAAGGGGGGGACCAAGCCGGATAAATGAGGAGGCTCCCCCGCAGGAGGCAGCGTCCGCACCCCTAGGCCCAGGCCAGTCGGGTCCGCCAACGGGCACAGCCGGCCTATTCGCACATCAGCCCCCGCAACCAGATCCACAGCGCCAGCAAGGGCCGACCATCGCGCTCCGTCACGTCCCGTCGCTGCCAGGAGGTCCAGGCCAGTCCGCCCCGAAGGCTCCGAGCGGGACCACCGCACAGGATCGACAGCACCCAGGATCACCGGAGCAATGGGTAAGTGTCCGCAAAGTGCCCGCGGTACCGAAACACCGCAAGGAGGGCTTCCCGGGGCAGGAGAAATACAGGATAATCGGAGAAAACAGGTGGTTGAACGGAGCCGAGCTAAAACGCGGCCATCTCGGTCGCGAGCTAGGCTCCTCCCTCGAGGTAGCACTTTTTATCGGGAGACACGGGGGTACGCTGGGTGGGTGGAAATTTGTTGATCCACACAGATTCCAGAACTTTCCACCACAGAAATGTGAGGAAAATGCTTTTTTTTGTCAATTTCTTAGATTTTCAAGGGATTCTGGGTAACAAAACCTGGTGGTAGGCAGTCGAGTCACCCCATCCTGAATTCCCCTGGGTGTCTAGTTTTCAAAAATGTATAGGTTTGCTAGGCTTCCCTAGGTGCCGGCAGAGCTAGGGTTCAAAAACAAAAGGTAGTCTCTTTGTCCAAAAAGGGCACGATTTCACTGCAAAATTGAGGTGCGACCACGTTGCGTTTTGCGCTGTTTCCTGTCGCGGGCACTAGGCAGACCCAGGCAAGGGAGGTACCATTTTTTTCAGGAGAGCCGGGGGAACGCTGGGTGGGTGGAAATTTGATGATCCATGCAGATTCCAGAACTTTCCACAACAGAAATGTGAGGAAAATAAGTTTTTTTTGTCAATTTCTTAGCTTTGCAAGGGATTCTGGGTAACAGAACCTGGTGGTAGGCAGTCGAGTCACCCCATCCTGATTTCCCCGGGGTGTCTAGTTTTAAAAAATGTATAGGTTTGCTAGATTTCCCTACGTGCCGGCAGAGCTAGGGTTCAAAAACAAAAGGTAGTCTCTTTGCCCAAAAAGGGCACGATTTCACTGCGAAATTGAGGTGCGACCACGTTGCGTTTTGAGCTGTTTCCTGTCGCAGGCACTAGGCAGACCCAGACAAGTGAGGTACCATTTTTTTCGGGAGACCCGGGGGAACGCTGGGTGGGTGGAAATTTGTTGATCCACGCAGATTCCAGAACTTTCCACCACAGAAATGTGAGGAAAATGTGTTTCTTTTGTCAATTTCTTAGCTTTGAAAGGGATTCTGGGTAACAGAACCTGGTGGTAGGCAGTCGGGTCACCCCATCCTAAATTCCCCTGGATGTCTAGTTTTCAAAAATTTATAGGTTTGCTAGGTTTCCCTAGGTGCCGACAGAGCTAGGGTGCAAAAACTACAGGTAGTCTCTTTGCCCAAAAAGGGCACGATTTCACTGCGAAATTGAGGTGCGACCACGTTGCGTTTTGCGCTGTTTCCTGTTGCAGGCACTAGGCAGACCCAGGCAAGTGAGGTAGCATTTTTTTCGGGAGACCAGGGGAAACGCTGGGTGGGTGGTAATTTGATGATCAATGAAGATTCCAGAACTTTCCACCACAGAAATGTGAGGAAAATGCATTTTTTGGTCAATTTCTTAGCTTTGCAAGGGATTCTGGGTAACAGAACCTGGTGGTAGGCAGTCGAGTCACCCCATCCTGAAATCCCCTGGGTGTCTAGTTTTTAAAAATGTATAGGTTTGCTAGGTTTCCCTAGGTGTCGGCAGAGCTAGGGTTCAAAAACAAAAGGTAGTCTCTTTGTCCAAAAAGGGCACGATTTCACTGCGAAATTGAGGTGCGACCACGTTGCGTTTTGCGCTGTTTCCTGTCGCGGGCACTAGGCAGACCCAGGCAAGGGAGGTACCATTTTTTTCAGGAGACCCGGGGGAACGCTGGGTGGGTGGAAATATGTTGATCCACGCAGATTCCAGAACTTTCCACCACAGAAATGTGAGGAAAATGCGTTTTTTTTGTCAATTTCTTAGGTTTGCAAGGGATTCTGGGTAACAGAACCTGGTGGTAGGCAGTCGAGGCACCCCATCCTGAATTCCCCTGGGTGTCTAGTTTATAAAAAAGTATAGGTTTGCTAGGTTTCCCTAGGTGCCGGCAGAGCTAGGGTGCAAAAACTACAGGTAGGCACTTTGCCATAAAAGGGTCAATTTTTAACTGCAACATTGAGGTGCGACCACGTTGCGTTTTGCGCTGTTTCCTGTCGCAGACACTAAGCCGACCCAGGCAAGTGAGGTACCATTTTTTTTGGGAGACCCAGGGGAACGCTGGGTGGGTGGAAAAGTGTTGATCCACGCAGATTCCAGAACTTTCCACCACAGAAATGTGAGGAAAATGCGTTTTTTTTTTCAATTTCTTAGCTTTGAAAGGTATTCTGGGTAACAGAACGTGGTGGTAGGCAGTCGAGTCACCCCATCCTAAATTTCCCAGGGTGTCTAGTTTTAAAAAATGTATAGGTTTGCTAGGTTTCCCTAGGTGCCGGCAGAGCTAGGGTGCAAAAACTACAGGTAGGCACTTTGCCATAAAAGGGTCAATTTTTAACTGCAACACTGAGATGCGACCACGTTGCGTTTTTTGCTGTTTCCTGTCGCAGGCTCTAGGCAGACCCAGGCAAGTGAGGTACCATTTTTTTCAGGAGACCCGGGGGAACGCTGGGTCGGTGGAAATGTGTTGATCCACGCAGATTCCGGAACTTTCCACCACAGAAATGTGAGGAAAATGCGTTTTTTTGTCAATTTCTTAGGTTTGCAAGGGATTCTGGGTAACAGAACCTGGAGGTAGGCAGTCGAGGCACCCCATCCTGAATTCCCCTGGGTGTCTAGTTTTCAAAAATTTATAGGTTTGCTAGGTTTCCCTAGTTGCCGGCAGAGCTAGGGTTCAAAAACAAAAGGTAGTCTCTTTGTCCAAAAAGGGCACGATTTCACTGCGAAATTGATGTGCTTCCACATTGCGTTTTGCGCTGTTTCCTGTCGCAGGCACTAGGCAGACCCAGGCAGTGAGGTAGCATTTTTTTCGGGAGACCCGGGGAACGCTGGGTGGGTGGAAATTTGATGATCCATGCAGATTCCAGAACTTTTTACCACAGAAATGTGAGGAAAATGCGTTTTTTTTGTCAATTTCTTAGCTTTGCAAGGGATTCTGGGTAACAGAACCTGGTGGTAGGCAGTCGAGGCACCCCATCCTAAATTCACCTGGGTGTCTAGTTTTCAAAAATGTAGAGGTTTGCTAGGTTTCCCTAGTTGCCGGCAGAGCTAGGGTTCAAAAACAAAAGGTAGTCTCTTTGTCCAAAAAGGGCACGATTTCACTGCGAAATTGAGGTGCGACCACGTTGCGTTTTTCGCTGTTTCCTATCGCAGGCACTAGGCAGACCCAGGCAGTGAGGTAGCATTTTTTTCAGGAGACCCGGGGGAACGCTGGGTGGGTGGAAATTTGTTGATCCACGCAGATTCCAGAACTTTCCACCACAGAAATGTGAGGAAAATGTGTTTCTTTTGTCAATTTCTTAGCTTTGAAAGGGATTCTGGGTAACAGAACCTGGTGGTAGGCAGTCGAGTCACCCCATCCTAAATTCCACTGGGTGTCTAGTTTTCAGAAATGTATAGGTTTGCTAGGTTTCCCTAGGTGCCGGCAGAGCTAGGGTGCAAAAACTACAGGTAGTCTCTTTCCCCAAAAAGGGCAAGATTTCACTGCGAAATTGAGGTGCGACCACGTTGCGTTTTGCGGTTTCCTGTCGCAGGCACTAGGCAGACCCAGGCAAGTGAGGTAGCATTTTTTTCGGGAGACCCGGGGGAACGCTGGGTGGGCGGAAATGTGTTGATCCACGCAGATTCCAGAACTTTCCACCACAGAAATGTGAGGAAAATGTGTTTTTTTGTAAATTTTTTAGCTTTGCAAGGGATTCTGGGTGACAAAAAATGGTGGTAGGCAGTCAAGTCACCCCATACTGAATTCCCCTGGGTGTCTAGTTGTCAAAAATGTATAGGTCTGCTAGGTTTCCCTAGGTGCCGGCAGAGCTAGGGTGCAAAAACTACAGGTAGTCTCTTTCCCCAAAAAGGGCACGATTTCACTGCGAAATTGAGGTGCGACCACGTTGCGTTTTGCGGTTTCCTGTCGCAGGCACTAGGCAGACCCAGGCAAGTGAGGTAGCATTTTTTTCGGGAGACCCGGGGGAACGCTGGGTGGGTGGTAATTTGATGATCCATGCAGATTCCAGAACTTTCCACCACAGAAATGTGAGGAAAATGCATTTTTTTTGTCAATTTCTTAGCTTTGCAAGGGATTCTGGGTAACAGAACCTGGTGATAGGCAGTCGAGGCACCCCATCCTAAATTCACCTGGGTGTCTAGTTTTCAAAAATGTAGAGGTTTGCTAGGTTTCCCTAGTTGCCGGCAGAGCTAGGGTTCAAAAACAAAAGGTAGTCTCTTTGTCCAAAAAGGGCACGATTTCACTGCGAAATTGAGGTGCGACCACGTTGCGTTTTGCGCTGTTTCCTATCGCAGGCACTAGGCAGACCCAGGCAGTGAGGTAGCATTTTTTTCAGGAGACCCGGGGGAACGCTGGGTGGGTGGAAATTTGTTGATCCACGCAGATTCCAGAACTTTCCACCACAGAAATGTGAGGAAAATGTGTTTCTTTTGTCAATTTCTTAGCTTTGAAAGGGATTCTGGGTAACAGAACCTGGTGGTAGGCAGTCGAGTCACCCCATCCTAAATTCCCCTGGGTGTCTAGTTTTCAGAAATGTATAGGTTTGCTAGGTTTCCCTAGGTGCCGGCAGAGCTAGGGTGCAAAAACTACAGGTAGTCTCTTTCCCCAAAAAGGGCACGATTTCACTGCGAAATTGAGGTGCGACCACGTTGCGTTTTGCGGTTTCCTGTCGCAGGCACTAGGCAGACCCAGGCAAGTGAGGTAGCATTTTTTTCGGGAGACCCGGGGGAACGCTGGGTGGGTGGAAATGTGTTGATCCACGCAGATTCCAGAACTTTCCACCACAGAAATGTGAGGAAAATGTGTTTTTTTGTCAATTTTTTAGCTTTGCAAGGGATTCTGGTTGACAAAAAATGGTGGTAGGCAGTCAAGTCACCCCATACTGAATTCCCCTGGGTGTCTAGTTTTCAAAAATGTATAGGTCTGCTAGGTTTCCCAAGGTGCCGGCAGAGCTAGGGTTCAAAAACAAAAGGTGGTCTCTCTGTCCAAAAAGGGCACGATTTCACTGCAAAATAGATGTGCGACCACGTTGCGTTTTGCGCTGTATCCTGTCGCAGGCACTAGGCAGACCCAGGCAAGTGAGGTAGCATTTTTATCAGGAGACACGGGGGAACGCTGGGTGGGTGGAAATTTGTTGATCCACACAGATTCCAGAACTTTCCACCACAGAAATGTGAGGAAAATGCGTTTTATTTGTCAATTTCTTAGATTTTCAAGGGATTCTGGGTAACAAAACCTGGTGGTAGGCAGTCGAGTCACCCCATCCTGAATTCCCCTGGGTGTCTAGTTTTAAAAAATGTATAGGTTTGCTAGGTTTCCCTAGGCGCCCGCAGAGCTAGGGTTCAAAAACAAAAGGTAGTCTCTTTGTCCAAAAAGGGCACGATTTCACTGCGAAATTGAGGTGCGACCACGTTGCGTTTTGCGCTGTTTCCTGTCGCAGGCCCTAGGCAGACCCAGGCAAGTAAGGTAGAACTTTTTATCGGGAGACACGGGGGTACGCTGGGTGGGTGGAAATTTGTTGATCCACACAGATTCCAGAACTTTCCACCACAGAAATGTGAGGAAAATGCTTTTTTTTGTCAATTTCTTAGATTTTCAAGGGATTCTGGGTAACAAAACCTGGTGGTAGGCAGTCGAGTCACCCCATCCTGAATTCCCCTGGGTGTCTAGTTTTCAAAAATGTATAGGTTTGCTAGGCTTCCCTAGGTGCCGGCAGAGCTAGGGTTCAAAAACAAAAGGTAGTCTCTTTGTCCAAAAAGGGCACGATTTCACTGCAAAATTGAGGTGCAACCACGTTGCGTTTTGCGCTGTTTCCTGTCGCGGGCACTAGGCAGACCCAGGCAAGGGAGGTACCATTTTTTTCAGGAGAGCCGGGGGAACGCTGGGTGGGTGGAAATATGTTGATCCACGCAGATTCCAGAACTTTCCACCACAGAAATGTGAGGAAAATGCGTTTTTTTTGTCAATTTCTTAGCTTTGAAAGGGATTCTGGGTAACAGAACCTGGTGGTTGGCAGTCGGGTCACCCCATCCTAAATTCCCCTGGATGTCTAGTTTTCAAAAATTTATAGGTTTGCTAGGTTTCCCTAGGTGCCGACAGAGCTAGGGTGCAAAAACTACAGGTAGTCTCTTTGCCCAAAAAGGGCACGATTTCACTGCGAAATTGAGGTGCGACCACGTTGCGTTTTGCGCTGTTTCCTGTTGCAGGCACTAGGCAGACCCAGGCAAGTGAGGTAGCATTTTTTTCGGGAGACCCGGGGAAACGCTGGGTGGGTGGTAATTTGATGATCCATGAAGATTCCAGAACTTTCCACCACAGAAATGTGAGGAAAATGCATTTTTTGGTCAATTTCTTAGCTTTGCAAGGGATTCTGGGTAACGGAACCTGGTGGTAGGCAGTCGAGTCACCCCATCCTGAAATCCCCTGGGTGTCTAGTTTTTAAAAATGTATAGGTTTGCTAGGTTTCCCTAGGTGTCGGCAGAGCTAGGGTTCAAAAACAAAAGGTAGTCTCTTTGTCCAAAAAGGGCACGATTTCACTGCGAAATTGAGGTGCGACCACGTTGCGTTTTGCGCTGTTTCCTGTCGCGGGCACTAGGCAGACCCAGGCAAGGGAGGTACCATTTTTTTCAGGAGACCCGGGGGAACGCTGGGTGGTTGGAAATATGTTGATCCACGCAGATTCCAGAACTTTCCACCACAGAAATGTGAGGAAAATGCGTTTTTTTGTCAATTTCTTAGGTTTGCAAGGGATTCTGGGTAACAGAACCTGGAGGTAGGCAGTCGAGGCACCCCATCCTGAATTCCCCTGGGTGTCTAGTTTATAAAAATGTATAGGTTTGCTAGGTTTCCCTAGGTGCCGGCAGAGCTAGGGTGCAAAAACTACAGGTAGGCACTTTGCCATAAAAGGGTCAATTTTTAACTGCAACATTGAGGTGCGACCACGTTGCGTTTTGCGCTGTTTCCTGTCGCAGGCACTAAGCCGACCCAGGCAAGTGAGGTACCATTTTTTTTGGGAGACCCAGGGGAACGCTGGGTGGGTGGAAAAGTGTTGATCCACGCAGATTCCAGAACTTTCCACCACAGAAATGTGAGGAAAATGCGTTTTTTTTTTCAATTTCTTAGCTTTGAAAGGTATTCTGGGTAACAGAACGTGGTGGTAGGCAGTCGAGTCACCCCATCCTAAATTCCCCAGGGTGTCTAGTTTTAAAAAATGTATAGGTTTGCTAGGTTTCCCTAGGTGCCGGCAGAGCTAGGGTGCAAAAACTACAGGTAGGCACTTTGCCATAAAAGGGTCCATTTTTAACTGCAACACTGAGGTGCGACCACGTTGCGTTTTTTGCTGTTTCCTGTCGCAGGCTCTAGGCAGACCCAGGCAAGTGAGGTACCATTTTTTTCAGGAGACCCGGGGGAACGCTGGGTCGGTGGAAATGTGTTGATCCACGCAGATTCCGGAACTTTCCACCACAGAAATGTGAGGAAAATGCGTTTTTTTGTCAATTTCTTAGGTTTGCAAGGGATTCTGGGTAACAGAACCTGGAGGTAGGCAGTCGAGGCACCCCATCCTGAATTCCCCTGGGTGTCTAGTTTTCAAAAATGTATAGGTTTGCTAGGTTTCCCTAGTTGCCGGCAGAGCTAGGGTTCAAAAACAAAAGGTAGTCTCTTTGTCCAAAAAGGGCACGATTTCACTGCGAAATTGATGTGCTTCCACGTTGCGTTTTGCGCTGTTTCCTGTCGCAGGCACTAGGCAGACCCAGGCAGTGAGGTAGCATTTTTTTCGGGAGACCCGGGGAACGCTGGGTGGGTGGAAATTTGATGATCCATGCAGATTCCAGAACTTTCCACCACAGAAATGTGAGGAAAATGCGTTTTTTTTGTCAATTTCTTAGCTTTGCAAGGGATTCTGGGTAACAGAACCTGGTGGTAGGCAGTCGAGGCACCCCATCCTAAATTCACCTGGGTGTCTAGTTTTCAAAAATGTAGAGGTTTGCTAGGTTTCCCTAGTTGCCGGCAGAGCTAGGGTTCAAAAACAAAAGGTAGTCTCTTTGTCCAAAAAGGGCACGATTTCACTGCGAAATTGAGGTGCGACCACGTTGCGTTTTGCGCTGTTTCCTATCGCAGGCACTAGGCAGACCCAGGCAGTGAGGTAGCATTTTTTTCAGGAGACCCGGGGGAACGCTGGGTGGGTGGAAATTTGTTGATCCACGCAGATTCCAGAACTTTCCACCACAGAAATGTGAGGAAAATGTGTTTCTTTTGTCAATTTCTTAGCTTTGAAAGGGATTCTGGGTAACAGAACCTGGTGGTAGGCAGTCGAGTCACCCCATCCTCAATTCCCCTGGGTGTCTAGTTTTCAGAAATTTATAGGTTTGCTAGGTTTCCCTAGGTGCCGGCAGAGCTAGGGTGCAAAAACTACAGGTAGTCTCTTTCCCCAAAAAGGGCACGATTTCACTGCGAAATTGAGGTGCGACCACGTTGCGTTTTGCGGTTTCCTTTTGCAGGCACTAGGCAGACCCAGGCAAGTGAGGTAGCATTTTTTTCGGGAGACCCGGGGGAACGCTGGGTGGATGGTAATTTGATGATCCATGCAGATTCCAGAACTTTCCACCACAGAAATGTGAGGAAATGCATTTTTTTTGTCAATTTCTTAGCTTTGCAAGGGATTCTGGGTAACAGAACCTGGTGGTAGGCAGTCGAGTCACCCCATCCTGAAATCCCCTGGGTGTCTAGTTTTTAAAAATGTATAGGTTTGCTATGTTTTCCTAGGTGTCGGCAGAGCTAGGGTTCAAAAACAAAAGGTAGTCTCTTCGCCCAAAAAGGGCACGATTTCACTGCGAAATTGAGGTGCGACCACGTTGCGTTTTGCGCTGTTTCCTGTCGCAGGCACTAGGCAGACCCAGACAAGTGAGGTAGCATTTTTTTCGGGAGACCCAGGGGAACGCTGGGTGAGTGGAAATTTGTTGATCCACGCAGATTCCAGACCTTTCCGCCACAGAAATGTGAGGAAAATGCGTTTCTTTTGTCAATTTCTTAGCTTTGAAAGGGATTCTGGGTAACAGAACCTGGAGGTAGGCAGTCGAGTTACCCCATCCTAAATTCCCCTGGGTGTCTAGTTTTCAAAAATGTATAGGTTTGCTAGGTTTCCCTAGGTGCCGGCAGAGCTAGGGTGCAAAAACTACAGGTAGTCTCTTTCCCCAAAAAGGGCACAATTTCACTGCGAAATTGAGGTGCGACCACGTTGCGTTTTGCGCTGTTTCCTGTCGCAGGCACTAGGCAGACCCTGGCAAGTGAGGTAGCATTTTTTTCGGGAGACCCGGGGAAACGCTGGGTGGGTGGTAATTTGATGATCCATGAAGATTCCAGAACTTTCCACCACAGAAATGTGAGGAAAATGCATTTTTTTGGTCAATTTCTTAGCTTTGCAGGGGATTCTGGGTAACAGAACCTGGTGGTAGGCAGTCGAGTCACCCAATCCTGAAATCCCCTGGGTGTCTAGTTTTTAAAAATGTATAGGTTTGCTAGGTTTCCCTAGGTGTCGGCAGAGCTAGGGTTCAAAAACAAAAGGTAGTCTCTTTGTCCAAAAAGGGCACGATTTCACTGCGAAATTGAGGTGCGACCACGTTGCGTTTTGCGCTGTTTCCTGTCGCGGGCACTAGGCAGACCCAGGCAAGGGAGGTACCATTTTTTTCAGGAGACCCGGGGGAACGCTGGGTGGGTGGAAATATGTTGATCCACGCAGATTCCAGAACTTTCCACCACAGAAATGTGAGGAAAATGCGTTTTTTTTGTCAATTTCTTAGGTTTGCAAGGGATTCTGGGTAACAGAACCTGGTGGTAGGCAGTCGAGGCACCCCATCCTGAATTCCCCTGGGTGTCTAGTTTATAAAAATGTATAGGTTTGCTAGGTTTCCCTAGGTGCCGGCAGAGCTAGGGTGCAAAAACTACAGGTAGGCACTTTGCCATAAAAGGGTCAATTTTTAACTGCAACATTGAGGTGCGACCACGTTGCGTTTTGCGCTGTTTCCTGTCGCAGGCACTAAGCCGACCCAGGCAAGTGAGGTACCATTTTTTTTGGGAGACCCAGGGGAACGCTGGGTGGGTGGAAAAGTGTTGATCCACGCAGATTCCAGAACTTTCCACCACAGAAATGTGAGGAAAATGCGTTTTTTTTTCAATTTCTTAGCTTTGAAAGGTATTCTGGGTAACAGAACCTGGTGGTAGGCAGTCGAGTCACCCCATCCTAAATTCCACTGGGTGTCTAGTTTTCAAAAATGTATAGGTTTGCTAGGTTTCCTTAGGTGCGGCAGAGCTAGGGTGCAAAAACTACAGGTAGTCTCTTTCCCCAAAAAGGGCACGATTTCACTGCGAAATTGAGGTGCGACCACGTTGCGTTTTGCGCTGTTTCCTGTCGCAGGCACTAGGCAGACCCAGGCAAGTGAGGTAGCATTCTTTTCGGGAGACCCGGGGGAACGCTGGGTGGGTGATAATTTGATGATCCATGCAGATTCCAGAACTTTCCACCACAGAAATGTGAGGAAAATGCATTTTTTTTGTCAATTTCTTAGCTTTGCAAGGGATTCTGGGTAACAGAACCTGGTGGTAGGCAGTCGAGTCACCCCATCCTGAAATCCCCTGGGTGTCTAGTTTTTAAAAATGTATGGGTTTGCTATGTTTTCCTAGGTGTCGGCAGAGCTAGGGTTCAAAAACAAAAGGTAGTCTCTTTGCCCAAAAAGGGCACAATTTCACTGCAAAATTGAGGTGCGACTACGTTGCGTTTTGCGCTGTTTCCTGTCGCAGGCACTAAGCCGACCCAGGCAAGTTAGGTACCATTTTTTTCAGGAGACGCGGGGGAACGCTGGGTGGGTGGAAATGTGTTGATCCACGCAGATTCCAGAACTTTCCACCACAGAAATGTGAGGAAAATGTGTTTTTTTGTCAATTTTTTAGCTTTGCAAGGGATTCTGGGTGACAAAAAATGGTGGTAGGCAGTCAAGTCACCCCATACTGAATTCCCCTGGGTGTCTAGTTTTCAAAAATGTATAGGTCTGCTAGGTTTCCCAAGGTGCCGGCAGAGCTAGGGTTCAAAAACAAAAGGTAGTCTCTCTGTCCAAAAAGGGCACGATTTCACAGCAAAATAGATGTGCGACCACGTTGCGTTTTGCGCTGTATCCTGTCGCAGGCACTAGGCAGACCCAGGCAAGTGAGGTAGCATTTTTATCAGGAGACACGGGGGAACGCTGGGTGGGTGGAAATTTGTTGATCCACACAGATTCCAGAACTTTCCACCACAGAAATGTGAGGAAAATGCGTTTAATTTGTCAATTTCCTAGATTTTCAAGGGATTCTGGGTAACAAAACCTGGTGGTAGGCAGTCGAGTCACCCCATCCTGAATTCCCCTGGGTGTCTAGTTTTAAAAAATGTATAGGTTTGCTAGGTTTCCCTAGGCGCCGGCAGAGCTAGGGTTCAAAAACAAAAGGTAGTCTCTTTGTCCAAAAAGGGCACGATTTCACTGCGAAATTGAGGTGCGACCACGTTGCGTTTTGCGCTGTTTCCTGTCGCAGGCCCTAGGCAGACCCAGGCAAGTGAGGTAGCACTTTTTATCGGGAGACACGGGGGTACGCTGGGTGGGTGGAAATTTGTTGATCCACACAGATTCCAGAACTTTCCACCACAGAAATGTGAGGAAAATGCTTTTTTTTGTCAATTTCTTAGATTTTCAAGGGATTCTGGGTAACAAAACCTGGTGGTAGGCAGTCGAGTCACCCCATCCTGAATTCCCCTGGGTGTCTAGTTTTCAAAAATGTATAGGTTTGCTAGGCTTCCCTAGGTGCCGGCAGAGCTAGGGTTAAAAAACAAAAGGTAGTCTCTTTGTCCAAAAAGGGCACGATTTCACTGCAAAATTGAGGTGCGACCACGTTGCTTTTTGCGCTGTTTCCTGTCGCGGGCACTAGGCAGACCCAGGCAAGGGAGGTACCATTTTTTTCAGGAGAGCCGGGGGAACGCTGGGTGGGTGGAAATATGTTGATCCACGCAGATTCCAGAACTTTCCACCACAGAAATGTGAGGAAAATGCGTTTTTTTTGTCAATTTCTTAGCTTTGCAAGGGATTCTGGGTAACAGAACCTGGTGGTAGGCAGTCGAGGCACCCCATCCTGAATTCCCCTGGGTGTCTAGTTTTTAAAAATGTATATGTTTGCTAGGTTTCCCTAGTTGCCGGCAGAGCTAGGGTTCAAAAACAAAAGGTAGTCTCTTTGCCCAAAAAGGGCACGTTTTCACTGCGAAATTGAGGTGCGACCACGTTGCGTTTTGCGCTGTTTCCTGTCGCAGGCACTAGGCAGACCCAGGCAGTGAGGTAGCATTTTTTTCGGGAGACCCGGGGGAACGCTGGGTGGGTGGAAATTTGATGATCCATGCAGATTCCAGAACTTTCCACAACAGAAATGTGAGGAAAATGCGTTTTTTTTGTCAATTTCTTAGCTTTGAAAGGGATTCTGGGTAACAGAACCTGGTGGTAGGCAGTCGAGTCACCCCATCCTGATTTCCCCGGGGTGTCTAGTTTTAAAAAATGTATAGGTTTGCTAGATTTCCCTACGTGCCGGCAGAGCTAGGGTTCAAAAACAAAAGGTAGTCTCTTTGCCCAAAAAGGGCACGATTTCACTGCGAAATTGAGGTGCGACCATGTTGCGTTTTGAGCTGTTTCCTGTCGCAGGCACTAGGCAGACCCAGACAAGTGAGGTTCCATTTTTTTCGGGAGACCCGGGGGAACGCTGTGTGGGTGGAAATTTGTTGATCCACGCAGATTCCAGAACTTTCCACCACAGAAATGTGAGGAAAATGTGTTTCTTTTGTCAATTTCTTAGCTTTGCAAGGGATTCTGGGTAACAGAACCTGGTGGTAGGCAGTCGAGTCACCCCATCCTGAAATCCCCTGGGTGTCTAGTTTTTAAAAATGTATAGGTTTGCTAGGTTTTCCTAGGTGTCGGCAGAGCTAGGGTTCAAAAACAAAAGGTAGTCTCTTTGTCCAAAAAGGGCACGATTTCACTGCGAAATTGAGGTGCGACCACGTTGCGTTTTGCGCTGTTTCCTGTGGCGGGCACTAGGCAGACCCAGGCAAGGGAGGTACCATTTTTTTCAGGAGACCCGGGGGAACGCTGGGTGGGTGGAAATATGTTGATCCACGCAGATTCCAGAACTTTCCACCACAGAAATGTGAGGAAAATGCATTTTTTTTGTCAATTTCTTAGGTTTGCAAGGGATTCTGGGTAACAGAACCTGGTGGTAGGCAGTCGAGGCACCCCATCCTGAATTCCCCTGGGTGTCTAGTTTATAAAAATGTATAGGTTTGCTAGGTTTCCCTAGGTGCCGGCAGAGCTAGGGTGCAAAAACTACAGGTAGGCACTTTGCCATAAAAGGGTCAATTTTTAACTGCAACATTGAGGTGCGACCACGTTGCGTTTTGCGCTGTTTCCTGTCGCAGGCACTAATCCGACCCAGGTAAGTGAGGTACCATTTTTTTTGGGAGACCCAGGGGAACGCTGGGTGGGTGGAAAAGTGTTGATCCACGCAGATTCCAGAACTTTCCACCACAGAAATGTGAGGAAAATGCGTTTTTTTTTTCAATTTCTTAGCTTTGAAAGGTATTCTGGGTAACAGAACGTGGTGGTAGGCAGTCGAGTCACCCCATCCTAAATTCCCCAGGGTGTCTAGTTTTAAAAAATGTATAGGTTTGCTAGGTTTCCCTAAGTGCCGGCAGAGCTAGGGTGCAAAAACTACAGGTAGGCACTTTGCCATAAAAGGGTCAATTTTTAACTGCAACACTGAGGTGCGACCACGTTGCGTTTTTTGCTGTTTCCTGTCGCAGGCTCTAGGCAGACCCAGGCAAGTGAGGTACCATTTTTTTCAGGAGACCCGGGGGAACGCTGGGTCGGTGGAAATGTGTTGATCCACGCAGATTCCGGAACTTTCCACCACAGAAATGTGAGGAAAATGCGTTTTTTTGTCAATTTCTTAGGTTTGCAAGGGATTCTGGGTAACAGAACCTGGAGGTAGGCAGTCGAGGCACCCCATCCTGAATTCCCCTGGGTATCTAGTTTTCAAAAATTTATAGGTTTGCTAGGTTTCCCTAGTTGCCGGCAGAGCTAGGGTTCAAAAACAAAAGGTAGTCTCTTTGTCCAAAAAGGGCACGATTTCACTGCGAAATTGAGGTGCGACCACGTTGCGTTTTGCGCTGTTTCCTGTCGCAGGCACTAGGCAGACCCAGGCAAGTGAGGTAGCATTTTTTTCCGGAGACCCGGGGGAACGCTGGGTGGGTGGAAATTTGATGATCCATGAAGATTCCAGAACTTTCCACCACAGAAATGTGAGGAAAATGCATTTTTTTGGTCAATTTCTTAGCTTTGCAAGGGATTCTGGGTAACAGAACCTGGTGGTAGGCAGTCGAGTCACCCCATCCTGAAATCCCCTGGGTGTCTAGTTTTCAGAAATGTATAGGTTTGCTAGGTTTCCCTAGGTGCCGGCAGAGCTAGGGTGCAAAAACTACAGGTAGTCTCTTTCCCCAAAAAGGGCACGATTTCACTGCGAAATTGAGGTGCGACCACGTTGCGTTTTGCGGTTTCCTTTTGCAGGCACTAGGCAGACCCAGGCAAGTGAGGTAGCATTTTTTTCGGGAGACCCGGGGGAACGCTGGGTGGATGGTAATTTGATGATCCATGCAGATTCCAGAACTTTCCACCACAGAAATGTGAGGAAATGCATTTTTTTTGTCAATTTCTTAGCTTTGCAAGGGATTCTGGGTAACAGAACCTGGTGGTAGGCAGTCGAGTCACCCCATCCTGAAATCCCCTGGGTGTCTAGTTTTTAAAAATGTATAGGTTTGCTATGTTTTCCTAGGTGTCGGCAGAGCTAGGGTGCAAAAACTACAGGTAGGCACTTTGCCATAAAAGGGTCAATTTTTAACTGCAACATTGAGGTGCGACCACGTTGCGTTTTGCGCTGTTTCCTGTCGCAGGCACTAATCCGACCCAGGTAAGTGAGGTACCATTTTTTTTGGGAGACCCAGGGGAACGCTGGGTGGGTGGAAAAGTGTTGATCCACGCAGATTCCAGAACTTTCCACCACAGAAATGTGAGGAAAATGCGTTTTTTTTTCAATTTCTTAGCTTTGAAAGGTATTCTGGGTAACAGAACGTGGTGGTAGGCAGTCGAGTCACCCCATCCTAAATTCCCCAGGGTGTCTAGTTTTAAAAAATGTATAGGTTTGCTAGGTTTCCCTAGGTGCCGGCAGAGCTAGGGTGCAAAAACTACAGGTAGGCACTTTGCCATAAAAGGGTCAATTTTTAACTGCAACACTGAGGTGCGACCACGTTGCGTTTTTTGCTGTTTCCTGTCGCAGGCTCTAGGCAGACCCAGGCAAGTGAGGTACCATTTTTTTCAGGAGACCCGGGGGAACGCTGGGTCGGTGGAAATGTGTTGATCCACGCAGATTCCGGAACTTTCCACCACAGAAATGTGAGGAAAATGCGTTTTTTTGTCAATTTCTTAGGTTTGCAAGGGATTCTGGGTAACAGAACCTGGAGGTAGGCAGTCGAGGCACCCCATCCTGAATTCCCCTGGGTATCTAGTTTTCAAAAATTTATAGGTTTGCTAGGTTTCCCTAGTTGCCGGCAGAGCTAGGGTTCAAAAACAAAAGGTAGTCTCTTTGTCCAAAAAGGGCACGATTTCACTGCGAAATTGAGGTGCGACCACGTTGCGTTTTGCGCTGTTTCCTGTCGCAGGCACTAGGCAGACCCAGGCAAGTGAGGTAGCATTTTTTTCCGGAGACCCGGGGGAACGCTGGGTGGGTGGAAATTTGATGATCCATGAAGATTCCAGAACTTTCCACCACAGAAATGTGAGGAAAATGCATTTTTTTGGTCAATTTCTTAGCTTTGCAAGGGATTCTGGGTAACAGAACCTGGTGGTAGGCAGTCGAGTCACCCCATCCTGAAATCCCCTGGGTGTCTAGTTTTCAGAAATGTATAGGTTTGCTAGGTTTCCCTAGGTGCCGGCAGAGCTAGGGTGCAAAAACTACAGGTAGTCTCTTTCCCCAAAAAGGGCACGATTTCACTGCGAAATTGAGGTGCGACCACGTTGCGTTTTGCGGTTTCCTTTTGCAGGCACTAGGCAGACCCAGGCAAGTGAGGTAGCATTTTTTTCGGGAGACCCGGGGGAACGCTGGGTGGATGGTAATTTGATGATCCATGCAGATTCCAGAACTTTCCACCACAGAAATGTGAGGAAATGCATTTTTTTTGTCAATTTCTTAGCTTTGCAAGGGATTCTGGGTAACAGAACCTGGTGGTAGGCAGTCGAGTCACCCCATCCTGAAATCCCCTGGGTGTCTAGTTTTTAAAAATGTATAGGTTTGCTATGTTTTCCTAGGTGTCGGCAGAGCTAGGGTTCAAAAACAAAAGGTAGTCTCTTCGCCCAAAAAGGGCACGATTTCACTGCGAAATTGAGGTGCGACCACGTTGCGTTTTGCGCTGTTTCCTGTCGCAGGCACTAGGCAGACCCAGACAAGTGAGGTAGCATTTTTTTCGGGAGACCCAGGGGAACGCTGGGTGAGTGGAAATTTGTTGATCCACGCAGATTCCAGACCTTTCCGCCACAGAAATGTGAGGAAAATGCGTTTCTTTTGTCAATTTCTTAGCTTTGAAAGGGATTCTGGGTAACAGAACCTGGTGGTAGGCAGTCGAGTTACCCCATCCTAAATTCCCCTGGGTGTCTAGTTTTCAAAAATGTATAGGTTTGCTAGGTTTCCCTAGGTGCCGGCAGAGCTAGGGTGCAAAAACTACAGGTAGTCTCTTTCCCCAAAAAGGGCACAATTTCACTGCGAAATTGAGGTGCGACCACGTTGCGTTTTGCGCTGTTTCCTGTCGCAGGCACTAGGCAGACCCTGGCAAGTGAGGTAGCATTTTTTTCGGGAGACCCGGGGAAACGCTGGGTGGGTGGTAATTTGATGATCCATGAAGATTCCAGAACTTTCCACCACAGAAATGTGAGGAAAATGCATTTTTTTGGTCAATTTCTTAGCTTTGCAGGGGATTCTGGGTAACAGAACCTGGTGGTAGGCAGTCGAGTCACCCAATCCTGAAATCCCCTGGGTGTCTAGTTTTTAAAAATGTATAGGTTTGCTAGGTTTCCCTAGGTGTCGGCAGAGCTAGGGTTCAAAAACAAAAGGTAGTCTCTTTGTCCAAAAAGGGCACGATTTCACTGCGAAATTGAGGTGCGACCACGTTGCGTTTTGCGCTGTTTCCTGTCGCGGGCACTAGGCAGACCCAGGCAAGGGAGGTACCATTTTTTTCAGGAGACCCGGGGGAACGCTGGGTGGGTGGAAATATGTTGATCCACGCAGATTCCAGAACTTTCCACCACAGAAATGTGAGGAAAATGCGTTTTTTTTGTCAATTTCTTAGGTTTGCAAGGGATTCTGGGTAACAGAACCTGGTGGTAGGCAGTCGAGGCACCCCATCCTGAATTCCCCTGGGTGTCTAGTTTATAAAAATGTATAGGTTTGCTAGGTTTCCCTAGGTGCCGGCAGAGCTAGGGTGCAAAAACTACAGGTAGGCACTTTGCCATAAAAGGGTCAATTTTTAACTGCAACATTGAGGTGCGACCACGTTGCGTTTTGCGCTGTTTCCTGTCGCAGGCACTAAGCCGACCCAGGCAAGTGAGGTACCATTTTTTTTGGGAGACCCAGGGGAACGCTGGGTGGGTGGAAAAGTGTTGATCCACGCAGATTCCAGAACTTTCCACCACAGAAATGTGAGGAAAATGCGTTTTTTTTTTCAATTTCTTAGCTTTGAAAGGTATTCTGGGTAACAGAACCTGGTGGTAGGCAGTCGAGTCACCCCATCCTAAATTCCACTCGGTGTCTAGTTTTCAAAAATGTATAGGTTTGCTAGGTTTCCTTAGGTGCGGCAGAGCTAGGGTGCAAAAACTACAGGTAGTCTCTTTCCCCAAAAAGGGCACGATTTCACTGCGAAATTGAGGTGCGACCACGTTGCGTTTTGCGCTGTTTCCTGTCGCAGGCACTAGGCAGACCCAGGCAAGTGAGGTAGCAT
This sequence comes from Lissotriton helveticus, assembly GCF_964261635.1. Lineage (NCBI taxonomy): Eukaryota > Metazoa > Chordata > Amphibia > Caudata > Salamandridae > Lissotriton > Lissotriton helveticus. The sequence continues at coordinate 1,216,417,498 of NC_136069.1, forward strand.
TCTTTTCGGGAGACCCGGGGGAACGCTGGGTGGGTGGTAATTTGATGATCCATGCAGATTCCAGAACTTTCCACCACAGAAATGTGAGGAAAATGCATTTTTTTGTCAATTTCTTAGCTTTGCAAGGGATTCTGGGTAACAGAACCTGGTGGTAGGCAGTCGAGTCACCCCATCCTGAAATCCCCTGGGTGTCTAGTTTTTAAAAATGTATGGGTTTGCTATGTTTTCCTAGGTGTCGGCAGAGCTAGGGTTCAAAAACAAAAGGTAGTCTCTTTGCCCAAAAAGGGCACAATTTCACTGCAAAATTGAGGTGCGACTACGTTGCGTTTTGCGCTGTTTCCTGTCGCAGGCACTAAGCCGACCCAGGCAAGTTAGGTACCATTTTTTTCAGGAGACGCGGGGGAACGCTGGGTGGGTGGAAATGTGTTGATCCACGCAGATTCCAGAACTTTCCACCACAGAAATGTGAGGAAACTGTGTTTTTTTGTCAATTTTTTAGCTTTGCAAGGGATTCTGGGTGACAAAAAAGGGTGGTAGGCAGTCGAGTCACCCCATCCTGAATTCCCCTGGGTGTCTAGTTTTCAAAAATGTATAGGTTTGCTAGGCTTCCCTAGGTGCCGGCAGAGCTAGGGTTAAAAAACAAAAGGTAGTCTCTTTGTCCAAAAAGGGCACGATTTCACTGCAAAATTGAGGTGCGACCACGTTGCTTTTTGCGCTGTTTCCTGTCGCGGGCACTAGGCAGACCCAGGCAAGGGAGGTACCATTTTTTTCAGGAGAGCCGGGGGAACGCTGGGTGGGTGGAAATATGTTGATCCACGCAGATTCCAGAACTTTCCACCACAGAAATGTGAGGAAAATGCGTTTTTTTTGTCAATTTCTTAGCTTTGCAAGGGATTCTGGGTAACAGAACCTGGTGGTAGGCAGTCGAGGCACCCCATCCTAAATTTCCCCTGGGTGTCTAGTTTTTAAAAATGTATATGTTTGCTAGGTTTCCCTAGTTGCCGGCAGAGCTAGGGTTCAAAAACAAAAGGTAGTCTCTTTGCCCAAAAAGGGCACGTTTTCACTGCGAAATTGAGGTGCGACCACGTTGCGTTTTGCGCTGTTTCCTGTCGCAGGCACTAGGCAGACCCAGGCAGTGAGGTAGCATTTTTTTCGGGAGACCCGGGGGAACGCTGGGTGGGTGGAAATTTGATGATCCATGCAGATTCCAGAACTTTCCACAACAGAAATGTGAGGAAAATGCGTTTTTTTTGTCAATTTCTTAGCTTTGAAAGGGATTCTGGGTAACAGAACCTGGTGGTAGGCAGTCGAGTCACCCCATCCTGATTTCCCCGGGATGTCTAGTTTTAAAAAATGTATAGGTTTGCTAGATTTCCCTACGTGCCGGCAGAGCTAGGGTTCAAAAACCAAAGGTAGTCTCTTTGCCCAAAAAGGGCACGATTTCACTGCGAAATTGAGGTGCGACCATGTTGCGTTTTGAGCTGTTTCCTGTCGCAGGCACTAGGCAGACCCAGACAAGTGAGGTACCATTTTTTTCGGGAGACCCGGGGGAACGCTGTGTGGGTGGAAATTTGTTGATCCACGCAGATTCCAGAACTTTCCACCACAGAAATGTGAGGAAAATGTGTTTCTTTTGTCAATTTCTTAGCTTTGCAAGGGATTCTGGGTAACAGAACCTGGTGGTATGCAGTCGAGTCACCCCATCCTGAAATCCCCTGGGTGTCTAGTTTTTAAAAATGTATAGGTTTGCTAGGTTTCCCTAGGTGTCGGCAGAGCTAGGGTTCAAAAACAAAAGGTAGTCTCTTTGTCCAAAAAGGGCACGATTTCACTGCGAAATTGAGGTGCGACCACGTTGCGTTTTGCGCTGTTTCCTGTGGCGGGCACTAGGCAGACCCAGGCAAGGGAGGTACCATTTTTTTCAGGAGACCCGGGGGAACGCTGGGTGGGTGGAAATATGTTGATCCACGCAGATTCCAGAACTTTCCACCACAGAAATGTGAGGAAAATGCATTTTTTTTGTCAATTTCTTAGGTTTGCAAGGGATTCTGGGTAACAGAACCTGGTGGTAGGCAGTCGAGGCACCCCATCCTGAATTCCCCTGGGTGTCTAGTTTATAAAAATGTATAGGTTTGCTAGGTTTCCCTAGGTGCCGGCAGAGCTAGGGTGCAAAAACTACAGGTAGGCACTTTGCCATAAAAGGGTCAATTTTTAACTGCAACATTGAGGTGCGACCACGTTGCGTTTTGCGCTGTTTCCTGTCGCAGGCACTAATCCGACCCAGGTAAGTGAGGTACCATTTTTTTTGGGAGACCCAGGGGAACGCTGGGTGGGTGGAAAAGTGTTGATCCACGCAGATTCCAGAACTTTCCACCACAGAAATGTGAGGGAAATGCGTTTTTTTTTCAATTTCTTAGCTTTGAAAGGTATTCTGGGTAACAGAACGTGGTGGTAGGCAGTCGAGTCACCCCATCCTAAATTCCCCAGGGAGTCTAGTTTTAAAAAATGTATAGGTTTGCTAGGTTTCCCTAGGTGCCGGCAGAGCTAGGGTGCAAAAACTACAGGTAGGCACTTTGCCATAAAAGGGTCAATTTTTAACTGCAACACTGAGGTGCGACCACGTTGCGTTTTTTGCTGTTTCCTGTCGCAGGCTCTAGGCAGACCCAGGCAAGTGAGGTACCATTTTTTTCAGGAGACCCGGGGAACGCTGGGTGGGTGGAAATTTGATGATCCATGCAGATTCCAGAACTTTCCACCACAGAAATGTGAGGAAAATGCGTTTTTTTTGTCAATTTCTTAGCTTTGAAAGGGATTCTGGGTAACAGAACCTGGTGGTAGGCAGTCGAGTCACCCCATCCTGATTTCCCCGGGGTGTCTAGTTTTAAAAAATGTATAGGTTTGCTAGATTTCCCTACGTGCCGGCAGAGCTAGGGTTCAAAAACAAAAGGTAGTCTCTTTGCCCAAAAAGGGCACGATTTCACAGCGAAATTGAGGTGCGACCACGTTGCGTTTTGCGCTGTTTCCTGTCGCAGGCACTAGGCAGACCCAGACAAGTGAGGTACCATTTTTTTCGGGAGACCCGGGGGAACGCTGGGTGGGTGGAAATTTGTTGATCCACGCAGATTCCAGAACTTTCCACCACAGAAATGTGAGGAAAATGTGTTTCTTTTGTCAATTTCTTAGCTTTGAAAGGGATTCTGGGTAACAGAACCTGGTGGTAGGCAGTCGGGTCACCCCATCCTAAATTCCCCTGGGTGTCTAGTTTTCAAAAATTTATAGGTTTGCTAGGTTTCCCTAGGTGCCGGCAGAGCTAGCGTGCAAAAACTACAGGTAGTCTCTTTCCCCAAAAAGGGCACGATTTCACTGCGAAATTGAGGTGCGACCACGTTGCGTTTTGCGCTGTTTCCTGTCGCAGGCACTAGGCAGACCCAGGCAAGTGAGGTAGCATTTTTTTCCGGAGACCCGGGGGAACGCTGGGTGGGTGGAAATTTGATGATCCATGAAGATTCCAGAACTTTCAACCACAGAAATGTGAGGAAAATGCATTTTTTTGGTCAATTTCTTAGCTTTGCAAGGGATTCTGGGTAACAGAACCTGGTGGTAGGCAGTCGAGTCACCCCATCCTGAAATCCCCTGGGTGTCTAGTTTTTAAAAATGTATAGGTTTGCTAGGTTTCCCTAGGTGTCGGCAGAGCTAGGGTTCAAAAACAAAAGGTAGTCTCTTTGCCCAAAAAGGGCACAATTTCACTGCGAAAATGAGGTGCGACTACGTTGCGTTTTGCGCTGTTTCCTGTCGCAGGCACTAAGCCGACCCAGGCAAGTGAGGTACCATTTTTTTTGGGAGACCCAGGGGAACGCTGGGTGGGTGGAAAAGTGTTGATCCACGCAGATTCCAGAACTTTCCACCACAGAAATGTGAGGAAAATGCGTTTTTTTTTTTAATTTCTTAGCTTTGAAAGATATTCTGGGTAACAGAACGTGGTGGTAGGCAGTCGAGTCACCCCATCCTAAATTCCCCTGGGTGTCTAGTTTAAAAAAATGTATAGGTTTGCTAGGCTTCCTGTTAGACTTGGGCCTTAGGGCAGGTTCACCCCTAATCTTTTTGCCTTTATTTGTGACCCTGTGTAGTGATTTTTGGGTCTTGGCGCACTTTTTCCCTGTGTCCCAGAGTGAAAGTGCGTGCGTGTAGTATGGCTGGCCTGCCCTCCCATAGGAATGCATGGGGAATGTGTGTGCCCTGGTAGTTCCTGATGTGTGGGGAGTGCAGGCTCGAGTTTAGTATGTATGAACTCGTGAGAGCGAATGCTGCGCAATGGTATGTGCGGCTTGTGTGTGTCTAGAAGGGAAGTGCTACTTCTGGACATTGATGTATGTGTGCAGTGAGGATAGTGGAGCGTGATTGGCTGGAGCTGGCTGGCATGCCAGGCTCCAGGAAGTCTGGATGGGTCTGCCCGGTGGTGAGTGTGAGATCAGCCTGAGTGATGTGTGGGAGGAGTAGATCTGTGTCCTGGATGGGCTGGGTTTTCCCCACACAATGCTGGCTCCGCCCCCCTGTGGTTTGTCTAATGACCCTAGCCTCCCCAGTGAATGAAAGGGGTGGTTGGGCCATCAAGGGTACTCCCAAGCCAGCTGCAACTGGTTTCCCCCCACCCTGCACCTCCTAACAAAGGAATTCGCTGTATAAAAATGGGGCTGTGTCCCCACAGAAATTGTTCTACTTGTGGATCCTTGCCAGAGGGGGCTGTTGCTGCTGCTGGGGCCAGGAGGACCGCCACTTGGCTTGTCTCCCTGCCTGGAGACCCAGTGTGCTGGCTCTGGCCCTGCCTTGCCCCCCTGTCTGCCTCCAGACCTTGCTGGAGCTTTGCTGTGCTGGGGGAGCGCTCTCCCTTGTCCCCAGCGCTGGGAGCGCTTCGTTTTACTCCTAGCGCTGAAGAGCGCTTTATTTTCCCCCTAAGCGCTGGGTGCGCTTTATTTTGATTATAGCGCTTTGGCGCGCTTTGTCAGGCATAGCGAGTGCCTACCTCGCTTTATATTTATTTAAGGCCGGTGCCTACCCGGCATTGCCCCGTTGTGTTTTATTATTTAAGAGCGGCTGCCCACGCCGCATTGTCCCGTGTTCACCGCCGCAGCCCGGGAGCCCTGAAATCCGTTGCCGGGCCGCTGCCTGTTGCGACCCGGAAGTCCCGCCTCCTGACCCCCAGGGCCGCGCTGCCATTGGCGGCCCCGGCGGAAGTCAGGCGGAGGGAAAGGAGACGAGGCCAGGCGGGAGACCGAGGACGTCTGCTCCCGTGTCTACGAGGCTCCCGAGTAAGGTGAGGAGCCCCGCGCTGCTCCAGCAGCAAGACACCCGGTGAGTGCCTGAAAGGAGGGAGAGGGGCCGCGGGACACATTGCCGGTGTCCGCCCCTCCCCCATAGCGCGACCTAGCGCTTGTGACTGTTTGGAGCCCCGAGGCTCCTGGGGGCATTTCTTCGAGCCCGAGAGGCTCCGGGCATTTCTGTTTCCTGAGTCCCCGTGAGGCTCAGATCGCCCATATTTGTTTTGAGAGCCTGCGAGGCTCAGACCTGGCCTCATTGTTTTTTTCGAGCCCAGCGAGGCTCCCGGCCACATTGTCTTTGAGCCCACGAGGCTCTCGCCCCTATTTAGTTAGAGCCCACAGGAGGCTCTGGGGGCATTTCATTGGTTTAGAGCGCAGGAGCTCTACATTGCCTACTTTGTTTTGCGAGCTCAGAGAAGCTCGAGGGGGCAGTTGATTTATTTAGAGCCAGAAAGGCTCACAGCGCCCACAGTTGTTCTAGAGCCCCCCTGGCTCCAACGTTGCCTACTCGCTATTCACAACTGTCCAGCACTTAGTGGACAGTTGCTACGTTTAGGCTTTTGTGTTCTGTGCTGCCTGCGCAGACCTCCCTGACACTGAGACTCAGGGCATTCCGCCCCTTTCGAGGCCAGTTGGCCTGAGGGACATTTTGAGTGTTGTGCTACATGCACCCCGCGCATTGTGATTTCTTTGCTATATGATTCTTGCGCAAAAGTTCTAACCTGCACCTCTGAATGTGTTTTAATGTTACATGTGCAATTCTTGTTTATTATTACCTTTGCTAAAAGTGACCTGCTTAGGTAATTCTTTATGTGTTTATCCCCTTTGCTAAAAGTGACCTGCTTAGAGGATTGTTGGTGTCATTACCTTTGCTAAAAGTGACCTGCTTAGGTAATGCCTTGTTCTCTTATTTCCCTTTGCTAAAAGTAACCTGCTTAGAGGAATGTTGATGTTTGATTGCCTTTGCTAAATGTTACTTGCCTAGGTGATTATTTTAGGTTTCCTTCCCCCTGCGTGATTTCCCTACAGAGACTAGGGTGGCGTAGGAGGTGATAGGCTTTCCTTCCATAGGTTTCCTTCTCCCTGCGTGATTTCCCTACAGAGACTAGGGTGGCGTAGTAGGTGATAGGTTTTCCTTCCATAGGTCCTAGCTCCCTGCGTGATTTCCCTACAGAGACTAGGGTGGCGTAGGAGGTATTTTCCCTTTACCAGTTGTTACTGGTTGTATGCTACATTTTCTATTTCTGTGTTACAGTCATTATATGTTGATGTGCTAAAGTGTTATACCTACAAGTATTATTTCTAACAAGTGCATACCCCTGACAGTGGTCCAGGTGGCCCTGTCCTGTACATAATCCCTTGTAAATCTTGCCCGTGCCTGTTGGCACATTGTAAAGTGTGTGTGTTATCTAATGTGTTTTTATTATTATAATACAAAGGCTATTTTTGATATAACCTTGTGTGGAGTTTCCTTTGTGGTGGGCCTTTGGTTGTTGTCGCTGGGGTGCGCGCGCAAACGCTTTACACATCGCCTCTGAGATTAGCCTTGCTGCTCGCGCCACGTTACCTAGAGGGTGAGCGGGGGTTATCTTGGTGTGTGACTCCCTAGCCCTGACCTTAGAAATGGTGATCCCTGACTGACCTCGACGCGAGTCTTGGCCGGCCAGGGTCCCGTTTCTAACATTGGTGGCAGCGGTGGGATTGGACTTGCGTTTGCGTTGTACCACAGTGGCGACAGGCCACACTTCAAAACTCTGCAATTTTAGATAACCACATTTTTGGGATTATTGTTTTTTAGGGAAGTTCAGTTTTGCTTCTCCTGAAAGGTGTCATTTTGTGATTTGTGTCCAGTAACCTTGTTCCCCGCCCTGCTCCCAGAGTTTGGTACCTGTGTCGCTAGTGGTCAGGTTGAGATAATCAGGGGTGGTAGAAACTGCCTTACCGGTCCGAGGGGAGGGTGTGTGTGAATGAGTGGTGTGTTACACTGGACAGTGGAGTGCAAGTTCTGAGATAGGAATCTTGCTGAATTTTGTTGATTGTATACTCCTGTTTAGCTCAGACCCCCAGGTTCCCTGTGTGATCTCATCTCTAGAACGTCTGCCAAAATGGAGCCTGTTTTTGATCTCAGTGATCTAGTTTGGTACAGTATGCAGGAGTTGGAAAGGTTCTGTAGAGAGAGACACATAGGGGTGGATGAGTCAGATACTGAGAACCAACTTAGGAACCACCTGGTCCAATGGTATAAGGATCAAAGGGATCTTGAGCGCAGCGAGGAAAGGGACCAGGCCACATGCCATGAGGGTGGTGAGTCTGTGGGGAGCCCTGAAGATTCTGATGAAGAATGTGAGTTGGATGATGACAGTGGTTGGGCCCCAGCAGATAGTGAGGACCCCATAGGTAGGGAGTCCCTTGCTGGGCCCAGTGTCAGTACCAGCGCCCCATCCCTTGTCCTGTCCCCAGAAGAGTGGGAAGATAGGGAGAAAGAAAGGGAGCACCAGTTAGCGATGGAACAGCTCATGTTAGAGCATGCCCAGGCTATGGCGCAGCTAGAGATCGAAAGACTCTTAGCGCAGGAGAGGATAGAGGTGGAGAGAAGGGCCATCATCCGTGAGAGAGCAGCCCTAGAGGATAGACTCTCCCCTGCGCACAGTTGTAATTGTCTGGATTCCCCAGAGAGGGTGGAGTCCAGTGGTGGCAGCTTTTTAAATATAAGTGTAGACAGTCCCACTCTCAGTTCCCCGAGTATGGTGCCTGTTTTCCCAGAAGAGGAGTTAAGGTTGAGATTCAGGAATCTTAGAAAACTGCCTCACCAGTCTTGGGAAGATTTTGAGGACGAATGTTGTGGGACACTGTTTGATTGGGTAAAGGTTCACACGGAAGATGATTTTGACATCTTTTTTGATTTGATTGTCAAAGAGCACCTGCTCAGTTGTTGTTCACCAGGGTTGCGCACACACCTGTTGGGGTGTGGATTGTCTGGCGCATGTGAGCTGGCAGCGGAAGCAGAGCGATGGGACAGTGCGAGAGGTTCTTCTGAGTCACTAGTGAGTGATTCCAACAATAGTGGGTCAGGTGTCTTCCAGCCCAGTGTGGTGGAGGAGGGTGAGAGTAGCCCAGCTAGGTCCTTGGTTAGTGAGGAGGGTGTAGGGGCTGACTGCCTGTCTCAGTGGAGCGGGAGTGAGTGTGTGACCGAGAGTCCCCAAACGCCCGAAGCCTTGTCACAGAGTCTGGATGGTTCCTTTAGGGAACACCAGGAAGGGAACCTAGACTTGCCTGTTAGTTCACTTGAGGGAGATCTCCTAGTGGGTAGAGAACCTGGAGCATCTGTAAGCGGAGCTTCCATGGTTATAGAGTCTGGCAGTACTGCTCCAGTAGGGAGAGTACCGGAGTCCAGCGTGAGGAGTGATTGGGGGAGTTCCCCAGTGGAAGAACCAGTGGGTCAGGGACTACCCAGTGGGGCTAGGATCCCGTGTAGTGACCATGGTGACACCACTTCTGTGCTGGGGGATCTTTGCGCACTGTCAGGTGGACAGGAGGCGGGAGATCTGCGCCAGGCAGACAGTCACCCAACATATGTGTCATTTGCTAGCCTCAGGGGGATGGTGTGTGAGTCCCCAGAAGTCCTGGAATGCCAGGCATTGGTTCCACCGAAGGTTTTAGACCAGAGGTTGGATGGCCAGGTTCAGGATCAGCCTGACCTGAAGGGTGGGACTACTGTAATCAGTGTCCTAACCAGTTCTTTCTCCAGAGGTACCGCCCCGGTTGGGAGGGAGCAGGACTCTGGAAGGGGGTGCAGAGGGTGGGAGAGCCCACCTCTGACCCCGGTACCACCTGAGGGGTTAAACCCTAGGTTGGGAGAATGTTGTTTAGAGGGGACCCCTCGCAGGAGGAGGAGGAACCCTAGGAGAAGAGGTAAGGGGAGGAGAGCCTTCCCTGAGACTCCTGGTCCACCTAAGGTTGTAGACCCTAGGCTGGAGAACCAGTGGAAGTCTAGCCCTGTCTTACAGACAGGAAGAGTGGAGCATGGCTATTATGTGCCAGGGGTTACTACCCCCCACTTTGTGAGTATACAGGATCCAGTGGTACCTGGGTGGCCTAGGGCCTGGTCCTGGCCGAGGGCAGCTGGAGAGTATCAGTGGGGTACCCCAGTTAGTCCCTACAGTAGTTTTAGAAGGAACCCTAGGGGTTCACCGTGGCGTAAAACAGGAAGGTGTCCCTGCAGTTGTGGGCCCGCGTCCTTGTTTTATCGCCCCAAGCAGGGAAGTCCATCACGGTGGTGATCGGTCTGCCCTGCGTTTTGGCTGGAAGGGGGTCGTGTTAGACTTGGGCCTTAGGGCAGGTTCACCCCTAATCTTTTTGCCTTTATTTGTGACCCTGTGTAGTGATTTTTGGGTCTTGGCGCACTTTTTCCCTGTGTCCCAGAGTGAAAGTGCGTGCGTGTAGTATGGCTGGCCTGCCCTCCCATAGGAATGCATGGGGAATGTGTGTGCCCTGGTAGTTCCTGATGTGTGGGGAGTGCAGGCTCGAGTTTAGTATGTATGAACTCGTGAGAGCGAATGCTGCGCAATGGTATGTGCGGCTTGTGTATGTCTAGAAGGGAAGTGCTACTTCTGGACATTGATGTATGTGTGCAGTGAGGATAGTGGAGCGTGATTGGCTGGAGCTGGCTGGCATGCCAGGCTCCAGGAAGTCTGGATGGGTCTGCCCGGTGGTGAGTGTGAGATCAGCCTGAGTGATGTGTGGGAGGAGTAGATCTGTGTCCTGGATGGGCTGGGTTTTCCCCACACAATGCTGGCTCCGCCCCCCTGTGGTTTGTCTAATGACCCTAGCCTCCCCAGTGAATGAAAGGGGTGGTTGGGCCATCAAGGGTACTCCCAAGCCAGCTGCAACTGGTTTCCCCCCACCCTGCACCTCCTAACAAAGGAATTCGCTGTATAAAAATGGGGCTGTGTCCCCACAGAAATTGTTCTACTTGTGGATCCTTGCCAGAGGGGGCTGTTGCTGCTGCTGGGGCCAGGAGGACCGCCACTTGGCTTGTCTCCCTGCCTGGAGACCCAGTGTGCTGGCTCTGGCCCTGCCTTGCCCCCCTGTCTGCCTCCAGACCTTGCTGGAGCTTTGCTGTGCTGGGGGAGCGCTCTCCCTTGTCCCCAGCGCTGGGAGCGCTTCGTTTTACTCCTAGCGCTGAAGAGCGCTTTATTTTCCCCCTAAGCGCTGGGTGCGCTTTATTTTGATTATAGCGCTTTGGCGCGCTTTGTCAGGCATAGCGAGTGCCTACCTCGCTTTATATTTATTTAAGGCCGGTGCCTACCCGGCATTGCCCCGTTGTGTTTTATTATTTAAGAGCGGCTGCCCACGCCGCATTGTCCCGTGTTCACCGCCGCAGCCCGGGAGCCCTGAAATCCGTTGCCGGGCCGCTGCCTGTTGCGACCCGGAAGTCCCGCCTCCTGACCCCCAGGGCCGCGCTGCCATTGGCGGCCCCGGCGGAAGTCAGGCGGAGGGAAAGGAGACGAGGCCAGGCGGGAGACCGAGGACGTCTGCTCCCGTGTCTACGAGGCTCCCGAGTAAGGTGAGGAGCCCCGCGCTGCTCCAGCAGCAAGACACCCGGTGAGTGCCTGAAAGGAGGGAGAGGGGCCGCGGGACACATTGCCGGTGTCCGCCCCTCCCCCATAGCGCGACCTAGCGCTTGTGACTGTTTGGAGCCCCGAGGCTCCTGGGGGCATTTCTTCGAGCCCGAGAGGCTCCGGGCATTTCTGTTTCCTGAGTCCCCGTGAGGCTCAGATCGCCCATATTTGTTTTGAGAGCCTGCGAGGCTCAGACCTGGCCTCATTGTTTTTTTCGAGCCCAGCGAGGCTCCCGGCCACATTGTCTTTGAGCCCACGAGGCTCTCGCCCCTATTTAGTTAGAGCCCACAGGAGGCTCTGGGGGCATTTCATTGGTTTAGAGCGCAGGAGCTCTACATTGCCTACTTTGTTTTGCGAGCTCAGAGAAGCTCGAGGGGGCAGTTGATTTATTTAGAGCCAGAAAGGCTCACAGCGCCCACAGTTGTTCTAGAGCCCCCCTGGCTCCAACGTTGCCTACTCGCTATTCACAACTGTCCAGCACTTAGTGGACAGTTGCTACGTTTAGGCTTTTGTGTTCTGTGCTGCCTGCGCAGACCTCCCTGACACTGAGACTCAGGGCATTCCGCCCCTTTCGAGGCCAGTTGGCCTGAGGGACATTTTGAGTGTTGTGCTACATGCACCCCGCGCATTGTGATTTCTTTGCTATATGATTCTTGCGCAAAAGTTCTAACCTGCACCTCTGAATGTGTTTTAATGTTACATGTGCAATTCTTGTTTATTATTACCTTTGCTAAAAGTGACCTGCTTAGGTAATTCTTTATGTGTTTATCCCCTTTGCTAAAAGTGACCTGCTTAGAGGATTGTTGGTGTCATTACCTTTGCTAAAAGTGACCTGCTTAGGTAATGCCTTGTTCTCTTATTTCCCTTTGCTAAAAGTAACCTGCTTAGAGGAATGTTGATGTTTGATTGCCTTTGCTAAATGTTACTTGCCTAGGTGATTATTTTAGGTTTCCTTCCCCCTGCGTGATTTCCCTACAGAGACTAGGGTGGCGTAGGAGGTGATAGGCTTTCCTTCCATAGGTTTCCTTCTCCCTGCGTGATTTCCCTACAGAGACTAGGGTGGCGTAGTAGGTGATAGGTTTTCCTTCCATAGGTCCTAGCTCCCTGCGTGATTTCCCTACAGAGACTAGGGTGGCGTAGGAGGTATTTTCCCTTTACCAGTTGTTACTGGTTGTATGCTACATTTTCTATTTCTGTGTTACAGTCATTATATGTTGATGTGCTAAAGTGTTATACCTACAAGTATTATTTCTAACAAGTGCATACCCCTGACAGTGGTCCAGGTGGCCCTGTCCTGTACATAATCCCTTGTAAATCTTGCCCGTGCCTGTTGGCACATTGTAAAGTGTGTGTGTTATCTAATGTGTTTTTATTATTATAATACAAAGGCTATTTTTGATATAACCTTGTGTGGAGTTTCCTTTGTGGTGGGCCTTTGGTTGTTGTCGCTGGGGTGCGCGCGCAAACGCTTTACACATCGCCTCTGAGATTAGCCTTGCTGCTCGCGCCACGTTACCTAGAGGGTGAGCGGGGGTTATCTTGGTGTGTGACTCCCTAGCCCTGACCTTAGAAATGGTGATCCCTGACTGACCTCGACGCGAGTCTTGGCCGGCCAGGGTCCCGTTTCTAACACTTCCCTAGGTGCCGGCAGAGCTAGGGTTCAAAAACAAAAGGTAGTCTCTTTGTCCAAAAAGGGCACGATTTCACTGCGAAATTGATGTGCTTCCACGTTGCGTTTTGCGCTGTTTCCTGTCGCAGGCACTAGGCAGACCCGGGCAGTGAGGTAGCATTTTTTTCGGGAGACCCGGAGAACGCTGGGTGGGTGGAAATTTGATGATCCATGCAGATTCCAGAACTTTCCACCACAGAAATGTGAGGAAAATGCATTTCTTTGGTCAATTTCTTAGCTTTGCAAGGGATTCTGGGTAACAGAACCTGGTGGTAGGCAGTCGAGTCACCCCATCCTGAAATACACTGGGTGTCTAGTTTTTAAAAATGTATAGGTTTGCTAGGTTTCCCAAGGTGTCGGCAGAGCTAGGGTTAAAAAACAAAAGGTAGTCTCTTTGCCCAAAAAGGGCACAATTTCACTGCGAAAATTAGGTGCGACTACGTTGCGTTTTGCGCTGTTTCCTGTCGCAGGCACTAAGCCGACCCAGGCAAGTGAGGTACCATTTTTTTTGGGAGACCCAGGGGAACGCTGGGTGGGTGGAAAAGTGTTGATCCACGCAGATTCCAGAACTTTCCACCACAGAAATGTGAGGAAAATGCGTTTTCTTTTCAATTTCTTAGCTTTGAAAGGTATTCTGGGTAACAGAACGTGGTGGTAGGCAGTCGAGTCACCCCATCCTAAATTGCCCTGGGTGTCTAGTTTAAAAAAATGTATAGGTTTGCTAGGCTTCCCTAGGTGCCGGCAGAGCTAGGGTTCAAAAACAAAAGGTAGTCTCTTTGTCCAAAAAGGGCACGATTTCACTGCGAAATTGATGTGCTTCCACGTTGCGTTTTGCGCTGTTTCCTGTCGAAGGCACTAGGCAGACCCGGGCAGTGAGGTAGCATTTTTTTCGGGAGACCCGGGGAACGCTGGGTGGGTGGAAATCTGATGATCCATGCAGATTCCAGGACTTTCCACCACAGAAATGTGAGGAAATTGCATTTCTTTGGTCAATTTCTTAGCTTTGCAAGGGATTCTGGGTAACAGAACCTGGTGGTAGGCAGTCGAGTCACCCCATCCTGAAATCCACTGGGTGTCTAGTTTTTAAAAATGTATAGGTTTGCCAGGTTTCCCAAGGTGTCGGCAGAGCTAGGGTTAAAAAACAAAAGGTAGTCTCTTTGCCCAAAAAGGGCACAATTTCACTGCGAAAATTAGGTGCGACTACGTTGCGTTTTGCGCTGTTTCCTGTCACAGGCACTAAGCCGACCCAGGCAAGTGAGGTACCATTTTTTTGGGGAGACCCAGGGGAACGCTGGGTGGGTGGAAAAGTGTTGATCCACGCAGATTCCAGTACTTTCCACCACAGAAATGTGAGGAAAATGCGTTTTTTTTGTCAATTTCTTAGCTTTGAAAGGTATTCTGGGTAACAGAACGTGGTGGTAGGCAGTCGAGTCACCCCATCCTAAATTCCCCTGGGTGTCTAGTTTTAAAAAATGTATAGGTTTGCTAGGTTTCCCTAGGTGCCGGCAGAGCTAGGGTGCAAGAACTACAGGTAGGCACTTTGCCATAAAAGGGTCAATTTTTAACTGCAAAATTGAGGTGCGACCACGTTGCGTTTTGCGCTGTTTCCTATCGCAGGCACTAGGCAGACCCAGGCAAGTGAGGTACCATTTTTTTCAGGAGACCCGGGGGAACGCTGGGTGGGTGGAAATGTGTTGATCCACGCAGATTCCGGAACTTTCCACCACAGAAATGTGAGGAAAATGCATTTTTTTGTCAATTTCTTAGGTTTGCAAGGGATTCTGGGTAACACAACCTGGAGGTAGGCAGTCGAGGCACCCCATACTGAATTCCTCTGGGTGTCTAGTTTTCAAAAATGTATAGGTTTGCTAGGTTTCCCTAGTTGCCGGCAGAGCTAGGGTTAAAAAACAAAAGGTAGTCTCTTTGTCCAAAAAGGGCACGATTTCACTGCGAAATTGATGTGCTTCCACGTTGCGTTTTGCGCTGTTTCCTGTCGCAGGCACTAGGCAGACCCAGGCAAGTAAGGTAGCACTTTTTATCGGGAGACACGGGGGTACGCTGGGTGGGTGGAAATTTGTTGATCCACACAGATTCCAGAACTTTCCACCACAGAAATGTGAGGAAAATGCTTTTTTTTGTCAATTTCTTAGATTTTCAAGGGATTCTGGGTAACAAAACCTGGTGGTAGGCAGTCGAGTCACCCCATCCTAAATTTCCCTGGGTGTCTAGTTTTCAAAAATGTATAGGTTTGCTAGGTTTCCCTAGGTGCCGGCAGAGCTAGGGTTCAAAAACAAAAGGTAGTCTCTTTGTCCAAAAAGGGCACGATTTCACTGCGAAATTGAGGTGCGACCATGTTGCGTTTTGCACTGTTTCCTATCGCAGGCACTAGGCAGACCCAGGCAAGTGAGGTACCATTTTTTTCAGGAGACCCGGGGGAACGCTGGGTGGGTGGCAATGTGTTGATCCACGCAGATTCCAGAACTTTCCACCACAGAAATGTGAGGAAAAAGCGTTTTTTTGTCAATTTCTTAGCTTTGCAAGGGATTCTGGGTAACAGAACCTGGTGGTAGGCAGTCGAGGCACCCCATCCTGAATTCCCCTGGGTGTCTAGTTTTTAAAAATGTATATGTTTGCTAGGTTTCCCTAGTTGACGGCAGAGCTAGGGTTCAAAAACAAAAGGTAGTCTCTTCGCCCAAAAAGGGCACGTTTTCACTGCGAAATTGAGGTGCGACCACGTTGCGTTTTGCGCTGTTTCCTGTCGAAGGCACTAGGCAGACCCAGGCAGTGAGGTAGCATTTTTTTCGGGAGACCCGGGGGAACGCTGGGTGGGTGGAAATTTGTTGATCCACCCAGATTCCAGAACTTTCCACCACAGAAATGTGAGGAAAATGTGTTTCTTTTGTCAATTTCTTAGCTTTGAAAGGGATTCTGGGTAACAGAACCTGGTGGTAGGCAGTCGAGTCACCCCATCCTATATTGCCCTGGGTGTCTAGTTTTCAAAAATGTATAGGTTTGCTAGGTTTTCTTAGGTGCGGCAGAGCTAGGGTTCAAAAACAAAAGGTAGTCTCTTTGTCCAAAAAGGGCACGATTTCACTGCGAAATTGAGGTGCGACCACGTTGCGTTTTGCGCTGTTTCCTGTCGCAGGCCCTAGGCAGACCCAGGCAAGTGAGGTAGCACTTTTTATCGGGAGACACGGGGGTACGCTGGGTGGGTGGAAATTTGTTGATCCACACAGATTCCAGAACTTTCCACCACAGAAATGTGAGGAAAATGCTTTTTTTTGTCAATTTCTTAGATTTTCAAGGGATTCTGGGTAACAAAACCTGGTGGTAGGCAGTCGAGTCACCCCATCCTGAATTCCCCTGGGTGTCTAGTTTTCAAAAATGTATAGGTTTGCTAGGCTTCCCTAGGTGCCGGCAGAGCTAGGGTTCAAAAACAAAAGGTAGTCTCTTTGTCCAAAAAGGGCACGATTTCACTGCAAAATTGAGGTGCGACCACGTTGCGTTTTGCGCTGTTTCCTGTCGCGGGCACTAGGCAGACCCAGGCAAGGGAGGTACCATTTTTTTCAGGAGAGCCGGGGGAACGCTGGGTGGGTGGAAATATGTTGATCCACGCAGATTCCAGAACTTTCCACCACAGAAATGTGAGGAAAATGCGTTTTTTTGTCAATTTCTTAGCTTTGCAAGGGATTCTGGGTAACAGAACCTGGTGGTAGGCAGTCGAGGCACCCCATACTGAATTCCCCTGGGTGTCTAGTTTTAAAAAATGTATAGGTTTGCTAGGTTTCCCTAGTTGCCGGCAGAGCTAGGGTTAAAAAACAAAAGGTAGTCTCTTTGTCCAAAAAGGGCACGATTTCACTGCGAAATTGATGTGCTTCCACGTTGCGTTTTGCGCTGTTTCCTGTCGCAGGCACTAGGCAGACCCAGGCAAGTAAGGTAGCACTTTTTATCGGGAGACACGGGGGTACGCTGGGTGGGTGGAAATTTGTTGATCCACACAGATTCCAGAACTTTCCACCACAGAAATGTGAGGAAAATGCTTTTTTTTGTCAATTTCTTAGATTTTCAAGGGATTCTGGGTAACAAAACCTGGTGGTAGGCAGTCGAGTCACCCCATCCTAAATTTCCCTGGGTGTCTAGTTTTCAAAAATGTATAGGTTTGCTAGGTTTCCCTAGGTGCCGGCAGAGCTAGGGTTCAAAAACAAAAGGTAGTCTCTTTGTCCAAAAAGGGCACGATTTCACTGCGAAATTGAGGTGCGACCATGTTGCGTTTTGCACTGTTTCCTATCGCAGGCACTAGGCAGACCCAGGCAAGTGAGGTACCATTTTTTTCAGGAGACCCGGGGGAACGCTGGGTGGGTGGCAATGTGTTGATCCACGCAGATTCCAGAACTTTCCACCACAGAAATGTGAGGAAAAAGCGTTTTTTTGTCAATTTCTTAGCTTTGCAAGGGATTCTGGGTAACAGAACCTGGTGGTAGGCAGTCGAGGCACCCCATCCTGAATTCCCCTGGGTGTCTAGTTTTTAAAAATGTATATGTTTGCTAGGTTTCCCTAGTTGACGGCAGAGCTAGGGTTCAAAAACAAAAGGTAGTCTCTTCGCCCAAAAAGGGCACGTTTTCACTGCGAAATTGAGGTGCGACCACGTTGCGTTTTGCGCTGTTTCCTGTCGAAGGCACTAGGCAGACCCAGGCAGTGAGGTAGCATTTTTTTCGGGAGACCCGGGGGAACGCTGGGTGGGTGGAAATTTGTTGATCCACCCAGATTCCAGAACTTTCCACCACAGAAATGTGAGGAAAATGTGTTTCTTTTGTCAATTTCTTAGCTTTGAAAGGGATTCTGGGTAACAGAACCTGGTGGTAGGCAGTCGAGTCACCCCATCCTATATTGCCCTGGGTGTCTAGTTTTCAAAAATGTATAGGTTTGCTAGGTTTTCTTAGGTGCGGCAGAGCTAGGGTTCAAAAACAAAAGGTAGTCTCTTTGTCCAAAAAGGGCACGATTTCACTGCGAAATTGAGGTGCGACCACGTTGCGTTTTGCGCTGTTTCCTGTCGCAGGCCCTAGGCAGACCCAGGCAAGTGAGGTAGCACTTTTTATCGGGAGACACGGGGGTACGCTGGGTGGGTGGAAATTTGTTGATCCACACAGATTCCAGAACTTTCCACCACAGAAATGTGAGGAAAATGCTTTTTTTTGTCAATTTCTTAGATTTTCAAGGGATTCTGGGTAACAAAACCTGGTGGTAGGCAGTCGAGTCACCCCATCCTGAATTCCCCTGGGTGTCTAGTTTTCAAAAATGTATAGGTTTGCTAGGCTTCCCTAGGTGCCGGCAGAGCTAGGGTTCAAAAACAAAAGGTAGTCTCTTTGTCCAAAAAGGGCACGATTTCACTGCAAAATTGAGGTGCGACCACGTTGCGTTTTGCGCTGTTTCCTGTCGCGGGCACTAGGCAGACCCAGGCAAGGGAGGTACCATTTTTTTCAGGAGAGCCGGGGGAACGCTGGGTGGGTGGAAATATGTTGATCCACGCAGATTCCAGAACTTTCCACCACAGAAATGTGAGGAAAATGCGTTTTTTTGTCAATTTCTTAGCTTTGCAAGGGATTCTGGGTAACAGAACCTGGTGGTAGGCAGTCGAGGCACCCCATCCTGAATTCCCCTGGGTGTCTAGTTTTTAGAAATGTATATGTTTGCTAGGTTTCCCTAGTTGCCGGCAGAGCTAGGGTTCAAAAACAAAAGGTAGTCTCTTTGCCCAAAAAGGGCACGTTTTCACTGCGAAATTGAGATGCGACCACGTTGCGTTTTGCGCTGTTTCCTGTCGCAGGCACTAAGCCGACCCAGGCAAGTGAGGTACCATTTTTTTGGGGAGACCCAGGGGAACGCTGGGTGGGTGGAAAAGTGTTGATCCACGCAGATTCCAGTACTTTCCACCACAGAAATGTGAGGAAAATGCGTTTTTTTTGTCAATTTCTTAGCTTTGAAAGGTATTCTGGGTAACAGAACGTGGTGGTAGGCAGTCGAGTCACCCCATCCTAAATTCCCCTGGGTGTCTAGTTTTAAAAAATGTATAGGTTTGCTAGGTTTCCCTAGGTGCCGGCAGAGCTAGGGTGCAAGAACTACAGGTAGGCACTTTGCCATAAAAGGGTCAATTTTTAACTGCAAAATTGAGGTGCGACCACGTTGCGTTTTGCGCTGTTTCCTATCGCAGGCACTAGGCAGACCCAGGCAAGTGAGGTACCATTTTTTTCAGGAGACCCGGGGGAACGCTGGGTGGGTGGAAATGTGTTGATCCACGCAGATTCCGGAACTTTCCACCACAGAAATGTGAGGAAAATGCATTTTTTTGTCAATTTCTTAGGTTTGCAAGGGATTCTGGGTAACACAACCTGGAGGTAGGCAGTCGAGGCACCCCATACTGAATTCCCCTGGGTGTCTAGTTTTAAAAAATGTATAGGTTTGCTAGGTTTCCCTAGTTGCCGGCAGAGCTAGGGTTAAAAAACAAAAGGTAGTCTCTTTGTCCAAAAAGGGCACGATTTCACTGCGAAATTGATGTGCTTCCACGTTGCGTTTTGCGCTGTTTCCTGTCGCAGGCACTAGGCAGACCCAGGCAAGTAAGGTAGCACTTTTTATCGGGAGACACGGGGGTACGCTGGGTGGGTGGAAATTTGTTGATCCACACAGATTCCAGAACTTTCCACCACAGAAATGTGAGGAAAATGCTTTTTTTTGTCAATTTCTTAGATTTTCAAGGGATTCTGGGTAACAAAACCTGGTGGTAGGCAGTCGAGTCACCCCATCCTAAATTTCCCTGGGTGTCTAGTTTTCAAAAATGTATAGGTTTGCTAGGTTTCCCTAGGTGCCGGCAGAGCTAGGGTTCAAAAACAAAAGGTAGTCTCTTTGTCCAAAAAGGGCACGATTTCACTGCGAAATTGAGGTGCGACCATGTTGCGTTTTGCACTGTTTCCTATCGCAGGCACTAGGCAGACCCAGGCAAGTGAGGTACCATTTTTTTCAGGAGACCCGGGGGAACGCTGGGTGGGTGGAAATGTGTTGATCCACGCAGATTCCAGAACTTTCCACCACAGAAATGTGAGGAAAAAGCGTTTTTTTGTCAATTTCTTAGCTTTGCAAGGGATTCTGGGTAACAGAACCTGGTGGTAGGCAGTCGAGGCACCCCATCCTGAATTCCCCTGGGTGTCTAGTTTTTAAAAATGTATATGTTTGCTAGGTTTCCCTAGTTGACGGCAGAGCTAGGGTTCAAAAACAAAAGGTAGTCTCTTCGCCCAAAAAGGGCACGTTTTCACTGCGAAATTGAGGTGCGACCACGTTGCGTTTTGCGCTGTTTCCTGTCGAAGGCACTAGGCAGACCCAGGCAGTGAGGTAGCATTTTTTTCGGGAGACCCGGGGGAACGCTGGGTGGGTGGAAATTTGTTGATCCACCCAGATTCCAGAACTTTCCACCACAGAAATGTGAGGAAAATGTGTTTCTTTTGTCAATTTCTTAGCTTTGAAAGGGATTCTGGGTAACAGAACCTGGTGGTAGGCAGTCGAGTCACCCCATCCTATATTGCCCTGGGTGTCTAGTTTTCAAAAATGTATAGGTTTGCTAGGTTTTCTTAGGTGCGGCAGAGCTAGGGTTCAAAAACAAAAGGTAGTCTCTTTGTCCAAAAAGGGCACGATTTCACTGCGAAATTGAGGTGCGACCACGTTGCGTTTTGCGCTGTTTCCTGTCGCAGGCCCTAGGCAGACCCAGGCAAGTGAGGTAGCACTTTTTATCGGGAGACACGGGGGTACGCTGGGTGGGTGGAAATTTGTTGATCCACACAGATTCCAGAACTTTCCACCACAGAAATGTGAGGAAAATGCTTTTTTTTGTCAATTTCTTAGATTTTCAAGGGATTCTGGGTAACAAAACCTGGTGGTAGGCAGTCGAGTCACCCCATCCTGAATTCCCCTGGGTGTCTAGTTTTCAAAAATGTATAGGTTTGCTAGGCTTCCCTAGGTGCCGGCAGAGCTAGGGTTCAAAAACAAAAGGTAGTCTCTTTGTCCAAAAAGGGCACGATTTCACTGCAAAATTGAGGTGCGACCACGTTGCGTTTTGCGCTGTTTCCTGTCGCGGGCACTAGGCAGACCCAGGCAAGGGAGGTACCATTTTTTTCAGGAGAGCCGGGGGAACGCTGGGTGGGTGGAAATATGTTGATCCACGCAGATTCCAGGACTTTCCACCACAGAAATGTGAGGAAAATGCGTTTTTTTTGTCAATTTCTTAGCTTTGCAAGGGATTCTGGGTAACAGAACCTGGTGGTAGGCAGTCGAGGCACCCCATCCTGAATTCCCCTGGGTGTCTAGTTTTTAAAAATGTATATGTTTGCTAGGTTTCCCTAGTTGCCGGCAGAGCTAGGGTTCAAAAACAAAAGGTAGTCTCTTTGCCCAAAAAGGGCACGTTTTCACTGCGAAATTGAGATGCGACCACGTTGCGTTTTGCGCTGTTTCCTGTCGCAGGCACTAGGCAGACCCAGGCAGTGAGGTAGCATTTTTTTCGGGAGACCCGGGGGAACGCTGGGTGGGTGGAAATTTGATGATCCATGCAGATTCCAGAACTTTCCACAACAGAAATGTGAGGAAAATAAGTTTTTTTTGTCAATTTCTTAGCTTTGAAAGGGATTCTGGGTAACAGAACCTGGTGGTAGGCAGTCGAGTCACCCCATCCTGATTTCCCCGGGGTGTCTAGTTTTAAAAAATGTATAGGTTTGCTAGATTTCCCTACGTGCCGGCAGAGCTAGGGTTCAAAAACAAAAGGTAGTCTCTTTGCCCAAAAAGGGCACGATTTCACTGCGAAATTGAGGTGCGACCACGTTGCGTTTTGAGCTGTTTCCTGTCGCAGGCACTAGGCAGACCCAGACAAGTGAGGTACCATTTTTTTCGGGAGACCCGGGGGAACGCTGGGTGGGTGGAAATTTGTTGATCCACGCAGATTCCAGAACTTTCCACCACAGAAATGTGAGGAAAATGTGTTTCTTTTGTCAATTTCTTAGCTTTGAAAGGGATTCTGGGTAACAGAACCTGGTGGTAGGCAGTCGGGTCACCCCATCCTAAATTCCCCTGGATGTCTAGTTTTCAAAAATTTATAGGTTTGCTAGGTTTCCCTAGGTGCCGACAGAGCTAGGGTGCAAAAACTACAGGTAGTCTCTTTGCCCAAAAAGGGCACGATTTCACTGCGAAATTGAGGTGCGACCACGTTGCGTTTTGCGCTGTTTCCTGTTGCAGGCACTAGGCAGACCCAGGCAAGTGAGGTAGCATTTTTTTCGGGAGACCCGGGGAAACGCTGGGTGGGTGGTAATTTGATGATCAATGAAGATTCCAGAACTTTCCACCACAGAAATGTGAGGAAAATGCATTTTTTGGTCAATTTCTTAGCTTTGCAAGGGATTCTGGGTAACAGAACCTGGTGGTAGGCAGTCGAGTCACCCCATCCTGAAATCCCCTGGGTGTCTAGTTTTTAAAAATGTATAGGTTTGCTAGGTTTCCCTAGGTGTCGGCAGAGCTAGGGTTCAAAAACAAAAGGTAGTCTCTTTGTCCAAAAAGGGCACGATTTCACTGCGAAATTGAGGTGCGACCACGTTGCGTTTTGCGCTGTTTCCTGTCGCGGGCACTAGGCAGACCCAGGCAAGGGAGGTACCATTTTTTTCAGGAGACCCGGGGGAACGCTGGGTGGGTGGAAATATGTTGATCCACGCAGATTCCAGAACTTTCCACCACAGAAATGTGAGGAAAATGCGTTTTTTTTGTCAATTTCTTAGGTTTGCAAGGGATTCTGGGTAACAGAACCTGGTGGTAGGCAGTCGAGGCACCCCATCCTGAATTCCCCTGGGTGTCTAGTTTATAAAAAAGTATAGGTTTGCTAGGTTTCCCTAGGTGCCGGCAGAGCTAGGGTGCAAAAACTACAGGTAGGCACTTTGCCATAAAAGGGTCAATTTTTAACTGCAACATTGAGGTGCGACCACGTTGCGTTTTGCGCTGTTTCCTGTCGCAGACACTAAGCCGACCCAGGCAAGTGAGGTACCATTTTTTTTGGGAGACCCAGGGGAACGCTGGGTGGGTGGAAAAGTGTTGATCCACGCAGATTCCAAAACTTTCCACCACAGAAATGTGAGGAAAATGCGTTTTTTTTTCAATTTCTTAGCTTTGAAAGGTATTCTGGGTAACAGAACGTGGTGGTAGGCAGTCGAGTCACCCCATCCTAAATTCCCCAGGGTGTCTAGTTTTAAAAAATGTATAGGTTTGCTAGGTTTCCCTAGGTGCCGGCAGAGCTAGGGTGCAAAAACTACAGGTAGGCACTTTGCCATAAAAGGGTCAATTTTTAACTGCAACACTGAGATGCGACCACGTTGCGTTTTTTGCTGTTTCCTGTCGCAGGCTCTAGGCAGACCCAGGCAAGTGAGGTACCATTTTTTTCAGGAGACCCGGGGGAACGCTGGGTCGGTGGAAATGTGTTGATCCACGCAGATTCCGGAACTTTCCACCACAGAAATGTGAGGAAAATGCGTTTTTTTGTCAATTTCTTAGGTTTGCAAGGGATTCTGGGTAACAGAACCTGGAGGTAGGCAGTCGAGGCACCCCATCCTGAATTCCCCTGGGTGTCTAGTTTTCAAAAATTTATAGGTTTGCTAGGTTTCCCTAGTTGCCGGCAGAGCTAGGGTTCAAAAACAAAAGGTAGTCTCTTTGTCCAAAAAGGGCACGATTTCAATGCGAAATTGATGTGCTTCCACATTGCGTTTTGCGCTGTTTCCTGTCGCAGGCACTAGGCAGACCCAGGCAGTGAGGTAGCATTTTTTTCGGGAGACCCGGGGAACGCTGGGTGGGTGGAAATTTGATGATCCATGCAGATTCCAGAACTTTCCACCACAGAAATGTGAGGAAAATGCATTTTTTTTGTCAATTTCTTAGCTTTGCAAGGGATTCTGGGTAACAGAACCTGGTGGTAGGCAGTCGAGGCACCCCATCCTAAATTCACCTGGGTGTCTAGTTTTCAAAAATGTAGAGGTTTGCTAGGTTTCCCTAGTTGCCGGCAGAGCTAGGGTTCAAAAACAAAAGGTAGTCTCTTTGTCCAAAAAGGGCACGATTTCACTGTGAAATTGAGGTGCGACCACGTTGCGTTTTGCGCTGTTTCCTATCGCAGGCACTAGGCAGACCCAGGCAGTGAGGTAGCATTTTTTTCAGGAGACCCGGGGGAACGCTGGGTGGGTGGAAATTTGTTGATCCACGCAGATTCCAGAACTTTCCACCACAGAAATGTGAGGAAAATGTGTTTCTTTTGTCAATTTCTTAGCTTTGAAAGGGATTCTGGGTAACAGAACCTGGTGGTAGGCAGTCGAGTCACCCCATCCTAAATTCCCCTGGGTGTCTAGTTTTCAGAAATGTATAGGTTTGCTAGGTTTCCCTAGGTGCCGGCAGAGCTAGGGTGCAAAAACTACAGGTAGTCTCTTTCCCCAAAAAGGGCACGATTTCACTGCGAAATTGAGGTGCGACCACATTGCGTTTTGCGGTTTCCTGTCGCAGGCACTAGGCAGACCCAGGCAAGTGAGGTAGCATTTTTTTCGGGAGACCCGGGGGAACGCTGCGTGGGTGGAAATGTGTTGATCCACGCAGATTCCAGAACTTTCCACCACAGAAATGTGAGGAAAATGTGTTTTTTTGTCAGTTTTTTAGCTTTGCAAGGGATTCTGGGTGACAAAAAATGGTGGTAGGCAGTCAAGTCACCCCATACTGAATTCCCCTGGGTGTCAAGTTGTCAAAAATGTATAGGTCTGCTAGGTTTCCCTAGGTGCCGGCAGAGCTAGGGTGCAAAAACTACAGGTAGTCTCTTTCCCCAAAAAGGGCACGATTTCACTGCGAAATTGAGGTGCGACCACATTGCGTTTTGCGGTTTCCTGTCGCAGGCACTAGGCAGACCCAGGCAAGTGAGGTAGCATTTTTTTCGGGAGACCCGGGGGAACGCTGGGTGGGTGGTAATTTGATGATCCATGCAGATTCCAGAACTTTCCACCACAGAAATGTGAGGAAAATGCTTTTTTTTGTCAATTTCTTAGATTTTCAAGGGATTCTGGGTAACAAAACCTGGTGGTAGGCAGTCGAGTCACCCCATCCTAAATTTCCCTGGGTGTCTAGTTTTCAAAAATGTATAGGTTTGCTAGGTTTCCCTAGGTGCCGGCAGAGCTAGGGTTCAAAAACAAAAGGTAGTCTCTTTGTCCAAAAAGGGCACGATTTCACTGCGAAATTGAGGTG
Organism: Lissotriton helveticus; assembly: GCF_964261635.1. Lineage (NCBI taxonomy): Eukaryota > Metazoa > Chordata > Amphibia > Caudata > Salamandridae > Lissotriton > Lissotriton helveticus. The sequence goes on from NC_136069.1 coordinate 1,216,442,382, forward strand.
CGACCATGTTGCGTTTTGCACTGTTTCCTATCGCAGGCACTAGGCAGACCCAGGCAAGTGAGGTACCATTTTTTTCAGGAGACCCGGGGGAACGCTGGGTGGGTGGAAATGTGTTGATCCACGCAGATTCCAGAACTTTCCACCACAGAAATGTGAGGAAAAAGCGTTTTTTTGTCAATTTCTTAGCTTTGCAAGGGATTCTGGGTAACAGAACCTGGTGGTAGGCAGTCGAGGCACCCCATCCTGAATTCCCCTGGGTGTCTAGTTTTTAAAAATGTATATGTTTGCTAGGTTTCCCTAGTTGACGGCAGAGCTAGGGTTCAAAAACAAAAGGTAGTCTCTTCGCCCAAAAAGGGCACGTTTTCACTGCGAAATTGAGGTGCGACCACGTTGCGTTTTGCGCTGTTTCCTGTCGAAGGCACTAGGCAGACCCAGGCAGTGAGGTAGCATTTTTTTCGGGAGACCCGGGGGAACGCTGGGTGGGTGGAAATTTGTTGATCCACCCAGATTCCAGAACTTTCCACCACAGAAATGTGAGGAAAATGTGTTTCTTTTGTCAATTTCTTAGCTTTGAAAGGGATTCTGGGTAACAGAACCTGGTGGTAGGCAGTCGAGTCACCCCATCCTATATTGCCCTGGGTGTCTAGTTTTCAAAAATGTATAGGTTTGCTAGGTTTTCTTAGGTGCGGCAGAGCTAGGGTTCAAAAACAAAAGGTAGTCTCTTTGTCCAAAAAGGGCACGATTTCACTGCGAAATTGAGGTGCGACCACGTTGCGTTTTGCGCTGTTTCCTGTCGCAGGCCCTAGGCAGACCCAGGCAAGTGAGGTAGCACTTTTTATCGGGAGACACGGGGGTACGCTGGGTGGGTGGAAATTTGTTGATCCACACAGATTCCAGAACTTTCCACCACAGAAATGTGAGGAAAATGCTTTTTTTTGTCAATTTCTTAGATTTTCAAGGGATTCTGGGTAACAAAACCTGGTGGTAGGCAGTCGAGTCACCCCATCCTGAATTCCCCTGGGTGTCTAGTTTTCAAAAATGTATAGGTTTGCTAGGCTTCCCTAGGTGCCGGCAGAGCTAGGGTTCAAAAACAAAAGGTAGTCTCTTTGTCCAAAAAGGGCACGATTTCACTGCAAAATTGAGGTGCGACCACGTTGCGTTTTGCGCTGTTTCCTGTCGCGGGCACTAGGCAGACCCAGGCAAGGGAGGTACCATTTTTTTCAGGAGAGCCAGGGGAACGCTGGGTGGGTGGAAATATGTTGATCCACGCAGATTCCAGAACTTTCCACCACAGAAATGTGAGGAAAATGCGTTTTTTTTGTCAATTTCTTAGCTTTGCAAGGGATTCTGGGTAACAGAACCTGGTGGTAGGCAGTCGAGGCACCCCATCCTGAATTCCCCTGGGTGTCTAGTTTTTAAAAATGTATATGTTTGCTAGGTTTCCCTAGTTGCCGGCAGAGCTAGGGTTCAAAAACAAAAGGTAGTCTCTTTGCCCAAAAAGGGCACGTTTTCACTGCGAAATTGAGATGCGACCACGTTGCGTTTTGCGCTGTTTCCTGTCGCAGGCACTAGGCAGACCCAGGCAGTGAGGTAGCATTTTTTTCGGGAGACCCGGGGGAACGCTGGGTGGGTGGAAATTTGTTGATCCACGCAGATTCCAGAACTTTCCACCACAGAAATGTGAGGAAAATGTGTTTCTTTTGTCAATTTCTTAGCTTTGAAAGGGATTCTGGGTAACAGAACCTGGTGGTAGGCAGTCGGGTCACCCCATCCTAAATTCCCCTGGATGTCTAGTTTTCAAAAATTTATAGGTTTGCTAGGTTTCCCTAGGTGCCGACAGAGCTAGGGTGCAAAAACTACAGGTAGTCTCTTTGCCCAAAAAGGGCACGATTTCACTGCGAAATTGAGGTGCGACCACGTTGCGTTTTGCGCTGTTTCCTGTTGCAGGCACTAGGCAGACCCAGGCAAGTGAGGTAGCATTTTTTTTGGGAGACCCGGGGAAACGCTGGGTGGGTGGTAATTTGATGATCAATGAAGATTCCAGAACTTTCCACCACAGAAATGTGAGGAAAATGCATTTTTTGGTCAATTTCTTAGCTTTGCAAGGGATTCTGGGTAACAGAACCTGGTGGTAGGCAGTCGAGTCACCCCATCCTGAAATCCCCTGGGTGTCTAGTTTTTAAAAATGTATAGGTTTGCTAGGTTTCCCTAGGTGTCGGCAGAGCTAGGGTTCAAAAACAAAAGGTAGTCTCTTTGTCCAAAAAGGGCACGATTTCACTGCGAAATTGAGGTGCGACCACGTTGCGTTTTGCGCTGTTTCCTGTCGCGGGCACTAGGCAGACCCAGGCGAGGGAGGTACCATTTTTTTCAGGAGACCCGGGGGAACGCTGGGTGGGTGGAAATATGTTGATCCACGCAGATTCCAGAACTTTCCACCACAGAAATGTGAGGAAAATGCGTTTTTTTTGTCAATTTCTTAGGTTTGCAAGGGATTCTGGGTAACAGAACCTGGTGGTAGGCAGTCGAGGCACCCCATCCTGAATTCCCCTGGGTGTCTAGTTTATAAAAAAGTATAGGTTTGCTAGGTTTCCCTAGGTGCCGGCAGAGCTAGGGTGCAAAAACTACAGGTAGGCACTTTGCCATAAAAGGGTCAATTTTTAACTGCAACATTGAGGTGCGACCACGTTGCGTTTTGCGCTGTTTCCTGTCGCAGACACTAAGCCGACCCAGGCAAGTGAGGTACCATTTTTTTTGGGAGACCCAGGGGAACGCTGGGTGGGTGGAAAAGTGTTGATCCACGCAGATTCCAGAACTTTCCACCACAGAAATGTGAGGAAAATGCGTTTTTTTTTTCAATTTCTTAGCTTTGAAAGGTATTCTGGGTAACAGAACGTGGTGGTAGGCAGTCGAGTCACCCCATCCTAAATTCCCCAGGGTGTCTAGTTTTAAAAAATGTATAGGTTTGCTAGGTTTCCCTAGGTGCCGGCAGAGCTAGGGTGCAAAAACTACAGGTAGGCACTTTGCCATAAAAGGGTCAATTTTTAACTGCAACACTGAGATGCGACCACGTTGCGTTTTTTGCTGTTTCCTGTCGCAGGCTCTAGGCAGACCCAGGCAAGTGAGGTACCATTTTTTTCAGGAGACCCGGGGGAACGCTGGGTCGGTGGAAATGTGTTGATCCACGCAGATTCCGGAACTTTCCACCACAGAAATGTGAGGAAAATGCGTTTTTTTGTCAATTTCTTAGGTTTGCAAGGGATTCTGGGTAACAGAACCTGGAGGTAGGCAGTTGAGGCACCCCATCCCGAATTCCCCTGGGTGTCTAGTTTTCAAAAATTTATAGGTTTGCTAGGTTTCCCTAGTTGCCGGCAGAGCTAGGGTTCAAAAACAAAAGGTAGTCTCTTTGTCCAAAAAGGGCACGATTTCACTGCGAAATTGATGTGCTTCCACATTGCGTTTTGCGCTGTTTCCTGTCGCAGGCACTAGGCAGACCCAGGCAGTGAGGTAGCATTTTTTTCGGGAGACCCGGGGAACGCTGGGTGGGTGGAAATTTGATGATCCATGCAGATTCCAGAACTTTCCACCACAGAAATGTGAGGAAAATGCGTTTTTTTTGTCAATTTCTTAGCTTTGCAAGGGATTCTGGGTAACAGAACCTGGTGGTAGGCAGTCGAGGCACCCCATCCTAAATTCACCTGGGTGTCTAGTTTTCAAAAATGTAGAGGTTTGCTAGGTTTCCCTAGTTGCCGGCAGAGCTAGGGTTCAAAAACAAAAGGTAGTCTCTTTGTCCAAAAAGGGCACGATTTCACTGTGAAATTGAGGTGCGACCACGTTGCGTTTTGCGCTGTTTCCTATCGCAGGCACTAGGCAGACCCAGGCAGTGAGGTAGCATTTTTTTCAGGAGACCCGGGGGAACGCTGGGTGGGTGGAAATTTGTTGATCCACGCAGATTCCAGAACTTTCCACCACAGAAATGTGAGGAAAATGTGTTTCTTTTGTCAATTTCTTAGCTTTGAAAGGGATTCTGGGTAACAGAACCTGGTGGTAGGCAGTCGAGTCACCCCATCCTAAATTCCCCTGGGTGTCTAGTTTTCAGAAATGTATAGGTTTGCTAGGTTTCCCTAGGTGCCGGCAGAGCTAGGGTGCAAAAACTACAGGTAGTCTCTTTCCCCAAAAAGGGCACGATTTCACTGCGAAATTGAGGTGCGACCACATTGCGTTTTGCGGTTTCCTGTCGCAGGCACTAGGCAGACCCAGGCAAGTGAGGTAGCATTTTTTTCGGGAGACCCGGGGGAACGCTGGGTGGGTGGAAATGTGTTGATCCACGCAGATTCCAGAACTTTCCACCACAGAAATGTGAGGAAAATGTGTTTTTTTGTCAGTTTTTTAGCTTTGCAAGGGATTCTGGGTGACAAAAAATGGTGGTAGGCAGTCAAGTCACCCTATACTGAATTCCCCTGGGTGTCAAGTTGTCAAAAATGTATAGGTCTGCTAGGTTTCCCTAGGTGCCGGCAGAGCTAGGGTGCAAAAACTACAGGTAGTCTCTTTCCCCAAAAAGGGCACGATTTCACTGCGAAATTGAGGTGCGACCACATTGCGTTTTGCGGTTTCCTGTCGCAGGCACTAGGCAGACCCAGGCAAGTGAGGTAGCATTTTTTTCGGGAGACCCGGGGGAACGCTGGGTGGGTGGTAATTTGATGATCCATGCAGATTCCAGAACTTTCCACCACAGAAATGTGAGGAAAATGCATTTTTTTTGTCAATTTCTTAGCTTTGCAAGGGATTCTGGGTAACAGAACCTGGTGGTAGGCAGTCGAGGCACCCCATCCTAAATTCACCTGGGTGTCTAGTTTTCAAAAATGTAGAGGTTTGCTAGGTTTCCCTAGTTGCCGGCAGAGCTAGGGTTCAAAAACAAAAGGTAGTCTCTTTGTCCAAAAAGGGCACGATTTCACTGCGAAATTGAGGTGCGACCACGTTGCGTTTTGCGCTGTTTCCTATCGCAGGCACTAGGCAGACCCAGGCAGTGAGGTAGCATTTTTTTCAGGAGACCCGGGGGAACGCTGGGTGGGTGGAAATTTGTTGATCCACGCAGATTCCAGAACTTTCCACCACAGAAATGTGAGGAAAATGTGTTTCTTTTGTCAATTTCTTAGCTTTGAAAGGGATTCTGGGTAACAGAACCTGGTGGTAGGCAGTCGAGTCACCCCATCCTAAATTCCCCTGGGTGTCTAGTTTTCAGAAATGTATAGGTTTGCTAGGTTTCCCTAGGTGCCGGCAGAGCTAGGGTGCAAAAACTACAGGTAGTCTCTTTCCCCAAAAAGGGCACGATTTCACTGCGAAATTGAGGTGCGACCACGTTGCGTTTTGCGGTTTCCTGTCGCAGGCACTAGGCAGACCCAGGCAGTGAGGTAGCATTTTTTTCAGGAGACCCGGGGGAACGCTGGGTGGGTGGAAATTTGTTGATCCACCCAGATTCCAGAACTTTCCACCACAGAAATGTGAGGAAAATGTGTTTCTTTTGTCAATTTCTTAGCTTTGAAAGGGATTCTGGGTAACAGAACCTGGTGGTAGGCAGTCGAGTCACCCCATCCTATATTGCCCTGGGTGTCTAGTTTTCAAAAATGTATAGGTTTGCTAGGTTTTCTTAGGTGCGGCAGAGCTAGGGTTCAAAAACAAAAGGTAGTCTCTTTGTCCAAAAAGGGCACGATTTCACTGCGAAATTGAGGTGCGACCACGTTGCGTTTTGCGCTGTTTCCTGTCGCAGGCCCTAGGCAGACCCAGGCAAGTGAGGTAGCACTTTTTATCGGGAGACACGGGGGTACGCTGGGTGGGTGGAAATTTGTTGATCCACACAGATTCCAGAACTTTCCACCACAGAAATGTGAGGAAAATGCTTTTTTTTGTCAATTTCTTAGATTTTCAAGGGATTCTGGGTAACAAAACCTGGTGGTAGGCAGTCGAGTCACCCCATCCTGAATTCCCCTGGGTGTCTAGTTTTCAAAAATGTATAGGTTTGCTAGGCTTCCCTAGGTGCCGGCAGAGCTAGGGTTCAAAAACAAAAGGTAGTCTCTTTGTCCAAAAAGGGCACGATTTCACTGCAAAATTGAGGTGCGACCACGTTGCGTTTTGCGCTGTTTCCTGTCGCGGGCACTAGGCAGACCCAGGCAAGGGAGGTACCATTTTTTTCAGGAGAGCCGGGGGAACGCTGGGTGGGTGGAAATATGTTGATCCACGCAGATTCCAGAACTTTCCACCACAGAAATGTGAGGAAAATGCGTTTTTTTTGTCAATTTCTTAGCTTTGCAAGGGATTCTGGGTAACAGAACCTGGTGGTAGGCAGTCGAGGCACCCCATCCTGAATTCCCCTGGGTGTCTAGTTTTTAAAAATGTATATGTTTGCTAGGTTTCCCTAGTTGCCGGCAGAGCTAGGGTTCAAAAACAAAAGGTAGTCTCTTTGCCCAAAAAGGGCACGTTTTCACTGCGAAATTGAGATGCGACCACGTTGCGTTTTGCGCTGTTTCCTGTCGCAGGCACTAGGCAGACCCAGGCAGTGAGGTAGCATTTTTTTCGGGAGACCCGGGGGAACGCTGGGTGGGTGGAAATTTGTTGATCCACGCAGATTCCAGAACTTTCCACCACAGAAATGTGAGGAAAATGTGTTTCTTTTGTCAATTTCTTAGCTTTGAAAGGGATTCTGGGTAACAGAACCTGGTGGTAGGCAGTCGGGTCACCCCATCCTAAATTCCCCTGGATGTCTAGTTTTCAAAAATTTATAGGTTTGCTAGGTTTCCCTAGGTGCCGACAGAGCTAGGGTGCAAAAACTACAGGTAGTCTCTTTGCCCAAAAAGGGCACGATTTCACTGCGAAATTGAGGTGCGACCACGTTGCGTTTTGCGCTGTTTCCTGTTGCAGGCACTAGGCAGACCCAGGCAAGTGAGGTAGCATTTTTTTTGGGAGACCCGGGGAAACGCTGGGTGGGTGGTAATTTGATGATCAATGAAGATTCCAGAACTTTCCACCACAGAAATGTGAGGAAAATGCATTTTTTGGTCAATTTCTTAGCTTTGCAAGGGATTCTGGGTAACAGAACCTGGTGGTAGGCAGTCGAGTCACCCCATCCTGAAATCCCCTGGGTGTCTAGTTTTTAAAAATGTATAGGTTTGCTAGGTTTCCCTAGGTGTCGGCAGAGCTAGGGTTCAAAAACAAAAGGTAGTCTCTTTGTCCAAAAAGGGCACGATTTCACTGCGAAATTGAGGTGCGACCACGTTGCGTTTTGCGCTGTTTCCTGTCGCGGGCACTAGGCAGACCCAGGCGAGGGAGGTACCATTTTTTTCAGGAGACCCGGGGGAACGCTGGGTGGGTGGAAATATGTTGATCCACGCAGATTCCAGAACTTTCCACCACAGAAATGTGAGGAAAATGCGTTTTTTTTGTCAATTTCTTAGGTTTGCAAGGGATTCTGGGTAACAGAACCTGGTGGTAGGCAGTCGAGGCACCCCATCCTGAATTCCCCTGGGTGTCTAGTTTATAAAAAAGTATAGGTTTGCTAGGTTTCCCTAGGTGCCGGCAGAGCTAGGGTGCAAAAACTACAGGTAGGCACTTTGCCATAAAAGGGTCAATTTTTAACTGCAACATTGAGGTGCGACCACGTTGCGTTTTGCGCTGTTTCCTGTCGCAGACACTAAGCCGACCCAGGCAAGTGAGGTACCATTTTTTTTGGGAGACCCAGGGGAACGCTGGGTGGGTGGAAAAGTGTTGATCCACGCAGATTCCAGAACTTTCCACCACAGAAATGTGAGGAAAATGCGTTTTTTTTTTCAATTTCTTAGCTTTGAAAGGTATTCTGGGTAACAGAACGTGGTGGTAGGCAGTCGAGTCACCCCATCCTAAATTCCCCAGGGTGTCTAGTTTTAAAAAATGTATAGGTTTGCTAGGTTTCCCTAGGTGCCGGCAGAGCTAGGGTGCAAAAACTACAGGTAGGCACTTTGCCATAAAAGGGTCAATTTTTAACTGCAACACTGAGATGCGACCACGTTGCGTTTTTTGCTGTTTCCTGTCGCAGGCTCTAGGCAGACCCAGGCAAGTGAGGTACCATTTTTTTCAGGAGACCCGGGGGAACGCTGGGTCGGTGGAAATGTGTTGATCCACGCAGATTCCGGAACTTTCCACCACAGAAATGTGAGGAAAATGCGTTTTTTTGTCAATTTCTTAGGTTTGCAAGGGATTCTGGGTAACAGAACCTGGAGGTAGGCAGTTGAGGCACCCCATCCTGAATTCCCCTGGGTGTCTAGTTTTCAAAAATTTATAGGTTTGCTAGGTTTCCCTAGTTGCCGGCAGAGCTAGGGTTCAAAAACAAAAGGTAGTCTCTTTGTCCAAAAAGGGCACGATTTCACTGCGAAATTGATGTGCTTCCACATTGCGTTTTGCGCTGTTTCCTGTCGCAGGCACTAGGCAGACCCAGGCAGTGAGGTAGCATTTTTTTCGGGAGACCCGGGGAACGCTGGGTGGGTGGAAATTTGATGATCCATGCAGATTCCAGAACTTTCCACCACAGAAATGTGAGGAAAATGCGTTTTTTTTGTCAATTTCTTAGCTTTGCAAGGGATTCTGGGTAACAGAACCTGGTGGTAGGCAGTCGAGGCACCCCATCCTAAATTCACCTGGGTGTCTAGTTTTCAAAAATGTAGAGGTTTGCTAGGTTTCCCTAGTTGCCGGCAGAGCTAGGGTTCAAAAACAAAAGGTAGTCTCTTTGTCCAAAAAGGGCACGATTTCACTGTGAAATTGAGGTGCGACCACGTTGCGTTTTGCGCTGTTTCCTATCGCAGGCACTAGGCAGACCCAGGCAGTGAGGTAGCATTTTTTTCAGGAGACCCGGGGGAACGCTGGGTGGGTGGAAATTTGTTGATCCACGCAGATTCCAGAACTTTCCACCACAGAAATGTGAGGAAAATGTGTTTCTTTTGTCAATTTCTTAGCTTTGAAAGGGATTCTGGGTAACAGAACCTGGTGGTAGGCAGTCGAGTCACCCCATCCTAAATTCCCCTGGGTGTCTAGTTTTCAGAAATGTATAGGTTTGCTAGGTTTCCCTAGGTGCCGGCAGAGCTAGGGTGCAAAAACTACAGGTAGTCTCTTTCCCCAAAAAGGGCACGATTTCACTGCGAAATTGAGGTGCGACCACATTGCGTTTTGCGGTTTCCTGTCGCAGGCACTAGGCAGACCCAGGCAAGTGAGGTAGCATTTTTTTCGGGAGACCCGGGGGAACGCTGGGTGGGTGGAAATGTGTTGATCCACGCAGATTCCAGAACTTTCCACCACAGAAATGTGAGGAAAATGTGTTTTTTTGTCAGTTTTTTAGCTTTGCAAGGGATTCTGGGTGACAAAAAATGGTGGTAGGCAGTCAAGTCACCCTATACTGAATTCCCCTGGGTGTCAAGTTGTCAAAAATGTATAGGTCTGCTAGGTTTCCCTAGGTGCCGGCAGAGCTAGGGTGCAAAAACTACAGGTAGTCTCTTTCCCCAAAAAGGGCACGATTTCACTGCGAAATTGAGGTGCGACCACATTGCGTTTTGCGGTTTCCTGTCGCAGGCACTAGGCAGACCCAGGCAAGTGAGGTAGCATTTTTTTCGGGAGACCCGGGGGAACGCTGGGTGGGTGGTAATTTGATGATCCATGCAGATTCCAGAACTTTCCACCACAGAAATGTGAGGAAAATGCATTTTTTTTGTCAATTTCTTAGCTTTGCAAGGGATTCTGGGTAACAGAACCTGGTGGTAGGCAGTCGAGGCACCCCATCCTAAATTCACCTGGGTGTCTAGTTTTCAAAAATGTAGAGGTTTGCTAGGTTTCCCTAGTTGCCGGCAGAGCTAGGGTTCAAAAACAAAAGGTAGTCTCTTTGTCCAAAAAGGGCACGATTTCACTGCGAAATTGAGGTGCGACCACGTTGCGTTTTGCGCTGTTTCCTATCGCAGGCACTAGGCAGACCCAGGCAGTGAGGTAGCATTTTTTTCAGGAGACCCGGGGGAACGCTGGGTGGGTGGAAATTTGTTGATCCACGCAGATTCCAGAACTTTCCACCACAGAAATGTGAGGAAAATGTGTTTCTTTTGTCAATTTCTTAGCTTTGAAAGGGATTCTGGGTAACAGAACCTGGTGGTAGGCAGTCGAGTCACCCCATCCTAAATTCCCCTGGGTGTCTAGTTTTCAGAAATGTATAGGTTTGCTAGGTTTCCCTAGGTGCCGGCAGAGCTAGGGTGCAAAAACTACAGGTAGTCTCTTTCCCCAAAAAGGGCACGATTTCACTGCGAAATTGAGGTGCGACCACGTTGCGTTTTGCGGTTTCCTGTCGCAGGCACTAGGCAGACCCAGGCAAGTGAGGTAGCATTTTTTTCGGGAGACCCGGGGGAACGCTGGGTGGGTGGAAATGTGTTGATCCACGCAGATTCCAGAACTTTCCACCACAGAAATGTGAGGAAAATGTGTTTTTTTGTCAATTTTTTAGCTTTGCAAGGGATTCTGGGTGACAAAAAATGGTGGTAGGCAGTCAAGTCACCCCATACTGAATTCCCCTGGGTGTCTAGTTTTCAAAAATGTATAGGTCTGCTAGGTTTCCCAAGGTGCCGGCAGAGCTAGGGTTCAAAAACAAAAGGTGGTCTCTCTGTCCAAAAAGGGCACGATTTCACTGCAAAATAGATGTGCGACCACGTTGCGTTTTGCGCTGTATCCTGTCGCAGGCACTAGGCAGACCCAGGCAAGTGAGGTAGCATTTTTATCAGGAGACACGGGGGAACGCTGGGTGGGTGGAAATTTGTTGATCCACACAGATTCCAGAACTTTCCACCACAGAAATGTGAGGAAAATGCGTTTTATTTGTCAATTTCTTAGATTTTCAAGGGATTCTGGGTAACAAAACCTGGTGGTAGGCAGTCGAGTCACCCCATCCTGAATTCCCCTGGGTGTCTAGTTTTAAAAAATGTATAGGTTTGCTAGGTTTCCCTAGGCGCCCGCAGAGCTAGGGTTCAAAAACAAAAGGTAGTCTCTTTGTCCAAAAAGGGCACGATTTCACTGCGAAATTGAGGTGCGACCACGTTGCGTTTTGCGCTGTTTCCTGTCGCAGACCCTAGGCAGACCCAGGCAAGTGAGGTAGCACTTTTTATCGGGAGACACGGGGGTACGCTGGGTGGGTGGAAATTTGTTGATCCACACAGATTCCAGAACTTTCCACCACAGAAATGTGAGGAAAATGCTTTTTTTTGTCAATTTCTTAGATTTTCAAGGGATTCTGGGTAACAAAACCTGGTGGTAGGCAGTCGAGTCACCCCATCCTGAATTCCCCTGGGTGTCTAGTTTTCAAAAATGTATAGGTTTGCTAGGCTTCCCTAGGTGCCGGCAGAGCTAGGGTTCAAAAACAAAAGGTAGTCTCTTTGTCCAAAAAGGGCACGATTTCACTGCAAAATTGAGGTGCGACCACGTTGCGTTTTGCGCTGTTTCCTGTCGCGGGCACTAGGCAGACCCAGGCAAGGGAGGTACCATTTTTTTCAGGAGAGCCGGGGGAACGCTGGGTGGGTGGAAATATGTTGATCCACGCAGATTCCAGAACTTTCCACCACAGAAATGTGAGGAAAATGCGTTCTTTTTGTCAATTTCTTAGCTTTGAAAGGGATTCTGGGTAACAGAACCTGGTGGTTGGCAGTCGGGTCACCCCATCCTAAATTCCCCTGGATGTCTAGTTTTCAAAAATTTATAGGTTTGCTAGGTTTCCCTAGGTGCCGACAGAGCTAGGGTGCAAAAACTACAGGTAGTCTCTTTGCCCAAAAAGGGCACGATTTCACTGCGAAATTGAGGTGCGACCACGTTGCGTTTTGCGCTGTTTCCTGTTGCAGGCACTAGGCAGACCCAGGCAAGTGAGGTAGCATTTTTTTCGGGAGACCCGGGGAAACGCTGGGTGGGTGGTAATTTGATGATCCATGAAGATTCCAGAACTTTCCACCACAGAAATGTGAGGAAAATGCATTTTTTGGTCAATTTCTTAGCTTTGCAAGGGATTCTGGGTAACGGAACCTGGTGGTAGGCAGTCGAGTCACCCCATCCTGAAATCCCCTGCGTGTCTAGTTTTTAAAAATGTATAGGTTTGCTAGGTTTCCCTAGGTGTCGGCAGAGCTAGGGTTCAAAAACAAAAGGTAGTCTCTTTGTCCAAAAAGGGCACGATTTCACTGCGAAATTGAGGTGCGACCATGTTGCGTTTTGCGCTGTTTCCTGTCGCGGGCACTAGGCAGACCCAGGCAAGGGAGGTACCATTTTTTTCAGGAGACCCGGGGGAACGCTGGGTGGTTGGAAATATGTTGATCCACGCAGATTCCAGAACTTTCCACCACAGAAATGTGAGGAAAATGCGTTTTTTTTGTCAATTTCTTAGGTTTGCAAGGGATTCTGGGTAACAGAACCTGGAGGTAGGCAGTCGAGGCACCCCATCCTGAATTCCCCTGGGTGTCTAGTTTATAAAAATGTATAGGTTTGCTAGGTTTCCCTAGGTGCCGGCAGAGCTAGGGTGCAAAAACTACAGGTAGGCACTTTGCCATAAAAGGGTCAATTTTTAACTGCAACATTGAGGTGCGACCACGTTGCGTTTTGCGCTGTTTCCTGTCGCAGGCACTAAGCCGACCCAGGCAAGTGAGGTACCATTTTTTTGGGGAGACCCAGGGGAACGCTGGGTGGGTGGAAAAGTGTTGATCCACGCAGATTCCAGAACTTTCCACCACAGAAATGTGAGGAAAATGCGTTTTTTTTTTCAATTTCTTAGCTTTGAAAGGTATTCTGGGTAACAGAACGTGGTGGTAGGCAGTCGAGTCACCCCATCCTAAATTCCCCAGGGTGTCTAGTTTTAAAAAATGTATAGGTTTGCTAGGTTTCCCTAGGTGCCGGCAGAGCTAGGGTGCAAAAACTACAGGTAGGCACTTTGCCATAAAAGGGTCCATTTTTAACTGCAACACTGAGGTGCGACCACGTTGCGTTTTTTGCTGTTTCCTGTCGCAGGCTCTAGGCAGACCCAGGCAAGTGAGGTACCATTTTTTTCAGGAGACCCGGGGGAACGCTGGGTCGGTGGAAATGTGTTGATCCACGCAGATTCCGGAACTTTCCACCACAGAAATGTGAGGAAAATGCGTTTTTTTGTCAATTTCTTAGGTTTGCAAGGGATTCTGGGTAACAGAACCTGGAGGTAGGCAGTCGAGGCACCCCATCCTGAATTCCCCTGGGTGTCTAGTTTTCAAAAATTTATAGGTTTGCTAGGTTTCCCTAGTTGCCGGCAGAGCTAGGGTTCAAAAACAAAAGGTAGTCTCTTTGTCCAAAAAGGGCACGATTTCACTGCGAAATTGATGTGCTTCCACGTTGCGTTTTGCGCTGTTTCCTGTCGCAGGCACTAGGCAGACCCAGGCAGTGAGGTAGCATTTTTTTCGGGAGACCCGGGGAACGCTGGGTGGGTGGAAATTTGATGATCCATGCAGATTCCAGAACTTTCCACCACAGAAATGTGAGGAAAATGCGTTTTTTTTGTCAATTTCTTAGCTTTGCAAGGGATTCTGGGTAACAGAACCTGGTGGTAGGCAGTCGAGGCACCCCATCCTAAATTCACCTGGGTGTCTAGTTTTCAAAAATGTAGAGGTTTGCTAGGTTTCCCTAGTTGCCGGCAGAGCTAGGGTTCAAAAACAAAAGGTAGTCTCTTTGTCCAAAAAGGGCACGATTTCACTGCGAAATTGAGGTGCGACCACGTTGCGTTTTGCGCTGTTTCCTATCGCAGGCACTAGGCAGACCCAGGCAGTGAGGTAGCATTTTTTTCAGGAGACCCGGGGGAACGCTGGGTGGGTGGAAATTTGTTGATCCACGCAGATTCCAGAACTTTCCACCACAGAAATGTGAGGAAAATGTGTTTCTTTTGTCAATTTCTTAGCTTTGAAAGGGATTCTGGGTAACAGAACCTGGTGGTAGGCAGTCGAGTCACCCCATCCTCAATTCCCCTGGGTGTCTAGTTTTCAGAAATGTATAGGTTTGCTAGGTTTCCCTAGGTGCCGGCAGAGCTAGGGTGCAAAAACTACAGGTAGTCTCTTTCCCCAAAAAGGGCACGATTTCACTGCGAAATTGAGGTGCGACCACGTTGCGTTTTGCGGTTTCCTTTTGCAGGCACTAGGCAGACCCAGGCAAGTGAGGTAGCATTTTTTTCGGGAGACCCGGGGGAACGCTGGGTGGATGGTAATTTGATGATCCATGCAGATTCCAGAACTTTCCACCACAGAAATGTGAGGAAATGCATTTTTTTTGTCAATTTCTTAGCTTTGCAAGGGATTCTGGGTAACAGAACCTGGTGGTAGGCAGTCGAGTCACCCCATCCTGAAATCCCCTGGGTGTCTAGTTTTTAAAAATGTATAGGTTTGCTATGTTTTCCTAGGTGTCGGCAGAGCTAGGGTTCAAAAACAAAAGGTAGTCTCTTCGCCCAAAAAGGGCACGATTTCACTGCGAAATTGAGGTGCGACCACGTTGCGTTTTGCGCTGTTTCCTGTCGCAGGCACTAGGCAGACCCAGACAAGTGAGGTAGCATTTTTTTCGGGAGACCCAGGGGAACGCTGGGTGAGTGGAAATTTGTTGATCCACGCAGATTCCAGACCTTTCCGCCACAGAAATGTGAGGAAAATGCGTTTCTTTTGTCAATTTCTTAGCTTTGAAAGGGATTCTGGGTAACAGAACCTGGTGGTAGGCAGTCGAGTTACCCCATCCTAAATTCCCCTGGGTGTCTAGTTTTCAAAAATGTATAGGTTTGCTAGGTTTCCCTAGGTGCCGGCAGAGCTAGGGTGCAAAAACTACAGGTAGTCTCTTTCCCCAAAAAGGGCACAATTTCACTGCGAAATTGAGGTGCGACCACGTTGCGTTTTGCGCTGTTTCCTGTCGCAGGCACTAGGCAGACCCTGGCAAGTGAGGTAGCATTTTTTTCGGGAGACCCGGGGAAACACTGGGTGGGTGGTAATTTGATGATCCATGAAGATTCCAGAACTTTCCACCACAGAAATGTGAGGAAAATGCATTTTTTTGGTCAATTTCTTAGCTTTGCAGGGGATTCTGGGTAACAGAACCTGGTGGTAGGCAGTCGAGTCACCCAATCCTGAAATCCCCTGGGTGTCTAGTTTTTAAAAATGTATAGGTTTGCTAGGTTTCCCTAGGTGTCGGCAGAGCTAGGGTTCAAAAACAAAAGGTAGTCTCTTTGTCCAAAAAGGGCACGATTTCACTGCGAAATTGAGGTGCGACCACGTTGCGTTTTGCGCTGTTTCCTGTCGCGGGCACTAGGCAGACCCAGGCAATGGAGGTACCATTTTTTTCAGGAGACCCGGGGGAACGCTGGGTGGGTGGAAATATGTTGATCCACGCAGATTCCAGAACTTTCCACCACAGAAATGTGAGGAAAATGCGTTTTTTTTGTCAATTTCTTAGGTTTGCAAGGGATTCTGGGTAACAGAACCTGGTGGTAGGCAGTCGAGGCACCCCATCCTGAATTCCCCTGGGTGTCTAGTTTATAAAAATGTATAGGTTTGCTAGGTTTCCCTAGGTGCCGGCAGAGCTAGGGTGCAAAAACTACAGGTAGGCACTTTGCCATAAAAGGGTCAATTTTTAACTGCAACATTGAGGTGCGACCACGTTGCGTTTTGCGCTGTTTCCTGTCGCAGGCACTAAGCCGACCCAGGCAAGTGAGGTACCATTTTTTTTGGGAGACCCAGGGGAACGCTGGGTGGGTGGAAAAGTGTTGATCCACGCAGATTCCAGAACTTTCCACCACAGAAATGTGAGGAAAATGCGTTTTTTTTTTCAATTTCTTAGCTTTGAAAGGTATTCTGGGTAACAGAACCTGGTGGTAGGCAGTCGAGTCACCCCATCCTAAATTCCACTGGGTGTCTAGTTTTCAAAAATGTATAGGTTTGCTAGGTTTCCTTAGGTGCGGCAGAGCTAGGGTGCAAAAACTACAGGTAGTCTCTTTCCCCAAAAAGGGCACGATTTCACTGCGAAATTGAGGTGCGACCACGTTGCGTTTTGCGCTGTTTCCTGTCGCAGGCACTAGGCAGACCCAGGCAAGTGAGGTAGCATTCTTTTCGGGAGACCCGGGGGAACGCTGGGTGGGTGGTAATTTGATGATCCATGCATATTCCAGAACTTTCCACCACAGAAATGTGAGGAAAATGCATTTTTTTTGTCAATTTCTTAGCTTTGCAAGGGATTCTGGGTAACAGAACCTGGTGGTAGGCAGTCGAGTCACCCCATCCTGAAATCCCCTGGGTGTCTAGTTTTTAAAAATGTATGGGTTTGCTATGTTTTCCTAGGTGTCGGCAGAGCTAGGGTTCAAAAACAAAAGGTAGTCTCTTTGCCCAAAAAGGGCACAATTTCACTGCAAAATTGAGGTGCGACTACGTTGCGTTTTGCGCTGTTTCCTGTCGCAGGCACTAAGCCGACCCAGGCAAGTTAGGTACCATTTTTTTCAGGAGACGCGGGGGAACGCTGGGTGGGTGGAAATGTGTTGATCCACGCAGATTCCAGAACTTTCCACCACAGAAATGTGAGGAAAATGTGTTTTTTTGTCAATTTTTTAGCTTTGCAAGGGATTCTGGGTGACAAAAAATGGTGGTAGGCAGTCAAGTCACCCCATACTGAATTCCCCTGGGTGTCTAGTTTTCAAAAATGTATAGGTCTGCTAGGTTTCCCAAGGTGCCGGCAGAGCTAGGGTTCAAAAACAAAAGGTAGTCTCTCTGTCCAAAAAGGGCACGATTTCACTGCAAAATAGATGTGCGACCACGTTGCGTTTTGCGCTGTATCCTGTCGCAGGCACTAGGCAGACCCAGGCAAGTGAGGTAGCATTTTTATCAGGAGACACGGGGGAACGCTGGGTGGGTGGAAATTTGTTGATCCACACAGATTCCAGAACTTTCCACCACAGAAATGTGAGGAAAATGCGTTTAATTTGTCAATTTCTTAGATTTTCAAGGGATTCTGGGTAACAAAACCTGGTGGTAGGCAGTCGAGTCACCCCATCCTGAATTCCCCTGGGTGTCTAGTTTTAAAAAATGTATAGGTTTGCTAGGTTTCCCTAGGCGCCGGCAGAGCTAGGGTTCAAAAACAAAAGGTAGTCTCTTTGTCCAAAAAGGGCACGATTTCACTGCGAAATTGAGGTGCGACCACGTTGCGTTTTGCGCTGTTTCCTGTCGCAGGCCCTAGGCAGACCCAGGCAAGTGAGGTAGCACTTTTTATCGGGAGACACGGGGGTACGCTGGGTGGGTGGAAATTTGTTGATCCACACAGATTCCAGAACTTTCCACCACAGAAATGTGAGGAAAATGCTTTTTTTTGTCAATTTCTTAGATTTTCAAGGGATTCTGGGTAACAAAACCTGGTGGTAGGCAGTCGAGTCACCCCATCCTGAATTCCCCTGGGTGTCTAGTTTTCAAAAATGTATAGGTTTGCTAGGCTTCCCTAGGTGCCGGCAGAGCTAGGGTTAAAAAACAAAAGGTAGTCTCTTTGTCCAAAAAGGGCACGATTTCACTGCAAAATTGAGGTGCGACCACGTTGCTTTTTGCGCTGTTTCCTGTCGCGGGCACTAGGCAGACCCAGGCAAGGGAGGTACCATTTTTTTCAGGAGAGCCGGGGGAACGCTGGGTGGGTGGAAATATGTTGATCCACGCAGATTCCAGAACTTTCCACCACAGAAATGTGAGGAAAATGCGTTTTTTTTGTCAATTTCTTAGCTTTGCAAGGGATTCTGGGTAACAGAACCTGGTGGTAGGCAGTCGAGGCACCCCATCCTGAATTCCCCTGGGTGTCTAGTTTTTAAAAATGTATATGTTTGCTAGGTTTCCCTAGTTGCCGGCAGAGCTAGGGTTCAAAAACAAAAGATAGTCTCTTTGCCCAAAAAGGGCACGTTTTCACTGCGAAATTGAGGTGCGACCACGTTGCGTTTTGCGCTGTTTCCTGTCGCAGGCACTAGGCAGACCCAGGCAGTGAGGTAGCATTTTTTTCGGGAGACCCGGGGGAACGCTGGGTGGGTGGAAATTTGATGATCCATGCAGATTCCAGAACTTTCCACAACAGAAATGTGAGGAAAATGCGTTTTTTTTGTCAATTTCTTAGCTTTGAAAGGGATTCTGGGTAACAGAACCTGGTGGTAGGCAGTCGAGTCACCCCATCCTGATTTCCCCGGGGTGTCTAGTTTTAAAAAATGTATAGGTTTGCTAGATTTCCCTACGTGCCGGCAGAGCTAGGGTTCAAAAACAAAAGGTAGTCTCTTTGCCCAAAAAGGGCACGATTTCACTGCGAAATTGAGGTGCGACCATGTTGCGTTTTGAGCTGTTTCCTGTCGCAGGCACTAGGCAGACCCAGACAAGTGAGGTACCATTTTTTTCGGGAGACCCGGGGGAACGCTGTGTGGGTGGAAATTTGTTGATCCACGCAGATTCCAGAACTTTCCACCACAGAAATGTGAGGAAAATGTGTTTCTTTTGTCAATTTCTTAGCTTTGCAAGGGATTCTGGGTAACAGAACCTGGTGGTAGGCAGTCGAGTCACCCCATCCTGAAATCCCCTGGGTGTCTAGTTTTTAAAAATGTATAGGTTTGCTAGGTTTCCCTAGGTGTCGGCAGAGCTAGGGTTCAAAAACAAAAGGTAGTCTCTTTGTCCAAAAAGGGCACGATTTCACTGCGAAATTGAGGTGCGACCACGTTGCGTTTTGCGCTGTTTCCTGTGGCGGGCACTAGGCAGACCCAGGCAAGGGAGGTACCATTTTTTTCAGGAGACCCGGGGGAACGCTGGGTGGGTGGAAATATGTTGATCCACGCAGATTCCAGAACTTTCCACCACAGAAATGTGAGGAAAATGCATTTTTTTTGTCAATTTCTTAGGTTTGCAAGGGATTCTGGGTAACAGAACCTGGTGGTAGGCAGTCGAGGCACCCCATCCTGAATTCCCCTGGGTGTCTAGTTTATAAAAATGTATAGGTTTGCTAGGTTTCCCTAGGTGCCGGCAGAGCTAGGGTGCAAAAACTACAGGTAGGCACTTTGCCATAAAAGGGTCAATTTTTAACTGCAACATTGAGGTGCGACCACGTTGCGTTTTGCGCTGTTTCCTGTCGCAGGCACTAATCCGACCCAGGTAAGTGAGGTACCATTTTTTTTGGGAGACCCAGGGGAACGCTGGGTGGGTGGAAAAGTGTTGATCCACGCAGATTCCAGAACTTTCCACCACAGAAATGTGAGGAAAATGCGTTTTTTTTTTCAATTTCTTAGCTTTGAAAGGTATTCTGGGTAACAGAACGTGGTGGTAGGCAGTCGAGTCACCCCATCCTAAATTCCCCAGGGTGTCTAGTTTTAAAAAATGTATAGGTTTGCTAGGTTTCCCTAGGTGCCGGCAGAGCTAGGGTGCAAAAACTACAGGTAGGCACTTTGCCATAAAAGGGTCAATTTTTAACTGCAACACTGAGGTGCGACCACGTTGCGTTTTTTGCTGTTTCCTGTCGCAGGCTCTAGGCAGACCCAGGCAAGTGAGGTACCATTTTTTTCAGGAGACCCGGGGGAACGCTGGGTCGGTGGAAATTTGTTGATCCACGCAGATTCCGGAACTTTCCACCACAGAAATGTGAGGAAAATGCGTTTTTTTGTCAATTTCTTAGGTTTGCAAGGGATTCTGGGTAACAGAACCTGGAGGTAGGCAGTCGAGGCACCCCATCCTGAATTCCCCTGGGTATCTAGTTTTCAAAAATTTATAGGTTTGCTAGGTTTCCCTAGTTGCCGGCAGAGCTAGGGTTCAAAAACAAAAGGTAGTCTCTTTGTCCAAAAAGGGCACGATTTCACTGCGAAATTGATGTGCTTCCACGTTGCGTTTTGCGCTGTTTCCTGTCGCAGGCACTAGGCAGACCCAGGCAGTGAGGTAGCATTTTTTTCGGGAGACCCGGGGAACGCTGGGTGGGTGGAAATTTGATGATCCATGCAGATTCCAGAACTTTCCACCACAGAAATGTGAGGAAAATGCTTTTTTTTTGTCAATTTCTTAGCTTTGCAAGGGATTCTGGGTAACAGAACCTGGTGGTAGGCAGTCGAGGCACCCCATCCTAAATTCACCTGGGTGTCTAGTTTTCAAAAATGTAGAGGTTTGCTAGGTTTCCCTAGTTGCCGGCAGAGCTAGGGTTCAAAAACAAAAGGTAGTCTCTTTGTCCAAAAAGGGCACGATTTCACTGCGAAATTGAGGTGCGACCACGTTGCGTTTTGCGCTGTTTCCTATCGCAGGCACTAGGCAGACCCAGGCAGTGAGGTAGCATTTTTTTCAGGAGACCCGGGGGAACGCTGGGTGGGTGGAAATTTGTTGATCCACGCAGATTCCAGAACTTTCCACCACAGAAATGTGAGGAAAATGTGTTTCTTTTGTCAATTTCTTAGCTTTGAAAGGGATTCTGGGTAACAGAACCTGGTGGTAGGCAGTCGAGTCACCCCATCCTAAATTCCCCTGGGTGTCTAGTTTTCAGAAATGTATAGGTTTGCTAGGTTTCCCTAGGTGCCGGCAGAGCTAGGGTGCAAAAACTACAGGTAGTCTCTTTCCCCAAAAAGGGCACGATTTCACTGCGAAATTGAGGTGCGACCACGTTGCGTTTTGCGGTTTCCTGTCGCAGGCACTAGGCAGACCCAGGCAAGTGAGGTAGCATTTTTTTCGGGAGACCCGGGGGAACGCTGGGTGGGTGGTAATTTGATGATCCATGCAGATTCCAGAACTTTCCACCACAGAAATGTGAGGAAAATGCATTTTTTTTGTCAATTTCTTAGCTTTGCAAGGGATTCTGGGTAACAGAACCTGGTGGTAGGCAGTCGAGTCACCCCATCCTGAAATCCCCTGGGTGTCTAGTTTTTAAAAATGTATAGGTTTGCTATGTTTTCCTAGGTGTCGGCAGAGCTAGGGTTCAAAAACAAAAGGTAGTCTCTTCGCCCAAAAAGGGCACGATTTCACTGCGAAATTGAGGTGCGACCACGTTGCGTTTTGCGCTGTTTCCTGTCGCAGGCACTAGGCAGACCCAGACAAGTGAGGTAGCATTTTTTTCGGGAGACCCAGGGGAACGCTGGGTGAGTGGAAATTTGTTGATCCACGCAGATTCCAGACCTTTCCGCCACAGAAATGTGAGGAAAATGCGTTTCTTTTGCCAATTTCTTAGCTTTGAAAGGGATTCTGGGTAACAGAACCTGGTGGTAGGCAGTCGAGTTACCCCATCCTAAATTCCCCTGGGTGTCTAGTTTTCAAAAATGTATAGGTTTGCTAGGTTTCCCTAGGTGCCGGCAGAGCTAGGGTGCAAAAACTACAGGTAGTCTCTTTCCCCAAAAAGGGCACAATTTCACTGCGAAATTGAGGTGCGACCACGTTGCGTTTTGCGCTGTTTCCTGTCGCAGGCACTAGGCAGACCCTGGCAAGTGAGGTACCATTTTTTTCAGGAGACCCGGGGGAACGCTGGGTCGGTGGAAATGTGTTGATCCACGCAGATTCCGGAACTTTCCACCACAGAAATGTGAGGAAAATGCGTTTTTTTGTCAATTTCTTAGGTTTGCAAGGGATTCTGGGTAACAGAACCTGGAGGTAGGCAGTCGAGGCACCCCATCCTGAATTCCCCTGGGTGTCTAGTTTTCAAAAATTTATAGGTTTGCTAGGTTTCCCTAGTTGCCGGCAGAGCTAGGGTTCAAAAACAAAAGGTAGTCTCTTTGTCCAAAAAGGGCACGATTTCACTGCGAAATTGATGTGCTTCCACGTTGCGTTTTGCGCTGTTTCCTGTCGCAGGCACTAGGCAGACCCAGGCAGTGAGGTAGCATTTTTTTCGGGAGACCCGGGGAACGCTGGGTGGGTGGAAATTTGATGATCCATGCAGATTCCAGAACTTTCCACCACAGAAATGTGAGGAAAATGCGTTTTTTTGTCAATTTCTTAGCTTTGCAAGGGATTCTGGGTAACAGAACCTGGTGGTAGGCAGTCGAGGCACCCCATCCTAAATTCACCTGGGTGTCTAGTTTTCAAAAATGTAGAGGTTTGCTAGGTTTCCCTAGTTGCTGGCAGAGCTAGGGTTAAAAAACAAAAGGTAGTCTCTTTGTCCAAAAAGGGCACGATTTCACTGCGAAATTGAGGTGCGACCACATTGCGTTTTGCGCTGTTTCCTATCGCAGGCACTAGGCAGACCCAGGCAGTGAGGTAGCATTTTTTTCAGGAGACCCGGGGGAACGCTGGGTGGGTGGAAATTTGTTGATCCACGCAGATTCCAGAACTTTCCACCACAGAAATGTGAGGAAAATGTGTTTCTTTTTTCAATTTCTTAGCTTTGAAAGGGATTCTGGGTAACAGAACCTGGTGGTAGGCAGTCGAGTCACCCCATCCTAAATTCCCCTGGGTGTCTAGTTTTCAGAAATGTATAGGTTTGCTAGGTTTCCCTAGGTGCCGGCAGAGCTAGGGTGCAAAAACTACAGGTAGTCTCTTTCCCCAAAAAGGGCACGATTTCACTGCGAAATTGAGGTGCGACCACGTTGCGTTTTGCGGTTTCCTGTCGCAGGCACTAGGCAGACCCAGGCAAGTGAGGTAGCATTTTTTTCGGGAGACCCGGGGGAATGCTGGGTGGGTGGTAATTTGATGATCCATGCAGATTCCAGAACTTTCCAACACAGAAATGTGAGGAAAATGCATTTTTTTTGTCAATTTCTTAGCTTTGCAAGGGATTCTGGGTAACAGAACCTGGTGGTAGGCAGTCGAGTCACCCCATCCTGAAATCCCCTGGGTGTCTAGTTTTTAAAAATGTATAGGTTTGCTATGTTTTCCTAGGTGTCGGCAGAGCTAGGGTTCAAAAACAAAAGGTAGTCTCTTCGCCCAAAAAGGGCACGATTTCACTGCGAAATTGAGGTGCGACCACGTTGCGTTTTGCGCTGTTTCCTGTCGCAGGCACTAGGCAGACCCAGACAAGTGAGGTAGCATTTTTTTCGGGAGACCCGGGGGAACGCTGGGTGAGTGGAAATTTGTTGATCCACGCAGATTCCAGACCTTTCCGCCACAGAAATGTGAGGAAAATGCGTTTCTTTTGTCAATTTCTTAGCTTTGAAAGGGATTCTGGGTAACAGAACCTAGTGGTAGGCAGTCGAGTTACCCCATCCTAAATTCCCCTGGGTGTCTAGTTTTCAAAAATGTATAGGTTTGCTAGGTTTCCCTAGGTGCCGGCAGAGCTAGGGTGCAAAAACTACAGGTAGTCTCTTTCCCCAAAAAGGGCACAATTTCACTGCGAAATTGAGGTGCGACCACGTTGCGTTTTGCGCTGTTTCCTGTCGCAGGCACTAGGCAGACCCTGGCAAGTGAGGTACCATTTTTTTCAGGAGACCCGGGGGAACGCTGGGTCGGTGGAAATGTGTTGATCCACGCAGATTCCGGAACTTTCCACCACAGAAATGTGAGGAAAATGCGTTTTTTTGTCAATTTCTTAGGTTTGCAAGGGATTCTGGGTAACAGAACCTGGAGGTAGGCAGTCGAGGCACCCCATCCTGAATTCCCCTGGGTGTCTAGTTTTCAAAAATTTATAGGTTTGCTAGGTTTCCCTAGTTGCCGGCAGAGCTAGGGTTCAAAAACAAAAGGTAGTCTCTTTGTCCAAAAAGGGCACGATTTCACTGCGAAATTGATGTGCTTCCACGTTGCGTTTTGCGCTGTTTCCTGTCGCAGGCACTAGGCAGACCCAGGCAGTGAGGTAGCATTTTTTTCGGGAGACCCGGGGAACGCTGGGTGGGTGGAAATTTGATGATCCATGCAGATTCCAGAACTTTCCACCACAGAAATGTGAGGAAAATGCGTTTTTTTTGTCAATTTCTTAGCTTTGCAAGGGATTCTGGGTAACAGAACCTGGTGGTAGGCAGTCGAGGCACCCCATCCTAAATTCACCTGGGTGTCTAGTTTTCAAAAATGTAGAGGTTTGCTAGGTTTCCCTAGTTGCCGGCAGAGCTAGGGTTCAAAAACAAAAGGTAGTCTCTTTGTCCAAAAAGGGCACGATTTCACTGCGAAATTGAGGTGCGACCACGTTGCGTTTTGCGCTGTTTCCTATCGCAGGCACTAGGCAGACCCAGGCAGTGAGGTAGCATTTTTTTCAGGAGACCCGGGGGAACGCTGGGTGGGTGGAAATTTGTTGATCCACGCAGATTCCAGAACTTTCCACCACAGAAATGTGAGGAAAATGTGTTTCTTTTGACAATTTCTTAGCTTTGAAAGGGATTCTGGGTAACAGAACCTGGTGGTAGGCAGTCGAGTCACCCCATCCTAAATTCCCCTGGGTGTCTAGTTTTCAGAAATGTATAGGTTTGCTAGGTTTCCCTAGGTGCCGGCAGAGCTAGGGTGCAAAAACTACAGGTAGTCTCTTTCCCCAAAAAGGGCACGATTTCACTGCGAAATTGAGGTGCGACCACATTGCGTTTTGCGGTTTCCTGTCGCAGGCACTAGGCAGACCCAGGCAAGTGAGGTAGCATTTTTTTCGGGAGACCCGGGGGAACGCTGGGTGGGTGGTAATTTGATGATCCATGCAGATTCCAGAACTTTCCAACACAGAAATGTGAGGAAAATGCATTTTTTTTGTCAATTTCTTAGCTTTGCAAGGGATTCTGGGTAACAGAACCTGGTGGTAGGCAGTCGAGTCACCCCATCCTGAAATCCCCTGGGTGTCTAGTTTTTAAAAATGTATAGGTTTGCTATGTTTTCCTAGGTGTCGGCAGAGCTAGGGTTCAAAAACAAAAGGTAGTCTCTTC
Source organism: Lissotriton helveticus (assembly GCF_964261635.1). Taxonomy (NCBI): domain Eukaryota; kingdom Metazoa; phylum Chordata; class Amphibia; order Caudata; family Salamandridae; genus Lissotriton; species Lissotriton helveticus. The sequence goes on from NC_136069.1 coordinate 1,216,467,184, forward strand.
GCCCAAAAAGGGCACGATTTCACTGCGAAATTGAGGTGCGACCACGTTGCGTTTTGCGCTGTTTCCTGTCGCAGGCACTAGGCAGACCCAGACAAGTGAGGTAGCATTTTTTTCGGGAGACCCAGGGGAACGCTGGGTGAGTGGAAATTTGTTGATCCACGCAGATTCCAGACCTTTCCGCCACAGAAATGTGAGGAAAATGCGTTTCTTTTGTCAATTTCTTAGCTTTGAAAGGGATTCTGGGTAACAGAACCTGGTGGTAGGCAGTCGAGTTACCCCATCCTAAATTCCCCTGGGTGTCTAGTTTTCAAAAATGTATAGGTTTGCTAGGTTTCCCTAGGTGCCGGCAGAGCTAGGGTGCAAAAACTACAGGTAGTCTCTTTCCCCAAAAAGGGCACAATTTCACTGCGAAATTGAGGTGCGACCACGTTGCGTTTTGCGCTGTTTCCTGTCGCAGGCACTAGGCAGACCCTGGCAAGTGAGGTAGCATTTTTTTCGGGAGACCCGGGGAAACGCTGGGTGGGTGGTAATTTGATGATCCATGAAGATTCCAGAACTTTCCACCACAGAAATGTGAGGAAAATGCATTTTTTTGGTCAATTTCTTAGCTTTGCAAGGGATTCTGGGTAACAGAACCTGGTGGTAGGCAGTCGAGTCACCCCATCCTGAAATCCCCTGGGTGTCTAGTTTTTAAAAATGTATAGGTTTACTAGGTTTCCCTAGGTGTCGGCAGAGCTAGGGTTCAAAAACAAAAGGTAGTCTCTTTGTCCAAAAAGGGCACGATTTCACTGCGAAATTGAGGTGCGACCACGTTGCGTTTTGCGCTGTTTCCTGTCGCGGGCACTAGGCAGACCCAGGCAAGGGAGGTACCATTTTTTTCAGGAGACCCGGGGGAACGCTGGGTGGGTGGAAATATGTTGATCCACGCAGATTCCAGAACTTTCCACCACAGAAATGTGAGGAAAATGCGTTTTTTTTGTCAATTTCTTAGGTTTGCAAGGGATTCTGGGTAACAGAACCTGGTGGTAGGCAGTCGAGGCACCCCATCCTGAATTTCCCTGGGTGTCTAGTTTATAAAAATGTATAGGTTTGCTAGGTTTCCCTAGGTGCCGGCAGAGCTAGGGTGCAAAAACTACAGGTAGGCACTTTGCCATAAAAGGGTCAATTTTTAACTGCAACATTGAGGTGTGACCACGTTGCGTTTTGCGCTGTTTCCTGTCGCAGGCACTAAGCCGACCCAGGCAAGTGAGGTACCATTTTTTTTGGGAGACCCAGGGGAACGCTGGGTGGGTGGAAAAGTGTTGATCCACGCAGATTCCAGAACTTTCCACCACAGAAATGTGAGGAAAATGCGTTTTTTTTTTCAATTTCTTAGCTTTGAAAGGTATTCTGGGTAACAGAACGTGGTGGTAGGCAGTCGAGTCACCCCATCCTAAATTCCCCAGGGTGTCTAGTTTTAAAAAATGTATAGGTTTGCTAGGTTTCCCTAGGTGCCGGCAGAGCTAGGGTGCAAAAACTACAGGTAGGCACTTTGCCATAAAAGGGTCAATTTTTAACTGCAACACTGAGGTGCGACCACGTTGCGTTTTTTGCTGTTTCCTGTCGCAGGCTCTAGGCAGACCCAGGCAAGTGAGGTACCATTTTTTTCAGGAGACCCGGGGGAACGCTGGGTTGGTGGAAATGTGTTGATCCACGCAGATTCCGGAACTTTCCACCACAGAAATGTGAGGAAAATGCGTTTTTTTGTCAATTTCTTAGGTTTGCAAGGGATTCTGGGTAACAGAACCTGGAGGTAGGCAGTCGAGGCACCCCATCCTGAATTCCCTTGGGTGTCTAGTTTTCAAAAATGTATAGGTTTGCTAGGTTTCCCTAGTTGCCGGCAGAGCTAGGGTTCAAAAACAAAAGGTAGTCTCTTTGTCCAAAAAGGGCACGATTTCACTGCGAAATTGATGTGCTTCCACGTTGCGTTTTGCGCTGTTTCCTGTCGCAGGCACTAGGCAGACCCAGGCAGTGAGGTAGCATTTTTTTCGGGAGACCCGGGGGAACGCTGGGTGGGTGGAAATTTGTTGATCCATGCAGATTCCAGAACTTTCCACCACAGAAATGTGAGGAAAATGCGTTTTTTTTGTCAATTTCTTAGCTTTGAAAGGGATTCTGGGTAACAGAACCTGGTGGTAGGCAGTCGAGTCACCCCATCCTAAATTCCCCTGGGTGTCTAGTTTTCAAAAATGTATAGGTTTGCTAGGTTTCCCTAGGTGCCGGCAGAGCTAGGGTGCAAAAACTACAGGTAGGCACTTTGCCATAAAAGGGTCAATTTTTAACTGCAAAATTGAGGTGTGACCACGTTGCATTTTGCGCCGTCTCCTGTCGCAGGCACAAGGCCGACCAACACAAGTGAGGTACCGTTTTTATCGGGAGACTTAGGGTAATAACCAATTGAGTTTTCATGCATTTCTCCCTTCCCAATGAAAGACATTGTGTAAAAAAAAAATCTTTTTAAAAAATGACCAATAATTCTCATGCTAGTATGAGTATTCCCAATTTTAAAAATGTGCAATTATATACTGTTTCTAAACTCTATAGTTTGTACCCAATTCAGAAATACATAGGTGTTTTTCATACCGATTTTTCCACGTATACATTTTCCAAGAATAAGTGCTCTATACCCAGTAAATAAAAAAATACCATTGCAAGTTGCTGCTCAGTTTTTGGATCTGGGTTCGTCGGGTTCTTGGTGAAACTACAAGTCCTATATATCCCCACAACCAGGAAGGTCTAACGGATGTAACGGTATATTGCTTTCCAAGAGCTGTCAAAATTACAAGAAGTTATAGGTGAAAACGTTGAGACAAAAGGCTGGTTTTTCAACAAATTTTCAATTATTCCAATATTTAATTGTTAGTTTCTATAAAGAAACCTTCATGGATTTAGAATTTTGACTACTTTTCGAAAATGTATAGCTTTCCAGGATCCATTATTGCTTTCAAACTCATTTCTACCATTAACTGGAAGGAGGTTAAAAGCTCTAAAAATAGCAAAAATAGACTATGTCTCAGAAAAATGCCAAAACTGTTTAAAAAATGTTGGTTCTCTTACAAAAGACTGTCATTCCCTAAAAGCTGAGAAAATGGAGATTTCAGCCCCACAAACCCTTTTTTGATAACATTTGCAGGGAAAAACCCAGAGGCTTTCATTTGCAGCCCGTTTTTCCCATTTTTCTGAAAAAAAAAGAAATTTCACTGTATTTTGCTTAATTTCTGGGACCCCTCCAAGGGAATCCACAAACCCTGGGCACCTTTAGAATCCCCATGATGTTGGAAGAAAAGGACGCAAATTTGGCGTGGATACCTTATGTGGTCAAAAAGTTACAGGGGCCTAAGCGTGCACTACCCCAAATCGCCAAAAAAAGGCTTAGCACAGGAGGGGAAAAGGCCTAGCAGCGAAGGGGTTAAACAGGGTTGTGTGTTGGCTCCCTTACTTTTTAACTTATTTTTAGCTGACCTTACCACCAAACTAAATGCCATTAACTCCCACCCTCCAAGGTTAGCTCAAACTCAGATATCAAGCTTATTATACGCGGATGACGTCATACTCTTAAGTTATACAAAGGTGGGGATGCAACGACTGATTGATGGCATCTCTAAGTATTCTGAGGTAAATGGTTTGCATGTAAACGAAGCCAAGACTAAGGAGATGGTAATAACAAAAAAAGTACAATTAAAACACGCACATAAATGGATCTTGCAAGGAAAAAAACTGGAGCGTGTAGCTGACTACAAGTACTTGGGAGTAACTTTCAACGATAACGGCAAATTCGAGATACAAAAACTCGATATTACAAGGAAAGCGAACTCCCTCGTCGGTGCACTTATAACAATCCAGAAAGTCATTGGAGACTTGTCTTATTATCCCTTATTAAAAACAATTGCAGCAAAATTATTGTAACTTTAACTTATGGCAGTGAAGTGCTCAACGGGAATGACGCAGAGATCGTCAACAACTCGGTCGCTAAAGCGTATAGAACTTTATTTTCCCTCCCAAAGACTGCCTCACAAGCCCAAGTGAGGTTGGAATTCGGGCTAAATAACCAAGGTTATGCAAGGAAAGGGCACACATTGAAAGTGTGGTACAGAATAAAAAACGATCAGGACAACAAAATGTCTTGCCTACTCTGGTTGGAAATAAAAAATAACAGGAACCTAACCGCCAGCTCCTATTTAAATCTAGTAATTGAGGAGTTTGCTATAACACCTATTTGGAACACCACAGTTGTCCAGGAGAGTTTCAAAAAAACAGTAAACAAACTTACGGATTATCTCTCCTTGATAAAGGACAAAGATATCTTTGTTAAAAGAAAGCATGCTTGGCCAATTGTGAATGGTTTCAAGAAGAAAAAGATTCAAACCTACCTGGAAACTTCATGGTCGAAAAAAAAAACCAAATTTTTATTAATGCTAGGTTTGGCTATTTTCCAGGCTTATGCCACTTGGCACCATGGAAAAGATCTGATGATAACTGCCTATGTAGACTATGTGAATTAGGACAAGAAGACATCCTGCACTTATTGTGTCTTTGTCCGGACCTTGAAGTTGAAAGAAAAAGTACACTTAAGAAATTGTTTATTGAACGTGGTGTAAGGACTTGTAGGCAGGCATTAATGGCAAGCTTAAATCCAGAGGACCTACCAATTAATTCATTGTTTGTTAAATTCCTTCAGATGGTTCAAAAAAAGTTGGAAGCCTGTGCTTGATTAAATAATGAGCTGTGTGAATATGAACCTCCCAAATCAACACAAAAATTATTTAAAACGATTGACTTTTTTATATCAGTCTGATGAAAATAATTTGAACATGGATGGTTTTAGTATTTTATATTTGTAAATGTTTTAGCTGTTTTTTGTAACATTTTAATTAATCGAACAAATAAAATTTGAATTTGAATTTGAATTTGAATGCAGGATGTTCGTCGTAGTCTGACGGTGGGTGACTACTGCCTAGGGCGACCCCGTATTGAACGGCCAGTCCCTGAGGTTGCGGAAAACTACAATCCCTGACCTCTGCAGGTGAGCTGCAACCACCACCATTACCTTGGTGAACACCAAGCAGCACTGGCAAGGCCACAGGGGAGCACAGTGAACTGAAAGTGCCCATGGCCCACCGTGAACCACACATAGCACATGTGGGCCAGCAGGACGGGGATGTAAGCGCTCTGCAAATACAATGGTACCATCCAGACTCCCGGATCTAGGGTAGCCAAAACTTGTGTGAGTATTTTGGCTTTCTTCTACTCAAGAAGAAGTTGAGAAGGCCCAGATCTAGGATAGGATAGGATAGGATGAAGTCCCCCTTCCTTCTTTGACACCAAAAAGTAGCCGGAAAAGCAACCACTACCTACTTCTGATGCAGTCACCCTCTCTAGAGCTCCCTTTGCTAGGAGAGCCTGCACTTCTTGACGGAGCAAGGAGATATGGTACTCCATGAGCCAATCATATCTGGGTGGGATGGTTGGAGGGGGTGGACTATCTGTAGTGCCCATAGGTCTGATGTTACTGAACGCCTGTGGGGGAGGTAATGGCGTGTCCTGCCTCCCACTGGGTGCCCGTCATTCTGAGGGCGGACTAAAGAGGCTTGGGGGAGGTATGGGAGGTTGGTTTACTGACCTGGTCGCTGGTCACCTATCCCACATGGTCAGTGGGACCCATGCCCTTGACTACAAAAAGGCCATGCTGGCTGGGTGGGTATGTGCGCAGCTAGAGAACCCTTCCATAGGCACAAAAGGGGTGGAAGGCAGAGTCTTCCACCCCTGGGCCTGGCCATAGAGCTGCTTTAATTGAAGCACTCCAGTGCTGATTCTGCCTTCTCTCCAAATAGGCAAGAGTCATCAAAGGGCATGTCCATGAGGGAAGTCAGGACATCCCCTGAAAAAGACCCAGATTTCCTCAACCAAGCATGCAAGACCACTTACAATGACATTGCTCTATCTAGTAAGTTGGTTGTGTCAAGTCCACATCTGATGGAGAACATTGCTGCATCCCTCTCGTCGGCACCTGCCTGAGAAAGTATGGCCCAGGCCTCCTTAAGATCCACATGCAGCACTTGCGTGACCGAATCCCATAGTGTATGGGAATAGCAGCCCAACAGACGCAGTGCCAGGCTGGTGGAAGAGAACATTCTCTTACCCAATGTGTCCAGCTTTTTGGTTCCCTATCCATTGGAGTGGAAGGGAGTATGGCAGGCCGATTGAAGGATAAGGAGACATGGATCACCAAGCTCTCTGGGGTGGAGGTGCTAGGTAAGGAAACTGGGATCCACAGGAGCAGGGCAATTGCGGCATACAATTGTCCTATTCACAGGAGCCCTGGTGCTGGGCTTAGTCCGAGCCCCAAGTAGGACGTCCTTATGGGCTTGATTATATGGGAGTAAAGGTGCTGAGAGGGTGACTCCCGGTTAAAGCACCTCTACCAAGACATTAGTCTTGACTGCCACTGAGAGCTGCTGAAGGTCCTGGGCGAATGTCCTGGGTCGGCGCTGGATGTGGCTTTGGATAACGCCCATCCGGCTCCAAATCGGGGTCGGGTATGGCGCTTGGACCCTTGACCCTTCTTGGAAGGTCGCTCCCCATGCCGCAACAGCGCTGCCTGTTGTGCCCGTCCTCCCAGCTTGCTGCTGCTGCGTGACGCGAGTTCGAGGCCCTCCTCCACCCGCAGGCTACCACCTGCGCCTCATCCCTGGTGGCCAGTGGTAGGCCGTAGGTTTTCTCACTGTATCTGTATTTGAATTGTTTGTGGCTGTATTTGTCATTTGTTTTCATTTCCATTTTTTTCCTCCTGTGATTTTCTGTGCCCTGTTTTGCCTTCTGTTTTCCTCTGCCGTTCCTCCCCTGTTTTTTCCCACCACTGCGTCCCCGCAGCCCCGACCCCTTACTCGCCCATTCGCTGCCCGCTCCCGCCTAGCAGCTGCTCCTCCCTCCCACCTCCCCTAATATGGTGGCCGCACCGAAGGCGCGCATAAGGCAAGCCTGTCTGCGTCTGTCAGCACCTGGACCGCGCCCACGCCAGAACCACTGGCTCCCGCGGACACCACGATGCCCGTCTCCAGTACAATGCCAGCACCCTCCACACACTCAACACTGGACGATCACACACCTGCTTCCTGGCCGCCCCATAGAGGACCCAAGGACCCTTCTCCTTCCGGAACTGCAGCTTCACCAGCATCCGATCTGCCAATCCACCCACCAGGACAGGACGCAACCACCTCCGATGCATACTCCTGAACACCTGCTCCGCACGCAAACACGCCGTCGAACTCTGGGACCTGCTCGACACATCCTCAATGGATGTCGCCTTCCTGACCGAGACCTGGATGAACGACTCCTCGGCACCCAACATCGCCATAGTCATCCCGGACGGCTACAAGATCACCCGCAGAGACCGCACCAACGGAATAGGAGGGGGAATCGCCATCATCCACAAGTCCACCCTCAAGGTCTCAACCAACTCTGACGACACCCTCAGCTCCGCCGAACACCTGCACTTCCAGATCTACACTGATCCCAACACCACCCTCAGAGGAACTCTGATCTACAGACCCCCCTGTCCCCGGTCTCTGTTCAGCGACTCCATCGCCGACTTCATCAGCACGCATGCCCTCGCCTCCATGGACTACATCCTCCTCGAAGACCTGAATTTCCACCTCAAGAACAACAACGACACCAACTCCACCACCCTGATCGACAAACTCGCCAATCTCGGACTCAGACAGCTCGTCACAAAACCCACCCACTCCGCCGGCCTCCGGACTCCACCGGACCCCACTGGACCGACCATCACTGTATCCACTTCAACTTCCGGAAACCCACCACACCCAACAGATCCCCTGCCACAGCTGGAGCAAAATCACCAAATACCAGCTAAACACCGCCCTTGCCCGAAGCCCAACCACAGACCCCACCGACCCCAACGCCGCTGCCAGCAACCTCAGGCATTGGATCGACGACTGCGCCAACACCCTCGCCCCGATCAAGAAACCCTCCAACAGACGCACCAATAAGAATGCTGGTTCTCCATGGACCTTCAGACCTCCAAACAAACCTGCCGAAAACTAGACAAGAAATGGCGCCACGAACAGACATCGGAAACCCACGCAGCCCACAAGAACGCCATGCGCTAACACCATCACCTCATCAGATCCGCCGAAAAGTCCTCCTTCACGGACCGCCTCAACAACAACAGCAAAGAGCTCTTCAACATCGTGAAGGAACTCTCCAACCCTAGCTCCAACACCAACGACATCCCACCATCACAAGACATGTGCAATTCCCTTGCCTCCTTCTTCCATCGCAAGATCGCAGACATCCACGACACCTTCAACAACCAGACCACCACGACAGCCAACAACACCTCAGCGACCCCATGCTCACCTGGACTAACATCGACGATGACGCCATCAAATTCATCAGACCCGTGCCCACACCACATCTTGAACAAGGCCAGCGCCACCATTGCACCCCATCTCCGTAAGGCCATCAACACCTCATTCAAGACAACAACCCCCTGGGAGCTGGAAACACGCCAAGATCAACGCCCTGCTCAAGAAACCCAAGGCAGACCCGAGGGACATCAAGAACTTCCGGCCCATCTCCCTGCTTCCATTCCCGGCGCAGGTCATTGAGAAAACCGTCAACAAACAGCTGACCCGCTACCTAGAAGAGAACAACATCCTGGACTTGTCCCAATCCGGGTTCCGCAGCAACTACAGCACCAAAACGGCCCTCATCGCCGCCACTGATGACATCAGGGCCCTGCTGGACAACGGCGAGGCAGTGGCCCTCATCCTCCTGGACCTATCAGCCGCCTTTGACACGGTCTGCCACCGCACCCTATGCACACGCCTCCACGACGCAGGAATCTGAGACAAAGCACTGGACTGGACCACCTCCTTCTTCTCAGGCAGGATCCAGAGCGTCCGCCTCCCCCCTTTCCGATCCGAAGCCTCCAAGATTATCTGCGGCATACCCCAAGGATCATCCCTCAGCCTGACACTGTTCAACATCTACATGGCCCCGCTCGCCCACGTTGCCAAACTACACGACCTCAACATCATCTCTTATGCTGACGACACACAGCTGATCCTCTCCCTCACCAAGGACCCACTCACCGCCAAAACCAACCTCCACAAAGGAATGAAAGCCGCCGCCGAATGGATGAAGAACAGCCGTCTGAAGCTGAACTCGGACAAGACAGAGGTCCTCATTCTCGGCTCCACCCCCTCAGCCAGGGATGACTCCTGGTGGCAGACCGCCCTGGCAGCAGCACCAACACCCACGCAACCTGGGGTTCATCCTCGACTCAACACTCTCCATGACCAAGCAAGTCAACGCCATCTCATCCTCCTGCTTCAACACCCTCCGCATGCTACGTAAGATCTACAGGTGGATCAACACCAACACAAGAACAACGGTCACCCAGGCCCTCGTCAGCAGCAGGCTGGACTACGGAAACGCCCTCTATGCGGGAGCCCCAGCCAAACTGCTGAAACGACTGCAGCACATACACAACGCCTCTGCCCGCATGATCCTCGACATCCCTTGACACAGCCACATCACACCCCACCTGAGAAAACCTGCATTGGCTGCCCATCAACAAGAGGATCACTTTCAAACTCCTTGCCCATGCACACAAGGCTCTCCACAACACCGGACCAGCATGCCTCAACAGACGACACACCTTCTACACCTCGAACAGCCGTCTCTGCTCGGCTCCGCTGCCGACCGCGCCCTAGCTACCGTCCCTCGCATCTGAAAAGTGACCTTTGGCGGCGTTCTCCTACCTCGCCGCCAAGACCTGGAACACCCTACCCATCATCCTATGGCAGACCCAAGACCTACTAACCTTCAGGAGGCTACTCAAGACCTGGCTATTCGAGCAGTAGCAGCAACCCCCCCCCCAAGTGCCTTGAGACCCTTACTGGTGAGTATAGTGCGCTCTACAAATTTCCTGATTGATTGATTGATTGATAGGATGGTGCCGCCTACGGGCGTAAGCGGTGCCAACGGCATTGGCAACACAGCAGGCATCGCAGAAGGTCTTGGTTCCGCCGGCAGCTCCGCTCAGGATCAGGCAAAGGATCCTTGGGTCCCAACTAGGACTGAGGGTGAACTCGCCAACGTGGCTCCAGAGTGGGCTCCTCCCTATGGGGCCCAAAGGCGCTTCAGCGGGACTGGGCAGCCCAAAAATGAGGGGCATGGCCTCATGAAACTCCTTCAGCTGGGTTGGGTCGCTCCACTCAGGGAAAATTGGGGGAGCGTGGACGGACCCTGGTTCAGACTCCGGTGACTCATCGCGCCTGTAGTGCAAATGCTCCCTTGTTTTATCAGATGACTTCGACTGACACAGGAAAGTCAAAGAGTGTTTGGACTTCAACTTCTTGTGCTTGTGGGACTTACCGACTACCCTGATGATTTGGAGTGCAATGAGTTAGGTCGGAATTGGCTCTGCGAACGGTCCTGTGGCCTCTCAAGCGAACAAGACCCCAAGCACTGCGGAGTCGACCAACGTCGAGCGACGAGGAGCTTGAGGGATCGCTCCCTCAGTGCCTTCAGTTGCATGATGTGGAAGTCCTCACATGCCTTGGACCAGTGTCCCCGTTCCAGGCACCACTAACACACCAAGTGGAAGTCTGTCACTGACATTTGCCTGTGACAGGCCCCTCATGGTTTGAAAGCTGCCGGTTTCTTGGGTGACATCTAAACACCAGGAGATGGAATCTTAGAAAAAATGTTGACAAAGGTCGAAAAAGGACGGTCAAAAATGACTGATGAGTAGCTCAATCCGGATCAGCACTACCTAGCACGGAAAGGAAAGAACTGACATCAGTGCTCCGAGGTGCTGCCTATATAGGTATCGCGCACGTCACGTCTGGCATGGATGACGCAGACAAAGAGGAACCGCACAACGCCACCTACCACCACACAGGGGTACTCCTTGAACATTTTCTGGATCAATGCTTGGGGACAATCAAAGGTAAGGAATCTGCAGCTAGAAGTCTTTATCAGTCCTAAATGCCTTCTGTGAATACCAAAAGTCTTAAAGTTACGATTTTTCTCAGTTTAGGAGTTGTAAAGTTAGGACTCCTAACTTTAGGACTCCTAAATTACTTATGTGAATACCGAAATGAGTAAGTGCCTTATGTGAATACCAAAATGGTAGTAAGTTTAGGATTTTGTCTTAAGTTAGTTCTGTGAATCGGGCCCATAGAGGGGAGGATTTAAAGTAGCGCTCAGAGGGCACTGCCTAGGGGCAACATGGAGCATACGTAAGCAGCTGACGATTTCCCTCACAAAATTCGAAACCCAGCTACTGGGGTGCAAGCGGGAAGGGGAGGGCAAGGGTAAGGATTTGCGGCGCCTGGAGCAGCTGTGCGCAGAACATGCAGACCTACTGGAGCGATTAGGATGCCATAATTACACAGCACATACAGCTCGCCCCCATGCATCAGCCGATCGAGTGGGCCAACTGCTTGCCTGGCTGACAGGACAGGAAAACAACTGCGCTCCGATAAGGGCCATACGTACACCGGAAGGGACACTGGTATATACACAGCGCGAGATACACAAGGCCCTGACAGACCACTACACCCAGTTATACCAATCTAGAGGGCGCTGTCCAGACCAAGAATTGGGAGGGTTGAGGGGGCGTGGCTTGCCTGCATCTAGGATGGCCACCTGTGAGTAGAGCTCCGACAGCCGTTACAGCTATAATCCCCCAGATCCGTCACAGATATCCGGCTCCAGTGTGAGTGTCTGGGACCCCCTGAGATACCCGGTCTCCCTCGGTGTTGGTTTGAAGATGATCGGTGGTCAGGAACCGAAGATATTGGCCCGACGTCCCGCGCCACTGTGGAGGCATAGTATCGACGGAGGCGTCACACGGAGCTCTGCGACGAGCAACGACCTGAGGCTCGGTGACACTCTGAAACCACATCGGCGGTTACTTCCAGGCGCCCTGTGGTGGGGAAGAAATGGGGGGGGCCTGCAACACTGATAAAAGAGTTTGACGCGCCGCTCCGGCGCTTGTGGTGGCTGGAGGATGGTGCGGTACATACAGTGAACTTCCAACCAGATTTTTGGTCAGTCGACCATTAGACATTCGTGGGGGGGTAGGGGCTGGGAGAACGACCTGGGCTCCCCAACCCCCCCCTCGGTGTTTGTATACTGCGACAAGAAGGGCTACGCTGACGTTAAGTCGCCATTTTGTACCCTCCTGCCTGACCTGGTGCACTCTGGGCCTTGATGAGCTCCTCCCACTTCCTAAACTGGTAATCCAGAACTGGTGGGGGCCGCTACAGAGACAGCACTTGAATGCCGGAATCGGGACAATCGGAAGGCTTCTCAGCCCGCTTTCCAATCCAGTCCTCCTCGTTCATTGGGTCACACTTTGGCCGTCTTCATCTCTTCATCGACATTGGTGTTGGGCCTTGTTGAGAAAGTTGCCAAAAGACTGTTTTAATCATAAACCCGGATCCGGCATACATGGCCACTGCGAAGGGCACCAAGCAGCCCCCTGCGGCGGGATTGGCTAGGTTCGCCAACACTAAAGCGGACGGAGCCGAAGGGCAAAGGGGCTCCCCAGAGGCGAAGCAGCGTTCGGAGGATGAGGCCCTAACTCTAGCTGATGTTATAGCGGCGATCAAGGGAGTCCACACTGCACTGGAGGGGAAGATCTACTGAGACCACCTTGATCTGAGCTGATCTATGAAATATGGGTGACAGGGTCAAGCAAATCCAGAGTTCTATTACCACCCTTCAACAGTCCACGAAAGCGATGGAAAGTGCTATGTAACGTCTTCAGACACAAACCACGGGGAGTATGAGGGGAGGGCGCGACGGAATAACGTTTGCATTTTGGGGGTCCCGGAACGTGTGGAGGGGCAGGCGGCAGACCTCTTTGTGGAAGACCTCGTACTGAAACATTTACAGCCAAAATCTCTATCGGAATTCTTCTCCGTGGAGCAGGCCCATAGAGTCCCCAGTGGGCCACCGAAGCCCGGGGGTGCCGCCGCACACTCTCATAGCTAAGATCTTCAGCTTTAGGGGTAGAGCTGCGATTCTTCAGATGGCGAGAACTGCGCCACCACTTAAGTGGGACAATTCAACCATCACCTTTATACCGGATTTTACGTACAAAGTACAGTTGCAACATTGGTCCTTCTTGGAGGTCAAGCGGGCTCTCAGGGGCCATAACTGAAAATATGCCATGCTGTTACCAGCAAAACTCCGAGTGCAAGATGCCGGAAAGACATGGTTCTTCCAAACCCCGGAGGACACCTGGGACTGGCTCAAGAGTTGGAAGTCAGTGGAGGTGCAAAATCGTTCCTCCCCATCAACGGACCTTGATACCGAAGAGAATCGAAACTTTGGCTGTCCTTCTGGGATGACAGTAACTTGCTTTAGACACAATTGTATGTGTAAGGGAAGTGTGCCACATGGGAATGAGGTTGGCTTTGGCGCGGGGTAGCATTTCTGCATACTACAGTGGTTTTGTGGGACTGTTTGGATCGTTCAACACTTAATGACCTTCTCCCTTTTTCATTATGGTTGGTTTGGTTCCGGGGAGACTGGGCTGCGGGGGAGGGGTTGCTCCACTCTGGTGGTAGTGGTGGTTCTGTTAAGATCTGAAGCCCGTAGAATCAGCTGCTATGGAGCATACATATGGTGTTGACTTGGGGGAAGACCGAGACTCTATGATGGGCGGTGCTCCTGGGTTGTTTAGGCTGAGTAGTGTTCCCCTATACATAGTCTCTTTGTTCTTGGGTATACAGGCACTCTGCATAGTTGGGGGGTGGGCAGTTTTAAGTCCACGTTGCAGGAAGGCAGGGAGGGGGGGTGGGACACAGTAGTTTTGGGGACTTTGTGTGTGTGATTTTTGTTTTTTTTTGTTTTGTTTTAGCATTCTTATCTTAGTGGTTTATTTTCATCAATATTACGGTGGGGTCTCCCTTGGGTATGTTGTGCAGTGGAGGTGGGAGCCTTAGTTTCCTTTATATTGCATTGGTTGATAGCCATGTTAAGTTCTGGACCAGGGGGTGCTTGTGTACGGTTTGTACCGTCATCCAGGCTGATGGGGGTTTCTTGGCTCCAACCAGTTTTCCAGTATGAGTGCGGTTGATCCAGTTGGTCCACCATCTAATCGCCTTACGCTCCTCTTCTGGAACGTTAATGGTTTGGGAGATCGGATTACGTGGGGTATTGTACTGCAATATTTAAAATACCATTCCCTTGATCTGGTGTTGCTTCAGGACACCCACATTCAAGGCGATACTTATTGTGCACTCGATAATGCTGGGTATACTCGGGGCTCCAGCGGGGTCGGCATACTGATCCGTCACACCCTTCCTTTCCAAATCCGTGCCACTGTGCATGATCCATTGGGCCGATTTTTTTCAGTTTCCGGGATCTGGGAGGGGAGGTCACTTAACGTTATGTCCTTATATAGTCCCCCGAGGCTCCAATACACTACCCTGAGTGATTTGGGCATGCATCTGTTGGGTCTGCCTGATGGGGACATGCTTTTGAGTGGTGACTGTAATGCAGCGTTGGATGGGTAATGGGACCGTATGCCTCCTCGTTTGACTAAATCAGTGGGGAAGAGCTTGTCTGAGTTCTTGAGGGCCCTTGATATTATTGACGTCTGGCGTGTTTGTAACCCGACCGAGAAACAGTATACCTTCCACTCCGGTGTGCACGGGAGCTTGTGCCATATTGAATATTTTTTTTGTAAGGTAGAGCAGCTTTTCCATGTCTCCACACTGTCCTTTCTGCCCCGCGGTATTTTGGACCACTCGCCCATTGTGACCTGTTATGGCGGTACTCCCGCCGCTATCCAGCGCTCTATGGTCCTCAATCCATGGTATCTCCAAATTCCCAAAATTCGCTCTAAATTGATAGAGGTTACCAAACAATATTTAGTCGAAAGCGATGGGTCGGTGCAGTCCGATGTAAGACTGTGGGAGGCCTTTAAAACTGTGATCCGGGGGCATGGGGTGGCGGCCGTAGCGGGACATAAGAAAGAAATGCGTCGCCAACTGGAGACTCTTGAGTCGGAGATTGCGGCCCTTGAACACGACTTTGTGTTGGGTGGGTCTCCAGATATCCCGCATATGTTGGCGATCAAGCACAAGGATTATAGGGACATATCGTACGAGGCGGCTAAGACCTACTATAGGGCCTCTCAACAAAGGATTTATGACACTTGTGATTAAGCGAGCAAATTCCTGGCCTGGCTTGAGAGGAGGGAACTGGCAAATAGGTGGGCGGCCGGAATTGTGGACGACAATGCTGACGCCTTCGCCTCTTACTACCGCCGGATATATTCTCAGGTAGCTGCCTTCACTTGGGAGGAGGCAGCAGAACTGTTAGCGACGCTGCCATTGCCGACTTTCGACTAGCAAGAGATGGCGGATCTTGAGGGGGCGATTACGGTAGAAGAAATCTCCAAGGCCGTTTTGTTGCTACACTCGGGTAAGGCTATGGGAACTAGTGGGCTCCCGATTGGGTTATATAAAGCGTTGACCTCACAGATTGCCCCTTTCCTCCTGCGTATGTACAATGAGAGTGTGGGCGAGGGGGAATCCCGGCCACGCAGCGGTCGGCCCATATAGTGGTTATCCACAAGCCGGGAAAGCCACCTGAAAGATGCTCTTCATATCAACCCATTTCCCTATTGGACCCGGAAGTTAACATTTTGCCAAAAATCCTGGCTCGTCAAATTTCTCCCCATCTTCAAAAGTTGATTCACCCAGATCAAAATGCCTTCATGCCTACCAAAAAATACTGCGCTTAACCTGCGTGGCTTGTTCGGGGTGCTGGGGCGGAGCACCACAATTCAGGAAGACGCAGTTATTATGTCCTTGGACACCAAAATGGCGTTTTACATGATTGAGTGGCACTTCCTATTTGCGGCCCTGAAGAGGTATGGCTTCGGGAGCCGGTTTTTATCCTGGTTGCGATTTCTATACTCTGCACCATTGGGGCGGGTTGCTGTGAACGGGGGTAGGTTGGTGGTTTTTGCGAGTTGGGACAGGGCACAAGACAGGGGTGTCCAGTGACCCCCTTGCTCTTCGCTCTCGCACTTGAACCCCTCGCGATATGGCTCAGAGGCGATCCCTCGATCTGGGGTTTTAACTGGGCACCAGACTACAGACTTAATATCCCTCTATGTGGATGATATTCTGCTGTATCTGGCGAGGCCCCGATTTTCAATTAACTGGGTCCTACAAGTGTTCATTCTTTTTCAAAAATATTCCGGATATACCATCAATTGGGATAACTCCCTTATATATGTCCTTAGTGGCCGTCCGCCCCTGCTCCCCTCGGGTTGCGGGGCCAAGAATGTGATTGAGGGCTTTCGGTATCTTGGTATATATATCACGGCAGATGTGGAGGTCTTTTATCAACGTAGTCTGTTGCCCCCCCTATTGCATCTCAAAGCCGACGTCCAACATTGGAAGACGCTCCCTCTTACACTGTTGGGAAGGGCGGCTCTTTATAAAATGATGGCCTTACTCTGCTTCCTATATGCTCCGCAGAATATGCCTCACTCAGTCCTCATTATTTTACATCCATTGAGTCGGAGGTGTGTAGTCTACTGTGGAATGATGGTCTGCCCCAAATCGCACTGGCCAAATTAACCAAGAGCTAGTACGATGGTGGGATTGCGTTGCCGGCCATTCGGTATTATTATTGGGCTTCAGAACTTGTGGTTCTCAATCATTGGATGCACCGACCTATTACTGATCCATCGTACAGAATGGACAGGTACAATATTTTGCCCGGCACCTATCTGAGGGCGCTCTATGGTGGAGCAAAGTTGGAGCCTATGTTTACTCCGACCTCAATGACTGTCGCCATTTGGCATACGACGAACGCGGCCCTCGGCTGGAGAGGTAAGCTCACACAGACGCCTTTGTTGGATTCTGGTTGTCTGGGTCTGCTTTGGCGTCAGCCTGGTTTTGACAAATGGGATCTGATTGGATTATCGAGGTTGGGAGTTGTTTGGGTGGGAGACACAGTCATTCCATTTGGCAACCTGCAGCGAAAATTCGACTTGCACGAAAACAAAACTTTCCGTTATCTTCAAGTGCATAGTGCACTGTCTAAAGTGCTCTCCAGGGGTGAAGTTCAACCATTGTCTTCTCCTTTGGAAGACAGGCTTCTCGACGGCTATCTCCCTGAGAAGGCCATCTCTCTAACCTATCGTAAGCTTCAAAATAATGCACCTGACCTTATGGTTAAAGTTCGGGAACAGTGGTGTTTAGATGTGGGTGATATTGATGATAAGGATTGGAGAGCTTCCCTCGCCTCGTCTCGCCTTGAGAGACTGCGATACGATCCCGGTTCAAGTTAGTTCAATTTAAACTACTTCATAGAATTTATTATACGAACACGGTCCTGGTGAAAATGGATCTTATGAGTTCCCCCGTCTACCAACGAGGTTGTGGCCCGGTGGGCACTGATTTACATTAATGGTGGGATTGCCTGCTACTTCAGATGGTACTGGGGAGAGATTCTTACGACTCTGTCCCAGATTTGTGAGAAAGAAATTGACAATTCCCCGAGACTCTGCCTTCTGAAAATTTGGGAGGCCACTGACCTGACAAGGCTGGAACGTCTGTGGGTCTCCTTGGGATGCATGGTGGGCAAACGCAATATTGCCAGGACGTGGAAAGGTGGAACTGAATTGAAATGCTCGGATTGGGAATTCGGATTGATGTATGCAAGATGAGAGGGCGGTGTATGAGAATAGGGGCTGCCCGGGGAAGTGAACCAAAATCTGGGCCTCATGGAATGAAAGCAGAAGTTGGTTGTGCACCCCCTTTGGTGATACCTCCCCTTTGCAGGATAGATGCGGAAACATTATAATCTGACGTCCTATGACCGTATTTCCACTGACGATGCCCGACAAGGATCTGCTCTACACAAGATCCCACCCTTCTGTTTCCTTATGTATTGTTTTTTTTGCCACATTTTCTTTAACCTTCATCTGTAATATCATGACTGCTTTGTTTTTGTGTTTTTGTTTGTGATGTTATTTGATTTGTTTTTTCAATAAAAAGATTCATAAAAAATGTTTTAAAAAGAATTGGAAGGGTTTTTGAGCTCCGTTATAACTGCCTACAGTCTCAGGGAAACATCAGGAGACTCTCAATGGTCCGCTAACATTGGAAGAGATTGGAGATGCAATCGGATCCTTGGCATCTGGGAAAACGACGGGCCGGATGGCCTGCCAGCAGAGTACTATAAGGCATACTGTGAGTCTCTCACGCAAATCCTTCACACTCTATTCACAGCATCTCTAGAAGAGTGGGAACTACCTCCCTCTATGCGTGAGGCGTATCTGGCGTCCCTATTTAAACCGGATAGAGATCCCACAGCCCTAGGCTTGTTGGACCCTTGGCCCTACTTAATACAGACTATAAAATACTTGCCATGGTGTTAGCGGACAGACTGGCACCCGTGGCCCCCAAGCTGGTTCATGCCGACCAGAACGGCTTTGTGCCTGCGCGGAGCACCTCCCTAAACCTGAGGCGTTTTTTACAGTGGTGACAGACGCTACACAGGAATGGCCTAGGGCAGGGTGGCTAATGTTAGATCTGGAAAAGGCATTCGATTCTTTAGAATGGGGCTTCCTCTCTGCAGTACTATTAAAGTATGATTAACCCTGGGCGAAGCACTACGCTACGCTCGCGGAGTTTGCGAAGTTTTCGCAACTTCGCACTACGCAAGCTGCACGTAGCACAGTGCGAACATGCATAGTGCAGCGTAGCGTAGTGCAGCGGTCATTTTTTGCTTGTTCGCGGTCCTGAACGTCATGTTCGCGACCGCGAGCAAGCAAAATGACATCCCGGCGAGATTCTCAACGCGAGGAGGTCAGGTTTCTCATTGTGAGCGGTTGCGCATGCTCGCGACCGCTCTCATTGAGAAACTACCTGTTCGCGTTGAGAAAGCACCCGCTCGAGTAATAATCTACTCGAGCAGCAGAAAACTACAGCTCGCACTGTGCAAGATGCCGTTTTCAATGCTTGCACAGTGCCGGATGCTTGTCCGCACTGTGCAATCATTGAAAACGCATCTTGCACAGTGCGAACATGCTACTACGCAGCTCGCGTAGTGCTACGTGAAGTTCGCGTAGTGCGAAGTGCACTTCGCGTAGCTTCGCGTAGCGCTACTTCGCGAACTAAGCCCACCCTTAAGTATGATCTGGGCCTAGGGTTTCTCCAAATGGTTAACTTACTGTACACAAACCCTACAGTTCGTATGTGAATGGGACCGTACATATCGGATGCTATACCGGTGCGCAGGGGCACCAGGCAGGGATGCCCATTGTCCCCCCTCGTTTTCGCGCTTGCAATAGAGCCCCTGGCGGAGGCGATGCGCACCATATTGGGAGACGGCATACCTCTGGGTGATGCAATACACCAAGTATCATTCTAAGTGGACGATCTCCTAGTTTATGTTAAATATATAGAGAGGGTTTCTGATCAATTGGCACACCTCTTACAGACTTTTGCCACAATCTCTGGGCTACGAGTGAACGTTGATAAGTCCTGTATATATGCGTTCCATGACTGCGGTCGGGATCCGGGCTACACTATTAACGGTAGAAGACTGAGGTGGAGAGAGGAAATCCCGCTACCTGGGGATCCACATCTATTGCTAGCCAAAAGACCTGTTTGACGGGAATCTGGGGAGAGCCTTAACAGCAATCTGAGCTTTTGGGGCACGTTTCCACTGGCGGTAACATGCAAGTGGCGCTGACCAAGATGGTAATCCTTCCTTTACTCCTATATTATTTTGCCAATTTGCCTTCATATATCCCTGCATCCTTCTTTACCACACTAACTAAACTAGTTAGGGACTTCCTGTGGGGGAACACACGACACAGAATGGCATTGGCGAAACTATATTTACCTACGGACCAAACACTACTATTTGTCTGCTCAACTGTAGTGGACAGCTGGTGGCTCGCAGATAGGAATCGTGCAGACACGGCTACCACGCATCCACCCTACTAGTTGGAACAAATAGTCCCACTTTTTCACCCCGCTACTCGGGCTACAACACCAACACCATTGCTACTACTGGCATACAAATAATGCTATTGCAGATTTCTATACATCACCAGAAGCGTCACTCCCTACGCACCGGCAATACCGCTGGAGGAGTACCCTAGCGGGATCACAGTGCTCACATCGCAGTCAATTGCGGAGTGGCTAGAGGGAGGCCTTCAGACACTAGGGGACCTATACCGAGATGGAGCGCTCATACCATACTCGTGTCTAGTAGATGATGAGGGGTTACCTCTGGGACAATCCCTCACGCATCGCTCGCTGATTACCACATTAACAGCTTAACAGCTAGGTGGAGAGACATGGCCTCTGAACCGAGCCCCCACATCATCATATAGTATCTGCATGTCATGGGAGGTGAAAGGCATCTCATACGCTGGTTCGCAGCATCCCTCAGAACCCATGCGGCAATAAGCCTCGACCCACTCCATTGTAAATGGGAACTAGACCTGAGGCGACAGCTAGCAGAGAAAGAATGGACACGGATACTAAAGAGCCCGGTACGCATACCTCGAACCATGAGGTGTAGGCAAATACAGTTGTACATTGTCCACAGGGCCTTCCTCACACCCGCCATGATCAATCGCTACTTTCACAGCACAGATGTGACGTGTCCAAGATGTGCTGAACCAGGGGCTGAGCTGGTGCACATGCTATGGAACTGCCCCCGAATACATGTCTGCTGGCGCACAGTAAGTTGGCTGTTGCACACTTGCACTGGCCGCAAACTGCCTTTTGTATGGACAGTATATCTACTGCATCATTTTAAGAGGACCCCTGCCTCTAAGGTAGCCTCCAGGTTCCTGGACTTGGGGATAGTAGTCGCTAAGCGACTTCTAACTAAACGGTGGAAAGCTGAGGATCCACCTCATGCGCGTGCGTGGCACCATTCATTACTAGCATGGGCCAAAGCAGAAAGCATCGCCATCAAGCGTGATGAAACATTGGGGCTGCGTAAAGAGCCCATAGCAGCTTGTTGGGACACCTTTCTGGACACGCTACAGCGAGTTGAGGAGGAAGGATCTGGGGAACTAATAGACTGGGGAGCTAATAGACTGAGCAGATAACGTGAACCACACATACCCTTGTACGATGCGCCGCGGTTCTCCATGGACATATATGGATCACTTAAGTGTCTGCGCAGGCATGTGCACCACAGACGGGAGATGATGGGTGCTGGAATCACAAGGAAATATAATGTAGGCATGTGTGGGAAAAAGGGGACAGGATTACATGGGCTGGTCACTGTTTTTGTTATTTGTTATCTCATCTGTACAAACCCCAATGTGAATTCACTGCAAGGACTATTGCAAAACGCCGCAGTTACCTCATTTGTACTCCATTGTATTTGCTGTAACTCTACACAATGTGTGATAATGATTGGAGTGCCGATGCTGTCACTCACTGCCTTCTTAAAATAGTAGATGTTGAATGCACACAACCTGCGCGTCACAGGCTGTGTACTTGATATAAAACAGATTTTGCAATGTACTGATAGCAAATGGTTATGCATGTATCTTAGCCCGGACTTTTACTGTAGTAAATGGTCTTACATGCAATTGTTTCCTTTCATAAAAATGTAAAAATCAATAAGACAGCTTAAACAAAAAAAAAATGAGGCACTGCACTGCCCGGCTGTAATGTTTTCTAGCACGACCACTAACACCAAACCAATATAAACAGCAGTTAAAACAAAGTTGGAAAGAAGAAATAATGAAGTCCTAAAGCAGACGAGACCCATTTACACATTACGCCCACTAGTCTTTAGCATACTCGAACAACACTTTGCAGCCTCTAGAAAGTCAAACGTAAAAAAGATTGTGTAACACTTTACATAATGGGGAAGGAAAAACAATGTACAGTTAATTAGTGTTGACTCATTTAATGTCAGTGTTTTTTAATACTCCTCAGGACAGGATCTGTCCCAGTTGTAGCTATTGGGGTCCCTATAATAACAACACATACTACTTGGCATGGAAGGGGTGTTTTCTTCACTCTGATGTCCCCCTTGATTACCACAGGCGGTGTTTTGCAATTCTTCCCCTTTATAGTTTTGAAATTTCTCTAAATAGCTTTGTCTCAGAAGGCTGATGGTGAACTGATCCAGCCTCCGGATGCTTCTCTTTTCTACCCCCAGGTGTTGAAAATCAACTAATTGCTGAGGTACCTCCACAAACAATTGAATTGCTTGTATTACTTGACAAACAAACTACACAGTTCTATTAATGTTATATTCTGGAACTTAGCTCAAGAAACCTGGATTCAGTGCCTTATAAACCTAAATCGGCAATGCTGGGTTAACTATACGGCACATGGGTTAGACAAACAATTAGCGAAAAGTTGCCATCATTTGTGCCTAATCAGCTTTTGCAGTTCTATAGGCAAACATCTTTATCATGTGCAAGGAATGGCCCCACTACGTCTGACACAGTGGTTTTTTTTTCTATGCGATTCTTAACACAGCTAAACTCTAAAGCAGATAACAGGGCAATTACATATTGTCCCCCTACAAATCTATAAAATATCTTTGATGATTGGGAAACGGCCTTGCCAAGTTTGTGTTACTGCTTAGCACAGTTTGGTTGCTATTATATGAATTAGAATGATTATTCCTGCATGGCCGCCAACTTGGGGTTAATAATTTTCTTTTCTTCACTAGATCGTTTCTTTAGGGCTACCGCTCTCCAGTTTTGCTTGTGGAGCTCAAAGTCTCCCTAGACCTCCGTGTCATCCTGTCTCGGATCTTCAATGGCCTGTTTCAGCTCTCTTTGAGTTAACTGTAACAGTGTACTTCCTCCTACAAGAATATCTGTATTTGTATTGTATAAGCCTCAGGAACTGCCAGGTGGCATCTGCAGGAATTCAAATCAACTGGAAGTATTACAATCCTAAAAGCCAAAAGTACACAAGGAGACAGCATGTTCCATTCATCATTCATCCAAAATTATGTCTTATTTTCAGCTGGTAACGGGTTTTACATGGGACATTGAAAATTCTAAAATTCAGTTCAGCATAAAGGTCAATACTATAGTTAACATGGAAATCTCATTAAACGTGATTAAGACCTGCATCTAAGATGGCATTTTGCAATTCCTAAGGGTGCGATTTGCAATTTCAGGCAGTTAGAAAATGCAAAATGCCTTTTCAGACTGTAGGGAAGGCATTTTCGGTAGTGCAAAAAGCAATTTCTAGCCAGTAGAAATCGAATTTTGGAAATCACTAAATAGGAAATCGTAAATAGGAATTTCAAAATAGATATTCGCTAACACCATGTACAGAGAATTTCCTAATTGAGAATAGTCGCAAAATGGTCATTTAGGAAATGCATTTACCAGCAATCTCAATAAGGTGGAAACCAGGTGCAAACAATATAAAGGCACCCACAATGCATTTGGCTCTTTCAGCGTGACAGCTTTGCATGCCCTGGCGAGGAGGCTAAGGATTTTGGCTGGTACGCAGTGAAGGAGGAGGAGGCAGGAGAGGATATTTAGGGTGATGGTCATCCTTTTTAAACTGCCAGTTGGGGAAAATAGATAAGCACCATCTTGGGCTGGGGAGATATGGCAATGTAAACTGGAATGAGGACCATATTGGCGAGGAATGGATAGAAGATTAACCACATCCAACTTCTCAGGAAAATAGCATTGCCTTTAAATGGGAGGCACAAGAAGGGAGGATGATTTTTTAACAACCAGCCCTTGATTCATTTGCCATCTGATCCTTTTACACCTCTGTACTCCCCCTTCAGATTCCTCATCCATGTGTTTCCAGAATACACGTGGAGCAGCGACATTGCATCAGGAAATCTTGGACAATGCAGTCGTCATGCCAGTGCCAGCAAACAGTCCTGGTTCAAGCAGATGGAGGGTCCTCCATACATGCTAGGTGCAAGAACCTTCAAAAGAGTGGCAGATTACATGAGATACTTGCTGCTCTTCCGTCTGCTGATGTAGGTGAAGATGTCGATGCCACCACTTTACCCAGTGCTTAATTTGTAAAATATTAAGTGCCAGGGCTCTGACCAAGAGGCCACTGCAACTTGCACCACCCATTGCCACTGTCATCGCTGCCAAAACAACTACTAACCATCTCTCTCGCTTGTAAATGTGACAGTTCAAATATTCCAGGTCTCCAAAACGAAAGGAATGGCTGGGGAGGCAGATATTAGCAATTTTTTAATGTATTTTGTTATACTCTAAATTACATGAGCAGTGACACCTTGTGGCAGATTGCCCTAAGTGTGGTGTTAAAAATGAGGTGCCAAGCCGAGTACCGGAAACCAATTAAGTGCCGGTGCTCAGCACCGAAAAGCGCAAGACCAAATTAAGCACTGACTTCAGCATGATCAAACCGCTCCACAGTGAGTTCCATTGGCAGGTATAACAGTGGTTATCTCAAACTCCCTGGATACCCATAGTGGCTTTTTGTTTGCTTGTGGGTCAGCCACTCTTCTTCAGATGCCTTTCAATGCTGGGTCTGGTGGCTCAGTGGACTAATGTGTCCACTACAGGGGCCTGTGTTTGACCTAATGGTTACAGATTCAAATCCCGGTTGGTCCACTCAGTCTTTCATCCACCTGAGGTCAATAACATGAGTACCATTTAGTTGGGTAACAATAAACATCTGTTATTCAGCGCCAAGATACCTATGGGTGAACCTGCACTTTACAAATACACATGTTATGTTATTTGTCTACTTGCATGTAGCCCTTCTTGGATTGGGTGTTCGTGTCAGCACGCCATTTATACTTTTCCCTTTTATCATACCCCTTGTGCTTCTACCGGTGGACTTGCTGCTAATATTCATGCTTCAACTTAAGTTTTGAAGCTTTTCTGTAATTCTTGGCTTCATCAATCCCAAGACGGCAGATTCCCTTCCTGGTTAGAAAATCCCAAGTCATCTGCTGGTCTATTCTTTGATGGTCACAGTGCTCTGTCTTTCTAAGCTCCTGAGCTTTTCTGCATGTGGTGTTGCCTACCATTGCCTTATGTGTGGCTTTCAACCTGATTCCGCTGTAGGTGTCTTTGATCTGGCTTGCTCCATGGTGGATTTATGCCCTGGGAAAATGTTGGTCTATGTATCTGTCTACCAGTGGCTTCTCTTGCTGATGCAGGTCATTAATGATTCCAGCTCTTACCGGCCCAATAACAGCCTTCCTTTTGGTTCAAGTTCTGGAATTTGTGATTCATCTATGCATTTCTCCATTTGGGCTGTTCTCTTACTGGCCCAGAGTTCACTCTGAGCCTTTTTCCCTTCATTAGTTTGTATAGTCTTGATTTGCTCTCTTGGCTTTATTGGTTTTGGCCGAACATCCTATTTTCTTCTTGTTTTGGGTCTCCTGCGGTTGATGTCACGGGTGCTTGACTTGGATACCTTTGCAAGACGTTGTTTAATTGTCTTGGGTGTTCCAAGCACAATTGACTTACTCTTCACCTGAAAGCTCTAGGTCCCAGGCACTCTACTTTTGGGTGCTTTGCTTTTCTGTTTGTCCTGCTCTAAAGAATTTGGGACTACACACAGCATTCTTTGTCCTGTTGTTTGTGATGCTTTGAGTCAGGTTGGTGGCTTGGTACATTTTCATGTATGTATGAACTACGGTGAGGAAACAAAATGAAGAGGTAATGGTATGATTTCTTACCAGTACTTTCCTTTAGTCTGAGTCCCAATATTCCTGGTCACAGTACTGATTATCAGCTGCCCTCGACGACTCTTCCTAAATTGGGAATTCTTATTTGGCAGTCACATTTTTGTGATTTTCAAAATTGGAATTTCCTAATTGTGATTTTGTAGAAATCACTATTAGTAGAATCCACTGTTACACACATCTCATTTTGCAATTACCTAATAGCGATTTCCATGAACCTGGTCTTTGGAATTTGAAAAGCCTTAGTTTTGAACATATGGCCCTAAGTGTTCTACAGAGGCAGTAAATGATCCGTTAAGAAAACTTGAAGAAAGATCTCAAGGATCTACTTTTCCATTTCCATCTATAACATAAAATACCCCTGCTTGTAATTCGTGACCAATGGCTGGGTGGTCACAAAAACTCCTCACTGGAGATATGGTTTATTTAACGTCTGTACACTAATCTTAGTCTAGACTCATTGGGGCCTATTTACAAATTGCACTTTGTAGTACATTTAGTAGTACTACAATAGCACTACTCACCTACTAGAAAATCCTAGTCATGAACCTACTTGTTGAGACCTATGCCTCTTCTATCTATTCTTTGTGGGGATCTATGCCCTGATTGCATACTTCTCCACCCACATATAGCTGATTTGTTGAGGGAAGAACAGGCGTGAGTGGCGGTAAAAAATGGAACATTTATGGACGGGTTATAGGAGGGGTTTATGGTGGGACAAACACCCACTCATAAAAGAGTAAGCTTATAACTATTCCCAAACTGCACTTATATAGTTACTTTGGTTATAAAGATCCCAAAACAATTTTAAATCAACTCCAGCTCAAACCTGGAGTAAACCCAGCACCAAACATGGCCAATCACTGAAACTGCCGCACCATTTTATAGAAAATAACAAAGGCAGGGGCTGAAAAAATAAAGGAAAGCTAAATTAACTTATTTTGACATTTAAAAATATATGTAAAGCAGTAAACTCTGTTAAATTCCAAGTTTAGGTAGAGAGCAGCTCTTTATAAGCAGCAGCCTCCAGCACCAGTGACACTCTGAATGCGCTCACCTCAAGTATCTGTTTTTCTAGCAGAGGTTTAAGTTTAAGATTAGCACATTGCCATCCAAGCTGAGATGAAAAATAGTCTTTTACCACTCCAGGCACAGTATTACAGCTATAGATTGGTTTAATACTATCCAAGCTAACCTGGAATTAATATAAGCAAGCCTAACACAGTTCACTCTAGTTAGAGCTCATCAGAGGGATACACCTTTGTCAAGACACAAGCGAGCACCAGGTACAAGTCAAGACAATGCCCTTTCAGGTTTAGAGTGCCAAATACATTATTAAAAACTGGAAGCAAGGAACTCTAGGTGGTTCCAAGGTTTAGGCAGAGAGCAGTTTCTTTATATAGAGCACCCTTCAACACCAGTGACACTCTGAATCTGCTTACTTCTTGCTTTCCGTACCCAGAGTTCCTTGCCTCCTGTTTTGCATAATGTAGTCTGCACTCTAACCCTGAAAGGGGATTATATAAAAAATAAATTATCAATTGTATTTAATGTTCAAAATTATACGCAATTGAAAAAATATTTTATCATGCATTATTTTAATAAACTTTTAAAATTCAAAAAATACATTAACTTTTTTTAGAAATAAATAATTACAAATTTATAATAAAAATAATTGAAATGTATTCGATACGTAGTCATTTTTAATACAGATTAAATAAAATAAACATTTTAACGTTGGTGTTATATATTTAATTTACCTTTAAGTAAATATGTATGCATTTATTAAATATATTTAACTTAATTAATTATTTAATTCACTTTTAAACTAATACTGCTGTAACTTTTTTAGGTCAAGATAAAAAAAATTTAAACAGTTTTTACATTACTATTTAACGTAAAACGATGTTTACTAAATTGTTTTATAGTTGAATAAACTTTGTCTTTTCCCTATACTTTACCATATGGGGATCTCTGCCCCAGTGGATGTAAATTGTTTTATAGTTTAATAAACTTTTTTCTTTTCCCTATACTTTATCATATGGGGATCTCTGCCCCAGTGGCAGAGACATCCACCTTACTAATTCTAACTTTAAACGAAGTAAATTTGGCAGGGGCTGGAGACATACTAGCCTACACTGTGTAGTGACTTTACACTTGAAAATGGTGATTAGCCAACAAAAGTAAAATTACTACAAAGTGCAAGAGGAAATTTAATCCTGAGAAAATCTACATGTGTAAATGTATCATTGCATATGGTTCCCTTTCAGCTTTAATATCCAATTTAAACATTTCCCACTCCTCTGGAGTAATTGCTCTATTTAAATATTTTTCTCAGCTGTTCATGTGCATCCATCATGAGTTGAAGCACAATTCCATCAGTATGCCATACATTTTAGAAATTAGGTCCCAGGTTTATCAAGAATTTGTGTTGTCTTTGCATCTTGTAAGGCGACACAAGGACAACGCAAAGATTTCAGTAATATTTAAAAAGCCTTGCAAGGAGAGATTTGTGCCGTCTTGGTTGCTTAGTAAAGAAATGTAACACAATATAGCAGCTCGGACTATGTTACATTACATTTCAAGCTGGGAGGCGTTCTGTGGGAGGAGCATGGCCATCCACACATGTATTTTGGACCACTCCCAGAGTTGCTAAAGCTAGTAAACCTGGGAATGCGTCAAAATGCTAAAGCTTCCCAAGTAAGGCATAATGAGGAAAAAAAGATGTATTTCTCCTTGTCATTTCCTCTTCTGCAGCATACATAGAAAGAGGAAAATGCTTATAAGGATTGCTGCAAAAAAACAATGCATGTAACGGTAAACAACCTTTACAACGCAACTTTTATATCGCAGAGCCTTTACAACACAACCATTACAACGCAAACTATTACAACGCATTGCTCTGGGGGGCGCTCTAGGATAGGGAATAGGTTAATTTACTATCCAATAACCTTCCCTAGTGTCCACGGGGACTGGAGTTGGAATAGTAAATTAAACTATTCACTATCCAGCACCCCAAAGCACTATGCGTTGTAATGGACTGCGTTGTAATACTTGCGTTGTAAAGGCATGCGATGTAAAAGCATGCGTTGTAATGTCATACATCCCATGTAACGCAGGCACCCTTGTACTATAATGCACGGATGTCTGTGTTGGCGTTTGTCTACACACAGAGCAGCAGTGCAAGGAGGGAGTAGAAATGCTCCATATCTTTGAATGTATGGAGCATTTCTGCTCTCTCTATTTTATGCAACGCAGCACAGCAACTTTGCTTGCTGCCCTGCGTTGTGTGAAAGATTAGCAAGGTCTCAGGTTCTTAGAGTTGCGAATTGTAGAAAATAGTTTCTCAATGATGGTTTTGTTGCTTGTGTACTCTTTCACCATTAATGAGTATAGGACCACATGTCTCACATGTGCATTTTGTAAGCACTCTGGTACATAAAACTGAAAGTCAAATTGCATTGAGTAAATGTTTTGAAATAACCATTTTGGAACATTTTTGAGATTATTCTTCACCCTCCTGGTACCCAGCTGTTGAACAAGCCTGTCTGCAAAACTAGTGTAAATTCTGAATTA
This sequence comes from Lissotriton helveticus, assembly GCF_964261635.1. Lineage (NCBI taxonomy): Eukaryota > Metazoa > Chordata > Amphibia > Caudata > Salamandridae > Lissotriton > Lissotriton helveticus. Next base: position 1,216,496,527 of record NC_136069.1, read on the forward strand.
ACATATGGGTATATGGGGCTAGAAATGTGGTAAGGCTTAATTTCTTTCCTCTCTTGTCCCATATTTGTAGCATGATTGTTCTGTGTATGCTAAATAGTGCAGTGGCCAGTTGCAAGCCTTTTCAAAGTCATAATATGTCCCATAATTGCATGATCCATTTGTACCCATATATTTTCAGTTTCTGCTTTGGATCATCCTACACCTATTCTTGGTTGTGCTGCTTGCTAGTACAATTTTAGCTCCTGAAGTGCTAATGCCACCAAGATCTGCCCCTCAGAAGATGTTTCATTGGGATCCTGGGATGCAAATCATGTCACATAAAGCCTGTAGCATATCAAAGATGTTTCCCCCTATTATACTTTCAAGAGCTATGGATATATTGATAGTATGGTCACCTTGATATCCTCAATACTACAAAACCAGGAAACATATAGGAAACATATACGAGTGCTGAGTAGGAAAAGACAGTAACTACGTCAGTGAGCAAAGGCAGATTAATAGCTCTACAAGGGTCCAAACGTTTGGGGACAATCTTAACCCCCATATGTATAATAAAATAGGAGCCTCAGTTAAAGGCAACATTTCCCTAATTTGTATTGCTTTATCTGGTGGTAAAGTCAGTGTGAGAAGCTGGCTTGGTATATGGAGTACACTTATGTAAGTGGGTACCTTGCACCAATACAGACAACCCTTATGGTGATTTTAGTGGTCTTAGACAACCTTAGAAAGCTCTCTAAATAGTAGCTGTGGAGAGCGGCCTTCAGGCTTAGTCCAGAAGGAGTGTAAAGCAGCTTGTTTTACCAGATAATAATCTTATTGACATGATTTTTAAGTGAAAAAGAACCATACAGTGTATTTATAGAAATATGCATTTATTATATAACACTCCTTAACTCATACAGGTATCTCCTAGCCGGAGATACACACAATGAACGGAATACTTTTCAATAGAAACAGGTAAGTAGTAAGTAATACACAGTGGTCACCAGGGGGGACCAAACCATATACTAAATTAGTGGAATGCGAACCACGACTTGAGTCAATCAATCAATCAATCAAACAAGCTTTATTCGATTTTAGGTAATAAAATCATAAAAGCATATACATATAAAAACAATTCATCTAAAATACATCTATATACAACAGTCTGCTTTATCACCATAGCAATTTCGAACGTTACTTCTCATCATGTTGATCAAACTAACAAACACCCAGTCCCCAAAATTCAATTATTATTTACTTTCCTATTTTTCATCACATTCTTTAAAAACCCTGCCATAGAGCTGATACAGTAGAAACTGTCCAACATCTGCAAGTAGATAAAGGCTGGTCGACATTGTCTCCATCCTCCCCTTTTTAATAGTGGCTTTAACCACCTTTGTCTCTCTGTGTCATAGAATTTACAGAATAGTACCACGTGAATCGTGCTTTGTTGCGATACATTATCGCACGGACAGTGGCATAATTGTCTAGACCAATCATTAATGTTTGGATATGAGACCAGGTGGTGAAGTGACCCAAATCTGAATATAGTCAGCAAATATCTTTCGTATCTGCTCAATACATGTTGCAGATAAGGTTGGATACTGCATGTAATTATGATCTGCTGATGATTAATCACAGTTGGTTTGTTCAAGGAAAGGGGTAATCTATTTTCATCTAAGTGTGCCATGATAATCCCTTTAAAATCTTTGTGTGTAATAGCCTGTAGGGAATCAGGCGTCGAAAAATATTCAGGGTGGCCGATATCATACATGAAATCTTTCACATATTTTAGCCATGGGATTTTACGGGTCTTATCTAGCTTCATGGCATCCCTCATTATTACCCTGTTTAAAGTGTCGTTCTCCGTGGTCCAGATTCTGTGCCATAAGAGAGCTGGCAGAGCCCTAATTATGTCAGAGATGTATGTGACTCCCATCTCAGAATGGCAGTTAAATACAGGTGCGCTATTTGGGATGCTCAATAGAGACCTCAGGAAGGCATTTTCGGTACGCTGGATTGGGGTACAATCTTGAAAGCCCCAAATTCCTGCCCCATAAATGGCTATACTCACGCATTTAGCGCAGTAAATCCTCAGCATAATTACTAAATGCCTTTCCCCCAGCTTTTTAGAGAAATTAAAAAGAGCTGCTATAGACTTCATATATAAAAGGTTTCTTGCTTTGACCGCTGGTGCCCAAGACCCCGTCCTTGAAAAGGAACGCCCAGATAGTTAAGCAAATTAGTGGTTCCCACTTCACTCCCCCCTGCATGGATTTTCTTTTGGATGTTCTTAATTGAACCACAAGACATGATAAAACTTTTCTTGATGTTTAGTCTTAAACCGAGCCTATCCATAAAAGAGGAGTAAAAGGAAAGGGCCCTCCGTAACCCAATTTGACTACGGGTCATAAGCAGCGCATCATCGGCGTAGAGAAGGGATACAATAGGACGAGAGTTTACATAGGGCGGGTCCCTGGTGTGTGGCACCAACTCCTGCTCTAGAGCGTTGGTATACAAAGAGAACAGGAGTGGTGCCAACACAGATCCCTGCCTCATGCCTTGTTCAACCTTAAAAATAGCAGTGCACTCTCACATGCTACCATAGCGGACTTTTGCCCTAGCTCCAGAATACAAATGCTTTAAAAATTGAATTAAAACAGGGTCGACCTTTAATCCCTCCAGCACTCCCCATAGCTTTTCATGAACAACACAATCAAAAGCTGCTGAAAGATCAACAAAGGCCAAATAAAACTGCTCAGGTTTTGCTTTAGTATATTTACTAATTATAATACTTAAATTTAAAATCTGCTTGTTTGTACCTAGGCCTGACCTAAAACCATATTGGACGTCGCTTAGGATATCGTTTTCTTCGGTCCATCCCTGGAGACGGTCTAAAATGATCCTGCCTGCCACCTTCATCAGATAATCCAACAAAGAGATCGGGCGGTAGCAGGCAGGGTCATTACGGTCTCCCTTTTTAAAATTAGGGACAATAATTGAATCGAAGCAGATTTTAATAAATCCTTTCTCGCAACATCCTCTTAATACTCTCGTTAAAATGGGACCCCAGATCTCCAAGTTTGCTTTATAGAGGTCTATAGGTATCCCGTCGGGCCCGGCCGCCTTCCTACCTTTACTGGCTTTTACTGCTGCATTGACATCCTGTAGAGAGATGTCAAGTATAATAGGGGCGAAGGGTTGTTCCATATTCCGGGACTCTAACCTCTCTGATGTATCCACATTGGGTTTCTGTATTGCATACACACTGGAGAAAAAAATTGACCCAGGTCTGTTCATTAATCGCTATCTCAATGGTTGGTGCATCCATTGAGCTCACAAGAAAGGGAGCATTTACCGCCGCCCAGAACTTAGCACTGTCCCTGGATTCTGCTGCCTCAATTAAGTCCTTCCAGGCAGCATCTTTCAACTCTTTGATCCTCTGATTGCTGGCTTCTCTGTATGTTTTCCTATAAACTCTAATCGCAGTCAAATCTCTTTCTTGACACTGTAAGGCTGTCTTTAGATTTTTAAGACTGAGTGTACAGTTCTTATCGAACCACCCTTCCTTGTTGGTGTGCGGGCTTATATGTTTTTTAGACAGAATGTCTCTGATAATCTCAGTAATACTATTAAAGGCAGTTAAGAACTCGTCGTGCGACGGGCTGTCACTCAGACAAATTAAAATAGGGTCTAGCTCATTAGTGATTATTTCAGTACTTAACTTCACCGGGTCTCTGTTCCCCCAACGGACAGCATTCCCGTTCTTCCTACCCAGTGCAATGTCTTGTAGCCATGCTAACTTGTCACCATTTCTATACAGCATCCCACTAGGGACTGTTATGTTCACGCTCTGGGCCAAGTGATCGCTCATCTCTATAGGGGGGATTTCAAACCCTCTCACAAGGCCTGCAAAGCGATTTGGAATTATAATAAAATCTATGGTCGTATTAGCTCCTCTCCCTAGGAAGGTATGACCAAAGTCCACAGCAGGTGGACACATACGGTTTGAGAAGCCCAGATCATACCTAAAATTGGCTTAATTTAGGAGTTCGCCCTTAAGAGAATGTTGAAAGTACGATAGTTGGTCATCACCTTCCAGGGTTAATCCGCAGTTCTCGGATCCGCCACATTGCACAGATAGGTGTTAAAATCCCCTCCCCATATAGGTATGATTTCTAAGTTGGTCTCTGTGCCTGGATAAGAGATATCTTTGCTCAGCTTCTCTACTAAAGCTCCCAGATGGGTCAATTCAATATTATTATAGAAATTAATCAATTTCAAGGCGTAATTTTGCTCCAGCTGCAATAAGACACTCTGAAAAAATATTTCTGAGTTTACCATCTTACTCCTGTGTGTGACTAATAAATTAGATATATACACACATAACCCTCCTTTAGGCCTACCGCTGGTTGATTGAATGGCGGGGTATGGAAAGTCTTGTACCCATTTATATGGACACTATCAATCGTCCAGGTTTCTTGGAGACACAGGACGTCAAAGTTCTTAACAAAGGTCAGCCATACTTGGTCAATAGCCTTGTCCTTCAGACCCGCCACGTTCCAGAAGAGAATTCTACATTGGCCAGTTTGAGTTGTGGTTGGGATCGTAGTCCCCCCTCCATGGGTGCAGGAGTTACTTTGAATTTCAATATCGATACTACCTTCCGCCCGTGTCTCTAGCGTTGAGGTCTGCAAGATAGTATCTGGCGCAATGTCCACCTTATGGGTTTTAATATGTGGACGTTTACTCCCATTGGTTAGATGTCAATCGTTCTTGTCTAGAAAGGAGAGGGGGCAAAACTATTTGACACAGGCAATCTAAAGCTTAACCCTTCTTGACTCCATCCCAATTCCCCATGCGGCATTATACTGTGTACAAGGTGTGGTTTATAAAAAAAAACTAATGGCCGCACTTGAATGCCAGTATTCAAAGTAATGATGTTATTCAATCGTAAAAAAACTTCTCTAACTAATTGTGGTGAGCCCAGGGACAAAACTATACAGTCACCTTCATATGATTTAACACTATTTCCCACCCATGCTACCCTCCTCACCATCTTAAATTGCTGAAACAGTGCGGTTGAGAGACTTGTCTTAATTCCTAACCACCTAATGGTCTTGTTTCTTAATGCTTGACGATTTTCCACCGTTGCATTTGTTAATAGTGGGGCATTGACCAGAACAATAGTGTAGGGTGTCGCTGCAGGGGGTAGATTTAAGGTTTGAACCTCGGGATTTTCACTATCACCATATTTGCCTCCCTTACTACTATTAGCTCTGCCGCTTTGTTCTAATACTTATCTCCTTGCCCTCTCTAACTGGGACTTGTAATCTTATTTGGGCATCGCGCTTAGCGTATCTATTGTTAGTGGGATTGGTAGCAAAACCTCTCTGTTTTTCTTGCGCAGCCCGCCCGTTTACCCCCGAAGTTCTCATTACCACAGACTTAACCGATTCTGCGCTAGGCCTAACAGGATGTGGGGATCCAACCAAGGAGTGCAGATTAGCCCTTTCTTCGCCTGATACCTGGTTGTGGTTTCCCCCCCAAAAAATCTCTAGACGATTCTTTCTAGTCTTAAACCGATGGTATAAATAGATTGCATCACCTGCTCCTTGAAATTTTTTATAACGTTACTGACCTCAGCCAGTTCATTGTGGGAATCAATTGGAGCTTTCTTGCTCCTCTGGAGGGCCTGACCCCTTGGTGTGTTATTCTTACTCCCCTGTCCAGTCCCAGTTATCTTTTTTGTCTGCATTATTGGGGCTGTAGGTGAATTCGCCAGAGCCTGATGTACCATTACTTATTCGCTACTGTGGGTTTTAGTAGTCGGGGTTTTAAGGGGTTGCAGCTTTTCGTCTGGGGTAGCGTTTCATTTGAAACTTCATGCTCATTTAAAATTGTGTCAGCGATTATCCAACACACATCCATTTTTTGGTCGCAAGCAGGCGTCGCTAATCGACGTTTCCTTCCCTACCAGTATGATGTTGTTAGCATCGCTACTCTATCCGCTAACATGATCCTGTGTTTGAGAGGGAAGGGAAATTGCAGACTCATTATTTATAGTTTCCTCAACACTTGTGATCTGTCGCTCATTGTCTCCAACCGCCCCAGTTAAATATTTTAAGAGAGTCATATTAATTGTCCTATGTTTACTGGGTACTTTGGTGGTCTGACTCGCAGTCTGCTTTCTTTTCCCCATACTTCCACTTCCAGTAGTTGTCAGGACACTAGTATTACAATGTGCGGCCTGTAAAATATTAAATACAGGGTGCCTTAGAGTATCACTGAATCCCACTGAATCCCAAAACAGAAGTGCTTACTTCCGAATTACTCAAGCGGAATATCAGTCGAGAGGTTTGTTATAAACAAACAACAATTGCTTTGGAAAGGCTACCAAGATAACTCTCAGTACACTAAGGTCCTCTAGCCCAATAACAAGGAAAAGTGCTTAAATCAGAGTACCAATGCAAAAAAGTAGCAGCAGCAAATAGCGTTATGTGCAAACAGCAATTGATTTGGAGAACTTCTTGGCAGTCACTCAATTTACTGGTCCGATGTGCAAAAGTGCTTGAGTCAGAGTTCCAATGGAAGAATGGCAGCAGGAAATGGCATTTTGTGTAAACAGCAAGTTAATTAAGGTGCTTCTTGGCAGTCACTCGATTTACTAATCCAATGTACAAAAAAAGTTGAATTAGAACTCCAATGGAAAGATAGCAGCAGAGAATAACTTATGTGCAAACAGCAGTTGGTTTGAATACTTCCAAACGGTCTCGCAGATTTCTAGCCCAATGTGCAAAAGTGCTTGAGTCAAAGTTCCAGGAGTAAACTTACTTCCACGGAGCCTCACAGTTCAACCCAAACTACAAAATGCTTTAAAAAGTTCCTCCGTCAAAATTAAGTTAATAATTATTTGGCCACGGCCACAGTACCTTATTGATCCCGAGTACAAGATGTCAGAGGGATTGCCCTGCCCGGCCTCTTCAGGCCTTTGACCGGCGCTGCGGGAGCTCGAGCCCTGCTTTTAGCGCCTCCTGGCACGAAGTGTTGGTGTGCTCGCGTTGCTAGCGCCGCCGGGGACTCTGAGAGTTGGAGTCCCTGGCGCTAGTGCGGGTGGAAATGTTGCAGTCCTTCGGGACTGTTTGAAGAGCAACAGGGCAACAGGTCAAAGCGGCGTGGAGGCGGGCTGGACACAAATTCACATCACAGATTCCCAACCAATCATCACATCCATGAGAGTCACATAGTCCCGTCCAAAAAAGGTTAAGACTCCCCAGGGCACTCGTCACACCCGCTTAATTGATCGTAGCACTGCTGTGGGGAAAGGATCAAAGAGCATGCAGGGGAGCACAGTGCAAACCCAAACTTCAGACGTTTTTCTTGAAACTGCTTGTGACTGTCAGCACCTGACCAATCACGTCTCTTGAGCGGGTGTGACTTGAGTCAAGACTGTACCCAGAAGACGTAGAAGTGTCGCGGACCCAAGAACCACCCGAAGTAAGTAACTAGGTGCCCCCACAGAGGTTGTGTGCTAAGTGGGAACACGACCGCATGATCAATACAAGTCAATGGGTAAGTCACGGTTGCAATTTTAAAGAAGGACCCTTCCCAACAAACTCTGAAGAAACCCTGTGGAAGACAGAAGATTGGAGAGCCACCCCATCCGTGGATACCTTAGGGATCAGGATACCTGTCCCAGGGAAGTCGGGTGCGTAGGTGTGAAGTGGCGTTGGAAACCGCTGTCGATTCCAGTGGAGAACTTCAGAAAGATGCTGCTGCTGGAGAAGGTGAAAGTGTGCAGTGGAACCCAAAGGGGGATTCAAGATGTGAAGAACCTGCAAGCAGAGGGGACAGAGTCTATGCCACACAGGAGTGACCAGGAAGCACGGAAGAAGAATACCCACCGATGTTGGGTGCTGCAGGGGAGCTGACGATGACCTTAGAATTGCAGCTGTGTGTGGACCAGGTGATGCTTTGGAAGACCAGGAGCTGTACAAGAGCTGTCCCATGTCGGATGTGGAGAGTTGAGGGGTCGGTGTCCGGCGGGAGCACCAACAAGCGTTGGCAACTGCAACCAAGTGGAAGGGGCGAAAGGTGCAATGTCGGGACCAGCAAGGTCTAGTGGACTTACCACAAGCAGGAGAGTCAGGGCAATCGAGGGAGCCCAGAGAATTCAAAGATGACCCTCAAGAGGACCCACAGGCCGGAGGCACTGGAGTCACAAGAGGACCTCGAGCAGCTCACCAAAGATGCAAGCTCACAATGTAAGAGATGAGGTGAGGATGAAGATCTTAGTCACGGGCGATGCTTAAGGTTGGGGCTACTTGGAGTCCAAAGATCTTGATGGAAGGAAGCCAACAAGCCTTTGCAACTGCAAGTTGACGTGGTGCCCAGGGGTTCGGTTTCTGCGGCTCCGACAAGGGATACTGGACTCGAGGACAGGGCAGTCTTCGAGGAATGTGAAGAACCACCACCTGTATTGCTGAGCCTTTCGGAGTCCGTAGGAGCTCAGTATCAGGAGACCGGTCAGCTTGGTTGCAGTGCCTGCAGATGCAAGGAAGTGACTCTTTCACTTCAAGGGAGATTCCTTCAGGCGTCTTGGATGCCCACAGGTCTTGGAAGGTTCCTGTATGGAGCACAGGCATGGATGTTGCAGCAGACGAGCAGGGCAATGAGATCAGGAGTAGCAGGACTATTCCTACTTGCACTATTATCACAAATTGAGAGGTACCCTATTGTGCGTAGGGGACAGGGTGCACTGCAATTTCAACAAAAGAATATCCCCTACTAAACGGGATCTATTTCTAAGCACTACAGTCATGCATCACTTACAGACTCTCATTCGCTCTCTATTCTCAAGAGACTGGACTCAAATGGCAAGTGCTCCCACCCTGCCCCAACACACTAAATCCTGTCTGGGAGGTGGTCACACCTACCTGTTTATTTATTTATTTGCGTGTTAGTAAAGCGCTTGAATAAACTCCCGGAGGAGTATCTCCGCGCTGAGAGACACCAGAAGCAAAACCAGGTCAGTGTACTCGTACAGAGCTAAAACTCACAAGGTAGCAGATCATTGAGTTCATATTAACCTAACTGGTTAGACCTGAAACAAGAACGTTTTCAAATGTTTTCTGAAAACAGAGTGATCAGAGCACTGTCTCAATTGGAGAGGGAGGCTGTTCCACAAAGTAGGACCAACCACTGACAGGGCCTTGCCACCCATTCTAGTCCTGCCAACCCTAGGTACCCTTAGCAGCAACAGCTCGCTTGACCTAAGGGAGCGAGTAGGAACAGATGGGACAAATGTATTAGCTAAATAGGTAGGGACTAGATCATGTAGTCCTTTATGTACAATACAGCAAGTCTTGAATTTCACTCTTTGGCGGATGGATAGCCAATAAAGTTTCTGCAGTAGAGGTTTAGATGAGGATCTAGGGAGAGCGTTTAGAACCAGCCTAGCTGCAGTGTTTTGTACCACTTGCAGTCGGTCCAGCACCTCTTCGTTTGCGGACACCAGAAGACCATTACAGTAATCAAGTCGGCTGATCACTAGAGCCTGAACCAGAGTCTTTCTAATAGAGTCCGGAAGGAGTGGGAATATCCTACGGAGGAGCCCTATCACATGGAAACAGGACCCCACCGTATTATTTACATGTTGTTTCATAGTCAACTCCGGCTCCAGACGTACCCCAAGGTTCTTGATTACTAGTTTGGGTTCAGGGACTGGTCCTAGATCTAAAGGCCACCAGTCCGGGGACCATAAGATCTTGGCCTCACCGAAAAACATCACCTCAGTCTTACCAACATTACACTGTAGGAAGTTGGAAGACATCCACTGGGATACTGCTTTCATCCCCTCGGAGAAAGATTGTATAACCTCCGGGGTCAGTGATTTAAAAGGAAAAAGTAGCTGAGTATCATCAGCATAAGACACTGGACAGAAACCAAAGGCTCTAGTTATATCTGCCAGGGGTGCCACATAGGTGTTAAAAAGAGTAGGGCTCAAACATGAGCCCTGTGGCACCCCTTTGGTGATCTTAACCTCATCCTACCGAAATTCCCCCATGGTGACACTTTGGGTGTGGTCGGAGAGAAAGCTCTTTATCCAGTCCAGTGCCTTGCCCCCCAGTCCCTTCACAGTCAGGCGCTCGACCAAGATCTTGTGAGAGATAGTATAGAACGCTGCCGATAAATCTAGCAGCACCAGGACAATGGAAATACCTTTGTCCTGGTACATACGAAGGTCGTCAGTTATCGACAGCAGGGCAGTTTCGGTACTAAATTTTGGCCTGAAACCAGACTGTGAAGGATCAAGGCTTCCCGATAGTTCCAGGAAGGTGAACAAATGCTTGTTGATATGCTTTTCAATGATTTTACCCAGAAATGGTAGCAGGGAGATGGGTCTGAGATTGGACAGATTAGTCCAAGGGATGGCGGTGTTCTTCCGGATAAGTCTAACTAGAGCCTTTTTCCACTCGCGAGGAACACGTCCTGTTTCCAACGAGAGGTTCACCAGGCTCTGAATATCGGGACCAAGTACTTTCCCCACCTCTCCCATAGATCTTGCTGGTAATAGATCAGAAGGGCTCCCACTTTTGATGTTATTGATCAGTATCTCTACCTCTGGCAGAGTGATATTCGGAAAGTTAAGAAACAAATCAGAGTCGGCCGCAACTGCTTGACCCAAAGTATTAATGTTAAGATTATTCTTTCTTGATGGAATAGATAGAGTAGATGGAATAGATGCCTCAATTTTTTCATAAATAGCATCGATCTTATCGGTGAAAAAACTTGAGATGTCGTCACATAGCTGACAGAATACCTTTTGTTCTGCCTTCCCCTGCCCAAGCTTGGTTCAGCAGCAGGAGGGCAGAAACGTGTCTCTGGCTGGCAGCAGCCCTGGTTTGCTATCCGGGTCTGGAAGACTGGTACCGGGAGTACAGAGGGACTCCCAAAGGAGTTTTATGGTGCATGGAATCATACCTCCCACTCCATTTACAGTGTGGTGGTATGATTCCAACATGCTTGATACCAAACATGATAGGATTCGTTGCAGCCAGTTTCGAGATGGTCACCACGAAATGACCCTGTGCCCCTCTATATGTCATATGGCTGTGTACTTACTACCCGGGAGAATAGACTCCGTAGGTCGAAGGGGTGTCCTGCTCATGCAGGGGCACCCTCACACTTAGAACCAAGCACTCTGCTTACAGGATTGCAAAGGCCTGCCTTAGGGATGACTTATAGGATTTAAGGGCAGTGACTTTAGATATAGGGAAACCTTTATCTTTCGAAAGTGGTGCTAGCACCAGCTTACACAGGATGCAATGGTAGGCATGTAGAGATAGTTTGAATGGTCTCCCATAGGTGGCATAATACATGCCTCAGCCTACGGGAGACCTCTGGGGTACCTATGCCAAGGGTACCTTAGTACCATAAACTAGGGACCGATAAGGGTACCCCAGTATCCAATATGGGATGTACCTAAGTACTTACCATTACCATTTTGCAGAGAAAGCACAGAGACTGGGGTCCTGATTAGCAGGATCCAAGCCAGACTAGTCAGAAACAGCATTAGATCAAGCAAAAAGTGGGGGTAACCATAAAAGCAGATCCTACTTTCCTACAGTCAGCCTTAATATTTCAGATTTGCAAATATTAATTAAGTACCCTGCTCGAGACTCAAAATCTTGTAGCTGAAGTGGGACCAAAGTTTCTGACAATTCAATGACAGAATAATGTTGTCTGCATAGAGGGCAATTTTAAGTTCATTCAGCCCAAACGCTATGCTTTTTACGCCATCTAGTTATCTATTATGACAGTCAATAGAATACAAAAATGAGTGGAGAGAGAGGGCACTCTTGTCACAAACTTCTCTGAATATAGTGTTGTATGAGGGCCAAATCCTACTCGTCATAAGACTTTCTCCCTGAAGTACCAGTCCATTTGGTGAAAGGCCTTTCTCAGGAATACATCTAACCACAGATTCCTCACATCATGAAAATACCCAGGCACCAGACTGGATCTGGAAAAACTTTTCAGCAATTCCCCCAAACACAAGTAGGTGGCACACTGTGGCTCCCCAAGGGACCCCTTCTCTTTTGTGAATGTATGCGAAAAGAGAAGACAGTGGTCCCATCGACAACTGTCTGCTATTAAAAAACTTTTTGTTTCTCTTTTTGTAACGCATTCCGTTTTCCTTTAAGGAAAACGGGCTGCTTTACAAAAAACAGATTGCTTTATTTAAAAGCAATCACAGACATGGTGGTCTGCTGACCCCAGCAGGCCACCATCCCTGTGATGTTTGCAATTGCTAATGGGTCACAAATTGCGACCTAGCTCATTAATATTCACGAGGTAGTACATTTGCCCAGTGTGAATAGTAGAAAGTATTCAACATAGTTCATTGCAGAGCGTTTTGCGATTTCCTAAATGCGAATCTCAAGGATTCGCAATAGGAAACTGCAAACCAGTTTCTTAGTACATCTGGCCCTTCATGTTTAATCTTGGATGCTCCCACATATACTCCAATCACAAAGTAGTTAACTTACTGGAGAGCTCAAGATGTAGTTTTCCTACAGAAAACTTGTTGCGAAATCTGTTCTAACCTGCCTGCTAATCCATCACATCCTAGCAATTAGAAAAGCAAAAAAGATCATGCTTGTGGCGGGTTTATTTATTTCACAAGCCTGTAACTTAAAGTTATTGAAATACAAGCTGTGGAAATCATTATGGTCATAAAACTTCATTAAAACTGTGCAAACCTCTAATCCTGATAAATTTATATTTAATCAGGCAGCAAAACAAAAGAGTCAATACGTCAAATTAATTCAAGTATTGTCAGATTTAAACTATCTCTATGCTCGAACTGTCTGGCTAATACCTAATTTCAATATGAACCTGACAGTAGCCCCTGTGGGCAGCAATTGATTTTATTGGCTGAAGGGTTCTTCGGGAATCCCTGAACAAGTAAAGAATTTGCAAAGAAAATCTTGGGAGAATCACTGTTCGCTTTTTCACATACATTTTCAGCACGTACACTGAACGGCAGATCGGCGCATGATACTAATATCTCACTTTGTCACACTTGCAGTTGATCGGCTAAATAAAGGGGTTAACATAGGCATAAGTTTTTAAAGCAACTGTTACCTCAGAATTTAAAATTTAAAATACAAAGAGGAAACGTAGTATTGGAAAGAGATGGATAAGGCTTCATGTATCTGCTTTAAAATCGAAGGCTACATCACTTACCTTCACGTTGCCTTTCTTAGCCAAGACAATTAACAACTTATCTCTGAACCATTAATTTCAACTATAATGGAAAAACCTATTCCATCCTTGGCCTATGGTCAGAAATATCTAAAAACAGTCTATTTAATTTCCTAGATACGTCCCAATGTATCACCTTTAGGGGCGTTTTTAGACTTCCAAGAATAGCTCACCAGCACAAATTAAATTAGAATTCAACCTATAAAAGAAGCACGTGGTTTGGAAGGTTTTAGCATCAAATGATGCCACAGCTTATGGCTTGCTAAACAGGGTACCCTGAAGTCCTTGGTGTGGAAAAAAGTTCCTGGAGGAAATATTTAGATTTAGCCATTTAAGCAGGCCACTTCAAAGATCTCGAAGAAAAACCTAGCACATGAAGCCAGAGATGTTGAGGTTGATAATCTGAACCTTGAGGAGTGACAGGCGGAAACCCCCACACCATATTTGGTTAATAAAGTCTCAGTGTGAAGGGTTTAGTGGGAAAAGAAGACAGGGCCCACCACCACACTACGTATACATTGGGATGCAGGCCTTGGGCACTCTTATATTGATAGTGAATGGCAAACTATCTTAACTTACCCTGCCTTGGTGTCTCGAAAGGCCTGCTTTAAATTAATGCAATTCTATATCCTACACAGGGCTTATTTAACTCCCAGCAAAATACATGATTTTAATTGTAATGACAATGCCTGTCCCCGGTGTCTAGCCCCTGACGTAGTGTCTGGCACCTGCTCTGGTCCTGCCTGTCATTGACAGACTATTGGAGAGACGTCACTATGCACTTGACACGCTGTAAGGGCACTACTGTGACTTACGCATGGGAGGTGTGCATTCTGGGCTCAGCTGTCATGCTGAAAAGAACAGAGTGGGGACACGATTTTCGGACGCAGACCTTATCGCGGCTGATCACCAGTAAATGGAAAGCCGTGGTCCCCCTGCAGTACCCCCAGCTGCCTCAGCATGGTTACTCACTGGCGTAACGAAAATTGAGGGGGCCTCCCTGCACGGCATGCAGAGGGGCGCCCTTCAGGCTCAAACAGGAGCTCTCTGGGCAGAGTGCACTGCCGAGGGCCCTCTGGAGCTTAGGGCCCCCCCGCACTGCGGGGGATGCGGGGGCCAATGTTACGCCCCTGTGGGTACTATCCATGTTGGCATGGGCTCAGACATAAAGCGCGGTACGACACAAGAAAGAGGTGAAATGTCTTCGTAAATACCTAATTTCTGAGACATGGATTGCATTTGTGGGGAACCTTCATGAGGGTACATCAGCTGCTCAACACCCCTCGTGAGAATTCCTGTGGGCTCCATCCCTCCTCCCCACACACTTGGTGACAATTGTAGCTCTACTGATACTTACTAACGTTCTATGGGGCCCTGGTGACGTTCTCTGGCGTTAGGGCTACTATGACCTTTTTGTCTGTCATATTGAGCGAGTGTGGCATTATATTATTTTAATTTATTTCCGATTCTGTTCATTATAGTTGTAGCAGTTGTACTATTTGGCATCTCTTAATTGCAACGGACCTTCCTTATATATACTCCGATTTGCTCTTTGACTCATTCACTTTAGTTCTTAAGGTGGTCCTGACTATTCCCAACAAACAGTTGTTTGGTCTTTCTTGCTCAAGATGTTGTTTATCATCGCAAAATATGCACATGCTGTTCTGGATGCATATAAATCTGCTTGTAGCCCATGCTTTGGCCCGATGTTTCTTTCACAGGTTCTTTCATTATACACCCGCCCCATGGCTAGGGTGAAATTGAACGGAAGGATATCATGCACGGTTTTCCTGAGTAAAGGTAATAGACAGGGATGCCCCCTTCCACCGCTATTTTTTGCCCTCACTCTTGGGCCTTAATATCACCAGATACTCCCTGTTTAGTGATAGTGAATGAGTCAAGCAAAATGTACAAAATATCCTATGCTGGAGAACTTAGTGAATAAAAAGAGGTCAGAGTACATTAAGAAAAACTGTAGTGTTTGAGGGAGGAAATCAACTTGGCCCTGGACTCACACTAAAGACATCAAGTTGGAAACTCTTACTCATTAACACCTCCCAAGAGTAGTGATAAGTTCTACTTCAATCAATGTATGAGTTTTACCTAGAAGCAGCGGCATAGGTGTGACTTAGGAATCACAACTGATTTACCAAACACTCAATGTGTACCACATATAAGAGAATCAGGTATAGCTAAGTAGTAGTATTTTTCCCAAGTTAACAAATAATTTACCCACACAAAATATGCGCTTTTCCCAAGGGGTGGCATAAGTGCAACCCAAGAAGTTACAACTGATTTGCCCAAAAGTCTATAGGATCTACCTAGCAGTATGGCCCAAAAGTCTACATTCTATTTACCAAAACAACCATTTATTGACTACTTGTGACTCTGGGAGACACACATCCACAAAAGACACTTTATCCCAAAGAATCAATGGAGTCTACCCATGAAGGGCATAGGTGTAACCTTTGGGTACAACTGATTCTCAGCAAAAAAGAAACAAACACTTGCCCCATTGAGATAGAAAGGATTTGCCTGTGCAACAAAACTCATTGGCACTTTATTAAGTAGACTCGCATATCTTGCGAGCTTACCAATGTTAGCTCAATGTATTGTTTCATTTTCTTTGAAGTATGCTGGTAAGTTGATTTCAACATGTTTGCAGTGCTATAGCTGGCTTAAACTGGCCTCTTCACAACAGCCTTATAAGCGTTGCCAAAATGACTAGGTCTAACCGAGGTTCACAGTCTTAGTTTGGGTTGCAGAACTTAAGAATTGAGTCAAAAATGGTAACTGAAGATGGTTCCTAACTCATACAGAAATCGTTCTTATGATAGCTTGGCATTACTGACCTTCATCCATGTCCTTAGTAAAACGGTTAAGAATGCGACCCAGGGGTGTGGTATCAAAGAAATGAATTGGACTTCGAAGAATTTTTTCAAAAAGCTGATCATGGAGGTTTGAAGATGCCTTGAGTGTGCTCTAAATATAAAAAAGAAACATGAACATTGTAGTGTGCAGGAGTCGAAACATTATACAATATGTTTTTTCCAGAGAATGTTGGAAAAATCAAAAATCCAAATAAAGATAATGGAAAATGCAAATGTATTATATAAAAATAAATGGGCACTTCCCTCCAGCACCAAGATTCTCATTGTGCAATACTTTCCTTCTCCTTATTCCCTTCTGCTCACCTTACGATCCCTCATGTGATAGGTTCACTAAAATTGGAGGTAGAAACTTTGCAAATAATGGAAGATTTAGCTGTGTGGATTACTGAAAATATATCTTGAAAAGGTATCTGGATTCTCTACCTCTATCCAGAAGGATAAAACTGACTTTAATAAACTCAGAAGAAAGTTTATCATTGCTACAAATGTGGGCTTTGGATTAGAAGTGACCTGTGTTTTCAGTTGTGCTTACACCACACAGGTGCCATATACAGATGTCACCAAAATGCCGAAGGTCTTGAGTACCACACAGCTGCATGCAAAGAAGCAATACATTCACTGTAATAAGTCGCAATTACAGTTAACAAAAGTCTTGGCTAGTCAATAAGTCTTAAAGTTTATATCTTTATCATATTAACCTTGACTTCAACATAATACAGTGTTCTGCTAAGAGCTAACTACAATTACAAATTACTTTAATACCTTTGACTTTTCGTTGGCACTGTTAAGGCGATTTATATAAATGTATATACATTAAACAAACGTCACAATGATCGTGCTGGCAGTTCATATCAACAAATCTTTCAAAATCAGATAAATATTATAATAAAGATAATACTGATTCATGTCCAAATATCATGAATGTGTACTATAATTTAATGGTGCCGCAAATGAATTCCGATGGCCCATTCGTAACTTGATCACATCACGTCAATTGATCATGAGTAAAAAGCACCAAATAATTCACAAATTAAACAAACAAAATCCGACATGGGTGCTCCTTTGATCAGCATTATGCCTTGAATGGGCTATCAATTTTCATATGCCTCCTCCCCACCAGAGTTAAAACCCCCTGGATGGGCTCACACTCTGAGGGCCACATGTATGTACCTTTTTTACGGTCGCAAAGGGTGATTCGGTGAACTATTAGCGAATGGCAAAAATGGGCTAGTTATTCGCTATTAGGAAGAGGCGTGTTTAGGGCGTCTCTTCCTAATACAGGATCACATCGGTATATAGGAATGTTTTGTGACCGAAATGCAGGTGCAGAACATTTGCATTTTACCACCTACTTCAAGTAGGTGGTAATCTATTCGCAAATCGGAAGAGGTCCCCAAAGGACTCCTTCCCCTTTGTGAATGTTTGCAAAAACGTTTTTTAAGAGCAGGCAATGGTCCCACGGACAACTGCCAACTCTTAAAAAAAGAAAAGAAAACGTTTCCGCTGATCAATGCCGAGGTCAAGATATTGGCTAAAGCCTTGGCTAACAGACTCACACCACACCTAGCAAAATTGATACATCCAGGCCAATCCGGGTTTATGCCCGGAAGAAATAAAGCACTAAACCTTCGGTGCCTACATAATGTGCTTGGACCTAGTCATACTATCCAGCAAGAGGCAGTAGTGCTATCTCTAGATGCACGCATGGCTTTCGACACAGTCGAGGGGCCATTCCTCCTTGCTGCTCTCCGGAAACTAGGCTTTGGACCGAATTTTTGCTCCTGGGTCCGCTTACTGTACACTGATCCAGTGGCTCAAGTAGTAGCCAAGGGACATAGGTCAAGAGATATCTCGTTACACCGCGGCACAAGATAGGGCTGCCCGCTATCGCCCCTTCTCTTTGCCTTAGTTCTGGAACCTTTGGCGGCCTGGGTGCTTCAAGACCCAGTTTTCCGGGGACTTAAATGGACTGACGACCTGGAAGACCGCGTTTCACAATATGCGGATGATATCCTCTTGTATATGGCCTTCCCGAGATGCTCACTATCCTGTCTCCTAGATATTTGTAGCTCTTACGGCTGATACTCAGGGTATATGGTAAACTGGCTAAAGTCAGTGATATACGTCCTGAGGGGACCTCCCCCACTTCTCCCGACTGGCTGCGCAGTAAAAGTAGCAGACAATACTTTCAAATACTTAGGAATTCACATCACCCAAGACCCGGAAATATTTATGACTTAAAATCTTCAGGCCCCTTTAAAACGCCTTCAAAAAGACACTAAGCATTGGCACTCACTACCGTTATCGCTACTACGGAAAGCAGCCCTTTTTAAAATTATGGCTCTCCCCCGGTTCCTCTACGCCCTCCAAAACACGCCTTTTCCAGTCCTGCAAACATATTTCCGAGCCATCGAGGAAGAAGTGACTAACTAAGCCTATGTCTTCATGTGTCCCTGACCCTTTCTATTTACCCTACCCTATTGTATATGTCTGAACCATTTTCCAACAGGTACAATGTTACCGTGGACTGCCTAAAACAGGTTATTTATTTCACTTATATTTTTTCACCTCACCTTATCACCTCACATTGGTCCTGAAGAAAGCCTACCGACCTACACAGGCACCCAGGCTGAAACATGTCGACCATTTTTTAAAGACTCACACATAGTGAGCTTGAATTCCTTAATATTCCAGAGCAACACACCTCTTGATTGTTTACCAGTACCCAAATCCAGACCTAATAAAATTTCTACAGCTGGCTGTACGGGTATTTTTAACTCCCCTTCACGTCACTCATTTACGATCACTACTGTTTTAACCATGGGTAAATCCTCCGGTTGGAGGTTGCATAAAAACTGACCCAAGGATTATGCACACACGTGTTTCAAAGCGGGGAGACAACATATACCGCTACGAATTCCTACCCACAAAACACATGCATGAGGGTCTTTTAACTTTGTGAGACACAACGAACCTACCTGCATACCCTGGTTATGCAGGACTAGTGATCCTTCCCCATTGATAATTTAAACTATTATGGGACCATAAGCCAGCCCGCATAGCTATGGTTAAACTATATCACTTCTGGTACGATGGTGACATCGCACTCTCTAACATACAGTATTACCATTGGGCCTCCCAACTAATAGTGGTGAACCAATGGATTCATGTTCCTCACACAGACCCTGCCTATGCCCTCGATAGGCTACAGCTAGGACCGACAGGACTACATTGAGCACTCTACAATAAGACCCATCCAATGCTAGTACCGATGAACCACACACTTCAAACTTGGAAATTAGTGCATAAAAAATTAGGATGGCACGACACACTCACACAAGCGACACCCCAATGGGTTACAGACAAGCTGGGGAGACTGGAAAAAAGCAAGGGCTTCCACAACTGGGACCTCATCGGGAAATATAAAAGGTTGGCGATCTCTGGGTGAAGAGAAAAATGATCACATTTACACATCTCCAAACACCATACAAGCTGACACCAACCGAACACTTTCGCTACCAACAGATTAAACACGCCCTTGAGGCAGTACTCCCCTAAACAACATCCTGCCAGAAGCGTCCCCATTTGAGGACAGATTATTGACGGATTACTTAGATAAACCTTAACATATAGAAAAATTATTAATAACATATCCGATCCGATGAAGAAGCTCAAAGATAAGTGGCAGGATGAAGTGGCCGAACTGGATGACACAGATTGGCTCTCTCTTCCCCCAGAGAGGTAGCGATCACATCTAAACTGCATCTAAAACAACTTAAAATTCTTCATAGAATTTAGTACACTAGAACTACCCACTGCAAAATTGGTAAAATCGAAAGCCCGCTATGTTTGAGATGATATGGGGAGGTTGACACATTCTTCCATACTATCTGGGAATGCCCGTGGTGATGGTATACTGGGAGGCAGTCACGTCCCTGATTACGAGGGTGAGTGACGCAACAGACCTAAATCCAATACAACAGACCTGGGCCACTCTGGGTACCCTGATAGCTAAGAGAAACATAGCCTGCCACTGGGGTGGAACAGCCACCCCTACCCTAGCAAACTGGTGCAAAGACATGGACAAAAGTAATGGTGGCGGATACAACGGTGTACGTGCACAGGGGATGCCCCAAAAAATGGATCAAAAAATGGGGGAAATGGAAGACCTATAGGGGAGATATTTGCGAACTGCTATTAATTAATCAAGAAGATGACTTATTGGAGGGAGGCAACAATGTTGAAGGTAATGCTGTATAAATTACACTTTGAAAGAACGGATTCTTTGTACTGTGTATATAAGATTGCGAACAGTAAATGTGCGTAAATGGAACAGATCATCTTAATGTAATGTATATTGTGATAAATTGATAGAGGCCTTTATATCTTACAATAAAAATAATTTCACACAAAAAAGAAGAAAACTTTTCATATTTTTTCTAAATGCAGCCGGTTTTCCTTTAAGGAAAACCGGCTGCATTAAAAAAAATAGATTGCTTTATTTAAAAGCAATCACAGACGTAGTGGTCTGCTGACCCCAGCAGGACACCATACCCTTGATTTTAGCGATTCCTAGGCGGTCACAAATTGCAACCTACATCATTAATATCAATGAGGTAAGTCGATTTGCGACCACCTAAGAATCACTGTATGAAACTCTTTGAGTTTCAAACATTTGTAGTAGCGATTACCTAATTGCGATTCGCAGAAAACCACAATTAGAAAATCGCTATTACAAATGTTGTTACATGTGGCCCTTAGTCTTCTGTAAAGGGCGGGGGAAGAAGGGAGGGGATCGAGGGGGAAAAATAGGAGAGGGGATGAACTACCTGTACGATCATTGTAAAATGTGTTTAATTTTAATTTATTTAATTTTAATTTATAAAAATCGCCGTAACGGTGGCAATGAAAAGCCATGGGTATTAGGGGAACGCACTTTGGGATGGCCGCCAGAATAAGGGTATTTTGTGTATGTATCATTTGGTACAGAAATGAGGCAACCCCCTCCTCCAACCCTGAGAAACTATATGGAATTCATTAGCATAGCTTACAATTTGTGATAGAGTACGAATGCGGAAAACATACAAAACACACACCATGTTCTAAAATACTAGGAATAATGACAGAAATGAGAGTAAATTACTGTTACCCGGGTTCGTTTGGCCCAAAAGAGGGGAGGGATAAAACAAAAGGAAAGGGACAATATATCAGAATAAATGAGTAAGGTGACTGTCTGTTCAGTTAATGTAGGTGGTTCAGGGGACAGGAATAAGCGAAATAGGACTGTGGAAATGATGAGATTTAAAAACCCGACATGATTGCACTTCAGGAAACACATATACCATGGGAAAAGAGGGGGCTAATTACGACAAAGGGATATTCTTTAATGGCCTGCTCAACGCAAACCTCTAATATTAGAGGGGCGGCTATTTTTGCTAAGAACCGAATAGGACGTGCTCGGCGGACATTGGGCGATGCAGGAGGGAGGTGGGGTTTAGTGGAGCTCGAATATGGAATAACAATAGTGACGGTGTATGGCTCAAACCGGGATGAGCCCAAAATATTTGAAGATCTGAAAATGTAGTTAGCAGCTTGGCCTACACCTTTAATTATGTGCGGGGATTTTAATATACATTAAGGCGTAGGTGATGTGATGCCTAATGGATATCAAGGGTGGAAGCCCAACGTTTACTGAGCATTAACATCACTGATTAAAAGCCATGGCCTAATAGATGTATAGATATCCAAGTTTCCCTCTGACCCAGGATATAAATATTTTTCTTATCCCCACCAGAAGTATGTCAGGCTGGATTACTTTTTTATTTCAAAGCAGACTCTAGGAGGGGCAGAAATAGAAATATTGCAGAAAACGATTTCTTATCATAACCCCTTGACTCTTGGGCTAAGATTGCCGCAAATCCATATGTACCAAACACAATGGACATTTGACCGGAAATTGTTGGTTGATCAAGAATATCTCTGTCATTTTAGAACCTGTATCAAATAATTTTTTAACATGAATAGATTTAGCGCCTCACGCAATGCGGTCTGGGATGCGTAAGGGGGAGATGGTAAGCTTTGTATCTAACAAGAGACAACAACAAGGGAAGAAGATTAGGCAACTACATGCCAAGCTTCGGGATTTGTAGCGAGAGCATCTGGGTAATATTGTGCGGGGGATGGAGGAAGCTACAACTCAGCTACACATCACCTTGGTTAAGGCTGAGATAGGGTCTTACTACTCTCAAAAGGTTGCAGCAAGTTACCAGACTCTTAGGGCGGAGAGCTATGAGTATGGCAAAGCAGTTGGAAAATTACTTGCCTTAAAGACTAGACAAAAATCAGTGAAGAGTCAGATATGCCTAATAACTAGTGGGGGGACCTCATATACAGATCTGGGGGACATAGTTGACATGTTTCATAAATTTTATCAAGAGCTTTATATGGAGGAGAAGCACGGTCCCCACAGGGATGTCTTTGTGAGGGCTAGTAAAGAATATAGGACGATGGGGGGGATGCAAGTGAGAGGTTGGAGGCTGAATTTACACTGGAGGAGACACAAACAGAGATACAGCAGTTGGCCTCGGGCAAGGCAGCTGGCCCTGATAAGATTCCATCTGAATTTTATAAAATCTTTCAAGAAGAGCTAGCTCCTTTGCTCTGGGACATTTTCCTGGGGGTACAATATTCTGGAAATCCACCAGGCTCTTGGAAGGGTACTAATGTTGTCATTTTCCCCAAGAAAGATAAACGATTGGATAAGCCCACCTCATAGAGGCCCATCTCTCTAATAAATGCGGATGCAAAAATGTATTCTAAAATTTTGGCGAACTGTCTCCAGAGGATCATAGCCAGCCTTGTATATCCTTGGAAACATGGTTTCCTACCAGGCAGAGACACAACTGATCATGTAAGAGGAGCCATGGCCCTATTTTATATCACTGGGGAGACTAATGGATATTTGGCTATGATCCTCTTGGAAGCCAAAAAAGCATTCAATTGTGTGTCAGGGGAGTATCTGTGGGATGTCCTAGCAGCCAAAGGGTTCGGCCCCCAGGCCATCACTGCAATCAAATCGATGTATAGGGCACCCTACGCGAAATTACAGCTGATGGGTAGAGAATTTGACATGATAAGGGTTTTACGAGGAACAAGGCAGGAATACCCTTGTTCCCCAATCTTATTTGCCCTATATATAGATCTACTTATTCAATCACTGATTGAGAACCAGGCAATTGTACCAGTGACGAACCAAGGATTTAGTACTAAAGTACTAGCTTACGCAGATGACATCGCAGTACTAACACCTAACCCTGAGAAAACAATGAGGGAGATTGAAGCTATTGCCACTATTTTCGGAAAGGAATCGGTGTATCTATTGAATAAAACTAAGACCCAAATCATTTGGACCAAAAATGTTACTCTTCAGGATAGTCAACGAGTAAACATAGCTACCTATCAGTTATTAGTAAGATTGCCAAAAACCTTAGGCGAATGAATTCACTTAATTTAATCATTGTTGGCAGAGTCAATGTCCTTAAAATGATCATGTTTCCTAAGGTGTTGTAACTGTTCAGGGCACTCCTGGTCGAAATTGAAGGATCTTTAATAAAAGCTTTAGATTCTTTATTCAGTAGGTTTATTTGGCAATATGGTATGCTCAGGAGATCTCAAAATCTTCTCACTCTGCCACAAGTAGGGGGAGGGTGGGCTGCTCCCAATTTAACCTTTTATTATTGGGCAGCTTTGTTACATCAAATAAATATACTTTTTTTTTAAACTACTGGTAGCGCCAGTGGGACCCAGGCTGAGGACCTCCCAGCAATTTATGAGTTGGCACTCGGGGAAAAGGCAAAAGCACTGTTTTTACGTGAGTCGGAACCCAGTTACTATAAGAAGGTTTGATTTAACCCCTCCCATGCTGATGACGAGCTCAGCGCTTCATCAGCCACGGTGCTCGTGTGCACGCTGGGATAATTCCCCTGCTGTGCTGAGCGTTCTAAGGAAACCGGTGTGGCCATGACGAGCTCAGCTCGTCATGAGCACAGGAGCACTGTAGCTCATGACGAGCTGACCGGGGCGCTGTGCGCGCCGCCCGCCCCCCAGCACAGCAGGAAAATTACCCCAGCAGCCAAGGGGTTAAGATTATATTGAATGCATGGAAAACATGGGGTAGAATACAAAAACATATGAATATCGTGAAGATAACTAAGTATACACCCATTTGGAAATCACCCCTATTTTCCCCTGTGTTTTATGATGTTATAGCCAAGCAATGGGAGCAACTTGGTTTATGGACAGTGGGTGATATTCAGCCAAATGGCCAATTGTATCTGTTCAATGAGTTACAAAGAGAGTTCGGAATTCCGGATGGGCACTATCTTAAGTATCTACAAATGAAGGGGGGTCTTGGCAAAAGGAGCCAAGCAATCTCTAATGTTAAAATTGCACTGTTTGAAACCATGGGGAGAACTGCCTGCAAAATTAAACACTTATATAGTATGATGATGGAGCTAACTCTGGATGATATTGAACTAAATGGGCCAGTAGATTAAAGGATGAATATGTCAATATTGATATGTCACTACGGTTAGTAAAAAAAAAAACGCTCCTATCCGCCAATCTAAAGTCACAACATTATAAAACGATTATAATTTGTATTTTACCCCTGCTAAATTATTCAAATGGGGGAAAAGAGAGGATGAAAAATGCCCTAGATGTGGGGTAGGACCAGCAGAGAGATCCATATGTTTTATGGGAGTCCACAACTTGATTTGATCAAAACCAAACTGGTAAAGTTCTGGAAGAAGATCTTTGGAAAAACGGTGGCACTAACTCCTCCGCTTATGATGATTGGCTATGACAGCAGTGTCGACCTAGATCAAGCCCAGATAAGTATCAGATTAATTTCAGTTGTTATACTAAGGCTAATCTTTGCAAACAGATGGAAGGATCCAATGCCCCCAAGCTTTTATGAATTCTTGGCCCGTTTTATAGTTGTTTATAAACTTGAACAGGCTTTATATACCAGCAAGGGGGACCAGGCAAAAAGATGGGGTATTAAATTATGGGCTCCAGTCACAAAGGGGTTAAAAAGGGTAGGATAATGTACATAGATTAAATTTGTGTCAAAATGAATGTTTTGATGTATTGTCTCTCCTCGACGTTTTTCCCTTTCATGTAACAATATTAGTTTGGAATAATAGATAACTGTTGACAATATATAACACATGAATTAATTTTTTTATATGAATATATGTATATTGTCTCTCAGACTAAAATAAAAAAATATTTTAAAAAAAGAAGATGGATGTTTTAAAACACTGAGTGAAGTAAAAAAATTCACACAAATCACTTCTTTGCCGTCAAAACAAGTTAAAAAAGGCAGCAGTAATCAGAGATCCTGCTTGGATGTGCCACAGATATAAACTGCATCTCTGACCATGCACTGCATGATGGGAAGGCTGAAAGCCTTAATATTCCCTAAAAGAGCAGTGTTAATTAGAATAATGTGTGCTCAGCAGAATATTTTTCCCTTTACTTTAGGGTTTACAAAAAGGGATTATGCAACAATGTTTTCAGCCAAACAGACTATACTATTAATCTGTCTTATTTTAAAAACACAATTAAAAAAACTGAACATTTTTACTTTTTGTAGCCATTTTTTAGTGAAAACATATTTTGAAAAAATTGTGTTCTGGGGATCCTGAATGTGCGGAGAGACATTCTCCTGTTTATAAATATCAGAGAGAGTCCATGGCTACAAGACAACAACTACTGCATATGTTGAAAAATGCACAAAAATGCACAGCTGGGTAAAACGCAAGGTGACGATACTAGTTGATCCTGTTGTGTGTTTTGAGGCATGCACTGATGGGTCCCTCCCTTTGACACTCCCCTATTACTTGATATTGCCATTGTATGTTGACTCCCATGACATCGCGTGTGAAGGGAACTCTCACACTCTTATTACATTATGTTGGTTGAATGACGAGATAGGCCTAACTAGGTAGACAAACTTGGGGGGTGGGAGGTGATTGCATTGTAGTTACTATTGCCTTCTCCTTGTTCGACCTCTATGTCATTTATAACACCATGAATTTATGTACTGTATGTGGCACACTGCTGAATCCATGCTACCTGTGAATTCTCTCATGTATATGTAACTGTTATTGTTCGACTGGCCATATCAGCATGTATGATAATGTCCATGGCAAAAGGGTGTGTTTACGTTTACAAAAATGCAATAAAATGAGTTTAAAAATAACTCCCTGATGAACCGTTCTTGGTGTTCTACACCCTCTGGATCGGTGTATCACCTCTGCTAAATTTCTGAGCCTAATTGGGTTACATTGAGGATCAAGAGTCAGGTGTTTTAAAACATTAAACAGTATTCTATTATTGAATTATTTTGTATTAATTTTTCGGTGAGTGAAATGTGTTTAGGTGATTACAAAGCAATACAGAGTTATTAAGGGGGTAGTTGAGAACATCAAAATGGAGGTCATAGCATGCCCTATTCTCAAACAGGTAGCTGTTTCTCTTAAGATTATCCATGAAACCTGCCTTATTGTTGTATCATACATCTTCATCATGCTTTAATAGTCTGTTATTTAACTTCAATCACGATGAAAAGTGTGGTGTCTCCAGTTTGACAAATATCCACTCTCTTTCCTTTAGGTTATTCATTTTGATCCCTAATTACTTCTATATTTAAGCACAGAGCTATTGATTGATACAGGCAAACATTAATGTACTTAATCAATAACCGAGGAATAAATTAACTTCTGGTTTGACAAGTATATGTTTGAGCTGATACAAAGTTTGCACCTAAAGTGGTAAACTCTTTTCTATTTTATAAACCGTGCTCAAGTTTACTGCATTGATTCTGTAGCCCCTCTAGATACATTGCTGAATACCGCTTGGTGTACTGAATGATTTAATTACTATAACGGATGTAACCTACACTCTTCAGAATCCAGTTTGATGAAGTTACTGTAATAATTGTCTATCTATAAAGAATATTGCCTCATCAATTCTTTTTTTTTAAATTCTTTTTATTGAACAAATACTTGACATCACACTTCAGTTAAATCGAATCATCTGGAAAGTTTCAGTGAGGGTATTGGGTTCATTGCTCATATTCAATACAGTCGGTCCTACAGTATAGTATCAATGAGTTCAACCCTGAAGACATTCCATTACTATTATAAAATTTCCATATAACCTTCCCTCCCGTAGCATCATCCAAAGTTTTAACGTTTCAGGTCCCTCTATACTCTACCCACCAACCCCATATCTTGCCCCACTTACTCAGGCATCCACGTCCTTGGTACACTATTTATTCTGCTGCACAGCACCATTTGAGGTCCGCCTTCCACTCTGTAAACCTCTGTGGTTGAATCGCACCCCACACCCTTGCTATATTTCTTTTTGCCACTATGTCTGCCACCATTAGCCATATCCATGTAGATTTCGGCCACACATAGTGTATGCCTTTGAGCTTCCAGTCTGACCTTCTGACCCTCCACCTTCGGACATGACTTGTGCAATCCCATTCCATTATTGCTGGATTCGGAGAAAGGCCCACAATGTATGAAAGAAAGTGTCCACATCTCCACAGCCCCTTATGCAATGTGCAGTATCACTGCGTCCACTCGGTATAAAACGCCCTAGAGGTATATTATCTGTGCAAAATACGAAGTTGTATAAGGCAAAACCGTGCTCTTATAGCCACCTCCCGGGGACTCTGTATTGCCTCTGTCTAATCGTCATCCTCTAGTATGCCTAACTCAGCCTTCCATGCCTTTCGGAGTGCTGTGAGGGGATCCCGGGTATTATTCATTATCTTTTTGTATATTAGGGAAATGGCCTTATCCGCTATAGGATTCAATAATACTCTGACTTCAAGTGATGTATATTCTGGTAGTTGTTCACCCACCGGGACTTAGGTTCGCAATGCAAGTTTCAGTTGCGAATATTGGAACTGTTCTATATCGAGCATATGGTACTCTGCCTGTAAGTCTGCAAATTTAATAATCATTTATCCTCTCCAGACATCCCCTAAGTAGTCAATCCCCTGTAGACCTCATGGACGCAAACCCTTCAGTTCGCCAACCTCCCTTAGAAGGTCACTGGCCCACAAGGGAGTCCTTTCGGTTAATTTCCCTTCCCAGCCGAGGAATTTAGTTGCTTCCTTCCCTATGTGCACTACTGTTTGTGTGTGTGAAGGAAGTAATTTTCCTGTTTTTCTACAGTATAATGCTGCAGGGTATACCCCGTCCCATTGCATGGTGATCGACTCGGTAAGCTGGTTCCTCTCGACCATCAAATGGCTAATCATTAACAGTGACCAACTGTGAAGCCCAGTAATATTTCCTAATATCGGGAATTACCAATCCTCCTTCAAACGCTCCCCTCTGTAACTTGTCCAGGGCGATCCTGGAGCTTCCCCATCCCACAGAAGCTGTCTTATTTCATATTCAATCTTGCGAAAAAAGTCTGGTGATATAAGGAGGGTACTGGAGGACATATAACAAACATGGCAATTTGCCATTATTTTAAAAAGGGCTGCTCTTCCTAATAACGACAGTCGCAGTTTCCTCCAGTGTAGCATATCCCTGCACAACGCATGTCATTGTGGGTATAGGTTGTCATTCAGGAACTCTTTGTCTGACTTGGAGATTATTATGCCCAGGTATTTAAACTTATCCTTAATCAGTAGGGCTTTTCCACTGGAAGACAGGTTGGTTGTGTCCCTGGTCAACAGGAATAGAAGGACTTGTCCCAATTTAATTGCCGAACAGTTGCAATATGTGAAATATATGATTAATCGAGGACCAGGGGTTCGTGGCATTTAACAATATGTCATCAATATCTTCTCCTCCCAATTATTCCCCCCAGATATTCCTTGTATCAGTGGGTCACTCCTACCCCACGCCGTCAGGGGCTCTAGCGCTATGGCGAAGAGCATAAGAGAGAGGGGGCATACCCGTCTCGTGTACTTATGCAGAGCAACAGGCCTCAAGACCACCCCATTCAGTCGTACCCTGGCTAGCGGGTTGATATACAGTAGCTGAACCAAGGCACCGAACTTCGGGCCTATGCCAAACCTCTCCAGCACTGCAAACAAATATGTCCATTTAATACTATCAGATGGCATACGGGTATCCAACTATAGTAACACCGCGTCTTCTTCCGGCCTATCCCTAGAAAAATGTAGTATGCCATATAGGTGTCCCAAATTAAGCCTGGTGCTTCAATGGGGCATGGAACCTGATTGATCGAGGTGAATTATATATGGTATTACCCCAGCAAGTCTGGTCGCTAATGCCTCATCACTTCTTATGTAATCTTTTACTTCCTCTATTCAGGCATTTGCTCAATATACAGTTGGTTTGATTTACCATTAGGTCAGCTCATTAATACAAAATTGTTTAATCTAAGATAATTCATGAAAATCACACAACATTACCTGCATGCCTTGGTAAGTTTCATGCAAAAAAAACTGTCTTTCTGGATCTGTCCATTCATCTATAACCATTATATATGGAATATTCTGACTTGCAACATTTTATTAACCTTAAACCCTTGATAACATGATGAATCCTATGAGCAACCAAACCACTGTTTCCCAGTACAACATGATTGTAACATTACGTTATAATTTCATGAATACCAGTGAAACTCTTAAAGATAAAGGCATACCTTCACACAGCTCTGGAGCTAAGACATCACCTCGAAATTGTTGAAAAAAGGAGATGAACAGCCCAGAGATCCTGATTCTGGATATGAATCCCTATTGTTATCGGAGGAACTTTTGCTTAAGGCTCTGGACCGTTGCAGCCTTAAGTAAGCAAATGGGGGAAGGGTTGTGAGCAGGTGTTTCTCCTTTCCAATGGAATGTATGTTATTTAAAGGGTAATTCCTTATTCAAATTACACTCATAAATCCTGGGTAATTTGAGTGACAATAGTTCTTTTTATTCAACACTTTATTTCATCCATTTCACTCGTTATTTTTTCCATTAGACAAGTATTTAGGGAAAAACGAGCAGCCAACACATGTTTTGCCCTATGTGGCTGGTGGAGCCAGGACTTTCTCAAGGCTAGTCATTATATTCTCACATCTTAGGATCAACGATGAGTCCATACATATTCAAGTTAATGATGAGGCATTATATTTTAAAATCCAATATTTAATGGTCAAGAGGTCAATCGTCTCCCGTCGGGTCCTGGAATAATTCCTCGAGTGTCATTTGAATAAGGAATTCCCCTTTAAATAACATACATTCCATTAGAAAGAAGGAATACCTGCTCACAACCCTTCCCCATCACTTCAAAATAGCCCTTTTTTTGAACCAGCCATACTCTATTGTGTAAAATTATGCACTTTATTATTTAAAAACCCAAATTCAAACCTATTTATCTATGTGCCTAGATGTGCTGCAGCACTATCAATGCTCCCTCACCAGTATTGGTTTGTAGGACATTGTATTAGCATTCGTACTGTTTTTGGTTAATTATTCTGCATTTCCAGAACAAGGGTTTCTACAGCCAATAATAACATTTCAACAAGAGATACTTTAGTGACTATTTTATACTTCATGCAGAGTGCATACTCTTCTTTTCCTTCACTGCTGTCAGCAAATTGTGATTCACATCCTATAATTTGTTAAATTTCAAAATCCATTTTTCTGCAACTCAAGGATTTTATTCAACTTTTTGGTTTTAGAAATCATTACTATAAGAAGCATGTACTTAATATCAATGAGCTAAAATAATTAGTAACACATTTCTCTGAATTAATACAGTATGTATAGAGTATTAGTGTCCCGCATATTTTTCATAAGTGACACCAATACAGTCCATTAGATGAAAATGAAGCCTATATCTTACTCAATAGAACAACTTTTGAGTAATATGTACCATTATACAATAGTTTTATTAATTATCTGTTGTAGACCTGTGGGCCATTATTTATGTCCTTTCTTCTTTTATTTTGACTTTTAATCCTACAAAATGTTTGTCTGGACAACTGAAGCTACAGAAGTTGATAAAAGTCTTATTTTCGAACACAACTTCAAATACTATTTTCATAAAATATTTCTAAACTCCAGGAACATTGACAATTGCACTGCTTATGGCTCCCACAGTATTTGCTTCTTGTAATACTTTAGGAACAATATTCTTTGTTCAAGGTTGGTATGCGAGCTATGATTATTTGAGAAAGAGAGTTTCTACTTTATTTTTGTTTAACAAGGTAGATGGATAATGGTGAAAGGGTGAAAGACTTCAATTCCACTGAGATTTTCTTCTTTGAGGTGCTAAAACTACCAAATGACCTAGTTTTGGATGTGCTTGACATGAATACAATTCAAAGAGGAATTTTCTAGGTATATCAGGCCAAATTATGTTGTTATGAAAGAGGCTAGAATAGTTTCCTCCCACAATTACTTTGTTTATGCATATTTAGGCCGTCTTTAGGCAAGGGGGCCAGTAAGAAATTGAAGCAAGTCTCTTAAAGGAGGAACATCCACCAATTCACATAACCTTAGCGCTCCAAAAGGAGACCTACAGGCAGACTCCAACCTTCCATCTATGCTTGAAAACTCACCCAAGCTTCTGATGGTGTCAAGGAATGTGGCAGAGGTGAGGCGAAAAATGGCCCTCCAGCATTGGAATACATTTACCGAATCTTTCGACATTTGCATCCTCCTCAAATCCTGGAGCGTAAAACCAGTACATATGCTGGGTTATGTATCATACTACAGTCCTGCAATCTATAAAAAACCTGTGCTTCCCGCAAGTGGACTATTCATATGGGTAAGAATTGCACTTTGCTGTAAAATCCTCTAGCTCCCCTCAGATAGTCCGATAACATCCTTGGAATACAGCTCAAGGGCAAATCATGCCATAACCTAGACATTTACAACGTTTATGCCAGAGAAACTAGGGGGGTAGGAGATCAGCAACCTTACAGGAACTTGAAGAGCTCCTGGACAAAAGGGATCCCTTGTACCCCTTGATCCTAGCGGGCGACTTCAATGTGACAATTGAGCCATTGGATAGGGAGGATGACTGTGATGCAAGAGAGGAGGATGAACTGTGGTCAGTTCCCTTCTCGACTACCCCCTATCAAAAAATGGTTGCAAATGTGGTCACAAATGGCACTGCAACTAAATGCCTTTTCATTAGAGTTTGAGCTCAGAGCCACAAATGGAAGGACTAAATCAGACAAACTGGGAGCAAATACCTTTAATAGATCTAATGGCATGAGCCGCATTGATTATTTCTTTGCTAGACTTAAGGCTCTGGCCCTTGATAATAGACATGACTAAAGGCATGACCATTGATAGCGACCATAACCCCATACGTTTGAGCTTGGTGTCCCCTTGGGACGACTCATTCACTAGACATAGAGGCCGTCTAACATCAAGGGAGTTACATCCAACCAACGACATACACCGTCTACGTGGCATAGGAAGATTCTAGACAAAAGATAGCTTCAGCTAATCAAACAGGACCTATCAGCATGCACGTCAGAAATAACTGTCCAGTTCGAAGAACGGGGAGGGTTGGATGTGATTTCTGACATCCGTTCCATTTTCTCCGAGCAGTTGGCCTTGCACTTTGTTGGCCCCTGCACCACCTAAAATCTAGATCGAACGAAAGGTCGCTGCAAGGCTGTTTTAATCGAGAGTGTAGACATTCAAAAAGACAACTCTCAAGGGCAATTAAGACTAAGAATATGACATCGGTGAGAGTACTGAGGAGGTCCTACAAAACAGCCCTAGCAAGAGCAAAGAGGGAGTGGGATGAGAACAGGTGGAGACTTGTCGGGGAAGCATGTGTCCTTAAAGACTCTAAAAAGTTCTGGTCCTTATTCTTATGGGGGTCTATATGAGGCTACCACCCTTAGCCAATAATATCTCAATCTCTGCTTGGTATGATCACTTTAACGCCATATATTCGGGAATACGTATGTTTGAAACATTTGCAGCCCCCCTTGATTTACACCATGTCCCCACATAGAACCTATTTACAAAGAGCGAAATCCAGGTCTCTATTGATTTAATTGTCCAAGCAAAGAGTCCGAGCCCTGACAGTATCCCTGGCGATCTTTTTCTACACGACAGAGACAGCTGGTCAAGCTACATTTTGACACTCTCTAATGCCATAGCAGGAGGCGCTTCATTGCCAGATTCTTGAAAGGGAGCAGAGGTGATCCACATCTTTCAGAAAGTCGACAGGAACCTACCATGCAACTACAGGCCGCTTTGCCATATTGACTACATACTAAAAGTGTACACTTTTGGCCAAGATCCAGGAATGGATAAAAGATAACAATATTTTAACCCGATATCAAAACAGTTTTAGACAGAAGACGGGGACAATAGATCAGGTGTTTCGCTTTCTTCTTTTATTTTGGAAGACTGTGGTTACTGACCGGTAAATGGGCAAAATATTGATTCCAAAATATCGAGTAACCTAAATATTGAGTCCAAAATATAGAATGGACAAAATATCGACTGGACAGAATATAGACATCCAAAATATCGTTTTGAAGGTAAGTACTGTAATATCGAATTTAAAAATATAGACAGTCAAAATATCGAAGTACATAATATAGGTCATTAAAATTATCGGCTTTTTAATAATATCAAATTTTTTAAAGTGTTTTATATGTTAGTTTATGTGTGAAAAGTGTATATTTATTTGTAATTTATTGTAAGTAATTAATTTTATGTTATTTAATTTTTGCGTAATTTAATTCTGTAGCGGATTGTGGGTTTATAGGGGAATAGGGTGGGAAGTAATTTAATTATAATTAATTAAATATGATAATTAATTAATTGGTATTTATTTTGAATATATAGTCAATTCATTTTTAATTGGTAATTAACTAATTGTTAATTGATAAGTAATTTTTATTAATTGATTAATTGATAATTATGTGAATAATATCATTTTATTTTAAGTAGCGGGTTGTGGGTTTATAGGGGAATAGGGTGGGAAGTAATTTAATTATAATTAATTAAACATGTTAATTAATTAATTAGTATACATTTTGAATAAATTGTCAATTAATTTGTAATTGTCAATTAATTAATTGTTAATTGATAAATAATTTTTAGTAATTGATTAATTGAAAATTATCTGAATAATATTATTATTTTTTTAGTAGCAGGTTGTGGGTTTATTGGGGAATAGGGTGGGAAGTAATTTATTATAATTAATTAAACATGTTAATTAATAGTTATTTATTTTGAATACATTGCTAATTAATTTTTAATTTGTAATTAATTCATTCTTAATTGGTAATTAAAATGTATTAATTGAATAATTTAAAAATATGTGATTTATATTAATTTATTTTCACGAGAGTGGGGATATTAAAATTTACCCCTATGCTATCCAACGCTTTCCCTACTGTTGCACTCTCTGGAGTGGGAATAGTAAATTTTATCCCTACGCTATCCAACGCTTTTCCTACTGTTGCACTCACTGGAGTGGGAATAGTAATTTTTACCCTTACGCTATCCAACGCTTTTCCTACTGTTGCACTCGCTGGAGTGGGAATAGTCATTTTTACCCCTACGCTATCCAATGCTTTCCCTACTGTTGCACTCTCTGGAGTGGGAATAGTAATTTTTACCCATACGCTATCCAACGCTTTCCCTACTGTTGCACTCTCTGGAGTGGGAATAGTAATTTATACCCCTACGCTATCCAACACTTTCCCTACTGTTGCACTTACTGGAGTAGGAATAGTAATTTTTACCCCTAGGCTATCCAACGCCTTCCCTACTGTTGCACTCTCTGGAGTGGGAATAGTAATTTTTACCCTTACGCTTTCCAATGCTTTCCCTACTGTTGCACTCACTGGAGTGGGAATAGTAATTTTTACCACTACGCTATCCAACGCCTTCCCTACTGTTGCACTCTCTGGAGTGGGAATAGTAATTTTTACCTTTACGCTATCCAACGCTTTCGCTACTGTTGCACTCTCTGGAGTGGGAATAGTAATTTATACCCCTACGCTATCCAACGCTTTCCCTACTGTTGCACTTACTGGAGTAGGAATAGTAAATTTTACCCCTACGCTATCCATCGCCTTCCCTACTGTTGCACTCTCTGGAGTGGGAATAGTAATTTTTACCCCTACGCTATCCAACGCTTTCACTACTGTTGCACTTACTGGAGTAGGAATAGTAATTTTTACCCCTATGCTATCCAACGCCTTCCCTACTGTTGCACTCTCTGGAGTGGGAATAGTAATTTTTACCCCTACGCTATCCAACGCTTTCCCTACTGTTGCACTTTCTGGAGTGGGAATAGTAATCTTTACCCCTACGCTATCCAACGCTTTCCCTACTGTTGCACTTGCGGGAGTGGGAATAGTAATTTTTACCCCTACGCTATCCAACGCTTTCCCTACTGTTGCAGTCGCTGGAGTGGGAATAGTAATTTTTACCCCTACGCTATCCAACGCTTTCCCTACTGTTGCACTCTCTGGAGTGGGAATAGTAATTTTTACCCCTACGCTATCCAACGCTTTCCCTACTGTTGCACTCTCTGGAGTGGGAATAGTAATTTTTACCCCTACGCTATCCAACGCCTTCCCTACTGTTGCACTCTCTGGAGTGGGAATAGTAATTTTTACCCCTACGCTATCCAACGCTTTCCCTACTGTTGCACTCACTGGAGTGGGAATAGTAAATTCTACCCCTACGCTATCCAACGCTTTCCCTACTGTTGCACTCTCTGGAGTTGGAATAGTAATTTTTGCCACTACGCTATCCAACGCCTTCCCTACTGTTGCACTCTCTGGAGTGGGAATAGTAATTTTTACCTTTACGCTATCCAACGCTTTCGCTACTGTTGCACTCTCTGGAGTGGGAATAGTAATTTATACCCCTACGCTATCCAACGCTTTCCCTACTGTTGCAC
Source organism: Lissotriton helveticus (assembly GCF_964261635.1). Taxonomy (NCBI): domain Eukaryota; kingdom Metazoa; phylum Chordata; class Amphibia; order Caudata; family Salamandridae; genus Lissotriton; species Lissotriton helveticus. The sequence goes on from NC_136069.1 coordinate 1,216,532,621, forward strand.
TTACTGGAGTAGGAATAGTAAATTTTACCCCTACGCTATCCATCGCCTTCCCTACTGTTGCACTCTCTGGAGTGGGAATAGTAATTTTTACCCCTACGCTATCCAACGCTTTCACTACTGTTGCACTTACTGGAGTAGGAATAGTAATTTTTACCCCTATGCTATCCAATGCCTTCCCTACTGTTGCACTCTCTGGAGTGGGAATAGTAATTTTTACCCCTACGCTATCCAACGCTTTCCCTACTGTTGCACTTTCTGGAGTGGGAATAGTAATCTTTACCCCTACGCTATCCAACGCTTTCCCTACTGTTGCACTTACTGGAGTAGGAATAGTAAATTTTACCCCTACGCTATCCATCGCCTTCCCTACTGTTGCACTCTCTGGAGTGGGAATAGTAATTTTTACCCCTACGCTATCCAACGCTTTCACTACTGTTGCACTTACTGGAGTAGGAATAGTAATTTTTACCCCTATGCTATCCAACGCCTTCCCTACTGTTGCACTCTCTGGAGTGGGAATAGTAATTTTTACCCCTACGCTATCCAACGCTTTCCCTACTGTTGCACTTTCTGGAGTGGGAATAGTAATCTTTACCCCTACGCTATCCAACGCTTTCCCTACTGTTGCACTTGCTGGAGTGGGAATAGTAATTTTTACCCCTACGCTATCCAACGCTTTCCCTACTGTTGCACTCACTGGAGTTGGAATAGTAATTTTTACCCCTACGCTATCCAACGCTTTCCCTACTGTTGCAGTCGCTGGAGTGGGAATAGTAATTTTTACCCCTACGCTATCCAACGCTTTCCCTACTGTTGCACTCTCTGGAGTGGGAATAGTAATTTTTACCCCTACGCTATCCAACGCTTTCCCTACTGTTGCACTCTCTGGAGTGGGAATAGTAATTTTTACCCCTACGCTATCCAACGCCTTCCCTACTGTTGCACTCTCTGGAGTGGGAATAGTAATTTTTACCCCTACGCTATCCAACGCTTTCCCTACTGTTGCACTCACTGGAGTGGGAATAGTAAATTCTACCCCTACGCTATCCAACGCTTTCCCTACTGTTGCACTCTCTGGAGTTGGAATAGTAATTTTTGGCCCTACGCTATCCAACGCTTTCCCTACTGTTGCACTTACTGGAGTAGGAATAGTAATTTTTACCCCTACGCTATCCATCGCCTTCCCTACTGTTGCACTCTCTGGAGTGGGAATAGTAATTTTTACCCCTACGCTATCCAACGCTTTCACTACTGTTGCACTTACTGGAGTAGGAATAGTAATTTTTACCCCTATGCTATCCAACGCCTTCCCTACTGTTGCACTCTCTGGAGTGGGAATAGTAATTTTTACCCCTACGCTATCCAACGCTTTCCCTACTGTTGCACTTTCTGGAGTGGGAATAGTAATCTTTACCCCTACGCTATCCAACGCTTTCCCTACTGTTGCACTTGCGGGAGTGGGAATAGTAATTTTTACCCCTACGCTATCCAACGCTTTCCCTACTGTTGCAGTCGCTGGAGTGGGAATAGTAATTTTTACCCCTACGCTATCCAACGCTTTCCCTACTGTTGCACTCTCTGGAGTGGGAATAGTAATTTTTACCCCTACGCTATCCAACGCTTTCCCTACTGTTGCACTCTCTGGAGTGGGAATAGTAATTTTTACCCCTACGCTATCCAACGCCTTCCCTACTGTTGCACTCTCTGGAGTGGGAATAGTAATTTTTACCCCTACGCTATCCAACGCTTTCCCTACTGTTGCACTCACTGGAGTGGGAATAGTAAATTCTACCCCTACGCTATCCAACGCTTTCCCTACTGTTGCACTCTCTGGAGTTGGAATAGTAATTTTTGCCACTACGCTATCCAACGCCTTCCCTACTGTTGCACTCTCTGGAGTGGGAATAGTAATTTTTACCTTTACGCTATCCAACGCTTTCGCTACTGTTGCACTCTCTGGAGTGGGAATAGTAATTTATACCCCTACGCTATCCAACGCTTTCCCTACTGTTGCACTTACTGGAGTAGGAATAGTAAATTTTACCCCTACGCTATCCATCGCCTTCCCTACTGTTGCACTCTCTGGAGTGGGAATAGTAATTTTTACCCCTACGCTATCCAACGCTTTCACTACTGTTGCACTTACTGGAGTAGGAATAGTAATTTTTACCCCTATGCTATCCAATGCCTTCCCTACTGTTGCACTCTCTGGAGTGGGAATAGTAATTTTTACCCCTACGCTATCCAACGCTTTCCCTACTGTTGCACTTTCTGGAGTGGGAATAGTAATCTTTACCCCTACGCTATCCAACGCTTTCCCTACTGTTGCACTTACTGGAGTAGGAATAGTAAATTTTACCCCTACGCTATCCATCGCCTTCCCTACTGTTGCACTCTCTGGAGTGGGAATAGTAATTTTTACCCCTACGCTATCCAACGCTTTCACTACTGTTGCACTTACTGGAGTAGGAATAGTAATTTTTACCCCTATGCTATCCAACGCCTTCCCTACTGTTGCACTCTCTGGAGTGGGAATAGTAATTTTTACCCCTACGCTATCCAACGCTTTCCCTACTGTTGCACTTTCTGGAGTGGGAATAGTAATCTTTACCCCTACGCTATCCAACGCTTTCCCTACTGTTGCACTTGCTGGAGTGGGAATAGTAATTTTTACCCCTACGCTATCCAACGCTTTCCCTACTGTTGCACTCACTGGAGTTGGAATAGTAATTTTTACCCCTACGCTATCCAACGCTTTCCCTACTGTTGCAGTCGCTGGAGTGGGAATAGTAATTTTTACCCCTACGCTATCCAACGCTTTCCCTACTGTTGCACTCTCTGGAGTGGGAATAGTAATTTTTACCCCTACGCTATCCAACGCTTTCCCTACTGTTGCACTCTCTGGAGTGGGAATAGTAATTTTTACCCCTACGCTATCCAACGCCTTCCCTACTGTTGCACTCTCTGGAGTGGGAATAGTAATTTTTACCCCTACGCTATCCAACGCTTTCCCTACTGTTGCACTCACTGGAGTGGGAATAGTAAATTCTACCCCTACGCTATCCAACGCTTTCCCTACTGTTGCACTCTCTGGAGTTGGAATAGTAATTTTTGGCCCTACGCTATCCAACGCTTTCCCTACTGTTGCACTTCCGGGAGTGGGAATAGTATTTTTTACCCCTACGCTATCCTACGGTAATAATATTGTGTATTTTTATTAATATTATGTTTATATATATATATATATATGTTTTAACAGATATGATTATATATTTTTTTTATAAGTTAAATTAATTATTTATGAATTTTAAGGTAATTTAAGTATTTTTAAGCATATTTTAGCTATTGATTTTTAATAATTTGATTATTTTACATTATTTTTAACAATTTCGATATTTTTACAATGTATATATATATATATATATAAACGATATTTGGACTCGATATTTTGGTACTTACCTGTTTGTAGATAGGAATTCGATATTTTGTCCGTCGATATTTTGGCCTCGACATTTTGGGTAGTCGATATTGTGTCCGTCGATATTTAGTCAGTGATCCTACTGACCAGAGAAGCCTGTATGTAGCATTTATTGACCCGAAGACCACCTTTGATCTTGTCCCAAGAAACAATTTATGGCAAGTGCTAAAAGATATTGGGATGCCTATGGAAATTTTACCTTTCATTATTTGCCTCCATGAAGTTAATTATGCCAAAGAGCACTGGGGTGAGCAAGGCCAGCTCACTGACCTGATCAATGTCAGCAGGGGTGTACGCCAAGGGTGTGTACTGGCACCAAAACCTTTTTCCCTCTTTATGTACGACTTAGTTCAGTTTTTATCCCAGACCCCAGCGGATGCACCTATCCCGGGGAGGGAAAAAATTGTGACTCTTTTGTTTGCGGACAACACTTTGTAGTATCGAAAACGCAAGGGGGACTCCATCTGCTTCTAAACCAATTCAAAGATTTCTGTAATATGTGAGGCCTAAAGAATAACACATCAAAAACGAAATTTATGAGGATAAATCCTCACAAATCGCACAGAGGGAGACTCTAGGTGGTGTCCCACTAGAGAGGGTCAGTACCTTTGAGTACCTGGGCATAAAGTTACCTGAAGATATGACCTGGAAACCACATGTGACCAAGACGTCCCTGAAGCATAAGCAATTAGTTGGGGCCATGTAAAAAGAACATTGCACTTATTTTAGCAAAACTATTGCAGCTGCCCTCCAGATTTAAGATTCAAAAGCGGTGAGCTCTACCCTATACAGGGCCAAGTTGTGGGGATTTGATAGGATGAATGACCTCTCCAGATCCGAGAACTAGTTTTTGAGGAGCTTGGTGTCACGATCTCAGAGCACACCACTCCACCCTTTAAGGCTAGATGTAGGCAGGAAATCCATTGCAGACAAGGTTAAATAATGCTGGAAAGACGGAGGTGCTCTTTACTGCCGGTACTAGGATTCCTCAACCTTTTCCATCTAATTTCTGGCCCCCGGAAACCAGGACTTCGGTCCGGCCAGTGGAATCTGTTCGGAATCTAGGGGTCATGTTGGACCAGAGACTCAGCATGGAGACTCACCTTCAAAAAACAACTGCCTGCTGCTTTGCCATCCTTCGTTCTCTAAGGAAAGTCCTGCCCCTCCTACCTACTTGTGCCCGTGCGCAAGTGGTTAGATGCACCATCCTGAGCAGGCTGGATTATTGTAACTCCCTCCTGCTTGGGTCCCCTGAGTTCCTGCTGGATCGGCTCCAGAGGGTCCAATCAGCGGCTGCTAAACTGGCCCTGGGGCTTCCGCGAAGTTCTCATGGAGCAACCGCATTGGCAAAGTTGCATTGGCTTCCTATAAGGCAGAGGATCCAATTTAAGGCCCTCTGTATAGTGTTTAGGGCACTCCATGGAGCTGGCCCAGCTCCTCTGCAAGCTAAATTTTCCTGGTATTCCCCTATTAGACAGCTTCGATCCTCTGACGCCAAATTGGTAGTTGTTCCCAGATTCAGGAAGGTTAGAGCTGGTGGCAGATCCTTTGAAGTGACTGCCGCCAGACTTTGGAACACTCTGCCCATCGAGATTAGGCATATCGGTGAACTCCTCCCGTTTAGAAGGAGGATAAAAACTTGGCTATTCCCCTGCTAGTCCGCCTCCTCCGGTCTCTTTCTTCTCTTAGCGCCAGGATGCCTGCAATGGTGATAGTTGCGCTTTATAAATGCTTAAAATAAATAAAATAATAAATAAATAAATAAATAAATTATGTCCGCTGTTATTCTGGCAGAGAACCAGGTCTACCCCTGAACTGCGCTCTTTTGCCAATGCCCTTGAGGAAGTTAGCTCCCTGGATAAATACAAGATAGGCTAGATAAAAAAATGGGAAGCGTCTACTGACTGACATTGGGTTACAGGGTCAATAGGACACCTCTGACCCCTTATTTCTCCCTAATAAAGATCTTGTGGAATCACTGTATTGGGGTTGTGTAGCACAGACTGCACTTAGCAATAAATTGTGCGGTAGGCTAACCTTGGAGTTTATGGACTTTAAACTGGCTAGATCTCTGGAAAATTACTTAGACTTCATTCACATACCCAATGATAGGAAACTATATATCCAGTTTAGGTTTGGTACCCTTCCCCTGAATGCGTTCACAAGTACTTGGCAACGCAACCCAGCATTCTCAGAGTTTTGCCTTGGGTGCATTTTAGCAACTGAATCACTTGCATATGTATTATTTGCTTGCCCAGCTTACTCATTCTTATGAGCTCAGTGACTCACAGCAATATGCAAGCAGTTGGGAACCCACAATCACGGTGAAGCACTGCAAATCCTAAGATCGGATCCAAGACCCCTGCTTGCATGCTCAGTGGCAACATTTCTGGGTCATATGTGGAGTATTAGGAGGAAAGTGCAGAAGCCCGAAGCATTTTCCCCAAGTTGTTTTAACTGAGTAATCTTATACATTTTTTTAATTTTTAACTGAGGAAGTATTAATTTGATTTGATTTGATTTGATGGGGATTTATATAGCGCGAATTGCTGCCCAGAGGCGTCCAAGCGCTGAGAATACCAGGTCCGACAGAGGGGGGAAGCACAGGAGAGGGGGGAGGTTAGGCTGAATGAAACAAGAAGGTTTTCAGTTGTTTGCGGAATGTCGTAAGGTTAGAGTTGGATCTTAGATGCGGTGGAAGGGTGTTCCAGGCCCTCGCCGCATTGTAGGAAAAAGACCTACCTCCAGCTCTGGATCTCCTTACTCTCAAGGGGTGACTGCTAAGAAAGACTGATCTGATCTTAGGTTCCTGTTGGGCCTGTAGTGATGGATTAGGTCCTGTGTGATCGTGGGGCCAGAGTTCCAGAAAGACTGGTGAGCTATGCATAAGGCCTTGAACAGCACCCTTTGACGCACAGGCAGCCAGTGGAGAGAGACCAACCCGGATTTGACTGACTGTCTGCGAGGGATGTCGAGTAGCAGACGTGCAGCACAATTTTGCACTATCTGCAACCTCCTCAGAGTGGATTCTGGGGCTCCGAGGTAGAGGACGTTATTAAAATCAAGGCGGGATTGAATCAGGCCTTGTATCGCTGCTTGCTTGGCTTCCATAGGAAGAAGGGGGAAAATTTTCTTAAGCATCTTCATGATGCCAAAGCAGGTGGCCGAGAGTTTGGTGGATTGTACATCGAAAGAGAGTGATCTATCCATCCATATTCTCAAACTTTTAATACTATTTTTGGGGATAGGTGGAGGGCCCATACTGGGTGGCCAAAGAGTGGTCGGGAGGCTGGAGACCGAGTTGCCGAGGACCATAAGCTCGGTCTTGTCTCCGTTTAGTTTCAAGGATGATGAGGACATCCAGGATTTTACCTCCTCTAGACACTCCCTGAGTCCGCTCTGTACAGGTAGATTGGTCTCCTGAGTAAGGGAGACCACTAGCTGCGTGTCGTCCACGTAGGAAATGATCTTAATCCCAAACGGACGGACGACATCAGCCAGTGGTCTCATGTACAGATTGAAGAGAGCCGGGCTCAGGGAGGATCCCTGGGGGACGCCACAGTTCAGGGGAATGCTGGTGGAAACTGAATCACCATCAAACACCTGGAAAGATCTGTCCTCCAGGAAAGACCGGAACCAAGACCAAGCTCTGCCCCTGATCCCAACCTGGGCCATACGGTCCAGCAAGGTGACATGGCTGACCGTATCGAAGGCCGCACTGAGATCAAGGAGGATCACTGCCACTGATCCTCCCTGATCTAGGATTTTCCTTGCCTCCTCGGTGACCATGAGGAGGGCGGTCTCGGTCCCATGTTTGGGTCTAAAGCCGGTTTGGGTGGGGTCCAGAAGAAGGTGAGTTTCTAGAAAGTTGGTGGGTTGGAGATTTATGTATTTCTCCAGGACCTTGCTCGCCCAGGGGAGCAGGGATATTGGGCGGTAATTGCTCATATCCGAAGGGTCCAGACTGGGCTTTTTCAGCAGGGCCTTCACCATGGCCTGCTTCCAGACTGTGGAAACTGTGCCCTTGGAGATGGAAGTATTTAGCACTTCCCTCAGTGTGGGTAGGGTGGTTTGGGCGGCTGTCATTATTATCTCTGGGGGAGCAGGATCGTTGGGGGAACCGGATTTGACCTTGCGTGCCAAGGACTCCAGAAGGGCAGGTTCCAGTGGGGGAAAGTGACACAGCGTGGATGATTGGGAATTATACGTTGGCTCAACAGGATGTGGAGGCGTAATTGACGGAGGGGAATTGGTCCGGGGGAAGGCAGAGTAGATGGAACTGATTTTCTGATGGAAAAATTCTGCGACTTTGTTGCAGTGGGAAACGGGCTTGTCCACTGATGGACTGGGAGGGGGTTTAGTGAGTAAATTTATGATTTTGAAAATTTCCTTCGGCTTTGATTTGGCAAGGACAATTTTCTCCGAGAAGTAGGCGGCCTGGGCTTCCTTTATCAGGTTTTTGTAGTTACTGATAGCTTCTCGGTAACAGGTTTTATCTGCCGCTGAGTAGTCAATTCGCCAGCGTCTTTCGAGTTGCCTACAGCACCGTTTTTTCTCTCTCAGATTCTCCGTATACCACGGGGCAGTTTTGTGGGGACGTTTAAGCGTGGTTTCCTTTTTCGGGAGGGCGATGTCAAGGGATTGGGAAATCCAGTTGACGTAGGCCAGATTGGCCGAATCGGGGTTCTCCGTGATCATGGGATGGGTCTCTGTGAGTGCGTTGGTCCACCTGTCAATCGCTAGATGGGACCAAGTTCTCCTGAATCTAGTAATGGGGGTATGTTCAGGGGGCTTAGGTATAGTCCAATTGATGGGGATCAGGAAATGATCCGTCCATGGAAGGGGTATGGGGCGGCTGGTAAGGAGATCGATGCAGTTGGTGAAGACTGGGTCGAGCAAATGGCCTTTTACGTGTGTGGGCAGGGTAACCCGTTGTGAGAGTAACATAGCTGCTAGGTCGCTTGTTAGGGTCGAAGCTGTAAGGTCGGAGGGTGAATCAAAGTGAAAGTTGAAATCTCCTAACAGGATGAAGTTGGGTGAAGAAATGATACGTTCGGATACATTAGTGGGTAAGCTGACGTGGAACTGTCTCGGGGGGCCTGGTGGTCGATAAATCAAGGTGCCAGAAAGGCACTTATTGGGGGACAGTTCTATATTAAAGGTAAGACTTTCACAGTCTAGAATGGTTTCAGCAACCACTCTGCAGTTGAACTGTTCTTTGTGTATTATAGCCAGGCCACCTCCCCTCCCTTTTGGCCGGTCCTGGCGCAGGATTTGAAACCCTGCAGGAAGCGCAGCTATTACGGCTGGGTCGGCTTCCAGGGAAAGCCAGGTTTCTGTAAGGAACAGAATATCAGGTGAGTGTTCATCTATTAACAGCATTATTTCGGCTGAATGTTTGGGAAGGGAGCGGCAGTTCAGCAAAAACATCTGAAAATTGTCGAGTGGTTTGACAGTTATAGTGGGTTTGAGGGGTTTGCGGCACTCTGGACAAAGTTGAGGTAGGTTGTCGGCGAAGAATCTGTGACAACAGTGATTGTCCAAGGGGGCCCTCAGACTATGGAGGAAGTCAGCACTATAGGAGATACGATGGATTATTGGGGGGGCAGGGGAACTGGCCCCTGGCCCGGACTCGGCGCGGACGAGCGCAGACGAGCTTGCCTTATGCGCGCCTTCGGCGCGCATTCGTCGCGCCCGCTGCGCTCGTCCGCTGCGCTTCCTGTGCATGCACATGTTTGTTGGGAGGGTTTAGGGGGCGTGTCCCTCGCTTCCTCGAGGCCGATGGCGGCTGAGGAGGGCTCTCTCAGACACTCCCTCTGAGCGCTAGCTCCGCTCTGAGGAAAGCAGGTGAATACAAGTTTTCAAAATCAATTAAAAGCAGTTTCAAAGCAGGTGAATACAAGTTTTAAAAATCAATTAAAAGCAGTTTCAAAGTGTGCAAATAGCAATTTTAGCAGCGTTTTTTTCCTCTCCTGGCTGTGCCTCAGGAGGGAAGTGGTATACAGCGAGCTTGTGGATCAGCGCGCTATATATGGTGAAAGTGGGCGTGGTTACAAGGGGGGGCGTGTCCCTCGCTTCCTCGAGGCCGATGGCGGCTGAGGAGGGCTCTCTCAGACACTCCCTCTGAGCGCTAGCTCCGCTCTGAGGAAAGCAGGTGAATACAAGTTTTAAAAATCAATTAAAAGCAGTTTCAAAGTGTGCAAATAGCAATTTTAGCAGCGTTTTTTTCCTCTCCCGGCTGTGCCTCAGGAGGGAAGTGGTATACAGCGAGCTTGTGGATCAGCGCGCTATATATGGTGAAAGTGGGCGTGGTTACAAGGGGGGGCGTGTCCCTCGCTTCCTCGAGGCCGATGGCGGCTGAGGAGGGCTCTCTCAGACACTCCCTCTGAGCGCTAGCTCCGCTCTGAGGAAAGCAAGTGAATACAAGTTTTAAAAATCAATTAAAAGCAGTTTCAAAGCAGGTGAATACAAGTTTTAAAAATCAATTAAAAGCAGTTTCAAAGTGTGCAAATAGCAATTTTAGCAGCGTTTTTTCCCTCTCCCGGCTGTGCCTCAGGAGGGAAGTGGTATACAGCGAGCTTGTGGATCAGCGCGCTATATATGGTGAAAGTGGGCGTGGTTACAAGGGGGGGCGTGTCCCTCGCTTCCTCGAGGCCGATGGCGGCTGAGGAGGGCTCTCTCAGACACTCCCTCTGAGCGCTAGCTCCGCTCTGAGGAAAGCAGGTGAATACAAGTTTTAAAAATCAATTAAAAGCAGTTTCAAAGCAGGTGAATACAAGTTTTAAAAATCAATTAAAAGCAGTTTCAAAGTGTGCAAATAGCAATTTTAGCAGCGTTTTTTTCCTCTCCCGGCTGTGCCTCAGGAGGGAAGTGGTATACAGCGAGCTTGTGGATCAGCGCGCTATATATGGTGAAAGTGGGCGTGGTTACAAGGGGGGGGCGTGTCCCTCGCTTCCTCGAGGCCGATGGCGGCTGAGGAGGGCTCTCTCAGACACTCCCTCTGAGCGCTAGCTCCGCTCTGAGGAAAGCAGGTGAATACAAGTTTTAAAAATCAATTAAAAGCAGTTTCAAAGTGTGCAAATAGCAATTTTAGCAGCGTTTTAATGGAATTTTAATGGCTCGATATTACAAGAACTTAGACAGCATAGCGGACGCTTTTTAGCCCATTGTATGGCCTTTTAGAGGTTTTTTGCTGCTACTTTGTTTTTGTCTACTGTTGTTACCGGTCTATAGGCTGTAGAGGAACTTGCGTCCTGACTCATTTTGTAAAGAGTCTCAGCCTTTTGAGCCTATCAAGTTGGCTTCTTTTTAGACCCCCGGATTTCTGTGTTATAAATATTGAATGTTAGGGGATTTAAACCTGGGCAGGTATCTAAATATCCCTTAGACCCCCTTCTCTCTGTGGTGTTTTTTGGTTAACTTAGCTTATAGGCCAGAGTGATACAATCCCAGAGCATCAATAATACAATAATACAATTTGACAACCTTCCCCCAAGGATACAACTTTGGTACCTTTTAGTGCCCAGTCCAGGTTCGTTTCAGAGGTTAGCGGGGTGGCCCAGCCCAGCCTCCTCCGGCCACTGACAGCCTAAGACGGTCCGTCCTTGTCCCGGGCTTTGCGAGGGGTGCAGGTCGTTCCCCTCACGGCGCACCCAAGTGTGAAGAAAGCCGTTCCCCTCATGGCTGGAACAAGGTAGGAGGCAAAACAAATCAAGCGCGTCCCGCATTGCATGGGGCAGGAGCGCTTTTGGGAGGGGAGAGGCGTCGCTGTTGTGGCATCACAAGGCCGCGCCGGCCAAGGAACTCTGGGCAGTGTAGTTCGTCCTAGCTGCCGTTCCCCTCACGGCGATGTCAGGATGCAGGAGTGCGGGGGGTGCAGGCCGTTTCCCTCACGGCGCACCCAAGTGTGAAGAAAGCCGTTCCCCTCACGGCTGGAACAAGGTAGGAGGCAAAACAAATCAAGCGCGTCCCGCATTGCGTGGGGCAGGAGCGCTTTTAGGAGGGGAGAGGCGTCGCTGTTGTGGCATCACCGGGCCGCGCCGGCCAAGGAACTCTGGGCAGTGAAGTTCGTCCTAGCTGCCGTTCCCCTCACGGCGATGTCAAGTTGCAAGAGTGCGGGGGGTGGAGGCCATTCCCCTCACGGCGCATCCAAGTGTAAAGAAAGCCGTTCCCCTCACGGCTGGAACAAGGTAGGAGGCAAAACAAATGAAGCGCAGGTAGTTACTTCTCTACCCTTCATACTAAGAGTCCAAACTAAAAAAGGCATTCATGTACTCATATAAGGGTAAAACTACTTTCTAAGCAAACTTTCATTTTTTGGAGGGTAATTCTCATGAAATTTCAGGATTATTCCTGGGATCCTGCCGTTATAAAGTAGGTGTGAAGTCAGCTACCACACAGTCCAAACACAGACACAGAGGAAGACTGGTGCGTAATCAGAGCAACTGTGTTAATAGTGTTGTATAGTTCCTAAAAATACATAGGATCTGCGCATTTGTTGGATAACATAAACTAAGGGATTGGTGTCTAGAATGATTCCGGACACCCCCACAGAATATGTCAGCCTATAGACCAGCTAGCGCACAGTGCCACTATAAGCCCCTGAACATTACAAAGGAGCGAAAAGTTTCTGGTAACCATAGAACATGACAACCCTTGACCCTTCAAGGTTCGGGAAACAGTACAGTACTTTACGCTTAGTCAATCGTGCTCACATAGGGGGTCATTAGGATGGCGGGCGGACTTTGCCCGCCCGCCACGCTCGTGGTAATAGGGACCAGCCACCGTAAGGGCGGGGGTCCCATCACCAGCATTAGGATGCGCCCGCCACAGTGGCGGGCGCATCCTGCATTCCTACCATTGTGGCGGGTGGTGCACTCAGCACCGCCCGCCACAATGGCAGGAAAGCATGCTGTGCACTTCCATGCACAGCATGGTAGGCAACGCGCGGTGCCTGCCATGCTGTGCATGGAACTGCTGGGGGGTACCATAGGTACCCCCCATGTGCACCCCTCCACCACCCCCCCAGAGTCCCTGGGGGCCCGCAACAGGCCCCGGCAGGGATTCTCCGCATGCCTTTCCGTGGCAGCATTGCCGCCAGGGAAAGGCATTGAAAAATGCCCATCATAATATGGCTGGCGGTGTCTGATAGACACCGCCACCATATTATTCCTTTTCCGCCCCGGCCGCAAGGCGACCGGGGCGAAAAAGTGGCGGACGGTCTTTCCGTCCGCCGAGGTCCCCCCGCCATACTAAAATGGCGGGGGGGAAAACTAGTGTGGATGTCGGGCGGATTGCCTCCGCCAGGCCGGCGGAGGCTACCGCCAACCTGGCGGAGGCAATCCGCCGGACATCGTAATGAGCCCCTTAGTCTCAGAGAGACACAAAATAAACTTTGGGGACGTTTTTCAAGAAGTATGTATTGAACCAGCATCATTCTAGTATAAAACATTCTGTTTCTGCGCCAAACAATAGACAGAAGCTAATGTAAGAGATTACAAGTGCCAACAGAGTAAATAGAAGGTAGAATTCTACCATGGTGCTAAAACAGTGAACATATGCAAGCATATAAACATGACAGTATACAAGCGTACTTCTACGATTCGAACCCTACCTAAGTGTACAAGAGCCAACCCCATTACCTGATGGGAGAGAATGAAGGACCCCATCTCGGTCATGAGTTGGATACCCCGCAAGGGATGTCAGACTGCTGCGTGTTGAAACTTCAGCATGCAGGGACATCCGTGTTTGTGTCAGCGTGGAAGCTTCTCCTCTGGCTACCTAGTGAAGGTGCACTTCTTTTATACCAAAAGGGAGCCTCTGGGTTTCTACCACAATCGATATGTTGGGAGTACGATTATGTAAATGAGCCTAAATCAATAATTGTAACTGTGCAAAGTAGCCCTGTCGCCCAAGGATGAAGATAGCGATTACTTTTGTAAAGAGTATGTTAATCCTATTATATAAATCATGTGCATGGGATTAAGATAGGCTGCTGAGAATCCTTATGCATAAAACATGAGGGTAGGTTCAAGGAAACCAATCGACATTTATTCAGCACATAACTGGGTAAATGGTCATTGCTAGAACTGTTATGCAGAGCAAGGTAGGACAAATGTAGGTAAAAGGTTGCTTTGCTACTTAGGCCTGGGTTAGGGAACATAACAATAGAGGGTGCCTCCAACTCAATGTAACACTAAGTGCCGAAGAATTATACAGTTAGGATGAACTATTATTGGACACCACAAAGGCATTTTCAGTTAACATTGCAAGTATAAGAGTTACTCAGGCAATCACTTCAGTAAGAATATTCCCAAAACACATAACCCACAATTTATTGGCCAGATATATATTTTAATGACTTATTTTGGGGTAGACAGGAGCCACTGGGTGCCAACTGAGGTGCTTGAGGTCGTTTGACATGGGTGTACTGAGGTCTGTCCCAATATGGCAATGGAAACCAGGCCACATACCACTCTTTCCACATCTGACTCTCAGTGTTGCAAGGGTGAGAAGTCACAAGCTTGTCTAGGTGGCAATATGCAAGGCAGGAGCTTAGAAATCACAATCAACCCACAAACACAAGAACTTGATGTCCAGCCCAGTGCCTGTCTTTGAAAAACAAATGATGTTTAATTACAGAGCAATACTACATACTACACAATTCATTTTGAGAATACAGCGTAATACCTCTGATCATAATTCCTCTTTGGGTTCTCCAGTCCCATCTCTCCGTACTTTCTCCCACCTGGGTGACTTTGGTCCTCATATTCCCACAGCGAACTTTGGCAGGACCATGATTTAGGCTCAGGATTAGTTTCGCATAAATCCAGATGCGCAATCAGTTCACGTAGTTGTAGTGGGTAGAAAACAGTCTCAATTTCTCACACTCACTTCAGTGTATTGCAGCTGCTTGATATTACCCACAGGTGAAGGCCTGCAGTACTCACATGTTGTTTCTGTCATAGTCCTGAGGGAACAGGATGCAGCCTCTCTTGGGGACAGAATGATGTTGCTCTGCGGTCCTTTGGGTTGTAATCTGGGGAACCTGACAGTCACAGCCCACCTCTCGGTTGGCGCAGACGAAACACACTGTAAAGCGGTTGCAGCCCACCTTGAGCTGGTGCACAGATTGTATGGCAAATATACGGAAAAGTTCACAGCAGAAATATTATTGTGCAAAATTAGGACAATTTAAGAAAAATGTATAGCTCCGTTATTTGTGCCTAATCGGGCACATAACATCAGCTGTAGTCCTTGGGCCAATGCACGGATTGCACAGCATGGTAATTGCAGCCTAAGTCATACTGCTGCGTGGATCACATAGCAATATATATGTAGCCCAAGCCAGGGCATGGATCGCATGGCAGTGGTTGCCTATCGAAAAGATATAGAATATGCTGTTCCTGTTTACACTCCAGGTAAACACCACTTGTGTACCCAGGTGAAGTAAAGGTTGTAGTAATATTTATATTTTGAAGCAAGAGACTTCACCCACATTACAAGATGGCATGCTTTTCTATCGGGCAGCTCCTTGTTGGGCTAGTGCTGCAATGCCCAAAGGGTCTCTCAAGGGGGCTCTTTGCAAAGTTCTTTTACGTATTTTGCTGTTAATGAAGTTTGATGAAGGTGAAAGTTGTTGCCCATGGGCCAGTGCGGTTCTCCACTGGAGCCATATGACTGGGAGACCCACTAGAGCACAGGTTGCTCCTGGCTTCGTTATTTCAGGCAGTCCATTTTCTCTAGGTGCTTCATAGGCCAGGAACAACTTGGGCTTCTTCTGCTGTACAGTCTCTATTTCTGTAGCATAAGGCACACTCCTTCCCTCTATCTGCAGGCACGCTTATAGGCGAATTAGGGAGACCCACCACTCCTCCAACAAAAAGTGCAGACTTCAGCTGATGTCCCCTCAGATCTAGGAGACTGGGTGTTAAGCAAGTACAGGCCTTGGTAACACAGCAACTGTCTGAGTACTCTGAGGAGCGCTTGCTTCCTTGGTCATGAAGAACTTGTAACTGGAACACAGTGAGGTGGTTTGGATCCCACATTTACAGTACTTTTTCTAGACAGGGGATGTTGAGTCCCTTTCTTAAACATCAGAACAGACTTGGAGGGGGGTTCTCTTTCCAATGTCCTTATGAGGATGCTCTCCAAGCACAACTATTGTGTAAAGTAGTGCTTCTAAAAGCAGGTAGCCCAAGTATATGAACTTTCCCCAATGTTAGTGGGATTGAAGTTGCAATATTAAATATGGACCTCCATGCATACACTTTCTCGTGTAAGTGGGGCTGGATTAAGAATAGTAACTCACACCCCAAAATATACATTTTCTGCCACTTTTTGAGGAAGTGAAGTTAGAATAGTAATTGTCACCCCCATTAATGTATGCACTTTTCCCAAAATTTGTGTGACTATAGTTACAATAGTAAATGTGTCCCTCTGGTTTCTTGAAGTTTGAAAAAAAATGTAAGTGGAGTTAGTATAGTAAACTAAGCCTTTTATTTTCTTTAAGGTTTGATAGTTTTGTGTTTACATTTTACAATTATTAAGCGTATAGTAAAAGTTATTAAGAAGATTTAAAGTGATTAAAATGTATTAGCATTTATGAGAAATCCAAATTGTTATAGTTTTATAATAATTTGTAAACATATATATTTAGGGGGCTTATTTATGAGCCCTTGCTCACTTTTGCGCCACTGGCGCATCACTTTTTTGTGACGCCACCAGCGGCGTAAAAAGTGAGCCTTGTTGCATCATATTTACAACGTGACGCATCTACCTAGATGCGTGACTTTGTAAACCCCTGAGTCACATTATACCTGCGTCAGCTATAATGTATGGGGGGGGGGCGTTGCAACGCAAGTAAGCCTCATAGAAGTGATGCAGTGAAATCTATGAGCTTTCACTGCGTCACTTCTAGGACTCAAATGTGTCAATATCACTGACACAGGCACATTTCACATGGGACTTGTCCATGTGTAATGAGCCATTGCTGGAGTAGCGTCACTTTTGTGACACACTCCAGCAATGCATCATTTTTGCGCCTACAGATACATCAGAAATACTGACATATCTGTAACTCCTTGCAACATGATGCGTCATACTGTAAATATGACGCATCATTGGTGTCGCAAGGAGGGCGCAATGAAAAGTGACATATCGCTGTTTTCTCGCAGCGATGCATCACTTTTCATAAATGAGGCACTTAATATTTACTTTAAATTGCATTTTAAAATATAGGGGCCCATTATGATCGCGGACGGACTTGAGTCCGTCCGCGATCATAGAGTAGGAGGGAACCTCCGCATGGCCTGCGGATTTCCCTCCTGTCCAATTAGGATGTGACCGCCACCCTGGCGGTCACATCCTCTATTTTTACCATTGCGGCGGGTGCGGCTTCAAGCTGCACCCGCCGCAATGGTAAAAATGCATACATTGCATTTGTATGCAGAAAGCGGCAGGCATCGTGCGGTGCCTGCCGATTTCTGCATACAAATGCAGGGGGGTACCATAGGTACCCACCATGTGCACCCCCCACCCCCCCTTCACCCAGGGGGCCCGCAACGGGCCCCCGCAGTGAAGTTCCACATGCTTTTCCACGGCGGGAAACCCGCAGCGGAAAAGCATTTTTTTAAGCCCATCCTAATATGGCTGGCGGTGTCTGAGAGACACCGCAACCATATTAGAGCTTTTCCGCCGCGGTTGAAGCTGCGGACGGAAACCAGGACCCACCAGCCATCCTAATGTGGCGGTGGGTCTTTGGTGGGTCGGTGCGGTTTTTCAGCATCCTCTGGACCGGCGGTGGCTTCCGCCGGCCCGGAGGATGCGAAAAAAACGCAATCGTAATAGGCCCCATAGTGTTTAAAGGTAGTTTAATATATTATGTTTTTCATTTTAATAAATATCTATACTTAATAAATATACTTAGATAAGAACATGTACTTTCAATTACATTTATTTATTGTGTTGATGAATACATTTATTTTTATTTGTTGTTTGGATTACTTTTGAGAAAAATTAACTAATGTTATATATTTAGGGGTTTTATTAAGATTCATTTGATTGTTTAAAAATGTAAATACATTTGTTATTTGAACTAAACTTATACATGTTTTTAACGGTTAAATGACATGATGTTAATTTAAATGTTGCTGTAGGGAAATCTGAAGAAATCTGGCATTTTTGTATATAATATTGAAATTGATACTTTGTCTACTTTAATTTAAAACGTTTAATGATTATATTTATGTTGTTGATATTTCTGTGTACGTTTAATAGAGATACAACCCCTGAATCATAATAACAAAAGGATAATCTGGTGTTTACCTGTGCAGTTTCAGGACAGCACCAAAATTAATAAGCCACTGTTAACCCATACGATTTTAAATATCTGTTGGGGGTGGGGGGTTGTCTCCGAATCCCCAATCAGCCACCATCATTCTTATCAAGTTTGCATTTCAACAGGCCTGAGGCTGCAGACATTGGATGATGCCAATTCCCTGGAGCTGGCCACAATCAGCAGTAGTGTAGAAGGAGTGAACCCTGACGCTAAGGCATCTGTGACCCGCACCTACTGAAGGCTTTACTGGCTCTCCTGTCCTATGCAGGCGTGGGGCACTGCAGTAAGGAAAAAGACCAGGAGAGGCTGGAACTGATCCCAGTGGTTACAATGGACTACTGGAGTCTTGTGGTGGCACCTGGGGGTCCACGTCTGGTGTGAGCTAGTGGAGGCAGCCACAGCCGTGCTAGATACTGAGCCGGAAGTCAGTGAGCCAGGTCCTTGTTATCTGGGCTCCGCACCACATTGACAACACACCTAGAGGTGGAGTGCAATTGACCATGTTCCTGATAGAAGGGGTAGGCCAGTGCTGCTTTAGCACATGACAGCCCAGACAGCAGTGGATGAGCAGCCGGCTGAAGCTGAGAAACTGTGGATCGATGGCAGCGGGTAACCGCTGAGGCAATGTGGCTCCCTGAAGTCAAGGCCAGTAGCGACCTGAGTCCTGACAGTGGCAGAGGTGTTCAATAACACAGGTGCAACGTAGAATCACATTAAACAGCGCTTCTTATTTGACTTGAGACACTGTCAGTGCTGCTTAATGGATAGAGCCATGAAACGAGAGGCAATGAGAAGACTGATCAGTCTCAGGGGTAGAGGATGAGTGGTTGGTCTCTCCCCTCAATACCTTGCCCCTCTCGCTTAGAGAGGTCCCTGCACCACCACCCATCTCACACTAACACATAAAGGAGACAGTGACTACGCCCCTGCGGTGGCCCCCCTAAGAGCGACAAGTGGTGAGCATCTCGAGGGTAGGATGACTGCACCCTTCCCACCATATCGGGCCATGTACTGACATCCTAGAATTGGAAAGGACCTCTTGACCAGTAACCAGAAATCACAAGGGAGATAGGCAACCATCAAATACAGGCATTCTGCACTGTGTATGAAAGCATTTTAATACAATATAATAATTCAACATTAATATATTTGAACTCTCGCCGGTAGCACTAAGAGTGAGAAGATTAATAAGGTATGACTCTGTTCCCTTTACAACCAGGTGTATAAATCGGTCACTACAAAGTAATGGTATATCACATGTTAGTACACAGGTTCATCAGTGTCAGTATTGGAGGGACTGCGATAGTATGCTAGAAAGTAGCCTAAATTAATAATAAACGTAAAAAGAAACAGTACATTCATATGCTTTTTTGCCATCTATAAATGACATATCAGTCATTCCCTTAACTCCCTCAACCTCAGATTATCACTTTAAATAAAAAGGCAAATGTACATATGTGATATAATTACTGAACACCCATGATCAAAAGTTTGCAGCAAAAACCTTGAAAAGGGATATGTAAAAAAAATACACTATTTCATAATAAATTAAAATTATACAGTTTCTTAATTGAAGACAGTCATTTTACCTTAACAAATAGGTAGCCTCGCAATGCTTTTAAAAGGAAAACCGCCACCAACGTCAACGCATAGATCTCAAGGTAAAAGTGCATGTGAGGATTGTCTCTCATGTTTCCACTGGGGATACTTTCATTGTGAACACCTAAAGAATTGTTCTGTGAAGAAGAAAAAAGACATACGTAATTTTAAACTGGGAATATACATGTTTGTGAAGCTATAAGGAACAGCAAAACCAACGCCAATAGTCTCATTCAAGGTCCTGTGCAATCTAGGAAAGGAATAGCACATAAAGTAAAAACATATACTCCCAGGGGTAGTATATATATATTGGGTGCTCTATTGCCACTTCATTCGGATCTCAGCACCTTGGTATGAGGAAAGAATGTGCAATTTTGAACTAATACCATTACCTTGTGGGATGGCCTTGTGACACTGGTGCAAATTATTACAGGAGTCTTTACTCTAGTCACTTTTTCATGTGTGGGAGAATACTAGGGGTGGGAGAAGGATTAAAGTCCACTGATGGAGTTCGTGAAGTTTTGCAAGTTCCCAAAAACTCAGCAAAGTGACAGGGAGCAGAGTTTTTTCTCTCAAACAGCTCTCAAACAGCTCGCTAACGTTAAGTTAGCGAGAGCTCGTGAGAAATAAGGGTGCGCTAGATCTCCTCCCTGTAAGATCTCTCAACGTGGGCGTCACGGCAGGCCCCCACTGCTCGCATTGAGAAATTTGCTGCTTATGTTGAGGGTGCTGCTGTTTAAGTAGAATGTCTACTCGAGTGGCAGAAAGCAGAAGAGTCCTCTGGTGTGAGGCGTAGTGCCGCCCATGCTGAATGTACAGCAGGGAACATACTCCCAGTGCTAAAAAACAGTGCCAGCACCATGACTTAACAGACTCTGCTGCTGGCAGTACTCCGTGGAACGCAGCAGAATTTTTTCTGCCACTTCACCGAGTTCCGCAGAATAAAACCCAGTGAACTCTGTCCCAGCCTAGAGAATGCTGAAATGTGGAGTGATTACTGAGTACCCTCCTCCAACCCTCGGAATGTCAATCTAAGTCCTGCTTGGTTTTTAATGATTTTTCTATTTTTATTTTAGGGCCCCAATTTAATTTCCAGTTAGTGAAACAATTGAATTTCCATATAACGTGACAACCTCCAGGTAGCATAAAAGAAACTGGACACCCACAAAGGGATTCAAAATGACAACCCCTGGGGAAGAAGGCTATTACCATTATGCTACTTGTATATTTGAGGTGCTCCTCTACCTATAAATAGGTTTTCAAGCTATTGTGACCCCTTTCTTAAGAGCATGGCTGCAAAAAAAGATGATACATTATTAATTACATTTGAACACTTTGTGTCCTTTACTTTCCTCGTTAAATTTACCTTTAATAAAAGCTGCACAACAGCATTTATGTCAAAGGCTAATGAAGGTGTGATGCCAGAACTGAAAGTGATTGTAATTGGTTGCGCTGCCAGCATAATGCTTAAGGAACAAACATTTCTTCATTGCATTTTTAGTGAGATCGGTTGTCTTCATTGGCTTTTATTTTGATTACAGTCAGAGAATTCATATTAAACATGCGGTATACTGCTTGGTTATGGTCCACGAGTCTGTTATGTGCATATTAATTTACAACAATTTAATACATGGGGCACTTCATTGCCACTAAGAACAATTCAGCTTTAAAGAATGCCAACAAGGATAAAGTAGAGGACTATTTAAGGAAGGTAAAACAATATAAAATTTTCACATACTGTACAGAGAGAATTTGTTTAATTTTCCGTCTAGACAGTGATGGACGGAAATGCGTGAGTTAATCTGAAGTACAGATAATTACTTTGGGTGCATTCCATACTATCACTTTTTTAGCTCATCTATGCCATTGCAGAAGGTGACCAACAGTATGCAAATTAATTTCGCAATTAGAATAAATCCTGCACAAAGTGCTAGACTACATTCCTTCTGAGAAGAAGCACGAACAACCCCAGACTAGTTTTGGCCTTGTTGGACAACACAGGATATGTGTAGTTGCTGCAAGCAGTGCTGCAGTCACACACCTAGTTAGGTTTTCCTGCACTCGTTTTTTTCCGGGTAGCAGCAGAAAAAAATAAGTTACTTAGCGGTAACAGTAGTTCTCCAGATTGGTTTCTTTCATAAATTCAAATGCTTGAATCATTCCCCGTCTTTGAAGTGGAGTCCCTCAGTACAACTAGAAAGGCAGCGTATTGTTAAACATAGCTTTGAATGGCCATAAGGCCTACCCTTTTCTTCTCCAGTATTGGCTCTTTCATAGATTCACATGCTTGATTTAGATTAAATAGTAGGTAATATATATATTATATATATATATATATATTCACTGAAAAAAACATTGTTGTCAGGGACGTTATAGTTAGTTGGACATTTCACTCGTACAAAACCAGAGAAATTCCACTTTTATAGTTTGTTCAGCTAACTATAACTCGCACCCCCGCAATGCACTGCTGATGACGTCACATATTACATCATTCATGACATCTCAAATGACATCATCCAGTGTCTGTGTGTTTCTGTAAAGTTTAAATGTGTTTTATATATATGCCAAGGTGTACTGAAGACTGAGTGGGTGTATAATTGTTTGGATGGAGGATTTAGTAGGTGTGTGACTGACTGTATAAGTGAGTGATTAAATGTGTCTTACTGAATGCATGGGTTAGTGACTACACTGAGTGAATGTCTGTATCAGTCTGTCTGTTGTTGTGTAAGCTGCTGCATGGGTTGGTCAGTAGCCACATGAGTGTCTATATGGGTTATTGATTGGTTGCCTGAGTATTTGTTTGGGAGACTGAGTGTGTGCATGGGTGGGTGAGAGGTGTGTGACTCTGTGCATAGATGTGTGAGTGGTTGATTCACTGGGTTTATGGGTTCATGGTTCTAAGTGTGTGGGTACCCCTGCACGAGCAGAGGCACCCCTACAACCCCCAGATTCCATTCTTTGGGCTTTGTAAGTGCGGGCAGCCATATTAAAGTATGTAATGGACAATGGTCGAGACGACCAGCTACATAATGTCTACCCTGAACCTGGTCATGTTTGGTATCAAATATGTTAGAATCATGCAATTTTCCCTGATTCCAGTGTTAGTTGCATGATACCATGTTCTAGGAGGGAGGCTCCTTCGTGACCCCCCCCCCTCCAATACCTCCTTGTGTAGCCTTACAGGTTCTGCCTGCCAGCCTGCGCTGCTGCCAGCCTCAGATACTGTTCTGCCCCCCTGCTGATGAGCTTAACTTGGGCATAGGAAGCTGAACAAAGGAAATCCTGCGAAGGAGAGGTGTTACCACCCCTCCTAGGTTGGGTGGAAGCACTTCCGAGCACCACCAGACTGCATTGAAGGGCACATTTGGTACCCTACTTGCATAAACCAGTTTTGCACAGTCCAGGAGCTCTTGGCCCTTGGCCGCTGCTCTGGTGCAAACCACACAAAGGACAAGGGAGTGTCCACCCCCCTATCCGTGTCCTTCCTAGGGAGGTGCCCAGAGCTCCTCCAGGTGGCCACTTGATTCTGCCATGTTGAATCTTGGCCCCTGGGAGCATCTGACTGGCTGAGTAGCTCAAAGACTCTTCTGCTGGTGGACACGGGAACTCAGCTGTTCTTCAAGCCAGGACTAAAGACCTAACTGCTTTCGGTGGAAGACTCCTGCTGCATCTTTGTCTGTGTGCTTCTCCGAGTTCTGCAACTCCATGGCCATGCATCTTCTGAATCACCAAGGACTCAACCTGCATCCAAGCCAGAAGGAGTCACCCTTGAAGTGAAGGAGTCACTTCCCTGCATCTACAGGCACCTCTACGTTGATGACCGGTTTGCTGATACTGTTGTTCCGTGGACATCGCCCGGCTCTACAACATAGGTGGGGTTTGTTGGTTCTCCTGAAGCCTGACCAGTCTTCTGTGCATGTTGGGTGACTGCAATCCCTCTCCAGCCAACGTGGACCACCTGCCTTTGCACGCGTCTGTTTGCTGTTACCAAGGTTTATTGGCGGTCTTCACAAAAGATCATCAAGCTCCAAGTAGCCCCTGCCTCCAGCACTGCCCAGCTCCAAGAATGACATCATGCCTGCATCCTCTGCATCGTGGGCCTTCATCTCCTGTTTGCTGCTGAGGCTTTCCTGCGACTCCCCCTGCCTGCTGCCAAAAGGTCCTTAAAGGAGATCCATCCATTCCTACTGGTTCTCCTGTGTGTGCTGACTTACGCTTGCTGGATTAGTCTCACAGACCTTACGGGTCTGCAACAAAGCATTTTTCCCAGCGAACTGTTGTTTGCGTTTGGTGGTCCTACAGGTCACTTACCTTCCTACACTCGTTGACCGGCATGGGATAGCTTGTCAACAGCTCCTGAGCTTCTGCAATGTTGCCTAGTCCCCACAGCTGCTTCTTCATTCTCACCGTGCTACATTAATAACCTCTGACATTTTGCTTCTGTGTTGCCTGGTCACCTCCGGGTGTTTTGGATTCTGTCCCCTCTGCTTTCACGTTCTTCTCATCTGGGTTCCTCATCCTGGTTCTACTGGCCTGGTCCACGAGACTCTGTAGCTGCTGATTTTCCACGAACCTCCATTGGCGTCAACGAGCGGTTCTGACACCATTTCACCCTGATACACCCGGGCTCACTGTTGCATGTATCAGGATCCTCTGGGTATCCACGGATGGGGTGACTCCAACCTTTCTTGAGCCAATTGGTTCCTTTCTGGGTTATTTGGGAAGGGTCATAGAGCCATAAAAATCCCCATGCTATCCTATGAATGTCTGACCTGGTGTAACCCCTCTGCACTCAGGCGCCTTGAGGTCCCTGACAACTTACATTGGGTGGTTCTGTGCTTTCCCTGGGGTACTCCATCCTTGGGTATTAGTCCTGTTTTGGTAACCATTTTGCATTCCACTATTCTAGTATATGGTTTGACCCCCTCCTGCCCCCCTCCCGGGGGCCCATGTATTTTTCTTTGCTACTTACCTGTTACTAAAGTATTTCTTGTGTGTATTTAGTATTACTAGGCAGCAGATATACCAAGTTAGTGTTTAGTGTGTGGTAATAAATACAAAGAATTTTTATACTCACATGGTGTGGTTCCTTCTCATGTGTAAGCTTGCTGATTGACACTGTGGAAATTGTACCTGCTTTACATCCTCCTGAATAAGCCTTAGCTGCTCTCCATGGATACCCATTGAGAGCTTTGGTTATCAGGGACCTAAACACTATCACTTAGGGTTGCCTGGACTCAGTGCACAGTGCCACACCATGGATGGACACTATATACTAGGTCCGCCTCTCCCACTCCTCTTCCTCCTTCTCATCACTTTGTTGGCACTTTACATGCAGCTCCGATGGACTATATGCCCCACCAAATTGGCCATCATCATCATAATAATCCTCATTTAGCAGATGACTGCATGGCAAGGGTGATACCTTGCTCGGAGATGTATGCTCCTGCATCAAAGATAAAACTATTTCCAGTTACTTTGTTTTGTCTCTTGTCAACAATGTCGTGGTCGCTGTCACCAATGGTGGTCTGATTGGCACTGTAGATGAAATTGGCTTGAACGTCGAAGAAACCATTGTCTGCACCATGGACTTAACCTTTGACATGATGGACGTCGTGGTCGATGTCATTGTTTGTGAATTGACCATGATCACTGTTGTTACCGTCATCGTGGTTGATGCCATAGTCAACAAAGTAGTAGACTATGTCTTCATCAATGGTGTGCTCGTCAACGATTTCTCCGTCAACAGTGGTTATGATGGTTTCTTGATCTTGTGAGAAACCTGAGGGAAAGGCATAGAAGGATTAGATTTTGATTTTCTTGGTTTTTCTGAGAAAATATTATGTCCCTTATGCTTGTAAGGGTGCCTTTCAGAGGACTGTACCCTTTGTAATGCCCATGGTGAGTTTTTTTAAAGACGTTTTGGGAGGTTTTGGGAGTTTACCAAATTTCTGACCTCGCCCTTTTGTTTAACCATCTTGGTATATGAGGAAGCGTCCTCACTGTCTTCCCCAGAAGCAGGATCTTCCTTGGCTTTAAGGTTTTAAAGCTCTTCTCTGTTTTTTAAGGTTTTTGAGGAACAAGTACTGCAGATTTTACAATCCTTTACCTTATGAGATGTGTAGAGGCAGTATATGCAGTCCCTGTGTTAGTCCTCAGAATTTAGCCTCCTCTTCCCGTAGGTTCCACATGGTCTGAAAATAACGTTTTTAGTCAGTTCTGACATTGTAGAGTCAGATTTGAAGCAAATGGTAACTTGTAAGAGTAGATAGATTTATAAAATCTCTCTGAAGATTCAATAGCAGGTGGAACTGAGCAGAGCTCAAAGGGAGACTCTCTCACACGATGTGCAGCAGAAAATCTGAGAGACAGATGCCTCTGAGGAGAGTGTTCTAGAGGATTCTGCAACCTGATTGGTTGAAGTTTGGTCTCTTTTAAATGGCAGAGATATGTTACTAAACTACAAGTTGGGTTTAACATTACATTGCTTTCCTAGTTGTACAGTGGGACTCCCACTTCAAAGATGTGGAATGCTTCAAGCATATGAATCCATGAAAGATCCAATACTAGAGATCAGTTTGATCTTTTCTGGATGGACAAATGGCATAAAACTTCGTCTGCAGCACCAGCATAGTCTCTTTTTAACCAGAACATTTGGCCCACTTGGCAATTTGCCATTACATGGAGTTTTGCAATTGCACAGTATTGGTACAAAATTATTTTACAGTAACAGTAAAATTGTGTGTTATTTTACCATTACCCCTTCCCTGTGCCACTTATTTTTGCGTACTAAGTGTATTTAGCTCTAAATCCACTACTCCATTTGTGGATCAACAGCATTGCTCCTGTCCCTAAATTATTGCATTGTAACTATATTAATCAGTTGTTTAGGGAAAGAATAATAAAAAGTTACAAGTTGTCTTTCAAACATGTACATTTCTTGCACTTGAATAATTTTGATTTCTCGTGTATGTTTTTTAAAAAGATAGCATTTCCTTTTATCTATAACAAACTATTTAGTAAGAATACCCTATTGTGTTTATGGCTTTTCCATTGCCTTATTGCATTCATGATCAGAACACGTACTGAGACATAGATTTATCGTTACAGTTGAATAGGACACGGCTGTAAGGGTTTATGCTGAATTTGTGATTCTCAGGGATATTTTTCTTTTCAAGTATTTTGCCAAAGGCAAATTAGAAGAAACCCCAAGCAATAGATGTTCAGTTGTAGAAAGAAAATAAAGAACTCAAGTTAATTGGTAAATCAATCATTGTACAAAAGGCCGTTGTTTGAGACAAAATTGTGACTACATTTCAGGTTTCCCTAGATCTAGGATATGTGAAGTATAGAACCAACTGTCATCTCGAAGCAGAGAAAGAGGATGGAACTAGGAATAACATGAAACTTGAATCAGTATTAAAACCATGGCACACATAATTGGAATTTGTGCTCCTCGTGAAGCAGCAATGTCCTTTTTCCTGTAGCCAAACAAAATCATACATTTAAGATCCTATTACTGACTCATTCAAAATTCAAAACTCTCCCTATTGAGACCCAAAAATTGTTTTGCTAGTTTTCTGATAAACCATATAGTTGTGCACATTGTGTACCGCAAAATGTGAATTATTTCTCTGGGGGTTGGCTTTATTTCTTAATTCTATGTCAGGACCGGAGGCTTCAGATTATGCTTTTTCTTCTTCACTCTTTAATCAATGAACAAAACACAGCAGCCAGAAAAGCTCCAACATAAACTCTAAATCCAAAAACAAGGATAAAGCTTAAAATACATCAAAGAAAAACACTCGGATTTGCATAATAGACTACAAATCCCATCAGTCCATCAAGAATAGTGCACAGAGTAGTACTTCGCCAATGTACATGACAGGTATGTAGGATGTCCCTCCTGTGAACACTTCCTCTTTCTTCGCTGCTTCGCAGCCAGTTAAGTAGTTTATCCTCTCTTCTCTTAGACTATTCATGGTTTTGTTCCTATCGTTATGGCTCAACTTGTATAGGGGCTCTGTAATTGTGTTTGCACCTTATTGGTTATCTTTTTTCCTTTCAGAGCCCTCTAGATCGCGGTAACGCTTGCCGTTCCTCACGCGATCTTCCCCAGTGTTGCGGCGCTTATTTCGGCCGCTAGAGGGAGCCAGAGCGTCTCGTTGGATCCCAGCCGGTTTCTCCTCACACGGAGAACCGCGCTGAGGAAAACGACATGCCGGAGCCTTCCCTGCCGCCTTACCTGAACGCCCAGGGTCCCTGGGTCTGTACTTTTGGCCCCACATTTTGTAATAATGCCCTGAGGGGTCCGTATTGCGGCCTCGTACCGCGCTTGATGCTTAAGGGCGATTTTAGCACCGTGAGTGGTTGGCTCGAAGCGGGAGTTACCTGCAGAAGATTAACCCTTTTACCCGCATTGAGCAGCGCGTAGGGAGGCAGCAACGACCCGGTCTTGAGGAGGGTTGGCGCGCTGAGGGGTGGGTGCTGCCCTATATTTTCTGTTTTTTAACCGGTTCAAAAGCTTCACAGGCCGTGTTCTGCCTCAAGAGTGCTGTTGTTCCCCAACAGCTCTGATCCAGTGTCCCCGTACAGTGTCCCAGTCCTACTGGTGCCAGGGTGGTGATTGGGAGTTTGCGCCCACAATGGATCAGGGAGAGTATTTCGAAGAGGAGGAAACTCATCAATACTTAAATCATGATGAGTTTTACAACGCAGTTAACAGTTTGATATATCGCTGCGTCACGGAAGTGGTAGGTCCCATGGAGGAATGCTTGTCCGCACGCATTGTACAGGAATGCGAGAAATTGGCGCGGGCCCATTTAGAGACTTCTGGGAACCCCTCTACCTCCGCAGGGGATAGTCCCTCAGCCCCAAGAAAGGGTGTTGGGAAGGGGTTTCTGGGGGGGCGCAGGGTGTGGACAGGGACGCCTTTGAGCATTTACGTGATGCTTTTTTGGCTAAGGCCACCGCGCCCATCCCTGCGCCCGGGCCCGGGTCCCTCAGGGGCAGGGGGCACAGCACCCTCATCCCCTGGTGGGATGTCCCCAGCAGACTCCAACGATGATGATGGGTCTGTGCGTTCTTGGCGCCTGTCTGTCTCCGCCACAGAGTTGTCCCAGGACAGTTCGGGCATGCTGGACCCGGATGAGATAATGCATCCACGGTCAGTGGCTTGGACTCTGGGGGACAAAGTGGCAAAGTTTGTAGCAGGACGCCACTGCAAACCCCTGGAGAAGGAAGCAAGGAGCCGTCTGCGCGGGGAGTGCCCTAGGCCCACCTTGGAGGGAAAGGTGGGCCTTACACCTGAGCTGGACCAGAAAATGTCCACCTTCCTTGCGAAATTCGTTAAAGATCCTCGCAAGGGCATTGACCGCTCCTGGCGCTCATGCCAGCATAAGTTGTTGGATGCGATTGGGCCCATAACGAAGATCCTGGACATGGCGGAGGAGGCGAAGGTGACAGTTGCCGCCATCTCCCCCGACGTCGTGTCGAACTGGGTGCAAAGGGTGCTCGTCTTTCTAGGGAACGCCAATTGCGCCCTCTTGAACGAACGTCGCCGATCGCTTCTGATCAAATTAGACCCAAAGCTGGGGGACTTGGCCTCCTCGGAGGCGGGTGCAGTGGCCTAAGGGGGCCTCTTTGGAGAGCCCTTTATAAAAGAGCTGGGAAAATTGGTCTCGACCTTTACATCCCTAGACAGAGCCCAGTCGAGCATTAAGAAAGTTTTCCAACAACGTTTCTCCCGAGGGGCCGGTCGCGGTGGGGGCTGCGCGACCGGCCGTGGCGGTCAGCAGTTTGTCAGCAAGGGTCAAGGCTCCAGGCGAGGTCAATATAACACCGTGGCAAATTACAATAACTTCTACCCCACCAGAGGCCAGCGCTTCAGAGGTCGAGGTGGATTCAAGAACACCTCTGGCAACAACAATTCAAACGGTGAGTGTCATCGCGGCGGATCAAGTCCGCATTGGGGAGCGACTAGCCTTTTTTCCGGAGGCTTGAGCCGCGATTACGGCAGATGCATGGGTCTTACAACAATCTGCGGTTTTCGCATAGAGTTTTACGATCGGCCCCACCAGGAGAAGCATCCACGTCCCTTTGTTTTCTCACTGGCCGACGCGCAGCTGGTCGACGAAGAGGTCTCAGACTTGCTTCGCAAGGGGGCCATTTGCCGATCAGCTCGCCACCCCACTGTTTTTTTGAGCAATGTCTTTCTGGTAGAAAAGTATACGTGGTAGGTGATAAGTCGACATGGTGTGTTACCTGTAATAAGCAAGAACTTATAGACACTCTGGTACTAAGCAGTCAATGAGAAGCAACTATGAAGAGTCCATTTTGCTTACCCACCTTAACCAGAGGGGCTTATTGCCTCTACATCATCACTTAATAAGAAAAAGACAGGAAGTCCCTGCTTAAACACTCCAGTTAGTACCAAGAAAACATGTTCAATAACACTCATACATTAGTTCTATCGCATGGCATTCTACATAAGAAAGTATGACTCCAGTGTTTTGAAAAATTTAATGAAATTGCATCTTTATTATTATACATGTATGCACAAATCAAGCAAGTGAAAGTGTAAATACAATGTGAAGTTGTGTAAAATTGTCAATGCAATATGTTTAGAATTCACTCAGAGAATACATATAGTTGGGTATGAAACATTGTGACATGTACTGTCATGTATCATTACCTCAGTTGTTTTCGCTGTTTATTGTTTCCTAGTTGACCTAGGCACTACAGGCTTTATGAGTGATTGTTATTTATCGACGAGCTTTTTATATACTATAATCTCTTTTTCTTTTATTCGGGTTTTCCCCCTCTTCTATAATGTTGTTTACGCAAGAAATCCATTCTTTTGATTATGTAGCACGTCTCTTTGAATAGAGCAGTAAATACGCTTTAATTTGAGCATGTTAGACCTCAGTTAGGATTCAGATTAACGTTTTGACTAGTCAAGTATGGCCGCTTTTGAAAACTTTCTCGTAATAAATGTTTTGGTCCAAGATGGCCGACATGAAACTGAGTGTTTGTAGCTAGTCCGTTTTTTACTTTGTTTTCCATAAACATCACCGGCGCGTTAGGATCGGCGTCTCGAGTACCCACGAAGCAACAGGTCAAAGCCTTCATCTACCCGTTAAGGTAATACAACTAGATATTCGGAGAGATTCAAATTTAACATGAGGTAGACGGTTGTTTATAATAATAGCGTGTCCCGGTTCATTTCAGGACACAGCGTCGTTGCTAACCTGGGTACTATCGTCTATGATCAGCGCTCAGCACTACAGGTATTGCTGGCAACTCGTCGGCTCTCCATTCAGTCAATTGCTCATGATTTGTTGAATACAGCACTGCAACTCTTGTTTGCATTTTCGTTTTAGGAAAGTTATAGAATTTGGATGACACTGAGTCACTATGTCTACTTCATAGTCTAAGGTACGCATTATTCTCTATGTAGCTAAGCTCACAGAATCATAGCCAGTTGCCTTGAGCATCTTTCGTTATGTGGTCTCCTAGAAATATAAATAGTGGTTATTTTTATGTCTCTTGTTTCTAGCTCGTCGTCGTTTACATTTGAGGATCTAGTATCACCTTACCTAGTGTTGAAAGCATTTCTGTCCCTTTTCTTTGCTGGTAAGCAATTGTTCAAATCTCTAATCAATAGTGAATTCTTCAGTTGGTAGGGTGATTATTGGCATTAATGACATCTGTTTTTAGTGTGACACTGTTGCACAAATATCTTCACACTGTTAACTATGTGGACTTATCACAGCTAACATGTTTTACTTATATTAACTGAGTCAATGATGTATTGTTTCTACTAAAACTGTATCGATCCAATTTTTTTGAATGAACTTGACACTTATATACATTATATATTTTTTCATATTTCTAGTTCCCCTGAAGAAGAGATCTATCGATCTCGAAATGCATTGGGATTAACGACAGCATCAAAACAAATTATTGTATGAAAATTGAACTTTTTGTTGAATATTAAATGTCTATGGTCTTTAAAAATGACTGTATGTTAAAAGAACGTATAGATATGTACAGTGCAAATAAACGAAGAAAATATTTGTGATTTTTCTAAAAAAGTTACCTTTACTTGTATTATTTTGAATGGTATTAACACACAAAAAAGAAACAAAAATAGTAGCCAACCCAAAAGGTTAGCACCCGCTGTGCAGGAAGGGTCAGTGATAACTTATCACCTACCACGTATACTTGATTCCCAGGAGGTTAGCGCCCTCCTCCCAACCTAGCACGCACATTGAGAAATGACCAAAAACTGTTGAAAACAAGGATTAAATGTAACAGCAAGAGTGCGCAGTACAACCCTCAATTCTTAATTTCACGACTACGCTAACCAGTACTGCAGCACCACCATCATGCAATTCGATTCTATATCAAATATCACAGACAATAAAGCAGAAATTAAAACCTACACATCAGCACAAGCTTCGGACATTTACGCCCTGATAACAGATATCCAAACTTTCAGCAAACAAAGTGGATCGATACCCCAACAACTACGACAGTTGGAATTCTTATCTAAAAGAGTCTTGAACCAAAAACTTCATGCGTCCACTCTCATACAGTACCATAAAGTGCAGAGGATACCCCGAGGATTACGGTTACTCATCAAACCAATGTTGTTCAAACTTCAATATAACAAACATTTTATGGAGAAATGGCACGCTATCCTTAATAAATGTTCTCTTGATCTAATATTATTACTAGTGGAGGAACTAGCTAAAATCATCAAAGATCTGGAAGAAGAACTTGAATTGCTCACAAATGAATTATCCCGACAAATCCAATCAGAGGAATGGAATACCATCCTAAAAGAGTTGAAAGAAAAGCTAGACAAATACGGAAAAGACACCCAGGACCGTAAGCTTCGGAAATTCAAACGAGATACTATAGACTACAAATTGAATGAGGTCTACACCTGGGCAGAGGTGTATGCCCAGCGAAAACCACCTCCAAGACCAGTAACAACATCTCAGGAAAGTATAGTATCAGACCAAGAATTGACCACATCACGACAACCACCTACAAGTAGCGCATCAACAGCGACAGGGGACAGTAACCAACCACGAGCATCGGGAAGTCAAGACAGCGTTCAGCAAGGTTTTTTAGAGAAGGACCCAGGAATGGGCAAACCACCAGAAATACCAGGAACCCGAAAACAAGACGTGGCAAAGGAACCTGTAAGCTCAAATCTACGAAGCAAAACGAAACCTTAGTAATTAACATTTCGAGCAAGGATTTAAATAAACAACAACTTCAAGTCCTACAAAAAGGAACAAGCTTTGTACCCACTTACTCAAGTAATTATTTCAACACTCAAATAAGTGTGTTCAAATTTATGCGTGTATTACGCTTGAGACATTTCTTCAACATCATAGTACCTTCATTACCAGAACCTTCCTCCGTGAGCACGTGTGAATACAAAGAATTCAAACAACCAAGTACCTTCATGCCACCTACCTCACATAAACTGTTAGATACCTTCGAAATTTTAGTGAAACAAGATTTACAACGAATCAATTGGAATAAAACACCAAGGAAAAACATTAACATACATGAAGAAAAAATCATCCAAAAACTAGCCCAGGATGTGAGTATTACTAATCAACTGGCAGATAAAGGGGGAGCCTTGGTCGTGATGGACACCTATTTTTATGAGGCAAAAGTACTTGAACATTTGGCAGATGAAGCCACGTACCTAAAACTGGCAGAGAACCCACTGAATGACATCAGAAATACATTGGAAATGATTCTAGAAAAAGCAACAGACATGGGTTGGATCAACAACAATACCAGAAAATTTCTCACAATCAATTCACCAAGATGCCCAAGAATCTACATGTTACCAAAGATTCATAAGAACTTACAAAATCCGCCGTTCAGACCTATAGTAAGTGGATGTGGATCTATTTTTGAACCCTTGGGGCAATATATTGACGAATTCCTCCAACCGTTTGTCCAAAATTGGAAAACGTATGTAAAGGACACTACCCACTTTTTGCAATTGTTTCAAAATATCTCAACAGATTGGCATAATATAACTTTATGCACTATAGACGTGACTTCCCTTTACACCTCAATTCCTATTCAGGAAGGAATAGAGGCCTGTGAATGGGCATTGTTGCAAACTCCAGACTTACCAACCAATAAAGTTTTTCTATTAGAACTGTTGGAATTTTGCTTGCGTCACTCATATTTTTCATGGAAATCGGATTATTACTTACAAACCAGTGGAACCTCCATGGGTTTTTCAGGAGCCCCAGTATTTGCTAATATCTTCATGGCAAAATTTGAGAACGATTTCATCTTGTCAGAAACAACATGGAAAAAACACCTGATCTTTTTTAGAAGATTCATTGACGACATTTTCATATTATGGGATGGCCCACAAAACATCCTGCAAGAACAGATTAAAGCCCTCAACACCAAGAACAGCAGGATTCAATTTACATCCATTACAGACGCCACACAGATTTCTTTTTTAGATGTGTTGATACATAAAAAATCACAACAACTCGAAACTACAGTGTTTCACAAACCGACTGATCGTAACAACACTTTGCTGTTCACCAGCTTTCATCCTAAAGCCTTGTTACGCAATCTACCTTACTCTCAGTTCATGAGAGCTAAACGCATTTCATCTTCGGAGCAAGCTTGCCTACAAGAAATACATCTACAAAAATCAAAATTCATTGAACGAGGATACCCTCAACATATCATTCAACAGGCAGAAACAAGAGTGCAAACCATTCCAAGGAGTACCTTGTTACTAACAAAAAATAAACCCAAACAAGAACGAATGGTATTTGTCTCTAAATTCTCAACTCAATCATCACAAATCAAAAAAATTATCAGCAAACGTTGGGAATTACTGGAAACTGAGGTAGATTTTCAAGGAATCTTCAAAGACAAACCTTTATTCGCATATAACTGCAGCAAAAACCTCAAAGAGATGGTTACCAAACCAGTTACTGCTGAGTTGAATATCACACAAACAGGAATGAAGAAATGCGCCAATTGCGTTCACTGCAATAACGTGATAGTAGGTAATACTATCCAACATCCGCAAACAGGGAAAAACATTAAGATACAACATAAATCAGACTGCAACTCTACTCACGTAGTGTACAGCATAAAATGCCCATGTGGAAAATTATACATCGGTAAAACCGACAGAAAAATCAAAACAAGAATATCGGAACATAAGAGCCGTATTCGTAATTTTTCCACCACCTCCAGCTTGGCTACACATTGGAATGAACAGAAACACACCATACCTCAATTAAGATTCCAAGTGATAGAAGTGATTGATCAAATAACTGATCGCGATAACATTAAATGGTTATCGCAAAGAGAAATTTGGTGGATCAAACACATGGAAACCATGATTCCGAAGGGCCTCAACGACAAAATCGACATGGTGTGTTACCTGTAATAAGCAAGAACTTATAGACACTCTAGTACAAAGCAGTCAATGAGAAGCAACTATGAAGAGTCCATTTTGCTTACCCACCTTAACCAGAGGGGCTTATTGCCTCTACATCATCACTTAATAAGAAAAAGACAGGAAGTCCCTGCTTAAACACTCCAGTTAGTACCAAGAAAACATGTTCAATAACACACATACATTAGTTCTATCGCATGGCATTCCACATAAGAAAGTATGACTCCAGTGTTTTGAAAAATTTAATGAAATTGCATCTTTATTATTATACATGTATGCACACATCAAGCAAATGAAAGTGTAAATACAATGAGAAGTTGTGTAAAACTGTCAATGCAATATGTTTAGAATTCACTCAGAGAATACATATAGTTGGGTATGAAACATTGTGACATGTACTGTCATGTATCATTACCTCAGTTGTTTTCGCTGTTTATTGTTTCCTAGTTGACCTAGGCACTACAGGCTTTATGAGTGATTGTTATTTATCGACGAGCTTTTTATATACTATAATCTCTTTTTCTTTTATTCGGGTTTTCCCCCTCTTCTATAATGTCGTTTACGCAAGAAATCCATTCTTTTGATTATGTAGCTCTTTGAATAGAGCAGTAAATACGATTTAATTTGAGCATGTTAGACCTCAGTTAGGATTCAGATTAACGTTTTGACTAGTCAAGTATGGCCGCTTTTGAAAACTTTCTCGTAATAAATGTTTTGGTCCAAGATGGCCGACATGAAACTGAGTGTTTGTAGCTAGTCCGTTTTTTACTTTGTTTTCCATAAACATCACCGGCGCGTTAGGATCGGCGTCTCGAGTACCCACGAAGCAACAGGTCAAAGCCTTCATCTACCAGTTAAGGTAATACAACTAGATATTCGGAGAGATTCAAATTTAACATGAGGTAGACGGTTGTTTATAATAATAGCGTGTCCCGGTTCATTTCAGGACACAGCGTCGTTGCTAACCTGGCTACTATCGTCTATGATCAGCGCTCAGCACTACAGGTATTGCTTGCAACTCGTCGGCTCTCCATTCAGTCAATTGCTCATGATTTGTTGAATACAGCACTGCAACTCTTGTTTGCATTTTCGTTTTAGGAACGTTATAGAATTTGGATGACACTGAGTCACTATGTCTACTTCATAGTCTAAGGTACGCATTATTCTCTATGTAGCTAAGCTCACAGAATCATAGCCAGTTGCCTTGAGCATCTTTCGTTATGTGGTCTCCTAGAAATATAAATAGTGGTTATTTTTATGTCTCTTGTTTCTAGCTCGTCGTCGTCGTTTACATTTGAGGATCTAGTATCACCTTACCTAGTGTTGAAAGCATTTCTGTCCCTTTTCTTTGCTGGTAAGCAATTGTTCAAATCTCTAATCAATAGTGAATTCTTCAGTTGGTAGGGTTAATATTGGCATTAATGACATCTGTTTTTAGTGTGACACTGTTGCACAAATATCTTCACACTGTTAACTATGTGGACTTATCACAGCTAACATGTTTTACTTATATTAACTGAGTCAATGATGTATTGTTTCTACTAAAACTGTATCGATCCAATTTTTTTGAATGAACTTGACACTTATATACATTATATATTTTTTCATATTTCTAGTTCCCCTGAAGAAGAGATCTATCGATCTCGAAATGCATTGGGATTAACGACAGCATCAAAACAAATTATTGTATGAAAATTGAACTTTTTGTTGAATATTAAATGTCTATGGTCTTTAAAAATGACTGTATGTTAAAAGAACGTATAGATATGTACGGTGCAAATAAACGAAGAAAATATTTGTGATTTTTCTAAAAAAGTTACCTTCACTTGTATTATTTTGAATGGTATCAACACACAAAAAAGAAACAAAAATAGTAGCCAACCCAAAAGGTTAGCACCCGCTGTGCAGGAAGGGTCAGTGATAACTTATCACCAACCACGTACACTTGATTCCCAGGAGGTTAGCGCCCTCCTCCCAACCTAGCACGCACATTGAGAAATGACCAAAAACTGTTGAAAACAAGGATTAAATGTAACAGCAAGAGTGCGCAGTACAACCCTCAATTCTTAATTTCACGACTACGCTAACCAGTACTGCAGCACCACCATCATGCAATTCGATTCTATATCAAATATCACAGACAATAAAGCAGAAATTAAAACTTACACATCAGCACAAGCTTCGGACATTTACGCCCTGATAACAGATATCCAAACTTTCAGCAAGCAAAGTGGATCGATACCCCAACAACTACGACAGTTGGAATTCTTATCTAAAAGAGTCTTGAACCAAAAACTTCATGCGTCCACTCTCATACAGTACCATAAAGTGCAGAGGATACCCCGAGGATTACGGTTACCCATCAAACCAATGTTGTTCAAACTTCAATATAACAAACATTTTATGGAGAAATGGCACGCTATCCTTAATAAATGTTCTCTTGATCTAATATTATTACTAGTGAAGGAACTAGCTAAAATCATCAAAGATCTGAAAGAAGAACTTGAATTGCTCACAAATGAATTATCCCGACAAATCCAATCAGAGGAATGGAATACCATCCTAAAAGAGTTGAAAGAAAAGCTAGACAAATACGGAAAAGACACCCAGGACCGTAAATGTAAATGTAAATGTGCTGGACTTGTAAAGCGCACAGCTGCCCGTAAGCGTCCCGGCGCTTGCTTAGGGAACCCGTCCTGGTATTCCCCTGTGAGAAACCCCGGCAGGGTGTCCACAAGGTGAAAGCCAGGCATCCCGCCGCGAGGGGCCGTAGTGCTTCGGAAATTCAAACGAGATACTCTAGACTACAAATTGAATGAGGTCTACACCTGGGCAGAGGTGTATGCCCAGCGAAAACCACCTCCAAGACCAGTAACATCATCTCAGGAAAGTATAGTATCAGACCAAGAATTGACCACATCACGACAACCACCTACAAGTAGCGCATCAACAGCGACAGGGGACAGTAACCAACCACGAGCATCGGGAAGTCAAGACAGCGTTCAGCAAGGTTTTTTAGAGAAGGACCCAGGAATGGGCAAACCACCAGAAATACCAGGAACCCGAAAACAAGACGTGGCAAAGGAACCTGTAAGCTCAAATCTACGAAGCAAAACGAAACCTTAGTAATTAACATTTCGAGCAAGGATTTAAATAAACAACAACTTCAAGTCCTACAAAAAGGAACAAGCTTTGTACCCACTTACTCAAGTAATTATTTCAACACTGAAATAAGTGTGTTCAAATTTATGCGTGTATTACGCTTGAGACATTTCTTCAACAACATAGTACCTTCATTACCAGAACCTTCCTCCGTGAGCACGTGTGAATACAAAGAATTCAAACAACCAAGTACCTTCATGCCACCTACCTCACATAAACTGTTAGATACCTTCGAAATTTTAGTGAAACAAAATTTACAACGAATCAATTGGAATAAAACACCAAGGAAAAACATTAACATACATGAAGAAAAAATCATCCAAAAACTAGCCCAGGATGTGAGTATTACTATTCAACTGGCAGATAAAGGGGGAGCCTTGGTCGTGATGGACACCTATTTTTATGAGGCAAAAGTACTTGAACATTTGGCAGATGAAGCCACGTACCTAAAACTGGCAGAGAACCCACTGAATGACATCAGAAATACATTGGAAATTATTCTAGAAAAAGCAACAGACATGGGTTGGATCAACAACAATACCAGAAAATTTCTCACAATCAATTCACCAAGATGCCCAAGAATCTACATGTTACCAAAGATTCATAAGAACTTACAAAATCCGCCGTTCAGACCTATAGTAAGTGGATGTGGATCTATTTTTGAACCCTTGGGGCAATATATTGACGAATTCCTCCAACCGTTTGTCCAAAATTGGAAAACTTATGTAAAGGACACTACCCACTTTTTGCAATTGCTTCAAAATATCTCAACAGATTGGCATAATATAACTTTACGCACTATAGACGTGACTTCCCTTTACACCTCAATTCCTATTCAGGAAGGAATAGAGGCCTGTGAATGGGCATTGTTGCAAACTCCAGACTTACCAACCAATAAAGTTTTTCTATTAGAACTGTTGGAATTTTGCTTGCGTCACTCATATTTTTCATGGAAATCGGATTATTACTTACAAACCAGTGGAACCTCCATGGGTTTTTCAGGAGGCCCAGTATTTGCTAATATCTTCATGGCAAAATTTGAGAACGATTTCATCTTGTCAGAAACAACATGGAAAAAACACCTGATCTTTTTTAGAAGATTCATTGACGACATTTTCATATTATGGGATGGCCCACAAAACATCCTGCAAGAACAGATTAAAGCCCTCAACACCAAGAACAGCAGGATTCAATTTACATCCATTACAGACGCCACACAGATTTCTTTTTTAGATGTGTTGATACATAAAAAATCACAACAACTCGAAACTACAGTGTTTCACAAACCGACTGATCGTAACAACACTTTGCTGTTCACCAGCTTTCATCCTAAAGCCTTGTTACGCAATCTACCTTACTCTCAGTTCATGAGAGCTAAACGCATTTCATCTTCGGAGCAAGCTTGCCTACAAGAAATACATCTACAAAAATCAAAATTCATTGAACGAGGATATCCTCAACATATCATTCAACAGGCAGAAACAAGAGTGCAAACCATTCCAAGGAGTACCTTGTTACTAACAAAAAATAAACCCAAACAAGAACGAATGGTATTTGTCTCTAAATTCTCAACTCAATCATCACAAATCAAAAAAATTATCAGCAAACGTTGGGAATTAGTGGAAACTGAGGTAGATTTTCAAGGAATCTTCAAAGACAAACCTTTATTCGCATATAACCGCAGCAAAAACCTCAAAGAGATGGTCACCAAACCAGTTACTGCTGAGTTGAATATCACACAAACAGGAATGAAGAAATGCGCCAATTGCGTTCACTGCAATAACGTGATAGTAGGTAATACTATCCAACATCCGCAAACAGGGAAAAACATTAAGATACAACATAAATCAGACTGCAACTCTACTCACGTAGTGTACAGCATAAAATGCCCATGTGGAAAATTATACATCGGTAAAACCGACAGAAAAATCAAAACAAGAATATCGGAACATAAGAGCCGTATTCGTAATTTTTCCACCACCTCCAGCTTGGCTACACATTGGAATGAACAGAAACACACCATACCTCAATTAAGATTCAAGTGATAGAAGTTATTGATCAAAGAACTGATCGCGATAACATTAAATGGTTATCGCAAAGAGAAATTTGGTGGATCAAACACATGGAAACCATGATTCCGAAGGGCCTCAACGACAAAATCGACATGGTGTGTTACCTGTAATAAGCAAGAACTTATAGACACTCTAGTACAAAGCAGTCAATGAGAAGCAACTATGAAGAGTCCATTTTGCTTACCCACCTTAACCAGAGGGGCTTATTGCCTCTACATCATCACTTAATAAGAAAAAGACAGGAAGTCCCTGCTTAAACACTCCAGTTAGTACCAAGAAAACATGTTCAATAACACACATACATTAGTTCTATCGCATGGCATTCCACATAAGAAAGTATGACTCCAGTGTTTTAAAAAATGTAATGAAATTGCATCTTTATTATTATACATGTATGCACAAATCAAGCAAATGAAAGTGTAAATACAATGTGAAGTTGTGTAAAACTGTCAATGCAATATGTTTAGAATTCACTCAGAGAATACATATAGTTGGGTATGAAACATTGTGACATGTACTGTCATGTATCATTACCTCAGTTGTTTTCGCTGTTTATTGTTTCCTAGTTGACCTAGGCACTACAGGCTTTATGAGTGATTGTTATTTATCGACAAGCTTTTTATATACTATAATCTCTTTTTCTTTTATTCGGGTTTCCCCCTCTTCTATAATGTCGTTTACGCAAGAAATCCATTCTTTTGATTATGTAGCACGTCTCTTTGAATAGAGCAGTAAATACGCTTTAATTTGAGCATGTTAGACCTCAGTTAGGATTCAGATTAACGTTTTGACTAGTCAAGTATGGCCGCTTTTGAAAAATTTCTCGTAATAAATGTTTTGGTCCAAGATGGCCGACATGAAACTGAGTGTTTGTAGCTAGTCCATTTTTTACTTTGTTTTCCATAAACATCACCGGCGCGTTAGGATCGGCGTCTCGAGTACCCACGAAGCAACAGGTCAAAGCCTTCATCTACCCGTTAAGGTAATACAACTAGATATTCGGAGAGATTCAAATTTAACATGAGGTAGACGGTTGTTTATATTAATAGCGTGTCCCGGTTCATTTCAGGACACAGCGTCGTTGCTAACCTGGCTACTATTGTCTATGATCAGCGCTCAGCACTACAGGTATTGCTGGCAACTCGTCGGCTCTCCATTCAGTCAATTGCTCATGATTGGTTGAATACAGCACTGCAACTCTTGTTTGCATTTTCGTTTTAGGAAAGTTATAGAATTTGGATGACACTGAGTCACTATGTCTACTTCATAGTCTAAGGTACGCATTATTCTCTATGTAGCTAAGCTCACAGAATCATAGCCAGTTGCCTTGAGCCTCTTTCGTTATGTGGTCTCCTAGAAATATAAATAGTGGTTATTTTTATGTCTCTTGTTTCTAGCTCGTCGTCGTTTACATTTGAGGATCTAGTATCACCTTACCTAGTGTTGAAAGCATTTCTGTCCCTTTTCTTTGCTGGTAAGCAATTGTTCAAATCTCTAATCAATAGTGAATTCTTCAGTTGGTAGGGTTAATATTGGCATCAATGACATCCGTTTTTAGTCTGACACTGTTGCACAAATATCTTCACACTGTTAACTATGCGGACTTATCACAGCTAACATGTTTTACTTATATTAACTGAGTCAATTATGTATTGTTTCTACTAAAACTGTATCGATCCAATTTTTTTGAATGAACTTGACACTTATATACATTATATATTTTTTCATATTTCTAGTTCCCCTGAAGAAGAGATCTATCGATCTTGAAATGCATTGGGATTAACGACAGCATCAAATCAAATTATTGTATGAAAATTGAACTTTTTGTTGAATATTAAATGTCTATGGTCTTTAAAAATGACTGTATGTTAAAAGAACGTATAGATATGTACAGTGCAAATAAATGAAGAAAATATTTGTGATTTTTCCAAAAAAGTTACCTTTACTTGTATTATTTTGAATGGTATTAACACACAAAAAAAGAAACAAAAATTGTAGCCAACCCAAAAGGTTAGCACCCGCTGTGCAGGAAGGGTCAGTGATAACTTATCACCTACCACGTATACTTGATTCCCAGGAGGTTAGCGCCCTCCTCCCAACCTAGCACGCACATTGAGAAATGACCAAAAACTGTTGAAAACAAAGATTAAATGTAACAGCAAGAGTGCGCAGTACAACCCTCAATTCTTAATTTCTGGTGGAAAAAACAGATGGGGGCAAACGAGCGGTAATCAACCTCAAAGAATTCAACGGCTGGTTGATTTACCATCATTTCAAGATGAAGGGTGTCCCATCTGCTTCGGGACGTGCTGCTCCCGAACGACTGGATGGTCCATTTGGACCTCAAAGATGCGTACTTGGTGGTGCCCATACACCCCCCGCATCGCCGGTTTCTCCAGTTTCTCTGGAAGGGCCAGGTGTTCGAGTTTACCGCCCTTCCATTCGAACTTTATCTCAGCGCCTTGATGCTTCACCAAGCTACTCCATCCGGCGATGGAGTTCTTGAGAGGCCAGGGTATTTGGATGATCGTCTACTTAGACGACATTCTGTTGATGGTCCAATGTCCCAGGAAATTGGGGCTTCAGCTTCAACAGACGGTTTCCCTGCTTCAGGGATTGGGATTTGT
This sequence comes from Lissotriton helveticus, assembly GCF_964261635.1. Classification (NCBI taxonomy): domain Eukaryota; kingdom Metazoa; phylum Chordata; class Amphibia; order Caudata; family Salamandridae; genus Lissotriton; species Lissotriton helveticus. The sequence goes on from NC_136069.1 coordinate 1,216,575,375, forward strand.
TATCAACAGGGACAAGTCCATCCTCTCTCCATCCCAGAACATTGTGTTCCTGGGGTTTGCCGTGGACTCGGTTGGGTCCACCTTAAGTCTTCCATCCCGGAAGGTGGGAATGATTCGCCACATGTTGCGTCAAACGATCTCGAAATCCCACACCTCCATCCGCCAGATTGCCCGGGTGGTGGGGCTACTCTCCTGTTGCATCCAGGCAACCTTTCCGGGTCCCCTCCATTTTCGGGCCCTTCAACGTCCCAAGGCGCATCATCTCAGGAGGGGCCTGACCCTCGGTGGAAAGGGGAATCTCAGTTGGTTCCCCTTTCCACCGAGGTGAAATAAGAGATGGCCTGGTGGCTCGCCCATATGGAGGCCTGGAACTGCCGAGCGATCTTTGGTCCGGTTCCAGACCTGGCGATAGAGTCCGACGCCTGCAGGCGGGTTGGGGCGCCCGTTGTGGGGATTTATCCACAGGCGGCGCCTGGTCATTCGAGGAGCAGGAGTTGCACATAAACTGCTTGGAGCTGCTGGCAGGGTCCTTCGCAGTACGCTGCTGGACCAGGGATTCAGTTTGGTCCTGTGTTCTACTTCTAATGGACAATGTCTCAGCAGTTTGATACGTCAACTACCTGGGCGGTCCTCGGTACAAAGCCCTAGCGGACTTGGCAAAGGATTTTTTGGGACTATTGTCTGGCTCACCATGTGTCTGTGACAGCGGAGTACTTACCGGGCCAAGCCAACCAGGTTGCGGATTGGCACTCCCGACACCTGCGGGACTCCAGTCAGTGGAAAATGGACATTCAAGTTAACCGGTGGCTGGACGGTCTTTTGTGTCCGTTCTCTGTGGACCTCTTTCCGTCGCAGTTAGACCACCAGCTCCCGCAGTTCTTCAGCTGGAGGCCGCATCCTCTCGCGGAGGCCACGGACGCCTTTCTCCAGGAGTGGAGTCAGGAAAGGGCCTACGCGTTATCTCCGTTTTCGATTGTGGTGCGGGCGGCGGCCCAACTTCGCCGTCAGGAGGCAGAGGTGGTGATGGTGACACCCTTATGGAGGTCTCAAGTTTGGTTTCCGGTTCTTCTGGAACTTTCTTGTGATTCTCCAATCCTACTCCCCCAATTTCTGTGTCTTCTTCTCAACGCGGACGGGGAACCCCATCATCTGGTAATGCAGAGTTCTCTCCACCTCATGGCATGGCGGCTTTCATGCGACGCTGGTCGCTCCCTAGCCTTTCGAGATCAGCTGAGAATTTCCTGTCAAAAGCCTGGGCAGTCAGTACTGCGAAGCGGTATCGCTCCGCCTGGAATAAATGGACCCGCTGGTGTCTTCGAAAGGACCTGGATCCCCTGGTTGCAGGCGTCGTTCCAGTGCTGAATTTTTTGGCAGTATCGGCCTCAACCGGCCTAACATATCGCACTATTAACGCAATGCTTTTGGCGATTTTGGCAGCTCACCATCCAGTGGAGGGAGCGCCAGTCGGAGAACATCCTTTTGTTCGTAGACTGCTGCGGGGTATCCGCCTCTCCTTGTCCCGGAACCTGCGTTACTCTGTTCTCTGGGACGTCAATCTCATCTTGAATCTTTTCCTGTCATGGCAACCTAATAGGTATCTTTCTTTGAAGGAACTGTCGGCAAAGTTGGCAATGCTTTTATGTCCGGTGTCCTGTCGGCGGGTTTCTGACGTATGGGCTTTGGATATCTCGGCGAGAGTTTTTTCACCGGAAGGGGTGACCTTCAAAATGGGGCATCGCACAAAATGCCCGTCAAGGGCGATTTTGTACCCAGCTTTTGTGGACGCTCCCAAATTGTGTGTGGTTCAATGCATGAAGGCGTATGAGGAGTTGACTCTAGAACTTCGCCCCCCGGGCAAACGACAATTGCTTATTGCTTTGCGAAAGCCACACAAAGCTGTCTCATCCCCCACCATTGCCAGGTGGGTGAGGTGGATCATGCAAGAAGCAGGTATCGATAAAAAGGTGCTCTGTGCCCACGCGGCTAGAGGGGCCATGGCTTCTAAGGCTTTCTCGTTGGGAGCCCGTTTGGAGGACTTGATGCGTGCTGCGGATTGGTCCTCGGATTCCACTTTCAAAAGGTTTTATTTTAAACCTGTGGTGGACATTGCACATTTGGTGGTGAGTAAGCTTTAAACTAGCATAATCTGAAGCCTCCAGTCCTGACATAGAATCGAAATTTGCCTAGCCTTGTAACGGTAAGGTTCAATTCCATTAAGGACACGGAGGCGAGGATTATCCCTCCCAGGCCACCTTCGGAAGCGATCCCACCCGTACTAAAGTAAGTAGTCAGGTTTTCTTCTACTAACCTGTTCAAGAACTTTGCAATGGTAGTGGAGGTTTTACTTGGAGCGTGTGGATGTATTTTTTTACACCGCTTACGCCTTTGTATTTTTTCTACTAGGAAATGAAGGTTCGAAACAAGACCAGTAGGATCATGGCGTGACTCACGCAAAGAAAGAGGAAGTGGTCACAGGAGGGACGTCCTACATACCTGTCATGGACATTGGCGAAGGACTACTCGGTGCTCTATTCTTGATGGACTGATGGGATTTGTAGTCTATTATGCAAATCTGAGTGGTTTTCTTTTATGTATTTTAAGATTTATCCTTGTTCTAGGATTTAGAGCTTATATTGGACTTTTCTGGCTGCTGTGTTTTGTTCATTGACTAAAGAGCGAAGAAGGAAAAGCATAATCCTCGCCTCTGTGTCCTTAATAGAATTGAAACTTACCGTTACAAGGCTAGGCAAATTTCGATTCACATGGTAAACCAAAGAAAAATACATTCCTACCAGGCAGTAGACGTGTTTAGGTATACCTGGAAGCAATGTTCCCTCTAATAATATTTCTCTCTGTGAGGCAGCAGTATGCTTGCTTGCACCTATTTCTCAATTGTGTGTGGAATTAAGAACAATGCTAATTTGTTATGCATGCACTCGCATTGAGTAGTCCACTACATCTGAGAGGTGTTGTAAGTTTGTGGTCTTTTGTTAGCCACATTTAGCTAAGTCTTCCACAAGCCAGACGGGGTTGATTGCCAATTAGCCCAGGGACACAAAAAGCTGTCAAGCAGTGTGTGTTTGACTAATTTTACTATATGTTATAGAGGAAAATACAACTTTGGGGCCTTAGTAACTGTTCTCATCTTTTTTATATTGAGCCTACAGAGCTTGCACTGCAGAATGATCTGTTGTATGTACTTTGTGGAGGTTGACTCCTCCCATCGCTTTGGATTTCTCAAGTCAATTATCTTGTAAAAATACTTGGTTCCTTATGGGTAATTTGGCTTCCTGGTCCCTCCTTTTTCCAAGTTGATCACACCATGGAGTATCGCCGCAGGACTTGGAGGCGTCTGCTTTTTTCTAGGTTTCTTTCTGTTCAGAGTTTTTTTTTATTTGAATGAGTGTTTCCCTAGCTCAGCACGGCACCAGATTCATGGACACCACATTTTTTCTTTCACAGACACTTGCTCTCCTCCACCTGCGAGCGTTTTCCAGGCTCAGCATGGTGCCCAATTCATGGATGTCGCACTTTATCTTACAGACGTTTATGTCTGTTATGGAATTTCCAGGACTTGCCGACATTCTGCCGGATGCCATATAATTCAATCTCTAGTTTTTCTTTGGCTTATACAATATATTTAAGTAACCCGGCAGCCGCAACGTAATTAACTGCCCAGACAGCTACAACCGCACTCATGCATGGCATTTCTAACCCCCCCGCAAGGTGAGGTCTTGACGTCACTAACATGGTGAACCCTGGCATGTAATTAGAGACCGTCGCATAGTCTGGCTATAAGCTTACCGGTTTTTGGTGATGTTGTGAATACGATCAATTTGAACACAAGTTGAACTAAAGAGTAAAGACTGCTGCAAACAGGTATGTAACTCTGGAGACAGCGACACTGCTGAGTACTGCGGTGTGTCCTACACTAAATCTACTGTTTTACTATGGTCACCACTCGTTGAACACCTTTCCTCCCCTCCTCTTACCCACTTACAGGACCATCTTCTAGTGTCCGTATCTCACCCTAAGTTTCCCTTTTAACATGTCTGACACTTTCCGTGTCTCCTCCCTCTGCCCACGGCTGCAGCTCCTCCTCTCTGTCTGAGGCACATAAGCCACTCACCGCCTCAGGGCACTTCCCAACTAGGAAGGCTGCACAGGAGTCCGGGGTTCCGCTGCCATCTTTGCTGCACCAGTACCCTTCGTGACAACCTTCATTGCATGCCCTCCTTGGGACCCTGTCTGACTAGGAAGGCTACATCGGAGCCCGTGGTTCTGCTGCCATCCTTGCTGCACCGGTGCCCTTCATGGCGACTGTAGTGAATCAGCCACTTTAGTGGTCTGATGCTCTGTGATGACCCTCGATCACCACCATTGTGTGCTGACTTTAGTGTGCTATGTTACTTTAGCCTTAATGTAGGATGGTCTTGCATTAGAAAAATCTTGCCAAAGAATAGAAGGTATGGGATGTCTAGGTACAGTGTTGTTGGTGATGGTGCACACATGTGCTCCATAGTGGATACTGATGGATTAAGTGCATAGTGTTATTTGAGTTAGGTGAATTATGACTTTAGCCTATTGGCTTTGACGTGGTCTAATATCATTCTGCTTTCCAAGTAGTAGAGGCCTATGCTTGAGCAACTCCATATTATAAACTGCAGCCATATTCTGAGCCTCTGTAGGTGAGAGGTTATATTTTAGATTACATGTGTTGTTCACCAGTAGTGAACCAGACAGGACCGGTTCTTATCAAGAAGAATGTACTCTCTTCGTGCCGAGTCATAGCAAAACGCTTTGCCAGCTGCTTGTGTGCTCTTGGTACGAGGTGGTACAGGAATCCAATGAGAACTGGAGGCGGAGTTAGCTAGAAACTTCGATGGAGAGCTGCATTCTATATTAGAGAAAGGGGGTCCGAGAGAGGGTGAGATGCTGGTCTGGTGGTTTGGCGGTCTGGTGATACATCACGGTACAGACGTGCAGTCGTGTTTGTGGAACAGAGAGTCCTGACCCAACCAGAGAGAGAAAGAGAAATGGACCCTTCTTCAGATGCCAAGATGGTGAGGTGTTCCATGTATACTTATTATATCTAACTATGTCTTTTATTTTTATGTACATGTATGTGTTGATGATTGCTACTAATGTTTACTGTGATGTTTAGTTATTTCTTTCTTTTGTCATCCTATTATCATGTAATAAAGAAACCCTAGAGCATATCATTTGTTTGTATTCCTTGTGAGGGAAGGTCGGGACCCTTTTTTACCAAGTACTTACAGAGGGATGTCTGTTTGGAAAACTCCAAACAGACAGAGTGGAGAGAGACGAGCAGGAAACACGCTGATTCATACATCAGATCTAAATCAACTACTAAAACAAAGAAGTGATTACAGAAAAGAGGCACGTAAGGCACTCACTGGATCAAGCTTTGAGCTAATGAATAATTGAAGCCCCCCACGGGGATACATCATACGCAATTCAAAACGAATGAATGTTACTATGGAGAAGAACAGAAAAATATGTGAAATTTGAGAACCATTCTGAGGTCCTGAAGAGAGTTCCTCTCCCAAGGAACTGGAAACGCGTCGACCATCACCATGCTAGGCCAATCGTTTAAATACTTGAAAAACCATTTGAATATTTTTGTAATGTTTAGATGGCCTACTGTATAAATTTGTGACTGTTTCTTTGCAAGTACGCTTTAAGTGTACCATTGAATTAACACTAATTGTGTTAAATAGATTTATTGTCATTTTTTGATTTGCTTTTTTCCCCCCCCTTTTCCTTTCCAAATTGTTTGCACGATGCCTGTAAGAAGTGTACATATGAGTATGATTGAGGATTCACGAATGAATGTTTGATTGAATCTTAGTTATAAGTGAGTACAAAGGTTTTAGATAGGATTCCTTTCCTTCCTCTCTCCTGTGGATTTAATGCCATTTTTTTTGATAAAGAAGAAAAGTTGTTGTCGAAGTAATGTGTTGTGATTCCTTAATTGAAATAAATGGATTAATTCAACTGAATAATTGGTTTGAAGAAACAGTTTGAGTCTGTTCTTCATGGTTGATCTCTGATATGAGTAAATTGCAGTATTGGCAATTGGTTGTTGTTTCTTAGTTTATACGGCTTGGCCTTACTGCAGATTAGCCAAACCTTTTGTTGTTTCACGTCAATTATACTCTGGTCAAAGAGAATGATTTGGGGTTTACCTTGCTGGTAGAACTTTGTATCACCAGACTTTCTAGCGTAGGATACTGCATAAAAAAATCAGGGTCTTGGTGCTGTCCTGTCACCTCTTGCTACGTGCTTGTTTACCAGTGGGCAAGAACAAGGCATAGATGTCAATTAAGGTGTCAGTTAGGGCCTTATTAAACAGTGCTAAAGGTTCAGAGGAAGACTGTCCAGGCTTCAAAACCTCCTAGAGAATATCTGTCCTAATTTACACAGAAATAAGTTTTTAGTCCAACACTTCTGCTGCATATCTTACCAGTATGGCAAAAGAAACAATGTCTTGTGTTGATGGACCTGGGGAGGGGGATCAACCCAGTATCAGGAGACATTTCAAATCCACTTGCCTCATGTAATTCCATGTATAGATTGTCATCATCTTCATGTGGGTTGTAAATCATCTCCATGATCATCTTGGAAGGCTGTTCTGACTTTGATCAGAGTCAATGCAGAAAAGGTAGTGGAGCATAGGAACACTGTCCCATGCTAGAGGGAGATTCTTGTCTGAATCAAATTGTACTGGGGCTGGATGTGTTGGTGTGAATTCAGGATGCGAACTTAGTGAAGGTAGGGGCAAGTTCAGCTCAGAGGCAGATATCAGAATCAGTAACAAGACCTCCCCCAGCACTGGTAGCATCAGGACCTGCATCTATGTTGAAGGGATCTATGTGGATTTAGTTGCCAGAGTGGAAGTCGGCTCTGAAGCCAGTGCAGAATCCAAGATTGTTTTGGGAGGCATAGATGGCACAGAGGACAAATCTGCTGGAAGTAATCAGACTGGAGGCCTCCACGGATCCTTGAAGTATGAAAACACACCAGAGGGGTTTCGGAACAATGCCAAAGATTCAAAGATGAAGAGGTGCATCTGGATAGTTGCGAAATCGGTTCCTCTGAACGAGTTCAGGAGCGAGACCAAGTGGCACCTTGATGCCCTTTCGACTTCTCCGTGGGAGAGTGCTGGGATCAGAAGAAGTTCCGCTTAGCCCATATATGTGGCTCTAGCGTCACTTCGAGGTGGAACAAAGCCAACTGTGTTGCACTACATCACTTACTGGCTCACAGGACCAGTGCTGTTTAAAGCTTCTAGATCCAGTGTGGTGCTTGAGAATCTTGTAAACATGAGGAATCTATGATTAGAAGTAACATCATAAAATCTTTTAACTGTTGTCAGAGACAAACGGACCTTTTGATCAATCAGCATACATTCAAATATATGTAACTGAGCACACAGCTTTTATGGTCTTTGTCTTTTGGATAATGACGACTAGTTTTTATATGTACCCAAGCGTCTGTCACTTGCCAGCAAATGGTTTGTCATTGCTGGTGTTTTTACTAATGGTTCCTGAGACCTCTGCTCCTTTCTATTCATCTTAACCCGTACCCATTCCACCATCCGTGCACTTAATCGGTCAGAACACATTCATCCCTCCATGCACTCACTAAACATTCATTATTTTTCCATGCACCCAGTCACTCATCTACCTGTGCACCTACTAATTATCCATTCAACCAACAACAGACTCATTCTTGAAATAAACCACTTTCGCCAACTCATCAATCAGTGAAGAACTATCATGTTTATAAAAAAAATAAAAAAATGGCTTTGTCAATTATTGTTTTGTTTTTTAAAACTATGACGGTGTGCCTGAGTAACAGTGGGTTAATGTTATGTTCGTGAAATGGTGGTCTGGCATGGTGAGCAAAAGAATGATGGATTTAACCCAGATCTCTTGACTGGGGGAGAATGTTTTGATTTGTTCTGCATTCCGTCCATTAATTGTGTGTCTTTTGCTTTATCACCCTAAATGCGCCGGGTATGCCTAGACGTAGGTCCCGGGCTCGCTGTGCCACTGGATTCAAGTTATCCTGGCTGAATAGGGGTGAAACCCCGAAACTGGTCATAAGATGCTTGTTTCCGGTCCAGGGAGGACCTGGCTTGGCAGTTTGGGCTGGACTGTTCCCATGAGGCACAGGGTCAAGACTGATTTGCATATGGCCAGGTCTAAACTGGGGTGGCATGGTGAGCAAAAGAATGATGGATTTAACCCAGAACTCTTGACTGGGAGAGAATGTTTTGATTTGTTCTGCATTCCGTCCATCAATTCTGTGTCTTTGGCTTTCTCGCCCTAAGTGCACCGGGTATGCCTAGACGCAGGTCCCGGGCTCACTATGCCACTGATTGTAAGCTATCCTGGCTGAATAGGGGTGAAACCCCGAAACTGGTCCTAGGATGCTTGTTTCCAGTCCAGGGAGGACCTGGCTTGGCAGTTCGGTATGCCTAGACGTAGGTCCCGGGCTCACTGTGCTACTGGATTCAAGCTATCCTGGCTGAAGAGGGGTGAAACCCCGAAACCGCTCCTAGGATGCTTGTTTCCAGTTCAGCGAGGACCTGGCTTGGCAGTTCGGGCTGGACTGTTTCCATGAGGCGCAGGGTCAAGACTGATTTGCATATGGCCAGATCTAAACTGGGGTGGCATGGTGAGTAAAAGAATGATGGATTTAACCCAGATCTCTTGACTGGGGGAGAATGTTTTGATTTGTTCTGCATTCCGTCCATCAAATGTGTGTCTTTTGCGGTCTCGTATATTAGCCAGTAAGAACCACATTTCCCTGCCTTAATTCCTGGAATTCAACTTGCCTTGGACGTGGCCACTGTAGGTAACAGTACTGAAAGATCCCCCTAAAACACCTGTTCATGTATATAGTAAAATTGGGCACTGAATACTATGCACGACTTTCAGATACAGGAATGGAGTTGACCACAAACTCATTCAACTTTTAGCCAACTTAGCTGTCACACCCGACTTAGTGAGCAACATGCCATAAAGGGTCTGAGGAAGAAAGCCATTGGTGAATGCAAGACAGCCTTGCAATATTCTATTTCTTTTCAACAGTTTTGGCACCTGCAGCATCATACTATAGTTTTAAAATACATTTTTGACTGAAAAATGTGTCTTTGAGAAACTTCAGGCTGTTTATTTGTGGGAATGAACTCATTACATTAGCATTCAATCATTCAAAGGCATGCTTAATAAGATGATGGCTACATACTAATCATTTTTATAATTTTAAATTGACTTTCATGTTTATGAAAAGTGTGTATTTGATGTGTGACTGCACTCACCCCATCTCCCTGTTTTATCCAGTAACTAAGCCACCAGTTGCTGAACGCAATGCTCCCTGTGTTCAATATGAAGACCAGCACATTCCCAAGGAATACAATTGCACCTCCAGATGCCATGATATAAACGCCAAACACCGACCATGGCACCGAACCACTCCCCTTTTCCTCTGCCTGCATGAGCGGACCTGTAAAAATATACGGAACAAATTACTCAAATAATATTTGGGAAATAGCATTTCAGTGTTGATTCAATTTATCTTAGGTTTTGTGACCTCTTTTCATTGGTAGATATTACTTATGTACTCTTAACCAAGAAAATACAAAGAGCGTGCAAGAATCAATGACAGATTCAAACACTGTTTATTAATATTTATTTGTTTTGGAAAGCAAACACAAGTGCATGAATAGCGGCTTATTTACAAAAGTTATTTTGGAGTACGTAACGTAGCGCTACTATACCCTCTCCAAAATGCAAATCACAAACTTCTGCCCAGAGATCTCCACATCCATCGCTCCCATCTTTTCTGTACATACACCGCCGCTCCATTGGTGAACGCATTCATATATGGGTGCTGAATTTTTTAGTAAATGTGGGAGCGACAAGGAACTGGTTTGAAATGGGGAATTATTACTACAAAATGGACGGGGTTAAGAGAAATTGGGTCTTCAGGGAGGAGCATGCTAATACAAAACACACACATACACCTAAGGGAAAGACAGTTGTATTTTGCAAAATAAACATTTAAATGAACTACAGTTCTGCTACTGACAAAACAATCTTGCATGTTCTGCACCCCAGCCTTGGAGTAAGTCAAGCACCACACACAGCCAACCAATCGGTATTGCAACACACGCCCAGAGAAATCAACTGAGGCAGGAGATAACACAGGGAAATATGTTTTTTTATTGAAATTTCTTTATTGTATTATCAGAGTGTACAAAACATCAGTAGCATGAAACGAGTATGTGTTACACATCATGATATGTTAGCTCCCAAAACATTAGAAACTTAACCCTCAACTGTCCCTTCCGCCTTGCCCTATCAGTTTATAGCATAAGAACACATACCAATATGCATTATCACCCCATATCTTTCAGGCTGAAAGTGTATTCTCCACTGTCCTTGATCTATTTTTCGTGTTCAATACAGTTAACCCCGCCTTGAGTCCGACAACACTCTATTATTTCTGCCCTTGCATCACATTAACTCTGCCCCTGCTCATCACATGTGGGGCGGTCTTCTTGCGTCATGCTCTCTTCTTTTCTCTGAGAGAGGAGGTACTGTGTGAGCGGAGCCCATATGTTTTTAGGTCTTGAACTTAGTGGGAGCAGTTCAGCGTGGCACAGTGATTGTTCCTGCCATGTTGTCAAGTCTTTAACCCAGTCCTTGAACTTGGGGGCTCGCCCCCTTCCCCATTTACATGCAAGTCTGCGCTTTGCTATAAGGAAACCAATGCCAAAACCTTTTTATGTGTCGTATTGATCTCCTGGGTGCAACCCAGCAGTGCTATGTGTGGGGCTGGTTGTATCAGTGTATCTAACATGCTGGACATTCCCTCGAACACCTGTGTCCAGTAGACCTGTACCTGTGTGCACTGCCACTCCAAGTGATAAAAATCCGCCCCCTTCCTCCTGCATCTGGCGCATCTGTCATCTTCTCGCTGCTTGAATTTATGGAGTTTGGCAGGCGTATAGTACAATCTGTGCACATACTTATAATGTAAAAGCCACAGCCGACTATTGGCTGTGAGGGCTACTGTTTGCGAACAGCTAAACTCCCACTGCTCGTCTGTCAGAGGCATTTCAAGATCACCATCCCACACCGAACGTGCTTCAGGAGCACTCAGCTGTGTGGCGGTCTGGACATGTTTGTAAAAGGAGGAAGAGGTGTAGCGCCGCGGCCCGGGCGACTGACGCTGGAATCTGGGGATCAGGGTTCGATCCCCGGCTCCGGCGGCAGGTTAGCCCAGCACCATGTGACTCTGGGCAATAGCTTGCTTAATCTTCCCGACGGCCCCCAGCGCCTAGAGACCCTAACGGGTGATTGTGCGCTATACAAATGTGGATTATTATTATTATTATTATTATTAAAAGGGAAATACCACGCTTAAGGGGCCCCCGGCTGTAAAAGTGCATGTAGCGGCTTTAATGTCTGTGGTTCTAGGGGATATGTGGGGGTAGCAGCCCTCACACTCTGGCGAACCCTTGTGTACATGAAGAGTTCTATGGTAGTAGGGTCATGTGTACCGAAAAACTGTTCCTCAGTCCGGAATGTACCTGCCAAATAGAGATCCTCCCACACTGTGTGTTGTAGCTTGTCTAGCATTCATCTACATATTCCCTCAGATGTGACTTGTAGCGCTGGGTGCCGGATCAGTGGCATTTTGGGGGAATACATCATTGGGGACTCAAGTTTAGTAGCTATCTTTCTCCAAGCTGTGACAGTGCAGTCTACTGTGGATGGGTCGCGTAGCCGGTTCCCGCTTGGCATAAACAGGTATGACGAGGGTGTGGCGGGATTCATGTATCCATCTTCTATTGCTAAATGTGGCATATAGGGGGGGAACCAAAACACTGCAAAGTGTGCTTGCGCACAGTAATAGTATTATTCAAAATTAGGTACCTCAAACTCCCCTTGAGAGTAATGTAGCATCAGTGTGGCAAGACTGAGTCTGGCTTGACGTCCCCCCCAGATCAGTCGAGTCACCTGTGTCTTCAACGTTTAAAAAAGTACCACCCGGGTGATACAGTATGTTAACAAATAGATAAAGAAATTTGGGCAAAAGGACCATTTTAACCAGTGATATGCGCCCAGCCATGAAAAGGGGTAATGTGAGCCATCTAGTAACAGTGTCAGTCACCTTGTCTATTGGCGGTTCCATAATTGCTACGCAACAACTCTCCTTTGTCCCTTGTGACGTTTATTCCCAAATATTAAACGCGGTCACACTTCCAGGCTAATGGATAATCTAAGTTATAGGGTTTGGTCGAGTCTGTTAAGGGATAAACTGCTGATTTGGACCAGTTAATCTGTATGCCAGAGATAGCCCCCGAATCTGGTTATTTCCCGAAGCACTGGATTTAAATTGTCACGGGGATTTTTGATATCAGGGGCCCGATGTAGGTAATTTAGATTTACCTACTCTTAAATACCGAATCATACCGATTCAGTATTTAAGAGTAGGTAAATATGAAGTAGGCAGATGTAGGTAAATTTTCTTTTTAAATTACCGAATCTGTATGATTCGGTATTTACCGATTCGGTAAATACCGAATCAGTGTTTGCCATTGATTCCTAAGGGCCTTGAAGCCCATAGGTATTAATGGCAAATACCGAATCAATAATTACCGAATCGGTAAATACCGAATCCTGCCAGGGGGAACGGGGTGTCACTTTGACACCCTGTAGCACCCCAATGTCAGGCTTGTGTGCCATGTGGCACACATACATGCCCTAAGGGCATGTCTGTGTGTCACATGGCACAGGTGTATATGCACAGATGTGCATGTACACCTGAATTCGTTATTTACCATGCAATAGTATTACATGGTAAATAACGAATTCAGAGGGGCCTGTGGCACTGGTTAAAGCGCCACCTACATCTGCATTTACAGATTCAGTATTTTTACCGAGTCTGTATTTACCAATTCGGTAATTTTACCGATTCGGTAAATAAAGATTCGGTAAAAATACTGAATCTGTAAATACATGCCCCCTACATTGGAAAAGGCATTTACCGGTCGGTAACGGCCGAATTCGGCCGTTACCGACCGGTAAATGCCTACCTACATCGGGCCAATAATGTCATATCATCAGCATAGAGGGATATTATGAGTTGTCTAGAAGGGTATACCAACACCCTCTCTTTATGATGCTGTCTTATTTTTGCAGCTAGGCGTTCTATTGCTAGAGCGAACAGGATGGGGGAGAGGGGGCAGCCCTGTCTCGTGCTTCTGGTAATGGCAAATCTGTTGGATCTAGCTTCATTCAATAACACTGTGGCTATCGGTTGCGTATAAAAGAGTTCCACCCAGCCCAGGAATGAAGGGGGAACCCTTATATATTTCAGGGTACCTATCAAATAGTCCCAATCCACCAAATCAAATGCCTTAGTGGCATCAAGGAAAACAGCCACTGCCGAGCTATTGGAATCAATGTCTTGAAGCACAGCCAGCAATGTTCTAAGGTCATGCAAAGTTGCTCGGTTGGGGATGAAGCCTGACTGATCCGGCTGGGCCAGTCTCTCCATTAATAGATTGGAGAGGACTTTCGCTAATATCTTCGTGTCACAATTAATTAATGAAAGGGGACAATAAGATTTGCATCATTGTGGGGGTTTATCCGGTTTGAGTAGGGAGACTATCTGAGCCTCTCGCATGGTCCTCGGGAGTTTTCCCTCTTTCCTGGCCTCGAAAAAGACCTATTTGAAAATAGGCGCTAGTTGTTCCGCATAGGTCTTAGAAAATTCTATGGGTAGGCTGTCCTGATTGCATTTGCATAATAGCCTCAGTAATCTCATCTAGCTCAATGTCTAAACTCAGAAATTTCTGTTTGGTATTTCCAAGCCGGGCCAAGGCCATATCTTCAAAGTATTGCGGAAGATCGAGTGGCTGCCCCCTGTGTGTAGTGTTCAAGTTCTTATAATATTCTTCAAATATATGCAGCTGTTCCGGGAGGTTCCTATGTATATCCCCTTTCGAATCCTGAATCTCAGCTATGTAATTAAAGAACCTAGGTGGCCTGACTAGATTTGCTAGGAGCTCCCTCTCATAGCATGCACTAGGGGCCAACGACCTGCCTTCTCCCCTCCATATTCGCACCCACTTGCTCTTGGGTCTTTGCTAGACCTGTAGCACTCGTGGGAGGAGGGTGAGTGTCCGGGCGGGCACATTATTAGTCTCCTTGGTCAAGTCATCATTCATCTGGTGGTTTCTCATATTCACATCTTTTATCGGTCGTAGTCACGTAAGCCAATCTGCCATTATAGTGGTTAGCAGAGTTTTCAGTCTGGAGCGGATGTTGGCGATTGGGATCTGGATCGCGCCCTGGTATCCGACTCTATAGGTGCCATTCGATGATGTCTCTTAAGGTATTCCTCCGCTTGCTGTGGTGTTTTGAAAAAAGTGCTGCTTGCTGAGGTGTGTAGTACGGAGTTTGGCTGGATAAAGCATCGCATATGGAATGCCTAGTGTCTGGAGTTTCTTCTTCACTGCTGCGTATTTGCATCGCGCTTCCTGCACGTTCTGTGTAAAGTCTGGATAGAACACAAGAGTGGCATTTTCATATTGGACTTGCTTCTTCTCTCTGGCCAGGCGCAGGACTATGTCGCGGTCTCGGTAATTTAAGAATCTTACTATGACTGGGAGAGCCCCCGGAGGTGGATGCGCAGGCAGGGACCTGTGTGCTCTTTCAATTGTAAGATGTGCAGAAAAGGACTCCCTGCCAAAGAGCTCAATCAATAGTTTTTCAATAAAGTCCTCCATGCGGCCCGTGCTGGTTGATTCAGCTAGGCTCAAAATGCGAACATTGTTCCATTGGGACCGGACTTCCAAGTCTTCGTTTTTTTCAGCAATGATTTTAAGACGCTTGTCCATTTGCAAGACCTCCTCCCTGGTCCCTGAGGCCCCATCCTCTAAGTCTGAAACCCCTAGTCTCCGCCTCTTTAAGCCTCCTGTCGTGCTGATCAAGTTTGTGCACCACAGAGTCCAGCCATTTTCGCATAAATTGAAGTCAGACTGGATTTCATACTGAGTAGGAGTGCGTTCCAGTCCTCCACCTGGCCTTCGGCAGTGTCCGAGTCAGCATTGTCTGTAGTGGTAGTTTTGGGCACTTTGCGTGCATCAAACGGTATCTTAGTCTGCTTCGTATCCGTCCTGCCCATGGTGCTTACTGGGTGTCAACTGAGCTAACAATCACGGGGATGCAATATAGCCCTGACGCTACCCAATGTGGGATCTCCCCGGCTACCCGGCAGTGTCTTAAAATGGCCGCTGTCGTTTCTGCTCCCAGTGACTTGCCGCAGTGAAGGCACAGTTCTGACTTAACCGCGATGTTGGGTACCTGCAGTCCACTAAACCAAATGCCCCGTGTGCAGATGGATTTGAGTTGTTAAGTACACTCCAATCTAGTGAGGGAAAGATGGCGCCCTCTGCGCAGCGGTATACCAGATCTCTGGTGTAGCACTTTCCGCCGTTTGCAGCATTGATATCTCTGTGGCCCCGCTATCGCGCCCTTTTCGCTTTGGTCACTCTCTGCAGCCCGCCCAGCACTTGTAGCTATGTACACACTGCCAGTCGCTCTTCTTTTATTTGTGATGCCTGAGCCGCCCGCCAGATTACATCCACACCGGGAGCCGTCCGTATCTCCCAAGTCAACAGGTCAGATGTCAGATCGGCGGGTCGATTATCCGCTCTCTCAGTTGGGGCTCACCTTAATGTGGTATATCTCTATGGTGCCTGAATAACGTCCTCCCTTTCCCACACCTCTATTGCTCTTCCGATCAGGTTCGGCCTGTGCACGTGCACTCAGCCGCAGTCTCTCGTAGTGACCGCTGCCACGCTTCTGTCCCCGTGCACGATTGCGCCCCTCATGCGCCGCAATGTCGAGCTCTCTGCCAGGTCGCGCTGAGCTCTGTTTCGGGTCACACTCCACCCTCGTATTCCTCTGCTGTTGCACCGCCGATTTCACTGCATTTGGAGTTCAGGAGACTTCTCAGGATGAGTCTGAAGTGTTTTTGCACGCCCAACTGGCGAGAGCCTCACTGGTGTGCGGCCATCACGGTTGTGCGCCACCTAGCGCCCTCTAACACAGTGAAATATGTAAAATAAATTAAAGAACATTTATATTAAAAGGCATTTAAATTATTTTAAAGTTTATTAACTATTGTTTCAAATAAAAATGTAAATGTAATTTTTGTAATGTTCATATTAACACTTTGATAAAAATGGATTCAAATAACTTTTTTTTAAAAGTCACAAATAAAGCAATAGATAACTTGCATCAAGTTTTGAGGAAGTAAAAAATATTTAATTTAATTAAAAAATCAAATAAAGCAGCGTGGCCCAGATGTTGACGTGACAATCTGTCATGGGTGACACCCTTGAGTTGGTAAGGTGGTTTAAACAATGGACAGGACCTAAGGGTGAGAGACCTAAGACAGAGCAGAAGAACCCAATTGGAGGTAAGTCTAAATGCAGCACTAAATTGGACGATGAGACCCAACAATCTACATGATTCTCAGTGGGGAAAATGAACATGGAATTTCAGATATTGTAATAGAAAAAAGAGAGTTGGTTTGGTATAATACCCCTATGCTATCGTGACCACAGAGACTGGGAACCTTTTTTCTGGGGTGAGCTGTTAGGGGAAAACCAGTCTAAATGTTGCCTCTTGAACATCGAGTAACAGTTCATGAAAACTGTTTGTGTTTAATGATTTCGGTTTCTGCACTAAAGATCCATATAGAGGGACCCAAAATGTCAGGGTTGAGAGTTGGGAGGGAGGGTGCTAACCATATGGTGAAAAAGTACTTATCGGAGATAGCTGAGAATTCAAAGATAGTGTACCCTGTTAAGTATGAAGTGTTTGTTAATGGTTAAACAGTCTCTGTAAACACCATGGGCCTTATTTATGAAGGCCTTGCGCCGCCGGTGCGTCACTTTTTCCCATTTTAAAAGTGATGCACTGGTGGCGCAAGGCCTTCATAAATAAGGCCCCATAAGTCTGAAGAGCACTATAAAGAGTGGGTTCATTTGCAAATGCATAAGAGATGATCAACAGGACATTATTTGCCTTCGGGAAATTCACCTCACGAGACAGGATCAAAGTATGATAATGCATTGTATGTTTCCCAGGGTACATCACTTCACTGCTAAAACTAAACAAAACAGAGTGACAATCTATATTAGACAAGACTAACAGTTAGACATATAAGAGGTGAAACCGGACAAGGAGGAAGACATTTAATACTGACAGGTACATTGCTTGGCTATCCAGTGGTAATTGTGACAATACATGGACTGAATTTGGCACATTTCTTTCTTAAAAAATGTTTAAACTTCATGGCAGAAATACCTGAAGTGAAAAATATACTTACAGGAGTCTTCTCTTCAGCTTGGTGTGGGACTCACAGACAGATAAGAGCTTAAGGCAGGTGTCTTCTCTATGGCCTTTATCCACATGCGCGCTACGCGTTTTCCCGCTGTGCGCTGAGAATCGTGGAATCCCGCGGTTCATGACGAGCTCAGCTCGTCATGAGCATACAAGAGGTGTACCTCATGACGAGCTGAGCTCGTCATCAGTGTGGAAGGGGTTAAGAAGGCACTAAAGGGGAACTGGGATTAATAGACGTTTGGCTGGAGAAACATGCAGCTGATAAGGAGTTTACGTATTACTCTCAGGATCACTGATCGCATATTGTTGTCCAAGGTGTTAGTCCTTGAGGTAACAATGTCAGATATTGCCTTTATCACTGTTTCTAACCATGGCAATTTAATCAGAGAGTAAAGTACTCGAGATGGGGACTACACCCCTATTTAAGGACTCAATATTTAAAGGAATCATTAATAATATAGATAAGTACTTCGGTTTAAATGAGTGGTACGAGATATCCATGTATGGAATGTGGCATGCCTTCAAGGTATTAAAATTATATAGATATAATGGCCAACCTTAAATGTTTATGAGCAGCAACAAAAAACGCAACAGCTAGAGGAAGAAGATAGGCAATCAGAGTTGCATCCCACACCAAGGCCACACATTAAACTGACAACCGGGGGCAACTACGCGAATCCTATATACAAAGAGACCAAAAGTGTCCCTTTAACATCTGAAAAGACGTGCATATATGGTGGGGGATAAGATGGGCCCACCAACAGCACAAACCCTAAGGTGTAAACAGGAAAGAGACTATGTGAGTGATGTCTATTCTAGCTCAGGTTGGACACTTTTAACTGAGGAGGGGAAATGAGATAAGTTCAACAATCTTTACACTACGCATTATACGAAAGTTATCTTCCCAAGCTCACAGCAGAAACAATATGTTGACAAACTCCACTATCCACACCTAACAGGGGAGCAAGTGGAACTACTGGACGCCCTTATTTGGATGGAAGGAGTAAGAAGAAAATGCTACTAGCCCTTATCATAATGTATAAGAAGAAACATTGCAGATTGAGACGAGATAGGTGCTCTAGAGGTAAGACACACTGAAGCAAATTATTAGGTAATGTTATTGGAGCAATTCAATATAGTGCTTTGAATGTTTTTGTGGAAAATATACAGTTTTTATTATTTCCATAAATCTGCTTTTATTTACAATGCTTTTAAGAGGTAATGAGTTTTTTAGGTGAGATGCCACGTAAGAAAAAGATCTATATTAAGCGTAACCTGTATCTTTCCTTCACAGTTTATGCACTAAGGTTGAGGAGGATCTTAGAGGGTTATGCCAAAGGGTCTTCTACTTTAGAAATATAGGACCAGGATAGGGAAGGGCAGAGCATCACACAAAAGATTTTATCATCCGTACACCTTGTCACCATCCGCCATTGAAGCTGCACATGATCCCAAGGTTGCAAGACCATCAAGAGGGGTGCTGCCATCTTCTGTAATTGGGTGAATTACTGGGTGTCAAAAAGTCTTCACACTGGCAATTTTCCCCTGCTACATATTAGCAGGTATACTCTAGGGGAAAACACATGATGCAAACTGGAATGTGCATATTTTGTACAGAAAGCACAGAATATTGCATGTTATGCTACATTTTGAAGGGCCAACCTAAATATATGATAAAATATAAATATTGTATCTGATAAATACCGCAAACCGGTGTCTCAGGTGGGAAAATGATCACCAGCCACTATGTGGCACTCATAACCTGAGACTTTTAGTATGACAGTTGTTGCAATGAACAAAGATGGAAGAATCCTGCTTTGAGCCTCCTATATATTGGGGAGCCATGTAAACGTCTCAGTAAAAAGACTCAGTATTCCAAGACTGTGAAGATGTTTTGGGCATCATTGTAAGTGTGATGGCACAAAACCAGGATACTGAATAGTGGGGTAAATACTCATTGATCTTTTGCATCATCAAAGGAAAAATGTTAGCAACAAAAAGGAGCAAGTATGACTCACAGTGAGAAACTCGTACTGCCTTTAAAGTCAACTCCAGAGCTCTCAGTCGTGGTCCATTATCAACAGTGTTTATAATGAGCGCTGATTGAGAACTTTGGCGTGGACCCTAAAGGCATTACTGCTGCTGGTTTCTCACAATGCTGTCAGTGGGTCGAAATAACTGATTTGCTGCTCACCACTTATGGGTTTCCCCAGCGGCCACTGCAAAAAAAAATAGGTTAATGGCTGAAATTGGCTCTTTTCACACTCTATTTACGCCAGTTAGCTAATCAACTAGGATAACATGGGCCGCAGACTTGTCAAGTGGCACCCCTTGAGCCGTTTAAAGCTTGTCAACAGTGTCATGAGCAGATGTACTCATATGATCCTCAAGACATCCATATGTCGTGTCTTTGGTTAAATCACAATTCTTAAACCTATGATTCGTGCAACCAGGGTGGGACTGGGCCAGAAAATAGACCTGGGCACCAAAATAAAAGTGGCCTCATTAGCAAATCACATAGCTTAAAAAGTGGCCCACATTTGGAGATCGGGGCAGTTTGTAACTTGTCAAGAAACGCCGTATTAGCTGTTTTGCAAGGTATAGGAGAATACTAGCATTTGTGCTTGCTGCAAGCAATATTTGTGGTTTAGTATTAGGGAAATCAACAATAAAAACAAGCGTGGCTCCTTGGCCATCAGTCTGTAACAGATAGCCATTAGGTCCCTACAAAACATGCCTGTTTCAAATATAGGTTAAAAGGTATGCAACGCACCCGCAGAAGCATATGGAGCAGCTGGGCTTTCATTGCAAACAAATCAAATCAGGGTTCTACAGTTAGGATCACAATAGCCTATATTGGAAGAACGCTAATAACAGGCCAACAATAATCTAATGGGCCGAGCTGTTAGCCTCTTGGAAGAAGCTAAAATAGGGGTAATATGTGCATACCTCTTAAGTCGTCCTCTTTATTAAAATCAACACTGATCAAATCTTCCTGCAAAGAACTTTTAACATCATCTGCGGCTTCATCGTAGTTTTCGTTCTGCCAGTTCTCAGGTTTCAGATCTGAAATGTGTAAAGTCTTTACAAAAGTGTAGGACTGGGCAGCGTCATCTGCCTCTTTCATCTGCTCAGCCGGCAAAAGTTCTTCCACTCTTATAACAAGACAGTCTGCTTTTCCATTAGTGTCCTCTCCTGAAATAAGTTCTCTCCTTTCTCCTTTGTTTATAGAACTCAGAGTTTCGTCACTGTCTTTTTCTTCGCTTGAAATTGCTGACTCGTTTAAAGCTAACAGAGAAATAAAGAATGAATTAGTTCATTAGTCAAGACTACTTTCTTTTTAATTGGTCAGTTCACATTTGGACACACAGTAATGTAACCATGCACAACAAAGGCAGCCTTTTAATAAAGTTTGCCGGAGACAAGGGAGAACAATGAAACCGAGATCCACTAGATGCTATTGATGAAAATGCACTATATAGTTAATGACTACTTCTATAAAGTGAAATGTATCAACAAAGCTGCGTACCTCAACTCTAACGAATTAGCTCGAGTACCTAGATTCACCTCAATCCAGTGACCACTTGATCCATCAAATGCAATAGCCACATCTTTCAGCTACCTCGAAACAGTTCTTGAAGCAGAAATCTAGCACTGCACTTCGAAGAACCCTCACATTCCTGCTATTCAGTAAGAACCTGTAAATGGATCTGTTTGTGGATTTGACTCTTAAAGATATGACAAATCCAGAGGGAGCATTGTTCTCTTCCTTATACAATTGTGTTTCCTTGCTCTTCTTTTCCTTGCTTTGTCTCATCCCCTCTTCACTACTGCTCCTTCGGCTTTGTTACGGAGGCTATCTTGCAAGAACACTGACGCTTACTGCTGCACTGTGTGGCGATATAAATATGAAATTGATGAAGAAACAGAAAAAAACTCAATCTAAAAAGGTCTAAGGAACATGCTGATGAACATAGTAGGCATAAAACATTTATAGATTTTTATTGTATGCTAAAAATCAACAATGACGAACATTTTGTGTTACACTAAATATAGTACACCGCCGTGCAAAGATATGAGTGTATACAGTGAGGAGGCAGCAAGTGAACAAGTCAATCACACAGTTAAGAAGCATATTCAACTACTGAGCAACAGGTGACGTACAGTAAATTAAATCCTGAACAGTTGACAACATAATTTAATCAATAGTCTCACAAACCGGGTCCCACGGGCTCAAATGTGCTGTGCCATTGTCATGTATTCCTATCGGTTCTGAATCGATCCCCCTATTCCTGACCCTATTCTAGTTAAACAAACCAACAAGTTAACTAGCAGTCAGCCCATGAGGCAGAAAACCCCCATGATGCAGATACCGTTATCTGACGCAGTCACACTACGGCACAGGAACGTGTTATCTGATTAGGTCATAACGCTTGCGATCTAATTAGACAAGCGATATTCCTCCAGCCCCTGATAAGGCATACGGAGTTCTCATAACAAATCAAACCTATGACAACCTGGGCAAAACCCTGCGGCCATTGTTTTGATTTCACCGAGAACTTTAGTAAAAGAATGTGCTAACGAGCAAATCGTATGACATCTTTATTGACGTATCTATGTCCATCCTTACGTCAATCTCGGCACCTTAAAGGTATAAATATTACCGATCTTGCCATATGCAAACACACGCGTGGTGACGAGACGGAGCAGCCATACTTGCCGAAGCCGAGAGCAGAGCAGACCCCGCTGGCAGCAGCCCCGCCTTCCTGACGCGCTGAGAGACGCGCTGCTTTCTCCTGCCGAGAATCCAGCACCGGCGTTTCTGGGCAGCCCTCGCAGGCAGCCTGGAATATCGAGACCAGAGAGAGAGATACCATTCCTCATTCATCCTAACTTCCAGGTACAGAACTGAATAACCCCTCACAGAGAATTCTTTAGTTATTCACTTGGCAAAAACAAACTTAACTTAAACTGTAACTTTCTATTCCCGCCCACGTATTAGGCTTAGGTCAGGTACACGGGGTAGGCGTATCTAGAAACACCAGTTGAGTACGTTTAGTCAAATGTATATGTGTATGTAATATATTTTATTCATTTTAAAACATCATATGGCTTAGAAACCATATCAATGTTTTTACAGTATTACTTTATACTATTGCTTTTAATGTATGCACTTTACTTAACTATAAGTATTGCAATAATATCGATCCATTTCTCCTGTATGAGAAAAGAGACTGATCAATAAATAACATCTTTTATTGAACACGCCCGTCTCTTCCTTTTCTCTACATTCTGATGAGACTAAGAATGCACGTACTGACTGAGTAAAATAATTTGCCTTTTGTTCACACGACTCTCGAGATTGACTCTTGATTAGGGGAGAGCAAAGTTGTCATGTTCTATGGTTGTCAGAAACTAAATCCCTTCTTGTCTAATCAGGGAAGTTAATTCCTCCTTGAACATTCGAGAAAGTTTCTAGCGAACTCTGAGCTACGCTGGCAAACCCAAAACTTAAGTCTAGTATCGACAGTAGTAGACCTAGTTAACGTCTGGCCTAGGCCTTTACTGCTGTAGGTATTATTCCAATGCGCAGAGCCTATTGGGAAGATAGGAACTACACTACATAGCGCCCAACACGTTTGGAAAGGGCGATAAAACTAACGTAAGACATTTAGAGTAACTCAGTCGTGCTTTCTCACTCAGACCCCTTTTCCCAAATACTCCAAAGACGTCTGGAGTGGGTGAAAGGTAATATCCTCCAAGACCTCGCAGGAGGGAACTCCTATGTATGGTTCTTGGTATAGTCAACGTTGAAGGATAAACAGTTCCAAAATATTGTGTATCTAATCTTTGTTCCATAAGAAACCTGATCTGCAAACAAACAAAAAAACCTTACTGACAGTAAAATGTCTGACAATGAGGATGAAAGAGAGGCAGTTAGATTAGCAGCTGAAATAGCAGCAGCTGATACTGCAGCACTAGATGCGGACGGGGATATAATACTCATCCCGGTCACCAAAAGGAAATCTATAACCTTAAAACTTATAGAAAATGGACTGACACCTAGAGGTGGCACAGTCATATTCGTAATAGAGGCACACGAATATCGGCAGACAGAGGTATACTATACATGGATACATTTTCCAGCAGCAAATGCTGTAACAAAGTACTTCCACTATTACAAAATAGAGGTACCACCCGGCATTTACACTCCTTTCGAGGAGGTGGAAGTACCACTCAAATTCCAAGAGCATTTGCTCTTATTTGATGGCGCCCTAATACATAATAATCACATCACCAGGCTCGGTCCTTTAGGAAGACCAGGAGCAACGTGGCCGGTCTTAGCCGGATACACACCACACCCAGACATCGAAGGGATGTCTACAGGAGAGCTGTTAATACAGCTAAAACAATTACTAAAAATTCACAGACAATTAGTCCAGTATGTAATGCGGACTTCAACAATTCAGCCAGCGATTAAACTTCCACAGCTGACCCCTCACCAGGGGAACACAAATAAAATTACACCACAGAACATCCAATCCTGCCTAGGTAAAGTACCGGCTAAACGGGAACAAATACCATTCTGGTTGGCACAGAAAATTACCCAAATAGAGGCGGTGTTTCCTGACACCACCCCGCACAGGATTCTGACTATCTGTCTTCCTATGGGAATCGCACCACACATAGAGGACTGTGACACTTGGGGTACAGTCTTTGCTTCCATCTACACAAAAACGCACGGTGTTCCATCCATTTCGGTAATACCTGATGTGCTAAAACAAATTCAAGATGAATATGGTCCTGAACCTGCTTTACCTCTTGGTATGAAATTACTGAAAGACTTCAAGCAGGTCTCGGCTATATTATTAGCCAATATAAAAGGTGAAGCAGCAAACGTGGCGATCCGCCAGAGGTTAAAAGAGACAGATATAGCAGACCAACCAGCTGAAATTGCCAGAATCATAGAAAAATCATATGAGGAACTAGGTAGAGATAGTTTAGGTGGAATACCAGTAAAACCGCAACTGACTGAAAGTCCAGAAAAAATATTTTTTAATAATAATTCACCAAAAAAGAACTGGGATGGAAACAAACAATCCAATCCTAAAGAAAAGAAATTCCAGTCCAGAGGAAGGTCTCCTAGGCGAAGAGAAAAATCTCCAAACCGAAGACAGAGGTCACCGCAGAGTGACCCCTCTGGGAATAGATATAACCTTAGAAATAGGGATAATATTAAAAAACCTGATAGATATCAAGACATTGATATACGTCCCTCTCAATCTTTTCAGAATTCCTCGCAGAAATCGGAAAGAAGAGGACGATCAGAACAAAGAGAAGAGCACGCCAAGTCCAAAGACAAGGAACCTGCTCAGCTAAAAAAGAAATTACAATTTCTAAAAAAGAAGGTAGCCAGTATCAAGGTAGTTAACAATGCCGAGAATACTGAGGACACAACTGAAAAACGGAGAGTGGGCTCAGACAATGCTAGACAGCGCAGCAGAAGTGAGCATAGCTCGCAAAGTCCTTATGAATCATCTGGAGACAGTGGACACGAATGAATATCTTCAAGTGGAAACTGCAGACACCAGGGTTAGCAAACCCCACAAGATATACGAGATAACATTGAGTATAGAGGGTGATAAGACTAGGAAAATAAGGGGACTATTTTGGGATAATCTCTCCAAGGGCTATGATATCCTTCTAGCTGAAAAAGACTGGCCACCAGAGTTTGTCAGGGAGTGCCCTCATGGCGAAGAAGTAATTATGCCTGCCTTCTCAAATCAAATTCCAATTCATAAAAAATACACACTTGCTAGAAAGTGGGCAGTGGCTTTAGCACCTGCTTTATATAAAAATCACGTAGGATGAGATGAGGATTCTCCTCCTCACAAAATCCAGTTAAAATCACAACCTACTGCACAAAGGCAGTACCCAATTAAGCAAGAAGCTAAAAAACAGGTAAATGAAATACTAGATCAGCTAGAATACCAGGGGGTGATTGAAACTTGCACCTCACAAATGAACAACCCTTTGTTTCCGGTCTCCAAACCAGACAATTCATATCGTCTAGTTTTGGATTACCGACACCTTAACACATGTTGCAAAACCTTTGCAGTGCAAAACTCACACAGTGCTGCACTAATGAATAACATAGTGCGCAAAAAATACAAAACAACCTTGGACATCTCCAATGGATTCTTTTGTCAAAACATAGCACCAGAGAGCAGATATTTAACTGCATTCTCAGTAAATGGCACTCAAAAACAATTCTGTCGGTTAGCCCAGGGGTACAAGAACAGCCCAGGGGTATTCTCAGCGAGAGTAACAGAATTACTTCATCTATATGATGATGAAGCATTATCTTATGTCGATGACATTTACTTAACAGATGATGACTTGGAGACTCACTTGAAGAGAGTGAACACCATAATACTTGGGTTCGCAGCAGAGGGTTACAAATTCAACTTTAAAAAAATCCAGAATTGCCCATCTGACAGTCCTGTTCTTAGGATATGAATTATCAAGTGAAGGCAAAAGCCTGGCTGACAATTTCCTAGAGAAATGTGCCGTACTCCAAGCACCTAGAACACTAAAAAACTTACAGTCGATTCTAGGATTCCTAAATTTCGGAAGAACATACATTGCAAATTACGCAGAAAGGGTCAAACCCCTTTATGATCTAATTAAACCAGACTTTAAAAGATCCAGTTGGACTCAAATACACACAGAAATTTTGAGATCCTTACAAACAGACATGCTAATTAAAACAAAATTAGAAACACGTGATAACACACGCAATCTTGTGATTCGAGTCATCCCAGGGAGATGCAGATTCATATACCTGACCTCTAATGAGGGAGAAAAGGTACCAATTGCATTCAAATCACACTTGTACACTAAGGCTAAAATGAAATTTAGCCCAACGGAAAAAATTCTTACAGCAACACAGACAGCTATAGCAAAAGAACGAGCCCTGGCACAAGGTAAACGAATAATAATCGTGACACCAATACCAGCCCTAGAGGCGGTAACAAAGGCGAGCATTCCAAATGCTAAAGCACTCCATCCGAGATGGATACAATGGGCTAATTCTCTTGCTGCAACAGACGTGGTGTACGAATTTGATCCTTACTTAAAAACACAAGAATTTCTCCAATATGAATTTGAATGTCCTCCGCCAACCGAAATTCTGCCTCTAGACCACTACGGCTGTATAATATATACAGACGGATCAGCACAACCCGCAGTGGGGGGTAAGCAAGCTTACAGTGCTGCGTGCGCGATCGTTAAAGGTCGCTGGCACGAAGGAAAATTTAAACCAGCAATCACTAAAACACAATCTTTAGGAGATTGTACAGCTCAGCGAGCTGAACTACTGGCGTTCAAGATGGCGCTTGAAAATACCGATCGAGAATTCCCCACACTCATAGTGTGCGATTCGTATTATTGCGTTCAATCTTACAATGAATACTTGCAGATCTGGCTTCAGAATGGTTTCAAGGATGCGAAAGGTGGCACAATCAAGCATAAAATGCTCTGGGAACAAGTAGTTCTTCTACAAAAAGAACTGCCAAAGACTCACGTGATACATACACTGAGTCATCAACGTGATGGCGTTCACGTTGCAGGGAATTCATTGGCTGATGAGGCCGCGAAGGCAGCTGTGCAAACGGCTTCCGTAGCTGCCGTCACCCGGTCAAAAACAAAAATAGACAGCGAAATATTACAAGCTGTCAGCGCTTCAGAAAAGGATTCGATAGAACCACTCCCTAAAGGCTTTCCAGTAAAATACTCATACATAACTGATGCAAACAATGTTCCTTTTGCTCGAATCCCTGGAGTGGGGGATAGGGCAATTCCAAACATGGAACATAGGTTAGGACTAATAATAGCGGCACATGAAGGGCTTGCTTCTATTCATGCTGGCGTCTCAGCCACAGTATCATTATTAAAGCAGAGATACTGGTGGCCACAAATGAGAAGACAAACAAGGAACTATGTTCTAGAATGTGAAATATGTCAAAAAATGAAAGTATCAATGGTGAGACGTCCAGCGCAGACGCCCCTTCTAATCTCGGATAAACCATTAGCCTGTGTTTATCTAGACCACTGCGGTCCCTTGCAAAGGGATGGTAACTATAAATATATCTTGGTCGCAGTGGATTCATGCACGAGATTCATATGGATGTGGCCCCAGCGAACGGCTGACGCCAGAACTGTTATAAAAGATTTGCGAGTCTTTATCGGCACATACGCAATTGGCATGCTGCATTCGGACAATGGTCCTGCTTTTAGCTCTCGGGCTTATAAGGAGGCCATGGTCAGCATGGGCGTGCAATTGCGGTACTCTTGTCCATTTCACCCTGAGGGGAACGGAATTGTTGAAAGAAAAAACCGTGACATAAAGCAATCTATAACGGCAAAGGTATTAGGTTCGGGAGCTGGGTGGGTCAAACATCTAATAAGTGTCCAACGTAGTCTCAATAACTTGCCAAGAAATTCTCTGAAGGGATTCAGTCCGTACGAATTATTATTTGGAACTAGGATGTTGATCTCTGACCTTGATAGTCAGACTTCAGTGGTGAAAGAAAAAAGCTTTGATATCAAAGACCGTTTGGCTATTTTGCAGGACTTAAACAAAACAAGAAAAGACCTGAGCAACATAAAGTTGAAACAACAGCCAACAACCACTGAAGAACCACCACCTGTCCCAGCAAGACCTGTCTGGATTCCAAAAGTCGGGGATCTAGTCAGGGAAAAGATCGCGGTAAAGAAGGAATTTGGGCCTTCTTACAGAAAAGCAGTTCCTGTCTTGTCTGTCAACGGGACAAGATCAGTTGTACTACCGCCACTTGCTGGTAAAAAGGAGAACCGAGTTGTATCCATCGACCTGGTAAAACCACAACATGTGGCCGATAACAAACAGTAGGCCAAGTGGACTCCCAATAAGTAGCAGAACACCAAGGTTTGCTACCAGTACAGAGGTCCTAACGAAGAGGCTCATCACATTCGAAACGCCTACAGAAGAACAACAAGCACTATGCAACAATGCAATAGAACTCAGACCTCTGAAAACCCAAATAAAAACATTTAGCAGAGACACACCAATCTATAATGAAGTACCAAGTGAAAATGCAAGAAACAGAAATCCTGAAGCAATTGGAACAATTGACAGAACTGCATCCGGCTACTTCATCAACTTCGATGATTCCTCTGAAGGCTTCAGTGAATCAAAGACACAGCCATCATCAAAATCCTTTAAAGACAAAGCTAAGGAACTTTTGAATCAACTGAAAGAAACATATCTGATTCCTCCATGGATTGAATTTTGGGTGGGTTTTGGTGCATTTATCCTCATACTTTGGCTCATCATGGTACTTACTTTGGGACGCTTCATTGAGGGAAAATATGCTAAAATGGACACAGCAAGTCAGAACATCAACTTGATCCTCAAACCACACACATCTTCACACGTCGAGAAAAGAGAACTTTCTTCAGCCAACTTCACAGCCAATCCGATACCTGGTGGGGTAGCCTGGGACAACACTGACTATGAAATTTATGGTCCGGTCGAGATCCTGAAATATCCACACCAAATTAAGATCTCATTGAGTGACTTTGCAAAACCAAACTCATTTGCTGATGATTGGGACTTCGAAAGCATTAATAACATGATGTCTGATTTAGTAATGTCTGCTAAATTTACCAAACATGATTATTTGCAGGGTTCTACAAATTATGACAGTATGTATTGCTATAACCACTATGGTAATCACTTTTTACATAGATCTGCACAACCTAGAAATGTTTTAAATTATAATCAATGGGAACATTGTGCAACACCTCCAAAAGGGAGCTCAAGAACCGTTTACGACAAATATTCATATTTTTCAGGTTTTAACACAAGTAATGCTGAAACATTTTATTTTAAATTGTCAAACAAGACAGGAACCAAAACCATGATAACCAACACAAAATTGTTATATTCAGACTCATTTTTTGAACAAATGAATACTTTTGGATTTGATTATTGGGACAAAAATGTTGAATTGAAAAGTGTTTGGGGTACAAAAGAATGGCAAGTACAGGGTATAGAAGCTTTGTTTAGAGCCTGCATGATCCCAGAACAAATGATATTTTTAAATGACACTGTTCAACAAACCACCTGTCTTGGCTTAGCCAAAATCAAAGATTTAATTAAACCGTCTATTCCAAAGCCAACAATGTTTAGCAATAACTCTGATACAGATGAAGAGATAGACGTAAACCATATATTAAACCAAAACAGAACACATCCTGATTGGAAACAGTGGTTGATCTGGCCCACAGATACTAATAACTGTCAAGACAGATTCCTGAACAAAACACAGGGTTTCAAAATGAACAGGCCAGACCCTAGATATCCTCAAAGACATCACCCAGGGATAATAACCACCTACAGTGTGGGCAAATTATGCCTTCAATGGCTACAAACTTCCACACTGACAGAAATTAAGCAACACCTAACTTTACTTACTGATGGTGCTGACTTGCGTGATTTCACTTTGGGACCACGCAAACAGCGTCAAAAGCGTTTCATAGCAGCCTCTGTATATGCAGCATACAATGAGGCCTGGAAGGTTAATCAAATTGAAACAGCAGAGAGAATACGGGAAATTGACCGTATCAATTTGGAAAAATCACTTTCTGTAGTGGACAATGGGTTAATGACTCTGTCCTCCAGAATTTTTTCATTGGACAGCATTGTGTCTTCAGCAATCGACATATTATCGCAAGACTTACTGTTATTACAACATGGTCAGTCACAATTGCGTTCTATTGTACAGCTTGGCTGGACGTTACAAAATCTGCGTTCAGGCTATGTGCCTTGGCGTTTAATCAACACAACGTCACTATTCCAAATCTTGAACCTTACTGATAGACAAATCGGTATGGCGCAAAAGGGTGCTGATTATACAATCTTGAGCATTGAAAAACTAGAAAGATTACCAATGACAATGTCAGAACGACCTGTCAGTGAATGGATAATACACGGAATCATAAATATTCCAATCTCAACCTTCAGGTTTCAATACTGCCAAAAATATATACAGGCTGGCATGTACGAGAAATTGGGAAAGGGGTACCTTAAAACAACATGGAACCTGCCCTATTCACATGCATGTGTCAGTAATAAAGGACAGAAAGTGTTTCTTAGCGGCAACAATTGTGCGATGTCACTAAGTGGCACACTTCTGTGTAACGGAATTAGTTTGCATGGAGCCTGTGAAGGGAATTCATACAACCTTTCATGTCACCAGCAAGGCGCACCTGCAACAGAAATAGAACCATTCTTTCAAAGACTCTATAATGGGAGTTACATTCTTATTGTAGACCGCAGATGTTGTAGTCTTATGCCCGGGACTCCTTATCTAGTCACTACGACTGCGAAGGTCAAGTGCTGTGGACGCTCATTGTTCCCCAGCTCCTTCCCAGACAGGGAGGCAAGGGCATGGCCCGATTTGAAAATTACTTCTATTCGAATAGATACTTTAAGCAGAATGAAAACAGTCCTTCTTCAGACGCCTACCAGGCTCTCGTCATCAAAAGAAACATATGATCTACAAGTCGCAAGGACGACTGCAGAGATACATACATTATTATCAACTAATTCCCCCATTAATTTCGCGGAAATCCTGAGTGAAATCTTAAATATTTCTGATACCAATGGGGTCTCAAATGTATTTAAGACAGTATTTTCGATGGCATTAACACCATTCAAAGCCATACTGGGTATTTTTCCAGATTTCGTCCATTCGATTTTTGGCGGACTTCCCCTGATCCTGGGACTAATTGCAGGAATCCTATTCTTAGTCCTTATTTTTCGTTATGGCAACCCATGTCACAGACAAAACTCTTGCGACAAGGGAAGAAACAATCCTAGCCACTGGATACCGGGACCGGATATCAAAAATCCTGGGACTCTCCCGGCTTACAGACCTGAACATGACTTGATTTCTATCATTTCGACCAATGTGGCAAAGATGTGTTTTACCTGTATTGAGGTGTCTGCTATGCGGAGAAGAATGCGTGTTAGACACCTGTCTGACGCTACAATCGGATGCGCCAATGGATGCAGAAACATTGTTGAGCCCGATCAAGGTTCATGCTTTGTGCTGCCCTCAAAGGCTACCAATCCTGATGACGGCATTCGTGGAAGCTTCACCACTACGATTGATGGGTAGTGAAGTTCAAGATGAAAGCAGCATCGAACAGGTACGACCTTCTGTCAGTAATGTAAATCAGAATGTCAATGGAGACAATCATGCGCAAGAATGCATGATTACACCTATTTCCGAGTTAGTGGAACTTTCCCAGGAAGCTGTTGACAGTTTTTTCGAAAGCCTAAATGATATGATGTTCTCACCCGAACAGAAATAGAGACTTTTGAGCAAGCTCGCACACGGCGTTCCCTGAATTCGGCCTTCAACTTTAAAAATAAAGTCACATGAACATTTTCGCTCCAGTTCACGGACAGCAGTTTTTTCAGCAGCCCCAAATATTTTTGCATATTTTTCGGGACACTATCTTCTGCTTAAAGTAAGAACTATTCTTAGAGAACTAAGGTTTCTACATTTTAGATAGCTTATAGACATTAGCTGCCCGCTGGCATGTTCATAAAGATATTTTATTCTGTGATGGAATGGTCTCGAAACTTTTTGCTGTAAGAAATCATTTCATGTGTAATTCTCATATACCAAATAAGCAATAATGTATACAAATGCGATTAGTTTGGCTTTTTTCTACAGCTTGAGTGCATACTATATATACATGTCTGCAATTTTTCAGTATATTTGAAAATTTCAAAATGCATTTATGTATTTTGGGGTGGTAAGGTATACACACTACTCTATAGTATGTTGTACTATGTTATACTATGCCTAGATTAGTAAATATGTCCATAGTTAGCGTGGAGTGGGTGTCATGTATTCCTATCGGTTCTGAATCGATCCCCCTATTCCTGACCCTATTCTAGTTAAACAAACCAACAAGTTAACTAGCAGTCAGCCCATGAGGCAGAAAACCCCCATGATGCAGATACCGTTATCTGACGCAGTCACACTACGGCACAGGAACGTGTTATCTGATTAGGTCATAACGCTTGCGATCTAATTAGACAAGCGATATTCCTCCAGCCCCTGATAAGGCATACGGAGTTCTCATAACAAATCAAACCTATGACAACCTGGGCAAAGCCCTGCGGCCATTGTTTTGATTTCACCGAGAACTTTAGTAAAAGAATGTGCTAACGAGCAAATCGAATGACATCTTTATTGACGTATCTATGTCCATCCTTACGTCAATCTCGGCACCTTAAAGGTATAAATATTACCGATCTTGCCATATGCAAACACACGCGTGGTGACGAGACGGAGCAGCCATACTTGCCGAAGCCGAGAGCAGAGCAGACCCCGCTGGCAGCAGCCCCGCCTTCCTGACGCGCTGAGAGACGCGCTGCTTTCTCCTGCCGAGAATCCAGCACCGGCGTTTCTGGGCAGCCCTCGCAGGCAGCCTGGAATATCGAGACCAGAGAGAGAGATACCATTCCTCATTCATCCTAACTTCCAGGTACAGAACTGAATAACCCCTCACAGAGAATTCTTTAGTTATTCACTTGGCAAAAACAAACTTAACTTAAACTGTAACTTTCTATTCCCGCCCACGTATTAGGCTTAGGTCAGGTACACGGGGTAGGCGTATCTAGAAACACCAGTTGAGTACGTTTAGTCAAATGTATATGTGTATGTAATATATTTTATTCATTTTAAAACATCATATGGCTTAGAAACCATATCAATGTTTTTACAGTATTACTTTATACTATTGCTTTTAATGTATGCACTTTACTTAACTATAAGTATTGCAATAATATCGATCCATTTCTCCTGTATGAGAAAAGAGACTGATCAATAAATAACATCTTTTATTGAACACGCCCGTCTCTTCCTTTTCTCTACATTCTGATGAGACTAAGAATGCACGTACTGACTGAGTAAAATAATTTGCCTTTTGTTCACACGACTCTCGAGATTGACTCTTGATTAGGGGAGAGCAAAGTTGTCATGTTCTATGGTTGTCAGAAACTAAATCCCTTCTTGTCTAATCAGGGAAGTTAATTCCTCCTTGAACATTCGGGAAAGTTTCTAGCGAACTCTGAGCTACGCTGGCAAACCCAAAACTTAAGTCTAGTATCGACAGTAGTAGACCTAGTTAACGTCTGGCCTAGGCCTTTACTGCTGTAGGTATTATTCCAATGCGCAGAGCCTATTGGGAAGATAGGAACTACACTACACCATGGGGGTGAGTGTACTATAATGGCGTTCCGGGTTCTTAAATCTGCACAATGTTTCCACCTTAACCTAATCCTCTACAAGGAACACCTTTCGAGGAAAAGGTGTTTGGGAAAAGGTATTTATTTCAGGAAGCCATTTACTTTTTCTGGGATCCTCCAAGTTACATTCTCTATCCCGCAGTTCTTCAGGAAGAAATGGAGTGAACTACAACATCATTCCCAATCCAAGATTGTGGGTGTTGAAGATTCTAATGGCTGTTTTTAATTCAAGATGGTTCATGTTCTTCTTGTGATGGGGCTTCTAATTTTCTGGAAACCTTCATGTCCAACAGTTCTCAAAGAAGAGGCAGAGCTGGACTATATCATCATTCCAAATCCAAGATGGCGGGCACAGTAAATTCAACTGGCTGCTTTCCAAACCAAGATGACTCCTGCACTTCCTGTGATATCGCACATTTTTCTTTAGGATAAGAGGCTGATGAATTCAAGGAAAGGGGTGCTACAACACAGCTGATAGTGTTTTTTGTCACATTCTTTACCCCTTTTTTAGATTCATGTACCATTGTGTTTTTTCCTTGGATTCAAGAATCCTCTACATTTCTTCTGATTTTAGATTCTTCTCTGTTCATTCCTGGGTTGTTTAGCACCCAGATTCTCATCTTCGCATCAACTGCTGATCTGTTTTTCCGAGTATCATCTTCCATATGCTTCTGAAAATGTTTTGCTTTGGGGGTTTTCCTCCCTTGCAACATTTCTTGAGGGCATCTGCTTACCATATTGCTACTCTGAACAGGTGGTATTATGGCTACAGGAGAGATTCATGTTGCATCAGGCCACAATGAAATCAGGAGGAAATTCTCAGGCTATCCCAGAACCTAATAATATGCCAGCTTTGTATGTCCACAGAGGACCTGTGTCATGACCAAGACTACACCTGGAATCCAAACCGATAAGCCTCCCTGAAGCCTAAGATCCTTCATACATATAAAAAAATCACAAACACTTAGAATTAGGGCCCTGGGGAAACAGTAGGGAGAAACAGTAGAGTTCATATTTTATAAGGCCCCTTTTGCCGCTTGTAAACAAAAGACATACAGATTTAAGGTTTGAATATACTTTGTAACTGGAAAGTTACAAAGCCTACATGCATAGTGATTGGTGTGCACTCATCACCTGCAGTCAATGGGTCAGCTTTACTAACAGCCTCAATGCAGTGATTCCAGGAGCAGACAGAGGGAGAGCAAACGCTAAGTACAGACAGTATAGTGATTCCTGCCTAGGAAAGCTACTCTCAGGAACATGACAAAATAATGAAGCCCAAACAGGAGGGAGCTGGGTGCAAACTGGAAAGAGGAGCAAATAAACTTACAAACACACTCATTTGCCAGGCAAAGACTGATGGAGAATTTGGCCATTAAATACTGATCTGCTTATTCTGACCTAGAAGGGAACCTGGATGGCATAGTGCCTTGGTCTGAGCCCTATAGTCCAACACAGGGAACCGTTGCCATCTTAGAAAGGGTAGAATGTCAACACCAGCAGTGAAGACTCTCTAGTCTTCATTCTTTGGGCGCCCAAACTGCCTTTTGTTTCATGACCTTCCTGTGCACCTGAAAACCCTGAGACTGAATAAGTCCTGACAGTACCCCCACCCTCAGTAGCTCCCCCTGGTTTGTTGAGAAACTTATCATGGAAGGTCTTAACCAAGAGAGGAGCATTAACAAGCAAGATAGGTTCCCACAATAGGCCAGCTGAACCATACCCCACTCAGTTTATGAGATGTTATAGCTAACATCTTACTCTTTGATAATTGAGAATGGAATTAAGTTCATACTCATTGTCAACTACTGATGGGCGATACGGGTAAAATGAAGTGGCATGGAAGGAGATTTATTTTAAAAAGAAACAACAGAAGACTGGGTATGTGTACCAATGTGTGGATAATGAGAGATATTTATTTATTTATGTATTTATTTATTTTTGAACTTGTATGGTGCAACAGCTACCCTGAGGGTTTCCCAGCTCCCTGGAATCGCATACCACCATGAGGGGAATAAGCCTATGCAACATTATTGGTTAAAAAGCCAAGCCTTGATGCCTTTACAAATTTTTCTGTAGCTTGGTTCTAGACGTACATGGAGCGGGAGTGAGTTCCATAGTGTTGGTGCTATGTAAGCAAATGAGCGGCCGCCCATTCGCGCGCGTTTGAATCTAGGGACAATGAATCTCGCCTGATTTAGAGAGCGAAGGTTACGGGAGGGGGTATATTTCCGAACCAGCTTACATAGGTAGTCTGGGTCTTCCCCCGTATTTATCCTGAACATAAAACACAGTGCTTTAAATTTACATCGACTTCCCATCTTAAGCCAGTGTAGATTGTGTAGATGATCAGAGATATGTGCTCGCTTAGGAAGGCGTAGGAGAACTCGGGCTGCCGCATTTTGAACGACCTGTAACCGACGTGTTATGTCTTTGTTGGTCCCTAGATAAAGGATATTTCCGTAGTCTAATCTAGAACCAATAAGGGCCTGGGTCACTGTTTTTGTGCCCCTTCAGGGAGCTGCCAGATAATTTTCCTCAGCCATTTAAGAATGGCAAAGCAGATCGATGCCGTTTTGACTGCTTGTGGTCGCATCAATAGTTTTTCGTAAATTTCAACACCCAAATTGCGAGCAGATCGAACTGGTGTCGGGATAGGACCCATTTCCATAGGCCAATGAGCCGGTCCCCAGAGCTCTTTTTGTTCTCCAAAGATAAGCAACTCAGTTTTCTCACCATTCAATTTCAATTTCTTGGTGGACATCCATTCCGCCATTTTTTGCAACCCACTGCGTAGGGGAGATGTTTCAGATTTGTCTGCTGCCGATAGGGAGAAAATCAGCTGCGTATCATCCGCATAAGAAAATATTGTAAGGCCCGCTTCCTCTGCAATTTTTGCTAGTGGGCTTATGTAAATATTAAAGAGCCGTGGGCTCAATATTGAGCCCTGAGGCACTCCATAAGGGGAAGTCATAATATTGGAGGTGTTGTTTTTGGAAAAGACCTGGAATGATCTGTTGGATAAAAAATGTTTTAACCAATTCAGAGCATAGCTCCTCACTCCTATCCCTTCAAGAGTCTGAATTAATGTTTTGTGGGATATGGTGTCGAAGGCGGCACTCAAATCCAATAGGATGAGTGCCACCGTGCCACCCTTATCCATTGTTTGGCGGATGGTTTCCGTATCTCCTAATAAAGTGGATTCAGTGGAGTGCCCAGTTCTAAAACCTGACTGAGATGGGTGTAATATCATGTTGGTATCAACAAATTCTGCTAATTGTCTGTTCACATATTTTTCCATGATCTTAGAGAAGATTGGGAGGAGTGAAACAGGGCGGAAATTTGAAAAGATCTCTGGATCTCCATTGGCTTTTTTGAGCAGTGGAACAACCATGGCATGTTTCCATGTCTCTGGTACCACTGCTTCAGCCAGTGATGCATTTAAAAGTGTTCTAATTTCATTTAGGATCCTTGGGTCAAGTTGTTTTATTATGTGGGCTGGCATGGGGTCATTCAGTGATCCGTATTTAATGCTGTTTAGAATCTCCGTAATTTTTTTTGGGTCTAGTGGTTTCCAATCAGTAAGCAGATTCCTAGGTGGATCACCCAGTTCATCGGAATCGCTCGGAGTTGGGGTCATAGTAGCGGTTGGGTTTGAGTCATCCGATCCCCTAAATTCCAAATAGATATTAGAGATTTTCTCATGAAAATAATTTGTGAGGAGATTACATTGTGGGATGGACAGTGTAGGGGGTTCTGGCTGATGAGCTGTTCCAGCTAGGTCCTTTATTACTTTAAAAAGAGTTCCCGGATTATTTTGTGCTTCTAGAATGTTTTTTCTTTATGTAATCTGCTTTTGCGATCTTGCATGACAAATGATAAGTTTTTATGGCTTGTTTATAAGTCTCTTTACTGGCCGAGTCATAGACTTTCCTCCATTGTCTCTCCAGTTTTTTGCAATGGCTCTATTCTATTTTTAAAGGTTCAGAAAACCAAGGGACTGGGAGGTTGCCAGATCTACGCTTACTCTTCGTGAGTGGGATAATGGTATCTACAGCTTCAGATAGCCATTTATTAATTATATTATGATCAGTAACTCTGCGTTCTTTTGGAGTAGGCATTGAGTTTATTAAATGAGTGTTGACACAGTGTATATTCAGTTTTTTCCAATTTCTAAACCAAATGGCTTCCGCCATGTCCAAACTTTTAGCAGTTAACATTCTAATTTCAAAGCTGATCAGAAAATTGTCGGACCAGGGTACAGGCAATGCCGGTTCACACGTAAGATTACCAGTATTAGCAAATATCGGATCCAGCAAATGGCCGGCTGTGTGCGTAGGTCCAGTATTACAAAGTCGCATATTAAGAGCTTCCAAGTCCGCTATAAGGTTCAGATTCATGGGGCAGTTGTGATCCTCCAAGTGTAGATTAAGATCTCCTAAAATACCGAAGATGGAGGCTTCCAATAATAATGGGGTAATAAAATCAGGGAGAGCAGCTGCCCATTCCCCTGCTGCTCCTGGTGGCCGATAAATCAAAATCCCAGAAAAGGTGGTTTGGAGTGTGAGAGTAAGTTTAAAAAGACCTACTTCGCAGTTGTCTAATATTAGATCATCCCATTTGCATTTAAATTCCTTTTTAAAAATGATACCTATACCCACCCCACTTTGATTTTTCCGATCTTTTCTGACTATGGTGTAATTGGGTAGCAGGGCTATAGCGATGTCCGGACCGGAGCTATCACTCAGCCATGTTTCTGTCAAAAATAATGCATCTGGTTTTTGGTCAATTAGCAGAATGTATATGTCTTCTTTGTGCTTAGGTAGCGATCTACAATTTGTGCTAAGAAATCTAAAGCGTCTTGATTCACTACCTTTTTTCATTGAGTTCATATACCTATGTCTACGGTTCTTCCCAGTTCTCCCCAGCCCCAGATGGGAAAAGGAGAAGTTACATTTGGGGCAGATGGACGGTGGACTCTCGCATTTCAGCACCTCACAGTACAGGTGACATTTTGGCCTAAGACTGAATAGGTCTCTGTGCGAATAGGTTAGGGCTGCCGGGATTTGGATAGGGGGGGTGGCCCCTTGTCCCGGCCGGGCGCGGCCGGGCGCAGACGGGCTTGCCTTTGGCGCGCCGTCTGCGCGCCCGCTGCGCGTCTTGCACATGAGTCAACTAAGTACTGTCTCCGCAGTCTTCCCGACCCTTGTCCTCTACCCAGGAAGAGTGTCTTAGTCACGCCTTCACTCCCTCCACATCAACCGGGATGACCCGTGGTGGACCGGGGAGCCGGCAGACTGGACTGCGGGTGTCCGAGGAAAAGAGCGCGGCAGTGAGTAGTTTGGTTTACAATATTAAAACAATGCTCCGTAGTAGCGATAAAAGCATTTAAAAAAGTTAAGTGTTTCAGCCAATGTGCAAAGTAGCAATATATCACATCATACCACTAAACCCCACACCTGGCACACGCGAATCCAATGTGAGGCTTCCTCCGAGCCCACTAAGTACTGTCTCCGCAGCCTTCCCGCCCCCTGTCCTCTAACACGGAAGAGTGTCTTAGTCACGCCTTCACTCCCTCCACATCAACCGGGATGACCCGTGGTGGACCGGGGAGCCGGCCGACTGGACCTGCGGGTGTCCGAAAAAAAGAGCGCGGCAGTGAGTAGTTTGGTTTACAATATTAAAACAATGCTCCGTAGTAGCGATAAAAGCAATTTAAAAAGTTAAGCGTTTCAGCCAATGTGCAAAGTAGCAATATATCATATCATACCACTAACACCCACACCTGGAGACGCAAATACAATGTGAGGCTTCCTCCGAGCCCACTAAGTACTGTCTCCGCAGTCTTCCTGCCCCCTGTCCTCTAACCCGGAAAAGTGTCTTAGTCACGCCTTCACTCCCTCCACATCAACCGGGATGACCCGTGGTGGACCGGGGAGCCGGCGGACTGGACTGTGGGTGTCCGAGGAAAAGAGCGCAGCAGTGAGTAGTTTGGTTCACAATATTAAAACAATGCTCCGTAGTAGCGATAAAAGCAATTTAAAAAGTTAAGCCTTTCAGCCAATGTGCAAAGTAGCAATATATCACATCATACCACTAACCCTCACACCTGGCAGACGCGAATCCAATGTGAGGCTTCCTCCGAGCCCTCTAAGTACTGTCTCCGCAGTCTTCCCGCCCCCTGTCCTCTAACCCGGAAGAGTGTCTTAGTCACGCCTTCACTCCCTCCACATCAACCGGGATGACCCATGGTTGACCGGGGAGCCGGCGGACTGGACTGCAGGTGTCCGAGGAAAAGAGGGCGGCAGTGAGTAGTTTGGTTTACGATATTAAAACAATGCTCCGTAGTAGCGATAAAAGCAATTAAAATAGTAAAACGTTTCAGCCAATGTGCAAAGTAGCAATATATCAAATCATACCACTAACCCCCACACCTGGCAGACGCTAATCCAGTAGCAGATATACTGCTACTGGGTTGATTACTTGACAAATTGCAAAAGGACCATCACATTTAGGTTTGAACTTTACATGGTATCCTGGAAGGTGTAAACGACGGGTGGAGAGCCATTTGGAATATCCAAGGTTATAGGCAGTAGCAGGTCAGTGATGAAGATCAATATAATGCTTGTAGCCTCCTGTGGATGCAACCAAATGTTGTACAATGATCTTTTTTATCTTACAGATTGTGTAGCTAAGTTCTTTGACAGAAGGAACAGGCCTTGAGTGGGTAACCCGTAAGGGTGGAATTCATAGGAACAACAGAGTGGTGATGATTATAAAGAACTGTGCAGTGAAGCACAAGTTATATCTGTAAGAGACATTAGTGATAGAGTCCTTACCTTAGAATATCCCCAGGCGTCAGACTGGATCCGGATAGTTTTTCGTCAGCAGTACCCCTGCGCGTCGGAAGGTGGTGTCGTGAGGCCACGCCGAGATGCCGTCACGGAGACTAATTAGGTGCCACCCATGCGCGCTGACGTCAGTTCTGTACACGACTTTCCGCGCCAGGATCGCAGAGCCATGCAAGAACCTGACCACTGGTGCCATGAAACTAGGGCCCTGAAAGGGATGACCTTAACCCTAGAAATCAGTTTGCAGAACGGGGAGGATGGGAGGGGGGTAAGGAATCTATCGCTAACTAATGTCTCTTACAGATATATCATTACACAAGTAGTAACTTGTGCATCTGAAAGCGACAGGTTAGTGCTAGATTCCTTACCTTAGAATAGATACCCCAGCAATACCAAGCCCGGTGATGGGTCTGTGAACAATATTACACCAGAAAGTCACAGACGATAGAACGGTCAAAGAAGCCATCTCTCCGGACTTGTCTGTCAAGGCAATTATGCTTGGTAAGCGTGTGCAGCGAGGCCCACGTAGCTGCCTGACAAATGTCCTGCATGGGAACACCGCATCCCAAGGCAGTAGTGGCTGCCGTTGCCTTGGTAGAATGGGCACGCAGCCCCAAAGGAGGCTCTTTCTTAGCCAATGAGTAACATGCTTGATGCACAGAACGACCCACAGAGAGATGGTTCGTTTGTGCACACCCCTACCTTTTCTGGCACCTATGTAGCCAACAAAAAGTTGGTCATCCACCCGGAACTGTTGTGTGTGCTTCAGACAAAACGAGAGCGCACGTTTTGGGTCCATACGGTGGAGCCTCTCTTCCTCTTTTGAAGGATGCGGAGGTGGAAAGAAGGTGGGCAAAGTGATGGTCTGCCCAATGTGGAATGGCGTGACAACCTTTGGCAAGAAAGAAGGACGAGTCCTTAAAACCACCTTGTCCAGATGAACAGAAAGAAAAGGAGGTTTAGAAGAAAGAGCCTGGAGCCCACTCACTCTTCTGGCAGAGATGATAGCTACCAGAAAAGCCATCTTGAGAGTGAGAAGACGTTAGGGACAGTTTTGAAGGGGCTCAGAGGGAGCGCACATCAAATAGGTCAAGACAAGATTTAAGTCCCATTGAGGCATTGTGAAAGGCACGGGAGGAAACGTGTGTGTAATGCCTTTGAGGAAGCGATTAACAACCGGGGACTTAAAAAGAGAAGGCTGATCTAGAAGCTGTAGAAAGGCGGAGATGGACACAAGATAACCTTTGATAGTGCCCAGAGCAGAGCCCTGCTGGGCCAAAGAGAGCAGGAATAGAAGGACCTTGGAAAGAGGAGCAGAAAGGGAATCCACAACCTTTGCTGTGCACCGTGCCACAAATGTGTTCCACCTGCAGGCGTATACTGTTTTAGTGGAGGGACGCCTGACTGCCAGAATGACATCACAGACAATCTCCACGCATGGAGGTGGAGGCTGGACTGGTTCGGGTGGAGGACCGTCCCCTGCTGCTGCGACAGTAGAACCTCCTGCAGAGGCAGTTGATCGCCATGCTGAGTAGCTTGGGACAGACAGCTTGGGATACCAGTATCTTCGTGCCGAA
Organism: Lissotriton helveticus; assembly: GCF_964261635.1. Classification (NCBI taxonomy): domain Eukaryota; kingdom Metazoa; phylum Chordata; class Amphibia; order Caudata; family Salamandridae; genus Lissotriton; species Lissotriton helveticus. Next base: position 1,216,617,643 of record NC_136069.1, read on the forward strand.
TCCGGAGCCACAAGGATGACTTGGGCCCGGTCGCGCCAAATCTTCCTCAGCACTCTGGGCAGAAGTGGTTTAGGCGGAAAGGCGTAAAACAGATCGCAGCTCCACTCGCGAGCGAGTTCCGCCTTAGAAATTCCAACGCGCAGAATTAATGATATTGCATGTTCTCTTCGATGGCGAATAGATCTAACCAAGGCTCTTCCCACTGCAAAAAGAGACCTTGCACCACATCCGAGTTCAGATGCGATTCGAGATTCATCATGCACCGGCGGCTGCCATCTGGCTTTTTGCACTAGCAGGATGTAGGAGGCCATTAGGCCCAGGAGCCGGAGAGTCATCCTTACTGAAACCTGGGATAGAGGTTGAAAGATCGGAATCATAGCCTGAATATCCCAGACTAGCTGCTCAGGAGGATAAATCCGAAACGGCATCGAATCCAGAACCGCTCCGATGAAGGGGAGCTTCTGAGTAAGCATCTTGAACTTCTCCTTCCAGAGTAAGCGATTGACGTTCCTGAGGTCCAAGATGGGGCGCAGGCCCCCTTTCTCCTTCTTGGGGACCAGAAAGTAGTGGGAATAACACCCACGTCCTACTTCTGGCCCAGGAACGCGTTCGATGGCACCCTTGGCCAAGAGGACAGTGATTTTCTGTTGGAGAAGCGCAAAGTGATCTCACGACATGCGGTGGAACTGAGGTGGCATGGCTGGGGTGGCAGTCTCGAAGGGGAGGAAGTAGCCCCTTCGGACGATTTGCAGCACCCATCTGTCTGAAATGACAGAACGCCAGTGGGGGAGGTGATGGCGAATCCTGCCACCCACCGGCGTGGGGTGCACCCCAAAGCTCAGACTAGGAAGGCTTTGAGGCAGATGCAGCGGGAACAGAGGTGGACACATGCTGGCCCCCTGTCCCGCCACAGCAGGTACCACGTCCGCTGCTGCGCTGAGGGTGGTTCTGCGCAGGCTTTTGGATGAACGAACGTGTCAGGGCACCCCTTCCGTGGCCACAAAAGTTACGAAAAGCAGATGTGGCCAGGCGCGTGGTGGAGAGACCCAAGGACTTGGCCATAGCCCGGGAGTCCTTAAAACACTGCAGCGCACTTTTTGCCTTATCACCAAACAGGCAGGTACAATCAAAAGGCTTGTCCATAAGGGAACTCTGAACATCCCCTGAAAACCTGGTGGATCTTAACCAGGCGTAGCGATGGAGGGCCACTGTGGTGGAAATCCCCCTACCCTGTGAGTCCGCGGTGTCCAGTCCACACCAGATGGCAAACTTTTCTACATCTTTCCCCTCAGCAACAACTTGGGAAAGCACTGCCCGAACTTCCTCCGTACACTGAGGCAGCGTCTGCGCAACCGTGTCCCAAACAGCGTGAGAGTAGCGGCCCAAGAGGCATGCAGGGTTCACCGACTGCTGCCCTAAGCTGTCAGAGGAAAAGAATTTCTTGCCAAACTGTTCCAGCTTCTTAGATTCCTTATCCGGCGGGGCGATAGGGAATGCGCTTTGGGAGGTGGAGGCTTGGATGACCAGGCTCTCCGGAGTTTGGTGGGTCCTTAAAAAGGCAGGGTCACCCAGGTCAGGGCACTGACACCTGGCCACGTTCTTATCCACAGGAACTCCTGTGGCTGACCTAGACCAGGTGCTCATCAATACATCAGTTAACACCTCATTCAACAGTAGCAGAGGCTCCACAGGGCTTGCCGCCGGCTGAAGGACTTCAGTGAGGAGGTTAGTTTTGAGAGTTACCATAGGCAGGTCAAGGGCCTCAACTGCTCTACGGAGCACCACAGTGTATGTGGCGCCCTCCTCCTTGGCCACAGCAGGAGGAGAAAGGAAACCACGCTCAGAGGAAAGGTCAAGGCCACCCGCATCCTCCAACTCTTCTGCCCACTGCTGTTCTGACTCGCAGTGCCGTGCAAGAGGGTCCTCAGACCCCTCCCAATCGTCCCCCTCCTCCACTGCCCGTGGCATAAGCTGCGACGGTGGGGGACGGACAGAGCAATATAAATGGTCCAACGGCGTCGGGAATGGCGCCGGTCGATGCCAATCCGGCTCCATATCCCACTTTAGGTCCCAATCTGGAGCAAAATTGTCCGGAAACCTGGGCAAGTGCGGAGGTGGAACAACAAACGGAACCCATTGTGGCACCGGAAATAGAGCCGCGGGAGGCGCCGGGCCGGAACTGCCGGTGGAGGACCATGCGGCGCTGGGGCCGGAGCCCCGGCGGGGGACCTTGCAGTGCCGGAGAATCAGGCGGCACAGGTAGCGGAGCCAGCAGCAAGGGAGGGCCCTCAGCTGGGACCACGGGGCCCGAAGACGCGCCGTCGAGAACCCGAGGCCTGAAAAAGCGGTCCATGGCAGCATGAAAATCTTGCACCTAGGCCGGAGTCGCTGACGGACCCGGATAAAGTGGGTAGGCCGCGGGACCCACAGGCTCCAACTGAGCCGTGGGGGAGGTACCCCTGGCCCCTTCGTCACGTCCGGAGACTGACGGGGGGACATCGGAGAGCTTAAGCGCTTCTTCAACTTCTTATTATGACGTCTCTTACCCGATTCTGAGCGTGAAGACTTCGACCCCGAGGAGTGATGATCATGGCTCCCCGGTCAGTCCCTCGATCGACCCCTGGACCTCAAACAGCGCGGAGACGACTGCCGGGCCTCCAGTAGCTAACGGGACCGCTCCGGCAAGGTCTTCGGCGCCATGACCAGACAGTCGGAACATGACCAGGAGTCATGGTCGCGCTCCAGACAGTGGAGACAGACGCCATGGGGGTCAGGCACCGACATCATACGGCAGCAGGTCCCGCAGGATTTAAACCCAGGCATCCCTACGTGGCACCAGGAGTCAAAGACTCAAAAAAGTGGAGACAAAAGTCTCAAAAAAGTTAATAAAAAAGTGACTAGGGAACGTGCTCTAACCGGATCTGCTCTTGCTGGCGTGGAAAAAAAAAGAACTGACGTCAGCGCGCATGGGTGGCACCTAAGTAGTCTCGGCGCATACGAGGCCAGCGACGGACGCGGAGCCGCACAGCGCCACCTTCCGATGCGCACGGGTACTGCTGACAAAAAAATGTTCGGATCCAGTTTGACGCCTAGGGATATTCTAAGGTAAGGAATCTATCACTAACGTGTCTCTTTCAGATTTATTATACATAAATTCAGCAAAACAATCCACCTACTCCAATCATCTTTATACTGGGTTGCTTGAGAGATACTGCTCTATGGTCTGGTTCACATGTTCTATCTGGCCATCAGACTGAGGATGATAGCTACTGGATTTAATTAACTTTACTTCTAACCTGCTGGAGGGGGTGGAGGGGACACCGACTCATATCTTATGGTTCAACCCTAAAATTCAACCATTCTGGGCTTTGGTGCTGACAACAATAAAACAAATTGAAGGTATAAAATAGCTGTCTGTCCAGAGATTATACTTCTGCAATGCCCAGCAGATGGCATTTATCTCTTAGGGGAGGAAAAGGAGTCTCATCTCACAGCTCCTGTTAGCAGCTAAGCAAACAATCCTCACTCTTAAAGGACAGAACCTAGCACCCACAGAGTCTAAATGGATTGAAAGTAGTGGTGGCTTCTGGAGATGGAAAAGTTATCCTATGGTGCAGAAGGCGAAAACAAACTACTATTGGGAACAATGGAGCCTGCTTCTAGAGTTTTTCCAAAAAGACTATAATGATCTTTCTGGTCCTAAAAGGTTTCACACACTGAAAATGCTAGAGAGCTCCGAACTGAATGAATATTACACTTGTCCCTAGTTTGTAGACGAGGGACAAGTTTCACCAAGATAGAGCACTCCAGGTGGGGGATCAAAACTGATCAGGACAAAGAGGAACAACAGCTGGAAAGAGGTAGGCCAACAATGGGGTGGGAAGGATTGGTATATTTGTTTTCTTCTTTTTCAAGGGACTATTTTTGAGGGTGCATGGGAGGGAATACTGTTTTCATACGTTATTGTTTAGCTGGAAAGTTGACAACATGTTAATACAAATGTATTCAACCCAAACTTTATTTATAATAGATGCATTAGAGTGGATCAACATTTGAAGTAAATTGTATTCCTCTGTCTGTTGCAATAGCCCTGGGAAAGTTAGCCCCAAAGATGGTAGTCAAACTATCTCCTACATGAAGCTTTTACCCAAAATGTGAGATGTGGAAAGTGACACCAAGGCTTATATGTGTTTGAGGGAGGTACATTCACAATAATCTCCAAATATAGAGTAGACCATGGCTAAGAAGGAGAGGGCAGATGCTCTGAGAGGCTACATGTTTTCTACATTCTTTGAATCTAAACTGATAACACATGTGGCAAAGTACTCTTGGATAGTCTCCTCTGCGGACACCAAAATAAAAGTGCAATTAATTCTTCAGAATGTCTATTTTAAGAATGTACAGTTAAAGGAATTTTGTAAATGTAAATGTAAATGTGTAAATGTAAATGTGTGTATACTTGTAAAGCGCACTGCCGCCCCATCTTGGGGCATCCTGGCGCTGTATACCACTGTGGAACCCATCCTGGCTTTCCCTGTGAGATGCTCCCTCCAGGGCACCCCCAAGGTGAAGCCAGGCATCCCAGCGCTGTTGGGGCCGTTGTGGAGATTAAGCAAGCTATTGCCCAGAGTTGCAAAGTGGGACCCATGATTAGAGTAGACACCGAGGCGAGAATTATCGAGTCCGCAGACATTGAGCCCAAGACCCTGCCGCGTCGGGAATTGAACCCTGGTCCCGGGCCTGACCTCTGCTTTAGGGTCTGCCGCTTCTAACCAGTGAGCCACACTTCTCCACCATTGGTGTGACACCATTGCAATATTTCCAGTTCCTGTGTAGGAACTAACAACTTTCTTTTTCTTCAGACTGGAAACAAGCATCCTGGGACACATTGCCACTGGATTTAAGCTAGCCTGGCTGATGAGGGGTGATACCCCGAAAGTGGTCCCAGGATGCTATTTCCGGTCCAGGTAGGACCTGGCCTGCTTGTTTGAGCTGGACTGTTCCCATTGGTAGCAGGGTCAAGACTGATTTGCATATGGCTGGGTCCAAACTGGGGTGACATGGCAAGCAAATTAACAATGGATTAAACCCAGATCTGTGGCTGTGGGTGAATGTTTGAAAGGTTTCAACACTCCGTCCATCGTTATATTTTGTTATGTTGCTTTGTGCGCTCCCAGTGGCTAGGGGTATGCCCAGATATGAGTCCCTTGTTCGCTGCACCACTTGATTCAAGATAGCCTGGCTGATGAGAAGTTAAACCCTAGAACCGGTCCCAGGATGCTTGTTTCTGGACTGATCCCATGGGAGCAGGGTCAAGACTGATTTGCATATGGCTGGGTCCGAACTGGGGTGAGGTGGTGAGCAAAATAATGATGGAGTAAATCCAGATCTGTTACTGGGGTTGAGTGTTTGAAAAGTTTCAACACTCCGTCCATCATTATATTCTGTGATGTTGCTATGGGACAAAATCAATGTTATTTGGGCCTATGTAGTGGAAGTTGTTCTGCATCTTTTTCACAACAACCTTTGCACATTCTTGGCCTACTTGAGGGAAATCAATATCTTTCTTATCAATAATTTCTATGTTAGTCATTCCAGCTTCTTGGGAAAATAATGTTGTTGGCATCTGGGAGAGGAAAAGGTCAAAGTTTCTTTCAGCCAATAAAGTCCCAGGTTATGTCTTTGAAGCCATCTTACACCTAAAATGATACTGAATGAAGGTGCTTCTACAACATCAGCAGAGATAGATGTACCAACTGCACCAATAAAAAAACTTTGATGATCTAGGCAGTTTCTTGTGTAATGTCTCTGGGAGTTAACAGAATTCCATCTACTGCTTGAATTAGTTCAGTCTGTTCTTTCTTCAACAACTTATTTCCATGTTTCTGCACAAACGAGAAGTCTAAGAATGATATGTAGCCCCTAAATCAAAGAGAACAGAGACTTTGTGTGGTACTAAGAGTAATGAAAGTATAATTTCCATAAAAAGTGGTCGGATCTTTCAGAAGTTTTTTTTTTGTGAAAGACTCGGTCATAGCATGCTGCTTAAGGCAGTGTTTTGAAGTTTTTTGGCTGCTGTGAACAACATTTAACAAAACATCCAGACTGGCCACAATAAAGGCAAGTTGATTCTTTCTTTGATGTTCCTTTTCCTCTGAAGTCAGTTTCCACCTGATCATATTCACCTACGTTGACCCTTACATGGAACCAGCAGTAGTTGAAAGCGACATAGAATTAGTAGGAGTTGAGGAACTTAAGAATACTTGGGAAAGTCAAGTTTCTTGTCTTCTTTTTTCCCTCAAATTTTTTAAGCTCAGATCAGTTTGTAGGACTAAATTAATGTGAGCCTCTGTAGCAAGGGGCTGTTCACAACTGTGGACACAGCATATCTAAGATTGTGATAAAAAATGCAGTGACTGCATCTTCCATCCATGAAGCCTCAGATATATCTTAAGAACCTTGCAATAAAGATAATGACCCTGAATGAGCATCTTGTTTCATCTTTGAGTAATTGAGCTGAGAAATACTCATAATTTGATAAACATGGATCATTCCTTAGTATCAATAGGGTTGCCCAATTTAAGGCATTTTTGGATAAATAAGACAACATAAAGGAGACTTTTGCCACATCTGTGGTAAACTAATATGACCATTGTATAGAATGCAATTTAAATTAAGTTAAACAGCACAAGAATAGTTTTACATTTCCTTCATACCTTTCAGGAGATGCCATTAGTGATCCATAAACAGTGCATATTGTAGGTGGATTATCTGGGAGACTATGATCATTCATTTGTGAGGCAGATGCCCCAAGGTACCAAAAGCTGCTCATTGTTGTTGAAGGAGCCAGAAGAATCCTACTTTGTAACTGGTTTAATCTCTCCAACCAAAGAGCTCTTTCCACCTTAGAGGTTCTAAGTTTTCCCTGTGTGTTATGTGTCACGTACATCACACCAACTTCAATGCTACCCCCAGATCCATCTTACTTTTGACCTGGCAAACTGTCATGATCAAGGCTATAAGTGGAATCCAAGCAGATAGGCCCAAGTAGAACTGAAATCTAAGATCCTTCATACAACAATGACTTAGAATCAGGCCCTGGGGAAGCAGGAGAGAATGGAATGGTCAGAGAGAAACATTGGAGAGCTTGTTCCATGAAGTCCCTTTAGCTACTTCTAAACAAATGGTATATATATTTAAGGTTTGAAGATACTTTGTAACTGGAAATTTAGCAAGTTGAAAACATAGTGTTTGGTATTCACTCACCACCTAAAGGCTATGGGACAGCTTTGCAAACATCCTGAACCCATGGATTCTAGATCGAAAAGAGGAGGAAGACCAAGGGGTAAGGATTAACAGCACAGTAATTGCTGCCTAGGAAAGCTACCCGCAAGGACCCAAGAAAATAATAAAGGTGCAAACGGGAAGAGAGCCTGTTGCAAACTGGAACAAAGAGCTAATAAACCCACCAACACACACAGTTTCTAGCCTATGAATAATTGAGAATCTAACCCTTAAATATTGATCTGCTTCTCCTGACTACCATGTCGCCTTGGTCTGACCCCTTATTCCTTACACAGGGAACCTCCGCCATCGTGGAAGGTGCAAGACACCAACACAAGTCATCGTTACTCCCCAGTACTCCTCTCCACAGGTGCCATAAGTTGGTTACTGACCTTTACATAGACCCACAACTCCTTGAGGCCAGTTCTTAAGTTACTCCTGACAAACTGTAAATTGATTTACAAAAATTCTAGTTAAGAGGCTTTAATCATCAACAATCATGGTAGATATGTAAAGTTACAGGAAAAAAAATCTTTATATAAGGTTTCATAGGTCCTCTAACCAACCATTTATTAGCCTTGTTGGATGTGCATTGTAACATCTGCCCGTTTCTTTTCTATTGCATTGATAGTGTAATATCTCACACACACATCTAAGAGGAGCTTCATTTATTTCAGAAACACACACATATTTTGTCTCTTGCTCATCAACTAAGAACGCTAATCCCTTCATTTTGCTTTGAGCTTATGAGATGTACAGCACCTGTGGGGTTTCTGTACATGCATGTTATAAAAGATTTTTTGTTCTGATAAAGCCCATTTTCAAATATGCTAGTAAACGGAAACATGTAGGATGAGCAAGATACTTTTGCTGTGTGGACTGTTTGCCTGTATAGAAGAACATCCCTTTTAACCAGATTCTCCATTTATCAGAAATAGGGCATTATTTAAATGTGAAATATAAAGTTACTTACCTGAAAAGAATTTTCCAACAAAGCTATCTTTTATACATTTGCATGCTATTTGAGTATTCCACCATGTCAAGCTTGGAACCTTCCAGTATAAAACATGTTATGTTAAGCAAAGCCCAGAAAGGGTCTCGTTTCTCCAATCAGTTGATCTCATTTGTGCACACATGTCTATGCTTTGCACTGGTTGTTCCCTCTAGTGCCCCCTACGCTCAGTTTCTGAGCACATCTTATGTGAGTTTGCAATACCAAGAACAAATTAAAGTAACCCACCCGATCAGGATGGTAGGATAGCATCCAAGGGAATCTATAAGACATATGTATTCTGCAGAACCACTTTTACAGGAAATTAAGCTAGCCTTCTCTAGAAGTAGATCATTTAATGATTCACATGCTAATTTAAAAGATTACCAAGTTGTAGGTACCTTGGCGGTAGATGAAAAGTTACAGCTTCTGGAAAGTAGGTTCTTCACTGCTGGTCACAATTTTGTGACCCGTCAATATTATGGCTTCTATATTCCCAGCTAACACCATCTATTTGTCTTTCTGGGGCTGTATTCCAGATAGTGCCTCAGAGGCATAACAAGTACGTGCTCCCCTGGAGCACTATGATATTACAGAAGGGGTTGCAGATGACTGTGTGTCCACTCCGTTAGTACTTATAGCGCTGATGCACAGGTAGGGGCAGCACTATCATGAGAGGACATCTCCTCATTTGCAGTTGCATAGGGACGTGGCCCCATGCGATACAGGCAATCACTTTGCCTCTGCGTCCTCACCCTGTTACAGATGTAGCACAGAGGAGTGCAGTGCACCACGAAAAGACATTACTCTCGAAGGGTGTCCCATGGACCTTTCATACATCCCCATGCTGGTGGGTGTGGGCATTCACAGCACCCACATGCAGGAGGATCTCTGTCCCCTCTTTAAAGTGCGGTTGGTTTGCTGTCTGCACTGTGAAATACAGAGCGGCCTGTAAGCAACCGCTTTGTGTTTCACTGAATATGCTATCCCCCAGCAGGTGGGCTTTTATAGTTGCCTTTGGGGCAGCGCATTCAATTTAACAGGGTGCATTGTCCCTGTTTCCGCACAGTGCACCTGCTTAAATTTACATCATGGTTTAAATAGGAACATTGCACCCTGTCTATAATACAAGCACTGGTGCCTTTTAGCATCCTCCCTTGCAAGTGGCTCAACTTCAAATTTGTTCAATGATGTGGACATCAACACGAGGTAAGGCTGACTTTAGGGGCGAGATTCTGAAGATGTTAACATTGACAGCTTTGACGTTTGAGTCACCATCTGTGAAGGCATGGACACTATTAGACGACTGAAGAATTTGCAGGCACAAACCTGCAGCCAAGGAAGACATATAGGGCCAGACATGCTATCATTAGGAATACCAATTTTTTAATTGCGATTAACTCTGAATTCCAATTAGGAAACCGATATTCCTAATGTATGAAACTCTTCTGAGTTTCATTAGTGATTCCTAGTGGGTTGCAAATAGACCTAACTCATGCATATTAATGCAACCCATCATAGGGTCAGCAGGCCACTATGTCTGTGATTGCTTTTAAATAAAGCAATTTTTTTTAATGAGCCCAATTTCCTTAAAAGAAAAAGGTATGTATTTAAACCAGAAAAAAAAATGAAACGTTTAAGTTTCATTTTTTAAGAGTAGGCATTGGTCTGTGGGACCATTGCCTGCTCATTAAACATTTTTCAACATTCTCAAGGGGAAGAGGTCCCAAGGGACCCCTTCCCATTTGCAAATGGGTTACCACAACTCATAAAACTGTGGTAAAGTATTACTGTTTTGCATCTGGAATTTGGTTGCAAAATGGTAATACATATCATACCGATTTGATATTTGGATGGGACGCCTAAAACACTCTCCTCCCAAATACCGAATCGCTAATGCATTGCAATTCTGTTACAAGTTACCAATAGCATTTAATATTTTGAACTTCTAAAAAAAAAGCATTTTTCCGGTTGCAAACAGCCCGATTCTGCGAATCAGACAGTTTGCGACCGGAAAAATATTTTGTACATATAGCTCATAGTCCAGAATGCATGAAAGAGCAAATCTTTTGCATGACTTCCATCAAACAGCCCATGAGTAAAGAATCCGAACAAAGGAGACGATGGAGGGATGGATAACTGCAAGGCATGTGGGAATGTGTGTAAAAGTGAGCTCAACTGACTAATAAGAAACCTTTGTCTTGTGCTGTAAAATGTAATTGTTTAAATAGCCATATTGCATTGGTTCATGCCATTTATTTCCCCTCGTGCCAGCTCCCCTTATGTTGTGTGCAGTCCCCCTGCAGTTCTGACTGTGCCCCTGATGTGGACTTGGCAGCTACTAACCTTCCTCCACCTCTGCCGTTCCCCCGTCTGCATTGCGTGTGCCTGCCCTGTCTGCTTCTGCGTGTGTTTCTTGTTAGCCAGCTGCTTGCTGTGTTTGTGATAGTACTGTATTTCTGTATTTAGTTCAGCCTTTTCCTCCCTTGTTAGTTCAGGTATCGCCACCACGCTCTATTTCTATCTCAGCTTCGCTGTACCTGTTTCCTGCCATTTCACTGTCCAGAGCCTAGTCCTGCCTCCCTAGGACCTACTTAGTGGAGAACACAGTGCAGATAGCACACCAAAGGCATACCTGTCTGCGCCCATCCGTGCCTGGACAGCACCCAGCGCCGGGCACCCTGGTCCCGTGACCGCCTACCAGTACTCCACCACGAAGATCCTGGCCCTGGACGCCTCAACAACGGCTGATGCACCTCATCTCCCCGATCAACAGAAGGACCTTTCTCCTGCCGCTTCACGTGCAATGCCAGACCTCCCGCTTGCTCAGGTCCACTCACCACAACAGCAGCCTATTGACATCCTGGAACAGCTCCAGTACATTCTGCTCAACATCAGATCCCTCTGCAAGCATACCACGGAAATCTGGGACACCACCACCACACTGATGCAATCCTCATCACCAAGACCTGGCTCAACCCCTCCTCATCCCCAGACATCGCCACAGCAATCCCCATCAGCTGCAAGGCAATACACCAAGACCACACCAACAAACATGGAGGAGGCAATGGAGGAGAAACCCCAGTGCACCTCCACTGAATACACTTTCACAGCAGTCATGGAACACCTGAATTTTCAAATGCAAATCAACACCAAGACACCCATTAGAGGTACCCTCATCTATTGACCCCCCTGGGCTCCACCCAGGCTTCTGCAATCCCATCCACAAATTCATCGCCACCCTAGCCATCAAATCCAAGCACTACATCTTCCTTGGTGACCTCAACCGCCACCTCAACAACCACAAAGACGGCAACTCCACCAACCTTCTGGAAAGCATGAGCAACATCGTCCTCATCTCATCCAGCTGGTCACCTGTTCCAATCACAGTGCAGGACACATACTAGACCCCATCTTCACAGCCAGCTACAGTCAGGTTAGTCATGTTTCCAAACTCACCTGGACCAACCACAGCATCGTACACTTCACCATTGCAAGCACCCTGAGCACCACCACCAAACCTCCAAGCGCACCACAACGCAGCTAGAGCAAAGTCACATAGACCCAGTAGACATCCGCCCTCAGCACCACACTGCCCGATACTACTTGTAACCTGGAACAATCAGTCCAGAAGTTCTCCGCATGTATCTCCAACTGCGCAGACAGAGTTGCAACCAAGATGACTGTCAACACCAGCAGATTGACCAAAAACACCACTCCTGAACTTCGGACCATCAAACGGGAATGCACGCGACTAGAAAGAAGTTGGCGCTCCAACAAGGATCTCACAGACCTAACACCCTTCAAAACAGCCCTCAGCAAATCCCACTAATGCCTCGAGGAAGACAAGAAAATCACCCTGAAAGACTGCATGCAGGCCAGCGCTAACCACATCAATGAAGTCTTCAGCGCTGTCAGCGAGTTCTCCTACCTCGTTGCCACTGAGAACAAAATACACCCTTCCCAAGAACTCTGCGACACGCTTGCTATCTACTTCCACAACAAGATATCCACCATCTATGGCAACTTCAACCCGCTGACCTCGACATCCTCCCCATGCAAATAGACAACACCCACGACCACCTGCTTACCACCTGAATACCTCTCATAACAGAGAAGACCACCACCATCATGACATCTATCTGCTCCGAAGCACCATCGGGCCTCTGCCCTCACCACGTGTTCAACTTCAGACACATGAAAATCAGCAGCGCACTCACCACCATACTTAACAAATCCATATCCACAGCCGCATTTCCTGACCCATGGTAACATGCAGAGTTTAGACTAAGGGCAGACCCATCCTGAAGAAACCCTCCGCCTACACCATCAAACAAAAAAATTATGACCCATCTTACTACTCCTGTTCCCAGCCAAGGGCCTCAAGAAAGCCATCAGCCACAGCTCACCGAGCACCTAGAAAGAAACAACCTTCTTGATGCCTCCTAATCCGGCTTCCACAGCACCAAAACCGCCCTGATTGCCAAAAATGATGACATCAGATTCCTCCTCAACTGAAGTGAAGCAGCAGCCCTGATGCTCCTCGACCTCTCTGCGGCCTTCAACACCATATCCCACCACATTCTCATCAAGAGACTCTGCCACATAGGGAGAAGCCCTCAAATGGATCAAATCCTTCCTAACAGGACGGACCCAGAGAATCTGACTTCTGACTTTTGCCTTTAATCGCCGATCCCAAGAGCATCATATTCGGCGACCCCCAAGGACTATCACTCAGCCCCAACTTGTTCAACACCTACACAACCCCACTGGCCAACATCGTCCAATCCCATGGACACAACATCATCTCCTATCCAGACAACACCCAACTCATCCTCTTACCACTAGAAGACCCCACCACCACAAGAACAACTCCTTACCGTTGGACAATACCTGGTGGCCCTCGAAGCTTGGATCCACTCCCATGGACTCGTCCGCAACCTCAGAATCATCCTAGACAGCAAACTCACTATGAAACCACAAGTCAACGCAACCGTCTCCTTCTGCTTCCACACCCTCCGCATGCTAAGCAAGATCTTCAGATGGATCCCCACCAACACCAGGAAAACGGCCACACAAGCCCATGTCACCTCGTCACCAACTGGCTAGACTACGGAAACGTACTCTACACCGGAATCACCACCCAACTCTTCAAGAGACTCCAGACCATATATGACACAGCCTCCAGACTCATCCTCAGCTTTCCCCGAGAAACCCATACTCCAACACAGGAACCTCCACTAGCTCTCTGTACAGAAGAGATGCCAGTTCAAGACACTGACCCTCACCTACAAAGCCCTCCATGACCGGGGCCCAGCCTACATCAATCAAGCATGAACTTTTAACAGTCCGCAAGACATTTGAGCTCCACCTCCCATATAGTTGCTCATGTCCTCCGCATCTGCAAGAGCAACTGCGGAGGTTGTTCATTCTTCTACCTCACCACAAAGTCCTGGAAGGACCTCACCCTCCACCTACAAACAGCTCCAAAACTGGCAGACTTCTGGAAGGGACTCAAGACCCTGCTCTTCGACTAGAGACCCACGAGACATTAGTGCCTGGAATCCCTAAGGAGTGATTATCCACAATCTATAAATACTGATTGATTGATTTAAACATATACAGATGCATAATTTATTCATTCAATTTATTTTATTTGAATTCATTTATTTTGCTAAGTTGCATTTTCAGAAGCCATTATTTTTTTGAGAGAGGAGGAACTGTTTATTGTGAAGTGTATGCAGTATGTCTGATTACTGATGTGACATTCTGCTAATGGGAGCGGCTGTCTTAGATTTCTTAGGGGGATTCTCTATTAAACAGTAAAGAGGATATTCTGCTTCAATACACAAAAAGTGCCATTAGTATATTCACAGAGGTCATAACATCTAGTGAGCAGGTAGCCTTCTTTTCATGATGAGAGCATCCTTTTCCCATTTGGATGGCTGAAGGTGTATTCACTAGTAGATCTAAGATCATAGCTTGTGCACCCTCCTGCAGACAGGATAAACATGGCCACAACTGCTTCATCATAGTGATAACAAACTATATACCGAAAGCATCTGTATTGAACAACTAGTTATATCTTTTTGAGAGCTATAATACATTCAGAACATCTCACTCCGAGTTTGCAATTAATATTCAAGCAAAACTCATAGAAACTAGTACTAACTTTAATTACTAATACTGTGAACACAAAGATGGGCGTGCGAGTTATGTTACAAACTTACAGCAAAAAAAACTGGACTCCTTATCTTATGTCTCTACTTCCTCTAAGTGGATTTCTCATGGACCCTTGATCTGATAATAAAAACTAGTTCCAGGAGCAGTTACATTCTGAAGGTTAGGGCAGGCCTAGTACTATTGAGGAATAACAGGCTGCCAGGGCATGAGCTGTTAGGGGATCACATGCCCTCTGCTATTTTTGCCTGTCTTGTTGGTGGTATAAACATTTCCAAATGTATGGTATGGCTTCAGGATTCCAAGCTGGTGGTGGTGTTTTTTTGTCCTGTACTTGCAAAGTATAGATGCAGCAAAACATAGATTTTCCAAAGAACCATGTCCAAGATTTAGTGGTTCCACTAGGTAGTACAGAGCCGTATCAACTCTACCCCTCCGGTGGAGTGCACAATAGATTTTGGGCACACTGATCCAAAATAGATTTTTTTTTTTAAAAATTCAAAAACCTTAATGGAGGAAAATTGCACAGCACAGTTGCAGGATTCCACAGTTGCGAGGGAGTAAGCACAGGAGTACAATACAGCACAGCAGAGGCAATCTTAAACATGTGACACTTGGGGACAATGCCAGGAAACAATAGCTTATAACCACATAAGAGGTGAAACATACGTCAGATAGAGGCACCATGAGTGGGTTGGAAAGGCAGAGGGAGCAGAGGGGAGGCGGGAGCAGAGAGGAAACAGCTCATGGGCTTTCACCGCCGCCCTACCCCGCGCAAGGAACAGCAGCATGGCAGTCAAGCGACGGGTGGCGTCCGGGTAAAATTTAACAAAGCCTAAGAGGCAAATCAGAGGGACGAAGTGTTTGCAGAAATGGCAGCGCAGACCTTGCGCCAATATGCGGAGACCCGGGGGCACAGCCAGGTGAGGTGAGAGAGAAGTCAGCCGCGGATGCAGAGCAACGCAGGCATCTATCACTAGTAATAAGTCCCAATTTGTGAAGTCGGGCAGGGGTCCGGTATAACCGGTGTATGTACTTGAAGTGAATAAAGCACAAACGATAGTTGGGGGAGAGGCGTTTGATCTGATTACAACAATATAACCAGTCAGCTTGAGAAATTTCAGCTCCAAGATCTTCACCCCACGCGCGCCCGGTCAGTGGAGATGGAAGATGCTGCTAGCGTGTAGGCATAGATTTTTAGAGACCAATTTTTTAGGAGAAGGGAATGCATAGAGAAGCTTGAGAGTGGCCATCGAAGGGGGGGGGGTTGGGGAAATGTGGAGTGAAGCTTCTTGCAAACAGCTCTGAGTTGGTAGTATAACAGGGTGTCGATGGGGCCAGAATCAGCAGCAGGCGAGAAGAATGTGTCCCGAGGGTAGCGGTCCGATACTGTGGAGAGGCCCAATTAAGTGGCATGTTTGACCAACCCGGAAGACTGGAGAGGAGGAAAAGCGGGGCGATGAGCGATTGGCATATTGTTCGCGGAAAGCATATCAGCGCCAGAGAATTTGCAGAGCCAGTGCCAAGCCCAGCGCAGGGTCTCGTCCGTGACGATTTCAGTGCGGAGGAGTTTCACCGGGGCAAACAGGGCAGTCGTGAGCAGCCACGGGGAGGCGAGGTCACCCTCTACCATGACGTGAGATTGGAACTGAGTGGGGTGGAGCCAGAAATGAAGAAAACAGGCCTGAGAGCTGAGCGTATACAACTTGAAATCCGGGGCGCCAAGTCCGCCATGCGACATCGGAAGCGTGAGGATGCTGTAGGCGATCCAGGGTTGTCGACCGGCGAACCTCGCGGAAGAAGTGAGAGGGATGGGGATATTGACAAATAAGTATAAAAACTTCGGAAGTACCACCATTTTGGCGATGGCAATGCGCCCGGCCTACAAAAGTGGCAGCTGGTTCTAAAGAGGGATCTTGGACTCAAACCAGTCCACTGCACGGCCAAAGTTGACTTTCCAAAGTTCATCCACATCCCTGTTTAACCAAATGCCCAGATATCTAGTGGGCTCCTATGCCCACACAAAGGGATAGTCAGGAACAAAGGGTGTTGTGACGTCTGTAAGGGGAAACAGTACAGACTTATTCCAGTTGACCTGAATTCCTGAGTAGCCACCAAAGCGTATAACCTCAAGGACCAGTGGGCTGAGGTTCTCTTGGGGGTTGCGGCCATAAGGAGTAACGTTGTCCGTGGACATAGAGACTAGCAGGGATCGGGCCGCAAAGCCAATGCCTCGCTGGGTATGATGTTGCCATAGACGAGCCGCGAGGGGTTCCATTGCAACAGCGAATAGCATGGGGGACAGCGGACAACCCTGCCGAGTACCACGCCCGATGGGGATAGGCTCAGAAATCTGTCCATTTATACGGAGACGGGCAGTAGGAAGAGTGTAAAGGAGAAGCACTTTGCGTAAGAAGACCTGGCTAAAACCCAACCATGAAAGGAGATAAAACAGGAAGGACCACTCCAAGGTGTCGAAGGCCTTGGTGGCATCGAGCAGGGCGGCCACTGCCGGAAGCGCGGGATTAATTTGATAGAGGATGGAGAAAATGGTCCGGAGGTTGTGAGAGGTCACGCATCCGGGAATAAAACTGGACTGGTCTGGGCTGCCAATGAGCGGCATGAGAAGAAGGAGACAGGAAACAAGCAATTTGGCAAAAATGTTATTGTCTGTGTTGATGAGGGATAGAGGACGGTAGGAGTCTCGTTGTTCAGGTGGTTTGTCCGGTATAAGGAGTAGAGTCAATAATGCCTCGCACAGCGACGGAGGGAAGTGACCCATCTCGAAAGATTCATTATACATGGAGGCTAGATGAGGAATCAAAAGCGGGACAAAAGCTTTCTAGAAGGAGGCCGGCAGACCATCCGAGCCGGGGGCCTTGTCACTGGGCATACTTTTGATTGCTGCTAAAATGTCTTCTTTAGAGAAGGGCTCATCAAGGAATTCCCAATGGGAATTGCCACTCAAAAGAGCTGAAGGATGTCAAAATATTGGTCGAGTACCTCGCGCGGTGGTACCCATCCAGCCGTGTAGAATTGTGCATAAAATGTAGTGAAACGCGCCTTAACTTCCTATGGGGAGGTAGTACGGGCAGGGCCTCTGTCCAGAAGGGCGTTGGTGTAGGAGGCAGCCCAAGCCTGGCGGATGAGGTTGGCAAGTGTTTTGCCAGGGCAATCACCCTCACCGAAGCGGAGTGCTCGTGCCTCCCTACTGAGAAATGCACGTTTTCTGTTGGCCTCGTCAGCAAAGCCAGTGAGTTTTGCACGTATCTGAGCAAGCGTGTCAGGGTGCGGGTCCCGGGCGTGAGAAGCGTCGAGTGCCTTAATCTCCCCTTCCAATTTGTCAAGAGTGCCGCGGATGGAGCGGAGGACGCCAGACTGCTTGGAGATACATTCCCCATGAACGACGGCTTTGAACCCTTCCCAAAGCGTGGACAGGGAGTCCACAGAACCCTCGTTGAACTCGAAATAATTTGCGATTGCAGTTTGTATTTTGTCACAGAAGACTGGGTCGCAAGGAATCTGCCAGGGGAAGGCACGGCAGGGGAAATGTGGAAGACGGAGGCATAGACGAACGGGAGCATGATCTGAGAGAATGAGCGCCAAATGATCAACAGAGGTAAGCCAGACCAATGTATCCGGAGTGGTGATCCATAAATCTAGATGGGACCAGCAGCCACGGGTACCAGTGACACAGGTGCCCTCCCGTGCAGCTGGGTGGACATGACGCCACGCGCCGTACAGGGAGTTGTCAGAGAGAATGTAGCTAAAGAGTGAAGCCGCGCGCGGGTGAGGGACATGAGTGCCGGACCGGTCTAAAGCGGCGGACAATGTTACATTAAAATCACCCCCCCCCCCCCCAGAGGAGCGCAGGGCCAAAGGATGAGATGTGGTGCCAGACTTGTGCGAAGAAGTCCTGATCCAAAATAGATAGCCTGGATATGACATCCACCTTGTGAGGGCAGACAGAGCATGCCCCGCCACTAACAGTTCTGAAAAAGTTCCCTCAAAATCACTAACTAACATTTGGTAGCTATGGGGAAAGGCGGAAGCCCACGTCCAAAAGATTATAAGGCCAGACAAGTATGCCCCTTCAAAAGACAAGCCTGATTTCAAATGTGGTATCCCAGTTACAGTGAATGGACCCCAGGACTGGTCTCTGAGCTTACACGGCAGGATGTTTTAAAGACACTCACAGACTCAAGAAGTACCCTTGCAAACACTGTCAATATAAAAATTAACTTACTACGCAATTTCATAAAGATGGGTTGAAGAGTGCAGAGAATGGCATTTGAATTTTAACTACTCATTAAAATACACAAAAACAAATCTATGGTGACCCTGATTGAAGAAGTGCAGATTTGCAACCAAAGCAAGAAAGATGCACAATGGAGGTCAGGGAGAAGTAATATGTGCCTGATTGGAATCGCTGAGAGGGCGCAACAATCCTATATGGCACTTTTAGTGGAAAAAAAGGAATTTAAATGTTGTACAACCTAAGTGGCTGTCAACATTTTGCTCAGTGGAACGCATTAACCAGGCTCCAGTGCCTTCACTCCCATCCAGAGCTTATAGTAAATGACCTAATCAACTTTAGGGGCAGAGACACTGTTTTACCTGTCCGGCAAAGGGGCTGTATCTTATACAGTAATTACAGTGACAGGGGAAAAACTTTGAAGCAAAAGAGAGAAAACCCAGAGATGCCGAAATGAGATATATGATGTTTCCGGTGTGGCTGGAGGTGAGTGCTGTAGATAAAATACAGCTCTTGAATAATCCTGAGGAGGCATGGGATGGGATTGGCTGGAATCATTTTTGGATGCCCGTACTCAGCAGGTCTCCCTTTTCATCCTCGCCCAGGGAGGTCTTGACTGGAGTCCCCCAGGGCTCGACTCTGAGCCCTCTGCTTTTCAATATCTATCTGACTCCACTGATCTCCCTGGCTGTAGAGCTGGGTGCCAAAATCATGGCTTATGCTGACGACACCCAGCTGTTATTAACTCTCAATTAGACATAATATACTAACTGTATGTATTTAATTTTTAGAAAGAAGATCAGTTGTTTTAACCTATAAGTCTGTCCTGAAGAAGGTGCTTAAAGATCTTAACGCACCGAAATGCGTTGCCAAAGGGTCTTTCTACAAATTACGTATTCTGATGTTTCAATATCAATATTTTAATGTATACATTTTTTTTTTTAATTTGTATGTTTGAGAATTAAACCAGAATAGGATTTGCTTTTGTATTAGATTAGGAATGCTTTTGAATATATGTTAGGAAATTAAATGTGTTGTTATGAATTTTATATAAATGATTTTAATTCTATGAAAATAAAATGTTGAGAGAAAGAAGTAACTTCAGTGTTGTGCAGTAATAATTACCTAAAGCCACTCTCTGAACACGAGTAACATTAGACTTGTGCGTAGACCAGTTGGTCACGAAGCAAAAGTTACATAACACAGAAAGGAACCCTTTTTTGATATGGCTCAGGCACTCATCCTGTCCCGCTTGGATTACGCCAATGCGCCTTTTCTAGGCATTCCTGGTTACTTGGTGAACAAACTGACTCTTATTTAACATCTCTAAGGGATCAAGTATTAGATCTCACTTGTGCGACCTTCACTGGCTGCCCGTGGTCCAGCGGGTGCAGTTCAAGGCCCTCACATTAGCTCATAGAGCCCTGCACGATTCAGGACCCTCCTACATTAGGAAACGGGTGGCCTTTTACACCCCTCATCGATCCTTGCGATCAGCTTCCCACCGTCTGATGGCCACCCCCCGCTTTCGTCGCTCTAGGTTGGGGGGTCAGTCACTTTCAGTTAAGGTAGCCATTCTTTGGAACAGCCTTCCTGTCTCGCTGCGGACTTCCAGGACTTCCGCTGTTTTAAGAAACTTCTCAAAACTTATCTTTTCAAACAGGCTTTCTAAATCTTTTTCCATCCGCACGTCTGCAGCCCATATCGCGCCAGGATACTCATGAGTAATAGTGTGCGTTACAAATCCCATATAACATAACATACATATATAACATAACAATTGTGGCTAGCCAGCCTAAGGGGCTGGTCACGCTGTGATTGACTGAGACAAACTTTCTGTGGAGAATACCCTCAGGTCCTTGTGGAAGCAGGAAGAAATGCAGGTCAATGCTTCCACAGCCATAGAGAGAGTGACTCAAGTTACTGATCACTCAAGTAGAGATGACTCTTGGCATTATTGAGTAGGAGAGATGAGGGATCATGTTGGGTAGAAGTGATTAAACAGCACATGGGATCAAGAGCAGCCAACAAAAGGGAGGTGAAGTTATGCTCTACTACATCAAGGAGTGAGGGTGATGGTCTTGCAAATTTTGTAGGAGTAAATCAAAATCCATGTTTGACTAGTCATGATATACTTAAGGTCAGAGGCAGTTAACATCGGAAGAGAACATATATACTGGAAACCAATTGCAGAGTGGCAAAATGCTAGGTCTAAGTTGCATTTTGGCTAATTTTTTAAGAGGCTGGTGGCCCTGCTGAGAAAGTTAAACATATTTATTAAAGCAAAGAGAGCCAGAATGCTATCTATGGATCTCTGATATGCAATCATAACACATGCATATGGAGCATACGTCAATCGCAAGGTGCTTTTCAAACTGCCTTATATCTCTTTTGAATATCGAGAGTAGAATCTTGGCCAAAGTATTAACTAGTAGTTTCTTACCAGTTGTCTACAAACTTATGCAACTGGACCAGTGCATAAACTTATGTTTCATCAGTCTTCCAGTCCAAATCTCAGTAGGCTAGTACTGTTATGGTGCCACTTACAATACATGGACACTAACTCATATTTGCATTAGCTATACGGAGGAAGGAACAAAAACAGATTGCTACTGATGTTTTATACCTCAGGACTACAATGGTGGTTCCACCCCTTAGTGGTGAACGTTTTTTAATCTGCTGTGAGCTGATGCGAAACCTCAGGCAACTTTGCTGGTTTCACATTCACCTACCACAGTTTAAAAAGTGGTGGTATGCAGGCCGAATGCCCTGCATTCTTAGTTTCAGAGACATGTGAAGCCTGTTTGCAATTCCCACTAAAGTGATAACATACGCGGCCCAGCACTGTCAGATGCCTGGCAATGCACTTATCTTAAAGGTAATTACATTAATTACAGAACCCAGCCCAAGAGGACTAAATGCAACTCCCCAAGGAGGGGATCATGTGTGTGAGACCTGCCACAGAGAGAGGATGACTCTTCAGCCACGCCTCACACAGGGTACTCTACTAGGAAAACTGCTCTAAAGAGCACTGTCGGGTTCCACTGTAAAAAAAATACTTTAATGCAATTACCACTAAGGTTATTACAATGCCGCGCCCCAGACAGTAGCTATAGAGTATACCTAACTTTGCTCTCCAGGTGGAAAAAAAAAAGATGAGCTTCGTTGTTTTGCTTTCCAAGCAAAACTTCTACCAATGCTCTACTTAGAGCCCAGGGGCTTATATACAAGCTCCTTGCGCCGCCGGTACGTCACTTTTTATATGTGGAAAAAATGACGACCCAGGGGCACAAGGGGCTTGTAAATAATCCCCTGGAAAGGTACACTGACCCAAGCTACTCCCCTCTGGATAGGTAGCATGATAATGGATGTGAGGCAACTGAAATGATGTATCCTCGGGAGGAATTCTGGATGCAGGAACCATAAAATGCTTCTTGACTTACAAGCAGAATCCAGCCTGAACAGTGAACTACCTTATTGCCTTAAATCTGCCATGCTGACTAGAAGTTAAATTCACAAGAAGTTTGAGACGCTTGGATATAGAGGTTGAACGTATATGAAGACTGTACAACTCTATTGTGAAAATTGAGAAACCAAATAGCAAGAAGTTGTGAAAATTGGCCCAACTTTTCGAGGAATTATAACAAATACGGAAGAAGCAGTGGACTTCTTGCTGCGAAACACGTGTTGGCTGTCTTTTGTCAATCTTTTTACATTTTGCAGATACTGACTTGAACTCAATGGAAAGTAATTAAACTTTTTGGAGTTTGTATAAATGCAAATAGATTTACAAAATTGGATGCAATAAATGTTATATAAATAATAAATATTTTTCACTTGTTTTTAATTGAAGAAGTTTATAAAATTACAGATGTGCAAAAAAGTCAATGATTTTGTGATTGTAAGATAGATTCCTCATACATATGGTATCATCCATGTGATGCAACTTCACTTATAATGTGAACCATCAGACTGAGTCCTACTCTTCCTCGTCGCATTATTCACGGCCCTCCATTGGTCCTCGAGTGTGGTCTGGAGTAAACCTGGTCTGCAACACCTTTGACGCTGCTATAATAGACTGTTTAGAGGTTTTGTGGTGTCTTTGGTCCTACTTAAAGGATACCAAGGAGTGGTAGGAGTTTCCTTAAAAAGTTTGCTTTTAGATAAATTATGTGAGTGCCTTTTACTAAGGTCTAGACAAACCTCTTTGAATATTTACTGTAATATGGTAGAGTAGGACTGAGAGTAATGGAGATTTCTTGCAAGTAATCACATTTTCTGTATCCAAATAAGTGTGACCACTAAGTAAACATCTATATTAAAATCACAAAATACGGATACTCAAACATACTATTATATAAGAACTTATTCTGCACTAAACCAAGAACTACGCAGTATTGATATTTCCTGAACTGTATAATTTCAAATTATGATTCATACTTGCCTGTCTTTTCGTTTAATTTGCTTTCTGACTGAACCTCCTGAAAAATGGAAGCTTGTCCTTGCTCTGCTTGTGTTGAGCCTTGTTGCCCTTTCAACCATACATTACTTCCTGTCAATTTAAAGTCTGATCTACTTCTTCCATAAAATCTAATCTGGTATTTTACATCGCCCTCGGAAATCACATGCCGAATCAAAGCTGTGCCATTTCCTCGTCCTAAAAAACATTTATTATAAAATATGTTTTCAGAAAAGTGTGAACATCGAAGCACGTACATTGTAATCATGAGCAGGGTTATGGAATAAGATTGCCTTAAACTGTACTGTAAAGCAGCGGGTGAGTGAGCTTTATTTAACATGATGGAAAAATCACCTACTTGAAACCTTGTTTTCCATCAGAGGTATCTTTGTTAAATTCAGAAAAACTAGAATATCTCTGCTTAAACTCTTTTGTAACGATAAGCCCTATTTATAAAAATATTTCATACCTCTCTGAAGCAACAAGTTATTTTTTAATTATAATAATAGAATTAAAACACTGAATTCATCTGTACTTTTATGATATTACACTATAAGTATTGAATAAAGTAACTTTATGACTGACTGACTGAGTTAAAACACGGTTTAAAAGCAATCGGTCTGCTCTAGATCACTCCTAATTTTACCTTTGAAAATGGCAATGGAAAGAAATGGAAAAGATGGGGCTGATCTCTATTTTCAAGTAATTGGACTCTAGCCTTAAGCCATTTTGCTCCAGATGCCATGTGCGCTGCAGATACAGTTAGAATATTATTTTGTAAGCTTGCTACCAGCAGGGATCTTAAGCTCTACATCTCCCTCCTTTCTCCTTGCTTTACTAGGGAGGTGAGCAGGTTGTTTATGATGTAGATACAGGTGGCAAAGATGAAGAATTATGATTACAAGTAACTTTACATTTTAAATCAATCAATTTTCATTCACAATAAAAAAAGAACATAATAGCAAGTGTGTACCCCGTGAAGAGTACCTGGAAAGCCTGAAGAACCATCAAAGAGGACCATGAAATCACTGACAACGAGTCCCTAAGTAATGTGTGCTTTGATACTGAGAAAGGCCTTGTTGTCAAACAATGTCAAAAAGATAAATAGATTGCCAGCAGACCCTGTGACTTTAGACGATCAATGTCGACCAGGAACAGGAAGGATGATAGTGACACTTCTCTGAGTGACCCATACCCCCAAAGCTTTTGCTGAACATGGAACCTGATCCAGAAAGAGTGCCATTACTATCTGAAAGATATCAGAGTGCTTCGTCACAACACTCAGCTTAAACAGCAAGCAAAATAACTACTAGTTGCTCCATATGGCATTTCTTGACAAAATGGACACTCATCTATGGTGTGCATGCTGGAAAACAAACTGTGGGCCTGATTTAGAGTTTGGTGAATAGGTTACTTCATACATTTCGTTGTGAGCCGAGCAGTGTGAAGTCCTTCATTATGTATATAGTCTTCTAGACATTTTGTATGTATTTCAACAAGGGTATTTTCCCTAATTCTCTTGTTTGATTAAGCAGGCTCCACACTTCACCTTCATCCTGTGGCTGAGAAGGCTTTGGAATCAGTGTACAATATGCAGTTTGAAACCATGTAGTCACTCTCTGCTATGAAATGAGGCAGCACATGTGTGACCCACTTATTCAGCCTCAATTAAATGTCTAGCACTCCTTTAATAATGCCAGTGAATGCAGTGTTCCATCCCGTAATTCACCCAATATTTTTGCCACTATTTTAACACTTCTCTGAAGGCCGTTTTGAGAAATCTATAAAGATGTTGCAAGCTATTTTATTACAACTGTATTGGAGTTATTTGACAATATTGCGACTAATAAATTGAAGTACTCCACCCTGGAGAACTTCCAAGGAGCCTTTATCACGGACTTTAGTGTCCACCCAAGGCTGCAAGGCATGGGTAGTAACCTGATCTCATCACTTCATTGACAAGGCCCTGATTATAAAGGAAGCCTTGAGAAATAATGCCGCACATAACCCCAACATTTACAGAAAAATCAGTCAACATCCACACCAATGGCACCCGACTGATTCAAGTCAATGATCGAAATCTAAGAACATTTGACCTGACTTGCCATAATATAAAAAAATACTTACAACTAGCTAATCATTAACATACTCCCTTATCAATATCAGACCATCCAAGGCAGGTTCAAATCTGCATACCACCAAACTAGCACGAGATCATGCTGAGCTTGTAGGGACAGAAGCACACTTTCCAGACTCAACAGGGCCACAAACCCCATCCCGGTAATGCCCCTTATCAATCCTGGACACAAAAAAGGTATAGCCTGCCTTCAGAAACAACGGCGAAGCCTAAATCCATGACAACTACCCCACAACCTCATTGAGTTGATCCTCCAATATATTGGGATTAATCAAACTAAGATTTATAAATTAATATCACTGTTCTTATTGAAGATTGATAAAAAAATAAAGGTGGTCTAATCAATACTCACTCAGCCTAAAAACACTGCACCAGTACTCAGGATCTGACTCTTGGGAATCAGTGCCACTTAATAGATGTAACACTTAGTACGATAGCAAAGGTGTGACCAGAGGCAACTAGTCACAATATGGAAAAAAAAATATCGACTGGACAGAATATAGAGTTTTTTATATAGAATGGACAGAATATCGAATTACAAAAATATAGTGGTGCAGAATATCGAAATTCAGGTAATATCGACAGTCATAATATAGATGTTAAACATATGGATTTTTTATAGTGTTTTAAGTGTTAGTATATATGTTAAAAGTATGTAATATTTTTGTAATGTATGTTTGAATTTTTTTTAAGTAATGAATTTGATCTTCTTTAATTTTTTGTGTAATTTATTTCCGTAGCAGGTTGTGGGTTTATAGGGGAATAGGGTGGGAAGTAATTTAATTATAGTAAATTAAATATTAATTTTTAGGAAATATTAATTATTTTTAATTTAATTTTGCGTTTTAGTTCTGTAGCGGGTTGTGGGTTTATAGGGGAATATGGTGGGAAGTAATTTAATTGTAATTTTGTATTTTTCTTTATTGGTATCAATAATTAATTTATTGTTAATTAATTATGAATTGGTAATGAATTTGTATTTATTGATTAATTGATAAATATATTAATTGTATTAATTTATTATTTGGAGCGGGTTGTGGGTTTATAGAGGAATAGGGTGGGAAGTAATTTATTTATAATTTATTAATTATTGAAATTATTTTTGTGTATTGATAATTATTTTACTGGTAATTAATTATTAATTGGTATTGTTTATTTAATTACACATTAATTTTTGGTATTGAAAATGAATTTGCTGTTAATTAATTATCAATAGGTAATTCATGTTTAATAAATAATAGGTATTGATATTTATAATTAATTAATTATTACATATTTTGTAATTGGTAATTAATGTTAATTTTTTTTTTATTGGTATTGATTAATTTATTTTTATTTAAATAATAAATCATTACTTTCCCTACTGTTGCACTTGCTGGAGTATGAAGAGTAGTTTTTACCCCTACCCTATCCAACACTTTCCCTACTGCTGCACTCTCTGGAGTGGGAATAGTAATTTTTAACCCTACACTATCCAACACTTTCCCTAGTGTTGCACTCACTGGGGTCGGAATAGTATTTTTTACCCCTACGCTATCCAACGCTTTCCCTACTGTTGCACTCATTGGAGTGGGATTAGTAATTTTTACCCTCACGCTTTGCCTACTGTTGCACTCACTGGAGTGGGAATAGTAACTTTTACCCTCCCGCTATCCAATGCTTTCCCTAATGTTGCACTCACTGGAGTGGGAATAGTAATTTTTACCACTACGCTATCCAACGCTTTCCCTACTGTTGCACTCACTGGAGTGGGAACATTAAATTTTTACTCTCCCGCTATCCAACGCTTTCCTTACTGTTGCACTCACTGGAGTGGGAATAGTAATTTTTACCCTCCTGCTATCCGTTTTCCTTACTGTTGCACTCACTGGAGTGGGAATAGTAAATGTTCCCCTCCCACTATCCTACGCTAAAAATATTGAATATTTTTTAATATTATCAAGTTAATATATAAATATGTATTAAAAAATAAAAATGCATGTTTATTTTTTTTAATTACATTATTTATTTATTAATTATAAGGTTATTTAGGTATTTTTAAGTATGTTTTACTTAATTATATTTATTATTTCATTAATTTACATTACTTTTAAGACATTTAAAAAATTCGATATTTTAACATACTATATTATTTACAACAATATTTTGGATTCGATATTTTTGTACTTACCTGTTTGCAGATAGCAATTCGATATTCTGGTAGTCAATAATTTGTCATCAATATTTTTATAGGTCGATATTTAGCTCCTCGATATTCTGTCAGTGATTTGTGACCATCTTAACCAAGTTGCTCATTGTGGCCTCAAAATCGTTTAACAAATAGAAGATCCAAGAAGTGAGCAGAGTGACTTCAGAGTACAAATCAGAGTTGATGTGCAGAGAAATCACTGGTACCCCTCTTTCAAATGCATTGCTCTTCATTTTATATTTACCACAAATACTTTATTTGTTATAGCTGCAAATTTAAAGAACACATGGGCATAACAGTTTCTCGAATTAAATCCTTGATCTGACTGACCCCGCACCCAACAGAATCTTATAAAATCTCACTTTCGGGATACTTTGATCTGTGGGAGGTAATCCGACATCAAATCAGCCAGTGGATTTCTGGAAAACATACTACTCACACTCATGATCATACCTTCGACTTTCTGTTTCATCAACACTATGAATCTAAAAGGTTCTCAGTGAGACCACAAATTGGTTGGCACAACCTTTAATGATGTTCCCACCAACTAACGAACAAGTTACTTACCTTCGGTAACGATATATCTGTAAGAAACAGTAGTTAGTATTAGATTCCTTACCTGAGAATATCCCCAGACGTCAGACTGGATCCGGAAATTTTTGCGTAGCAGTACCCATGCGCGTCGGTAGGCGTCGTCCGCGGCTCCGCGTCCGTCGTCGGCGTCGTTGTCGCCGTGATGACGTTGTCGGAGTACTTAGCCGCCGCCTCCGCGTGCTGACGTCAGTTCTTATAAACAGAAACGCCAGAAACGCGGAGCCATGATAAAAACCAACACTGGTGCCATGAAACTAGGGCCCTGAAAGGGGATGACCTTAACCCTAGACATCGGTTCGCCGAACGGGGAGGATGGGTGGGGCGGTAAGGAATCTAATACTAACTACTGTTTCTTACAGATATATCGTTACCGAAGGTAAGTAACTTGTTCATCTGAAAGAAACAGGTTAGTATTAGATTCCTTGCCTTAGAATAGATACCCCAGCAATACCAACCCCGGTGGAGGGTCTGCAAACCAATGATTACACCAGAAAGTCCTGGAGGACGGAACGGCCAAAGAAGCCATCCCTCCGGACTTGGCTGTCCAGGCAGTAGTGTCTTGCAAACGTGTGCAGCGAGACCCACGTAGCTGCCTGACAAATGTCCTGCAAGGGGACTCCCCGCCCCAGGGCAGTGGTAGCCGCCGTGGCCCGAGTGGAATGGGCCCTCAGCCCAACAGGAGGTTCTTTTTTAGCCAAAGAGTAGCATGCCTTGATGCACAACACAACCCACCGAGAGATGGTCCGTTTGTGCACTGCCCGCCCCTTCTTTGCGCCCACGTAACCAACAAAGAGTTGGTCATCCACCCGGAAGTGGCGTGTGCGATCTAGATAGAATGACAGCGCACGTTTTGGGTCCAGACGGTGGAGCCGCTCTTCCTCTTTAGATGGATGCGGAGGCGGAAAGAAGGTGGGCAAGGTGATGGACTGCCCGATGTGGAAGGGCAGGAAAGAGGGTCTTGTCCGCAACACAACCTTGTCCGGATGGACAGAGAGGAAAGGAGGTTTAGAGGAAAGAGCCTGGAGCACACTCACTCTCCTGGCAGAGGTGATGGCAACCAGGAAAGCAGTCTTCAGAGTAAGAAGGCGAAGAGGACAGTTATGAAGCGGCTCAAAGGGAGCGCACATCAGGTAAGTTAAAACCAGATTCAAGTCCCACTGGGGCATCACGAAAGAAACAGGGGGGAACATACGAGTGATGCCCTTCAAGAATCTGTTAACAATTGGGGACTTGAACAAAGAAGGCTGATCAGGTAGCCTCAAGAAGGCGGAAAGGGCAGAAAGGTAGCGCTTGATAGTGCCCAGAGCAGAGCCCTGCTGGGCAAGAGAAAGAAGGAAGAGGAGAACCTCAGAA
This sequence comes from Lissotriton helveticus, assembly GCF_964261635.1. NCBI lineage: Eukaryota > Metazoa > Chordata > Amphibia > Caudata > Salamandridae > Lissotriton > Lissotriton helveticus. The sequence goes on from NC_136069.1 coordinate 1,216,647,084, forward strand.
AGGGGGGCAGAGAGTGGATCCACAGCCTTTGCTGTGCACCATGCCACAAATCTTTTCCACCTGCAGGCGTATACCGACTTTGTGGAGGGACGCCTGGCTGCCAGAATCACATAACAAACTTCAGGAGGCAAGTCAAATGGCCTCAACCGTCGCCGCTCAATCTCCAAGCATGGAGGTGGAGACTAGACAGGTTCGGGTGGAGGACCGTCCCCTGCTGCTGCGACAGAAGGTCCTCCTGAAGAGGCAGACGAATTGGGGGATCAACTGACATGCTGAGTAGCTCGGGATATCAGTATCTTCGTGCCCAATCCGGAGCCACAAGGATGACTTGGGCCCGGTCGTGTTTGATCTTCTTCAGCACTCTGGGCAGAAGTGGTATAGGCGTACAACAGACCGCAACTCCACTCGCGATGAAAAGCGTCTCCGAGCGAGGGCCGCCTTGGAAATTCCAACACGCAGAACTGATAACATTGCGCGTTCTCTTCTGTGGCGAATAGATCTAACCAAGGCTCTCCCCACTGCTGAAAGAGGCCTTGCGCCACGTCCGAGTTCAGACGCCATTCGTGATCCATCATGCACCGACGGCTGAGTTCGTCCGCCCTGGCGTTCAGGGAACCTGCCAGCTGTTGAACCACCAGGGTCACACCTTGATGTTCCAGCCACTGCCAGAGGCGCAGAGCCTCCTGGCACAGGGTCCACGACCCCACCCCGCCCTGTTTGTTGCAGTACCACATGGCAGTGGTGTTGTCCGTGAACACCTGCACTACACACCCCCGGACAGAGGGGAGGAATGCCTTCAGTGCAAGACGGATCGCCCGCAGCTCCAGAAGGTTGATGTGGAGCCGAGACTCCGCCGAAGACCAGAGGCCTCTGATCTCTGCCTCTCCCATGTGGCCCCCCCCAGCCCTGGAGGGACGCGTCCGTCACAACTACGTGCTCCGGTTGGGGTAGGGAGAGGTATCTACCGCTGACCCAATCGCGGTCCGTGAGCCACCACTGCAACTGTCTTGCAGTGCCCTCCGAGACCAAGACATGGTCGGAAACGTTGCCCTGATGCTGGGCCCACTGAAACTTCAGGTCCCACTGCAGAGCCCGCATCCGCCACCGGGCGTGATGCACCAGAAGGATGCAGGAGGCCATCAGCATCAGCCCCAGAAGCCCCAGCGTCAACCTGACTGAGACTCGGGATAAAGGCTGAAAGATCGGAATCAGAGCCTTAATATCCCGAACCCGCTGTTCGGGAGGATAAACCCGAAACTGTGCCGAGTCTAGAACCGCTCCGATGAAGAGGAGCTTCTGAGAGGGACAAAGGTGTGACTTCGGCACATTGTCGAGGTAGAGGAAGACTGAAGACTGAAACCCCTAACCTGCGCAGATGAGCTGCGACCACCGCCATCACTTTCGTGAACACCCGTGGGGCGCTGGTAAGGCCGAAGGGGAGCACGGTAAACTGAAAGTGCTCGTGGCCTACCGTGAACCGCAGGTAACGCAGGTGGGCCGGCAGGACGGGGATGTGAAAATAAGCGTCCTGCAAGTCCAAGGCTACCATCCAGTCTCCAGGGTCTAGGGCAGCTAAGACCTGAGCCAATGTCAGCATCTTGAACTTCTCCTTCCGGAGGAAGCCTTTGACGTTCCGTAGGTCCAAGATAGGGCGTAGGCCCTTTGTCCTTCTTGGGTACCAGGAAGTAGTGGGAGTAGCAACCACACCCTACTTCTGGCCCAGGAACGCGCTCGATGGCCCCCTTGGCCAGGAGGGCCGTAACTTCCTATGGCAGAAGTTTCAAGTGATCCCCCGACACGCGGTGGTACTGCTTTGGCATGGCTGGAGGGGACGCCTTGAAGGGGAGGGAGTAGCCCCTTCGGACGATTTGCAGCACCCACCTGTCCGATGTGACAGTGCGCCAGTGGTGGTGGTGATGGCGAACCCTGCCCCCCACTGGCATCACATGGGCCTGAAAGCACGGACTAGGCGGGTTTGGAGGCGGATGCTGCAGGGGTAGGTGTGGACTGGCCTCACCGTTGTCCCCGACCGCCGCCACGGCGGTTTCCACGTCCGCTACCGCGCTGGATGGCAGTCTGCGGCCCGTGGCTGGCAGGACGTGTGGGGGCGCCCCTTCCTTGGCCACGAAAGGGGTGAAAGGCAGCCGTTTGCTGGCGCTGGGCCGAGAGGCCCAAAGACTTGGCCGTAGCCCTGGAGTCCTTAAAGCGCTCAAGCGCATGGTCTGCCTTGTAGCCAAAGAGGCGACGGCCATCGAACGGCATGTCCATAAGTGTGTTTTGGACATCAACCGAGAAGTTGGCAGACCTCAACCAGGCGTGGCGACGAATCGCCACCGTCGTTGCCATCGCTCTGCCTAGTGAGTCAGTAGTGTCCAGCCCACACCGGATGGAATAACGCGCCGCATCTCGACCCTCCACAAGGGCTTGGCCGAGTTTAGCCCGGACCTCCACCAGGCATTCTGGCAGCACGTCCGCGACCATATCCCACAGAGAGTGGGTGTAGCGGCCCAAGAGGCATGCGGTGTTGACTGACCGCAATCCTAAACTCAGGGAGGAGAATACTTTCTTTCCGTATTGCTCGTACCTCTTGGATTCCCGGTCGGGGGGAGCCGACTTTAATGCGGTCTGGGAATTAGAGGCCTGGATGACCAGGCTCTCGGGGGTGGGGTGGGTAGACAGAAAGCAAGGGTCGCCCAGAGCTGGGCTATGGCGCCTGGCCACGTTCCTATTCACAGGCTGACCTGTGGCGGGCTTGGACCAAGTGCCCAGAAGAACGTCTGATAAGGCCTCATTAAACGGCAGCAGAGGCTCGACCGAGCTTGCCTGCGGTTTAAGGACCTCAGTGAGGAGGTTATTCCTCACGGCCGCGATGGGGAGCTCAAGGCCCAAGGCCTTGGCTGCCCTCCTCAGCACCACACTATAGGCAGCCCCCTCCTCCGTAGCCACGCTAGGAAGGGAGACAAATCCAGTGTCAGGAGAAGTGTCCAGACCACTGGCATCCCCAAGCTCTCCTGTCCAGTCCGCAGAAGACTGACACTCACGTGCCAGGGGGTCCTCAGACCCCTGCCAATTTATTTATTTTATTTTTATTTTTTTCAAAAGTTTTATATAGCGCTGGCTAGACCCGGAGGTATCAGAGCGCTTTACATGAGCATCAGATCATAGTTACAGGTTAAATCGTTACAAAGGTTACATAGTTCGTACAGCATGGCCACATAGTAACTTGTAAGGTTGAGATAAACAATAAGCACAGATACGAAAGGGGAAAAGCAGGCAAGGTGTGAGAATCAGGGGAGGGGGGGTTGGAGCAGGGGAAGTAGACAGATAATGAAGGCAGGAAAGAGGAGGGTAGGGTGAGAGACACAGCATGGGAAGAGGTGGGGAAGGGTGACGGGGACACAAACCGGTAGACGAGTCAACGCAAACGTCCAAAGTCCAGTAAGCTGTCATCCCAGGGGAAGTGGTATCACTTCCCTAACTCTGTTGCGAGAGGTTCCCTTTACGCAGTGGACTCTCTCAGAGTGGTCTCTGAGACTCCAAGGCCTACATACTGGATCCTTCCCCAGAAAGGGGAGAGGGAGTGCTTTGGCAAGGGTGCCATACCAAACCTCAAGTGTGAGTGGCTCCCTTAACGCAGTGGGCTCACTCAGCGGGTTCGCTGAGACTCCAGAGTGTAAATATTGGATCTTTCCCCAACAAGGGGAGAAGGAGTGCTTAGTCAAAGGGCACAAAGGACAGGAGGGTAGGCAGAGTAGCAGGCAAGGGGAGAGATTCGGGGGAGAGGGTATAGGAGCTAGGGACGAGACAATAAGGAGAGACGAAAAGAAGTCTGTCTAAAGACCGACTGGGTAGGTGACGACCAAGGAGGGAATCCACAGCCCATCTCCCCTATAGCTAAACCAAGTAGCTCCATCGCGCATCAGACAAAATGGTTCAGTCTCAATACATTGAGAGAGGAGGGAAGGATAGACATAAATAGAGGGCGTATGCGGTAGGAGACTGCAGGAGAGACGAAAGGAAGTGCAACAATATGGTTCAACAATATATCAGGAAAAGATCAAACAAGTAAACATTATATCAAAACAATCAGCAATACATTATGGGGAGGAGAGAGAGGAGCGAAAAAGTAGGGTGGGTGGGGGAGGAGGGAAAGTGAGGATAAGGGAAGAGACAACCGTAGAGACTAAAGAAAGTCTGTCTAAAGACCGACTGGGTAGGTGACGGCCAAGGAGGGAGTCCACGGCCCATCTCCCCTATAGCTAAACCAGGTAGCTCCATCGGGCATTCGACAGAATAGTTCAGTCTCAATACATTGAGAGAGGAGAGAAGGAGAGAGAAAAATAGAGGGAGGATGCGGGAAGAGACGACAGGAGAGACAAAAGGAAGTCTGGCTGAAGACCAACTGGGTAGGTTACGTCCAAGGAGGGAATCCCCGACCTGTCTCCCCTATAGCTAAACCAGGTAGCTCCATCGGCCATCAGACAAAATAGCTAGATCTGAAATGATGAGGGAAAATTCGCAGATAGACAGGGTGGGGACTACGTGCCAGGACAGGTGAAGGCAGAGTTCAGCAGCAGAAAAGTGGAGAGGAGTAGAGCGAGGAAATAAATAGGGTGGGGACTAGGGCCAGGACAGGTGAAGGCAGAGGTCAATAGCAGGAAAGTGGAGAGGAGTAGTGCGAGGAGGGGTAGGGGGAAGGTAGTTTGGCAAGAAGTTCCCATGGATATGGTGGTCATGGCAGGTCCGCCGGCAGATCCAACACTGTCCTCCATAGGGCCCCTCAGCAGATTCGCAGTGGAGAAGGCCCCCATTGACTGACAGCGCGTGCAGCAGGTCAGAGGTGCAGGAGTGATTCAAAGCTTGAGCAAGGAGCCGGTGCAGGGGTTCCACGAGACAGGAGAGGCCTCGATCTGCGGCCTTGGTGCGCCTGCGGGTGAAGAAGACTCAAAGACACCCCATGCATTCACCGTCGTGAGATGGGCAGTATCAGCGCGTGTGGTCCAACATATAATTGGGGTCCAGCAATCGAGCGGGCCCCCGGGGGCCCCGAAAATCCACCCTACAATCTTAGTTGGAGCCCAGAGAGGGTGCTCACAGTGGAGTACACAGTGTTCATACCTGGTCGCCGGACGCGCAGTGGTGGCTTCCCCCCCAGGGAGGAGAGCAGGTAGCGTGTGGTGGACCTGCCGCATGCCAGCTCTCAGCGATCCTTTGACGTCCGCATGAAGGAGGTCAGGATGAGAGAAGCATGGATTTCTCTAGATGAGCCCCTCGACTTGGGAATTGCCAGCTGTATTGGAGCCCCAGACGCGGAATGCAAAAATTTGCCGCCGTTTGGTGAGAGGCGGACGCCATCTTAAAGTCAGGCATAGTTGGAGAAGTTGTGTGCGTGCTGGTTGAGCCTATGGCAATTCAAATCAGTCGCCCACATAGCTCATCGTAATAGCTCACCGGCGGAGCCCTTACTGCTGAAATCCACCATTTTATGATCATCCTGGCACGCACTATGCACAGATAGAACAGGCGCTGCTTCCTTGTAGTAGTGTCCCAATCCTCAGTGGCAGCATCGGGTACTTTATCTCTCTGGCAGCGCAAGCTTCCGATCATTCAGCCGGTCCGTAATTGCAGTATTTATTGGCGCCGCCATTGCCCAGCCCTCACAGCCGCCATGATTAGGAGCTCCGTAGAGCCTCTTCACCACCGCTCCACACAAACTGCTTACTTTCTGCCAAGCGCAATGTTGCGAATAGGACAGTGCCCCAGCCACAGCGCCAACAGTCAGATTCGAAGGGCTATGCGTGTTGTAGCGGCTAAACTCACCACTTAAATCGTGCCATACTTTCGAGGTTCTGCTGTTGTTGATTACTCGCAGTCGCCATCTTGATAGCACCGAGCATCCCCCACGTCTCCGCCACTCACTGTCTGTTATGTCCCCGCCGAGCGTTTAATTGTCAATATCAAAGTGCTCCAGCTACAGTGCCGACACTCCGCTCCGAGGGCAATGCGTGGTGGAACTGGCAAACTCACGGTTAATCCCACGCCATGCTGTGAATGTTCCGCCACTACTGAGGTCCCGCTGCCTCCATCTTAAGAGCGCCGATCAGGCTCCCCATCGCTCCTCTTTACAAGCTGTTTTCTCGCCACAGAGCCCGTTTTTATGCAGCTAGAAGTGATCCCGATGTAGCGCAGGTATTCCGATGGATGCGCCCATATCTTCTAGACAGTTTGTTCCTCCATAAGCGTGATATTATGGCAGATGTTTACTCCCGACCGGCGGAGCCATGTCCTCCCTCTGTTTACGCCACGCCACAACCAGCATACTCTCAGCAATCCCTCTCGTCACCCACCGCCTGGTACTCAGGCTCAAAGGAAGGGTGCCGGGTTGTAGAAGTACAAATCTCCCATCGGCATCGAGGCCGACGTCGAGCGGCGCCGCTCCGACGCCGGACCCGAATCAAGGGCAGGACCAGGGACGGCGTCGTCCTGGGACGGCGCCGGGGGCGACACCCTTGGGGCAGGTGCCGGCGAAGTCGTGAGGTCGACCGGCAGCGACCCGGATCCGGAGCCCGATCCAGTGGGGCCCTGCGGCGTCGGGACCGAAGTCGCCGACGGGGCCGGGGACGAAGCACCCGACAGCGCCGGGGCCGAAGCACCCGGCCCGCGTGGGGACCCAGTCGGGACCGCTTGCCCCGAAGGTGCCGCGGAACCCGGCGGAGGAGCGTGCGACCTCATGGCCAGGAGGAAGTCATCAATCTCCCCCGGCGTCGCGTTCTGCCCAGGGACCGGCGGGTATGGAGCAGGCCACGACACCTGCGGCTCCAGCGGAGCCGCATGGGCGGTGTCGCCCGAACCCCCGGCCACATTGCGCGAGCGTCGGGGGGTGTCAGAAGAGCGTTGGTGCCTCATCGACTTCTTGTGCCTCTTACCTTAGGACTTCGAGCCCGAAGACCGATGACGACTCCCGGAACTGTGGTGACTCTGCCCCCGCGACCGGTCCCTCCACCTCCTTTCGGACCGGGACCTCGAGCGGCGCGGGGCGGACTTCCGGAGCTCGATTCGCTTGCGGGACCGCTCCCAGGGCCCGGCAGTCGGAGCAGGACTTGTCATCGTGGTCCGGGCCTAGACAGTGCAGGCACCGGCGATGGGGGTCGGTAACCGACATCAGTCGGTTGCAGTCGGCGCAGGGCTTGAACCCGGGCATCCCTACCGGCACCGTCAGAGTCGAGAAACTTCGAAAGTAGATCAAAAAGGATTGTAAAAAGTTAATTGACTAGGGTACAACTTTTTCTGGATCTGCGCTTGCTGGCACAGAAAAAAGAAGAACTGACATCAGCACGCGGAGGCGGCGTCTAAGTACTCCGACGACGTCATCACGGCGCCCACGACACCGACGACGGACGCGGAGCCGCGGACGACGTCTACCGATGCGCATGGTACTGCTACGCAAAATTTCCGGATCCAGTCTGACGCCTGGGGATATTCTAAGGTAAGGAATCTAATACTAACCTGTTTCTTTCAGATCTCATATTCAACTCAATTCAACCCCAATTCCAACTAGAAATCTGAAAAAATCTGCATGAACTCATTCAACACAGCATACAAGGTAATTGGCCTCTCAAGGTTCACAATTCCAAGTCCATCATCTCTTTTCAGAAAACTTTCATTGCAACATTCCATTTAAGGTGTATACAGTGGCTATGTCACTGCGTGTAGAAACAAATTTGGAAGTAAGACCTTCAATAAATAGTAAAACGACAAAATAGCAAAACTGAAAATAGAACTTCCAATTTGGAAGAGCATTGGTTATGGTCTCAGTCTGAAGTTGACAAGTTATAATACAATGTCCCCAGGAGGGGTTATCACAAGGACACCAGAAAGACAAAATATGGAAAAAACACCTTGCTAAATGGACCAAAAAAGCACTCCGACCTCAAACCAAGGGAATCTTCAACTTATCTTGGGTAATGTTTGACTCAACCATCAACAACAATGAGGCTTGAAGGGCAGCAGAATTCTGGGGCCTGTTCGGTGGGGATCAGTAGGGAAGAATAGGAGGTCATCAGCATATAGGACTATGCGTTCAGAGATTTCCGGGATCCAGTCGAACCCGCGATGAAGTGAATCCCGTCTCACGCAAGGGGCTCAATGACAAGAGCAAATAACAGGGGAGAGAGGGGACGGCCCTGTTGAGTTCCCCGTTGAATTGGTAATTGAGCCGATGTGGCACCTGCTATCCAAACACAGGCTGTGAGGGCTGGATATAATAATCTTACCAGGGCTATGAAGTGGGGGGCAATATTTAAATATTTCAGCAGTATGAACATGTATGTCCAACTGACTGAGTCAAAAGCCTTATCCAGGTCTAATAACAAGAGGGCGGCTGCTCTGTCAAGATGATATATGGCCACAATTGCATTGTGTACTCTGCGTATGTTATGTTGGGTCACTCTTTGCGGCATGAAGCTGGCCTGATCTTGGTGGATCAAGTCTGTAAGGCGTGAGACCAGTCGATTTACCAATACTTAACTAGTATCTTGGCTTCAACATTTAGGAGAGATATTGGGTGATAGGAAGTACATGATTCAGGAGGGTGTCCCGGTTTAAGACAACAATTTCAGCATTATGTCTGTCTCGGGGCAAGCATTTATCCTTGGGGGCATGTTTGATGGTCTTGAGCTATCACCAGGGAATCCATTGGGTCCCGGCGATTTGCCAGATGTTAATTCTGAAGCGGCTGAGTTTATTTCCTCAATCGAGATAGGGGTTTCGAGGGAATCTCGTGCAGCATTAGAGAGTGCATTTGGTGGTATATCTCGGAAGAAGTCCTCTATCTGGGATTCGAATAGGACTTCCTGTTTGGTGTAGAGTGCTTGATAGAATTCCTAAAAAGGCTCTGCCGACACGTGTAGGGTTGGTGAGTAGCACCCCTGCGGGGGATTTAATTATGGGCAGCTGGACTGGTTTTAGGGTATATTGACAAAGCCTATGTAAGAGTTTCCCTGACTTGTCCCCCCCATTGATATATATCCTGCTTTGTGTGGCCAGCCAGGCTTGTTTGGCCTCAACCAGTAGGATACTCTGGTATTGTTTCTACTGTATTCCTAGTAATCGATGTGCACCACTGCTGTTCCGCCCTTGCGCATGCTGCTCAGATTCTAAAATCTGGGCTTCAAGCTCTATTAGGGCCTGCTTTTTTAGGCGTTTGGCTGCCGTGCAATGACTAATGTTGAATCCCAGAATAGTAGGTTTCATACCTTCCTATAAAGTAGTCGCAGAGCTTGCCGTCCCTCGTTTAATGAGAAGTATTCTAGCAGGGCGGTGTGAATATTGCATTTGTAGCTGGATTATGTAAATTCCAGGGCGTCAATCGCCAATGAAACTGAGACAGTTGAATAGCCCAGATGTAGTCGCAGTTTGGCCCTGTACTTTCGCTCCAGAGATATTTGTCCCCTATTTGCTTTGGTTATTCACTATACCACAGCAGGCCAATTCATCACAATGGGTGGCGCTGCGGCTTCAGTCCCTCATCTGCCATGTATTGCACTGCTTCTGATCCGAGGATAGTTGTGTTGGGCAGATGGCCAGCCCCAACACACGAGGTGCACTCCGGTATTTCTATGGGGGGCCCACATGAGTCCCAATAATCACAGGAGCCAAGGTGGGTGTTTAACTCTCGGGTTTCACTTCCGTCGCCGACTGGCCGACGTGAGCGTGTCCCGTTACTTTTATTAACTGTGGGTCACATGACCCTTACGTCGCGACGTGACGGTGACGTCACAAATCCTGACATTACATTCCTCCCCAACAAGGATCAAAACAATACGGCAAAAACCTTCATTGGCAACAAGTTAAAACTTCTCATAATGTAACTCAGGCCCGCCCGGGGCACAGTTAGTCAGCAAGACACAACGATATACATAGAACAGTCTTCTCCGCAGCTCGTACTGAGACTGACCTCGCCCAGAGGAAGGAATTGTGTAAGTCTCCGGAATCACCTCACAGCCGCGATCTTCCAACAGAGCCGAAGAGCTCACACTCTCCGCACCGCAAGTGTCTCCAAGCCAGGAGTCATCCAGGTCACCAGTGCCGCACTCTTCCTCCGCAGTGACATGTCCCATGGGCCCACGGCCACTGTGCTCAGTTCCTGATAGGGTGGAGGGTGATGCCGACAGTTCTGGGTTAAACTTCTTGAAGTGAGACACGTTGTGGTTCACGGTCTCCCAACCTCTAGTGACAATGATTCTGGTTCCTTTAATGTTCACCACAGTCCAGGGCATCTTTTCATACAGCAGTTGGGATTTACCAGTATAGTAGCGATTCTTGAGCAACACTAAGTCCCCTTCTTGGATCCGGCTCTCCTGCGCATTCCGTCAGTGGCTTACTTGGGCATGGGCCTTTCTCTGACAAGCATCAATCCGAGGGTCATCAGGGTCCTTTGGCTGCCATCTAGGATGATGAGGTATGGAGTCAGTGACTACTCGACCCATCAGTAAGTGAACTGGAGCTACCCCCGTGGTGGTATGGGGTGTCTGCCGGTAGCTGCGAAGGAAGGTAAAGATAGCCAGATGCACAAGTTACTACTTGTGTAACGATATATCTGTAAGAGACATTAGTTAGTATTAGATTCCTTACCTTAGAATATCCACAGGCGTCAGACTGGATCCGGAAAATTTTGCGTAGCAGTACCCTTGCGCGTCGGTAGGCGTCGTCTGCGGCTCCGCGTCCGTCGTCGGCGTCGTGGGCGCCGTGATGCCGTCGTCGGAGTACTTAGACGCCGCCTCCGCGTGCTGACGTCAGTTCTTAGACACAGCTTTTCCGCGCCAGAAACGCAGAGCTATACCAAAAACCAACACTGGTGCCAATGAAACTAGGGCCCTGAAGGGGACAACCCTAACCCTAGGTATCGGTTCGCAGAACGGGGAGGATGGGTGGGTCGGTAAGGAATCTAATAATAACTAATGTCTCTTACAGATATATCGTTACACAAGTAGTAACTTGTGCATCTGAAAGAGACACGTTAGTATTAGATTCCTTACCTTAGAATAGATACCCCAGCAATACCAACCCCGGTGGTGGGTCTGCGAACCAATACTCACACCAGAAAGTCCTGGAGGACGGAACGGCCAAAGAAGCCATCCCTCCGGACTTGGCTGTCCAGGCAGTAGTGTCTTGCAAACATGTGCAGCGATGCCCACGTAGCTGCCTGACAGATGTCTTGTAAGGGCACACCCCTGCCTAGGGCAGTGGTAGTAGCCGTGGCTCGGGTGGAATGAGCCCGCAATCCAGCAGGGGGCTCCTTCCTAGCCAAGGAGTAGCAAGCCTGGATACACAAGATGATCCACCGGGAGATGGTCCTCTTGTGTACCGCTTTCCCCTTCTTAGCGCCCACGTAACCAACAAAGAGTTGGTCATCCACCCGGAACTGGCGGGTGCGATCCAAATAGAATGAGAGCGCACGTTTTGGGTCCAGACGATGGAGCCGCTCTTCCTCTTTAGAGGGATGCGGTGGCGGAAAGAAGGTTGGCAAAGTGATAGACTGCCCGATGTGAAAGGCCGTGACAACCTTGGGCAGGAAAGAAGGACGAGTCCTCAGAACAACCTTGTCCGGATGGACAGAGAGGAAAGGAGGTTTAGAAGATAGAGCCTGGAGCTCACTCACTCTCCTGGCAGAGGTGATGGCAACTGGGAAAGCAGTCTTCAAAGTCAGAAGGCGAAGAGGACAGTTGTGAAGTGGCTCAAAGGGAGCGCACATCAGGAATGTTAAAACCAGGTTCAAGTCTTACTGAGGCATCACAAACGAAACAGGAGGAAACGTGTGAGTGATGCCCTTAGGAAATCTATTTACAATGGGGGACTTGAACAAAGAAGGCTGATCAGGTAGCCTGAGAAAGGCTGAAAGGGCAGAAAGGTAGCCCTTGAGAGTGCCCAAAGCAGAGCCCTGCTGGGCAAGAGAAAGAAGGAAGAGAAGAACCTCAGAAAGAGGGGCAGAAAGAGGATCCACAGCCTTTGCTGTGCACCATGCCACAAATCTGTTCCACCTGCGGGCGTATACCGACTTTGTGGAGGGACGCCTGGCTGCCAGAATGATGTTACAGACTTCAGGAGGCAAGTCAAATGACCTCAACTGTCGCCGCTCAATCTCCAAGCATGGAGGTGGAGACTGGACAGGTTCAGGTGGAGGACCGTCCCCTGCTGCTGCGACAGAATGTCCTCCTGAAGAGGCAGACGAACCGGGGGATCAAAAGACAGACTGAGTAGCTCTGGATAACAGTACCTTCGAGCCCAGTCCGGAGCCACAAGGATGACTTGAGCCCGGTCGCGCTTGATCTTCTTCAGCACTCTGGGCAGAAGTGGTATAGGCGGAAAGGCGTACAACAGACCGCAACTCCACTCGCGACGAAAAGCGTCTCCGAGCGAGTGCCGCCTTGGAAATTCCAACGCGCAGAACTGATGACATTGCGCGTTCTCTTCGGTGGCGAATAGATCTAACCAAGGCTCTCCCCATCGCTGAAAGAGGCCTTGCGCCACGTCCGAGTTCAGACGCAATTCGTGATCCATCATGCACCGACGGCTGAGCTCGTCCGCCCTGGCGTTCAGAGAACCTGCCAGGTGTTGAGCCACCAGGGTCACGCCCTGGCGTTCCAGCCATTGCCAAAGGCGAAGAGCCTCTTGACAAAGGATCCACGACCCCACACCGCCCTGTTTGTTGCAGTACCACATGGCGGTGGTGTTGTCCGTGAACACCTGCACTACACTCCCCCGGACAGAGGGGAGGAATGCCTTCAGTGCCAGACGAATCGCCCTGAGCTCCAACAAGTTGATGTGGAGCCGGGCCTCCGCCGGAGACCAGAGACCTCTGATCTCCGCCTCTCCCATGTGGCCTCCCCAGCCCTGGAGGGACGCGTCCGTCACAACTACGTGCTCCGGTTGGGGTAGGGAGAGGGATCTGCCGCTGACCCAATCGCGGTCCGTAAGCCACCACTGCAGCTGTCTCGCAGTGCCCTCCGAGATCAGGACGTGGTCGGATAGGTTGCCCTGATGCTGGGCCCACTGAAACTTCAGGTCCCACTGCAGAGCCCGCATCCGCCACCTGGCGTGATGCACCAGTAGGATGCAGGAGGCCATCAGCCCCAGAAGCCGCAGCGTCAACCTGACCGAGACCAGGGATAACGGCTGAAAGATGGGAATCAGAGCCTGAATATTAAACAAATGCTTTTTAGATTTAATTTTATTGATAGTGGATGAACTATCTAGAGCTTTGGAGGAACTTAACAAAGACATACAACAATGCAAACAAGAACTTAGTGACATGCTATCCAAGGAAGACTGGTCCAAGATATTGGAGGACATTACCATCCAATTGGATAAACATACCAGGGAGATAAACGAACGGAAACTACGCAAGTATCGTAGAGATACTATAGACTACAAGCTGGGAGAAGTATATTCTTGGGCTGAGGTTTATGCGAGGAGACGTCAAAACAGACCACCAAGGGACAACACCAACACTGCAACTGAGACATCATCCTCTGAAGATGATTCGCGAAATGAACAACGGCGTGCCAATTTACAGAAACCATCAACCAGTGCGGAATCTTCTACTCTCTCTGCGGTTCCTTTTTTAGTGGAAGGCCCGGGAGAAAGAGACGACCCAGGAGGAGCCAGACCAAAAGAAAAGGAAAAAGAGAAAGAGGGGGACAGAGAAGTGCGAAGTACAACGTTGACCCAGAGGGTAGAAAAACCGAAGAAGAAGATAACTTAGTGATTAACATATCATCATACACTCTATCTGATCAGGAAGTCAATGTCCTACAAAAAGGGACCTCATTCATCCCTACCAGCCACACCAACGAATTAGAGCTTGAGGTCAGTCTATTTAAGTTTATGCGTAATTTACGTTTAAGACATTTTTTTGAGAATGTATCACCTCCTCAAAACACAGATCCTGAAGACCAATTGAGAGGATTACGAACGAGAAGTACTTTCATGGCACCAATCAGCCATAAGTCCCTAGACATTTTTGAGAACCTGGTTAAGAACGACATCAGTGGCATCAACTTCAACAGAAAGACAAAACATCAGAATTTAACTAAAAAGGAATACTCATTGCTTAACAATTTAGCTAACAGAGTTGACATTACATATCAAACTACTGACAAAGGGGGTGCGTTAGTCCTCATGGACACCTCATTTTATGAGGATCAAGTTCGAGAGCATTTGGCAGATAAAAACACATATGATCTCATCCATTGCAACCCTACCAGTCAATATGGTGAAGTACTCATGAACATTCTTACTATGGCTATGGAAAATGGAACCATAAATGCAAAAACCAAGAATTTTCTCACTCCAGTCAACCCCAGCACACCAAGCATGTATATGCTGCCGAAGGTTCATAAGAGCATCACCAAACCTCCATTCAGACCCATAGTGTCCACACGTGGCAGCATTCATGAGAAGACTGGCAAATTTATTGACAGGTATCTTCAACCGTTGATCCAACAATCCCGTACGTACATAAGGGACACCACACATTTTTTGCAGAAAATAAATGACATCAGATTTGGGGAAGATGAGACTATATGGCTATGCTCTATAGACGTCAAATCTCTATATACAAGCATCCCTCATGATCTTGGAATGGAAGCAATTGAGAATATTCTACTTAACTCTGACCTGTCACATGATATGCAGATATTTCTGATGCAACTGATGCATTTCACTCTTTATCAGAGTTATTTCTCTTGGGACGATCAATTCTACGCACAGTTGTCCGGGACTTCCATGGGCAATTGTGCTGCACCTGTCTATGCTAATGCATTTATGATTTACTTTGAGGAAAACCACATCTTGAATCAGACACCTTGGACCACGCATGCCATGACATTCTTGCGATATATAGATGACATTTTCGTTTTATGGAGAGGAGAGCATGACTCTCTGGACAAAGCAGTAGCAGAGTTGAATTACATCAATGACAGAATACAATTTACCTCAGAAATTAACCAACAATCCATTACATTTCTGGATGTGAGAGTGACAAGATTCCAGGACCACTTAGAGACTGATCTGTTCAGGAAGAAAACTGACAAAAATAACACTCTTCACTACAGTTCTTATCATCAAAGATCGCTAAAAAACCATCTACCGTTTTCACAACTTCTCCGTGTTAAACGGATTGCATCTGACACTACCAGATATGAAGAACAAGCATCCAACATGCTGGTACGCTTTGCAAAAAGAGGATACCCCCAGACCATTTTGTCTCATGCCAAAGAACGCTGCGACAAAATTGAACGACAAGATGCATTGGTGATACAACCTCATGACAAGATGAAAAGACCTGTTGTCGTATCCAAATACTCTGAGGCCTCAAGGGCATACAAAACTGCAATTTTTAAACATTGGCCAATCATTAGTCGAGAACAAGACTTCAATGGGATCTTTTCTGAACAACCCTTGTTTGCTTACAAGAGAGGTAACAATCTCAAAGAACTCATCAAGAATCCGAAACCGACATCTACTGTCAAATATAAAGGGAATCAACCGTGCCTTAATTGTCAGAACTGTAATAACATGATTAAAGGTCCCGTGATCAAACATCCAATGAAGGGAACTGATGTCAAATTGAAATTGAATGCTACATGTGACACTGAAAATGTTGTGTACATTATCAAATGCCCGTGTGGGTTGCTATATACTGGCAAAACTACACGCAAATTGAAAGTAAGAATTAATGAACATAAAAGCAACATAAGAACAGCCAATATGAAATCCAACTTGGCTCTACATTTTAAGGAATGCAGACACAACATCAGTCAGCTGAGGTTCGCTGCTGTAGAAGTGGTTAAAAAGCGAGACGACAGAGACAATAACAATTTTCTACTGCAGCGTGAAAACCATTGGATTAAATTTCTTCAGTCTATGAAACCATCCGGTCTCAATGATCGGATGGAATTTCAATGCTATCTGTAGAGTTGACCTGCACTGTTTCTACACATGTTTTGATGCTGACCTTGATGTCTGATTATATTTGTTTATCGTTGCACCTTATCTCTTTTTCTTATTAATTTACATCTGATTCCCTGTCACATGTCATACTTTATTTAGCGTTTAATCATACTTTTGATTTAACATTTCGTCCTGTGATATTGTTATATATTTCTGTCTGTGACACCTATTCATGTATTTGGGTTTTTGCCACCACTTCAATATGGCCGCCACAGCCGTAGTCCTCTTTCTATGCGCACAGTCTTCTTCTAACCCACTTCCGTATGTATTGAACGCCGGGTTCACACTAGATGGCGAAGGGCGCATTTAGCAGGACACGCGATCCTGCTTCACCTTTTCTGTAAGTTTTCACTAACCGCGCTATGCGCTTTATGTTACCAACGGTGTTATATGGGTAGATAATGGGTTTGTGACTATCAGTGCACGGAGATTAATTGCACTTTTGTATCACCTTGTTCCCGCAACTTTTTGTTGATCTTGGTCGGTCCATACTCCTGCAGCGACGTTAGCATGTTCGTTTTAGTTTTAACACACATACGCTGATCTTTTGGGCAACACATATTTCGGGTGTTTTTAAATTTTTTCACGTGAGGCTCACATTTTGTTATTTTTCATTAGATATCTTTATAATTAAGGCAGCATATTTTTGCGTTTACTGTTACTCGGTGGATCACACTTAGATTATATCATTACTGTTCTTTTAGGATTCCCCTGATGAAGGACCAGGTGTCCGAAATGCATTGGGAAAGGGAAATGAAATCGTCATACACGCAATGAACGTGGATTGTTATGTGAAATGAATTTCATGGTTATTGAAGAATGACTCATGTGAATTAAACATGATGAAGAAGATGAACACAAATTTGGTTTAATTAATTTTTTTCGATTGTTGAAGAACTTTCCAAAGAAACTCGTTTGTTTCATTTAGGTTGTGCTCGAAGAGTTGACATCTACCCTAGGTGTCACTAACCATTAGAGCCCGCATCCGCCACCTGGCGTGATGCACCAGTAGGATGCAGGAGGCCATCAGCCCCAGAAGCCGCAGCGTCAACCTGACCGAGACCAGGGATAACGGCTGAAAGATGGGAATCAGAGCCTGAATATCCCGGACCCGCTGTTCGGGCGGATAAACCCGAAATCGCGCCGAGTCCAGAACCGCTCCGATGAAGAGGAGCTTCTGAGAGGGACACAGGTGCGACTTCGGCACATTGATGGAAAACCCCAGCTGGTGCAGGAGGTCTGCCGTCGTCTGGAGGTGGCTGACAACTGTCTGGGGCGAGCCCGCCTTCAACAACCAGTCGTCGAGGTAGGGGAAGACTGAAACCCTAACCGGCGCAGATGAGCTGCGACCACCGCCATCACTTTCGTGAACACCCGTGGGGCGCTGGTAAGGCCGAAGGGGAGCACGGTAAACTGAAAGTGCTCGTGGCCCACCATGAACCGCAGGTAGCGCCGGTGGGCAGGCAGGACGGGGATATGAAAATGAGCCTCCTGCAAGTCCAACGCTACCATCCAGTCTCCTGGGTCCAGGGCAGCAAGGACCTGAGCCAATGTCAGCATCTTGAACTTCTCCTTCCGGAGGAAGCCGTTGACGTTCCGTAGGTCCAAGATAGGGCGTAGGCCCTTTGTCCTTCTTGGGTACCAGGAAGTAGTGGGAGTAGCAACCACACCCTACTTCTGGCCCAGGAACGCGCTCGATGGCCCCCTTGGCCAAGAGGGCCGTAACTTCCTCCTGCAGAAGTCGCAAGTGATCCCCCGATACACGGTGGTTCTGCGGTGGCATGGCTGGCGGAGTCGCCTCGAAGGGGAGGGAGTTGCCCCTTCGGACGGTTTGCTGCACCCACCTGTCCGAAGTGACGGTGCGCCAGTGGAGGTGGTGATGGAGAACCCTGCCTCCAACTGGCGTCACATGGGCCTGAAAGCACGGACTAGGAGGGTTTTGAGGCGGATGCTGCGGGGGAAGGTGTGGACTGTCCCCGCCGTTGCCTCTGACCGCCCGGACCGCGGTTCCCACGGCCGCCACCGCGTTGGGTATGGCCCTGCGGTGCGTGGCTGGCGGCGCGTGTGGGCGCACCCCTTCCGTTGCCACGAAAGGAGTGATAGGCAGCCGGTTGCTGGCGCTGGCCCGAAAGGCCTAAGGACTTGGCCGTAGCCATGGAGTCCTTAAAACGCTCAAGCGCATGGTCTGCCTTGTCGCCAAAGAGGCGACGGCCATCGAACGGCATGTCCATAAGCGTGTTCTGGACATCTGCCGAGAAGTTGGCGGACCTCAGCCAGGCGTGGCGTCTGACCGCCACCGTCGTTGCCATCACTCTGCCTAGCGAGTCGGTGGTATCCAGCCCACACCTAATAGAGTATTTTGCTGCATCCCGGCCCTCCACAAGGGCTTGGCCTAGTTTGGCCCGTACCTCCAACGGACACTCTGGCAGCACTTCCGCGACCTTATCCCACACCGAGTGGGTGTAACGTCCCAAGAGGCAGGCGGTGTTGGAAGACCGCAGGCCGAGGCTCAGGGATGAGAAGATCTTCTTCCCATACTGGTCATACCTCTTGGATTCCCGGTCCGGGGGAGCGGACGGGAATGCGGTCTGGGAATTGGAGGCCTGGATGACCAGGCTCTCGGGGGTGGGGTGGGTAGACAGGAAACATGGGTCGCCCGGGGCTGGGCGGTGGCGTCTGGCCACGTTCCTATCTACGGGCGAACCCGTAGCGGGCTTGGACCAAGTGCCCAGAAGAACGTCGGTCAAGGCCTCATTAAAGGGCAGCAGAGGCTCGGCCGAGCTTGACTGCGGTTTAAGGACCTCAGTGAGGAGGTTAGTCCTCACGGCCGCGACAGGGAGCTCAAGGCCCAAGGCATGGCAGCCCTCATCAGCACCACATTATAAGTTGCCCCCTCCTCCGAAGCCACGGTAGGAGGGGAGACAAAACCAGTGTCTGGAGAGGTGTCCAGGCCACTGGCCTCCCCAAGGTCTCCTGTCCAGTCCTCATGAGACTGACACTCTCTGGTCAGAGGGTCCTCAGACCCCTCCGAGTCCTCCTCCTCACCCATCTCCTGAGATTCAGGGTCTTCAATCAATGGGGCCTGTTCATAAAAGTGAAATTCACCAAACGACGTCTGGAGCGGCGCCCATCGGGGCCGTCCCGACGGCTGAACAGGAATGGGGACAGGACCGGGGCCGGCGCCGCCCGGAGCCGGCGCCGGAGGCGACACCTGAGGGTCCGACGCCGGGGAGGTCGTCAGATCCACCGGCGACGAACCAGAACCCGAAGAGGGGCCAGCGGCGACCCGCGGCGCCGGTCCCGAAGGCGCCGGCGGCGTCGGAACAACTGGACCCCTCGGCGCCGGGCCCTCGGCGCCGGCGGCGTCGGGATAACGGGGACCTGCGGCACCGGGCCCGAAGGCGCCGGCGGTGTCGGGGCCGAAGCACCCGACGGCGTCGGGGCCGGAGCCGCCGACCCGCTAGGGCTCCCAGACGGGTCCGCTGGGCCCTGAGGCGCCGCGGAGCCCGTCGGAGGAGAGAGTTTCCTCATGGCCATGAGGAAGCGCTCGATCTCCTCCTGCGACGCGTTCAGCCCAGGGACCGGAGGGTGTGGAGCCGAACGCGGCGCCCGCGACTCCGACGGGGCCGCGTGGGTGGTGTCACCCGAACCCCCGGCCGCATCGTGCGAGCGTCGGGGGGAGTCCGAGGAGCGATGACGCCGCTTGGACTTCTTGTGCCTCTTACCTGACGACTTCGACCCGGAAGAGTGAGGCCTACTCTCGGAGCTGTGGTGGCTCCGGGCCCGCGACCTGTCCCTCGACCTCCCGTGGGATCGGGACCTCTCACGGCGCGGGACCGACTGTCGGAGTTCGAGGCGCCTACGGGACCGCTCCCGCCTGGCTTTCGAAGAGAGGGCCCGACAGTCGGAGCAGGCCTTGTCGTCGTGGTCGACGCCCAAGCACGACAAACAGACGCGGTGAGGATCCGTGACCGACATCAGCCGGTCCCAATCGTCACAATGCTTGAAGCCGGGCATCCCTAAGGCACCGAATCGGAATCGAGAGACTTCGAAACAGGATCAAAAAAGGATCAAAAAAGTTAGTCAAAAAGTGACTAGGGAACTGCTTTTTCCAGATCTACGCTTGCTGGCGCGGAAAAAAGAAGAACTGACGTCAGCACGCGGAGGCGGCATCTAAGTACTCCGACGACGTCATCACGGCGCCCACGACGCCGATGACGGACGCGGAGCCGCAGATGACGCCTACCGACGCGCAAGGGTACTGCTACGCAAAATTTTCTGGATCCAGTCTGACGCCTGGGGATATTCTAAGGTAAGGTATCTAATACTAACGTGTCTCTTTCAGATCTATGGATTGTTTCTTGTCGTGTGCAATTCGGATGCCTTTGTTAAGAGTCCTCATGAATCGTTCCCCCTCACCATTGGCTTGAGGCCAGCGTGGAGTGATTCGGCGATGTCGGATGCTAAGGGCTGTGAGGTAGGAGGCCAGATCTTGTCCCTGAAATGGAGGCCCATTATCAGTGCGCAACTCTTGTATCAAACCATGGGTGGCCATGATCTTCTCTATCTTAGGTATTACTTTGGCAGCATTGGGGGATGTCACAATTTCCACTTCAGGATTCTTGGAATAATCATCGATTGCCACCAATGTGTGACGGCCATCAGGCAGGCTGCCAAAATCCATGCTGACACAGGACCACGGTGACCGTGGCCGAAGCTCTGCGATGACTGGAGCAGGATGAGGCAAGTCTTCGGTAACTTGACATGCCGAGCACGATCAAATAGCATTCTCCACCAATTTATCCATTAGGGGGAACCACACCTTGGTGCGGAGTCGCGACTTTGTTTTCACCATGCCTTGATGCCCCACATGGGCCAATTGTACACATCGGTCCGTTAATGACGTGGGGATAACCAAGCGATGCCCCACATGGGCCAGTTGTACACATCGGTCCGTTAATGACGTGGGGATAACCAAGCGATGCTCTCTTAACAAACAGCCCTTTGGGTCTTCAGTGAGTTCATCTTTCACATGGTGTAAGCTTTCCATAATCCGTTGAGCTGGAATTGTTAGAATTTTCCATACTTCTTTAGCCTTGTGCCAGTTTCCATTTTGCAAAATCAGCTTGGCTCTTTGTAGGCACTCATCTTTAGCGGAGGCTTCGGACAGATCCTGCATGGACAGGGGAATTGGACAGGACCGGGCTGTGATATATTTAACATATTCTTCAGTGTCAGCAGCGTCCTCCATCTCTCTGTCAGTGGCTGCTCTGGGACGTCGGGACAAGTAGTCCGCCAGATTGCGGGATCCTGGTTGGTATTCCACTCTACAATTATAGTCTTGAAGTTGTAGCATCCACTTTTCAATTCTTGGCGGAGGCTTCGTGGATGTCCCTGCGAACAGGGCCACAAGAGGATTGTGATCGGTCGTGACCACAAACGGCTTTCCGTAGACATATAAGTGGAAATGACGACACCCCCAATGGATGGCAATAGCCTCCTTCTCTATTTGAGAATAACGCTGCTCAGTTTCTGTGAGGGACCTGCTTACAACCGCCACCGGGGCCCAATCTTCCTCCTGACGCTGTATCTGCAAGAGCACAGCTCCTAGGCCCATAGGGCCTGCATCAACGGCAATTTGGGTCATTCTCTCAGGGTCAAAGAAGGCCAGAGTGGTTGCTTCCGAGAGGGCGTCTTTAATGTCGTTCAATGCTTTGTCTTGAATTGGACCCCACTTCCAGGGAATGGAGTCCTTGGTCAGCTCTCGTAGCGGCAGTGTGAGGGTGGTAAGGTCTTTGATAAACCTTCCGCAATAGTTTATCATGAATAGGAAGCTGCGAACTTCCGTCACGCTGGCAGGGGTGATAGCATTTTTGATGTTCCGCACCTTTTCGGGATCCGGGTTGACTCCCTCCGTGGAGAAGGTGTAACCGAAAAATTGGAGCTTCTTCTTTAGGAATTCGCATTTCTCTCTATGTAACGTCATACCAGCATCTCACAGCCGTCGTAGCACCTGCGTGAGGCAAGCATTGTGTTCAGGTAACAATTTGGTGTGGATCATGATGTCATCACTTACATTAATTACCCCCGGGATGTCCATGTTCAGTTCTTGTATGACGTTCTGGAACACCTCCGTGGCGCTGGATACTCCGAAACTCAGGCGAGTGTAACGTCGTAACCCCACATGAGTTGAGAATGTGGTTATCTTTCGTGACACCTCATCAAGGACCAGTTGGTAGTGTCCTGACCGTAAGTCGAGTTTGGAGAAACAGGAGGCTCCGTCCATTTCTCCGATTAGATCATCGATTGTTGGAGTAATACAGCGCTCGCGTTTGATTGCGGCATTTGGTAGGCGCATGTCGACACAGATTCGTACCGCGCCAGGCTGCTTTGGTTTCGCGTGACCACAATGGGGATACCCACGGCGTGGGACCGGTGACTTTCTCAATGATCCCAGCGGCCTCCAGTTTCTTCAGTTCCTGCTCGACCTGTGGCCGTAAGTGGAAGGCTATTCTTCAATGTCGTAGAGCGACGGGTTGAACCGTGGGGTCAACATGCAGATGAACCTCTTTTCCTTTGAACCTTCCGATGCCCTCAAATACTTCGGAGAATTCCTCAAGTAGATGTTGTATGGACTCATGATGCACACTGAAGGCAAATGTCACTACCCCCAGGTCTTCTGCAGCCCGACACCCCAGAAGCATGCCTTGGCTGTCTTCGGTGGCATATATATTGGTGTTGACAGTCCACTCTCCGTGAGTTACGATGTTTTAAAACATCCCAGGATCTTCAGAGGGGTGTCCTGACCATACGCAAACACAGTGATGGTTGACGGTTGTAGTAGGGGTGCGAGGCACAATGTTCGGTGAAGGGCGGTGGCCATGATGTTGATGGTGGCCCCGGTGTCTACTACCGCCATGACTTCTTGAGCCCCTACCTGGATGTTGCACTGGGGCAGGTGTTGCGCTTTGCAGGTGGCGGTGCCAATCATGTGCACTTTGTGGACTACCCGCTCTTCCTCCTCATCGTCGTCCATATCACTTAGTGTTTTGTCTCCCTTAGCCACCGCGTTAACCATTTGCGGTGGCTTGCGCTATTTCTTGGCCCTGCATACCTTCTCGAAATTATTAAATCATCCACATCCAGAGCATCTTTTCCCTTTGGCAAGACATTCCGCTGGCTGGTGTGGCGGTCCGCCACAGTATCCACACGTTTTGGCCATCCCCGCCGTCGTAGTGCGGGATCCTTTCTTGTTCCATCGCATCGCGGTTCGGTTGTTACAGCGTTAACCGGTTCCGTCTTCACAGGGACTTGGAGGGCCGCCTTCATATGAGCTGCACGGGCTTTGGACAGCTCCTTGGTGCGCCCCAGGGTTAAGATCTCGGCGAGAGGTTTGCCAGACTCCTCTAGAATGCGTTCTCGAAGTTTGGCGTAGGCACACCCCTGGATTATTTGACCCCGTATTTCTTCTGTCTCGTCCTGGAACCCGCACGTTGAGGCTAAGTTCTTCAGCCTTGCATGGTACGTGTCCAGTGATTCATCTGGAAGTTGTCGGGCTTGCCTGAAGATGAATCTCTCATAGTCCTGGTTAGCCATTGGCTCGAAGTGCCCGTTGAGTGCATTGATTAATGTGTGGTGGTTCTTTGGAGTTGCTCTCACGAGTGTTTTGGCAATGTTATGTATATCTTTTCCCCCTAGGTGGAACAACATTGCTCGTTTCTGATCTTTGTGCACTTTGGTGGCTTCAAAGAAAATTTGTAGTCGGTCCACCCAATCTTTCCATTTGGGCGCAAGGAAAAATGGCGATCCCTCTACTATGAATGGCTCAATGGGTGGTATCTGCGACATATTTCAAGTTCAGGACCTCCTGATCACGTCCCACCTTTTGTTTTGTTCCTTTTGGAGAGTGCGACTGTGTTAGGGGACGTTTCTCACAGTGATCGTTGGCCGGATGGGCAGTGATGGGTCTTCCTCTCCTGTTTGGGCAGTCCCGTAAAGTCCTTGCGGTGGGTGACTTGTACGGGCCGGTTCGTGTGACCTAGATGTGCCCAGAGTAGACTGCGTGGGCTTAGGAATGATTGGGGTATCCCTTTTCCTGTTCTCCCACCTGTGTGCACTAAATTAGAAGGGTGGACTTCCACACGTGGCAGGCTTCTCCCTGTGTGCGTGGGAGGGGCTTGTTATCTGTGGCACCAGATAACAGAGAGTCCCTCTAGCACGGGGTGGGCCGAGCTGAGGCCAGGAAAGGGGGTGGGGCCTTGCTCACAGCTTCCTTTGCTGCTAAATGAATGTCTGCCCCCTCACAGTCTTCAGGCTCCTTTGCCACGTGGCAGCCTCGTTGACCGGGGTCTGGAGTGCCACGCGCTCACTGTACACGGGCGCATAGCGCCGAACACACCAGCCGGCCGCTATCCTCCGCCGCACGCTCCTGTAAGCGGGCGGGGCAACGTCAGCTGCGGAAGCATTCTCTGCCGGGCCTCACATGCGCCACAGCTGAGAGCCTCACAGCCAGCAGCCTCGCCTCACGGGCGGCGCCGGGCCTTAGGATCTCCAGCGCCGCACTGGATGGGAGCAGTCTTCCGGGTTCCAGGCGCAAGGAGCAGGTCAGCGCGGGTCCGCGGGGCACGAGCGCCGTGAGGGCGCGCCCACCCTCGTTGCCAAATGTTGTTTTGGGCAGATGGCCAGCCCCAACACACGAGGTGCACTCTGGTATTTCTATGGGGGGCCCACGTGCGTCCCAATATTTTACAGGAGCCAAGGTGGGTGTTAAACTCTCGGGTTTCACTTCCGTCACCGACTGGCCGACGTGAGCGCGTCCCGTTACTTTTATTAACTATGGGTCACATGACCCTTACGTCGCGATGTGACGGTGACGTCACGAATCACGACATTACAGATATTATCAGGAATATATTTATTTGACAGGGATTCTGAATATAATATAGACTATTTGAGATGATGTACACTATTTTATTTCTAATGTAGTGCTTGCCGCGTCTTACATTTTTTGCCGTGTCTCAGGGGCTGTGTGTGTATGTGCCTAGGGCACCTGCGGGGCCCCCGCAGCTCACCTGTTGTCCCCAGTTGTCAGGCGGCCGTTTCGTCACAGGCTCGGGACCTGGCACATCTCAATCTGGCTAGCCGATGCCCCAGACACACCTGAGCATCTGCACTGGAGGACCTGTATCTTCGGAGACGAGCACGGTCACCTTCGCAACTCCCGGGCCACGGCACCCACTGGCATAAGCTCCGGTTCTCAACAGCCGCATGTGCCAGCCACCGCAGCAGAGGAGTCTGTTAATGCCCCTGGCGCCCAGCAGCCACGAGGTCATAGAGTTGGGGTCTTGGCGCAGCCAGCAATTCAGCAGGACTCATGTGCACCCACCTTCCAGGTAGTTCGGGGCCTCGATAGCACCCGGATATCCACTGCGTCTCTCCGGGTGGCGAGCACAGCCGGCCTCGGTCTCAGCGTGCGAAGAGTCAGCACCTCTCACTTTCTCGGCCTCGGCGCCCCCGTCTTCCCGGAGGTGGATCATCGCTGTAAGGGGGCCAAAGCATTTCCCAAGGCACTGGGCATCAACGATGTTGCATTGGTTAGATTCGGGGGGGGGGGGTATACTGGCAGGATTAATAAGGATACTCACGGGCTACGGGAGACTGGCTAAAACACGTCCGCCAAGTTGGACCGCATGGCTATACCCCAAAGTTCTTTAATTGTGTTCAATGTTTTTTGCTCATTAAATGCGATGGACAGTTTAAGGTCTCAAAAGAACCACATGCCTCGGTATTTGAGGGCAGAAGGTTGCCATTTCAGGCCGAACTTGCCAATAACATCAGTTGTGCAGTGTATATTTTGGGGGAATACCTCAGTTTTATCTATATTTAAGGAATAGCCAACAACCTTTCAAGGACTACTTACTTCTTCCATAATAATTGGTATGGCTAGTGAGCATTTTCAGTAAAGAGTAAAACATCATCTGCAAATGCGCAAGTACTTGTCCACCACAGGAATTGGATGCCTGGGATTTTTAAGTTGTTTCTAAAAGTTGTAACGAATGGTTCAATAACTAGTAAGAAGAGCAGGGGAGATAGAGGGCATCCCTGATGGGTGCATTGTGAGACGCCATGGACATGCGTATAAAGTTATCTCCAAATTTATATTTATATAGAGTGGTTTGCAGGAAGGCCAATGAGACCTTGTTGAAGGTCTTCTCTGCGGCAGGTGCTAATGCCATGGTTGGGGAGAAGCAAAGTTTTGTTCTTTCAAGGATATGGCAGAAGGTCCTGATCTTGTCAGCAGCCAGCCTGCCCTTAAGGAAGCCTATTTGAGTGATCGGTGTAAGATTTTAAATAACTGCTTCCAACTAGCTGGCTGAAATCTTGGCATATATCTTGCAGTCATTGTTAATCAGTGAGAACGGTCTGTAGTTTTTGTTATTTAAATGATCTTTCCCCTCCTTTGGTATCACTACTATGATAGACTCAGTGGCTGAGCATACTCTGCTCAAGGAGAGGATCGTACAGACTATCAGTGAATACCTTGCAGAATTTAGCCGAGTAGCCATCTGTGCTGGGGTCTTTCCTTGTTTTAAGATAGCAGATGGCCCCAGAGAGTTCCTCTGACGTTATTAGTTTATTGATCTCTAGCTGATCTTGCTGGGATGGTAGAGTTGTATACCTCTATGTAGAATGTTTTGAAGGAGTCAAGTATATCTGGAGCAGAGGTGATGATAGTCCCATTATTGTGTTTTATGGCTGGGATGAGTGGGTTATTTTTGGTGTACTTCAGGTAGTTTGCCACAGCATTGCCAACTTTGTTGTTGTTGCATAAACGGTTGGCTTTAAATACATCTATCAATTTCTGGGCTCTCCTGCTTAGTATTTTGTTATATTAGTACTGCTCAGTGTACAGTTTGGTTAGAATGATGAGCCTTTGGCATTCTTAAGTTCAGTGCTTAATTTTTTTATTGAATCTTCCAGTTCTTTTAGGCCGGTCAAGATGGCTTTATTTTTAGTGGACCCCATGCTTATTTAGGTCTCCCTCAGTGTTGCTTTAAGTGCATCCCAGAGTGTTGTCTGTGATGTGTCGTTCATCACATTTTCTTTGAAGAAGTTCATAATGGCCAGTTCTATCAGGGGTTTACACCTGGGGTCCTCAAGTAGGTCATCATTCAGACACCACTGACGGGAAAGCGATGTGGAGTCGTTGATGGTCAGTTTGAGACGTAGGCGTGGTCAGATATCGTTATAGGTTCTATTTTTTGGGAGTGTGCGGTGTCAAGTAGGGTATTACTGACCATAATATAATCAATACGAGTGAAGGAGTGGTAAGAAGAAGAGTAAAATATGTATTAATCATTACTGTGTAATAATTACCTGTGGGTTTGTGGAGACGCCACATATCTATTAAAATGTTGTTCTTACAGCAACATTTAATTTGTTTATGAGCTCTGTTTCCTATGAATTGTGAGCTGATAACCTTTTTAGATAGTTACTGGAACCAAGGCTCTGTTGTCCCAAGGTGCGAGATTCCAGCAGTTACTGGACTAATGGTTGGCGATGACTGCTGGACTATAGTACAATAGCAAGTGTTGGAGCTATTCCCCCTGAATCTTTAGTCAGAGCCTGGATGGAGCATGGTCCTTCTGCAGGAGAGACATGTGTTCTCTAAGGTTGTACATTGAAGATTGAATAAGAACTATCTGGCTTAAATCTGTTCAAAATATTGCTCCGTTGAATTGAAGGTCTTGATTTAGAGTGCGATATGAATTTTTCTGGTTTATTTTCCATCAGCAGGATTGGATCAGTTGCTAGAACGTCTACACAGCTTCTGCTGCCGCTTCTGCTGCCTTACAAAACAAGCACTGACAAAACCAATTTGTCTTACCTATGCAATAGCTGTTGACTTTGGCAATGTGTTGTGCCCCTATGTACACCAGTGTGGCCGTTGTTCAGCATGGCCAAAGGTTAGTGAAGGGTGGTGGGGTAGTCTGGAGTGTGGTAGAAAAAAGTGGTGTATATTAGGGTATAGTGGCGATGGATATATTAGAGTGGATTGGGGTAAATTGGAGTGGAGTGGGTAGACTGGGATGGGGTCAGGTAGATTGGAGAGAAGTGAGGTAGATTAGGGTAGAATGGATTGGTGTGGGGTAGATTGAAGTGGGGTAGATTGGGGCCCAGGGGGTAGAACTGAGTGGAGTAGATTGTGATAGATTGGAATGGGGTAGATTGGGGTGGAAGAGTGGGAAAGATTAAATTAGGGTGAAGTGGAGAAGTTTGGGGTGGAGTGGGGTAGAGTGGGGTGGAGTGGGTTAGATTGGAGTGGGGTAGATTGGAGTGGCATGGGGTAGACAAGGGTGGAGTGGGGTAGGGTGGAATGTGGTTGAAAGGAGTGGGGTTCATGGGAGGTGGGTAGATTCGGGTAGAGTTGAGTGGGATATTTTAGGGGGACTGCAGTGGAGTGGAGTATATTGGGGAAGAGTGGAGTGCAGTGGATTGGGGTAGATTGAAGTGGAATGTGGTAGATTGGAATGCAGTGTGGTAGATTGGCCTAGAGAGGGGTAGACTGGAGTGGAGAGGAGTAGACTGGAGTGGGATAGATTGGGTGGATTGAGGTAAGGTAAATTGTAGTGAAGTAGGCTAGTTTGAAGTGATTTATATTGGAATGGTGCGGGGTAGACTGGAATGGAGTAGATTGAGTTTGTGTGGGGTAGATTGGAGTGAAGTAGTTTGGAGTGGGTGGATTGGATGTGGTAGAATGGAGTGGGGTAGGGTAGAATGGAGTGGGGTGGATTGGGTTGAAGTAGGTTAGATTGGACTAGAGTGGTGGTAGATTTGGGTGGTATGTGGTAGACTGGAGTGAAGTGGAGTATGGCAAATTGGGTAAAGTAGAATTAAGTTTGGTAGATGGGTAGAGTGGAGTGGGGTAGATTGCAGTATAGTGGAGAGGGGTGGAGTGAATTTGGACAGATTGGAGTGGAAGAGATTGGAGTGGAGTGAGATAGATTGGGGAAGAGTGGAGTGTGATCGATTGGAGTGGAGTGTAGTGGGGTAGATTAGGATGGAGTGGGGTATATTGGGTGGAATAGAGTAGGGTACACTAGAATGGAATGAAGGAGATGGGATTAGGGCAGATTGGAGTGGAGTACACTGGAATGGGTCGGATTGGGGTGGGGTACAGTGGGATGGGGTATATTGTAGTGGTTTGAGGTGGGGTAGATTGGGTAGGGATAGGTTGGAGTAGGGTGGATTGGAGTGGAGTGGGAGGGGTACATTGGGGTGGGCTAGATTAGAGTGGGGTAGATTTGAGTGGAGTGGGGTAGATTTGAGTAAATTGTGGTACATTGGAGTGGGGTGGATTGGAATGAAGTGGAGTGGGGTAGATATGGGTAGAGAGGATTGGAGTGTGTTAGAGTTGAGTGGGGTAGATTGCAGTAGATTGGAGTAGGGTAGGTATATTGTGGTAGAATGTGGTGGAGTGGGGTAGATTGGAGTGGGGTAGATTAGTTGGATAGATTTCAATGGAGTGGGGTAAATTGGACTGGGGTAGATTGGAGTGGAATAGAGTGGAGTCGGGAAGAGTTGAGTGGGTTAGACTGGGGAACATTGGAGTGGGGTAGACTGGGGTAGATTAGAGAAGATTGGGGTAGATTTGAGTGCAGTGCAGTAGATTGGGGTGCCATGTTGTGTCTTGGAGTAAGTGGCCTAGATTGAAGAGGTGTGTCGTAGAGTGTCTTAGAGTGGAGGGGCAAAAAGTGGAATGGCATGTCGTAGAATAGAGTGGCGTACAATGAAGTGGCATGGCATAGAGTGGAAGGGTGTCTAATGGAGTGGCATAGAGTGGAGTATGTATGGTGTGGTAGCACACAGGCCATTAGGGGGAACCACTCTTTCGGTGGAGAGAGGGGGCAAGATGGCGGCGGCTCACTAGACCGCTGTGAGGCTGCTCCCAGGCCAGCCCAGTGATGAAGCAGCATAGCGAGGAAAGAATATAAAAAATATCCTGGTCTGGAAAAATGTAGTTACTGGATTTGAAGCACTTACCTTCGGTAATGTCGGAGATCAAGGGAGCCGGTGTCAGTGAACAGCGTAATCCGACTTTGCTGCAGCAGCGTATGCTGTTCTACACTTCATTAATTGGTGTCACTGTCCTGCGGCTCTTCACTCGACTGCAGACCAGTGGAGGAGCTGGGTTGATCGGGCGAAACGGAACTCCGGAGTTTCCAGCTCCACAGCTGCAACTGCATACAGTCTTACCTTTGGCGAGTTTGTCGATTACCTGCGATAGAATGGCGCCAAAAAACGCCGCTGCTGTGGCCGCCGCCGCAGCAAAGACAAGGGCAGCAAAGCAGGCTATGCTCAGAGAAAGGGAGCTGGCTGCTAAACGAGGCAGCTCACGTTTGGAGAGCGGTGGCGGCAGCGGAGATATTGCTGATCTTGATACAGGGGCAGAAGCAGGAAAAGTAAAACCCCCGAGACGACAGCAAAGTACATCCATTGCCGGCCCTTCTGTGATGGATCTGCTCCGGAAAGCTCCTGGGTCAACCTCCGCTCCGGGTATGAATTCAGCTCCTGTTTCACAGCCCTCGGCAGTCTTGCCGTTAACTGACACTACTCTGAATGCTAAACCTATGCCTATAGTGACATCTAGTGGGCAAAAGAAAAATGATATAACTAAAGAAAAAGAGAAAAATGTGAATATCAATAGTAATAGCTTATTAACTTCAGGAGGGGATTCTCCAGTGAAAAACGTGGAAATTACAGATATAGCGGCAGGTATATCAGACCCTAAGGGTGGGGCAGATACAGACGCAGATGCAGAATTACAAGGTATGGAGCACCTCTCTTTGTCCGAAACTCCTCCTGATTCTTCTTCTTCTATTCCGATAAACTCTCTGATAGTACAATCCTGTCCAGCAGGCATGATAGAATCAGTAGAATCAACAGAAACAGTACTAGAAAGTACACCAACGGTTTGCGAAGTCGCTAATTCTGCAATTGTACAGGAAATATTGCAAAATCAGTCACCAGACATTGCTCCTGAGAATGATTTTGTGGCATCTGATCTTAGAGATATCACAAAGAATCTGGGGGGCTTGCTGGAGGCCACTGAAGGTAACGAGAGGAGTCACAGAGACGCGATAACTCCCGATCCTACTGATACTGATAGGGAACCATCAGACTTTTACTCACTGTCAGAGGGGATAGAAGATGCAAGATGGTCAGAGGATTCCGAGCTAGAGATTGAGACAGACACAGGTTCTGTGACAGAGAGTGACCAAGAGGAAAAGACGACAGAATCCAGGGAAAATAGAAGAACTATCATACGAAAGAAGAGAGCCCAGGGGCTGACATGGGACTATTCAACGTCGATCGCCCTGGGGGGTCAAGAACATATCAATGTATCCCGGACAGCTCAAGGGAGCTCTACGCAACAACCAGAAGCCACACTCTCCACGGTAATGGATACAGTCCTTCAGGCCATTGCATCACATAGAGAAGAAACATCAAGAGATGGGCGCAAAGCACAATCAGCGCTGCATAAGGTTCAGGGTGTAGTGCGCAAATTGTCAAGATCAGTAAATGCCTTCAACACTAGAATGACGGAGATGGAAGAGCGAATAGTCCTTAATGAGGCAGAGGCTATAGTCACACAAGAGAAAGTTGAATCTCATGAGGCAGAATTAAGTGATGTCAGATGGAAGCTCGAGGACATGGAAAATCGTTTACGTCGTAACAACCTCCGCGTACTTGGGATACCAGAAAATATCGAAGGTTCCGATATCCGAGCTTTCATCATTCAGCTCTTTAAAGACACTCTTCCAGAACTCTCTTCATGGGACTGGGAGCTCGAAGTACAACGAGTGCATAGAACTCCATTTATCCTGAAACCCACTAGCAAGCAGGGGAGTTATCCACGGGCTGTCCTTGTATTTTTTGGAAATTTCCTCCTCCGACAGGCTATTTCGGAAAAAGCCAGGCCAGAAGCTCGTAGGACCAGAGACACCATCTCTTATTTTGTAAG
This sequence comes from Lissotriton helveticus, assembly GCF_964261635.1. Lineage (NCBI taxonomy): Eukaryota > Metazoa > Chordata > Amphibia > Caudata > Salamandridae > Lissotriton > Lissotriton helveticus. The sequence goes on from NC_136069.1 coordinate 1,216,679,119, forward strand.
ACCTGATTTCTGCCACACGACGGTGGAAAGGAGGTGGCGTCTGCGACAACTCATCAAACCCTTTATGGAGAAAAGAGCACAAGTCTACTTAAATAACCCAGCTAAACTGAAAGTTATTTACAATGGCCAGACTAAATACTTTACCTCTGAAATCAAAGCTAAAGAATTCCTAGATAGCCTCTCTTAATGACATGCTAGTGAAAATACGAGAATAAATGATTCTATCAGTAGATACTGAGGGGGGAAAAAGAGGAAATGGAGAAGTCTGATATTCGTTGGTGGCTAACCCAGAGGAATATAGAAACTATATGGGACTATTCTGAAACTATATATATATAATTTCTCTTATTCTTGTCTTTCTTTTCATTATTATCTCTTTTCCTCTCTTTCTTTTCTTTTTTTTTTTTTTCTCTCTTGTCTTTAATGACTTTATTTTGAATTTGAACCTGGCTTGGGAGTGTCTCTCCATCACCAAAGACTCTGATAGAGTCTAATTGCCTCACATCGTGGGGGGAGGGGGGGTGGATTACAGGGAGTTGGAGGGAGTGGGAGGGGGTGGGGGAGGGTAAAAGGGAGGGGGAAAAAAATGAAAAAAAGAGTGTGATCTGTAGAGCGATTTGTAGTACCAAAAATTGTGAAGAATATTTTGTGTTTGTGAGTAACCGAAGTAATGTATGCTATATCATGACTAACCTAAATTGGGAGGGAAATGGCAAGCTATGGTATTGGTCTAAAATGAACTATAGAGATGACACAGGTTTAATTGGTTTATATATTAAATGGGGAGAGTAAAATTGAGATGCTGGAACATAGCAGGTCTTAATGATGGGAGGAAAAGGGCCCAACTTTTTCAATTATTGCGCCAAGATCCTGTGGACATCCTTTGTATTCAGGAAACTCACATAGCTGGCTGCGATAAAAATCTGTTAAAAATTCCCGGGTTCAATTTGCTTGCAGCAACAACACAAACAGCTAAAACACGAGGGGTCGCAATCTTGGCTAGACCAGGATTAGGGAACCCCAGACGCCAACTAGTTGACAAACAAGGCAGGTGGGTTGTAGTTCAAATGGAGTCAGATATAACCATTTGCTCACTTTATGGTTCAAACCTGGACGATCCACAGATTTTCACCGAGCTAGAACTAGAACTGGCCTCTTGGGTCGGCCCGCTAATTCTGTGTGGAGACTTCAATATAAATATTGAAAAATTAGTAAATAATCGACTCCCGCAGAGTTATAGTGGCCGTAAACCCAAAGTATATAAGGCAGTCTCGCAACTGATGGACAGTCACGATTTAATGGATGTCTGGGATATGCTGAAGCATAATGCGAATGGCTATACTTATTACTCGTATCCCCATAACAAATATGCCCGGCTAGATTATATCATGACATCACTACACAAGACAGCTTTAATAAATATAACCAAATCCCCCAAAACCATCTCTGATCACAATGCATTAACACTAACCTTTGAACTGGACAGTTTTAATAGACCCAATACTCAATGGTCATTTGACCGAAAGCTCCTTACCAACCCAGACTATATTAATCATATCATATTATTTGCTCAATCCTTATTTGATAATAATCAATACAGCGCACCCAGATTTAGTGTGTGGGACTGTTTTAAGGCAGCAATTAGGGGAGAGACTATTGCATATGTGGCAAATTATAAGAAAACTCAGGATCGTACTAATAAACAACTAAATACTGAATTAATCAATCTGGAAATAGAACATGCCAAACAGATTCAGCAAGGAAAATCAACTTCTGATATACTACAAAAATTACTGATTCTAAAAACAGAAATCAATAGTTCATTAACTCAAAAAGCGGCAGAAATTTATCAAGCGAATAGAGCTAGAATCTATGAAGCAGGAGAAAAAGCAGGGAAACAATTAGCTCTTAAAACCAGACAGAAACAAACCTATAATAGAATAAAAAATATTGAATATGAGGGTCAACAATATACTACCTCTCAAGACATCGCAGAAGTGTTTTGGAAATATTATCAAAAATTATACCAAAAAGAGAATGAACATCTATCTTCAAGAGATATGAACATCTTCCTTAGAGAGTGGGTACCGGAATCAGAAATACCTAGAATACTTGACAGAGTTGATAGAGAAGAACTGGAGAAAGAGATCACAATGGAGGAAGTAGAAAACGCATTAGCAGATTTAGCTAACGGGAAGGCGGCTGGGCCCGACAAGATCCCATTAGAGCTGTATAAACTGTTGGGCAAACAGATACTACCTTATTTACTAGATCTGTTTCTAGGGGTACAATATCACTCAGATACACCTAATTCATGGAAGTACACTAACATAGCAATATTTCCGAAAAAAGGTAAACCCTCTCATCTTCCCTCCTCATATAGACCAATTTCACTCATAAACTCAGACTCAAAGCTTTACTCAAAGATACTCGCAAATCGTCTAAGGGGAGTGATCAAACATCTCGTATCCCCGTGGCAACATGGCTTTATTTCAGGGAGGGGAACAACTGATCATACTCGTAGAGTCATTGCCTTATTCGACATCATGGGCGCCACGGGGGGAGAGATGTCAATGGTCCTATTAGATGCTGAAAAAGCGTTTGACCGAGTGTCTTGGCGGTTTTTATGGGAAATTATGAAGTTTAACAACTTTGGTCCTGGCTTTATTAAAGCCGTGAAAGCCTTATATATTAATCCTAAGGCTAAATTATCAATTGAGGGTTTTGAGTCAGAGTATGTCGAGGTACAAAGAGGTACTAGGCAGGGTTGCCCGTGCTCCCCGATATTATTTGCCTTAGTAATCAATCCCTTAATCTTAAAGCTTCTTAATTCTCCCCAAATCCAACCAGTAAATGTGGGTCCATACTCTACTAAAATATTGGCTTATGCCGATGATATTGCTGTTATTACAACCAAACCAGCAGATGCAATAGCTGAAATAGAACAACTAACTCAAAATTTTGGACTTCATTCTGGTTATTCACTTAATAGAGATAAAACCATGGTAATATGTACAAATAATATCACATATGACAGTCCCTATAAAGTGAAAAACGCAATATATCTTGGGGTGAATATCTCTCCGGAAATAAAAGAAATTAATCAGCTCAACTACAATCCATTGATTAATTCAATAAAAACAGATTTAAAGAGGGTAGATAATCTACACCTCACAATAATAGGTAGGGCTAACTATATTAAAATGAGTATATTTCCTCGTATACTCTATCTATTCCGAGCTATCCCATTGATGGCCGACTACACCATTATAAAAATCCTGGATTCAACAATCTCTAAATTCATTTGGAATTACGGTAAGATAAGGAGAGCATTACCAGCTTTAACTCTACCCCCGAATAGAGGCGGTTTAGGAATCCCGAATTTGACATTCTATCTTTGGGCTACACTACTTCAACAAATGGGCTTGCTTTTTAAATTAAAACCTCTCAATTTACCTATCACAAACACCTACATCCCCTCTATTTTTGAACTGGGACTAGGAGACAAATGCCGAGGATTACTGTTGAAACAGCTTGAAGCATCTTATTATAAGAAAACAAAGTTTAAAGTAATCGAAGATGTATGGAAGGTGTGGAAACTTGCTTCTAAACAGTTAGGTATACCTAAAATAACAAGGTATATCTCTCTCTGGCATAGTGAGGTTATATCATCATCCCTAAAAGATGCTGTCTCTAGGAGATGGGAAAATTCAGGTATATACACACTTGGCCATTTGTTTGGACAGAACGTTGCTCCATCCTTTGAGAGACTTCAGCAGAGATTTGATATACCAACTACAGACTACTTAAAATACTTTCAAGTTTACACCAACATTCGTAACTCTAAAGCCATCATCAACCTAGATAGCTTTAACTTTTTTTCTGTTATAGGGAAACTAGATACCAAAATAGGTACTCTATATAACTTATTCTCTCAATCCTCTAAGGATGATCTAGAAAGTGTTGAGAGGTCCTGGGCACAAAAACTTGGAAATTCTGATATAGATATTAATAACAGTATAACTCTTTACACAACTTTATTTTTAGCACCTAACCTTAAAGCACAATACTTTAAAACCATTTACAACCTTTATTTTACTCCGGCTAAACTGTACACTTGGGGTATGCGAGTAGATGACAGATGCCCCAGATGTAGACAGGGACAAGCTAATCTGATTCATATGTTTTCCGAATGTCCGAAACTAAATAACTTACAGACAATGATCGAAGGATTCTGGATTCAAGTTTTTGGACGGAACCTCAGATCCTCCACCACTTTATATCTTTTGGGTCACGATGAATCTTTAGGTCATAGCGTAGAGGAACAGAGAATTGTATTTCTGGGTACTGCCGTTTTCCGCATTCTTCTAGCGGCATGTTGGAAAGATTCTAATGTTCCCACTTTTCAGATGTGGCTCGGCCGATTTCTTGCCATCTACAAGCAGGAGATGGCTATATATCGCACAAGGGGTAGGAAAACAAGAGCTAGGGGTACCCAGATCTGGGCCCCAATTTCGAACTGGTATCACAATGTAAGATCCTCCACCTGATATGATAAGGGCTGACAGGGAACTACATGTTAAGAAAATGGAAAAAAATGTATAATTTATAAATGACCCCTCTTTTCATTTTTCTCTGTCTCTTCTGTTACCTTCTTTCTTTTTATTTTTATTTTCCATTTTCCCTTTTTTTTTATTATTTATTTATTTATTTATTTTTCTTTCCATATTGTTTTCGTTAAAATTTTACGGATGTTGTATTGTATTATTAAGAATTTATTCTCTACCGTAAAAAAAAAAAAAAAAAAAAAAAAATGAAATAAAGGAAGGGTGTCTAATGGAGTGGCATAGAGTGGAGTATGTATGGTGTGGTAGCACACAGGCCATTACAGCCAACACATTTTCAATTGAAATGGGAATTACATTTGCACCAAAATACGGTTTTACTGCACACAAATGATAATGTGTTCAAATGTCATCACCTAGTGTACTGATGTTTTGATCATATTCAAATATTTGTTTCCACCACACTGGTTTAATTTCTAGTAATTCTTATATATGTTAAAACATCAACATCGTTAATTTATTGTGTGCTAGAAATAAAAATAAAATCCCAAGCTTGTCCTCTTGCATGGATACTCAGCAGGATTGTCACATAAATTGGCTTGCTTCGAAGTCAGAGAAACACCAAGCCCTCTCTGAAGAGTAAGCCTGACATTTTGCCTTTATCTTTTAATGTACAGAAAATGTGACAAGTTAAGAACAAGATTTAAAGGCCTTTTTATAGAAAGTGAGTTTGTGGAAGAATACAGTAAACAAGGTTTGGGCAACAGGATGGAAAAACTCAAGCTGGTCTGCCTAAAGCAAACAAGCATTGGCAGAGCCCAAAGGTCTTGCCAAGACGAGAGCTATTGGTTTTGGAAGTGTGTATTGGCCATGTTGTCTATCAGTGTGACTGCTGTTCAGCAGGGCTAACCGTTAGTAGCATGGTATGAGTTGGGGTAGATTGTGGTAGAGTGGAATGGGGTAGATTGGAGTAGCCTGGAGTGGGGAAGATTTGTTTACAGTTGAGTAGCATGGGGTAGACTGAGATAGAATAGAGTGGGTTAGATTAGTTTAGAGTGAAGTGGGACAGAGTGAGGTAGAATGTGGTAGATTGTAGAGGGGTATATTAGTAGAGTGAGGTAGACTGGAGTCGGGTGGATTGTAGTGGGGTTGATTGGAGCGGGGTAGATTGCTGTGGGGTAGATTGCAAATGGTGAATTGGTAGATTGCAGAGGGGTGAATTGGAGTGGCGTAGATTTAATGGGGGTGGATTAGGGTATATTGTAGTGGAGTGGGTTAGACTGTGGTGGAGTGGGGTATATTGGAGTGGAGTGTGCTAGATTTGACTGGACTGGGGTAGGTAGGAGTACGGTAGATAGGAGTGGGGTTGATCGGGTATAGTGGAGGGAGATATATTGGGGAGCAGTGGAATAGGGTGGATTGGAGTAGATTGTGGTGCAGCAGATTGAAGTGGGATACTTGGGAGTAGGGTAGATTGTGTGGCTTAAAGTAGGGTAGACTGAAATTGAGCAGGATAGATTTGAGTGAAGAGCAGTGGGGTACTTGGAGAGGGGTATACTGTGTATATTGTGTGGATTGGAGTAAGGTAGATTGGAATGAAGTGGGGTAGACTGGAGTGGGATTCATTGGAATGGCTAGTTTGAAGTGGGGTAGATTAGAATGAAGTAAGGTAGACTGGAGTGGTGTAGGTTGGGGTAGATTGGAGTGGGTTGGAGTGGGGTACAGTGTGGTAGAGTAGATTGGAATGGAATGGAGTTGATTGGGCTAGACTGGAGTGGGGTATATTCGGGTGGAGTGGGTTAAATTGGAGTGGAGTGTGGTAGATTTGAGTGGGATTGATTGGAGTGAAGTGGAGTAGGATAGGAAAGGATAGACTGGGGTAGAGTGGAGTATGCTAGATTGGAGAGGAGTACAGTGGGGTAGACTGGGTGGATTGGAGCAGGGTGAGTGGAGTGGGGTAGAAAGTGGAAGAGTGGAGTGTGGCAAAGTTGAGTAGATTTGGATAGAGTTGAGTGTATATTGGAGTGGGGTAGATTGAATTGTAATAAAAGGGGTAGATTGGTGGATTGGAGTGAGGTAGATTAGAGTGTTGTTGGGTAGACAGGAGTGGAGCAGGGTGGAGGAGATTGGGCTAGACTGGAGTGGGATACATTGGGGTGGAATGGGTTAGACTGGAGTGGAGTGTGGTAGATTGGAGTGGGATAGCTTGGAATGATGTGGAGTGGGGTAGGGTGGAGCATGGTAGATTGGGGTAGAGTGGAGTGGAGTGGGCTAGATTGGAGTTGGGCAGACTCGGTGGATAGGAGTAGGATGGAGTAGGGTAGAGTAGAGTGGAGTAGATGGGGTAGAGTAGAGTGGGGTAGAGTGGAGTGGGGTAGAATATAGTGGGGTTGGATACAGTGGAGTAAAGATTGGAGAGGGGTAGATTGAATTGCACTAGAGTGGGGTAGATTTGAGTGGACTGGGGTAGATAAGAGTGGATTGGGGGAGATTGTAGTAGACTGGAGTGGAGTAGATTGGAGTGGAGTTTGGGTAGATTGGAGTGGAGGGGGTAGATTAGGGTGAAGTGGGGTACACTGGAGTGGAGTAGATTGGGCGGATTAGAGTAGGGTAGACTCGAATGGAGTGGGGTGCATTGACGTAAATTGGAATGGGATATATTGGAGCGGGGAAGATTGGAGTGGGGTAGATTGGACCGGAGTGGGGTAGATTGGGGTATATTGGAGTGGAGATGAGTAGAGTGGGCTTGGGGTAGATTTGAGTGTGGTAGATTGAGTGGAGTGGAGTAGATTGGAATCGCCTTTAAGTTAAGCCTACCTGCTTTTGTGCCACACTACAAGAGGGTTAAGCACAGGTTAATTGGGCGACCATTGTGGTTCACCCTGACAAGGATCATGACTGTTGCTTAAGAATGTCTAACACCCCCCTCAACCAACAACCCAGTTTCTCACACCCATAAAGCCTACTCCATACTGACATTGTGTAAGGAAGAGACTTTGTTTCTATTGCAATAAAGTCTCCGAGAACACAAGTGTGGAGATACGGATCTCCCTCCTGGTGTTCAAGTTTCAATGGTTTTGTGGGAAAAGGGTCCTGGCTGCTGGAGTTTGCCAAAGAAGGGGTTTCATACACTGGTAAGCAGATTTATAGTTGTGGCTCAACCGTTGAAGCAGATCGATGGCACATATCTAATTTCTAAAAATAAATTTGCTTCATCTGGCCATTACAGCATCCTGAATGCTCTTCACCAGCATGCAGTGAGAGCATTCTCACTTGACTGCTGAGGCATTTTTAGCAAGAAGTTGTTTACATTTAGCTTCAGTACACAGAGGAATAAAGGCTCAAATGAAACTATGGGTTACAAATTAAAAATTAAGAAATACTATACTTACAATCAGAAAGGGATAATTAGGGTCCTTACTGAGATAGAAGGATCAGAAAGTTTCTTGGTAACCAATCTTTTTTACTTCCAAGGTGTTCTGATGTATTTGGTCGAACAAGCTAATGACCTTAGATAATGCTCCTACTGGTGGATACATAATCTTACTGCAGATTCCTCATCTTTAGTATATTCCTCAGGCACCAAACTGGATCTGGAACTTTTTTGTCAGCAATACTCCCATGTGCTGCAAGGTAGCAACGTGCTGGCTCAATGCTGGCTCTGTTCTGCCCAGGAAATAAGGAAGTTGAGCCGTTTATAAGGACCATCCATGTGTGCTGATGTCAGTTTCTTGCTTAACTCTTTTCTCGCCTTCAGATGCAAAGCATAACACAATTGTTGGCACCAGTGTGCAGAACCCTAACTTGAGATCTTATTACATGGTTAAAAGAGGCCACACCACAGAAAGGGAATGTTGCAGGGTAGTAAGGAATCTGCGCCTAGGTAGAGTATCCACCAGAAAGAGTGCTGTCAAAGAGCCTAGCATTTACTCTCACTCCCTGCAGCAATAGAAGCTCGTGCAAAGGACGCTTCTTCTCTTGCCTCACAGCGAAAGCCTGGAGCGACCTCTCCTTGCAGGTCCATACGTCCCCATCTCTACCGGAGTTCTGAAAAGCCATCAAGACCTGGCTATTCGACTAAGCCTACTGCATCCTGCAAGTGCCTGCGTACCCTCTCTGGAGATTAGGTGCGCTGTACAAATCGACTGATTGATAGATTGAAGTAACTTGTTCTTCTGATGGCTACTTCTAAACACAGATTTCTCATCTTTAGAATAGATATCAATGCAGCACCAACCAAAGGTGGCAGGTATGTTAACTGAACTAAGATAAATAAGTCTTGAAAGACTGGGAAGGCAAAAATCTCCTTTCTATCAAACCTGACTGTTAAGGCAGAAGTGTTTCATAAACATATGAATTGGCACCCATATTGGAGCCTGGTAGATGTCAAAAACAGGCACTCCACATGCCAATGCCGTAGTCGAAGGCTTAGCCCAGGTAAAACGGGCTCTCAGACTTTCCGATAGGCTGCTTCTTGTCCAGTGTGTAGCAGATTTTAATGCAGAGAACTATCCAATATGATAGAGTCCTCTTCTGCAGAGCCTTCCCTTTATTCATCCCGAAAAAAAGCCCAAAAAAGTTGAACATTCACTTAAAGGTCTTTGGTACGATTGATGTAAAAGCTTAAAGCCCTCTTTGGGTCCAACCAATAGGGACTCTACTCCTCTTTCAAGGGATAAGGAGGGGCAAATAAAGATGAGAGAGTCATGGATTGCCAAACGTGTAAAGGAATCACAATCACAAATTTTGACAAGAAAACATCCTGAATCCTCAGCACTGGTTTGTCTTAAAGGTCAGAAGATGCAACAAGCAGCTGTGAATTTGCTCAAAGGGCGTACACATGAGTATGTCAGGACAAAGTTAAGATTACACTGTGGCTCAAGGTTTGAGGGGGAACATGTGTATCAAACTTTTAAGGAAAGGCCAAGAGAGGTAGCAAACAAATCAAGATCAATGCTTATACAATTCAAGATTCTGCACAGATTCTATTATGATCTGGTTCAATCGCACAAATTTGGAAGGGCCGAGACACCAAACTGCCTCAGAAGTGGGGACCATGGTGGTACGTTCTTTCACACATTGTGAGACTGCCCCAATATATGCCCATACTGGAGTGGAATACTAAATGAGCTGGGCAACATCCTGACTACGCCTCTCCAGGAAAACCCCAAGCACATGCTTCTTGACATCCCCAAAGATTTTGTTATCCTGAGAACTTCTCTTTGCAATCTAAGTCTGGTAGAGGCAAAGAGAGATATAGACAAATATTGGGGAGCACCTGGGCCCCTCACCCTAGTGGAATGAAGAAGGGGGATGAATATTTACATGGCTACAGAAAAAGTTATGTGTAAAGCTCAAGGTTGTCCAAATAAATATGCTAAGATTTGGAGTCCCTTGTCCAAATATCACGAACAGGATACGGTTGACGAGGAAAATGTGTTCATACTGGAATGATCCTTAAGCTTTCCAATATTACTCTGTGTACGACTGTCTGCAACTTGCTGTACATTAGACTGCCCAATGTGAGAGGAGGCTGCACTATACTGTCACATGAATTTAATGATAACTTTCAACTCAATGTACAAGGTTGTTATGTGTGCATATTAAAGAACCCCTTATTTCTTGGTTTGAAAAATAAAATAAAAATATATGTTTTGTGTTTGACAAAAAATATATATTTTTTGTAAAACCTTTAAAAAAATGCATCTCAACAGGTGGTTTAAACAAGGGCGGTTGGTCTAGCAGAAACAAAAAGGTAGAAAGGGCTAACAAACAACCTTTAATAGAGCCTACTGCAAGGCTGTGATAGGCCAAAGACAAAAAAAATCAATGAAACATCCAGCAGTTCGGCTTGTAAAGGGACTGCCTAGCAGACTCCACAAAAGACCACAAATATGTACCAGTGCCTGGCCAAAATGGACTTCGTTGACAGGCACCTGGCAGCCAAGATGGTGGCCACAACTACGGGTGGCAGATCAAATGCAGTTCACTGCCACTTTTCACTCTCCACACATGGATGTGTAGATTGTGCAGGGTTCAATGAAGGACCCTGCCTTGCTGTTGCAACAGACTCCCAAAGTGGTTGACGGAATAGAGAACAGATGCTCATGCCCAAAAGTTTCAGGTATCACATTCTCCTGGCCCAATCTGGAGCCACCAGGATGAATTGAGCCTTGTTGTACCTGATCTTTCTCGGAACCTGGAGCAGGAGAGGCAGGGGTGGAAATGCTTACAGGAGTCCTGTGTTCTATTCAAGCCAGAGTGCATCTCCGAGCAAGTGTCTTTTTGGCAACTATACTGTGCAAAATGTTTGACACAGAAAGTTCTCAGTGGTGGCAAAAGGATCTAGCCTGAGTTTCCTCCTGTTCCAGAATGATGACTCGCACTACCTAAGTACATTGATGCATTTCCTGAATTGGAAGATACCACTGGCTGAGCTTGTCCATCCTAGCATTCAAGAATCCCCCCATGTGGTTCACGATGAGGGAAATGCCCTGATGCCCCAACCAACTCTAGAGGTGCAGCGCCGTATATACAGGACACAGGATGTCACTCCATCCAGCTTGTGGCAATACCACATGGTGGGTATTGTCCTTGAGAGCCTGCACCCGCCTCACCTTGATAGACAGCAGGGAGACCTTCAACGCCAGGTGAATGGCCCGCAACTCCAAGAGATTGTTATGGAGCCAGATTCTGCAGGAGACCAGAGGCCTTTGATCTCCACCTCCCTCAGGTAACTTTACCAATTATGCATCTATCACCACCATCATTTATGGGTGAGGAAGGTAGAGGGGCCTGTCACTAGTCTAACTATGGCCAAGCAGCTACCACTGCAAAATGTGTGCAGTCTCCTCTGAAATCTGTATGGCATCCTTAAGGGCACTCCCTATAGGGCTCACTAGGAAGATGGTCTTCTTTTCCAAGTAAGAAAGCATTGAGGGAATCAACCCAGAATGTAGGTTATACACTTTATATGGCCTATTTGAGGGAGTAAACCTTTAATAATCTTTACACTGAAGTCCCTAGGCCAGGAAGTTGTTTGCCTAGTTTGCACAATTGCCAGACCCAAAGATATAAAAGCAAATTTTAAAATGAGACTGGGAGTGCTGAATGGTATAAGGATGTACGGGATGAAAATGGCTCTTGTGTGTGCTACCTCAACGTGAAATGCTCATTGGGTTGCTCTTATGGAGTGTGTTTTTTATAAGGTGGCCCATATTAACCTTTTATAGCTAAGGGCCTGATTTAGATTTTGGTGAACAGGTTGCTCTGTCACAAGGGTGACAGATAACCCGTCCGCAGAAATATAATTCCCATAGGATACAATGGGACTTATATTTCGGTGGACGGGATATCTGTCACCGTTGTGACGGATTAACCCGTATGCCAAGATCTATTTCAGGCCCTTTATTCTTAAAATCTTAAAAGTACTCTAGGATGGATGAAATGGTGTTATTGTCTGAAATGTGTTTTATGAATGTCGCAGTTGGAATTGCACGCTTTTATGCTCTCTGTTAGGCATTGTTTTTAAATGATTTGGGCTAGGCCGATCTTAATTGAAAGTATTTATGGTTTTTAGAATGTTTTAGAATCTATGTATTGTTTTTTAGTATGTTTTATCGACAATTGTCCCAATAAACATATTGTTATCTCTCTGAATGGCACCTGACAGGTTTCCTAGATGCTAGGCCCATTGGAATTTCAGATTCCATCATAGCGCCATCTGGTGTAGTCGACATGGATGATGCAGGAGGCTAAAAGGCCAAGAAACCTCAGACCTGCTCTCACGGAGAACCAGCACTGAGGCTGAAACATCAGGATCTTTGTGTGGATTTGTTGTACTATACCAAATCCAGGACAGCTCCAATGAAAAGAAAGTCCTGCAAAGGAGTCAGGTGCTTGTTGATCGTGAACCTCAACAATGTCAGACGGTTCATTGTCATCTGAATCAATCAATCAATCAGTCAGAACACTTGTAAAGCGCGCTACTTACCCGTGAAGGTCTAAAGGTGCTGTGGGGAGGGGGTGCCGCTACTGCTCGAAGAGCCAGGTCTTGAGGAGTCTTCTGAAGGTGAGTAGGTCTTGGGTCAGATGTAGGTGGGTAGGGAGGGTGTTCCAGGTCTTGGCAGCGAGGTAGGAGAAGGAACTGCCGCCGGAGGTTGTTCGTTGGATGCGGGGGGACATCGGTGAGGGCGAGGCTGGCGGAGCGGAGCTGGCGAGTCGGGGTGTAGAATTTGAGTCTGCTGTTCAGGTAGGCTGGTCCAGCGTTGTGGAGTGCTTTGTGTGCATGGGTGAGGAGCTTGAAGGTGACCCTCTTGCCGACGGGGAGCCAGTGTAGGTCTCTCAGGTGGCGGGTAATGTGGCTGCAGCGGGGGACGTTGACGATCAGTCGGGCGGAGGCGTTTTGGATGCGTTGTAGTCGTTATAGGTGTTTGGCTGGGATTCCTGCTTAGAGTGCGTTGCCATAGTGCAGTCTGCTGCTGATGAGGGCCTGTATCACCGTTCTTCTTGCTTCGGTCGGGATCCACTTGTAGATCCTGCGGAGCATGCGGAGGGTATTGTAGCAGGAGGAGGAGACGGCGTTGACCTGTTTAGACATGGAGAGGGAGGAGTCGAGGATGAATCCTAGGTTGCGTGCATGGTCGGTGGGTGTCGGTGCTGTTTCCAGTGTGGTCGGCCACCAGGAGTCGTCCCAGGCTGAGGGGGTGGGTCAGAGGATGAGTACCTCCGTCTTGTCCGAGTTCAGCTTCAGATGGCTGTTCTGCATCCAGTCGGTGACGGCTTCATTCCCTCGTGGAGGTTGGTTTTGGTGGTGTGCGGGTCCTTGGTGAGGGAGAAGATGAGCTGGGTGTCGGCGGCGTAGAAGATGATGTTGAGGTCGTGTTGGCGGGCCACTTGTGCGAGGGGGGCCATGTAGATGTTGAACAGCATCGGGCTGAGCCCTGGGGGACGCTGCAGATGATGTCGTTGGCCTCGGATCGGAAGGGCGGGAGGCGGGCGCTCAGGGTTCTGTCAAAGAGGAAGGACGTGGTCCAGTCAAGGACCTTCTCTTGGATTCCGGCTTCTAGGAGGCGTGTCTTTAAAGTGCGATGGCAGACCGTGTCAAAGGTGACTGACAGGTCCAGGAATGAGGGCTGATGTTTCGCCGTTGTCTAGTTGGCGCGTGATATTGTCTGTGGCGGCGATGAGGGCTGTCTCGGTGCTGTGGTTTTGTCTGAACCGGGACTGGGATGGGTCCAAGATGTTGTTGTCTTCCAGGTGGCGGGCCAGTTGCATGTGGACGATTTTCTCGATGACCTTTGCCGGGAACGGGAGCAGGGAGATGGGCCGGAAGTACTTGAGGTCCTTGGGGACCGCCCCGGCATTCTTGAGGAGGGCGTTGATTTCGGCGCGCTTCCAACTTTCCGGGAATGTTGCTGTTTTGAAGGAGATGTTGATGACCTTCCGCAGTTGGGATGCGATGGCAGCGTCTGCTTTGTTGAATACGTGGTGTGGGCACGGGTCTGACGGAGATCCTGAGTGGATGGAGTTCATGACCTTGCGTGTCTCGTCGTTATTGATGTTGGACCAGGAGGTCGGGTGTTTGGCGCTGGTGGTGTTCACAGTGGGGGTGGAGTCTGGCGTAGTCGGGGTAGTCATGGTGTTGAAGCTGTAATGGATGTCAGCGATATTGCGGTGGAAGAAGATGGCTAGTGAGTTGCACAGTTCTTGTGAGGGCGGTATGTCGTTGGCGCTGGCGCTGGGGTTGGAGAGTTCTTTTACGATGCTGAAGAGCTCTTTGCTGCAGTGTGCGTTGTTATCCAGACGGTCTTTGAAGGAGGATCTCTTGACTATTCTGATGAGGTGGTGATGTCTGCGAGTGGCGTCCTTGAGGGCAGCGCGGTTGTCCGAAGTGCGTTTGTGGAGCCATATCTTCTCCAGTTTCTGGCAAGAGCGTTTGGAGGTCTGCAGCTCGTCGGTGAACCAGGTGGCCCTCTTGTTGGCGTGGTTGTTGGACGGTTTCTTGAGTGGGGCGAGGGTGTTGGCGCAGTCGTCGATCCACTCTCTGAGGTTGTGGGCCGCGTCGTCTGGGTTGGTGGGGTGGGTGGGTGGGTGGGTTCTGGCCGAGGGTGGCGATCAGCGGGTCTTTGGTGACTTTGCTCCAGCAGCGGTGAGGCAGCTGTTGGCTGTGGTGGTGAGTGGTTGGTTTGTTAAAGGTGAAATGCATGCAGCGGTGGTCGGTCCGGTGGAGTTCGGTGGTGTGGTCGAAGGCGACGTGGGTGCCTGTGGAGAAGATGGGGTCCAGTGTGTGGCCAGCGGCGTGAGCAGGTGCGGTGACGAGTTGTCTGAGGCCGAGGTTGGCGATCAGGGTGGCGGAGTTAGCGTTGTTGTTGTTCTCGAGGTGGACATTCAGGTCCCCGAGGAAGATGTAGTCTGAGGAGGCGAGTGCGTTGGTGCTGGCGAGGTCAGCGATGGAGTTGCTGAATTGTGCTCGGGGTCCGGGTGGTCTGTAGATGAGTGTTCCACTGAGGGTGGTGGTGGGGTCGGTGTGGATCCGGAAGTGCAGGTGTTCAGGGGTGTTAAGGGTGTCGTCTGCGTGGGTGGTGACTTTGAGGGTGGACTTGTGGACGATGGCTATTCCTTCTCCGATTCTGTTGGCGCGATCCCTGCGGGTGATCTTGTAGCCTTCCCGGGTGGCTATGGTGATGTCGGGCGCCTAGGAGTTGTTCCAACAGGTCTCGGTCAGGAAGGCAACGTCTGGGGCGGAGGTGTCGAGCAGGTCCCAGAGCTCGACGGCGTGTGGCGCGGGTGTTGAGGAGTATGCATCGGAGGTGTTTGGGTCCGGTCCTTGGAGGTTTGATGATTCTGTCGCAGGTGAAGCTGCAGGTGTGGCAGGTGAAAGGTCCGTGAGTCCGTTTGGGTGTGGCTTGGAAGCAGGTGTGGTTTCGGCCAGTGTTGAGAGTGTAGAGGGTGCTGGCATCGTAGCGGAGTCTGGTGTTGTGGCGTTCCTGGGGTCCAGGGGTTCTGGCGTGGGCGCGGTCCAGGCGTGGACGGGCGCAGACGGGCTTGCTTTCGGCGCACCATCGGCGCGCCCGCTGTGCGGCCTCCATAAGAGGAGGTAATGGAGGGAGGAGCAGCTGGGAGGCGGGGTGTCCAATGGGGAACAGGGGGGCGGGGCTGCAGGGACGCATTGGCGGGAGTGAGGGAGCGGGAAACGGCAGCGGCAGGTAGGCAGGAGCAACGAGGCAGCTGGCGGCTGTGTGGTGGTGTGAGAGCGACCTGCCTGCGAGCAGGGTCAAAGGTCTGAAGGTGGTATACAACTGCCAATGATGAGCCCACCTTTAACAGCCAGTCATCAATGTAGGGGAAACATTGTACCTGAAACCTTCAAACATAGGCGGCGATCACTGCCTTCACTTTAATGAATACCTGAGGGCCACTGGTGAGGCCAAAGAGGAGCATGACAAACTAAAAATGCTACTAGCCTTTAACCGCAGGTAGTATGTGTGGGACTGCAGGGTGGGTTTATGAAACACCATCCAGTGGTTTGGGTACAGGGTAGACAGAATCCGAGCCAGCGTGGGTATTGTGAATTTATCCTTTGGCAGGAAAGCATTCAGAGGACAAAAAGTTATGCTGGGTCGAAGGTCCCATCATTTTCTGGCATGAGAAAATAGTGAGAGTAACAACCATCGTCTATTTCCAAGTCCAGAACCCTCTCAATGGCTCCCTTGGAGACTAATATTTGCACCTCTTGCAACAGAATGGACAGATCCCATGAGACTTGATCTCATGTCAGGGGAAGATTTGGTTCAGTGGAAAGAAAGGGTAAGGCATAGCTATGGTCAAAGATTTAAAGGACCCATTTGTTGGATGTGATGCTTTACTACACTGGGAAAAAGTGCTGGATCCTGCCTCTCCACAGGGTGGTTGAGCACCACTGATGGTAAGTTAAAACAGCTTTTTGGCTTGCCTGCAGGAGAAGGGGATTGACCAGACTGGTGCACTTTAAGGACTGCAGGTTGTCTGTCGATTCGCTTCCCCATCTCGAAATGACTTGGATAATTGTTGCAGAGGGGTGGAGACTGATATTGCCCGTACGGCAGCCCTCTAGTTGAGCCTTGTAAATTCTACAATTGGTGTGGGAATTGCTTGGCAGCAGTCAAAGGGGGTCAAAGAGCGTGCTGTGGTCCTGCTCTCTTCAAACAGGTTCCAAGGCAGAATTGGCTTGTTTGCTGAACAGGCGTGAGCCAATGAAAGAAATCCACAAGAGAGGCCTGTAAGTATCCGGAGAATCCTGTGGAGCGCATCCAAGCCAACCATCCTCTAGGAGAGTAGGGTCTGCTTCCTATGGTCACCCCCACTCTTTGCTTTGCTTTACTGGTTTTCGATTTAGATGTGGCTGTGGGCATATGGAAGAACTTACAATTTGAAACATTACACGAATTGTAATTCCACTGGAGTCATTTACATCATTCGGTGCCCATGTAACCAGTTATACGTAGGGCAAACCCAACAGAAAATGAAATCTAGGATCTCATCCCACTCCAGCAGATTAAGATGTAAAGTGGCAGGGGCGCCATTGGTAGACCATTGGTTGACAGCAGGACACGCTGTAACAGACCTACGTTGGTTTGTCATTGAAAAGGTATCCCTGGGGAGAAGAGGTGGTAATCTTCCCACAATATTGAACACACGTGAATCCAAATGGATGTCCCTTTTGGACTCCGTTAAGAATGGCTTGAATGAACACGACAGTAGTATAGCACAATTGGCAGCACTTGGTTAAATTTTTCATCTTTAAATGTTACTCGTAACACACTCATGTGGGAGAAGTGCACGAGTTTGCTGTAATAATTTTGATGAAAAGTACATTTATTTTTATTATTTTTTCCGTTTACGACCTTCTGTGATAAGAGTCGCACGGAATTGTTACATCTCACCAATGCATGATCCGTTGTCCATATAAGTCGTAGGGACTATTGTCTTGTACTGCCTTGCAGACTGGTTTTCAGCTTCCTGCGTGAGAGTTGCACCAGCAATCGGTTGCCTTATGTGATTTTTTATGCTATCGCAATATGAAGAGTTTTAAAATAATTGTTGAATTTCACCACAGTGTGCTTCCACGCAAGCATATTTTCCTGCAATTCACAATAATTAATTTTATATTATATCCGACCTAGATGCCTGGTGTACTAACTGCGAGTAACTCTTCCATGTAACTATTCTGGCGCTGTAGTTAGCTCCGCCCCGAACTCCGCGTTGCAGACACTGCGGAGTTCGCGGTAAGACCAGTGCAGACGACGCTGCCTGTTCCTTTTCCTGTAAGTAACCCTGAAGTCAGCCCTGACTTTTAAAATACTCTAGTCCCGCAACTCGGGTAAACTATCACTTTTATTTACCATAGGACTACTAAACAGACAGGCGAAACGAATTCCTATCCTCGCTTCGAGCGTTGCAGACGATGCTGCCCGCTCTCCCCTGTAAGTAATACTTTAGTCCGCTGTATAATACTTTAGTCCGCTTTGTTTCAATTTTTAGTCCCGCACTGGAGGTAAACAACTCCCCCCACCCCCTTGTTTTACCGCAGGACTAAATATACCTTTTAATCCCGATTCGAGCGTTAATTGTGAACTGGTTACCCCGCGGTCTCTACACTACGGAGTTTTGACCCATGTAGACGGCGTGGTTTCACTCTCTGAGCTGTAAGTATATGTCAACTTTCAGCCAGTACCGCAATTTTTGAGTCTCACTAGTCCCGCATACCTGGTAAACAATACCCCTCTTTTTGATTTACCACAGGCTATTAATCTCAGAAGCAGATACTTTTGCTTCTTTCACACTGTGCTAGACACTTGGATCCTTGGAAGGTTCTATTCTCAACGATCTAGAGGTATAGTTCATTTCCCCATGTGCTAGGGTCTTGTTCTATTTAATTTATAATTTCCTGACTACCTCCTGTATTAAATATCCAAACGTGTCCTTTGAATGTTGGCAACCATGTTTGGACAGCATTGCTGCTGATTTTTACACTAATTGCCCCCATCCCCATAGGATGTAAGTGTAGTTATATTGGTTTTTACCACTTTTTGATTCATTTGAATCTCATGGATTGTTTGTCTCCTCTTCAGTTGAGTTGTCCACCCCACTAGATTGACCACGACGTCCAGCGTGGCCTTCCTTTCCATGTACAGAGCCCGGCTGGGCCGTACCCCATGGTAATTGTGTTATTAATTTAAATAATCCTTTGTCTAAATGTTAGATAGGATGATATTTTTCGTCCCTACTATGCACTATAGTTTAATTACTTTATATCTTTCTATACAGAATTGCCCCACACACCTCCCTTTCCCTGTGTGACGTCCTGATGAAGACCCCGTGAAAGGACTTTAATTGGCCTACAGATAGGGGTCGAAACGTCGACTGTTTTCTTTTTGTTGAATTTCCGGCACACCCCCGATTCATCTATTGTTCAGATGTGACCGTTGAATTTTATTTATTGAATATGTCCTAAACTCCGCCTTGTATTTGGGCTTTTGTATTGTAATTGTTTGTGATAATTGTCTTCAATTTCGTAATACAATTGTTACCTCTTGACACTGTGTTACTTCCTTGTTCTAACACTTCCTTGAGCACCACTTTCCCTCCCTTTTCCCCTTTTCTCCCCCCTTGGGGCTTGCAATTATAAATTCATGTGATTTTGTACTGCCACTTGCAATCACGTAGTATTGGTTAATAAATCACAATGCCAATCGTATAATTGTTATATATATTTTTACTTTATTGGTTTTCTTAAATTCTATCAGTGTATGTAATTTACAATACACCCTCCTCATCTACGGGGACCCCCTTACATATGTACTACATAGCGCCCAGGTCCCCGTGACTGCATGGGTTCAACCCCCCTTCTGTAACGACTCCTATGGCAGGCCTTAACAATCCTGGAGGCAGAGTGCTTGGTTATGTGTGAGATGGCGCTCTAGCATGAGCTGAGCCTGTCTGCAGCTTTCGGAACCATGTCCTTATAGCTGTTCTATGATATTGCCATGCCATATACTCTTAAGTGCATTATGAACCTCGCGGTTAAATGCTAACTCTGGTTGGCTTTATCAAAACATGTCATGTAAGGTGTCATATGCTTTGGAATACTACTCCCTCACCAGTTCTGGGGGTAGCATTCCACCCTTCTAGAGGGAGAAGACATGTTGTTGCTGACTATCCCGGTTTAAGTTAACCAGAGCCCCAGCGTCACAAAATGGACGCTGCTGCCACCGACACAAGTCTGACCACCTGCTGCTGGGAGTCCTTCCAGTCACGGAGGTTTGGACAATAGGTTTCCTGCCTGGGGAGGTGTGAGCACCACCCCAGACAGGACTTTGTGTATTGGGACAGGGAGGGCTGAATAGAATGAGACACTGCCTGGAGTACACTAGGTGCTCCATGCATACCCCAGTTCAAACCGGTTGCTGGGGAACTCCAGCCCCAGCTCTGGCGCGAAACTGGACAAAGGAAAGGGGGTGTAACCACCCCCCTTTCTGGTCCCACCCATAGGAGGGACCTAGAAAGTAATCCAGCCCCTTTTAGTTGTATAAAGGTAGGAGCTGAGTCCTGAGACTTTAGAGTAATCCTGAATTGAAACTTGACACGAAACTCTGGATCTTCGACATTCTGCTGAAGCTGAAGACTGAAGAATCTCCCTTGTGGCCAAGGAGTGACCACCCTGGGCAACCAGGCACCATCCAGCAAGTCAACGGCTTGCTTTGTCGACATTCCCGCCGGAACCGGAGCACAGAGCCTGACAAGACCCAGACTTCCAGACCTTTCTGACCCTCTCTTCATGACTGCAGCATAGCTGGGATCCGTGAAGGTGACGAGACACGTGGGACCGGACATCTTGGAAAGCCTGCAACTTGCTACCGGTGCAGCTCCTGAGGTACTCTCGAAGCTGTCCACTGGGGATTGAGCAACCCCGATCCCCAGCTCCATCTGTGACAAAGATCAGCCCCCCACACTCCACGAGTTCTGCGTGGGGCCCTTCTGCTTTTGTTCTGCTCGACGCGTTGTCCGGTTGCTGGCCCGTTGGCTAGTAGCCTCTGTGATGACATCGCTGGTCTGGTTGCTCCAGACTGGCCCTTGCTTCCCTGCAAAGGTGAAGCACCTCAGACCTTGCTGGTCTGCACCAAAAGCCTTTGTTGTACCCTACGTGGGCTGCCTTTGCCAAGGCTTGTTGACTCCAATCCGGAAGTCGACCCCTCCATCTGTGAGATCCTTCGCGGGACAGTCCGTCTCCAGCGCCTGGTCGTCGTCGACGCCTCCTGGTCCACGTGGCTGCCAAGACAAGCTCTAAGACAGCACCTGATTGCTCCTCGACGTTCCACCCGGTCACTGGCTCGTGACCCAGACTCTGTCCCCTCTGCTTTCAGGTCCTGTTCATCCTAGATCCACCCTTGGATCCACCCGGACATCTTCCTCCTGGTCGCCTGCAGCATCTTTCTCAAGGTCTCCATAGGACCCAGCGACGAAACCCGACACATCTTGACACCTATGCACCCACCGTCCGTGGGTGAGGTAACGCGAGTACTTCGGTGCTCCCAAGGGTATTGACTATCCAAGTGTCTAAGTCTCTAGTTGTTTCCTCCTAGCTAAACCGGAAGTGTCCTAAATCCTTCTAAATCTAACTTCTAAGTTCCCATTGACTTTGTATTGAATCCCGCGTGTGTGTAAAGACACTGCTCGTGCCGCCTGTTGTCCTCCTACTTCTAAACTATTGTTAAGACAGTGTAGCCCCAGCGATTCCCTAGGCCCTAGGCCTTTCCTTTTCTCGTGACGTGGTACTTATACCAATTTCTTTATATATGGTTTGCTTCGCCCCTAGGGCCTAACCGTAAATTGTGCAACTTACGTATAATAACTAAGTGTTTTGTTATGTGCTTTGGCCTCTGACCTCATAAAGAGTTCAGAGGAGTGTGTTAGAAATAAATACATATATATTTTATATATATCCTGTGTGGTGTCCTTTCATTTGATATTCAAGGGGTTACATATGGTAAAACAGCTGGCTTTACACGCCCTCTAGAGTCTTTTAGCGTAAGACTGTTCTGTCCACGCTACCACTAGGATAGCTGGTCTATAAGGTTGACTTACAACCATTACCATAAGGGTTGTTTGGATTGGTGCAACGTGATCACTAGAATAGTGAACATCATATACCAGGCCAACTTCTCACATTGGTGTGCAGCGGTTGGGATTAGAGCTTGCTGTTGTTTTACCACTTGTAATCTTGAGATATCATTTGAAAGATCACATAGGTACCTATAGGTACATATAAAAACAAGTCTTAGTATACTTAAGTTCTACTGAACTTAGCTGTTGTAGAGCAAAGGGCCTAGCACACCCTGACTACAACTCCTAGAAATGTTATGTAGGAAAACAAATAGTGTAGACAGGTGCAACACCACACCTCATTAGAAACCATGTCTCAGACAGTGAACCCCAGTGGTTCCCTGCCTGTAGAGGCAGATCCCTTGAGGACTGCTTCGAGATATGAATCCTCAGCTTTCCAAGAATTGAGACATCTGTGCACTTCTAGAAGGCTAAACAGGTTCTGGTTGAGCTCTTAGAAGAGTATGATGCTCAACAAACACCTAACTCAGGTGCTTCAGGTAGTGCAGATGAAGTCCTTCCCTCCACAGATGATACTATTGAACCAGAGGAAGAAGAGGAGGGAGTGGAGGAAGATTCTGAGGTAAACAGCCAGGTCCCAGTCAGAAGACTTAGCCAGGCTAACCTAAGCATACATGGGAGTGAGTATGGGCAGCCCCCATACAGACCCCACAGTGGGCTTAACCAGAGGCAGAGGAGAGGAAGATCCCACTCAAGGGAATCTCTGCAATCTCAAGCTTCAAATGGCTCTCATGGCCCTGCTCAGAGAGAGATGACCTCTCCTCAGAGAAGAAAACATGAGGCCAGAGAGGCAAGAACTTGAAGTTGCCCTGGCCAAAGAGAAGCTTGCTCATGCTAGAGAGAACCGAGAGAGTGGGTTAGAACCCACTGGTGGCAGCAATATCCCTAAGGATAAAGATAGGTCCTATGAGAATAAACAGACCAAACAAGCATGTAATAGCCTCGCCAATAACAGAAGAGGTCTGGATAAGGTTCCTCAAAAAAACTCTTTTCACCAAAATAGAACTATGTACCAACGGTGGGGGCTACAAAGAACCCTTTGTTAGACCAACTGAAACGGATCTGGTGATAAAATTCACAATCGCTGAGGTTGCTAACATAATTAAGAGACAAAAGGATGGAGCTCCGGGTCCAAACGGTATCCCGTTTGCCCTATATAAAGAGGACCCCCTATTATGGGCTACATATCTGACAAAGGTTTTCAACGAAATTATCCATACAGGGAAAATACCACAATCCTGGAGAGGATCACTTAAATCGCCCGTGTTCAAAAAGGGTAATTGGCAATTACCGGAGAATTACCGTTTGATCACCCTGCAAGATACGGACGCCAAGCTATTTGCAGGTCTCTTATTATCAATTCTTACAGATTGGGTTAAGGAAAAATCAATATTACCCCCTAACCAAACCGGCTTCATTCAGGGCTTAGGCACCACAACCAACCTGTTAATTTTATCAGTTCTAATGGATAAGACACTACTTAATAAACAGTCACTTTACTTTTGTTTTGTCGATTTCAGATCGGCCTTTGATTTAGTAAATAGGCCCCTCCTATGGAAAAAACTGCAGGGTTACGGAATCCCAGGCTCACTACTGACTCTCATTAAGTTACTATACTCCGACAATTGGGTGAAGGTGAGGATAGGGGATGGCCGGGCTTTAACCAATAAAATACCGGTGACTCGTGGCCTTAAGCAGGGATGCGTGCTCGCACCTCTACTTTTCAATTTATTTGTGGCCGACCTTACCAACTCATTAAACGAGGTAAACTCACATCCACCTAGGATAGCCGGAAAACAAATGTCTAACTTGCTATATGCAGACGACGTGGTTTTCCTGAGCCACACAAAAGTGGGACTGCAGAGACTGATCGACTGTACACTTAAATATGCAAAGGATAACCAAATGACAATAAATGAGACAAAAACAAAAATAATGGTTGTGACAGGAAAAAAAAGACAAAAGATGAAATGGTTGCTGGGACAAATACATCTAGAGCAAGTGGAGAGTTATCGATATCTCGGTGTCCTTTTCAATGAGACCGGAAGCTTTGTACCACAAAGGGAAGATATTGTAAGGAAGACTAATAGCTTGATTGCGGCATTTAGAACCCTACAAAAGAATCTATCTGCACTGTCACACGGGCCACTGTTAAAAATCATAGCTGCCAAACTACTACCATCCTTAACTTACGGTGGTGTAGTGCTAAATGGGAAGGATGCTGTGCTCATCAACAATGCTGTAGCAAAAACCTATAAAATATTATTTACCCTACCATGTAATGCCTCACAAGCACAAATAAGGATGGGATTTGGTATGAACAATCAACTATATGCCCGCCAAGGCCAAATATTAAAAGTTTGGAATAGAGTAAAAAATGATCAGGACAATCAATTGTCTATAGCTTTGTGGAGAGAGGTTAAAGACAACCAGAAACTGCAAGCGTGGAAATATCTAAACAACGCAAAAGAAGAATTTGGAATATCAGCATTCTGGGGAAACACTATAACGCAAGAAAGCTTTAAAAAAAAACAATCAATAAGCTGGTAACTCACCTATCGCTGCTTAAAGACAAAGCTTTGTTAGCAAAACGTAAGCATTCATGGCCAATCATAAATGGCTACAAAAAAAAACAAGTCCAAGCCTACCTCCATACGGCATGGTCAGCCCAAAGTAAGCGAACATTTATAGGAGCACGCTTTGGCGTATGGCCAGGTTTGTGTCATCTCCCACCCCTGGAAACTAAACGAGGGCAATATGTTATGCAGACTTTGCCCTGCTATAGCCTCAGAAAGGAGACTAATCCTCAAGAGGTTGCTCAATGCCCGAAATATAAGAACTTGTAGACAAGCAATAATGGCCTGTCTAAATCCGAATGACCTACCAATGAATGTTGCTTTTGTAAAAATTCTAAATGTGATTGCCAAAGCTCATAAGGAAAATTTCATTTAGTTTTTTAATTTTTATTTCTTTTTTTTAAATTATTTTTAAGGACATTTACTATTTGTATGACGTATAAATGTGTATTGATGCTGATACTTTTCTAAGGTCACATTTGTGTACGATTTTAATTAATCAAACAAATAAAATAAACTTGAAACTCCTATGGGAATAGAAACCTAAGCAAGATTGTGCCCCCCTACAAAGAAGGGGATGACATCCACAAATGGATAACTGCTTTGGAGAGGGCCTGCAAAGTACAGCAGGTACCCCAAAGTCAGGGGGCAGCAATCTTATGGCTCTCCTTTTCAGAAAAAGGTAGAGATAAGCTCCTCACAGTTAGTGATGGGGATGCTAACAACTACTCTGTCCTGAAGAGTGCTCTGATTGATGGGTTTGGCCTAACCACTGAACAATATAGGTTGTTGTTCAGGGATACCCAGAAGACACAGACTCAGGACTGGACTGATTTTGTTGATTGTGCCACTAAGGCTCTGGAAGGCTGGTTATTGGGAAGTCAAATTAAGGACTATACAGGATTGTATAATTTGATCATGAGAGAGCAAATCCTTAACAACTGTCAAAACCAGTTATTGCATCAGTACCTGATTGACTCTGATCTGACCTCTCCCCATAATTGGGAAAGAAGGCAGACAAATGGGTCAGAACCAGGATTAAGCAGAAAAACCAGAACCACGGGGGTGATCAGAAACAAAAGCAGACCAGAAGTGTAATGAGCAGAAACCAAAAGACCAGAAGTCTTCACCAGGCCCCCAAAAGGCACAGGGGGAGGGTGGCTCCAAAAAGAACAAACTGAAACAAGAAGGCCCAAAGAAGCACTGGTGTGGATACTGTAAATCAGTCTCTCACTGGTTTAGTGAGTGCACCAAGAAGGGCACAGCACCAACCACCATTGCCCCTAAGGCAACTATTCCTCCTAGTCCAGAACTTGAAGTTGGCCTGGCCAAAGAGAAGCTTGCTCATGCTAGAGAGCACAGAGAGACTGGGTTAGAACCCACTGGTGGCAGCAATATCCCTAAGGATGAAGATAGGTCCTATGAGAATAGAAACCTAAGCAAGATTGTGCCCCCCTACAAAGAAGGGGATGACATCCACAAATGGATAACTGCTTTGGAGAGGGCCTGCAAAGTACAGCAGGTACCCTAAAGTCAGTGGACAGCAATCTTATGGCTCTCCTTTTCAGAAAAAGGTAGAGATAAGCTCCTCACAGTTAGTGATGGGGATGCTAACAACTACTCTGTCCTGAAGAGTGCTCTTATTGATGGATTTGGCCTAACCACTGAACAATATAGGTGTTGTTCAGGGATACCCAGAAGACACAGACTCAGGACTGGACTGATTTTGTTGATTGTGCCACTAAGGCTCTGGAAGGCTGGTTATTGGGAAGTCAAGTTAAGGACTATACAGGATTGTATAATTTGATCATGAGAGAGCAAATCCTTAACAACTGTCAAAACTAAGCATGGGCGCAAAATCCGTTCCGCTCGCGGATTTTTCGGATTTTCGGCAAATCCGCAATCCGCGAACTCTCGCGGATGTGGCGAAAATACGCAAATCCGTGCGAAGCGGATTTTTTGCTTGTGTTCGCACTGCTCGCGGTCCGCGGCGCGGGCAGCAACAATCTCGCACTCGCGAAAGTACAAAAATTACAATTGGGGAGGGGTGAAGGAAGTGGCCCAGTCTCCAACTTCATGTTCCTGTCCAGCAAGCTCCTCCCATAGGGGTGGGGTGAAGGAAGTGCCCCAGTCTCCAACTTCCTGTTCCTGTCCAGCAAGCTCCTCCCATTGCTTAGTCCATTTCCTGGCCACTTTGATTTCGATCTTGACTGGGAAGGATTACTTTTTGTGGATGCTGCTGGATATTTGGATTTGAGGCCTTTTGGATTACTTTTGGATTCGACATTTTATTTCACAAGGAAGTAAGTTGATGTTGTTTGTTTGTGGTGATTTTTGTGTGTGTTGCTTGTTTTTCGACTTTTTTGGGGGGGAAATCTGCAAGTTCGCGAGCTGAGGATTTTTTTGCTTGTGTTCGCACTGCTCGCGTCCCGCGCAGCAACAATCTCGCACTCGCGAAATTGTAAAAATTACAATTCAGCACATGAATTGAAAACCACCAGGCTTAGTTATGGGTGCATGCATGATACAACTGTTTTGTTGAAATTTATTTTTAACATGATTCTGGCCAGGGCATGGAATGGATGGCATTGGATTGTGGTGATTTTTGTGTGTTTTACGACTTTTTGGGGTGGTGTTGGGGGCTTGTTATGTGGGTGGCCATTTTATTGCCTGGTCCCGTGTGGGTGGGGGTCTATGGGCCATTTTTAAGCCAGTTTGTGTGCTTTGTGCCATAGGCCTGCACCCAGTGTGCTCTGATTTCATCCATTATGGCCAGGGGGCCCAGAATCGGTCTGTTCGCGGATTTTGCTGGTTTTTCGGCACGTTCGCGCCGTGAAGCAACAATCTCGCACACGCGAAATTGTAAAAATTGCAATTTTGCACCAGAAAACCACCAGCAGGCAGCATAAGCCTTCTGAAACTTCATGGATGGCATTGGATTGTGGTGATTTGATTTGTGTTGTGTTTTTTGACTTTTTGGAGTAGGGGTTGGGGGCTGGCTATGTTGGTGGTGGCCATTTTGAGGCATGGTCCTGGCCATGTGGATGGGGGTCAAGCGGCCATTTTGAAGGCAGGCAGTGAGCTTTGTGCCATAGGCCTGCACCCATTTTGCCTTGCTTTCACCCATTGTGCCCAGGGGGAGTCAGTGGTACATGAAACTATAACCCTCTCTGTGTGTGCTCTCTTGGATCAATGTTAAATTCCTGTTTCCCAAAAATTTAGCAATTCTTAATTTTGAAATGTCCATATTGTGTGGTGTGCACGAGTGTATTCATAAATGCCTACTTGCAAACTATTTATTGAAGTGCTACATATGCAACATATATTTACTGATGTTCCTCTGTCTTCGTTTGCATGTAGGTGCATAAAGTCAATAAATCCGCATCATCGTTGAGCATCAGTGCCAGGAAGAAGTCCTGCTGCGGCCTGTTGTTCTGACATCTGAAGAAGATGGCTCCAAAAAGAGGTGCCCGTAGGTCCTCTAGCAAGAAAGATGTCTCTACTAAGGAGAAGAAGAAGCAAGTGGCACCACTTACCAAGGAGACTGGTGGCACCACCACTAAATTTTTGTGGGGAAAACAAAGGCCCACCATGAGTGCTGGACAGGTAGCCTGTTTAGTGGTTACATCACCAACGACCAGTGATGTTGGCTCATCGCAAGAAAGTAGCAGCACACCATCAACACAGGTTGTAACTCATCTCACAAGGACTATTCAACAACCAAAGCCGCAACAACAACTGTATGGGTTACTAGTACAAGCACAAGTACATGCGCAAGGAGCTGTCCGAGAAGGAGCTGTCCGAGAAGGAGCTGTCCCAGAAGGAGCTGTCCGAGAAGGAGCTGTCCGAGAAGGAGCTGGCCGAGAAGGAGCTGGCCGAGAAGGAGAAGGCCGAGAAGGAGAGGTCCATGGAGAGTTGCAAGTAGCGATCAGTGAAGAGGCCCATGTAGCGGCGCATGGAGCGGTGCAAGTGCTCACAATGGTTGTTCTTCCAGAAGTAGGGGCACAGGAGGAAATTGACTTTGGAGCCGGGGTATCATGTCAGGAAGACGAAGGCACTCCTCCTGATGATTCATTTTCTCCCAGCTCCCCACCAAAGAAAAGATCAAGGAGTGTGTGTAGAAGTTCCTCTTCAAGCCCCGCTCCATCAGATGATGATCTGGATCTAGATTGGCACCCATCTCCGACGTCTGAGAGGGAGGCACACCATGAGCTGCGAAAGGTATCAAATGTTAAAAGGAAGGGCCCCGGAAAGCTCATACTTATGGATCCGAACGTCGGACTTGATGAAGTGGTTCATTCTGAGGTTGATGAACAGGATGACAGCAATGACCTAGTCATCACACACGTCATTCCAGCCACACCGGCCATGCAGCAGACAGACATTTATACCCTATCCCGACGTCAGGCTGAGCGTGACCCTGGCGACGTGCCACTGGTAGCACCACCAATGCAGTCAAGTAGTACAACAAGTTCAACAAAACCTACAGCTCCCATATTTTCTCCCCAGAGGGGGACTCCATCCAGCTCGACTCCCTCAAGTAGGGTTGCTGAAATAATTGCACAACCCAGTAGATGTCTGCAAGGCTCATCCACCACTGCTTCATCTGGCATTGGCAGTATCATCTCGTGTGCCAAAACCAGAGGTTTCAAGTCCCCAGTTTGGAACTTTTTTAGTGTCCATGCAAAGTATGATAACATAGCCGTTTGTTGCATTTGTAAGACTAGCGTTAGTCGTGGTAAGACTGGTACCAACTATGAAACCGGAGGCCAGATAGGTCATCTTGAAAGAAGGCACGCTGTCGAATGGTTTGCGCACCTAGCAAACATCAAGGGAAAGCAATCCCAAAGGGCAAGTGGCCAAAATATACCCATACTAGGTGTTTCATCTGAAGATGACGGGGAGGTAGAAGAAGCGTCAGACATGTGTCCGGTTGCACCCAGTACCCCTGGCAGCACCACACCCTCCGGAACACATAGGAGGCACACTGAGAGTCTGGGAGACACACCAATGCGGAAAATGTCAACACTGATCAGAAGTGGGTCGAAGAAGGCATCAGCATCATCCCGTAAATTTGTCCAGCACACCATTTCAGCCATGTTCTCCTCAGATGTGCAATTTCAACGCAACCACCCAATTGTACGCCTGTATAACACTAAGCTGGCTAAAATGCTAGCGGTGGACCTTCTCCCTTTTTCGTTTGTCAAAGGTGTGGGTTTCCTTGAACTCGTGGCAACACTGGCCCCTAAATGGAAGGTTCCTAGCCGGTTCTATTTTGCCAGGGTTGCTGTTCCAGCACTATATAAAGAGGTGCTTGAGTTGGTTGGGGCTGCTTTGCAGAAGAGTGCTGTTCACACTATACACCTGACAACCGACATGTGGACCAGTTGCCAAGCCCTTGATGACATGTGCATCACTGCACACTGGGTCTCTTTTTCAGGGGTTACAAAACAGATAAATGCAGGTGGTGACTTGGTCGAGATTTTTAAGGGTGCTCGTAAACATGCAACATTAGCCATGTTTGGCATGGAGAAAAGTCATACTGCAGCCAACATTTTGGATGACTTTAACAAAAAGGTCTCGCAATGGCTGCCCCCAAGAAAATGCAAGGTTGGTTATGTTTCTACTGATAATGGCAGCAATGTAGTTAGGGCCATGGAGGACGGTTTCTATTTCAGAGTGCCGTGTTTGGCGCACTGTATGAACCTTGTCGTGCAAAAGTTCTTGAAAAAAGAACTTGCAGACGACAAAATACTGACCATCTGCAGAAGAATATGCACACATTTTAACCATTCGTTTAAGGCCCGGAAGGAGCTGAGGCGCAAGCAAAATGAACGTAGAATGCCAGTGAAAGCACTTATCCAGGAGGTGGCAACACGTTGGAACTCAACCTTCTACATGCTTGAGCGTCTGCATGAGCTGTTTCCAGTACTCAATGAGTATTTCTACAACCTGGGTGGTGATACGACAGAAATGATGCTAGCGGTGGAGCAATGGCAGCTAGTTAAAAGCCTGACAGACATGCTTCGTCCTTTTGAGGTCTTCACACGTGACGTCAGCAGGGAGGACTGTTCTTTGAGCAAAGCTATCCCATTGTTGCTGAAGCTCGAGCACCAAGTCAAGGTGGTGTCTTCACAATTAAAAGATGCTGGAAAGAATGAAGCATATGAGTTGGCGCAGAGATTATTACAACGCCTAGTTAGCAATAAACGGCTTGTAAATATCAAGAAACAACAGCACTACATTTGTGCTACTATTCTGGATCCACGTTACAAAAAGCCATTGTTTGGCAAAGTAATAATTCCTTTTGAAACATCAGATGTTACAGAGTACAAAGGTTGGCTAGCTCAGTCAGCCATTCGTTTTGAAAGAGAGCGGAAGGAAACTGTACGAGAAGACAGTACTACTAGTGAATCAGCAGGCCATCAGGCGTCCCAAAAAAGCACTTCTGCATCTGTGCCTCTGGCAGAAGTGAGTGACTTTTCCACTAAGCCGTTAACCACACCAGCAACCGTATCAGATTCTGCACCAGGCCCAGGCGATATGTCTGAAGCGGATTGGCTAAGTGAGCTAGGGTTTCCTTGTCCCAGAAAGGACACAGAAGTGCAAAGTACAGGAATGCGGGAGGACATTATTTCAATGGTGCAGGCCTATCTGGATGACTCCACAGCGGTCAATATTACTGAGGACCCATTGGCGTATTGGCATGGGAAAAGAAAAATATGGCGAGAGCTTACCAACCTGGCTATCAATTACTTGTCTTGCCCACTCGCAAGCATGTCTTCAGAACGTGTTTTTAGTTCTGCTGGTGGCATTGTGACTTGCAAACGGTCCCGCCTCTTGCCCGCAAATGTGGAGCGGCTCACCGTGATAAAGATGAACCAGCACTTCATACCACCAGATTACAAAGTACGAGAATGCACGCAGGAAGAAGAGGACACCGACCTACCTGAGGAAAGTTCTCCTCAGTTACCAGAAGTACAACCGAGTGATGAATTAGCAGAGTATGAGGACGAGTTCTGCTTCCCTGACAGCGAGTTCTGAAAATGAATCAATGACTCATTAACTGTAAATTTAGTCCTCCTTATTCACTTTTATTCCTGTGTGTCTGTCTTTCTTTGTTTAGCAAGTGCTTCATCACATTCACAACAAAACTGTAATCACCCCATCACAAGCAACAACAAGCCCATCAGCAGAACTGTCTTGATTTTGATGCCGCAGCATTCCTCATGTTCACAACAGTTAGTTGACAAGAACTCAGTCCTGGTCGTCTATCCTCCTCCTCCACTCATCCTATCCATTTCCCGTAATGCTGATGCCTGGATTCATTCTGCACAATGAAGAAACTTACGTTGAGTCCCCTAAAGAGGGACTGGAAGTAGTGAGTCCTCATTTAAATACATTTTGCTAAGTGTGACTTTTTTTCCCCGATTTGCATTTTTGGCTGTTTGGGGGTGTCAACTGTCAAACTTGTTTGCGCTTGGGTTTACGGGTCTTGGCTGGGCCATTGCTGGCAAGGTCTATTAAGGGATGAAATTGGCCAGTTGTGGCCCTGCTGCAGAACGCTTTAGGACTCTGTGAATTCCAGGTGGAGCCAGCCCTCAAACACAAATTACAGGTAAGATAAGCGTTTGGATGGGAGGTAGTATAATGGAGTGTTCGGAGAGGCGAAAGAGTGACAGTGGTACTAGTAGTAAAGTCCTAGGGCTCTTGAATTAACAAACTCTGTGACAGGCATTTACTTTGGAAAACATTTGGCCTATTGCACGTGAACGTTTAGGCGTTATTATTGCTCGCTTGCCTGTCTTAGGGGTGCTGTCTGTGGGACTTCTAGGTTTTTGTGGTGTGTGAGCACCGCTGCCACATTTCTAATGTTGATTGCTTTTGTTTTGCAGAAAATCCACGCCGGGAAACTCCAGTTGTGGCCCTGCTGCAGAACGCTTTAGGACTCTGTGAATTCCAGGTGGAGCCAGCCCTCAAACACAAATTACAGGTAAGATAAGCGTTTGGATGGGAGGTAGTATAATGGAGTTTTCGGAGAGGCGAGAGAGTGACAGTGGTACTAGTAGTAAAGTCCTAGGACTCTTGAATTAACAAACTCTGTGACAGGCATTTACTTTGGAAAACATTTGGCCTATTGCACGTGAACGTTTAGGCGTTATTATTGCTTGCTTGCCTGTCTTAGGGGTGCTGTCTGTGGGGCTTCTAGGTTTTTGTGGTGTGTGAGCACCGCTGCCACATTTCTAATGTTGATTGCTTTTGTTTTGCAGAAAATCCACGCCGGGAAACTCCAGTTGTGGCCCTGCTGCAGAACGCTTTAGGACTCTGTGAATTCCAGGTGGAGCCAGCCCTCAAACACAAATTACAGGTAAGATAAGCGTTTGCATGGGAGGTAGTATAATGGAGTGTTCGGAGAGGCGAGAGAGTGACAGTGGTACTAGTAGTAAAGTCCTAGGGCTCTTGAATTAACAAACTCTGTGACAGGCATTTACTTTGGAAAACATTTGGCCTATTGCACGTGAACCAACACGATGACAGTGTTCAGTTAAATGAACTTACTGCAAAACCACCACCCACTAAGCTCAAAAGTAGTAAAAAAACAAGTATGCTCAGATAAAGTTTGAAAAAGTATATTTATATCCCTAACAAAATAATCTCCCGCAAGACCCTCCCTAACCCCAACAAATAAATAGTCCTTCAAAAGTCCCCAAAAAACCCAACTCCCAATTCCCACCCCCCAAAAGTCTCTAAAAAAGGGGCAAGGGACACTCTAGGGATGCAAGGTGTTGAGTTTGGCCTCCAGGGCATCATGCCTTAGGGCCAGGGCATCATACTTCTCCTGGAGGGTGGCGTGATCTAAGCGGAGGCCATCCACCACATTCTGATACTCGTTCCATTTCTGGACCTCCGCCTCTAGGTCGGACACTCTGCGGAGTGCACGGCGCAAGCGAGTCTTAACAGTACTGTGAGGTGCAGCCTTTGCTGCTCGGCGGTGGCGTCTTCCAGCACGGCTCCGGTTCGCTGGAGCACTGCGCTTACCGGCAGAACATGGGGTCACGGAGGAGGATGTAGATGTTAGATTTGATGCACTGGAGTGCGTATCGTCCCCCTCCAGTTCCACCAGCCGCCGATATTCGGCAACAGTTGCTTCCAGCCTCCGTTGCCGGGCCAGTACAGCCAGCATACTCCTCGTCGGTTTTGAGGTTTTAGTATTGCCAACTATATGAAGAAAGAAAGACATAATATGTAACCAATGCTCTTTAAGAATATGATTAACACAAAATAATTCAGCAGGAAGTTGTGTCACAGTACAACTAGCAACTAGCCAGCGCAGTACAAAACTATTCAGGCCAGTATCATGGGCGTCCGCAGGGAGGGGCAAGGGGGGGCGCTTGAATCACCATTTCCCTTCCCACAACTCACTTGTATCCTTGGTTTGATGCTCTTTCATATGAAAGAGATCTGGCAGAAGCCCAGGCGATATGTCTGTTTCCCTCTCTCTCTCTCTCTCTCTCTGTCTCCCTCTTTATGTCTCCCTGTGTCTCCCTCTACCTCGCTGTCTCTCTCTCTCTGTCTCCCTCCCTCACCCTCCCTCTGGCTCCCTCCCTCTCTCTCTCTCCTTCTGTCTTCCTCTCTCTCTGTCTCTGCCTCTATCTGTCTGTCGGTCCCAGCCTGCTGTAATTACCATATTGTAATTTGTCACTGGGCCACCACTGGATACACATCATATCCTATCTAAGAGTCAGATAGTACCATGATCCAGCTTACCTGTACTCGCCACGGCCACTGTCTCCTTCCTCACAGTCTGTACTTCTTGGTCCGACTCCTCTAGCGCCGCCTCCTCCCCAGATTGATCCTCGGACTCAGAGTCAATGATCACCACCACATCCGAGCTGGCCCCGCCACCAGATGTTCCACCTACAAAGTAGATTTAAGAATGTTAGATTACACCACTCACTAGTATTTGGTCTATGAATGAAAAAATGTGAAAACAACAGAAAAATTAATTGACTGTCTACTCTAGTCTAAAGTAAAAATGTCCCTCCTTCCAGGGAAGGCTGTTGTCTTGCTTCACTTTTTTGTCACAATTGTTGAATGCTTGCTTAATTTTAACACACACCATTTTTCTTTGAACAGACAGAAACTGGACTTCTAAGGACAAGAGCAACATCAACTTCAAACCAGGTGAAAGCTCGGCTCGACCACAAGAAATGTGTTCCATTACTCATCAACTCAGCACCAAGCACTTTTCCATTTCCAACTAACTTTATTTTAATATATGTGTTTACTTAAACTTTTAATAAAGCTTTTAAACTTGAATAGACTCTGTGGTTTTTGGTCCTCCAGACTAGAGTGACTGAGCGAAAAGTTTTGCAATTTTTGCAAGGAGGAGTCCGTGCCGCTGACACTACCAGGTTTATACAGTGTGCCAAACACGCTACTCTGAAATATTATTACTCTGGTCTTTGGTGTCCATAGTTCGGTTTGTGGAGAATTGTCCCTGCAACAGTAGGATTATTGATTTTGCTCCTATCTAAACACTATTTCGAAACAATTAAATTAGGAATGCTTGGACAACAATAGGTCCTCTATATTTAAATGAAAACTTACTGGGGCCAGCAAAGGAGCACTCGCCGCCCTGGCCTGCATCCTCCTCCTTTGGAGCCACTGCATCCGATTTTTCGGTCCGCTTGCCCCTGGGCGGACCTGACGTACAACATGAAAGAATGAACAGAAAACATTGATGATTGCTGCTTGCCGATGTCCTTGTCAACCAAATCAAACATTTAGAAAGAACAAGAACCAACTATTTCATCCAAAATGAGGGCTACAAAGGAAGGACTGCACCTGAGCCTCTACTCTAGGGGCAGATTTACAAGCCCCTTGCAGCTCTTTTGCTCCATTCTTGCGTCAATTTTATGACGCAGCGCCACAACAAGAGAGGCGCCATGGTGTGGCGTATATTAACAACGTGACGCATATGGGAGATGCATCCCATTCTAAAGCCCTGCGCCATTAGGGAGCGTTCCAGCGCAAGGGAGGGCGTTCCTGCGCAGGAACGCATGCTAAAAGTGGCTATGGGGAATATATAAAATTTCAATCAGTCATTTAGGACAATGATGCGTCACTGAAACCCTGCGCCTGCATGAAGCAGACTTACGGCTTGACGCAGCATTGCTGGAGCTGCGCCATCGTTGCAACGCAACTCCATCAATGAGCCGCCTTTACGGCACCGATGCGTAACGCTTCGGTGACGTTTTGGGACCATGGTGTGCCGCATTGTAAATACGGCGCACCATGGGTGGTGCTGGCGTGCCGCACACTTTGCAGGGATGCGCAGGTAATTGCTAATCTGACATTTAGGGGCATACTTACGAGTTCTGAGCTGGACACCTCCAGATGTGCACCAGAACAAATGCGTAACGCAAAACTAACCTTGCGTCACGGCAGATGTGCCGCTATTACAATGCGGCAAACCCTGGCGCAAGGGTAGGCAGATGCGTGACGCATCTCGTGACGAAAGAGGGGCGCATCTCT
The DNA here is from genome assembly GCF_964261635.1 of Lissotriton helveticus. Classification (NCBI taxonomy): domain Eukaryota; kingdom Metazoa; phylum Chordata; class Amphibia; order Caudata; family Salamandridae; genus Lissotriton; species Lissotriton helveticus. The sequence goes on from NC_136069.1 coordinate 1,216,714,961, forward strand.
AGAGTCGCGTCACGGGCGCGATGCAACTATAGCAATGCTCAGGGCTGCCCAATACTCAACATACCGCATCAGTCCTTACGCCTGCTTCAAGCAAGCAGGCATAAAGAATTGACATAGCAGCGTCGCGGAAGTGCCTGCGTTAAATCTTGTAGATTTTTGGAGGAGGAGCCTAGCCTGCAGCCGCGATGGCCGCCTAGACTCTCGGCTCCGCCGACCTTCGCGCTTTACTTAATTATCCTGTCCTTTATCCTGCATTTTAACCCGGCGAGTGACCGGGGGAAACGATCCTGAACGCAATGGTGTGTTCCCCGTCTCACTTCGACTGGTAGCGGCGGCGAGGCGTCCTTGCTTCTTTCCTGGCTCTTCGTGTGATCGACACCGAGTCTTTGTTTGTGGGGACGGCCGGACGCGGCCACAACAACAGCGGCCACGGCAGAGGAGGCGGAGTCGTTCGACCGGCGGGAGACTGTGGCGCTGTGCCTCTCGCTGCAGCGCCCCATCCCGCTCAGCGATTTTGCGAGCTTGGATACATTGTGCCCAGGGAGAATACATCGTATCTTTCCCGGCTTGGAAGTGGCCCGGACAGTTTCTTTGTTGCGCCTGTTTTGTGGCGGTCGCCATTTTCTGCATCGCACGTCGAGTGCCCGGCATTGGAGTCCTTAGACTGCGACTGTGGGTCCGGATGCTCGCTGGAATCAAATCAGCTGGTGCTGCAATGAGATCGGTTGCCCCTACGTCTCTGGCCCGGCGGTGCTTAGCGGTTCATCGGAGTGGTTCGTGGTCGGTGAATGAAAATGGCGACCTGTTTCCAGAGCTGCTGAACGCCCGTGAGCCTTGGGTGACGGACACTGCTGCATCCTCTTCTTCTGAGCCACCACCGGGGATCTGTGATGTTTTGGGCGCTTTGGAGGCTGTGAGGACTGCTTTTTGCGACAATGCCCGTGATCTACAAAGCAGGCTCGACGCTATTTCTCCTGGTGGCCATGATGGCACCCTAGTGCTGCACACTGCGCCATACTCTACATTAAACCACAGTAAACTGCCTACCCAGGTGCGTATGGAGGCGTTGGCTGATCGCGCTCCTGATTCAGCCGAAGTGGTGACCGCGGTGGCTCGTGAGATGTCTGGTGTTCATGGTTTCATGCAATGGTCGGTGCATCGTCATTGGACGCCATGTTTGCCGTCTTCTTTGTCTTCAGGTGGCGTGACTCTTCACCCCTTCCAGGAGCTGGTGTTTTCGCTCTGGCCTGCTTCTTCCGATGGATGGTTGCTTTGTTTTGATCCTCTTGGTACTACTCTCGGCCAGGCATCAATGGTTTTTGTGGACTTTGGCGGACGACCCCCCATTCTGTTTTGGCCATCCTGGGCGCCTCTATCATCCGTGGCGCCGGCTGGACTTTTGGACTCCATTGACCAACTTGATCGCAGGGGGCAAGGTTGAGGACGTTTCTTGGATCGCTGCTGCTTGTATTGCTGGGACTAAGTGGGATACGTGAGACATTGTTTGAATTGTCGATTGGTGTTCTATCGGTTGCGGAGTCCGGGGGTGGGCGGCCGAGATTATATCTTTGATGGTCTTCCTCCTCCATTGTTTTTTGTTTTTCCCTTTTTCGGGGTTTTCTGGGGCGACAGGTATGCCTATGGGGGGGGGGGGCCGTGGCCTTCCGCTGCATGCTGGGTGGGGGGTAGGGGTGGGGTGTGTTTCTCGTTTCTCTTTGTCTCTATGGCCCACTTTTCTTTCCTTTTCTTTCTTCCTCTTTCTTAATAGTTCTTCCTTTATAAAATGTATAATTGTGGTCGGGGGTTTAGATTCCTCGAGTGTATGATTATCTGTGTCCCCCCTTTTTTTGTTTTTTGTTACGAGTTCCTGTTCGTATTCGCCGCTTAGTGGGTGGGTTACTGTGCCTCGATGGACTGCTCTCGGACTTATATCCTCTTGTTATGTTTGCATTGCTGTGCTGAATTGAAGGCTGTTGTCCCTACATATACATAGCATAGTGCATGATGTCGTAACGTTGCATTTATTCTGAATCTCCAATTTTTGAACTAGACTCCTCCCACATCCTGTGGAACAGCTGACAATTCTGATTATTGCACCTGTATTTTTGTTGCCTCATTGCTGGAGTCTATGACATCCCTATCCTGTGTTGCACAATGATTTGGCCTCTGGATGTTATTTCATGGCCTTCTGACCTTTATTCGATTTGCATACGATTTTATCATGCTAGCGTATTTTTAGCTACTCCTCCGATTGCGACTTTTGATATTGTTGGTAATTTGTTGGGTCCATTGCCCCCTCTTCGTATATTGCGGATCACATGGTAAATGCTTTTCTTCATTTATAATCTTTAAAATTAACCTGATTTATCCTGTGCTCGACGGTCACCTTTTTATATGTGTCAATTTGATCGCTGGCTGGTTTTTCCCTAGTGACTGCTGTGCCATTCTATTCTTATTTTGTGCTGCACATTGATTTTGAGGCCGGCCGGATCGGTTGTAGGCCTATGTATGTATTTATTTTTTTCTGTTTCAATAAAGGTTTTAAAAAAAAAAAAAAAATCTTGTAGATTTCACGCAGGCACTTTTGCGAGGCGCACAGCTGCCTGACCGCCACCCCCCCCCTTGCGTGGTAACGTACCCATTGTGGCGCAGGCCCAGGCCTTAACGTGGCGCATCTCCTGGATCACGTTGTACATGACTCGCAGGGATGCGCCACGTTTACGTCGCTGTGCGTCAGGTAAGGCAGCGTAAACGTGGAACAAGGGGCTTGTAAATCCGCCCCTTTGTGTCTAGCATTACTCAGTTCTGTAAAATACACTCATACATTACTCAGCCCAATTAAATGAACACAAAATAGAAAACAAATAAGCAGTGGCACCGCCACAGAGAAGGAGAACAGTGCACCTGAAATGCACAGAAGATTTTGAAATATTAATTTACCTCTCTTATCAATGTAATCAGCAGCATTATTGCTCTTTGTAAAAAAATTAAAGCAAACATTTGCAATATAACACAGTCACACAGAGCAGGAGAAAAAACAGAGTAGTGAGTGATGAAAAAATTGCTACTACTACTCACCAAGCCCGGGGACCTCTACTCCCAGCACGTCTAGCAGGTCACGCTCTCGGTCCAGGATATCGGTTCAGCGGTGGGTGACTTGATTGTAGGTGCGCTGGACCCCCGTGATCTTAAAAAGGGCCCGGCACACCTGCCCCCACCGCTTCCGTCGCTCCTGGCTGTTGGTGTAACCAGCAGCGATCCTGCCGCCTGCCGCGATGGTCCTGGGGAGACGGCGCTGCACATAAAAAACAAGTGCGCCCACCTCCTCAGGGCTGAAGATCTCCCGGGGCACCACCATTTCCGCCCTCAAGCGACCACACGGGAGCCGGGCACGGGCTGCGGTGCCCGTCTTGGGCAGCTTGACAGCTGTCTTGACCATGTTCTGGGCAGGTGTTAGCAGTAAAGAAGAGACAAAATGAAAAAGAATAAGAGTAGGGAAGAAGGAAATAAAAGTTTAAAAAAGTAGTTGAAAAGTAAACAAAAGTAGCCTAAAACACAAAAATATAGATCTAGAAAAATAGAGGGATAGAAAATAAGTTAAATAGATCAAAAAAATATTAAAACAAGCAAAGGATGGCAGAGATATACAGAGGATAGAAACACCATACCCAGACACATAGGAATGAATGAAAAACAAGATGGCGGCCCGATCACGTGCGCGTAAGTAAGTTCGCACGCGATTTCTCTCGCGAACTCGTGCGAACTTGCATTCGCAAGGCGCTCATTGCGCGAGATTACACATAGCGGGCGGAAACGGAAATACGTCACGCAAACAAAATGGCGGCGCCCATACTCAACCTTGGGGTAACTCGCACGAGTTCGCGGCTTCCACGGTCGAGTTCGCACAACGCCGCGCCTCGCGAATAGGGCGAAATTACCGAAAAACGAGTTTTGCAAAAGCAAAACCAACGAGCAAGTGCAAAAGTTCGAGCTCATCATTTGTAACCATTTACCTGTAGTGCTTCCTGAAGGGGCCCTCCAGAATCCGGTTGCCTACTTGCAACTATTGTGTGACCCTGCTCTGACAGTCACAGAATAGTTACAAGTATGCCATTGCATCCTGTTATTGCAACAAAAAGGAAAGGGAGCAGACAAGCAGGTGCCAGCCTTCATTAATGTCAGTTGGGGCAGGGCAGGTGTTGTTGTTTGCAAAACTTAGTGCAGGTGTGCTTGGCTTTGCCACAATAATGTACACTCACTAGTCAATCAGAGGGTGCTGTGATGACACGGAGGGTGGCATGGGTGTGCCAGCCAGAGGGTGGCATGGGTGAACCAGAGTGCCAGTGTTGACAGAGGATGGCACTGGCAGTGCTTTGCTTTGCCCCAATAATGTACACTGGTGAACCAGAGGGTGCTGTGATGACACAGAGGGTGACATGGGTGAGCCAGAGGATGGCATGGGTGACCAAAGAGAGTGCCAGTGGTGACAGAGGGTGGCAGTGATGAAGAAAGCCTTGCAAACAGGCTGGGCACGTAGAAACAACAAGTTCGCAAAACTGGCGACCCGACAAGTAAGTTCGCAATTTGCGAAATTGTACAAAACCCTCGCGAACTTGCAGAAACCCGTGCGAACACACACACCCCCAAAAAGTACGCAAATCCGCGAGAATTCGCGGATTTTGCAAATTTTCGCAATCCGCAAATCCGCTAATCTGCAAATTCGCGGATTGCGAATCCGCAAATTCCGCCCATGCTTAGTCAAAACCAGTTATTGCATCAGTACCTGATTGACTCTGATCTGACATCTCCCCAAGAATTGGGAAAGAAGGCAGACAAATGGGTCAGAACCAGGATTAAGCAGAAAAACCAGAACCAGGGGGGTGATCAGAAAAAAAAGCACACCAGAAGGGTAATGAGCAGAAACCAAAAGACCAGAAGTCTTCACCAGGCCCCCAAAAGGCACAGGGGGAGGGTGGCTCCAAAAAGAACAAACAGAAACAAGAAGGCCCAAAGAAGCACTGGTGTGGATACTGTAAATCAGTCTCTCACTGGTTTAGTGAGTGCACCAAGAAGGGCACAGCACCAGCCACCATTGCCCCTAAGGCAACTGTTCCCCCTAGTCCAGAACTTGAAGTTGCCCTGGCCAAAGAGAAGCTTGCTCATGCTAGAGAGCACAGAGAGACTGGGTTAGAACCCACTGGTGGCAGCAATATCACTAAGGATGAAGATAGGTCCTATGAGAATAGAAACCTAAGCAAGATTGTGCCCCCTACAAAGAAGGGGATGACATCCACACATGTATAACTGCTTTGGAGAGGGCCTGCAAAGTACAGCAGGTACCCCAAAGTCAGTGGGCAGCAATCTTATGGCTCTCCTTTTCAGAAAAAGGTAGAGATAAGCTCCTCACAGTTAGTGATGGGGATGCTAACAACTACTCTGTCCTGAAGAGTGCTCTGATTGATGGGTTTGGCCTAACCACTGAACAATATAGGTTGTTGTTCAGGGATACCCAGAAGACACAGACTCAGGACTGGACTGATTTTGTTGATTGTGCCACTAAGGCTCTGGAAGGCTGGTTATTGGGAAGTCAAGTTAAGGACTATACAGGATTGTATAATTTGATCACGAGAGAGCAAATCCTTAACAACTGTCAAAACCAGTTATTGCATCAGTACCTGATTGACTCTGATCTGACCTCTCCCCAAGAATTGGGAAAGAAGGCAGACAAATGGGTCAGAACCAGGATTAAGCAGAAAAACCAGAACCAGGGGGGTGATCAGAAAAAAAGCAGACCAGAAGGGAAATGAGCAGAAACCAAAAGACCAGAAGTCTTCACCAGGCCCCCAAAAGGCACAGGGGGAGGGTGGCTCCAAAAAGAACAAACTGAAACAAGAAGGCCCAAAGAATCACTGGTGTGGATACTGTAAATCAGTCTCTCACTGGTTTAGTGAGTGCACCAAGAAGGGCACAGCACCAACCACCATTGCCCCTAAGGCAACTGTTCCCCCGAGTCCAGCTGTTAGTGGTGGTTCCCAGCAAAAGGGTGTAGTAGGGTTGACCCTGGGAACTGAGGTGGACTCTGGCCTGGTCAGAGTACCAACTCAGGCTGTTCTTGTCTGTGATGGGGACATAGCAATGTCCTCTACTGTAAGTCCCAGTAACCTGAGCAAGTACAGGCAGACTCCTTTAATTAATGATAAGATGGCTCAGGCCTACAGGGACACATGTGCAAGTGTCACCATGGTGACACCTAACTTTGTGGACCCTGAACAGATCATACTAGGTGAGAATTACCTAGTGACCAACGCTAGCAATGCCACTTCCTCCCATAGTGTGGCAGTTGTTAACTTCTCCTGGGGAGGGGTAACTGGCCTCAAAAGAGTTGTTGTGAGTTCAGACCTTCCTGTAGAGTGTCTGTTAGGTAATGATCTTGAAACCTCAGTTTGGTCTGAGGTGGAGTATAGGACCCATGCAGAAATACTCAGAATATCAGCACATGTTCTTGCTGTGACCAGGTCACAGGCCAAAAGTGCTTACCTGAACAGGTGCTGGATCCTGGAACAATGGACCAGACACCACCCAAGAGAAAGAGCAGTAGGGTAAAGGCAGTGCCTTCCCCCCTGCCGCAGGTTGAGGATCAGCCCTCCCACGAGGATGATTCTGAGATCCAAGAAGGAACTGTCCTAGAAGAGCTTGAGCCTGACCAGGTTGAGTTTCTTGGGACAGGGGGACCTTCAAGGGCAGATCTGAGGCAGGCACAATTAGACTGTCCCTCTCTTGAACCCCTCAGACAGCAGGCTGCTGCTGAGGCTGCTGGGAATGTTCAAGGTACCCATAAAGTGTATTGGGATGATGGGCTCCTTTATTCAGAGGCTAGAGACCCCATACCTGGTGCTTCCAGGAGGTTGGTTATACCTCTGCAATTTAGGGGCTTCCTTCTTACCTTGGCACATGATATTCCCTTAGCAGGACACCTGGGATAGAACAAGACTTGGGACAGGCTTGTCCCTCACTTTCACTGGCCCCACATGTCAGAAGATACCAAGGAGTTTTGTCGCTCCTGTGTTACCTGCCAAGCCAGTGGCAAATCAGGTGGCACAACAAAGGCCCCCCTCATACCACTACCTGTGGTGGGGGTACCCTTTGAGAGAGTGGGGATAGACATTGTTGGACCAATGGACCCCCAACAAGCATCTGGGCACAGATTTATACTGGTGGTAGTGGATCATGCCACCCGGTACCCAGAAGCTATTCCCCTGAGGACCACAACAGCTCCTGTTGTGGCAAGGGCCCTACTTGGAGTTTTCTCCAGAGTGGGGTTTCCAAAGGAGGTTGTCTCTGACAGAGGTGCAAACTTCATGTCAGGATATCTAACTGCAATGTGGAAGGAATGTGGTGTCAACTATAAGTTCACCACACCCTATCACCCACAGTGCAATGGGCTTGTGGAGAGATTCAACAAGACCCTCAAAGGGATGATAAAAGGTTTACCAGAAAAACTGAGGCGAAGATGGGACATCCTTTTACCCTGCCTTCTGTTTGCTTACAGAGAGGTCCCACAAAAAGGGGTTAGCTTCAGCCCTTTTGAGATTTTGTTTTGGGCATCCTGTAAGGGGACCCCTATGTCTTGTGAAGGAAGGATGGGAGTTACCTCTCAAAAAGCCTAAGCATGACATAGTGGACTATGTACTTGTTCTCCGCTCCAGGATGGCTGAGTATATGAAGAAGGCTACTAAAAACCTTGAGGCTAGCCAAGAACTTCAGAAAGCTTGGCATGACCAAAAGGCAGTGCTGACTGTGTACCAGCCAGGACAGAAAGTGTTGGTGTTGGAGCCAGTGGGCCCAGCAGCACTACAGGACAAATGCTATGGGCCCCACACAATAGTTGAACAGAAGGGAGAAGTCACCTACTTGGTGGACCTTGGGACTCCCAGAAGCCCCCAGAGGGTGCTTCATGTCAACAGACTCAAAGCATTTGTCGACAGGGCAGACATGGGCTTGCTCATGGCTACAGATGAGGGGCAGGAGGAAGAGAGTGACCCTCTCCCAGACCTGCTGACTCAGAACCCTGATGATGGTTAAGTAGATGGTGTAGTCTTTGCTAACAGCCTCTCTGAACATCAGCAACAGGACTGCGCAACAGGACTGCAGACAAGTTCTTCAGTCCTTCAGACATCTGTTTTCCCTGACCCCAAGTCAGACAAGCTGGTGCACCCGTGAGGTGGACACTGGTGACAGTCTGCCTGTCAAGAGTAAAATCTACAGGCAACCTGACCATGTCAGGGACTGTATTAGGACAGAGGTCCAAAAGATGCTGGAGCTGGGAGTTATTGAGCCCTCAGAGAGCCCTTGGGCCAGTCCAATAGTCCTGGTGCCAAAACCTCACACCCAAGATGATAAGAGAGAGATGAGGTTTTGTGTGGACTACAGAGGACTCAATGCTGTCACTAGGACAGATGCCCATCCCATCCCCAGGGCAGATGAGCTCATTGACAGATTGGCTTCTGCCATGTTCTTGAGCACATTTGACCTGACAGCAGGCTACTGGCAAATCATACTAGCTGAGGATGCAAAAGCCAAGACAGCATTTTCAACCCCAGGAGGACATTATCAATTTGTGGTAATGCCCTTTGGTTTGAAGAATGCACCTGCTACTTTCCAAAGGCTGGTGAATCAAGTTCTCATAGGACTGGATGACTATTGTGCAGCTTATCTAGATGATATTGCTGTCTTTAGCTCCACCTGGGAGGATCACCTGGTCCACCTGAGGAATGTTTTGGAGGCCCTGCAGAAGGCAGGCTTCACTATCAAGGCCAATAACCGCCAGATAGGGCAGAGCAAGGTTGTGTACCTGGGCCACCTGGTAGGTGAGGGTCAGGATCAACCACTGGAGAGCAAGATCCAGACCATCAAAGAATGGACTCCTCCAATCACCCAGACACAGGTCAGAGCTTTCTTGGGCCTATCTGGGTACTACAGGAAGTTTGTTAAACACTATGGGTCCATTGTGACACCACTGAATGATTTAACTTCCAAAAAGATGCCAAAGAAAGTTCAGTGGACAGTTAGCTGTCAAAAGGCATTTGATGACCTGAGCAGGCCATGTGTACTGCACCTATTCTGAAAAGTCCAGATTACTCCAAAGAGTTCATAGTCCAAACAGACGCTTCTGAGTTGGGTGTGGGAGCTGTACTTTCACAACTGAATACAGATGGTCAAGACCAGCCCATTGCTTTTATAAGCAGTAGGCTGACCCCTAGAGAGAAACGTTGGTCAGCTATAGAGAGGGAGGCCTTTGCTGTGGTTTGGGCCCTGAAGAAGCTGAGGCCATACTTGTTTGGCCCTCACTTCAAGATTCAGACCGATCACAAGCCCCTCCTATGGCTAAATCAGATGAAGGGTGAAAACCTCAAACTTCTTAGGTGGTCCATTTCCCTACAGGGGATGGACTTTACAGTGGAACATAGACCTGGCACTGACCATGCAAATGCAGATGGACTCTCCAGATATTTCCACTTAGAACATGAGGACTCAAGTGGTCAAGGTCAGTTTAATGTCCCTAAGTTTGGGGGGGGGTTGTGTAGGAGAGTAGGGTCTGCTTCCTATGGTCACCCCCACTTTTTGCTTTGCTTTACTGGTTTACGACTTAGATGTGGCTGTGGGCCTGCTAATCAGACCCACAGCCTAGATGCACTCTCTCTAAATTTACACCATGTACTCTAGGTACATACACAATTGGGAATTGGTTCACCTTGTCAGCCCCTGTAGAAGTGTACCCTAGATACTCAGGGCATAGGTGTAACCAAGGCCTACCAAGGGATGCAGCATGTATTATGCCACCCCTGGCTGGCCACTCAAATAGACACAACTGGCTGATCACTCAGCTGGGGCAAGGATGTGTAACCACCCCTTGCTTAGGTATGGTATTCCTATACCTACTTATATATAAACACATAGTAACCTATAAGTCACTCCTATGGCAGGCCTTAACAATCCTGGAGGCAGAGTGCTTGGTTATGTGTGAGATGGCGCTCTAGCATGAGCTGAGCCTATCTGCAGCTTTCGGAACCATGTCCTTATAGCTGTTCTATGATATTGCCATACCATATACTCTTAAGTGCATTATGAACCTCGCAGTTAAATGCTAACTCTGGTTTGGCTTTATCAAAACATGTCGTGTAAGGTGTCATACGCTTTGGAATACTACCCCCTCGCCAGTTCCGGCGACGTTGGTAGCATTCCACCCTTCTAGAGGGAGAAGACATGTTGTTGGTGACTATCCCGGTTAAAGTTAACCTGAGCCCCAGCGTCACAAAATGGACGCTGCTGCCACCGACACAAGTCTGACCTCCTGCTGCTGGGAGTCCTTCCAGTCACGGAGGTTTGGACAATAGGTTTCCTGCCTGGGGAGGTGCGAGCACCCCTTACTCGCAAGCTGGGAATACATAATAACAAACAAAGACCTGCTCTAAAACGGGGAAATTCTTCATGAGCATACCCAAAGCCATATCTTGGCTCTAATATTTAAGTAGCAGCTATCTAATGCTGTATACTCTAGGTGCTCCTATTCCTAGTTTAAAAATTATAATGTGTCAGACCCCAGTACCCAGAAGGACCCATATATTTCACACCAAAAATATACTGTGCAAATCACAACAAAGAAAAATGTGTGAAGGTAACGGAGGCACCTCACGGAAACACCACCATGGGAGCTGCTTATAGGTTCTCATCAGTGTGCTCCGGTTTTCATTATTGGCAACCTCCAAAACCATAAAGAAATAGTGTGGAAAAATTGCACAAATAAGTTGAAAGTGTGAAAATGTAAAACACACACTTAGAACAAGCATTTACAATGCAACGGTTTCGCCTTTGCCAAAGTTAGAGCTATTGGCATTGTAAATGACAATATTTTTATTTATGTGTTGGTTTTGAAAACAGATAAATTAATGGCATTGTCATTTACATTGCCAACAGCTTAATCTCTTGCAAATGTAAGACCTATTGTACCCTACTGGATTTCACTGAAGAAATTCAGAGTCTGGTCTGCAGGTGTCACGTGACAGATGCCCAATTGACAGCTGAGGGGGTTAAATCGTGCTGGGGTGGCACATTAAGGCAACGCTTGCTGAAAGCACTACACTACCCTACTGGAGTGTCAGTCTTTTTGGACATGGTCCACTCACTCATCTTGAAACAGGAAGCTCGCCACCAGTTCCACAAAAAATACCGTCATTAAATCTTTCCTTTTTAAGGGTTGGACATTTCAGTTGGCGTCTGCTCTCAGTCACGCTCGTCTTGTCGCCCATTGTCAATCACGCGCCTCTCTGTGCCTGGCTGTCAAGTGCCGGCGCCATCCTAGTGCGCATCTTCAGTCAGCCACGGTGTGCTAGCCAACCAAACTGCATTATGGGATGGCATGGTGGGTTAAAGAACCTGTTTTACAAACATGTGTCCGTGCTTGTGAGGAGGTAGTGCACCTGTTGAGGGAGAGAGAGTGTGTTTGCATATGTGCGTGCATGCATGTGTGTGTGTGAATAAGCACTTCCAAGATTTAGTGGGACTAGAGTTTTTATCTACAAATCATTGTTTTCAGCTGTGTTCTAATGGAATCAAAGCAACACTACACCCCCCATAATGCATAGTGTGATCACATAAAAGTACAGAACTGGAAAGAGTGTCCATAATGACCAGCAAGACGGTTTTCACCCTAAGAAGGATGTGCTTCAGTCTCCAGTGCCACGGGCGAGTGGAAACACACACTGTGCTGGTGGAGAAGTAGAAGAAGTACAAGTGTCCATAGAAGAGAAGTAGAGGGGATGCACTCTCCATTCCCTATGCACTCTCCACTCCCTATGCACTCTCCACTCTCCACTCCGTATGCACTATCCACTCCCTATGCACTCTCCACTCCCTACGCACTCTCCACTCTCCACTCCCTACGCACTCTCCACTCCCTACGCACTCTCCACTCTCCACTCCCTATCCACTCTCCACTCTCCACTCCCTATCCACTCTGCACTCCCTATGCACTCTCCACTCTGCACTCCCTATGCACTCTCCACTCCCTATGCACTCTCCACTCCCTATGCACTCTCCACTCTGCACTCCCTATGCACTCTCCACTCCCTATGCACTCTCCACTCCCTATGCACTCTCCACTCCCTATGCACTCTCCACTCCCTATCCACTCTGCACTCCCTATGCACTCTCCACTCTGCACTCCCTACACACTCTCCACTCTGCACTCCCTATGCACTCTCCACTCCCTATGCACTCTCCACTCTCCACTCCCTATGCACTCTCCACTCTGCACTCCCTATGCACTCTGCACTCCCTATGCACTCTCCACTCTCCACTTCCTATGCACTCTCCACTCTGCACTCCCTATGCACTCTCCACTCCCTATGCACTCTCCACTCCCTATGCACTCTCCACTCCCTATGCACTCTCCACTCTCCACTCCCTATGCACTCTCCCCTCTCCACTCCCTATGCACTCTCCACTCCCTATGCACTCTCCACTCCCTATGCACTCTCCACTCCCTATGCACTCTCCACTCCCTATGCACTCTCCACTCCCTATGCACTCTCCACTCTCCACTCCCTATGCACTCTCCACTCTCCACTCCCTATGCACTCTCCACTCCCTATGCACTCTCCACTCCCTATGCACTCTCCACTCCCTATGCACTCTCCACTCCCTATGCACTCTCCACTCTCCACTCCCTATGCACTCTCCACTCTCCACTCCCTATGCACTCTCCACTCCCTATGCACTCTCCACTCCCTATGCACTCTCCACTCCCTATGCACTCTCCACTCCCTATGCACTCCCTATGCACTCTCCACTCCCTATGCACTCTCCACTCTCCACTCCCTATGCACTCTGCACTCTCCACTCCCTATGCACTCTCCACTCCCCACTCTGCACTCCCTATGCACTCTGCAGTCCCTATGCACTCTCCACTCCCTATGCACTCTCCACTCCCTATGCACTCTCCACTCCCTATGCACTCTGCACTCTCCACTCCCTATGCACTCTCCACTCCCTATGCACTCTGCACTCTCCACTCCCTATGCACTCTCCACTCCCTATGCACTCTGCACTCTCCACTCCCTATGCACTCTCCACTCCCTATGCACTCTGCACTCTCCACTCCCTATGCACTCTCCACTCTGCACTCTCCATGCACTCTGCACTCCCTATGCACTCTCCACTCTGCACTCTCTATGCACTCTGCACTCCCTATGTACTCTCCACTCTTCACTCTCTATGCACTCTGCACTCCCTATGCACTCTGCACTCTCCACTCCCTATGCACTCTCCACTCCCTATGCACTCTGCACTCTCTATGCACTCTGCACTCCCTATGCACTCTCCACTCCCTATGCACTCTCCACTCCCTATGCACTCTCCACTCCCTATGCACTCTGCACTCTCCACTCCCTATGCACTCTGCACTCTCCACTCCCTATGCACTCTCCACTCCCTATGCACTCTGCACTCTCCACTCCCTATGCACTCTCCATGCACTCTGCACTCCCTATGCACTCTCCACTCTGCACTCTCTATGCACTCTGCACTCCCTATGCACTATCCACTCTGCACATGCACTCTCCACTCCCTATGCACTCTCCACTCCCTATGCACTCTCCACTCCCTATGCACTCTCCACTCCCTATGCACTCTCCACTCCCTATGCACTCTCCACTCCCTATGCACTCTCCACTCTCCACTCCCTATCCACTCTCCACTCCCTATGCACTCTCCACTCTCCACTCCCTATGCACTCTCCACTCTCCACTCCCTATGCACTCTCCACTCCCTATGCACTCTCCACTCCCTATGCACTCTCCACTCCCTATGCACTCTCCACTCCCCACTCTGCAGTCCCTATGCACTCTGCAGTCCCTATGCACTCTGCAGTCCCTATGCACTCTCCACTCCCTATGCACTCTCCACTCCCTATGCACTCTCCACTCCCTATGCACTCTCCACTCTCCACTCCCTATGCACTCTCCACTCTCCACTCCCTATGCAATCTGCACTCTCCACTCCCTATGCACTCTCCACTCCCTATGCACTCTCCACTCCCTATGCACTCTGCACTCTCCACTCCCTATGCACTCTCCACTCTGCACTCTCCATGCACTCTGCACTCCCTATGCACTCTCCACTCTGCACTCTCTATGCACTCTGCACTCCCTATGTACTCTCCACTCTTCACTCTCTATGCACTCTGCACTCCCTATGCACTCTGCACTCTCCACTCCCTGTGCACTCTCCACTCCCTATGCACTCTCCACTCTCCACTCTCTATGCACTCTGCACTCTCTATGCACTCTGCACTCCCTATGCACTCTCCACTCCCTATGCACTCTCCACTCCCTATGCACTCTGCACTCTCCACTCCCTATGCACTCTCCATGCACTCTGCACTCCCTATGCACTCTCCACTCTGCACTCTCTATGCACTCTGCACTCCCTATGCACTCTCCACTCTGCACTCTCTATGCACTCTGCACTCCCTATGTACTCTCCACTCTTCACTCTCTATGCACTCTCCACTCCCTATGCACTCTCCACTCTCCACTCCCTATGCACTCTCCACTCTCTATGCACTCTGCACTCCCTATGCACTCTCCACTCCCTATGCACTCTCCACTCCCTATGCACTATGCACTCTCCACTCCCTATGCACTCTCCACTCCCCACTCTGCACTCCCTATGCACTCTCCACTCCCTATGCACTCTCCACTCTCCACTCCCTATGCACTCTCCACTCCCTCGAGCTGCACTCCCTATGCACTCTCCACTCCCTATGCACTCTCCACTCCCTATGCACTCTCCACTCCCTATGCACTCTCCACTCCCCACTCCCTATGCACTCTCCACTCCCTATGCACTCTCCACTCCCCACTCCCTATGCACTCTCCACTCTGCACTCCCTATGCACTCTCCTCTCTGCACTCCCTATGCACTCTCCACTCCCCACTCTGCACTCCCTATGCACTCTCCACTCCCTATGCACTCTCCACTCCCTATGCACTCTCCACTCCCTCGAGCTGCACTCCCTATGCACTCTCCACTCCCTATGCACTCTCCACTCCCTATGCACTCTCCACTCCCTATGCACTCTCCACTCCCTATGCACTCTCCACTCCCTATGCACTCTTCACTCCCTATGCACTCTCCACTCCCTATGCACTCTGCACTCTCCACTCTCCACTCCCTATGCACTCTGCACTCTCCACTCCCTATGCACTCTCCACTCCCTATGCACTCTCCACTCCCTATGCACTCTCCACTCCCTATGCACTCTCCACTCCCTATGCACTCTCCACTCTCCACTCCACTCCCTATGCACTCTCCACTCCCTATGCACTCTTCACTCTCCACTCCCTATGCACTCTTCACTCCCTATGCACTCTTCACTCTCTATGCACTCTTCACTCCCTATGCACTCTTCACTCCCTATGCACTCTTCACTCCCTATGCACTCTGCATCCCCTATGCACTCCCTATGCACTCTGCACTCTCCACCCCCTATGCACTCTCCACTCTCCACTCCCTATGCACTCTCCACTCTGCACTCCCTATGCACTCCCTATGCACTCTCCACTCTCTATGCACTCTCTACTCTGCACTCCCTATGCACTCTGCACTCCCCACTCTGCACTCCCTATGCACTCTGCACGCCCTATGCACTCTGCACGCCCTATGCACTCTGCACGCCCTATGCACTCTGCACTCCCTATGCACTCTGCACTCCCTATGCACTCTCCACTCTCCACTCCCTATGCACTCTCCACTCTGCACTCTCCATGCACTCTCCACTCCCTATGCACTCTCCACTCTGCACTCTCCATGCACTCTCCACTCCCTATGCACTCTCCACTCCCTATGCACTCTCCACTCTCCACTCCCTATGCACTCTCCACTCCCTATGCACTCTCCACTCCCTATCCACTCTGCACTCCCTATCCACTCTGCACTCCCTATCCACTCTGCACTCCCTACCCATTTGCTGTTAATCACCTTTGCAGCACGTACTTTATGGCCTCTGATGCTCTTCAGCGCTTTGCAGTGCGGTTAGGATATGAAGCGCTATATAAATTCAACTGTAATGCATTACGAAAAATGCCAAACCATGAAAAAACTCCCTGTTGCAAATCTTATGAGCAGTTTTACAAGTGTCACACGAGGGGCACGAGATGCTTAGCCCATACGACTCTATTTAGGCCGTTTGGGTACTGGACACCCGCAGTTTTAAGGACATTATTAAAACGGACTGTAAAGTCGAACTGAAAGAATGAAAAGTTATGCATGCTGCAACAAAGGGGATCAGCCGAGCAATTTCACATCAGACAAACCACTGCGGAGTCCTCACTACAAATAAAGGGGCAAAAACTACTTTTAGCGCCCATGCACTTGATGAACAGCCAGATCGTGGCCTGTGTCTTCATCATGTATTTTTAACCAACGTACACTGAATTCACGTGCTCCACCACTAAAAAACAAGCACTCACCTGGGCTTCCTCTCATGGAATGACCAAAACAAACACAGAAGGAAAAAAACGAAACTCCGCCCACCGCCGCGATGACGACATCACAGAGGCGGAGAGGGAAAAAATCGCGGGAACGCCCCCGAATCTGGTCCGGCCTTGACGGACAGATCCGGCTCCCAATGGCTAGCCTCCATTTATGGAGCTAGCTAATGGGAGGTGGGGGACGTTCCGATAGCCAATATGGTAAACAAAAGATTTCACCTGCGCGAACTGCTTGCGCAGATCGCCAGGTCGAAACCTAAAAACCTCCGTGTGCCACCCAATCCTGACCCCCTACTATCAAAGCAAAAACTCCCACTCTTTTTTGCTTTTACAAGTTAAAAACAAGCTAAACAACCACTGGCATAGCCATCAACTTTTAATCACTGCCGTGTGTCTGCTCAATTTAAAAACAGGACATACTGTCGCACTCCATCAGTTCTTATGGAAAGCCATTGCTTCATTGCCTTTTAAAAGATTTCCGGCAGTTTCTTCAGGGCTAAGGGTCAGTCCTCGCCACACTGTTAGTTAAGTAATGTACCTGGGGATAATAGACACAGAAAACACATAACACAAAGTTAGGCACAGAGCACGGTTTAAAATCACTACACGCACCGCGTGTTTTTATATAACTCACTGCTCACATATACGAAATATTTACCCGGTGGTTGCCCACACCTATGTCTCGGTAAGTGGGGAGGAGATCAGATTCATGGTGGTGAGTGCAAGCAAGGGCTGGGCTCGGCCCATGGGAGCAGGGACGACTGCTACAGCTTTTTTCCTTACGAAGGGGCGACTGAAATAGGGTCTGTGTATGTACAGGCATATACACGCAGATAATCGCCTCAGCTGTATCTTAAATGTTAGCGTAAGACATAGGTGAAGGCGAGGAGGGGAGTAAATCCTGTATCGCATTGTGAATAAAAATATCTGTGTTATCCCAACAGTAATTGAGGTCTATATCTCTCTCCAGGTTGACAGTTAGCAACCTTAATTATTATGTTTGCGTGTTGTGGGCGAGTACAGATCCCCAGGAAAGGTGGCTGCCGGTATGCAAGGTGTGGGCAACCACCAGGTAAATATTCTGGAAGTTTTTCTAAGTGTGTGTTTTACCTTTTCACACTTTCAACTTATTTTTGCACTTTTTTCACACTATTTCCTAATGGGTTTGGAGGCTGCCAATGATGAAAGCCGGAGCACACTGATGAGAACCTATCAGCGGCTCCCATGGTGGTGTTTCCGTGAGGTGCCTCCATTACCTTCACACATTTTTCTTTATTGCGAATTGCACAGTATATTTTTGGTGTGAAATATATAGGTCCATCTGTGTACTGGGGCCTGACACATAACAATTAGGGATAGGAGCACCTAGAGTGTACAGCATTAGATAGCTGGTACTTAAATATTAGAGCCAAGATATGGCTTTGGGTATGCTCACGAAGAATGTCCCATTTTAGAGCAGGTCTTTGGTTGTGATTATATATTTTGAGTGGAGGGCGACCTGCGCTATATCCCTCTGTAGCTCCTTTTTGTGCGTGAAGCTGGAGATACAGACAGACTACCTATTACCTTCCCATATTGGCAGGTTTTATTGACCCAAGGGCCTGTTCTTTGCTACACGGCATGCTCATCAGCAGTGTCAGAAGCTCTTTTGCTCATTTCCCTGCACTCCACTATTCCTCTTTGTCCGCACCATGTATGATTCCCACTAGAATGCTCAGAATATCATTCCATGGTGGCTGGAGGATGCCTCACTGCTTTAAGCATTCCCCACATCTGAATGAGTACAGACGCTAACTACATCATGTTTCATGCTTCTTTTGCTAACCCACCCTCATGTCAAAATTATTCTCTGTTCACTCTTTTCAAAGCATTTGAAGGGTACAAAATCCCTCTGTACCAGTGCCTTTCTTGCACGTTCCCACATTACATACTAGTCCACAGTTGGTAAGTTCCTATTGAAGGTTATAATTAACGTTCTGTTTAAACAAACCCTCTCTAGTGATCATTGAGCCTTTTACTGACAAGCTTCTAGATCACTGGACATATTCTACAGTGACAAAATTGATAGAGTCCGCCTCCTCCACCCACCAACAGTCTATATGAGAGGCACAGACGCCTTAATGAAATGTTCCCATAGTGTGTAATACTCACTGCCTTCCTACAAATAAAGTTCTCAAACCTCCACTGAAATGCCTGCTTCAGTGCATACCCATTACAGTGGCAGCCAGACTCATTCAAATGCTTGTGGATTCACGTTAGCACAAATATGGGTGAGATGGTCCGGTAAAGCTATGGATAACTTAGAAACACAATTTGAGAGGTGAATCATCTTGAAAATCTCAATGATTGACCGCGTAGTGATTTAAAAACAAAAAAGGTCACATTAAATGTTTTTGTATTTATTCAATAAAAGACCTATGCAACTGACACAGGTTTTTTCCACCAACTCCAAACCCTTTCATTTATTGACGCCCAGCTACGAGGCTTTGAGTGGTTGCCGTGGGTATGAGACAGGATCGCTTTATATGCCGACGATGTTCTATTCTATCTAATTGACCCCCATTTATCAGGCCCTGATTCCTCCGCATTATGCAGGTGTTTGGGAAGACGTCTGGACTCTACATAAACGCCAAAAAATCAGTCATTTGGCCGATACTGGCAACACAGGATCTTGGGGCTTGGTTGGCTAATCTAACTATTGCTACAGAGGGCTTGAAGTACCTGGGTCTCTTTCTCTCTACCTTGCAACCTATTGCGAGGCAGCACAATCTGGCTCCACTAACAGAACGCATTAAGACAGAGATTAAATCTTGGTTTCACCTACCTCTTACGGTCTATGGCGCATCTGCCATCTTTAAGATGGTCTCCTTATCCCGTCTCTTGGATCAGTTACAGAACCACCCATCCCCCATCCCAGCCACCTGGTTCCAGCAAATCAATACACTACTAAGCCAATTCGTTTGGGGTGGGGGTGCAATCAGAGTTGCCTTACAAACTTTTATCTTGCCACATACTGCAGCGGCATTGCGACAGCTGATATACAGTCTTATTATACAGTGGCTCATTTGCAAGTGCTCAATGAATGGTGGTACAGTGACAGAGATGGCCCAGCACATGCGATCGAGCAATAGATAATGGGCAACACTTCTATCCACACGTTCCTATACAGCAAGGTGGAATCTTGGACATTGAAATTGTGGACCCTAACCTCAAACACATTAGGTGGCCTATTCCCTCAAAATGCTTTCTTTTCTATTCCTGTACTTTAGTTTATGTAATGCAGGCAGAAATACCTGTCCCTCAATCCCATAGGCCCCAAGAGACTTGGGCATAGTGACTAAACTACTCCAATTACTAGAGATGAAGATAATAGTTTTACTTATTTACGTGGTAACAGATAGACTCTTCAAGACAACTTCAGTCTCCACTAAAAGGAAGTGGGACTATATGTGGCACTGGTTATATTAAATGTCAGTTGGAAATACTGCTGCATGTCCTGCAGTATGAAGACAGGCACAAATGAATACATTTTAAATTCCTTCATTGGTTATATTTTTAATTTGGATGTAAAGGGTAAATTGTTTGTAAAAATATGTTGCACTGAGAATCTGGGATTCTATCCTTTGGTGTGGTCAGGTCCTCTGATTCAATAGCATTGGCAAGAAGTGAATATGTCTATTCAGGAAATGATAGCCGTTAAATGAAAAGTGAACCCTATAATAGTGCTATTATGTTGCACAGCAGAGTTCGGAAATTCACAGTAGTGGTACTGCTGTTAGGCAAGCACAGTGCTGTAATGCAGCGGATGAGCAATACAACTTCAATTCATAAAGACAAGATACAAAACTTGGAAGCTGATTTAAATCTTGGCCGTAAGGATACTATGTCGCAATGGCGATGGAGTACCCTTACCAACAAGATGATAGTGAGCCCACTGATTTTAGATGTAGGTAGACCATGGATATAACCAAGGCAGAGACTAGTCTGTCTCTGCCATGGTTACACCTTCCCGATGGCCTGACGGAGTAAGGGTCGTCGGAGGCTGACCTCTATGTCCACCCACCTCATTTAGAAGGGTGAACATCCAGGTCACTTTTCACTGCCCGTCAGAGCCAGAAAAATCATGGTGGTAAGGGAAAGTAAATCCTGTCTAATGCCCCCAAACCCATGGGAGATAACTCCCCATGGCAAGAGGGGCTTTTTTTTTGGTATAGAAAATCCGGCGTCAGGATTTACTTTCTTAGACAAAAATAAATAATAAGTTTGAAGGACAGCTCTGTCATGTTGTCGGAGCCATGCACCAAACTTGAAAAAGCATTGAGAGAATATGCTTTGACCGGTGGTTCCTGTTGATGCCTTAAAAAACGGCTGCCAGCTTGGCAGTAATTTCTAAATTGGGTGGGGGGGGGGGGTGAGGGGGGCAGAGTAGTCCCGAACTGGCCAAAGGAGATTACTTGGTCACCCAAATATTAAATGAGGCTCTTAATGTACTGTAAACAGATAGTGGCGAGTGTTATGGTAATATATCATGTAGGAGCATAGCCCCAGAATTTTTGGGATTCCTTACACTTCTTTTGTCTTGGGCCGGCAGGATGATCTCATTGTGGTGTAGGCTGATTGAAAATTGAGATACTTATCTACTGAGCTGGTGGTATAAGAATTCAGAAAATGTGATATATTATCAGTTAGGTTGATTGATCAATGGTATGAGCCGTAATTAAATGAATGTCCTCAATATGCACTATTATATATTGGTGAATGCACATGGAAACTGTGATGTGCTGCCTTTTTATGTCGAAGCACTGTCTAATTATGAAAAGGCATTGTGTGGGCACATTGAAAGCTTCCCTGGGAATGCATTCCACACATTGCTTACCATTGACTTTGCAGCTTGTCTCGCTCCTTTTCTGGCTTTCAATTTGCTGGCTGTATTTGTTTTAGGCTCTCCAGCATATCTTTGTTGCTTCCATGGAGCAAACCTTGTTCACCATTGCTCCTTGTTTTCTTCCACGAGTTTTCTTTTTCTGTAATCAGGACTTTAAATTTTGTTCTTATCTTGTCACATTTGCTGTGCATTCAAAGGCAGAGGTCAAATGTCAGGCTCTGTTTTTAGAGGGAGTTTGGTGTTTACTTTTCTTTCTCTGACTTCAAAGTGGGAGGATTTATATGTCAATCTTATTGGGTACTGGGAAACAAAAGGCGTTTTCTAGCACACAACAAAATGTTAATGTCTGTAAATGAACTGTGCAAATATTTCAGAATATATCAGAATTACAAAAGCACAAATGAAGCAATTGTTTTTGTAATTCTGACATGTGGTGAAAACAATTATTTTAATAAGATCAAAATACGAGATGATGCCAATTCCACACAATTTTGTTTGTGCACTGTACAGTTTGATCAATTAAACTGCAAGTGCAAATGTCAATTTCATTTCAATTCAAAATGTGTTGTCTGCAATGGAAGTGCACTACCACACCATGCCTACTCCACTCTACACCACTTCACTCTATAACAGTTTACTCCACTCTATGCCCCCTTCTAATCCACTCCACTCTACAACACTCTAGGACACTCTACTCCACAAAACAACACTACTCTCCAACACACTCCACTCCACTCTACACCACTCTATGCCACTTCACACTAGGCCACTCTACTCTGTTCTGCGTCACTATTTAGCACTTTACTCAACTCTACGGCACTCTTTGACACTTTACTCCACTCTACGCCATGCCACTCCACTCTACTCTATTATATGGCACTCTACGCCACTCCACTCTATGACACTACACTCTATCCCCTCCACTCCAGGACGCTCTACTTTACCCCACCCTATGCCACTCCGCAACACTCTATGCTACTCCACCACAATTTAATCTACTCTACGACACTCTGCGTCACCCTATGACACTCCACTGTATGATACTCCACTCTATGATACTCTACGATGCTCCATTCTATGACGCTTTATTACCCTCCATGCTACTCTACTCTATGCCACTATCTTTTAGCCATGTCGAACAGCAGCCACGTTGCGATACAACATGGCTAAACCACAGTGGCAAAGCCAATAGCTCTTGCATAGGCAAGACCTATTGTCTTTGCCAATGCTTGCTAGTAGTGGTCAAAACTTCACCAAATAAATGCTTAAAAAACAAACAGGCGCATTGGTGTAATGTTCTCTCTCTTCCGTCAGGTGGAGTTCTCAACCCAGTGAAATGCATGCCCATGCCTGGAAATGAAAACTACTTCAATGGAAAAGATGTCTCCCTGGACGGGATACATCCAGTAGAAACACTTTTTTCTATGTTGTCATTGTTTTTATTATTAAAATATTCCAAGGCAGCAGGGGAGCCAGTGGAAGAATGCCACAGGGCGGAGGAGCAGCAAGTGTGCCACCAGAAACAATTTACAGTCAGCATTGTGCCTGAGAGTTGTCACTTTTTCAGGTTTTCGTCTACACATCGCTTTCTTGCGAAATCTCTTGTATTTAAAAAAATCTTTAAAATGGTTTCGAGCCCACCCATTACTTACCTTTACTTACCATTGGCTGGCTTCCACGTGGCTTCCACGTCACTCTTGTCACCTTGCTTACTCTTGATCATATCTACTCCTTGACTCCGTCTTCGAGTCTTCGTCCTGCCATGCTGTTGTGGAGCCTGGCCCAAGTACTGCTTCAGGTGGCCAGTGTTCTTCCACTGCATGTTCTTGAATTGCAGACTCTCTTTTTACTTTTTGACATGAACTCTGTCTCTACAGTGCCTCTGCTTTACCCCCTGCTGTGCCACTGCTTTTGAAGGGCAAGCCAAGGCACCATGTCAGTGTTTAAATGAACATAAGGGCCATTGCTGATGAGGTCTATGCAGCATGAACTAATTATGTTCACCAAACCATGTCACCACAGCCACTATAGAGCTAAGAAGATAAAGTGTAGGCAGTACAAGGTTTCCTAATTGTTTACAGCATGCTGTCCGCATTACTTCAACAATGGATTGTACTGTGCTGTGCAGGTGGTTGACCCAAAAAAGAATATGCAGTATTACAGCATGAATGGATCTACCAATTAATATAGTGCCATGAGAACCTATTTAGACTGAAGTAATAATTTTTCATCCAAATTATTCCTAGCCGGCATCATTGAGTTTGAAGCAAAAACATTTTTATGAACACCAATTTTATTAAAAATAGATTGTTCACATTCTTGTGGTTTCTTTTCAGTGGTTTGTCACACATCCTTTTATCTGACTGTTCACTGGTTACCTCATTGAAAGATAAGGCAACAATGACTTCAGAGTGATGTCACTCGGGCATATCATATGGATGGCGTGCGCCCGTTGAGGCAAGTCACAATATTGTGTCTTGAAGTATTTCAAATGGCAGCCGGCTTCGGGGAGAGATGTGTTTCTTTCCAGTTAGGATAGGTACATTGTTGGTGGCTAGGTTACATTCGCCTTCGCTCGTCTAAATAAATGAAAATCCCCTAACAGAATTGGTTAGTTTCATTGTTCGTGATTTGGACATCTTTACAACTTTTAAGAATTGCAGTCATGCAGAGGAGGCCATTTGTAGATAAGTTGTCACTGTCTTGCTGTTGTTGGCATGTCCTACTCAGTTTGCCAATGCTGATGGCTCAGTTGTTGAGTTAGATGTAGCATGTGGGTAGATGGCAGTATTTTATTGAAAGATGAGGGGTTGTTGTCTGGCACTACAATACACTGCTTTCACCGATTTAGGACTGAATTGCTTTTTGTTATATTCAGGCCACTGGAATTATATGGTACAAAAGAAAGTGGTCCCAGTGGAACACAATTGAAAAAAACAATTCTTTATATAGGAGCATTGATTGAATTACTCACAATGAAAGTTCCTATTCAATATTGTTTAATCATATTGGACACATGTTAATATATTCAAAACTTAGCACATATCTGAATAATTTGTACAAAAGTGCCGCAAAGTAGGAAAAAGGGAGGTTCAACCAAGTGCAAAAGTGAGGGTTCAGTGGAAAAAGGAAGGGTGGTGACAATATATGCTTCAACAGTATTATATACAAAAGCCTGTCCAGCCGTACATAGGGCTAAAAACAAATATTCAAAGTCATTATGTTTAGTTTGGCGCAGTGAAAAAGCACTGTTGTCCACATTGGCATAAGAGACTGGATTGTCGACGTTTTGACCCTAGGAAAGTGTGGGGAACCCTTGATCATTAGAAAGGGGTCTTCCTCAGGACTTGGGGGGCACCTAAGAAATAATGAAAAATAATTCTTAAAATCTTAAAGGAGATGAATTAAGATGCTGATGGCATCCACAAACAAAGGATAAAGAAATTACTGTTATCCAGTTGTGTCTGTGGTGGTCAAATGGTCATAGTGGGCCCGGGCCTCCTGTGGTGGAGAGGGGACCTGGATGGCAATCTGAAACAAAGGTTTTCATGCCATCAGAATTGTGTGACTAAGCAGATATCAACCTTACAACTGCTTGTCAAAAGCGTGTACACGTCACCGTGTTACAAAAAAGACCTACTTTTGTTTAACTTTAAAGGATTTGTTAATTCATCAAAATTATGGGCAAGAATAATCGAAAGGGTCCGTGATTCTAAAAAGATGAGCGGAGAAAAATTGAGATTCACCACCATCCTAACAATGATACTGATAATATGCTCAAAAAGTAGGACAGGGAGGTTGTAGCTTAAGATTACCTTTTCCTCGAAATCTGCGCAATCGTTCACTAACTCATAAACGGCGCACTGTTAGGGAGATTCATTAAATACCTGTAAAAAAACACCCAGTGACGGGCCCGCGCTAAATCGCACTAGCAGACGCTGGCTGCTGCTACTACGTAGTCACCGAGGGATTTAAGGATCGCCAGTGAAACGCGGTTCTGTGCCGGAAAAAAGGGAATGTGTAGTACTGTGTATATACATGATTAACCTTACACAATATAACATAGCTATTGTTCCATTGTTATTGCATGAATTGCAGTGGTTTAATAGTTGTTTTTCATAAGATACAGGAATTTCACAATACCAGTGAATTTATGGCTTTCAAACACCAGAAAGGAAGCCTTAAGACCCATTTTAGTTTTGTCTGCACAGTGCTCTAGTTGTGCTTGAAAAATTGCTTGTGTTTTAAAAAAAATCTACAAAGGGGCTTAGAGCCTGCCCATTACTTACCTTTACTTACCACTGGCTGACTTCCATGTCACTCTTGTTTCCTTGCTTACTATTAGTCAGCACCTCCTCCTCACCTTTGTCTTCTTCGGAGGCTTCCAGTCGAGTCTTTGTCCTACTTTGGAGCCTGAACCAAGTACTACTTCCTGTGGCCAGTGTCCTTCTACCGCAAGCTCCTGCAGTGCAGGCCCTCTTTTTTACTTTTTTCAACACACACTCTTTGAGTGCATGTCCCTGCAAACCCTCTCTCTCCTTGGCCCCTGCTTACAGTAAAAAAAAAACAAAAAGAACGCTATGACTTGGCCAGCACTGTCTGCATTATAGGGCTTTTTTTGTCTTTAAGCCATGTTGCACAGCAGCTCAACTGCTGTGCAACATGTAAAAAAAACATTGACAATGCTTGTTACCTTTCTCTCAAATGTAAACACAGCAAAAGACTATGAACATCTGCTAAATGCCATAAGCTGATCCAAACTGTAATGGACTGCCCACTCAACTATTGCTTGAAGGGGGTTCACCCAGATGGGCGTGGCCAGCAAGATGGCCAACTAGCAGCCCTAATTGGCTGCTCACAGCCCACAAAACGTATCCTCCACCATCCTCCCAACCTAAAAATCCTGTGATGACCCCATACTTCCAGCAATGGGCAGGATGTGTTGTGAAGTGAGCCAGTCAACTCTGCAGTCATTCTAGGAGATGGGGCACCGATGACTCGAATGCAAAGATCCTTAACTAAAGGGATAGAGACACACAAGGCCTGTCAAAAGAAAAACCCCACTTTCGAAAACCACGTTATTCACATATTCTCTGACTATACACAATAAGTCCAACAATAGAGGCAGGCATGTGGCGGAGTCAAGCAAAAGCTGAAAGCTATAGGCCATAAATATATATGTTGCGTTACCCTACAAAATTAAAGGTACTGCATGATGAGGTCCACATTTCTTTATTAAAACAAAGAAGGATGGGACTGGCTGAAGGTTATCGGTGTGGCCGTGTCTCTACACTAGCCTAAGAGGGAACTCGTGGCTGTTCCCAAGGGGGACATCAAATAGGGTTGGCAAAGAAGAAAAGGAGCAGACACAGGAAACAGTCAGGATCAAGGGAGGTGGTACAACACTGTGGCACATTGGGTGTGGCACAACAAAGATAGGAAAGGGAGTAGGCCGGAGCCCTGGTGGAGACGGTAACCTCCGCTGCATCCACGTAGTGGCTCAGATTAGATGGAGGAATGCCAGGATTTCCAACCACATAGGACTCAAGCTGTCAGCTTGAGCCTGATTATCGACTCTGGCCCTGCCATGGACTGGTGAATTGATCTAGGGCACGAGAGGGCCCTCCTCCCGAGATGGACATGCAGCGAGCGAGGTATTGAACTTTGCCTGCAGAGGCCATAATTACTTTAGGATGTACCGGGCCTCGATAGATGGTTTAATTGTATTATCTTGGACTATTTGCAGATACCCAATGAGGCTCCTTTGTTTTACTCGAAACTGCTCAACTGTATGTATGAAGCCATGTGGCTACTATCTCTCTTTTCATTGTTTTTTTTTCAATTACTCTACTGAAAAGTTTATTAAAACTAACTTTTAAATAAACTTTGACTGCAGAGGCCTGAAGGAACCAGGGGGGCAGTGCAGACATTGTGTATAGGTGCCTCCTATGTGGACTATACACCTGGAAGAGGTGTTGCCGGCTGATTCTTCTTTCTTTCTTTCTTCTTTCCTCACTTTCCTCTTTTGCTCTTGTTTTCATCCTCTTTCCTTATAGCCTCCTTCTTACCTTACGCCAGTGACCTCCTCGTTTTCCCCCTCCAATCTTCCTTCTACACCGTGGCTGCGAGTGTCTGGAGTGTGACTGACACCAGTTCCTGGTGTGGATGTGAGTGAGGGGCAGAGTGAGTGCAGTGACCCTTAGGGACGACAACAGGGTGTCAGAGTGGCTCGGATCACTCATCTGCGGTTGATCCCTGTTCATACTCCACCCCCAAGATACATTCCACTAGTGGAGAAGAGGGGATTGGGTTCTGATGACACATACTAGTACTGCCTCGATGTTGTATTAGTTCATTTTAGCAGGGGTGGGTGCACAAAATGGATGGGAGACAAGTTTGGTTTGAGTGTGTTTATCTGGGGAAAGGGGTTGGGAGAGACTGTTGGTTGGGGTTTGTTGTCTATGGCACAGAGTGGCTCGCCATTCTCTTGGTGGATGTTTGAAGAGACGAGAGAGAGTGGGGATGTGGGGGATGGAGACGGGAAGACGGTGGACTCACAGCAGATAGTTAGCCATGCCGGGAGGACCCACACGCTGTGTCACGTGGAAGGTGAGGGGATGAACTCCTTACTCAAATGATATAGGGTGGTGCCTACTTATATATGGAGTATAGTTT
This sequence comes from Lissotriton helveticus, assembly GCF_964261635.1. NCBI lineage: Eukaryota > Metazoa > Chordata > Amphibia > Caudata > Salamandridae > Lissotriton > Lissotriton helveticus. Next base: position 1,216,743,071 of record NC_136069.1, read on the forward strand.
AGGCAGACACCACCCTGGCGTCCCTCTGTGACGAATGAAGCCCAAAGCCCTGGGTGACCCTGGGTACCAGGCTGACATGCGTATGTACCTGCAGGGATACTTTGACACCAACAGCAAAATCATGGAGAGGTGTGGGATGGAGTGAGGCGCCTTAAAAATGGTGGTCAGGGGAGAGAGCCTCAGTAAGACCTAGGACACCAGAAAAAAATAGAACTGGACTTCCGGGAGGGGGAGGACCGATTGACCTGCCTGCAAGGACGGGCAGAGGGATGGGAGATGGAGAAGGCAACACTAATTGAGGTAAACCATACAGTTGCAAACTTCTGGGACAGGCTAGACTCAATCAATCAATCAATCATGCCATTTGTATAGCGCACTACTCACCCGGGAGGGTCTCAAGGCGCTTGGGGGGAGGGGTATGCTACTGCTCGAACAGCCAGGTCTTGAGTTGTTTCCTGAAGGCGAGATGGTTCTGGGTCAGCCGAAGGTGGATGGGGAGGGAGTTCCAAGTCTTGGCAGCCAGGTAAGAGAAGGATCTTCCTCCGGCGGTGGCTCTTCGGATGCGTGGTACGGCTGCGAGGGCGAGGCTGGTGGACCGTAGCTGGCGGGTGGGCGTGTAGAAGGTCAGGCGGTCGTTGAGGTACTTGGGGCCCAGGTCGTGGAGAGACTTTTGTGCGTGGGTGAGGAGCCGGAACGTGATCCTCTTGTTGACGGGGAGCCAGTGCAGGTTCCTCAGGTGGCTGGAGATGTGGCTGCGTCGGGGGACATCCAGGATGAGTCGGGCGGAGGCGTTCTGGCTTCACGGGGGGGGACAAGTCTAGACACTTGTTGACCTGTTTGCTTAAATGGGAGAGACATCCCCCAACCCTGACCCCTGCCCCATTGATCCTCTCCCTGACTTGTGCCGATGGCGGGACAGTGGTGCAACAGGTCGCAATAAATCTGGTGTTGCAGGACTACCTCACGAGAGTATACGCAGCTCCTTCATGGGAGTAGGAGAATGAAGTAGAGTCATTCCTAGACAGTGTGATGATGCCTAGGCTTGTGGAGGCTCAGAGGGAAGGACTAGAGGAGGAAATAAAACTGGAGGAACTCCAGGAAACCCTCCGGGACATGGCTCGAGGGACATGCCCCGGCCGGTTGGCCTCCCCGTGAAATATTACCAGCTGTATTAGGCCAAATTGCTCCTCAAGCTACTGGAGGCTTTCCGGGAGGCAAAATCGGGAGGTATACTGCTAATATACATGCGGGAGGCCTTAATCATTATGCTCTCAAAGCCAAAAGACCAAAGGATCTAGGATCTTACATACCACTGCCCATACTAAATATAAACACCAAACTGCTAACTAAAGTGCTCATGATGCAACTAAGTCACATGGTAACGCACTTGGTGAACAACAACCAGTGTGGCTTTATGAGGAGATGTGGTACCCATATGAACTTCAGAAGCCTCTCACATGTCATGCATGCTTTCCAGGGAGCGACTGAGGAGGTGGCACTGGACATTGAGAAGGCATTTGACAATATGGCGTGGGGTACTTATGGGAGGTGTTGCAGAGAATGGGGATGGGAATGGGGTTCTTGTCCTACGCGCGATTGCTATATACGGAACCCCTGGCGAGAGTAGGGTCTGGAGAGGTGGTGTTGGATGTAATGACTGTGGGTTGGGGAAAGAGACAGGGTTGCCCTCTGTTCCCGCTCCTCTTCGTCTTGGCAATGGAGCTGTCATCAATGTACTTAAGGAGTGAACTCGGGGTGCGAGTGGGCAACACTACTAATATCATATCAATGTACACAAACAATACCTTTGTGTATGTGAGCACGCTAGAACGTTTGGTGCCACTCATGAGACTCATGACAGACATCGAGAAGGCATCTAACCTACATGTCAAAAGCGACAAGCCGGTACTTTTCCCCCTGGTGGCCTTGGCGGCCAGACACAAGACTGATCTCCTGGCAGTGGGCCACCCTGGGAGACAGTGCAGTTTCGCTATTTAGGAATACAGATGGCACATGGCCCGCAGCACCAACATGAGTGCAATATGGTCTGGGTGGTTGACGGATTGACAGTTTCCGTAAAATTCTGGAACTCTCAGAGGCTTTCGGTCATGGCCAGGGTGGCCTTAAGTAAAATAGTGTTGTTGCCCCGGTGTCTCTACGCTAAGCAGAACTCATTCTGTATTCTGCCGAGCTCCCTAATGCTGCAGCTTAACAGTCTGGTGGTATCGTTTCCAAGGACAGGCAAGTGGGGAAGAGTGTGGCTAGACATCTTAAAATTAGAACCGCTGGAAGGTGTACGGGGGTTACCAGACCTACAGCTGTACTTCTGGGCAGGGCTCCTGCAGTATCCTTGCTGTGTTGCAATGAAAGCCCCAACTAGAAGAAGAAGCTCCTGGTGGGTCTGGTGATGGAAGGACTCCCCCCCAAGATACTCATGGGTGGCCGAAGGGTACCGGAGGATACACCTTTCATAGTGAAACAGGTAGCACAGGCATGGGAACAGACAATGACCCGGGGCTTGAGTCAAACGCCTTATGCCAGGTTTCTTCCTATCTGGTGGCTATGACCTTTCCTAAATATACGCTCCTGGATGTCTGTCAATGGACGGGGTGGGCGGCTGTCAGAGGGCGGGAGACCTTTTCCCTTAACAAATCTTTTGTGATAGTGGCTGAGGCAGGGACACTCTTTGGAGTGGGACATGGGCAGGGTTTGCAGTTTGCAGGCCTAGCTCTTACAGTCTTGGAGATATGGACAACTTTCCCTGAGGAGCCCAGCAAACTCAAGTAGAGGCCTTATTTCCACAATGTATTCTGCCCTAAAAGAAGAAACGATACAGAAAAGGGGGTGGTGATGAACAGAGTGTCTGAATTAAGCAGACCACTCTTACCCAGTCCAAAGATCAGGGCTTGATCCATCACCGTTATTTATCTCACTGCCCCATCCCAGCTCAGAACCTGGCTATATGCAAATTAGTCTGTCCCTGGCCCAGTGCATCATGGGAACAGGGCAGACCAAACTACCAAGCCAATTCTTCACCAGAAAGGAGACAAGCTACCGGGGACCGGTTTCTGGCATTTCAGCCTCTTCGGCCCGGCTTGCTTGAATCCTGATGGAGCAGTGAGAAAGGGACTCATGTCTGAGTATACCCTGCCACACCTATAGTGGCCAAAAACGATACAGAAAAGGGGGTGGTGATGAACAGAGTGTCTGAATTAAGCAGACCACTCTTACCCAGTCCAAAGATCAGGGCTTGATCCATCACCGTTATTTATCTCACTGCCCCATCCCAGCTCAGAACCTGGCTATATGCAAATTAGTCTGTCCCTGGCCCAGTGCATCATGGGAACAGGGCAGACCAAACTACCAAGCCAATTCTTCACCAGAAAGGAGACAAGCTACCGGGGACCGGTTTCTGGCATTTCAGCCTCTTCGGCCCGGCTTGCTTGAATCCTGATGGAGCAGTGAGAAAGGGACTCATGTCTGAGTATACCCTGCCACACCTATAGTGGCCAAAAACGATACAGAAAAGGGGGTGGTGATGAACAGAGTGTCTGAATTAAGCAGACCACTCTTACCCAGTCCAAAGATCAGGGCTTGATCCATCACCGTTATTTATCTCACTGCCCCATCCCAGCTCAGAACCTGGCTATATGCAAATTAGTCTGTCCCTGGCCCAGTGCATCATGGGAACAGGGCAGACCAAACTACCAAGCCAATTCTTCACCAGAAAGGAGACAAGCTACCGGGGACCGGTTTCTGGCATTTCAGCCTCTTCGGCCCGGCTTGCTTGAATCCTGATGGAAAGAAGAAAGGCACATGGACGTGGCAACCACGTCAACCTGCGACAACTGAACAAGGGACCTTGAGGACCCCCTCATGAATGGGGAATGGAAACCGGCTAGAGCTCAAGTAAAGGAAACCACCAGTAACTTAAGGTTTAAACTAACACAATTGTATTACCTCCATAGGTCCTATCTAAAACCGCAGTAATAACACCGGAAGTCCCCGGACTGGTCGGCAGGCTGTATTCAATTCCTTCATGTCACTGGGGAGTGCCACAGGCTGCAGTCCTACTGGACTGGAGAGGTGCGGCGGTTGACTGGGGTCAGATTAGAGCACACAGTGCGCTATTGTATCCTGGGTATTTTGCCATTCCCCGAAGAGGGTAGGAAGATGGGATACACATTTGCATTGCTGGGCATGGTGCAGGCCATGCTTCGGGTTGCTATTCATTGGATCAGTCCTGTACCACTATGTAAATGGAGGGCAGACATTCGTGGATGGGCAGGGGGCAAAGAGTGCAGGCTGACAAAAATGCAAATGGATGACAATGCGGAAAGTGATCTAGAGATGTGGGGACTGATGGTGGTCTGCTTGGGAGATGGGGAAGGGGAGGGGAGGGGAAGGATGACCCTGCCCAGACCTCGCCAGCGGCTGTAGTGGCATCCTCCCTAGAGGAGGGGAGCAACCTGAATTTATCCTAGAGGTGGCTAGTGGTTTCCCCCACACACTTTTCTGTTTTGGCTTATGATGAACGCAATGGGTGTTGGGACAGTTGGGCTTGTTGGTGGAATAAATCTGCCTCCCCTTCATCCCCAGAAAACTGATCACCAGTCTGCTACATTCCGGATTTACACCCCACCCCCCATTCCAGGCCAGAGATTGGCCACATCTGTCTGTTGCAGGGTGCCTTGAGGGTTGGGGAGAGACAATGCCCCGGAATGGTTCTATTGTTCTGCTGTAAGATTTACTCTTTGCAATGTTTATAGCAAAAAGTAATAAAGAAAATTAAAAAAATAAAATAGGGCTCACCCAAACCAGCCAATGGCTGAACGTGGCTCCAAACAAAACTGTTTTTCTGAGGTATGTGTGTATATATGTGTTTGTTATAAGGGTTAAGTAAAGACAATAGGTATTGTGAGACGACTAAAGCCATCTTAAGTGAGACCTTAAAAAAACATTTTGAGTGGACAGGGGTCAAATGTGTTTTATGTTGGGAAGTTTTTGAACATAATTTTAGGGTAGTGCTATAAATGAGTGGCAAAGTATGCACAGGGTGCAGGGACATTAGAGCCACCAACAACCTCTACAGTCTTGCTAATGTTGTTACATAGTTTGTTTCTAAAACATCAGTTCCTTTAATACACTTACCTCCAGCATGTTTTTTTTTATATACTGAAAATTCTCATTATTATGGTTAGCCTTCCGAAAAGGAGTAGAAATATATTACAGTATACTGATGAGGGTTTCTAACCCTCATCAAATCTGACATGGTCTGTTAAAAAAGTACAGGACTTGCTGTAGAAGTCTTTTGTTTTGTTCTTGCTTCTGTCTGAACCTTACAACATTTGTGCATCACAGGAGTGACTAAGTTCAGCCCTAATACTTTTTTAGGTTTTCTTCATTCACCACAGTATACCTTTATTATTGTCATTTATTGAACCAATGTTATCCTTGCATAAAATATGTATGCTGCAATGATTAAGAGACAGAAGCAGATAAACGTGATTACAAGCACCAAGAGTGTAAATTGAAGATAGTTCTACTATGGTGCTGAAACAATGTATATATGCAGGCATATAAACAAGGTAGTAATCTAGTGTACTCCTGCAATGCAAACCCTACTCTAAGCCTACTTAAAGTGTATGTGGGTGTAAATACAAGAATCCCTCTAAGGGACAATCTAACCTCCATAACCTGATGGACCCCATTTTGGTAGCCAGCTGGACACCCCTCACGAGATGTCAGGCCACTGTGTGGTGATTTCTCAGCATGCACGGACCCTGGGTGTCTGCAGAAGTGCATCCTCAGCCAGTCTATCAGGATGGTCATCTTTTATAATAGAAAGAAATCTTGCGATGTAAACATAGATTAGTGATGTTGTGGATATCTAGGTAGGCCTGTTGCCCCATGGATGATGGCAGTACTGACATTTGTACGCAGTAAGAAACAAGACCTTGTACATGATGTTCAGAGCGTTTCAGAGAAACTAATCCAATATGGTTGTGCGTGCAAATGTATGCCAGAGGTTACAGCTTAGAAAACGTGTATTTGTGAGGACCATGTAAGAAATAAGCTGCCTCGCTACATGGGCCTAACTCTAGAATATAACACCCACTCCTCAACCTAAGAGTCAATACCTAAAAATCTACCTGAAAGGCTAGAAGACAATTATAAGTGCATTAAAAGACTACACTTTAAAAACATCTAATATATATAAAAACAATAAAATATGTAAAAGTTTTATAGGTTATACATGTCATTTGAGATCCTAAGCACTCGGAAAGCCATGGTGCCTAGAAAAAGAAAAGCGGTTTTGGGATGTTTTGTTGAAAAATGAGACCAACTAGTTCTCACACGGAAAAAAAGACTAATTGTTTATGTGTTCCGAGTGATAGATGCAACATCGATGTTGCCCACATCCGCAGAGGTTACCAAAGGCACTCCTCGTAGCATTGTATGGAGCAAAGGTGAACCCATCCATTTCCTACAGCGGCTACTGAGAGAGGCGTCCCGTTCCACAAAAGATCCATAGAGCTGTTGTTCACATAACCGTGAGCCGAAGCTTCCCAGGGTGTCTCTAAGAATGCATTCATCATAAATGGAATACACTGAGGACAGCCATATGCTTGGGCCTTTAAGGGGTCCATCAGTACATCAATGTCAAGTGGCACAACCACTTCTGATACAAGACATAAATCCAGGACGCATGCTTGGCTTCAAAGCAGACAGTGGAACACAGGTTGAATACAGTCAAGCCAGACCGGCCTGAACAACAAGAACCAGAGTTCAGTTAGTTCTCGAAGCTGAGGTATTCCAAAGCAAGATATCATGCGCTCACAGCAACGGAGAACTTGCAGTGCTGTCTCCATTCCAAGTTGAACTGGGATGTCCATTGCAGAGTCGAAAAAATAAAATCAGGATCCCTGCCACAAGTAGAAGGACAAGCAGGAGCCTTCCAAAGACGCTATCCAACACTGAGTGTATGAAAGGTACTCCATAAATCGTCTGAAATGTGCTAACCAAACCAGAGCCGATACATTTCAAAAGTGCACTATTGCCTTCATATCAGACATGTTAAAGTTATGATGAACCATCTTCCCAAATTGCAGTGGGAAGTTAGTATGGAGTATTGTCTGTATCTCAGACGAGGACCTTGCAACCTAGAGATCAAACATCTCTTTGGCTGAAGTTAAGGCCACATCCTTTTGAAAAAGTATGGCTTTCAGATTGCTCAGGGAATCAAATTTAAAGTTGGAAACATCTAACGAAGGCCACAGTGCTGCCTCCATAACTGTGTGGGCATGTAGAAACAGTACTTGTGTACAAGTGACTATAGAATTAACCCAGTTGCATTCCACAACAACCTTGATCATTCAGAATTAAAAAAAACTCCAATTCAAGAGACAGTTAGAACACTGAGTGAATCACAGCAGCTGGGGGAACCCTTCAATTAACAAGACAAATTTGCCATTGAAGCCCTAGATGCCCCGTGGAGAGAAATGTCCTTGGAAACCAATGAACCGTTTAAGGCATCTTCACAGTTGGAGCCACTAAGAAAAACTTCTGTGTCCCCATGGTTGCATCTAAACTTGAACGGTAATTCCCAATACTCGTGCACATACCCTTCCCCTAGCGCTTCATATCTGCCTACCTGTTGGTATTGGAGACAATATTGGAATTGAAAGGTTGTGACAGGTAGGGTAATGTAAGCATGGATTATCCAGTCAGTGGATGGTGTCTCAGCCACGGGAAAAGGAAATTGGTCTAATTTTTCAATGTGCACCATTGTATATTTTGCATCTCGTATGCTAAATACAGATTTGTATTATTGATGTAATGCCATGGCACGTGACCAGAACGTAACGTCTGCAACGTTCAGCTCAATATTACTACAGACCGTAATTGCATATGTCCATGTTGTAAAATAGACATGCCTTGCTGTGTTATGTCAATTGCGGAAGTCACTATGTTGCCCAGTTAATACATTCTGGATGATAAAGTTGTCACGCAGTTGTCAACCACAGCAATGCTTTCTCTAAATTAACCCAATCAATCTCGCACAATCGCTCAGCTGATCCCTGTTGGGAAATCTTTCATAACTCATTGTATATTTCATGCAGAAAACGCTTTTGACGTGGGTTCAGGGACCTAATAAAAAATCCCAGTGATCCATGCTATCAGAAAGAAGGGACAAGTGTTGTTTCACCTGGGAGAATATTGAGGTCTTTAGCCATTCTAGGCATAACTTGCCAACACTGTATGACGTCGCCACCCCGAATGTTCTGTGTGTACATATCGTTGATCAGGCCTATTTATTCAAAACCTTCGGTTTTACCAAAGAATCTAGACTGACATTCGTTTGTGTCCACAGGCCAAACCATAGATTCTTTTCCTTAGAATTACCCCCAGGCTTCAGACTGGATCCGGAGAATTTTTTCCTCAGCAGTACTCCTGCGCGTCGATAGGTGGCGTCTGTCAACTCTGCACCAGTCGTCGGTGTCGTGGTCGACGGGATGACTTCGGGGTGTCTACTTAGACGCCGCCCCTGCGCGCTAATGTCAGTTCTGGCACGACTTTCACAGTTCTGACACAGAAGCGCAGAGCCAATCTGAAACACTGACCACTGGTGAGCCACAACTAGGGCCCTACAAGGAAGTACTAATCCCTAGAAGTCAGTTAGCAGAGGGGGGAGAATGGGTGGGGCAATAAGGAACCTATCTATCCTTATATATAAAAACAAAAGTATGTCTGTCTGTCTGTCTGTCTGTTTGTCCTTTATGCATTACTACACCATTCATCTGATCGCCATGAAACCATGGGAAGAAGTTGGGTACACTTCCGCGATAGTTTCTGCTATAAAGTTTTTTTAAATATCAGCCCCCCAGGGCCCTCATAATCTTTCGAATACTGATGTAAGGCAAGATTTAGGTAGTAGTGTTCCCCAAGGAAACGTCTGCACAATTCAACAACTACAATTGTATTATGTACATCATGTAGCGCGTGACACAAATCGTATAATGCACAAGATATATATAAAGATCGGGTGCTAAATCCACCCCAGGCACCTACTACCCAAGGTGCTGTCGGTACCCACAGAAGTGAAGACCAAATCGCAAAAAACAAAATTGAGGCTTCCCAAAGCACAGCTTATAAGTTTCTCTTTCAAATTCGAGCTAGGTAATGATTTGTTCAGGATCAATAAACCCTCTATTGGACAATAGGACAAAGTGTAACAAGCATACTCTTCAGATGCGAAGATCCAGACGGTTCAAAAGTAAATTCACTGTTAATCTTCTTGTAATTTCTTCAGTTTTTTATTGATATTCAAAAGTGTTTGTTTAAAATCTCCCAGCACGTAATTTGCCAACACGTGTTTCGTCTTGCACTAAGAGTTTCTCAAGGCATAGGTACTGGTGGTGAAAATCCCAATATCAACTTGGGTGAAGAACAGACTTTGATTGGTCAACTCGTCCGGACCAGATTGAAGAATTCCTCACGGGATCCCAACAAGGAATCTCACCTAGATGTAGGTGGTAAATGGCACAAGTCCAGTCCCCACGACAGCCTGCTGTAGGTCACACAGACCGTCACATGTTAAAAAATATAATGAAGAAACTAGCCCCAAAAGGTTGTGCCAGCCGGCCATAAGTTGGAAATAGTAACTTGCAATTGAAACAAAGTTGCATCGTGGTTTCTAAAGTAAGAGAAATGTGGGCAAATATAGTAGTGATATTATCGACAGCTCAGTACATACTGCAGGGTATAATATTAGAAACCAAAAGTCGGATGTCTATAGCCCGAGTCCCAAAATCCCGGTATGATTAACCAGGAGAAGCTGCAAGTTCGCTATGTGTCTGTGGAAACTGTAAGCCTTTCCGATAGCACAACCATGATACGTTGTGATACGAAATAAGACGGCGGTGTCCACCGACTGCTCCGATTCCTCCAGTTGCGAGACGGAAAAACAACAAATCGTGTATCCACAAGCACTCGAATAAATAAATAGAATTAAAACGACACTTTGAAATGTTTTCCATATTAAAATTAATAAGTTTCAATAAAAATGACACAATGTAAATTGAATGTTATCATGACGAGTTTCCTTGAATTTCCTTTCTTCGGAAATCGCAGCAACGCGCAACGGGTAAGCTAGTAACTAATAAATATCTCTTACAGATACATTGTTACCATAGGTAAGTAACTTGTTCATCTGAAAGAGACCATTAATTATAGATTCCTTACCTCAGAATAGATACCCCATAAATACCAACCCCGGATTAGGGTGTGCGAACTCAGTTCACACCAGAAAGTCCTGGAGGACAGAACGGGCAAAGTAGCCGTCCCTCCGCACTATCCAGGCACTTATATCTGGTGAACGTGTGCATAGATGCCCACGTGGCCACCTCGTAGATGTCAATAAGTGTGACTCCACATGACAAAGCAGTTCTTGCTGCCGTAGCTCTAGTGGAATGCAACCGCAGCCCTAATGGAGGTTTCTTTTTTTGCAAAAGCATGAAAAATCTTTATACAAAGGACAACCCTTTTAGAGATGGGTCACTTTTGAACAGCCCAACCTTTCTTGGCACCCACACAGCCAACGAAGAGTTGATCGTCCACCCGGAAATCTTTAGTGCGGTCAAGGAAAAAGGACATCGCACGTTTTGGGTCTAGGCAAAGGAGGGTGCAGAGGCGGGAAAAAGGTGGGCAGACTGATTTTCTGTCCGATGTGAAAAGGAGTGACTACTTAGGTAAGAACGAGGGTCTTGTCTAAAGGACCACTTTGTCCGGATGCACTGAGAAGAAAGGGAGCTTAGAAGAAAGAGTTTGAAGCTCACTAACTCTGCGAGCAGAGATGATGGCAACAAGAAAAGGAGTTTTCAGTGTGAGAAGCCTAAGAGGACATACAACTAGATTACAACAAGGAAGTACCTGTGAGTGTATCACCACAAGCAAGTTAGTCAACACCATTTGACTAGCTGAACAGTTCTTTTTATATTTTACAATTATTTTAGCAGTGTGTACTGTATCTGTGAAGTTGTAACTCATATTGTTATTGACACTGTTCTGAGCATATCTTTTTCTCTAGTTTATTTTTGTTGGCACCAGTTTTCATTAACGCCATGTTAAATTTAGTTGGTTGTACCATGCAAGCGGTTCCACCACCTCCACCGTTTTTGGAGACACCTGGTGAACCACTCATCAAGTGGAAACAGTGGTTTGATGGGTTTGAGACATACCTGGGTGCGATTGGAGCAAGTAGATTCAGAGCAGAACACAGAAAGTACCTTTTGTTCCACTCCTTGGGTTTTGAAGGGAGAACTATATTAAAGCATCTTCCTCCACATGTTATTGTTGGTGAGGATGTCCTTGAAGAGTAGCAACACACTGTTAAAAAGTTGCAAACAAGGCTTGAGGTCCAACCCAGTCTAGTTATACTCCGTCACAATTTTTTTTTTACGTGTACAAAACACTGGTGAAGATGTGGACAATTACATTACGGCTTTAAGGAGGCTTGTTTCTGAATGTCAATTTGATAACTTTGAGGACCAGTTGGTACGCGACCAGTTTATTTATCATTGTATGGATAAAAACATCAAGCAAAAGCTTCTTTCTATGCGAAACCCAAGCCTTGAAGAAACGATCAGGGTAGCGAAGAGCATTGAGACGTCACAACTTTCGGCAAAGTAATTGGATAGTAAAAGCAGTGAACCTGTCTCTGCTGTTAAGGTAAAAGAAAACAAGGACAAAGACAAGAAGACTACAGACAAAACACGTCCCAGTTTAGGAGAAAGACAAAATTCCTTCTTTTCACAAAGTAACATTTGTTTTAGATGTGGATATAAGTCCCATTTTGGAAATAGTAAATGTCCAGCTAAGTTCATGACTTGTAGGATCTGCAACAGTATGAGACTCTTTGCTAAGGTGTGTGAGGCTGGCAAGAACAAGACATATTCACAACCCTCTGCAGTCAAATGTTTTGTTGATAGAAGGGTGGGTAGTGAGGATGAGGAATATGTCACTGAAGACCTTAGGGATATGGTTTCAGTTGTACAAGATGATGGGGTCATTGTAGGAAATCCAGAAATGTGTGTTGATCCTTATGTTGAGATCAAGGTTGGGGATAGAGTGTTGAAATTCCTAGTTGACTCTGGTGCTTGTATCTCCATGATCACACAAGACCTTTTTGATCAAACATGGCCTTCCAGATCCCTCTTATCCCCTGATCGTAACACAGTCTCTTATGAGGGGAGTCAGATCAATTTATCAGGGTACATTGAAGATATTATGGAGTTTAAGGGAAGGAGGATTTCTGGTAAGGTGTATGAGGCACACAGAGGGTTGAACAGGTTGGGCTGGTTCCACCAGAGATTATTCGGAATGGTACTGAGGCCTGGGTCAACTGAGCAGGTTTTGGTTGTAAGGGACAGTCCAGATCTTGAAGATTTAGTAAACAATTTTCCCAATATGTTTTCTGGTGAGCTTGGCAAGATTAAAGATTTCCAGCACAAGATCATTATGAAAGATGGCGCAATACCCATCAAACATAAGTTGAGAAATGTTCCATTTAGTGTTAGACACAACTTAGAGAATGAACTTAATTCTCTTTGTGCTAAAGGAATAATAGAACCAGTTGATTTATCATTGTGGTTATCTCCATTGGTGGTTGCCCGAAAGCAGAATGGTGAGTTGAGGGTCTGTGTGGACCTCTGCTGTTTAAACAAAGGAATCTGGGTAGATTCCCACCCACTACCCAATATCAATGAACTTTTGGCAAGTTTGAAGGATGCTAAAATGTTCACAAAACTGGATTTAGCCTCGACCTACCATCAGGTAGAGTTAGCCCATGAATCGAGGCATCTCATTGCATTTGTTTCCCCCTTTGGCACCTATCAGTATGTCCGCATGCCGTCTGGCCTTGCGTCAGCTGCATCAGTTTTTCAGCAGCTGATGAGTAGCATGCTGAAGGGGATTGAGGGCTTATCTATTTTCCAAGATGGTGTCTTAGTTTTTGCACCCAACAGGAGTACCCATGATGCCATTCTTCGTGAAGTTTTGTCTAGGTTCCAGTCCAATAGTGTGGTGTTACGCAGAGATAAATATGTTTTCAGGACCAGAGAGGTTGAATATCTGGGACATCTAGCCAATGATAATGGTATTCTCCCTAAGACCAGTCTTATTGATTCAATTGTCAAATCCAAAACTCCCTCTGACAAGACTGACCTCATGTCCTTATTTGGCCTCTATGACTTTTATTCTCGGTTTGTTCAAGATTTTGCGAGTAAGTTGAGGCATTTGTCACAAATGCTTATGAAGGGTGTTACATTTGAGTAGAATGATGAATGCCAGAATGTTTTTGAGTGGGTGAAGCAACTACTCGAGTCACCTAAAGTTTTAAAACACTATGATCCCTCTCTTACTTGCACTCTCACAGTGGATGCTAGCAATGTCGGTGTGGGAGCTGTGCTGAGCCAGAACAAAGATGGTGAGGACAGGACCATTGGGTTTGCCTCAAGAGTATTGTTTCCTTTGGAAAGGAAATACTCGGTTATTGAGAAGGAATTTTTGGCGTGTTGGTGCGCAGTGATGACATTTCAGAATTTCATTTGGGGGAGAAAGTTTTGTCTCCAGACTGATTACAAGCCCTTAGTTTTTATTGAGTGGCAGAACTGTCAGATGTTTCACCCCAGAATGGCACGTTTGTCTTCAAAACTTCTGCAATTTGATTTCTGTGCAGAGTACATATCTGGTAGAAAGAATGGGTGTGCAGATTTTCTTTCATGTTCTTCTGACATTGTGGACGATGAGCATGTCATGGGTGAGGAGGAAACGGAGGAGTTCATTGTTGCCGCTGTGGATCTCCCACGGTTGTGTGCTGTTTCTGAAAGTGAGTGGCGTCAAGCCCTTAACGGTGACGTGTCTTTAGCTTTGGTCATGAAGTATGTAGAGAAAGGTTGGTCAAAGGAGAGGAATCTGAATTTTGAGTACACAACATATCTTCAAGTTGCAGATGAATTGTCAATCAAGGATGGTTTGCTAATGAGAGGAGACAAGCTTGTTTCCCCTCTTAGTTTGAGGTCTGGTTTGATCAGGCATGCTCATGAGGTGCATTTGGGAGCTACAATGACAAAAAAAGGGTAAATCTCTCCTTTTGGTGGCCTTCCATGGACAGGGAGGTGGATGAAGTTGTTAAGTCATGTGTTATCTGTTCTAGTTGTGACAAAACGGCCAAATTACGCAAGCCCCCCCTTTCTCCAATTGATTTACTGTCTGCACCATGGGTAAAGTTGGGGCTCAATATTGTAGGTCCTTTCAATGCGCTTGATCCATCATCTAAGTTTGCTTCAGTCATGATGGACTATTACTCCAAGTCGCCAGAGGTCAGGTTTGTGAGGGAGGTGAGCTCTAGGACTGTTGTTAAATTTCTTAATGACATATTTATGAAGGAAGGTTTTCCTGAGTTTCTGGTGATGGATAATGGTTCCCAGTTTGTTGCTAGTGAGGTTGAAGATTTTCTTCATACTTGTGGGATCAAGCACCTCAAATGTTCTCTTTACCACCCCTAGACCAATGGTTTAGTTGAGTGCATGTACAGGGTGCTGGGGGAGTGCATACAGTGGGCTCCGGCCAACAATTGTGTTGGTTCCAAATCTGTGAAAGGCATGCTGTGGTTCTATCGAACCACTCCACATTCGACCACGGCAGTTTCACGTTTTGAATTGTTATGTGGTCGGAGAGCTTCCACCACTTTTAGTCCTAGTTGGATGAACAAGTGGGTCAAGGGTAGACAGTGGATGGATGGCAGTGTGAGGAGTCATGTAAGTATGACTCAAAGCAAGCAGAAAAGCTATTTTGACTCCATGAAGAAGGTGAAAGACTTGGAGATCTGTTTGGGTGATTGTGTCTGTGTGAAGAAACCTCTCCATGTGAGGAAGGGCTTTTCTAACTTTGGTCCTTCATTCAGGATTGTAAATGTGAAAGGAAATTCTGTGAAACTTGAGAATGGACAGTGGTGGAACAAGTGTTTTCTGATGAAAAATTGTGCTTTGGGTGCAGGTTTTGGAAGTAGAAGTAATGAGAGGTGCTTAGAGTCTGTTAATCATCCTGCTTTGAGTTTGAGGCGTAGTTCTCGAGTCAGGATGCTTCCTACTCATTACAGAGTTTAATCCATTTCCTTTTGACAGCTTATTTCTCTTCAGGTTTGTACTTCATTGTTGTACTTTGTTTAACCTTCTTTTCTTTTCACAGGCATTGTTCAGCTTGTTTGTTAGATTTTTTTATTTTATTTTCGGGTTCTTTATGTTGTTCTGTTGTAAGGAAAGACCCATGTAGTAGTCTGCGCTTGTTGTGGAACTTCACTAGTTTGGGACCTCACCATGTGAAGGTTCTGCACTGGAAGTACTAGCAGTGTCAGTTGGTATTAACTGTGATCTCCGCAGCTCTGCTTTGATGGTCCAGCTTTATATGAATAAAATCAAATGCATCTTACCTGGCGTCTCCTGGTTCTTCACAACAAGAAGGACAAAGGCGGCACTTAGGTCATGACTCTTAGGGTCTGATTCACAAAAGTCAGTCCAATCTTGGGGGAAAACATGGCGGCAGTCGGCTGACTGCAGCAGTGCTCCGCTCCGTCTCGGTCCTAGGAGCCTGATTTTCTGTGCTTCTGACTCGCTCGCCTACCGTATTATGTGGCGGCGTTGAGCTCACGGGTCGAGCGCTCCTCTCTGGGGGTTCGGTATACAGCTCAAGATCAAGATTGCTGCTTCTTATCCTGATGTGCCTTGACCAAACGACAGACAACGATGTGCAGGAGGTTGGGCGCGGAAGCTCCGCGGAACTAATCAGCCGTATTAGCCGAGGTCAACGCCCTTCCCGAGGCAAGCCCACACCTGAGCTGCTACGTTGGGAGCAAGCCGCCCTGGAGCTCCGCAAAACTAGGCGGATTCGAAGTCTCCGCAGGGATTCCTGCACAAGCGGCGTTTGTTACGGGAGAAAGTCGGCATCTGGAGATAGGGATTTATCTTCTATAGAATCAGACGGCGGTTTTGCTTTCCCACTTAAAGGAGCCCCGAATGTGAGTGAAGCTAACAAATTACCTATTGGGAGTGGATACCACGCCAAAGAGGTGATAAAAATCTGCAATAATCAGAAATCCACAAGCTCTACATTGGCACACATGAGCACTGTAGAACCTGCCAGGAAGCTAAGAGGTAAGAGCGCAGTAAAGGGTTTGGTGGGGGCCAGTATATCCCGAAAAAAGAGAGCTAAAGACGCCCTGCATGTAATTGAGGAGGAGGCTGGAAGGGTGCTTTCTGGTTCAGGAAAAAGTCCTCAAAACGGAGCTAAATTAAACCCAGATCAGGAAACATCCTCTTACCTTTCAACTGAAGTTAAAGCTAAAAGGGGCAGGAAACGTGGTAAGGTAAAATCCCCTACCGCTACTATACCAAAAATCACCCCATCTTTGCGCTCATACTTCAAAGTAGTTCCCCAAGTCTTAAAAGTCGGGAAAGAACACAAGCAGTCTAGCAACAATATCATTACTCTTAATCCGGGCTCAGAGATCATGCCTACCAATGGGCAGGTTTTGTCTGCCGATACAGAGGCCACCTCAGCGGATCCCTCAGACACTCAGACACAAGCAGCTAATACAGACTCCTCTCACGTACTACAACCAGCAGAGAAGTCTCCTACAGAGGAAGATGGACAGGGTTTACTGCCTAAAAATCTAGCAGACCTAACCACAATAAACATTGACGTGACAGGGATAGTGGATGTAATAGCGGATAAAATAGTGCTTTCAATACCTGAAGATTGCTGCAGTGACCTTACTAGCGACCCTATCTGTGTAACCACAGCTACCATCGAAGATAATTTTGAGGCGGGAATATTTTCTGAACCTTCCTTGATAATATCTCAAGAAACAAATGGTGCCGTAGGATCTAGCCCGGAAACTATTTCTGTCGCTTCAATACAACAAATGTTTGCAGCACTATCTGCAGAAATTAAGCAAGGCTTTGCTGAGTCAGCCTCTAATCAGAGGGAGATAAGAAGTTTTTGTGAGTCCCTTGATGAGAGAATAGGCACTTTAACGTTGAGAACCCAAGCTCTGGAAGAATCAGTGGGCCAAATATCCATGAGAACTGAGGCCACTGAGGAAGACATTACAAGGTTAAAAAAAGAAGATCAAGCCCTTTTGGAGAGAATGGAGCTCTTAGAAAATAACGCAAGGCATAGCAATATACGTATCCTAAATGTTCCTGAAGGAAGCGAAGGCACGGATATCAAGAGCTACATTATTACTCTACTAAAGGAAACTTTAAATCTTTCCCACTCTATTGAGGAGCTTGCAACAGACATTCAACGTATACATAGGGACCCTTTTAGACGCAACCCACAGCGTACTAAACCTAGGAAAATTCTTGTTAACTTTCACACCTACTCATTGAAGGAACATATCTTAAATCAGGCGCTTAAGCTAAAGTCACAATCATTTAAAGGCTATAACTTTCAGATCCGATCTGATCTCTCCCGATTCACCTTAGACAAACAGTTGCGAGCTGGGTCGGAGGATGGACGCCTTTCGAAAATATGGTGCTACAGTACAGATGGGTTTTCCCGCATCTCTCAAGATTATGTTAGACAATAAAATGCACAATATTAGATCAGTGCAGGCTGCTGATGATCTTCTGCTTTCTCTTGGTAGCAGGAAGCAGAAGGAATAGAGCGAGTAGAACTGAGACATAGGACTGAGATGTGTTGAAATATAGCTAAAGGGAGCGCCTTAATGTCAATGCCTTAATGCCTTAAAATACCAAATCTTCACTAATCAATTAGGATCGATAATGAGTAAATTAAGGCGTGAAATCTCCTTGGGTTTAAAAAAAAAAAAGAGAAAAGCGAAAGTAAAGGGAGGAAAGGAAAGGAAAAAAAAAAAAAGGGTGTCGGGAAAAAAGAGAGAAAAAGGACAAAAAAAATATATATATACTTGCCCAAAAAAAAAAAAAAAAAAATACTATATTTAAGGCGAGTCACACGATAAATATAAGAGGCACACAGGGTCGAGATGGGGAAGAACTAGGGGCACTTACTTCCGGAAACTTCCGGTTGGTGAGTACAGGGTTTTCCCAGGGTAGGAGGGGGGGGATGGGAGGGCACGGGGGGGTGTTGGGACACAATCACACTTCAAAGAATGAGCTCCAATCTTTATTTGCAAATACGTTTTTGAATACAAGGTTTGTTACTCATCTCAAGCTCAACAACATGCTTGCATACAAATTGTCACATACATTTTTTGCTTTTCTGCCAGTCTCATCAAATAATCCAAACTCACAACACAATGAGTAAACTTAGATTATTATCCTGGAACGTTAATGGTCTCCGCACCAGGCCTCGTGCTAATAAAATCATGCAATATTTACGAGATTCCGATGCGGGGATCATTATCCTCCAGGAGACACACTTAACCGAGAGCGAGATACTCGAGCTGGTTCGAAGGAATCGGTGGATAGAATCATCGGTTTCAACAACACAACGATCTAACACAAGGGGGGTCTCGATTCTCTTTAGGAAATCCGTAAGGTTTAAGATAAATCAACAGAAAGTGGATTCGGGAGGGAGATGGGCCATTGTAGCAGTAGAGATGGGTGAAATGAAGTTAACACTAGTGGGCTACTATGGTCCAAATATTGATGATCCCTCAGTACTAAAAACCCTATTCAATCATTTGTTAAATTTCCCAGACCCGGTGATTATAGCTGGAGATTTCAATATTACTTTGAACCCACTTCTGGACAAATCCCCTAATAGTAGACAAAAATCTATCGCTAAATCCAGAGACTGTCTTTCAGGTTTAATGAATCAGTATGGATATGTCGACATCTGGCGGGTTAGAGAGGGTCAAAGGCAAGACTTCTCTTTAGAAATTTGAAGTATAGACACAAATCCAGAATTGATTTTATCCTCACTAGTAGAGCCTTGGCCGATGACATTATCTCAACACATTATATCCCAATACACCTCTCCGACCATTCGGCAATCGAGTTAGAATTAAAACTGGTTATGGCACCTCTTACAAGAACATGGTCCTTTGATAGGTCTTTACTCTCATCATCCGAGGATATTGAATTCTTACAGCTAGAAACTAGTCACTTTTTTAACATCAATAAAGGTACAGCCTCAACAGGCATAATATGGGATGCATTCAAGTGTACATTAAGAGGCCTTATCAAAAGTAAAGTAGCTTACAGAAGAAGGCAATATATAGAGGAAGTTACTTCTATAGAAAATAACATCTCGGCAGTTCAAGCTGATATTGATAATGCCGGTTCTATAGACAATCATGGCCTTGCCGAAAAACATGTTGAGTTGGATAGACTAAAGCACGCTCTATCGGCAACTCTGGAGAAACGTGTCCTACAAAGATGGGAGGCAAGTAAGCTTTCACATTTCCAATATGGGGAGGGGGCAGGGAAACTACTTGCCTGGAAAATAAAATCTGACCGGGTTCGCAACAACATTTCCTCTGTTTCATCTCCGAGGGGTACTTGCTCTAGGGATGATGATATCAGAGCGGCTTGTAGAACTTTCTTTCAATCCATATATCAGGACGATCTAAATGTTACTCAGAATGACATCATAAATTGGTTGGAAGAAATCTCTCTACCATCTTTAACACCAGAACAGAGCCGCTCTTTGGATGATGAAATAACCATCAAAGAGGTAGAGGAGGCAATAAAGAGAGCAAAATCTGGTAAAGCTACAGGGTCTGATGGTCTGCCATGTGAGCTATATAAAAAACTTATCACAGAGGTCTCTCCAGTCCTAGCTACCCTATTTAATCAAATTCTAAGAGACGGCGAATTGCCACCTGAATCTTGGGATAATGCCACTATAACCCTCATCTTGAAGCCTGGCAAACCACCCTCAGATTGCGGCTCATATCGGCCTATCTCTATCTTAAACGCCGACTACAAAATCTTTGCCACTATATTGGCCAGTCGGTTGGGCCGGGTAGCATCTGATATTATAGATCCGAACCAAAAAGGGTTTATAAAGGGGAGACAGCTATGTGAGCTCACTTACGAACTATTAGGCTCTATAGACATAGCTATAAAAGAGTCTATCCCCTTGACTGTCCTCACGTTGGATGCTACCAAGGCCTTCCACAGGGTGAATTGGCTGTACCTGTCGGAGGCCTTGAGGAAGTTCAACGTAGGGGAAAGATTTCGCAGAACGATAGATCTGTTATATCGTTGCCCATCTGCTTCACTCCTGATAAATGGTGGTTTGACTGAGCCATTCAAGGTTACGAGAGGAACCAGACAGGGTTGTCCCCTGTCCCCCCTCCTTTTTGATATATACATCGAGCCATTTGCCCAAATCTTAAGAGATAACATACTCATAAATCCTTTTTCTTTTGGTGGCTGGGTTAAAAAGGTGGCACTTTATGCGGATGACATTATGATTTTTACTACAAATGATGATGAAGCATACCCAGAGATAATTGATCTGGCCCTCAAATTTGGCAAAGTTTCAGGGTATGAGATTAATGCCCTAAAGACAGAGTCAATGTCCTGGAATATTAATAGAACCTACAGTAACGGGACATCTAAAACCCAAATTCGCTACCTGGGGATAAACATAATTAAAGACATTAACTTGATTGCTTCTCTAAATTTCAATAAAATAGCTGCAGAATGCCGGAAACTTATGAGAGACTGGTCACACCTCCCGCTTACAGTTCTGGGTAGGGTCAACCTGGTGAAGATGAGTATCTTACCGAAGGCTTCTTTTTTGTTTAATTCAATCCCACTTTTTTTTGATCCAAAGTTAATTTCAAAGCTACAGAGCGCGATTACCAGCTTTATTTGGAATAGTAAGAGCCCTAGAATCTCGTGGAAGAAAATCAGACGTCGTAGGGAGAAGGGAGGGTTGGCCGGTCCAGACCTTCAAGTCTATGCATGGGCGTTTCAGCTCTCGCACACACGTATGTTGCTTAAAACTCCTACATCAACAGGGATGGGCCTTTTCTTTTCTACACTTTTGGAATGCGAAAGTGTAGACCACAATGGTTTTTTGTTTAAATTTGGAGACCCCAAATTCTTTAAAAAAATAAAATTGAAAGTTCTACAAGGTATAGCATATACTTGGTATAAAGTGAGGCAAGCGACTAATGTTGGCTATTACTCTGGCAAGGCTCCTATATGGAACTTACCAGCTCCTCCCCTGTGGACAATGGATGCACTTACCAATCCGCTAATAGAAGCCGGTATCTATAGTTGGGATGATCTGTTTATGGATGGATCATTGCTTTCATGGGACTATTTAATTAATAAAGTAGGCCCTAGTCTCTCGAGATTTAAATATATTCAGATCTCCAGCTGGTCACAGTCATATAAAGAGCTGCCAGCACGGATTAGTAAGTTGCCTATAGGAGGTTACAGTGACTTGGTAACATGCCTTCTAGACAGCCCAGTGGCAAAGAAAGAAATCTCTTGTTGGTATAACAAAATAATCGATGAAGTAGATGCTAACTTTCACTTACCAACATCACTATGGGCCGAACTAATGCCAGGTTTGGATGTGGAGGAGCTTTGGAGGGCTTCTTGCTCAACACTTTGGGACCTAGTCAAACCTGCGTGGCTTCGTAGGAACCACCTTTTCACTATACATAGGGCATACTACTCCCCGCATAGGTTGACTAAGTTTTCATTAACAGGCCCAGTCTTATGTCCAAGATGCGGGTTAATCGCAGCATCAGACATCCATATGTTCTATGACTGTCCAAACTTATCCGCTTACTGGCAAGCCATTAGTAATAAGCTATCGCAATCTATGGGTGAACATATCTCTATAGACCTTGCTCTTGTTATCTTTGGTCTTAAAATTAAAGCTCGCAATCCAGCAACTAACCTACTATTCTATGCCATTTTAGCGGCACGTAGGGAGATATGTAGACACTGGAAGGATGCTCAACCACCGACAGTGCATGAATGGCAAACATCACTTCTTCGAATTTCCAAACACGACCTAGCTAGAGTAGGAAATCCCAATAGGAGAGCTTTCTGGGTTATGCTTGGATAGTAACGACAAACCTGGGTTTTTTTTTTTTTGGTTTTTTTTCCCCAGGTCCTATGATTAATGCGCGCATTACCTATCCTTGCTACCACGACTGAGAGCCTTCGTGGTATGGGGGTCTCGATAACTCGGGCACTATCTACTAAGGCACTGCCCTAAGCAAGTTAGGATTTGGCCTGTGTACATTGTGCGGATGGGAATTGGTCTTCCTCCCTAAGAATTCTCCCACCAGCAACAAGCTGAGACAGCACAAAACGTGACCATTCACCCTCTTGCTCTGTGGCGGCCTTTTGGTTTTGATAGATTGGAGCTATGCACGCAAATGAGGATAATAAAAAAAAACAAAAAAAACAAGAAGGACAAAAGAACCTCTGAAAGAGGGGCGGAAAGGAGATCCACAGCCTTTGCTGTGCACCATGCCACAAACTTGTTCCACCAACAGGTGTATACCATCTTAACGGAGGGTCGCCTGGCTGCCAAGATGACATTACAAGCTTCTGGTGGAAGGTCAAATGCTGTCAAATGTTGGCGCTACCTCTCCAAGCAACAAGGTGGGGGCTGGGCAGGGTGGGTGGGGGACCATCCCTTGCTGCTGCGACAGAAGACCCTCCTGAAGGGGTAGTATGATCGGAGGATCGATAGTAATGCTCAGGTGCTGAAGATACCAGTCCAGTGCCACAAGAATGAGATGGGCCCAGTCACCCTTGATCTTCTGCAGCACTCGGGGCGAAAGAGGTACAAGTGGAAAGGCATACAGGAGGCCGCAGTTCCACTCACGACAAAAAGCGTTGCAGAGCGAGTGCCTCCTTGGAAATTACAACGCACAGAACTACTGACATTGCCCGTTCTCTTAGGTGGCAAACAGACCTAACCAAGGCTCTCCCCATTGCTGAAGGAGACCTTGGACCCCCTCCGAGTGAAGACACCATTTACGATCCACCAGGCACTGACAGCTGAGTTCCTCCACCCTGGCATTCAGTGAACGTGCCAGGTGTTGAAACACCAGGGTTATGCCCTGACGTTCCAGCCATGTCCAAAGGTGAAGAGCCTCTTGACATAGGGTCTACGACCCCACCACACCTGTTTGTTGCAGTAACACATGGCAGTGGTGTTGTCTGTGAACATCTGCACGGCCTTTCCCTTGAGAGAGGGAAGAAATGCCTTCAACGGCAGGCGAATAGCCCGAAGCTCCAACAGGTTGATATGGAGGCCAGATTCCACCAGAGACCAGACTCCTCTGGTCTCCGCCTCTCCGAGGTGGCTGCCCCATCCCAGAAGTGATGCATTAGTCACCTCTGTGAGATCTGGTTGGGGAAGGGAGAGGGATCTGCCTCTCACCCAATCCTGGTTTGTTAACCATCACCGCAGTTGTTGCGCAGTTCCCTCCGAAATCTGGACATAGACGGAAAGATTCCCCTGATGCTGCGTCCACTGGAACTTCAGGTATCACTGCAGAGCCCGCCAATGCCATCTGGCATGATCCACCAGCAGGAAGCAGGAGGCCATGAAGCCCAGCAGCCTCAGGGTCATCCTCAACGAAATCCGAGATAGAGGCTGAAACATTGGTATCATAGCCTGTTCGGGAGGATAGGCCCGAAACCGCACTGTGTCCAGAACAGCCCCAATGAAAAGGAGCGACTGAGAGGGAATCAGATGACGCTTCAGCACGTTGATAGTGAACCCTAGTGAATGCAGGAGGTCCTCTGTAGTCTGGAGGTGAGAGATTACAGCATGAGGCGAGCCCGCCTTCAACAGACAGTCATCGAGATAGGGGAAGACTGGAACCCCTGATCTGTGCAGGTGAGCGGCGACCACCGCTATAACTTTCATGAACACCCAAGGGGAACTGGTAAGGCCAAAGGGGAGCACAGTGAACTGAAAATGCTTGTGGCCTACCGTGAACTGCAGGTAGCGCCTGTGGTCTGGCAGGACAGGGATGTGAAAATAGGCATCCTGCAAGTCCAATGCCAACTTTCAGTCTCTAGGGTCGAGGGTACACAGACCCTGAGCCAGCCTGAGCATTTTGAACTTCTCCTTCCATAGGAAGGGTTTGAGGGCCCTGAGGTCTAGGATAGGACACAGGCCTTTGTTCTTCTTGGGCACCAGAAAGTAGTGGGAATAGCAACCACAACCTACTTCTGGCACAGGGACCCTTTAGATAGCTGCCTTGGCCAAGAGAGCTGGGGAGCAGAAGGGAATGTGCCCTTGAAAGAAGAAGCTTGGACCACCAAGCTTTCGGGGGAAGGGTGTTGGGTGAAGAAAATTGGATCACCCAGGGCCAGGCGGTGGCGGCGGGCAATCGTCCGTTCCACAGGAGCCCCTGTGCTGGGCTTGGACCAAGTGCCCAGATTGACGTCCGTGAGGGCTTCATTGAAGTGCAATAGGGGTTCGGAGGAAGTTGCCACAGGTTGAAGCACCTCCGTCAGGAGATTTGTCCTGACTTGCACTGTAGGGAGCTCCAGGCCCAAAGCCTTGGCTGCCCTACGCACCACTACAGCATAGGATGCTCCCTCCTCCGTAGCCACGGCAGGGGGAGAAAGCATGCCAAGGTCTGGTGAAGTGTCCAGACCACTGGCATCACCCAATTCCTCTCTCCAGTCTAGTTCTTCCAGCTGGTCTGCCAAAGGGTCCAGCAAACCCTCCCAGTCCTCATCACCACCCTCAGGGCAATAGGGAACATATGAGATGAACAAGGGAACAAAAGTACCCTCCGGCATCGGATTCAACATCAACAGATGTCTGTCCGGCTCCCGGTCCGTCTCGGGGATTAGGATGGGGACGGCATCGGGCGTGCGACCAGCAGACGCCGGGGGCATTGTCGCCGGGATCGACGCCGGGGAAGGTCAACCGGCACCGATCCGGATCCAGGCCGGGATCCACGGAGGCGATCGGGTGCCAGAGCATGCAGCATTGAAGGCCCAGGGCCCCTGACCGATTCTGCGGGGCCCAAAGGTGCGCCAAAGGAGTCAGGCTGCCCAAAGATTTGATGGAGGGCTTCATAAAATGTATGAAGCTGGGCAAGGGATGCTCTGGCTCCCGGAAACTGGAGGAGACGCTGAGTCGTCCCTGAGTCAGGCACCAGAGATGGAACTTTAGAGCGACAACGCTCTGGGTCCCTTCTAGCATCAGTCGGCGGGCAGGGAGAAGGCAAAGAGCGATGATGCTTCTTCCCCTTCTTCTTATCCGATGAGTGCAAAGACTTTGACGAGGTGTGGTTGCTCCAAGACCGGTCTCGAGAGCATCCCCTCGAGCTGGAGCGACGCGGAGCCGACTGCCAGGCCTCCAGAAGCTTTCGGGACCACTCTAACAAAGACCTCGGATTCATTGCCCAACAGTTGGAGCACTACCTCGGGTTGTGGTCGCACTCCAAGCACCAGAGACACACGAGGTGCGGGTCCGTCACAGAAATCAGTTTGTGGCCAACATTGCAGGGCTTGAAGCCGGTCCGACGATGGAACATCTCTCACGCACCAGGAGTCAAAGACTCAAAAAAAAGTGAACAAAAGGCAAAAAAGTTTTGTCAAAAAATGACTAAAGACAAGCTCTCTCTGATTCTGCAGTAGGCTGCCACGGAAAAAGAAAGAACTGATGTCAGCGTTCAGGGGCGGCGTCTAAGGAGACCCTTCAACGTCATACCGGCGACCATGAAGCCGACGACGGATGCAGAGTCGACCAACGCCACCTACCGACGTGCAGGGGTACTGCTGATGAGAAAATTCTCCAGATCCAGTCTGAAGCCTGGGGGTATTTCTAAGGTAAGGAATCTATAACTAATGGTCTCTTTTAGAAGTTGTGTTGCACTGTCTTATTCAGGAAAATTATTTGATGTGGTATTAGACATTTTCTAAATAAGGCCTCCGTTCCCTGAACCTGCCAATCTTTTGTCACCCAAATAGATTTCGTATCTATACTGTCTGTCCAAAAGTCTAAACCGTGTATAGTCAGGAAATAAAAGAAGCAGAGTATTACAGCTTGGTGTTTGTTAGCATATTTTTCTTAGCTGGTGTCGGTGCTAGCCTATAATAATATTAGGCTGGGACAGATGTATCAAACCCCGAAAAATAAGCAGACTTTTGAGCAGATGTCTTTGAACTACCTTTTGTTGGTGTTGGGCAATGTTCTCATTGTGTGTGATTATAAGGAGCGTGTGGTATACTGGCTTTTGTAAAAAATGGACACCATAATGTTGGCAACAGAACATGTTTCAAAAATTACTAGTGAGGTTCCACCAAGCTGCACAGCCACAAAGCTATATGAATCCAATGAGTTAAACGCCAATATTTTTAACTATTATCCTTAATTTTCACCTTATATTTGTCTTCCATGTTTATCTGTTTATCCAATTCATTTTATCCATGTTAAGTGCTTAACGCTGATGTTTCACAAAAGGCTCAGGAGCTAAAATAGGTGCCACACGTCATGATTTTAAACCATCCACCCAATGCATTTCGGGGAAAATTCCCTTCGTCAGGGGAAACTAAAAAATACAAACACATTCAACACATTCATTTGACTTATCTTTGAAAAGTAAAAAATAAATTTCACTCGAAACCACCAAAATCCTACAAATGTGCTCGAAAGTAATGTTTGCAATAAACCTAAAAATGAGACTCTACACGTTTGTCAAGCCTATTCCCAGGAGCTTTTCACCATCAAAAAATAATGATGTGTTGAACCTATTTTAGCTCCTGAGCCTTTTGTGAAATATCAGCGTTAAGCACTTAATATGGATAAAGTGAATTGAATAAACAGATAAACATGGAAGATAAATATAAGGTGAAAATTAAGGATAATAGTTGAAAATATTGGTGTTAAACTCATTGGAATCATATAGCGTTGTGGCTGTGCAGCTTGGTGGAACCTCAGTTGGCTCCCCCGTGTCTTGGTATACTTGCAGCGCAATGGGACGAAGCGCGGATCAAGTTTGCACATCGATAATGTTACGGATCGGTGTAAACATGGATGAAATGTAACAATAAAGGTGTGCATCTCTCACCCCTTTTAATTAAAAAATTACTAGTGCCATCATATAATTTATCATTGGAAAATGCAGCTGATTACTCTAAATCGGAAAGCAAGTAATGCACAGTTTCAATGTCCCAATAATCAGAGAAAGTACGAGAGGTGATGATGTCATCTGTAGAAATTTGTAAACAGATTTGGAATTTTCAAAAATTCAGTAGAACCATATACATCATATTATACTGTGTTCCATACAATTCCTTTGGGAACTGGAACCGCTGTAATGTTCACCAGGGACAAGTCTCTTAGTTCACGATGTGATGATGCATGTGGCTTCAGGACCAAGTTTACAAGTGGTACTGCAGAGCGTTCTGGAAGAAAGTGTCCATTTAGAAGTAGAAACAAGACAGTTACCATACACATCCAGAGTACCAGGAATATTAATTCAATTGTAATCCATAGATGTATCCAGGGAACAACAAAGTAAGTCTTTTTCAGCCAAAGATAGAAATCCAAAATTCGAAGCTTGAAAGGCAGGGGCGGTGTTGGCAGCACTTGGATCTGATGAGAAGTCATCATAATTCACGAAGTAGCGAGACGCCATCCGGTCTTTCTTGGCAGCTCAGCAGGTTTTGTGGAACTGGTGGATGACTCATTCTGCGGCACATTAACATAGACGTCATCAATTTTTTCAACTGAAATTTCTGTACTTGTTGACTGTACAGTTGTGGTTGTTTCAACTGGAAGAAGCATCACATCATTGCTGTTCACGGATTCTCTTTGGAGGATGGAGTCTTGAGTTCTTATTAATGCTTCCATCTGAACTTCCTGTACAATAGCAAGATGAGTGTGATGGCTACCCAGGAGCCCACGTGGCCTACTGTTTAGGATTAGCCACATAGTGTGATTTAATCAGATCAATGTAGACAAACATTTTGTCTCAATAACCGGCAAGGTGCGGAAGAAGGACAGTCCTTGTTCCTTCAACAGCCAGGACAGGTACAGGTGATCTGTAGGGTGGCCCAAATTCTTTCTTGTCCACAATGTTCTCTCTGACCATGTCCCCAAACTTCCGGACCCAGGCAGGTCTTGCTATTACCGTATTAACTTCCCCTGTGGCGGCGTGTTTACTTGGACGTTGCTTCGTAAAGCTGCAAATACTTTTAGGTCCTGTAAAATTTCTAAATGGTCATTGAGGTCAAATGGAGTTTCAGCCGCCACTGTGCTGACATTATCGAGTTTGGTACCCACATTCTTATCCATAACAGGTGCTCATAAGGTGTCCAACCCCCTAGGGATTTTCTTGCCATGTTGTTATTAAATGCATTTTAATACATGACCTTGCTCATTTGAGGCACATAGTTTGTGGTAGGAATTTGCAGACACAAACGAATGGCATATGAAGGAGAAAAGTGAACTGGAGTAGTTGGGAAGAGAGATGAGTTGTTTCCACTGTTCTATTAGTGATAAACACACTGAGATGTCTGCCTGCTAAACACACTGAGATGTCTACCTACAACAGTGTTCAGTGGCCTCAACATAACCCTATCATAATTACAAAAAATCTGCTCAAGACAGGAAAAATAGCTAATCTCAATATTTGCCAGAGTGACTGAAATGATTACAGACTCTCTACACTCTCCATTAAGCTCTGTGACATGCATACTTACAGTGTCTGTGCATGCTCACATCTTTACACTCACAGCAAAAGAGGTTGTTACAAGCAGTAAAACCTAAGACCATAAGTGGTAATCTCAAGCCGACCAATCTAGATTAAAAAAGAAAAAAAAGGTATACGCAGCTGGTCGTGTCACTTTGTAGGCGCGTGCACCAAGCATGCATGCACCTATAAAATGAAGCGATTGCGGGTGGAAGCAAGAAACACAGCGGAGAAAGAAGCAATTGGGTGGGGGTAACACCAAAAGTGAGTGAAAGAAACAGGCGGGGATACGCAAAGCAAAGTGAGGATAGGAGGCAACATGCAAAGGGAGAAGGAACAGTAGGGGGGCTTGAGTGGGTGGAAGCAAGACAAAGGGGAGAGTAAACAGGGAGAGAGATGAATATGGGGGAAAAAACGAATGAGAGAGAGCACAATGTGGAGGAGGGGGAAAGCTTGGGTGAAAAAGCAAAAGAGGGGTAGGATAAGCGCACAAGGGTAGGGGTTTCCCTGGTAGTAAGGGTGGCAGACAGGGTGACACAAAAAGAGGAGACAGCAGAAAAACATACACACTCTAGTATTCATTGGTTTGTGACAATGTTGTGGTGGGCCATGGTCATTCCATTCCATTTTTCCTGTTGTATCCGCATTCAGTTAGCTTCTTTCCACCAATTACTTTAATCTTTTCTGAAATGTAATTGCCTTTTCTCTTCATTTTAGTTTAGACTTCATATAGGTTGTACGAAAGAAGCCATCTTGTGTGTGTTTAATTTTTGTACTGTTGCTTGATAGCTGATGATATCTCTATTTTTGTTTAGCTCTGTTTTTTTGTATGCTTCTTTCTACTCTATCGGCAATGGAGATTTCTGTCTATATGCACAAATTCACACTTATAATATTATATGTTTAACCATTACAGCTCTATTTAAAATTAAATCATTATTCTTAAACCTTGTTATCAATACTACTGTGTTCTTAAAAGCATGGGTCTCTGCATGTTTTTTTAATGTATGCCACACTTTGTCTTACACAACATTTTTCATTATTTTCTTGTCACGTTTCTTCATAGACTAAACCTGTGTACTAATTTCCTTTTCTCATTTGAATCACATTTTGCAAAAGTTGTCTAGTTTTCTTTTATCTATAAGACATACATGTTTTCCAAGTCTCTCTGCTTTACTTCTTTAAAACACAATTAATTATTGGTGCTTTAATGTCATAACTTTTCAGTTTTCTTTCCCCATCTCTCATTTCTTGCTAACCTTATCCACCTGAACTAAGCTACTACCTGGTACTTATCTATCTTTTCTAGTCATGTCGCCCAAATCATTCCACCTGTCTTCGCCCACATTGAAATAAAATCTAGTATCCCCCCGTTTTGTTATAGATTCATACAATACATTATGATCTTGTGGAGAGACAAATTGGCTGGGCTCTCACCCAACTAAACATCCAGTTATTCCATCCATTTATTGGTGGGGAACCCCTAGTTTACGACTTCCTAGCGCGCAGCTAGCTCCACTGATGGAGACCTTTATCCAGACAGCCCGTCAGGCACAGGACTGCCGAGATTGAGTGGTGGTATCCCTGCCCTATTTAGGACAGGTCCATCACTACTGATGTTCCTTCGCATACAGGTCTAGGTAGACTCAAGCAGGAAAAACAAACAAGAGCAGAGGCACACAGAGAAAAACTCCTGCTTTTAAGCGTTATTGTTATCTTTTTGGTCTTTTCAAACAGACTCAAATTCTCACTTTGAGATACATATGTGGAACAGAATTTAGCAGTGTACTATTTTCGATTATAGCAATATTAATACATTTCAAATGCTCATTACCTAGTCTTACAATCATCTTAAATATGAATGAAGTCTGAGAATGTCATACCTTGATCCCTGTGTCCATGAATAATCGATACAGATTGAGTACTGGTTATTACCTTTGCTTCATACTTTGTAACATTTTTCAAGTTGCATCGTAAATTTTTTCTGATTAGAGTCTGGAAAAAAACGTTTTTGTTACTGCAGTGCATTAGGCCAATTACATCTTCAGGTGAGGAATCATGCATCCTACAAAAAGCCTGTATTGGCAGTATGATTTTTATTTCTTTTCTGTACATAATCATCTACATACCAAAACAAATTCAAAATCAAATTTTCCAGAACCTCTCAAAACATTTAAGAATTTTTTAATGAGGGAAGACCACCATTGGTGCAGGAGATTCAACTAGATACCACATTTTCAGAATGTTCATGTAAAATGAATTTAAAAGCAATACATCTGCATAGTTATTGCACAGTCAGCAGCTATCGTGAAAATCATGCATGGATCCAGCCTAACTGGACATATGCAGGAGATCCTTGTTTTAGACCAAGAAGGAGATGCACTGTTGCATTATGTTTGGGTTTCCAACACGGACA
The DNA here is from genome assembly GCF_964261635.1 of Lissotriton helveticus. Classification (NCBI taxonomy): domain Eukaryota; kingdom Metazoa; phylum Chordata; class Amphibia; order Caudata; family Salamandridae; genus Lissotriton; species Lissotriton helveticus. The sequence goes on from NC_136069.1 coordinate 1,216,774,189, forward strand.
CAATAGACTTCTTGTTTATAACAATGAGATAAAACTTTGAAAGACAAGTCAAAGTTGCTGACTTGTACTCTGAGTTCTTCACCCTCGGTATTAATAAAAGGTAGCATATCTTCGCTTAAGTGTGAGATCCCATACCACAATTTCTTGTTATGTTTTTCAATCAACCAATAAACCAAATTAAAAAAAGACAAAGGAAAAAGGAAACTCTTGCTGTTTATTCAATGATCCAAAATACAAGTCAAACAATATTTATATAAAAACAGTGAAGTCAGTGAAAAAGAAAAGTAGAGCATGGCTCACTAATGAAACACATTTCACTATGTGTAAAATTGTTCTGCGTCTTTGAGAACCATGAAAGTCTGTCCTATCCAGTCATGGTGAGAATGATTTCAGTGGGCAGTTCCTTTTTGGGAGCCATAGGGAAGATATATATTAATGTAAAATCCATTTCAAAATCTGTGGCCCAAAAAGTGAAGAGGAGGGTAGGCGTCTACGAGTTCATAGAGAATACCCATGGTGAAGAACTAGGATTTTTAATTAGGTAACATCTCTTCCTTTACCATAGGATTCTCTGGGATAGTCCAGAAATGTAGAATAGAGATAGCTAACCCAAACTTAACAGCTCAATCAGGCCCGAAATGTAAGTATTTGCCAAATAGATTTCAAAGAAGCCTGATCCACAACAGTATCGATCGAAACCATACAGAAGTTTTAGCAAATGTATGGAATTAGTTCTTAATGATACCCAGCTCATCAGTACAGAGAATCTGAAGCTCACTTACTTGTCTGGCTTGAAGTAGTAGCCAATAAAAAAGTAATCTTTCTTTCAAAATAGGTGCTGTAAATCAGTCTTTTGCATTGGTTCAAAAGAGAGACCCATCAACTTGCAGAGAATTTTTTTTAACTGAAGGAAACACTTTCCTAAGACCCTGCACGAAATCCTTAATCACTTCTATCGCTAAGGAATATTCCAGAGAAGGAGACTTATAATAATGAGTGCTATGGCACCAAATGCACTTTAATAAAAAATGAACTGAAAACACACTTTGCCAGATATAGAAAATAAAGTCGAACCATCTCTCCTGGAGCATTCTAAGCTCTTATTTTTAGTGATACTTCATGAGCAGAACCTATTCCACTTGAATGCATATTAAGAGCTTGGAACAATGTCCCACCTCTCTTAGGATGGCCATGCAGTCATCAGGTAACTTGAAGAGACTACCATTTGTTATTTGGGATAGCCATCTATAGGTAAGCAGAGAGGCTCTTCGAGGTTTATTTTGGCAAGGCAATCTCTGCCCTGCGACATTCAGCCTAATTTTGGACTATCCGTCCTCTCTCTGTTAGTAGCTGGATAGCTGTCTCTAGAATGGTGATTTTGTCACGACTCCTCCATTCGTTTGCGGTTCTGCCGGTGGAACTCCCTGGTGGGTTCTTTAGGGAATTGGACAGCACTCTTCTTACACTATTCTGGGGATCTTCAAGACGTGGGGTAGCCCTGTGGAAATTGCAACTATCAGTGGATGAGGGGTTAATGGCTGCCCAGAACTTTGAGATTTACCACCTAGCTGCGCAGTTGTAGTGGGTAGCTCAGTAGCAATATTTCATCTGGATGCTTTGGGCCATGGGAAGCACGGACTGCCTTCTCAGGCTTTTTTGACCCGTATATTGTTAAAACCAACCACCACATCAGTTGTGAGCTGCTAAAATGTATTAATTAGGACAGTGAGGCATATCAGGGTGAGGACGCTACAGAGGACACATACAAGGGTCCCCTATAATTGTGAACTCCCCTTGTTGACTGCTCAGTATTGGCAACCTCCGGGGAGCTAGGGTGACTTGCATGTATGGGTCAAGGCAGGACTCTCTATAATGGGTGCCTTGTTCACGGGGCGAGGACAACCCTTTTCTGGACCTGAGAGAGACATATATTATCCCAGCTGGACACTTTCTACTTCATGGGGCCCTGATGGGTAAAGTGTGGGCCTGGTGGGAGCTGGGATCCGCAGAGCCTCTGGAGCATTAATGCCTCCGCTATCTCTACCTTATAAAGGGGAGGACGAAGGCCGGTACACTGCTTTACAGAGCCCTACTGAAAGGAGCACAGGTAGATTTATCTCAATTGGCAGAACTCGAGCCCTCATTCAATGATTCCACTTGAAAGAAGTCCCTAGCCCACACCCTCAAGGTATCTTCTAATGCTAGGTTTAAACTGATCCATTTTTATTATTTCGTGCACCGGGCGTTCCTTACTCCTTGTCGCATTCATGCTATGTTGCGCAGGGATTGATCAGCATGCCCCTGATGTTGCAAGAAGAATGCAGATGTGGCCCTGTTAGTCTGCCCAACACTGTACATAGGGGAGGATTATGGTGGAAGAGGGACCTTCTGGAGAGCACGCGCTGTGTTCAGCCTGGCGGCACTCCAGTCACTTCAATCTGGGGGTTCGAGATCAGGTCTAGGACTTCTGCATGTTTGACCGTAGCATGAGTGACAGCTCTGGCATGCATTAGCGTGGTTGCCTTTTTTTATTGTGCCACTGATTCATTACTGCTTCAACATTAATAATGTGTCTCACCATACCAGTTTCACTCTGCATATGTGCTTACATACATTTCTTCGTTTATTTATGTCCTGTGACTGTCTTCTACGCGGGCAGATGTATGTTTTTATCTATTATTGCTTTGTTGTATGGTTTCATTGAAAATTACAATTAAATATTTACAAAACAAGCATTTGCAATGCAATAGGTCTCGCATTAGGACAGTGTGAGCTATTCGAATTGTTAATCGAATTTTTTTTATTTATGTGTTGTTTTAGAAAATAGATAAATTAATAGCAAAGGCATTTATAATGCCAATAGCTTAAACTTTAGCAAATGTGACAGGTATGTGGAGCGTATGTATGTTTTATAGTACAGTAAATGTGTGATGTGTAATTATGTGTACAGAGTGGCTTTATGTTGAGTGCATGTATGTTGCATTGAGTAGAGTGTAAATATGTGGAGTGTAATTTTGCGGTACCGAGTGGTATTTTTGTGGTAGTATTTATGTTGTATTGAGTAGAGTGTACTAATGTGGCTTGTAAGTGTGTGGCACTGAGTGGTATTAGGGGTGTATTTAAGTTTTATTGAGTAGAGTGTAAACATGTGGTATGTAATTATGTGGCACTGAGTGTTAATATGTGGAGTGCATTTCTGTTGCATTGATTGAAGTGTAATTATGTAGCATATAATTATGTGGCACTGGGGGGTATTGTGTGGAGTGTGTGTTGGATTCAGTAGAGTGTAATTATGTGGCATGTAATAATGTGGCATTGAGTGGTATTATTTGGAGTCTATGTTGCGTTGAGTGTAGTGTAATTATGTAGCATATAAATATGTTGCACTGAGTGGTATTGTGTGGAGTGTGTGTTGTATTTAGTAGTATATAATAATGTGGTGTTTAATTATGTGGCACTGAGTGTTATTTGGTGTACATTGCGCATTGAGTGCAGTGGTATAATGTAGCATATAATTATGTGGCACTGTGTGGTATGATGTGGAGTGTATTTATTTTGCATTGAGCTGTGTGTAAACATGAGGTGTGTAATTATGTGGCACTGAGTGGTATTATTTTTAGTGTATGTTGGATTGAGGCAGTGTAATTATGTATTATATCAGTATGTTGCATTGAGTGTTATTGTGTGGAGTGTATGTTGCATTCAGTATAGTAAATATGTGGTTTGTAATTATGTGGTACTGAGTGGTATTTGGAGTGCATGTTGCATTGAGATCACTGTAATTATGTAGCATATAATTATGTGGAAATGTATGTGATTATATGTTGTGTATTTATGTTGCATTGAGTAGAGTGTAAGTATGAGGCGTGTAATTGTATGGCACTGACTGTTATGGGTTTTCAAACCGTTATGTACATAAGATGCATATGTCTGCATATATGTATGCATGCATGTATATTTGTATTTATAGTGTTATGCAGATGTATGTATATATGTATGTACACAGCAGTGTGTGACTGCGCAGTGTGAGACATACATTGCTGTGTGTGTGTGTGACATTGCTGTGTGTGTGTGACAGCGTAGTGTGTGTGTGACAGCGCAGTGTGTGTGTGACAGCGCAGTGTGTGTGTGAGGCAGCGCAGTGTGTGTGTGAGACAGCGCAGTGTGTGTGTGAGGCAGCGCAGTGTGTGTGAGGCAGCGCAGTTTGTGTGTGAGGCAGCGCAGTGTGTGTGAGGCAGCGCAGTGTGTGTGAGGTAGCGCAGTGTATGCGAGGCAGCGCAGTGTGTGTGAGGCAGCGCAGTGTGTGTGTGAGGCAGCGCAGTGTGTGTGAGGCAGCGCAGTGTGTGTGAGGCAGCGCAGTGTGTGTGAGGCAGCGTAGTGTGTGTGAGGCAGCGCAGTGTGTGTGAGGCAGCGCAGTGTGTGTGAGGCAGCGCAGTGTGTCTCACAGTGCAGTTTGTGTGTGATAGGACAGTGTGAGTGACACAGCAGTGTGTGACTGCGTAGTGTGAGACATTGCTGTGTGTGTGTGAGGCAGCGCAGTGTGTGTGTGAGGCAGCGCAGTGTGTGTGTGAGGCAGCACAGTGTGTGTGTGTGTGTGTGTGTGTGTGTGAGACATTGCTGTGTATGTGAGACATTGCTGTGTGTGTGAGGCAGCGCAGTGTGTGTAACAGCGCAGTGTGTGTGTGAGGCAGCACAGTGTGTGTGTGAGGCAGCGCAGTGTGTGTGTGAGGCAGCACAGTGTGTGCGTGTGTGTGACACATAGCTGTGTATGTGAGACATTGCTGTGTGTGTGAAGCAGCGCAGTGTGTGTGTGAGGCAGCGCAGTGTGTGTGTGAGGCAGCGCAGTGTGTGTGTGAGGCAGCGCAGTGTGTGTGAGGCAGCGCAGTGTGTGTGTGTGAGGCAGCACAGTGTGTGTGTGTGAGGCAGCGCAGTGTGTGTGTGTGAGGCAGCGCAGTGTGTGTGTGTGAGGCGGCGCAGTGTGTGTGTGTGAGGCAGCACAGTGTGTGTGTCTGAGGCAGCGCAGTGTGTGTGTCTGAGACAGCGCAGTGTGTGTGTCTGAGGCACCGCAGTGTGTGTATGTGCGTGAGGCAGCGTAGTGTGTGTGTGAGGCAGCGTAGTGTGTGTGAGGCAGCGCAGTGTGTGTGTGAGGCAGCGCAGTGTGTGTGTGTGAGGCAGCGCAGTGTGTGGGTGATGCAGGGCAGTGTGTGGGTGATGCAGGGCAGTGTGTGTGAGATGCAACGCAGTGTGTGTGTGAGGCAGCGCAGTGTGTGTGTGAGACAGCGCAGTGTGTGTGTGAGGCAGCACAGTGCGTGTGAGGCAGCGCAGTGTATGTGAGGCAGCGCAGTGTGTGTGAGGCAGCACAGTGTCTGTGTGTGTGCGGCAGCGCAGTGTGTGTGGGGCAAGGCGCAGTGTGTGTGAGGCAGCGCAGTGTGTGTGAGGCAGCGCAGTGTGTGTGTGAGGCAGCGCAGTGTGTGTGAGGCAGTGTAGTGTGTGTCTCACAGTGCAGTTTGTGTGTGATAGGACAGTGTGAGTGACACACAGCAGTGTGTGACTGCGTAGTGTGAGACATTGCTGTGTGTGTGTAACAGCGCAGTGTGTGTGTGAGGCAGCGCAGTGTGTGTGTGAGGCAGCGCAGTGTGTGTGTGTGAGGCAGCGCAGTGTGTGTGTGTGAGGCAGCGCAGTGTGTGTGTCTGAGGCAGCGCAGTGTGTGTCTGAGGCAGCGCAGTGTGTGTATTTGTGTGAGGCAGCGTAGTGTGTGTGTGAGGCAGCGTAGTGTGTGTGAGGCAGCGCAGTGTATGTCTGTGAGGCAGCGCAGTGTTTGTGTGTGAGGCAGCGCAGTGTGTGGGTGATGCAGGGCAGTGTGTGGGTGATGCAGGGCAGTGTGTGTGAGATGCAACGCAGTGTGTGTGTGAGGAAGTGCAGTGTGTGTCTCAGTGCAGTTTGTAACAGCGCAGTGCGTGTGTGAGGCAGTGCAGTGTGTGCCTCCCAGTGCAGTTTGTGTGTGAGGCAGCGCAGTGTTTGTGTGACAGCGCAATAGGAAACCTTTGAAATTGCATTGGAAAGGCTCTGTGTGAACGTAAAAGGTTTTTTAGCGTAATGCGTGCGAGCCAGGAAGTCTGTGGCTGAGATGCAAACACTTTGTGAGGCTCAGCAGGAGCAAGTGGGAGGAGGGAGTGGGAGAGGAGAGTGATATAGATCAAAGCACTTTTTTGCTGTCAGTGGCCGCAGGCTGCCAAACGGAGAGCGCGCCCGTCACACTTGAACTGTGTGTGATCCGAGACCTAAAAATAAGTCATGGAGTGGCAGGGAACTACTTTTACTTTATGGGGCCACGGTCCTTTTGGGCCCCTACTCACAATTTATGACACTTTTTAGCCCGCATCAAAGGGGGTACTTTGCAAAACAACACATTTTTTAATTAAATGCGTCTTGATAAAGTGGTTTCCGTATAAACTCAAACCTGGAAAACTTTAAGTGCTTAAAAAGAGGAGGCCAAGAGTGGCGCTTTAAGTCTGATGAGGAAATATAAGTACCGGTCCCCAAAGTGAGTGCCGATGGCCCCACATGGAATCACCGCCTCAAATTAAGCACTGGCTATCTCTTACTTTACAGCTGGCGAAAATACTGTGCTCAACCTTTCAGTCGCTGTTTGTGCCTTTATTTGCTCTAAAACAATGCGCTCAGTGATAAAAAACGAACTGCTCAGTGACTTTCACTGTGGTTTTTTAAAAATATTTTTGTGTGCTGCTGATTTTGATTGTTTGCCTAGCCCTAGCCGTAAATTAATTAATTTGAAAGCACTCTTCGAGTAAGCCTAAAACAAGCAATGGGGGAAGAGGAGGCAGCTGAGAAATGAAGCAAAGGGCAGCTGACAAAGAGTGCCTTGGTGGAATTCAAGCGCACCCTAAAGACGTACACGAAGGCAGACTTTGGCACTAAGATGGGATGAACACATACATTTGTGCGCGTTAATGGAGGGATAATTAAGGAGAGTAAAGTATGTGAAACCTCAACACACTCACACCGGCCGGCAGTGCAAGAATCCAACGCTGGTACATGGAAAGTCAAGCGTGATGGTCACTAATTTTCACTTAAGAATGTCTGCTGCTTCCAGCCTTTCCAGTCAGTCTTGTGAATTCTGTCATGTACTTAGCAGCCTTTGATGTGCGAGCGAGTGGGAGGGAACAGCAGGGGGCGGAGAAGCAGATTGCCTTCAAGGCAGGAAGAAGGCTCGGGCAAGCTCGTGCACGAGAGCACATGCACTCGTGAAAAACCTCTTTTTTGGGCTCATGGTGAAACTCTTGCTTTCACTGCTATAGACTCGTCCTATTCCATTCCTGCGGAATGGAAATAGTCCGAGACCTAAAAAGGGTAGCTTGAAGTGTCCATAGTATTCTCCCATGGCGTGGGAGGTCATTAAAAAGGTTTCACTTTTACATAAGGCCATGTTTTAGGTGAAGGTTTGCACTCTAAATTGGGTGGGCAGACAATTGGTCAAATCTGCAACTGCTTTTACTGTCGGGCCGTCGGAAGGTTGGGTAGGCAGTGGAGACAGAATAGCTTTTGCCTTCTACATACTGAAGGTCGGCCCATTTGTAAATCAGGTGGGCAGCCTTTCAGGTTGGTGGAAAAGGGTACTCCGTCGCAACGGAGTACCCATTCCGCCAACATCTAAATCAAACCCTAAATCTGTATTCAGCTAAATATATTTTCCTTTGCAAAACTTTTTTTGTTGTCAATACTTCGGCTACACTATTTTTGTAGCACATACTTTTGTGGTTGATGCTGTTACATACTGCCCTTTTTTTAGATCTTACTTAGGAACTTTTTTCATAACTAAATAACACAAACAGACTCAGTTACTATACATAAAGGCCTGGCTATGTTAGTAAAGAATGATTTGAAACGTATCATATTGGACTCTTACTTCCCCGGCTCCTGAAGTTTTTCTATTAGATTAAACATTATTTCTAGTTCTCAGTGATCATTTGTACTAGTCTATAGACCACTGTGAGAAACTCAGAGGCATATGATTTATTAGAAATAGGACTGTCCCATGCTAATTCAAATGTACACGCACCAAGGTTGGATGGCGTCAACATTCAGTCTGACAACTCTTGTGTCCCAAGGTTTGTAAAATGTTCAGATCTTTTTCATTGTTTGATCTGACTATGTGCGCCCCTCTCTTTACGCACGTCAAAGGCCATAAACTTGACATGTGTTGTTCAAACTCATCTCTCTGTTAGTGTTCTGTCCTTTTCCAGTGACATGGCATAATCACGTTCCTTTTGCTTGTTACTCCCTGAAATTCCCTAAGGTAATCACTGACTCTACTTACTCAGCGGAATATCGAAACTGAAAGAATATTAGTGCGGAGGACACTTCTCTCCATATGACTTTCCCAAACAATCCCACGGTTCAGGATATGAACATTCTGTCTGTTGAACGATTGTCTCAGGCAACTGGGGCGAGTTGTGGATCAGATTACTCTTATAAGGAAGTTTCTCTATAGACAGCCTCATACCTCGATCAACTGGTTCTTCGGTGAGCTTACAGAGCTTTAAGACTTTTAGCCATATTTAGGACCCAGTTTACGCCACTCTTGCACCATGAAAAGTGTTGCAAGAGCAACGCAAACAATAACATATATATTTGAAACCATGCAAAGCCACTTTGCGTGGCTATGAGGGGTTCCAAAAATATGGAGTAACGAAACGCAAAACAAATTGCTGCGTTGCATTATTCTGCCCTGTGTAGGCGGTCCATGGATGTTTGCGTGGGTGTTCCCACGCAATTCCCATGGTTTTTAACATATTCTTAGATTTACAAGACTTCGTAAACCTGGGAATGCGCCACAAAGATATGCCTCTACACGGAAGGCATAACAAGGAAAATAATTTTATATCTTCTTGTTTCTTGTGTGCTGCACTGTGCAGCACACATAATAAGAGCAAGAAGACTCAGCTGATTATTTTTGTGCAGGCAGGTGCCCATTCCTTGCATAAAACAATCCTGCATACTTCACAAGCACCTTTGCATCATGGTGCAAGGGTGACTACGCTGGTGCTAGGCTGTCAAAACGGTGCCAGTGCAAGGGAAAAAGGACAAGAATGTGCCACTTTGGACAAATACGGCGCATTCCTGCCCCTTCCCTGTGACACAGGACAACCCATCAAGGTGACTTGCTGAACTGCTCTGTGCCATAAAAGTCATAAGTATGTCCTTCTGTGTTTGTTTGAGCTCTGCTGGGACCATAATTATGACCGGACTCTCCAGTAGATAAGGCTGAATTGTAAATACAAATCGGCAATCAGGAAGGTGAAACCTGCATATTATTCAGATAAAAAAACCTTCTGTTCCCAAAATGGCATCAGCAATGTTTGCTGCCAATAGAGATCTGTGTAGCACACCGAGAATGTCAGATCCTTTGTGCTCAGAGACCAAGTGCAATTCAATTTCAGATTTCTATAAAAATAAAGGTTCTGCTTTACCAGACCCCAATACAACATTTAATGGCTTCCCTCTTTCCATTTGCTGTCCAGCACATGCTTGTTTTTTATCCTAGTTTTCTCCCTTAGAGAGGGGGACTTTCCTACATTAGCGTGGAATAGCAAACGTTCAGCCTCACCTGTTGCTATGCTACAACCAAGGTTTTTTAAAAATGCCCTGCTCTTAGCTCCTGCTCTGCCCAGAGCCATCCTGAATGCTTCTCACACCTCAGGCCTTGTACCAGTAAGCTTAAAGTATTCCAGTGTAACCCCGCAACAAAAATACCTTTGTTGGATCCAAAAAGTCTATCAAACATTCGTACAATTTCCCAGCTCCCCTGACTGACCAAGGTGCCGGGAATAGCCATTTTTTTTTTTTAACTGACTAATTTCGTAGAAGACATCTTGGCTTTTGGTTGGGTTGAAGCACTGTGTTCACAATCGTCGCAGCCTACCAAGATCTGCGTTAAAGCATGAACCATAATTCCCCAGTCGCTCTGATTTTAGTGAACCTCTCAGTGGCTTTTGATGCAGTGAATCACTCTATCCTGCTGAAAAGACTTGTAGAACGGGGTTGCTCCTTTTGAACACTCTGCCAGACCATTATCATGTTGGGTCCCATAAGACCAATGTTGCCGCCATTAGTTATGTCCCTGTTGGGATGCACTGTCGTGAACATTTTAAATAAGAAATCTATCTGGTGTCTGTTGAGCTGCGTGATTCCTTCTATGGAGCCATGGAGGGGGATTTTGAAGTAGCTGAGTCGCTGGTTAATATAAATATATATTATTATGGCTAAGAGGTGGGAAAAACACACCTCCGGAGAGCGAAGAAAAAGGTGGACCAGACGAGCAGGGGGCGGCTGCAAAAGGAAGAGGGAGAGGAAAAGCCCGGAGCTGGACGAGCCGCAACAAAAAGAAGCAATGAGTCAGGAGGAAGGGGATGTGACTAATCTGGTGAATCTCACAAACAGAAAACTGACCGAAACAGAAATAGAACTTTTAAGTCTGGGCTTAACATTCTGTCCCAGCACGAATCTGGAATATACACAGACAAGGATCGACCTTTTCCATTTTACAAGAAAGCTTAAGCTCCATAAATACTTTAAATTGAGACCACATACAAAGGAGACAACCAAACGAGGGGCGAGACTTACAGCAACGGATGCGCTGAGCGGTAGGGATCTGCCTGGGTTGGAGGTTATGGAAGATCTAAGAACGGAACAAGACCCCGATCGGGGTATGAATACGGACATGGCACAGCGAGCTTTGTTGCAGGGAGTGGAGCAAGAAAGGGAGGAAAGCCATTTTAAGCCGCTATCTGTCTTCATCCCACAATCTCCTTGGGATGCAATTGATGTCTTCACTTAAGCAATGACCAGGGATCTGGTGAAATATAGAAAGGCTACTAACCCCAATGTTCAGAACATCACAGAGGCGCAAAAGAAGGCATTACACAATCTTGCGAATGACAGTACCATCGTAGTGAAACCGTCCGACAAGGGGGGTAATGTAGTCCTGCTGAGTAGAGACTATTATCGACAGGAAGCGATCAGACAGCTGTCTGATGATAAATACTATATGGCTACCAACAGTGAGACGTACAACAAAAGCATTGAGGAGTATGATGACTTAATACGGAAATGGTACGATCTCGCAATGCTAGGCAGGGATGAACACCTCTTCTTGCAAAGTAACAATCCGATAACCCCTACTTTTTATCACCTCCCAAAACTGCACAAAGACAGTACATGCCCTCCGGGTCGACTCATTGTTTCTTCGATTAACGGACTTACGGAGAACATGTCCAGATTCGTAGATAGTATTTTGTTCCCGTTTGTGATCAAACTTGATTCATATATCCAGGACACTAAGGACTTTTTAAGCAGGATTATGGGTATAACTTGGAATGCAGATTATTTGTTGATGGTGATGGACATCACCAGTCTGTACACAAATATAGACCATAAACATGGCTTAAATGCGGTCAAATATTATCTGGACGGGCGACAATTGCGCTATGCGCAACATAACATGATGGTTCTTGAATTCTTAGAATTCTGCTTAACACACAACATATTCTTATTTGAAGATCAAATGTTCAGACAGGTATCTGGGAAGTCGATGGGCACCTGCTTTGCCCCCAGCTATGCGAACTTGTTCATAGGCTGGTGGGAGGAGCAGGTGCCCAGGAGCTGTAATGTGGGAAAGGAGAGTGGCAAGGCTGTATATTGGTACCGCTACATAGATGACCTATTCATTGTGTGGCAAGGGGCAATGAATACGGCAGTGAAATATATTGAGATCTTGAATGACAATGAGTACAACCTACACCTATCAGGTTCCATTAGTCCGGTGGCAGTGGACTATATGGACCTGAGGGTGTTCATTGACAGCGGCCAGATCCATACATCATTATACAGAAAGGAAACTGCTGGCAATTCTACCCTATTTGCCAGCAGCAGCCACCCACCCCAGTTAGTCAGAAGTATTCCCTATGGGGAACTGTTAAGACTCCGTAGGAATAGCTCGCGGGACCAGGATTTTGAGGCGGCTGCCTCTGACTGCCTGGCACGGTTTAGCCTCAGAGGGTACGATGAAGTAAATCTGCAGAATACATTAAGCAAAGTGAGGAAAATCCCGAGAGCAGTACTTCTAAGGAAAAAAATGATGAGCAAGGATTCAGTAAGGAAGGCAAATTTAGGATGGTGACCCCATATTCATCGGGAGCCAATCGAATAAAAGCTATGATGAGGAAGAACAGGCACATACTCCTCACGGATAATGTGCTGAAAGATGATTTGCCGCCGCATCCCCTGGTGACCTTCAGCAGGGCTAGGTCACTAAGAGATTCACTGGTAAATAGCCACTTAGATAAACCTAGTGCTAAGGTGAAAACTTTGAAGGGAATGAGTGGTTTTTTCCCTTGTGGCCGGTGTAAGGCCTGTGCAGCAAGCAAAAGGGTCCTGAACTATGAGATACAGGACACAGGAAGGTCAATGAAGATATTGAAATTCATAACTTGCAGTACCACCTTTGCAGTTTATTGTTTGGTCAGCCCGTGTGGTTTGCGCTTTGTTGGGAGCACGATCAATCAATTGAAGTTGAGGATATTAGAGCACCTCTGAGCCATCGACAAGGCAGATCCTTCGTACCCGGTGGCTCGGCACTTTGCTGAACATCACAGTAATAGATTGACTTTATCCAGTAATATGCAATGTCACAGCTAATTTTTATGATTTGGTTAAAGTTGAACAGTATAGTCTACATATTTAATCAACAATAAACACTCAAATTTGTTATTTTCCTTTTTTTGTGTGATTTTTTTCAACGAGCGCTCACCTCGCGATTGTTTTTTTAAAAAATTGGGGTTTTTGCCCCCCTGAGCCCCTGAGAAGGACTAGGGGGTCAGGGAGTCTCTACCCTGCCCATTTTTCACGTTTTCCACTTTTATTTTTGACTCACTTCATGTGCGCAACGTGCGCGCACCTCGCGATTAAAAAAAAAAATAATAACAATTTATTTTGGCCTTCGGGGTCCTTCAGAGACCCCCTGAGAAAGCCTAGGGGGTCAGGGACTCTCTACCCTGCCCCCTTTTCATGTTCTTCACTTTTTTTTACCCTCTTTTCAGCCTCACACTGACAAAATGGCGGCCAACACTTCCTGGTTACCACCGAATCGGATGTTCACAGACGTCTAACAGCAAATCAGAATTCCGCTCGCGCACGCCCGGTGCGCGCACGGGTGCGCGCTTATAGATATATACATTTTTTCACATTTGATTTTCTCAACAACTACTGGAGGGATTTACACCATTTAAACAGAATGGCGATCTGCGAATCACACTCTACCATTTTGCCACATTTCTTGTAATTCCGTTCAGCCATTCGGGCTGTAGCCGTGTCTAATCATCCTATGGAAAATAACATGGGGAAAACACGTTTTGGGACCCCCCTTTTTTCTCAGCCTCCACTTGACGAATCCCCCCCAAACTTTCAGGGAAGGAGCGGAGCGGCGCGGGCCATCTTCTTTGAGAAATTCACAAAGATTCATCAACCGGCGCGAAAGTTATTCCCAATAGAATGTTGCGGATTTCCTATGGAAACTAGGTCCTAACTATAACTACCTACTGGCGACCGCCAGTAGGTGATATATATATATATATATATATATATATATATATATATATATATATATATTTATAAATGTATATAGTTATATCTTTGGTTGGGTGATGTGCACGACTAACCAGGGTAGAATGTTGGATGAAGGCCAATATTCTGAAGATAAACAGTTAAATGGAGTCATGGTGGAGATTCTTTGCTAGATCTTATCCTTTTTGGGACCTTTGGTTCTGGCCTTCTTTCTCGGGAACCAAATTTAAACCTGGCCCCTAAGTGAAAAACTTGGGAATCAAAAATGTTCCTGCATTGGCCATGGTTGATCAAATCAAGCTTTATTGAGAGCCTTCGTTATCCAGCAACATCCACGAAGTCACATTCTTTGTCTATCCTTTTTCACATAAAACCCAAATATTGAATATGTCGATTTCAGTTTGTTTTGATTATTAAAATGTAGTCTATTTGAACTTACCTAGATTCCCGGTCCATAACTTACAACTTATTCAGAACTAGACATTACATTGGCTAACAATAAAGGAGCACATTAAATGTTTGTCGTTATGTCTAGTTCACATAATTATTTGTGTCTCCAATCTGTCTTCTCGTGGACAGCGGTTCAAGTGGTAAATCAAAAACCTTGGGCAGCTGTGCTTTTTTTTACAGGCCACAGCAGCTTTATAGAACTCTCTGCCTTTACCTTCATGTCAAGAAGCATATTTTCTTACTTTTCGCAAAGTCTTAAAACACAGTTATTCCTGCAATCCTGCTAGTTTTAACTCAGAGGCCATTTTGTTGTTGATTCCATTTGGTTTTTGGGTCGTTGCACTTGGTTCTACAGTGCTAAGATACTACTTGTGGTGAACATCGCACTTAATAAGTTTCTATAACATGATATTGATTCTTTGGTACTGGCCCTATTTCACCTTTCTCTAACAGAATTCTCCTTGACCATTTGGTGAAGCACTGTAGGATTTTTTCCCCTCAGTGGAGAGCAGGAAAACCATATTCGCGCAATATCTAGCACCTACGTATCCTTCCTAGTTTTCTGACACACTGGAAAATGCGAGTGAAAATATTGCATCCCACCAAGGTATTAGTCAGTGAAGAAGGAAGATGGGCGTCATTATTTAGCAGGAGCCTTCCATGTGGCAGTGGGAGGATGTTGGACATTATCTCTACCTTGGGAACACCTTTGCCTCGGACTGATGCAGCTATTATTTCTGCTCTTTGCGCTTTGTTGGGAGCACGATCAATCAATTGAAGTTGAGGATATTAGAGCACCTCCGAGCCATCGACAAGGCAGATCCTTCGTACCCGGTGGCTCGGCACTTTGCTGAACATCACAGTAATAGATTGACTTTATCCAGTAATATGCAATGGCACAGCTAATTTTTATGATTTGGTTAAAGGTGAACAGTATAGTCTACATATTTAATCAACAATAAACACTCAAATTTGTTATTTTCCTTTTTTTGTGTGATTTTTTTCAACGTGCGCTCACCTTGCGATTGTTTTTTTTTTTTAAATTGGGGTTTTTGCCCCCCTGAGCCCCTGAGAAGGCCTAGGGGGTCAGGGAGTCTCTACCCTGCCCATTTTTCACGTTTTCCACTTTTATTTTTGACTCACTTCATGCGCGCAACGTGCGCGCACCTCGCGATTAAAAAAAAAAATAATAACAATTTATTTTGGCCTTCGGGATCCTTCAGAGACCCCCTGAGAAAGCCTAGGGGGTCAGGGACTCTCTACCCTGCCCCCTTTTCATGTTCTTCACTTTTTTTTTACCCTCTTTTCAGCCTCACACTGACAAAATGGCGGCCAACACTTCCTGGTTACCACCGAATCGGATGTTCACAGACGTCTAACAGCAAATCAGAATTCCGCTCGCGCACGCCCGGTGCGCGCACGGTGCGCGCACGGGTGCGCGCTTATAGATATATACATTTTTTCACATTTGATTTTCTCAACAACTACTGGAGGGATTTACACCATTTAAACAGAATGGCGATCTGCGAATCACACTCTACCATTTTGCCACATTTCTTGTAATTCCGTTCAGCCATTCGGGCTGTAGCCGTGTCTAATCATCCTATGGAAAATAACATGGGGAAAACACGTTTTGGGACCCCCCTTTTTTCTCAGCCTCCACTTGACGAATCCCCCCAAAACTTTCAGGGAAGGAGCAGAGCGGCGCGGGCCATCTTCTTTGAGAAATTCACAAAGATTCATCAACCGGCGCGAAAGTTATTCCCAATAGAATGTTGCGGATTTCCTATGGCGGAGATTCTTTGCTAGATTTTATCCTTTTTGGGACCTTTGGTTCTGGCCTTCTTTCTCGGGAACCAAATTTAAACCTGGCCCCTAAGTGAAAAACTTGGGAATCAAAAATGTTCCAGCATTGGCCATGGTTGATCAAATCAAGCTTTATTGAGAGCCTTCGTTATCCAGCAACATCCACGAAGTCATATTCTTTGTCTATCCTTTTTCACATAAAACCCAAATATTGAATATGTCGATTTCAGTTTGTTTTGATTATTAAAATGTAGTCTATTTGAACTTACCTAGATTCCCGGTCCATAACTTACAACTTATTCAGAACTAGACATTACATTGGCTAACAATAAAGGAGCACATTAAATGTTTGTCGTTATGTCTAGTTCACATAATTATTTGTGTCTCCAATCTGTCTTCTCGTGGACAGCGGTTCAAGTGGTAAATCAAAAACCTTGGGCAGCTGTGCTTTTTTTTACAGGCCACAGCAGCTTTATAGAACTCTCTGCCTTTACCTTCATGTCAAGAAGCATATTTTCTTACTTTTCGCAAAGTCTTAAAACACAGTTATTCCTGCAATCCTGCTAGTTTTAACTCAGAGGCCCTTTTGTTGTTGATTCCATTTGGTTTTTGGGTCGTTGCACTTGGTTCTACAGTGCTAAGATACTACTTGTGGTGAACATCGCACTTAATGATATTGATTCTTTGGTACTGGCCCTATTTCACCTTTCTCTAACAGAATTCTCCTTGACCATTTGGTGAAGCACTGTAGGATTTTTTCCCCTCAGTGGAGAGCAGGAAAACCATATTCGCGCAATATCTAGCACCTACGTATCCTTCCTAGTTTTCTGACACACTGGAAAATATTGCATCCCACCAAGGTATTAGTCAGTGAAGAAGGAAGATGGGCGTCATTATTTAGCAGGAGCCTTCCATGTGGCAGTGGGAGGATGTTGGACATTATCTCTACCTTGGGAACACCTTTGCCTCGGACTGATGCAGCTATTATTTCTGCTCTTGCAGTTGCCATTCCCAGAATAGGATGGGAGAGTGCCAATTCCCCTTATTGGAGATGTCAACTACATTTCCTTTTCTAGAAACACATAGACGTCAATGTCTCCACTTCAGTTTTCCGTGTGTACATGTCCTCATCCACCGAGGGTCTGAAAAGAATTGTCCTATTTAAGGTGAATTCCAGCATTTTAAGTTGCGCATGAGTGGTCAATGTAGTATGTCTGAGCGAGGAAGGAATCTTACTGAAATTCCATAATAAGTATCAGCAGTTTTCTTAATGACACACCATCAAATTATCGAATGTCATTGGTGAATATACGATGCTTCAACGCCTGCATTCACAATGCATGCCTTTACAACGTGGTTGTTACAAAGACCGTGTTGTTACCATGCGTGCCATTACATCGTAAGTCGTATCAATGACTTGCTGTAGGGGGCGCGCCGAATATACGATGTTATACAACGCAGGCATTACAACGCAAGTCGTTACAACGACTTGTGCTGGAGGGCGCTTTACTTAGGAATAGTATGATTTACCATTTCAACTCCAGCCTACTTTACAGTAGGGAAGGTGTTGGAATAGTAAATCATGCTTTTCTTTAGCTTAGAGCGCCATACATCGCAAGTCATTGTAATGACTTGCGTTGTAATGCCCGCGCTGTAAAGGTATTGCGGTGTGAACACCGCGATGTAACCGATTTTTCCCGGGCACGCTGGACTTAGGAATAGTATAAATTACTATTCCTACTCCTGCTTGTGCAACAGCAAGGAAGGTGTTGGATCTAAAATCCAACACATTCCTGGTGTTGCACGCCCCCTACAGCAAGTCTTTGATACGACTTGCGATGTAACGGCATGCGTGGTAACAACGTGGTCGTTGTAGCAAGCGCGTTGTGAAGCCATGCGTTGTGGAAACAGCGTTGTAAACGCTGTTTCCCGTCATTGGTAGTTCCTTAACTATTTTAAGAAAAGACTCGAAGAATTGACTCTTGAGTCCGAATGAGTTTGCTCACAGTGAGCCAAAAGGGCAGAGGGACACTGGCTGACATTTGTGAAACTGTTTCTCAGTAGTGCATCTCAACTTCTGTTTTCTTTCTTCCGCAGATTAGAGGAAGTTGGGCCTGCTGCATTGAACCTTTTCTTTGCAGAAGTAAGAACCAAGGAATTTGAAGGAATCAACCCCTCAGAAACCTGGGTTTACAATCTGTTAAACTGAATTTCTTTTCTAGGCACTTTTCAGCAGCAGTCCAGAGAACAAAAATATGAAGGTATCTATTAGAAGCTTCACAAGACCGGATATCAAAGGCACTGTTGAATGGGCTTGATATTTTGCTTCAATTGTCTCAAAGATGTGTTCACTTCAGATGCAGTTGTGCTTAACTAGCATTTCTTCGCTGTTCTTTCTGAGAGCTCGTGAAAGGCCACATGATCATCAATAGGGATATCCCGGACAGAAGTTATTCAGGATAGGTAGGAGATAAAGCACGCCAATCAAAGGAAAAACTAAAATCAGTGTCTGATTGGTGAGGTGAGGATCAATGCCAACTTCCTCACTGAAGACTCTCAAGGGAGACTCCATGACTGCTGAGAGGAGTCATATCTATGCTCATCTTCTCTGCATTTCTTGTGAAAATGGCCAGAAGAGGACACATCTTTGGACCCACAATGGCAGGCATCCGTGTGGGGTCTCACTACTTCCTGGTGAGGTCAGACAACAGTCTCCCTAATCTGAGGTGGCACAGGGTCTTCTGATAAAGGGTGATGAGGTTGCTGACAACAAACCCTCATAGAAAAGCTTGGTGCCCGCAGTTGGATCATCCTACATCGAGGCAGCAATTACCAAATTCACAGGGCCGAATAGAGATCGAGAAACTTCAGGCACACTCCTCTCTCAAGACTTGCATGCAGCAGGCGACCTAGTTCTTGCCAAAGTTGGAGAGACCCTGAGACATGGAGAGCACCCTAATGTTGTGATGCCGTTTAACATAGGGTCATACCTCAATGTTGCAGGGAGTGCTCTGAAACTCCGAAAGCTGATTAATGAGTGTCCAATGATATAGAATGCTTCAGCGATGAACACTTTTCTGAAATGCCTCTCAACATCGACCTTCTTGCGATTGACTGCCGCAACATCAACTGAAGTTGAAAGTGGCAGTGACTACGAGTTACTGTCAATTCACCTACTGAAGTAGAAGACCAGTATCACAGGAGGAAGAGAGAGTGGAAATGAGAACTCTCCCCTGAGGCATCAGATGCTGCTGCAGGAGTCTGCCTACATCCAATTTCCTCATTCTGAGGCCAGAGATGGAAACCTTCACTGTTCATCAGCCATACAACATTTCTGACAGGCTATG
Organism: Lissotriton helveticus; assembly: GCF_964261635.1. Lineage (NCBI taxonomy): Eukaryota > Metazoa > Chordata > Amphibia > Caudata > Salamandridae > Lissotriton > Lissotriton helveticus. The sequence continues at coordinate 1,216,793,433 of NC_136069.1, forward strand.
ATAATCAGTCCCAGTGGAGCGGAATTACCACATAGAATTTTGCTCCACCTGATTCAGAGTGAGTAGGTTTTTTACATCTGTTTTTTAGGTCTCGCCTGAGCCAGCGCATGCGCTGTTTGGCGAGACATTTAGTAACAGGGTTAAAAAGTGCTACCCACAGGCTGGCTTTTTGCCGGCCACCAGCTTGCTGTCATGCGCAAAAGCGCATGCAACGTGCACAGCTATGCCTCTCCTTCTTTCGCGCGCACCATTCCTTTAGTGCGCACGCACACACGGGCTCTGTTCCTCGCACGCGGCCAATGCTTGTCTTATTGGCTACTGAGACCTGCAAATAACACGTGCGCTTGGCACAATGTTTAGTTTTTGCACTTCCTACTTCTGCCAGTGGGCGGGGTCTAGAATGTAAGCAGAGAACTGCTGGTTTTACATTGGCTGAGAAGAGCAGATTTTTCTGCTAGGCGGGTTCTGTCTTCACTGGACCTTGCCTCGTAACAGCTTCAATGGCTCTTTCTTTTGCTTACAGCCACCGGACCTGTACATTCGTGGAGAAGCATCACCTCGTGCTGCCCGCATCTGCTCCTCCCTTCTGGACGCTGCGGTTCCCCGTCCAGTTTCCACGCCCTCCTGATGTTGCTGTGGCCGGGAGCCCCTCATGTGCACGGTCTCAGGCCAACCTTCGCAGCTCCCTCCTTGGGAGCTCCTACTCCTCCACCTTTATTTCTGTCCCATGCTGCCTCTCGGAGCTGATACGAGTTTGGTGAGTGTGACGTGCGGCTGTCACCTGTCAGAGGTGCTGCCCACGCAAACATGGGGTGACAGGGGTGTGACAATAGCGGTCTGTTGGCCCATGTCATTAGGTGACTGTTTATACGGGTCGCATATTGCAGTTAGACTACAAGTCCCAGTATGCCTCGTTTTAAGAGGGTGAACAGGATTGAGTGAGACATACTCTCCTGCAAGGCTTGCAGATGGTTCCAGAACCGTGTTTTTCTGGTATTTCAAGTATGTTACTTCAATTGGCTTAGTTCAAGTGAACCAAGAATGCATCACCAGACTTCTAGAATGCCTTAGGTTGTTAAATAATGACTTTGGTTGTTTGTTAACTGTGTCCTTGTGACATATTGGTGGGAGTAGAGATACTACACTTACTGTGGTAAGGAGGAAAATTTGCAGCTTCGGATGTTTCGTATGGACCTAGTCGAATTTGTTGGTGAACTTATTATTACAACTGAAGTACACATGACGATCGGGTATTTTATTAGTATTTCTCTAATAACAATGTGCCTCGAACTTTACTGTCACTCTTATTTGCTTTCTTTCTATTGTATGGCTCTTCTGGTTTCAGCCTATCTTGTGTTTGTGCTTCCCATGAAGTATAACCTTTTTACCATGTTGTTGATTGACTGGCTTCTTTGCAACCTCTACTCGCTTTTAAGGAGCTACTTTTTTCTTTTTTTATGCACCCCATTGTAGTACATGTGTTTACCAGTTGTCTTCCTTATGTGCTTTTCTCTCCTCACTTTGCTCTCTCTTGTCCAAGTGTTTCTCTCCTCCTACCCGCACTCTTGTTGTTCTTTCACTCGTGTGATTCAATCCCTTTTTTTCCACATTCTCCACTTTGTTGCTTCTCCCTCCACCCGTCAACTGGGTTACTTCACCCGCCCCTGCTCCCAACTCATTATTATTTTGTTAAGACGTTTGAGCTACATTTTGAAAGAGTGCCACATGTGTTCCAGCCCTGCCACGTAGGGCACTGAGTTTGCCATCAGTAGTGTGCTCCAGTCTGAGAAGTGATTCTTGGGTATTAGTGCATGTTGCAAATGCTAGCAATAGTGGCAGCATCCCTCAGAGTTTCTGTTCTTTCCCAGGGGGATCCTGCTATGGGGGACTACAGTTACGTTGCATCTCAACTCAGGTTGAATCACTGCACCCTAAACAGGTTTCGCTACATGCTAGCAACAAACTTTGAATACTCAACATTAATTCCTAGCTGTATTTCAAAATATTCAAAAAATAACAATGTAAGTGGTCTGAGCATAAGCCACTATGCCACTTGCTCACCATTCAGTCCTCGAAAAATCGATTTGCCCACTCCTTATGGTAAGTCAGTTTTGATCATGTCTAGCTATATTTAGGACCTACTTGCCCCTTCTGGCGAGTTGACAAAGAACAGGTTCTCTGTTGTCAGAAAGTGAAGGAGTAATAAAGATGCCTTTTAGATCTTGTTTTTTTATCTTGTCACATTTGCTCTGTGTTCAGCGGTCAGAAGTCAGTTTACAATTACTTTTCTTTCTCTGACTGCAGAGTTCCAGGATTTTGTAAAGTGAACTATCTAACCTGGTTTAAAAACTGTGACATGAAAGGTTGTAGGGTATCAGTTTTTTCCTAAAACACATTAAAGTAGCTAATAAGTCAACTGTACCAACATTTCAACATATATTTCAGTAGTTGTAAAAGCCCATTTTTTGTACTTCTGTATGATGAAAAGTATTTTCATAGGATGAAAAACAAATCAGAACACTTTACTTGTTTATGTGCAAATAATGTTTTCTGGAACACAAATTTCACAGATTATTGTTAGTACATTTATATAGTTTTATCAGTAAAAATGCAAGGTAGTGGGAAGGTTTTTGGCCATTTCTTGGAAATGCACTGTCTGTAAATGACAGTGCGCTACCACATCATGCTTTAGTAATATATTTATTAAAAGTCTGTGTTTGAACATGAACTAAGAACCATTCCTGCCCCTGCCCTGATTCAGGGCAGTGCTATCAGTAACCTAAGAGGCAAGTCAGTTTATTGCCCATGCTGTATTTTTTCTGTGGTTTGCTTCCTTACTGCCGGCCTACTATCTAATGTAATGTCCTTCTGCTGTTTACGGTGTGAATGTAAAGCACTCTGATACTTACGGGTCAAGCTAGCGCTAGATAAAACTTTTAAAATAAAAAAAATTAAATAAAAATAAACGTGTACCCTATATGTGGGCTAGATTCTTATTATACATGGAGCAAATGTTTAGTCTATTTAATCAAATGTAAGAGTTCTGTTTTGTACAGCAGAAATGTTGAACTCGCACATTTGAAGGTGTACTCATGAGAATGAAGAACAAGCATTTGCAATGCAATAGGTCTTGCATTTGCGCAAGTTTATGCTATTGGCTTTGTAAATGACTATGTCAATAGCTTAAACTTGCGTAAATGCGAGACCTATTGCATTGCAAATGCTTGTTTTTATTGACATTGTTGTGCACTCGTGCTTTCACTCGCTCCCTTTCTCCTCCCACCCAGCACGTCTGTCTTGCTGCCCCCCACACCCCTCCCCACCGTCACCGCTAGTTCAAAAAGTAGGCTCCTTTCAGCGTTTTATTTATTGACATTGTTGTGTTTGTACGTTTGATACCCAAGTATGGAGTTTCCCAATTCATCTTGCCAGAACGCATGCCTTCAGTACACCAACCACCTCCCGCCCGTCCTTGTATTTGTTTTCCATATGTTCACACTGTGATTTACGATTTTTTAAATGTACTTGAAATGTTTTGTTTGTGGCGCTCGTGTTTTCAGTAGCTAATAAAGAAAGTTGCTCGCATTCCTTTTTTCATCTCCAACCTAACACTTCGGGTTACTGCCTTCCGTCGCTTTCCTGCTGCTCACGCTCTATTTAGGATTTATCTTATATGTTTTGCTCGAGACTCTTCCTATTTGCTCCCACCTAGCACTTCTCTGTATTGCTGCCCCACCCAATACCCTTCCCCACCGTCCCTGCTTGTTTAAAGGGTATGCTCCTTACAGCGTTTAATTTATTTATTTAAACTGGTTTGCTCATTTGTTTGATACCCAGGTATTGTTGTTTGCGATTCCATTGCCATCAAATCTTTATTTTATCTGCCTTAAGAGATGAGACATAAATCGTGCAGACGTATAATTCAAAGATTTGATACCCGTTTTAAAGTATAATTTGATCGTTTGGTTAGCGGCCACAGTCAGAGAAACAAACTCCACAAACGTTTGCCCTTTATTTATGCACTTCTTAGGTCAAGCACAGGATATGCAGGGCAGAATCCTCCGCACTGTGTGAAAAGGTGTCTTTTGCATAAAAAGGGTGTTGTGATGGCCGCCCTGTTCTCTGGCAGCATCGGGACTCTACTGAGACACTTCGCAGGGCTGAGCTGAGGACAGGAAGATCTGAGGTAAAAGCAGGGATGGTCAGAGTTTCTCTTATAGCACAAACTGTAGGATGCATGCACCTGTGCACAAGAGGGATTTAGGGGTATGTGGCTCTCGAGGAGAACAGCTTTGCCAGAAATGCACTTATTTGGTTTCACTGTTTTGCTCCTCTGAGGAATATAACCATAAGTTTACCACATCCTCCCTCTCCTCAATACACCCAGTGCTCCTTCGATTTCTAAATAATTTCTTTAGTACTCTGAATCCCACACTCCTTTGCACCTCTGTGACCCCCATCCTTATGTGTAGTCACTGTAAGAGAGTAGGGTCTGCTTCCTATGGTCACCCCCACTTTTTGCTATGATTCTCTGGTTTTTCAACTTTAGTCTTGCTGTGGCCCTGCTAATCACGACCACACCCTAGCTGTTCTCTCTCTAAATTGATACCATATAATTTAAGTACATACCAGATTGGGTATTGGGTCACCTTTGTGAGTCCCTGTATAGTGTACCATAGGCACCCAGGGCATAGGTGCATCCAAGGCCTACCAGGGGCTGCAGCATGTATTTTGCCACCCCTGGCTGGCCCTCCAAACTGACACCACTGGTCTGTTCACACAGCCTGGGTAAGGTGGTGTAATCACCCCTTACTTAGATATAGTATACCTATATCTATATATATATATATATATATATATATATATATATATATATAAATATATATATATATATATATATATAGACACCTATAAGCCACTCCTATGGTAGGCCTCGACAATCCTGGAGGCAGAGTGCTTGGTTTTGTATGAGCGGGTGCCCTAGCATGAGCTGAGCCCTCTGCAGCTTTCAGAAGCATCTCCTTATAGCTGTTCTATCATATAGCCATACCATATACTCTTAAGTGCATTATATTCCTTGCGGTTAATGCTAACTTTGGTTTGGCTTTATCAAAACATGTCGTGTAAGGTGTCAAACACTTTGATATACTACCCCCCCCCCGCCAGTCCTGGCGGTGGGGGTAGCATTCCACCCTTCTAGAGGGAGAAGACATCTAGTTACTGGTAAACCAGGTTAAAGTTAAACAGAGCCTCAGCATCACAAAATGGATGCTGCTGCCACAGACACGAGTCTGACCTCCTGCTGCTGGACGAAACTCCGGCAGGGGAGGCCTGGAAAATAGGTTTCCTGTCCAGGGAGGTGCTAGCACCTCCCCAGACAGGCTGTAGTGTATTGGGGCAGGGAGGGCTGCATTCAGCAAATGCTTTCCCAGACACTGCCTGGGGCACACAAGGTGCTCCATGCATAGCCCGGTTCAAAACAGTTGCTGGGGCACTCAGCCACAGCTCTGGCGTGAAACTGGACAAAGGAAAAGGGGTGTAACCACCCCCTTCCCAGGTCCACCCATAGGAGGGACTTGCAAGGTAGTCCAGCCCCTAAACTTAGTATAAGTATAGGAGCTGTGTCCCTAGGACTTTAGATTACCCTGGACGAATCTTTGAAAGACATATCCTGGACCTTCGACATTCCATTTTGACTGGAAGACGAAAGACATCTCCCTTGTGGTCAAGGAGTGACCACCCTGTGCAAACACGCACCAACAGCAACTTTGCCGGTCTGCATTTTCAAGGATCCAGCCGGATCCCGAATAATCTGCGACACAGGACAAAAACTTCCAAACATCTCAGACCCCGACCCACACCCACAAAAAAGCTGAGACACGTGGCAGACACAAGAGGCGTGGGACCGGAACTCCTGGACATCCTGCATTTTGCTAACTGCATCAACTCCCGAGGTATCTCGCAGTTGTGCATTGGGGTACTAGAAGCCCTAGACGGGAGCACCATTTGCACCGAAGCTCAGGCCTCCACACTCCACGAGTGTCCCGTGGGGCCCGCTCTTGCATTTCAGCTCGACGAGTCTTCCCGGTTCCTAGTCCATTGGCTAGTGAGCCCCTGAAGATTTCCTTAAAATCAAACTTGCTTTTCTGGTTGCTCCAGGCTTGCTCCAGCTTCCCTACAAAGGAGAAGCGCCACAGAACTTGCTGGTCTGCACCGAAGCCAATCTTCATCTCCTGCGTGGATTGCGTTTGCCAAGGCTTGTTGGGTCTAATCCAGATACCGACACCGCAGTCAACTAGATCCTGTGTAAGACAGCTCGAATCCAGCTCCTGGTTGTCATTGACATCTCCTGGACCTCGTGGCTGCAGAGACAAGCTTCACCTCTTCACCTGAAATCACCCGACTTCGCCTGGTTCCTTCCTGGTACCTTCCTGGTCACTGGCTAGTGACCCAGACTCTGTCCCTTCTGCTTTCAGGTTCTTCAGATCTTCAATCCACCCTTGGATCCACCCAGTCACTTTTCCTTTGGTCGCCTGCAGCACTTCTTTGCAGCTCTCCATTGAAAACGATGATGAAACTCAACACCAAAAGGCACTTATGCACCCGGCTTCCCTGGGTGAGGTAACACGAGAACTCCGGTGCTCCCGTGGGTCTTGACTCTCAAAGTGTACTAGTCTAAAGGGGTTTCATCGTAGTCCATCCGGAAGTGTCCTTAAATTGTGACTTTGTAACTTCTTCGTTTCCCATAGAAAGTCAATGGTAACTCGCGGCTGTGTTTAGACACTGCACGCATCTCCTGTGGGCCTCCTGCTTCCTAACCTTTGGTTGTTTAGAGTAGCCCCAGAGATTCCCTAGACCCCAGGCCTACTTTCTATTCCAGACTTGGTTCTTATACCACTATTTTAGTATATGGTTTGTGAGGCCCCTAGGGCAAAACGTATACTGTGCAACTTATAATATGCTAATTAAGTAACTTGTATTGTACTTTTACCTCTAACCTCATAAAGAGTGCAGAGGGGTTGTGCTTATAATAAATACATATATATTTGATATATACCATGTGTGGTGTCCTTTCATTTGGTACTCAAGGTATTATAATTAGTAAAACAACTTGCTTAACATCGCCTAAGGAGTCTTAGCCTGATGACTACTGGTCCATGCTACCACTAGGATAGCTTTCTATAAGGTTGACTTTACAACCACCATCAGTAAGGGTCGATTAGACTGGTGCAAGGTGCCCACTAGAACTAGTGGACATCAAATGCCAGGCTAACTTCTCACAGTCATGCTTTTCATACCTCCCTTGTGGCCCCATGATTCTTTCACTCACTCTTTCCTTTTTTCAGTAGCAACAAGTTGCATTCTATAACTTACAGTTCCGATTTGAACTTCTAAGAATGTACTCCAAAGTCGAAACTTACACAAGAATTGTATAAAAACCAAGACTAACTGAATCTATTGAGCGCCTGGGGATACTACCAAATCTGATTTGGCCCTATCCCTGTATTACTCTGCAAACCCCGCCCCCGTTTGTTCAGTATCTTCTTTTTTATGCCCCTGCAGCACTTCGACGATTCCCACAATACCAGTGAGGGCTCATCCATGCTCTGCCCTTTTCACCTAAGATTACTATACCTCTTCTTATCACCTAGGAATCATATACATTCTATTTCAAATATTTTTTACATATGTCAGAACATATTGTTTGGTATAAGCAATTAATGACTACAAATCGCAGAACACATTTGGGTGGCAAAAGATAGGAACGGAAACACTTACTACGGGCTATACACAGAGATTGAGGTCTAGGAGCATCTGTTCCACTTAGTTACATTCTCTCTCTCCTATTCAACCATGCCGCGATCTACTCCACAACAGAATAAAAAAAATACCTTAAAAAACAAGCATTGGCATATCCAATAGGTCTCGCCTTTGGGGCCTTATAAGTGTTTAACCATGCAACAGTTAATGTTGTTGCACCAAGGATATTGTGCTGCATAACTAAATACTTATAAGATCCCAAAAGCGAGACCTATTGGCTATGCTGATGCTTGTGCTCTCTTCTGAATCTACTTCCTCATTTGCTTCACCGCCCCAAACACAACGCCCACTCGTCCGTTAAGACTGCATTTTCTTAGGCGCGCGACGCGGCAAACCAAGATGGCCGCACCCTGAGGAGCTCCGAGCCGGCGAGCAGCGCTCGTGAAGAAAGGGCGGACTCAGCGGTGGATTATCGTGGTAAAAACGGCTGAAATCGCCGTCGGAAGCGACCCTCCGCATATGGGCATGCTTTCCTATCAAAATATGCATTTTAAGTGATTTAATCTGCTAAATTGTTTCCCCCTGACTAGCGGCCGCCATTTTGTTTTCCGTTTTCTTTTCTACGCCGCGTTTTTCCCTCGCTGCTGTTTCTGCTCATATTTCATGGCTTCTTTCTTCGCTGCCACTCATGTTTTTCCTTATTCTTCTTCCCTGGACTCGTTATATTGAACAGTGAAGCGCCAAGCGTTTCTTCTTTTTGCTTCTCGCAATTTACCTCAGTTACGCATCTGCCACATTGATTCAGACTCTATCTGTGCTGTTTTTTTATATATTTTTTGCATTTTCCTGTGATAATGTGGCTGTTGAGTTTCATTTATTCCTGCTGGGCATTCCATTTCATGGAGTTTATTCAGTCATTTTAGCTGGCTTCTCTTGGCTCCACAATTTAACGTTTTTTTTTGCCTCCATCCGCTGTCAGAATTTGGTTTGACTGTCTGCTGCACTGAATTACCTTCTTCCTTGTCATTGTTGTTTGGTGCTGCTGGCGATTGGCTCCTCCTCTGCCCTTGTCTTGCTTCTCTGGTATCTTCCGTTATAATGGAACCTTCACATACCACTGAGGCTCATGGCGCCACTTCTGGCACACGTAAAGACCCCGCAACAACTGGTAAACGTCTTAAAAAGGACTCTCCATCTCCATCAAAATCTCGGCCTCCTGTTACGCTCGAGGATATTATGGAGGAACTTCGTCTCATTCGTCCATTCATGACAGAAACCACCACAACTCTTCAGAGACTGGAAGACAAATGGTCTAGTTTGGATATGCGACTGTCGGATGTGGAATAAAAGGTTAGCGATGCTCAAGATGTTGTAGCCAGTGTTGCTAGCCTTACCAAGGAGGTTGATCAGAAGATTTGCAGAACAGCAATTGACGCAATAACCTGCGTATTTATGGTAGTCCGGAAGGTTCTGAAGGGTCCGACATCATCCAATTTCTAAAGACCCAAGTTCTTCCTATAACTGGTCTCCCTAAACACATGGATTTTAATATTCAAAGGGCTTATCGCCTTTGACCAAGAAACTCTTCTTCTACTTCTAAACCCAGAGGAATTATTGCTTACTTCCTCCTGTACTCAGACCTTATGACTATTCTCCATTCAGCTAAACAACACAAGCAGATGCTCTGGTCTGGTCACAAAGTATTCCTTACCCAAGATGTTTCCAAACCAACTGCTGCTCGACGAAAATAATTCCTGGACTTGAGACCTAAGCTTCGATCTATGAATGCTCGATATGGCTTAATCCATCCTTGCTTCTTCAAAGTGACGTATAAAGATAGAATTTATTGTTTCGACGACCCTGCGATCTTCAGAAGTGTATCCACACTCACAAGGATGAACTCATTGACCTTAGCAAACCTTAGTCTTTCTGTTTTATGTTTGATGTTCTGTAAACGTTCTGTATTTTGCCTATTGCTGTATCAAAGTTCTCTGTTCTCCTCTTTTTGTTTCACAGGTCCCCTCCTCGCAGTTTTTGTCATATATACCTTTTCTCGTGTTGCCATTGTAGGAGAGTAGGGTCTGTTATCCTATGGTCACCCCATTTTTTTGCTTCACTGGTTTTCGACTTAATGTGGCTGTGGGCCTGCTAATCAGACCCACAGCCCTGCTGTTCTCTCTCTAAATTCACACCATGTACTTTAGGTACATCACCAATTGGGATTGGGTCACCTTATGAGCCCCTGTACAGTGTACTATAGGTACCCAGGGCATAGGTGCATCCAAGGCCTACCAGGGGCTGCAGCATATCTTTTGCAACCCCTGCCTGGCCATCCAAACTGACACAACTGGCTGATCACTCAGCGGGGGCAAGGTCGTGTAATCACCCCTTGCTTAGATATAGTATTCCTATGTCTCAAACTATATCTGGACACATATGCACCTATAAGTCACTCCTATGGCAGGCCTTAACAATCCTGAAGGCAGAGTGCGTGGTTTTATGTGAGATGGTGCTCTAGCATGAGCTGAGCCTGTCTGCAGCTTTCGGAATCATGTCCTTATAGATGTTCTACGATAATGCCATACCATATACTCTTAAGTGCATTATGAACCTCGCGGTTAAATGCTATCTTTGGTTTGGCTTTATCAAAACGTATCGTGTAAGGTGTCATACGCATTGGAATACTACCCCCTCGCCAATTCTGGCGACAGGGGTAGCATTCCACCCTTCTAGAGGGAGAAGACATGTTACTTCCATTAATCCCGGATAAAGTTAACCAGAGCCTCAGCATCACAAAATGAATGCTGCTGCCACAGACACAAGTCTGACCTCCTGCTGCTGGGAGCCCGTCCAGCGAGGGAGGCTTGGACAATAGGTTTCCTGTCACAGGGAGGTGCTAGCACCACCCCAGACAGGAGATAGTGGATTGGGGCAGGGAGGGCTGAATGAAACTAGACACTGCCTGGGGCACACAAGGTGTCCAATGCATAGGCCAGTTCAAACCGGTGCTGGGGCACTCCAGCCCCAGCTCTGGTGTGAAACTGGACAAAGGGAAAGGGGTGTAACCACCCCCTTCCTGGGTCCCACCCATAGTAGGGACCTAGCAGGTAATCCAGCCCCTTGATTTGGAATAAAGGTAGGAACTGTGTCCTTAGACTTTATATAATCCTGACTGAAACTCTGATACGAAACTCTGGACCCTTCGACATCCTACTCGACGTAGAAGACTGAAGAATCTCCCTTGTGGTCAAGGAGTGACCACCCTGTGCAAGCAGGCACCATCCAGCGCTCAACGGTTTGCTTTATCGTTGCTCCCGCCGGAGCTCGAACAACAGAGCCTGACAAGACCCAGACTTCCAGACATCCAACAGCCCGATCCACAGCCACAGCAAAGCTGAGACCCGTGGAGGCAACGAGAGACGTGGGACCGGCCATCTTGGAAAGCCAGCAAAGTGCTTTCTGTGCAGCTCCTGAGGCACCTTTGAAGCTGTGCATTGGGATTGAGAAGCCCCAGCCCGAGCATCCTTTGCACCGAAGATCACCTCTCCACACTCACCGAGTGCTGCGTGGGGCCCTTTGCATTTTCCTGCTTGACGCGTCTGTCCGGTCACTTGCCCGTTGGCTAGTGGCCTCTGTGACAACAAACCTTTGATTTTCCAATGCTGGTCTGGTTGCTCCAGACTGGCCCTTGCTCCCCTGAAAAGGAGCAGCCCATCAGACCTTGCTGGTCTGATCCAGAAGCCATCTTTGATTCCTGCGTTGGTTGCATTTGTCAAGGCCTGTTGACTCCGATTCGAGGACTGACACCGCCGATAGCGAGAGCCTTCGTGGGACAATCCGTGTCCAGCACCTGGTTGTCGTCGACACCTCCTGGTCCACGTGGCAGCGGAGACAAGCTTCACGACATCACCTGATCGCATCCCGACATCGCCTGGTTCCTTCCTGGTTCCATCCTGGTCACTGGCTAGTGACCCAGACTCTGTCCCCTCTGCTTTTAGGTACTCTTCATCCTCGATACACCCTCGGATCCAACTGGACTCTTCTCTCCTGGTCGCCTGCAGCATCTTTTCTCCAAGGCTCCATAGAACTCCACGACGAAACCCAACGCACTTTGACACCTATGCACCTGCTTCCTCTGGGTGAGGTAACGCGAGTACTGCGGTGCTCCTGTGTAGGTTTACTCTTCTAGTACCCTAGTTTCAAGTGGTTTAGTTCTAGTCCATCGGAAGACTCCTAACTCTTTAACTTTCTAACTTTACGCACCCATTGACTTCTATAGGTACACGCATGTGCATTCAGACACTGCACCCGCATCCTGTTGGCCTCCTGCTCCCTAACTATTGTTAGTCCAGTGTAGCCCCAGCGATTCCCAAGGCCCTAGGCCTTACCATTGTTCGTGACGTGGTTCTTATACCACTATTTTAGTATATGGTTTTACGTGCCACCAGGGCCTATCCATATTGTGCAACTTATTGTATGTTATATTAAGTTCCTTGTTATACGCTTGTGCTTCTGTGCTCATAAAGAGTACATGGGGTTGTTTAGGAATAAATACATATATATTTTCAATATATAACCTGTGTGGTGTCCTTTCATTTGGTATTAAAAGGTTTGCATGTGGTAAAACAGCTGGCTTCACATGCCCTCTGGAGTTTAGCCTAAGACTGGTTTTGTTCATGCTACCACTAGGATAGCTGGTCTATAAGGTTGACTTTACAACCATCACCATAAGGGTTGTTTGGACTGGTGCAAGGTGCTTACTAGAATAGTGAACATCATATACCAGGCCAACTTCTCACATTGGTGTGCAGCGGTTGGGATTTGAGCTTGCTGTTGTTTTACCAATTGTAATCTTTGATATTGTTTGAAAGATCACACTAGGTACCATAGGTACATATAACAAAGCTTAAAATAAATAAGTACTACTGAACTTAGTTGTTGTAGAGGAAAGGGCCTAGCACACCCTGACTACAACTCCTAGAGAGGTTCTAAAGGGTAAACACTCAGTGTAGGTAGGTGCACACACCACACCTCACTAGACATGTCTGGCACAGGTGAACCCTCTGGTTCTCTACCTGTGGTAAGTGACCTTCCCAAGGCACCCTCCAGATATGAAATGCTCAACATCCGAGAGATGAGGTCACTGTGTACCTCCAGGAAGTTGAAACAGGGTTCCAACCCTACCATCCAACACCTGATAGAAGTCCTAGAGGCAGCTGATCTTGAGAAGGCCTCTAAACCAGGCCTCGCACATAATACAGGTGATGGAGTACCCTCCACAGAAGTTGACTCCCTGACCCCAGAAGTAGATGAGGAAGATGTGGAGGAAGATTCAGATGGAGATAATAGCCAGATCCAAGTCGGGAGGCGTAGCCAGGCTAACCTAAGCTTACATGGGAATGGAGAAGGGTTGCACCTTTCCAGACCTAACAGTAGACTTAATCCAGGCAATAGAAGGGAAAGGTCTCCTTCCAGAGAGTCTCTCCTCTCTAATGCCTCAAGGGGTTCTCAAAGGGGAATGACTTCCCCCCATAGAAGAGAAAATGAGGCTAGGATGAGAGCTGTCCAACTTCAGATAGAGAAAGAGGAAACAGCCCTGGCCCAAGCTGAACTTTCTTCAGCAAGGGAGCAAAAGTTAAGTGGATTAGATTCCACTGGTGGCAGCAATATCCCTAAGGATAAAGACAGGTCCTATGATCATAGAAACCTGAGTAAGATTGTGCCCCCCTACAAAGATGGAGATGACATCCACAAGTGGATAGCTGCTTTGGAGAGAGCCTGCATGGTACAGCAGGTTCCCCAAGGTCAGTGGGCAGCAATCTTGTGGCTCTCCTTTTCAGAAAAAGGAAGAGACAAACTCCTCACTGTTAGCCATGATGATGCTAAAAACTACTCTGTCCTGAGGAGTGCTCTAATTGATGGGTTTGGCTTAACCACTGAACATGATGATGCTAAAAACTACTCTGTCCTGAAGAGTGCTCTAATTGATGGGTTTGGCTTAACCACTGAACAGTACAGGTTAATGTTCAGAGATACCCAGAAGACACAGACTCAGGACTGGACTGACTTTGTTAATTGTGCCACTAAGGCTCTGGAAGGTTGGTTACTGGGAAGTAAAGTTAAGGACTATACAGGATTGTATAATTTGATCATGAGAGAACAAATCCTTAATAATTGTCAGAACCAGTTGTTGCACCAACACCTGATTGACTCGGATCTGACCTCTCCCCAAGAATTGGGAAAGATCTGACCTCTCCCCAAGAATTGGGAAAGAAGGCAGACAAATGGGTCAGAACCAGGGTTAAGCAGAGACCCCAGAACCAAGGTGGTGACCAGAAAAAAGCAGAACAAAAGGGTGGAGATCAAAAACAAAAAGACCAGAAGTCTTCTTCAGGCCCCCAAAATACTTCTAATGAGGGGGGTCCCAAAATTCCAAGAAAAAGAAGAAAGAAGGTCCAAAGAAACCTTGGTGCAATTATTGTAAAACTGCCTCTCACTGGTTTAGTGAGTGCACCAAGAAAGGTACAGCCCCTACCACTGCAGCCCCTAAGGCACCTGCACCCCCTAGTGCAGTCAGCAGTGGTGTTTCCCAACCCAAGGCTATAGTGGGGTTAACCATGGGTACTGAGGCAGATCCTGGCCTAGTCAGGATTCCTACTCCTCAGGCTGTCCTGATCTGTGATGTGGACATGGCTATGTCCACTACTGTGAGTCCCAATACTTTGGGCAAGTACAGACAGACACCTTTGATAAATGACAAAGTGGCTCAGGCCTACAGGGACACATGTGCCAGTGTCACTATTGTGACACCTAACTTTGTGGACCCTGGACAGATTGTACTGGGTGATAATTACCTAGTTAGCAATGTCACTACTACACATAGTGTGGCAGTTGTTAATTTCTCCTGGGGAAGGGTAACTGGCCTCAAAAGAGTTGTGGTAAGTGCAGACCTCCCAGTTGAATGTCTTGTGGGCAATGATCTAGAAAACCCAGTATGGTCAGAAGTGGAGTATAGGACTCATGCAGAGATGCTAGGTATTTCAGCACATGTCCTTGCTGTGACCAGGTCACAGGCCAAAATGTGCTTACCTGAACCAGTGCTGGATCTTGAAACTATAGACCAGACACAACCCAAGAGAAAGAGCAGTAGGGTTAAGGCAGTGCCTTCCCCCCTGCCTCAGGTTGATGATCAGCCCTCCCAGGAGGATGATTCTGAGATCCAAGAGGGAACTGTCCCAGAAGAACTTGAGCCTGATCAGGTTGAGTTTCTTGGGACAGGGGGACCCTCAAGTGCAGATCTGCGGCAGGCTCAACTAGACTGCCCCTCTCTTGAACCTCTCAGACAGCAGGCTGCTGCTGAGGCTGCTGGGAATGCTCAAGGTACCCATAGAGTGTATTGTATTTATTCAGAGGCTAAAGACCCCAAACCTGGTGCTTCCAGGAGGTTGGTCATACCTCTGCAGCTAAGGGGCTTCGTTCTTACCTTGGCCCATGATATTCTCTTAGCAGGACACTTGGGCCAGAACAAGACTTGGGACAGGCTTGTCCCTCACTATCACTGGCCCCATATGTCAGATGATACCAAGGAGTTTTGTCACTCCTGTGTTACCTGCCAAGCCAGTAGCAAATCTGGTGGTACAACAAAGGCCCCACTCATACCACTACCTGTGGTGGGGGTACCCTTTGAGAGAGTGGGGATAGACATTGTTAGACCAATGGACCCCCAAACAGCATCTGGGCACAGATTTATACTGGTGGTAGTGGATCATGCCACCAGGTATCCAGAAGCTATTGTCCTGAGGACCACAACAGCTCCTATTGTGGCAAGGGCCCTGCTTGGAGTTTTCTCCACAGTGGGCTTTCCAAAGGAGGTTGTCTCTGACAGAGGTGCAAACTTCATGTCAGGATATTTGACTGCTATGTGGAAGGAGTGTGGTGTTAATTATAAATTCACTACACCCTACCATCCAGAGTGCAATGGGCTTGTTGAAAGGTTCAACAAGACCCTCAAAGGGATGATAAAAGGGTTACCTGAAAAGCTTAGGTGAAGATGGGACATCCTTTTACCCTGTCTTCTGTTTGCTTACAGAGAGGTCCCACAAAAGGGGGTTGGCTACAGCCCTTTTGAGCTTTTGTTTGGACACCCTGTAAGAATACCCCTGTGTCTTGTGAGGGAAGGATGGGAGTTACCTCTCAAAAAGCCTAAATAAGATATAGTGGACTATGTACTTGGTCTCTGCTCCAGGATGGCTGAGTATATGGAGAAGGCTTCTAAAAATCTTGAGGCTAGCCAAGGACTTCAAAAAGCTTGGCATGACCAAAAGGCTGTGCTGACTGAGTACCAGCCAGGACAGAAGGTGTGGATGTTGGAGCCAGTGGCCCCAGCAGCACTCCAGGACAAATAGTCTGGAACCCACACCATTGTTGAGAAAAAGGGAGCGGTCACCTACTTGGTGGACCTCGGCACCTCTAGAGGCCCCCACAGGGTGCTCCATGTCAACAGACTTAAGGCATATGTTGACAGGGCAGACATGGGCTTGCTCATGGCTACAGACGGGGAACAGGAGGAAGAGAGTGACCCTCTCCCAGACCTGTTGACTCAGAACCCTGATGATGGTTCAGTTGATGGAGTGGCCTTGGCAGGCAGCCTCACTGACCAGCAGCAACAGGACTGCAGACAAGTTCTGCAGGCCTTTAGACATATGTTTTCCTTAACACCTAGTCAGACTAACTGGTGCACCCATGAGGTTGACACTGGTGACAGTATGCCTGTGAAGAGTAAAATCTACAGGCAACCTGACCATGTCAGGGACTGTATAAAGACTAGGGTGCAGAAAATGCTTGAGTTGGGAGTAATTGAGCCATTAGAGAGCCCCTGGGCCAGCCCAGTAGTCCTTGTACCAAAACCTCACACCCAAGATGGTAAGAGAGAGATGAGGTTCTGTGTTGACTATAGAGGTCTCAATGCGGTCACTAGGACAGATGCTCACCCAATTCCAAGAGCAGATGAGCTCATTGATAGATTGGCTTCTGCCAAGTTTCTGAGCGCATTTGATTTGACAGCTGGCTATTGGCAGATCAGGTTAGCTGAGGATGCCAAGGCCAAAACTGCTTTCTGAACCCCAGGAGGTCATTATCAATTTGTGATAATGCCCTTTGGTTTGAAGAATGTACCTGCCACTTTCCAAAGGTTGGTGAACCAAGTCCTTACTGGGTTGGATGACTTTTTGCAGCTTATCTTGATGATATTGCTGTCTTCAGCTCCACCTGGGAGGATCACCTGATCCACCTGAAGAAGGTTTTAGAGGCCCTGCAAAAGGCAGGCCTAACTATCAAGGCCACCAAGTGCCAGATAGGGCAGAGTAAGGTTGTGTACCTGGGCCACCATGTAGGTGGGGGTCAGGTTCAACCACTGGAGAGTAAGATCCAGACCATCAAGGACTGGGCTCCTCCAACTACCCAGACACAGGTCAGAGCTTTCTTGGGCCTGTCTGGGTACTACAGACAATTTGTCAAGAATTATGGGTCCATTGTGACACCACTCAATGATTTGACTTCAAAGAAGATGCCAAAAAAGGTTCAGTGGACAGTAAGCTGTCAAAAGGCATTTGATGACCTGAAGAAGGCCATGTGCTCTGCACCTATCTTAAAGAGTCCTGACTACTCCAAAGAGTTTATTGTCCAAACAGATGCTTCTGAGTTGGGGGTGGGAGCTGTGCTTTCACAACTTAATGTAGATGGTCAAGACCAGCCCATTGCTTTTATTAGCAGAAGGCTGACCCCTAGAGAGAAACGTTGGTCAGCTATTGAGAGGGAGGCCTTTGCTGTGGTTTGGGCCCTGAAGAAGTTGAGGTCATACTTGTTTGGCACTCGCTTCAAAATTCAGACCGACCATAAGCCCCTCTTGTGGCTAAATCAGATGAAGGGTGAAAATCCCAAACTGCTCAGGTGGTCCATTTCCCTACAGGGGATGGACTTTACAGTGGAGCACAGACCAGGGACTGACCATGGAAATGCAGATGGTCTCTCCAGGTATTTCCACTAAGAACATGAAGACTTATCTGGTCAAGGTTAAGCTTAATGTCCCTGCGTTTGGGGTTATGTAGGAGAGTAGGGTCTGCTATCCTATGGTCACCCCATTTTTTTGCTTTTTGCTTCACTGGTTTTCAACTTAATGTGGCTGTGGGCCTGCTAATCAGACCCACAGCCCTGCTGTTCTCTCTCTAAATTCACACCATGTACTTTAGGTACATCGCCAATTGGGATTGGGTCACCTTATGAACCCCTGTACAGTGTACTATAGGAACCCAGGGCATAGGTGCATCCAAGGCCTACCAGGGGCTGCAGCATATCTTTTGCCACCGCTGGCTGGCCATCCAAACTGGCACAACTGACTGATCACTCAGCTGGGGCAAGGTCGTGTAATCACCCCTTGCTTAGATATAGTATTCCTATGTCTAAACCTATATATGGACACATATGCACCTATAAGTCACTCCTATGGCAGGCCTTAACAATCCTGAAGGCTGAGTGCGTGGTTTTATGTGAGATGGTGCTCTAGCATGAGCTGAGCCTGTCTGCAGCTTTCGGAACCATGTCCTTATAGCTGTTCTAGGATAATGCCATACCATATACTCTTAAGTGCATTATGAACCTCGCGGTTAAATGCTATCTTTGGTTTGGCTTTATCAAAACATGTCGTGTAAGGTGTCATACGTTTTGGAATACTACCCCCTCGCCAATTCTGGCAACGGGGGTAGCATTCCACCCTTCTACAGGGAGAAGACATGTTTCTTCCATTAATCCCGGTTAAAGTTAACCAGAGTCTCAGCATCACAACATGGATGCTGCTGCCACAGACACAAGTCTGACCTCCTGCTGCTGGGAGCCCTTCCAGCGAGGGAGGCTTGGACAATAGGTTTCCTGTCACAGGGAGGTGCTAGCACCACCCCAGACAGGAGATAGTGGATTGGGGCAGGGAGGGCTGAATGAAACTAGACACTGCCTGGGGCACACAAGGTGTCCCATGCATAGGTCAGTTCAAACCAGTGCTGGGGCACTCCAGCCCCAGCTCTGGTGCGAAACTGGACAAAAGGAAAGGAGTGTAACCACCCCCTTCCTGGGTCCCACCCATAGGAGGGACCTAACAGGTAATCCAGCCCCTTGATTTGGAATAAAGGTAGGAGCTGTGTCCTTAGACTTTAGATAATCCTGACTGAAACTCTGATACAAAACTCTGGACTCTTCGACATCCTGCTCGACGTAGAAGCCTGAAGAATCTCCCTTGTGGTCAAGGAGTGACCATCCTGTGCAAGCAGGCACCATCCAGCGCTCAACAGTTTGCTTTATCGTTGCTCCCGCCGGAGCTCGAACGACAGAGCCTGACAAGACCCAGACTTCCAGACATCCAACAGCCCGATCCACAGCCACAGCAAAGCTGAGACCCGTGGAGGCGACTAGAGACGTGGGACCAGCCATCTTGGAAAGCCAGCAAAGTCCTTTCTGTGCAGCTCCTGAGGCACCCTCGAAGCTGTGCATTGGGGATTGAGAAGCCACAGCTCCGAGCATTCTTTGCACCGAAGATCACCTCTCCACACTCACCGAGTGCTGCGTGGGGCCCTTTTGCATTTTCCTGCTCAACGCATCTGTCCGGTCACTTGCCCGTTGGCTAGTGGCCTCTGTGACGACGAACCTTTGATTTCCCAATGCTGGTCTAGTTGCTCCAGACTGGCCCTTGCTCCCTTGAAAAGGAGCAGCCCATCAGACCTTGCTGGTCTGATCCAGAAGCCATCTTCAATTCCTGCGTGGGTTGCATTTGCCAAGGCCTGTTGACTCCGATTCGAGAACCGACACCGCCGACAGCGAGAGCCTTCATGGGACAGTCCGTGTCCAGCACCTGGTTGTCGTCGACACCTCCTGGTCCACGTGGCAGCGGAGACAAGCTTCACGACATCACCTGATCGCATCCTGACATCGCCTGGTTCCTTCCTGGTTCCATCCTGGTCACTGGCTAGTGACCCAGACTCTGTCCCCTCTGCTTCCAGGTACTCTTCATCCTCGATCCAAGCAAGGTGCTCACTAGAATAGTGACCATCATACACCAGGCCAACTTCTCACAACCATGATGTCTGTAATGTGCATCCTTTTTTGCCGCCATCCCTTCCTAACTGTTTGGTAAGTCCCTTTCACTTGTCTCACCTGGTTACCGTAAGTCTTTTTTCTTTCTATAATTATTGTTTATGTGACCTAACTTTTGTTTCCGTCTCCTGCTCGTGCGGTTGTCTGGTTCTTCGCTGCTCTCCCTCCCTTTCCACTGTTTTCCGTTCAAGTGTCCTCCATGACTAAAGCCACCTGGCTTTTTGTCATCTTTCTTTTGATTTCCTTCCTTGGGGGATTTCTTCTCCCTATTTTCTCCTGTTTTCTATTCATCACCTCTTTTTCTTCTCCCTCTTTTCCTCCTCTTAATCTTTTCTGGATTTCCCTTTTCTTATCATTCTCTTCTCTTTCTTTAAAGCAATTTTCTTCCGATTCAGCTCATCTCATATCATTTTCCTTTTGCTATTCATTTCCTGATTCTCCTCTTTTTTCTCAATTCTAATACATTCTACTCACTCTTATTCCTTTCTCAATGGTGGTTATGGGCTTCAATGTCCCAATGCTGGGACTTTATGTTCGGCGCTCTCAGGTGGCATGGCTTTAGTCCCCATATTATTAAATTTATTCATCTGTTATATTCATCCCCCTCTACCTCCATTTGTTTTTTTTTTTTTAACTTTATTTTTGATTATACAACATGAATAGAAACATTCCCCCCTTCAATTGGCATCATTGAAAAAAACACGCACAGACAGTTCGATTACCTGTTTATGGCACTGGTGGGTACAGGTGTCATCAGGGCAGGCTGAGTCCATGAGGAATGAAAGAATCATGATGTAAACAGGAGATGAACATGAGGAAGCAGCCAAGCACCACACAGTAATCGGGCCTAACAGTCCCTCTCCCCCTCCCCCTCCCTATCAGACCCGACCTCTCCGGCGAGAACAGTTCATCACTTGTCCCATCCGAATCACTCAGAGACAACCCTGAATTACACATGACTCGCCAGGCGAGTAAATCATCCTGTAGTTTCTCGACCCTGTGTGTACACTGTATATGTGTCTCCTCGGCCAGGGACCACTCCCTGACATCCCTAAGCCAAGCAGGCACCTCAGGAGCCCTCCGCCCCATCCAGGTAATCGCTACCCTACGTCTCTCCAGTACCAACATTAGTTGTAATAATTTGTAGGAAAGGTTCCTTTTCTTGGGCTTGAGGACCAGAGCCAGCAGGCAGTGAAGCGGGTTCAGGTCTATTTGAAGGCCGGTGACAGAGGTTATACGTTCCACCACCTCCGCTCAGAAACTCCTGACTAATGGGCAATCCCAGGCCAAATGTAGGAACCCCGCCCCCTCCATACCACATCTAGGGCAGATGTCCCCCCTATCCCCTGAGATACGCCTCAATGAAATCGGAGTCAGATAGGTGCGATGCATGAAATTGAAGTGTGTTAGTTTGAACCGCGCATTGCATGATACCTTGCGTGTGAGGCTCCCTATACGATTGTGCTGCGGTCCAGGGCGGCACTGAGGTCTGCCTCCCAAGCCCCCCAGGAAGGCGGGACTGGCGGGGTTGAATCCTGTCTCATGGCTGAATACAGCAAGGAAATCAATCTACGCCCTCTACCACAGGAAAGAAGGATGTTCAGGGTATGGGACATCGGGGGCGCGTCTGGGAATTGGGGTCAGGCTACTTTCACCACATCTTGGAGGCCCGGATAATGTAAATATTGCCCCCCTCCAAGTCCAAAGGTCTCCTCAGCCTGTTCAAAGGACAGGAAGGACTCACTGGGATAAAGGTCAGCTAAGGTCTCGCAGCCTCCCGCTCGCCAGTTCCGAAAGGACATGTGCTCCTCCATGTTGACTATAGGGACCAGAATCCACACCAACAGTTCCCTATGGAAGGGGGCTCGTTGCAGTATCTTTTCCACGAACCGCTGCCAGATACCTGCCGTGTGGCGTACCACATATGGTAGGGCCTCCTCAGCTCCCCGTCCCTGCATCAATGCAACCTGTAACGTCCGCACATTTGCTCTACCGGCCAAAAGTTTCATCTCCCAACTATCTGCGTCCGCGAACCACCATGCTGCCGGCAGTAGTTGTGCCGCGTAATAGTATAGATCAAATCTCGGCGCCTCCAGCCCTCCCTCCTCCCAACTTCGGACCACGGTATGAAGGGCAACCCTGCAACGCCGTCCCGCCCAAAGTAGAGACGTAAGCAAGGTCTTAAGTGTGCGGAATACTCGTGGAGGGAGAGGGCACAATGAGTTCTGGAGTACGTATAGTGTTCTGGGGAGCATTACCATCTTAGCGACGGCTAGCCGTCCCATTAGGGAGAGCGGCAGGGAGTTCCAAAAGGACACCGATTGCTGTAAGGATTTAAGAATCCGATCAACATTCCGGGCCAACTACTGTGCATCTGTGGGGGCCACCTGAATTCTGAGATAACGGAACACCTCCAGTTCCCAGCGCAGCCCAAGGTCCGGCAGATCTGTTAGCGGCCTGGTAGAGAAGGTGAGGTCTCCCTCCTCCCAATTCAGGTCTATATAGTTGGTAAGGGCGGTCTCTACATGGTCCCTCCCCACTTGGTCCTGTAGGAGATCTGCCGGCAGCCGCCAAGTCCGAGGGCGGGAGGGCTGTCTCTCCAAACTCAAAACGCATGCCACTGGGGAGTGGTCAGACAAAAAACGGGCCTGATGTGTAATCGCCAGGGAGATAGTTGC
The DNA here is from genome assembly GCF_964261635.1 of Lissotriton helveticus. Lineage (NCBI taxonomy): Eukaryota > Metazoa > Chordata > Amphibia > Caudata > Salamandridae > Lissotriton > Lissotriton helveticus. The sequence continues at coordinate 1,216,816,010 of NC_136069.1, forward strand.
GTCTATGTTCGCAGCCAAATCCCTATCCAATCGACTATATGTGTAATGAGTGGGGAAAAAACACAGGTACAGTTTCTGAGACGGGTTGCTCAGACGCCACACATCACTCGCCCCTAAGTTTCTCATAACCGCCTGAGGCTGCGCCGTCATACGCGGCTTTGTGTCCGCGCGGGGTGGGAACCTATCCAGTACCGGGTCCAGGACACAATTAAAGTCTCCGAGCCAAAGCAGGGGAGCCTCCAAGTCGGGGATGAGGACCTCCTGCAGGGTCAGGAAGAACCCAGGGTCATCTATATTAGGTGCATACAAATTCAATATTGAAAGATCTCTTCCATCCAGCTTCGCCCGCAGGAGCAGGTACCTGCCGTTTATATCAGCCTCCACATACTGGAGGGCAAATGGGACCCCGGGTGCCACCCATATCAGGACCCCCCTAGCGTATGTAGAAAAGGAGGAGTGAAACATCTGGCCCCGCCACTTTTTCCCTAACTTTTGGGCACCCTCATCATCAAGGTGGGTCTCCTGCAGGCACGCAATGGAAACTCCGTGCCTTCGGAGGAAGGACACGACCCTATGCCTCCTGGTGCATGTGCCAAGCCACCTCACATTCCAAATTAAGAACTTATATCCCATGGCTGGTGACATGGCCCACCCGGGTCTATAGCTCTACTCCCTGTGACCCCCAACCCCCTTGCCCGAACTGTGATACACATGATGCCTGCAACAATTCCCCCCAACATTCCCTCCCAGAACCCCAACCACCCCCCTCCCACGAGCAATATTCCTGCAACAACCAAACATGCTAATATGCCCTTCCCCTGCTGGTGCCAGGACGTACACAGCCTTCCCATGTTCCCAATCGGGCTAACCCACCCCAACAAATAAAGGAAAGAAACCCCTCCCCCATCCAGCTCCCAGCACCACCAGCTAACTCGACAATCATAGGTGCGTCTGCCTGGACATCTGTCCCACCCAAGGACCCACCCCCCTACAAGGTCAAACGTATCCAAGTAATGCCCCCCATTGTCCCCAACAGGTTACGACCCAGGGATTCAGCTAACATTCACAAAATAGGGCCAACCTGAGTGAGAGCAATAAGTCCCTCAGGATCGGATCCCAGACGTGGCCGGTAGTTCCCCCACCGTCTCAGGGATTGTGTCGACGGTAGGCGGGAGAGCATACACAGCAGGTAGCAAGGTGGCCGGAACCAGTACTTCATCTTGAGGTGGATCTACCCGGGCCGCTGGACGGTCCCCGGGCTCCGAGGACTCCAAGCAGAGGGCTCCATTGTCTCTCACCGTGACTCGCCGTCTCTCTTCGCGACATTGAGGGCTGGCCAGGCGCTTCAGACAGATGCTTCACGAGTCTCTGAACTCCGGTGGTACCAAGTGCTTCCCCCGCCACCCCCTGTCAGGCCCGACGCGCAGAGGCCCAGGAGCCCGACAGCTCGGTCACATCAGGCGCCCACCGCAGGGCCAGACAAACTCTGGGGTCCCAGGATGACAGAGGGCCCCCAAAGGCAGCAGGCTCACCAAGAGGACAGAGAGGAGCCCCGGACCGGGTCGCTCCCTCCGCAGCTCCTCCACAGGCACCTTGCAGCAATGCCAGGAGGCCCCCAATGGCAGTGGGTGCCCCCACGGCCGCACGCGACTTGCCCCCAGGCTCCAGGTAGTGGCGTCAGGATCGTAGGCCGTCTCCGCTGGTGTAATTGTGGCCCCTGCCACAAGCACGTCGGCTCGCTCTCCCCAGGGCCCGGCAATCTCAGAGGCACTAGACTGGCGGGAGGTCCCCGATAGCAGTAGGGACCCCCGCATCTGCAAGCGAGTCCACCCTAGGCCCAAGGCCTAGACACTGGGATTCCGGGCGGTCGGTTTCACCGCACGTCTGCTCTCCGCAGGAGCACTCCAGTGATTCCTCAGCACCGGGGGCCCCGGTGTACAGTGGGCACCCCTCCCGCCGCAGCTCCACCAAGCGGCGGACCCCGATGGGGCCCGGGAGCTCCGGTCGATGCCTCCACTCCACTGTCGAGCACCGCCGCAGTCCTGCAGTCCGATCGTCGGTCACTCCGGGCAGGATCTATGCCATACTAGAAGAGCCGGATGGTAGCGGCCTCCTCCTCCACCCACACGCAGTCTAGTGTTGCGACCGCGAGGAACCTCGGCCGGCAGGCCGCGAGTAGGCCGCAGCACCGACCTTGCGTAGATTACTGCCCCGGGCAAACCGCAGCCCGGCCACCTCCTCCAGTCAGCGGCTTACAGCTGGTCCACTCCCGGTGCCGGGGGGAGCTCAAGGCGATCAGAGCTCCTGATCCGCCGTTTCTCAGTCCGAGTACATCAGGATCCGCCATGAATCAGGATTTGTAAGCTGGGCCGGCCAGGAGCTGAAGGAGCTCACGTCTGGTCGGCCAAGCTGCTTGGCCACGCCCCTCTATTTGGGTAATGGAGTACAATCTTCTTACTTTCCGTTGCATAGAGGCACTAGACAAGGCTGTCCCCTATCCCCTCTTCTTTTAATTTTAGCTTTAGAACCCTTTCTTGAACAAATTCGACGCTCTACATCTTATACTGGTTTTGTATATAAGAATAATGATATTAAATTCACTGCATACGCAGACGATATCTTACTCTATATCTCTAACCCAGATACCCCCTTACCTGCTCTCTTCTCCTTATTACATAAATACTCCTCAGTCTCTGGATATAAGTTGAATATTGACAAATCTGAAGTGTTACCCCTCAATAAATATTGTCTCCCTCATATGCTTTAAGGTTCTGGTTTTGAATGGAACCCTAAGAGTATTAAATGTTTGAGCATCCTTTATGCTAATAATATCAAAGAGACTATTAAAATCAATCACAAAGATATTCTTACTAAGCTTACTAAGTTGGTCTCCATTATTTTTATCTTGGTGGGGAAGATTAGCAACTATTAAAAGGATGCTTCTCCCCATTGTTAACTTCTATCTCTCAATGCTTCCCATTTCTCTTCCCATTTACTTTTTTACACTCATCCATCGCATTCTCACTAAGTTCTTATGGAACAATCGCAAATCTAGGATTTCTCTCTCTTGCCTTCGGCAACCAAAGAATTTGGGAGGGTCAACTTTCCCAACCTTATTCATTTCCACTCTTCCTTTACTTTAAAACACATAAGGCCCTTTTTAGCAGATTCATCCCCTCTTCCTGTGACAGCTTGGAGTGCAATAGAATTGGCCCAGCTTTCACTTTTCTCTTTTCTCACAGCCACCCGTTTGTCTCAACCCCCCAAACGATACCTCACACCCATTTTCAAGCATTCAAGGGCGCTTGCCCTATCAATATTTCTCTCTTTTCTCTCTCAGGCATGACTCCATTCTCTTACTCCGTTATGGTATAATCAATCCCTAAAGGTCAACAATAAAGCACTTTTTTGGAAAGAATGGATCAACAAAGGCATTATCTTTTATGATAAGCTTCTCACTGATGATTCTTTGATGGATTTTTCTAATATTCATACATCCTATAATCTATCTAACACATACTCTTCCCAATTTCCCTCGCTTAAACTTGCCCTAACCACCTTCATATCTCAACGTGGCTCCCTACCCGATACCAACCCGTCAGATTCCTTTCCACCAGATTTCACTATTCCTCTCAAAGCTGCCGTTAATTACAAGATTCTCTCCCGTTCTGCTCTAGACCGTCCTAAATCTAAGCTTGAGCTTGCATGGGAAAGAGACCTACTGCAGGAATTTTCCTTCCCTGTCTGGGATTCCATCTGGACTAAAATTCACACTGTATCTCGTTCAGCTAGCACCACACAGACTTTATATTTTTTATAATAGACTTTTCTTTACCCCTTCTGAATTATTTAAATTTAAAACGTCAGAAACTAGTCACTGTTGGTCTTGTTCTTATGCTGATAGTGATTTTTTCACATGTCCACTGGTCAAATCCCTCTGGTATCAAATATGGTCTAAGTTAAATGATATTTTAGGCTCAAACCACATTTTTGACATTGTTCATATTTTCCTAGGTGGTTCTTCCCCTATTTGGAATGTCCCATACAATGTATGTAACTTTATAGATTTGTTTTTAGCTATTTCTTTGCAGGTAATTATAATGAACTGTAAGGATACCTCAAAAATTTCTTACAGTGCGTGGTGGAATTTGCTGTGTCATCATCATAGACTTGATCGTGCCTTTGCCACTACTACCTCCCTTTTGATCAAAAAGGATCTGTTATGGTTACCTTTAACAGATTTTATTTCTAGACATGTTCCCTAACCCATATTCACAGTTTATGAATTGTTTGCCTTCTTACCTTCTCTCTCATCCCCCTCTCCATTTCCCCTTCCTTCTTCCCCCCCCCCTCTTCTCCCCATTTAAAAATACATTTAACAAGCACCACGGAAAAACTCAGCCGATCCAGCCGATCCAGCGGCTCTACCTGGTAACGTCCTCGAGGACGCAATGGACGCTGCAGGCAGGGAGACGCGGCGCTGATGGTTGCCGAGCAACGACCGGCTCCGGCAGAGAACTCTGAGCCAAGCATCACCCCCGAGGCTCCTGAGGCCCGCGAAGCGGGTTGTGTACAAAACAGAGGTGAGAGTCTTGAAGGTGCCGTAGAGGGTATTAAAGAGGGCCCTAATTTGGACACAGAAAGGGCAGACACGACAGCTGAAATGCTCGGGGCTCTGCTAGGCGTTGAGAAAGAAATGAATGCACTAAGGCAGCGGGACAGTACCTGGGGTAGCAGAGCTAGCCTTGAAGTTAATACATACATGCAAAACATCCAATCTGCAGGTGGAGGCGATAGTGCCTCTGTGGAACCAGAATTCTACTCAGTAAATGAGGACTCTGAGTCGGCAGTTTCTACAGATACTAGTTCCGAGGTGGAAGATGAGGATTTATCTGGTACAGACTATACCACCTCAGGAAAAGAATCTACAGCGCGGAAGATACGCGGAAAGCTAAGGAAGTTAAGGAGTCAGACATCTGGTCTTCCCGAGCGCACGGAGGAAAAGCTGATATGGGACTACTCTGCGACATCACTGGTATACCAGGAGGATGATAATGCTAAGGATAAGGGAAACGCCAGTGCAGCATTGTGTGATGAGGGAGCTACAGGTGGCCTGCCCCTCAAGCAGGATTCTTTTGGAGACTTATTTAACATTCTCAAACAGATGCAAGGGGAGGCCAGGGTAGAATCTCGGAGAGCAAGACAGGCTACAAAGAAAATACAGAACACTCTGAGGAAAGTTAACAAACTTTACGAAGGGATAGCGGACAGAGTAACAGAGGTGGAGGAACGCACGGGAAGACTGGAAGACGACGTTGGAACCTGGCAGACATTTAAAACAGAACAAGAGAAGCTATCGGTGGACATGTGCTGGAAAATGGAGGACTTTGAAAATAGGCAGAGGAGGAATAACGTCAGGCTACTGGGTGTGGCAGAAGGGACAGAAGGGAAGGATGTCAGACAATTTGTGGTTAACCTACTGAAGGGGGCTTTCCCAGAATCCCAGTGGCAGTGGGATAGGGAGATTCAGAGGGCACATAGGTTCCCATTTACAGTGAAGAAAGTCCTTGGCCCGGGCGATGTAGGGGGAGAAGGGGGTGCTGGGCAGAGAAACCTCCCAAGAGCTATCCTAGTAAATGTAGGAAACTTTTTGCTCAGAGAAGAGATCATCAGTAAGGCTAGACCTGATAAGAGGAGGACATTCGAAGGCGTAACCTTTTTCGCTAGGCCTGATTTTTGTCATGCCACTATAGAGAGGAGATGGAAACTTCGGCAGATGATCTCCCCTTTTCAGACCCTAGGGGTGGAGGCTTATCTCTTGTTCCCAGCTAGGCTTAAAGTGATAGTGAGGGGTAAACCTTGGATGTTCACATCTGAAATCAAAGCACAACTATTTTTGGAAGAGATGAAAAAGAAGAAGGAAGGTTAAAATGGGTGGTTATATTAGCCACTGCTAGTAGAGCACTGGTAGAGGGCCACAAGGGTGATTAAGCAGTACAGCATACAAAGAAAATTCAAGCGAGAGAGGGACGCGATTAGCGCAACCTAATGCGGGCACACATAGGTCTCCTGACCTATTTGCCTGTAGAAAGGGGGAGAGAGGGGGAGGGGGGGAGCGGAGAGTCAAGGGGTGGAGGGGATCGGCTCAGGGAGGGGGGGGAAACAGCAACAATAATTTTTGTTTCAATATATGATTTAACACATTGTCATCTGGTTAGATTTCATGGTATGTCTATATATTGGTTGATGAGCTTAAAAAGAATTGGTTTTACTAGGTATACTCTCCAACTCTTTTGCAATGGCGTGTAAGATAGCAACGATTAATGTTTGTGGTCTCAATCACAAGAACAGAGGATGAAAGTGGCGGAATACTTAAAAACTCTGCGTGTGGACTTGATTTGTCTGCAAGAGACACATATAGAAGAAAGTAAGAATTATCTTTTGGAGCAACTAGGATTTAATGTTCTCGCAAGTACTAAACAGGGTACCAGGACTAGAGGGGATGCAATTTTGGGAAAAGGTAGGGATACGATTATTGTGAGAAAGAAGGAAGATAAATGGGGAAGATGGGTGATTGCGGAAATAAAATTTAGGGGACAGACAATAACTATTGTTTCAGTTTATGGATCGACAGAAGATGATCCAGAGGTGTTCCAATTCTTAGATACTGAGTTGGCTCAGTGGCCCGAGCCTATAGTGTGCTGTGGGGATTTTAACTTACACGACCCAGAGAGTTCTTTTACACAGTCTGGGGGATCATACCGGGGGAGGAAGAAGAGGGTATATAAGGCACTAGCTGCTATGGTGACTCACAACGCCTTGGTTGATCCATGGACTAAGTTACACCCACATCTGGATGGGAGCTCCTTCTATTCCGCACCACACAAAGTAATGGTCAGATTGGATTATTGTTTAATGTCTACTACCCTACTTCCTGGTTTGTATATAGAAAAACTTCCACGGGTTATATCGGATCATAGTCCGCTGATTTGTACATTTAAAACTACCCAAGCACAAAGAACACCCTCGCAATGGTCCTTCGAGAGAGCTTTACTAAAAGATACCACATACAGGGAGCATATGGTTCCATGGATACAAAACTTCTGGGAAGTTAATAGAGGGACAGCATCCCCAGGGGTGGTCTGGGATACGTTTAAGGCTAGAATAAGGGGAGAAACTATGAGCTTGTGCTGGCAAGGCAGAAGAGGGAAAGCGATAAGAGAAAGCAAATAGCAAAAGAGCTACTAAGGGAGGAAGATAGCTTGAGTAGGGCTATTGGTCGGAAGCTACCTCTTGAAGAACATTTATTTAAAATTATAGCATTAAAAGCTGAAGCTGTTGAAGGACTGGCCAGGTAAGCGGCAGATAATTATCTGACGAAAAAGGAAAGAACATATGAATATAGTGAGAGAATAGGGCTGTAGTGTAGTTCCTATCTTCCCAATAGGCTCTGCGCATTGGAATAATACCTACAGCAGTAAAGGCCTAGGCCAGACGTTAACTAGGTCTACTACTGTCGATACTAGACTTAAGTTTTGGGTTTGCCAGCGTAGCTCAGAGTTCGCTAGAAACTTTCTCGAATGTTCAGGAAAGAATTAACTCCCCTGATTAGACAAGAAGGGATTTAGTTTCTGACAACCATAGAACATGACAACTTTGCTCTCCCCTAATCAAGAGTCAATCTCGAGAGTCGTGTGAGCACAAGGCAATTATTTTACTCAGTCAGTACGTGCATTCTTAGTCTCATCAGATTGTAGAGAAAAGGAAGAGACGGGCGTGTTCAATAAAAAGGTGTTATTTATTGATCAGTCTCTTTTCTCGTACAAGAGAAATGGATCGATATTATTGCAATACTTATAGTTAAGTAAAGTGCATACATTAAAAGCAATAGTATAAAATAATACTGTAAAAACATTGATATGGTTTCTGAGCCATATGATGTTTAAAATGATTAAAATATATTTACATACACATATACATTTGACTAAACGTACTCAACTGGTGTTTCTAAATACGCCTACCCCGTGTACCTGACCTAAGTCTAATGCGTGGGCGGGAATAGAAAGTTACAGTTTAAGTTAAGTTTGTTTTTGCCAAGTGAATAACTAAAGAATTCTCTGTGAGGGGTTATTCAGTTCTGTACCTGGAAGTTAGGATGAATGAGGAATGGTATCTCTTTCTCTGCTCTCGATATTCCAGGCTGCCTGCGAGGGCTGCCCAGAAGCGCCGGTGCTGGGTCTCTCGGCTTGAGATAGCAGCGCGTCTCTCAGCGCGTCAGGAAGGCGGAGCTGCTGCCAGCGGGGTCTGCTTCTGCTCTCGGCTTCGGCAAGTATGGCTGCTCCGTCTCGTCACCACGCGTGTGTTTGCATAGGGCAAGATCGGCAATATTTATACCTTAAAGGTGCCGAGATTGACGTAAGGATGCACATAGATACGTCAATAAAGATGTCATACGACTTGCTCGTTAGCACATTCTTTTACTGAAGTTCTCTGTGGAATCAAAACAATGGCCGCACGGATTTTCCAGGTTGTCATAGGTTTGATTTGTTATGAGAACGTCGTATGCCTTATCAGGGGCTGGAGGAATGTCGCTTGTCTAATTAGATCTCAAGCGTTATGACCTAATCAGATAACACGTTCCTGTGCCGTAGTGTGACTGCGTCAGATAACGGTATCTGCATCATGGGGGCTTTTCTTGCCTCATGGGCTGACTGTTAGTTAACTTGATAGTTAGTTTAACCAGAATAGGGTCAGGAATAGGGGGATCGATTCAGAACCTATAGGAATACATGACACCCACTCCACGCTAACTATGGTCATATTTACTAATCTATGCATAGTATAACATAGTACAACATACTATAGAGTATAGTGTATACCTTACCACCCCAAAATACATTAAAGCATTCTGAAATTTTCAAATATACTGAAAAATTGCAGTCATATATATTGTATGCACTTAAGCTATGAATTAAACGCTAAAGTAAACACGCATTGGTATGCATTATCGCTTATTTGGTATATGAGAAATACACATGAAATGGCTCTTAATATGGCTATACAGAAAGAAAGTTCGAGACCATTTCATCACATAATAAAATATTCGTGAACATCCCAGCGGGCAACTAAAGTTTATAAAGTATCTAAAAATAGAAATTTTAGTTCTCTAGGAATAGTTTCTTACTTTAAGCAGAAGATTTTGTAAAAAATAATTTGGGGCTGCTAAAAAATTGTTGTCCGTGAACTGGTGGAAAAAATTGTTCATGTGACTTTATTTTTAAAGTTGAAGGCCGAATTCAGGGAACGCCGTGTGCGAGCTTGCTCAAAAGTCTCTATTTCTGTTCTGGAGAGAACATCATATCATTAAGGCTTTCGAAAAAACTGTCAACAGCTTCATGGGAAAGTTCCACTAAGTCGGAAATAGGTGTAACCATGCATTCGTGCGCATGATTGTCTCCATTTACATTCTGATTCGCATTGCTGACAGAAGGTCGTACCTGATTAATGCTGCTTTCATCTTGAACTTCACTACTCTTCAATCGTAGTGGTGAAGACTCCACGAAGGCCGTCATCAGGATTGGCAGCCTTTGAGGGCAGCACAAAGCGTGAACCTTGGTAGGAACCAACAATGTATCTGCATCCACTGGCGCATCCGATTGTAGCGTCAGACAGGTGTCTAACACGCATTCTTCTCCGCATAGCAGACATCTCAATACAGGTAAAACACATCTTTGCCACATTGGTCGAAATGATAGAAACCAAGTCATGTTTAGGTCTCTAAGCCGGGAGAGTCCCAGGATTTTTGATATCCGGTCCCGGTATCCAATGGCTAGGATTGTATCTTCCATTGTCGCGAGAGTTTGATCTGTGACATGGGTTGCCATAACGAAAAATAAGGACTAAAAATAGGATTCCTGCAATTAGTCCCAGGATCAGGGGAAGTCCGCCAAAAATCGAATGGACGAAATCTGGAAAAATACCCAGTATGGCTTTGAATGGTGTTAATGCCATCGAAAATACTGTCTTAAATACTTTTGAGACCCCAGTGGTATCAGAAATATTTAAGATTTCACTCAGGATTTCCGCGAAATGTACGGGGGAATTAGTCGATAATAATGTATGTATCTCTGCAGTCGTCCTTGCGACTTGTAGATCATACGTTTCTTTTGATGACGTGAGCCTTGTAGGCGTCTGAAGAAGCACTGTTTTCATTCTGCTTAAAGTATCTATTCGAATAGAAGTAATTTTCAAATTGGGCCATGCCCTTGCCTCCCTGTCTGGAAAGGAGCTGGGGAACAAAGAACGTCCACAGCACTTGACCTTCGCTGTCGTAGTGACTAGATAAGGAGTCCCGGGCATAAGACTACAACATTTGCGGTCTACAATAAGAATGTAACTCCCATTACAGAGTCTTTGAAAGAATGGTTCTATTTCAGTTGCAGGTGCGCCTTGCTGGTGACATGAAAGGTTGTATGAATTCCCTTCACAGGCTCCATGCAAACTAATTCCGTTACACAGAAGCGTGCCGCTTAGTGACATAGCACAATTGTTGCCACTAAGAAACACTTTCTGTCCTTTATTACTGACACATGCATGTGAATAGGGCAGGTTCCAAGTTGTTTTAAGGTACCCCTTCCCCAATTTCTCGTACATGCCAGCCTGTATATATTTTTGGCAGTATTGAAACCTGAAGGTTGAGATTGGAATATTTATGATTCCGTGGATTATCCATTCACTGACAGGTCGTTCTGACATTGTCATTGGTAATCTTTCTAGTTTTTCAATGCTCAAGATTGTATAATCAGCACCCTTTTGCGCCATACCGATTTGTCTATCAGTAAGGTTAAAGATTTGGAATAGTGACGTTGTGTTGATTAAACGCCAAGGCACATAGCCTGAACGCAGATTTTGTAACGTCCAGCCAAGCTGTACAATAGAACGCAATTGTGACTGACCATGTTGTAATAACAGTAAGTCTTGCGATAATATGTCGATTGCTGAAGACACAATGCTGTCCAAAGAAAAAATTCTGGAGGACAGAGTCATTAACCCATTGTCCACTACAGAAAGTGATTTTTCCAAATGAATACGGTCAATTTCCCGTATTCTCTCTGCTGTTTCAATTTGATTAACCTTCCAGGCCTCATTGTATGCTGCATATACAGAGGCTGCTATGAAACGCTTTTGACGCTGTTTGCGTGGTCCCATTATGAAATCACGCAAGTCAGCACCATCAGTAAGTAAAGTTAGGTGTTGCTTAATTTCAGGCAGTGTGGAAGTTTGTAGCCACTGAAGGCATAATTTGCCCACACTGTAGGTTGTTATTATCCCTGGGTGATGTCTTTGGGGATATCTAGGGTCTGGCCTGGTCATTTTGAAACCCTGTGTTTTGTTCAGGAATCTATCTTGACAGTTATTTGTATCCGTTGGCCAGATCAACCATTGTTTCCAATCAGGATGTGTTCTGTTTTGGTTTAATATATGGTTTACGTCTATCTCTTCATCTGTATCAGAGTTATTGCTAAACATTGTTGGCTTTGGAATAGACGGTTTATTTAAATCTTTGATTTTGGCTAAGCCAAGACAGGTGGTTTGTTGAACAGTGTCATTTAAAAATATTATTTGTTCTGGGATCATGCAGGCTCTTAACAAAGCTTCTAAACCCTGTACTTGCCAATCTTTTGTACCCCAAACACTTTTCAAATCAACATTTTTGTCCCAATAATCAAATCCAAAAGTATTCATTTTTTCGAAGAATGAATCTGAATATATCAATTTTGTGTTGGTTATCATGGTTTTCATCTCTGTCTTGTTTGACAATTTAAAATAAAATGTTTCAGCATTACTTGTGTTAAAACCTGAAAAATATGAATATTTGTCATAAACGGTTCTTGAGCTCCCTTTTGGAGGTGTAGCACAATGTTCCCATTGATTGTAATTCAAAACATTTCTAGGTTGTGCAGATTTATGTAAAAAATGGTTACCATAGTGGTTATAGCAATACATACTGTCATAATTTGTAGAACCTTGCAAATAATCATGTTTTGTAAATTTAGCAGACATTACTAAGTCAGACATCATGTTATTAATGTTTTCGAAGTCCCAATCATCAGCAAATGAGTTTGGTTTTGCAAAGTCACTCAAGGAGATCTTGATTTGGTGTGGGTATTTCAGGATCTCGACCGGACCATAAATTTCATAGTCAGTGTTGTCCCAGGCTACCCCACCAGGTATCGGATTGGCTGTGAAGTTGGCTGAAGAAAGTTCTCTTTTCTCGACGTGTGAAGATGTGTGTGGTTTGAGGACCAAGTTGATGTTCTGACTTGCTGTGTCCATTTTAGCATATTTTCCCTCAATGAAGCGTCCCAAAGTAAATACCATGATGAGCCAAAGTATGAGGATGAATGCACCAAAACCCACCCAAAATTCAATCCATGGAGAACTCAGATATGTTTCTTTCAGTTGGTTCAAAAGTTCCTTAGCTTTGTCTTTAAAGGATTTTGATGATGGCTGTGTCTTTGATTCACTGAAGCCTTCAGAGGAATCATCGAAGTTGATGAAGTACCCGGATGCAGTTCTGTCAATTGTTCCAATTGCTTCAGGATTTTTGTTTCTTGCATTGTCACTTGGTACTTCATTGTAGATTGGTGTGTCTCTGCTAAATGTTTTTATTTGGGTTGTCAGAGGTCTGAGTTCTATTGCATTGTTGCATAGTCCTTGTTGTTCTTCTGTAGGCGTTTCGAATGTGATGAGCCTTTTTGTTAGGACCTCTGTACTGGTAGCAAACCTTGGTGTTCTGCTACTTATTGGGAGTCCACTTGGCCTACTGTTTGTTATCGGCCACATGTTGTGGTTTTACCAGGTCGATGGATACAACTCGGTTCTCCTTTTTACCAGCAAGTGGCGGTAGTACAACTGATCTTGTCCCGTTGACAGACAAGACAGGAACTGCTTTTCTGTAAGAAGGCCCAAATTCCTTCTTTACCGCGATCTTCTCCCTGACTAGATCCCCGACTTTTGGAATCCAGACAGGTCTTGCTGGGACAGGTGGTGATTCTTCAGTGGTTGTTGGCTGTTGTTTCAACTGTATGTTGCTCAGGTCTTTTCTTGTTTTGTTTAAGTCCTGCAAAATAGCCAAACGGTCTTTGACATCAAAGCTTTTTTCTTTAACCACTGAAGTCTGACTGTCGAGGTCAGAGATAATCATTCTAGTTCCAAATAATAATTCGTACGGACTGAATCCCTTCAGAGAATTTCTTGGCAAGTTATTTAGACTACGTTGGACACTTATTAGATGTTTGACCCACCCAGCTCCCGAACCTAATATCCTTTCTATTATAGATTGCTTTCTGCCTTGGTTTTTTCTTTACACCATCCCGTACCCTCAGGAAGGAAGTGAGAAGATTCCCGCTGGACTGTGCTCATTCGGCCATGTTTCCACCCAGGCTGGTGGGCTTGAGTGAAAACAATGGTCGAACGTAGCATGCTCTTAGCGTATATGCCATTTAGACTCGCAAATCTTTGTATAACAGTCCGGACGTCAGCCGAGTGCTGGTGATCTACATTATAAGTGGAAACTAGCCAGTATATGTTAATCGCAAGCCCTGCTTTTTATTGGTCATATTATCTGCCTTGATACGACGAGGTATTAAACTGTTTCTCTCCCCACTGCGATCTCTGTTGCAGTTTGGGCAGTTTTTTACAAACATGGTGTAATGCAGGCTCATGCCTGGCCACCAGTACCGTGATTGTAATTCTTCCAGAGAATCTTTCAGTTTGAGGTGTCTGAGACCCTCGCCCATGTGTGCGTCTGCGATTAACAAGTTTCTCCTGTCCATGTTTGGAATCACTCTATCCCCCACTCCAGGGATTCGAGCAAAAGGGACGGAGTTTGCATCGATTATGTATGTATAATTGAGTGGATAGTTGATCGGTAACGCTGAGCAGTCGCCTTTTGATGACGTTTTCACCGCCAGCACTGTTTCACCGTCAATGTATTTTAATGTACGCTTTTTTCGATCTACGGGAGCCGATTTAGTGGCTGCCGCTGCGGCTGTTTCAGCCAATGAATTCCCTACAACGTGAACGCCATCACGCTGATGACTCAGTGAGTGTGTCACGTGAGTCCTTGGTAGTTCTTTTTGTAAAAGAGCTATTTGTTCCCAGAGCAGTTTCTGCTTTATTGGTGCACCTGTGTCATCTTTGTAACCGTTCTGAATCCATGTCTGCAAATCCTTGTTATATGATTTGACGCAGTAATATGAATCTGACACTATAAGTGTCGGGAATTTGCGATCCGCATTATCTAGCACCATTTTCAATGCTATTATTTCAGTTTGTAGTTCTGAATTAGTTTCTACTGAGTGTGATTTTGTTAATAGAGGTCTTAGTTTACCTCCGCGCCACACTTCTTTTGTAATCTCACATGTGGGGTTGTATGCATTTTCTCCCCAAACGGAGGGTTGAGCATGTCCGTCTGTATAGATTACACAGGCGTAATGTCGTAGAGGCAGAATGTCGATTGGCAGAGGATACGTCTTTTCATATTTTAGATTTTTTAATTCTTCTAGTTCTGGATCAAAGTAGTAGTATACTTTGTCCGTTGTGATTGAATTCACCCATTGTATCCATTCCGGATTCAATGTTGTTGTTGGTAAATTACACGGTGTTGTTAGTGCCTCAAAGGCTGATTCTGCTGTTCTGACTGTGATATGTCTACCGTCAGCTATGTCTTTTTCTCTAGCTATTGCGGTTTGAACTGCACGAATGATTTTTTCTGTATTACTGAATTTCTGTTCAGCTTCTGTATACAAGTGTGATTTGAATGCAATTGGTACCTTTTCTCCCTTATTAGGGGTCAGGTATGTGAATCCGCATCTCCCTGGGATGACTCGAATCACAAGATTGCGTGTGTTATCACGTGTTTCTAATTTTGTTTTAATTAGCATGTCTGTTTGTAAGGATCTCAAAATTTCTGTGTGTGTTTGAGTCCAATTGGATCTTTTAAAGTCTGGTTTAATTAGATCATAAAGGGGTTTGACCCTTTCTGCGTAATTTGCAATGTATGTTCTTCCGAAATTTAGGAAGCCTAGAATTGACTGTAGGTTTTTTAGTGTTTTAGGAGCTTGGATTACGGCACATTTCTCTAGGAAATTGTCTGCCAGGCTTTTACCTTCACTTGATAACTCATATCCTAAGAACAGGACTGTCAGATGGGCAATTCTGGACTTTTTAAAGTTGAATTTGTAACCCTCTGCTGCGAACCCAAGTATTATGGTGTTCACTCTTTTCAAGTGAGTCTCCAAGTCATCATCTGTTAAGTAAATGTCATCGACATAAGATAATGCTTCATCATCATATAGATGTAGTAATTCTGTTACTCTCGCTGAGAATACCCCCGGGCTGTTCTTGTACCCCTGGGCTAACCGACAGAATTGCTTTTGAGTGCCATTTACTGAGAATGCAGTTAAATATCTGCTCTCTGGTGCTATGTTTTGACAAAAGAATCCATTGGAGATGTCCAAGGTTGTTTTGTATTTTTTGCGCACTATGTTATTCATTAGTGCAGCACTGTGTGAGTTTTGCACTGCAAATGTTTTGCAACATGTGTTAAGGTGTCGGTAATCCAAAACTAGACGATATGAGTTGTCTGGTTTGGAGACCGGAAACAAAGGATTGTTCATTTGTGAGGTGCAAGTTTCAATCACCCCCTGGTATTCTAGCTGATCTAGTATTTCATTTACCTGTTTTTTAGCTTCTTGCTTAATTGGGTACTGCCTTTGTGCAGTAGGTTGTGATTTTAACTGGATTTTGTGAGGAGGAGAATCCTCATCCCATCCTACATGATTTTTATATAAAGCAGGTGCTAAGGCCACTGCCCACTTTCTAGCAAGTGTGTATTTTTTTATGAATCGCGATTTGATTCGAGAAGGCAGGCATAATTACTTCTTCGCCATGAGGGCACTCCCTGACAAACTCTGGTGGCCAGTCTTTTTCAGCTAGAAGGATGTCATAACCCTTGGAGAGGTTATCCCAAAATAGTCCCCTTATTTTCCTAGTCTTATCTCCCTCTATACGTAATGTTATCTCGTATATCTTGTGGGGTTTGCTAACTCTGGTGTCTGCAGTTTCCACTTGAAGATATTCATTCGTGTCCACTGTCTCCAGATGACTCATAAGGACTTTGCGAGCTATGCTCACCTCTGCTGCGCTGTCTAGCATTGTCTGAGCCCACTCTCCGTTTTTCAGTTGTGTCCTCAGTATTCTCGGCATTGTTAACTACCTTGATACTGGCTACCTTCTTTTTTGGAAATTGTAATTTCTTTTTTAGCTGAGCAGGTTCCTTGTCTTTGGACTTGGCGTGCTCTTCTCTTTGTTCTGATCGTCCTCTTCTTTCCGATTTCTGCGAGGAAGTCTGAAAAGATTGAGAGGGACGTGTATCAATGTCTTGATATCTATCAGGTTTTTTAATATTATCCCTATTTCTAAGGTTATATCTTTTCCCAGAGGGGTCACTCTGGGGTGACCTGTGTCTCTGGTTCGGAGATTTCTCCCTTCGCCTAGGAGACCTTCCTCGGGACTGGAATTTCTTTTCTTTTGGATTGGATTGTTTGTTTCCATCCCAGTTCTTTTTTGGTGAATTATTATTAAAAAATATTTTTTCTGGACTTTCAGTCAGTTGCGGTTTTACTGGTATTCCACCTAAACTATCTCTACCTAGTTCTTCATAAGATTTTTCTATGATTCTGGCAATTTCAGCTGGTTGGTCTGCTATATCTGTCTCTTTTAACCTCTGGCGGATCGCCACGTTTGCTGCTTCACCTTTTATGTTGGCTAATAATATAGCCGAGACCTGCTTGAAGTCTTTCAGTAATTTCATACCAAGAGTTAAAGCTGGTTCTGGACCGTATTCATCTTGAATTTGTTTTAGCACATCTGGTATTACCGAAATGGATGGAACACCGTGCGTTTTTGTGTAGATTGAAGCAAAGACTGTACCCCAAGTGTCACAGTCCTCTATGTGTGGTGCGATTCCCATTGGGAGACATATAGTCAGAATCCTGTGTTTTTCTAGCGGGGTGGTGTCAGGAAACACCGCCTCTATTTGGGTGATTTTCTGTGCCAACCAGAATGGTATCTGTTCCCGTTTAGCCGGAACTTTACCTAGGCAGGATTGGATGTTCTGTGGTGTGATTTTATTTGTGTTCCCCTGGTGAGGGGTCAGCTGTGGTAGTTTAATCGCTGGCTGAATTGTTGAAGTCCGCATTACATACTGAACTAATTGTCTATGAATTTTTAGTAATTGTTTTAGCTGTATTAACAGCTCTCCTGTAGACATTCCTTCGATGTCTGGGTGAGGTGTGTATCCGGCTAAGACCGGCCACGTTGCTCCTGGTCTACCTAAAGGACCGAGTCTTGTAATGTGATTGTTATGTTTTAGGGCGCCATCAAATAAGAGCAAATGCTCTTGGAATTTGAGTGGTACTTCCACCTCCTCGAAAGGAGTGTAAATGTCGGGTGGAACCTCTATTTTGTAATAGTGGAAGTACTTTGTTACAGCATTTGCTGCTGGAAAATGTATCCATGAATAGTATACCTCTGTCTGCCGATATTCGTGTGCCTCAATTACGAATATGACTGTGCCACCTCTAGGTGTCAGTCCATTTTCTATAAGTTTTAAGGTTATAGATTTCCTTTTGGCGACCGGGATGAGTATTATATCCCCGTCTGCATCTAGTGCTGCAGTATCAGCTGCTACTATTTCAGCTGCTAATCTAACTGCCTCTCTTTCTTCATCAATTTCTGACATTTTACTGTTAGAAAGGTTATTCTTTTTGTTTGCAGATCAGGTTTCTTATGGAAACAGAGATTAGATGCACAATATTTTGGAACCGTGTATCCTTCAACGTTGACTATACCAAGAACCTTACATAGGAGTTCCCTCCTGCGAGGTTTTGGAGGATATTACCTTTCACCCACTCCAGACGTCTTTGGAGTATTTGGGAAAAGGGGTCTGAGTGAGAAAGCTCGACTGAGTTACTCTAAATGTCTTACGTTAGTTTTATCGCCCTTTCCAAACGCGTTGGGCGCCATGTAGTGTAGTTCCTATCTTCCCAATAGGCTCTGCGCATTGGAATAATACCTACAGCAGTAAAGGCCTAGGCCAGACGTTAACTAGGTCTACTACTGTCGATACTAGACTTAAGTTTTGGGTTTGCCAGCGTAGCTCAGAGTTCGCTAGAAACTTTCTCGAATGTTCAGGAAAGAATTAACTCCCCTGATTAGACAAGAAGGGATTTAGTTTCTGACAACCATAGAACATGACAACTTTGCTCTCCCCTAATCAAGAGTCAATCTTGAGAGTCGTGTGAGCACAAGGCAATTATTTTACTCAGTCAGTACGTGCATTCTTAGTCTCATCAGATTGTAGAGAAAAGGAAGAGACGGGCGTGTTCAATAAAAAGGTGTTATTTATTGATCAGTCTCTTTTCTCGTACAAGAGAAATGGATCGATATTATTGCAATACTTATAGTTAAGTAAAGTGCATACATTAAAAGCAATAGTATAAAATAATACTGTAAAAACATTGCTATGGTTTCTGAGCCATATGATGTTTAAAATGATTAAAATATATTTACATACACATATACATTTGACTAAACGTACTCAACTGGTGTTTCTAAATACGCCTACCCCGTGTACCTGACCTAAGTCTAATGCGTGGGCGGGAATAGAAAGTTACAGTTTAAGTTAAGTTTGTTTTTGCCAAGTGAATAACTAAAGAATTCTCTGTGAGGGGTTATTCAGTTCTGTACCTGGAAGTTAGGATGAATGAGGAATGGTATCTCTTTCTCTGCTCTCGATATTCCAGGCTGCCTGCGAGGGCTGCCCAGAAGCGCCGGTGCTGGGTCTCTCGGCTTGAGATAGGAGCGCGTCTCTCAGCGCGTCAGGAAGGCGGGGCTGCTGCCAGCGGGGTCTGCTTCTGCTCTCGGCTTCGGCAAGTATGGCTGCTCCGTCTCGTCACCACGCGTGTGTTTGCATAGGGCAAGATCGGCAATATTTATACCTTAAAGGTGCCGAGATTGACGTACGGATGGACATAGATACGTCAATAAAGATGTCATACGACTTGCTCGTTAGCACATTCTTTTACTGAAGTTCTCTGTGGAATCAAAACAATGGCCGCACGGATTTTCCAGGTTGTCATAGGTTTGATTTGTTATGAGAACGTCGTATGCCTTATCAGGGGCTGGAGGAATGTCGCTTGTCTAATTAGATCTCAAGCGTTATGACCTAATCAGATAACACGTTCCTGTGCCGTAGTGTGACTGCGTCAGATAACGGTATCTGCATCATGGGGGCTTTTCTTGCCTCATGGGCTGACTGTTAGTTAACTTGATAGTTAGTTTAACCGTAATAGGGTCAGGAATAGGGGGATCGATTCAGAACCTATAGGAATACATGACAGGGCAAGTACTAGCAATAAGAACTAGACAGAAAACTGCAGCAGCAACAATAAAGGAGATGAGGGATGAACAGGGGAATGTGGTAATAGATCCTAACTTAATAAGGGAAGTTTTTAGAAGATTCTACGCAGATCTATATACCCCGGAGGACATAGCAAGTCCGGCAAATATTGAAAATTATTTAAGGAATAGTATACCTCCGACTTTGCTCGAAGAGGACCGTGAGATTATGGAGGGCCCTTTCAACTTGGAAGAATTAGAGTCTGCCATTGGAAGTTTACCAGCGGGGAAAGCAGCAGGACCAGACCTAATACCAATTGAATTTGATCAAATATTTAGGGAGGTGTTACTTGCAGATATGTTTTATACATTGACGCAAGCTCAACTAGGGGTATCTATCCCGGAATCCTGGGGCGGTGCTAACATCATCGTTATTTAAAAAAAAGGAAAACCATCAGAAGCACCAGGGTCCTACAGACCCATAACACTAATGAATGCAGACGTAAAAATATACTCCAAAATATTGGCAAAAAGACTGGCAAAAAATATTGAACAACTGGCAACCCCTACTCAGCACGGGTTTATACCTGGGAAAGGGACAACCCAACACGTTAGGACTGTAGTTACCACCCTCGATGCCGCAGATGTCTTAGGAGACCCTGTCGCAGCGCTATTTCTCGATGCCGAGAAGGCGTTTGACAGGGTCTCCTGGGATTATCTGTGGTATGTTATGAAGTGGTCTGGGATAGGGGGTAGGTTTATGAAAGCTATACAGGCCTTATATAGTACCCCCACTGCTAGAATTAGTGTTAACGGAGGGCTCTCAGCTGCAGTTAGTATTGCTAGGGGGACCAGGCAGGGGTGCCCTTCCTCGCCCTTACTGTTCGCACTATACCTGGAGCGTTATCTAATGTGGATATACAACCAATAAAAGTAAACCATTGTATAGTGAACACACTAGCATACGCCGACGACGTAGCAATTTTAACATCAAACCCTACCTTAGCGATAAAAGAGGTAGAAGCAGAGGCCCTCATGTTTGGGCAGATATCTGGGTATAGTCTGAACAGAGCCAAAACGCAAATCATAAAGAATGTACACACTAGGTGCGATGATAACAGAGTGGTAAACTCGGCAGTATATCTGGGGGTTTCACTATCGGCGGACCTCAGAGTAATAGTTGAGAGTAATATGGTTCCTTTAATTCTGAAGGTAAAAAATGACTTAGAGAGAATGAACAACCTTCATTTCTCCCTGATGGGATGCACTAATGTAATAAAAATGTTGATACTGCCCAAATTTCTTTATTTTTTTAGAACTATTCCTTTGGTTTTCGATGTTAAATGGTTTAATTTGTTAGAGAATGTATTGAACAGATTTATTTGGGCACACGGGAAGACCCGGCGCGCATATCGGTACATGACCCTTCCAAGAGAGAGGGGGGCCCCCGATTTTAGAATGTACCATATGGCAACAGCATTACAGTACATGCAGGGGCTAATCCGGGGTGGTGGACTTGATGAAAGAGTTATGATCATGTCCACAGAAGTGTATTCCGCAGTACTAGGGGCCGAGACAGAAAATTGTTTTTTAAATTGTGTAGAATTTGGATATTACAAAAGGACTAGATTTAAGACCGTAGAAGCAGCAGTTAAGATCTGGAATGCTTTCTTAAAAAAGGCGCACCTAGGAAGATATAATAGGTATATCAGGATGTACAAGAATAAATCTTTCCCGGTGGAAGTTTTCGCTGACTTAATAATGGCTGGATGGGTGCAAAAAGGGATAATACAGATTGGGGACTTAATGGATGAAGACGGGATTGTCCAATTTGAAGAACTAACCCGGAAATATGATGTTGCAAGTAGGGATTTTTAAAAATTTCTACAGATAAGGAGTTTTCTCAGCGATAAGCAGGGTGGGGCAGCGGGCTTTAGTCGAAATGAAATATTGGAGAAAATAGTATTAGGAGGGGATTGTACGATAAGATCTTTCTATGTAAGTCTTGTAAAAGGGAAGGTGGATGATTTGGATAAATTTAGCAATAAATGGGTCGAAAAGTTGGGGGGAGAGTTTGAAAATTTTGTGGAATCACTTGACCTGGGGCGCACCATCCTATGCCCGGGTCCCCTCCAATCCCAACACTATAAAACTTTGTTTTCGCTGTATCACACCCCGGCTAGAATAGCTAAATGGGGAGGCTCGACTGGCACCACCTGTCCCCGCTGTAATGCTGTAGATGCAGATATTGTCCATATGTTTGCCACCTGTCCGCAGCTACACACTTTGATTAAAAACATAGAAGAACTTATGGGTAATACGTTAAAAATATCAGTTCAATTGACACAGTTGTTAATATTGTTGGGAAGGGATATGGGGGAAGATTATACCTATATAGAATTTGTGTTTATTGCCACCGCAGTATTAAGATTGTCAATAGCAAGAGCATGGCTGGATAAGACCCCCCCAGTACTCCAAACTTGGCTTTCTAATCTACTAGGCATGTATAATTTGGAAAAGGCAATATATTCACGCAAGGGGAAAAGGGGAAGAAAGCTAGGATTAAAAATTTGGGAGCCAATTGCGAAATGGAAAGAGACCATGGTTTTTAGTTATTAATTTATTCTGAATATGGAGTAGGAAATGCAGATATACTTGTAAATCAAAAGTCCAGGTGGATATCGAGCAATGTAAAAGTATTTTTGTATTATTCTTTGGTATTATTGCTTTGTAGTGTATAGTTGGAGATGTTTCATCAAACCAGATGTGGTTAAGTATTAATTCAAAATTATCAACTGACAAACCTATAATGTATGTATAATATATGTGATACAATGTGTAATGAAAGAAAAATTAAAAATATTTTTTTTAAAAAAGCATTTTCTCGTAGAGTAATTTGTTATAACTCCCTTTTTGGGATTTTTTTTCTTGATTCCACCTTTAAATTGTGTATCCTCATTGACCTATTTTCACTGCTCGTTATATTGTAATGATGTTTTACATGGTATACTTGATTCAATAAAGCTTTCTAAACTTAAAAGACTGCTTCTTCTTTTACTTTCTTCTTGTCAATAGATTGACAACTGTGCGCCTCCATCACACACATTTGCACAGAATCACAATTGCAACTGGAATACATGGCAAGTGCTCTATGTGCTCTGCAGAGACCAAGGATTGGATGGTCACGGAGTCTGAACACCTTGGTGACCCACTGACAGGCACTGTGAGAGCCTGGCACTGCCTTCATCCTCTGCGTCAGAGGTCTCAGCTGTGGCCGTTATAAGCACCTGGAGGCAAACCAGTCCAAAGTGTGCGCTGTACAAGAGGAACAGCTGCACCAGAAAACAAGCATTGGCATAGCCAATAGGTCTCGCCTTTGGGACCTTATAAGTGTTTAGTTACCCAGCACAATATCCTTGGGGCAATAACATCAACTGTAGCATGGCTTAACAGTTATAAGGTCCCAACGGCGAGACCTATTGGCTATGCCATTGCTTGTTCTGGGTGTGGGAAAACCATACCAGAATTTTCCAGCCTGAAAAATCGCACAAGACTTTAGCTGTAGCAGCAGTAGCCAAGACTTGTCTTCTGTCTGTTTATTTAACCTGATAAGGAGAATACAATGCTCCCATGAACCCAAAAACACCTTTCCCTTCCCTCCCCGCTCCCCCAGCTCCTTCCCTCAACCTCATATTACCCAGGTCTTTGCATACTTTAACCCCTCTTCAGAGCAGTTGGTAAATGTAGGATATACTTCACGGAATCATGGTTGGTTTTACGATCAGTAATCAACCCTACATGGTAAGCCCATATTTCATGAGGTTTAACTCGTAATTGCACAAAACTGGGGCAGGTTAACTGCACAATAACTGTAAAATGGTATGTGATTCTTACTTTCCCTCGGTACTGTGCTACTTGTAATCAGGGCAAACGTCTTTGAGGTTTGATGTAGTGGTTGTCAGGGAGACAAATCACATATTTTGGGTCATCCTTCCATAGAAATTTATCCTCCATAAGCTGGGTATTTATCAAAAAGAGGAGGCATAGTAACTTAAGGTAACAGTGAAGTGAAACACTAGCATGCAAAACCCTTAACAAGGTTGCAATTCAATAAACTCTTATTGAAAACCATGACTGACGCCCACCCCCACATAGGTTTTGATAGCTAAAAACAATTTAGGATAAAGGAGGATTGCACTCGGAATTTTCCTTACAAAGTGGAAACAAATAAATCACCTAACTTACACCATGCTCAGCATGATAGGATACCGAAGTCTGTCAATGATCTTTTGTTAATTATATTCCATATCTTGTCACGTTTAGTAGGGCATCCTCTGGTCTCATAAACAGCTTCCCTTGATGGGCACATCAGTGCACCCAGCGTCACCACTGCGATAACGTAGGAGGCTCAGAATCTTTCCAGTGGGACGCTATATGCGTTTGGACACCATAGTTGCCGCACCCAGTAGAGCAAGATCCACCCATGTGCCCTCCACTCCATCGAGCACCTCAACAGTAACAGCAGTGGGGAAAGTTCCACTTCCCATTCCAATAACTCTGAAAGTTCCATAACCACAGCTTCGCAGTATCGTTTTATGATACAGCAGGACCAAACCATTTGGTAGGAGTTTGAAGGGGGCTGGAAGCAGCAAGAGTATTCAGGGCTTGCAAGGAGGCCTGCCTTAAACAAAGAGTCAGAAGTGAGATATGCACACTAGAAATAGTTTGTTTGTATCTGTCAGATTCTGGAGGATATCGTGATGACTCTGGGGGGCATCACCGCATCTCTCCAATCCTCATCCTCTCGGGATCCCCTCAAGACCTCCCACAGAGTTCTAAGGTGACTCAGTGTATTGGGGGCATTGATGATTAGTGTGCGGCATTTCTGGGAGACACCACCCTTTTTTAGGGCACCCAACATAAGGGAACATTTCAGGAGTGATGTACCTTGTGAGATGTACGCAGTGAATATCGCAATTCCAAATATTTACTGAATTGTGTTGTGGATAATGCATATTCAGTTTAGAGCTCTTGAAAAAAAGTGCATGTGCGTTCTGGACCAAACATCCAATTGTGTGATGCCTATGACGTCCCAGCGATTAAATCCTTCCAGCGCCGCCACCTCTCCAACCCATGTGTCCGGCCACAAAGGAGTCTGCTGAGTGAGTGTAGAGCTCCATCCAGTATGGCGAAGCATAGCCCTCTACCCACGAAAGACTATCCGAGTCACCTCAGGTAGTGTGGCAGTGACAGTGACGCCCTAGAGTATCGCCATGATTCGATGGAATCCTACAGAGGAAAGCTCCACTTTGTAGGCCGGGTCAGACCATTCTCCATTGAGCTAATCATTTATTACCAAATGCTGCGAAGCCAGATAACAAAGCTACAGGTTGGCCATACCAAGGCCCCTGTCGTATGGAGTAAGTTGAAAGTCAACATAGGCCAAGAGCAGTCTCGAATTTTGCCACAGAAAGGCGGTAGCCACTGAGTGCATCTCACAAAGCCAGTGGCGGGGCAATATCTGTGGAATGTTTTGAAAAAGATAAGGAAACTGCAGCAGCACCATCATTTTATATGGGGAGATCCTGCCCATTATGTCCAACAGGAGTGATTGCCACTTCTTGTAGTCTATTTTGACTCTACCAGTCAAAGGAGTAATGTTAATAGACCATGACAGTGTGGGGAGAAGTGCTACCTGATTGTCCATAGAGCTGAAAATCAAGCGACGCGCTGGAATATTAGTCTGCCACTCCACACTGCGATGGTAACAGTGGCACCAAGTTTGTCTTGGCTGGATTGATGTTTAATCCGGAAGTCACAGCAAAGATCTGTAGAAACTGAAGACAGTAGGGACCACTGCCAGCTGGGTACGAGAGGAACAGGTGGACATTGTCAGCATATAATGCAGCGCGGTCTTCATGGCCTGTGTCCCACTCCCATTTGCTGACCTGTGGATCGCACCGAACGAGTGCAGCAAGGGGTTTGATCATTTGCATGACAAGGAGAGGGGAGAAGGGGCATCCCTGCAGAATACACAGGTGTATGGTGAACTCGTCCGAGACCACCCCATTAACTTGCACACTAGCGGTAGGGTTCAGTAGAGCACTCAAACAAGGTTGTAGAAACGGGGTCCAAACCTGGCCCACTGGAAGACCTGAGAGAGAGATCCCCAGTCCACAGAGTCAAAAGCCTTCTCGAAATCAATGAGAAGCACGGCCAACTGGGGCATATGGAGCTGCCAACGAGCAAGGGCCATATGTAGGCACCTCAGACAGTGTCTTGTGCTCCTTGCTGGTATAAACTGCATTGGTCTGGGTTCATTAGATTCTGGAGGACAGGACACATTTAGGCAGTGTGGCCAGAAAAGTCACAAAGATTGTAACTTCTCTGTTAATGAGGGAGATGGGGCGAAAGTCTGCACAGGAGACTGATGGAAGGTGTACTTTTGGTATGTCCACAAAAGTAGCCTGGTTAAACTCTGGCAAGAAAGGAGCCCATCTCTGCTGCTTCTTTATAGAGGTTGAGTAAATGGGGCACAAGGACTTCCCTGTATTTGGCATAAAACTCTGTGGGATTAGCCATCACTGCCAGGCGTCTTTCCGGATGCCATGGACGAAATAGCAGCCCCGATTTAGTCAATTAGGTAATGTGGTGGTTGTCTCACCTTCTCTTTACCCCTAAGGATACTTTTAGCATAGACCCTAATGGTGGGCTTGCAGGTCGCCCAAAGTGTGCCAGCAGATCACACTGTACCACTATTGATTTTAAAGTAGGCCTTTATTTCTTGTTCCACCGTGGGAGAATCTGTACTTGGAAGACAGACAGTCAGTAGCGGGCATGGAAGTCATATCAATGCGTGCATGTGTGTGGTGGGCTTCTGATGTGTGTGTGTACTGTCTTTATCTAGGGTTCCAGAGTCTTCAAATGTCACAGAGGTCAAAGGTTTTTAACCAGTTGAGCGGGTATAGGGCACTGCTATGACAGTGCTCTGAAGGATGCCAGTGGAGTGAGCTGCAGGGTCAAGGACTACGTTGAAGTCACCCCCTATAAGTGTGAGACTCTCAGGTAACTGTGCTATCGCTGCTGGGAGCTCGTCAAGTTGGAAGCCCAGTGCCGTGGGGGAAGCATAAAGACACAGGAGGTTCAGTAGTCAACCCTCTCCCTCGCCAATGATTGCAAGGTGCCTACCCTGGGAATCAGGCAATGTCTTGGCAACCACCACTGGAAAGGCACAGCACAGGAGGATCGCTACCCCTAGGGATCTCGTGGCGTAGCCAGCATGATAAACTCTATAATAACCCTGGTGTGGCAGGACTGGACATCTCATACTCATTAGGTGTGTCTCCTGTAACATCAGAACCAAAGGGTAGAAAGCGGTGGGTGTAGTGCAGTATTATGAAGAGCCTAACACAGTCTAGAAGGCTGTCAACATTCCATGACATAATGTGGATAGTTGTCATGATGAATCAGGGAGTGGCAGTAGGAATGGGACCCGTGGTCCGCCAAAGGCATTCAGAGCAGTCTGCGCTGGGTTGTAGTGCGCTAGAGGAAAGATGTAGTGGTATGATATTGGGTACAGTTTTGTTGGTGTGATATCACATCCTAAAAGAGAAAAAATTGCAACAGCAGGTAACAAACAATAAGCTTAGAAACATGCAATCAAAGAAAATCCTCTCTCGACGTCCCCCCACCCCATACTTCCCCACAAGAAGCATCTGTCGCCCTTAAACCTGCAAAAAATCTTAAAACCAGTGTATCTTCAGGTGTAAAGTGGTGGACTCCTCCATATTACAGGATCAATATCCTTCATTGGTTTGCAACTGTGTGGGTTGCACACAGGTTCCCCTGAGTAGTGGTCATCTGCAGCCCTAAGTCTTGACATTAAGCTGGTTCGGATCGAGTAGCAGACAAAGAAGGGGAGGGTGGCTCATGTTGTGCGTCCCCTACAAGGTATGATGTAGCTGTATCTCTTCAGGCGCCCAGTGGCTGGTCAGATTGCTGGGTGGTGGCCCCGACGAGCCAGAGCTCGTGGGTGGACGAGTTAGCCCATGCATCGTGTGGCCCATGGTGGAGTGGGTATGGACCCTTTTCCGTTGCCAGACCACCTCCAAGCAGGCTGTTGTTGATGCTCCTGCCGGGGGGAGGTGAACGGCTCGGTCTGTGGAGTTGTTTCTCCTCAGTGAGCCAGTCCGAAGCTGATTCTGGGATCTCAAAGAACTGCGTTTTGTTAGTGTGAATCACTTTAAGTCGGGCTGGGAATATGCTTTGAAGTTGGGCTGGGACCAGAAGCATGAAGGAAAGAATAAGGGCTCTAAGCTTTTGTTTAACCGCCTCATAGGACCTTTGCTTTGCCTGCACTTCTTCGGTGTGATTGGGAAATAAAAGGATTTTATATTCCTGGCAGCAGAGCTCTGGGAGGGCCCGAACCTCTCTTAGGATGCTTACTTTGTCTTTGAAGTTGAAGAATCGAACAAAGCAGGGGGAAAGTCAATCAACTGGCCACAAGGATTTAATCAACTGTTGCACAAACTTGGGGGGCTCCGTGGACTCCTCACCCTCAGCAAAATCCACAAATATAAGTTTGGTAAGCCTGGAGTGTTTTTCAGCATCTTCAGTGCAGTGATGTAGCTCAGGTGACCAAGAGAGGAGGCAAGCAACGTTTACTTTGAGGTATGATACCTCATTTTTAACTGTAGATATGTGCCCTTCTGCCTCCGTAACTCTACTAGTGGCTTTTCTCAGATCCTGAAAAAGGAGTGCCACATCAATACGATTTTAGATTCAACCGCAGTTTGTGAGGCATGTATGGCCTGCAATATCGTAGTCAGGCCTCCCTCCATAGGCATCTCTGTATATATTCCCCCACCTCCAGCTGCTCCAGGGGCTGTAGTATATTGGTCAAAGTGGGGTCTGGATGGATGAGGCTTCATGGTTTGGTCTTTTTCCATGACTGCAGTAGGAGTCCACAGCTAGAGAACATCAGAGCCCACCTGGCTTGCCGTAAACATGCAGCAGCATGAGTAGTCAGGCACTGAGAGATGATATCTAGACTGCCAGGAGGTGTCAAGCTGCAGGAACATGGGGCTCGCTGACAGGACCCTGAAATTTGAGGAAGCCGTCTAAGTCAGCTTATTGGGACTTTAGCTGGGTCTCTCCCCTGTTTCATTCGGACCAGTCCTGTGCCGAGTGGGGGTTTGAGAGTAGTGTTCCACAAGGCTTACCGCAGTCGAGGGGCACTCCGACCCAAAGCTGTAGTTATCACTCTCAAGCAATGGGCACACTCACACATCATCCCGAGGGGGGTCATCAGTTGTCATGTTCTTGGCCTAAAGGGTCTTTATCACCAGGTTCAGCATGAAGGAGTGTCAGGCATTGGGTTCTTGTCAGTGGCAGTAAAGTTAGGCCCAGCGTGGGGGCAATTAACAGCCCTCTTTCTCTCTTCACACTGCAACCGCGTTTTGTTAGCGTGAATCACTTTAAGTCGGGCTGGGAACATGCTTTTAAGTTGGGCTGGGAACAGAAGCATGTAGGAAAGAATAAGGGCTCTAAGCTTTTGTTTAATTGCCTCATAGGACCTTTGCTTCGCCTGCACTTCTTCGGTGTGATTGGGAAATAAAATAATTTTAGATTCCTGGCAGCGAAGCTCTGGGAGGGCCCGAGCCTCTCTTAGGATGCTTTCTCTGTCTTTGAAGTTGAAGAATCGAACAAAGCAGGGGGAGAGTCAATCAACTGGCCGCCAGGATTTAATCAACTGTTGCACAAACCCGGGGGGCTGCGTGGACTCCACATCCTCAGCAAAACCCACAAATATAAGTTTGGTAAGCCTGGTGTGATTTTCAGCATCTTCTGTGCAGTGATGTAGCTCAGCTGACCGAGAGAGGAGGCAAGCAATGTTTACTTTGAGGTCTGATACCTCATCTTCAACTGTAGATATGCGCCCTTCTGCCTCTGTAACTCTACTAGTGGCTTTTCTTAGATCCTGAAAAGGAGTTCCGCATCAATACGATTTTAGATTCAACCGTAGTCTGTGATGCATGTATGGCCTGCAATATTGTAGTCAGGCCTCCCTCCGTAGGCATCTCTTTATATGTTCCCCCACCTCCAGCTGCTCCAGGGGCTGTAGTATATTGGTCAAAGTGGGGTCTGGATGGTTGAGGCTTCATGGTTTGGTATTTTCCCATGACTGCAGTAGGAGTCCACAGCTAGAGAACATCAGGGCCCAGCTGGCTTGCCGTAACCATGCAGCAGCATGAGCAGTCAGGCACTGAGAGAGGATATCTAGGCTGCCAGGAGGTGTCAAGCTGCAGGAGCATGGGGCTCGCTGATGGGACCCCGAAAGGTGCCTAAGCCTTCTAAGTCAGCTTATTGAGACTTTTAGCTAGGTCTCTTCCCCTGCTTCATTCGGACCAGTCCTGTGTTGAGTGGGGGTTTGAGAGCAGTGTCCCACAAGGCTTACCGCAGTCGAGGGGCGCTCCGACCCAAAGCTGTAGTTATCACTCTCAAACAATGGGCACACTCACACATCATGCTGAGGGGTTCATCAGTGGTCATGTTCTTGGCCTATAGGGTCTTTATCACCAGGATCAGCATGAAGGAGTGTCAGGCATTGGGTTGTTGTCAGTGGCAGTAAAGTTAGGCCCAGCGTGGTGGCAATTAACAGCCCTCTTTCTCTCTTCACACTGCAACTGCGGTGTATACTTGTAGCTGGGGGGGGCACTTCTGCTCTTTCATGTACAGGAGTACTGAAGGGAGCCACGTTATGAGGTAGGGGAACCGCTTTGCAAGCGACCAGGCCTCCACCCCTCATTGCAGCAGATGGAGGAGCCAATTCCATAGCTCGCGGGTTAAGAGGAGGCTGAAGCTCGTTCACTGGATTTTCAATGGCCCTATCTACCCCCGATGGAAGCCCCAAGTGGCCTGCCTCACTGGCACATGGCCGCCTGGCTCCACATAGGCCGCGATATAGGGAGCAAACACCCTCCTCCCATTTCCTTGTCTATAATGCTCACCAGTGTCCTCAGAGCGTCCTATGTTCGGCCCCGATGGAGACTATTTGTCGGGACGTAAGGCCGGGTCTCCCGCTAATTGCTGCCACATCTATGTTTCAGGGGGACAGCTGTCCGACAGGCATCCCGAGCTGCCATCTTAGTTCAGGGCTCAGATCCCCCAAGGGGCAATTTCGGCAGTTTTGGCTACAATAATGACACTGGGGTGAGCAATGGCGTTGATAAATCATGTCAGCATAGTAGAAAGTACGACATTTGAAGGAGGATGGCAGTGGTTAACAGAGGGGTCCTGAGTACTCTTAGAGCGCCACCGCCATCTTGACGCCCCAACAACTTACAAGAATCTTAAGGAGAATAGTCAATTTAGGCTATGCCTTGATTTGTGTGTGATATTTATTGCATCAGACAAAATAATAATAGCAAAAGTGTTTAAAGGTGAGGACATGGGGAGGAGTTAAGATGGTTGAGGAGTACAATGCATCAGTATCCCCCTGTCTGGGCAATTTCAGTGCATCCCAATTCCCAAGTGTAAGAAATTACCTTCTGGGGGAGTAACAATACAGATGGGCACTAGGGGATTGTAACCGGACGACATGACATCCAGATGCCACCAGATTAGGAAAAATTCTGGACAGCATCCTGGATGAAAACAGCTGTGAGTAGGCCTGAAATTGTGGCAATGCGTAAATTATATAAATATGTTGTTTCCAGCTACAACAATAGTCCTGATCAAAACGATACTTGAGTGTTGAGAGGCAGACAGATACGGCTTCTGAAAACCACCAGGACACACGGAATGGCAACGGCAGCATCTGAGCCATATATGCAGTACCTACCGGGGTAAGACAGACCAAGTCCTATTTGGAGGCCTCCACCTAGAATAGATAAGCGCTGGAAGAGTTACCAGTTGTTAGGAAGCCACAGATGCCAAGAAGAGTCATTACTGCAGTGTAGCCATGCGGTGTACAGCAGTGAGTACTGAATACTAGCATTTGAGGAAATTAACTTACCAGCGCAGCCCAGCGGTGGCCACAAAGGCACCAGGGGAGAAGGGTGAGTCTATGGTTTGGGTTGCTGTTTTGTCAAATCCACACAAGTCTCACCTTTGCTGTAAATCCCGGCAACCAAGGCAATTAAGAATATTCCAAAACTGACTGACGATTAAGCTAGAAAGGGAGGCACCTGTACCAGTTTGGCCACACAGCCAGCACCTCCTTGGTCAAAGCCGGAACTTCTACGAGATATGCTGAGTGGTGAAGCGCTGCAATGGCTACTGGAAAACAAAGCAGGACAGAACCCTGAAGGAAATGCTGACTAAAACAGAAGTGAATAAGGCAGAAACACAGAATAAGGCATGCTAATCCACCACCAATGCAGCCAGTGCTCCTTTTCAGGAGAAACGGATGAAGAAGGGCCCATCACTCTTCAGGAAACTACAGTACATTCACAATCTCGCATCCAGACTGGCCCTCAACATCCCCCGCCGAAGCTACACCTCCGAAAACCTGTAAAAAATGCACTGGCTCCAAGTCAACAAAAGAGTCATGTTCAAGCTCCTCACACAGACCTACAAGGCTCTCCATGACGCCGAACCAGCATAACTGAACCATCACTTCTCATTCCACATATCCACCAGACACCTCCACTCCGCTGAACTGTCCCTTGCCACCGTGCCTCGGATCCGCAAGACCAGGACAGGAGAAAAAGCCTTTTCCTACCTTGCCACCAAAACCTGGGACACTGTGCCTCTCCCCCTCAAGCTATACCCGTCGCTGATCCAATTCAGGACGGATCTTCTGACCTGGTTCTTCAACTTAACTCAGTGTCCATTAGGACCTGCTGCCCCCAACCATCCCCCAGTGCCTTGATACCCTTGCGGGTGAGTAGTAGCACCTAACAAATACTGATTGAATAATTGATCACTCAAGCCTTCGTGGTGGAGCTCATTTGTGGCTTGAGAACTACCATAGTGCAGGAGAGAAAGCAATCATCAAGAAGATAGGTAAACGAAGCATCAGACAAAACAAAAAAACACTCTGAGATCACCTGAAAAGGAAAACGAATGAAGGTGATGAATTACTTTGATGTCCATATCAATATACAGTGGGAAAGATGGGGTTTAACTAAAGATCTTGCGCAAGGAGCGGGAGGAAATTCTGGAGCAAGGCTCTAGCAAATTTAGTGGCTGTGTGCCCTCTACAATATGGGCCTAGCCAAGCAAAGTTCCTATTTGGTACATTTCCCATGAGAGTAGAAATGTTGTCTTGTGTAGATGAGATGGTTAGTTACAGTAGGAGGAAGATGTGAAATATCAAGACTGACAAAGATTAGGAAACTGCTTTACACAATATCAAGCTCGCTAGAGATGAGAGGGAAGAGAAGCCACCAGCAAGAGTTCTCTGCGCAAACATATTCACACAGGAAAATACACATTCCAGGTGAAAATATTTGGTCGCAGTGACCGTTTCAAAGCTTCAGTCAAGTGACTTGCAGGTAGGTCAATGCTCCGCATCTGGAAACACGATATTAATTTTTATTTTTTATTTTGTCTGAAGTCCAAATTGTTCCAGACACAATACCCAACTGGACCCACCAAGAGGAGAGTGTAGGCATCATTATGTTAAATTCTTTCAAGTGGCAGATACATTGAGTGGTAAAAGATGATGGACGAAGAGCTTTAAACTTTAAAATTACAGTGGGTACACTAACCTTAACCCTAGCCAACGTTTATGCTCCAAACGAGAGACAGGAAGGTTGCTTGAAAAAGACGATAACCAATATTCTGCAGATACAAGATAAGTAAACTCTGATAATGTGATTGATATAGTGATGGACGGCACCTAGGAAAGACTGGCCTAGGGAACAGGTCAGACCAGAGTGATTTCAAAGGATAGCAAGGACTGGATTTATAAACTGGGTCTTATGGATATCTGATGGGTACAACAATCCCAACACCGTCACTTAGTTTCATATTACCACGCCCCTAATTGTAGATGGAGCATTTCCTAGGATCACAAAGGGCAGCAATGATTTCAAGCTGAGAGACTGTTTGACCAGACAATGACAGGTACTCGTATATGGAGGGTTTCTTGGTTATAAAACAAAATAGGGCTTGAGGTCGCTATTCCTCACCGGTAATAAGACAGCACCCTCAGTGTGGGAGAGTGTGGCAGTGACTGCTCACCTCAGTTCTGGGTAACGGATTTTCCCCCAGGATGCTGACTTTTCCACTGCGTCCCCGGAGGATGTGTTTAACAAATGGAGAAACAGAGAAAGGATGTAAAAACATAAAAGATGTTTATGATCTAGGAAGGATCAATTAATTTGACCACCTCAAAAGTACTGCTACTTGCCAGCGTTGGAAAGAATATGCAAACTTCAATACAAACACTGAGAAACCCATAGCTGTATCAAACTACATGCTAGCAGAACACTGACACAGTCCCAAGAAATAGCTAATCTTAAAGGAAGGCAACAAGTGCCTTTTGCAAGAAATATACAATCTCTTACAATTTATGAAAGCCTTAGAAAAAACCACAAGTCAGAAAATGTGGAAAGCCGAACTGCTTGAACTCTCAGGAGTAATACATGGGGGGGAACTATACCACAAGGGTCTAGACTACCTTGGTATGTATAGTAAAATGCGCTGATGAAGGTAGCTACATACTGGTACCAAACCTTTGCAAATCTACACGAATGGGACACAGGGAAAACTGAGAAATGCTGCTGAAAAGACAGCGGTACAGACATGCTACTACATTTGCACTAGCACTGCCCAAACCCTGAAAGCTGCTGGGAAGAAGTTCTGAACAAAGTAAATACAAGCCTCAAGACAGAAATTCCAGGATTCATTGGCATATGTAATTTTGGGCCTATCGAATAAACATATGAATTTAGAGAGCTCTCTTGCCTCAGGTACTTAGGAGTCCTACAGATTTTTACATAGAACTTAGGGGGCATTGAATGGACAATCAGGATATAGAGTGAATTCAAGGTGGTAGAGAGACCGAGCATTGTGGTTGGTTTGTCAAGATGGTCAGTTTAAGTTCTTAGGGGGTTAGAGGGAGTCTGTTTACTGTCCTGTTTACTGTTCTGTTTATAATATCACTAGTACACTAGTACAATTATTATTCTTGCTGGCCTGTAGGCTGGTGTGTGTAATCAAAGTCTTGTTAATTAAAAGAAGTGAGCCAATAAAGTGATGAAAATCTGAGATGGTTCTCCTACAATGTCCTGCACAATTGTCCAAAGGTGATGAGGATCTGCGATGTGATGGTGCTGCTATGAGGTAGATGTGCTCAATTCTGTGCGGGTGAATGTACATCAAATGCCCCTGATGCTCCCAAGCACACAGGCACATGATAAGTTCTAAATGGCATTTGAGCACTGAGTCTCACTCTATCAGCCTGATGCAAACTCACTGCAAACAGTTTCTGCTGTGGTAAGCCTGACATGAATAGGACAAATCAATCAATGTCTTTGTGTTGCCTTAATTCAGGACTCTTGACTCTATCCTGATCAGGGGCAGCTCCTCCTTTGTAGCGGAGAAGCGCCGCCGCACTGAACTGTCCCCAAAGATGACAAATAAAATGCTGATGAAGTTATTTCATTCCCATTTTATTTTTCACTACCCCGTCCCAAACGGAGTGTCAGGATGGGGCGGGGCCTGCTGAATGGCAGCAGCAGAAGGTAGGAGGTGGGGCTACCTTTGCACTTATTTAAAGTGCACATGACTTTGGCTGGCCACACATGTGCACTTTAAACCTCTCTAAACCAGCTGTCTTGAGACAGCTGGGTTAGAGAAAGCAAAAGAATCCTGGACTATTGTGAGCGCTGATATGGGCCGCTCCACCTAATCCTGGCGCTGCTCTGACACTGGTTAACAGCACAAGGGCAGCACCAGGAATGGTTGGGAGAGTTAGCTGGGCCCTAGAGTCAGGAGGGAAGACAACAGGAGCGAGGTGGACACAGCAGCAACCCCGGTACGTACATTTTTTTTTTTTTTTACTTTACTGTTTTTATTCTATGACACCATCCACCAACCACCCATTTGCCTGCCCCCGAACTCGCCAAAGTTGTCAGCCACCACTGATCCTGATATACTTCTTTCAGAAACTAAGAATCAAATCATTCACAATCGTGAAGGTGGGTGAGTTTTTGACTAGCAGCAGCAATGTAATTTTTGTAACTGTTTTGCAAGGGTCTCACTTAGATTGGGTATTCCAACAATATCATCTCTCAGTCTATACTTTAAAAGGAATACACCAACCTTGCATCTTGTTAATTGCAATTCCTGATGTTTATTATACTGCAACATATCATCGGTATTTACAATGATTCATGTACGGGTTCTCCCTTTTTAGAACTCGCGAGATCTTATGTCTCTAGTAGTGGGGCTTGAACCCGCCCCTCTTCTCCATTGGCTGGCCTCATAAACGGTGGCCAGCCATTGGAGAAGTGATGTCATTCTTTGGATCTAAGCCCCATCCTTTTCGGATTGGGGGGCGTGTTTTTGACATTCTTTCTACCTTCTTAAAAACACGCCCCCCAGTCTGAAAAGGACGGGGCTTACAGTTCCTTATCTTCTTTGGTCCGCAGTGGGCATGTCACAGCGCAGGGGTCCTCCTCCTGTCGCTGTGAGTAGCCCCAGAGCAATGTTGCACCTTTATCGGGTCCGGACAGCCATCTTGGCAGCTGGATTTCGACGTCGGGTAGATAGCTTGTTTGCCCCAAATCACACGGCAGCGACCACAAAGGCAGCTTCCTCTGCAGGGCTGAGTATCAAGGCACACTCGGCTGGAAGGCGAGAGCGTTATTGGTGGCTACAAGACGGGATACCAGGCAGAATTTGTGCCGGGCGAACGGAGCCCCTGCAAATGCGGTTACTTAGCCATGCTCCTGGCCACTCCCCCGGTCTGCAGTATTTTTATGCAAATTATTTACTAGTATTAATATTTGGATTTGATCTGGCTATAAGCTCACAAGAACCACCTCCTAGCCTTCATGCCCTACAATTCATGTCTTTTCTATGAGCCTGACTGTATACATAAACCAGTTTAGCAACTTCTGTATATAGCACTGTCATCAGTGCTCCATGGTACAGAAAGTTTTGCTTATGTAAAGTAGCCTTACATATATTTATACTACTCTTTCCCTTAATGTAGAATCGTTTTTTAAACTACTTTCTCTTGACTAAACTCTGTGGTAGCTGCCCCGCTATAAAGGAATATTTAAAGCTGAGCAAATGGTCATGGGTGGCTGTGCATCCAGTTCTCTGTACCCTACAACTGTCTTGAGTATTTGTTAGAGAAAATTTACTAATGTACACGTATGAAGCCAATTTTTTTAAAGAATACACTATGTATCCTGGGCAATGAAATGTTTTGCTAAATTATGTGAACTTTACTTACCTGGGGGTCCCCTTCGATAATACGAGCTCCTGGAAGCATTTGATGAGTGTGAGGATAATGCAATTCAAACCTACCATAGCATCACTGTTCAAATTTTTTGTTTAACTAGGGTCCATGCCACTTGATGTTTTTTAAATGTAAAAAGCCAGATCTGTATTGATAGTCTCCTATGATGCAAGAGTATGGGAGTACATTGACCACTCCAGGTTAACGAAAACAGTTTTCTGCAAAGACTGCTATTGCCTCCCAACAGTGTCCTAGCCATAAGTAATAAGGAACTAGAGTGGAGGGAGCAGTGTCATCTGTGGAATGGTCCGACAGTGTTGAAAGTGCCCCGACAGTGGAGAGGGCAAGAGGGGGAATGCTTGATTAGCGAGGGAATGCCATGCCAGTGTGGCTCTGGGTGTGTGTGTGGCTCTGTGTGTGTGTGTGTGTGGCTGGCTCTGTGTGTGTGTGCGTGTGTGTGGCTCTGTGTGTGTGTGGCTTTGTGTGTGGGTGCAAATGCAATAGCTCTTGCATTTGCAAGAGATTAAGCTATTGGCATTGTAAATGACAATGCCATTTATTTATCTGTTTTCAAAACCAACACATAAATAAAAATGTTGTCATTTACATTGCCAATAGCTCTAACTTTTCCAAAGGCGAGACAGTTGCATTGTAAATGCTTGTTCCAAATACTAAGGGGAGCACTTCTTGGTCGATCCACTTTCACTCCCCTTTTTAGGTCTCGGCCTGTTGCTGAGCTCTTTCACTTTTGCGCGCTCGCACACACAACTCCCGTCTGCGCCCTTGATCGCGATCACTTTCACTTTCGCTGCCGCGCATCTGCGTGCCTTTCACGGCCGCATGGCCAATGCTTGTTATCCAAGTTTCCCACTGTTTGCCCTTACCACCTCCCCCCTTTTTCCCACTCTACCGTACACCCATATAATTGCATCCTTTTACCCCGCAGCTACCTATGCACAGCCCCATAAGCACTAAATATGTTACTGATACTTATTACAAAATGCACATCCCATACTTACAATATTTCCCAAACTCGGGTCCTCCGCACTTCTGCCTCACAAGTTGCAGGATGCTCCATATCGCTATAACACAAGCCTGCCCATCGAAGTCCACCCTGAACCTTCACCGCAACAGGTAGCTCCACCGCTCTCAAACAGCGGTAGCCTAGCTGACTCCCCCACCGGGCCTCCCATCTACCGGCGAACTCTTGCTGTTTTCCACCTCACTCACGCGGTCCGAGCCTCCGCACTAATTAACGTCAGAAGTGTATCAAACGCTCAGCAACACCGCTTCCGCAAGCACACGAAAAAGGACTCAGCTGCACATCAAGCACATGTCCCAAAACTCTGCCCGCCATGGAGCCACACACTCACTTCCCATCATTTTGCAGGGCCTTACCTCCTTAGCTGCTGCTCCGATGCTAAAAAACTCCCAGCTATGCGCGAACACTTCTGCTCACCTCCCCTTCAGTTATAAAACTAAAAGCTGCCCCCCATATCCCACATGTGCCCCCTAAATACTCTGAGTCGACCGTCACCCACCAAACCTTACCAAGAAAATCAAATGTGCCAAATGCAATGCAAGCCCCCGGGAATCTGTTAGCCCTAGCAAATCTTTCATACGCCTACACTGGGCCCCCTCTCACCCCCCACAGGCTCCCTACGACCCGCAAACTGCCAATAACCTCATCAGCCCCTGCAGAGCCTCTCCACTGGTCTCGCAAAGTCTCCTCCTCACTCCATAGCCATGGCTGCACGCCCCTCTCGGGCCATTATATACTACATAAACAAAGTTCTAGTAAACCAATATTAAACACCAACAATTGTACTGCATATGTTAATATACTAATACCTCATGCCTACAACACAGAAAAAACATAAATACAGTACTTGAGGCACAGGCTTAAATTCGCCTTTATTTGTAGTTTAGAGTGTATATATGTGTTCCCTGGAAGGGAGCACATGTGACCCAATTTAAAATAGCAATGTATCATGTGTGTGTTCATTCCACAAGGCTCACGCATGAAAAGAATGCACTTTAAAAAAAAAATATATGCTTATTGATTTTCATCAAAGAGAGAACATCCATATGCGTGTCTGATAGCACATTCTGATCCATACAAGAGATAAACAACGCCCCTCCCCATCCCCCCCGACCCAAGGCTGAGACTGATGTAGGACCAACTTGGTCTAAATGTACATTTGGCTGAATAACGTATATGAGAAAAAAAACTGACATCAGGCAGGCATTGACATAGACATGTCGCAAAATTGGAATTGAACCATCATCATAAGCAGTATAGCGTACTAATGTTCCCACCATGGAGCGTTTCTGAGGGCAATAAGTGCGCTCGAGCAGGAGGCCAGCCCAGACCTATAAATATACTATCATACTGAATCTGGACAGGTGAGCAAATATGCCGTTAGTGGGTTCCAGAAGTCCTTCGGACGCAAGGTCTCAGGGAGTTGCTCTTTGTAAGTTTGTAACTGAGTCTTACAGTACAGCAGATCATGAAGCCATTTTTTCTTGGTCGGTGCCACCTTTGCCTCCCAAAAAGGGGGGTTTACCTATGCCTCTTATGAGAACGATTTTGTGCACATTAATGAACCATGCAGAGAAAACCACATTAATTAGTGAACTCTGACAACAATGTCATTTGCATTTAAGTCTTTATGCATTTGGATATTTAAGAAAAAACAAAGAAGGATACATAGTCAACTAAACATTGAGCAAACATCAATTTTGTCGGGGAAAAGCTTAACGAAATATTGTGTTACACAAATTAAACTCAAAAAAATTCAAAAAAATTGATACAAACAAATTTACAAATGGTGAAACGCTATTTACAAACTTACAAGTGTAACAGTATCATACAGTCATGTGAATTGGTGCTAGAGGACAATGCGACTTATACTTTCAATCACACTTCCTGTCGCTATCTAGTTCTCACAAACCAATTTTCAAAAGCGCAGAAATGCGCATCCAATTTTTAATTAAGACAAAAAAACGGTGACTTATTGTCACAAATGACTTTATGCCGACGCGTTTCGAAATCCAATGTAAGAATCATCGGATTCTCATCAGGGCGTGGGATTTGTATCCGCTGATACTGTTTAGGGAAAAGAGAGGAGAGTCGGGTTTAGAAGGCTGCTCCTTACATAAATATTAAAAAAGCTTGTAACCCAATGAATGCACCGAAAGGTGCAACATACCTCATGCGACCAGTGGTAGTTGGTCACTAATAATTATTTCCAAAATCAGTTTTGATCATCAAACAATGCGGTCGTCAACCTGCAAGGGAGTGACATAGCTATAATCAGAAAATGCTGTAAAAGAACTGACTTCACCCAATTGAAACTAGAAGCACTGGATTTTTGTCGTAAGATCAGGTTGAGGGTTTTCTTTGTGGATGCCGAAGTGATGTCCAACCAGGAAACCACTGGGTTAAGAGTCAAATCTAGGTTCACACCGACCCAGAATATGCCTAAACAAGTTATGGCCTTTGAACAGTCCGTCC
Organism: Lissotriton helveticus; assembly: GCF_964261635.1. Classification (NCBI taxonomy): domain Eukaryota; kingdom Metazoa; phylum Chordata; class Amphibia; order Caudata; family Salamandridae; genus Lissotriton; species Lissotriton helveticus. Next base: position 1,216,856,416 of record NC_136069.1, read on the forward strand.
TCTCCTCCCTTTCTAAACTTGAAAAACAAAAAAGTTTTGTACACAAAAATATGACCAAAGGGGTAACATCTGCCATCCAGGATCTCAAATCGGATACGTCTATTTTAATTAAGCAAGCAGACAAAGGTGGGGCAGTAGTGATCTGGCCCCATACTATGTATTTAGAGGAAGGCACTAAACATGTTAACAACACAGACTGGTACAGACCAGTCAAGGAAAACCCGGTCAAAGCAATACAAGAAAAAATTGCAAGTATCACAAAGGCAGGTTTAGAGGAAGGGTTCTTAGGACCCAAAGAATTCGAGTTTCTAAACAAAAAATCACCTAGGACGCCAGTCCTTTACTTCTTACCCAAAATTCACAAGAATGAGCGCACACCACCTGGCCGACCAATTGTATCGGGGTGCGATTCTGCACTAGAACCGGTCTCCAAGTACATAGACTTTTTTCTAAAACCCTTTTTACCACAGGTGAAATCGTATCTCAGGGACACCACTGATTTCATCAACAGAATGGAGGGACAATCATTCAATAAAGACACTCATTTGATGGTGACCCTTGATGTCAATTCTCTCTATACCCAGATACCTCAAGACGAGACACTGGAGGTTCTAGAGATATATCTTGACCAACGCGAGAGACCACATAGAGTCCCCACTTCTTTCATCCTATCACTTGCTGAAATCACACTACGCAGTAATTATTTCACATTTGAAAATGCGTTCTTTGTCCAAATTAAGGGCATCGCCATGGGCTGCCCATATGCACCTGAGATGGCGGTACTTTATATGGCCCAATACGAACAGCGGTTCATATACAAGAACAATCCATTTGGTGGCCATATAAGTCAATGGCTTAGATACATTGACGACGTCTGGCTCCTATGGCAAGGAGACCAGACGGAACTCGACCAGTTCTACAATTGGCTAAATTCTCGGCACAGAGACATCAGTTTCTCCATTGAATCAAGTAAAAGCACAATGACTTTTTTGGACATCACAGTAGGCGTCCGCGATGACATCCTTACAACCACCTTACATAAAAAAACCACAGACAGGAACACCATCCTTCATTTCAAAAGCTCGCATCCACGATTTTTGAAAGAAAACCTCCCTTTTGGGCAGTTGCTCAGAATAAGGAGGAATTGCACTGACATTGCAGATTTTGAACAACATGCAACCAATTTTTGCGCAGAGATGGCCAAAAGGGGTTACCCCAAAAAACTCCTCAATCATTCGAAAAAACGCGCCAGATTCACTCCTCGGGAGAATCTGCTTCAAAAAAAAGACAAAAATGAAACAAATGAGTTGGTGTGTGTCACGACTTTCGGTCCACACACGAATCAGTTTAAACGTATAATTCTCAAAAATTGGCATTTGTTGGAGGATTTGGAACATCCCCTAAAGAAACCCATTTTCGCCATGCGCAAAAATAAGAGCATTGGGCAACATCTGATCAGGGCAGACAGTTACATTCCGAAACAAAAAAGTGACTTGATATCACAGTGGAACCTTAAACCAATAAGCGGGCACCACAAATGTGGCAACTGTGTATCGTGTTCGACTACTCTGGAAGGTAACACATTCGACCACGATGGGGTCAGATGGAAACATGAAATGTTCACTAATTGCAGGACTAAGAATGTCATCTATGCTGTCGTTTGCCCCTGCAATAAAGTGTACATAGGTAAAACAAGTCAAGCAGTTAATGTACGTATCACACAACACCGTTCGAGGCTGAAGAAAAAGGTGACATCTGCACCCATGGTGGAACATTTCATGAATAAAAACCATGGTGAAAATGATTTCAGATGGACAGTACTGACATGGGTGGACCCCAAACATTGTTCGCAGGACATTGAGGCTGCACTATTACGCAAAGAGGCGTACCTCATCATGAAGTTCAACAGTGTCAATAATGGGTTAAACGTACTAAGTGAGGTAACAAGAATATGATTGGTTTCATTAATCAAGATTGTCCCTTTCCTAAGAGAACTACATGTCCCACAATCCTTAGCGGCATGAGTCACAGTAACCCATCCACCTGATTCGCTGGTCACAGCATGTGACCACTGGGTGGCCATTCTCCATTGCTAGCGCGGTAGCGTTCCGCCTTCACTGCCCTCCTGTTTGGAATACACCGCGGCAAATCAAGCACTCACGGTGAGTCTTGCTCCCCCCTCTTGGGCGCACTGACATGCTTGGCTCCACACGCTGGGCTCAATATTAATACTTAGTCGGTTTCTGATTTAGGTTAAAGCCGAAATAGAGCCACCCTTGCCCTCCCTGAAGCAAGTCAAAACGCCAGGAAGGTTGAAAAGTATGCAGTCTGTTAGGAATTCAGCACCAGCGAATCGCGCACAAAGTAAGCTTCTCTCCCAAACACTTTGGGCTTGTGATAATTTCTTTCTTTAACAAAAACGCGACCTGTTATTTCTAAATCCAAACATCCAATTTTGGTTTACAGTATAATTCGAGGGACAGAATATTCACAATGAACCACTCACTCCTCGAGTCCTGAACACTCCGGATTCGAAGGTAATCTTTGGTGTCACACACACCGCCCCTGTGTCCAACCAGTTGTACCATCTGACAGCCATACAGCATTTTCTGATTATAGCTATGTCACTCCCTTGCAGGTTGACGACCGCATTGTTTGATGATCAAAACTGATTTTGGAAATAATTATTAGTGACCAACTACCACTGGTCGCATGAGGTATGTTGCACCTTTCGGTGCATTCATTGGGTTACAAGCTTTTTTAATATTTATGTAAGGAGCAGCCTTCTAAACCCGACTCTCCTCTCTTTTCCCTAAACAGTATCAGCGGATACAAATCCCACGCCCTGATGAGAATCCGATGATTCTTACATTGGATTTCGAAACGCGTCGGCATAAAGTCATTTGTGACAATAAGTCACCGTTTTTTTGTCTTAATTAAAAATTGGATGCGCATTTCTGCGCTTTTGAAAATTGGTTTGTGAGAACTAGATAGCGACAGGAAGTGTGATTGAAAGTATAAGTCGCATTGTCCTCTAGCACCAATTCACATGACTGTATGATACTGTTACACTTGTAAGTTTGTAAATAGCGTTTCACCATTTGTAAATTTGTTTGTATCAATTTTTTTGAATTTTTTTGAGTTTAATTTGTGTAACACAATATTTCGTTAAGCTTTTCCCCGACAAAATTGATGTTTGCTCAATGTTTAGTTGACTATGTATCCTTCTTTGTTTTTTCTTAAATATCCAAATGCATAAAGACTTAAATGCAAATGACATTGTTGTCAGAGTTCACTAATTAATGTGGTTTTCTCTGCATGGTTCATTAATGTGCACAAAATCGTTCTCATAAGAGGCATAGGTAAACCCCCCTTTTCGTGGCATTTCAATAGGCCCTACCTACCCTCTTTCCCACAGGGCCACACCCTTCCTTTTCTTGTATTCAAGTGCGGGTTTTTACCCGAGTGGGTAGGGATTGACACAGTGTGTCTTCCTTATCAGATAGTTGATTCATTCCATTGCAGGGGACACGTCTCCTGCATAGCATGGCAGAGAAGGACACGCTGTCCTTTACGGAGAGCCACATACAGAACCTCATTGAGTCATCTCCTTTTTCCAACATAACTTTGAGCACTTCAGCCAAACAACAAAATGAGGCGGATAAACTGACCCGCCTCCAGAAAAAACACATTCGAACCGAATTACACGGCCACTTCTTACTTAAACATTTGAAAGCGGGAACTATTCCTTGGGGGCTACAGGTAAAAAACATCCCGGTGATTTTCACCGAGGACGCAGATTATAAAAAGGGTTTTAGTCAGATCAATACCAAATGTAGTAGGGATCTCATGGTCCACACCATAGAGACAGCCCAACGTATCTGCAACCAGGAAGAAAAAGAAATTGAAGAGTTGATTAAGGCTATTAGTGATAATCAAACAGTGACGGAGGCCAAAATTCTCCTTGACAAAATCGAAAAGGAAATCCAGATTTTTAAGGACAACACCCTTAACATAAAAACATCACAATTTGAAAGGGACTCCAAATCATTTAAATTGGACCAAGTATATCCGTTCCTTAGAGAAGATTTCTATACTTCAGGTGAATCAAGAGGTGCTTTAACAACATTCCGAGGTAGATCCAGGAATAAGTTCCTCACTTTTTCGGATACTACATCGTCAGACTCGTCGTCAGAGTCCAGACAAGATAATTCGAAAAGACGGGGGGGTGCAGTGTCATCTCCTTTTTTAGGCAGAGGCGGACAGCCACAAGTCCGCTTCAAGCCACCTTGGGAGATGCGCACTCGCAACAAAACCTACAAGAGTTAGAAAAATCCTCTATAGTAAATTTTTCTGACAGACATCTAACTAAGGACGAAGTCACTCTATTATCCCTAGGCCTCAAGTACGTTCCCATGAAAAGAACTGACTTCACCCAATTGAAACTAGAAGCACTGGATTTTTGTCGTAAGATCAGGTTGAGGGTTTTCTTTGCGGATGCCGAAGTGATGTCCAACCAGGAAACCACTGGGTTAAGAGTCAAATCTAGGTTCACACCGACCCAGAATATGCCTAAACAAGTTATGGCCTTTGTACAGTCCGTCCTCTCCTCCCTTTCTAAACTTGAAAAACAAAAAAGTTTTGTACACAAAAATATGACCAAAGGGGTAACATCTGCCATCCAGGGTCTCAAATCGGATACGTCTATTTTAATTAAGCAAGCAGACAAAGGTGGGGCAGTAGTGATCTGGCCCCGTACTATGTATTTAGAGGAAGGCACTAAACATGTTAACAACACAGACTGGTACAGACCAGTCAAGGAAAACCCGGTCAAAGCAATACAAGAAAAAATTGCAAGTATCACAAAGGCAGGTTTAGAGGAAGGGTTCTTAGGACCCAAAGAATTCGAGTTTCTAAACAAAAAATCACCTAGGACGCCAGTCCTTTACTTCTTACCCAAAATTCACAAGAATGAGCGCACACCACCTGGCCGACCAATTGTATCGGGGTGCGATTCTGCACTAGAACCGGTCTCCAAGTACATAGACTTTTTTCTAAAACCCTTTTTACCACAGGTGAAATCGTATCTCAGGGACACCACTGATTTCATCAACAGAATGGAGGTCCAATCATTCAATAAAGACACTCATTTGATGGTGACCCTTGATGTCAATTCTCTCTATACCCAGATACCTCAAGACGAGGCACTGGAGGTTCTAGAGATATATCTTGACCAACGCGAGAGACCACATAGAGTCCCCACTTCTTTCATCCTATCACTTGCTGAAATCACACTACGCAGTAATTATTTCACATTTGAAAATGCGTTCTTTGTCCAAATTAAGGGCATCGCCATGGGCTGCCCATATGCACCTGAGATGGCGGTACTTTATATGGCCCAATACGAACAGCGGTTCATATACAACAACAATCCATTTGGTGGCCATATAAGTCAATGGCTTAGATACATGACGACGTCTGGCTCCTATGGCAAGGAGACCAGACGGAACTCGACCAGTTCTACAATTGGCTAAATTCTCGGCACAGAGACATCAGTTTCTCCATTGAATCAAGTAAAAGCACAATGACTTTTTTGGACATCACAGTAGGCGTCCGCGATGACATCCTTACAACCACCTTACATAAAAAAAACACAGACAGGAACACCATCCTTCATTTCAAAAGCTCGCATCCACGATTTTTGAAAGAAAACCTCCCTTTTGGGCAGTTGCTCAGAATAAGGAGGAATTGCACTGACATTGCAGATTTTGAACAACATGCAACAAATTTTTGCGCAGAGATGGCCAAAAGGGGTTACCCCAAAAAACTCCTCAATCATTCGAAAAAACGCGCCAGATTCACTCCTCGGGAGAATCTGCTTAAAAAAAAAGACAAAAATGAAACAAATGAGTTGGTGTGTGTCACGACTTTCGGTCCACACACGAATCAGTTTAAACGTATAATTCTCAAAAATTGGCATTTGTTGGAGGATTTGGAACATCCCCTAAAGAAACCCATTTTCGCCATGCGCAAAAATAAGAGCATTGGGCAACATCTGATCAGGGCAGACAGTTACATTCCGAAACAAAAAAGTGACTTGATATCACAGTGGAACCTTAAACCAATAAGCGGGCACCACAAATGTGGCAACTGTGTATCGTGTTCGACTACTCTGGAAGGTAACACATTCGACCACGATGGGGTCAGATGGAAACATGAAATGTTCACGAATTGCAGGACTAAGAATGTCATCTATGCTGTTGTTTGCCCCTGCAATAAAGTGTACATAGGTAAAACAAGTCAAGCAGTTAATGTACGTATCACACAACACCGTTCGAGGCTGAAGAAAAAGGTGACATCTGCACCCATGGTGGAACATTTCATGAATAAAAACCATGGTGAAAATGATTTCAGATGGACAGTACTGACATGGGTGGACCCCAAACATTGTTCGCAGGACATTGAGGCTGCACTATTACGCAAAGAGGCGTACCTCATCATGAAGTTCAACAGTGTCAATAATGGGTTAAACGTACTAAGTGAGGTAACAAGAATATGATTGGTTTCATTAATCAAGATCGTCCCTCTCCTAAGAGAACTACATGTCCCACAATCCTTAGCGGCATGAGTCACAGTAACCCATCCACCTGATTCGCTGGTCACAGCATGTGACCACTGGGTGGCCATTCTCCATTGCTAGCGCGGTAGCGTTCCGCCTTCACTGCCCTCCTGTTTGGAATACACCGCGGCAAATCAAGCACTCACGGTGAGTCTTGCTCCCCCCTCTTGGGCGCACTGACATGCTTGGCTCCACACGCTGGGCTCAATATTAATACTTAGTCGGTTTCTGATTTAGGTTAAAGCCGAAATAGAGCCACCCTTGCCCTCCCTGAAGCAAGTCAAAACGCCAGGAAGGTTGAAAAGTATGCAGTCTGTTAGGAATTCAGCACCAGCGAATCGCGCACAAAGTAAGCTTCTCTCCCAAACACTTTGGGCTTGTGATAATTTCTTTCTTTAACAAAAACGCGACCTGTTATTTCTAAATCCAAACATCCAATTTTGGTTTACAGTATAATTCGAGGGACAGAATATTCACAATGAACCACTCACTCCTCGAGTCCTGAACACTCCGGATTCTAAGGTAATCTTTGGTGTCACACACACCGCCCCTGTGTCCAACCAGTTGTACCATCTGACAGCCATACAGCATTTTCTGATTATAGCTATGTCACTCCCTTGCAGGTTGACGACCGCATTGTTTGATGATCAAAACTGATTTTGGAAATAATTATTAGTGACCAACTACCACTGGTCGCATGAGGTATGTTGCACCTTTCGGTGCATTCATTGGGTTACAAGCATTTTTAATATTTATGTAAGGAGCAGCCTTCTAAACCCGACTCTCCTCTCTTTTCCCTAAACAGTATCAGCGGATACAAATCCCACGCCCTGATGAGAATCCGATGATTCTTACATTGGATTTCGAAACGCGTCGGCATAAAGTCATTTGTGACAATAAGTCACCGTTTTTTTGTCTTAATTAAAAATTGGATGCGCATTTCTGCGCTTTTGAAAATTGGTTTGTGAGAACTAGATAGCGACAGGAAGTGTGATTGAAAGTATAAGTCGCATTGTCCTCTAGCACCAATTCACATGACTGTATGATACTGTTACACTTGTAAGTTTGTAAATAGCGTTTCACCATTTGTAAATTTGTTTGTATCAATTTTTTTGAATTTTTTTGAGTTTAATTTGTGTAACACAATATTTCGTTAAGCTTTTCCCCGACAAAATTGATGTTTGCTCAATGTTTAGTTGACTATGTATCCTTCTTTGTTTTTTCTTAAATATCCAAATGCATAAAGACTTAAATGCAAATGACATTGTTGTCAGAGTTCACTAATTAATGTGGTTTTCTCTGCATGGTTCATTAATGTGCACAAAATCGTTCTCATAAGAGGCATAGGTAAACCCCCCTTTTCGTGGCATTTCAATAGGCCCTACCTACCCTCTTTCCCACAGGGCCACACCCCTCCTTTTCTTGTACCTTTGCCTCCCAGCATTGTGTCACAGCTCTCTTCGCAAACAGGGTAGCTAGAGCAATTAGTCGTCTATTACAGGGCTTGAGACATTTGACATACCCTAATAAGCAGAGTTCAGGGGTGCATTGTACCGGTTTCGGAATAATATCCATGAGCATCTTCGTCACTTCCTCCCAGAAAGTGAACACACACCCACATTGCCACGCCACATGCACAAAGTCTGCATCCGCTCCTCCACACCTCACACAGTTAGCGCTCTCACGTAAACCATAGTATAGTTGGTGCAAAAACTTAAAGTGAATTATTCTCAAATTACAATTAGCCGTCAGATGGGCAGTAAGTTTACAGCATGCCAACCACACGTCAGGGGTGAAGGCGCCACCCAGCACTGCCTGCCATTTTACAAAGGAGGGGTGCGTCTGCTGCTCCTGCTCGCGCAGCGATGCGTTATAAAGTTTTGTGATTAGTCCCCGACGGTCTGCTCTCACCAACATTGCTTGCAAGGCCCGCAAAGTTGCAGGCTCAGCCGGGAAATCCGGATTCGCAGTCCTGATTGCCTGCCTCACATGCATGTACGTGAAGCCCAACATGAAGCCCCCATCCTTCCCCTTCTGCATTTCTTGTAGAGATTTGAAGCGACCTTTCTCATGAAGATCCCCGATCAGCGGGGGCGCTAGAGGGCGCACTGCGGGATGGCTGGCTCCTGAGTCAGCTCCGCCGGACGGGAGACTGTCGCGCCGGATAGCGATGTGCCAATGACCTCAAAATTAACGGGCTTTGCTAAATAGGACGTCGGAACATATGTGGGCCCCCGGGCGGGTGTTTCCAAGGTCTGTAACTGCCTGAATAGATGAAAACGGGGAAAAACGGAGCGGACTTCGGTCGACCAACCAAAATGGCGGCGACCGCGCTATGAAGTAACGGATCAGATGACCACCCCCCGGGACAACATATGCGCCCTCCGGACATTTATTGGGAACCGTGAAGTGTCCGAAAATTGTGTAGCGCAGATGAATCGTATGGTGACCGTATGGACAATTGTCCGTGAGTAAATTATACCATGCGTTCCACGGAGTGCAAGATGGCAGCACAAATGAAACGCACAAAAGTAAATCGCGCCGTTGCCATATAAAGGCACTAAATGTGTAGCCCTCTTGTCCTACATTAACGTCAGTGGAGATCTGCAGCCACCCGCGAGCCCAACACTCATGACTAAACCCTAACTAGGGCGCTTGCGACTGTCGGCTGTGTCTTGCCCGCAGGGAGCGGTGGCGTGGGACGGCGGCTCGCTCGAGCAAGCACATTGGGAACGCGAAGGTCGCGGACTGTAAGCCCTTACGGTATTAACTGCTGCTGCGGAGCGGGGTCCAAGGATTAGCAGCCACTAGAGACGTGACGGAGCAATGTAAATATGGCGCGATCTCACTAACGGTGTTCAGAAGTGCTCAGAAGAGATCAGAGACGAAAGTGAACACATTCCTGTCCCCATATGCATGATAGCGATGAGCGACCGTTGCCTGGCAGATAAGGAAAGCCGCTATCAGCATGCGACAGGGAACTGTATGTTTGGCTACAGTACGCTCACAAGAGGCGATCAGCAAGAACGCACTGACCGAGTGAGGAAGCAGAATTGAGGGTGAGACGGCGAACACCGTGGTTACCAAAGAGCTTCTGTGCACAGACAAAGGCAGTGCTCAGCATTATTTCTGCGGACGGACTGACCAGCTTACTTATAACGGACCCTGGCACTGGAGCCAACACGGCAGCACCATCAGTACTTGAGAGATCCACAGCCAGCGAATGACAACGGTGACGAGAAAAGCACACGCCACTCTCAGTCAACCGCGTGTTACCCACGGATCGCCCGGCACAACCGGCGTAATGGGCAAACCAGAAAAACAACAGACGAAGCTGCAATTCGAAGCAAAAAAGCAAGCCAAAGGGGCGACTGGTGGCTCGGAAACGGAGGCTGAACATGAGACCATTGAGAAAACCGGAATGGAGGGAGTATTAAGGGCCATACAGCGCAGCCTGCAGGAAATTAACGGCAAATTAGACACCCTCACGCAGAGAGTCGAAAACATGGCTGCAAAAATGGACAAACATGGAGAAAGGCTAGTAGAGGCGGAAACAAGGATATCGGCAGTAGAGGATGTCTCTAACACCAACGCCAAAGCCTGTGCCGGCATGGAGAAAGCGATGGAAACACTAGGCAACAAGACGGAGGATTTGGAAGCGAGGTCCCGCCGCAACAATATTCGCATAGCGGGGCTTCCGGAGACAACCAACACTGGTAAGATGGAACTGTATGTGGAAAATCTTCTTAAAGAACTCTTTGGTGAGGAAGCCTTCTCAACGGTGTTCTTGGTAGAACGGGCCTATCGCTCCTTGGCACCTCCCCGGAAACCAGGGGCGCCTCCACGCATCATAATTGCACGTCTGTTGAACTACAGAGATAGAGACATGGTCCTGAGGAGGGCGCGGGAAAAGGGAGAAATTACCCACCAGGGGAATAAACTCGACTTTTATCCGGACCACACCATGGCTGTACAGTTGGCCCGTAAAGAGTTCCAATCGGCAAAAAAGAAGCTCAGAGATTTTGGCGTGGAATACTCCATGCTCTATCCTGTGAAACTTAAGGTAAATCAGGACGGGAGATCGACGGTTTTAGCGACCCCTCAGGCAGCTCATGAATTCATCAAAAAACTGATCAAGCGGAGAAAGACGCCGGAGCGAGAAGAGCAGCAGGAGGACGAGAGCTGAGTGGCTCTGCAAAGGTAGTGAAGTTCCTTTGTTCGCCTAAAAGGTCACATGCCCTGATGTCTACTTTTATGTGGGCCCTGTGGTGAACGATGCACTGTGTCAATGGCACCCTCGAACTCTGGAGGTAAGCCAGGTCGGTGGGGCTTTCCTATCTCCCGCTGAAATCACAACGCTCGCACAAACACTCCAGCGAAGAAAATCTGAACTGAACTGGATAGTTAATGGGACTGATTGTGAACATTGGCGATCAGATTGGTCTGGGTGGCCCTGTTTCACGAACACTGCACTTTGTTATTGGGCATGTGTCCAGTCGCGACTAGAGGGGTGCAACCAGAGGGCAGCATGTTAACTGCACGACACTCTTCGGATATAGCCAAGCTGCAACATGACGGGCTGATGCTAGCACTCTGGGAGGGAGGGCAGGGAAGACTTCGGTGGCGGAGTCTGGGCCCTGGGTACATGGCACAACATGACCCCAGTCTTTGAAGCGGCCATGGGTTATTGACACCAAAATTTCGCTTAGTTTGATGTGACAGTCTGCCCGTCCACATCCACAATGTGGATGTAGACGTGTGCACCTGGCGGACCCCCAACCCGGGTGTCCCCCGACAAATGTTGGTTTTGTAGTTTAACTGGTTTGGGGTATTGGCTTTGGCAGGATTGGGTTGCTGAAGTGGGTGGGGGGAGAAGAGAAAAAGTTGGGGATGTTCATTTTAATTCACTGTATCTGAGAAACATTGCGAACTCCGAAATGCGTTATATGTATGAGATGGTAGCTTTCCTGTTCACTGGTATAGGGCCGAACAGCACACTACATGTAACACACAGCCCCGAGAGTTGAGATGTAATTGGGATGCACATTGACTCTGTAAAAGACGCTAACCTACATCTTCTCACCTGGAATGTTAGAGGAACGAATCACCCCAAGAAAGTACGTCTAGTCTTCGCTTACCTTACCAGACAAAAAATAGATACTGCTTTCCTCCAGGAAACGCACATCGCAGCACACACCCCAGCAACCATGGGGAGTAGATGGGTGGAATCTATGCATAGCTCCAATTACTCATCATATGCCAGGGGCGTCAGCATTTTCATAAGAAAGGGGCTAAATTTCCAAGTCTCTAAGGTGATCAAAGATCCAGAAGGCAGATTTGTCATAGTGATTGGTCTGATCCGACATCAGCCTATAGCTTTAATAAACACTTATGGACCAAACACGGATGACCCCAGTTTTTTCACTAAGCTATGGCACACTATTTCCGACCTGCATATTCCGCATTTGGTGTGGGGTGGCAATTTTAACATAGCCTTACACGATGGGGTGGACAGATCACCGAACACTGTAGAAACACACAAGCAGGCACGCGCAGAGTTGCTAGACGCCATAGAAGAGTTACACCTACATGACATTTGGAGAACTCGTAATCCAGGAAATACAGTAGCTACCCATGTATCGGCAACACATAATAGTTGGTCAAGACTTGGCTACTGGTTAGGATCAGTAGATGTGTCTTTATGGACAGCTGATATCAAGCACTTGCCACGCACACTCTCGGACCACAACCCAGTATTACTGTCACTAACACTACCTGATTACGCACCGCCGCCCTTCGCCTGGCGATTTAATGCGACAGCACTACATGATACAGTATTCACGGAAACCATACACAAAGCCATAGCAGAATACTTTGACATCAACGCTCGAACGACTGACGACAAAGGAGTATTATGTGAAGCGTTTAAAGCTACGATTAGGGGGAAGTTTATTAGTACAACAGCGGGGATACTGAAAGACATTAGGCAACAAATACGAGTTAGAGAAGCTAAATTGAGCGAACTTGAGCTACGATACGAACGCACTCAAGACACCACCATACTGGGGGATATCAAACAGATCTTGACTGAACACCAGGAATACGCCAATGCGGAACTTAAATACATATCGAAACGAGGTATAGCTAGAGCATGTGGTGAAGGAGGTAGGCCTGGAAGGGCACTAGCTCAAAGAATATGTACAGGCCATGCACCACAGCACGTTCACACGGTACGTGACGACATGGGGACTAATAGATATGACATGAAGGGGATATTGGAAGAATTCCGGAAGACGTATGACCATCTGTATGAATCGAACCTCTGCATGTCACCTGACGCCATTTTAGATTATATGGCGGATGTCGAAATCGCGTGGCTATCGGATGGGCATAGAACATACTTGTCCAGCCCGATCACGGTTGAGGAAGTGACCGAGGTCATTAAAGCTCTACCAAACGGCAAGGCGCCGGGGCCCGATGGCTTCACTGGGGAGTTCTACAAGGCATTTGTAGACCAGTTGGCCCCGCATTTGGTGAGGATGTATGGGGAGGCACATGAGATGCAAATCCTCCCAGCGACTCTACGTGAAGCGATGCTTATAGCACTACTCAAACCCGGTAAGGACCCAGACTTATGCGACTCGTATAGGCCATTATCACTCATTAACGTAGACGCTAAGATACTTACCTGTTTGCTGGCCACGCGTCTTAAACCTCTGATGCCATCACTGATAAGACCTGATCAGGCGGGTTTTATACCTAAAAGATCGACGACGCACAATACAAGGACACTGTTTGCACTCTCTCATTACTTGGCACCAGAAACCAAAGCCGCGGCGATCCTCCTAGACGCCGCAAAGGCTTTCGACACTATTGAATGGGAATATTTACACGCAGTTTTGAGGTGCATGGGCTTTCCTATGATGTTTACACAATGGATATCAATGCTTTATACAGGTCTGTCGGCGAGGATAAGAGTAAACGGTTATATATCAGACCCCATAGAGATAGGCAGAGGGACTAGGCAGGGGTGCCCCCTGTCCCCTCTGCTGTTCGCGCTGGTGCTGGAGCCCTTAGCATGCAAAATCAGACAGCAGCACCATTACTCGGCCCTTCAGTTTCCAACGAGACCCCTGCACATATCGCTTTATGCGGATGATATGGTGCTATACGTGAAAGACCCCGCCCAAAACCTCAACCCCCTGATGAGAGAATACATTAAATTTGGTCAGCACTCTGGCCTGCAAATTAACTGGGCCAAATCTCAAACTGGCATTATCAGATAGCACAGTTCCATTTACATTGGATTACCCGTTAGAATGGCGAGATGAACCCACGAGATCCTTGGGAATCTGGTATCACCGAGACCCTGAACTGGTCATTCGTACAAATTATGGGAGGGTCATATCGGAATTGGAGGAGAAAATAAATAGATGGAACAAACTGCCACTTTCCCTAGCAGACAGGACTGCCATAGTAAAAATGGTACTGCTACCCAAATTCCTATACTCATTTAATAACATCCCCATCAAACCACCGACAGCAGTTTTCCGAAATATCAATAAACTGGTGCTGAATCTTATTTGGGCAGGGAAGCACGCCAGGCTACAACTTCAAACGCTAACACTACCATATGCTCAGGGTGGTTTCAAGGTGCCCGATTTCTACCTGTATTACCTGTGCGCGCAAGCGCAATTGGCGTTCTTCTGGTACCATGAGATACCATTCATGTCACACATAGCAATAGAAACGGAGGACGCACTCCCCATTCCATTGGCAGAAATCCTGCCGCACAAGCGCCCACCATTGCACGCAAAGGACATAAACACGATCGACACCACTAACGCAGCATGGCACCAGATGGGTAAAAAGGCGAACAAACTCCCATTGTATGCACCGGACTTACCCCTAGCGCATCACCCGGAACTCTCGGTTACACAAGAAACGGTAGGCATGACACTACTACTACAAGCAGGTATAGATAAAATGGGTGACCTCTATGAGGATGGGCAGTTCAAAAAACTAGAGACATTGACCTATATTACTAATCAGACGGTACTTTTCACCTTCACCTATTACAGACTACAGAGGGCAGTGAAGGAACTGTACGCTATGTATCCTGAAGAACCTAAACATCTGATCTCCCTACAATATCTACTAACGATGCCCACAGCGTCCCATATAGTCTCTCGGTTATACACCAGGTTGCAGGAAGACATCGCGAATAGCACCGACAATATGAGACTCAAATGGAATAATGTAATGGTTGAACCACTCTCCGTTGAAGAATGGTCTAGGGCATGTATGCTTACTGATATGTTAACCCCGAATGGTAACTTGAGAATAATCCACTATAAATATCTGCATCAAGTATATTACATGCCAAGCAGGTTACATCGCTATGGTCTGAGGGAAGACCCTAGATGTAGGAGATGCAGAATGGAGGACGCTGATTTTATACATCTAGCGTGGGGCTGCCCTAGGATAGCCGATTATTGGAAAGAAGTAACAGAGGCACTAGGTGTTATGCTGGGCACGCCCATAGATTGTTCAGTGAAAGTGTGCTTGCTAGGCCTAGTTCCAAATGTACGTGCGACCAAGCGTAAATACTGGGTAATAGCATTATTAATGGCTAAGCGTAGAGTTTCGCTTCATTGGGACGGCAGGAGATGCCCCAAGCGGAAGGATTGGTTAACAGATCTTACGTATTGCAAAGACACACTGAATACTTATGAGGAGGAACTACCTGCGGGTTCTAGACCCAAAGACTACTGGTTCTACCTGATTGACTATTTACAGGGGAGATCGCAGCCAGCTGCAGAGTCTAATGTGGAGGGCTAGGAAGGCTGGAGGGTGCGGGGAAATGCCATGTCAGAACTACATAACGAAGAACAAAATGCACAGGAGGAGTGAGAATGTTGTGATGCAGTGATAGTTATATGGTTATAGGAAGGTTAAATATAGTTCTATGCGAGACAATAGAAAATGTTCTGCTGTGCTGGCATGTCAGGGTTATCATGCTTACGGTACACGAAATGTTGCAAAGAAATGTACTAAACGCCACCGGACCTCCGGGTTGTCGGTATAGAGGCCGTGTCACACTGTTAAATACCATTTACTCGCCACTACTGATATGCTGCCGGCCTCCGGGTTGTAGGCGAAAAAGCGGTGTATTGAAAGAAACTTGCAATAAAACAGTTTGAACTTCAAAAAAAAAAAAAGATCCCCGATCAGCGCGATTCCCATTTTGGCCAATTCACGCGCAGCTGATATAACCGGATGTGACGCCAGGGGCAATAACGGGGCATATAAATATGATAATTGAGCTCTGTCTGCCAGCTGCCGCCAAGCCCAAGCCGTACATGGCACTGGGTTAATCATAGTGCCACCTGACAGAGTCGACGCCTGAACTGCCATGGAAAGCATCGCACCCCCTTCTATGGCCACATGGGGCTGATATCGCTGTGGGTAGTGCCAATAATGCGCGAACTGAGCCTGGGCGCACAGGTAGTACAATCTAAAATCAGGAGCCTCGAAGCCTACCCGCTCAAACGGCTGCACCAGAAGGTCCCACCTACACCTCACCTTCTTCCCGCCCCAGACGAATGTCGATAACACGGACTGTAAAGTTTTGAAAAATGCCATATTCAATTTAATAGGGATATTGATGAAGAAGTATAATAATTTGGGGCGTAATGTCATCTTGACGATTGCCAGTCTGTCTACTAACGAAAGGGGCAGGTGGGTCCATCTGTCGCCTCTTTCAGTGATACTCGTGACTGCCCGCCCATAGTTCTCCAAAATCACCACTTCCGGGTCCCTATGGATCCAGACCCCCAGGTATTTTTTTACAGGGTCTGAGGTCTAGGTCAACGGAAACTCTATCGTTATCTTCCTTGTGTGTGCCATAAGAGGGAAGACGACTGACTTCGACCAATTGATCCTCAGGCCCGAGAAGCGTTCAAACTTGATATATTCCCTAAGCAGCTCAGGTAAGTACACCTCGGGGTCATGCACATAGAGCAGCATGTCATCTGCATATAGCGAAACTACAAGCGGCCTCTGACGGAACCACAACGCCGCCGCACCATACAATTGCCAAAGTACACAGGCGAGAGGCTCAAGGGCAAGTGAAAATAATATAGGTGATAGCGGACATCCCTGACAGGTACCACCCCTGATCGGGATCTGTGCAGATACCCATCCATTCACACGCACCCTGGCAACAGGGTCGACATACAGCACCCTGATCCATTTTAGAAAAAAGGGAGGGAATCCCATCCGGAGCAGAACCGTAAACATAAAAGGCCATTGTAGTGAATCGAAGGCCTTTGCTGCATCTAGGAGTACAGCGACAGCCTGAAAATCAGGGTAAAAATAGTGTAAGGTGGAGAAAATAGTACGGAGGTTATGTGTAGTGGAGCGCGCTGTGACACATCCAGACTGATCAGATAGAACCAGCAGGGGAACCAATGGCTGCAACCTAGTCGCAATCTTCTTTGCAAGAATTTTTGCATCAATGTTTATTATTGAGAGTGGCCGATACGATTCACATTTATTCGCGGGCTTGTCAGGGATCAACAGCGTCACTGATAACGCCTCTCGAAGAGATGGGGGGAGCTTTCCAGTATCGTAAGCCTCCACAAAAACTTGTAGCAAACGTGGGGCCAGTTCAGACGCGTACGCCTTATAAAATTTGCTAGGCAGACCGTCCATTACGGCTGCCTTGCAGGTCGGCAGCGACATGAGAGCCATTTTCACGTCCTCCTTATCAAACGCAACACCAAATATTCCCTGTGCTTATTGGAGAGCCAGCCCAATGCCACATCATCCAGGTACGTGCCAATGTCCTCAGGAGAAATATCATGCTTGGCGGCATATAGCCGGGTATAGAATTGCACAATTGTCTCGCTGATTTCGGGGGTGGAGAAGTGAGGCACATTGTCCTGGTCCAGCATTTCTGCAATAAGTTCCTGGGTGCTAGGCGCAACTAGTTTCTGCGCCAAGGATCTACTCGGGCGTCCTCCCTCCCCATAGTAACGCGCCGTCTTGCGACGGGCACAGTGAAGCAGCTCTTGATCCACTGTTTCGTCATGTTCAGTGATGAGTGCCCATATGTCTGCCAGTTTTGTCGGAGAAGGGTTGACTTCATATTCCCGCTTAAGTGCGGAGATATCGGAGGCCAGTTTTTTTATTCGACGCCGGATATCTCGTAGCACCCCCGTCTGTGCCCCAATGCACATCCCTCTAATAGTCACCTTAAAGGCCTCCCAGAGCTCCCCCGCACTCTCAACAGTGCCCTCATTTTCACGGAAATTGTTGCCAATCGCCTCCGTAACCGTCTGTTTAAAGACCGGGTCCGCCAACTCTGTGGGCTGCAATCTCCACAAGTAGGGCGGACGTTCGCATGTGGGAACCCGCAGATCCAGGGTAACCGGAGAGTGGTCCGACAACGTTTGCGCCTGGTGCTGCACCCCCGTCACCCATGAGCAGGCCGCTTCTGAAAGTAACCAGAAGTTCAAGCGGGACCAGGACCTGTGGACAGTAGATATAAACGTGCTCTCCCTGCTGTTAGGGTGGCGGCTCCTCCACACATCACAAAGATTTCCGAAGTTGCAGATTCCCCGTAACGCCTCATAAACCTGCTTAGAGCGCATCTCACCACTACTAGTTCTATCTAATCTTGAATCCAGACACACATTAAAATCGCCGCCCCAAATGATCGCCGCATGAAGAAACGCAGAGATCCTACACCACACATCCAAATAAAATGAAGGATCATCCATATTTGGACCGTACACATTCACCAGCAATACACTCATGCCACCCTGGCAGCCATGAAGGAGCGCCAATCTTCCATGCTCATCCGTGTCCTCCCGGATCACTGTGAAAGGAACCTTTTTTTTACTAACACCAACACTCCCCTAGAATAGGAGGAGTAGGAGGATGCAACCCGGGCGCTAGCCCAGCGCGCTCCCTGTCCTCTGGCCGAGTCCACAGTAAGGTGGGACTCCTGCAGCAGTGCCACCTGCACTCCCATACGATCTAAGTAGGCAAAGACAGACCTAATCTTTTTAGGGGCGTTCAGCCCCCACACGTTCCAGGTGAGAAAACGAACAGTGTTTTTCACTTTCAGCAGGGTTCAATACGATAGCCAGTTGCCCCATTGCAACACCCCATCGTCTATACCAAATGAGTATAATCAAACCACTGCAAGAGAATAACCAAATGACAGATTGCATGGTACGTTTCCATCTCAGTTTTCCCAACCCTGTATCAGTACCCCCAGCCACCCGAGTCCGACTCCCCATCCCCCCACCCACCTCAGCACCACCAACTCGCCAAAGCCATCCCATCCTTAAACATCCCCACCACAACTCAACACAAAAAAATCATGTAGATATGGGGTACACCCATCGGGGGGCGTTGAGAACTTCTGTCCTCCTATCAAATAGGAGGTGGCTAAGCATCAATATTTGCAACTGTATTCTAGTCCAGCACAATAATGCCTGTAGCCCCATGGGGCGACCACAGACGACATGGTAGAGGTTCATCACCTGCAGTGCGAAACGTTGCCTCTGTGTAATCCCATAAATAGAGGACCAACATTCAACGAAACCCCTACCCACCCAACGCATTTATACCAATATTAGCTATAACTCTATAGTAGCAATAACGTCCATTTCAATCCTCAGCCTCAGAGGTCGCTTGAGAGTTTCGCCGCCTCTTCTTCAACTTTTTTGCGTGGTCCATGGCTGCTTTCGGAGTAGTGAAGATTTTTGGGGCGTTGTCGGACCCTATCCGCAGGCGAGCCGGGTATAGCATCACATAAGGGACCCCCTCCGTTTGTAGAAACATCTTTACGGCTCCAAACTCCCTGCGAGCCGCCTGCACAGCCACAGTGAAGTCCAGGAAGAAAGCCATGGTGTTCCCTTGATGCTCGATAGTACCTTTCTCCCTAGCCATGCGCAGGATGGAGTCGCGGTCCCTATAATTAAGCACCCTGGCAATCACCGGGCGTGGTGGCGCACCAGGGACCGGTTTTGGAGCCAGAGAGTGGTGCACGCGTTCAATAACAAACATAGGTGACAGATGGGTGGTCCCAAAGATCTCAGTGATCAGCCGCTCAATGAAGGTCTCCATGTTTCCCACATTTGTGGACTCCGGAAGACCAATTATGCGTACATTGTTCCGCTGGGAGCGGGCCTTCAAATCCTCATTCTTCACTTGAATGAGGGAGAGGACCTTTTCCATATTCAGGGTCTTCCCCGCCACGTTACTTAGACCATCCTCAGCGGCGGACAACCATTGTTCCACCTTTCCCATGCGGGCATTTTGTTTTTCAAGCTGGGAGGACATGTGGTCAAGACGTTGATTAACTGCAGTCATCGCACCCTCTTTGGACTGGAGGCTTTGTTGCATGGCAAGGAGCGTGGTTTCCAGTGTAGACTGTTCGTCACAGGAGCATCAGCCTCCAAGTACAAGGCCACTTTTTGGGAAGGTTTTTGGTGTTTTACGCGCCTCAAACGTGAGACGCGTTTGCAACTTCTCATTCCTGCCCATTATGTCTTCAACTAGGATGTCCCCACACAGGGGGAGAACGCACCTCCGTATTTGGCAGGAGGGACCCCCAAGCCGATGCAGGTCCAGGCACAATAGCTCGGGCCCCGCATTCCGCACAACAGACAGGAGCCCGCACAGTCTTTACAAAGGACAGACAGCCAAGTTGTGCTTTATGTGGCGAGTGCGACCAAGGGCAAGTGTGAGGGGGTCAAGTAGCAAAGCCCCGAGGAAGGAAATCAGCAGTATTAATTAGCACCAGAGCGCCATGAGCTTCGGTCCCCCGCCTGACCCAGAGTCACAGTGCACTTTGTTTCTATATAACAAGGCCATAGTAATTGCCCAAGGATAGGAGAGGCAAATGTCAGCCCACTACGTTGTGAGACGGCTGCACTCTGCAGTCCATAAATCCACCAGCGCCTATTATGGTCAATTAGCAATGCGGCGTTATGAAGTGGCGGCAGTCACAAGCCCCAGTGATCACAGGGCCCAAGCAGCTCTCCCAGCACAGTTCAAAGCAGAGCACCTCCCGTTACAGCACTTCAATCGGCAGCCCCGTCTCAGCCGCTATTCTAAGGGCATGCTCACAGCATCAGCGGGCAGCGTTACCTCCATTCAAATAGGCTGCAGGGCTCAGTCAGCTCCACAGGCCTTGGTCTTGCGTAGCCCCGCCTCCGCAGCAACCCGCGATCCCCGGCACACAGCTGCGGTGACCAGACACGCAGCGCACCAGTTCCGCCCGCCTCCACGGAAATGGGCCTGGCACACCCCGCGCTCCACTCACCTCCACCTGCACCAGGGAGCCGGTCTCCACCATCCGGCAGGGCCGTCCGCTCCATCCCGCAAGCCGGCAATGTTCAGCACCCCGCTCCGTGTCAGTGGGGGCAAAGGAGCACACACCGCACGTCTCCGCTCCACAGTGCAGCAGAACCGCGGCGTCAAGCAGCAGGGGATCTGATGCGATGCCAGCTCCAGTCGCACCGCTCCCGCCGCAATGCAGGGCCAACAAGTCTCCGGCCTCACAGGCCCTCCGGCGTTGCCATTTCGCGCCTTCCAGGAGTCTGCTGTCGTCAACGCAACACCTGCAGGTAACCGCCTCGCGAATCCAGCAAGGCGTTCAGGGCACTTTTCTCGTCCAGCACACCCCCTCAGGGCCACAGATGGAAAGGATTAAGGGCGGATAATGTACGGATTATGGCTTAGCCGGGCAGAGCCTCACTCGGGTGCGGCCATCTTGCTGTGCACCCTCTAGCGCCCCCAAGTATGCACATTTTTTAAAGGGCACTTCTTCATCACTCATTATTTCAAAACACTGAATCAAAGGCGAGGAATCATTTCAGGTGGACAGTGCATGTCTTCCATCTGACCAGAGCCTAATACATCTCTGCCCACACCTGCATTTTTCCTCTTGTCCCTTTTTCCATAGCGATGCACCTTCAAACTCAAACACTGCTGAACTACAAACTTAATTTGAACTTTAAACAGCACCCCACAGACTGAAGCATACTAAAATCAAACCATACCATACATTCTTCCTACTTTGTACTTACTTACTACCAGAACAAGCATTGGCATAGCCAATAGGTCTCGCCTTTGGGACCTTATAAGTGTTTAGCCATGCAACAGTTGATGTTGTTGCACGAAGGAAATTGTGTTGCATAACTAAATACTTATAAGGCCCCAAAGGCGAGACCTATTGGCTATGCCAATGCTTGTTTTATTTAGCAGTGAACTTGTATCTCTTGTTATCCTATATTTCATCTGCAGAATTAGGCTGGCCAGGGCCAGCGTATTCACCATACCCCCCCTTGCTATCAGGCATTTTGCTGAGCCAAATGATAACAAGAGGTATAATTTCTCAAGCTCATTATCTACAAACCTTGTGCATATGGGCCCCACATCAAGCCACCGCTCGACATAAAATACCATAAATGTTTCTGTTCCATTTGTGGTTTCCTGACTAAGACACTTTCATATTCATTTCCAATTTGCTCCTGCCTTTGAAGCAATTTTGATGCAAGATTTTCATTACTGCTCATAAAAAAATATTTTTAAATGAGATATTAGACCTCTTCCATGCCACTTGAAAACAAACAATTGTTTGTAATATTCTGACACATACATTAGGGTGATACATTTCTCCTGGTGTTTGAAGGTCACTACCTTTCTGTGTTTTTATGAAGACCGAGCCTGAAATCATGTTATTGGGGTTCAAAACGTCCATGTTCATAAATGTTGACTGAAATCACACCACAATTCAGTTTCCAAACCTGAACTTAAATTTGAATCTGTGGTTTACATATCAAACTACTGTTCAGCCAATATTGTCTTTTTTTTTTGTTTCAAACACTAGTGCACTTTTGTTCAGTCTTATGACAAATTACTATCACTCCATCATTTTCTGGAGCGCCTACTTCTTTGAATGTTTTAGGTTTGTATAGTAATTAGATGAATGTTCATTTGCTAAAAACGATTGTACTCTTTTTACCTAGGGAACTTAGATCTAGAGTTTCCGCTGAGAAAACTCTGTTCTTTTGCTAATATTGAGTACCGGGATTCCCAGGAATACGAAGTTGCCCAATACGATTGTTCTGGAGTAGAAAATAGTGGACACACAGAGATGAGAGACGTGAGGCTCAGTTAATACAGAAAAAGTTGCCCACAGACATGAGCAATGGCCTAATTAAAGCATTACATACATTCTTTGTTTGTTTCTCGAAGTGAAATGCCATGGATGCCATGCGCATGCCCTGAAGTAGGTCCTGTAGCGTACTGTCATCAGACTGAAGGAGCACATCCATGATGAGAGCCAACATGACAGAAACTGGGCTGAAGTTGCTTGTCTTCTCATTCAGTGAAGATATGGACTAGAAGTTCAGACTGGGCTAGTGGTTCCTACTGGAGCACCAATAAGGCTGATTTCCATTTGGTGGGTTTCTGTCTTCAGAGCAGAGTGAGCCAAAGAATGATGGACTGGAATGCTGCCCAGTATTCCACCCATCAACTTGTAGCTTATTTCAATTAATACAGGCTTACCGAAAGTCCAAACTGAGGCAGCCCATTCCGAGAATACAACATGCCACTGAAGGGCAGATCATTAGAAATGTAGAGGAAGGTCTGCTTGCTGAGGTCAAGATGAAACCTCATAAAACGGGTGCCAACTTGCCACCACACTAAATGAAGAGTAGAGCTACCACTGACAAGGCTATTGGTTACCAATGTGCTGATCGTCTTTATAATCTGTTGTTTTAAATATATATGTTAGGCCCCCAAGGGACTTGACACAAAAATGTCACTCTCCTGCCATTTCCTATGCTAAGGACACTCCGATCTTCATTAAATTAGATTAGAAAAGTGGCGCAATCAAGGTTTGTCTGCATTGGTGTCTAAATGAAGTGATACAGTTCGCCTAACTTTCTAAAGTTGAACACTGAGAAAACATAAGTCATGACTGATAGTTGTCAGTTGTCTGCATATATCTGTGGTCGCATGATTTGAACATCCCACTAATTTCAGATTTAGCTACATTGAAAAGAAATCAATCCAATCCAAGGCAAAATTATACCTCGGTATTAAGAGACTGGATGAGTCACAGAATTTAGTTTTTGTCATTAATATTAAAGCCATGTTACCTGGACCATTAATGCGACCACTGTCCTCATCACTCCCATTCATATTATGCACACCACTCCCTCTAATTCCGATTAGGGCTTTCATATCCATACCCAGCCGCTACAAATACTCTCTAGGAGCATAAACCCCTGCAAGTGGCAAACTACATGATTATTATTTTTTATTTTGTATTTGCCCTTGTTGTTCAGTTATACCCTAGTCATACCTATGTCTATTACAATCTAGTGATAAGGCCTTACTTCCCCTGCACCACTTTAAGTGATTACCAAGCCCTGATTAAATCATACCCCTTGACATTTTTCTACCCAGCCAACAATCTAGTCCCCTTTATTGCTCATCCTAACAGGGGTGGGTTTGCAAGAAGGCCTTGGGGTTGGCAGGGTGCTAGGACTTTGAACAGGTTTGAGGCATTATCTGGCTTAGAGGAGTGTGATTGACATAGAACCTCCTCAAGTCAACAGGTCCCAGAGTGTGCCCCCAATGTCGAGTCCACTCCTAGTAATGTTATTGGAGTGTACCCTCTGGCTAACAGTGATCATAGCCTAAGTATCCCCCTGCCGGACAGAACCACATTCTGCTCGGGGAACGCTTTTAAGGCTTATGTTGTAGGTAGCCCAAGACCTCCCGGATTTTCAAAGGTAACTATAGATCACCCAGCTAGGACAAATGTGAGTAAAGAGTTTGTAAATGAAATAGCCAGGGAAAGAACCTGGTACTCTTCTGGCACATCTGGTGGTGAAGAGTACCAAATGATCCCAAGGCGGCCCATGAGCCCTGGAAAGCCCCCCTCAATTGTAGGACACCTTCTGCCAGAGATCCTCACTCCGTCTAGGACTAATGAAGTGTCATTACTATCATGGAACATTGCAGGGTTGGGGTCCAAACTAGCTCTCCCAGAATGGATAAATTTTATCGACACCCAAAATATATGTGCTTTTCAAGAGACCTGGGCAGTGGACCCCGTATTTTGGCTAGGGTATCTATCCTTCCAGGTCCCAGCTGTAACACTAGCAAAGGGTCGTCCAATGGGGGGTTTGGTGATCTGGGTTAGGCAGGGCCTGTTGTGTAAAGTATCCCAAATACCCACCAATAATGTTGATTTCTCGCCTTGAGAATAACCCCGGAGCAGGGTCCTAGTTTCTACGTTTTTAATGTATATGCCAGAGGCCTTGCAGGAGGACATTGTTCAGAAGTTGTAGAGGACCTGCAGGGGTTGCTGGATGGTTTACCAAGAAACATCAACCCGATAATTGCAGGGGATTTCAATACGACGTTCGAACCCCTGGGGCTTGAGGATCAGTGTTTTTTGGAGGAGGAAGACACTAAGTGGGGAATCCCTACCCTTACAATCGAGCCTATAAAAAAGTGGACTGCGCGGCCATCCAATTAAAGGGGATGTGCATGGGCCATCAATTGCGAGCCGCAAATGGGAGAACGCAGTCAGACAGGTCGGGGGTTGTTACTTTTAGCAAGGGCCTCAGATCTAGCCGTATCGATTACTTGTTGGTGAGATTGCCACTGTGGCAGAACTTGGGGGACATGGTGGTAGTGAAACGTTCCGAAAGTGATCATGATCCTCTCATAG
Organism: Lissotriton helveticus; assembly: GCF_964261635.1. Taxonomy (NCBI): domain Eukaryota; kingdom Metazoa; phylum Chordata; class Amphibia; order Caudata; family Salamandridae; genus Lissotriton; species Lissotriton helveticus. Next base: position 1,216,881,813 of record NC_136069.1, read on the forward strand.
CTACTATGGTTGGGTTGTTTGGTGAAGCCCCACTCATTAGGTCGGAGGAAAGGGATAATGACCTGGTGCTGTCCAACAACACCCGCCACCTTAAATGGGCTGAGATTGTACAGCGCCAGGAAATAGTCCTAGCCATAAATAAAGAGGTAGACAGGGTATTGGAAGCATGGAGTAGTAGTGAGGGAGGTCAGGCCTCGTTGCCTTGCGTAACTGAGACCCATACCACGCTCTTTGACCACCTGAAGTCATTATTTAGTAAGACTATCAAATCCAAGAAAAGTATTAAAAAGAAAGCTGAAGGATGGTTTAACTCTAACTGCCGTCTTTCCCGGAGGGCTTTAGGAGTAGCTATAGGTGTAGGTGATCCCGAGGGAGTAAGGGTGGTGCGGGCCTCTTACCGGTATGCAGTTAGAGATGCTAAAAAACTTTGGGACCAAGCTAGGTGGCGAGATCTCAAGGAAGCGCGTGAGTCCCGGAATCCTAAACTATTCTGGGATGTGTTTAAGTGGGATAGGGGTGGGTGCCCGGACCCCCCGCAAAACCATGTTGCCCACCACCTATGGGTCGAATATTTTAAACCTCAGTATGCTTTCTGGGTTGACGAGCAGTCCATTTTCCTGCACAGCCACCTATTTTATACCAGTGGGATATTTACATTACCACAGGTGGACAGGGCACTAGATACTATTACTCCAGGTCGTGCTCCAGGGGCCGATAGCATCCCTGCAGATGTTTTTACAAGCTACAGGTCTTCCTGGCGGTTGTATATTTATCATTTAGCAAATGCAATTGCCTGTGGTGCCCCTATTCCGGCAACCTGGAAGGGGGCCGAGATAATTCCAGTTTACAAGAAGGGTGACAAAGCTGTAGCAAGTAATTATAGGCCAATCAGTCTTATTGACTCCATTCAAAAGATCATGGGGAGACTGATCCTACAAAAACTCCAGTCCTGGATGGACGATGAGAATATTCTTACCCCCTTGCAGGCTGGATTTAGACCCCTCTCAAGCACCATCGGCCAGGTCTTCCGTTTTATTAACATCTACTGGGAGACAGTCACTCTGGGGAAGGGGGCATTATATGCAGTATTTGTGGACTTGAAGGCAGCCTTCAACCTGGTGCCTCGCTACAGGCTGTGGTGTGTACTAAGAGAGATGGGGTTGTCCTCAGAATTGCTATCCCTGATCGTTCGCCTACATGAGGGTAACCATGCACGTGTCCAGTGGGGGTCCAGGGGGGAGGTCACGGAGTCATTTGCCGTGGACAGGGGAGTGCAACAGGGTTGTGTGCTTGCGGCCCTGTGGCCCTGTTCTCGCTCTTTGTTAACGGTGTGGCTGACTTCCTCTCTGAAGTATCCTCCGATGCCCCACAGTTGGCCGGTGTGTACATACCGATCCTCATGTTTGCAGACGACACTCTAATTCTAGCAAAAACGCCTAGTGGTCTGCATAAAGCCTTGGCCAGGTTTGAGGAATTCTGTTCAACTTGGGGCCTAATAATCAACATGGCAAAGATAAAGTTCATGTCTTTTAATGAACACAGATCATTCCGGGAGAAGTTATATAAGGACAAAGTGCCTCTCGAAAAAGTGGACGCTTTTACGTATTTGGGGGTCACGTTGCAGGCTGACATGAAATGGTCAAATCAAATTGATGTGGCCACGTTAAAGCACAAACAACAGGCTGGGACCCTGGCAGCCGAATTTAAGATCTCCCTCTCGAAACCAATTAGTCCCTTGGTAGAGATCTATACCATGAAGGTTCTAAGCTCATGTTTGTATGGAGCTGAGCTATGGGGGTTTACGAATGTCTCTACCCTATCGGTGGCTGAAAATTCCTTTTTACGTAAGGTTACAAGTGTCCCTAAAAGTACACCAATCTGCCTGCTGCTGCTCGATTTGGGGAGGAAAGCTGTATCAGACCTAGTTAAACTCCGCCCCCTCCTATATTGGCGGAAATTATGGAGCACGGCCGAATTATCCCACTATGCATTGGGCATCAAGGATATAATGGAAAGTGACCACTTCCACAAGGTGAAATGGCTAACAGAGATCAGATTGCTGCTAGCGAATCTGTGGCTGAGCGAACTATGGAAAGACCCCTCCAATGCTATTTTCCCTTCAAAGAAGACCTTGAAGGAGCTGTACTGGGAAATGGTACAGGCTTCTGTATGCTCTAGTGGCTCAATAAAGCATCTTACTGGGCGGTTTCTAGTATTTAAGTCATCGCCGGCCCTCAAGCCCTATTGGGATGCCATTGAGAAGTGTGGCTCAATGGTTAGAGCGGCAGACCTTGATGCAGAGTTCTAGCCCGGGACCAGGGTTCAATTCCCCGCCTCGGCGGGTCTTGGGCTTAAAAATTCCACTGACCTGATAATTCTCGCCTCGGTGCCTATTCCAATCATGGAGTCTCACTCTGCAACTCTGGGCAATAGCTTGCTTAATCTCCACAACGGCCCCCACAACGCTAAGGATGCCTGGCCTCCACTTGGGGGTGCCCAGGAGTGGACACCTCACAGGGAAAGCCAGGATGGGTTCCTCAGCGGTATTCGTACAAGCGCCTTGAGACCCATGCGGGTGAGCAGTGCACTATACAAGTATCAATTTACATTTACATTGAGAAACCATTGGACAGAAAGCTGTACTTTCAGCTGAGGGTTGGTACCCTGCCAGTCAGGGAATTTACTAGTAAATGGGCAGGGCTTATTGAGTCTGGCTGCCCGGGGTGCAAAGATAGGCGAGAAACGATCAGCCACCTGTTGTTTTTCTGTCCACTGTATATGAAACCCCGTGCAAAGTGGATTATACCTATTTGTAAGCTGTTAGGCTTTAGAAGGCATGAGGAGGCGCTTCGAGTTCTTTCATCAGACCCATCGCTACTATTGTCAACAGCTATGGCCAAGTTCTTGGGTTGGACCTGGTGTATTCGTTCTATGGCATTGTCACAGGTCCCTTGAATTGCTATGTGATTATTGTCACCCCGAATGATTAATAATTAACTAGATTTATGAAACGTGAATGCCTTATGTTGTATTTTATGTACTAACTTTTATGGGATTTTTATGATACTGTTATTTACTATTCTTACTCGACAGATATTGGATATTTAATACTTTTTTTAATGTTTTAAGGCCTGGATTATTTATGTTTTTACTTTGTATGTTTGTATGTATTTGTGCTTTTATGACTAAACTGTCGAATAAAGCTATTGAAATGCGAAATGATTCCCAAGCGTTCTTAAAAACAGCCTTTCGCCCATTTTATAGCATTCTCATTCTCTTCTATTGACTTCTAATTCTCTTCTGAAGGCTGTATGTGTTTGATCAAAATAAAATATGAAGAAAATGTTCCTGATGAGTTTTTTTTCGCCAAACCATTGTAGACATGTTTTTCTTTTATACTGGATTTCAATAGGTTGATGAAACCAACTTGCAGAATGCCATTGTTGAAGAAGCTTTATTTTTGAATGCTTGATTTTTGCTTTGCGTTTTTTTTAAACTTCTTTTTATTGAATACCGGGCATAGTTAAAACACTGCGGTTACAAATTGAATCTGAATATACAACTCATGTCTCACAGCACATTAACTTAAACATTTCATCAGTACATTTCTTACAGCAATTTTGGCAAAGAGTTGCAAGCAAATATCCCTCCTTCCTCCACCTCAGTCAGAGTTCACGTCTGACGCCGACAGAGGCTGAGTACAGATATACCCTCTATACTTACTTTAAGGTCCCCATGTTCGCTCCCACGTTTTGGGGCACACTCAGTGCACGTACGTTGCCTTTTTGCTGTGTGTTTTTTAAGGGGTGAGGGGAGGCCCTAAACACCCTAGTTTTTTTCCTTTTCACCCCAAGAACCTTTTTTCTATCTTCCATGTACCTTGTGATACTGTCCCTCCCACTTTACTCCCTTTTATTAATAACCTCCTTATTACCTTTTCCGTTTTACTCCCTTTTTTACGAACTCCTAACTACTCCTCCTCCCCTCCTGACTATTCCTCCTCCCCTCCTTTTTTTCATACCCCTTGCACACCTTCCTCCTTAACTACCTTTTTCGAAATTCCTCACCTCCAATCATGCTTTTCTCTAATTTTTTAACCCCTTACTCTAACTGCAGTTTTACAAACCCTGCCTCTACTCCTGCATTACCCCCTTTTTTACAAACCCCTTATTCCCACTCCCGACTTACTTTCTTTTTTCAGATCCCTTAATCCTTGTTTTTTCAGAAACTTCATTTGCAGTTCTGCGTCACTCACTTTTTTTAAACAAACCCCTTACTCCCATTCCTTCTTTACTTCGGTTTTAAAACTCCTTGCTCCCCCTCCTGCTTTAAACCAATTTTACACAAACCCATTATGTCTACTCTTTTTTCAAACTACTTACTCCCCTCCAGCTTTACTCCTTATTTTTACAACCCTTACTCCCACTCCTGCTTTACTACCTTTTTCAATCCCCTTACACCTCTTCCGCCTACTCTAGATCATTAGATAAGGTCAAAGTATGATTATCCGATGATCAAGGTATACATTTGATTTCTTTCCACGCGTGAAACTCATATAAAATGGAACCACCAGCAGGGTTAAACCGGAAAAATATTGTTAATCTGAGCCTGCACATCTGTAATGGGGACCGGCCTATTCTTGTTCCACCATCCCTTCTAATGTAGTAAAATAGAACTTTTAGAGATTTTCTCAATCTTAGCAGTTCGTGTAAAGTTGGATTTCCCTTTAATAACTTTCACAGGTTTTTTTTAATGAGAACCCAACCTCCGACTATAAAGTTTCTTTCTATGTGATTTTTTTTTTATTACAATTTTGTTCCTGTTTAGCTTATTTATCCTTTACTCTCTCCATCAAAGTGGAGGTCTCCTCACCTTTATTTTTACGGTTTGAATCACTTACCAAGTTGTCCAACCAATTTGGTAACATTCCACATCTGCATTTTCTCTCTCTTAATAATTCAAAGGGAGTTATCCCAGTAGTGGAATGTGGGCAGAATAATGCACAAGTTACTACTTGTGTAACGATATATGTGTAAGAGACATTAGTTAGTGATAGATTCCTTACCTTAGAATATCCCCAGGCGTCAGACTGGATCCGGAAAGTTTTGCTAGCAGTACCGCTGCGCGTCAGTGGGTGGCGTTGCGGCCTCCGCGTCCGTCGCTGGCATCGTATGCGCTGAGATGACATCACGGAGACTATTTAGGCACCACCCATGCGCGCTGACGTCAGTTCTGTGAACGATTTTTCACGATAGGAACGCAGAGCCATGCAAGAAACCGACTACTGATGCCATGAAACTAGGGCCCTGAAAGGGATGTCTTTAACCCTAGTAATGAGTTCGCAGAACGGGGAGGATGGGTGGGGTGGTAAGGAATCTATAGCTAACTAATGTCTCTTACAGATATACCATTACACAAGTAGTAACTTGTGCATCTGAAAGAGACACGTTAGTGATAGATTCCTTACCTTAGAATAGATACCCCAGCAATCCCAACCCCGGTGGAGGGTCTGCGAACAGATTACACTAGAAAGTCATGGAGAATCGAATGGCCAAAGAAGCGGTCTCTCCGGACTTGACTGTCAAGGCAGTAATGCTTGGTAAACGTGTGCAGCGAGGCCCAAGTAGCTGCCTGGCAAATGTCCTACAAGGGAACGCCGCGTCCCAAGGCAGTAATGGCTGCCGTTGCCCTGATGGAATGGGCATGCAGCCCCAAAGGAGGCTCCTTCTTAGCCAACAAGTAACTGGCCTTGATGCAGAGAACGACCCACCGAGAGATGGTCCGTTTGTGCACGGCTCGACCTTTTTGGGCGTCCACATAGCCAACAAAAAGCTGGTCATCCACCCGGAACTGTTGTGTGCGTTTCAGATAGAACAAGAGCGCATGTTTTGGGTCCAGACAGTGGAGCCTCTCTTCCTCTTCTGAAGGATGCGGAAGGAAGGTGGGCAATGTGATGGTCTGCTCGATGTGGAAGGGCATGACAACCTTAGGCAAGAAAGAAGGACGAGTCCTCAGAACCACCTTGTCCGGATGAACAAAAAGAAAAGGAGGTTTAGAAGAAAGAGCCTGGAGCTCACTCACTCTCCTGGCAGAAGTGATAGCTACCAGGAAAGCCGTCTTGAGAGTAAGAAGACGCAAAGGACAGGTTTAAAGGGGCTCGAATGGAGCGCACAACAGATATGTCAAGACAAGATTTAAGTCCCACTGAGGCATGATGAATGGCACGGGAGGAAACATGTGCGTTATGCCCTTTAGAAAGTGCTTAACAACCGGAGACTTAAAAAGAGAAGGCTGATCTGGAAGCCGTAGAAAGGCGGAAATGGCCGAGAGATAACCTTTGACAGTGCCCAGAGCAGAGCCCTGCTGGGCCAAAGAAAGAAGGAACAGAAGGACTTCGGAAAGAGGGGCAGAAAGGGGATCCACAGCCTTCGCTGAGCACCATGCCACAAACTTGTTCCACCTGCATGCCTATACCGTCTTAGTGGAGGGACGCCTAGCTGCCAGAATGACATCACAGACTTCAGGAGGTAGGTCGAAAGCTGTCAACTGTCGCCTCTCAATCTCCACTCATGGAGGTGGAGACTGGAACTGTTCGGGTGGAGGACCGTCCCTTGCTGCTGTGACAAAAGATCCTCCCGAAGAGGCAGTCGGATAGGGGGATCGATTGCCATGCTGAGTGGCTCGGGATACCAGTATCTTCGTGCCCAATCCAGAGCTACCAGAATGACTTGGGCCCAGTCGCGCAGAATCTTCTTCAGCACCCTGGGCAGAAGTGGTATAGGCGGAAAGGAGTACAATAGACCGCAACTCCACTCGCGACGAAATGCGTCGCAGAGCAAGTGCCGCCTTGGAAATTCCAACCCGAGCGCTTTCTCTTCAGTGGTGAATAGATCTAACCAAGGCTCTCCCCATTGCTAAAAGAGACCTTGTGCTACATCCGAGTGCAGACGCCATTCGTGATCCATCAAGCACAAGCGGCTAAGTTCGTCCGCCCTGGCGTTCAGAGAACCTGCCAGGTGTTGAACCACCAAGGTAATGCCTTGATGTTCCAGCCACGTCCAGAGGCACAGAGCCTCCTGACATAGGGTCCAGGACCCCACCCGCCCTGTTTGTTGCAATACCACATGGCGGTAGTGTTTTTCCGTGAACACATGCACTACACTTCCCCGGACAGAGGGAAGGAATGCTTTCAGTGCAAGTCGGATCGCCCGAAGCTCCAAAAGGTTGATATGGAGCCGGGACTCCGCCGGAGACCAGAGGCCTCTGATCTCCGCCTCTCCGAAGTGGTCACCCCATCTCAGGAGGGACGCATCTTTCACCACTGTGTTCTCTGGTTGGGGAAGGGAGAGGGATCTGCCATTGACCCAATCGCAATTCGTGAGCCACCACTGCAGTTGTTGTGTAGTGCCTTCCGAGATCTGGACATGATCGGACAGGTTGCCCTGATGCTGTGCCCACTGGAACTTCAGGTCCCACTGCAGAGCCCGCATATGCCATCTGGCATGTCGCACCAGCAGGATGCAGGAGGCCATCAGGCCCAGAAGTCGGAGGGTCATCCTGACCGAAACCTGGGATAGAGGCTGAAAGATCGGAATCATAGCCTGAATATCCCGGACTCACTGCTCAGGAGGATAAACCCGAAACCGCCTCAAATCCAGAACTGCTCCGATGAAGGGGAGCTTCTGAGAGGGACTCAGGTGCGACAAATGCAAGAGGTCGGCTGTGGTCTGAAGCTGGGAGGGGAACTGGTAAGGCCGAAAGGGAGCACGGCAAATTGAAAATGCTCCTGGCCTACCGTGAACTGCAGGTAATGCCGGTGGGCCGGCAGGACAAGGATGTGAAATTATGCGTCCTGCAAGTCCAACTGTACCATCCAGTCTCCAGGGTCGAGGGCAGCCAAGACCTGAGCCATAGTCAACATTTTGAACTTCTCCTTCCGGAGGAAGGGATTGACGTTCCTAATGTCTACGATGGGGCCCCTTTGTCCTTCTTAGGGACCAGAAAGTAGTGGGAATAACAACCAGAGCCTACTTCCGGACCAGGAACGCGCTCGATGGCCCCCTTGGCCAAGAGGGCCATGACTTCCTGTTGGAGAAGTGTGAAGTGATCCCCTGACATGTGGTGGAACTGAGTTGGCATGGCTGGGGGGTAGACACGAAGGGGAAGGAGTAACCCCTCCGGACGAGTTGCAGCACCCACTTGTTGGAGGTGACAGAACACCAATGGAGAAGGTGATGGCGAATACTGCCACCCACCAGCGTGGGGTACGACCTGAAGCTCAGACTAGGAAGGCTTTGAGGTTGACGTCACAGGGGCAGAGGTGGACTGTCCCTCACGCCGGCCCTCGGAGCCACCCTGGCTGCCTCCACGCCCACGGGCACGCTGAGCTAGGTTCTGCGCAGGCTTCTAGCTGAACAAACAGGCAGGGGCGCATCTGCCATGGCCACGAAAGGAATGAAAAGTAGACGTGACCGGGCGCGCGGTTGAAAGGCCCAAGGCCTTAGCCGTAGCCCGAGAGTCCTTAAAACGCTCCAGAGCAGTATCGGCTTTATCGCCAAACAGGCTGGTGCCATTAAAGGGCATGTCCATGAGCGAGCCCTGGACGTCCAGGAAGAACCCAGTGGACCGCAACCAGGCATGGTGACGAAGCGCCACGGACGTGAAAATTGCCCTACCGAGAGAGTCCGCGTGTCCAAGCCACAACGAATGGCGAACCTAGCCGCGTCCTTACCCTCAGCCACAGCCTAAGACAGCACAGCCTGGACCTCCTCCGGGCACCGAGGCAACACCTCAGCGACTGTATCCCTCACCGTGTGAGAATAGCGGCCCAAAAGGCATGCAGTGTTCACCGACCGCAGCCGCAAGCTGGCCGATGAGAACAATCGCTTGCCAAACTGTTCCAACTTCTTAGAGTCTTTATCCAACGGAGCAGTGGGAAAAGCACTCTGGGACGTTGAAGCCTGAATGACTAGACTCTCAGGCGTTGGGTGGGTGGTCAGAAAGGCAGGATCACCCGGCGCCGGGCAATGACGCCTTGTGACGTTTTTATGCACAGGAGCCCCTGTGGCCGGCCCCGACCAAGTGCCCAACAAGACATCAGTGAGGGCATCGTTAAAGGGCAGCAGTGGCTCCGATGAAGTGGACGCCGACTGGAGCACCTCAGTAAGAAGATTAGTCTTAAGAGACACCGTGGGGAGATCAAAGTTAAGGACCTCAGCTGTCCGACGGAGCACCACCTTATACGAGGCACCTTCCTCCATAGTGGGCGGAGGAGAGGCAAACCCCGGATCAGAGGAGACGTCAAGGCCTCAGGCCTCCTCCAAATTATCCACCCAGTCCTGCTCAGAATCATATGACGAGCCAGAGGGTCCTTGGACCCCTCCCAATCGTCCTCCACTGCCGGCGGAGCGCAGGGATCAGGGAGGGTGGAAACGGCGCCGGGAACGGCGCCGGATGGTGCCAAGGCGGCGCCGTGTCCCAATTCGGATCCCAGGCGGGAGCAAAACCATCCGGGAACCAGGGCAGAGGCGGAACCAGCGGTATCCACTGTGGCGCTGCCGGCAGAGCCGAGGGCGGCACGGGCCGGAGCAGGCAGCATGGGACCTCTTGGCGCCGTGGCCGGAGCCAGGGGCGCAGGATCCCCCGGGCCGGAGCCACAGGCGGCGCCGGGGCTGAATCCGCCAGAGGGGTGGACGGACCAGCAGGATCCTAACACGGGACCGCAGGGCCCGAAGGCGCACCGGCAGGAGCCAGAGGCCTGGACAGGCGGTCCAAGGCAGCAAGAAATTCTTGCATTTGTGCGGGAGTCGCCGACGGACCCGGGTAAGGCGGGTAGGCCGCAGTACTCCCAGGCTCCAAAGTAGCCGCAGAGACGGAGACCCTGTCCCCCTCCTCCGCATCCGAGGACTGACGGGGGGATGTCGGAAAGCGATAACGCTTCTTCGACTTCTTTTTGTGACGTCTCTCACCCTAATCCGAGGGTGAAGACTTTGTTTCCGAAGAGCGGTGAGGACGGTTCCGCGACCGGTCACGGAAATGACCCCTGGACCTCGAACGGCGCGGGGACGAGTGCCAAACTTCAAGCAACTTCCGGCGCCACTCCCTCAAGGCCTTCGGGGCCATAGCCCTACAGTCCAGACAGGACCGAGAGTTGTGGTCACACTCTAAACAGTTGAGACAGACGTCGTGAGGGTCCGCCCCGACATATTGCGATGGCAGGACCCGCAAGACTTAAAACCAGGCAACCCTACTCACACCAGAGACAACCAACACGAGACAAAAGTCTCAAAAAGATAGTAAAAAAAAGACTGAGGTACATGCTCTAACCGGATCTGCGCTTACTGGCGCGTAAAAAGAAAGAACTGATGTCAGCGCGCATGGGTGGCGCCTAAGTAGTCTCCGTAACGTCATCTCGGCGCATACAATGCCAGTGATGGACGCGGAGCCGCGCAACGCCACCCACTGACGTCCAGGGGTACTGCTAGCAAAACTTTACAGGTCCAGTCTGACGCCTGGGGATATTCTAAGGTAAGGAATCTATCACTAAAGTGTCTCTTTCAGATACGCATAGATTAGTTTTTTTCAAAATTGTTTTACATCGGCCCTTGATGCCAGAGCAGTTTGAAGCCTTCTTTTAGAACACAATTTGGCCTTCCCCCTAGACTATTGGGCAAAGGACTGTACAAGGCAACTTGAAGACATTTGATGTTGTGCATAGTTAGAAAAAACTCATCTCATTGGATTCAAAATTAGTTCTATTATCTTTTACAATTTCTTTCGTAACTCCTTCTAGATAAAACACATCTTCAAGGAATTGAAGGACAACCTGGGTGAAAGCAGATTCGACGAATGACAAATATAATCATTTTGAGAAATAGTCAACTAATACAATACAAATTTGTTGCAAGAAGTTCATAAGTCAGAAGGACATGAAAAATCAAGTGCAATTTGTGCCATGGACCTTCTGGTAAAGGACTGTATGAAGGGGTTTCTCTACTGGTTTCTAATGTTTATCAGAGACAATACGATGGGGACTTGATTGACAATAGAAGATACTTGTTCAATCATAGAGGACTACCAGTAATGTTCTCTTATTTTTTTACATGCAGCTGTAATGCAGCTGTAATGCCTAAGTACACCAAATTGGCAAAATTGACTAGGCGTTCCCTCAGGATCATGGGTGGTATAAAATGACCATGTCTAACATACACGTCTTCTTCAAATAAAAATTCTGCGGAAATCTGAGCAAAGGTTTTTAATGATTAAGGCAGATTGCAAAGAGGCGCCTATCCTTTTTTTACCGATTTGAAATCTTCTTTAAGAACTATATAATTCTTGGTAGCTTCAAGCCACTCTTGCTCAGAAACAGAGAAATTCAGTACAGAAACAGCATCAATCATCAATTGCTGCTACAACACACTCATATTCATCCTCTGTTCTATCAAATGTACAACTCTCATGCAATGTCAATTGCAACAAGCAGTCTGCATGGAAATTCTTTTCACCCTGAGCACAGATTAATACAGATATTGTATTCCTGCAGCTCTGAAAGCAGGTGTACCAGGTGAGCAGAAGCCTCACCTAAACCATTCCTACTTAAAAGCTGAACCAGGGGTTTTTGATCTGTAAAGGCTTCAAAAGTTGTTCCCCAAAAATATGGCTTACATTTCTGGACTGCTCAAACACAGGCCAAGTCATCCCTTTTGTTGGTACTGTAGTTGGCTTCTGCCTCTTACAGTGTTCTGGATGCAAAGCTATGGTAATTTCTTTGCCATGGAATAGTTTTGCCCAAAACCAGCACCAATTCCCTTCCGACTAACATCCACTGTGATGAAGCATTTTTCACCAGAGACATGAGGACTAAGGACTGGGGAATTGGCCACTAAATCCTTAATGCTGGAGAACTCCTCATTCCATACTTTATTGCACTCAGACTTTGCACCTTTCGTAAGTAAAGGTCATAATGGTTGTACAGTTAAGTTATAGCATGGTACACCTCAGGCATAGTCCTCACACATGCCCAGAAAGGATCTTAGGGCATCTTTGCCTTTGTGAGTAGGTACTTTGACAATTGCTTCTAAATTGCAAAATGTAAGCTTGATTCCATCAGCAGAAATAGAATGCACCAGATAGTCAACTTGTTGGACCAAAAATCTCAATTTTCCTGGTTTAACTTTCATGCCTCTGTCCCTTAAAATTCCTAAAATCCTATCAAGAACTCTTAAGTGTTCCTCTCTAGTGTTGGTGAACATCAAAATGTCATCTTGAAAAGCCTGTGCATAGCTAGCATCTCTAAACAAAATATCTATAGTTTTCTGCAACACGCATGCTGCCGAGGCGAGATCAAACGGAAGTCTTAAATACATGTGGGCCACAAATGGCGTTATGAAGGTAGTGAGACCGTGACATCTATGGGTAAAGCTATTTGATGGCAGGATAAGTGGAGGTCAATGGCTGAGAAATATTTAGCTTCCCTTATATTGGCTACCATGTCCTGTATGTGTGGTAGAGGATGACAGTGAATAAGGATGTTACCAGTAAGTGATCATTAATCTACACACAAACGGAGATCGCCCATTTCTTTCTGGGCAGACAAATTAGTGAGAGTAATAATTCCCTCCTCAGATAGTTTGTCTAAAAGTACTTTAAGCTCCTTACATATGCTAATCGGTACTGGCTGACTTTGTGGATCAACTGTGTGGCATTTTTAAACAAAATGTATACCATGCTCAAAACCCAGAACAGTTTCTACTTCATTTCTAAAGACCATAGGAAATTTAGACACCATGAAAGGAAGCATACCTGAGTCAGACTCTATGCATAGGGGGGGCATTTTCCTGAGCACAATGGGATCCTTATGTCCTGGTCTCAATTGAATCCCCAGTTTGGCTAAATCTTTCCAGCCAATGATATCCCTGCCATTGACAGCCACATACACCCTGGTCCAAACACTCCTGCCCAGGCACTGTAGTAAGGAATTGAAATAACCAAGTAGATCAATGTCCTGATCTCCAAATAGTTTGGGATTTATTTATTTATTTTTATTTAAAAAGTTTTGCATAGCGCAAACATGACCCTAGAGTATATCAGAGCGCTTTACAGAGAATTGCAACACACATATGGGGAGGCAATTGTGGTAAAACATCAGCAATAGATAACAATACCACTAGGTACCTAATGACATAATAATGTAGGGTATCAGAACAGCACCATTGCAAGAAATCAGTAAGGAGAGGAAGATGACAAGGAAAGCAAAAGAACATGTAAGTATAATATAGCAAGAAGAGTTGTAGTGACAGTAGATGAGGTGTAGAAAGCAAAAGACACACAATTAATGGACGGAATGCAAAACAAATCAAAACATTTACCCCCAGTCAAGAGATCTGTGTTAAATCCATCATTCTTTTGATCACCATGCCACCCCAGTTTAGACCTGGCCATATGCAATCAGTCTTGACCCTGTGCCTTATGGGAACAGTCCAGCCTGAACTGCCAAGCCAAGTCCTACCTGGACCGGAAACAAGCATTTTAGGACCGGTTTTGGGATTTCACCCCTCTTCAGCCAGGATAGCTTGATTCCAGTGGCACAGTGAGCCCAGGACCCACGTCTGGGCATACCTGGCGCACTTAGGGCTAGAAAGCAAAAGACAAACAATTGAGGGATGGAATTCAGAACAAATCACAACATTCACCCCCAATTAAGAGATCTGGGTTAAATCCATCATTCTTTTGCTCACCATGCCACCCCAGTTTAGACCTGGCCATATGCAAATCAGTCTTGACCCTGTGCCTTATGGGAACAGTCCAGCCCAAACTGCCAAGCCAGGTCCTCCCTGGACCGGAAACAAGCATTTTAGGACCGGTTTCGGGGTTTCACCCCTCTTCAGCCAGGACAGCTTGATTCCAGTGGCACAGTGAGCCCAGGACCCACGTCTGGGCATACCTGGCGCAGTTAGGGCTAGAAAGCAAAAGACACACAATTGATGGACGGAATGCAAAACAAATCAAAACATTCACCCCCATTCAAGGGATCTGAGTTAAATCCAACATTCTTTTGCTCACCATGCCACCCCAGTTTAGACCTGGCCATATGCAAATCAGTCTTGACCCTGTGCCTTATGGGAACAGTCCAGCCCGAACTGGCAAGCCAGGTCCTCCCTGGACCAGAAACAAGCATTTTAGGACCGGTTTCGTGGTTTCACCCCTCTTCAGCCAGGATAGCTTGATTCCAGTGGCACAGTGAGCCCAGGACCCACGTCTGGGCATACCTGGCGCACTTAGGGCTAGAAAGCAAAAGACAAACAATTGAGGGATGGAATGCAGAACAAATCAAAACATTCACGCCCAGTTAAGAGATCTGGGTTAAATCCATCATTCTTTTGCTCACAATGCCACCCCAGTTTAGATCTGGCCATATGCAAATCAGTCTTGACCCTGTGCCTTATGGGAACAGTCCAGCCCGAACTGCCAAACCAGGTCCTCCCTGGACCGGAAACAAGCATCCTAGGACCGGTTTCGGAGTTTCACCCCTCTTCAGCGAGGATAGCTTGATTCCAGTGGCACAGTGAGCCCAGGACCCACGTCTGGGCATACTGTAGTATCTTGGTATTTCTCTATGCTGTCCTTCTCTACCTCTAATAGAATGTTCATGTGATGCATCTATCAGAATGTTGGTGATCTGCCTGAGAGTTTACAGTTGGCTGGACGTCATGGCGACGATCTTAAGGAAGAACCTACACCTGTCAAGTCAAGAAGTACTTCAAACTAGAAGATATTAAGAAAGAAAACTACAAATTATTGAAAGGACCTCCTGCAACAAGAAAAGCTTCCCCAACTGCCAACATGACCCCACCAGTGACCACCAACCGGTCGCCCACAGCAGTCTGGCAGTTGACCTGTGTACCAGTGAGTCTACAAAATTTAAGTTGGAGCTGTGCCCTGACGCTGGGTAAGCCTCTTTATTGTGACTTTGGGACTCACGCTCTATCTTCACATGAAGGTGAGCATTCCTCTTGCCAACTCTGCCTGTTATCCTATTTACAAGGAGAGCCTATTACATGCTGTGTTGGAGCTGTACCCTCAAGAGTAAACCCAAATCTCTACAGTTTTTGGCTCATCCTATGCTGTGCCTTCACGTGAGGGTAAGCATTAATCTCTCTGGAAAGATGTGTGACTGTTCAACTATGGATACATTTGGCAGCAGTGACTTATCTCTATTGATTGTTATTTATTTAAAGTTTTTGCCAAAAGAAGGGTTTTTTTTCTACAGAGTTATGTCCATGTTTTCGAGTAAACAATGGATGTGGTTTGGTGATTTCTGCTTGTTTCACCCGTTTACCACCATGACTTGCCAAAGTTTAATTTTTGTGGAGATTTCTTAATTTTTTTAAACAGACTAATCTGTGTTTTTGAGTGAAAATCGAGCAAAAATTGTACTACTGAAGCTATTGTCAGTTTAACTGCTATTCTCCGTTTAAATTCAGCGCGTGTCGTCCATTGTGCACGCACTCATCTGCTATTATCCACGGAACTCCTGTGACCCTTCGTCCTTTCTGCGGATTCTCCCGATGTGTTTGGTGCGAAATAGCGCTGTGAGCCATCCTGCCTTACGTCACTGTGCGTGCCGCCATGTTTTCTTCACGAAACTTCAGTGACTTCTAGCGTTGTTTATGTTGCCTGCCTTTCATCATGGTACAGCCGTCAACGAGACTAGACAGGTTTACCCTCATTTAATTTCCAACGGAGCGTTGTCACGAATATTGCTACTCTAAGGTACTGTACAATTTTCCTCATGAATTTCATGGAGCCTTACGAAGTGCCGTCTTGAATCCCTGTTGTTTAGTCAGTGCAATGCAGCGGACGGCGAGACAAGTGACATTTACCATTTTTGCGCTACTGTACATTCCCTTCTTGAAGGTGCCGGAGATGGGAAGTAGAAGGACTTTGATTTCTTTTTGTCTCAGCGCATTTTTCACTGTAATGAAGATGTTCTTCTCGGGGGCATGGATCGAGTTCCGGCAGTTTAAAACGTTATTGATTACACTCCTGTGCTGCACTTTTTAATCTATTTATTTGCTTTTACATTAAGGGGCAGTGCAGCGCGTAAATTTCTGATATTGTTATACTTACATGCCTAAGAATTGCATTTTATAAGCGCAGGGCGGCAAGAGTTAGTTTCTTTTTCCTTTTTAGTATAGTATTATGGTTTTTCTCCTCACAGGCCACTTATCTTATGTGTACTTTGCTGTGTACCTCAACGTTTTGTTTCATTCATTTGCAATGGGTTTTAGTCCCAACTGCTCTTTTTATTACATGTTTAAGTTAAATGACTTGGGATGGGTTCCGTTTTCATTTCCTTGCAGTGGGTTTTAGTCCCATCTGCTTTAATTTTCGATGTTTTTGCAATGGGTTCCTTAGTCCCATTTCTATGCAGTGGGTTTGAATCCCACTTGTGTAATTTGAATGTTTGCAATGGGTAAAAGTCCCATTTCAATGCAGTGGGTTTAAGTCCCATTTATGTAATTCAAATGTTTGTGTTGGGTCCTAGTCCCATTCACTCTTTAGCATTGGGTACCAGTCCCATTTGCATACTGTGGGTTTTAGTCCTACCAGTTTAATTTACTATGGGTTCCAGTCCCATTTGTTTACTATGGGTTTTAATCCCATTTGTTTATTTTGCAATGTTTTTGCAATGGGTTCAAGTCCCATTTACTTGCAGTAGGTTTTAGTCCTACGTGCGCAGTTTCTTTATATTTACTATGGGTATTAGTCCCATTTGTTTGTAGTGGGTTATAGTCCCATCTACTTAATTTACATGTTTTTGCCATGGGTTTCAGTCCCATTTGTATGTAGTGGGTTATAGTCCCATCTACTTAATTTAAATTACTGTTGTGGGTTTTAGTCCCACCTGGCACTATGTCAGTTGTCCACACGGACCTCGTGTATTTTTGTCTTATGCCCTTTTGGGTGTGCGTATTTTGTCTCCTTCAGAGGAGCTATGCTTGGATTATAGTCCTATAGCATTATTGTGTTTTTATTCACTTATGCTAGTTTATCAGTCATTTTTTAGAGTCTAAGTTTTTAAAGTTTTACATCCACATATTTAACTTATGTTTTCTCTATTTATATGCATTTATGCTTTCTATGTTAAATATGTTAAGATTTGATCTATTTTTATTGCAACTGTTTGCACTGTTATCCCTTACATTACATTTTGTATTTTGCTTGGAGGTAATAGTGTTTTGCTGAGGTTTCATCTCTACTTTTCCTCATCTTCCCTTTTCTTGAAACAAAGGTTTCTTTTGTTCCTTCTCTTTTCTATAGTATTCCTTTGTTTTCTTCTTTTTAAAGTTCTGTAAGAAGAGAAGATGGTTTATATAGTGTAAGAAGGGAGGATGGTTTATATGTTTTTTCCATTCTTCTTTCTTTATCCTCTTTTTATGAATATTTTCTCTTTACTGTTCATTTTTTCCCTTTTGCTCAATTCTCTTGCTTTCATTTTCTCTTGTTCTCCGTTACTGTTTTTAGCTTTTTGTTTTCCGTTAAGAGGAGAGGATAATGTAGTATCTTGGTATTTCTCTATGCTGTCCTTCTCTACCTCTAATAGAATGTTCATGTGATGCATCTATCAGAATGTTGGTGATCTGCCTGCGAGTTTACAGTTGGCTGGGCTGAGCACCATGATGGATGCTCTTGGTGGGGTCTCTCTATACATCTTGGATTAAAGCATCTCATAAATACTACATCACTTGTGGACTTCCCATCATTACACATACCTGGCGCACTTAGGGCTAGAAAGCAAAATACACACAATTGAGGGATGGAATCAGAACAAATCAAAACATTCACCCCCAGTGAAATGAGTCGATGAGGTGTAGCAGATCAATGGGCTAGGAAGGACTCATCATTTCTAGGCTGATTCATGTCTGGAGTTTCAAGTTTAAAAGTACCTGGCCTGCCAGTACCATGTTGGGTGCCTCGGATTCGACCATAGAATCATGGGACTTTCCCCCAATGACTGCTTGACAAATGGACCCTCAATGTGGACATCATTGTGCTCATCAGCTATTGTGAGATGCACATTTGTAAATCTATCAGTGCAATAGAAACCTCTTGCTTATTCATACTTAAGTTATTTATGCTATCTTGAACCTCCACATTATCAATTCTCAAAATTGCTACCACCTGGTTTTTGTGCCCTACAAACTGCTTCAAAGTGTGCTACTTTTTTAAACTCCCAATTTTTTTTTTTGCATGGCAGGGCATGACATACTGTTGCTGATGTCATTTCTAAATCTGCAGTAACAGACAGTCTGCTTTCTTCCATTTTTTAGACCTTTAGTATTAAAGGCAGAAATAGTATTTTCTTCAGAAATATAAGACACAGGAGAAAAAGACCCTCTTGAGTGGCTAACGCTTATGTCGAGACAATGGATCTTTCAATTATTTTCAGAATATCTATTAGTTTTATAAGTGTTGGTTTTCTACAAGTCAATAGACTCTCTTGCATTTTCTTTAGAAACAATTAAAGACAATTGGTCTCAAATGTATGTGTTGAGAGAATTCTAAAAATCACATGTAGAGGCCAAAACACGTAATGCTGCAATGAAATCCTCCACTGATTCATCGCTACTCTGTTTTCGTTTGAAGAAACTATGCCTCACTAGGAGCACACTAGCTTCCTCAGAGTATTATTTCTTCATTTTCGCCTTTGCTTCTATTTAAACATTCCAGAATATCTCCTCCTGGTGCTGTAACTAGGAGAAGATTGTGGAAAACACTCTGCCCAGCCACACCTACGTGATTGAACAATAGTGCTAACTTTCTAGGTGGTTCATAATAAAGAATTTGTAAATATTATGCAAATCAGCAGACAAACAAAATTATAGCCACAGAATGTTATAAAGAAGAATGCACACGCTGCAATATTGACAGAGGAATGTCTTGAAATGGAACAATGTCACCTGAAAGTAAGAGAATTATGGAAAATAGGGGAATGTGCAGAAAAAGTAAAATTATTGCAGATAATGCAAAAATAAAGCCCATGTGTGCTTATTGAGAAAGCAATTTGTTGAAATGCCAGGGTGTCACCAGAAAGAGGGAGAATGGGCTATAAAAGTGAATTCTTGAAATATCATGTGCCATAGGAGTGATCGTGAGAAGACTGAATGTAGCCGGTAAGTGTCATAGCAACGATCGTGAAGCGAAGATGAGCATACAAATTTCTTTGAATTTATCCAAATTTAAGATGGTGTAATGCTACAAGCAATTATACATTGTGAGACCGTGCTGAACATTGACTGCATGTTGCTTTAATTACATTTGTGAGCACGGTTTCATCTTGTGTCGGTTTGACCCTGCCTTTCAGCTGCAAATGCAAACAGGCCCCGGTTACTTGCACACATACAGATTGCTTAAGTTTCTCACTTCACCGAGCGTGAGAGATGTCCAAGGATAAGAATGTGAAGATCTCTGCCTCAGCTCTAATCGGAGCATGGCCAGCTCAGTTTAGTGACCTTAACACAGAAAGTGTAGCCAGCACCCAGAGTGCAGATAAAGGGAGGGTGAGCTTCTAGATTTCCCTCTCTGTGTTAGTAAAGAGTATAAAGACAGAGACCTCTTGGCACTTTTACAGTAACTCTCCTGGGAGTGGACGCACAGCCCAGGACTTTTGTTTCTGGTTGAGACCTCCTGCTGAGACTTACAGGTTCCCCAGTTATTCTGGCCAGGATGATGCTAAACAGACAACCGGTGAAGTATTTCAAGTTCAAATTACTCATTCTTGTGTACATGGAGTTATCTTTCTATGAATTTATTCTTGTGTACATACGTTCACTATATGCATTTACTTTACATGTGCATTATTGTCATTTGATATATGGGAGCTTGCTACAATACATATTCCCCTTTACTTGGCAAATGAGTGTCGAGCTTTGTTTATGTTGTATTTTCGTATTCTAAAGTGTGTAAAGTCCTATTATGTGTTCCTGTAGTGTGTTTGGTATTTTGAAGTCTTGCTCAGGTGTTCTAAAAAAAAAAGCAATACAGATGGCAGCCATGCACATGAAGTCATCAGGCTGCTATCCCAGAATGCTTCGCTAGTGTGATGTCTGTGTCCCAGTGGGCGTCATATGAGACGAATGTGAAGGACGGAGAGTATGTGCTGTCAGCTGAAGGGAGAACTTGCGTTGGAGCTTTCCATGTGCCTCACAACTCGCGCAGCTGAGCCTAAGCACAGACATGTGCCAGCAACAGTTGGCCTTCCCTCTCAAGCTCCTTGACTCCTGCTGCAGCTTAAGTCCTGGCACAAGCCACAAACAGTCCGCCAAAACACAGCAGCTTAAATTTTAGATTTTTTTTTAACACCCCCCCCCACCCCCCCCCACCTTGAATGCAGTGACAAGTGGTAGATGGTAAATAGCAGTATACGACCAGTGGATCTTTCTGTCGTTTGTGAATTTGAATCGCGCAAATGGCAAAAATGTTCACACCACTCCTGGTACCAGAAAGTTGTACTGGGGCAGGAGCAAAATTGACACAAATGGAATAACAGAAGGTTAGTCAAGTTGATTGAACAAAGATGTATACTTTTGAGATTTAACAACCCACAGCAATGTTGAGGCTGCTATGGTCAAAGGCATAACACCAATTGGCATTCCCTTTGCAACCCGCGCCACTAGAGGCTCTATAATAGAAACACCAGTAAAACACTCCATATTCTACATTCTACATGACATCATATAAGTGCAATATAAATGTGTTTGAAACTATACAGTAAGCATACACTAATCTCCACGGATAAATGAGGTCAAAATTGGATACCTTTAAATACACAGTGACATAGACTTATTAATACATGGGGATAATGGCAAACAGGGTCACAGGCACAAATATTTTGTCACATTTGAGCGCTACAGGGATATCCAGCAAAGTAACACCTCCAATCCAGAGTTCACGGTCTGGGTATGTCGGCCTGAATGCACCCACATCTGCGAAGTCTGCATCATCAGTTACAACATCCAACCTATTTTTTAACCAGTTGCCAGACATAACGGTCACAGCAAATGGGGGAGTATACACAAGCTTTGACCCTACAACCTTGGACACAAGTCAAAGTTTCAACAATGTGGCACACATCATCATCAATATCTAGGTGTCTGAGTCAGTTAGTGTTTCCATAGTCAGGTTTAGTGAGAGGGATTGGCAAGATACATCGTTAAAGTCTCATTCAGTCAGCTCCACATTATGCTAGAGGTAACTTGAGCAATATGGGTCTACAAAATGGGCCTACAAGATGGCTATCACTATATAAGGGTAAAGAATTAAGGGAAGACGCTATAACCAGTGTATCTTCTTACCGCATATTGCATGCTATTAAATAATATAGCATAGTCTCCTTTCTGTTTCATCAGATTACTGTGCGAGCCTTGTTCAGCAATGTATCCATCTTTCATAAATAAGACCTCGTCGCAGTTCACAAGGTACTGTAACAATCACAAGAAGGTTGGTGTCAAACTGAGAAATATTTCCAGAATATTTAATAAATGTATTCATTTTTTTCAAAAACATTCCTCACTACTTCTTACAGTTATGCAAAGCTCAGCATTTCAATTTCTGCTTTGATTCTTTATATAGTCATGGAATCCTATTCAGCTAGAGTAAACACCTGCAATGCCAAGATGAACTAGGCAGATCTAAAATGTTCCACTTGCATGTAAAACACTAAGGGGCAGATTTACTAATATTTGGCACAACACAACGCAGCAGGACAACCTGCTCCATTTCATCAAATGGAAAGGACAGCAATGTGCCATATCTACTCTGCGCTGGTGCACCCAATGCAACATAGCACCAACACAGGCACCCTTGCACTATTGTGCAAGGGGGCCTGCTTTACAGCCAGCATTGTTTTGGTGCAGGAAGAGATGAACAAGTTACTTACTTCGGTAAGGATGTATCTGTAGGAGACATATGTTAGTTATAGATTCCTTACCTTAGAAATACACCCAGGCGTCAGACTGGATCCGGAGAATTTTTTCTCAGCAGTACCCCTGCGTGTCCGTAGGTTGTGTCCGCTAACTCCGCGTCTGTCGTCATCCTCGTGTTCACCGGGATTACGTTGCAGTGTCTATAAGGATGCCGCCCCTGCGCACTGACATCAGTTCTGACACAACTTTCCACGCTAGAAGAGCAAAGCCATGCAAGACACAGGCCACTGGTGCGCTAAACTATGGCCCTGCAAGGAAGTCCCTATCCCTAGAAGTCAGGTCACAGAGCGGGGAGGATGGGTGGGGCGGTAAGAAATCTATAACTAACATATGTCTCTTACAGATACATCGTTACTGAAGGTAAGTAACTTGTTCATCTGAAAGAGACTGTTAGTTACCTTAGAATAGATACCCCAGCAATACCAACCCCGGAGGAGGGTCTGCGAACTAAGTTCACACCAGAAAATCCTGGAGGACAGAACAGGCAAAATAGCTGTCCCTCCAGACTTGGCTGTCCAGGCAGTAATGTCTAGTGAACGTGTGCAAGAATGACCATGTGGCTGCCTGATCGATGTCAAGGAGTGGAACTCCGCGAGCAAGAGCGGTGGTGGCCACCATAGCTCTGGTAGAATGAGCACAGAGCCCCACTGGAGGTTCCTTCTCTGCCAAAGCGTAGCAGATTTTTATACAAAGGACAACCCATTTAGAGATGGCTGCACTTATTGCCCATTTCCAGGCATTGCAGTGACTGACAAAGACACCAGTTGGTGTTGGAGCGCTCACCATATGAAGACCCGTTGAACACCAGCACCCGGAGGCGCTTCCTGCACCAAAAGAAGACGACGACAGGGGAACCTGATCTGCAGGCTCCCGGTAGTAAAAATGGCGCCCGCGGACCTCTGACCGTGAACTTGAGGAGTGCGGGCCGTCTGCCTGAAGCCGTAGTTGTACGTTGCAGTGGGGGCGCGGCAAGGGAGCAGAGGCTCTCCGATAACACCACAGCCCACCTGGAGCCCTGAGAAGTGCGGCGGAAATCGACGTAGACTGGTGACGTCCCGCCATTTAGGCTGTTGCGGTCTGGGCACGGTAAATCAGCAACGCCGCGACCCCACAGAACACAGCTGCCGCACCACACGCTATCTACCGGCAACTCCTACAGTGGAGGATCATTCCTTGGCCTCAACATCACAGTGAAACGTGAGTTAACCCCCGATCAGCCAGACCCGCCTGACCTCAAAATGGCACCCAACACTGAACACGGCGACCGGAGAAGTCTCTAAACACCTGGGCACTCCTGGGGGCATCACGGAGAGTAAGGTGAGCGGACTGTACATAACCAGAGGCATACCCGGAGAGACTTTCTCATCCTGCTACAAAGGCATGCAGACTCTGCGAAGGTAACTGCCTGACCCTAAAATGGCGGCCCGGTAACCCAGAATCTCCCATCAGTGTATCAGAGAAACAGGCAAACCCTTTCTGGATCACGTGGGGTCTCCCCAAAGTCTGCCCGGCCCGCAAACTGTGCCACAGCACCCTCCACAGCACCCGCCTCCCCCCGTGCCGACAAATTGGCAAGAGCAACACTGAGGTGACCGGAGCGAAGGCCCCCAGCACTCCCAGACAGCTGCGTAATCCCTCTTCCCACAGGAGGACGCCACTCCTTCGCTAGGACTCCACAACCCGGCAAACAGGCGGTGGGCACCGCGCCGCATCGCACTCCTTCAGTCGCCGTAACAATGGGGAAACTGAGAACATCGCAACACACCGCGATTCCTGAGACCGCCCCAGAAAACATGCCAAAGAACCCGACATGGGCCTCAACCACAACACCTCCACCTGACCTGTCCATTTCGGATAAGCTGGACAAGGTCTTAGCCGCCATCGAACTATCCAGGTTATCCATGGAGGACCGACTCGGCATCCTCGCGACAGATGTCAACCTAATCAGAGATGACCACCGTAAATTGGCAGACAAAGTGAGAGAAGACAAGAAGACACTAGCTGACATCCAGGCTACCATCAAGGCACACCAGAAGACACTGCAAGATGTCCTGAGGCTACTATCCGCAGTGGAGGAACGCGCAAATGATTTGGAGGGACGCTCGAGGCGCTGCAACATACGCGTACTGGGTCTCCCGGAGGGTGTCGAAGGCGTAAACCCGTTGGAGTATCTAGAAGCATGGGTGAAAACCTTCACCCCCACATATGACCGAACAACATTCTTCTCCATAGAACGCGCCCACAGAGTGCCAGCCCGTAAACCTCCACCGGGATCAGCTCCCAGACCGATGCTGGCGAAATTCTTACACTTCCGAGATCGAGACGCGGTGCTTCGGGCGGCCAGGCAAGCGGCACCCCTAAGGGTGGAAAATAAGCAGATAATGGTCTTTCCTGACTACGCGCGAGCGGTGCAACAACAACGATCGTCATTCCTGGAAGTGAAACGTCAATTGCGAGCGAACAACATACACTATTCCTGGCTCTTTCAGGTCCGCCTCAAGGTCCTTTTCAATGGCTCCACCATCTTTTTTGCAAACTCTGAGGAAGCACATGAATGGGCGGATCAACACTGCGCACAGCAACCCAGAACCAAGACAGCACGAGGCTTGCCCTTCAAAGCGCCGCGCACCAGGAGACGTACCCCGAACCAGCAGCGTGGCGGATCGAACAAAGTCACTGGCACAAAACACTTTCCAGACTTAGAACAGATCATGAAGGAAAGACGGGAGGTTTTGCAGGCGGTGATTGACCTGCAGACCTTCCCCGACACAGAGGACATAGATCGACCCCCACACATCTTTTCATCGGATGGGGAGTAGGACAGCGGCGGAACACTAACTGGAGTGGACTCGGTCACACCTCCCCTGGTCACCCCTCAGACAGCAGATGCCATATTGGATGGACAATCATCTAACCCCTTGCCATGAGTCGATCCGATGAAGACTACAGTAAGAATTCACCTCGCTGAGGCTCTTCTGTTGAGCACACACTTGATACAGCCTAACACATCTCAGGCGACGCACAATGATCCTCCTAAAGCCCAATCAGCACCTCACCTTGCATTCATGCACTGCCGCCCCATCACATATTGTAGTACTCCCCACCCCCGTTCTCTCAAGGGAGCTAGTTTGGATGCATCGTCGCCAACGATGGGTCCTCAGTATTGGGACTGTTTCCCGACCCCACTGTTTGCTTCCCCTGTTTAGAAATTTCCCGTCCCCCCATTGAACTTCATATAACAGGGTACCCACAAAGTACATTGAGGCGATAATGTCTGTCACACAGGTGCATCACACCACTGGGGGGTGCATCACATCAATAGCCACCATGCCCCGGCGGTTGCTACCCCGTCAGCGCGCGATAACAACCATACATGGCGAAGATGTCACAGAACATAGACGTCAGTATCCTCAAGCTCAATTCTCGAGGCCTACACACACCGAGCAAACGCTATGCAGTATATTCATACACAAAGCGCCAGAATGTATGGATTGTGTTTCTACAAGATACACACCTCACTTTAGCAGAGGTGGGCAAACTACAGGATAAATTGCGAGGAACCATTTGTGCCACGTCATATTCGACGTTTGCCCACGGGGCACTGATTTGGGTTCGTCCAGGGACCCCGTTCCAGGAAATCAGACGGGTGGTAGATAAAGAAGGTAGATACGTCCTGTTAGAGGGACTCCTGGATGGGCAGGCTGTTCCACTGGATAGCATATACGCCCCGAAAGTCGAACAGGATAAGTTCTGGGACCGCTTTACAAAGGCTCTTGCCCAATTCGCCAACACACCATGGATCTTAGGGGGGACTACAACTGTATACTGGACCCCAGCTTGGACTGATCCCACCCCTCTCTTGCGCACTCCTCCGCATTTAGACAAATCGACAGGTTTAAGGCCTGGGTCACAAAATGGGAACTCACAGACGCATGGAGACTGCAACACCCACAAACTCGGCTGTACTCGTTCCATTCCATTCCACAGAACCTTCGGGTCTGCTTAGATCGTTTCTTATGCTCAGCGACGATACTCTCCAAAATCCACCACTCGGATTACATGGGTAGGATCATCTCTGACCATGACGCCCACGCCCTGAGTTTAACTTTAGACCTCCACACCCCCCAGCCCCCAAATGGCGACTACCACGGGACTGCTTAACAGACCAAACCTTTACACACGAACAGGGATTAAGTATCCAAGACTACTTTGCCCATAACACTGGGACAGCGTCCTCGACATTAGTAGAGTGGGACACATTCAAGGTGGTGGCCCGGGGAGAATGCATCAAACAAAGAGGCGGGGTAAAGCGGACACTAGAACAAGCCCTTGCCAAGGCCGAAACGCAGCTTGCTACTGCTACTAAACGAAACGACACCTCCGTGAATACAGCGACACTAGTGACTAACGCCAAGACAAGGTTCCAAGCAGCCTGTGCAGACCTCCGGCGATACAACTTTAGAGTATATGCAACCCGGATGCACAAGGAAGGGGATAAAACTGGCACATTGTTGGCATGGTTAGCCAAACAAGACACTGATGTGCGGCCCATAACAGAAATAGTAGACCCCTACGGAAATCTGGTACGGTCCCAGGATGAGATCCTTCTGGCGTTTCATCTATACTACTCAGAGGTTTATCGTAACCCAGCGCAGGGCACACCAGACAGATTTCTAGACCCTCTTACGATCCCCGAAATTTCAGAGGCAGACAGAACAATATTAGATGCGAAGATACAGTCTACCGACATCACACAAGCCCTTCACTCCCTAGCTCACAATAAGGCTCTAGGTCCAGACGGGTTTACCCTAGAATATTACACCACCTTCTCCAATTTACTGGTCCCCCGACAATGGGAATGTTTGCGGTCGCACTGGAGACCCGAGAATTGCCAAGTTCCCTTCGGGAATCCGTTATCGTGACTTTCCTGAAGCTAAACCGTGATCCTCAGCAAATGGCCTCCTACCGTCCCATCACACTTCTGTCCACCGACTGTAAGATACTAGGTAAGATTGTAGCGGACAGCTACTCACAAATCATACGACCATTGGTATACCCAGACCAATGCGGTTTTGTCCCAGGCAGGAATACATCCCAAAATATACGCCAACTATTCAATGTTCAAGATCAACTTGGGGTTGAGTACCTGTCTGATCCTGGACCTCGAGAAGGCCTTTGATACCCTTACATGGCAATTCCTCTTCTCGGTCCTACACCGAGTGGGACTGGGACCCACCCTTATAGCGTGTACGCGTCTTTTGTACATCAAAATCACCTCACGCGTTCGGATTGGGCGGTACATCTCGTCAGAGTTCATGGTACAGAGCGGCACGAGAGAGGGCTGCCCGCTCTCGCCCTTGCTCTTTGCGCTCGCGGTGGAACCCTTAGCCAAACGGCTGCGCCAGGAGGGACAGCAATGGGGCATTCCACTCGCGGACACCATGCACAGCGTGTCCGTGTACGCTGACGACCTCCTTTTCTATGTTCAGGATATCACTGCAGATCTCACTCCCATCTGGGCAACGCTCACAGAATTTGCAGATGCTTCAGGACTGTGAGTAAATTGGGATTAATCCACGGTATACCCAATGCATCCGATCCTTACCCCCCCAGGACGTATGGCTCTGGGAACAGAAAGTGGCCAGGACCACAGAGGCCCCCCGATACCTCGGGATCCGTCTTTACCATTCTCCAACCGACATTTTTGAGGGCAATCACTGTAGGGCACTGGCCGACATAAGGTCGGCGGTTGGATTCTGGCAAAATCTCCCATTGGCCCCGATTGGACGGGTGGCCCTAGCCAAAATTGTAATAGTCCCAAGACTACTATACCATTTCCCTAACCTACCAGTAATTCCGCCCAGAACCTTTTTCAGAAACCTAGACTCACTCCTCAGCTCGTTAATATGGGGGAAAAGCAGACATAGGATAGCATTGGTGAAACTGACCACGCAAGGGGGACAGGACCCCCGTCCTTTGAATCCTACTTTCTTGCGGCACAGCTGCAGTGGCTGTCCTACTGGACAGCAGGTAGACACCTAGGCGAGACATACACCACAACTGGTCGGGTACCGACTATGATCTCCCCCCTGGCCAGTTTTTACTCCGTCGCCAAATACTCGAAAGCTACCGACAGTACTATGACCTATTGTGGGGGAACCAACCACACACCCGGTCATCCACACAATATTAAACATGGGGGTGGGACGACAGCTGACCACATGGCTATACAAAGCCATACGGGAACTCACTAACAGACCCCTAGAGACCCTAATGACCATTTGGAAGGAAGAAATAGGGCGCCCCCTACATGAGAAGGAATGGGAGAGGGCACTTGAATTCCCCCAAAAAGTCTCCACGAACGCACAATTTAAAAATATACAATTCTACACAGGGCATATTTGACACCGGCCCGCCTCCAAAGAATTTACAATTATACCCGATTCCTCTGCCCTAGATGCCATGCACAGGAAGCAGATTTCTACCATATGTTTTGGAGCTGCCCCAATTTACAAAAATACTGGCACAATATTCACAAAATCCTTGGAGAACTCACTGGGCTCACACACCTGACCGCCTGGGAATCCTGTGCCCTAGGCATCTTCCGGAAGCAGAAGCGAAACAAAGTACCCACACGGTTTATCTCACTGGCCATTTTATTGGCCAAACAAAGCATAACCATGCATTGGCGATCCCCCACGGGTTCCCTGATTGCGGCATGGGTGGGAGCAGTACTCAAATGGGCTGCAGCAGAGGAAGAAACATTACTCGAGGAGGTGGTGAAAGGGATACTCAAGATCCCCATTTCCATGGAATGAGCGCTATTGTTGCACCAATTCAAACAGTCCCCCCCTCATGATGATCCAGATCATGACACACAAGTACCTGGGGTCTCACAACCACCAAACCAACCCACAACTTGGCACCCTGGCTCCCCTCTCTCGGCGTCCACGCACAGTCACTAACTCATAGTGCCTTACACCACGATACATCTGAATGCCAGACGCCGGGCTGCGTCAACCTGTGGATCCCCGCTCTCCCTAGTGGGACATGGCTGCACCAACCACTGTGTATACAATCCCCCGTTCTTTCCTCTGACAACAGTACCCAGAATTCCATGACCAACCCCAGTTTCTTATCCCAGTTTTACATGGCAGTCATCTGACTCAGCAACCCACTGTTGCCAGAAAAATTAACTAAGTAGAGTATGAATAGAACTGTACCATATAACAATGGAAAGTAATACAATGCAATGTATAATGCCCAAGTGTACTCTATCAATGTAACCGTTAAATGCCAATAAAAATATGTTACAAAAAAAAAATCTAGAGATTTGCCTTTAACCAGCCCAACCTTTCTTGGCACCCACATAGCCAACGAAGAGTTGATTGTCCACCCGGAAATCTTTCATGCGATCAAAGTAGAAAGATAGCGCACGCTTGGGGTCCAGATAATGGAGTCTCTCCTCCTCTTTGGAAGGGTGTGGAGGTGGGAAAAGGGTGGGTAAAGTAAGGGTTTGTCCCATGTGGAAGAGCGTTTCCCCTTTGGGAAGGAAC
Organism: Lissotriton helveticus; assembly: GCF_964261635.1. Lineage (NCBI taxonomy): Eukaryota > Metazoa > Chordata > Amphibia > Caudata > Salamandridae > Lissotriton > Lissotriton helveticus. Next base: position 1,216,911,355 of record NC_136069.1, read on the forward strand.
GAAAGCTGTGTCCTAAGCACCACTTTGTTCGGATGCACAAAGAAGAAAGGGGCCTTAGAAGAAAGAGCCTTGATCTCACTCACTCTGCGAGCAGAGGTGATAGCAACAAGGAAAGCTTTCTTCAGAGTAAGGAGCCTGAGAGGACAGTTGTGAAGAGGCTCGAAGGGAGCACACATAAGGTAGGTTAAGACCAGGATCATGTCCCACTTGGGTGTTATGAAAAGAGAAGGAGGAAAGAGATAAGTAATGCCTCTGTACAACAGGAGACTTGAACAAAGATGGCTGATCTGGAAGCTGACAGAAAACAAAGATGGCTGAAAGATAGCCCTTAAAAGTGCCCAGGGAAGAGCCCTTCTGGGCCAAAGAAAATATGTACAATAGTATCTCAGAAAGAGGGGCAGAAAGGGGATCCACAGCCTTTGCTGTGCACCATGACATAAACGTATTCCATCGACAGGCGTAAACCATCTTAGTGGAAGGATACTTGGCATCCAAAAATAACGTCACAGACTTCGGGAGGAAGGTAAAAAGCTGTCAACTACCGTCGCTCAATCTCTACACAAGGAGGTGGAGGCTGGACAGGTTCAGGTGAAGAACCCTCCCCTGCTGCGGCAACAGAAAATTTTCCCAAAGAGGCAGTCGGAGTGGAGGATCGATGGCCATGCTCAGGAGCTCTGGGTACCAGATTCTTCGTGCCCAGTCCGGAACCACAAGAAAGACTTGGGCCCGGTTGCGCTTGATCTTCTTGAGCACTCTGGGCAGAAGTGGTACAGGCGGAAAGGCGTACAGGAAGCCACTGTTCCACTCGCAACGAAAAACGTTGCAGAGCGAGTGGCGCCTTGGAAATTCCAACATGCAGAATTGCTGACATTGCGCGTTCTCCACTGTGGTGAACAGATCTAACCGAATGTGCATGTTCCAGGATAGGCTGTGCAATACAGAGTATAGATTACAACCCAATTCTTGCACAGTGATCTAGCAAACCACCCCCTCTGACTCCCCATCATCCCTCCCTGTATTGACAAAGCACCACATCTTTAAAGCATGGGGGATTGAGCTACAAAAGAGTAAGCCCATCCATTATCCAGGACCACTGCTTCCCTCAATAGAAAGAGGGAGATCAGTTTTAAGAGGAGCAGCGGTAACAGGTTTAAATCAGAGAACCCGCAAAAATCTAACAATTGTCAAGTTTATAAGTAGCTCCATCCAGGGTGTGGACCCTCCTGAACGCAACAATGGCACCCCTGCAAACAATCAAGATAGTTTATGGCCCAACAATAATCGAGCCATAATGCAGTCCTGACAAATCAATAGAAAACCATAACATGGTGCAAAACACCAACATAAAAATTTGTTCCTGGAATACTCATGGGCTAGAGAACTTACTACAAAAGAACGACGTTATGGCATTCCTTCAAGCTCACGATATAATCTTGATGCAGGAAACATGGAGTCCATCTCCAATACACATTATGGGCTATACAGCTCATCATGAGGTAGCAAATAGATCTCCAAAATTTGATCACCCAACAGGGGGCCTCTCCATATTTTGTTCAATAAAACACAACTGGCATACAGAAAAATTGGAAACCGGACTAAACTGTATCTTAGCAATCAAGGTAGATAATCAGAAGGCGAGCATCTCGACAAGAGCAATCATTCGAAAACATGTTTATATCCATCCAAGAAAAGAAACAAAAGGGGAACACATGAAAATGTAGCTTAAAATAATAAAAACAATACAGAGACAACATAAATTAGCCCTGTTTTTCGTCATGGGAGACTTTAATACAGATCTGTGTAAGAAATCAAAGAATACTCTTCAAAGTGAGAACGCATATAGAACGCAACTAGAACAATTAGGGCTAAGCCATCTGAATGGAAACAAAAAGATGACTCACCTTCGTCAATACTTTTTTAAGTGGTAGTAAAACCTCAACTATTGACCACACATTGGTAAGTGACTTTGGAAAGCCTCATGTATGCCAATTTCAAATACTCCTCGCACTGAGAGCCACCATTTTCCACAAATCATCAGGATAATGTATAAAACGGATTTGATACCATCAATTAAAGAATTAACTTCGGGGCCTCAAGTATATAATCTAAAGAACCTGAAATGGAGAGGCACGGGCCAGAAACTCTCATGACGGAGGTCTACTCCTGTGCAGGCTCCATAGATGTAACAAAGAGCAAATTAAATCCACAAGAAAATATGCATTTAGAAGAAGGTGAACGGCAAAAGGCATGGGAAATGTTAAAGAATACATTATTAGAAAAATTTCAAGCAAAAAATCAACTAAGTAAGAATAATTTTAGTACAACACACAATGATATATTTAGATCCCATGTCTGGTACAGCAGAGAATTATAAAACCAAAAAAAGCTAATATTAAAAGAAATTAGGAAAATCAGGAAGCAGTTTAGACAAGGAATCCAACTGGATAAAATAAGATTCCAAAAATTAGGAACTCAATATAAGAAAAACTGGTGGAAAGCAAAAACAAGATCGAAAATTGACTTGTGGAATAAACTCTTGATGGCAAGTAAACACTCGAATAGCAAAACATTTTGGCAGTTGATAAATGGATTGGCTGTTGGAAAGAACAGACAACAAAATGCGAGGATAAATGCTTCCTCATGGGAAGCTCACGTTCAAGGAATGTACGCAGATCTCGAACCTAAGGTTAACGAAGGCAGCATAGATGTAGATTCCATAATGCGAGACGGTTTATTCCAAGAATCCCAGACAGACAATCAATCAAAAAAACAATCAGGGGGTTTATAAATTGAGCTACTCACCCGTGAGGGTCCCAAGGCGCTGCAAAACAGTATACGAGAAAGAAAACGTGAAAAATATACATCACAACACAAATACATTGTTAATACCAGACATAGATCAATTGATAAGAATCATAAAGAAATTAAAGCTAGAAGGTGCGGCAGGACCAAACTGAATTCCCAACGCGCTATATAAAGGGGATGTGATATATTGGGCTCACTAATTTTTTCCTCTATTTAACAAGCTGTATTGCACAAATCAAATCCCGGACTTGTGGAACGGTAACATCTTTCAAACGATTTTTAAAAGTGGAAATCTGCATCACCGATAAATTATAGGCTCATAGCCTTAATTGACATAGAAGCGAAGCTCTACACCTCCTGCCTATTGGAGCACCTTAATTCATGGACAGAGGACAAAAAGCTTATACCGCAGTTCCAAACAGGATTTACGGCAGAGATGTGACCATCAACAAATTTAACAGCATTAACATTCTTAGCTGAAAAGGCAAAAAGCAAGAAGCCCTGGCTCTTTGCCTGTTTTGTAGACCTTAAATCCGCATTCGATTGAGTGCCTTGCGAGCTCTTATGGTGAAAATTGGCTAAATGGGGCATTAACAGCAGTTTGCTGAGGGCTATTATTGATTTATATACAGGAACCTGGGTGCAGGTTAATATTGGAGATGGCAGACAAGCGACTAACAAAATAGAGATAAGGAGCGGATTAAAACAGAGGTGTGTGCTACCTCCCAGTTTGTTTAATTTATATCTTGCCAACCTTGCTGAAGCACTTCAGAATGAAAACTGCCACCCGCCTTCTCTGGTGAACAAGGAAATAAGATATCTTCAGTATGCAGATGACATTGTCCTATTAAGCCAAACCCCAATAGGACTACAACACAGAATGAAAGCTCTAAAAATGTATTTGGACAAACAAAGATTAGAATTAAATCTGCAAAAAAAAAGTGGTTCGACTGGTAGACTGCAAATACAAGTCATTCTCCTGGTTCTTGGAAGGGAAAAAAGTGGAGGTATCCGAAACTTATAAATTTCTAGGATTCAATATCGAACATCAAATGAAGTATAAACAGCACTCTGCAGCAATGATGGCAAAAGCCCAATCGCTAATTTATGGTTTTAAGCTACTGAAAAGGAAATTGAGCAGTCAGTCCTGCATGCCCAGTTAATGCCAACAGTTACGTATGGCACAGAAATGATGAAGGGTTGTGAAGCAACCATCCTAAACAAAATTCAAACAAGAGTATATAAATCAGTTTTTAACATATCAAAATCAGCTTCTCCAGTGCAAGTCCGTCTTGGGTTCGGATTGATAAATCAAACATTTCAAAGCAAAGCAGCCTTTGTTAAGTTATGTTGGAGACTGCGCGCATCTGAAAGAGACACTATTGATAACTTGTGCTGGCAGGAAATAGAAGAACAAAAACTGATTAATAAAAAAGGATCCTGGGGCGCTTACTTAATGCAGGCAATTGAGGAATTAGGTGTGCACGAAGTTAAGCGTCTTTAGCACATATTCTGTGTGTGTGCCCAAAGTTTGGATTAGAAAGGAAAAAACTGTTGAAAACAATTTTTACAATATTGAAAATCGGATGTATGTCAATACCACGCATGCTTTTACAACGCATGCCTTTACCAAGCAACTTTTACAACGCGTTGGGGGGTGCTGGATAGTGAATAGTTTAATTTACTATTCCAACTCCAGTCCCCGTGGATAGTAGGGAAGGTTTTGGATAGTAAATTAACTATTCCCTATCCTAGAGCGCCCCCCAGCGCAAGTCGTTGTAACGACTTTCGTTGTAAAAGTTGCGTGGTAACGGTACTGCGTTGTAATAGTTGCGTTGTAAAAGCTGTTTACCTTGAAAATCTGTACCTGCAGGCAAGCCGTAACAACTTGGCTGGGAGGAATCTCACTCCCACTTGTCTACAGAGGGGTAACATTTTTAAAAGTTAATTTTAAAAAAATGGCCCAAATAAAGGACCAATAACATAAAAAGTATATATATAAAGTTCAGTTGGATTACAAATCGACCAAGAGTTTAGCAATCCTAAACTAAATGATAAAGGATGGCACCCTATTAAGAAGAAAATTCTGGGTCAAGGACAATATTGAAATTTACCACGAACAATGATCTTGACGGGAAACATTATTCCCATTTTATACACAAACTTTAAATCAAAAAAGGAGTCCCTTTGTATCTTACTCTGACTGTAAAAGAAACATTGTTTGCCAATGTTCTGTCGAATGAGAGTTATGTGAGTTTTAATGAGATGACATTACAAATTTTCACGTACATTTATACTTATTTTTAAAATTTTGTAAAATAAGTGCACAAAAGGTTTCATGAATGCTTTTTTTTTACTTTTCTTTTTTAATATCATATAGTGTAAGGGTTTTAAAAAGACTAAACACTAGAATAAAAACGTGAACTTGAACCCTCCCTGTCTCTTGAATTTCCCCCACATCATGGTAACGATTATATTTACCTCTATGGAAGGTGGCATCGCATGTAGTTGTGAATCAAGGTAGGCCACTCTGGGCGCCTCCTTTGTGTGTTCATCCCCAGAGTCGTGATATGTGTATATGGAACTGTTGGGGGAATCAGCATCTGGTGATTTCAGGCATTCTACCAAGGCATCCCAAGCACTAGCTTTGTCTATAGTACTGCGCCCTTTCCTCACTTCTTGGTATAGAATTGCACCCTCGTATACCGCCCACAGTAACAGGCTTTCTGTCAATTTGTCTACCTGGTGGCTATTGCCAGCTTTCCACCTCATTATGAATTTGCACTTTGCCAGTATTCGGGCAAGGTCCACAAATTTAGTGGCCATTTTATATTTCGTTGGCCGTGGAAATCCCCTGGGGGAGCACCTAAGACGCTTGCATGGGATCATTCTTTCTGTAACTTCATTTATACATGTTACTACTCCTTCCCAATAATCCTGCAGAGCTGGGTTCCCCATACCATATGAATCATCTCCACTCCCGCTTCTCCACATCTGGGACGTCTAGTGCTCCAATTGATCGCTTAATTTTCCCCGGGATAAGCTATACCCTGTACAGGAAATAAAAGTTGATCAGTTTAAACCGTGCCTTAAGGGAAACCATGTATATGTTAGTTATTATTGTGGTTCAGTTCAGGTCTGTGATCAGGAGGTCTACACCTTCTTTCCATTGTCAACTCAGATCACCAAGGGGCTTGTTGAAAGCTGCCCATAGCGCTCGGTACAGGAGGGTGATAGCTCTGCCCCTGTCAGCCATTGTACAGAGGACTCGGCAGCCTTGGTGAACAAGAGATTCCATCAGCCTAGTCCACCAATTGCCTTTTATAGTTGCTGTCACCACAATACAGCAGGAACTGTCCTGGGGGCAGGTCATAGATGTCCGTTAATTCCTCAAATGACATGAGATTAGCATCCTAGAACAGATCCCATATGAGGGTCATACCCAGGTCCAACCAGTTCGCCACCCCTTACAGAGAGCACCAGCATTGCTCAGCGCTGTTAAGCACTGCAAGAGTAGATCTGACGTGTACAGCTAGGAGGATCAGATGCACTGCAATCAGCGACAGCATGCATGTTGCACAACTCGCAACTCCTTTATTTATTTATTTATTTATTTATTTTTTGACATTTCTAAAGCGCAACATATACCCGTGGGCGTCTTGGCGCTAAACACCTTTGAACACCTTGGCAGAGGACCTCTAGGGCAAAACGAATGCATTAGAGCAGAGGGAGCCCAGGTGCAACAACCGGAGCTCCCTGCACTGGATGCAGACGATCATGTATCTAATGTTTGAACCATTGAATCTGGGCAGCAAGGTAGTAGGCCTCAAAATCCGATGCTGCTAGACCCCCATCAGATATGGGCTTTTGAAGTGTGGCCAATATAACTCTGTGACTTCCAGATCCCCATATCAACTCTACTAACAGCGAGATCACCTCTGTAAATGTTTTACAGGGGATAATAGGGGGCAACGTCGAGAAGTAATAAAGCCGGCGATGAAATGCCACCATCTTCCTAAGTGCTATTCGCCTAGCGGCCAACAGCAGGAGAGTCCTTCAGAAGCCCACGTGAGCACGGATCACTCTGACGACCACACAGATATTTCCATCAAGAATATCACACGTGTAATGGTATATTTTAACTCCAAGGTTATTCATACATGAGCTTTCTCATGTTAACCCGCTTAAATCAGGTGGGGTAGTCATATTGTTAGCAAGGGGGAATATTAATCACTTCTCCCAATTAATGCAGTGACCGGAATTGGCACCAAACTGCCCACACAGTAATATCGCCCCAGGTAGGTTTTCCCCAACATTTTTGTGAAAGAGGAGCATATCATCCACATAGAGCACTATTTTATGGGAAACTCCATGTTGCTCTAGGCCCCTATAATAATTCCCCTTGCGCTCCCCGCTGGTCAGGGTTTCAACTGCAATGGCGGACAATAACGGAGAGAGTGGGCAACCTTGCCTGGTGTCCCTCTTCACTCTATAGGAGTATGATATCATGCCTCCAGTGCGGACAGGCGCCGTGGGGGTAGTGTTGAGCATCCTGGTCCACTGGGTTAAGCCCGCATCCAACCCCATTTTGCCCATCACCTGAAACAGATAGTCCCAGCAGAGGATATCAAATGCTTTCACGATATTGATGTAGATGATCGTCGCATTATTCTCTCCAGGTCCGATCATCTCCATGATAGAGAGGAGGCGACAAATATTTAAAGCTTCATTTCACCCAGGTATAAAATCGCTTTGATCCCTGTGGATAAGCGTGGACATATGGGGAGGAGGTGAGTTGCTAATATACAACTTAAAATTCTGTAGTCCATATTCAACATTGATAATGGAAGATAGGATCGCACATGCTGAGAAGGACTACCTGGTTTCAGTAATTGAATCTCTAGGGCCTCACTAGTTGTTGACCGGAATCTGCCAGTTTCCGGAGCAGCATCATAGAGTTCAACCAGTTTGTGTGTCAACTCCTCCACATATGTTGCATAGAATTCCACTGGGAATCTGTTGGTCCCCGGTACTTTGCCTTGAGCCATGGCTTTGATAGCTGAGCAAACCTCCTGAAGGGTCACCGGGCTTCCCAACTATTCAGTAGTCTCTCCATAGTGGGTTGGTACTTTTATGGGATCCACAAACTCGGCAAGGGCCTCTGGCAATGGTGCAGGGGGGAGCATAGAGGGCCAAGTAATATTAATTAGAACTAAGGTTGATGTTCCCTTATCTGTATCGTCTGTCCCGTCTGCAGAGACAATTTCCAGTATCAGGGAGCTCCAAGGCACTGGACCATGCCAGCAGGGTACCTACAATATCTCATTCTATGTGGGTCCGGGTCAGGTATTTGCGATAGTGAAAACAGCTGAGCTTTCATTGTGCATGTTGCAAGTAGTTTCTGTACTTCTAGCAGTTGCTGCTGTAGGTCTGGTCGCTGAGGGCGCGTCTTCTCTAACCTACTCACCCGGCCCTCCTAGGCCTCCACCTCCGATATTAGGGCACGCCTTACTCCCACTACCTTAGAAAGACACCTGCCCCAGATAAACGTTTTGAAGGCATCCCATTCAGTTAGGAGGGAGGCGGTTGAGTGGGCATTATCAGCAAAGTATTCACGAATGGCTTCACTTATAGTCTGCTGGAATACCAGGTTCTCCCAACCGATACCTTGAGACGCCAGACAGGAATAACCAGTCTCTCCCTATGCCAGTCTAGTTTGAGCATTATTGGGTTATGATCATATATCGTAAGACACAGATGTTCCAAGTGACATGCGTGCCCCTGTAGTTCAGGGGAGCAGAGAAAGGTGTCTAGCCGGACATGTAGGTCATGTTTCCCTGAGTAGTCTCTGATATCCGGGTACATGAGTCACCAGTATTTAATGAGGTCCCATCTCCTTTGCCAATCATGGAAGGCTTGTGCTGTTCTCATCACTGGTGAGTCTCTCAAGGGTGGATGGGAGCGATACATAGTTTGGTCGGCAACACTATTGTAATCCCCTCGTAATATAATAGGTTGTATGAGGTGCCAGTTTCCTGGATAGGTCCGCTAAAAATCACTCCTGCTCTGAGTTTGGTGCATAAAGTCCAACAATAATCAAGTTGCGCCCTGCCAGCCGGCCCGACATGAGAGCATACCTTCCATTGAGGTCTACGAGTTTGCCTGTTTTTTGGTACAAGACCTCATTTAGTTATTAAAGACAACATGATTGTCTACACATTAGGAAAAATGGTGCTCAAGAGGAGGGGAAGAAGAGAAGTGCTCAGGAGGAATGCGCGTTTGTGAGGGTTACAGAAAAGGAAAGGTAATGCGCCATTTGTACATTAAATTCTTGTGCTGAAACCTGTCCAGCTTATAACAGGCAAATTATTACAAAAAATCATAGCACTGTATTGATGTAGAAAACAAATCTCTGTCATCTGAGCTTGTAACCAAGAGGTAACTATTGTCAACGTTTCGACCCCTTCATGTAATCAAGGTTATTGAGTCCTTAGCCTGGGGTCTTCATTAGGACAAGAGAGGGGGGAGCAAAGAATCAAATTGCAGCGAGAGAAATCAGGCTGAAGAATAAGAACAGTGGGCTCCTTAAAGCTCTCAGAGATTAAATCCAGACGCGATCGGTCTCCTTATCGTGGTCATAAGGTCCACAGAAGGCAGTGGGTCAAGAGATCCCACACAATGGTGTGAACGTCCGTAATTGGCTTCCTTCAATAAGCGATTAAAAAATCTCCTTTTTGTGGTTAGGAATCAATCTGTGTCTGCCATCTGATTTGGATACATAACTCTCTGCAGTGGGCTGGGCAGCACTCCAAATCGGCAGGTCAGCTGACTGTAGGAACAGTAATTATGACAATTTATTAGCAGTGGAGACCATCTGCACTGGGGCCTCTCACATACTGATTTGTACAGCTGGGTCACACGCGCCCTTCCAAATCTAGTGTTTTGCAACAGTTTTCTGATATTTATATGTTTCACTCGCCTTCATTGCTTGATTTTGCTGGTGAGAAAATGTCACTCATAGTTGTTGAATGTCACTCATAATTACACTGAAATTATGAAAATGTCACACATAAGCAATCTGAAACCTTGGCAGCTATGTATAGCGCATATGGCAGAAAGTTCGGAAGTAGCGGTGTTGTGACCCCACCTGGTTGCGAGGCAAGCTGGGACTTGGTCCCTCTCCTGGTAGCCCCAAACTGATGTCAACTGGTCAAGGAGTCCCGCGTTGCGGGATAGATCAAAACGCTTCATAGCGCATATGGCGGCAAGTGTAGGAGTAGCAGTGTCCTTGTCCCTTCTGGTTACGAGGCAAGCTGGGACTCGAAGTCTCTCTCCTGGTAGCCCCAAACTGATGTTAGCTGGTCATGGAGTCCCCTGTAAACATGCATGTTGTAGTTTTGGTTGGATTTACTAATATTTTTATTTGGTCATAAGGGAACGGCTTATCAAATTCTATATTTTGCGCCAACATAACAGTCAAAACATCGCTTCTAACATTTGCGATATGTTACAATTCCATTTTGTCAACCTTAGTTTATGTGAATCTGACATTGTGTAGCGTTACCTCACAACACATCATAATTGTTTCCATTAAATATCTAAATTCACACAGTTTTTAAATAAATGTGCATACATTTTACACTGAAAACAATAAGACACAATCCTTTAAAATGCTGTGCTGCCTCCTACAAACACACTTGAATCTAAGATAGACAACATGTTGAACTCTTTGGAAAACATCTTTTAAGCATTTAATCCTATGATTATGCTGAAAAACAGTCCTCTTTGACCAAAACTTTCTTCTCCTTTAAATGTCTAATTGCATATTTTGGGGGGAAATTAGCATTCTTTACTATTTAGAATTTCTTAAAAATTAGTATAAGAACATTGCCTTACTACATGTTTGGTAAAGGCTGCACAATGTCAGTTCTTCTATTTAGAAATATGATATCCTTTTTAAATGAAGAGTATTTGATACGCAGTATTGCACACATTGATTCAAAATGTCAGTCTTATGTTTCACCTTTCTTGTCAGCGCACCGAACTGGCCAAAGATCAACAGAGGAAGGCCTGGAGCAAAGAAGATGATCCTTGGTTGCGAGGTAGGCATCTTAGCTATTTACCATCAACGAGGAAGAAGATGCTCCCACAAGCAGGGTAGAGCGCCCGTCTGGAGACAAACAAGATGTGTCTCAAAAAGAAACCAGGCCATGGATGTACAGCCAGTTGTTGGGGTAGGGGATTTGGACACACCACCAGCCAGGAGGAGGCAGATTCAGGGACTCTTTCAGGCCTTGAGCAAGACCAACTAGTAGAGTCAGAAGAACAGACCCAATTACTATCTGGGCCTGCACCACCCTCCTTAACTACAGATCTCCAACATCAGCAGTCAATGGATACTTTACAGCCCAATAGTGTAGAGCCCTCACTTTCCCGAGATTGTGTCCTGGTCTGCTCTATAGGAGGTCCTGAGGCCAATAAGGGAGGTTATGGGATCGATATCAGGATATCTGGGACTAAGTTGGAGAGGCCTGGATACTCTAAAAGATGGTTCCTGAACAGCTCCAAACTATATGTGGCTTAATGGCCTCCTTTTTCCTAGCCGTCACGTCTGTCTCCCCAGCCCGCCCCACCTCCTATTGTCTGATGTCGATGTCCCACTTTGTCAGTCTTCCCTGTTACATATACATTCAGTAAAGGAAACATACATTTCATAAAAATCCAATTTTAAATTAATCCCCCAGGATGTCTGGAGCTCTCTAGCCCAGAAGTTTCCAACCTTTTCTGTAATAAAAGCTACTTTTATTAAATTAAAGTCATCCCAAGCTACCAGTATTGATGTTGTGGTAGTGACAGCATCAGGCAAGATTACTTTAATGGCCCCACCAATTCAAATTTACCGGCAGTGATTACTTCAGTGCATAAGGGGGACTGCCAGCAACAATGTAATAAAGACCTTATCAATTTGGAATGCATTTATCTGGGTAATACAAAACAGAATGAGAGATGTACTGCCCTTGCACGCGCTTGAGTCAGGGTGTTTTGGATGGGAGAGATTGTTTCAAGATGGCCACCCCTATACCATCTATTACTTTGTGGACTACAGGTAAAGGGGCGTGTACAAAGAGGACACTAGAGTGGCAGAGCTTTCGGTCTTATAGAGGCAGGCATTCGCCGGACGACATCGTCCGAGGCAGCAGAGTGGCCAAATTGGAAACACCCGTACCTTGATAGAGTAAGTTGAGTGTTGAGGTATGGTTGATTACAAAAGGGTAAGCGCTAGATAAATTAACCGCCAATGCCTGGGGGGTTCATGACTTATTAAACCCCCTTCTTAAAGGGTAAAAAAGAATGGAGACGGGGCATGCGGGAACAAGTGTCCAATTGACATATGCTTAATTGGCAGTAACCGGCAATCCTCACCCATTAGCTAGGGGTTGGTACGTAGGGAAATAAAACATGCATAAACGAATATTTTGGCGGACAAATCATCAAAGCCAGATTTCCATGTAAGGCCACAGGTGGATCTTGAAAACATTTCCAAACTTCTTTAATGTTCAGGTTTGGGTTTCCTCCTTTTTTATAAAGAGAAAGAAATTGGAGAAGGGGCACGCAGAAACGAAGGTCCCATCAACATACGCCCAATCAGCAATCACACGTAAACATTATCGACAAGCTAGAGGTTCACAAAATGAGATGGTGATGTGTAGAAATGTGGGGCTTTAACAGACTGAGCCAGATTCCCATGTAGGGCGATAGGTTCTTGAATTGACTTTTAAACATCTAAACATTTGACATTGGTTTACCATTTTAGAGTGAAACTGTGGGATGGTGTCCCCGCTTTGTCCCCGTGTTAGGATCATTATTGATGAAACTCGGGTAAGTTGGGCACCTTACATGGAACTGGGCACTTGGTGTTAAATACTGGAGACTCCCGGGAGTGTGGTAATTTCCTCTGGATGTACGATTTTAAGATTAAGGGGAACATAGAATTGGGAGAAGAGATGAACACTAAAAGATATTTTATCAAACATAAGGTGTTATTGGACAGTTATAGTTATATGGATGAAATATAATTATAATCATGAATGTTTTTTTATTCCTGTAGGTGCACAGATGATGTGTGTCTACAAAAAGGCAAGTATTGTCCCCTACCAGCTAGTAATTCGACTAGGAGGAAACACTATTAGGACTTTTTTTAGGGATCTGTATCCTGACGAATGCCATCGACCCTACCGGGAGGCAGTCTAGGGCAGACACATGTTAATACAGAAGATAGGGTAATGGTAATGTTACTTTTGCCATATACCCATATTAATTTCCTTTTTAATCCTGCCAAGTGGGAACCATAATAAAGATCTTGGGTACCCACTTAGACAGTTTTAGATTCTTCTATGCAATAGGGATCCCTACGTTTGGAATTCTTCCTTTTCTATATTCTATATTTTTCCTTGCGCTCCTCCCTGGACGTTGGTCTGTGTCAGGTTGTCATAGAGGCCCCATTATGTTATGATATGTTAGGGGGGTGTTTTGTATAGCGCTCAGCTACTCCGAGGACTGTCCCGGCGCTTTTTTTTTTACCTACAGCGGACATGGGGCAGGAAGGTGCATGGCGGGTCTACTGAACAAACAGCCAGGATTGAATATGCTACTTACCAGTATGCATCTGTTCTTGGCATGTAGGGCTGCTGACATTCATATCTATAGCATAGATCGCCGCCTAGTGTTGGGTCCGGATGATTGCACATTGTTGTCCTGGAAGAGTCTTCGAAGTATCATGAGATAGGTGGCTCCTCCCCTGGACTACAGTGCGCATGGGCATCGACTCCATCCCCAGATTGTTTTTAGCCATTGTGGCGAAGATGGAGTGTAACAGTGTGAGCGATGACCATGCTAAGAGTAAGTTTGAATTCTGCAGCCGCTAAAGGCGCCGGGGAGGAGGGCGGGCGATATGAATGTCAGCAGCCCTACATGCCAAGAACAGATGCATACTGGTAAGTAGCATATTCAGTTCGAGGCATGTGGGCTGCTGAATTCATATCTATAGCATAGAATATATAGCAGTCCCTCCATTAACGGCGGCCACCTGTGCCAGCTGCAGACGTTTGAAAAAGTGTCTTAAGAACAGCCTGCCCCACAGCTGCCTGCTGCTTGGAGTGCACATCTACACAATAGTGTTTAGTAAATGTGTGTGGTGTAGACCATGTGGCTGCTCTACAAATGTCTTCCAAAGGGATATTACCAAGGAAAGCGATGGAGGTCCCCAACTTGCGGGTGGAGTGGGCTCTGGGGGGGACCGTTAAAGTGCGCTGAGCCTTGTGATAGCAAATTTGAATACACTTAACGATCCACCTGGCTATACCTGCTTTGGAAATGGGGTTGCCTTTGTGCTGGGCTGAAAAGGCAACAAAGAGTTGTTGTGTCTTCCTAAAATCCTTGGTCCTATCGATGTAGTACATCAAAGCTCGTTTGACGTCAAGAGTGTGGAGCATTCTTTCGGTTTCAGTCTCTGGGTTTTGAAAGAACGCGGGCAGTTCAATGGTCTGATTGACATGGAACTGTGAAACCACCTTAGGAAGAAATTTAGGGTTAGTGCGCAGCACCACCCTGTTTGAGTGAATTTGTATGAATGGCTCTTGGACAGTGAGCGCTTGGAGCTCACTAACACGGCACAGAGACGTAATGGCTATTAGAAAAGCCACTTTCCATGTTAAAAACTGAACCTCGCATGAATGCAGAGGCTCGAAAGGTGGGCCCATCAGCCTGGTGAGGACCACATTAAGGTTCCATACAGGAGCTGGCGGGGTCCTGGGAAGGATAACCCGTTTCAGTCCTTCTAGGAAGGCTTTAATGGCAGGCACTCTGAAAACGGAGAGATGCTGCCTGTTTTGGAGATAAGCTGCTATGGCGGATAAGTGTATCCGAATGGAAGCATATGCCAGCTTGCATTTGTAAAGATGTAACAAATAACAGATGATGTTGTGAGTGGATGCATCTAGCGGGTTGATGTTGTGTTCTGTACAGTAAATGACAAACCGCTTCCATTTTGCTGCATAGCAAGCTCTGGTGGTGGGCTTTCTTGCCTCCCGTATGATATCCATGCAGTCGGGAGGCAAGTTAAGGTAGCCAAATTCTAAGACTTCAGGAGCCAGATCGCCAGGTTGAGCTGTTGCGGGTCTGCGTGCTGAATGTCGCCATGGCTCTGCGTCAAAAGTCTGGGCGTGAGGTGCAGCCTTTGATGCGGTACCACGGAGAGTTCTAGGAACGTGGTGTACCATGGATGGCGTGCCCACGTTGGAGCAACTAGGATGAGTGTCATTGAGTGTTGCTTTAGCTTTTGTGCCACCAGCGGTATGAGAGGTGCTGGAGGAAAAGCGTACGCAAATCTGCCTGACCAGTTCATCCATATCGCATTGCCCTGCGACTGTGGGTGAGGGAACCTGGCGGCAAAGTGTTGGCATTTTGCGTTTTGCAAACAGGTCTATCTGTGGATGACCTCACTGCTGGAAGTACGAGTGGAGTACTGATGGATGTATCTCCCACTCGTGCATTTGGTGGCTGTACCTGCTGAGCAGATCCGCCATCTGATTGTCCTTGCCCGGGAGGTGTTCCGCCATGAGGAAGATGTTCCTCTGAATGGCCCATTTCCACATGCTCTGAGCCAGATGATACAACTGTGGAGAGTGTGTACCTCCCTGCTTCTGAATGTAGTACATGGCCGTCATGTTGTCCGTCCGGATCAACACGACTTTGTTGCACAGATGTACTTTGAATGCCTTCATTGCCATGAAGATTGCCATCAGCTCTAGGTGGTTGATGTGCATCTTCTTTTGCTGCGTAGTCCATAGTCCCTGCACTGTGTAGTGGAGTACATGAGCTCCCCAACCCTGGAGAGATGCGTCCGTTGTCAGGATAAGTTGTGGCACAGGCTCCTGGAACGGTCGGCCCTTGCAAAGGTAGTGTGGATTCCACCAATGCAGAGAGTTGTATGCCCGACCGGTCACCAACACTAGGTCCTTTAACTGTCCGTGAGCCTGATTCCACTGACGAGCCAAGCACTCTTGAAGCGGACGCATATGTAGCCTCGCGTGCGGGACTATGAAGATGCAGGAGGCCATCATGCCTATCAACTGCATGAACACTCTTGCTGGAAGCGAGTGTTGCGGTCTGAACTTTTGGATGAGCGACTGAATGCTGTTGATCCTCACAGAATTCGGCTGAGCCATGGCCGCCACAGTATCTATCGTCGCGCCCAGATACTGCCGCACATGGGCTGGCTGAAGGTGCGATTTGGGATAATTGAGTGAGAATCCCAGACTGTGAAGAAGGTGAATGGTGTGGGACATGTTGGCGGCGCACAGCTGGGCCGACTTCGCTTGGACAAGCCAGTCGTCCAGATAAGGGTAAACGTGAACGTTCTGCCTCCTGAGGTGCGCAGCCACTGTCGCCAGGCATTTTGTGAACACCCTGGGCGCCGTGGTCACTCTGAAAGGAAGGACCTTGAACTGATAATGCCGACCCTGAATCGTGAATCTGAGGTATTTTCTGTGTGATGGATGTAGTGGAATGTGAAAGTATGCATCCTTGAGATCCAAGGTTGCGAGGAAGTCTCCCTGGTTGAGCAACGGAAGAACTTGCTGCAGCGTCAGCATGTGAAAGTGTTCTGAGAGAATATACTGGTTTAGGGGTCTGAGGTCCAGAATGGGTCTGAGGGACCCGTCCTTCTTTGGGATTAAGATGTACAGGGAATACACTCCTGTGCCTTCTTCCTCCACCGGCACGAGCTCGATTGCCCCTTTTTGCAGCATGACAAGTACCTCCTGCTGCAATAAGTGCAAATGCTCTGTGGACATAGGACGGTGTTTTGGTGGCATGTTGGGTGGAGTGGACGTTAACTCTAGACAATAACCGAACTGGATAAGTTTCCTGACCCACCTGTCTGTGGTGATGGATTTCCAGACTGGCAGGAACTGCTGGAGTCTCCCCCCGACAGGTGTTGTGTGGTCGGGGGGCAGGGGCAGGGCGTCACTGCTTGGTGGTGGCAGAGGAACGGGAGTTGTTATTTCCACGGCCTCTGCCTTTGGCACTGTTGCCCCGATAGCCGCCTCTCCTCTGCTTGGTGTAAGAGGACTGCGCCCCACTTTTAGTGTATTGCGTTTGCTGGGACATCTGGCCTCTGGAAACATCTCTATTGCCTGAGCGACGAACAGTACTGCCCCGAAACTATTGGGACTGGAGAGCTCCCATGGACCTTGCAGTCTCTGTATCCTTCTTTATTTTTTCCAGTGTGGCATCCACCTCAGGGCCAAACAACCTATCAGGGTTGACCGGCTGATTGAGGATGGTGGTTTGTATCTCCGCTTGAAACCGGAGATTTTGAGCCACGCCTGACGTCTCAACATCACACTGGTGTTAATGGCCCTGGCCGCGGTGTCCGCCACGTCCAGTGCACATTTAATAGAAGCGTTGGAGATGAGCTTCCCCTCTTGAATGAGCATTTCCGCCGCCTCTTTATACTGATCGGGTAGATGTTGTAGCAGGGTCTCTAGTGTGTCATAGTGCGCCCTGTCATATGTGACCAAGAGTGCCTGAGTGTTTGAGATACGCCAGATATTGGCTGCTTGAGCCGCCACCCTCTTCCCTGATGCCTCCAGCACTTTAGATTCCTTGTCTGGGGGAGGAGCATCACCAGTGGTTTGCGAATTCGCCCTCTTCCGGGCATTAGAAACGACCAGAGAGTCCAATGGCAACTGGCCCTTGATGTAGGTCGGGTCGCCAGGTGCCGGCTTATATTTTTTTTCAATTCTAGGGTTGACCACCCTGGCACGTGTGGGTTCTTTAAAGATGTCCGCAGCATGCTTGAGAACCCCTTTGAACATTGGGAGAGTATTGACAGTTTTCTCTGCTGTGGAAAAGGTATCAAAAAGGAAGTCCACTTCAACAGGGTCAGCGTGCAGCTGGACGTCGTGGTTTGTAGCTGCCCTCTCAATGAGAGCATTAAATGCCGCAGAATCCTCAGTAGGAGAGGTTTTGACATTGTACACCTGAGTGTCCGGGGCAGTTTGTGGATCCCCTGGGCCCCCTGCATCTGCCCAAGAGTCCTGGTGATCCTCAGGATCAGTGGTGGCAGGAAAGTTATACTGTTTGTCATCACCTTCCCCAGCCTCCACATCTGAGTAAGTTGGTGAGGGTGTAGCAACTCTTGGAGTCTGTGTAGCAAGTGGCTCAACCAGAACCGGGGAATCCGTAGAAGGCTTCTTGCGCTTCAAAGGAATCGTGTAGGACTCCAATGGCTGCGTCGCCGTGATCTTTCTTTTGTAGAGGGTAAGTTTACCGGTGTCGGCGTCGATAAAGTGTTCCGACTGTTCCTCCACCAAGGGTTGTCGATGCTTCAAGCTCACAAGCTGCGTAGAAGGCAGACCCAGCAGACCCTTGCACGGGCGCGTTGGTGACCAACCTAGGTGCGAAGGCCTTCGGTGCCACCTTAGGCGGTAACGTAAACAGGAGCGGTGTCGAAGACGTTGGCGTCTTGGCAGCCTGCTTTGGGGTGGAAGCATCCTTCGGATCGTCCGCGGAAGCCTTGTTCCTGATGCGTTGCAGTGAGTCCGACACCTACTTCGTAAAGGAAGCGGACGGTTTCGTCGACCCGACAGACGTCCTCGGTCCACCAGCGTGTGAAGACTGGAGCGTCGATTTCTTGGTCTTCTCCGGCTGAGGTACAGGAGCAGCTTTCTTAGGTGCGCCGTGTCTTCCTTCCGCGCCGACGGCCTTCGGCCCCGACGACTTCGGGTCGGCGGCCTTGACTCCCGGGGTTGGGCAACCAGTCTTCAGCTCGACGCCCTTGTTCGATTTTGGATCGACGCCCTTGACCGACTTTGGCTGGACGCCTTTGATCGATTTCACCGGGTCGACCGCCTTCTTCGGCTTTTTCTGCCCCGACATAGCGGAAGACGAGGGGGCGGCCAGAGGGACAGACGTCTTCTGTTTCGTTGGCGTTTCCATCACTTTCGGTTTCGTCGAGACCGAGGGTTTCACTTTCGGTTTCGTTTTGACCACCGGCGGCTCCGCAGAAGTGTCCGTAGCCGGGCCCGTAGGCGAGGCCGTGGATTTGGGTGCAAGGTCTTGGGTAAGGCCGTGTGGCGATCACGCGACCTGAGCCTTAGTGATTGTTCGAACGGGGCATAGCTCTTCGCCCGAGCTATCTTCCATGGCCCCATAGGCCTCATTGTCGTCTCCTTCCTCGTCGACGACTTCTTCTGCATCGAGTGCTTCGACGTCCGCGTCGTAGTCGTAGTCGATCTCCTCCGCAGGAGGTGAAATCTGCAGATGAACTTCTTGGTCGTCTGGTTCTTCTCTCTCGAAGATGTCCACCGGTGCAGGGGCCGACTGCTGGGCCTCCAGGCGCGCCACGCACCGAAGTCGAATCGTTTTCTTCGATCGAAACCGGGAACAAGCCATACAGTTGGCTTCATCGTGGTCCGGCGACAGGCACTTGTTGCACACCGGGTGGACGTCGATGTGGGGATACTTCGATCCACACACGGGACATTTCTTGAATGGGCTCCGTTCCATGATGTGTCGGTGGAAGCCTTGTTGCGTCGACTGGGCCTCGAGCACCAAAGAGTCACGCGACTCCTCTGGACGTCCGACTCGGGAACCGAGCCGGAACAGAGTTGGGCACCGAGCGCAAAAACAATACCGATGGTATAGGAAAAGGCCTTCAGGCCTTAAGAAAAGTCTATATCGGTTCCGAACTGGAGATAACGAATATACATCCGAACCCAATAGCGGAAAAAAACAATCTGGGGATGGAGTCGATGCCCATGCGCACTGTAGTCCAGGGGAGGAGCCACCTATCTCGTGATACTTCGAAGACTCTTCCAGGACAACAATGTGCAATCATCCGGTGCATCTTTCCGTCGCAGGGGGAAGGACTTGTTCTGCCGCTGCCTCCATCGTGGTCCCCATCTAGTTCGGACCTACGGGTCGTTTTCAGGCTCTCTGCCTTTGCATTTTATAACTCTGCCTAAAGCTTGTGCACATCGACGCTGCCCTCGCGTCTATTATGGAATTGACTCGACCTCACCACTAAGGTCACCCAAATATCGATTCCTGGTCCTTCTGATAATATTTTTCACCCATTTGGAGAGGCTTTATCAGGCTCTGTTTGGAACCCTCATAAAGAGACATGGATGGTCTTTTCTGCCCTTCTGACCCGTATTGGTAGCCAAGCTCCCTCCATGAAACGTGTTTGGACTCTCTACAGGCCCCTTAAAGTGTGATGCTCGGGATTTCGACCGGCTATTGAACACATGCACCCACTGGACTCTCTTTATATTTTCTGGTAGCCAATTACCTATTAATTCTGTGAATTTGCCCAGTGGTTCCGCCTTTGAGGGCCCCTAGAATACCTACCTCCAGCCCTTGATGCTACTAGGACCGCCTTCCAGCACCTTTTGTCAGACGTCCTTCATTGCGTCTGCTTTGTTTCCATTCCAAGTGCGCCCTGATGAAGGAAGCCTTTAATGGCACTTGTCCGAAACGCGCGTCGGCGCTTTTGTGTGTGATGATACGTATGTGAATGTTTGTGTATGAATCTGACTGTACAAAAGGTGTGTTTGAGTGTATGAGTGAATGGATCTTGTGCCCTCTTTTTGAATTACTTCTGCGAGTCCTAGTTTTTATATTGTATTTTTGTATATGATCCAAAAAAAAACTTACAGATATTACTCTACTGCCTTAATGAGATTAATTTTCTATGAAAACAGTGTATATATAAAAAAAACAAAAATAAAAAAGTTTTCTCTGAATAAATAAATTCTTTTTTTGTGGTTGTGTGGGCTATCTGAATGTGCGATTAGATCCTTTTCTGATATTTAGGGAACACCCCTTTTCATGTTTTTCTCTAGTATTCTCGCCCTGGCGGGTTGTTTCCCTCTTGTCATTTATCGATAGATTCAGGGCCCCTCTCTTGTTTTTTGACCAATCATCCGGACCCAACACTAGGCGGCGATCTATGCTATAGATATGAATGTCAGCAGCCCACATGCCTCGAACTTCAGGTCTTTCCTGAAAGCCAGCAAGTTGGTATTCCTGCGAAGGGTGACCGGCAGGGTGTTCCACAGCTGAGGTGCAAGACGCCGAAAAGACCGGCCACCAATCCCGGCTCTTCTTATAACTGGGACCGAGGCGAGAGCCAGCGACTCTGACCTCAAAGATCTGGCAGGCTAATAGAGAGCTAGCCGCTTTTGAATGTATTTGGCCCCGGTCGCATATTGAGCCTTGTGGGTCAGAGTGAGAGCTTTAAGGACTATCCGTTTCCGAATGGGCAGCCAGTGGAGAGTCTGCAAAAGGTTAGAAGCCCTGGCTCGCCAATGAAGACCATAGATGGCCCGCGCAGCCGAATTCTGAACCACTTGCAGACGTTGAAGAAGGTACTCAGGCAGACCGTGGTACAGGATGTTGGCATAATCAAGGCGCGACCCAATAAGGGCCTGCACAGTGATTTTCCTATGTGCCACCGAAAGCAAAGGGAGGAATTTGCGGAGCATCTTAAGGAGGCCAAAACACATTCCTACTAAATCAAGAACCTGGGGTTTCATCGACAAAACCTTATCGATTTTTACTCTGAGTTTCTTGGCCATCGTGGAGGCAGCCGCTGGAGGAGACATATTCACAGGCCACCAGGCCTGCCAACTGGGGTCAGACCGACAGCCGAAAAAGAGCACCTCAGATTTGTCCGGGTTACACTTGAGGCTGTTTTGCTGGAACCATTTAAAAACAGCCCCAAGGCAGCCTCTGATGCTCTCCCCGTCAAAATCAGACCCCTTCCCACAGGTGAAGAGGAGCTGGGTGTCGTCGGCATACGATACGATCTGGGCACCAAATGACTCCGCCAGTGCCGCCAAAGGGGTCATGAAGATGTTAAAAAGAGTAGGGCTCAGAATGGAGCCCTGAGGGACTCCGACCTCCAGTGGCGGCACCACAGCAGAACAAGGGGGGCCCTGACCGTTCGACAACGGCCCGCTAGGAAGGATCTGAACCAGCTAAGCACCGTCCCCCGCAGACCGATCTCACTGAGTCTGATGAGGAGACCCTCATGGGGGACGGTGTCAAAGGCCGCTGACAGGTCGAGCATTACCAGCATGGCCTTGCCTCCTACATCCAAAACCTCTTTGATACCTCCAGAGGTGACTCAGGCACTGGAATTTCCAGCCCCCTTTTAGGGATGTTTTCATATTTTTCTCTTTTCACTTCTAACCCATGTGGGACCTACCAGCCCACCTTTAAAGTGGGTGATTTATGGTATCATTCATTACCCCAAAGTAGAGGTCCTTCTCATCTTGTGAGTTATATAATACAAAACAGAAACAGCTGAAATGCCCGTAATAATATTAGTAATAACTATCCCTATCACTACTTGCTTTACCACTCAAATATTAGCTTTAAATATATATAGGAAATTCAACCATTTTTCTCCAAACATCCACTTATAAGTTCTGGAAATACACACATGTTTGTATCAAATACACACTTACATTATGTTTATTCATATATTAATTCAACAAAGCAAAAGTGTCTACTTAATTAGCACGGGCTGCACACAGGAGAGATCCTAACTGGTAGCTGGTTAGCCTATTTTAGCCCCTGGCAACTTGAGGCCATCACTGATTGATCTTCAGTACTTTCAGGAGGTAGGGAGTGGGTTAGGGGTAAACCTAGGACACAGGTTGGAGGGTGTATTTCGTTTTTCTCTAGTGTTTCTGTTCCCTCTCTTCCTTTACCTGCCTCTGTTCCAGATCTGAGAGCATTCTCATAACAACATGGCTGACACTGAACGTATAGCTCTAACTTTATCCCATTAGAACATTTACCTAAACACAGGGTTACAAAGTAACACAACACAACTATGGGAACATTTCACCTTAGATTTTCATCAATCTCCTAACCCTATAACTCGAAATAAGTGATCAAGCTGATGGCTAAGAACAATCTTAAAATCCTGTATGAAAATGCAAAGGGCTTTAACCATCCACTTAAGAGGAAAAATAACAAGGAGTATTGTAGGAAATTAAAAGGTGACATAATCCTCCTACGGAAGTCCCAAATTGGTCTTGCAGAGGCTTGAAGTAGGCAATACCATTGGATTAGAGAATACATGAATTCCCAATCTAACAAAAAGAAAAAAAAGGATATCAAAGAGTGCAGGGATATCTACTATTAACAAAGTATTAGATGGCTTGTCTCAAAGAAATCAAAAATGGTACTGATTTTTTTTATGATAAATGTTTATATCCCGACTAATGATGACCAAAGGTTTTGAACAGAATTACATACAAAGATCTCAGAGATACCTTAAGACACTGGAATTATTATGGGTAGAGACTTTAATATCCCTGGCACGTGCATTTGGAGAGCATTTAGAGTGGGTGAGCCTTTTCCTACATTGCTCCTAAAGCAAGGAATGACCTGCTGCTAAACAAAAGAGCCTCCTTCTCATTTCTTGAATGCCACACAAAGACCTGGCTTTTCTAGTAGTGCCACTAGGTATGGCTAGACTCACACCTGCTCAGCGCCAGGATACCCTCCCGGTTGATAGTGCACTCTACAAATCCGCATAACATAAGAAGTATAGGCTGATTATGTCACATATTCAAATGAGGAACCTTTGTAAGTTAAATAACCTAATTGATATATTGAGGGTCCTTTACCCCACAGGGAGTGAATTTATCTTCTATTCTCACCCTCTTTACACTCTGACAACAATAGATTCTTTACTGGTTATCAACACATTGATCCCTAAATCAAGCAATCCTGGGACTGAACCAATCCTAATATCAGACCATAGTTGCATATTGATCAAGATTAATATGAACCAACCTCCCCTAAAAGAAGACACTTGAAGAATAAATGCAGAGAACTTACCGACCTATTGGAAAAGAAAAAGAACTCTCTTCCATCCAAAATTTCTTTAGACAGCAAGGATAAGACTCTCAACTTAAAACTAGAAGCCTCAGAAAAGGATATCAGAACTTTAAAAATGATCTTGTCACAGTCTAGAGACACACAGATTTTGCACAAGTTAAAACCACTAAAGTATGAATGCAACAAAATCATGAGTAGCATATCCCATCTCCTATTCTCCAACATCCAGATGAAAGTACAGCTGAGTCAGAACAAGGCTGGGAATTTCCTGGCCAATGATCTAAAATCAAAATCCACAAAATGTAATGTTGCTGCTACCAGAGTTAAAGATGGGAAGACCCAAACTGATATGCCAAACATTCTAAAATTATTTCCCAAGTTCTGTTCAACCTTTATAACCCTTAAGAAGTAGCTAAGTGGGAAGATAGTCAGAACTGTCTTAATAACCTGCAATCACCCAAATTAGATGATGATGTTAAAAAACAAATTAAAAAAAGAAAGCTATGGAAGCAATTAAAGTACTAAAATGCAGGAAGGCCCACTTCAAAAACTCAAGAAAGATAACGGGTTCAGCATGAGAATCCACTGTTGTGAAGAGAAAAAAAGAGAAAAATGACTCAATAGAAACAACAAATATTGCTACACAATGTAGATTGTAAATTATATGCCAAGGTATTTGCAACACGATGCGAGTAGATTCTCCACATAAACAGGTTTAAAAAAAAAGAAGAAAAAAGCTGACTTGTCAATGTCAATTGGAGGCTATTTTGCCACATGATAGAAGAGGCAAAACTACTATCTTCCCCCACAATCGCAATGGTGCTAGATGCAGAGAAGGCCTTCAATAAAGTTTCATGGACCTTCCTGCGTTCAGTGCTACGCAAATTAAATCCTGGTGATATATATATGTATGTATGTGTATAGTAGTAATAACTGTATTTCAGTTATATGAATATAAACCATAAAAGTACATTTAAACAACACAAACATACTAGACACATTTAAAACAATTTTCTTAAAATCTCAACACCCTGTAATAATGTACAAAGGCAAGGGGCATTCAACCAATGTCAAGTTCATAATACACATCCTGGTTAGCCTGAGAAAATCAGAATACTGGATAAACAAAATATAGCACTCCCAAATTGTAATATCATGATCATAGTTAAAAGATCATGATCATAGTTAATAGAAAAAGAAAACCAAAACTATTTTCCAATACAATTACAATGGCTGATACTGAAAGTATGGCTCTAACTTTATCCCATTAGAATGTTTAACTAAACACAGGGTTACATAGTAACACAACACAACTATGGGAAAATTTCACCTTAGATTAGTAGGGCATAACAATCATCATAAAGGCATATTAAAATGACAAGTGCTTCAACATGAAGTGGAGGTTTAAGCAATGTTCATTTCTGCTGCACTCTCTAAATTTAATCATAAAATTTATAGAAGTTTCTTGTCTCTGGGAGGGCCAAAGAGAACTCCTGTCCTACTCCTTGGATGAGCTCACTTCTAGGGAGGAAGCAAGATGGCCTGCTGAAGCTCAGGCAAAGTGCTGATTCCACTGTGAGTGCCTTGAGGTCTAAAAGTGTCCAACCTAAAGGTGTAGTAGCAGAGGGATATACTACCAAAATCTGTGGCATTCCTCTATTAGAGCCTCGATCACCAGAAGCAGGCTTAGACAAATGGTAAGCTTCCTAATTCAGGGTTCTAGCCTTTATGTGCCAAGCCCAGTTTAAGAACGTTGATAGTGCAAAAACTATCAGTTCATTTGTGTCATATTTGATATACAGCGCCTCGGAACAACATCTAACACCCTAGTGGTGACAGATCGGAATAATCCACTTGGAGGGTGGCAAACTGTACCTAGGGCATAAGAATAAAAAATGTGCTTCTGTTTCCATAATCGCTGGGCAAAGGGGACATTCCACTGTATCACCTTCTCTCTCATTCCATTTCACAGTGCGCATATTTAAAGATAATGAACCGATTCTAAAATGAATGTACAAGGTTCTTTCAGCAGGGGGATAACACAACGCGCTATAAGCACTTCAGGCAGGCTGGCTCCTCCTTCTGGCCACCAAAGGGCACTCTGGGGATTGTGGTCCACGCACCAATTCCTCAGTAGCTGCAATAGGCATCCTGCGGGCTGCAATAACATCACACGCTATAAGGGCTTCCGGCAGTATGGTCCCCTCCTTCTGGAGACCACAGGCCATCCTGTAGGCTGGGGTAACAAAATGCAGATAACGTAGCCCCTCCCATCTTGCTAGAGACCACAGGGCACTCTGAAATTATAGTGATATCTCTGGCCATGGGTATTTCGCCAGGGATGTGGATTCCTATCGCCCAACACCCAAGATATATTGTTTGAGGTCAAGGGCAACAAGTTTTAATGTGTAAATCAAGCAATCCTAGGACTGAACCAATCCTAATATCAGACCATAGTTGCATATTGATCAAGATTAATATGAACCAACCTCCCCTAAAAGAAGACACTTGAAGAATAAATGCAGAGAACTTACCGACCTATTGGAAAAGAAAAAGAACTCTCTTCCATCCAAAATTTCTTTAGACAGCAAGGATAAGACTCTCAACTTAAAACTAGAAGCCTCAGAAAAGGATATCAGAACTTTAAAAATGATCTTGTCACAGTCTAGAGACACACAGATTTTGCACAAGTTAAAACCACTAAAGTATGAATACAACAAAATCAAGAGTAGCATATCCCATCTCCTATTCTCCAACATCCAGATGAAAGTACAGCTGAGTCAGAACAAGGCTGGGAATTTCCTGGCCAATGATCTTAAATCAAAATCCACAATATGTAATGTTGCTGCTACCAGAGTTAAAGATGGGAAGACCCAAACTGATATGCCAAACATTCTAAAATTCTTTCCCTAGTTCTGTTCAACCTTTATAACCCTTAAGAAGTAGCTAAGTGGGAAGATAGTCAGAACTGTCTTAATAACCTGCAATCACCCAAATTAGATGATGATGTTAAAAAACAAATAAAAAAAGACAGCTATGGAAGCAATTAAAGTACTAAAATGCAGGAAGGCCCACTTCAAAAACTCAAGAAAGACAACGGGTTCAGCATGAGAATCCACTGTTGTGAAGAGAAAAAAAGAGAAAAATGACTCAATAGAAACAACAAATATTGCTACACAATGTAGATTGTAAATTATATGCCAAGGTATTTGCAACACTGTTGGAACCTAAATATGTCAGGTCACCTAGGGTAGCCTGGCCTAGGGTAAGTCACAATCGCTAGAGGCACATGTGTGAAGGTTGCAAACCACTCAGCAGTAAAGCAACGCAATAACACCCAAAAATGACGCTACACCAATGTTTGGAAAAATACGAGCCTGTTTATAAGAAAAATAGTCTATGCTCTTTTTGTCAGTTATTTAGCTCTAATAAATACAGTTCATTACATCACAGCATCTTTAACCTCTTCACTTTACCACATCTAGCAGGTTTACATCTATATACTTCAACAGTTCAGATGAGCAATTGCTGTACTCTGATTAACCCCTTTTTGAATCTTCTTTTAAAATCAAGGTTTAAACAGATAACCACCTCTCCCCACAATTGCTCTATGTCCAGATACAAATTTGCATTCCCCAGCCCAGGTTGTCAGTCTCCTCAGCAATCCCACCCTGTCTGAGGACCAGCTGTCTCAAGTTTTCAGACACCAGAGGCTAGGAAGGAATGTCCCAAAAGACTGGTTTAGGCCTCAGTTACTTTTCACCCCTCGGGTGCACCATGGGATACTTAATGCTGTAGGCTTGGCAATGTGCAGTTATTTAACAGCCCCTCTACCCCTTTCCATGCACAGGAATCAATCAGCGCTGCACCACTTTATTTAGAAGGGGTCAGACGATCTTAGGCACAACCAACTCTCCTGTGCCACCCCTTAGGTTTCCCCGCTTACTTGACAGTGTGTGCTGGGAGGCGTGTTCCTCTGTAACACCCTCTCGCTTCAAGGACACTTCCGTGCAGAAATCGGGCCTCCCCGCTCCCTCACGGAGGAGCAGAGGCCCTTTTGAGGGTAACTCGTGGCGCTTCACCGGACGCCGGCCGCTCGGCGGGGCCGCTTCCCTCCTTGGCGCTTCACCTCAGTTGCTGCCGGCGGTTCCTTCACGAAGGCGCCTTCGCGTATGCGCGGGGGATCGGCGACTCGGCCTCAGAGACTGCTCCGTCGTCCTATCACGGAGTAGCGTCTTCGCAGCGGGCCTGCTCGATCCTAGGCCCCTCCTGTGATAACAACCCGGCTCAGATGAGATTATGCGCGGTAGCGCTGGGAATCAGTCAACTTGCTCCCTACTCTTTCTCCTTTGGAGGCGCTGACACGGAGCGCGATCAGTGCCCCAGGGGTCCCGCTCACAGTGGAAACAAAGGGAAATAGACCCCTACTCCTCACTCCTCTACCTCACGAGTCGGGAGGTTTGCCACACGCTACAGGACCAGGCACTGGTAGGGAAGTCTCAGTGTCATTTAGAGAAGGAGCTTTCTTCTCACTCTAAAGAGGGAGGGTAAAAGGGGGGATCCCTTTGCGTTGGAACCCCAGAACTCCTAGTTCAGCAATAGTCCACAACCCCTCCTTACTGGACAGATATAGGGGCCCAGGCGATCTCCTAGTTTGGTTCCCAATACAGGGACCTTCTCAGCTCCACAGACTACTGGGATTAACCCCTTCACCTAACTGTCCAGGGTCAGCAGGATAAACTAACTCGGCTAGGTCAACGGGAATGGGGGGGTGGAAAAACCTAGACAGAGGGCTACCCTTGTAGAGCAATCCACCCTTCAGGATCCTACCCCTACCAGACCTCAGCCTTCACTCTAGCTGTTCCTCACTGGCAAGACAAAATGGCTGACCAGCATTCCGCCTTTTATAGGCTGACCCTCAGAGGTCCAGAAGGGACCAGAAGGTTCTGGAATGCCCTACTCTATCCTATGGGAAAGGTTCCAGGTATGTCAGTATGACAGTTGGTAGCCACCATTTTGTGACTCCAAAGAAATTCCTGTCAGGAAAGGCCTCTAGGCCTGAGGTGAAAAACTATGAGGGTGAAAAAAAACACCTATCCCCTAGACCAACACCTTGAGAAAGCTAGTGGACACAAAAATTAATAAAGGCATGAGGGGCAAAAAGGGGACAAAATAAATAATAAATTGGAGGGACTACGCAAAAGGCCAGACAGGTCTAACACACGTCCCCCCCAGCTGAAAGTGGGGAGAACTACCCAACCCCTTGGGAGTCCTCATCACTAAGGCGGAAATACCTGGAGAGACCGTCTGCATTGGCGTGGTCCACTCCAGGCCGATGTTCCACCCGGAAGTCCATTCCCTGTAGGGAGATGGACCATCTCAGCAACTTGGGATTCTCCCCCTTCATCTGCATTAGCCAACGAAGGGGTCGGTGGTCAGTCTGAACCAGGAAGTGTGAGCCAAACAGGTATGGCCGCAGCTTCTTCAGAGCCCACACCACCGCAAAAGCTTCCCTCTCAATTGCACTCCACTTCTGTTCCCGGGGAAGCAGTCTCCTAGATAGGAAAACCACAGGCTGATCCAGGCCCTCTTCATTCAGTTGCGATAACACTGCCCCAATGCCATGTTCTGATGCATCTGTCTGGACAATGAACTCCTTGGAGAAGTCTGGGGCCCTCAGGACCGGTGCTGAACACATTGCCTGCTTCAGTTTTTCAAAAGCTTGCTGGCAAGCTTTCGTCCAAACTACCCGTCGAGGTTGTTTCTTGGAGGTGAGCTCTGTGAGGGGCGCTACAATAGTGCCATACCCCTTCACAAAGCGACGGTAGTAGCCTGTGAGGCCCAGGAAAGCTCGGACCTCAGTCTGTGTCTTGGGGGGTTCCCAGGCCATGATTGCCTCAATCTTTGCCTGCAGGGGCTGCACTGTCCCCCTACCCACCAAGTGTCCAAGGTACACAACCGACCCCTGCCCAATCTGGCATTTGCTGGCCTTGATTGTCAATCCAGCTTGTTTCAGGGCCTGGAGAACTGCTTGCAAATGTTGCAAATGGTCCTCCCAACTGCTACTGAAGACAGCAATGTCATCCAGGTAAGCAGCAGAGAAACCCTCCATTCCAGAGAGGACCTGATTCACCAGCCGCTGAAATGTGGCAGGGGCATTTTTGAGCCCAAAGGGCATCACGCAAAATTGGAAGTGTCCCTCAGGCGTGGAGAAGGCTGACCTTTCCTTTGCTCCATCTGACAAGGAGATCTGCCAGTACCCTGAAGTGAGGTCAAAGGTACTTAGGTATTGGGCAGCTCCTAGCCGGTCAATTAACTCATCCGCCCTAGGGA
Organism: Lissotriton helveticus; assembly: GCF_964261635.1. Classification (NCBI taxonomy): domain Eukaryota; kingdom Metazoa; phylum Chordata; class Amphibia; order Caudata; family Salamandridae; genus Lissotriton; species Lissotriton helveticus. Next base: position 1,216,941,418 of record NC_136069.1, read on the forward strand.
TCGGATGGGCATCAGTTTTTGTAACTGAGTTCAGTCCCCGGTAATCCACACAGAACCTCAGTTCTGGCGTGGTGCCCGGTGGAGCGGCTTTTGGCACTAGCACCACCGGACTGGACCAAGGGCTGTTGGAAGGTTCTATCACTCCTAGCTCTAGCATCTTGGCAACCTCTCCATGGATGCTAGCCTTCACCTTGTCTGACAGCCGGTTGGTCTTTGACTTCACTGGTGGGCTGTCTCCTGTGTCCACATCATGGGTACATAGGTGGGTTCTTCCCGGGACAAGGGAGAACAACGAAGAGTACTGCTCCAATACCTGGCGGCAATCCTCTCGCTGCTCAGGAGTTAGGGATGGGGAGAGAATCACTCCCTCCACCGACCCATCCTTCTCTTGAGATGAGAAGAGATCAGGGAGAGGCTCGCTTTCTGCTTCCTCGGCACCATCAGTCACCATCATCAGGATGACCTCTGGCCTCTCATGGTGGGGTTTGAGGCGATTGGCATGCAGCACCCGTAGGGGCTGTCGAGGGGTCTTAAGATCCACCACAGGTGCAGTAACTGTCCTCAGAGGAATTGCCTCTGGGTACCGTGTGGCATGATCCACCAGAACCAGGATGAACCTGTGACCAACTGTTGTTGGTGGATCTAAAGGCCCTACAATGTCGATGCCCACCCTTTCAAAGGGGGTGCTAACGACTGGAAGTGGTTCCAGGGGAGCTTTCAGCTTCACCCCTGTTTTCCCACTGGCCTGGCAGGATACACATGTCCGACAGTAAGTGTTGGACGCCACTTTCATCTGAGGCCAGTAAAAGTGGAGGACAAGCCGAGCAAAGGTCTTGTCCTGACCTAGGTGTCCTGCCAAGGGTATAGCATGAGCCAATTCCAGCAGAAAGGCTCGGTATTGTTGCGGGACTACCAAGGCCCTTGATGAACCAGGTAAGGGTACCTTGGGTTCACTGTAGAGGAGTCCATCTTCCCAGTAAATATGGTAGTGTCCCGTAACATAACCTGCTGCCTGGGCTTCAGCCTGTCGCCTCAGTCCCTCAAGGGTAGGGCACTCCCTCTGCCCCTTACAGAATTCCTCTCTGGTAGGTCCTCCCTCCACATGCCACTCAGCAGGGATGGGTAAATCCTCCAGAGAGTCTACTTCCCCCTCCACAGACTCCCGGTCCACCACTGCAGGTGGCCGATCCGTCACATGGGGTGCGGAAGCCGAAGCAGGCTCTTCCTGTCTTCGGGTCTGTCCCTTTTTGGCAGCGGGTTGGGCCATTGTTCCAGGTTCCAACCCAGGCGAACTCCCTCTCCGGGCAGTCGCAGACCTTGTGCTCACACAGGCCCAGTCAGGTGTACCCAGCATCGCAGTGTGCGTCCGGTATTCCACCTCTCTCCAAGTGTTGTGCTCCATATCATTTCCCAGCAGACAATCAACCGGCACGGCAGGGCTTGCGGCAACTCGAAGTGAACCTGCAACCCCTTCCCACTCAAAGGGAACCTCAGCCACTGGATAGTGGCCCATTCTGCCGTCAGCCATCGCGACGGGGTGGAGTACATTGGGAATCACCTGCTCTGGAGACACCAGTTGACTTCTCACCATAGTCATACTTGCTCCTGTATCTCTCAGAGCCTCCCCTCTCTGGCCATTGATGGTGACCCATTGCCCATACTTAACAGTATTTGGGGGCACCTGGATCTTTGGAACCATCTCCCGTTCTCCCAGGGACACTAAGGTGACACCCGCGCACTCACCCCCCTTATCTAAGGGCTACTCCTCCCCGAGCGCTACACTAGCTACTCCCGGTGGTTTTCCTCCGGTGGGAGGGGGTGGTCTCTTTTGGCATCTGACATCTCCTTTATAATGTCCAACACCACCACACTCAAAACAGTGGAGAACCCTTGGCTGCTGGCTTTGGCCAGGATTAGGGTTTCTGGGCGGGTTTGCCTTAGGGGTGAAACCTGTTCCCTTCCCTTGGAAACTGTTTTGGGGACCTTTAGAGAACTCCCTCTTTTTATCTCCCCCCTCCTTCTTCTGGGGGGCGCCCTGTCCGGCCTTTTGGGAATCCCCTCCAGTCCCCTTTGAGGACACCCGGGTACTTGCCCAGATGTCTGCCTCCTCTGCAAGCTTCCGGGGATTGGTCAGCTTGCTGTCCACCAGGTGTTGGCGCAGCTCGGGAAAACTTTTCTCGAGGAGGTGCTCTTTCAAAAATAGATCATACAACCCCTCATAATCCTTCACCTCACTGCCCTTTACCCAGCCCTCTAATGCCTTTCTTGCGTAATCAAGGAAGTCCACCCAGTTCTGGGTGCTTAACTTGTGGCTCCCCCTGAACTTCTGACGGTACCTTTCTAGGGTAAGCCCAAACTTCCTTATCAATGCTAGCTTCATGGTGGGGTAGTTGGTTTGCTCCTCTGGTTCCAGGGCCAGCAAGGTGTCCCGACCAGTAGGAGGCATGTACTTATACAATCCACCCCCCCAGTGCTTCTCCTGCACCCCATGGGCTCTTAAGGAGACCTCATAGGCAGCCAACCATTTGGCTATGTCATCTCCCTGACTAAAGCTAGCAATTAGGTCTTTTGGCAAATAGGGTCTGGACTCCCTGGCTGTTTCTTTGGATTCGCTGCCACCATTCATTACAGGAGAGGACCCCCGTTGTAGGGCCTGGAGTTCCAACTCTTTCAACCTGAACTCATGAGCCATCCTCTTCTCTTCCTTCTCCTGCTCCAGCTTAGCCATCTCCCATCTTAATTGCCTCTTTTCCCTCCTGTCAGTGAGCTCTGCTTCGGTCAAGCTTCCCCCAGAGACACTACTGCCTTTCCTGGAGTAGGACACTGGTCCTGGGAGTACGTTTTCCCCCTCAGAGTGGAATAATCCTTCTATCTCCACAACCGTGTCCCGGTCTGTCCCTTCATCCTCCTCCTTCCCTTCTTTGTGTGCCTCCACCCAAGCCCTTAGACTGGTCTGGAGTTCCCCCTTCTTGGCACCATGCTTAAAAAATACCCCCATTTTTTGGCAGAAATCTTTCAGCTGAGCCACAGAATAGGTGTCTAGGTTTTCTAGTGCAAACTCCATTTTATAATAGGCAATACCAAGTTATACACACAAGGAAATTTGAGTTGCAAGGGCAACCTGAAGCTACCTCCACCCCACCACCAGGAACAAATTTGGAAAAACAAAAGTAAAAATTTAGGAGGGCCGCTAGGAGAAAACTCCTGGTGTAGTCTAGTGAATTACGCTCAATTACTACTGAGTAGTTGCAACCACAGTCAGGATCCCACCGCTAGACACCAACTTGTTGGAACCTAAATATGTCAGGTCACCTAGGGTAGCCTGGCCTAGGGTAAGTCACAATCACTAGAGGCACATGTGTGAAGGTTGCAAACCACCCAGCAGTAAATCAATGCAATAACACCCAAAAATGACGCTACACCAATGTTTGGAAAAATACGAGCCTGTTTATGAGAAAAATAGTCTTTGCTCTTTTTGTCAGTTATTTAGCTCTAATAAATACAGTTCATTACATCACAGCATCTTTAACCTCTTCACTTTACCACATCTAGCAGGTTTACATCTATATACTTCAACAGTTCAGATGAGCAATTGCTGTACTCTGATTAACCCCTTTTTGAATCTTCTTTTAAAATCAAGGTTTAAACAGATAACCACCTCTCCCCACAATTGCTCTATGTCCAGATACAAATTTGCATTCCCCAGCCCAGGTTGTCAGTCTCCTCAGCAATCCCACCCTGTCTGAGGACCAGCTGTCTCAAGTTTTCAGACACCAGAGGCTAGGAAGGAATGTCCCAAAAGACTGGTTTAGGCCTCAGTTACTTTTCACCCCTCGGGTGCACCATGGGATACTTAATGCTGTAGGCTTGGCAATGTGCAGTTATTTAACAGCCCCTCTACCCCTTTCCATGCACAGGAATCAATCAGCGCTGCACCACTTTATTTAGAAGGGGTCAGACGATCTTAGGCACAACCAGCTCTCCTGTGCCACCCCTTAGGTTTCCCCGCTTACTTGACAGTGTGTGCTGGGAGGCGTGTTCCTCTGTAACACCCTCTCGCTTCAAGGACACTTCCGTGCAGAAATCGGGCCTCCCCGCTCCCTCAAGGAGGAGCAGAGGCCCTTTTGAGAGTAACTCGTGGCGCTTCACCGGACGCCGGACGCTCGGCGGGGCCGCTTCCCTCCTTGGCGCTTCACCTCAGTTGCTGCCGGCGGTTCCTTCACGAAGGCGCCTTCGCGCATGCGCGGGGGATCGGCGACTCGGCCTCAGAGACTGCTCCGTCGTCCTATCACGGAGTAGCGTCTTCGCAGCGGGCCTGCTCGATCCTAGGCCCCTCCTGTGATAACAACCCGGCTCAGATGAGATTATGCGCGGTAGCGCTGGGAATCAGTCAACTTGCTCCCTACTCTTTCTCCTTTGGAGGCGCTGACACGGTGCGCGATCAGTGCCCCAGGGGTCCCGCTCACAGTGGAAACAAAGGGAAATAGACCCCTACTCCTCACTCCTCTACCTCACGAGTCGGGAGGTTTGCCACACGCTACAGGACCAGGCACTGGTAGGGAAGTCTCAGTGTCATTTAGAGAAGGAGCTTTCCTCTCACTCTAAAGAGGGAGGGTAAAAGGGGGGATCCCTTTGCGTTGGAACCCCAGAACTCCTAGTTCAGCAATAGTCCACAACCCCTCCTTACTGGACAGATATAGGGGCCCAGGCGATCTCCTAGTTTGGTTCCCAATACAGGGACCTTCTCAGCTCCACAGACTACTGGGATTAACCCCTTCACCTAACTGTCCAGGGTCAGCAGGATAAACTAACTCGGCTAGGTCAACAGGAATGGGGGGGTGGAAAAACCTAGACAGAGGGCTACCCTTGTAGAGCAATCCATCCTTCAGGATCCTACCCCTACCAGACCTCAGCCTTCAATCTAGCTGTTCCTCACTGGCAAGACAAAATGGCTGACCAGCATTCCGCCTTTTATAGGCTGACCCTCAGAGGTCCAGAAGGTTCTGGAATGCCCTACTCTATCCTATGGGACAGGTTCCAGGTATGTCAGTATGACAGTTGGTAGCCACCATTTTGTGACTCCAAAGAAATTCCTGTCAGGAAAGGCCTCTAGGCCTGAGGTGAAAAACTATGAGGGTGAAAAAAAACACCTATCCCCTAGACCAACACCTTGAGAAAGCTAGTGGACACAAAAATTAATAAAGGCATGAGGGGCAAAAAGGGGACAAAATAAATAATAAATTGGAGGGACTACGCAAAAGGCCAGACAGGTCTAACAAACACGATTCGAGTAGATTCTCCACATAAACAGCTTTAAAAAAAAAAAAGAAAAAAGCTGACTTGTCAATGTCAATTGGAGGCTATTTTGCCACATGATAGAAGAGGCAAAACTACTATCTTCCCCCACAATCGCAATGGTGCTAGATGCAGAGAAGGCCTTCAATAAAGTTTCATGGACCTTCCTGCGTTCAGTGCTACGCAAATTAAATCCTGGTGATATATATATGTATGTATGTGTATAGTAGTTATAACTGTATTTCAGTTATATGAATATAAACCATAAAAGTAAATTTAAACAACACAAACATACTAGACACATTTAAAACAATTTTCTTAAAATCTCAACACCCTGTAATAATGTACAAAGGCAAGGGGCATTCAACCAATGTCAAGTTCATAATACACATCCTGGTTAGCCTGAGAAAATCAGAATACTGGATAAACAAAATATAGCACTCCCAAATTGTAATATCATGATCATAGTTAAAAGATCATGATCATAGTTAATAGAAAAAGAAAACCAAAAATATAATCCAATACAATTACAATGGCTGACACTGAAAGTATGGCTCTAACTTTATCCCATTAGAATGTTTAACTTAACACAGGGTTACATAGTAACACAACACAACTATGGGAACATTTCACCTTAGATTAATAGGGCATAACAATCATCATAAAGGCATATTAAAATGACAAGTGCTTCATCATGAAGTGGAGGTTTAGGCAATGTTCATTTCTGCTGCACTCTCCAAATTTAATCATAACATTTATAGAAGTTACTTGTCTCTGGGAGGGCCAAAGAGAGCACCTGTCCTACTCCGTGGATGAGCTCACTTCTAGGGAGGAAGCAAGATGGCCTGCTGAAGCTCAGGCAAAGTGCTGATTCCACTGTGAGTGCCTTGCGGTCTAAAAGTGTCCAACCTAAAGGTGTAGTAGCAGAGGGATATACTACCAAAATCTGTGGCATTCCTCTATTAGAGCCTCGATCACCAGAAGCAGGCTTAGACAAATGGTAAGCTTCCTAATTCAGGGTTCTAGCCTTTATGTGCCAAGCCCAGTTTAAGAACGTTGATAGTGCAAAAACTATCAGTTCATTTGTGTCATATTTGATATACAGCGCCTCGGAACAACATCTAACACCCTAGTGGTGACAGATCTGAATAATCCACTTGGAGGGTGGCAAACTGTACCTAGGGCATAAGAATAAAAAATGTGCTTCTGTTTCCATAATCGCTGGGCAAAGGGGACATTCCACTGTATCACCTTCTCTCTCATTCCATTTCACAGTGCGCATATTTAAAGATAATGAACCGATTCTAAAATGAATGTACAAGGTTCTTTCAGCAGGGGGATAACAAAACGCGCTATAAGCACTTCAGGCAGGCTGGCTCCTCCTTCTGGCCACCAAAGGGCACTCTGGGGATTGTGGTCCACGCACCAATTCCTCAGTAGCTGCAATAGGCATCCTGCGGGCTGCAATAACATCACACGCTATAAGGGCTTCAGGTAGTATGGTCCCCTCCTTCTGGAGACCACAGGCCATCCTGTAGGCTGGGATAACCAAATGCAGATAACGTAGCCCCTCCCATCTTGCTAGAGACCACAGGGCACTCTGAAATTATAGTGATATCTCTGGCCATGGGTATTTCGCCAGGGATGTGGATTCCTATCGCCCAACACCCAAGATATATTGTTTGAGGTCAAGGGCAACAAGTTTTAATGTGTATTTTGTCCTTGGGACAAGTAGGCCCAACCCCCCTACTGCCCAAACTCTTTGGCTGCCAGATACAATAACACATTACGGATTAGTAAAGGGTATTGTCTGCAGTTAAGGTAATACTTGTACCCATGAGTTATTGCTGTTCAAACTTTTATGTATGGTTAATTAATGCAAAGCCTTTATTATTAGGGTGAGTGCTCTACGTAAATGTAAGCTCGCACTGCACTACTGACAGTTGTTCCAGTATGAAAATGTGGACACACGTTATCAAAGTTTAGCAAATGAGGCTATGTCTAATGCTCCCAGAATGCTCTCTAATTAGATGCAAATATTTGCAGAAGCTTCAAAGCAAGTAGATGAGTCTTTGCTTTTAAAATAAAATCTTCACAAAGAAATGCAAGTAAGAAAAAAAACATTTAGCTAAACTACTCTAAAGGTTTCGGTAACATTTCTTTGCAGCATCATTGTTAAAGTGTTAATGTCTGCTAGTATTTCCCAAAGATATTCAAAATAGAAAATAAGTGTAACTAGTTTCAATAAGATTATGGGAAACATAAAAATAAACAAGCCTTGACAAGGCGGGCAGGTATGAAATTGGTGGTCAGCCTTTTGGTTTTGTCAATGTGTGACTTGTTTTAGCATGGTTTTTGTAAACCTTATTGGTGTGGGAGCTGCTGGGCCCTCACCATTATAACAAACATTGGCAAAAGCAAAAAAAAAATGTGGTCTCAAAAAGCGCATATTCCCACAGTAGTTCCTGGCACTGAACAAAACTACTTTGTGTGCCGATATGTTCCTTATGAAAGAGCAGTACCCCGTCACTCACAGTGAAATCAGCCAATAGAGAGAGATACAGACAGGATTTTAATAAACACAAAAGGTCATGGTTAATGCAGACCTAAATAGTGGCCCAATTATTAAAGAAAGTCTCAAAAGTGCACCCATGGTATATGTCCTTGCATTACGTGTAGATATACAACTTTCGTAAATTCACAGAAGAATTACAGAAGTAGGCCAAGAAATAGTACTCTTAGAAAATATTAGTGAACTGCATTTTAGCATGAGCAAATTTGCATGTGTAGATTTGCCTAAGCGCAAATTTGAGTGTTTTCAATTTCACTTTCCCTCCAACCAATCTTTTCCCTACCCTGGAAAAAGTTTCACATCTGCCATTGTCAGGAGTAAAGTTCCAACCTTTCTCAATATAGGTAAAGATTAGAGAAGAGTTGGTGAGAACCCTTAAAACATGCATGGTAGTAGCTTTGCACAGACTCAATAGGGCATTCCAACCCTGGAACTATTGTTTAACACTACCTTCAGCCCCAGTATAAAGATCTGCGGAAACGTGGCAACTTAAGGGAATGGCTGGTATTCAAACCATACTATGGTATGAGCCCTGGCATAATCAGAGAGGCTATATCAGCGCTCTTATATAATGAGCTTGCTGCCATGATTTGTCTCTGCATTACATGGCACAAAAGGGACAAGTGGATTTTGTAACAGGACAAGTAGATTTATGAAGCAACCTGCCCCATGGCCCAGTAGATATTTTATTAAATTACACACCCCTGTTTTGCACTGGTTTTGCGATGAATCGCAAATGCATGCGCCAAAGGAATGCTCTGATTGACTGGACGGAAACTGAACAGATAGTTGCGGCCGCCATTTTATTGATCAGGAACGGTGCCCGGGCCTGAAAAGTTCTGAAAAAGATAACATAAGGGGTCAGATTATGGGTACTCTTAGCCCATGTTTGAAAATTGAGGGTGTCACGGACACACGATATGTGTCTGAAATAGATTTTATTGCGCGTGATATTCGCAACGACGCCACGATCACCAGCGCAGACCCCGTGTATCGTCACTGGGATGTCACAACTACAGACATTGTCGCGAATGTTGGTGGGAATATAAAAAAATATGTCACTGAATCATTAATACGCAGTGAATAAAATTAGGTAGTGTGTTAAATGCCTTAGCATTAAGTCTTATTATTGGCTGTTGTTAAAAAAAAGAAATGTCATACGGACATGGATATGCTTTTGAATCTGTGGAGTAAAGCACACCTGCTGTATCTTATTTGGAAGTAGCATGTTCCTTCTAGAATGTGCTGTGAACCTGTGACCTACTGGTTCCACTGGGTTGCTAGGTACACAGAGCTAAGAGTGTACTGGGGGAAAGGGTGTTAAAGAGACAGAAATTTTTTTTTAAAAGCTGAGGACTGATGACACAATTTAAGTAATGGCAAGCTTTAATTTCCAACTGTGTAATAAACTGTTGTTCAGTATTTAAATTAAAAAAAGAATGAATTTAGCTATCGATTTAAACTTCCTTTTTTCACAATTTCTCTGCGATCATCGCAAAAATGCGCTGACAGCAACTTAGTTTTGAAAGAGAGGGAAAGGGTTAACAGATGCTAGCCATTCACAAGTGAAGCTGCAGTAGTATATGGGAGTTTGATTAAAAAGAGTATCACAGTGATGTGAAAAAAACATATTGGATGAACTGTATCTGGCAAAGGGTATGTGTTTAAGATGTTAGTACTGTTGAAAGTTAATATGAGTAATGCCTTTAAAAAAGGCAATGTTTTAAATGTCTAAGCATCATGTGCAGACCTGACAGATCTATGTCATTTGCCTTCTGGGACTGTAGTACTTTCAGTTACATTATTAAATAGGAGTAGTCTAGTCATGAAGAAAACATAGGAACATGTGCTGTGCCTGTATATAAATTATAAAGTAGTAATAATTGTTAGGTATGTATTAGGAAGTGTTTGTCAATGTATTTTTTAACTTATATGACCAAGTGGCGTAGGTGGGGGGGCGCGCACCGCCCCAGGAGGCACGAGTTTTGGTGGTGGCAGCCGCCCCTCACTTAACTGCAGCCGTTGCAGCCGCACAAATCACCAACATACCCCCCCGCTCTTCAATCAGGCCGAAGAGCAGGCCACTGATATGACCCTTTGCATATGTTTAGATTGTGAAATATGTTTTTCTCGTTGAAGATAGTTATATGTACGATGAGACTCTTGAGCTCACTTAAAAATGCAGACAACTATATATTTTGGAAAGATGTCCTGAAGGTGTGCATCTATTATGAAATCACATATATGTTTACATGGTGTAATATAACTGGTCAGTGTGGTGTATTTCTTTAAACATGCTATGCTTTAAAATTGAGGAGGGTTAATAGTGTAGAATGTCTCTTGAGAGTTTGTGGTCACCTGGTCATATAGGACTGTTGGAACTGGCCCTTCTTGCAGGGTCATCCCCAAACTTTTTGCTTCTTCCTCCCTTATTTTTCCTGACCCGTGGCTGTTGGCAATAGGACTCTGCGCACTTTACCACTGCTGATCAGTGCTAAAGTGCATATGCTCTCTGTGTAAATTGTTATTCTGATTGGATATACATGTTTGGCATATTTGTATCACCATGAAGTCCCTAGTAAAGTGCACTGGGTGTGCCAGGGCTGGTGATGACAAATGCTACTAGTGGGCCTGCAGCACTGATTGTGCCACCCACAGGAGTAGCCCTAAAATGATGTCTCAGGCCTGCCACTGCAGTGCCTATGGGCAGTTTAGAACTGCCATGTCCTCCTGGTCAGTGTCCCCACTGACCAGGCCTAACCCTTCCCTTTTTGTGCACATCAGTCACCCCTATGGAAAGCCCAAGGTACCCCCCTGGGCAGGGTGCAGTGTATGTAAAAGGTAGAGCATGTACTAGTGCAGGTGACATGCTCTGGTAGTGAATGGCAGCCATTTTCGTTTTTCACTACTGTAAGGCTTTCTTGCTCCATAGGTTAACATGGGGGATGCTGGCTACAGTGGTTAACAGCATTTCTTCCCATAGGAACAAGATAGGACATAAGTATCTAGTATCCCTGAACTCAGAATTTAATAACACATCTTTTAGGAAAGGTTGTTTTTAAATCCTGTGTTTGAGAACAGCACTTTTAGAAAGTTGCTGTTCTCTTGTCTGACCCTTCTGTGTGCCTGGGCCTGTTTGTTTATTGACTGTCTGGTTTGAGAGTGACAGGGGCTGGGGGATACCCCAGGACGCTGGATGAGTCAGCACTAGGCTGAATGACTGCAATTGCAACTGGAGTGGTGGGAGGATTTAGCACCTGGGCTGAATAGGGCTGTGCCTGCCTTCCACAATGCTGGCTCCACCCCCCTGCTGGGCGGCTGAGGACCCTGCCCTCACTCTGAAAGGAAAGATGCAGCCAGCAAAACAAAGTGCTCAGGATCCACCCAGAACTGGTTTAGACCGGGCTCAGGGCCCACATGCACCAAGAGAACAAAGACTTTAGGGGTATAAGTACAGGACCCCTGACAACAGAAAATTAGATCATCCTGGAAATCAAGAAGGAACCTCTGCCAAGGAGAAAGCTGAAACTGAAGAAGGAAGATTGTCCTGCTGTTGTTCTGCTGGACTGACCTGTTGCTTTGCTGCAAAGGAGAGGGGAAGGACTTTGCTGTTGGGCTGTGTCCCCTGTCTTGAAGGAATCTCCAAGGGCCTGAGAAGAGCTGGCTCCCTGTTTTGAAGTCCCAGGAACAAAAGGACTTCACCCCCAGCTTCCCTGAACTCTGCTGAGAGAGTTCTGTCCTTCCTAGAGTGCTTGATCCAGTTGTGGGGCCTCTGGAAGTTGTACCTGTGCTGGGAAGCTTGAAACTAAGCTTGAATGACTTTTGAAACTGAAAAGTGTCGCATCGCTCGCTTGCGGAGCGCATCCCCGACAGTGCGAGAAGTTTCCCGCCGCTACGGAGCTCGAGATCGTCGCAGCGCCTGACGCCGCTGCCAGAGACGTCGCATCCTTCGTTTGCGGGACGCACCAGACCGGTGCGGGAGAATCGAACATCGCTGCGAGTATCGTCGCAGAGCCTGTCGTCGTTGGCTGAGAACGCCGCAATGCTTGCTTGCGGACCGCATCACGTCGCTACGAGCATCGTCGCAGAACCATCGCATCGAGGAGCTGCGAGAGAGAGGATCACCGCTGGACCGCGCATCGTCGCCCCGGAGATCGTCGCAGCCCCTTCGAGATCGTCGGATCGTGCCTTTGCGAGAACAGACTTCCTACGGAACCTATGCACCGGAATCCATACAAGTGGCCTTCCTCCCCATACAGACCGGATTTGTCGCAACACGCCCGCTGCTGCAGCGGGGCTGTCGCAAACGCCTCCCCAGGGTCTCAGGAGCAACGCATCGCTTGTTTTCCACCGCACCAGCTTCTGCTTTTGGAACTTTGTTGCAACTAAAGGTACCGTGAGTAAACGTGACGCAACTGTGAACTTTTCACGCATCTGTGGTTTATTTTACCGCAACTTGAAGAACTTTAACGCAACCTTAAGAACTCTTTTTGAAACCATATTCTTGAACTGTGTATGTTGGATTTTTGTCGTTTTGGTCTTGTTTAGTTTAGATTAAAAATACCTTTATTTTTCTAAACTGTTGTGGAGTTAGTTTGTGGTGTTTTCACTGTGTTACTGTGAGTGTTGGTACAAATACTTTACGCATTGCCTCTGGTTAGCCTAAACTGCTCGTGCCAAGCTACCTCGAGGGTGAGCAGGGGTTATCTCAGAAGGTTATCTCCTTGCCCTGACTAGAAGCAGGGGTCCCTATTTGGACAGTGGTACCTATCTCTGCCAACTAGAGACCCCCAGATCTAACATTGGTGGTCAGGCGGTGGGATTTGAACTTGTATTTGTACTTGACCCACAGTAATTGGTGTACATCACTAGTGAGTGCAGACCACTACGCCACCACATACTACTGTTTATTTTGGTTGGTTCTATTTCTGATCATAACCCTGAAAGAATCCAAGCATCATGTCTCAGAATGGTAAACCAGCAAGTGATGTTGCAGAACTGGAGTTTGATATTGAAATGTTAAGTGATTACAAAGTAGGTCAACTCAGGCAGTTCTGCAGGAACTTTGGATGCCCCATGAAGCGCTGCTCCAAGAAGGAGGAGCTACAGGAGGTTTTAATGGCCTGGTGGGAGACCAAAGAGGCTGGGGAGACAGATGATGCAGAAGTGGATGAGGATGCACAAAGGGATGGTTTCAGGCCACAGGATCTGCCTGTGTCCAGAGCAGCCTCAAGGGCTGGCAGCAACCATTCAGCTGAAAGTTTTTCCCCAGAGGAGTTGGAGGAAAACCAAAGGGCTAGAGATCATAAGTTAGAAATGTTGAGGCTTGAAATGGAGCTGAAGCAATTGAAAATGGATAAAGAGAGAGAAAGCGCGGCGGAGGAGAGCAAAAATGCCCGTGCCCTGGAAGAATTGAAATTGATCTTGGCCCATGAATTAAGAATGAAGACACTTGAGATGGAGCTCAAGAGGCGTGAGGCCATGAGGGTCTCAGCTGAAGAAGAAACATGGGTAGCTCAAGAGGTGAGCTTTGCTGAGTTGGAGGTGGAGTCCAGCTCAGATGGTGGCAGCATATTTATGATATCAAGTGCTGAGAGAAAGGTACAAACACCCAGAGATGGGGTGCCTGACTTGAGGGAGGGGGTCGACATACACCAGGGGGTTCAGGTTTATGATGTAGTTCCAGTGGAGGGCAGTGTCCCTGAAGTAGATTGGTCTACTGGCACAGGGGACCATATTCCTAGTGGTGGGAGGGACACTCTACTGACTCTAGAGGAGAGGTACAGGGAGAGGGGTTCCCCCATGGTAGAAACCTTGGTGTGTGTGTGTGAAGACCAGCCAGAAGAGTGTGGGTTGTGTGACAGAGACAGTCAGATACTGTCTTGCCAGTCTCAGAAGAGTGGTGTGGGGTACTTGTGTGAGGCACTGGAGGGTGAGGCAAAGGGTAGCTTGGTTAACAACTGTGGGGGGCTGTGTGATTCAATTGTTGGAGAGCATATTTTAAGTCCCTGTTTTCCAGAGCTATGCCAACACCCGGTGGAGTGTGAGTCCTCTGATCCCAGAGAACTTGCATTGGAGGCAGACCTCTTGGTGGATTCCAGAGAGTCTGAGGAGGCATTGGGGAGTGATCCCAAAAGAAGTGGCTTAGATATCTTCCAGACCTGTGAGGTGGAAGAGGTTCAGTGTAGCCCAGTTAGGTCCCAGTGTAGTGGGAGGGGTGTAGGGGCTCATGTCCGGACTCAGTGGAGAAGGAATGAGTGTGGGACGGTGTGTCTCATGGTGCCCGAAACCCAGTCTCAGGGCCTGGAGGGTTCCTTAAGGGAACACCAGGTTGTGGACCTAGACTGTATTTGTAGGCCATTTGAGGAGGATCTCCTAGTGTCTGGTGAACGGGGAGTGCCTGTAACCAGGCCTCCATTGGTTCTGGTGTCTGGCAGTGCCGCTCCATTTTGGAGGGTACCGAAGTCCAGACTGAAGGGTGAAAGGGGGAAGGAGTCCCCAGTGGGTGAACCAGTGGGTCAGGGACCAGTCAGAAGGGCTGAGTCCCCAGTGAGTGACCATGGTGACCCCACTTCTGTCCTGGGGGATCTTCCCACGCTGTCTGGTGGACAGGGGTCGGGAGATCTGCGCCAGGCAGACTGTCACAGGACACATGAGTTGTGTGTCACCCTCATGGGGGTACTGTGTGAGTCCCCAGAAGTTCTGGCGTGTCAGGCAAGTGCACAACCGCAGGTTTTGGTCCCTGGGTTGGGAGACAAGGTTCAGGATCTGCCTGACCTGGAAGGAAGGGCATCTGTAACCAGTGCCCTGACCAATATGGTTCCCAGGGGTACCCCTCCAGTAGGGAGGGTGCAGCGCTCTGGAAGGGGGTGCAGAAGTAGGGAGTCCTCGCCCCTGACCCCGGTACAACCTGAGGGGTTAAACCCTAGGTTGGGAGACCAGTTGCTGGAGGGAGGTCCTGAACTGGTAGGAAAGTTGTGTTCTTGGTTGTCTTGGTGGACAGGGTTGCCCCTGGAAGGAGGGCAGGAGTCTCACCCTGGGTGTGGACTAGGCCACACCGTTGTGTTGGCCAGGTGGGTACTGTCTACCAGTATAGGCACCTCAGTGAGTGAAGTCCTGGTGCGCCAGGCAAGTGTTTCACTGCAGGGGTTAGTCCCTTGGTGGGGAAGCCAGGTTCAGGCGTGGTCTGACCTGGAGGCTTGGGAGCCTAGGTTTGAGAGCCAGGCCCGGGGTATCCCCCCTGACCTGGAATACCAGTTGCAGGATAGCACCCCTGAAATGGTGGATGAATGGTGCGGGACACCTGCCAAAGGTGCCCTGGCTAGTCTAGAAGGGGGTACCGCTCCAGGTGGAAGGGTACAGAGCCCCAAGGAAGAGGAGGACCTGGTGTGGGGAAGCCCACCTCAGCCTCTTGCCCAGCCGCCGGATACTGGTCCGGGACTGGTGGGTCAGTGCCAGGATGTCAGACCTAACCTGACAAGAGAGGGAGTGGACAAAGGGTGCCAAGCACCTGGGGCTACTGCCCCCCACCGTCTGATGCCACAGGGGTTTGAGAGCCATGAGAGGCATGAGGCCTGGGTCTCATCCCTGATCACTGTTGGTGGTCACTGTGGCTTGCTGTCGGTCTGTTGGGACACACCTGTGAGTAAATTAAGGTTAGGTGCTGTACAGGTGGTGTCCACAGGTGAAGAGAAGGTTTCCACATGGATTGGCATGGTGGACTCTGAGAGTATGGATAGAGTGATCCAACTGGGTTTAGGACGGTGTAGAACAGGACTGCCCTGCTGTGTGGGCCAGTTTCCGTATTCTATCGCCTTAAGCAGGGAATCTCATCGAGGTATCGTTTGGTCTACCCTGGCTTTAGGCTGGAAGGGGGTTGTGTTGGAACTGGCCCTTCTTGCAGGGTCATCCCCAAACTTTTTGCTTCTTCCTCCCTTATTTTTCCTGACCCGTGGCTGTTGGCAATAGGACTCTGCGCACTTTACCACTGCTGATCAGTGCTAAAGTGCATATGCTCTCTGTGTAAATTGTTATTCTGATTGGATATACATGTTTGGCATATTTGTATCACCATGAAGTCCCTAGTAAAGTGCACTGGGTGTGCCAGGGCTGATGATGACAAATGCTACTAGTGGGCCTGCAGCACTGATTGTGCCACCCACAGGAGTAGCCCTAAAATGATGTCTCAGGCCTGCCACTGCAGTGCCTATGGGCAGTTTAGACTGCCATGTCCTCCTGGTCAGTGTCCCCACTGACCAGGCCTAACCCTTCCCTTTTTGTGCACATCAGTCACCCCTATGGAAGGCCCAAGGTACCCCCCTGGGCAGGGTGCAGTGTATGTAAAAGGTAGAGCATGTACTAGTGCAGGTGACATGCTCTGGTAGTGAATGGCAGCCATTTTCGTTTTTCACTACTGTAAGGCTTTCTTGCTCCATAGGTTAACATGGGGGATGCTGGCTACAGTGGTTAACAGCATTTCTTCCCATAGGAACAAGATAGGACATAAGTATCTAGTATCCCTGAACTCAGAATTTAATAACACATCTTTTAGGAAAGGTTGTTTTTAAATCCTGTGTTTGAGAACAGCACTTTTAGAAAGTTGCTGTTCTCTTGTCTGACCCTTCTGTGTGCCTGGGCCTGTTTGTTTATTGACT
The DNA here is from genome assembly GCF_964261635.1 of Lissotriton helveticus. Taxonomy (NCBI): domain Eukaryota; kingdom Metazoa; phylum Chordata; class Amphibia; order Caudata; family Salamandridae; genus Lissotriton; species Lissotriton helveticus. The sequence continues at coordinate 1,216,957,939 of NC_136069.1, forward strand.
GTCTGGTTTGAGAGTGACAGGGGCTGGGGGATACCCCAGGAGGCTGGATGAGTCAGCACTAGGCTGAATGACTGCAATTGCAACTGGAGTGGTGGGAGGGTTTAGCACCTGGGCTGAATAGGGCTGTGCCTGCCTTCCACAATGCTGGCTCCACCCCCCTGCTGGGCGGCTAAGGACCCTGCCCTCACTCTGAAAGGAAAGATGCAGCCAGCAAAACAAAGTGCTCAGGATCCACCCAGAACTGGTTTAGACCGGGCTCAGGGCCCACATCCACCAAGAGAACAAAGACTTTAGGGGTATAAGTACAGGACCCCTGACAACAGAAAATTAGATCATCCTGGAAATCAAGAAGGAACCTCTGCCAAGGAGAAAGCTGAAACTGAAGAAGGAAGATTGTCCTGCTGTTGTTCTGCTGGACTGACCTGTTGCTTTGCTACTAAGGAGAGGGGAAGGACTTTGCTGTTGGGCTGTGTCCCCTGTCTTGAAGGAATCTCCAAGCGCCTGAGAAGAGCTGGCTCCCTGTTTTGAAGTCCCAGGAACAAAAGGACTTCACCCCCAGCTTCCCTGAACTCTGCTGAGAGAGTTCTGTCCTTCCTAGAGTGCTTGATCCAGTTGTGGGGCCTCTGGAAGTTGTACCTGTGCTGGGAAGCTTGAAACTAAGCTTGAGTGACTTTTGAAACTGAAAAGTGTCGCATCGCTCGCTTGCGGAGCGCATCCCCGACAGTGCGAGAAGTTTCCCGCCGCTACGGAGGTCGAGATCGTCGCAGCGCCTGACGCCGCTGCCAGAGACGTCGCATCCTTCGTTTGCGGGACGCACCAGACCGGTGCGGGAGAATCGAACATCGCTGCGAGTATCGTCGCAGAGCCTGTCGTCGCTGGCTGAGAACGCCGCACCGCTTGCTTGCGGACCGCATCACGTCGCTGCGAGCATCGTCGCAGAACCATCGCATCGAGGAGCTGCGAGAGAGAGGATCACCGCTGGACCGCGCATCGTCGCCCCGGAGATCGTCGCAGCCCCTTCGAGATCGTCGCATCGTGCCTTTGCGAGAACAGACTTCCTACGGAACCTACGCACCGGAATCCATACAAGTGGCCTTCCTCCCCATACAGACCGGATTCGTCGCAACACGCCCGCTGCTGCAGCGGGGCTGTCGCAAACGCCTCCCCAGTGTCTCAGGAGCAACGCATCGCTTGTTTTCCACCGCACCAGCTTCTGCTTTTGGAACTTTGTTGCAACTAAAGGTACCGTGAGTAAACGTGACGCAACTGTGAACTTTTCACGCATCTGTGGTTTATTTTACCGCAACTTGAAGAACTTTAACGCAACCTTAAGAATTCTTTTTGAAACCATATTCTTGAACTGTGTATGTTGGATTTTTGTCGTTTTGGTCTTGTGTGGTTTAGATTAAAAATACCTTTATTTTTCTAAACTGTTGTGGAGTTAGTTTGTGGTGTTTTCACTGTGTTACTGTGAGTGTTGGTACAAATACTTTACGCATTGCCTCTGGTTAGCCTAAACTGCTCGTGCCAAGCTACCTAGAGGGTGAGCAGGGGTTATCTCAGAAGGTTATCTCCTTGCCCTGACTAGAAGCAAGGGTCCCTATTTGGACAGTGGTACCTATCTCTGCCAACTAGAGACCCCCAGATCTAATGTTTTAAATGTCTAAGCATCATGTGCAGACCTGACAGATCTATGTCATTTGCCTTCTGGGACTGTAGTACTTTCAGTTACATTATTAAATAGGAGTAGTCTAGTCATGAAGAAAACATAGGAACATGTGCTGTGCCTGTATATAAATTATAAAGTAGTAATAATTGTTAGGTATGTATTAGGAAGTGTTTGTCAATGTATTTTTTAACTTATATGACCAAGTGGCGTAGCTGGGGGGGCGCGCACCGCCCCAGGAGGCACGAGTTTTGGTGGTGGCAGCCGCCCCTCACTTAACTGCAGCCGTTGCAGCCGCACAAATCACCAACATACCCCCCCGCTCTTCAATCAGGCCGAAGAGCGGGGCCACTGATATGACCCTTTGCATATGTTTAGATTGTGAAATATGTTTTTCTCGTTGAAGATAGTTATATGTACGATGAGACTCTTGAGCGCACTTAAAAATGCAGACAACTATATATTTTGGAAAGATGTCCTGAAGGTGTGCATCTATTATGAAATCACATATATGTTTACATGGTGTAATATAACTGGTCAGTGTGGTGTATTTCTTTAAACATGCTATGCTTTAAAATTGAGGAGGGTTAATAGTGTAGAATGTCTCTTGAGAGTTTGTGGTCACCTGGTCATATAGGACACATAGACAAGTGTGGGTTTGTCGTGGATTTTAATGGTCGAACACAAAAAAAAAGGTTGCAAAGAAGGGTTAAGAGTCGGGGTCAGGTAGAGACCAGAATCAACAAAAAAGCTGGAGGGTTTCTTTCATGGCAGTTCGGTCACTGTATGCCAGAAAGGTCCTCTCTGTTTCCCGGGGTCTCGGACCGGTGTTGGGTGTTGCCTTTGGTGCTTTCACATATCTTTGCCAGGACAGAGGAGGGGGGGAAGTATGGGTGTGACCCTGGGAGAAAACAAACAATAATCATGTTGGTACGCCCCTTTTCCAACAGGATGCCTAAACCGTCACCTTCGCCCAGGAACGAGATTGTGATGTTTAAGTGTGACTTAAAAGAAAGGGCATAGGGTGTTAGCAAGCAGGTTTGTGTCACTAATGCCCCAACCGCCACCACCCCTTGGTGAGATAACTAATGAAGGGTACTTGCCAGAAGACACGGCCCTCCGGAGTCGTGGCATGGGGAGTCTCACCACCCTCCTCTTCTCTGGATATGCTAGATTTTCTGGCGATTCCTCATGTTGCGTTACTGCCTCTTCTGCCTCATTGTCTTCTCCTTCTAGCACCAGGACTCGTAGCTGACCTCTGGGCTCCAGTTCTCTTTCAGCAGAGCCGAGGATCCCCCTTTCACACTCCTTGGCATTCCTTTTGTCCTCTCCTCGCCCCTCCACTTGACGGATCAGCGTTACGTCCTGCGCATGCTCTGGAATGCTGACCTCTTCATCCTGGCGTTCAGTCTCGGGCGCCATGTTGTAAATCCCACCCGGGAGAGGCACTGGATTAAAGAGTTCTTGTGCTAGCTTCACTTGGCATGTAACTTTTCTTTGATAAATGCTGAATATATGTTTTAACCGCATGCGTGCGGCATGATTTCCGCCCGTACGCTGGATTTTGCGGATTCGCATGTTACGTGACGAGCTGGGCTCGTCATGAGCGTGCCAGGAGGCTACCTCATGACGAGCCCAGCTCGTCATGAGCGTCGAAGGGGTTAAAGACACAAGAAATATTTCCAAAATGATGTAGGTATGCCATTAAGAAATGGTTTTGTGCTTTGAAAGAGTGAGAATTGTTGTTTTCAGTTTTAGAAACTTACTGATGCATGTGCATGCTGAGTACCAGAGCAATGCATGCTCTTAGAAAGCCATGTATGCAATTAAATATCAAGTGTGATCTCTAGACTTATTAAGTCACCAAGGCACTACACATGCACTCTTCCAATCATGCAGGCACTAACTATGTACTCATTGAACTACGAAGGCAAAACCCATGTGTTCATCCAATCAGTCAGATAGTAGCAATATAGTCATGTGAATGCACAGGCACTAGCTATGCAGATATAGAACCACCGATGTAGTTCCTACATACTCAGGGAATCATGCAGGAACTACCTTTATTCTGAGAGAATCCCCTAGGCACTATCTTTTTTTTTTTAAACAGCACACAAATACGATTAGAATTACGCATGAGTCTCATCCTACATCTTAAAGTAGTTAAACATAGTATCCTCAGGATATCCAGTTACAATCGAATATCAGTACCTCTAATGAGCAAGAAAATAGTGTCCATCAAAGTCCCAGACTGATCTCTAACCCTCTGCCCTTTAGAGCTTTGCAGCGTATGATATCAGTAATGAATCTCCTCGAGGTGCTACCTCTCAATCAGTACCCCAACAGAGTCGCTCCCACCTCACCTCACCCCAAATTCCACCCTACCTACCCCCCAGTCATGCCGCTTTGTTATGAAATCCACCACGTGTGGGAGCTGGTCGATCCCACATCTAACCTGACCTGCTGGTAGAGCAGTATGGGGTGCTTGCGATATCAATCAGCCCTATTTTACGGTCAGCATTCAGGGACAGTAGATGGACCAAGTGGTCGGTTGCCTTAGTAGTTCCGCTAATGCCACTCATGCCCTCGCTGCCTCCAACGTCTTTCCATTCCCAGTTCTTTGGGCCATTTGCAGTCTGAATGTCCCCTCACATTCCGCCCACTTCACAACGTCCCTCGTCCATCTTGACACGCTAGCGCCTTTTTTCGCCTTCCAATGGCTAGTTATATCTCTTTTAGCCAACACCAACCCCAAGTCTATGAACTTGCTAGTAACCTTATTCCTGGCAGTGTGAGGGAACCAGTGTAGTAAGCAACACCCTGGGGTCAGTGTTACTTCTCTCTCTGTCGTGGCCTCCAGCCCTGCAGCTACCTCCCTCCAGAACTCTCCCAGTAGCGGGCAATTCCAGATCATGTGTAAAAACCCTGCACCTTCCATGTTACTGTGCGGGCAGGCGGTCGAGACCCCGAAATATCATACTCGGGGTGAGGTATGCCCTATGCAATACATAGAAGTGAATCAGCTGAAATCGCATGTTTCTAGAACTCTTCCAGGCCCTTTCCACAAGCTCTCCCCACAGTCTCTCACTGATTGGCTCACCTAAGTCCCACTCCCATTTGATGCGTAAGGCTGTCAGGGGTCAGGCGCATCTCCTGCGTGAGGCGCCTAAATAGGCAAGTAACTGCCTTAAAAGTTCCAGCAGCTATTACTATATATTGACAAACCATGGAAGTGTGGGGTTCCACCAGTCCCTCCTGCCAATGCATTCGGATAGCTGCTGTCAGGGAAGCATGTAGATGAAAATCTCCTCTTGGCAGGTCGTAGCGCTCTAGGAGATCATTAAAAGGGAGCAAATTAATTTCCTCATATAAATTCCCTATTGTGGGGGGCGCTAGGTGGCGCACGAGCGGAATGGCAGCTGTGGTGTGAGACTCCCGCAGCCTGGCGCAGACATCCTACATTTATCCTTGTCTCTATACAGATATTCGCCATGAATTATAGCGGTGAGCGGAGCGCTGTGCCTAGGGCAACAGCACGCCAAGTCTGAAGAAACTCCAACGCAGGATGTCGCAACTGCAGGCTCTGGAGGGAGAGACCAAGGCGAGTCCCTGCACGGCCCGGTACTGCCAGGTGGGCACAATCTGCACGCTAGTACCGGGGCGCCCAAGTGATTGCAACAGAGGTTGTGGTGATGCTGGTGGGCCTATGTTTCAAGAGACACGGAGGGCCTGTATAATTATGCTGCAAGGCCAAGGATTGTGGGCGTGAGACGCGGCGGACAATAGGCCTGAGATTCAATACGGGTGGCGGATCGGCCATAGTTGAGGGCCATACCGCACGCGTGCCTTTGAACGCTGCCTGACAGGGGCGCGGTGTGCACCGGGGGGCACTCTGGGGGCACCTCTGCCATAAGGAGCGCTGACATCTGAGGCAGCGCGGCGCTATCATACAGCGCTACACCATTATCCTGTGCCCTGGGGTTGGAGGCTGAAGTGGAGACATTTGGACTGCTGGTCAGGGAGGCTCATTGCAGAGGAAGGAGCGCGCTGCTGCCATATCGGCTTCCATACATCCCCTGGGACCCACGGGTGCGCCCGGTTGGGTGCCGGGGTTCCGAAGGCGGGGTGCTGACAGCCAGAGCTGCACATCCTGGGTGGCATACCAACAGATAGGCTGGTCACACATTGATTGTTGTCTCCTCCCGCCCCTTGCTGCAGTCGACGCCGTTGGTTTTATTTACGGTGCACATTGGGTATACACTAACGAGACGCCGCCGTGGACAAGTCAGAAACGCGCCAGCCGTGCCTCACGTTTGACGCAAGGAAAGGCCCACAACAGCAGACCCCAGAGGTGGATAATGGCGCAGAGTGCTCATCGCAGGACCCGCATCCTGTACCAGGCGATGGTATGCAGGCAATCCTACAGGGAGTACGACAGGGATTTGCGAACATGGCTGATAAGATTGATACCCTATCTGCACGCATGGATGCGATGGTTCACAAGCTTGATGGCCATGAGATGCGAATTAAGGAAGCCGAGCATCGCATTTCAGAGACTGAGGACAACACAAACCGCCTCCACAACTCGGTCATGCAGATAGACAAGCTGCTTAAAATTATAGCTACGAAAAATGAGGACATTGAAGCGCGAAGCCAGAGAAATAATATTCGCGTGCTAGGCATACCGGAAAGTACCAACATGGGCAATATGGAAGAGTATATTGAAAAACTGTCGGTGAAGGTGATGGGTGTGGAATTGTTATCCCCTCACTTTATCGTCAAAAGAGCCCATCGCTCACTTGGACCTAAACCACCTCCGGGCAGTACCCCCGACCTATCATTTTAAGATTATTGAACTATAGGGATCGCGATGTGGCCCTTAAGGTAGCAAGAGAAAAGAAGCAGCTACACTTCGAGGGGGTACCCTTCACCATGTATCCGGACTTTACCACACATGTACAAGAGGAGCGGCGCAAATTCCTACATGTGAAACAAAAGTTACGGCAGGCTCAAATTGATTATGCCCTCCTTGATCCCGCACGCCTTCGTGTTACATACCAGGGCAAACAAATGTTTTATACCAAGCCCCAACAGGTCGAAGCATTTCTAAAACAGATCAAGAAACAAAAGGTCGCATCCTCTGCTCAGGCGGGCTCGCCGAAGTCACAGTCACCATCATCAGACTGATAGCTAAACCAACAGTTGGGCAGTCAGCAGGTAACTTGCTCATGAGAATGGACATCGCCCTGCGCCGGAACAGAGTGTATCTTCCACATATGCCCCATAGCATGCTGGGGCACCTGATGGAACGGACAAGAGATTCTCCCTCGGAGGGCATGAAGTGTGAAGATGACCAGGCACCCTCGAGGCCTACTATGGAATGTGCTTGACATCACAGGCATTCCCCGAACGGCGAGGGGTTATCCGTGGACCACCTAGTTGTTCCCCCCCCCCCTACGTGTGATCTCCACATTGTCTCGCACGAGGCCTGGTTATTGACCACTAAAGTTTGTAGTACTAGTTTGGTTATTGGGTAACAGGGAGGGGGTGGGATGTATGGAACTGGGATGATTGGAATGCTCCAGTGGGTGGGGGAGTTAGGGGTTTGGGTTGATGTACATGATGTCAGGCGAAATTCAAGGCTTTTTTTCTTTCAATGTGTTTCTCATGCTATCAGATATTGGTACTATGTAATATGGTGCTCTAACAGTTATTACATAGCACAAGGCTATGGCGGACGAGGGGGATAAAAGTCAAGTAAACATAATGTCCGGGAACGTCAGAAGCCTGGGAGATCCCAGGAAGGTTAGGCAGATTTTAGCGTATCTAGACCGTCTGCAGATAAGTATAGCACTGCTTCAGGAAATTCATATTGAACCACGCTCCCCAGGCACGTTCACTAGCAAGTGGGCGGATGGCAGTTTATTTTCCTCGTACTCATCTTATGCTAGAGGCACTGTCATCTTGATAAAAAAAGCGAACCCCCTTTGCATTAGAAGGTGTGTGCACTGATCCCCAGGGACGTTACGTGATAATATGGAGGGTCAACTGGGTAGAGATTCTGTAACCATAGCTAATTGCTACAGCCCCAATGTTGACGCACCATATTTTTTTTACTGGCATTTGGGGTAAAGTTGCGAGCATAGGCTCCACACATATCATATGGTTCGGGGATTTTACCGTTGCCCTCAATCCAGCCCTGGATCGGTCTAATATCGCGCCGCATCATTACACTAAATCCCAGGCGTCTCTACAGGGTATACTGGCAGAGGGGGGTTTGTTAGATAGCTGCCGTCACACCCACCCACAGGTCAAGGAAGGCACACACTTTATAGCGCATGCTGGGACGTGGGCTCGACTGGACCACTGTCTACTCTCCAGGGGACTGGGACAGGCTATTCAGAAGGTGCTTCATCTTGCTAGGACCTTTTCTGATGACTGTCCTGTGAAGCTCATACTCACACTCCTAGGATACGTTACACCTAGGCCTAGCTGGCGGCTGCAGCCTACTGCTCTGTTGGACACAGTATTTCATACTGAGCTGGGGAAGAGATACAAAATTTATTTTTTAAGAAACAAAGGCTCCGTAGACAATGTGGAGATTATCTGGGAGGCCTTTAAGGTCACAATTAGGGGGTATTGTATGGCAAAAGATTTTGGTGTACTCAGGGATATACAAAATAGGCTCTGGGCACTGGAGCAGGACCTAAGAGCGCTGGAGGTACGTATGGGAACTGGGGAGGTGGGACAGGTACAGACTGACTTCCAGGAGAGACTGTCAGAGTATGAGGACACTGAGGTGCGCGAGACAAAATTTAGGGGGCAATATTGGGTGGCCCGGAGATATGGAGAGGGCGAACGACCAGGGAAAGCTCTGGCCGAAGTAATCAGGCGCCCACGTTTTTCCTCTCATGTCCTAGAGATCAAAGGGCCGGGGGAAACTATCTTTCGAGACACAATTGACTTACTCAATACCTTTACCACACACTATCGCACTTTATACACCACGCAGTGCTGTGGATCACTAGACATGGATGGCTTTTTGGGGGACGTCGCGCTTGGGTGGTTGAGTGACACGCAGAGGAAGTTCTTATGTCTCCCATTTGAGCTGGATGAAATTAGAGAGGCGATTACGCAGCTTAAAAATGGGAAAGCGCCTGGTTTGGAAGGCATTTCCACCGAGTTCTAAAAGCACTATATAGATATCATGGCTCCAGCTCTCAAGGAAATCTATGAAGAATCCCTTGAAAGGGGAATGCTCCCCCTTTCGATACGTGAAGCGTTAATCACTTCTCTTTTGAAGCCAGGGAAGGCCCCAGAGACTTGCGACTCGTATAGGCCGCTCATAAATTGTGATACAAAAATACTGGCCAAACTACTGGCTAATAGGTCAACCCTCCTAATGGATAAACTCATACTTCCCGATCAATTGGGATTCGTTCCCGGTAGGGCCACGATTCACAATCTCCGCACCCTGTTTTCCCTCTTACAGAATGTTGCACCTGATTTTCCGCTGGCCGCAGTTTTTTTAGACGGCACCAAGGCGTTTGAGTCGGTGGAGTGGGATTATTTATTTGGAGTTGTACAACGCATGGGCTTTCCTAATCTGTTTTTCTCTTGGATTAAGCTGTTGTATCAGCAGCCTACCGCTAAGGTGTTGATCAATGGACATCTCTCTCCCGCGTTTCCCATTACGAGGGGCACGCGGCAGGGATGCCCGTTATCCCCACTTCTTTTTGCTATAACGGTTGAACCGCTGGCATCTAAACTTCACCAACATCATCGCGATCTGGCGTTCCGTTGTTGTATGCGCCAAATCTTAATATCCCTTTACGCGGACGACATTACTTTATATCAGGGATCCCCAACAAAATGTAAACCCTATATTGCGAGAATTCCTCGCATTTGGTAGGCTCTCCGGAATTAACATCAACTGGGGTAAATCCCAGTTCTTTCCTTTAACACCTGCAGTTGTCCAATTTGCGTTTGACTTCCCACTGGAATGGTGTGACACTGACCTGCGCTATCTGGATATACAGCCGACTGCAGACAGGGAGGCCACCATACGGCTCAATTATGGCACAGTTGTTATGAAACTGGCTGATAACATCACTCAATGGATATCCCTCCCCCTCTCGTTTGCGGGGTGGGCCTTTCTCATTAAAATGGTTGTGCTCCCGCAATGTTTATATCTCTTCATGAATATACCTTATAATCCTGGTCCTTACTTCTTTAAAACCCTACGCACTAAATTGTTGCTCTACTGTTAGGAACAGTCCACTATTTATGCTGAGACACTTCCACTTGCCTCTAGACCCAAAGATATCTGGATGGCTTTGACATACCGGACATTGAGGTCTATTTTCTCAGTGCGCAAGCGAACTATGCATAATATTGGATTAATCCCCCAGATATATGCTGCAGGTTGCTACGGAGGACTGGCTTGCGGACCCCATTCCGGTCTTATACATGCCCCTGCTAGGACGCGTGCGACACCGCCTACTACAGTTGCAGGTACGATAGATGCCTGGCACCGCATTATAGATATACTCGACGCTCCCATTCTATACTCCTCGAGACTGCCATTGACTTATCACCCTAATATACCACTGCTGCACTAAAAAGGCTTTCATAAGCTATGCGAACGGGTCAAAGTCTCTAACTGGGGTGATTTGTTCCACGAAGACGCATTTCGCTCTTCAGATCAATTCTTTCACAATGTTCAGCCTACACCTCTGGACTATTTCTTGTATGTTCAATTACGACAAGGGATTCGGTCAGTCCTCCTTGATTTCCCGCAGGAGCCCACAAATCTCGCACCCCTGCACTTGATGCTTGGATCCACGGATTTTAAGCATTTGGTGTTGAGGTTATATAACTACATACGCATGCAGCGAACTAGGAGAGGAAGTCACTGATGACCAATGGACATATTGCTGTCTACAACCCTCACAGATATCTGCTAGCTGCTGGCTATGTGTCATACACTACAAATGTTTACACCGCCTGTACTACAACCCGGCCAAAAAGTTCAGGTTCCACTTATTTGACAATGATCTCTGTGAAAGGTGTGGGAGGCCAGAAGCTGGATTTCTTCATTTAGCGTGGGAATGCCCAAGGGTGCAGGAATACTGGGAGCAGGTTCATGTGGCACTTGAAAAGATTCCGGCCCAGAGCAGCAGAATCAGCTCAAGTCGTGCTTTCACGAGGCCGAAGGAGGCCTCCAGACTCACTGGCAGCCCGCTGAGGCACTGAACAATAATCATCAAGGTACCATAGAACCTCACCAGGATACAGATTAATATATCTATTCCTCACTTTTCCTTAAGAAGATAATCTTTTTTAGGGGAAAACACACTTGAAGACACCCACTGTCTTACTTCACTTAAATTCACCTTTGGTCCTGAAGAAAGCCCCACTGACCTACATAGGCAACGCAAGGGCTGAAACATGTCGACCATTTTTAACGACCTTTGGAGTGCATTAGATTCCTAAAACAATCTCCAGATGCACCATTACAGTTTTTAACCAATGCCTCGAATCCAGATTCATTAAAAACAATTCCTGGATGTACGAGTATTTTTTAAGAATTTTCACTTGCGACCCCTACAAAATCACTGATCACTACTGTTGTAACCAGGGGTACACCTCCGGGTGGAGGATGCACAACCACTAACCCTATGATGATGCAATCACGTGAATAGAAGGCGGAGAATCAAGATATACCTCCATTTCCATCTTTCACACGTGAATGAGGGTTTTTTACTGGGATGTAGCAACACGAGAATTGCAAACCCAGGTTATGCAGGACAAGTGATCCATTCCACACACGATTCGCTAGCACTTGAAAAGATGCAGCGTAGCACGTTAGTGAGGGACCCGCGAGTGGCGCTCTTAATTTCTGGCTGTGTCTCTTTTATGGGCGAAGCGCAGAGTGGCATGTCAATGGGGCAGAGGGAGGGCTCCAAAATTCAAGACTTTGCTGGGAGACTTGCTCTACTGTTAGGAACAATCCACTATTTATGCTGAGACACTTCCACTAGCCTCTAGACCCAAAGATATCTGGGGTCTGCTACAAAGTTATCTTCTCCTACAGGATACAGATGGGTCAGACACTGCCCCTCTAAAAGCTGCTGATTAACTGCGTTGTAGGGATACTCCTCATGGATGCGGCCCTCCTCATCGGCGTAGATATATGACATTTCCTTAATGCATTGGACCTACACACAAAACTCCCCTACCTTGCCATTACTGCTAGACCACCCTCAATGTTGGGTCTTGACGTATTATATATGGGACTGGCTTATATATCTACTGAACTGTACACATGGTATTTTTGAATCTGCCTTCTCCACATTATTCATGAAATGTGAGCATCCGATGTTACGACATACGTTCAAAGATTTGTTTACCTGCTATGTTTTATGTTGCCATTGCACGACATTAGATGGAAACACACTATATGTTGAAGCCTGTAACACTTATGATCTCTGGAATTTTGTCTCCTTATTTCTTTCTTTTCTCGTTTTAATGACAATGTAATGAATACTACCTGAGATGAAAATAATAAAAATAAATGTTTAAAAAAAATAATAATAAATCCCCTATCGTGGAGATTCCCACCTCCCCCCATGCTTGCAATCTATGCCAATCCTCACCATGGGGTAATGTCTCGCATACAGCTAGTGGGATGTCCGGCGCATAGGGGGATTGTATCTGCGCTGGTCTAAGTGACCGATTCCAGCACTTGCGCAACGTCTGCAGGTCCAAGGGGGTCGCACGATCACTCATGGGGAGTCACCCGAGAAAGGAGCTACAAGCTCGGATCCTGACCCCCAAGATCTCCTGTGTTCCTGATAACTGCCGCCATCCACTTCGTGAACCACTACAACTGTGCTGCATAGTAATAGGCCTCGAGGTCTGGCACTGAGAACCCCCCCTCCGATCTGGGCCACATCATGGTGACAATCGTCACTCTCCGTCTTCCCGTGCCCCACAGAAACCCCATAATCAATGTATTGAGCTGAGCAAATATTTTAGGTGGGATCTAGAATGGAAGCGACCCAAAGTAGTAGAGGAGCCTAGGCAGCGTCACCATCTTTAGTAATGCCACCCTGCCCGCTACAGAGAGTGGTAGAGTCCCCCAGAACTCAAAGTTGCTTTTGGTGCTGCGTATTGCTCGCCCTATATTGCCCACCAGCAGATCTACAGGGGCATGGTATATTTGAGTACCCAAGTAGGGCAGACATCTATTTTCCCTTGTCAGTTCCTCCGTTTCCAGCGGCCCAACTCTTTCTGAGTTAGTCGGGGAAAGGCACGACTTGGCCCAATTTACCCTAAGCCCTGCGACTCTCCCCAGTAAACTCAGGAGATTTTTGCCTCCTCGAAGGGCTTCTCCTGAACTAGCCAAGAACATCAGGAGGTCGTCTGCATATAGCGTTATATATTGGAGTTGCCCCGTCACCTCCAAGCCCTGATAATAGCGGCCTGATCTAGCGTGTGCGGCAAGTGGCTCCCTTGCCAGTGCAAATAACAGGGGCGACAAAGGGCAGCCTTGTCTTGTTCCTCTGCCCACCATGTAGGCATCCGAAATCAGCCCTCCCGTCCTGACTCTAGCAGTAGAATTTTTATATGAGTGCCGTCCATTCCACAAACTTTTCCCCCAAGCCAAACGCCCTCATAACTCTAAAAATATATGGCCACGAGGCTATCAAAAGCTTTCTCGATACCTAGTACCTATCTATGCACTCATCCAGGGAGTATTGTTGTACTCAACTAGAAACAAATGTATTTACAAGTTTTAGTGAGGAATATGTACTCTTTTAGAACCATCTGGTGAAGTGCATATGTAACCTGTCACACACTGTTTGCAAGTGCCCGGAAGAATTACTGAGCTATATGCTCTGATACAGATTAATGTGCAGATTTTTATATGCAGTGTTTCTCAAAATTTTAATCTGACACATCTTAGTAAAAAAAGTATTGAAACACTAAATTTACCTGCGACACAGTGGTAGAGAGGCACAGAAATAGCTCTTATGTTGTGTTTTTGGATTTACAGTATTGCAGCACTGTATGTACTTTTACACTTTGGTTGATGTTTATTTTAAAATTGAGTACATAAGGGATAAAGTGGTCTTATAGGCTGTATAAGTGAGAACTGAGATATGGGGCAAGTGTGTTGTAGGAGAGGGTGCTATAACATTAAAAGATAACTAATACATTACGTTTTATGTTTGGGTTTGGTACATTCAAGTAAGTGCTTGTAGTTATATAGGTAGGTTCATTTGTAGATTTTAAACTGCAACATTCATAAAAACTGTTTTTGTATTATGTGTAAGCTAATAGTAAAGTAGTTGGTACATTGGCTAGAACAAAAATTTAAATATAGTTATTTTTTATTTTTACAGAACAATATCTACATAATTACAGACAGAATGCCTACAAAAACTTGGAGGAAATAGAAACAGAAGCAACTAAAGTATCTTTGCAGAACGGAGACTCAAAAGGGGCAAAATTAAGAAAAAGAGGTGAACCAAAAAAGAGCTATTGGTAAGAGGGCAAAGTCATTTCTTAAAAATATACTTTTGCATGGTATGTAGTAGACATAGAAATGGTTTGTGATTATGTGCAGTTTAGTTTCTCAGCAGGATTCTAGTGCAAAGGAATGAATGAATGAATGAATAGAGGTCTTTGTAATGCGCAGACTTAGCCCAAGGGGCATCAAGGTGCAGGGAACAAACAAATATAACATCACAGAAAACAAAACATAATTAGAGTATCTGAGTATTAGAGTATCAGAAAGCCCAGAGATCTAGGATCCATAGGCCTGGGAGAAGAGCCAGGTCTTTAAAAGTTTGCGAAAAATCCCCAGAGAGGGTTGACTGGAAAGTTCATGGGGGAGAGAATTCCAGAGTTTCGGGGCCAAGATGGACAAGGCTCTCCCCCCCCCCCCCCCCCCCCCACTTCGCCCTTTTAAATCTGGGAACAGAGAGCAGATTTCTAGAGGCTGAGCGGAGGGTTCTACTAGGAGTGTAGGGGCTAACAAGAGAACTAATACCTTCAGAGCCTGATCCAAAAATTGCCCTGTGGGCCAGACAGATGAGCTTGAAAGAAATCCTGGCTTGAATAGGTAGCCAGTGGAGATCTTTCCTAGCCTGAGTTGCAGATGCAGAAGGTTCAAAACCATCCTGGCTGCGGCGTTTTGGACCATCTGGAGGCGATGGAGAGACCTCTTATTAATGCCACCGTAGAGCGCATTACAAAAATCAAGCCTGGCAGCGACTAAGGCCACTGTTGATTGTTTGCGGGCCTCAGGTGATAGGTACGGAGCAATCTTTTTCAACGTACGGATAATGGCACAGCAGGTGGACACTGTTCTGTTGACCTGAAGGTCAAAAGAAAGGGCCGGATCTATAAGTACGCCCAGATTCCTGGCCGAGTGGGTTGGATGGGGACAATCCCCCAAAGAAGAAGGCCACCAGTCCTCAGACCACAAGTCTTGACTTCCTCCAAAAATCAAAACCTCCATCTTTTCTCCGTTTAATTTTAAATAGTTCCGAACCATCCATTGCGAGACTGCCTCCATGCACGCTCGGAACTTGAGTGCAGAGTCTTTTATTGATTGTGTAGTGGAGACAATAATCTGGGTATCGTCAGCGTATGACAATACCTGGTAGCCAAAGGAGCGTACCAACTTGGCAAGTGGCGTTACATAGATGTTAAATAAAAGCGGGCTCAAGGCGGAGCCCTGTGGGACCCCACATTGCACAGACTGAGAAGGGGACATAAAGTTGCCCAACTTTACTCTCTGCTGTCTTAGATGGAGGAAGGAGGATAGAAGATTCAGGGCACTGCCTCCCACCTCTATCCCCTTCAACCTGTCAACTAGGTTCGAAGGGGATAGGGTATCAAAGGCTGCCGTAAGATCAAGCAGCACCAACAACGTGGTCTGTCCTCTGTCAACTTCAGTTCTGATGTTGTTAACCACTACTGTGAGGGCAGACTCGGTACTATGGGCAGCACGGAACCCATGTTGGGAGATATCCAGCAGGTTTTCACTCTCAAGGTAGGAGGCCAGATGACGGTTAAGGTAGGCCTCAAGTATCTTGGCCGGGGCTGGGAGCAGTGATATGGGCCGGAAAGTTTTCAGGACTTGAGGGTCCAGAGAGGCCTTTTTCAAAAGAGGCTTGACCACTGCAGTTTTCCAAGATAACGGGAAAATCCCCTCAGTGATAGCCATATTCATGGCCTTTAGAAGAGGAGGGAGGATAACCTCTCTACAAGCCTTCAGGATCTGCAAAGGGCAAGGGTCAAGGGGCGAGCATGACTTAGTGGCATCTAGAAGACGGTTCAGCTCTTCCAAGGTCAAGGAGGGAAAACTCGTGAGACCAGGACTAGAAGCACATATGGGGATCTCATCTTCGGAGGGATAGGGAAAAGAGAGCAGATGGGCCCTGTTGGTGTCCAGCTCAAGATTGAGGGTTTTGAAGGAGTTGTGAATGTCCTCAATTTTCGAGTGAAAGAAGCTTGCAATGTTATCGCAGAGCTCCTGTGTCTCAACAACAGAATCGGGAGCTTTCGGTGTCGACAGAGTGTCGATAATTTTAAAAAGCTCTCTCGATGATTTTAACGAGGCAGTAATATTGCTAAAATAGTTCTTTTTTTCCTCAGCTATAGCCCTTTTATATTCCTTCAAAGCTGATTTGTGTTGAGTTTTCCCAAGGGAGTCAGGACATGCATTCCAGGATCTCTCCTTCTGCCTACACTTCTGTCGCAAAAGCCGAAGACGATCCGAATACCAAGGGGACGAGGGGGTCTTCCTGGCTGAATAATATTTCCTAGGTGGCGCTAGAGTGTCCATTGCGTTAGATAAAGCGTTGGACAGAACAATTGCAGCGCCATTGGGATCAGACGAAGAGAATGAACTGACAGCCGTCATAAAAGGGGCCAGGGCAGTGTTTGAGACTTCTCCGTACCTCCTTCTGGTTTTCCATACATTCTTATTAACTTGGTTGGGGACGGATGAAGTGATGTTGAGGAGGAGGGGTACTGCACTATGGTTCGACCAAGATAGAGGAATCGGAGTACCCGTCCCCAGTCTGGGGTCATTCGAAAAAATGCCATCTAGCGTATGCCCTGCCAGATGTGTAGAGCCTTCCACCAGTTGGCTCACACCACAGTCAGTCAAACTCTCAACCAAAGACATCGTGTCTCTGTCATCTTCCAGCTCCAAGTGGAAATTAAAGTCGCCAAGAAGGGTTAGGTTAGGCCTGGTAATAAAGGGCTCTAACAGTTTAAATGAAAAATCGTTAAGAGGAGGAACGGCAAAACAGTCCACAGATATTACAAATGATAATTTTGAAAAAGAGATTACAAAATTTAACAGAGTGTGGTCTGAAAAACCAGAGTATGTTTGTATATGTTGTCGACGTACTCACTCGAAGATTCAAATGCAGACTATTGACTTTTAATAAAAAGTTAAAAAGTAAATAATGATAACTGGCAAAAGTTAGCTGTGTATTTATTTGCAGAGGGATGCTTTGACTTGTCCATACGGCAAGTTATATGTAAGTAGTCTTACAATAAATTAGAGGATAATAATAGGAAGAGCACGTAGATATTAGATACTCATTTTGTAAGGTAATAAAATACCTGTTAAAAAACTTTGAAGGGCCAAAAACAAAAATAACATCCACATTTGTGATTCTTTGCAGCATTGCAAAGGGCTCTTATGGACTGCTCTCCAGCATTCACTGTAACTCCACAATCCATGCAGTATGATGCCATCGGGGAAAACTGCGGAGCCAAATCTTGAAGTTGAGATTGGACCTCTGAAGGGACTCTCTGCCTCAGTGTTGTTGCAGTTGCTATTGAAATTGAGGGTCCTTCAGACTTGCATTGCCTTATTGCTGCTTTTACACTATTGCTATGGGTTGTTTTTAGATGATAAACCCTGGACGTAGTCCCACAAGAATATTTTTTACTTGTACCCTTTGGTAATATCTTGTGACATATTGTGCTTTGAGCAAATCAGCTCACTATGAACTCCTGGTAAAGAATGTTCAAGAAAAGATAAATGGATCTTTTCTTCAAATTTTTTTAGCTGAAAAGTGTATTATCCAGTGGTATTCCGTTAGTTCTCTGTGACATGATTTTCTGTTTTGTTTTTGATTTTTTTTGCTTTTTTGAAGATTTAAAATGTTTTTGTTCTTTTTTCATGGAACAGAAATGTCACCTGGGACAGGAGGAATTTGAAAAATGTGCACTGAGAAATGTGCAAAAAATATAAGAGGGGAGAAAAAGTTAGCAGGCATGTTTTTTTGCAGCATTGCGAATAGCTGTATCACACTGCTCACCAGCACTTACAACAATACTACAGTCCATGCAATACGTGGCCATTCTTGAAAACTCTGGGCCCATATCTGCTATAGTAGTGTGCACCTCTGAAGGGACTTTTTAGCTGGGTATTGCTGCTACTGCCACTGATTGAGATGGTCCTCCAGATTCCCTCTGGTAGAACACCAAGTTGGAGACATTTTCTATGATAAGTTTTAAGATAATATAAGATGGATGTCGTCCCACATGAATATTTTTTGTTCATCCCTCTAGCGAGGGTCTTGGCACAAATATTGCCCTAGTTTTGCAGCACTTTTTAATTCCCCATAGGTTTGGGTATTGATAGTTTGATGTTTGTTTGGAAGTTAAGTTGTGTTCGTTAGTTCAGATGTTGAAAGTTACTTTTTGAAACTGTTGCTTTTTAGAAATATGTTGTTAAAATAAAGCTAAACTAATATGTTACTAAACAGCTAGACTCAAACTTTGTGTAAAATATGTCTATATATCTGTTTTACACTTTATCATTTGTATTCATGACTACTGATGTAATTGCAACCTCCAGTGTTGCTGTGAAGAAGGAAAATGCTTTTTTGATGTAGTTATTTCGAGAAATGAATACAATGGGGAAAGTGAAATTTGTATCTTACTAAATAGCTACACAGAAACTTTATGTAAAATATGTCTATATATATGTTTTACACTTTGGCAAAAACACCCAGCATTCGCAGTGTTTTCTTGGCGATTGCACTCATAGAATCCCATTGGCACTAACTGCACAATCATCAAGGACATCGTTTCTCCACTCCTCTGCAACTGTGCCTCCTGGCACACTACTAGTTGGGGGATGAAGTCCTTATGTCTATTGAGGGTTGTTGGGGGCCAACTACCCCTCCTGTGACCGCCAGCAAGTCCCACACAGTGAGTTTGCTAAGAGGTCTTCGGAGGCCATGCCCCCTTTTTCCACCACTCTGCAAACACATCCCCTGGCACTCTATTGGTTGGGAAATGAATTTCTCTTGGATTTTAAGGGACTTTGGGGACCAAGAAGTCCTCCTGATACTTTCTGTAAGTCCTGTACAGTGGGATTCCTGAGAGCTTGTCAGAGGCCCACCCCCTTTCCCCACCACTCTGCAAAGACCATTGCTACTTAAAAAACCTTAGAAATTCACTGAAAAAACTATGGGTTACAGGGACGTTATAGATAGGCTGACATTTCACTTGTACAAAACCAGAGAAAATCAGCATTTAGCTGCGCTAACTATAACTCGCACCCCATAATGTACTGCTTATGACCTCACACATTACATCACTCATGACATGTCAGTGACATCACTCATGACAACTCAAATGACATCACTGATGATATCACTGATGACATCATCCACAGAATCTCTGACACACCCACTCACACCCCCATATAACCTTTCATACACCCACTCCAACTTTCACACTACCCTTCTCAAACCCATACACACACCCGTACAGTACTTATACAGCTAGTCACTGATTAATTGATCAGCACACACATTCACTCACTCACCCCTACAGGCACTCACACACTCACACATTCGCTAATACAACCACTGACATATCCACTGATACAGCCACTCACACACTGAGTCAGTCACCCATAGAGTTAGTCACACACCTATTCACCCATACAGTCAATCACATAGCCACTTCCTCACTCATACAGTTACACACACTCACTCCCTTACTGATACAGATACTAACACATTCTCACTCACCTATACAGTTACTGACACACGCACACACTCACCTATACAGCCACTCTCACATGCACTCACTCACCCACCCATACAGTCACTCACATACCCCATTACTCACCCATACTGCCTTTCAAATACCCAGGTACTCAGCCATATACCAACACACACATGCACTCACCAACACAGCCATAAACACCATCGCTCACCCATACAGCCCTTCACACACACACATTTACTAACCCATACATCCACTGACTCATCCATTCACTAATCCATACAGGTAGTCACATACCTCCTCACCCACCAACACGGACACTTATACACCCATACAGGTACTCAGACAACCAATCCCTCACCCATACAGAAACTCATGTACCCACTCACACATCCATATAGCCACTTAGACACCAACTGACATAGACATTCACTCAATCTAGTCACTCACCCATACATTCACTGAGATACCCAATCACTCACTTATACAGTCCGTCTCGTACCCACTGAATCATCCATATAGGCACTCATACCCACACTGATTCACCAATACACCTTGGTGCACAAGTTACTTACCTTCGGTATCGATATATTTGTAAGAAACATTAGTAGTGATAGATTCCTTACCTTAGAATTACCCGGAGGCGTCAGACTGGATCCGGAAAGTTTTTTCGTCAGCAGTACCCCTGCGCGTCGGTAGGCGTCGTCGTGCGGCTACACTTTTTCAAAACACTCACAGTCAGTGATGTAATTTGAGATGTCATCAGTGATGTCCCTGACCAAGTCATGAGTGATGGAACATGTGAGGTCATAAGCAGTGCACTAAGGGGCGGGAGTTATAGTAAGCTCAACTAATTATAAATGCTGAATTGCTCTGGTTTTGTATGAGTGAAATGTCAACCTAACAATACCGTCCCTGTAACCTTTGGATTTTTCAGTGATATATATATATATATTCACTGAAAAAACCATAGGTTATAGACCATATATAGTTAGGAATTAGCATTTACAAAACCTTGAAAATTCACTGAAAAAACCATAGGTTATAGACCATATATAGTTAGGAATTAGCATTTAAAAAACCTTATTTTACTCACACAAAACCATTGAAATTCCATATATAGTTAGTTGTACTAACTATATATCGCGCACCCGCAATCCACTGCTGATCATGTCACATATTACATCATTCATGACATGGTCAGTGACATCACTGATGACATCACTGATGACATCTCAAATGACATCACTGATGACATCACTGATGACATCTCAAATGACATCACTGATGACATCACTGATGACGTCATCCAGTGACTGTATAATTCTGTAAAGTTAAAATATGTCTTACATATTTAAGAATGAGTGGATGTATAAATGTCTGGATGAAGGATTTAGTAGGTGCATGACTGACTGTATGAGTGAGTGGTTAAATGTGTCTCACTGAGTGCATGGGTTAGTGACTAAACTGTCTCAATTTGTGCATCATTATGTCTGTTGTTCTATAAACTGCTGCATGTGTTGATCATTAGCTATATGATTAACTATATGCGTTATTGATTGGTTGCCTACGTATTTGTATGGGAGACTGAGAGTGTGTATGGGTGGCTGGGAGGTGTATGACTCTGTGCATAGATGTGTGAGCAGTTGATTCACTAGATGTATGGGTTCAAAAGTGCATGTGGAAACAGCTGTATGGGCGGTTGACTGTGTGCATGAGTGTATTGCTGAGTGAATGGATATCTCAGTGCTACATGTAAAAGTAAGTACATATGTAAAACACAGTACATGTGAGAGTTGACATATATAAATAACTGTGCATAAGAGCCAGTGAATGTGTGAGTGGCTGTATGGATCATTGTGAACTTGTATCAGGGATTGTATAAGAGAGTAAATATGTGTTAGTATATGTTTGAATAAGTAAGGTGTGTATAACTGTATAGTTGAGAAAATGGATGTGTGATTGATTCTTTGCATGACTGACTAGGTGTGTGTGTAACTCTATGGATGAGTGACAGTCTGTGAGTGTCTGTTTACACTTACTGTATCTAAGGTTATATTAGAGTCTGAAGAGCTTCATCGTATTATCACATGAATGATGTCATCAGTGATGTCATCAGTAATGTCAAATGAGATGTCATCAGTGATGTCATCAGTGATGTCATTTGAGATGTCATCAGTGATGTCATCAGTGATGTCATTTGAGATGTCATCAGTGATGTCATCAGTGATGTCACTGACCATGTCATGAATGATGTAATATGTGACATGATCAGCAGTGGATTGCGGGTGCGCGATATATAGTTAGTACAACTAACTATATATGGAATTTCAATGGTTTTGTGTGAGTAAAATAAGGTTTTTTAAATGCTAATTCCTAACTATATATGGTCTACAACCTATGGTTTTTTCAGTGAATTTTCAAGGTTTTGTAAATGCTAATTCCTAACTATATATGGTCTATAACCTATGGTTTTTTCAGTGAATTTCATTGGTTTTTTAAAAGCTAATATCTACAGCTGTAAAATGTATTCTTCTTTAAATCCAAAAATATATTTTATATGTTTATTAATACATTTTTTTAAATATTTTTTTTGTTTCGCTCCCGGTCCGCTAACCGGGAAGCTTCCCGTTAGCTCAATTCGATTCCGCGATCCGGTCCGCGAACCGGTAACAAATCAACATAGTGACGGTATCGCGTTGCCGCGTAATGCGTCTTATGACGTACTGCGTTAGCGCACCCGGAAGTGCCCCGGGGCGCGGACCGAGGCGCGAAACGCAACTCCCCGGAAGCGATCCCCGGCGCGAAAGCGCGACGTATCGCGTTGCCGCGAAATGCGTCTTGTGACGTATCGCGTTAGCGCACCCGGAAGTGTCCCGGGGCGCGGACCGCGGCGCGAAGGGGAGCGACCCGGAAGCTAACCGGGGAGCGTTCCGCAGCGCGTAACATGAGCGTGAGAGGTCATGTGACTTGTTAATAAAACTTTTCATTGGTTCATTTCACTTTTAGTTTCATAATTATGGAAGGCTAGGTCATGTGACCTAAAAATAACACTTTTCATTGGTTGAGAAGTATTGTTTTTTCCAAATGATGAAAACCACTCCTTCTTTCCTCACTCTGACTTTCATTATTGTGAGAGGAAGACCTATTTTGCTTCTTGGAAGACCTATTTTGATTGTATGAAAATGGCTTCACTGATTGCTTCAGCTGGTGCACCCCCACCACCACCTCCACCTCCTCATGGGAAGAGAGGACCACCTCCCCAGGTGGTTACCAACACTGAGGAGGAAGATGAAGAGATGGATGAGGAGGGAGAACAACCACAATTCCTGGAAGAGTTGCCCCGGGTTTCAAGAAAGAAACCCAGTTTCATCTGGCAGTTTTTTTCCATCCCTCGTGGCCAAAAAAAGGTCAATGCCAGGTACGCAACATGCCTCATATGCAAGGAACAATTGTCCAGAGGGACGGACAAAAAATACAGCTATGGTAATCATACCATGCATAGGCACATGACGAGGAAACATCCCCTAAATTACAGCCGGGCGGAATTAAGGGATATGATGGACAATCCTCGACCAACTCCTGTGGCGAGACCAACAACATCGGTTTCTTTATCACCAGAGGAGGCACGGGAAACTGTGCCAAATATCCAACCAAATCTTGGGCATATGATACAATTATGTATGCACTGTCGTGCATTAATAGCTTGTGGCAACATGAGCATCAATGCACTGAACCTGGCGTATGAACACCATGATTGCCCTAACCGCCCCCAGTAATTTTTTTTTGCTCCTGTTGAGCCCTTTTCAACGCCTGTTTTTTGTTGTTTCCCCCCCCACAAAAAAAACAACAAAAATTATAAAATCGTTCAAAAAATACAAAAAAAACAAAAAATGTTCAAAAAATAAAAAAAAAATATAAAACAACAAAAATATTTAAAAAAAGTTCTTTTCAGAACTACCTTCCCTTTCCAAAAAAATTGCTACAATGTTTAGCACTCTGGCAAGCTCTATTTCTTTTGGTTCGCTCCCGGGTTAGCTTCCCGGTACGCGGACCGGGAGCTAACCAAAAAAAAAATTTTTTTTTAAAAAAAAGTATAAGTATAAGGAAAGTAAACAGAGAGTGATGTTTCAAGAAAGACAGCTATAGGGAGTAAAGAAGAGATACTGTTTAATAGATCTATTTACCAAAGAACAGACAGAAGAGGGTATAATTGTGAAAAACAAAATAGATAACGAAGTGAAAGAAAAACAAGCATTGGCATAGCCAATAGGTATCGACTTTGGGACCTTCTAAGTATTTAGTTATGCAGCATAATATCCTTGGTGCAGCAACATCAACTGTTGCATGGCTAAACACGTATAAGGTCCCAAAGGCGAGACCTATTGTCTATGCCAATGCTTGTTTCTTAAGTAGAATTGCAATACGTCTGGCTCTTCCATGTGAAAAGATCTTATCTTGTGCTCTAAAGATTGCTAAAGTCTCGACAGAGAACAGGCTAGGCTGTAAGTAGGGTAAATTGCGCTTGGTGATCTGTTTGAGGGAGCGTCTGCTTTGCCTGGTGTCTTTGGAGAGCAATTTTGATTGTTATACTGGACAATATAGCCCTAATGTAAATAACATAGGGGCATATTATCAACATAGGCAATAAAAGTTTTGCAGCTTTTATCGGCAGAAATGTGTTGCTAAAGCTGCTTTTGCGGCAGAAAACTGCCGCTAAAGCCGCTTTTGCACCAGTTTTCTGCCAATAAAAAGAGCAATAATTTTATTGGCTGCATTCATAATATGCCCCTTAGTGTGCTTCAACTACACAGAGAAAGCATTATGAACAAATAGTGATACAGTGATCAGTCAAAGACACTAAGAGTAATAGAGACGGAGTGAGTGAACAAGAGTGAGGAACTATGAGAAGAAAGGGACTGAGAAAAAGAGTGGAAGGAGTTGAGTAAGTAGGTAATAGAGAAAGGAATGAGGGAAGTAGCAAAGGCAGGAAACTGAGGATTAAAGAAATGAAGCAGTGGAACTAATAGTAGTTCAATGTGATAGAAATGTAACGAAAAGAGTACAAAATATTTACCTTA
Source organism: Lissotriton helveticus (assembly GCF_964261635.1). Lineage (NCBI taxonomy): Eukaryota > Metazoa > Chordata > Amphibia > Caudata > Salamandridae > Lissotriton > Lissotriton helveticus. The sequence goes on from NC_136069.1 coordinate 1,216,982,749, forward strand.
TAATTGTCGTTAAATTACTCATTTTTTATTTTTATACTTTCAATCTGTGAAAGAGAGAACAAACATTTGAAAAATATAAAAACATGTATTAAAAAATTACAAAAGACAAGGGCAAAGATTGAAGGACAAACAGTTTTTCAATAACTTTGACACTTACAGAAGCTACACAGTCCTAAAGATATACATTTTAAACTAACACTATCTTGATGCAGATGAAGTGAGGCCTATCTTAAAACATGGTGCATCTTTTGCATTGCTGTTGTCTCAGAAAAGTGTCGCAAGACACTAAAATTTAAAATAATTGCTTCAGGATGCCAATAAGATGTCTACTATCCAGAGTTTTGTTTCAGGTGAGGCCTACTCAGGGTTGCAGATGAAATTTCGAGTTGTTGAAGAGAATAGAGGACATAATACATGTGAAGGTCTACCAATGAAGTGAGTCATGTCCACTGCAATCTTCAACAAAGTCCAAACCTCCTATGTTTCCCTGGACAGACCTAAACTTGATCTGCACAATGTGATTCGTAATGATAGGAAACACAGGTGATGTAATTGAAATACATGCAATTTATTTTGCTCATTTCACAATCACATCACTTGTGTTTCCTTTGCTTAGGTATCTCATTGTGCAGATGTAGTCTAGCATATGAAAGAATACGCAGAAGTGCAGCACTGCATGCAACAACTTTGACACTTACAGAAGCCTCACCTTCTCCATGCCTCCTACACAGTTCTACATATACATCATAAATGCAAACAGTACAGAATTAATTATACATGTTAAATGGTTTATTTTTGCTGTTCTCAGAATGTATCAAAATTCACTAAAAACAGTGACTTGAAGGTATTCATCATGTAACAGCGGGGAAAAAAAAACACAATCAAAATGATTGTGTTTAAAAAACCCATACAACATCAGAAATCAAAAATCAGAACTCCTTAAAGTTAACTTACTTTCCATGACGTCCAAGGATGTCCTATGAATAGCTTACACTCTTTTGTGCTGTTATTACTTTCAGCCCGCCACTTTCTGAAAGAAAATCTCCATCGTTTTTAAAAACATGTTACATACAATAAATGACTTCTTGCTCTCTACCACAAGATTCCACAAGGCCAAATCTTGTCAGAGCCATGTATAACTCTTGGATTTCTTGTTAGCCAATCCCATCATTTGGCATTTCCGCAACTTTCAGAATTAAAATGTTGAAGATCATTTTCACAATCCTGGAATAGTAATATCTTCCCCTTCTTGCTCAGTCATGTTCTACATTTCCTATGACACTGATACTGCTTAATATGAAGCAGACTTACACTACCTCTATGACTACAACAATTATTTAATTCTCTACATCACTTTTAATCACAAAGCAATGTAAAACAGTAGACAGCATTGCAGACTTACATTCCCTCTACTCCATGTTTTGATTGGCTGCTTCAATTAGCTTATAAAAAGAAACAGTTTTTCTGAACTCATTCAAAGTGCACATATATCTCCATGATGTCCAGTCCTATGATTAGAAGTTATGTCTCTGAACTACACTTATCCTCAAGGCCAAATTGTGTAGGAGCCATTAGAACTTCTTGAAATTCCACAGAGCACATCCCGAGATTATTTCCCTAAAATTTTGGTTTTAAAAACACCAGGTAAGAGTTTTTAAGGTCATACGGCAATTTTTTTTTGAAAATTAAAACAGAATCATTGCAGAATGACCAGCCATTTCTAGACTTTAAATAAGCTGTGTAATGTCCTGATGATATTGAAGGGCCGTCATGATATATAATTGCTGTAGTTACAAAAGTCCTTCCTGATATTGACAACTGCGAAGCTACAAAAATTTTTATTAAAGTTGTCAATTTTGTTCCATCAGGCCTACATCGTTGGAACATTAAAATGACGTACTGGCCATATGTTCGTATAAATAATGTGGACATCATTTCAGATTTACATTGGCTACACTCCATGTTGTGATTAGCAGCTTTTACTAGCTTATTAAAGGAGACTGATTTACTGTCTGGCAAAGTTAAATATATAAATCTTTCTGAGTCTACACTAGTAGTACTTGATATCATACAGTTCTCGCAGTCATGCTGCCATTGATAAGAAAGCCCAAACAGCTGATCTACATCTACACCTTCAGCATGTAATACATCAAGCATATACATTAAAAACTCCTGACAATCTTGCTGAATATTTTGAGAGAATTGTGTTTGGCCTGAACATCTGTCTAACAGATTTCGAATTTCAGACACACTTTCTATGTTTCTTCTATCAGTGGTACATTTCTCTAACACAGAATTTAACAAACCGCAAAATCTTTGATCAGAATTGACCACAATCTCTTCTTTTACATTTTTTAGAGAAAACAAAACATTAATTACTACATTAGCATAGCAGTTGACACCAGAACTGTTTTCAAACTGAAAACCAACAACATCTTCAACAGAATCCTTTTTGTTTCTGCTTGTAATTTTAGGTTCATTCACTTTTTGTCTTTTTGCTATAACCTCCCCAGTATTGTTCTCATTTCTTCGTTTCCGGCCTACCAGACGTTTCTCAAACAAAGGAAACTGAGGCAAATGTGGCGCATACTCTCTTCTTAACCTATTGTATTCCTTAACACAATCTAGATCTGCACAAATGTTTGTGACATCACACTCAATCAAGTACAATCCCGATAAAGTTCTAACTCGTGACAATGCCACATATGCCATACCCTCCTTGAACACAGAACTGCCAATATTCACCAATGCACTGTCTACACTTAAACCTTGCGATTTATGGATTGTCACCGCATATGCCAAGCAAACAGGAAACTGCTTACGGCGAACATATAAGTCTTTTACAAGCAAAAATCTAGCAGAACAACGAGCAATTAGCTGTACTTCCTCAATGCCATCAAATTTAATTTTTAAAAATTCAATTCCATCTCTATTTCTGTATTTCACAAAATCAACAACATTACCCATTGATCCATTTACCAGACCTCTTTCAACATGTAAATTCCTTCTTAAAATTATACGGCAGTTCAAGCACACATTCAGAGTCTTTTCAAAACCTGCAGTTTTAGATATACTCTTCTCTAATGAATCCAATTTTGTTTTCAGATTCTCAGACAAAATAATTGTTGATCCCATATGCTCTACTCTATCAATAGCTTCCAGTTTCACAATCTCTTGCTTTTCTAAATGCAACATTTTGTTGTTAAATTTGGCACATTCTGCAAGAGTTGGCATCAAACATATTCCAGATTTCTTTTCAGTAATTTTCTGAAAAATATTCTCAGGCACAACATCTTGTTCTGGATATAAATTTGACAGTAATCGTGCATGTAAAGCTTCTTTCCCATGCTCGGTCACTTTTCCAATTCTAACATCTTGTAGAATAGTCTTGTAAACTTCATCCTTCGCCTGACGCATATTTTCATGCAGTTCAGCATAATTGAAGTTTAACCATATATTGACGTTGCCAATGCTGCCTAGGCACTTCCTGGTATCTTCATGCGTGAGCATTTTGAACACAGGTTGCCCTTTCACTGGTGTCAGCTGCAAAAGATCTCCGAAAACAATGATGTGTTTGCCACCAAATAACACATCATACTCTGTTTTGAGAACTTCTTGCATCCTCAAATGCACAAAGGCAAGCATGACATTGGAAACCATGCTTACTTCGTCAATGATAAGAAGTTTCATTTTCCTCAAGATTCTTGAAACTTCAAAACAAGCATCTCCAGATAGCTTGTGATATTCTAATTTGTTGTCATGCTCCACTGGCAGCATCAGTAAACGATGTAAAGTAATCCCTTTAATATTATGTGCTGCCAGTCCAGTTGGAGCAGTGACAACACAAGACAGCGATGACTCTGTCCTTTTCTGCAAATAGCATGAAATTGCTTTAATGAGGAAACTTTTTCCAGTTCCCGCTTCTCCACTCACGTACAGTCGGACAGGCTTCAACGACGTACATGAGCACTCTTTCTTATCATGACTTAATCCATGATCAATTTGCATGGTAACTTCGTCATATATTTTCCTCTGCTCAACGTTGAGTTGCCTTTCCAACTCTTCTAAGTTAACCGCATCCTCTTGAGCATGTGCCATGGCTCTTTCCACTTCATTCATAGCAGTGGCAGCTTCATTTTCGATAAGAGGTCCTCCTAGTGGATCCTGACTCAATGAAGCAGAACTCTGACTGTCCTGAGAACTGTCTCTGGCAATCTCGGCTGCAATCGTTGCTTCCTGCTCAATTTCCGCATTCAACATTTCTACATATTTGGGAAAAGCAGGACATTCTATGGTCTCCTTGGCGGCATTGAAAGAGTCTTCGTAACAGAGGAAATCTCCAAGCAGTTCCTCTTCTGCACGCCAAGGCTTGAAAAGTTGCAAAAGTGCTAAATAGAAAAACTCCTTTTTTTCAGGAGATTCGCCACTCAATTTTCGATGGTTTACCAAGTGGCATTTTCTTTGCTTGACCAGACATCCCTCACTTCCTATTACAGCATACACTCCTTTCTCAGTATCTTCTTTGATGTTCCTCTTGAATATGTAATTTTGCAGAACCTCATACAGACAAACATTCTCGAGGTGACTGCTTCGATTTGGATAATATGTATCCAACATGTTTGTCTTCAAAATGTCGGTACTGTTTGGCTCCTTTTCCGCCAAATACTCAATTTCCCGCACAGGTTTGAGAACTCGATTACGCGTTGCAGCAAGACCAAGACTCGCCCAAACGATACTCCTGGACTTGGCATAGAGACTTGCTGAAGACAACCGGTCAGAACATTCGTACGCTCCGATTTCTCGATGCGACAACATCTTCAGACTGAAACTGTACAACTTCTTGCTGAGGCTCTTTTCATGGGAAATGTCCTCCCACATATCCTTCAATTCTGTCTTCTCTTTTTTGGTGATGTAAGACGTCACATACCGAGCCACAGCCATACAGTTATCAGCCACAAACTGTATATCCATGTTAGCATTCCACATGGACAAAATCACCGGGTTGTAGTCGTTGATGTACTTGGACTCTTCGTTCCTCTTCAAATTGTATGTGTTTTTAGGTGATTTCTTCATCACATTATGTCGCAGCGAAGACATCAAACTGTTTACTCTTCCTTTAGAAATCACCGGTCGTGGAAAGCCGAAACGACATTTGGTGTAGAACTTGTCTTTGTTTCGGAATTTACGACGGCAGTACTTTCCACATCGATGGCTTTGGAAACGCAGAACTTTTTCTCTTAGGCTTTTCTTCTCCTTTGCGTTTGGAACAGCACACGTATAATACTGTTGGATGAAACTCATCACTGAGTCTTCTGGATCCGTTCCAAATTTAGGTGCATCCTTGATCCACAGCAACATATGTATATGAGGAGCACCTCTTGCTTGGTACTCCTTTCTCCAGAAGAAATCCAACACCTCTCCAAGAGGTGGATTCTTCTTATTCATGATGAAAGACATCATAGCTTCAAATCTATGATTGAAGTACCTACATACATTGACTGGATCCAAAGAGCACAGTTCTCCGGGTGTCTTGAATTCGATGTTATCTACGTTAGCATTTGCCTCTCGTAGAAATTGAAGTAAGTCTTCCCAGCCATACTCGGCACAACTCAGAGTGAGGAACCATGTGGGAGTACCTAAGTTCCTCAGCATACATTTTAAATCACCATGACGACGGTACCAGTACTCATTAGTACCACGCTGACACGCCATGAGATTAATCAGGTGAGAATCCAAAATACTATCTTGGACATTCACTTTATCCATAAAATCACTTGCCGAGATGTTTTGCATGTGTATACCACTTTTCAAGATGTGGTTCACTGCATATGACAGTCCAGACAGATCGCTTTCAAACAGGAGATGAAACAAATAAGGAATGCATTGTCGAAACCTAGCATCTCCTGCATACAATCGCAAAGTCCGGTATTCAGAAGCAGGAATTTGATGAGGTCGCTCATCATATCTTCCTCCCTGACCTGTTGGAAAAAGCTGTGGGAAACACCGAGCTTCCAAACTTTCCTCCCAAACACTAATGGGACTCCCTTTGGCTTGTTTCATTTGAAACAACTCAATAGCATTCCCCATGACTTCCTTGGAATGCAAAGGATGAACACTATAATGTTCATATATTTCTTCACTAGTAGAGGGTTCTACTTTCTCAATTTGACCAGCACACAAATCGCTATCCTCTTCCTCACTTACTTCCTCTTCTGCAACATATACATTCTTATAGTATTTATTATTTTTTTTCAAATACAATGTTGCCTTTTTAACTTTCCTAACATCTACTAAATCTTGCCATATTTTCTTATTCTTTGTCGGAACCCCATTAACTAAGATAACCAGAGGTTCCTCTTCCACTTTTTCTACTCCAATTGTGTTAATGTTTTTCTTGAAATCTAGAGGCAAATAAACAACTCTTCCCTTTAATCCTCTCTGTAAATCTGATGGAGGCAATTTCCCTGTCTTTGGCTCCATTCTTACAATAGCCTGAAAGGGATGGATACTTTGAATCAAAATAGATTCATAAGTATTTAAGTCCTTCAATTCAGAAGGAATCTCAACCAATTCCAGATTATTATGAACTGCTCTAGCAGGCATCTGGTTTTGTTTTAATTTGTTACAACAATAAGTACACACACGTTGATCCAATCCCAAATCAAAACAATTTTCTACCATCAAGTATGTTGCAAAATCCTTCCATTCACTATTATTTTCCCTTTCACTTTTTGCATATAAATCCACTAACTTAGTCTGATTCTTATAATAAGTGCGTCTACAACACACACAAGTGAAATTAGGCCTCTCACTTGATTTCACGTCAAACGTCGCAATTTCCCTCTGGAAATTATCTGTACTGGAAACCTGTACACTATCTTCCACATGACCCTCTACTTCTTGCTCAATTTCAACATTCTCCTCTTTACTTCCAAAGTAACAAAACTCAATTTCTTCACATATATTCTTCACATCTATTTCAGAACCATGCAAAAGAGCAGCGCATAATTGTTTCAGCATAATTGCTGGACTCTTAGCATAATACAACATTCTAACTAATTTCCTCACTTTGTTATGATGCACTGCTAGCATCCTGAAATGATGAAAAACACTCTGGCATACTCTCCTGGAAAGACAAGCCAGTGAATGACCATGCAAACCTGTCACTTCTCTTACTCTGCAAGGATCTAATTCTTGCAACAACATCATTTTCTGCTTCAAACTTTTTTTGTTAAATGACCGTACAAAATCACAAAGCAAATTGATGGAATCCTGTCGCACACTGCAAATACTACTACACTTCCAGGTGTACACAGGACCCTTAGCACGTCTTCCTAAAACCTCATTACCTAACAACTCTTCTGCCTCTGTTGTCACAAGTTTTTCTTTTTCAACTGGACAACCATCTTTCACTTCATAAGCACGACCACTGGTGTCAACTGCATGCACCAAATCATTATCCTGGAAATAACTCTCCTCATTAAAAAATGCCTCACAGCTTGAACTATGCATCCATTCTCCAGAAAAAACTTCACAAAAATTACTACGATTAACTATTCTCTTCCATCTACTATTTCTTTTGAAATCAAAAATTGCCTTGTTTAGCTTCCTAATTCTATTGATTATCAAAATAAATAACTTACGTTTAATTTCAAATGCCTGATCAATAACTTTCTCAACTTTTTTTTTTCTCTTATAAAAAACTAGTTTCTGTTGACCTTTCTTAATATTTTTTAACAAATTGCCAATTATCCTGTTGCGGAACATTCGTTTACGAATCTCCCTAAACTGTTGTTTCCTTCTACTATCATGCACAGATTTATCTCTTGCTCTAGCAGTAACATTTTTCATTGTCCTTTTCTTTCCATTTGATTTCCTTCTCGTTTTATGGACTGAAACATTTTCTGTAGTAATATTTTTTTTATTACAAATATTTCTTATGAAATATTTAGAGCTCTTACCCGGTGCTTTCTTCGTGGCTTGAGAAATCTTTTTGTTAGAGGACTGCTGCGTTTTTTTTTTCACCTGCTGTCTTTGACGTTTTGCAGCCTTTATCTGTCTTTGTATTGTAGGCATGGTGAAATCTTGAAATGATCTGCAGTTGAATCTGTGGAAAAATATAATAAAAAATGTTAATAAACATTATTATCAAACAGTAAATCAGTAATAGTGATCAAAAACATAACACACTACTTGACATTTTAATTTGAAGATTTTTTAGTCATTGGCAATTTTACAATACAGAAATACCAGAAAAGAAATGACATTTATATTTATGTTACCTATGCTATTTTATATGTGAATCTGATCTAATTTTATGAGCATATTTTAATATTTTATTGAAGACACTACACATAACCTGTTTTTGAAGGTGTCTTTATTTTTAAATTAAACGGTTTACCTTTTTACTTTTTATTGATTATAAATTTTAAAAATAAATGTTTATATTTCCAAAGGCTCAAGCAGGTCAGCTTCCCATCCTATATCATATAATTCGGACAAATCTGCATCCTCATCACGCTCTTCTTCATCCTCAGGATTTAAATCATCCAAAGGATCAACATCCACTGATGTTTCAATTACAAGTTCAATGATGAGGTCAAAATCAACTGATTGCAGATTGTCGCTCATGTTGAGGTTGTCTTTATCTTTAAAGAAAGATAACAACAATGAGATGTTGCAGAGTAAGAAACAAATCTCAGAGATTATAATAGTAAAATTGTTTAACAAGATTAACATTTTGCAGCTATTATTTAGCCATGTCCAGCAATGCTGAGCAGGTGAAGCCTATGTCTAATTTTTCACTGAACAGGACTCATCTCTTCTTAACCTTGGATAAGCCTCACCGACTCTGTGTCCCCTGCACATACTTAAATGTTAAAGGGCAGATTTATATTAAATGGCACATCCCCAGGCATGCACCAGTTAATGTGCACCACTGCTTTACCACCCATGGTGTGCCGCATTTACAATCAGATAGGAGAAAGCTGCGTCAAAACCCTGCGCCTGCTTGAAGCTGGCATAGGTCTTGACGCAGCATTGTGGAGATGGGGCACCCCTGAGCCTTGCTGGAGCTGCATCGCACTTGCGATAAAACTCCAGCAATGCGCCACCTTTACGGCACAGATGCGTCACGCATCTGTGCCGTTTTTGCCCCATGCTGCGCCGCATTGTAAATGCAGCACAACATGGGTGGCGGAACAGTGGCGCAGGATGACTGTCACATCCCTGGTGATGCGCCAGTCATCATAAATCTATCCCTAAGCTTCTTATCTTGTAACAGATGAACTGCCATATGTATCATCAAAATATTTTACATTTTCTAAATAGCGAATTTTAAGGAATAAATAGCGATTCTTTACCATTCCTAATTTGCGATGAGCAAATTGCTAATTGCAAGTTACCCATTCATTTCCATGGCCTAGGAGGCTCATATGAATGAAGGTTTAATTTGCGATTAGCAATTTGCTCATCACAAATTAGGAATTTTTCCAAGGGTGCAGGGGTGTCTCAAGAACACCCTGCTGCACCCCTGAAAAACAAATTTGGGGGCATATGGCACACATACATGCCCTAAGGGCATGTGTTGGCGTCATATGGCACCTTTTGTTTTTTTGAAAAAAAGCTTTTTGAAAAGAATTCACAAATTACCACCAATTTACCACAATAGTTTCCAAATCCTTAATGTCATTTTTTACATAGTTTTTGTTTGATACATTGCATTTAAGTAGTCACAAAATTTGCAAATGCTTCAGTGCAATCGCAAAATAAGGAATAGCAAATTTTGCTACTCCTTATTTTGCATCAAACTTGTTTGATACATACCATTTGTCTAATTAACATTCGCAAAGGCCGAAATTCATAGAATTTTGATCTTTGCAAATGCTAATTAGCTTGATACATATGGCCCCAAGTGAGGCCTGTCTTGCGACATGGTGCATCTTTTGCATCACTGCTGCTTGGGTTTTATGTGGTACGTTTTTTTTACACCATGACATATCTGCCTAAATGCATCAATTTGTAATGTTGTCGCCTCATAGCAAATCTTTTGCACCACCGCTGCATCATAAAAGTGACGCACAGTGGCACAAAAAAGGCATACACCTATCATAAATCTGTCCCTAGCATTTTAAATGATTAATCCAGGATGACAATAAAGTGTGTCCTATCCAGAGGTTTGTTTAAGGTGAGGCCTACTCAGGATTGCAGATTAAAGTTACGCTTGATGAAGAATACAGAGGAGATAATACATATAAAGGACTACCAATGAAGTAAGTAATGTGCACTTTATTGCGCCAGTCATCATAAATGTATCCCTAAGCTTCTTATCTTGTTACAGATGAACCACCATATGTACCATCAAACTATTTTGCATTTCCTAAATAGCAAATTTTAAGGAATAAATAGCAATTCTTTACTATTCCTAATTTGCAATGAGCAAATTGCTAATTGCAAATTACCCATTCATTTCCATGGGCTAGGAGGCTCATAGGAATGAAGGTTGCAATTTGTGATTAGCAATTAGCTCATCACAAAATAGGATTTTTTTCAAGCGTGCAGGGGTATCTCAAGAACACCCTGCTGCACCCCTGAAAAAGAAATTTGGGAGCATATGGCACACCTACATGCCCTAAGGGCATGTATGGGCGTCATATGGGACCTTTTTTTTTGTTGAAAAAAATGCTTTTTGAAAAGAATTCGCAAATTACCACAAACTAGAAGTTGGTGGTAGTTTCCAAATCCTTAATATCATTTTTTACATATTTTTTTTTTGATACATTGCATTTAAGGAATCGCAAATTTTGAATTATTGACATTTTAAGTCATTTCCACATGTGCAGTGTTTTCAAAATATAATTTGAAAATCGTTTTTGGGGAAAAGTAATGGTTTGCAAATTTATGACAAGGACATAATGGTGTATGCTTCTCTATAAGGCATTTCAGTGTCTCTGATGTCATTTTTCCCATATTACATTATAAGACCTTTCCCCATGAAGCACATTCCTTGTAAATATGCTCCCACCTGTGCATTGCGAATTTAGATTTTGACTGTTTCAGTCACATAGCCATGTTGAAAGTGACCCAAAAAAATTGCAAACGTTTTAAAATAACACATTCATGTGTCTTAAGGACATTTTAAGTCATTTCCCCATGGACAATGTTTTCTAAGTGGCGCAAAAGAGGTATACACCTATCATAAATCTGTCCCTAGCATTTTAAATGATTAATACAGGATAACAATAAGATGTAGCCTATCCAGAGGTTTGTTTAAAGTGAGGCCTACTCAGGATTGCAGATTAAATTTACGCTTGATGAAGAATACAGAGGAGATAATACATGTAAAGCTCTACCAATGAAGTAAGTGATGTCTACTTCATTGCGCCAGTCACCATAAATGAATCCATAAGCTTCTTATCTTGTTAGACATCAACCGCCATATGTATCATATAACTATTTTGCATTTCCAAAAAAGCAAATTTTAAGGAATAATTAGCGATTCTTTACCATTCCTAATTTGCGATGAGAAAATTGCTAATTGCTATTTTACCCATTCATTTCCATGGGCTAGGAGGCTCATATAAATGAAGGTGCAATTTGCGATTAACAATTTGCTCATCACAAATTAGGAATTTATTCCAAAGGTGCAGGTGTGTCTCAAGAACACCCTGCTGCAACCCTAAAAAAGAAATTTGGGGGCATATGGCGCACATAAATTTTAACAACATTCCTTTACCTCAACAACGATTTTCAAATCATAACTTCAAAACACTACACATGGGAAAATTACTTAAATTGTCCTTAAGACACATAAAAGCGTTTTTTGATTGGCTTTCCTGCATGGTAGGGTCACTTTTAACATGGCTATGTAACACAAACATTCAAAATCAAAATTTTCCATGCACATGTGGGAGCATATTTACAAGCAATTTGCGCCACAGAGAAATGTCTTACACTAAAATGAGAAAAATAACATCAGGGACAGTCAATTGCCTTATAAAGAACCATACACCATTATGTCCTTGTCATGAATTTAAAAACAATTCCTTTTCCCCAAAAACGATTTTCAAATCATAATTTCAAAACACTGCACATGAGAAAATGACTTAAAATGTCATTAAAACACATGAAAGCGTTTTTTGATTGCCTTTCGAGCATGGTTGGGTCACTTTTAACATGGCTATGTAACAGAAACATTCAAAATCTAAATTTTCCATGCACATGTGAGAGCATATTTACAAGCAATTTGCGCCACAGAGAAAGGTCTTACACTAAAATGAGAAAAATAACATCAGGGACAGTCAATTGCCTTATAAAGAAGCATACACCATTATGTCCTTGTCATGAATTTAAAAACAATTCCTTTTCCCCAAAAACGATTTTCAAATCATAATTTCTAAACACTGCACATGGGAAAATGACTTAAAATGTCATTAAAACACATGAAAGCATTTTTTGATTGGCTTTCCAGCATGGTTGGGTCACTTTTAACATGGCTATGTAACACAAACATTCAAAATCAAAATTTTCCATACACATGTGAGAGCATATTTACAAGCAATTTGCGCCACATAAATCATAATTTTCTCCTTAAAGCACACTATTCTCTATCTAAATTAAAGAAATATTTTCTCACCTTAGCAAATATTTTGAGTTTGAAAACAGTCTAAGAAACACACCAATTTGTCTTCAGCAGAGCAAAAGGTATGCACTCCAGAGTCTGCAGCTATCAAAAGCACAGAAATGCTGTAATTCTTCACACATATTTCTCATGTCACCCAATCAAAACTCTTCCCTCACTTTTTTTCAAATGAAAACCCTTCCCCCTCTGCCCTTTCTGCCTATTTTCCATAGCAACCACCTCTTGGAAAAACTCTGGTGTTTGCAAGTTCACACAACAATGTTGCAATTGAACTCTGAACTCTCAGTGCACCTGCATATCCAGTGCATTCTTTCATTTAATGATTTTTTATTGACCACTCAAAATACATCTTTCAAAGAACACATCTGTGCACCCTAACTTTCTGTTTTCATCAATCAAAATCCACCAATCACTGTTACTGCTTCATGAACACAGAAACTCCACAGTTTTTTTTTCATTTTACACTCTCATTTTTTCAACTGCCATTTCATTGCCACACTTCATCTGACTGCAGGAGAACCTTCTCTCACCATGTTTTCTGTCTGGATTGTTGGTCATAGTTATATTCACTGGGCTCAAAGGTACGTTGAAAGCAGGAATTTACCTAACCTCAATTTACAAGATGTGGAAATTAAGTGGTTTGGCCACAGAGGATTAAAATGTCACCAATTGATACCATTGGTGAAAACCTTTATGCATTTGCCAAAACCTGACCTGTTAATTGTGCACTGTGGAGGTAATGACTTGGGCACTTTGACTGGTGTAGGTCTGGAAATGCTTTTAAAGGACACCTTTGAGCAATTAATGGCACTTTTTCCTCAGACTGCCTTGGTATATTCAAATATATGCCAAAGACAGAAATGGAGGTGGTCAAACCAATTTTGTCCACAAATTGAGAAGTCGAGGAAGCATGTAAACAAATCTGTTTCAGCTTACATGAGAGACCATGGAATGGGCTCCCTGTACAACAATAACTTGCGTTACTACATGCAAGATATCTACAGAGGAGATGGAGTTCACTTCTCAGATGAGGGCAACAGAGTTTTCACTCTGAATTTAAGAATGTGCATTGGTACCTACTTATAAGTACCTAAATGTACCATAAACCCAAAAGCTCTTCTCAGAGCTACCCTACATCTAATCACTCACAATTATTATTTTACTCTAACTTTTTTCACTAATTTTCAACAAAGTACGCTCCCTGGGGCGCTACCCGGTACGCGTACCGGGAGCTAACCTCGCGAATTTTTTTTAAAAAAATGTTTTTTTTTCGCACATATAAACCTCCTCAGCCACCCTCAGAAAACCTAGGGGGTCAAGATAACTCTACCGTGCCCCCTTCTACCCATTCCGAACATTATTTGCCCTCCATCTTGTATCTTAATTCGACCGAAACACAAAATGGTGGACTCCCGGAACGCTTAAGGTCCGCGAACCGAGGCGCTCAACGGTTCGCGTACCGGGTCGCTCCCTGGGAAGATAAAGGAAATAAAAAATAATCAAAAAATCCAACAATCAATTAACATACAGCATTTGAAAAGACTATCATTCATTTTTCATTGTAGTACGCTCCCCAGAACGCTTCCCGGTTCGCGGACCGGGCGCTAACCACGAAAAAAAACAAAAAAAAAATTATTTTTTTTTGCCCCGCGGGGCCCCTTTAAAACCTCCACATTAAACCTAGGGGGTCAGCGAGGATCTACTATGCCCCCTTATAGTTATTTCCCCCTTTGTTTTGGCCTCCTCTTGTCTCTCGATCCTACCGAGAGACAAGATGGCGGCCGCTCCGGACTGTTTAGAATGTTGACAGACACCGGAGAGCCAATCAGCTTCGCTACGCGAAGTTCCGGTACGCTTAAGGTCCGCGAACCGGGGCGCTGCCCGGTCCGCGCTTACAGATATATATCTTTTTTTGAACGTTAATTTCTCAAAATCCACTGCAGCACATATATTGAGACCTACAAAAGGCACATCGGGCTACCAGTCCCTACAATTTAGCCAAGTTTCGTGCAAATCCATTCAGCCGTTCGGGCTAAAAGTGAGGCTAACCGCCCTATGGAAAACTCAATGTTAAAAACACGTTTTGGGACCCCCCTTTTTTCTCGGCCCCCCCTGGACGAACCCCCCCCAAATTTTCAGGGGCTCCTCAGAAACAAAATGTTCCATTTTCCAGAAAATTTCAGCCAATTCCGTCCACAAACGCCAAAGTTATTAGACATAGAATTTTCAAAAATCCCATAGGGAAAAAATCCTAACTATATATACCTACTGGCGACCGCCAGTAGGTAATATATGCAGATATATATTACCTACTGGCGGTTGCCAGTAGGTAGTTATAGTTAGGAGCTATTTTCCATAGGAAATCCGCAACATTCTATTTCCAATAACTTTGGCGCCGGTTGACGAATCTATCTCCTATCCTGAAAGTCTCGGGGTGATGCGTGAAGCGGGGGCTGAGAAAAAATGGGGGTCCCAAAACGTGTTTTCCCCATGCAATTTTCCATAGGAACCTTTAGCCGCAGCTACAGCCCGAACTGTTGAACGGAATTACACCAAATTTGCCACAGAGGTAGTCCTTAGTTCAGACTCGTGCCTTTTGCTTAAATGGTGTAAGTCTGTTCAGTAGTTTTTGAGATATTAAAGGAAAAAATTACATAAATATCTGGGCGGAGCCTAACGACACATCTCATCGTGAGATCTGATTGCCTGTCATCACTTCATCCAAGAAGTGTTGGCAGCCATCTTGGGACCAATATACATGATAGCGCCTCATTACAAAGCATTGCAGTTAATAGAAGGTTTTAAGACTTTAGTTACATTATACATCATTTGTTAATGGTACCATACTCATTTTAGGAATTGTGGTGTGTTCTAAGGTGATTTTACCATGTGAAAAAGCCTTCTGCTGGGATATCATGAATCATGTTTGAGAGAAAACTATTTTCTCATGCTTGTCCCATAGAGGTTTGGAAGGTGCTCCAGAAGCTAAAATTAGTGCATATTTTCTGTAAATTCAAATTATCTTTCTCAGTCATGTGATAATGAAGTCTGACATTCTCAGTAAAACATGTACATCCAACAAGGGCAGAGACTGTCAGTTGATTCCTTTGTGTTCTACTGCAGCTTCTCAGACTGTTCTAAAGAACAACTAGCCTTACTATTGACAAAATGATGGCACACCTGAAGCCATCTTGATTGGAATAAACTGGTAACACTTAAAACATTTAATTTAGAAAGGAATAACATGAGGGGGTTCATTTTGTCCTAGAAGTTAGTGCTGTAGAAAGAAAGATTAGGACATGTTTTAAGTGCGATATCAAATATCTTCCTGTTATATTTCAACAGAAGCAGCCTGGCAGTTGATTGCTTTGTGTTTAACTGCAGCTTCCCAGAGTGTTCTAAAGAACAACTAGAGCGCTAACAGAATTACTTACGACAAAAGTATGGCACACCTGAAGCCATTTTGATTGGAATAAACTGGTAACACTTAAAACATTTAAGTTAAAAAGGAATAAAATGAGGAGGTTCATTTTGTCCTAGAAATTATGGTTAGTGATATAATTAATTTAAGAAAAATTAGGACATATTTTAGGTGAGATCTAAAATATCTTCCTGTTATATTTCAACAGGAGCAGCCTGTCAGTTGATTGCTTTGTGTTCTACTGCAGCTTCCCAGAGTGTTCTAAAGAACAACTAGAGCGCTAACAGCCTTACTAATGACAAAAGTATGGCACACCTGAAGCCATTTTGATTGGAATAAACTGGTAACACTTAAAACATTTACGTTAAAAAGGAATAAAATGAGGAGGTTCATTTTGTCCTAGAAATTATGGTTAATGCTGTAGAAAGAAAAATTAGGACATGTTTTAAGTGAGATCTCAAATATCTTCCTGTTATATTTCAAAATCCTCTTCTATTTAATGTGAAAATTCTGACATGCAGACTGAAGAATCACTTTCAATACCAGCAGTAGACTTCCAGTTAACTCCCTGGTGAGCACTACCCCCTACACTACTAAAACACCACTGCACTACCCTAAACCCTAAAACACTACCCCCAGCATGAGCCCCTACAGTACACAAACACCACTGCACTACCCTAAACCCTAAAACACTACCCCCTACAGTACAAAAACACCACTGCACTTCCCTAAACACTAAAACACTACCACCAGCATGACCCCCTATACTACCCAAACACCACTGCGCTACCCTAAACAGTAAAACACTACTCCAGCACAACCCCTACACTACCCAAACACATCTGTACTACCCTAAACCCTAATACACTACCACAGCACGACCCCCTACACTACCCAAACATCACTGCAGTACCCTAAATCCTAAATCTACCCCCAGCACGACCCCCTACACTACCCAAACACCACTGTGCTACACTAAACCCTAAAACACTACCCCCTACACTACACAAACACCACTGCACTACCCTTATCCCTAAAACACTACCCCCAGCACGACCCCCTACACTACACAAACACCACTGCACTACCCTAAACCCTAAACACTACCCCTATACTACACAATTACCACTGCACTACCCTAAACCTAAAACACTACCCCCAGCATGACTCCCTACACTACACAACACCCACTGTACTTCCCTAAACCCTAAACACTACCCCCAGCACAAACCGACAAACACTACACAAACACCACTGCACCACCCTAAACCCTAACTGTACCCCCAGCACGACCCTCTACACCAGTGGTTCCCAAACTTTTTAGACCAGCGGCTCCCTAGACTCATTGGCCATTGGCCGTGGCTCCCCATTATGTTAATGTTTTTGGTGGGTGGGGGGTGTAAGCCCGGCCTCATGAGACTTCAATTTTTCTCCTTGAAAATTTTTGAGATGAAGTGAATGAATGTATTATATTCGGGGATGTCATCCTATTAGTCGTAGTGTCTGAAAGGGAGGATAGGTTAGATAGATGGATTTATGCTCGGTATGGGAATTACAAAGAATTTGTTTGATCATTTACATGTGTTTTATGTTGGATTGGGCGCGTCTGACATTTGTATTTGTACATTTGAAAAGTCCTTCAAACAGCCTAAGCTAGCTGATGTGGTGCTATCCATGACTGTCTGGTAGCGATTACCCCAACAGCACCAGTACTGTCCGTATGTTGGGTGAAGCGTGCATCGAGTGTCTGGGTAGATGAGTGCTGGGTGATGTAGCAAGTAGTAGCTGGAAGGTAAAAGGTGGCTGCACACATACCTTGACGCAGCCTGTGGCCCACCTGTAAGTGGTCTCGTATAAGTCCTCATTATGTTCTATTTGTAAGCCCGGGAATGTGGTCTCCTCAGTTCAGGTACTGCGGTACGCTCTATTGGTTATGAGGCATATTTGAATACTGGCTGCTCTGATTGGCTGGAGTTTTGCCATCACTACTTGCTGAGGGGAAGTGTAGTTATTGCATTGCGTTTGAAGGAGGCACGGCAATATTCCATTCCTTACCTGAGCAAATCACTTAATATCCCCTTGCCTATCAAAAAATGAATGTATCCTTGTTTAGCGTAACTAGGGCTCATGTAAAGCACTACAATGCGTTCGGGTCGAGTTCGCGCTATATAGAATAAAAAATAAAACTACAAAATTGCACACAAAAAAAAGGTTTCTGGTACTTACTGTGCGCCAGACAGGCTAGTAGCCTTTGAGTAAAATATGGCCACTCTCTGCTTGGCCCCACTTCAAATGCATTTATACTCTGCCTTCCCCTGAACTCTACCACGTGTGCAAATTTCAAAGAGCTCGCACTTCCTTATTTCTGTTATTGAAGCAAAGCTTCAGTGTCCTATGTTGCCCTTTTATCATACAAATATTTGTTACCAGGATTTAAATGACCTCATTAGACGAGTCACTCATGCCTTTTGACATACAAATTACTACTCAAGGCTTAAACTGAACAGCTCTTCCCACTAGCAGAGCCATCGAAGCATCTACTTTATAGCTGTGGAGAATACAGCTATGTTCACAGGCTGATTTAGTTTCTTACTTACTCAGAACTGTTGCTGCGCCATTTTATTTCAGTCATGCACGCGCCTCAAGCACCCCTTCAAACTTCAAAGCACTGAATTCCTATTAGTGCTCGCGGCACCCCTGGCTAGTTTTGATGGCGCACCAGGGGGCCGCGGCGCACAGTTTGTAAACCACTGCCCTACACTACCCAAACACCTCTGCGCAACCCTAAACACTAAATCTACCCCCTGCATGACCCCTACACTACCCAAACACCACTGCACTACCCTAAACCCTAAAACACTCCCCCTGCAGGACCCCCTACACTACACAAACACCACTGCACTACCCTAAACCCTAAATCTACCACCAGCACGACCCGCTACACTACACAAACACCGCTGCACTACCCTAAACCCTAAAACACTACCCCCAGCACGACCCCTACCCTACACAAACACCACTGCATGGCCCTAAAACAATACCCCCAGCATAACCCCCTACACTACCCAAACACCACTGCGCTACCCTAAACCCTAAAACACTACCCCATACAGTACACAAACACCACTGCGCTTCCCAAACCCTAAAACACTACCCCCAGCACGACCCCCTATACTACCCAAACACCACTGCGCTACCTTAAACACTAAAACACTACCCCAGCACGACCCCCTACACTACCCAAACACCTCTGTACTACCCTAAGCCCTAATTGACTACCCCAGCACGAGCATCTACACTACACAAACACCACTGCACTACCCTAGACCCTAAAACACTACCCTCTACACTACACAAACACCACTGTACTATACTTAACCCTAAAACACTACCCCCATCACGACCCCCTACACTACACAAACACCACTGCACTACCCTAAACCCTTAAACACTACCCCTACACTACACAAACACCACTGCACTACCCTAAACCCTAAAACCCTACCCCCCAGCACGACCCCCTACACTACACAAACACCATTGCACTGCCCTAAACCTTAAATCTACCCCAGCACGACCCCCTACAATACCCAAACACCACTGCACTTCCCTAAACTCTAAAACACTACTCTCTACACTACACAAACACCACTGTACTATACTTAACCCTAAAACACTACCCTCATCACGACCCCCTACACTACACAAACACCACTGCACTACCCTAAACCCTTAAACACTACCCTCTACACTACACAAACACCAGTGTACTATACTTAACCCTAAAAGACTACCCCAGCACGACCCCCTACACTACACAAACACCACTGCACTACCCTAAACCCTAAAACACTACCCTCTACACTACACAAACACCACTGTACTATACTTAACCCTAAAACACTACCCCCATCACGACCCCCTACACTACACAAACACCACTGCGCTACCCTAAACCCTTAAACACTACCCCTACACTACACAAACACCACTGCACTACCCTAAACCCTAAAACCCTACCCCCAGCACGACCCCCTACACTACACAAACACCATTGCACTGCCCTAAACCTTAAATCTACCCCAACACGACCCCCTACACTACCCAAACACCACTGCACTACCCTAAACCCTAAACCACTACCCCCTACACTACACAAACACAACTGCACTACCCTAAACCCTAAAACACTACCTCAGCATGACCCCCTACACTACCCAAATATTACTGCGCTACCCTAAACCCTAAAAAACTACCCCAGCATGACCCCCTACACTACACAAACACCACTGCACTACCATAAACCCTACAAAACTACCCCATACACCACACAAACACCAGTGCACTACCCTAAACCCTAAAACACTACCCCCAGCACGACCCCCTACACTACACAAACACCACTGCACTACCCTAAACCCTAAAAGACTACCCCAGCACGGCCCACTACACTACACAAACACCACTGCACTACCCTCAACCCTAAAGCACAAGTTACTACTTGTGTAACGGTATATATGTAAGAGACATTAGTTAGTGATAGATTCCTTACCTTAGAATATCCCCAGGCGTCAGACTGGATCCGGAAAATTTTGCGTAGCAATACCCCTGCGCGCCGGCAGGCGTCGTCCGCGGCTCCGTGTCCGTCGTTGGCGTCGTTAGCGTCGGAATGACGTAGTCGGAGTACTTAGACGCCGCCCTCGCGTGCTGACGTCAGTTCTGATACACAGCTTTTCCGCGCCAGATACGCAGAGCCATGATAGAACCAACACTGGTGCCATGAAACTAGGGTCCTGAAAGGGGATGACCTAAACCCTAGATATCGGTTCGCAGAACGGGAATGATGGGTGGGTCTGTAAGGAATCTATCACTAACTAATGTCTCTTACAGAAATATCGTTACACAAGTAGTAACTTGTGCATCTGAAAGAGACACGTTAGTGATAGATTCCTTACCTTAGAATAGATACCCCAGCAATACCAACCCTGGTGGTGGGTCTGCGAACCAATAATCACACCAGAAAGTCCTGGCTGTCCAGGCAATAGTGTCTTGCAAACGTGTGCAGCAAGGCCCACGTAGCTGCCTGGCAAATGTCCTGCAAGGGCACTCCTCGGTCCAGGGCAGTGGTAGTCGCCGTGGCCCGAGTGGAATGAGCCCGCAGTCCAACAGGGGGCTCCTTCTTAGCCAAGGAGTAACACGCCTGGATGCACAAGATGGTCCACCGAGAGATGGTCCGCTTGTGCACCGCCTTTCCCTTCTTAGCGCCCACGTAACCAACAAAGAGTTGGTCATCCACCCGGAACTGGCGTGTGCGATCCAGATAGTAAGAGAGCGCACGCTTTGGGTCCAGACAGTGGAGCCTCTCTTCCTCTTTCGAGGGATGCGGAGGCGGAAAGAAGGTGGGCAAGGTAATGGACTGCCCGAAGTGGAAGGCCGTGACAACCTTGGGCAGGAAAGAGGGTCTCGTCCGCAACACAACCTTGTCCGGATGGACAGAGAGGAAAGGAGGTGTGGAAGAAAGAGCCTGGAGCTCACTCACTCACAGGCAGAGGTGATGGCAACCAGGAAAGCAGTCTTCAAAGTAAGAAGACGGAGAGGACAGTTATGGAGCGACTCAAAGGGAGCACACATTAGGTAAGTAAGTAAAAGGTTCAAGTCCCACTGGGGCATCATGAAAGGAACAGGAGGAAACATGTGTGTGATGCCCTTCAAAAACCTATTTACAATTGGGGACTTGAACAAGGAAGGCTGATCAGGTAGCCTTAAGAAGGCGGAAAGGGTAGAAAGGTACCCCTTGATAGAACCCAGAGCAGAGCCCTGCTGGGCAAGAGAAAGAAGGAAGAGGAGAACCTCAGAAAGGGGTGCAGAGAGTGGATTCACAGCCTTTGCTGTGCACCATGCCACAAATCTGTTCCACCTGCAGGCGTATACCGAATTTGTGGAGGGACACCCGCCTGCCAGAATGACATTACAGACTTCAGGAGGCAAGTCAAATGGCATCAACTGTCGCCGCTCAATCTCCAAGCTTGTAGGTGGAGACTGGACAGGTTCGGGTGGAGGACCGTCCCCTGCTGCTGCGACAGAAGGTCCTCCTGAAGAGGCAGACGAATCGGGGGATCAACTGACATGCTGAGTAGCTAGGGATACCAGTATCTTCGTGCCCAGTCCGGAGCCACAAGGATAACCTTGGCCCGGTCACGCCTGATATTCTTCAGCACTCTGGGCAGAAGTGGTATAGGCAGAAAGGCGTACAATAGACCGCAACTCCACTCGTGACGAAAAGCGTCTCCGAGCAAGTGCCGCCTTGGAAATTCCAACGCATGGAACTGATGACATTGCGCGTTCTCTTCTGTGGCGAATAGATCTAACCAAGACTCTCCCCACTGCTGAAAGAGACCTTGCGCCACGTCCGAGTTCAGACGCCATTCGTGATCCATCATGCACCGACGGCTGAGTTCGTCCGCCCTGGCGTTCAGAGAACCTGCCAGGTGTTGAACCACCAGGGTCACGCCCTGATGTTCCAGCCACTGCCAAAAGCGCAGAGCCTCCTGGCATAGGGTGCACGACCCCACCCCACCCTGTTTGTTGCAGTACCACATGGAGGTGGTGTTGTCCGTGAACACCTGCACAACACTCCCCCGGACAGAGGGGAGGAATGCCTTCAGTGCAAGTCGGATCGCCCGCAGCTCCAGAAGGTTGATGTGGAGCTGGGACTCCGCCGGAGACCAGAGGCCTCTGATCTCCGCCTCTCCCAAGTGGCCCCCCCAGCCCAGGAGGGACGCGTCCGTCACAACCACGTGCTCCGGGTGGGGTAGAGAGAGGGATCTGCCACTGACCCAATCGCGGTCCGTGAGCCACCACGGCAACTGTCTTGCAGTGCCCTCCGAGATCAAGACATGGTCGGACAAGTTGCCCTGATGCTGGGCCCACTGAAACATCAGGTCCCACTGCAGAGCCCGCAACCGCCACCGGGCGTGATGCACCAGAAGGATGCAGGAGGCCATCAGCCCCAGAAGCCGCAGCATCAACCTGACCGAGACTCGGGATAAAGGCTGAAAGATCGGAATCAGAGCCTGAATATCCCGAACTCGCTGTTCGGGAGGATAAACCCGAAACTGCGCCGAGTCCAAAATCGCTCCGATGAAGAGGAGATTCTGAGAGGGACACAGGTGTGACTTCGGCACGTTGATGGAGAACCCCAGCAGGTGCAGGAGATCGGCCGTAGTCTGGAGGTGGATGACGACTGTCTGGGGCGAGCCCGCCTTCAACAACCAGTCGTCGAGGTAGGGGAAGACTGACACCCCTAACCTGCACAGATGAGCTGCGACCACCGCCATCACTTTCGTGAACACCCGTGGGGCGCTGGTAAGGCCGAAGGAGAGCACGGTAAACTGAAAGTGCTCGTGGCCTACCGTGAACCGCAGGTAACGCCGGTGGGCCAGCAAGACGGGGATGTGAAAATAAGCGTCCTGCAAGTCCAACGCTACCATCCAGTCTCCGGGGTCCAGGGCAGCTAAGACCTGAGTCAGAGTCAGCATCTTGAACTTCTCCTTTCGGAGGTAGCCGTTGACGTTCCGGAGGTCCAAGATAGGGCGTAGGCCCCCTTTGCCCTTCTTGGGTACCAGAAAGTAGTGGGAGTAACAACCACACCCTACTTCCGGCCCAGGTACCCGCTCGATGGCCCCCTTGGCCAAGAGGGCCGTAACTCCCTCTTGCAGAAGTTGCAAGTGATTCCCCGACACGAGGTGGAATTGCGGTGTGCATGGCTGGAGGGGTCGCCTCGAAGGGGAGGGAGTAGCCCCTTCAGACAATTTGCAGCACCCACCTGTCCGACATGACAGCGCGCCAGTGGAAGAGATGATGACGAACCCTGCCCCCCACTGGCATCACATGGGCCTGAAAGCACGGACTAGGAGGGTTTTGAGGCAGGTGCTGCGGGGGAAGGTGTGGATTGGCCTCGCCGTTGTCCCCGACCGCCGCTACGGCGGTTTCCACGGCCGCCACGGCGCTGTTGAACATTCTGCGGTGCGTGGCTGGCAGCACGTGTGGGGGCGCCCCTTCCGTGGCCACGAAAGGAGCGAAAGGCAACCATTTGCTGGCGTGGGGCCGAGAGGCCCAAGAACTTTGCCGTAGCCCTGGAGTCCTTAAAACGCTCAAGCGCATGGTCTGCCTTGTCGCCAAAGAGGCGACGGCCATCGAACGGCATGTCCAGAAGAGTGGCCTGGACATCGGCCGAAAAGTTGGCGGACCTCAACCAGGCAAGGCGTCGAACCGCCACCGTCGTTGCCATCGCCCTGCCCAGTGAGTCCGTGGTATCCAGCCCACCACAGATGGAATATCGCACTGCATCTCGACCCTCCGCAAGGGCTGGGGCGAGTTTTACCAGGGCCTCCTCCGGACATTGTGGCAGCACGTCCGCGACCGTGTCCCACAGGGTGTGGGTGTAGCGGCCCAAGAGGCATGCGGTATTGACTGACAGAAGTCCCAAACTCAGGGACGAGAACACCTTCTTCCCGAATTGTTCATACCTCTTGGATTCCCGATCGAGTGGAGCTGCGGGGAATGCGGTCTGGGAAGTGGAGGCCTGGATGACCAGGCTCTCGGGGGTGGGATGGGTGGACAAAAAGCAAGGGTCGCCAGGGGCCGCGCGGTAGCATCTGGCCACGTTCCTATCCACAGGCTGACCTGTGGCGGGCTTGGACCAAGTGCCCACAAGAACGTCACACAAGGCCTCATTAAACGGCAGCAGAGGCTCAGTGGAGCTTGCCTGCGGTTTAAGGACCTCGGTGAGGAGCTTAGTCCTCACGGCCGCGACGGGGAGCTCAAGGTGTAAGGCCTTGGCCGCCCGCGTCAACACTACACTGTGAGCAGCCCCCTCCTCCGTAGCCACGGTGAGAGGGGAGACAAATCCAGTGTCTGGCGAAGTGTCAAGTCCACTGGCCTCCCCAAGCTCATATGTCCAATCCTGTTGAGACTGGCACTCCTGTGCCAGGGGGTCCATAGACCCCTCCCAATCAACCTCGTCACCCATCTCCTGCAGTTCAGGGTCAACAGATGGGGCCGGTTCGTGGAAATAGAAATCTCCATACGACGTCGAGAGCGCCGGAACCGAATCAAGGGTAGGATCGGGGACGGCGTCCATAGTAGGCGCCGGGGGCGACACCCGCCGGTGAGGTCGACCGGAGACGACCCGGATCCGGAAGCGGATCCAGTGAGGACCTGCGGCGCCGGGACCGAAGTCGCCGGTGGCGCCGGGGCCGAAGCACCCGACGGCGTTGGAGCCGAAGCATCCGACCCACTAGGCCCTCCAGCCGGGGCTATTGGGCCCGGAGGCGCCACGGAACCTGGCTGAAGAGGGAGGGACCACATGGCCATGAGGTACCGCTCGACCTCCTCTGGCGTCGCACCATGCCCAGGGACCGGAAGATGTGGGGCAGGCGGCGACGTCCGCGACTCCGTTGGAGCCGTGTGGGTAGTGTCACCCGAACCCCCGGCCGCATCTCGCGAGCGTTGGGGTGGGTCGGAGGAACGATGACATCTCTCTGACCTCTCATGCCTCTTACCTGAGGACTTGGATCCTGACGACCGATGTCCACTCCCGGAGCTGCGAGGGCTCTGATCCTGCGACCGGTCCCTCGACCTCCTGTGGGACCGGGACCTGGAGCGGCGCGGGCCGACTGCCGGAGCTCAAGTCGCTTGCGGGACCGCTCCCGCCTAGCTTTAGACGTCAGGGCCTGGCAGTCTGAGCAGGGGTGGTCGTGGTGATCGAGGCCTAAAAACTTGAGACACCGGCGAAGGGGGTCGGTAACCGACATCAGTCGGTCGCACTTGGAACAGGGTTTAAACCCGGGCATCCCTACCGGCACCGTCGGAGTCGAAAACACGAGTAGAGAAATGATCAAAAAGATCAAAAAGTTTAGTCAAAAAATGACTAAGGGGTAGAGCTTCTCCGATCTGCGCTAGCTGGCACGGAAAAAAGAAGAACTGACGTCAGCGTGCGAGGGCGGCATCTAAGTACTCCAACGACGTCATTCCGGCCCTAATGACGCTGACGACGGACGCGGAGCCGCGGACGACGCCTACGGCGCGCAGGGGTAATGCTACGCAAAATTTTCCGGATCCAGTCTGACGCCTAGGGATATTCTAAGGTAAGGAATCTATCACTAACGTGTCTCTTTCAGATTCTACCACCAACGACCCCCTACTCTACACAAACACCACTGCACTACCCTAAACCCTATATCTACCCCAGCACAACCCCTACACTACACAAACACCACTGCACTACCTTAAACCCTAAATCTACTGCCAGCACAAACCCTACACTACCCAAACACCGCTGCACTACCCTAAACCCTAAAACACTACCCCAGCACGACCCCCTACACTACATAAACACCACTGCACTACCCTAAACCCTAAAACACTACCCCCTACACTACACAAACACTACTGCACTATCCTAAACCCTAAAACCCTACCCTCAGCACGACCTCCTACACTACACAAACACCATTGCACTGCCTTAAACCTTAAATCTACCCCAGCACGACCCCCCTACACTACCCAAACACCACTGCACTACCCTAAACACTAAAACACTACCCCTACACTATACAAACACAACTGTGCTACCCTAAATCCTAAAACAATACCCCAGCATGACCCCCTACACTACCCAAATACAACTGCGCTACCCTAAACCCTAAAACACTACCCCAGCACGACCCCCTACACTACCCAAACACCACTGCGCTACCCTAAACCCTAAAACACTACCCCCTACACTACACAAATACCACTGCACTACCCTAAACCCTAAAACACTACCCCAGCATGGCCCCAGGCCCTATTATGTACTAGGGCCTTACAGAGGAGGTCATGCTAATCACGTGGGTACCCCAACGCATAGTGTTCCCTAGTGTATGTAGGTGTTTTCACTGTATTCTAAGTGTATTTTAGCATACCACTGGCTCTAGGCCTGGTTAGAGTCAGTTACCACCAGTGGGCACCGGATGATTTTGTAACAAGGCCTATTTCTGCTCCTCTGTTGGTTCATTCTGCACATGTCTTGCTTCTTCCTGCACTTTTCTTCATCTTTGTGGACTTCTGTTGCTTCTTTCTGCATTTCTTTTGCTTCTTTCTGTGCGTTTTTTCTTCTTTCTTCACATGTCCTACCTCTGTAGGCATCGCTAGAAACTAGCATTTGAAAAACCTTTGAAATTCACTGAAAAAACTATAGGTTTCAGGCATGTTATAGTTAGAAATTAGCATTTTTAAAAAACCTTAGAAATTCACAGAAAAAAACATAGGTTTCAGGGGTGTTACAGTTAGCTGGACATTTCATTCATACAAAATTATAGAAATGTTTCTGTTATAGTTAGTTCTGCTAACTATAACTCGCGCCCCTGCAATGCACTGCTGATGACGTCACATACTACATCACTCATGACATGGTCACTATCTAACTAACTATAACGGAGGAATTTCAATGGTTTTGTATAAGTGAAAGGTACAGCTAACTATAAAACTCCTGAAACCTATGTTTTTTTCAATTAATGTATATATATATATATATATATATATATATATATATATATATATATATATATATATATATTAACAAATGTATGTTTGTCTGTCTGTTTGTCCTTTATGCATTACTACACCATTCATCCGATCGCCATGAAACTTTGGAAGTTGTTGAGTACACTCCCGCGAAGGTTTCTGGCATATGCATTACTACCCCATTCATCCGATCGCCATGAAACTTTGGGAAATTGTTGAGTACACTCCCGCGAAGGTTTCTGGAATATGCATTACAACATTCATCCGATCGCCATGAAACTTTGGGAAGTTGTTGAGTACACTCCCGCGAAGGTTTCTGTCATAAATTTTTTTAAATATCGGCCCCCCAGGGCCCTCATAATCTTTCGAATACTGATGTGGGCACCAGACGGAAAAACAACAAATTGTGTATCCACAAGCACTTGAATAAATAAATAGAATTAAAACACCATTCATCCGATCGCCAGTAAACTTTGTGAAGTTGTTGAGTACACTCCAGCGAAGGTTTCTGGCATAATATTTTTTTAAATATCGCCCCCCCAGGGCACCCATAATCTTTCGAATACTGATGTAAGCACCAGACGGAAAAACAAAAAATCGTGTATCCACAAGCACTCGAATAAATAAATAGAATTAAAATGACACTTTGAAATGTTTTCCATATTAAAATGAATACGTTTCAATAAAAATGACACAATGTAAATTGAATGTTATCATGACGAATTTCCCTGAATTTCCTTTCTTCGGAGATCGCAGCAATGCGCGATGGGTAAGTTAGTATATATATATATATATATATATATATATATATATATATTTATATATATATATATATATTTATATATATATATATATTCGATGCTCACTGGGGTGTCCAACACAGAAAGCAGCACTCGAACGCAGCTTCGCTTTCCCTGTAAAAACCTTTAATGGTATGCATGTCATCCATTCTCAGTCCTAAATAAAGCACACTTCCGCAGCCTGACGCGTTACGTAACTTCACTTCATCAGAGACTAATCAGTCGAAAGAGGCATTGCGGGTCACGCCTCCCTTTTGAATAATATCCTATGCTGTGATGCAGCTGCTCTGAATGAGACTGTATGTAGTGTTTCATGGGAGATGTAGTCCGCCATTTGTCTTCAATGGACGCCCCTTAAAAAATGATAGCGGGATACAAAGCTCTCCATGAGCCCAAAGAAGCGATGAAATGCTCAATTCAGGAAGCGCATTCTACTGTTGAGTCCCACATTGAGACTCAGTGGCCCCCATTGAACCTGGGGTGGTGCTAGCTCAGCAGCAGGACTGTCGCTTATTAATTCGATGCTCAGTGGGGTGTCCAACACAGAAAACAGCACTCGAACGCAGCTTCGCTTTTAAAAGCTTTAATGGTATGCATGAAATTCATTCTCAGTTCTAAATAAAGCATAGTTCCGCAGCCGGACGCGTTTCGTAACTTCATTTCATAAGAGGCTAAGCGGTCGAAAGAGGCATTGTGGATCTCGCCTCCCTTTTAAACAATATCCTACGCTGTGATGCAGCTGCTCTGAATGAGACTGTATGTAGTGGTTCATGGGAGATGTAGTCTGCCATTTGTCCTTAATGGATGCCCCTTATAAAATGATAGCTGGATACAAAGCTCCCCATGAGCCCCAAGATGCGAGGACATGCTCAATCCAGGAAGCGCATTCCACTGTTGCGTGACTTATGCGTAACTGTGTGGGGTTGAAAAGTAGTTGTGTAGTCTCTTTGTGGAAGAAATGTTTGAATATCTTTAGAAGAGAGAGCCGGTACCGGACTGTCCTTATTTTTTGTGTTCCTTGAGGGTGTGGTTGGTGTCCAAGTTGAATCCAGGAGACTTGGCATTCAATGGGAGTTGGGGTTCAAAGATGTTCATGTATTGAGCCAGGTTTGCACGTATCTTGTTTGTTGTTCTTGGCAAATAAGAGGAATTCGGTCTTGGTTAGGTTTAGTGTCAGGTAGATGCTGGACATCTAGTGCAAGCAGATGTTTGAGCATTGGAAACCTGACGCAGAAGAGTGTTTCAAGTAGAGTTATATATCATGGGCATATTAATTGATCTTGATGCTGTTATCTGTGAGTAGAGCATCCTCTGGCTCCATGTAAAGGTTAAAGATGACAGGAGACAGTATGGAGGCCTGGGGCATCCTTATGTGATAAGGATCTTTTGTGACCTAGAGGTGAACAAACTGGTCTTCGTTGGAATAGTAGGAGGAGAACAAATGAAGGACATTGACAGTGAATCCCATTCAAGACTCAAGGGTGCGTGGGAGGGTGGAATGGTTAACTGTGTCAAAGGTAGCTGAGAGTTCTAGCAATATCAGGTGGGAGGGGTCATCTTTATCTGTAGTCAAGAGGGCATTGTCTCGATATGTAAGGTTCTGATCTGCATGTTGCTGCATGATCTGAAGCAAGACGTGTAGGAGATAGCATTGATGTCATCTTGACGCTGAACATAGAATGCTTTTTCAATGATCTTGCTAGAGGATTGTAGGTGAGTGATGGACCAATAGTAGACAAGGTCACAAGGGTGTAGTGTAGGTTCCTTTAGGATTCAGTTTCAATGTACTCCCCAACTATCTAGGAGATATCTAGCAGATAGTCGGAGTGCATTGGAACTGAATCCTGGTCTCATCAAATTGTGTCCTTGCAGACCAAAACATATATTTTGAAGTACAGGGATTCTGACTTTCCCTTTCGATTTATACTTAACGGATAATTACCACAACCCGCTCGCCCGTAAGGACACCTAAATATCCTTAAACATATCATCACTGATCTACTATGTGACACAGAACTGAGAGTAGAGTGGCAAAATGGCAATACTAACTGGGAATAGAATATCATTTAGTTTCCCTTAGAAGTCAAATTTATGGACTAATTATTAAATAGTCCTGAGGAAGTCGGTGTTGTGGCACACCACACGAAACATGTGTTGGCTAGGGCCAATTGTGTTAAGAACCTGAAAGATTGTTTTAGTAAAAAAAGATAAAAATATACAGCTGTGGGTGGACAGTATTTATATACAAGTGCTGTCACCAACTGAAAATTTCATTTTATATTGACTTGGATTGTTGGTAGGACGATAAGCAAGGAGACAGGGATAGCAAAGTAGTTGATCCAGTCCAGGGGTATAGGGGGTTTGCATAGAATTGTTGGTGATGTTGAAAAGGAAAGGTCGAGGATGGGGCTTCAGGAGTGTGTTGGTTGTGTGACATGCTGTGCCCATTAAGTGTATCAATGAGGTTTAAGAGGGTGTCTCTTGAGTTTTGAACTTGTGTTGTATGAGAGTGAAGTCACTCAAAAGAGTGGTGTCTGCATGTCAGATGGACGAGGTGGTGGGGAGATTTGAGAATTCATAAATGAAGTCTTTGTTCTGCCCAGGAGTCCTACAGATGAAATGGAAGGGGGTGGTGTAAGTTGCACAGAGTGGAAAATGGCATGTCAGCAGCATCACTGAAAGGAGTGTTGCTTGCTTGGGTGCAGGACTGGGAGGACTTATGGATGAAAGTGAGGCCTCCTCCTTTCTTATGTGTGTGGTCTATAGATAAAGGATGCAGGCTATGGGAAGAAGGATGTCTTGGATGTGTGATGATGTGTGCTTTACTATGTTTCTGTGATGAAGTGGGTGTCAAGCTTGTGACTTGAGGTACGATCTGCAATGTCTGGTGCGTAGAGTACTGCAGAGCGAGCACTGTTGGAATGTGTGTTCTGTAGATTAAGGATGAGTGATAGTTAGTGAAATGTGTAAAAGATAGGGTCTATGTATTGTTCAAATGCTATGTGAGTGTCTGAACCATATACATCTCAGTGTGATTGGCAGTATGGAGTGTTGGGTGCACGTGATTGTATGCCCAGTTTTCCATTCCTCCCTTTTAAAACAGGTCTCAGTCACCTCCCGTTTTCAGTTAAGGGACACATAAAATATGAAGTCCGATGTATTAGGCATTCTAGATGGAGAAATAACAAATTATGAAATAATGGGACACATGCATCAAATCTTTTCCTGTTCGCAAATGGGCTGATTCGCAGAATCATCCCGTTAGCGAATGGAAAAAAGCCTTTTCCTATGCATGTAGGTTTTGGCATTCGCAATTTGGGTCATCGCAATTTATTTTTGATTATCTAAATTATGATTGCATTTAGGGAATCACAATTTGCGATTTTCCAATGCTGATGCAAGAAGCCTTTCCTAAATGAAAACTGGGCATTTAGGAAACGCTAATTACCATCAACTTCAAGTTGGTGGTAACATGTGCATGCTTTGAAAAATGCACAAAAATGCTTTTTTCAAAGTGCCATGTAGCGCACACATGCCTTTAGGGTATGTGTGTACTTCACATGTACACACCTACCTTTTTTTGAGGGGTGCTTCAGGAGGGCCTTAGGCAGCCGGGTACCCTTGGATTTGCATTTGCTATGTGTGATTACCAATTTGGTAATCGCAATTAGCGAATGCAATACCATTCATTCCTATGGGCCTTTAGGACCATAGGAATAAATGGAGTCACATTATCTAATAGTGATTTGCAGTTACTGAATCGCTATTAGGTAATGTTAAGGAATCACACATTTTTTTACGATTCCTACATGCATAGCATTTTGCGATTTCAAGATAGTGAATCAGTAAAATTTGCTATTTGGGAAGTGCAAAATACAGGCTTGATGCATGTGCCCCTTGATCTCTTGGAAGGCTTATGGATCAGAAAATTAGAAAAAGGTTAGAAGCGTGTACTTTCCCTTTACCATTTCCAACTGGTGAAAGAGGTTGATATGTTGACCAACTGTAGTAATCCATGTAATGCTTGTTCTGCATTCTCTGTTAGAATTGTTATCTTACATTTCCACTGTAACATTCTATGCACTGATGAGCCATTCACTACTGGGCTCCTACTAAAGGTGGTTGTTCAAGCTGTCTGTCCCAATAAAGCTACAGACTTCTACTTGGCTTCTTGGCTCTATTTACTACATAAATTTGGCGACGACTGGGATCTTCAACCCTACATCAGAACTCATCAAAAAAAAAAAAAAAAAGAAAGAAAATTCGCCATCAAAAAAAAATTTTTACTTCAAGAAAAGAACCCAATCCTCAAGAGCCTTTCCAGTGAAGTTATGAGACATTGACAGCGTTCACCTGTACAGCTTTAAAGATATTAAGGTATTTCTCTTGTTTATATGTGTAAAGATTGCACCAGCGGCTGTGTTAGCTTTCTGTGCCTTGATTGCACCAGCGGCAGTTTGTGTTCATTCCCCTTACGTTTACCTCGCTCTTTCTAGCGACATCTACATGTACAAAATCTGCCTAATGATTGACTACCGACTTAACGCGACTTTTGTGTCCCAAAACGCCACTTTTCTAGAGTTTTTCTCCTCTTATTGACTGTTACCATATTTGTATTTTTTCAAACTCACTTAACGAGCGCTCCTGTCCCCTCGAGCGCTTCTGTCTACACGAGCGCTTCCATTCACACGAGCCTGCTTCCACACGAGCGCTCCTATCTACGCGAGCCTCCTTCTTCTATTCCAGCGCTCCTGTTCCTGTTTCGTCATCTCCACCTCGTCATCACACACGCATCACGTTCTCACGTATGCGTATGCGTTCCAGCAACCATTTTGTTTCGCGTCTCCATGGCAACCACCACGATCGTTTACAAACTATAAGTACGATCGTCTCTTCAATACTTCTCTGATTTAACGCGCTTCTAAACCACGTTTGTAGATAAAAACGGACTACTTTCCACAGTGATTCCTTTTCATTTTTCTCTACTTCATGAAAAAGAGAGACATTTGGAAGAAAAACTTTTAAACCACAAAATTCAGAATCGACTGGTACTAACATCTTCAGACAACGGTGACTACTTTTATTATTTTTATAATTAGTCATTTTACTTATTTGGACTGTTTTTCGTTTTTTTTTGTGAAACTAGCTTTGAATTATTTACAATGTCTAACAACATTTCTACTCCTGCACATTTCTTACCTACAGCAGGTGATCCTAAAGTAGAATGGGATCTTTGGTTCCCTACAATTTTGGCTTACGTTGACGTTGTTGAAGAGGATGGTTGTTCTCCCAAAAGGAAGCTAGCATTGTTAAAAAATTGTCTGGGTGGTGCTGGTCTAAAAGAACTACAAAGCTTACCACCCATAGATAGTACTGGTGCTGGGGATTCAAACGTTTTTGATATTGTTATTAAACAACTAAGCACTAGGTTTGGCAGAAAAATTAACGTTGTAATGGAAAGATTTAAATTTTATTCAAGAATACAAAAAGAGGACGAGACAATTGAAAATTATGTAGCCGCTTTACGTACCCTGGCTGGGTCTTGTGCGTTTGAAACCATCAATTTTGAACAGGTTTTGAGGGACCAAATTATGATGCGTACTAAAAGTAAGAAAATCCAAGAACGCCTTTGGATGGGTACTGATTCCTCTCTTAGTGCTGTACTAAACATTGCCAAAGGCATTGAACAGTCTGAACTTTTTGTGAACGAGATTAGAGGCCAAGACACCAAACCTAAAGTTGTCATCCCTGAGGTTTCTTTAGTCAAAAATTTTAATAATTTTAAAAAGAGTTCTTTTCCTCCCAAAAAGGATTTCTCTGGTAGAGAAAATAGGTTTCCTGTTAAAAAATCCCAGATCATTTGCTATAGGTGTGGTGCCAATGATCACGTTGGCAATTACAGAGGTTGTCCAGCTTGGAACAAGGTTTGCATAAAGTGCAAAAAGTCTGGCCACTTTAGCAAAATGTGCAAATCCCCTCAAAAAGTAAATTTTTTGTCTTATGAAGAATGTGATGATACTGAACAACCTTCTGAAATTAACACTCTGTTATGTGTAGGTGATTCTGAATGCAAAGGTTTTCCCACTGATATCATCACCATTGATGGTAAGGAAATTTCAATGTTAATTGACTCCTGTGCCTGGTATACCATCATTGGGAAAGATATTTTTAATCGACATTGGAATTCAACCAAGTTGTTACCACCAGACATAAATCCTGGTGGGTACACTGGTAAGAGAATTAACATTGAGGGCTACATGTGGGCTGAGATCAAATTCAAGGATAGATCCATTAAAGGGAAGGTTTATGTATCTTCCAAAGGAGCTTCCATTTTATGTTGGCCCCATCAGTACGACCTAGGTATAAAACTTGACCCCAATGCTTCCCCTCCGGTATACGTAGTCTCCCCTGAAAACAATTTCATTACACAATTAAAAAACAAGTTTTCATCCATCTTTTCAGATAATTTGGGGACCTTTGTGAATTTCAAACACCGCATAATTCTTAAGGACTCAGCCATACCTGTTCGCCATAGAGTAAGAAATGTTCCCCTGGCTTATCGTGAAAAGCTGAAAGACATTCTTTCTGACTTGGTAAATAAGAAGATTATTGAGCCTGTTGAGTCCTCTCCATGGGTTTCGCCAGTGGTTTTGTCACTTAAAAGCAATGACGAACTCCGTCTATGTGTTGACCTACGGAGTTTAAATAAGGAAATTTGGATTGACAGACATCCCCTACCCCACATCCATGAACTTATTTCCACTCTGTCTGGAGCATCGGTATTCTCCACTCTGGATTTAACTAGTGCATACCATCAGGTATTGTTACACGAAGAAACAAAATTTCTAACAACCTTCATCACGCCGGAAGGCATGTTCCAATATTGTCGCATGCCTTTCGGCCTAGCTAGCGCAGCCTCTGTGTTCCAAAGGCTGATGAAAACTGTGCTAGAGGGTTGTTTGGGTGCAATTGCATTCCAAGATGATATCCTCATTTATGGTAAGAATCATGAGGAACACGATATCAATCTAGAGAAAGTCCTCAAGTCTGTTCAAGAAAAAGGTTTAACACTGAAATTATCTAAATGCAAGTTCAGACAGAGCAAAGTAGAATATCTTGGTCATGAAATTTCTTCGGAGGGTATTAAACCTAAGTTCAACCATATACAGAGTATTTTAAAAGCTCCGGCACCGTCTAATAAGGAACAATTAGTCTCATTTTTAGGTTTAACTGAATTCTATAGTAAGTTTGTTCAGAATTATGCCTCTAAAGTACACTCCTTAAGGTCTTTACTAAAGAAAGATGTAAAATTCAGCTGGTGCAAGGACCAGCAGTTTGCTTTTGACACTATGAAACAAGAAATAGCTAATGCTCCCTTCCTCAAACCTTTTAACCTGGGTAAAGAATGCATAGTATGTGTGGATGCTAGCAATACTGGTTTGGGTGCTGTTCTAATCCAGAAAAATGATGGTGCAGAATATGTAGTCTCTTACGCTTCCAGGACACTGCGTGGTGCAGAATACAATTATTCTACCATAGAAAAGGAACTTCTGGCTTGTACCTGGGCTTGTGAGCACTTCAGACAGTTCATTTGGGGTACCAGCTTTCGTTTAAGAACCGACCACAAGCCTTTAATACATATGTTAGCAGCTGGTGGTGGCAGAACTTTAACCGCGCGTTTGGCCCGTTTGGCTGCCAAACTTCAAGAGTTCCAGTGCATTGTAGAATATATTCCGGGTCGCTTAAATGTACATGCCGATTGCATGTCCAGGTTACCCCTTGTCAATTCTATTTGGCCTCATTTTTCTGACTCTGACTTTGATGTGGTTTTTAACATTGATGATGTAAATGAATGCAACAGTACAGGTCTGCATAGCATTTTGCGATTTCAAGATAGTGAATCAGTAAAATTTGCTATTTGGGAAGTGCAAAATACAGGTTTGATGCATGTGCCCCTTGATCTCTTGGAAGGCTTATGGATCAGAAAATTAGAAAAAGGTTAGAAGCGTGTACTTTCCCTTTACCATTTCCAACTGGTGAAAGAGGTTGATATGTTGACCAACCAGTCCAGATACCACAGCAGAGTACCAGTCTACAAGACTGTACTCTGTAAATCTTCTGTTCAGGCAGAATACCTTTTATATCTTCTGTTTTAGAGTGAACTGGATGTTGTGTACTATGTAGCGTCACAAATACTGTAAATAAGAGCAACATTTCTCAATGTCATTTATGTGGTGAAAACGCTTAGCATGACAAATCTTTGTAATGTAACATCATGAATCTCTTGGCAAGTCAACATGGAACAAAAGAGTAATGGGTCCATTGACATTCTGTACTGAGGTCCATGTTAAGCACTGTAGGTGGTAGCACTTTGGTTTTCACTCTGCAGCGTATGAATAGGATGTACTTGTAAGTTTTTAAGGAACGCATATTCACCAAGGGCCAGATGTACGACCCTGACATTTTGTGACTCGCAAATTGCGCCGCTTTGCGACACGCAAAATGCAATGTACTACAGTGTAATAGACACTGTTAGCAATTCCATTGGGTTCGCAAATTGCATGCCTCACCAATATTTATGAGGCAAGTGCAATTTGTGACTCCATTGGGAATGGCTAGTACTCTTAGGAATGGTGGCCTGCCGGGGTCAGCAGACCACCATGTCTGGGACTGCTTTTTAAATGAAGCAGTTTTCTTTTTTTAAATGCAGCCCGTTTGCCTTAAAGGAAAAGGGGATGCATTTAAAAAAGAAAAATTAAACTTTTCAGTTTCATTTTTTAAGGGCAGGCAGTGGTCCCTGGGACCACTGCCTGCTCTTAAAAAATATTTTCTCACACACTCAAAAGGGGTAAGGGGTCCCCTGGCGACCGCTTTCCGTTTGCAAGTGGTTTACCTCATACTTGAAATGGGTGGTAAACTGCAAGTGTTTTACGGCCGCAAATGCGGTTGCAAAACAATAGTACATGGCAGTGAGTCTTGCTATTAGGAAGGGATGCCCCTTCTTAATAGCGAGAGATGCAAACGCTATTTTGCAAGTCAGTGACTCGCAAAATCGTTTGTACATGGCATTACCCTTTTTTGCGGTCGCAAACGGGACGAACACCCGGTTGCAAGCGCAAGAAAGGGTCATACATCTGGCCCCAAGTGAAATACGCTTTATGCATCTAGCAAATGTTTCTAAGTACCTTAAACACCGATTCCAAGCCATTCTTCGATTCATCTCTACAAAAAGAATCTACCACTTGGTCAAGTTTAAAATTCCTTCTGGAGGAAATAATTTGAAGTCACGTGAGACCCGCATGTTCACAAGCTGCTATGAGTGAAAGGAGCACCCGAATTTCGAGAAGACACAGATTAATATGTGCTTTCTTTTATTAAGCTGCATGTGACTTGTAAAATTCAGATTCATAATAAACATTTAAGACAATACGCGCTACAGTTTCAGACACACAAACGTGTCAGTACTGTTACAGAAACTGCGGATCAAAATGAAAGTACTTCCACTGGATGCCGATTTGGATTTCCAAAGGCAGAATGAACAGCTTCATGTTTGCAGACAAACGCAGAGCTACAGGCAAATCACCAAAATCCACCTGGAATGCATATTTGGCCATTCAGTTTATAACAGACATCTCCACTACAGTTGCTCCCTATGTGGCTGGCTATATTACAAAGTAATTGACATTTGAAATGAACATTTTCTGAGAAATCTTTAGCTCAAACATTGTACAGCTCTAGCTTCAAGATCCTGTCACTTCGCAAATTGGGTAATATAAAACCCGTGATTACATCAGTTGCTCTGCCCTGTATGGTAAGTGCAAAAATATACTTAGTATGAGCTTAGGCCCAGCTTCTACTACAAACAAGCATTGGCATAGCCAATAGGTCTCGCCTTTGGGAACTTGTTAGTAAAATAAAACTGAAGAATAAGACTTCACGTTTACATTTACTTTGTATTTAGTATGCAGTAAATGTAAATGTGAAGTCTTACACGTATTTTTTTTTTTACTTACAAGGTCCCAAAGGCGAGACCTATTGGATTTGCCAATGCTTGTTACAATTTGTGATTCAATGTTATGGAGAAAAGTTTTTGGGAGGTTGACTAATTTGTGGTTGAGCTCTGCCTTTCTGTCTGGCTGATGTTTATAGCTCTCACCAAATGGTTGGAGGGGTGTCAAATCGAAAGGTATGAATTTTAGCAACAGTGACTATGTGGCACTTAGCTTTCAGATCAATGGCTTACGCTGGTTTTTGTGTGATAACATAATTCCTATAAGCTGTATGCTGCTTGAACAGGTTTATTGACCCTTCTTTGCATCTGATGCCTTCTGACTCGTCGGTTCCTGCAGAGACTCGTGACAAGTGCTGGTTTGAACTGTTGTTTGATGCACCCGGAAGCACGGGGTCCACACTCAGCCTCAGGGATGAACGAGTCCTGCATCTCTCAGTTGCATTAAGCCCAGTGCTGGGGTGTTAGACTGCTGTTAAAAGTTTAAATGCTTTTATTGCATGCTGTGATTGTGTCCGGTGAAGCTTGATAATACTGGGTGCTGAGACTCATTGAGGCTGGAGAGGCCAGAGGGCCCAAGAGTGACTTTGTGCGGCTCTTTGCTGATCCCAAGGCTCTTCACTCACTGTCAGAGAGGATTGTGGGTGTAACTTTCCTCACTGTTAACTCTGCTACTGCAGTCTTGCTGCAGCTTAATAGCTTCCTTAAAGGCATTCTGGTTAATGCAGGGGGCTAGGCAGCGGTGCTGCGGCTGGCGGGAGGGTGGGAGGTTAAGGACAAACACGCAATAGCTCTCCCGGGGTGGCTGAATCACAAGGATGTCTGCATGGTGTTTACGGGCCGATCAGGAGGGAATGGTCGCAATAGATCATGGCTGCTTCTGGTCAGGGCAGGTTTGATCACAAGGGTTGGCCTAGACAACTTTTGAAGCCAGGCCCCTGATTCTCAGTCTTGATCTTAGATTCTGGGTCTCACTGCCAAGTGCTAAGTACCCAGCCCCCCTGGCTTTAAGACCCCGCAGTGACCGCCCCTCACCTTGTCGTGGTGTCGTGCCCTTGCAGGACCACTCTACTTCACTTGCCTTTCTTTGGTAGTTACCGCCTCATGGACGTCGTGTGCTCTTATATGATGGTATGCACGTGACGGTGGAAATGGGTGAAAGGGCGAATGATGCAGCGACTAGGCTTTGGCTCCAGGTTCACTCCTGTTTCTATGGTTGCAGCAAATTTTGCAGTGAGAGACCCCCAATGGCTGCCTGTAAGCCATCTACTGTCCCGTGTACCGGGCGGGACTCTCTGAATACGCAGGCAGAGCTGTGATTAGGAGGTTGCACTGACTCCACAACCTGCACCCCGACCTGGCGGGGCCGCCCCTGCAGTGTCGCACTCCTCCCTGCGCTGGGTGTCTATCACCACAGCACTCTGACCGCACTGCTCCCTGTTTTAAGGTCTTCGGACGGGGAGACCTCCACTCCCGCCGGGTCCCACTAGATGAGCGCAAGCTCTATGGAGTCAGGGGGTTGTTTGCTGGCACCTTGGCTCCCGCCCGTTCCTCGTTGGTCCTTCCTGCTGCTTGCGGCTTCATGCGTCAACCATACTGATGTAACAAGGTCCCTAATCTGTTCATCATTCTGTGCTTTATTTTTAACCATAATCTAATAATATAACGATTTTAAATTAACATGAGCCTTACTAAAAGTAAGAGGGGCTACGTGTTTAATCTGCACGCCCGTGGCTTTGGCAGTGTTTCTACACACCTGTTGTTAGAGGAAAAAAAGTTGTTTGGAAAACATCCGAAACTGATTTAGCTGGAGGTTGTTGAAATGTACTTCAAAGCCTGTTCTCCCGTGGCTGTTCAAGGACAATGGAAGATGTGCTACAGCATTCCGGTCTTGGAGGCGGCGAGCTGAGCTGAGGCTTGCGGAGCGTGGTACCTGTCGCACCCCAGCGCGCAGCTGACTCCCCCGCTGCAGCCTCATGAGGGCCGCGCATGCCCTCACGTACCCTGAATCCCTTCACCTCTTCGTGTGAAGGTGACTGCGGAATCAAAGTGTGGTTTAGAGCTCCGTTATCTTTATTTTTTATCACTTCATGTCCAGAGGTGTGTTGGAACATCTTGTGTGCAGGGATGGGACTAACAGCCTGATTCATGTAGGTAAATTGCACTCGCAAAGGGCCAGATTCTGAGAATCTGGCCCTTTGCGAGTGCGATTTTTGCATTTGGTATTCATGATACCAAATGCAAAAATCGCTATGTAAGAATTCGCATATTTGCGTGGAATGGCATTTAAGGAATCTCTAATAGAGATTCCTCAAATGCTATTCATGACACAAAACAAAATAGCGATTTTGGACTTTTGGGGCCGCTATTTACCGACAGGTCAGACCTGTCGGTAAATAGCAAAAACTCAGAAAAATGCTTTTAAAAGCATTTTTCA
This sequence comes from Lissotriton helveticus, assembly GCF_964261635.1. Lineage (NCBI taxonomy): Eukaryota > Metazoa > Chordata > Amphibia > Caudata > Salamandridae > Lissotriton > Lissotriton helveticus. The sequence goes on from NC_136069.1 coordinate 1,217,023,624, forward strand.
AAGTTGCATGTAGCACACACACATGTCCTTTGGACATGTGTGTGCGCAACACCTGTCCAAATGTGCATTTTAGGGGTGCTACAGGGCGTCCTTTGGACACCCCTGGCACCCTTAAAATCGCTATCTTAGTTGCGAGTAGCAAATTGCTACTCGCAAATCCCCATTCCTTCCTATGGGCCTCTTGGCCCATAGGAATGAATGGGGAGTATTTGCGAGTAGCAAATTGCTACTCGCAAATAAAGAACATGTAGGAATCGCTATTTAAGTAGCAATTCCTACATGAATGCCGTTTTGCGTGTCCTCAATAGCGAATCGCTATGATTCGCTATTAGGGACACGCAAAACGGCATGTACATGAATCAGGCTGATAGCCTTTAATGGCAAACACAAGGGCAAGGCTGGGACCCCTGGAATGTGCTGCGCATGAGGGACGGTGCTCAAATGTTTGTGGGCTCTAAGTAGGAGCAACAAGGCACGGTCCATTCAAGCTCTTGCTCGCAGGGCTGATTTATTGGCCAACTGCGAACTTGCTTGTTCTCAAAAGCACTTTGTTGAAACTTCAGAGAGAGGCGGTGAGCTGGGGTTGCATCCGTTTGTAAATTCCAGATTTGTGCTAGCTTTCTGACACATTAAGACGTTCATGGCGCGTCTCGTTGCCCTTCCAGATGGCCGTTTCCCCGACTACGACAAGATCGAGCTGGTGTTCTCCGGAGGCCCGGAAAGAATTCAAAGTGAGTGATTGCGCGTTCACGCACGGAATGTTCTATTAACTATCCCAAAAGAATGGCGTCACGCTATGGGGGGCCTGGAAACGCCGCAGAGTTTGCCTTAGAAGTAATAAAAACAAGCCTGCGCGCCTCGCGCTGAAAGTAAAACGAGGAGAGGAGGAGGCAGCAGGGAAGGGGACAGAGGAGGGGGCCTGCGCCTGTTTCCCTTGTGAGAGCGAGTAGGAACCATCTATTAATCACAAACAGATGGTTTCAAAGCTCGCTCCCGCAAGGCAATTGCCAAACGTACACATTGCTATTCAAAGCAATGCAATGCGTGCACGTTTTTTGCCTCAAAAACGGATTCGATTTCTAAAGGTCTCCTCCTAGGCAGCGCATGCACGCTGCGTAGGCGAGACCTAAAAAGTACTAAAATAATTTGCAGAGGTTTAAAACTTGACTCCTAAAGATCTTGAGGGTAATGATATTGCAAAAAAACACAAGCATGCTAGATACTTGTTATCCAACATAGAGTTCAACTCTGGAAAGTGTCTGTCAATACGAAATTGTACAGTATAATACAGAAACATTTTGAGGAGAAACAAATAGCTATTAGTTTTTCAGTAAGAGGCTGTACTAGTTGTTATGTAAAGACATAACACACCAAGGGCCTTTTTTAGAGTTGGTGGGCAGGATATCTGTCATGTTTGTGACACAGATATTGATTTACATGCCCTCATAGCACAACTACAGGAGGAACTACTTTTCATTTTCAGAAATGTCATGGATTAAGAAGACCATTGTATTCTGCATGGAACGTCTCACTGAAATTATACAAGCTTCAAGCCAAAACCAATGTATGTAAGTGTCTAAGCAAGCATTGAGAAATGTTTTCTTATTTAAGTGCACACAACCTAGGTACACAAAAACACACATCACAACACGAAGTGCATGACCCTACACTTACAGCAGATTGCGATTAGGGAGTAACTACACGAAATAAGGTCTAATCCCTGATGTGAGGTTCTGTGGTTTTCGACTCCGCTTTGTATTTAGCCGCCATCTTGTGTTCAGCCGCCATTTTGTGTTGCCTCACTCAGGCAGCACGGCGAACACAGTGTTTTTGCTTTTTCAGCTGCTACGTGTCTCGTCTGTTAAAGAGTAACCCCTTGTCCTTGATTACAAAACCGATGTCAGGGCCTGCCGAGTTTGTTAAATCCATGTCTAGACTGATTAATCCTTGTTTTACTCCACTGTTTGGGTCCCACCATTCTTTCTGACTTTATCTTATTTGACTGGCCTTCGCTATTCTCTTCGTGTATTCTCTTGTTACATAAACTATCCTTTGAAGCATACGAACATGTTCTACCACCTGCAAATTGAATTACGGGCACCAGTGTTGATTAACTTGAGGGGGGGAGAGCACACGGGGTCAGAAAGGAGGGTGTGTTTTGGACACTCGATAGCTTGTTTTCAAACTATTCCTATTCGTTAGTTTTGTATGTTTTGGGAGTGGGCATTGTAAACCTATGACCTATAAGAGATTGTAAGCCACGGAGTTAAGTGGCAGTCTCCTAAGAACTTACCTCTGTTGTACTTCTTGGACAACTGTGCTTGGCTGCAGCTAATAAATTTGATTTTCTACGCCCAACAGAGTGTCTCGTGTCTCTGTCTGACAAGGCAGGTGAACCCGGAGATATTAGGCGTGCCCTGCGCCGCCCGGCCCATAAGGCCCGGTTCTCCAGATGAATGGTAAACCAATACCCGAAATGCATTGGAAGCAATAGTCCATATATTATGAGTTGTGAAAGCAATTTTGAAATGAAAATATAATATATGAATAAAATACATGAATTGATTGGAATTCACCAAGTAGTGGACTTCTTTTCATTATAAAAACAGAGACTATTTTGCAGGACTGAAGTAGTGCCCAAGGGGGACACATCCCATGAAGGAAGTACAAATTTGATTTCAAATAAAGACGTTCAGAGTAAAGACACCGCCCCGGGAGCACACACCAACTAGTACAAACCAAGCATACAACTTTATGATAAACCACGTAGTTGCGCATATTCCAACCTAAGAATTCTTATTTAAGTGCACACAAGCTAGGTACACAAAAATAGATTTATATTTTGTGCATTGCTACTGCATGAACTGAATGGGCCACTCATAACATCAAATGCATCAATCAGTGCAAACATCTCATACCCTGTCATTAAGGGAAAATATTCCAGTCCTGGCCTTCTGTTTCAGCCTAATGCACTCTCTGTGTTGTAGTCCTGGTTTGCTTCTAAGGAACTAAACAGGCCGAGACACCCGATAACGATTTGAGGGTGAAACATTCAAGACTGATACGGAATGCCGAAGAAGATAGAGGCTCACTAGAGGGGATCCCGCAACCCAACATTTAAATCACACATAATCTGATGCATCATCAGTTAACTGAGGAACTTACACTGCGGTGCTAAGCCCCTGATGTGAGACCTTGGAACCCTCTAAGGCGTAAGCAGCCCTGGAAGCCTGTGTGGTAGAAAACAGTGAGAGGTCTAACTCTGTGTGTTGGCTGGGGCCTAAGGTGAGCGAGCACTCGGGAAACTGGTAGACAGAAGACATGGGATGGGCTGCGACTTGAGAAACTGCAGCACTGACGTCGGAGCAAGGAGATGCCGCCAGAGGTGGTGGAGCCCCTCCTGTCTCCAGTGGTGGGTGGTGTTGGGTGCCAAGTGTAGAGAAGCAGCCTGCTGCTGAGAGAGAGTCCGGAGGGAACTGCTGGGGCAGCTAGGTCCTTGAGTGAGGCGACCCTGCAGTGGACCTGCCAGAAGCCGTGTGAACAGAGAAAAGGACATCGTTGCACAGATCGGCATGTAAAGATTGTAGCGGTCCAGACGGCCTAGTGCAGATTGGACCGATGGAGGTGAGGAGAGGTGCGTGTCAAGCTGGTGCAGTGGGAATGAGTGCACACGGGCCCCAGTCAAAAAGTAAACAAAGAGGTGGAAAAAAAGAGAACGCAGACGTGCATTTGAGAGGACCTCCCCCTCCCTGTTGATTCTCGAGTGGAAGTAGCGGGAACAGCCGGGGTGTTGATCGGTTGCAGGTGCCGAAATTCAAATAAGCAACACTGGGGGCTCAATTGCAGGCTCAAGTAGCTCATTGGAGTGGCTGGCCCCGGGGCACACCAAGTAGGTGCCTGCTGTGAGCCCTCATCGACGCAAGGTGCTTGGGGGACTTTCAAAAGCAAAGGTCAGCCTGCAGAGGGACAGCGGAAGTCAGGTCTGAGCTACAGGTGTCTAGGTGAGGGCACAACTGAACTTTACTTTACTATCCCCCACTGTACAAGAGGAGGTGTGAAACTACTGCGCTATTTCCTAGTGAGTTACTAGAACAGGTATCAGTCATTTTCCTACATTAAAACTATGTGCAAGGTCTTGTCACACAGTGATGAAGTGGAACTGAGGACCCTAGGGGTTTCAGGAGACATCAGAGGGGAACAGGGTACGGACCACTCATGGGGAAACCCGACAGGCCGCGTGGAGTACCTCAACAGCACATAGGCAGGCAGCGGTGATTACCCCAGAGGGCCTGGTGTCCCTGCATTGGTTACCCCCAGTCACAAACCTTAACCAGGATGTCAGGTGGAAAATCAACATGCGGCTCACACCAAACAAAATTAGACAAGTTTATGATGCATAAAACACAAAAGGCGGCAGACAATTCGCAGGACCAACCTCTGCCCCTCACCTAGCCGCCGCTGGAGGAGGGGGACCTCACACTCCGTGATGGCATCGCGGCCATAAGTGGAGTACGAATGACACTAGAAAGACAAATGGACTCAGTCACGACTGTGCAGTCACTCCTCAAAGCGGGCCTCCGAAATATGGTCAACAGAGTTAAAGAGGTGGAAGACACAACAGTTGACCTTTAGGCAGACACAGAGCTACTGATGAAACAAGTTGACAAACTGCAAGCCACAAGTAAACTGCTAGAGACCAAACTTGATGAGTATGAGGGCAGATTTCCATGAAATAACATACAAATAATAGGGGTCCCTGAATGAGCATAAAGGCCTGTGGCGGACCTCTTTGTTGAGGACCTGGTAGTAAATCACCTTCAGCCATGTGGTCTATCTCGATTTTTCTCAGTTGAAGGGGCGCACCGGGTCCCTGGGCGAGTACCAAAAACTGAGGCCCTGCTGAGGCTGATCCCGGCCTGAATATTCCATTTTCGTGACCGAGATGAAGGTCCAGAGGCAAAGGAGAAGTTTCTTAGAAGTCAAAAAAGAGCTGAGAGACAAGTGCGTAAGTACTCCATGCTTTCCCAGTGAAGCTGCACGATGAAACGGACGGCAAGGTGTGGTTCTTCACAACGCCCGAAGAGGCCTGGGAGTAGATGGATGGATAGAGAGTGGTGGCCCATATTGCAGGGAGGCAGGGAGGGGACATTTCATATTTTCCAGTGTTGAAGGACAGTTTTTCAGAGATTAAAATAACAGGGGGAAGGGACTACACTTTTATTTAGTTGTGTTTTGTTTGATTGGTTGGAAAAGGTGACAATTGAGCTGCTACTCCACACAGAGGGACAGCGCTGAACTAAATATAAGATGTCCATTCCGGCCTGACCTCTGGGACAGCAGACCAATGAAGGGGGGGAGGGGACAAGGAGGCTCTCAGACGGAATATGGCTGCTTGCATGACCACTGCTGTGTTGTGGCTTCTATCCTGGAATGTTAAAGGCCCGAGGGACAAATTGAAATGAAGGATAGTGCTCCAGTACATCAAACAACACACCGAGACGTAGTCCTGTTACAGGAAACCCACCTATTTGGCAACACTTGTAGAGCATTAGACCGATAGGGATATAAAATAGTGGCCCATGTTGGGTTCACCTCAGGGTCCAGAGGAGTTGGGATACTCCTGAGGAAACTGTTCCCTCTCGTAATGGGACAGACCTGGACAGATACACAGGGCAGACATGGAGGGTTATCAGGTACATGGGAAGGGAAAACTGTGCTTATTTTGAGACGGTGTATGTTCCCCCAGCACTACATAACATAGCCTTCCCAGACCTGAGCAAAGTTGTTCTGGGGTTAGGAAAGGGTTTTAACCCAATGCTGTGTAATCAGAGGGACTGTTTCCCTCCACTTTGCCCACGACATGGACACTCTCGAATTTCAGACTTTCTTACCGCCATGGGACTCGGGGATGTGTAGCAAACTCACAACCCGGATATATAACATAACACATTTCACTTTCGTGCACACAGTAGTCTTTCAAGAATAGATGTAATTCTCCCCCTGGCTGACCAAGAGACCAATTTTCGTGAGGTGTGACACCTACCAGGAGGAATCTCAGGCCATTCTCCGATAGGGGCAACCTACAATATGGGAACGTCACGCCCCCGGGAGATAATCTCGCTGAACCCATTGTACATAAAAGGCCCACGTGTTAGGAATGAACTGATAGAGACTACAGAGCACTACTTCAAAGAAAATGAAGCATCAGTAGAATCCCCATAGATCCTATGGGAAGCCTTCAAGGAGGTGGTCAGTGGGTAAGCAGTCTCCCTCATGGTGGAGCACCAAAGGGACTAAGGGAGCCATGGAGAAGTTAGTGAAGGAGATACTGGACTTAGAGGTGGAAGACTCCGACACCACCTGGCACACCCTAGGTCTTAAGAGGCAGGAGTACAGAGATTTAGCAGCCGAGGCAGCAAGGGCTGGACACTTGGCCACGCAACACAAAAGTTACAAAGTGGGGGACAAAGCAGGAAAGTTATTGGCCTGGCTGGATAATCGTGAGTGAGTAAGTAGGTGGGTTACCACTATTAGCACTGCTGCAGGGGTAGTTTTAAAGGAACCACTAGAAATTACCAAAGCCTTCGCCACCCACTATTCTCTCCTTTACACTCCACTACAGCCACGGGAGCGGATGCTACAAAGTTGTTGGCGGACCTGCCTTGTCCCACCCTTATCCCTGAAGATCCAGCACTGATGGAGGGCAATCTCACAGACAAAGAGGTAGCCCAGGTGATTCGAAATATCCAGTCCAGTAAAGCTATGGGGCAAAAGGTCCTCCCAATAGAATTGTACAAGCTGGCAGCCTCTAGGGTGGCCCCTTACTTGAGAAACATGTATTTGGAAAACTGGAAGGAGGGGATGCTCCCCAAAGACCAACGATTGGCCTCCATAGTGGTCATTCAGAAGGAGAGCAAACCAAGAGACAAGTGCACCTACCATCGCCCCATCTCACAGCTTAATGAAGAAGTCAAAATCCAAGCCAAATTACTAGCGTCCCGACTAATACAAATCATCCCTAAACTGGTACACCCAGATCAGTCTGGATTTATGCCGGGGCGAAATACGGCACTCAATTTGTGTCATCTTCAAGGAGTACTTGGGCGGGTGGAAACTATACAGGAAGGTGCAGCGGTCATATTTCTCGATGCCAGTATGGCCTTCGACACGGTTGAATGGCCCTACCTATTCTCTGTACTTGAGAAAATGAGTTTTGAACCCAAGTTTCTAACATGGCTGCGGCTCCTCTATGCAAAACCACTGGCACAGGTGGCAGTGAATTGTAGAACACCCAAGATATTCCACCTCCAGAGAGGAACCAGACAAGGATGGCCCCTCTCACCACTAATTTTTGGTGTGATTCTTGAGCCCCTGGCGACGTGTTCGGGAAGGCCCATTGATACGGGGACTGGTTTGGACAGAGGAATGGAAAGATAGAATATCCTTTTTGCGGACGACGTGATCCTTTATGTGGCAACACCACGTTCCTCCATAAGTAGAATACTGAATATTTTCACAAATTTTGGGAAATATTCCGGGTACACCATTAATTGGTCCAAGTTCATGATTTATGTACAGCGCTGCCCGGCTCCAGCCCTGCCGCCAGAGCGTGCAGCAGAGGTAGTGACAGATGGTTTCCGCTGCCTTGATATATATATATTACAACAAACCCAGAACTTTTTTACACCCGCAATCTCCAGGCTCCAATGACTGTATTGCAGGGAGATGTTCAACACTGGAGGTCACTGCCGCTCTCTTTACTTGGGCAAACAGCCCTATTTAAAATTATGGTGCTCCCCCGGTTTATATACGCTTTGCAAAACATGCAATTCTCAGTTCCAGAATTCTATTTTGGGGCAATACAAGGTGAGCTAAAAGCTCTATTGTGTGACAGAAAACCCAGTGGATAGCCACTAAGAAATTGATACAGGGTGGTATGACCGTGGGATATTGTTGCCTGATGCCCAGAAATATTACTGGGCTGCACAACTGGCGGTTATTAATCAATGGGTGCGCCGACGGCAAGATGAACCTGCATATCAGATGAATAGATATATCTTACGCCCAGGAGGATATGTAAGGGCACTGTATAAAGACCCTAGACACTTCCATCTCATGTGACCAACAAAACACAAAACTCAACTTTGATGTGCGGTACATAGAAAGCTGGGGTGACACTATAAGGTAACACAGGGTACGCCGCTATGGGACACAGGGCGCGCTGGGTGCGCTGAGCAGATTTCCCGGCTTTGACAGGCGGGACCTCATTGGTATCTCCAAAGTGGGTGACTTATAGTCAAGGGGGGAGTGATTCCATTCCTCACATTGCTGCAAGAATACAACCTGGCAGTCTCCCAAAAATGTTGGTAGCTGTAAATTAGACACGCTCTCCTGGCGGCCATCCCAAGAGGGGAGGAGCTCCCGGGGTTTCCACATTGGAAGATAGGCTTCTAACTGACCATATGGACTGTAGAGCAATCTCCCTGACCGATCAAAAACGATTCAACATTTCCTGGCTCTCTCCTTCATCTCTGAGAACAGCAGCACACCGACTTGGGGAAAATAGTAGACAAGGACTGGCTGGAGGTGCTAGCCTCCCCCATATTCGCAAGGTTCAGATTGCTGCAGCTAAGGATACTTCATAGATACTACTTCTCCTACTCAAGATAGGCATGGGATATGACTCTGGTTGTTGCAGACAGTGTGGCAGGGAGGGTACATTCTATCACATACTATGGGAATACCCAGCTATCACAGGTTTCTGGGAGGCAATAATACACTGCATGCATGAGGTGTCTAGGGGAGAGCTGGTGCCATTGCCTAAGTGGTGTCTTTTAAACATATGGAAAGCTACTGACCTAACCAGCAAAAAGAAGGCTCGGGTGACCTTTGGGATGATTATAGCCAAACGCAACGTTGACCATTTGTGAGAGAGCGTCCGCCACACCAACTGTCCAAAACTGGGAGAAAGATTTGGTCAAATGCATGGTGGCTGAGAACATTGTATATGAAAGCAGGGGTTGTCCCAAGAATGGGAACAAATCTGGGACAAGTGGAACGTCTATAGGGGTAGTCTGTGAGTAGGCCCCTCTGCGAGACAATTTGGTTCTTCAAGTTTGAGATATGATCTATACAAAGAGGGGGCCACTGGGGAACGCGTGAAAGAATATGGTCAAACTGCCGTACAAAGAGCCTGTGCACTAGGGATACTGCAGCTACCCTTGACTGCTCTGATGCACTTACTTCTGAATGCCTTGTTGTATTACCAATAAAAAGAACTTATAAAAATAAAAAAGACTGGAAACATACTATGCAATGTAACCCAACTGTATATGGCCTCATATTCTTGCTGCAAAAAGTGTCGAAACACTCTCTCAGAAAGGGACAGCATGCAGCAATACAGTGAATGACGTACTGGCTGACTCACTGTCTATCTTCTGTTTCAACTATTCCGCAACATGCATTTTCATGGTACGCTGCAAGGTGCTCCAGAACAAAGGTTGTCTTATCCCAAAGCTGTATTCTCCTCTTTTGCCCCCACTCAAACATACGCAAATGTACATCGGTACATCGGTATACATGACATGAAACTTGGCAAACACCAACAACATGCACGCACACACCATAAACAAAGTACACAAGCACATATTTATTTCCACACAATTAAGAAAAATTCCATTTTAAAACACAACACAATATACAGTAAATACATCCATAAGTATATATAAACAAACTGCAAGATACACCACACTTACACCTAATCAGTTAACATAAATTGGGTTGAGTACTGGCAGGCATTTACAGAGAGGTCCTGTCGAGTGTCATGCTCTTGATATAAAGGACTGACCGATATTATTCATAACTGTAAGTACAAATATTCTGCCTGGTTTGATATTATTGTAAAACATTCGAGAAACTTCCCTTGTTCTGTGTTGTTCTTACCTGCAGCTGATGGGTAACGAATAGTACACTTCTTTTTTGCATCCCAATCTTAATTGCCTTGTTGAACATCTCTGCTCCTACACAGGCATCAACCGCACTGAGTGGATCATCAAGCAGGACAACACTTTGGTCACTGTACAGGGCGCGGGCCATGCTTATTCTCTGACGCTGTCCCCCACTGAGGTTGGCCCCCCGCTCTCCAATCTATACAGAGAAAAAAATATATGCAATCAAATTTGATCGTAACTAGGTAAACTCTAGGAGAGGTTGAGGAGACTAAGGGGAGAGGCCTTCCATTTGGCATAGCACTCCATACCAATACATTTTGTCAACCATGCATTACAAACCGCGCTAATCCAGTCCACAGAGAAAGGAAAATAAAGGGCCAAGATCAACTAAGATGACACCCAGCTGTCCACCAAGTCACACGCAGATGAGCATAGGATGCAAATAGATGCTTCAACTTAAGACTAAATATACACCATACCCCAGCCTGTCCAAAAGTAGGAGAAAACAGGCACATAAACATGACAACAGTCCCCATGAAATTCACACCCCACTAAGTCCTTTGAGTACCAAGCTACAGACAAAACGACAAATGCTTCCATCCATAGACGAGAAGATAAAAGAAGACTGTACAACACGAGATGAACTTCATTATTGGGTAAGGCACGAGAAGGGAACCATGGAGGTAATAAATGAATAATTCAGATGAGTGATAAAATTGGAGCCTGTCTGAAATGAATTATGGATTTGGGAGACATCAAGAAATAGGCTATCCCAGAATGGAGAACTGAACAAAATTGCATAGTTGTTGAATGAGGGGGAGGGAATGTCGGAGGCGCCCCAAAACTAAACTTGAAACTAATCATAAAAACCTCCATGTTGAAGATAATCTTTTGGCAGGGAAGTGCTGTTTTAGGTAGGCTCCCCTACAGCCTCAAATTGAGCCCCTAATTTATTCTTTGACCTGTTCTTGGTGAAAGTCCTAGGCATCATCACTTTAAACTGAAGCAATGTCCAACACACTAAGAGATGCATTAACAGAGAGATTTTTACAGTAACACAGTCTGCCACCAACTGTATACCTCTCAATTTTTCTTTTCCAGATAATTCTTTCCCACCTGCACTTCTCTTGTACTTAAAGGAAATGTCAGTTGTTACTTCACTGTTGTTTACATCTGGAGGTATTACGTCACAGTCATTAAATTACGGGCATCTTCACATCACGGCACTTACACTGAGAATACTTGACTTTGCATGTAAATTGATACATATAGTTTCTAATGTGCGTGTAATGTATATATTATAATTTTTAATATAGACTTACAATTAATCTTGTTTAACATATTTTAAACAAGTATTTTTCAATAAATGAATCTAATAATGCTTTATAATGTAATATTAAATATATGCAATTAAATATATTTTTTTGATGTCAATTTAATTTTAATTTACAACTTTCTAAATCCCAAAACCTCCATAATACACCTAAACACAGCCCTTCCCGGGACCTAGAAACCCATTACTACAGCTACACAAAACCCAATCCTGAACCCTAAAAACCTCTAAATAGCCAATGACTACACATGTCCTAAAGATCCTTTGTATATCAGATTACCCAGTGCTGAATCCTAAAAACTACTTACTACCTTTATGCACTACCCATTCCTTTGCCCTAAAAGCTCATTAGTACCCCTCTACATTACTCACCCCTGAACCACCCCTGTGCCCTAAAAACCCTTACTTCCTTTGACTGAATCCTAAAAACCACGTACTACTCCTATACTACTCACACTATCGCTAAACCCTAAAACACCTTACTAACCTAAACTAATTTATTTCCCCAAAGTAATTTATATTAATTATACTATTTACTACAAGGCTGTGTCTTTCAGAAACGAAATTGGACACTTTCATTTATATATATATATTATAGATATACAATGTAGAGGCTGATTGACTAAAGAGCCGCAATCAGGGCAGAACCAGTCTTGGGTTGCTTGTGTTCTGGTTCAGAGAGATCTGGCTGCAACCTGAACAAAAATGTTGTGGCTGTCGTTTGAAGACTTGGTTCCTGTGTGTCAAAAATACATTAAAAAATAAAATGAGAGAGCATGAAAAAATAATAGTTTGGGGTGCCACAATCCAGCAGAATCAGCAAAACAATAAAAAAAAAGAGGTCTTGGGGGGAGGAGCTACGTCAGCAAACGAGATGGTCGCATAGGCTCCCAGCTCCGCCGACCTCCGTATCCCGCCGCAATATCCTGTACATTCTCCTGATTTTTCGCCTAGCCTCTGTGTACATGAACTGTCCCACATTCCGATGGTGAAATCCGGGAACCTTTATCGGCTGGTTTGACGAAGTTACATCGAGTTGAAGATTGTGGCCTAATCCAGCGGTGAAGCCGGGGCCTCGAGTACTTTTACAGCCGGGCTGCAGTGCAACAACATCGGCCGGGAGACCCAGGCTGGGTCCGGTCAATCGGAGTGGAGGCTTCGTTTAAGCCCGAATTCGGCGGCGATCGCTTCTATTGCTCAGCATCGATGGAGGAGTGACACTGCTCGCTGTTGGCTGCGGGTGGGGGTCCCCGTCCCGCGGACCCGGTATTGGGCCCGCCGGGGTTCGGTGGGTCGGAGGTCTCTGGCCTGCGGCCTTAACCGGGTTGACCGTGGCTGCGAATAAAGATTGGTCACCCTCCGCATCTGCACGTTCGTGACTCTGTTTGTCCCCCCTGAGGATGCCAGATTCACCCGGGGAGGTGATTGTGATTGGTGTCGGGTGTGAGATTATGGATCGAACGGTGCTTGAGCCATCGCTGATGTCAATATTGGCAGAAATTAGGGCGTTTCATTCACATGTGGATGTCTTACTATGCAAATTGGACACGCGCCTATCTGAGATGCTCCTGGCAGAACCGGACCCAGCCTTACTGTTGGAACAGCAATCTGCAGCCATTCAAACCGCGGCCATTTTGCCTCTGTGCGAGAACCCCGTGAGGAAGCAAGTATTGCAACCATCGGATGGTGCCCTGGAGGAAGGTGTCCCCGAGGTCGTCAGTGTATTGCCGAACCTTCCACCACTATCGACTTTGGAGGTATCGAAAGGTGTTCCCCTCCCGGAGACTTTTGTTCTTGACTTTCCATTCATTTTGTGGTCGTCTTCTCCTTTTTTGGTGACTTTACGACTCCTGGGCAAGATACATTGGGACTGTCCATCTAAGAGGGAGAGCTCTTCTGCGTCTGAAGTTCTTGTGGACTCACTGCATACGAGTTGCCATAGCTTGATTCTAGATGACTCCCTTCTCCTCTATTACTCCTTCGTGTGCCTTTGGGTCTCGCTGGGGGGGTTCGTGTGCTGATTCGGAAGGGCCAAGGTTAAGATCAACTAGGTCGGTACGGGTTAGAGTGGCTTTTACGGGTGTTCGACCTGCAACTGATTGATCTAAACGGCTGGGCGGTGTATTACGGTGCCCCCTAATTTCTTCAATAAGTGTTGTCATACGTTGGTCTTTTAGTGATAGGGGGTGTCTGTTTCCGGCGGGGGGACTAAAGGGGCTGGGAGCCCAAATGTATAGCCCTCCTCCATTCTTTTTCCTACTTTTAGGGTTTTTAGTTATTAGGGGCGACAGGCACGCTGCTAGTGGGGTTAGGCTGTAGCCATTTGCAGGGGTGCAGGGTGGGGGGTTGGAACGTTTTTTTTTATTTTGCCTTTTTTTATTTCTATGGCCTTTTTCTTTCCTCCCTTTTTCTTCCTTAAAGGATCAGTATAGCTTGTGAATCATTCGGATTCTTATCGTGTACTTGTATTTAGTGCTTATGCTTTTATGATATCCTGATACCCGGGTGGGCAGGCCCTGAGAACTGGCGCACAACATCGAGTGTATATTGTATTGTCGTTCGCATCGATCCAAATGCTTTGGCGCCAATGTTCCATTATAGCGGCTCTTACGTGCATATCCTGTCTCTTGCCCTGTCCCCCGTACTCTTCTGTTTGATTGTATGGCACCTGATCCTTTCTTAAATAATATAAAATGGAACCTCTGTCTCATCCTGGGACTCAGTTGTGCATTCTAATGCAAGTTCTATCCTGAATCGCTGCCGGACCTCAGGGCTGTCGGCTGATGGGCTGTGTCATACTGTGATATAGGGGGTCTTAAATTTTGTTTAGCGGCCGGCCCCTGCGGTTGTAGGCCCATGCTTGTATTTTTATTGAATGCTACAATAAAGGTTTTAAAAAAAAAAAAAAAAAAAGAGGTCTTGGTGTTAATTGGAGTTGGGAGATAGCCACCCAGGAAAGGAGGGGTTGGCTGCAGGGTTTGTGCGGTACGGGTTTGGCCAGGTGCTCTGGGGTTGATACACCACTCATCCACCTCGGCTCCTAACTGAAATGTTTCTGGGGGATTTCTCAAGGGTGGGAGAGAAAAAGAAGGGGGTCTCAAAATGTTTTTTCCCATGTAATTTCCCTTAGTTACTCTTGACAATGACAGGAGATTGGCAGAAAGCAAGACCTTTACCCTAGAATGCATGCTTTTTATGATTTGGTATAAATCTGTTCAGTAGTTTTAAAGAGATTAAGGTTTAAAATGTATAAATATCTAGTGGTGTGGGACTGCCACAGAAGCAACAGATGAAAAGATAAGATATGATTTATATATGAAAAGAGCAGCAGTATGAAATGATGTGGAGTAGCTGCTCATTTCAAATTCACTGCACCCCAACAACCCGGAAGCGCTCCATAAGAATTTGCGGGGGCTTTTTATATGTACTGGATGCCCTAAGAAGGGGCAGGGGCAGCACCAACCATTTATTTAAATGGTGTGGGTGGGCCGCAGAGAGCTCAGCAGCCCCGCTAGGAACATTTAAAGAGACTCGCAATAAGAGACCAATTACCACTAAGGCTGTCAATAAGACTGCTGTAGGACTGCCGCACTGGCAGTCCACCCCCAGATTACAGGAGGGTAAAAACTACTATTCCAACTCCAGAGAGTGCAACAGTAGGGAAAGCGTTGGATAGAGTAGGGGTAAAAATTACTATTCCCAATCCAGAGAGTGCAACAGTAGGGAAAGCGTTGGATAGCGTAGGCATAACATTTACTATTCCCACTCCAGTGAGTGCAATAGTAGGGAAAGCATTGGATACCGGGAAGGTAAAAATTACTATTCCCACTCCAGAGAGTGCAACAGTCGGGAAAGCGTTGGATAGCGTAGAGGTAAAAATTACTATTCCAACTCGAGAGAGTGCAACAGTAGGGAAAGTGTTGGGTAGCGTAGGGGTAAAAATTACTATTCCCACTCCAGTGAGTGCAACAGTAGGAAAAGCGTTGGATAGCGTAGGGGTAAAAATTACTATTCCCACTCCAAAGAGTGCAACAGTATGGAAAGTGTTGGATAGCGTAGGGGTAAAAATTACTATTCCCACTCCAGTGAGTGCAACAGTAGGGAAAGCTTTTGATAGCAGGAGGGTAAAAATTACTATTCCCACTCCAGTTTTTACCCCTACGCTATCCAACGCTTTCCCTACTGTCGCACTTTCTGGAGTGGGAATAGTAATTTTTACCCTCCCGCTATCCAACGGTTTCCCTACTGTTGCACTCACTGGAGTGGGAATAGTAAATGTTACCCCTATGCTATCCAACGCTTTCCCTACTGTTGCACTCTCTGGAGTGAGAATAGTAATTTTTACCCCTACGCTATCCAACGCTTTGCCTACTGTCGCACTTTCTGGAGTGGGAATAGTAATTTTTACCCTCCCGCTATCCAACGGTTTCCCTACTGTTGCATTCACTGGAGTGGGAATAGTAAATTTTACCCCTACGCTATCCAACGCTTTCCCTACTGTTGCACTCTCTGGAGTGGGAATAGTAATTTTTACCTCTACGCTACCCAACGCTTTCCCTACTGTTGCACTCTTTGGAGTGGGAATAGTAATTTTTACCTTCCCGGTATCCAATGCTTTCCCTACTGTTGCACTCACTGGAGTGGGAATAGTAAATGTTATGCCTACGTATCCAACGTTTTCCCTACTGTTGCACTCACTGGAGTTGGAATAGTAATTTTTACCCCTACGCTATCCAACGCTTTCCCTACTGTTGCACTTTCTGGAGTGGGAATAGTAATTTTTACCCTCCCGCAATCCAACGCTTTCCCTACTGTTGCACTCACTGGAGTGGGAATAGTAATTTGTACCCCTACGCTATCCAACGCTTTCCTTACTGTTGCACTCACTGGAGTGGGAATAGTAATTTTTACCCCTACGCTATCCAACACTTTCCCTACTGTTGCACTCTCTGGAGTGGGAATAGTAATTTTTACCCCTACGCTATCCAACACTTTCCCTACTGTTGTACTCTCTGGCGTGGGAATAGTAATTTTTACACCTACGCTATCCAGCGCTTTCCCTACTGTTGCACTCTCTGAAGTGGGAATAGTAATTTTTACCTTCCTGGTATCCAATGCTTTCCCTACTGTTGCACTCACTGGAGTGGGAATAGTAAATGTTATGCCTACGCTATACAACGCTTTCCTTACTGTTGCACTCTCTGGATTGGGAATAGTAATGTTTACCCCTACGCTATCCAACGCTTTCCCTACTGTTGCACTCTCTGGAGTTGGAATAGTAGTTTCTACCCTCCCGCTATCCAACGCTTTCCCTACTGTTGCACTCATTGGAGTGGGAATAGTAATTTTTACCCCTACGCTATCCAACGCTTTCCCTACTGTTGCACTCACTGTTGTGTGTATAGTAATTGTTACCCCTACGCTATCCAACGCTTTCCCTACTGTCGCACTTTCTGGAGTGGGAATAGTAATTTTTACCCTCCTGCTATCCAACGGTTTCCCTACTGTTGCACTCACTGGAGTGGGAATAGTAAATTTTACCCCTAGGCTATCCAACGCTTTCCCTACTGTTGCACTCACTGGATTGGGAATAGTAATTTTTACCCCTATGCTATCCAACGCTTTCCTTACTGTTGCACTCTCTGGAGTGGGAATAGTTATTTTTACCCCTACGCTAGCCAACGCTTTCCCTACTGTTGCACTCTCTGGAGTGGGAATAGTAATTTTTACCTCTACGCTACCCAATGCTTTCCCTACTGTTGCACTCACTGGAGTGGGAATAGTAAATGTTATGCCTACGCTATCCAACGTTTTCCCTACTGTTGCACTCACTGGAATTGGAATAGTAATTTTTACCCCTACGCTATCCAACGCTTTCCCTACTGTTGCACTTTCTGGAGTGGGAATAGTAATTTTTACCCTCCCGCTATCCAACGCTTTCCCTACTGTTGCACTCACTGGAGTGGGAATAGTAATTTTTACCCCTACGCTATCCAATGCTTTCCCTACTGTTGCACTCTCTGGAGTGGGAATAGTAATTTTTACCCCTACGCTATCCAACGCTTTCCTTACTGTTGCACTCACTGGAGTGGGAATAGTAATTTTCACCCCTACGCTATCCAACGCTTTTTCTACTGTTGCACTCTCTGGAGTGGGAATACTAATTTTTACCCTCCCGCTATCCAACGCTTTCCCTACTGTTGCACTCACTGGAGTGGGAATAGTAATTTTTACAGCTACGCTATCCAATGTTTTTTCTACTGTTGCACTCACTGGAGTGGTAATAGTAAATGTAACCCTCTCGCTATCCTATGGTAAATATATTGTATATTTTTTATTAATACAATGTTTATATATATATATATATTACGCTCAGAATTTCCTCTCAAATCCTCAGGAAAAAGTCGCAGCACTCAGGAGGGTAAGGGTAACCACATTTTATTTCGTATGCGGGAGCTACACAGACGCGTTTTGGCGTGCTGCCTTCGTCAGTGTGTAAAGCACTCAGTGTCAGGCATGTTAATAAAGCATTTTCGTTACATCTCAACATAATATGGACATAAACATAGGACATTGACCCCTCATAGACACTGTGGGCGCCATCTTGTAACAGTGTTGAATCCACAATTTATGTCAGTGCAGAAACTGCAAAAAGCTTGTTTAACCTACGGATAGGTGACTGCCCTGCGTCAGAGGGTATAAGTTATCATAATGTGATACATTAACACTGATATCAAGCCGTTGATCGGCCTAGGTCCTATGTTAAATTGAGGCCCATATTTGTATTCTTCTATCGATTTGCACTGAGACAAAGACGTTGAGACAAGGAAATCAAAAAACTAATAAATCTGTAGCAGTTCAATTCAGTACGATTAATGGCTAAAATAGAATAGGCCATTCATTACTCATTCTAAGTTTACAAGAAAACTTGAAAAACTCCAAAAACTCAATTTAACTTCCAAAAGCGGATCAGCTAAAAGCATATGGCAGGGTTGCAGTAACTTTCTCTTGATCAAATCAGTTCGTATAACATCAAGTAATTCATCTCCTGAGTTCTTAAAAATACAAGTGTATATATCTTTATCTTCATATATGTTCTTTCTTATGTATATTCAGGAATATATGTGTCTCTTGTTAAACAAAATACACCATCATGATTGAACATGTTCAGCACTTACAGTATATCACAGTTCCACAATATTTGCCCAAGTGGAAAGCCATTTCCTCCCCGCTGTTCAGGCCCCTAGGATGTTTTGTAGACAAATCTATGATATACCTGGACTCTAGTCTACGGAGCCGTCTCAGTCGATCTCCGCCCCTCACACTAGATTGAATAGTATCTAGGCCAAAGTACTGTAGCTTGCTCCGGTCTCTGTTGTGCACCTCTGCGAAATGTCGGGCCACCGGATATGATGGATCTGCCTTGTCGATGGCCCTCAGATGTTCTAAAATTCGCAGTTTCAACTGGTTGATGGTGCTGCCGATGTAGCGAAAGCCACATGGGCACAACAGACAATATACCGCAAAAGGAGTGCTACAGGTGATGAACTTTTTTATATGCGTCATCTTGCCTGTGTCCGGTACCTCATACGACAAAACCCCCTTGCTACCTGAGCAGGCCTTGCAGTGTCCACAAGGATAAAAGCCTTTCATTTCTTTTAGTGTGTTGTTCTTGGGTGTAGGTTTTTCGAGATGACTAGTAACTAGCAGGTCCCCCAGTGATCTGGCTTTACTAAATGTCACCAGTGGATGTGCAGGCAAATCCTTACAGAGCACACTGTCCGTTTGGAGAATGTGCCAGTTTTTTTGTAACATGGCTCTCAAGTCATTCGCTCCAGAGGAAAAGGGGGTTATCATTCTAAACTTCCCCTCACCTGTAGCTCTTTTTCTTCCTCGTTGCCCCTTAGAAGACTTTGATGTTAATAATGTACTTCTAGGGATCAGTCTCACCCTCCTTAATGTGTCCCGTAGCAACACTTCACCATATCCTCTCGCTGCAAACCTAGCCAGGCATTCTACAGCTGCCAATTCGAAGTCTTGATCTCTCGAACTATTTCTACGCAGCCTTAACAGCTCTCCATAAGGAATGCTCCTAACTAGCTGAGGTGGGTGACTGCTGCTGGCAAAGAGTGTTGAATTGCCAGCAGTCTCTTTCCTGTACAGAGCAGTGTGTAGCTGGCCCCCTTCAACGAACACCCTCAGGTCCAAGTATTCCGCTGTCACCGGACTAATTGTCCCTGAGAAGTGTAAGTTGTACTAATTGTCATTGAGTATCTTGATGTAGCCTTCTGCTGTGTCTTTGGTGCCTCGCCATATGATGAAGAGGTCATCAATATAACGGTGCCAACACACTTTTTCACCTTTGTCCTGTCCTACCAAGCAACTGTTGCACTCACTGGAGTGAGAATAGTAATTTTTACAGCTACGCTATCCAATGTTTTTTCTACTGTTGCACTCACTGGAGTGGTAATAGTAAATGTAACCCTCTCGCTATCCTATGGTAAATATATTGTATATTTTTTATTAATACAATGTATATATATATATATATATATATATATATATATATATATATATATATATATATATATATATATATATATATATATGTATTCAAAAATGTTTTTATTATTTTATTTATATTAATTATTTATAAATTTTAGTGTTATTTAAGTATTTTAAGTATGTTTAAGTTAGTTATATTTATTCTTTCATTAATTTTAAATTACTTTTAGCTATTTAAATAATTCGATATTTTGACTATCTATATTTTTTACAACGATATTCTTGATTCGATATTTTTGTACTTACCTGTTTGGAGATAGGAAGTCGATATTTTGGCATTCTATATTTTTACTTGATATTTTTGTAGTTCTATGTTTTTGCCATCAATATTGTTTCAGTGATCCCAGCTGGACCAACTGTCTAGATAGATCTAACTTTTTCAGATGGTAATTCCTTCATGCCCAATTAAATGCTAACTTCTCAAAAACTGCTGAACAGATTTACACCAAACTATATAATGCACGCAATTTTAGGATTAACAAGGAAAACCAGTTTGGCGATCTTCCATTTTTTTGGGCTCACGTTTTTTTAAATCAGCACCAACATTTCCATGAAGGAGCCAAGGCAGACAAACTTTTCTATTGGAAAGTTTTATACAGATTCATCAAATGGCACTAAAGTTACTAAAGAAAAAAGAAATTCTCTTACTGTGGAAATTCTGACAGCCTCTGTGTAATTTGTGTGCATATAACAATTAAGTTAAAACAGTAAAAATTAACTTACTTGTGAAGTAAAGAAGCACACCCCTTAGACTATCATGTTTTACGTTGCTGGTATTTACATCAGAAGTTACTTCTTCACGATCATTACATTAGAAATATTGTTTTATATGATGACACTTTAGATTGGGAGTACTTTATTTGGCATGTCATTTGTAAGTATAGTTTAAAAACTCTCTAAGTGATGACTGTGATATAATTACTCGCTATGTAACTCCTGCACCATCACTTCGAAGAATTATTTTGATGATTGATGATTGTGTTCATAATTTTATATCATAGTGCCAGCTTGGAGCCACGTGTAAAGCATTTAATGAATGTAATCTGATGAAAATATCTCAATGTATTCTGTGACCTGAGCATGTCTATTATCTGTAGTTTGGGGATTTTGTAAAAACAATGCGAATTAATCCAACAAAAGCAAACTTATTCAGAAGTTCATAATTTACAACAGCTTACTTCCGTCATGTCTCCTTGAGGTAGGCAGGAAATATCAGGATACAAACAGCATGCTTCCAGTGATGCATTATACCTATAAGAAAGCAAACGATGAGACTTAATACATATACATTTCATCTAATCTTAAAATAGAAAGTATAGCAGTGTTCATGTTTCGGGGAATAAATCCTGTAACTTTAAACAACCAGGTTGATTCCAGGACACCTAAAACGATTTTGTCATTTCATCACCTCCATAACTTAGCTCTTTTTTTATGACAGGGTTGATAGCGCACCTGGCAAACAGACCTTTTGTTTATAAAATACTCAGAGTGGACTTTGGGTCCGCATATTCAACAAATGGCTTTTTTGGACCAACCTTTTACAGCCACTTGCCTGAGAGTTGTTAATCATGTCATGGTTCAGTCCATAGAAGTACTTCGCTTTCACCTGATGCTAGTGGTTGATAGGGTGTATCTTTTCTCCCCAATTCAGTGCTTACATTGAACTGCAACGATGGACTACTTTACAGCTATACACCTCTCTGCGTGCTCCTGCTGTCTCCCTGCTGTCTCTCCTCTTTCCTGTGTGTCAAGGAGCCCACCACCCCTTGTGCTCCTTGCTTCTGCTCCCCCTACCTTTGATGAGCTTGTTCACCCCTTCTCTCGTTCCCCCCGGCTCACCCTTCCCTGCTCTCTGTTTCTTCTCAGTGCCTAGTTTAAATGATGGGTAGGCGGATGGCAACTAAGCCTTCATTATAGGTGTTACTCTCTTTCTATGTTATAGAAACAAAAGTAGGTTTAAAATGAAGGCTGCTTTGCTTTCCGAACTTTAGTTGACATAGCAAAAACAAGCATTGGTAATGCATCGGTTTCGCCTATGTAGTAAATAAAGAGCTGTTTTCATCAATGATCGTGCGGGAGTAGGAAAGAGCTCCCTGAATGATAACACGGGAGTGGAAAGGATGTGGTACAGCATCCAGAGCTGCTGACTCGAGAGCTGAGGATACCCATTTGAGTATCGGTGGTGCCGGGCAACATCCTGTGATTCTTTGAAAATCACTTAATCTCTCCGGGTGATAAATTGTTCAATAAATATACTGCAAGAGTAAAAGGAAAAACGCTATGAAAATATAGTTCCACTAAAGCAGATGTTAACAGTACTTTGGTGGCGGGAAACTGAAAGGGGAAGCAGATGAGGAACAAGCATGAGTAAAAGCAGGAAAATATGCTACAGCCAACAAAAATGGAGGAAAGGTAAGTGGCATGCACATGAACCAATGAGAAGCCAGGAAAGAGAGGAGGTGGAATGTAAGTCCTTTTTAAGTTTATATTAAAAACCATGGATTTCTCAAGCACAGCGCAAGCGCTGTGCAGGCAAAACCTAAAACGGGTGCCTTCAATCACCACAACCTTTTGTTTCTTACATTTGCAGGCTATAATGCACTTATGCTGAATATGTTAGCACATTAAACCCAGACTCACTTGCTTTGCCAATACTGGTTATCTATACAACTGGAAGAGCCAGTGCGTTTGAATGTGTGGAGACCTGCTCTATCTAGCGGAGTTCTACCATTACAGGCCTGGATTTCTCAGCTTGGTGTAAATGTAGGAAGTTGGGCTGCCCTTACTGACCACTTAATAAAAGGGAGGTCCAGGGATGGTATGCCCCATTTGATGTCAATGTCACCTTTTAAGTAGTTGGGGACACAAGCCAACAGTTCAAATGTGGAACTGAAATCACCTCTTATCAATAGGAGACCTTTCACAGAACTTTCTGCAAAAAAAACTTGCAAGCAGTGGGAATGTGGCTGTTTCTCAATTACGGTCAAAGGCTCTATTGCAGACATTAAGAACCCTAAACCTACGACCATGGGATAATTGTACGCTAATACCCATGATGTCATTAGGATCAATTTTCACTTCTTTGATGTTACAAAACTGGGATGTCTTTATCCAAAACGCTAAGCCCCCAGACGTTCTCCTCTTTCCTGGATGTACAGTTGCTTTAGAGTATGAGGAGCATCCTGACCAAAAAACGGGGCCCAGTTGCCAGTTCTTTTAAAAGAGGCAAATGTCGAGAGTATGTCAATAAAAGTGCCACGGTTAGGATCTTCCACTTTGGAGCCCAATCCAGCCACATTCCAAGAGATGATCTTCAGGAGGAGAAGGGCTATGACTTCCTCAGTATTCTGCAACCTGACCCTATCACTAGGATCCCACAAAAGATCTCTAGAAAAACAAAAAACCATAGAATGCTTTGGGCACCAAGGGATAGCATTTTCAACTACTAGTTAAGAGTGATTAACACAGTCCTCTAAGTACACCTTGGCTTGCACATACAAGCAAATCCCTACCAGACAGCAAGAGCAGAGCCTTCTGTTGATGCAAGGTGGGAGAGCTTGTCACTAGATCACTTCAGTGCTGGTTATAAACTAGGATGTTGGTCGCCCCCTCTTTTGAAAAGTACCCCTGAAGAGTTCAAGAGGGATAGGAATGTAAAGTTGGCAGTGCGGTGGTAAATGTAAGCGTTGCAAGGGCAATGGAGACTGACAAGAGAGAAGGAAGCAAGTAACAATACCTCTCTTGAAAAATTGACACGGGTGGCCCGGCCTACTCCACGCTATGATGGGCTAAAACTGGCCCAGTCTTCGCCAGGGTGCATGCCCCAGAAAGTCCCATGCTGTGGGATTCTGACTCCAGTTTAGCTATTTCTAGGCAGCAAGGCTGTCTGGGGGACATGGTCTGGGCTTCATGCAGGCAACGACATACATCAGCGAGCACAAATAAGAGGTAGTCTACTAGAAGCCACATCTTCAGCCCTGCCTGGCTTAATTCACATCGGAACTTAAAACCGTTAGCTTGGCCCATGTCTTTACGACAAACATTTTCTGTTAATATTTGTGACCTGGTGGTTTTCTGCCAAGTGAATGCATCCTTCCTTGTGACCGAAGGCATATATTTGACCATTACTGTTTGAAGCACTGAAGGCAGAGCAGCGAATAAACCCTTAGCTTCTATTTTTGATCTTTTTCAAAAGCTAGCAATGGTTAAATTAACTAAGTCTAATTGTATGCGTGTTTCATGTACTCTTGCCCACAGATCTGGATCAACATCCACATTTACACCTTCTGCCTGTTTTATTGTCTGTTTTCCCATAACTTTCACTTTAGAGAGTCCAGATGCCAGTGAGCCAGCCTTGGCGGGGTTGATCCAACCTTGGGCTGCTTCACTGGGACTTCTGTTTTGGATTGATTCTGCTGAGATGGAATTACTTCTGACCTCCACCGTGCCAGCTTGGGTTCCCTCTGCGGTCCTGTTGCTGTTCCAGGTCTAGCTGCAGTCACAGTTCTATGCTCCCTATCTGCTTCGACCATGTCAGGTGGACACACCCCATGAGGATAGTGCTGCTGCAGGCCCTGGTGTTGAAGCTGCACGCACACCCTTTTCTCTAGCCTGCCACCTGCTGTAGCATTGCGGTCCCCACATGCAGTCAGTACTCGAAGCCCATGGGTACCAGGCTGCTCCCTTCTCAGCTAGCTAGCTGCCTCTTTTTCCCTACGGCGGCCATTGGCTTTCAACACTGGTTTTGTAGCAGACCTCAAGGGGGCAGATAAGTACAATTTATAATTTGAATTCTGTATCAGAAAAAAAACTCTACAATTTGTAATGGTATTTATAAAACAAAAATGTTTATCCGGATTCTACTCCTGCTGTGCCTCCACTTCATGAGGTACAGATCCTTAATTGCTGTGGGTAGGTAATTTTGGGCACATTTTATAATTAATGTTGGGTGAGTGGGGGTATATACCACTGTATATCATGCTCGTTCTATCTTTGAGTTTTGCCCCTCACAAACACCCCTTAATTTCTAAAGAAATGTTCTAGCAGTACTCAGCAGTCACCTTCAAAGACCTCAGGAGGCTAAGTCAAGTCATTAAACTTTATTTGATTTCACAAGCAAATCATAAAAGCACACATGTCCAAATTCATACAGTGGGATAAAACAAGAGGTGAAGTGCATAATTTAATTAGAATATATAAATGTATTAAAATTTGGCTAAGTCAAATGGAAAAGACAAAAGGTGGAGGCAGGTTGGTTATAAACAAAAATAACGGCACACATTAAATCTGTTCCCACAGTCATTTCACATCAATACTGTCATGAGACCAGAAAATGTCATCCCAATCCTGCGGTTTAAACAAAGTGCATGTGCAAACTTTCAAGAAATCATCATTCTCACTACATACGCTACATTTTAATAGACTCATTTATCCATATCATCTATGTATTTTGAGCGCACCTTTCATAAAATTCAGAACAGCAACACAGATATCAGAAGAGTCAAGAGAATGTAAATAACAGAAACCTTCTCTATGAGAGAAAGGGTAACAAGGCCTCAGTATTGGAGGCATACATGTAGATCTCACATTTTTCTACAATGCACAAAACAGGACAAAGTGCAAATTGGACGGTTTTGCAGGACTGTCACAAGGACAGGGCGGAAGGTTATTATACCATCCGCCTTGGTTGGGGAAAGCTACAAGAAAGTGCACCTTGCACAAACAAAATCTCGCTAAGTAAAATCTATTTTGCGACTCCAGAGGAAAAGTTAGATAAAATTGCACCTGCTTTGCAAGGGGACTGGCATTGCCCATACTCAAGGAGCCTTGCTGGATCAATAGCTGTTAATGGCGTGCACAGAGAGACAGTCCATAATAATGGATCTTGAAAATTCTAACTCCGGCGTGTGCCCGATTTTCACCCATAATAGCAAGGGGGCAAGGTCGATGCGATCCTCTATGTACTCTAGACCCAGTTCTGTATCACAGAAGGAGGTAGATGCACTCTTGGGGACCATCAGGAGCTTTCTGATGCATTTATTCTCCACTAATTGGAGCTTGCCAGAACTCCTACCACCCCACACTCTAACCCGATAGGTAGCGATTGAGAGGCATTTAGCTTTATAGAGTGTGGTCATTTACTTGACAGGCTTCTGTCCCAGTTTTGCTGCAAAGCAAAACAGTACTGTTGTAAATAAAGTAGTACACTGTAGAGATTATGCAAGACTTCTTTATTGCTTGTCATCACCATCACGGGTTCCAGTCAGCTGAAGTCTGCCTTGGAATGTTAGAGCATTCCAGAGAGGGCAGTACCAAAGGAGGGCAGGCAGGAGGGGGGGCGGGAGATACCAAGAGATTACAACACATCTCCTTATGGAGGGAAGGAAAAGAAGGGGAAGGTGAAAAATGCAATACAGTCAAAAATAGTGAATAACAAAAGAAGATACAGGAAAACGCTTGCTGTTATAACAAATCATTTAACAATTGCTGACATGTGAGTACATCAAGTGATATAGTAATCCTTGCTCCACCGGGGTGCGACAGTGGGCCTGGACGCCCTCCTGAGGACCACCTGATTCATACTGTGTGACTGAGACTGCACCGGGGTAGCATCAATTTCTCTGTGTGGAACAATCCTATCCATACTCCAAGTTTGACCATTAGCTAACTGTACCACATTCCTACCTACTTTGGTTATCCGCAGTGGTGCAGAGAATCTGGAGGCACTCCTCCTTCTAGGCTTGGGAAGGTCTATACAGATCCAATCACCTTCCCTTACCCGACTAGTCCTCACATGTTTATCTGCATTGTATTTTACCTCATACTTATCTTGGTGATCCTTATGTCGCACCCCAATTTCTTCCCTGTTTACTTGACACCTGGTCTGTCTATTCATCGGTGGTGAAAGCCTTGGTTTGGGAATCCTCCCTTTCAATGAAGTAAACGGGGACACCCCCGTGACCAGGTTAGGGGTGGTACGGTAAGCCCAGAGAGTTTCTTGTAGAGCCTGTGCAGCTGGTGTGTTTAATGTTTCTGCACGCTGTAAACACTCTTTTATAAAGCGGTTCATCCGCTCCACCAACCCGTTGGCACGGGGGCAATATAATGCAGTTTTCTGGTGGATAATGCCCATGTCAGAAAGAAACGCCTTCATCTCTTCAGATGTAAACTGCACCCCATTATCTGTGATTAAAATGTCTGGGATGCCTTCCTCAAAGAAGGTGTCTCTGAGGAAGTTGACAAGTACCCTGGTATCAATTTTATGGACACATTTATAGATTACCCACTTAGAGTGGAAGTCCACCAAGACTAGCATAAATCTTTCTTTCAAGGTCTTCAAATTAAGAGGGCCAATTATGTCCAAGGCTAGTTTAGACCAAGGTATCTCTGGTATAGACACCGGGGATAAGGGTGGTTTCCTTGTCTGGTGAGTCTTATCAGCTTTGCTACACTCTAAGCAGTCCCTCACTGAGTGTTCTGCCATAGCATTCCTCCCTGGCCACCAGTAATCTAGCCTGATCTTACTCTTCGTTAGACTACGCCCCAAGTGTCCCACATGTGCCAAATCTACAATTTTCTGCCTGAGGGAACTCGGTGGAACAACCTTTTCTCCTCTGAAAACCATATCACCCTGAATGTTAAGTTCCAGCTTCACCTCCCAGAACCCACTCAAATCAGGTGCCATCTTACTTTTTTCACAAGGCCATCCATTGATTATATAGTTTTTAAGAGTTTGTAAGTTCCCATCTTGGTTCAAACCTTGTTCCCACTCCTCTTTGCTAAGACAAGTTAACTTCAACACACGTTCTTCGTCTCCTGCTGCTTCCTCGCTCCCACTAGTATCGTTAGGTGAGCGGGACAGGAAGTCTGCTACTACATTTTGTGAGCCTGGCATGTACTTCACCGTGAAGTTGTACCCTTCCAAACCTAAGATCCACCTTGAAATCCGTGGTGTAGTTTTCTCTGACCCTTTTGTAGTAAAGGCATACATGAGGGGTTTGTGGTCGGTTCGCACTGTGGAGGGTATGCCCCAGAGGAAGAAACGGAAGTGTTTGATGGCCCACGTGCAAGCTAACGCCTCTTTCTCCACCACAGAGTAGTTTAACTCCGCCCCTTTAAGGGCACGTGACGCAAATGCCACTACTTGTTCTTTGTTCTTATCCATTTGTGTGAGGCTAGACCCAACTCACTTGTTGCTTGCGTCAGTGTACAAAATAGTGGATTTAGTCGGATCAAATCTTCCCAAAGACGGGGCTGAGGCAATGCTATCCTTCACTGTGGAGAACGCCACTTGACAACTTTCATTCCATGTGAAAGGAGTTCTTGTCTTCATCAACATTCTTAGAGGTTCCACAATATTAGCATAGTTTTTCACAAATTTAGCGTAGTGCTCTGAAAGTCCTAAGAATGACTTTAATTCGTCTACACTAGTAGGTGGTTTAGTTCCTTGAATCGCTTCAAAAAGGTTTAACTTTGGTTTAATACCATCTTCTGAGATTGTGTGGCCCAGGTACTCCATCGACCCCACCCCTATGCGACACTTCTCTTTCTTGAGGGTCAACCCAGCTGCCTCTAATTTGGTCAATGCCCCCCTCAAAATGGAATTACGCTCTTCCACATCCTTCCCATAGATGAGGATGTCATCCTGAAAGCATAAGGTTTTGGGAAGACCCTCCAGCTCATGTTGCATGATCCTCTGGAAAGTAGCGGCTGCCGAAGCTAAGCCAAAAGGCATGCGGATGTACTGGAAGGCTCCGAATGGGGTAATGAACGAGGTAAAATGTCGTGATTCAGGGTGTAATTCTACCTGGTGGTATACGGAGGACAGGTCTAGCACACTGAAACAACTTGCTCCCTTGATCAAAGTGAGGACCTCGTGTATGCGTGGTAATGGATGCCTGTCCACCCATATGCTGTTGTTGAGGTCTCTAAGGTCCACACACAACCTAATGTCCTTGCCTGACGATTTCGTTGTCAAAACGATTGGGGCCAGCCATTGTGAACACTCTATGGGCTCAATGACCCCTTGAGCTAACAGTCTGTCTAATTCTGCTTGTAGGGGGGCCTGCATCAAATGAGGTATTGGCCTTACTTTATGAGCAACTGGCCTGGCTTTACTTTTCAGTTTTATGGAATGCTGGTAGTTCTTAAGTAAACCCAGCTCATCCGTAAACACTTTGGGGAAATCCTTACATACCTCCTCGCCACCTACTGACTGGTCTACCAGAAGTACTTGGTCAGGACTGTTGGGGTCTAACTTGATGCCTAATTCCCTTTGGTGCTTCCACCCCAAAAGATTGGAACCTTTTTGTGTGAGATACATTTTACCCACTGTGCATCTTCCCTTGAACCCAATTCTCATTGTTGTCATTCTCACCAAAGGTATGGGGTCACTATTATACCCCCCTGGGTGTACGTCTGCAGGTTGTATATTCTGTAGACCTGCGGGAAACATTTTAGAAAATGTTTCTGCTTCAACTAATGTGTAGGGTGAGCACGAGTCGGCGAAAACTGTAACTTCTTTCTGGTCTAAGGTGATAGTGCATGACGGATACCCCCCAGTCACATCTTCACCCTGCACTTTAAACACGAATTTAACTTCTTGAGTAGCCTCTTGTTCAATGGAATGGACTGATTTGGATTGGAAATCTCTGCAAAGTCTAGCTAAGTGTCCTCTTCTTCCACACTTGTGGCAAGTGACTGACCTTACTGGGCAACTTACGCTATTGGTCAGGTGATTGGGGCTCCCACACCTGAAACATTTAAGCTAGGTCACAGGGGGAATCATCCCTGGACTTTTGTTCTTAGCTTCTTTGCGGGGTTCTTGTTTGTTTATGACATTTACCTCTGAGTCCTTCTCCCCCTCACCCTTCATGGCTACCATGCAATCAGCAGTATGTTCAATTCCCACAGCAATGTCTATAGCTTGTTTTAGATCTGGGTTGGCTATCAGTAGCCTCTTTTGTATTTTGGTGTTGTTGGTACACCTAACCAGTTGATCTCTAATAAGAGAATCTTGCAGAGTCTCAAATTCACAAGTGTTCGCTAAACCTTTTAGTGCTGCAATATAAGTTTTTACCTTTTCACCTTTACCTTGCACTCTAGAGAAGAATATGTGTCTTTCCAAAACAACATTAATTGTCTTTCCAAAATGTTTTTCCAGTCTACTTACAGCTGCTAAATAAACATTTTCGTCATCATCGCTATCCTCCTCTGCCTCCGCAGATATATTGTCGTATGTTTTACGTCCTTCAATGCCTAAATTATGTAATAAGGTATGCAGCTTTCTTAAGGCAGAAAACTTCTCTCCCCCAATGGCTATCAAATAGGACTCTAGGAGACTAAACCACTGTTTCCACGGTAACTGTGGTTCACCCACCTCATTCAAAAATGGTGGCGGCTGCGACATATTAGCACTCGCCATACTGAAGGAACAAATGCACCCCTTACTAAAAAGGCTCTCTTCAACCTCTACCACAAATAGGTTAACCTTTAACTGGCAAAAGCCACCTTCCTAAAATGTAACCTTATAGTAATACTCAGAGTACAAAAGACACATAGCTACTATGTCTGTCCCATAGGGGAAAGCATGAAAACAAGGCGATTTGGTAACAGCAGGTGAATAAGTGTTCCTGATCCCCGAACAACTGTATAATACCTCTACTCAGCTGTGCCCATCAGCATAGGATAGACAGGCAACCTCCGCAATAGAACGAGAGAAAAATAACCAGCTGCGCCTGTCACCGAAGACTGCAGGCTAAGGACAGATCACTAGTTTGAGTGTGAGGTAACCGGCTGTGCCTGACAGCGAAGAACGCCGGCTGAAGGCAGATATGACCTTGAAGGGTTAATAAGCTGAGGGAAAGGTGCCGCGCCACTTCAGCGTAAAGTTGATCCAATAACAAAACTGTGTGACACCTCTACTCAGCTGTGCCCATCAGCGTTGAATCGACAGGCAGCCTCAGTTTAATACACGTAGTTCGAGGAAGAATTAACAAGCTGGGCCTGTCAGCGAAGAATGCAGGCTGAAGGCAAAACAGATCCAGAAGGGTGAATTAGGTGAAGGGGAGGCGCCGCGCCAATTCAAGAGGAGGCGCCGTGCCACTTTAGCGAGACGCCTACCGAGCTGACGCGCCTCCGTGAGGAAACTGCATGTGCAGGATCGGAAAGCCTCTCCACAACACCGCTGAGGCAAGTAATATGAAGCGCCTGAAGAACGTCCACAACCAGCCCACGTAGCTCCAACCACCGGTCAGAGAAAATCACGAGCCCGGCCTTAGTGAAACCGTTATTCCTCACTCGTTCTCCGATGCACACTTCTCCAACGGCCGCCCGTCTCGACCTTACTCCACACAGGGTAAGACTCGCCTCACATCCCGCAACCAGGATAGTTAATAAGGAGGAAATCTCATCACAGCGACATGCAAAGGGCCAGCTGCAGTTAATTAAACTGCGCTAAAACGACATTTCACCGCCATGTCGGAAGGCTCCCTCCCTTCTCAATTCCATCCACACCGGGCCACAGCTGGCAGGAGACTTCGAGGAAACTTGATGAGCTAGCTTCCCTCTCCTCACCTCTACACAAAGTTCCGGAAGCCACTGCAGGGTCGCGGGTCAGATCGAGTCCACTTCACACTCCTCTTCGAGAAAGCAACGCAGGCTGTAAACTGCAGGACATCTCACTTCCCTCCTTCTTGTTGATGTACAGGTACGATTCTTCTTAGAGTTTCTTGCTGTGCTTGAGTATCAATTGGGGTGATGGTGAACTGCCCCCACGCAGTTTCCGTCGCCAGTGTTGTAAATAAAGTAGTACACTGTAGAGATTATGCAAGAATTCTTTATTGCTTGTCATCACCATCACGGGTTCCAGTCAGCTGAAGTCTGCCTTGGAATGTTAGAGCATTCCAGAGAGGGCAGTACCAAAGGAGGGCAGGCAGGAGGGGGGGCGGGAGATACCAAAAGATTACAACAAGTACCTCCATGGCTTTAGTCATTTGCTGTTCCCTTAGGGTCAGTAGGGGGTTCCATGATAACTGGATATTAAATACAATGTCTCGATAAGAGAAATTTTGAACTTTCTCAATCTGATTACCCTGGACAGCAAAAGATTGCGACTTTGAGGACTTAGGGCCACACACCATAAAGTAAAACTTTTTATGGTTCACCTCTAAATCTAAAGACGACATAAAGTCTACACAGGCATCTATAGATCTCTGGAGACTCAGGGCTGTCCTTGCAATAACGACAGCGTAATATGCGTAGAGTAACGTTGTGACATTTTTGCCAATCTAAACTCTTTTGTAGTAGGTGGGCTTCTAGGCCATTTCTATAAATGAGAAATAAGAAGGGGCCGATATACAGCCCTCACGGACCCCCCCCCCCCGTCTAGACAATTGAGTGTGCTCTCTCACTGTCATTACCATAACGTATTTTGACTGCAGTGTTGAAATTAGGCCTACGCAACAAAATAACTAAGGTTCCTCCACCCCATATCTCCCATTATGCGCCACAATCTGTCACGATTGACGGTATCAAACACACTGGATAAGTCAATGAAGGCCAGATGTGAACAGCACTTCATGGACTTAGTGTATTTACCAAGAGTCAAAGACAGATTCAAGCACTGTTCTTTTGTGCCCACTCCCCACCTAAACGTAAACTGTGTTTTGGAGAGCACGTTATTTGTTAAAGTCCACTCTACTAACGGGGCCAGGGGAACCTACCCAAGACTTTTGCTGCTGCATCGATTAGAGATATTGGCCTATAACAGGCCAGGTCATTCCTATCCCCTTTCTTAAAGATAGGGACTGTGGTAGTATCTTTCCATGAGGCGGGCAGAGGACCTATGATAGAGGCCCTGAAAATATTTGTTAAAAGGGGCGCCCCCAGGCCGGGATTGTCTCTGGATAAATCTAGAGGAACCCCGCCCGGGCCGGGTGCTTTGTGGTAAATGACCTGAGTTATTTCTGTCTCCACATTTTTGACAGAGAATGATTTACTGAGCTGCAAAGCTTGATCCATGTCTTTGATCATATCAACATCCCTGTCCTCAGGATCTAAAACTCTGTTTGAAGGATTGAAGATGCAGGATTAATGTGACACCCAGTCACCCCCCAGGTATCAGGAAATCCATTTTTTTGTAGGGGTCTCAGAGAAAACTGGGCAGTTAATTATTTCCCAAAGTTTTTTCCGTCCTTCTGAGCCCCAGTAACCAGCAGGTCTGACCAGGCATCTCTCCTAAGCTTGGCCTTCCTCTGGGCAATAACAGCCTTGTAACTCCGTCTAGATGCCCTGACTAACTCGTTGTGGTGGGGTAAGGGAATTTAGGGTTCTTCTCAATTCTTTATGAGCTTTTGTACAGCTACTGTTGAACCATCATTTAGTTGGAGCAGTATTATTGGAGCATCTAACTGATAAAGTTGATGAGATGGCTGAACAAAGTGCCTCAAAATCTTGTACCAGGACTGCAGGCTCACCTCCAAACGTCAGGCACCTTTCCATGAGGACAATGTTCTCACTCACAATTTTGCCCTCGAAATCCTGAGGATTTACTTGATCCCATTTCTTCCCCAACCCTTTATTCTGGTTATACTCAATAGGGGAGACAATTGGTTTTAGGGTCCCTGTCTGTGGACCTAATTTAAAAAGTGCTACTAAAGGGTTGTGATCACTAGTACACTTAGTCACAATTTTAAAGTCCAGAACGAGACTGCTGTAGTTACTAGACAAAAATGTAAAATCAATTGTACTTTCCTTTCCTCCCCCCACAAAGAACTAATATTGTATATTGCAATGATTAACACAGTCAAATAAAGGAATCAAATCTTGGGAAATCAGAGTACCATTCAGTACGTCCCCATAAGCAGAGTGAGAAAAATAAGTCATTGGCTGCTCATCTTTGTTTTCAACCCCACAGACACATGAACCGCTAAAATCACAAATTCTGCAGTCAAAATCACCAGCCCTAGCCAGAGCAGAGAGGTGGAGCCAGAGGAAAGATGATGTCTAACTAATCTGGTGCTTCACTCATCATGCCTCCCATGCCTCGGCTTTGCTGTGCACGACTACCTGGACTGAGCAGCGCAGCTTGGTCTCGCCAGTTGGATTGCCTTTGTGGTAGCTGGAAGCTGCAGTGACCCAAATACTCCAAATTAGCCCCCTGGTTTGTCACTGTTGCTGCGTTGCTGTTCCGGCAGATTGCTCATGGAGGAATGCTGATGCCACGGTCACTGAGACTCTGTTCCCCCGAGGCTATGATGAGACAGGGATTGAAGTGCGCAAGGAATCGAGCCACGGGCACCTGAGTCCGCCAAGGAGAACAAACCTCGAGAGGTCTACAGCAAGGTCAAGGGCAAGTTGGAGATTGGGAGAGTAAAAACATCTCTGAGGATTACGTATGGCACGGCACAGATGGAAGATGGGTCTTTGCAACCCTCTATTGCAAGCATGTTTGTGCCTCTATCTGTAATGCCACCCCAAATTGATATCCAGGTGGAGAGGGTTGGCAGTGGAATGGTAGACTCCTTGTGTGGAACCCTGGTTGGGTCAGGAATTAACAGTGGTAATCTGGATCAAGAGGTAAATCCGGAGTCCCGCCCGACCCCCCCTTCGGTACCGGCTGCCCCTCCCAGGCAAGAGTCGTTGATAATGGGGTTGGGGTATTCTAAAATCACTACCGAATCTCCATGTGAAAATCTTTTATCACAGGACACCCTTCAGGACCCCGTTCAGGTAGAGGAGGGGGGACAGATCATGGACATCGGCACCAGAAGAGTGATCACCCCATCTCTCAGTCCTAGGCTCAATTCTGAGGGCCGGACGCAAGGAAGGGATTTTTCTCCAGAGTTGCCCGGAGAGAAATTATTTTCATTAACCGATGGCTCGGATTCCTCTAACCAAGGCAAAATCTCCTCAAGTGATGATGAGGCGTCTGACATTAATAGTATTTCAACTGCAGATTTATTATTGATACAAGTAAAGAAATCCCAGCAACGAAAGAAAAAGGGGGTGGGAAGAGGAATAGCAGGCAATTGAAATGGGACTATTCGGTCAAAATTATGTTGACACACCGGGTATTGGACTTTGTGGGGCACCGGTCGTGCACGGGGGAACCTTCTTTTAACACCATTCTTCATTCTATTCAACAGATGCAAGAGGAATTTCAAACTAAAAGCCACTGGGCAAGAGTTGCTTCTAAAAAGCTTCAGGGGCAGATTTGGAAATCAAATAAAACTTGTGTTGAGATCACAGATCGATGAACAATGGTGATGGGCCAGACGGAGAACCTGGAGACCCAGGTCAACTGCCCAAAAGCCCAAAGCACTTCTCAAGGAGCCCTCATGCTCGATGTTTTGTCAAAGTTGGAAGACCAAGAGAACCGGCAAAGGAGGAACAACCTGCGATTTCTCGAGATCCCGGAAGGAGTTGAGGGGGGCAACCCCAGATCGTTAATGGTGAATCTCTTGAAAGGCGCATACCCTGATCAGACTAAATGAGACTGGGATTTGGTACTCCAACTGGCACACTGCTTCCCCATAATGCTCAAGAAACGTCCAACAAATGAAACTGAGAGACCTAAAGCAATGCTAGTGTATTTTGGAATTTTTTTGTTGCAGTAATATGTTTATGACCAAGCTCGCTCAAATGCTAAAACACCTCACGTGGGAGTGACTTTTTGTTAAACCCGATGTTACACATGCATCCTGGCAACTGATGGCTCCTTTCAGAAAGTTGGTGCTGAGGTTTATCTTCATAACCTCGCTAGACAAAAAATTATAATTGATGGGAAAATCTGCAACTTCACTTCTGAAAGTCAATCCCAAGAATATTTGAAGGAGCTTAATCAGGTGGGCGGCAATTGCAGGTTTTCCAAAGTATGGAACTTCTTGTATAGGCGTTTTCTTTTTTTTGATTAAGGGGTATACCGGTGACAGCTAGTTTGCAGTTCGTCTGTGGTAGTCGGCAGAACCGGAGAACGTTTGTTTCTTTAAACCTCACGGTGCTTCTTTTCTTTTGTTTTTCACCGGTTCAGTTACCGCACCCACACTGGTCTAACTGCATTCCCACTCATAGTATATCAGCGATACATATCTGCTTTTGGTTTATTTCTTTATGGATTCCCCCTGACGAAGTGCTATGCACGAAATGCATAGGGGAGACAGCTCATTTATGCAACCTATTGGACTCATGGATTGAATATAATTTAAATATGCATTCTACAATCTGAAGTTGTTTACTCATTCATATGATGGACTTTGATGAACACTTATATCATTGAGAATTAAATCAACTTTGGTTTCCGAAGAATAAGATTGTTTAGAACATTTGTTTACAATTTCTTTACGCGGACTTTCGCCAGCGGAGTGCTCGAGATTTCCCCTTACACTGTGTAAGGTTTTTTCCAGCATATTACTAGTTTGCACCTCAGGACTAGGAGGTGACCATTTCGAGCACCCAAACCATCAAAATATTTTGTACTAACATCACTCTGAACGTCGAGTAACAGAGAGTGCAGCGGTTTTCCGATTCATTATTTTGACCTCTCTAGTGGTCCAGCACCGGCGGGCAATGTATCAGGAAAGCTTGGAGAAAGGGGCTCTGCTGCCCGACCACCGTCTGGCCAGTATAGTTGTTATCCAAAAGGATGGCAAGCCGGTGGAGAATTGTCGCTCATATAGACCGATCTCCCTGATTAATGTTGAGGCAAAGGTTTTGGTAAAAGTCCTCGCCACGCGGCTGGGGACGGTGATATCTTCGCTAGTGCACCTGGACCAGTCCGGCTTCATGCCTGGGAGAAACACTGCCCTGAACATCCGCCGGCTCCATAATGTGATGGCGAGTCGGGACTATCTGGAGGAGGATGCAGTCATATTATCACTTGATGCATCCATGGCATTCGACTCGATCGAATGGCCGTATCTATTTGATGTTCTAGTGAGAGCTGGACTGGGCCCTAAGTTTATACGGTGGGTGAGGCTATTGTATACCGACATCCAGGGGCAGGTTAGGGTTAACAATTGTACATCCAGAAAGTTTACCCTAAAATGGCGATAATGGGCTTGCTAATATGCGTTATAGAATTCCTATAGAATCCTAGGTTAGATGTCGTGCACATCTAACCTGGGATTCTATAGGAATTCTATAACGCATATTAGCAAGCCCATTATCGCCGTTTTATCGGCAGTTTCCTGCCGATAAAACGACGATAATTTTAACAAGGTTCCTTGCTAATATGCCCCCTAGGATTTTACGTTTGCCCACACCGATGGCTGACCTAAATGAGTAAAGTAGAAAATACATTTTGAAACAAGGAAAATACTGCTAATTCCGAGTTCCCAAATGTACACCTCGTGTTCAATGACTTTCAGTACGGAAAGAAAGGAACTGATATCAGTTCGGCGGGGTGCCACCTATACAGATTCTGTGCTGACAGCGTCTACGTAGAGTCATCAGCGCCATCTACCTGCAGTCAGTGGTACTGCTCAAGATTTTCCAGATCCAGTTTGACGTCTAGGGAAATATTCTAAGGTAAGGAATCTGCAGCTAGAAGTCTCTTCCAGAAATGATCATTTCTTCTTTACAGTTTGGATTAGAGGTGTTGCTATTCTGTGTAAAAGCAACAAGGATGCGGAAGTAACTATGACAAAAACAGATGGGCAAGGGATGCAAGATATAGCAGAAATTAGGTATATTTATGAACATTATGTCACTTGTGCTCTTTAAGGTCCTAAAATAGATGCTCCTCAGCTGATCTGGCTTTTATGTACTGGAGCTAACGAAGTGGCCAGAGAGGATTATCATGACTGAGGATTTCAAGTGTATGATTGATTTGAGCATTGAATCTATATATCATTGTGCCTCCCTACATATGCAAAAGTCCATAATGATATTGATAAATTAGCTGAAGTATTTGGGCTTTCTGATTTATGGTGCGATCTAAAGGGGGAGAACCAGGATATATGTACTTTTTTTCCTGTTCATGAACCTTTAAACATTATTCACGTATTGATATGACTTTAGTTTCTCAAACTTGTCTTTCCGAAATAAGTGTGACAGTATGCCCAAATATAAACTCTGACTACAACCCCATGTTGCTGGGTGTAAAAACAGAGATGATGAATAATGGAACTAGAAGATAGACTTCCAATAATGTTTTGTTGTTTGATACTGACTATCTAAGGTATATTATGCACTTACTACAGGAACTTATATAATTGAATATAGATACAGGTTCCATAAATATAGTGAGTGATGCTTTGAAAGCATACACTAAGGGCATTACGAGAAAATAAGTAATTAACAAAAATAAGAGCCAAAGTATAAATGAA
This sequence comes from Lissotriton helveticus, assembly GCF_964261635.1. NCBI lineage: Eukaryota > Metazoa > Chordata > Amphibia > Caudata > Salamandridae > Lissotriton > Lissotriton helveticus. Next base: position 1,217,061,798 of record NC_136069.1, read on the forward strand.
TGTAAAGGCGATGTAATTAGATAATACATGCTAATGTTATTGGAGTAGCCCGTTCTAATGAAAGGGACATTAACATAACAATTTGATATTTGATATTTGTGGGTATTTGTAAAGCGCGAGCGTTCGCTCCCAGGGGAGCATCATGGCGCTGGGCGAGTTACGGAGGAATAACTGGAATACGTGGTGAAATAAAAGATGGAACTAGATGGCAGCCAGGACAGAGGAATCGGAGAGTTTGTAGACCCATGTCTTAAGAAGTTTCCTGAAGTTGTTCTCATTATTAATGACTCTGAGGTCAATGGGCAAGGTGTTCCAGGCTTTAGCTGCCAGAACATTAAAGGACTTTCCTCCTCTGGTCTTATATTTAAATCTGGGGATTTGGACAAGGTTAGTCCCAGAAGATCTCAGGCAGCGCGAAGGATTGTAGCGCTTGAAGCAGTTTACAAAATAGCGGGGTCCTGTATTTTGCATGGTCTTATGGACTGTGAGAAGCAGTTTGAAGAAAATTCTTTTGTGTAGTGGCATCCAATGAAGTGAATTCAGGGCTGCAGATGCAGATGACCTTCTGGGGAGTTGCAAAACCAATCGCGCTGCAGCATGTTGTAAACTCTGCAGCTTCCTGAGGGTAGATTTTTTCACCCCAGCCATAAGGCCGTTGCAGTAGTCAAGTCGGGAGAGTAGAAGGGCTACCGCGACTGACTTTCTGGCTGCGATTGGGAGGAAATCAAAGAATTTCCTCAGAGATTTTATTAGTCCAAAACATCGACCAGCAGTGATCTTAACGTGGTCGTCAAAAGTGAGGGAGGAATCAAATTGTACACCCAGATTTCTGGCTGCTGTAACTGCACTAGGAGGAGCCTCGGAGCCTGTGGGCCACCAGTCTTTAGGGGAGAAAGAGATATTCTTACCTATTGGAATAATCTCTGTCTTTGCGCTATTGCATCTGAGATGGTTAGTGTTTAGCCATGCAAAGACATCGGATAGGCAGTTTTTAAAGCGAAGCTCTGCGTCCGTACGCTGTTTGTCGATGGTGACGACCAATTGTGTGTCGTCAGCGTAGGACGTAACCAGGATACCATGCGACTCTATCACAGCTAAGAGGGGTGCCATGTAGATATTAAAAAATAGGGGGCTCAATATGGACCCCTGGGGCACTCCAGATGTAATTAACTTTTCGCTGGAAAGATAGGGTCCAAGTGCTACAGTCTGGGACCTGTTTGATAAAAAAGATGAAATCCAGGCCAAGGCTAAGTCTGTCACACCGATCTCTCGCATTCGATTGATTAGAATAGCGTGTGAGATGGTATCGAATGCCGCTGTGAGATCCAACAGGATGAGGACAGCCTGCTTGCCCTCATCCTGTAGGAATTTAATGGAGTCGGTAAGCTCGATCAAGGCTGTTTCTGTCGAGTGACCGGAGCGGAAGCCCGATTGCTGTGGATGCAGGATGTTATGGGCTTCTGTGAAGGTTTTAAGTTCCTCGTGCACTAAATGCTCCGTGACTTTGCCTAGGAAAGGAAGTAGGGAGATAGGCCGCATATTAGTCAGGTCTGTAGGTGGTTTATTCTGTTTTTTTAACAGGGGTTTGACAGTGGCCTTCTTCAATTTGACAGGTACAATTCCAGATGCAAGGGATTCATTAATGATTCCATTGATGTGGGGATTGACTGTATCAATCAGGTGATGAAGGATGATAGGAGGACAAGAGTCCGTAGGTGCTCCTGATTTGCAGGCGCGGATTGCCTTACTTGTCTGTTCCAAGGATACTGGTTTAAAACTGGAGAGAGGGAGGTGATTAACTGTGACTTGTGTGGTGGTCGTCGGGGGTAGAGGAAAGTCTTTCTGAATGTTGACAACTTTGTCAACGAAGTAGTCTGCAATTTGGTTGCAGAGACTCTCTGACGGAGGTATGTCAACGGTAAGAGCTTTTGGGTGGGTGAAGGACTTGACTATAGTGAAGATTGTTTTTTGATTTTGATGCGCTTCCATTATAAGATTAGTAAAAACAATGAGAAAGTGTTGCAGACGATTAGATCGATAAATTAGACAGAAGGCAGCTGCTGTGTATAAAGTCCACAAGGAGCAGGCCATTGGCCAAATTTCAACCTATTTAAGTACCTGATAACCATTATTGCCTGGATTAATAATTGTAACAACGATGATGGCCATACAGTTTATCGTCCCGGATATATCTCAAGTCAATTTCAGTCGTTTTACCAGAGGTTATATGCTGAGAATCGTTATACCCCTAAGGCTAAAGTTCTGACATATCTAAACAGCAGCAAAGATGTCTCAATTAAATACTGCATATATTCAGGATTTAGATACTGACATTCTTACAGATGATGTTATGCAAGCTATTTCAATCGTTATCATCAAGCAAGGCTACAGTATGCAATGCTATTCCCAGTGAATTTCAGATGTGTTAGCCTCTGCTTTGTTGCAAACAATTAGAGGAGTTTATTCAAGACCGAATATACGATCTTCCTGGAACCATATTAATATAGCCATATTTTGTTTTTGAAAGGAAAGTCAACGGATGAGCACTGAAGATCATACAGGCCTATTTCTTTTTTATTGCACAAACTAAAATATTCTGTAAGATTCATGCAATATGATCGCCCCGGGTTATAGGATCTTTGGTGTTTTTGCAACAGGATGGATTTATACCTGCTCGGATAATACCATACATATTACGAGTGGCATTTCATTATTTGTTACTACTAACACGCTGCATTAGCCTGGCTGCCGATTTTAACCAAGGCATTTGACAGAGTTTTCTGGCACTTGTTATGGAAACTTATGAAAATTTGTCAAAGAATTTCTCCATCACACACAGGTGCTATATATGTCAATCCCATAGATAGGGTTATTGTGATGGCTCATACGTCTGATATATTTTTGGGTGAATTGTGGTACCCGACAAGAATGCTCTATTTCTCCATTGCTATTTGTAGTATATTTAGAATCTGATTTTCAACAATTAATACAAAATACATATATTTAACCTGCCACGATTAACAGTAAAGAGCGTATTCCTCCACTGTCAGCCAAACTATTATTTCAATTGACAAGGAGATTAACCCCCAGATGCATCAAGCATCCATTTTGCGATTCCTTATTAGCGAAAAATAAGGATTCGCTAATAAGGAATCGCAAAATGCTATGCATGAAGAAATCGCTAAAAAAATTGCGATTTCTTAATATTCCTTAATTGCGACTAGCAAATTGTGAGTCGCAATTAGGGAATACCTCCCCATTCATTCCTATGGGCCTAGAGGCCCATAGGAATGAATGGGGAGACATTCTCAATTTGCGATTAGGAATTAGCGAATCGCAAATTGAGAATGCAATTTCAAGGGTGCAGGGGTGTCCAAAGGACACCCTGTTGCACCCCTGAAATTAATCTGTGCACATATGTTGCGCACACACATGCCCTGAGGGCATGTGTGTGCGCAACATGAAACTTTGAAAAATGCACAAAAGTGCATTTTTCAAAGTTTTTGCAAATTACCATGAAGGTCAACTTCATGGTAATTTGCTCCCCCTATTAGCGAAATCGCTATTTTTTTTACTTTGTTGCACTGCATTTAAGGAATCTTAATTTGGGATTCCTTAAATGCAATCGCAATTTAAGGAATCTCAATTTAGACATTCCTTAAATTGCGATTTTTGCATTTGGGATGATGCATCCCAAATGCAAAAATACAGGTCGCAAAGGGGCAGATTCTGAGAATCTGCCCCTTTGCGACCAGATTTTCCTTTCATGCATCTGAGCCTATATGTTTTGGGAACGTTTCTGGCTATAAACTCAGTGCTACCAAAACGCAGGTACTCCTTAATTATAAGGAAAGTAAGACGAATCATTTGATTGGAACTACATACTTACCTACTTAAAATTAGTAGCAGTGTTGGGCAGGTCGCTTGAATTATGAAGCTGCTCTGAAACATTGAATTATTAGCATCCACTACCCATCAGCCTTCGCAGAAGATGTAACATAGTCAACAGGAATATGTTACCTACATTTTTATATTTATTTTGTTCTGTTCCACTGTTGGTTACCCATTCTCTTTTTGAGGCTATCTGTAGCTTCTTGAAGGGGTATCTGAGAGCGAGAATAGCATCTATTTTATTAAGTCATCATTAAATATAGGAGGGGGAGTCTTAGCCGATTTCGTGTTTTAATATCGAGGTGAGATAGGGGCAACGTGTGAGATGTCTTATATGAAACAATCGAGATAGTTGAGTGATGGATACATATAAAATGACCTTGAAAACGGAAGCATGCTGTTTGCTTTGTTAAAAACTCTGATTCCAACTATTACAAATGGGCGCATTTTTAAGTGCACAAACTGCTCGGCAAATATGGCTTGATTAGGGTAAACAGGTAGGTATTAACCAAAATCAACGAATATACCACTTTTGTGGGGTCTTTTCTTAAATTTCACTGTACTCTTGATAAATGTCAGGTCCACAAGGGGCTAACTTTTTCCTGCATATATTCGCCCCACAGAGTTAGTTTACACAATTTCTTTAGTAAATTAGTTATTCAATATTTTTGTCTAGGTAGTTCAGATCATTTAGAGTTAATTAGCAGTGAAAAGAATAGGTTTACTATTAGAGAATTTTATTCTGAATCTATTGCTGTGGAAGATGGGTTATCTAGCCAGGCAGATAAATAGGCGTTAGACTTAGGTTGGATATTTTCCAGACAGTTGTCATGTAAATTTTATGGCCATACATATTTTCTGTCTGGCAGATTAGGATTACAACAATCCTAATTGGGCAATATGCTGTACTACACACCCACCAAGTTACATAAGTGGAATATTCAGCTGGATGGAGGTCTGAGAATGCAAATAATTTGCCTATGCTTGGTAATTGTCCTCAAATGCAGGTGTTATGGGTTGTTGTTGCACGCTGGTCGTTCTTGAACCTTCATATAAATGTTGAATATACAACACAATGTATTATGTTAGGTTAGTAAACCCCTATATCAGGCTTCTCCAAAGAGTAGCTCATGAGCTAATGGTAGCTCTCCGGCTACCTGTAAATAGCTCTCCAGCATATAAGCGAGTGAACTAAATTAGAAGTGTTTCGTTGGTTGAATTAATATATGAATGGCAAATTGATAAGCTGATATTTTGAGAAAGATTGCTGTATTTTCCAAAATATATTTAAAGTTGATACTTGAGTGATAAAAATCAAAGTGTTGGGGAGGCTATTACTAATATTAAGTTGGTACTACAGGCACTGCAGCTATTGCTGTTATGTATCAGCAATGTAGAAGCATTGCACATTGACAAAGTATTTTTAACAGAATTGCTGGCAACCATACCTGATTCATGGAGGTAATCATTGCCCGATGCACGGAGTGAATCACTGCTAGTAATCTTGCATATGGGTAACTAATATAATCTTGTCTGATGTGGTTACTAGTACAGCGCTAATAATATGAGTAGCTCTGTAGATATTTAATTGAACATAAGTAGCTCTTATTACATACAAGGTTGGGGACCCCTGCCCTATATTGTACACTCATTGTATTTACAGCAATAAATATTGCTAGGGTACATATTGATCTGGATTGGACTAACCTGGTTGCTCCCACGATTAATAAACAAAAGGTCTGATGTGTTATAACTATGCACTGGAAGTGGGTGTCATAAAACTCAAAAGTTCCAAGGGCAGGGGATGACCAGGTAAAATATGGGGTCCGCTACTTAGAGAATATCAATTGTTTGTACTAATAATTTTATATAATTAATTTTTTCAATCTCAGTTGCTTGGATATTCAATATTTTTTATGAATTGTATAGAAATGTATAGATGACCAAGATTGTGGAGATGTGTGGCTCACTGGTTAGAGGCAGCAGACCTGTAAGCAGAGAACGGCCCGGGACCAGGGTTCAATTCCCGACGCGGCAGGGTCTTGGACCATGGTCAACGGACTCAATAATTCTTGCCTCAGTGCCTACTCTAACCAGGGAACACACTCGGTAACTCTGGGCATTAAGCTTGCCTCATCTCTACAACGGCCCCCCACAGACCCTGGAGATACCCAGAAAGGGACCATCTCACAGGGAAAACCAGGACGGGTTCCCCAGCGGTCTACAGCGCCAGGACACTCGGGTAGAGTAACAGTGCGCTTTACAAGTATCCAACACATTGTGTTTATCAAGCTCTTCTTTCTCAATTTTTTAATTAAAAAAGATAGTAGGAGTGTAGTCTCCGCTGTGAGAGGTGAGAAGCTTTCTAGGTGAGGCTTTTCCTTTTGTAAGTACCCCATTAATTATTCAGGCTGGCTGAAGATAGATGCAAAACCCTCACATCTCTCTGTGCATCGGTTGTGTGTGTTCTAGCCTGGAGACGGCCCCAGTACTACCTGCTGTGAAAAACATCACTCTCGCATAGGCTGTGTCTGGAGAGCAGCCTGAGAAAGACACTTGAAAGAAGAGCCACCTCTAAAAGGTTCTGCAGTTGAGAGAGTGTATCCACATCCTCTGTCTAGTGGTTGTGTATAAAAGTGGGAACCACTTCGTGTTGTCCGAGCTCCAAGTCCTTTATGGCAAAGGGAGGGAGTGCTCTGCAGAGAACTCAAAGGACTGCTCTGCAACCATGGCTGTTGTCTGCTTGACAGCCAGTTGCTGAGAGCTGAAGGGATATCTGCACTTTCTCTTAGAGGAGCTGTGTATTAGCTCTGAAGCATCTGGAAGTCTGGCTCTCTGCCACCCAAGAGGGAAAGGGTCTGCCTGTTCTTACAGGAGAAGAGACTGTCCAGGAGGAGAGTGACCTATCATGTCCCAGGTGGCTGTCAGACATCCAAAGTGAGCTAACTGACACAAAGGAGCAATCTAGGGAGGACCAGTGAGTCAAGTGGGCTCCACCTGATCTCTCCCCCTGGTTCCTGGGGAATCACAACAGCTATGATTATCTTAGGCCAATTCGAGTTCAAGGACGCAAAACTACCTCCATGAGAAGCCTGTGACTGCTTCCCACACTACCCTTTGAGTCAAGAGTGGAAGAAGTTGTACTTAGCTGTTTTTGCAGAGCCATGGTAAGACAGGCCCCAGGCCACCAGTGGTAAAGAACCCAACTCCATGGTTGGGGCTGAGTAGCTCCTGCCTGTTATGTGACCCCTATACTGAGTCAGAAAGCAGGTAGTGGGTCTTCTATTGTTTCATCCAGGCATGTAACACAACTATGGGCAAATGCATATAGCAAGCCAAACTTACTGGTTGTGTCAATGCATGTTGGCCAGTATTAAATACATGAGCAACAACAATGATTTTGTTGTCAATAATTTGAATTGAAAAGATTAAGAAATTTTGAAACAATCACTTAATCATTACTTGGGTCTGTGGAAATGGTGGTCGTCTTTGGAGTGTCTGAATTGTGGAGTGTCTCAATCTCTCCCGTTTTACCCTTCACACCTCTTCCTTCTGCAGCCTCTCTTTCTCTTGAGACTTCCACCTTTTTTCTCCCCACTTCCTCTATCTGCATATCATACATCTTTTTTTTTCTCTTCAGCAATGTCTTTTCACTCTCTCCTTCTGCACGTACTTGCTTTCATCTCCTCCATTTAACCACCCACCCACACACCTGTAAGAACTGTCCTTTCTTTTTCTTTGGTGCTGTCAATATTTCAACAGTTGTGTGGATCGCCTTCACACTTTCCCACAGAATCATAAATACAATTCTGATACACGTGCACTGCGCTCTGTGTGGTATCCAGAGAGGCCAAGGACTGGATATGCATGTACCATGAACACTTTCATGACTCCTTGAGAGGGACTGTGAGAAACATGTGCTTCAGAGTTCTCAATGCTACCCCATCATAATTACCCACTCAAAACCTGAACTCAACCTGACACCTTGAGGCGATTCAATTCATCAAATGCACTATGTGAAAGTCATATGTTGCATGAAAACATTATAGAAACATAACATCTGGAAAAAGTAAATACTCCTGTGAAATGGCAGATGAGTTAAAACATGTGAAATGTAAACAGGGGCTGCGTCGCTGACATGGATTAGTTTAACATTTTGATGAATCGTTATTGAGAAATCAAAAAGAGTTTTCATCTGTAAAGCTAAGGAGATGGATATAGGTACCTGTTTCAAACTCAGTTTTTAATTGCTGCCCGTTCTGAGAGAATCCACCCTGCAAACAAGCCTGCATAGAACTTGCATAGAGAGCAGGTGAAAGATGGGGCGAAAGCAAGGTCAGATTGAGAACACAAATCGGCCAAAACAACCCATAAACTCTGTTTCACATTCAAGGATCGTAACCTTTCACAAAACATTGCTTGGTTACTATCAGGGCGCTAATTGGTGGAGAAAAGTTTTGTAAGTTAAGCATTTAAACGTACTAGCATTGGTCAAGATTGGAAACACTCAATCTGTGAAAACGGAGGGGCAGATTTACAATTACTGGCGCATCCCTGCATATCGGCAGGGATGCGCCAGTAATTGTGCGCCGCAGCTCCGCCACCCTTGATGCGCCGCATTGAGCAAAAATGGCACAGATGCGTCACGCATCTGTGCCGTAAAAGCGGCGCATTGCTAGAGTTGCGTCGCAAGCGCAACTCAGCTCCAGCAATGATCAGGGGGGCCCTATGTGCACAATGCTGCGTCAATCCTTACGCCTGCATCAAGCAGGCGCAGGGTTTTGACGCAGCATGGGCCCAAAAGTGACTGAGCGAAATCTTGTAGATTTCACTCAGCCACTTTTGGGAGGCGTTCCTGCGCCGGATCGCCTCCCCCTGCGTTGGTACGCCTCTTCTGGCGCAGGGCTTTACAACATGACGCATCTTGGAGATGCGTCACGTTGTAAATACCCCGCACCATGGCGCATCTTTTGCAAGGTACAAGGTAGTGAGGAGCCCGCTCCTGATCAAACATCATTGACTTTGATCATCATATTAATCAGAAATCTAGTACAAAGCCTAGGGGGAAGGGGTTAGGTCAGGATCTCTAGGAATAGAAACTATAAGGACAAAAGAAAATCAGCTTTGAAATTCCTCGCCTTGGGGTTTCGGAGAATAAAACTTGTTTTTGTCAATGGTGGCTCACGTTTGTTTCTGTCCTCTTTTTTAATAATACTAAAAGAAAAGAGCAATCTATTATTCACTGGTGATATTATAAAAACCAGCATTGATGAATGCATTAGGTTTCGCCTTATACAATTTTTTTTTAAAGTTTTAGCTTGGTGAGCAGTCCTGCAACGTTATTTACTGAAACTCCATTAGGAGAGGGGGCCACGACGATAAGAAGTGGTCCCCGCAAGGTGAAGAGCGTGTGAACAATGGCCAAGTATTAAGAGGGGAGGGGGGTGGCAGGAGGGTGGATGGGCTAGAAAGAGACTCAGCATGCAGCAAGGTGAACAGGCATACTTGGTTGATGAGAGGGATTATGCCAGACACAGGTAAGTATGGTGTAGTTGCGATACCAGCTATAATTGCAGAGTTGGCCCTCTGCAAGGTAACATGGCTAGGGAAAAAAGGGGGGGAGACAATCAGTGAGAACGAAGATTGGTCGATTGGACCAAGCGCATGAGAGGAAAAGTAGAAGGCCCTCACCGGGGAGCTGCAGCAAGTGGTCAAGATTCAATGAGTGTATCTGGTCTGTGCATTATCTTTACCAAGAGTCATACTGAAAGTGTTTTTCAAATTTCATTAATTGAAATTAGGATTCTTCAAAGAGGGTTCTGATTCATATAAGCATTCTACATTTCTAAGTGTCTATACACTGAGGACGGAGGAATAAAAGCAAAACTAGATGGGTGCACATGCGTCAGTGGCGGTTTCTCTTTGAGGGCGTCAGGGCTCTGCCCCAGGTACATTTTTTACATTTATTAAGAGATTAGATAACATTTTATTTAATAAAAAATATATTTTAAAAATTCCCAAAGAAGAACACGGGGCACTGTCTCTAAGTCTGCAGTCTGCCCCACTCACCATTACCGCCGCAGCTCCGCTGTCAAGTCACGTCACATGACTGATTGCTTTCCTCACGGGCGGCCGGGCCCAAAGAAGCCTGCTATGTGTTTGCCGGGCCGACAACCTCACAGCCCTGAAGGCTGTGACGTCATCAGCTAGGCAAAGACCTAGCTGGAAGGCCCAGTCTCCACCCCCTGATGGCGTGGAGGTTAAGTTAGCCCAGGGTGTTTTAAATACAAGCCCAGGATCGCTAACTCTCCACGTCATGCAGAGAGTGGAGGAGAGCTTGTCACGGTGTCACCCACCCCGTTCCCAACTCGTCACAAGGCGTGGTGGGACCCACCCTGTGACAAGTTGGGAAAGGGTGTGTCAGCCAAGGAGTCAAATGACCGTCTGCGCAGGCTCAATGACGATCTGACTGCTTCCCACGCGCTTGAGTCGGCAGTTGGAGTGGCAGTTGGACGTGGCAGCCATTTTACACTCCAGACGGACTGCATTAGCGGTGAGCCGAGGAGGCAGTCTACTGCTCTGCCCTGAAGAAGCATCGTCGTGCCATTACCAGCAGGTAGTCCATGTGGTTGCAGGTTGCCAGGTTGCTGTCCGGAGTAGGGCAGTGGAAGGAGGAAGGACTGGACTTGTGAACTCGGTCAGTTCACCAGGCCCAGGCAGGCAGTTTTGAACTTATAGGCCCGCGTCGGCTACGGCTTCAACTGTTAGTGTGTGTTATTCTCTGATATGGTGGATAACCCTGTGTGCTTCGGAGGCATAATGAACTCAATATATCTCAGTAACAATGTGACAATGTGATTGATGCAGTAACTGTATGCATGGGTGTGCTACCCTTTGTCTGCAAGTTAGCTAAATCAACTGCACGACACGTTACGCCTTACTGTTGTGCTGGAAAGGCACGCATGTCTGTGGCTCGTTTGTGACCAAGGGGTGCAGTGTAGTGTGACGGATGTGCCATCTGCCACCTTTTCTTACCATAAATTGTAGTCACTCCGCTGTCATCCGTTGGAGAGGAGGTGGTGGAAGGGGATAAGTATTCCTGCTTCTCACCTCCCCCACTGTTCTCTTGGTCAGCTAGCTCATTGGTAATGATATACACATGGACTGCTTTCCTCTGATGTTTGTTTTTTTCCTTTTTGTATATAACATTAGCTGCTTTTCTGGGGTGGCCCCTGCATCCAAACCAGTGCTGGGAACTTTGAGTACCCCTCACCCTGGCTGTGGGGAGGGTCAGCAATACAGGCGTCTTGCTGGAGGAGGGCATGTAAGACAATTTTAAACTCTGGCACAAAACACTTACTTACTTGCCACTCAACTTCTGTGCTGTGTTCTTGTGTGGTTAGTTAGATGTAGGCGGTTCTTTCTTATTATGAACCTCACCGCCTAAGCTAAGAGAAGGGTCTGCCCAACAGCAGCTCCATGGAAGCCCTGTAGGGGCAGTCAAAAGGTTTGAAAGCACTTTGGTTCCTGTAGGTACCACCATGATCCAGAGGCTCCCAGCCTCAAGTATGATTTATCTTGACTTCCTACAACCCACTGAAGTGAAGAGGTGGAGCGGAATAAGGGGGGATACGATCCAATTACTCAGGCTAAACAGTTACAGCTGAAGCCTGAGTGATTGGATCGTTTAGTGTTATAATCTCTGATATGGTGGATCGGAGTTCTGTTTAATCTCTTGCCATGGCCAGGCTCGTTTCTTTGCGCCACTTGCATTCCGTAAATGACATTTTTTGCCGCAAACATATCCTAAGCCTTAACTGACTGAATCTGATGCTGCCAGTTTTGAGGAGACTAAACCCTCTGTTACCCACTTTCTCGGCCTCTGTCTGCTCACTTGCAAAGCAAATGGCTAGTTCCTAGATGGACCGAGTTTTGAGGTTACAAGGTTCTGCATGGGTTTTTTTGCGGATCAGTGACTGTTACACATACATCTCCCTTAGCCACATTGTCATTAACTGAGAAGAGATTATCTACTCTCTCTTTCAAGTCACCTATTTTTGTCAACACCAGGGAGCAAAAATTACTGATCTCACTGATTTGGATGTCTAAGCAGTCTAATGCTCCTAAGCATTTGCCACTAAACTCTTTGAAATTATTTTCCCTATCAGTGGAATCCTGAACAGACTTCTTACTCACCTTGCTGGTTAGTCTCTTAGCTCATGCATTTTTTTTAGGGTACATGGTAGAGCCACTTGCCCCACTTGTATTTACTGTCTTTGACTTTTTTTCTGATTTTGGGGGGTTGCGGGCTCTCTAATAACACGGAAGCTCAAGCACTGTCAAAGTTAGCTCATGAATGACACATAGATTGTGTTGCGGCAAGGTCTGAGAGAGTACTGCTTTTTGTGGAGGACCACTTGCTGCCACAGTTAAACCACTCAGTGAAGTCAGAGTGCGGGCAATACCTGCATTTTGCAATCGGACTGTTGTGATCTTGGATACTAATAGTTAAACCTCCAGAGTCCCTTAAGATGGCATCCAACCTGGCCTCCACGACTGACTACATTTTGTGCTACTATTTATTTAAATTTTATATGCATGGCACTCGAGAGCATTCTAGTAGAGATTTCCACTATGTAGCCTTCAATAATTATACTGACAGTCACATCTCTGAAAACAGGGTAAATGTATATTTCCATAACAGTGTTTAACTGAAAAGAATAAATAATCGTGCCTGCTAATTCTCAGCTAATAAGTATTTGCCCTGTATTTATCGCCACTTTTTAAAAATTATTATATTTATTATTTAAGTAGAAACATAGGGAAACATGAGGAATACAATGCATACTTGATTTTATACACCGATTTATAAAATGAAAGCGTTTTTAATGAGGTGTCTGAAAAACTAACACCTCGGCTGCTGCTGATTACCAAATAATTCTCTGATACGTTTTAAAAGCTTTCTAATAACCTGCTTCAGATCTGGTTCATGAGGTACTGGGCACATGTAAGCATTAATGCCATCTGACCGCCAGGGCCTCTCCTGTGGCCATGCTGGCGCAGTCTGGGTTCTAATTAATGTGGTTGAGTATTGCTGTAGGTTTAACTGTATCCCAGATGCTGTGATTGTCTGTCAATTACAGTCGCATCCCTTCTTCCAAAGAAACTGCGATCAGAAAGGGCCACTAATCTCCAAAATACAAGCAGCAGGGCCTGAGCTGGGTGTATTGAAAGATTAGATAGATGAGTTTGATGACGTTAAGATGTTGTGCTTGTGCCTCATTGCGGTTCCTGTTGAAAGAGTTGGACGGTCTCTGTCTAAATGAACATAAGATGGATTTCTAGAAGCATATTGAGGTTACGGGCAAAAACATAACATTACATAACATTTGACCAGTGACTGAAGGTGTGGAGGAAGGCAAAAGTAAATAAGCGCAAGTTTATTGCCAGGTACTATGACACTGGTTCTGTCTGCTCGCAAAAAAGTTGGGCCCCTGTACTGTTGACTCCTGAAAGGTGGGCACTGGCGCAATTTGAATTGGAAATATGTTATCCTCGACTTCTCTCTCATTTGCTCCTACAAATGTGTACTTTGGCCATGATGCAAGAAACTCCTCAAATGTTAGTTACCCTCAGTGTTCTCCCAGTAGGGTCCCTGCACTGTTTGCTTCTGCAGGTTGAGCCTCTGTGCACTCAGCTAGTTAATGCTGAGGCGCTTACATGATTTGCTAGAAAAACGTTCGGCCATAGTCCACTCTTAAATATTTGGGCCTTGGTGTTGATTACTCATAACGTTTTGCTTCAAAGATATTCACTCTATAAAGATAGATTTTATTCTGTGGAGTTCTCTCGTTAGACAGATCCCGTAGTTTTTTAATGCATTTCTACCACTGGATATAAGTAATTATAGCCTGCCTGCAGTCTAGGAAGAGCATTGCCAGTTCTAGCGATTTAAGATCAGTTTGGACGTGTGTGTATCTGCAGCTTGTTAAAATGATAAAATCCCTGACTGACATGAATGTGTGACGACTTGCCAGAGCCAAAGTTATGGCCTTGTAATGGCATGGATGGATGTTGGGGAGGGAGTGTTAACCTTTGAGAAATCGCCTTTCTGGGCTTGTCTTTAAGTTTTTTATTTTTAAAATTATCATTAAGGTAGTGAGCAGATATTTATCCAGAGTTAAAGATGCATCCTCTGCATAAGAAAGGGATTTCATTAGTGTTTTTACGTATTTGAAAGCAATCTTAGTCATTCTTCCTGTGAGACATTTAGGGGTAATAAGCGCTATATAAATGCAATTACAATTATGAATACTTAAAATGAGGTCAGATTAACTGCTATGAAATGTTATGTTAAGTCATTTCAATGTTATTGCACTTTATCTCTCTTGAAATGCTGTGCAGGGTTTGTTTGCTTTGTGCAGGGCCTGTGGTGGGTTGTCATTTTGCGATTGGCCACTGGCGCAGTCTGGTTTTCTGTCTGCCCCTCATAATGTGGTAGTTTTGAAATCACGAACACAGCCACATTGGGAACTCTGTGAGTCTGAGCCCCCTTCAGTTTATTTAATCACGAGAATAACTGACATATGAGGTATGTTCGATAGACATTTAAGTAGATTCCTTATTAAATAAATGAACTATGGGTCTAGCTTTTGAACATGTATGGTTGGCAGTTGTTTAGTCTTCATTTTGGCCCGGGGGCACACACTTTGCACATGATTCATGCAGCAGGAACACAGTTTGAATCTAAAGCCAAGGAAGTGAGCAATTAAGCTATCTACTCCCTCCACAGGCTGCACAGTAGACCTCTTTTTCAGCTTCTACTGTGCAGTTAGTGCCGCAAAATTATTTCAGTTCACTACACACGATCCAGTAAAACACTCTCATTTGCACATGAAGTTAAGTAGGGCATACAAAAGTGAAGTGGCGGAGAGGGTACTGCTGGTGTCCAGGGACTCAGTTTAAATCTGACACCAGGCAGGGTTAAGGATCGCTTCAGCTCCTCCCCACACAGTAACCTCTCCTTCTATTGCTTGAAAATAAATTTGGTCAGTGCTATAAGCGTGGTTCAAGTCACAACACAAGATTAAATTCATCACCACTCCAAATTGGATAGATGGACAAGTAGGGGGTAGGCAGACCACTGCAGAAAGCCAATCTACCCATTTCCCCCAAGACACGGCAGGGGTAAAAGCATTTGGCACATTACGCCCTTATAGTATAGCTTTGAAAGCAGGGAATAACACTGAAAAGTGTTGCATATTTGTCTGCCTCTACTAGTTTGCATTCCAAAGAACATGCTTAAGTGACACCCGAAAATGCATTGTGGGACCTCATGTCATGTTGTTAAAACAGCGCCAATGCCTTTACTGGGGTAACAAGCGCTACATATATATGAAAACCTTTGTCCCTCTTCTATCCCTCCGCTATCCTTCTGAATCCAAATAACTGACTAACCTATCCACCACTCAAATTACTTTCATATTTCACTATACTAACTTAACACTAATCCTTTATGGGTTCCAGAGTAGCGTGCAACTTGCCGAAAAAGCACTTCAATGCCTCGTCAGGGGTAGTAAGTGCTATATAAATGCATTTACAATTACAAATATGAATACTTAACTGGAGGTCAGATTAACTGCTATGAAATGTTATGTAGAGTCATTTCAATGTTATTGCACTTTAGCTCTCGTGAAGTGCTGTGCAGAGCTTGTTGCCTTGTGCGGGAGTGTGGTGGGTTGTCATTTTGCGACTGGCCACTGGCACAGTATGATATTCCGTCTGCCCCTCATAATGTGGTAGTTTTGAAATCACGAACACAGCCACATTGGGAACTCTGAGTCTGAGCCCCCTTCAGTTTATTTAATCACAAGAAAAACACCCATATGAGGTATTTTCGATAGCCATGGCAACCAAAACATCCATACATATCACAACAAAGAGGATGTAAAACAGTACTGGTGTGGAAAGGATATTACTTGGGAAATGACTTGTAGAGGGCTTTTTTACAAAAGAGAATTTAGTTACAGAATATGATAGAGTAAATGACGTTTGAAATGTGTTGTAACTATAGAATTATGTTTTTTAACTGTTCATTTTGTGATAGAGGTGTATGTTAATGGAAAGCACGATAGGGAAGAAGCTACTATTGAAAATGATTCAGACAGCTTTAAAACAGTATTGAATGTGATGAGATGGAAATTGTTGAATATACTTTAGCATGTCTGCTTACATTTCTAGACCTATATGCACGCAATTGAGATTTTGACACTAAGGCTGGTGAGGTGACTGCGGAACAGTGATGTAATTAAACCTAAAGGGGCCTCATGTAAGGTGCATTAAGCATGCCAGCGCCCCCAGGATATTCCTGTTGTTTTCAACTGTCTTATTCACCCTCTGAGTCTGTATACAGAACTGTAGGTTTCAATTGTGGAGCAGGTCCACCATGTCCCAGGAGAAGTGCCACAGAGTACTAATCCGTGACTGCCTATATTATTTCATATGCTTCCACCACAGACTGCAACGTCAATGTACATGAAACCTTTAAGAATGCATTTCACCCTATATTACTGAGAAACCTACACACCGCAGTCCCTTCTGACTTGACTGTGGTGTGGGGGCATCTGGTTTTGATGCAGATGTGAAATTAACAGCTGCTTTCAAATTGATCCAATGGACACTATTCTCAAAGCTTACATCCTTTTAAAATGTTCACAGGCACCAGGGAGGAAATCAGCAGATAGTTTAACGACAGGCAGCGGAGAGGAAACCAGCAGAAAGCTTTTCAACAGGCACCAGAGGAAATCAACAGATAGTTTAACAAGCACCAGGGAGGAAATCAACAGATAGCTTGACAAGCACCAGAGAGGAAATCAACAGATAGTTTATCAACAGGAATGACAGGCAGCAGAGAGGAAACCAGCAGAAAGCTTTTCTACAGGCACCAAAGGAAATCAACAGATAGTTTGACAAGCACAGGGGTGTGGAATTTATTAAAATATCTACTTGTCCATAGGACAGGTAGCTTCATAAATCTACTTGTCCTGTACAAAATCCACTTGTCCCTTTGGTGCCATCATGTAGCGTACCATCAAAAATTGGCAGCACTCATTATATAAGAGCTTGGATAATAGCCTCTATGGTTATGTCAGGCTCATAGTATAGAAGGTTTTGAATACTAGTGATTTCCTTATTTTGCCTTTGTTCTGCAGATCTACCCATTCATCCTTTCATTCACCCACTGATATCTAGCATTTCACCTTTACATTGGCTTCCATGCATTCTTTCATCAGCCTTTCACCATTCTGTTTGTCAATTAATCCATCCACACATCCATATCCAAAAATACCCATCCATCCCCAAACAGATCCATCCATCTCAGCCGTCTGTCCATCCTTTCCCTCACCCATTCTTCCGCTCATCCATCAATTTACCCTTTCACTCTTCCATCCTTACGCTCATCCATCAATTTACCATTTCATTCATCCATCCTTTTACTTACTGATCCATCCACCCTGCAATCCATCTATCTTTTCACCCTTTCCTTCATCAACATATCCATCGTCCATCCACCATCCCTATCATCCATCCTTTCACTCATTCATCCATCAGGAAGCCACACTTAAACTCATACTCACTCATCTATCTACCCTTTCACCCACACATCCATCCTTTCACTCACTCACCCGTACACGTTAATTATAGGCCTTTGTCTGCCGAGCTGCAGATATAGGAGGCTCATCAAGAGCTCCACCTCCACTGTAGCTGCTAAAGCGAGTGGTTCACGATGCCCTTGGGGCCCAATTAATCCTTCCAGCTCCAAATAGATCATTCAAACTCATCCATCCACCCTTTCTTCCATTCATACATCCATCCTTTCGCTCATCCATCCATCCACCCTTTCACTCATCCCTCCATCAAGCCATCCTTTTTTCATCTTTCACCCTTCCATCCTCCTTTCCACTCCTATCCATCAACCCATTCACTCATCCCTCCATCCATCCTTTTGTTCTTCCGTCTTTCACCCATCCATCCTCCTTTTCGCTCATATTCATCCTCCTTTTCACTCATATTCATCCTCCTTTTCACTCATCCATCCTCCCTTTCACTCATCCCCCCATCCACCATTTCACTCAACTATCCAACCATCAGTCTATCCATCCTTCCACCCATCAATCTATCCATCTTTCCACCCATCAATCCATCCATCCTTCCACCCATCTATCCATCCATCCACCCAGCCATCCATCCGTCCACCCAACCATCCACTCCATCAGCCATCCACCCATCCATCAGCCATTCATCCACTCTTTCTTTCATCCACCCTTTTATTCAACCATCCATCCTTTCACTCATCCATCCACTTTCACCACATCTTTTCACTATTTCACTCATCCATCAATTCATTTACTCATCCATTCTTGCATTCATCCTTTTACTCATCCATCCACTTTCACCCCATCCATCAATTCATTCACCCTTGCACTCATCCATCCATCCTTTCACTCATCCATTCTTACATACATCTTTTCACTCATTCATCCATCCATGTATATATCCATCCACCATTTCAGGTTAATTATGAACCTTTGTCTGGACCTGCAGAAAGAAGAGGCCTATTAACAACTCCACAGCTGCTGTAGATGCTACAGCGGCGTGTTTAAGATGCCCCTGGTGCACACACCAAGTGAGAGGAGAGGCCCAGTGCAAGGAGAGAAATGAAGGTGCGCCTGAGGATTGCATCATTCCACATGGGCAAATTTATTAACTTTAATGTATGCCCTGGATGCGGTAAAATATGAGAGGCCAAGGGGAGCAGGTCAGGGTAGTCGGAGGGGGCAGCAGAGGGGGGTGGGGTGGGGTTAGCAAGTACAGGCACTGAGTGAAATGTACAGGCAAAGCAAAGTGCAAAGGAGGTTTGTGCAGGGGCTGTACGAGAAGGGAAAGCATGAGCTTTATCATAGGCCCCTGGAGGCGAGGGTGAGGAGGGATCTTGGGGCCGATTTGAGGCCCAAGGGTGAAGCACAGAATAAAAGGCAGGGGGGTCACAAGGTTAAAGTTAGAGCAGGAGCCATGAGGCCCTTGAGGCAGCCTCTTACATTTCAGTGATGTCTGTGTTCTGGAGCTGCATCTCGAAGAAAATGAAAGGACCAGGGGAGGGCCTGGAAGCCCCACAAGAGCCTCGGGGAGAAAGCAAAAGACTGTCTACTTGTCCTTTGGACAAGTTAGAAATCAAAACCTCTTGCCCTTCTAAGAAATCTAGATGTCTCGGGCGTCGGGAGATAGGAATTCCCCACCCCTGCAAGCACCAGGGAGGAAATCAACAGATAGTTTGGCAAGCACCAGGGAGGAAATCAACAGATAGTTTATCAACAGGAACGACAGGCAGAAGGGAGGAAACCAGCAGAAAGCTTTTCTACAGGCACCAAAGGAAATCAACGGATAGTTTGACAAGCACCAGGGAGGAAATCAACAGATAGTTTATCAAAAGAAACAACAGGCAGCAGAGAGGAAACCAGCAGAAAGGTTTTCTACAGGCACCAAAGGAAATCATGAGATAGTTTGATAAGCACAAGGGAAGAAATCAACAGATAGTTTATCAACAGGAACAAGAGAGGAACTCAGCAGGAAGGATGACTCCAGGTTACAGATCAACTCAGCAGATAGTTTACCAGGAGGCACCAGATACTAAATCAGCTGAAAGTTCATCCACAAATCACTAAAAAGGAACTTGAAGTACAGTTGCAAATCTGTATCACAAGTAATATACAAATCACAACTAACTACTGCTGCTACGTGTGTACTTGTTGATATTTCTTGTTAGTACATCTATGGTATTTTACATAATACATGTGGGTGACCTCTGTTAGGTGATACATCTATAATCTAGTTTAGGCTTTCTTTGTACTGTTCATCTTATTGTTTGTCAAAATGAACACAGTTGACAGTTTACTCACAAAACCATTTTTGGGAATGACACACGAAGATAAACTTCGAGTGAAAGGACTAGGACCTGATAAACCTATAATAAACATTGAACAGTCTACAAAAGACCGGGGCAAGTGTTACACACGTAGGTTTACACAAACCTGTTTTGATAAAATGGAGTAGGTAACTGCCAGCTCTTCTAAGAATGCCTTGTACTGTTTCCCCTGCTTGCTCTTTGGGGGTGAAGTTAGCTGGACTAAAACAGAAGTTACTGACCTTAAACATCTGGCAGAAAAAATAAAGAGGCATGATTCCAGTGAAGCCCACTTGACCAATGTATTAAAGTTATCTTTGTTTGGAAAATTAAATATTGCACTGCAGTTAAATGAAGCCTACCGCAAGGGAGGATTCAAACACAATGAGGAGGTTGATAAGAACCGTTATATTTTTTTTATTACAATTTAAGGCATACAGCAAAAGAAGAAAATCAAATCATATAGGTATCTAACAAAAAATGAAAGAACTATATCCAAAATAACACAAATGTGGATCGCTGGAATCACAACCAAAGATACAAATGAGGAATATCAATAAAGAGGACAATGGCGAGCACTGGGAGGGGGGGAACCGTTATATATTATCCAAAGTGATTGACTATGTAAAATGTTGTGGAGCATTTGAATTGGCATTGCGCTGCCACGATGAAACTGAAGATTCCTGAAATACCGGAGTCTTCAGAGGGCTGGTTGACTTTGTGTCCAGTATAGACAGTGCAATAGAAGCACACTTGAAAAGTGCAACTGTATTTAAAGGCACTTCTAAGACAATCCAGAAAGAGTTGCTTCACTGTATGCTGGAGGTAACAAAAGAAACTATTGTACAGCAAATAAGAAGCACTGATTACCTAGCTATCTAGGCCGATGATACAACTGATGTCTCTACCAAGACGCAGTCAGTACTTGTTTTCCACTACATTGATGGCAATTCCAAGGTAGCGGAAAGATTTTATTACTTTTCGAATCTTAAAGATTTAACTGCAGATACAATTTCAGCATCTATTCTTAATGAACTTGAACACATTTTCCCAGAGCACAGTGGTAAAGAGAAGTTAATTGGTCAGAGCAATGATGGTGCTAGTGTCATGCGTGGTGCCTCCGGTAGGGTTAAAAAAAAATCAGACATCTATTCAAATGCACACTACGTTCATTGCTATGCCCACCAACTAAATCTGCCCACCAACTAAATCTAATCATGGAACAGGCTGCTTTAAAAATATCCAGAGTCAGAATTTTCTTTACAAAGTTGGGTGGTATTACTGCTTTTTTCCCCATTTGCAAAAAGGACTGAAGTGCTTGAACAGATAGTGGCAAAAAGAATACTGAGAGGGTCAGCAACTCGCAGGAACTTCAACATCCCAGCTGTCAATATAATTCACGAACACAGGGATGACCTTGTAGAATGCATGAAATCTATTACAGAAGACGGTACATTTAATTCCACTTCTGTGTGTGAAGCAAAGGGTTTTAACAGGACTCTGGTAGACAGAGAGTTTTTTTTTTTTCTTTATTTGTTCCACGGCACAATGCAGCACGTCAATATTTTGTACAATCAATTACAAAAACGAGACATTAACTGTATCTGTACAAAAGGACACTTCAGCCTTTATGATCAGCATCAACAAAGTACGAGAATCCATTGATAATTTGAACTCTGAATTGCCAGATGATTCTCAATTTACAAACCGCAACCTGTAGATAAATACCTTGATTCAGTAAGGAAAAAAGTATGTGACATTATTGTGGTGCATGCCAATGAGCGCTTTGCATTTACTTAGCATCTAGTCGGTACAACACTACTGCATAGTGTCCTGTTTCAAAAACATTGCAAATATTTTCCTACTGCAGCTCCCAGTGAAACAGTGGAAGCATATCCAATGCTAAACAAGTCAATATTGCACACTGAACTATCAATCCTGTATGGAAGGCAGGGCTTTCAGCAGGCTACAGGAGGTACCATGGGTTTATATATATTTTTATGTCAAAATAACTTGCAGACTTCTTTTTGTGAGACTCTTAAATTATTGAGAATTGTCATTATGACACCTATGACAATATCTGAGGCTGAAAGATGCTTTTCCACGATAAAGAGGATAAAAACATTTTTAAGGAACACAATGACCAAAGCTCGACTACATGCATTGGCCATGCTGTCAATGGAAATGGAACTAATAAATCAGATTCCAGATTTCAACAAGAGAACTATTGAAAAGTTTGCTCACATTAAATAATGGTGTGCAAACTGTTTGTATAAATAGAAACCATGGAAATGCATGTGGTGCTGTGAATCATTGGTGCTAAAAAATATAGATTTTGTTTACTTTGTATTGCAAGTAACATTCAAGTGTACTGCAGGGACCTATGAAAGTAAATGCACCATTTTTTAAATGTATGTTTCAGTATCCTGCATGACTTGAGAGGAATTCAGACTTATCATTATAAAGCCACATAAGCTTGGTGTTGTTTCATGGTATTAGTTAATGCACCTCTCTCTCAACCTTTTTTCAAAGTTCCCCAGCAAATATGGCACAGTTTTGTGAATATCCTACACTCTGGCAAGCTTTGGACTAACTTACAAACTATAGCCTGACAGACTGAGACCATGTACCTTCCATGACATACTTAAAGATGGTGCATATTGGGCTACAGTCAGTCTTGTAAGAATTACATGATATTGTTTATTGGTCTCATCTTTATAGTCAGTCCTGATCCAGGTATTATAGCCAGTCCCGAGTACAGTCTTGTTTTACAAACTTTTGCTGTACAGCAGTGTCCTTTAGGAGAAACTATTTTCTTCTGGCTATCCGTTTAATGAAGCTGTAGTTTGTTTGCTCTTTTCCTAATTGCAAACTGATACACTGTAGTGTTTGCTGTGTGGTAGAGGCCTGTAGAATCCTGGACCAAATTTTTTTTTACAATATCTATCACTGACCATCATATGGACTGATACTGAGTGGATTCGTTAATAATAATACTTCATTTATAATGATGGATTCATTTCTGAACTGAAGAGCATACTAGATTTGACACCATTGCATATCTTTAGATCTGCACATGACTCATTACCTCTAACTTAATACTCAACACATCATAAAAAAGTTCAAAAAATTATATTACGGCGGCAGCACTTCATGTTGATCAAGTCAATTACTAATTTTATTGATGATATCGCGGAGGGGCTGAAGTATGGGTATTATGATGGTATCTGTATAGGAGGAGATTTTAACGCCCATATGTATCGCACTAGTGCCCCTTGCCGAAATGGTGAGGAGTTGAAGAATTTATTAGCATCTCGTAATCTAGTAAACGCGATGGAATTTGCCGGAACTAGTGCTGAAACTAAATTTGCACCCACCTACATAGGTCAAGGCTGCGCCTCCACGATAGATTATATATTTCTTTGTCCATCCCTGTGTAATATAATTCGAAAAGCTGAGGTTATTTGCAGCGCATATAGTGACCATCACCCGCTTAGAATACATCTAGACCATCCTCAGACCACAAAGGCCGCCTTGAAGACTGAGAGTGGGCCACAAAATTTGGTATTGTCTACCGATAAACTAAGACTAATATGGAAAGGGGTGGATAATAAAGCTATCCTAGCTAAGGTAATCAAAAAGCATCCACTGTTAATAGACACCTGCTTGTCATTTGATAGTACTGGCGAAGTATTGGTTGTTGCATTTAGTAATCTTTGTGGGGCAGTGAGAAGGGAATCCTCTAAACCATCTAGGCCCAATATAGACCACAGCCCTCGCTGGTTTGATTCCGCATGTTCAAAGGCCAACAGGGAATTGAGGGTGGCTTTACAACAAAATCCTAGGGATTTTAACCTAGTGAGAGAATCAAGAGCCAAATATAAACTCGCCCTACGGACAAGAACTGAGGCTTTAGTGGTTAACCACTGGGAGTCTCTAACGCGGACTGCTTTATTAAAAGACACCGCGGGGTTCTGGAGAGAAGTCAAATCACTCAGGTCTTTTGGTTCTAACATCCAACCAATCAACTGTAACATAAATGGAGAGGTCTGGGTGGAGCACTTCTCCGAAATCTATAATATAGCAGCCCCTACTATAGATTCTACAATGTTATTAAATAATGCTGAACAACCGAACTTCTCCATATCTGAGGTGGAGGATGCAATTTCGGATAGTGCTAGTAATAAAGCCCCTGGCCCTGATGGTCTATCTATCGATCAGATCAAATCAGAAATTAACCTTTGGGCCCCTCTATTATGTAACTTATTTAACAATCTGACCGACAGCTCCATCCCCGAATCCTGGTCGAACAGTGTCATCGTACCAATATTCAAGAAAGGTGACAGGGCCGATCCGGCCTGCTATCGTCCGATCTCACTGATCGACAATACATTAAAAGTCCTTGGTAGGGTATTATTCAAGAGGATAAGGGAATGGGCCGAGGATAATAATGTGTTACATTGTAGCCAATTGGGGTTTAGAAGCCACGTGGGTACGGTTGAGCAGTGTCTCAACTTGAACCTAATCATGGCCAAATACATTATTGTTAAAAAGTCCCCACTTTATTTAGGTTTTATGGATCTGAGCTCCGCTTTTGATTTTGTTAACCGTTCCAGGTTATGGTCACAATTGCTCGAATATGGTTTAGATGATTCATTAGTATATTTTCTTTCATATTTACACAGGGACCTTAAGGCAAGAGTACGCATTAACAATGATGGTGAACTATCTGGTGATATTTCCATTAAAAGAGGAGTCCGGCAGGGCTGTGTACTCGCCCCTTTGCTTTTTATTTTATATATTAATGGGCTGAGCCCTGCCCTGAGCAAGAACTCCAAAGATGTTCCAATTATCAATGGTTCCCCTATTACCACCTTACTTTATGCGGATGACGCAGTATTAATGGGGCGCACCCCTAATGCTCTGCGCTCATTAATTACAGGGTTTGTTGTTTTTATGTCTGATTTAGGTTTAAATACCAATTTAAAAAAATCATTTATTATGAATTGTGGTCCAAAAAGATATAACATCCTCTCAATTAAAAGTGGTGAAAATGAATTAAAATGCACTAGCACTTTCCCCTATTTAGGGTTATTATTCTCCAACACAGGCTCGTGGCAGCATCACACTGCCCACGCAAGAAATAAGATTGGTAAATCAATTAATTCAATTTTATCTCTTCGCCAACCGAGAACGGCTAATGTGATTACCCCCCTGTTAAACATCTATCGTACCCAATGCCTGCCAACTGGGACATATGGATCTGAAGTGTGGGGTTATTGTAATAGTCTGCCCTTGCAGCTGGAGGAAAATAGATTTTGCAGGAAGGTGCTGGGTGGTATTTCTTGTACGCCAACCTTCATTTGTCATCAAGAACTTAAGTTACCATATATAGCTGATTTTATCAGGTCAAGGCCTACGCTTTTTTGGTTAAAAATATGGACAAATCCAGCGGCTTCTTTGACCCGTCGTATAATCTTAGATTGTTTATCTCATGAACGATCCCATCTCATACCTTGGCTAAATGCGGTCAAGACTAGCTTGATTAGCGTGGGACATGGCTGTCTGTTTAGCTTTCCAAATACTATTGTGCCCGCCCACAAGAATAATGTAAAACGGGCATTGTATGAGTTTTATAAAGAGGAACGTATGAGAATTGAAATAATGAAACCAGCTATTACTAAATATCTTCCACTAACTGAGACAAGTAATGCTGTTTTAAATAAACCCCACAAGCCCTGCAGATATTTGTCATTACCGATAGGAAGATGGAACCGGAGCCTTTTATTTAGGTTCCGGGATGGCAGTATTGTAAATTTATTGAGCTTCCCACTCGGCTATAATAAGAATCTAGAAGAACTTGACTGTCCGTGTTCTGTCGGTGGGAAACAAAGTTTACTGCATTACTTTATTTTCTGTGGCCATTATAAATTGTATATCCATCATTATCTAATGCCAATTTTCAGAAAATACAATCTAAGAGACTTTAAATTGGCATTGAAATTTTTGCAAATGTTATCAACCGACGATGTCATATTCACTATAAGCTGCTTCATAAAAGCCTGTGTAAAATCGAGGGCAAGTATGGAACATGCATAATGGCCTTCGGATGCATAACGCACTTTAAACTCTAAATATACATTGTATAGAGGTTTAATTATTTGTATGGACTCAATGTTATTGGTATTATTTAAACAGAAATCTATGAATGCTCTTCCAAATTGTTTAATGTCTTATATCTTGTATCATGCACTTTATGCCACATATGCTGCTCATGCCTAATTGGGCTGTATTTTAACTTTTATACATGTTTTTATGTATTTTAAATGATTCATCCTGTATGTACTTTTATGGATTTTTTCATAATCCGAATAAAGATCATTTCATTCATTCATTCAAGTCAATTACTTTATCAGAATCTGATGCAAAATGCCATCTGCAGTGATGCAACATCTAAAATGGTGCACTTATATTTTCATGCAAGGGGTCTGAATGCTGGCTCATTTCAATTTTATAAATGATATAACAATGTTTGTTTGCTTGTTGGAACATATACAATTATCTACTAGTAATATTTTGTTGGTGGCCTCATGGATGTTAGATAATATAAATGTGTGAACCCATAAAACTTTGAGAAAGTTATGTTTCTTCTATGCACCAATACATATTTCATGTAATTATTTATACAATTTTTCTAAAGTACTGGTTAACCAGACACTTTATCAGTGATGTACAAAGTATTTAAATGTAAAGTATATAAAACATACTTCTTGTACTATTAAATCTTCTCTACACAAAGATTTTGGTCATCTTCCTGTTAATCATTTTTGAAAGTATTTTACCATACTTGATTGTTTAAATGTAAATCTATATAAAGCATTCTACATTACTGTTTGAACAATTGGCTTTGGGGTGATGGATATTTATGTTTCGTTTTTCAACTGTAAAGCTATCTCACTCAAAGTTTGGTTGACAGTCTATAAGATTGATTTTTTTTTCTTCGAATTAATATTTCTATCTGTAGCCAATTATATTGTAGGAAGATTTCAGTCACCTCCTGTATACTTGGCTTTGAACAAATGATTCATAAAGGAAACAGACAAGCACAGGTAGGGAAAACAATTTATGTATTGCATGTATATATTTTATCTCTGTATGCTTAAGTGTTTTTAGGTCTCGCCTAGCGATGCAGCGCATGCGCTGGGACCTTGGCGAGCCTTATTGTCGTCAGTTTCTGTTCGAAAGGGGGACAGGAGCAGTGAATGTGCCCGGACAGGCGATGTGTACGTTCACGGCTCCGGCCGGCTCGGGCTCACTGTTCTCATTCCCTCATGCTGCCTATGTTTGCTCACACTCTGTCCTGGTAACGTGAGGCCGATCCAGAGCTCCATGTGAAATGCACTGGGGTTGCGAGGGCTTTGTTGCTGTTTCTAGCTGGGCCGGGCTGTTGGATGTTTGTAGAAGGGGTGTGCGCCGCTCCCATCCCACCCAGCACCGTTGAATAGGTTAGTGACAGTGATGCGGCGTTGTGTGAATTTGTGTGTGGCCGGAGGGCTGCTTGTTTAAAAGGATGTTTGTTCTGGAAAGCGCACACATCTTTATCTTAGGCAAGGAAGAGTGTTTGTCAAATATCAAGAGTTATTCCTATGAATATGCCCTTTATTCACGTATGCCCAGGCAGAAATATCGAAAACACATACATTTTAGTTTGCATGATGGTCCAGTGAGCTCCAGTTCCAAAGGATAGCAAGGAAGTCTGAGCCACCCTTCCTAGGTGGGAGATTGGGTGCTACACATTGGGTAAAAGTAACACCTCTTACTAAATGGGCTTAGACTAAAGCCTATTACAGCTCACATAAATGGAAGACATACAATATGAAGCGCTATGTAAAAACGAATTCTTGTGTAGCAAATTCCATCCCTCAATTCCAAACCAAAGAGACCTTGTAGTGTATTGTACATCATGTCGACCCGCCGCAGCAGCTGAATCTCGGAGTGCATTTTGAAAGAGATAATCCCGTGCCTGTTGCAAGTGTCACAGGCTGTGTGTTGTTTAAAGTGCATTTGTTTGTCGGTGTTTGCCGTCGTAGCTTTAGGTCTGCAGTGGGAGTGACAATCTGTTGGTTTTGCGGATTACACTTCAGCGGACACTGTAGCTGATTTCTTGGCACAGTAAACAAATGTGTATTGGAATAGGCAGAATAATACATCTCTGCATTCATATCTGTGCCTTTTTCGGGACCTGAAATTTACGAGCAGCAGCGCTTGTACATGCGTGAACGTGTCAGCATCTAACCACAACCCTAAATGAAGAGTTGTGACAGGGTTTGAGGCTCTACCGCAAGTTGCAGTTGAGTCCAGTCAGACTCCAGGCGTCGGGCACGGTAGGAAAGATTGACAGGACATCCCTCTGTGAGCAGGATGTGGAGCAGAGATGAGGCATAGGCTGGGCAGAGTTTGCTCTCTCATTGTGATTGGGCCAAGAGGTATTCACAAATCTCTGCCTTAGGTACATTACCCCACTGAGCACACTAGTTGTTATTAAAACCTGTAATTTGCAGGCCCTACGCCATGCATCCCAGAGTTGAACAAAAAGTCCCTGTCGTAAGTACTGCACTGAACACTCGGCTAGTATTACAACGTGTGATTTTCAAGATGTGCAAATCTATAGGCTATATATTACCTCCAGTGAACTATATGTCCAAGTACTGGTGACCTAGTGCCTACAGCAGTCTCCAATATTTGCATCAAACTTACATGTGGTATCCCACTCATATTTTAACCTGCAACACTGATGTATATTTTTTATCTTCATTCATTTCTCATTCGTTTCCCTTTTGTCTTTTATAAGCGTTTACCTTATGTAATCTCTCATTTCATGTTTTTCTTATTGTATGTAATTTGTCTCTCATTTTGCTCTTTTCATTTTGCCATTATTTTCTCTTCTTTAGCTGTGTTCCCTTTGTTTTGCCTTAGCCATCATCTTTTTCCATCTCTCAGCCTTGGTGTATATATTTGTAATTGTCTTTCAAATCATGCTGATTTGCCTTTTCTCTTTTTATTTGCTGCTTTTTTCTAGCTCTGCACATTTATACACTAATTTTGTATACTGTATTATATTGTTCTGCCATTTCTTGCTGTGCTCAATTCCCACTGTCTCTTTCCATTGTTTTTCTTCTTCCCGTCTCTAGTTTCTGCTTCGTGTGAAACTTGACCTCTCAGTAATATGTCACTGCTGTTAGTGGTTTACCGTGTTGCCCTTCTTGAATTGTAGGAAATACAAACATGGACAGGAGTGTCACAAAAGAGGCTTGGAATGTGACCGCAGACAGATAGCTGGGTCTGTGCAGGTAACCCATAATGATATCTCTTTCCACACTCTCGAGATTTCAGGGTTTGTTCTCCATACTCAGTAGAGATACCCAAGAGACCATAGTTGGGGTCCGCTGTCTGCAGCTGTGGTGCACTTCTAAACAAGCTCTTTTACTTTAATAAACTAGAAATGTGGCATTCATTTAACACTACAAAGCCCTCCTGCGAAGTTAGTGCCCTTCCATTTCTGGTGCTTTGCAGCAGTTTGAAGATCTTCTTGTTGTTCAAATGGGTGTAATTTCAGATATTTATATCTTTCCCTTGTCTTCATTGCTTGATTTTGCTTGCAAGAAAGTGTCACTCATAGTTGTTGAATGTCACTCATAAATACACTGAAATTATGAAACTGTCACACTTAAGCCATTTGAAACCTTGATAGCTATGGAAGTTGTGAAATGTATTGACATGCAATTTGCACATGATTATACATTTCCAATTTTGTTATTTCAATTTTCTCAACCATTTCCAAGCTTTGCCCCTTCCCATGCCGCACTGCCTGAGATCCGCTGTCACTTACTCTCTAACAAGGGATGAGTACTCACCATCTATTTGGTGTTGCATGAATCTGATTAATTCCATGCCACGTTGTGCCTGATGCCGCTGAGCTCCCCCCCCCACCGCCCCTGTTGCTACTGTCCCACTTTAAGCTTCCTAGCACAGCCCACCCTTTTCAGAAGTCAACCCTGCACTGACCATCCCTTTTTAGTCACCGGCTCTTCTTGTGAACATGACCAAGGGCCATGTCATGACCTCTCAGGTACCTATTTCCAGACGATGGACAGAGGCGTCTGTAGCGCCGCACATTTAATCTGAATTCCATGCTCCGCACCTCTCCGGGAGCAGTGTGTCTTTATTCCACAAACACGCTGTACAGTTTACACCGTGCACTTCCTTTGAGTTGGTAAATTTTTTCAGAGAACATTAATCCAGATGGGTGGTGTTGAGGGGCTGTGAGCTCAGCAGTTCACAGCAGTACTTTTTCAGTGCAGGGACCTCATGCTATTCCCTGTAGCGCCTTGCTTTGTGACGTAGAGGTGTTAGCTATTTATCCACATGCCGTTTACATTTATTTTTAATTTTCAGATATCTATTTTCCTTAATCTATGTTTAGTGTAATTTTCTGAATTGCAATTTGTACTACATTTTAAGGAATGCAAGAACCAGAATGTAAAAAATAGGACTCTTTGTGGTATACAGGCCCTGGAAGTTTTTTTCTTAGGCCCAACACCTTTGGGTCAGTTAAGTCACTTGTCTTTCCTCAACTCCTTCTGTGGGGTATTAACATTCACGCTTACCCAGAAAGACATGGAGGTAAGCAGACATTTTGCAACAAGAAGCAGAGCAGGCATTGTCTGCCACCTCTAATGGTGGACAGAAAGGTACTCGCTTTTTAGGTCGAGCTTGGGCAGCACATGCGCTGCTCTGCGAGCCATGCTGTATTGAGGAAGGGACTTGAAGCTCCGCCCACTCTCTGCTTTTTTGGCTTGTGTCATTGTCCACTGTACTCTGTGGCTGTTAATTGGTCAAAAGGCTTAGTAGTCCCTCTTTAGTACCGCCTTGTCTCATTTTGTAACCTCCTATCACTGCACCCGTTACCTGTGTTGTTGCTCGGTAGGCTTTAATTACAGCCTCTGAGAGCACTATTTTCTCAAATAGCTTTGTCCTGTGCAGGACAGCTCTCTGCTAATACTTCTTTTTATAGCACGCATTTGCAGTGCAATAGGTCTCGCTTTGGCAAGAGTTTAAGCTATTGGCATTTTAAATGCCAATGGCTTTTTCATTATCTGTTTTAAAAACAACACATAAATAAAAGGCATTGTCATTTACAATGCCAATAGCTCAAACTCTCAAACATGCGAGACTTATTGCATTGCAAATGCTTGTTAGTTTATGCAAGTTGCCTTTATGCATGATATTGAGTTTCAAAAAATGAACACTAACCAATATGATATTCATTCGATGTGGAGATAGTAGGCATTTTACTCTGTTGGGCCATCTTGAATGCCACTTTATCTCAAGTAGGCACTGGCTCAGTAGACAGATCCAACCTATTTATGCAACATTATTAAAATTAATTGTGGCTTATTGCAATTTAGAATGGTTTATTCATGAGGCCTTGGAACTGATGATAGGTTGAGGGGAGGCAGTGGCCTGATTCTGTTTAGCACAGTGGCTCCAGAAAGTCTTGAAAATGCACCATTTGCCTAAACATTTTTCAAATTTTTATCGGGGGGAGGACCCCCACGAACCCTCCTTAGGTCGTTCAGGCTCGCTCGCGCAGTGTGCTCCACCACTAATTTTATGCCTCACCACTTTCAGATGTCACCAGCCGCCACTGACATGCGTGACAAGAATGAGAGTGTGTGGCATCTGAAGCCAACAGCCAAACAGTTGACAGCCAAAACAGGGGAAGAACGCAGCCGGCCTATTTGAGAGGGACCGCAATGGACCTGTAAGATGAATCCACTGAAGTTGTAGCAACCTCCCAACCTGGGAATGGCGTCCCCTTAACGCAGCACTATCTGTCCCAAGCTGGGATTTATAGCATATTTCATCCGTTGTTCGTTGAATGTTAATAAACACTCTTGAACTGTAACATTGTAACACTGAACATCAGGCACATGAGCAGGATCATTAGTATTATCCAAAAAGGAGTATATACACAATTGTTATTATAATGGCAACCGCCCAAGATACCATCTCAAGTATACATGTGTATGAGCATATACATGAGGATCTAGACACATTACGTGGCCACTGAACTATTCTAATACACAGTGACAAAAGTTTTGTCTGTGATTCAACTGTTGTGGTCGATGACATGAATCTAAATGCATTGCCTAAATTAAAACGTAAAGAAAAGTCAAAATGCACGAATCGCAAGGGTGCTTCTGTGTACGAGATTCTGAAATGCAAAAAACACAGTTGATGGACAGAATGTAGAACAATGTCATACATTCACCCCAGTACAAGGATCTGGGCCTGAATCCATCGGTTTTTTGCACTCCACACCACCCTGGGTTAGACACTGGCTATATGCAAATCAGCTCTGACCCTGTGCCTCATGGGAACAGTCCAGTCTGAACTACCAAGCCATGTCTTTCCCAGACCGGAATCAAGCATCCAAGGACTGTTTTCTGGCTATCAGCCTTCATCAACCTGGATAGCTTGACTCCAGTGGTGTTAAGAGCCGGGGACTCACGTCTGAGCATACCCAGCCCACTCGGGGTGAAAATTGCAAAAAACACAGTTGATGGACAGAATGTAGAACAATGTCATACATTCACCCCAGTACAAGGATCTGGGCCTCAACGGCATTAAAACAAGAATGCATCAAATTGCAGTATATAAAAACTATAGTTGAAATTAGAACTGCTATATACTGAACAATAAGTACCTAAATGTCTATTTTGTCTTTTGGTTTTAATTAAAATTAGAGACCATTGTGTGAATACGAATGTATTGTTGATAAAATTTGATACGAAATACCCAATGTATATATATATGTAATGTGGAATCCAATTGTCCGTAATGTTTAAAGTGTTGTAATTTGGAATTCAATTGTCTGTAATATTTAAAGTGTTAAATGTGTCTATGTGTTCTTTTCAAACAACAAATATCTAAAAATATTGAAATAAAAAAAAAGTTAAAAGGTATCAAGTAGATATACCAAACAGATCACAGAGTAATTGCGGTTTGTTTTCCTCAATTGTGAGGATAAAAGAAATGTGAGGTTGGCAATCCCCTTTTTTCGACAAGTATTGATGGTCCAGCCAACTTCACGCCCCAGGACCTAACTCCTTTCTGTAAAAAGCATCTCTACAGTAAAGCACATATGCATTTTAATGTGCAAATGAATAATTAGGGTGAATGCAGTTTGTAAATCTGCCGAGTGTTAGTGAGACTCAAAATCAAAGTGCTCAGAAAAGTGACGTAAGAGTATGGATACATTGCGGCAGTCCACGCTGTTGGAACCGTTCCCGGCGGCCAGATCAGAGAAGGCGTCTGCGGATGTCCCCGGGCCCGCCGGACTTACAGAGCAGCTGGGCTCATTGACGGATGTAGGTGAAGCCGGGCGCCAAGAGGCTGAGCCTGAGGATGACGTCAATGGCCTGAGGAGAGAGGCAAAGCCCGGGGCAGCAGCTGCGATACACCTGAGCCGCGGAGAAGAGCTACCGGATGCCGAGAATGAAGGCAGCGGTCCGAGGAGTGAGGGATTAGGTGAGGTAGCAGCCCTGGTGCAGCCGACTCGGGGGGAAGAGAAGGAGAATACGGTGAATGCTTCGGATATAGAGAGTGTTCACAGCAGTAAGATGCAGCCCAAAGCAGCAGTCGCGGAGCAGCTGACCGGCCCGAAACAGATAAGTCTAGAGTCTGGGGGTGTGGGGGAGGAAGCAGCCCCACAGGGGAATGCCTCACCAGTTGTTTTAGAGACCGTGTCTCTCTCCCCAGTACTAGCACCTGTGCAGAGCGTGCAGCAAGCTCAGACGGACGAGGTACAAGAGGGGGCTAAACATTTGTCTGATGGCATTTTGATAGTGGAGGAGGTACAGCAATTACTGGGCAATAATTAAGCACTGGGGGACGCTCCTCCAAGCATGGAGCCAGCAGACAAAATTAGCAAAGTTAAAGGCGGTAATGTTGAGAACTCTGGTGAGGGGGCCGTCAACAAAAGACCTGATAATGCTCAAGTGACGGATGTGGGAAAAACTAATGGGGGGGCTGATAGAAGAAAAAATTATCTCCCTCCATCAGCCACTGGCTCACCTAGCGATGATTGCTTTTATACCGGTAATGATGAGGATAAAGAGGATAATGAGGATAACGAAGAGGAGGAGGATGAAGACTCAGCTCTAAGGGATGATTTGTCTACTAAGTCAGATGTTCCTTCATCATCTACAGAGAATTGCTCGGAGGAGTCAGATATGGATACTTCAGAGCTAGAGCTAGAGCACAATACTGCACTGAAGCGAAACTCAGTATGTAAGTCGAGTAGAGCCAAAGGAAGGTCTCGCAGGAGAGCTAAGAAACTCGGGGG
The DNA here is from genome assembly GCF_964261635.1 of Lissotriton helveticus. Taxonomy (NCBI): domain Eukaryota; kingdom Metazoa; phylum Chordata; class Amphibia; order Caudata; family Salamandridae; genus Lissotriton; species Lissotriton helveticus. The sequence goes on from NC_136069.1 coordinate 1,217,096,060, forward strand.
CACGACGCAAATAGGGGTAGCCAAGAAATTGGATTGGGATTACGCTGCCACTTCGCAACTGTACCAGGAGGGCGCAGTTGGTGGCTCCCAACAAACAAGCCAGGCTCAGGCACAGGCCCAGGAGGGAGGTTATGCAGCTAGTTTCGATCTTCTGTTTTCAACCCTGAAGCAAATTCAGGGGGAGGCTCGGCTTGAGAGTCGGAGAGCCAAGCACGCAAACAAGAAAATTCAAGCGTCTCTGTGTAAAGTTAATAAAATGTATGCGGACGTGTCTGGCAGAGTGGAGGAGGTGGAGGAGAGGACAGGTAAAATGGAAGATGAGGTAGTGAAATTACAGGAGTTCAGACACGAGCAAGAAAAGACTTCATCGGACGTTCTTTGGAAACTTGAAGACTTTGAAAGTGCAGGGCACGGCACGACAGCAAAAGTTGGAATCTTTCACAGGAGAAGAGGTGGGAGGAAAGGGGGATTGGGGTAGGTGGTCGGGGCTCGAGGAAAGGAAGGCAGTAATTGGTGGCTGGCACAAAGTAAAAGAAACAAAAAAATATGGAAAAATAAATATGGTTATTAAATGCATGAGCATAGATGGTAAAAGCCTAAGAATTTATTTATGGGGGCTAGATATGTAACATGGAATGTTTGCGGTTTAAATGATGCCCAGAAAAGGTTAAAGGTCTCAGTTTTATTAAGACAAATGAAAGTTGATTTTAATTTTTTTACAGGAAACACATGTAATGGCCTCACAAGAGTATTTTTTGAACCAGCTGGGTTTTCAAGTATTAGTAAACTCGCGGCAGGGTGTCAAGAAGAGGGGGGTAGCTATATTAACTAGAAACAAAAATTTGTTAATAAAAAGAAAGGCACAGGATCAAGGGGGGAGATGGGCAATGGTTGAGTGTATGATAGATGGGGAATGGACTACGTTAGTAACAATATATGGATCAACCGAGGACGACCCTGAGATCTTCCACTTTTTGGATGTCGAACTAGCTACTTGGGCGCCTAGAATTATCTTGGCCGGGGACTTTAATATTAATGGTGCTGATGGCCTGGGGCTGGGTTCATTTGGTAAATATCAAGGTAGGAAGAGGAGGGTAAGTCAGGCATTACAGAGTTTAGTAGTAAACAACGCTTTATCAGATGTCTGGGGAAAAAAAAGGGCAGATAAAAAAGGCTTTACATATTATTCCGCTCCGCACCAAACCTGTGTTAGATTGGACTACTTTTTTATTTCAAGTACAGCTCTCTCGGAGTCAAGGATAGAAAGACTCCCGCGGATCCTTAGTGATCATAACCCCCTTGTGCTTATAATAACTAAGCCAATAAGCCCTAGACAGCAAAGAACATGGACTTTTGAAAGAGGGCTTCTACAAGAAGATAAATATGTGGAACATATGAAAAAATGGATCAGGGAATTCTTCAGGTGCAACAGGGGTAGCGCTGCTACAGGGGTAGTCTGGGATGCTTTTAAGGCGGGGGTTCGGGGTGAGACGCTGAGCTTTAATTCCTTTAAACGAAAGCAGGAACAATTGCGGAACATGGAATTAGCGGGGGCAGTACTTAAGGCTGAGGAGGAGTTGGAGAAGTGCGCCATGACTGGAACCCCTTTAGATACTGTTATGATAGAACTCCTGAAAGCTAAGGGGGAGGCAGAGGGGGATATTGCCAGGAAAGCTGCAAAAATATACACGACAAAAAGAGTGAGATGCCATGAATTCAGTGAGACAGTAGGGAGGACTCTGGCTATACGGACAAGGCAACAAGAAGCGGCCGGCACTGTGAGAGAGATCAGGGATACCTCAGGCAGGATTCACACAGATTCAGAGGAAATAAGGGAAGTATTTAGAACCTTCTATGAGAAATTGTATGACGAACCATTGGGGGGAGATATCCGGGGAATTAGAGATTACTTGCAGGAGATCCCGGTAGTTAAGTTAATGGAGGAGGATGCAGAAGGTCTGGAAGAGATCCTGCAGGTAGAAGAAATCAAGGATGCTATCTTAAACCTCCCTTCAGGGAAAGCAGCGGGCCCTGATCAAATACCAATCGAGTTTTATAAAGTGTTCTGGGATACCCTAGAAGGGGACATAATTAAGACAATGCGGCAGGCACAGACAGGGGAATCTATTCCTGGATCATGGGGGGAGCGGAAATTGTGATAATTTTGAAAAAGGGGAAGCCTCCGGAAGAACCTGGATCATACAGGCCCATCACCCTAATGAATACGGATACTAAGGTGTTTTCTAAAGTTTTGGCGACAAGATATGCCAGGGTAATAGATAAGGTGGTGAGCAGTAGTCAACATGGTTTCATACCTGGAAGGGGCACCACACACGTAAGGTGATAACTCTATTTGATGCCACAGCAGTCACAGGGGACCCGATGGCGGTTATGCTGTTAGATGCTGAAAAGGCATTTGATCGGGTCTCCTGGGACTATCTCAGGCACGTAATGGAAAGAGCAGGTGTTAAAAAGCGATTTGTTAAAGCAATCCAGGCACTATATGCAGATCCAGTGGCTTCTTTGCGAGTGAATGCGGGGTCCACAGGACAGTTTCGGATAAGGAGAGGTACGAGACAGGGGTGCCCCTGCTCACCGCTTTTATTCGCTATGTATATGGATCCATTGATCCGCAGAATAGAGATGTGTGAGCTAGTAACACCACTGCCTACAGGTATTGGCCATTGTAAGATATTAGCATACGCGGACGACGTGGCAGTGATTACGCCGACCCCTATGGAGGCTATAGTGCAAGTTGAAATTGAGGCCCTGAGGTTTGGGCAGATCTCGGGTTACAAACTAAACACAACCAAGACACAGATAATTAAAAATTGTCACACTATTTGCACGGATACCCGAGTGGTGCAGACAGGAACATAGTTAGGGGTGATTATCTCGGCTGACCTAGATAGTTTAGTAGAAAAGAACATAACACCTCTAATTAATAAAGTGCGGAAGGACTTGGATAGATTGGATAATCTACACCTGTCTATTGTCGGGCGGACGAATGTAGTAAAGATGTTGGTTTTACCCAAGTTTTTATATCTTTTCAGAGCAATACCCCTATTATTTGAGGCCAAGCTGTTTAAGAACATCGAACATATGATTAATAGATTCATTTGGGCAAAGGGGAAAACTAGGAGGGCACTTAGGTTTATGACACTTCCACGGGAGAGGGGAGGGTGGGCACTGCCAGATTTAAAGCTATACTATTGGGCAGCAGCATTACAATATATGGTAGGCTTGGTGGGGGGGGCTGAGTCTGAAGGCTGGAGTGAGTTTGGCTCATTGGCGATATACGGACTAGTTTTGGGACCAGAAGCTGAGAATGTGTTTTTGAAATATACGGAGGCTAGCTACTTTAAAAGGACACGGTTCAAGACGCTTATTGCGGCTCATACAATCTGGAAAGCTTTTGCTAAAAGGTCTGGGCTGGGGAAGTACAATCTTTATACTAGATTGAAAGAAAATCCAATTTTTCCAGAGGAGGTCTTTGCTGGCCCTATTTGTATAGAGTGGGAAAGGAAGGGAGTTAGAAGGGTAGGGGATATTTTGGGGCAACAAGGGGTCTACCAGTTTTCTGAATTACAGACAAAGTTTGCTTTAGACACTAGACAATTTTACAAATATTTACAATTAAGAAGCTTTTTGTATAATAAGAAGGGAGGACCGGCGGGCTTCAGCAAAAACCCTATTATGGAAGTGATCCAAGCAGGGGAGGATTGCACAATAAAGAGGCTTTATGCTGAATTGATAGGGGGGAAGGCTTCTACATGTCTCTAGAAAAGGGATATACACTGTTGTGCTCGGCGCCTCTCAAGGCACAACATTATAAAACTATATACTATCTATATCATACGCCTGCAAAGATAGCTCAGTGGGGAGGCACAACAGGTACTACCTGTTTTAGGTGTGGTAGCCTGGATGCAGATTTGCTACATGTGTTTGCAACATGCCCCCACCTGCAACTGCTCAAAAAAGGTATTGAGGGTTTTATAAACAAGGTATTAGGAACCGAAACTCTCTTAACCCCTTCAATAATACTTCTGGGAGTGAATGAGGATGAGGGGCAAATGCAGGAGGGGGGGAATTTTTGTTTGTAGCTTTGTCAGTTATGAGACTTTGCATAGCATCTGCATGGTTAGACCCTCTGCCACCATCATTTCATCATTGGTTGGCCAAACTATTAACAGTATATAATTTGGAGACTGAGATATATGCAAGGAAGGGGAAAAAGGGAAGGAAGCTTGGCAAGCAAATTTGGGGTCTTATTACCCGATGGAAAGAAGGGAGTATAGATTGAAATATCAGAAATACATGTGCTCATGGTATACTGGATTATATACATGTGAGTAATCGATGTTTACCTTAGCCCCCTTTGCTTTCTACTGTTTGGTAATTATTATTTAATCCTGGTATTAGAAGTTAAATTGAAGAGGCTTTATGTATTAGAAATATTTGAAGTATGTTAATTGCTTTCCCCTGTGATTGTACTGTGGTTTATTCTTTAACAGAGAAGAAAAAATTATATACTTTATATTTAATTATGTTGTAACATTTTGCCGTGCCCTACACGTAAAAGTGAAAAATTTCGAATAAAAATGTTTAATAAAAAAGAAAAGTGACATAAGGGTGGCGTAAGGGGCTTTTAAATAAGCCCCAAAGTGTCTAATAAAAGGCGGGCAGTGCCTTTTCAAAGAATCAAGATGCATTAATATAACGCGTCACAATGAAGAGACACGCGGGTGCTTCGCCGTGTGTAATTGCACAAAATCATATTGTGTTGACTTACAAATTCACTGATACAAGACGGAGCTGCACATATAATATGATGCCGGCGACGTTCATAATGGTTGCCAAATTGTTTCCTTATACACAAAAGTATCATAGAAATGAGACTGCACTGCCGATATTACTCTCAACCATATAAAGTAAATTGTGAGGGAAAACTAATGTTGTTGATTTCTGTTTCATAACGGAGGCAACTTACAATGGCCTCATTATTGTCCCTATTATAGGTACCAAGTAGCCAGCACCGAATAGCACAAAACAGTGGTAGGATAATTATAGTGAAGAAAACAAATGGTGGCAGTCTGTTTTGAACATATCATCTCGAATTTGCTTGACCTCTTTCTCTGCTGAGAGACGTGCACCACAATTATGCATTCAAAACTTTTTTTCCTAGAGGCATTTTGGAATGCACCATGACTTAACTGCGTGGTCGCTCTTTCTCTGTTTGGGTAATAAAAATAACGCTACAGCTCCAGATGATTAAGCCCCTGTGCCACACGAACATGGCTACCAACTTCCCTGAGTTCGCCAAAGCAGCACCGAGGAGTTCCCACCTCGACTCACGGAATGATGCTGTCCTGGTTCCTTCGTTTCTACCCAATGAGGGATAGGGAAAGAGTGTCTGAAACCAGTCGGGTGTTTAGTGCTCTTGATGCACATGGAGGAAGGGGGTTGGGTGAGGTTCATGATAATGGCAATTGGGAGTTTATTTGAGGAGCTGTCTATGCTTATATTGTTACAATGGTCATAGCAGCATGTTACTGGTTGTAGAGATAATCGTAAATAATAGAAGTAGAAAATGCCATTGATAAAGGCTTTTTAAAAATAGTTCCTGAAAAGCGCATGGAAACCAGTACTTTGGCTAAGGAAACTGATAAGAAAAGCACACATGAGGAAGAACACCAGGACAGGGAAACCGTGTGCTACAGCCAATGGAAACGGAGGAAAAGTAAGTAGCAAGCACAGGAACCAATGAAAAACACTAAACGCAAGCGCTGTGCAGGCGAGACCTAATAAATACCCACAGTCACTGCAGCCAGAGGCAGCAAATCTGTCTGATGGATGCGTCAGTGACACAGAGGCACCTACACTAACCATAAGATAGAATGATCAAGGCAGGGGCGTAACACAGGCCCCCGCAGCCCACGCAGTGCGGGGGGGCCCGAAGCTCCAGAGGGCCCCCTCGGCACTGCACTCTGGGGAGCTCCTAATTGAGCCCGGAGGGGGGCCCCTCTACATACCTTGCAGGGAGGCCCCCTCAATTTTCGTTACGCCAGTGGATCAAGGCTGGCTAAGTTTCAGCCCTGGCTCGGTGTTCCTGCCAGGCCTAGTGAAGTGCTGCAGCACCACTGCTACAGGTTAGCTGCGGATGCTTTCGCCTTAATTCCTGCAGTGCCCAGTTCTATGAATCAAACAAGATGTCAACTCATCCTCACCCATCTCCTCATATTGGCGGGGTGTTAGGAGCCTCAAGTTCACCAGCCCACCTTGTGAAAAGATGGTAAAGGTGAGATGAAAAAGCAATAAACTGACAGCCGGAGCTTACGGATCATTGCACAGGCTCATGTGTTCAGTTTTATGGTTCACTTCTCAAGGTCAGAAGCAGCTGTGTTCCTGCCCATAGAGTCTACATATCACAACAGTTGAAGAGCAGGCAGCTAAACGCAAGTTAATTTAAAAAAAAAAAAACTTTTAAATGTTGCTCGTGAGTATAAGGGACAGTGCAACTAAGTGAGAATGAGTGAGTTAGAGTGAGTAAGAATAAGTGAGACTAAGTTAGAAATACAGCGTGATAGTCAGTAGAAGTGAGTGGAAGTGATTGTGAGGAAGTGTAACTGAGTGAATGATAATGAATAAGGGTGAAGGAGGTAATTCTGGACATCTGGGCAGAATGCTGGCAAATAAGATGTAATTCTTGGCATGCATTGGCCATTTGTAGCAAAATGCTGGTGCTGATACACCAGTGGCACTCAAAGTATGCCCTGCGGGCTGCATGCGGCCCTCCTGACCTTTACATGCACCTAGCAGGTTGCAAGGCTGATGTTTATTTGACTCTGCATTTATATTCAGAAATGTTAGCATTCGGAAATGAGTTAAATAAAAGGGCAAACATTTTAACACTTAGCAACTTAATTTAAGGCACATCTTCATTTCTTGCAAAAAACTGTAAAAATATGATAAAGTCATCAAAATTCAAAAAGTGTATTTCATTAATATGCGGAAGTGTCTCAACTTAGTACATCAGTTTATATCAGGGCACTAAGATTTTTTTTTTGTTAAAGTGATGTTTCGAACAGGAATTTGGAAACATTCTTGGTTTCCCCCCACCCTGACAACAATGCCAATAGTGAACCAAGAGGTATGTCAGCTGTTACATGCACCTTCTGGATGGGCTGGGTTGCTATTATAAATGGACAACATTATAGTTTATTAAATTAAACACAGAAGAAGGTTTTCTACAGCACACATGCTGAAGTCATGCATTTCTAGACCCTCTTATAAGTGATAATGAAAAAAAGAATGGTAAGTGAAATAAAACAATTGCTTATGATCCCACAATTTGGTCAAGTTGTGAATCCAGGGTTGAACCCAGGTTTTTTGGTTTCACATTGCTCAATTCAGCCATTAGATCTACTAACTTCACATCCCATATGCCCACCTTACACAGCCTATCCCCCGTGATCGCCACATTGCTGCCCCCCAGTCACACCACAGACCAAGCTTTTTGGCTCATGGGAAAACATTTGTGAGAACCCATGTGGCAGACTTAATTCTTGGTATAAGGTGCACCCATCGCAAAATGCTGGCACTTGTGCACTGGAGGTAATTATTGGCATAAAGGGCACACACGTCAAAATGCCTACTTTGGAACACTGAAGGTAATTCTTGGTATAAGAGGTACCAATATATATATAGTTGACTGACATATGTGTGTGTGTGTGTGTGTGTATATATATATATATATATATACATATATTTTATATATATATATATATATATATATATATATATATATATATATATATATATATATATATATATATATATATATATAACAAAATATCATTGTAGGGAGCATTTTGTTCATCTTAATTTTACCAATTGGTTGGACTAGGAAGTGTTCACGGTCCCTTAATGATAACCAGCCCAATTGCGTGGAACAGACAAATTGTTGGCAGCCGTGTCATGTGATCAAGCGCTCGTGGAAGCGCGAAACGTGTCATGGCGACTAAAAACACTGAAGAATAAAAAGCACTTGCACTTATTTTTGGGTCCGTGTCCGTATTTGCAGCTTGGAATTTTATCTTTGCTAAAGATCGGATTGTCTTGGAATGTGAAAAGCCGGCAGGAGTCTCTTCACGGCTTTAACGGACCCCCTCTCATCTTGGACCTCTGCATTTGAAAGAGACACGTTTTTCTGTGCAATCAGGAAAACTTTGACGAGTTCCGGAAAGGAGAAAGGCTGTGGAACCCCTTTGACCCGCACAAGCAACACACAGAGCCGAAAAGCGGACCGGGAGACGACTGCTTCGGAGGAATCGGCGTTTCTTGTTGACCGCTTGAGGTACGTGTAACGCGGCGAAAGTTGAGTCAAGGGGCGAGAGGTGTGCAAAGCCAAGGACATTACGTAAGCTGACTTCAGCATTTCGAATATCCAAGGCATTTAATTTGTTCAAAACAATCGGTGTGTTATAATGTCGTTGGACACGGTTTTGGAACGGGAATCTGCAGCGCTACAAATGTTCAATGAGGAAAGGGCGGAACCCGTCAAAGAAAACAACGGGACGGGTAGAACAAAGACTACAACAAGTTCAATAAAAGAAAAATTCAAAATACTAGAGAAAAAGAATCGTGCAGAACAAAGCAAGTGGTGGGAAGCTAGATCCCTGAAGATGTATCTAGATGTGAATAGGGTTCCTCGCGGGTTACGTATTTTATTCGCACCTAGTTATGAGAAGCCCAACCCCTCCATGATGCGTGAATGGGCCGAATGTAATTTGGACTGCTCCAAAAAATTAATGCACATCCTAGTTAAATACGCAGAGACAGATAGAACTGAACTCCTGGAAGAAATCAATAAAATCAATGAGGAGATAGAAGCACTCAATGAGGGTGAGGAAGCTAATAAACTGCGAAAGGAGATGTGCATTAGACTCAAGAAGGAGGAGGAGAAAATAAAGGCCAGAAAAACCTACAAATTTTTCCGAGACAAAACGGATTATGAGACAGGACAAATTTTCACTTTTTCTAAAAAATATGAGGCGCTGAGAAAGAGCAAAAAGACCGGCAAGCCACCTGCCGCTAAACCTAAAACAATATGATCAGAAACTGTCTCTACAAGTTCATCTGCTTCTGGAGTGAGCTCAAATCCGGACAGTGACTTAGAAAGGGAAGAGCAAGCTCGGGCTGCAGGTCCGAAGAATACCCTTGATGAGGAACTTGCCCTTTTTTGCAAGGACAGAATGCAAACATTACGCCCTCGTACGAAACAACAAAATTACACCGCAACAAAAATCGGAAACGGCGAGAACGGAGAAAAGCAAACAAGCGCAGGAGCAACACGCAAGAAAAGAGGGGGTTGGGGAAGAGGAAAGTAATGGTCGCCACAGATGTAGATAAAACCATTGTCAACCTATCTGGGATAGACCTGGACCAAAAAGAAAAAGAAATACTAAGTCTAGGCCTGACATACTGTCCCAGGAGGGATTTCAACTATGCAACAACTAGATTGGACATTTTTAGAAGTACACGCAAACTGAAACTCAAAAAATATTTCATTCTTAACAAATGTGGAAAAAACCCAACACAATCCGGCACTAGTACTAACATAAGGGCTGGAGAATGCTCTCAAACAACGGAAATGTTAATGGAAGAAATCAGAGAGCTTTGGGAGGCTGATTCTTCTAATGACAGCGGAACAGTCCAAAATCAATCTGGAGCAAACCCAACAGAAGCTCTCTCACATACCTCCCAAACTAAACAACCACTAAAATCATTTTGAGAAAAATCAACCTTTAATCAAGTGATGCTGAAAGATGCCATTGATTTGTTCCATGACCAGGTAACCAGTCAACTTAAAGAACTGTATATCAATGTACATAGGGGTAGAAAAAAGTATAACAAAGAGTCGGCTGACTATAGAACCCTGATGACCAAGTTGCAGAAAAACAACAAAGTAATTATCCGAGCCTCAGACAAGGGAGGTAATATTATTTTGATGCACAGAGACGTGTACTTAAAGGAAGCTTATGCACAATTAAATGACAAACAATGTTACAAAAGGTGCACTGGAACAGAATTGAAATTGATGTATGCCAATTGTTACAGAAAATTATCGAAATGGAAATCGGAAGGCCTCATAACAGGACCAGAATACAAATTCTTGAAAAATGACTACCCGGTGGTTCCAACGCTTTATTTTTTGCCCAAACTTCATAAGGATGCACAAAATCCCCCAGGCCGCCCAATCATTTCGGCCAGGAAGGGATGTTTGGAACACATGTCACAGTATGTGGATTTTTTTCTGCAGGGTCAAGTCAAGGAGTTACCATCTTATGTGAGTGATACCAGCGATTTCTTGTATAAGATAAAAGACATTGAATAGCAAAATGACTATTTGTTAATAGCATTAGATGTTTGTTCACTCTATACAAGTATAGTACATGCTGATGGTTTAAGAGCTCTTGACTACTATCTCCAGAAATCCTTACCAAACATGACAAAACATAGATGCATGCTAATAGAGATGGTGGACTTTTGTTTAAACAATAACGTGTTTATGTTCAACAATTTGCTGTACAGGCAACTACAGGGTGTTGCAATGGGGGCCAGCTTCTCCCCCAGCTACGCGTGTCTCCACATGGGCTGGTGGGAGGAGCTGGTCCTCAGGACTACACATGCAGAACACATGGAATCGCATATTGTAACCTGGCTGCGATATATAGATGATCTGTTCGTAATTTGGAAAGGGGATCAGGAGTCAGCAGAAAGATTCGTGCTAGACCTAAACACAAACAACCATAATCTACAATTTACAGCCACCCTCAGCAAAACATCTATCACGTTTGTAGACACTGAAGTCTTCATTGACCAAAACCAAATTGAAACTAGACTCCACCGTAAATCATCTGCGGGGAACTCTACCTTGCATGCGAGTAGCGCACATGTTAAACATCTGATTAACAGTATCCCATATGGGGAGATGCTGAGACTTAAGCGCATACACAGCAGGGAGAATGATCTTAGGGAAGCCCAACACAAATGTAAAATGAGATTTATGGAGAGAGGCTATTCAGACGTACAATTGATGCCGCCATCTCCAAATCAGGGCAGAAAAATAGATTGGAACTTCTAACCAGTGAATCTGAGGTAACACCAAATAGTGAGGACAACCCAGAAACTACACCTGTGTTTAGAATCATTGTGCAATACAATACCCAGCATAAATTGATTGAGTCAATTATCAACAGGAATTGGCCTTTGGTTTTAAGCGACCCTATGATAGGGAAAAGTCTCCCCAAGAGACCCTCTATAACCTACAGCAGAGGGCAATCTATGAAAGATGAACTTGTCAAAACTAGTCCAGAAGTCTTGGCTTCTACTGACTGGCTCCAGACCCATTCAGGCTTTTACAATGGTAAAGTCTGCAAAGCTTGCCAACAAGCGGTGAATAAAACTAGCTATCTCTCACCGTTTGATTTAAAAAAACATAGAATAGACAAATTACTCACATGCAAAACGGAGTTTGCCGTGTATGTCTTACTATTTCCATTCAATTTGCTCTACGTGGGTAGCACCAAACTCCCCGTACACAAAAGAATTTTACAACATTTGAGAACAATGTGCAATCTGGATAATACATATCCTGTGGCAAGACATTTTAAAACAGAACATGGGTCTAGTAGCCATGAATAGAAATATTTTGTCATTGACTGTGTTCCAAGCCGACGGGGAGGCAACAGGGAGGAAAAATTGCGCCGCCTAGAGACCCCCTACATACTAGAGCTTAATACCAAACATCCCTCAGGTCTTAACATCACAGAGGATCTATACACATGCTTGTAATGGGTCACTTCCCGTAGGGTCGCTACTGATAAATTGACAAAATGACATTATCAACAGGGAAAACATTGAGTTTAATATCTTTTTAGTGGTGTTTTAGATAAATATTTATGAACTAATATTTATTACATTTCTAAACTTTTTATCTGTCTTATCATATTTTAACCATGTGATGTATGTATGGTAACAATGCATTCGTTCTTTTAGCCATTATTTAACCATTTTAAGGTTTTTATTCATTGGCGTATTTATGAAACATTGATTGCACATGTATATATATATGCAGGTTATGATGGAAAAGTTTAAGATTTGTACACTACTATACAACTTGATGTATGATCTCAAACATAAACCCCCAAGGTTGGGCCACACTAGGGTTTCATGGGAGGGACTATCCTCGGGTATTTATACCGTTATTTTGCACACTTTTTCCACAAATAAAATAAGCAAGAGGCAATCGGGGTCACAATAAGTATTCATACCGTCATTTAACCCTGACTGCCAAACCCTCTAGCACCCACCACAAGGCTTTGTGAATGGTGCGATTGTAATTTGTGTCAACTTATCTGAACAAATGCAATATAAATGACAACGGGGCTCCTTTGTCATACTTTAGCAGTTTAAGACAAAACAATAGTTATAACTACAACTGAACACTTTACTAAGTGTCCAAACTTCACATGGTGCCCAAATCGAATAGATTACAATTTGTAGCGCTGCACTTTTTACAAACAAATGTAAATTTTAACCAGCACACCCTTATTGTACTAAATTAACGTTTTTATCAGGACATGGTTTTAAGTTTTTAACAAAATGTTTCAATTGCACATGTTTTTAACTACTGCATAATTATTTGGTTTAATATTGTCTTTTAGAAACATCAGCAAATTCATTTGTAGTTTCTTGAATTGCAAATTTCTTTTGTCTCTATTGCAGTTGTAGGCAAGAACATGTGATGTAAATTCAGCTGTATTTAAACCAATGTCCGATGGCAGCCGTGTCATGTGATCAAGCGCTCGTGGAAGCGCAAAACGCGTCATGGCGACTAAAAACACCGAAGAATAAAAAGCACTTGCACTTATTTTTGGGTCCGTGTCCGTATTTGCAGCTTGGAATTTTATCTTTGCTAAAGATTGGATTGTCTTGGAATATATATATATATATATATATATAGATGGAAATTCCTGGGTACTGCATCTCCCATAATGCACAGCGTAGACTCATACAGAGCGTCCCATCAGAGGGCGCGCTAATTAGCATATATAAGGAGACGGCCCAGGGAATGTGCTTGATTCAACTACCACACCCCTCAAGAAGAATCAATTTCGAAACGTGTCGGGCAATGTGGTACTGACTGTGAAAAGGGAGCTGGCTGGCGTCTCTCATACCGTTTTAATGGGGCAAGCTTGGAACCCCGCATTGGAGTCCGAGTGCATTTCAAACAACTGGAAGCCAAGCACGAACATCAATATATATATGTATATAAAACAAAATAAAATTGTAGGGAGCTCCTTGCACAGTGAAAAGGTGCTTGTGCTGAAAGTGATTGTGTATGCAAATGTATATATATATATATATATATATATATATATATATAAAATCCAAGCTGAAATAGTATTGTAATCATTACATTTTGTTCATCTTAATTTTACCAATTGGTTGGACTAGGAAGTGATCACGGTCCCTTAATGATAACCAGCCCAATTGTGTGGAACAGACAAATTGTTGCGCCCCAGTCAAAGTACGTGTTGTTTGTTCATCTACCGGGATCTTCCTGAGGACAATATGAGGAGACACACTGCATGATGAGAGAATACAATTGCAATCTGTAGTAACTGTATTTGTGATCTTAAGAGCTGTTAAAGTTAAGTGTGAAACCTTGTTTCCATGAAAAAGATGAGTATAAATCCAGTATGTAGACAGTTTGCCGCTTCTGAATTCAGCTGATGTTGCTCGCCTACATGAAACATATATGTATTATCCAAGGATCAACTCTGCCAAATCAGGTAAGTAAAACAAATGAACGTGGGGTGATAAAACTCACCCCTATGAGGTGCAAAGGATGAATGTCTTCTGTTCAGTCTCCTAATATTACACACCTTGTATGCAGGCCCAAAGTGGTTGCCTAGTTAGTTTAAAGGTACATTGTAAATAATGGATTAAACTGTGTGCAAAGTGATAAGGTTGGAATGGGTAAAAGCTTAAATGAATTTCTACCCGTGGTGTGGAGTTTCTGTCATAAATTTGTTGAATCATTTATGGTTTCTGTTTATAAAGCATAATAATAAACCAAAGACATTTTTAAAAACTCAGCATAAAAACACAGAAGGTCTAGAGACTCTAGACGATGGGCCGTGTGGGCTTTTACTTCCTTCCTAGTGCACGTCTACTGCAGAGATACAGTGCAACCAGGATTCACTCTTAAGCACACTGGCATGCACACGGCTTGAGGATGATACAAGGTAACATCCTCTAACAAGATGGACGCTTTTCTGCGGTGAGCTAGTGTTCCAGACGAAAAGTGAAGGAGTCAGTGTATAAAAAGCGAACTGTGTGAAAACCTTGTTCATAATTTCTATAGAGTACCACAAATATTCTGTGCCACACAGCAGGGCTATTCCATGAAAAATACAATATTGAATCTATGGGATACCATCAACCGAAAAATTGAGCAATTGCATGACAAGAGTAAGTCACAAGAATAACCAAAAAAAATCTGAAACTCAAGTTTCTATGTAGATGCTATACTTTATAAGTTTCAATATTCACAACCTCAACAACGTCTCAGATAATCAACAATATGAAAGGACAGAATAAACAACTGCACATTTTCACAATAAGTTAGGCCAACATTTGAAGATAATAAAACAATATAGGTGGGATATTGTTGAAGTAAACCAACCGCCTGCCGATCTTCTCATAATCATTGAGGCTATTGTCAAATCAAATCAAATAGCATTTGTATAGCACTGTCACCCCTTAGGGTATCTGGGTGCTGAGGATGCTTTGTCTCCGCCAAAAAGCCAGGTCTTGAGTTTCTTTCTAAACTTTCTAAAGTCCGCCAGGGAGAGTGCTGTTTGGAAGTGGAGGTGCATAATGGCCCAAATCTTGGCAGCGATGAAAGAAAAGGAGCGGTCTCCTCTGTGGCTGCAATGGATACTGGGGGTGCGAGAGCTAGAGAGGCAGAGCGCAGGAGTCTTGTGGGCAGGAGATCTCTGTATGCGTGTTTCAGGATCTTGCACTGCATATTTCTGGATGGGGAGCCAGTGGAGGTTTCTGAGGTGAGGGGTAATGCGAGTCCATGGGGTGGTTCTGGATGAGTCGGGCTGTGGTGTGCTGTATGGTCTGAAGTCTTTTCTGGAGCTGTATGGAGATTACAGTGTAGAGAGCATTGCCACAGTCGAGGTGGCTGGTGACGAGGGCTTGTGTGATGGTCTTTCTGGTGTAAATGGGGATCTATTTGAAGAGTCTGTGGATCATGTAGAGGGTGTGGAAGCAGGAGGCAACTGCGTTGACTTGTCGTTTCATGGTATGTTGGCTGCCGAGGACGATGCCGAGGTTGTGTGCATGTTCTGATAGTGTTGGTGCAGGTCCGAGTTTTGCCGGTCCCATTCAAAGGTGTTTCTTCAGACGATCATAACTTCAGTTTTGTTGGAGTTCGCATCCATTCTGCCACATTGGTCATAGCACTGCAGAAGTTTGATTTTGGTGTGGGGGGGGGGGTCCTTGGTGAGCGAGAGGATTAGTTGAGTGTCGTCAGTGTAGTAGATTATGTTGAGTCCGTGGGATCTGACGAAATCCGCGAGGGGGTCAACTAGATGTTAAACAGGGTGGGGCTGAGGGATAATCCTTGAGGTATGCCGCAAATTATGTTCTTGAGTGCAGAGGTGAAGGGGGGGCAGTTGGATGCTCTGGGTGTGTCCTGAAAGGAAAGAAGTGATCCACTTGAGGGCGTTCTGCTAAATACCGATGTTGTGGAATCTGTTAATGAGGGTGTGGTAAGAGATGGTGTCGAACGCAGCAGAGAGGCCGAGAAGGATCAGGGCCACAATTTCTCAGAAATCAAGGAGGGTTCTGATGTTCTCTGTAGCAGCGATCAGTGCTGTTTTTGGCATAGAATCCTGATTGTGAGGCGTCAAGTAGAGGGTGTTGATCCAGGTACTTGGTGAGCTGTTGGTTGATGGCTTTCTCAAGTACTTAGGCTGGGTATGTGAGCAGGGAGATTGGTCGATAATTTTTGAGATTGCTTGCGTCAGCATAGGGCTTTTTTTAGTAGGGGTCTGACCGCTGTGTGTTTCCCTTTGTGTGGGAAGGATGCTGTGGAGATGGAGGTGTTGAGAATGCTCATGAATTCCGCGCTGATTAGGCTGGCTCCAAGGTTGAAGAGATAGTGGGTGCAGGAGTCGTTGGGCACCCCAAAATGGATGGATGACATGATGGTTGTGGTGGTCTGGGTGGTGAACGGAGACAAGGTAGTTATTGTTTGGCTGGTGTTCGCTGGTTGGTCGAGGTTGTCGAGGCAGAGAGTGGAGTGTTGGGAGTCAAATGTGTTGTAGATGGTGGCAATCTTGCTGTGGAAGTAATCTGAGAGAGAATCACGGAGTTATAGGGAGGGGAGATCATATTCTCTGTGGCTGTCGGGTTGGAGCATTCTTTGACGATTTTGAAGAGTTCCTTTGTGCGCTTGGCTGTGGTGTTGATGATGGCTATGATGGCTGCTCTCTTGGCTTCCTTTACCCACAGGTTGTACTTGCTGAGGGCTGCTTTGTAGGTGGCTGTGTCTGAGGGGTCCTTGGTGGTGCGCTAGCATTTCTCGAGTCGATAACAGTTGCATATCTAAGTGTGGTTCTATGATGAACAGGTCATTATAATGTCTAATGCTGAAGTATACCACATCTACGAGGTGTACGACCTGGCTAGTTCTGAGGCTTTGTTGGTTTTCTCTGGTTTGAGTGCGGCGGCTGTTGACAAATTTGTTGATTCAGGCGGAGAAGCACAGGACAGCCTGGTCAAGGTCTAGGGAAGTTTCAGGTTGTGTGGCGCAGAAGGCTTGTGTCCATAGGGTCACGGTTAACTTGCCCCAGCTGCGGTGGAGGGTGCTGTGGTGCATGGCGGTGGGGGGCTGGGTGTCAGAGATGGTGAAATGAACAATTCTGTGGTCAGTCCAGGTGAGATCTGTGATCTGGGTGAATTTGATTCTGTCACTGGAGGTGAAGATAGCATTGAGTGTGTGTCCGGATTTGAGGACCAGTTGGGTGACACCGATGTTGTTAAGGTTGTCCAGGAAGACAGTGGGGTCGTCGACATGGAAATTGTGGTCGCCAGGCAGAATGCACTGGGTGGGATTGATGGCAAGGGGGGGAAATAAGGTTGGAGATGGCGTTGCAGAAGGGTGCTCATTGCTGAATTGTTCATTGTGTTCAGCAATTACAATACATTCTACATATACACTTTAATATTGTAACAAATATATGCGGTTGGTTTGTAAAGGATAAATATTTTGGCAAATATTTAAATGTTGTTGGAAATATAAAAGCTGGATTGCATCCCTAAAACACTGTAACAAAAAGTTTGACCTTTATGTGACATTAATCCCCCCTGCCTTCTCGGCCCAGAGATATTCGGAACCCTCTTAAGGCATTCCTACTGTTTGCATCTCAATCGTGTGTCATCCTGATGGGGCTCAAAGAGCTGTGAATGGAGTAGCGAAGCAAATATAACCACACTTTTCAAAGTAAGCAAGGAGACTTTATATTGACTATGGTGGCACAGATAATATGCTTCTGTACAATGAAGGGTTAAAGGGAGGATGGTGCTAATAATTAATGAGTGTCTAAATGGATTCATGCTGAGGTGTGTTGTACTCATGTGGAAATAACTTGTAAGAACTGTGTCTTCTGTTTTGTGTTGTATACTTGATTAAGTACAATACAAGTTAATTAAAAAAGTTTTTAACTATAGTCTAACATTAACCTGCAAGGAAAAATAAAAGAAATCAGCATGGGGGATCTAGCAGTGAGCTATGAAAATATTATTAATTACAAGGAGGAGTTGGTGGGGATGAGAATGTCTCTCCAACACTGGAAAGTATGTGCCTGAATTCAGAAAGTGGATGGATGAGCAGAGAAGAAATTATTCTAGGTTTGTTTTTGGGGTTTAATCAGTCTATATCCCACTTTAGATGTAAAAGCAGTGAAAATGTTTTCTGCTATTCTCCCATTAAACATCAAATAGGAATTGACTAAGGTTTACTTGCAGCCTCAGTGAATATAACTATTGAAAGAATTTAATAATTACTGAATCATGTGCTGATCTTCTCATCGTTGGAAAATAAAGACATTAAAACATTCACATTAAGAATTCACTTTGAATTTATTAAAAACTTACTTTTCCTCATCATATAACTCTCCAAACAAGATGTTTTCTCTGAGTGTTGCATTAAAAATCCATGCTTGCTGAGCTACATATGCAAAACTGTCACTAGCAGATATAGTACCCTGCAGTAAATTCATCTGGAAACAAAAGTTAAAGAAATATATTAATTAATATGAAATAAAAATATAGTCAGCTCAAACAAGATATCTGGTGAGTCAAGGTGCCTTGAAAAGCCAACTTTTTGTAATAGAGTGAAAAACCTAGTTGGTAGAGGGTACCTGCATTTCCCTGTTGTGACTCGATATTGTAATACTGCTCCTAATGGCTACTATGGCAATGGGATATGACTGTTGTAAGCAATTGGGTTAATAGTTGGGAGGGGTGAAAGCCCCATTCAAATAATAAACATAAGCTTTCTCAGGATGACCCACAAAAGTAAATACACCTGTGGTTAACCCTCTGGTAGCTTGACACAAAGCAGTCAGACTCAACTTAGAGGCAAAGTATTTATGCACCACTCAAACAGTAATCAATCAGGATTAATAGAGCACGGCAAGTCACCCATGAGTGTCTCAAGACATTGGATATGCTAACTGCTTCAAATTGCTCTGTTCATTCAAACAGCCAGTTCCTGAGTCCTTTCCTCAATTCCCAGAGCGATGAGGGGGCCCTAAGCTGCAGGGGAGAGGTCATTCCAAGCTTTGGTAAACAGGTATTTTTATTTATTTTTATTTTATTTTAGGAGTTTTATATAGCGCTAGCTGGACCTGAGGGTATGAGAGCGCTTTACAACAAGTACAGTTAAGTGCAGTTATGCAGTACAGATATTATGATAGTCCATGGAGGATCGAGCCGCGTATAGCTCAGATACGAGAGCGGGCGGGCAAGGAGCGGGTAGGGTGTCGTTCATTCTGGACGAGCGTCTAATCATATTCTAAGCTTAACCCGGTGGGAGACCGAGAGGATTTATGGCTCCACGTCAAAGTCCACCGTCAAGAGAATACAGAAAGATGGAGAACCGTGAGAGGAGCATCCTTGGAACCTATTGTTTCGCTCGAGAGCGGTCTAGGTCTTTGAGCAGGTTCTTGAATTTAGGGAATGAGGGGATCGTTCTGATGTGGGGGGATGGAGTTCCAGATTTTTGGGGCGTTACCAGCAAAAGATTTGGCTGCGGTGTTTTGCTTGCGGGTTTTCAGAGGGATGAGCAATAGAGTGTTGGAGCTCCTGAGGTTCCTGGACTGGCCGGCTCTTTTGAGTTTAGCGGCTAAGTATTTCGGTTTGCCTGTGTGTAGGGCTTTATGCGTGAGGCAAGGTGTTCTAAAGCTGGCTCGAAGTTCAGTTGGAAGCCATTTAAGTTCCCTGAGTGCAGGAGAGATGTGGTCGATTTTTCTTAGTTCCTGTGACCATTCTTGCTGCAGCATTGAAGGTTGTTTTTAGGGGTGCTAGGTGAGATGTTGCTGTTCCGGTTAGGGCTGCCATCCCATAGTCGATTCTGGAGAGCACCAGTGCTTGCGTGGCTTGTTGGAGATCTTTAAGAGGAAGGAAGGGTTTTATTTTGTATAGTGTTTCAGGTTGGGAAAAGCACTTTTGGCGGATCTCGTAATGTGCTTTTTCAAGTTCAGTTTCAAGTCTAGGGTAAAACCTAGAGATTTTACCGAGTCCGCTGGGGTGAGGGTACCATTGAGGGCATCGATGGCTTTCAGCCATTCTTCAATTTGGGGGTTTTCGTCTCTGTTGGAGATGAGGAGTACTTCCGTTTTCTCTTGATTCAGTTTCAGGTGGTTGATTGTGAGCCAGTGTTGAACCTCCTTGAGCGTGGTATTTAATCTCCGGATGACGTCGGAGGAGGTGGTTTTCAGATAGAGTTGCGTATTGCCTGCATATAGGTGGAAAGGGATGTTAGAGTTCCTGAGCAGTGTGGTAAGGGGTTCCATGTAGATGTTGAAAAGCTGGGGAGAGAGCACTGACCCTTGGGGGACACCTCTATTGACTGGTTGGAAGTCGGACTCAAAGTTTTTGATTTTTATTCTTTGTGAGCGGTTGTGAAGAAAAGAGGAGAACAAGTGGAGGACTGTCTCTTCAAGACCAGCTCTTTCTTGGAGGACCTTGAGGAGCAGAGAGCGATTGACTGTATCGAACGCGGCCGATAAGTCTAGGAGGATGAGAAGGCAGCATTGATCTGAATCCAGTGACTTGTGAAGATCGTCTAGGACATTGATGATTGCCGTTTGGGTGCTGCAGCCTTTTCTGAAGCCAGATTGATTGGGATCTAGGAGATTGATGTTGTCCAGGTGATGAGTCAGCTGAGGGAGTACACATCTTTCCAGGATTTTGGAGAGAAGGGGTAAGTTCGATACAGGTCTAAAGTTGTTCATATCCTCAGTGTTTAGTCCTGGTTTTTTCAGTAGTGGCATGACTTGGCCTACTTTGAGGCAGTCTGGTACAATTCCAGAGCTCAGAGAACTGTTAATGCTCTTGCACCATATCGGGGCTAGGGTGAGCTTCAGGTCCTTGGCCAAACGCGGGGGCAGCTGGTCTTGAGCATGGGATGATGGATTAGCCATTGAGATTAGATTAACTATCTCTGCTTCCTGAATAGGGATGAAGGAGGACCATTGTTTTGGAGGGTTCACGGAGGCACCATCCTTAGTTTTGTACGCCTTGCTCTCGGTGGCGGGGAGAGATTCGCGCCAAGTGAGAGGTCGATCTTGTCATTGAAAAAGACGGCGAAGTTGTCGCATTGTTCTTTGGATGCCAGTATTTAAAAAGTCGTAGGCTTGGATGTTTGATTCCTGATGATATTGAAGAGTGCTTTGGGACTTTTTATGCGGTGTTTAGCACAGAACAGAAGAAAGCTGAATTGTTATTCTTAATGTGCTTTTTGTAATTCCTGCGGGCTTCATTAAGTTGGTCACGATGGAGGGTGGAGGGATTGTTCCTCCAGATTCTTTCTGAGGCTCTGAGCTGCCCTCTTTCTTCATTGATGTTAGTTGAGAACCATGATCTGGAAAGGATGATCTTATTTTTTTTTTATTTCAGGGGGGCAAGGTAGTCAGGCTGAGCATCAGATTGACGTTGTAGAGAGAGGTGAGTTCAGTGTGATCAGTCGCGCTGGGGAGGAGCAAGCTAATTCTTTCTTCTAGGTCAGACCGAGGGCTCTGAGCTGTGTTCCTGACCCATTTGGGGGGTCCTGATTGGGGGGTTGAGTTTGGACCATTTGGTTGATGTGGAAGAGGATGATGTGGTGGTCTGAACAGTCTACGGGAATGATGTGGTCAATGTTGATTGGGTTGTTTTCGGTAATTATTGCGTCCAGGGTTGCTCCTCTATGGTGAGTTTCTTCTGAGCAATGTTGGGTCAGATTATTTTCCAGCAGGAGGCTATTTAAGGATTGAATGAGCGGGTTTTGAGTTTCATTCCATCTGAGATTGAGGTCGCCAAGAATTATTTTGTTAGAGTTGCTGAGTGCGCAGTGGGCAATCAGGTTGGTAAGGTGTTCCCCGAATTCATTGGAGTTGCCTGGAGGGTGGTATAGGAGATGACAGAGTAATGGCCTTTTAGCGCATGTCTTGATGTTGACTGAGAGGCATTCAAAGGAGCTATACACGCAAGAGGTAATTTCCGTGATAGAGATGTTACTCTTGTGAATAATTGCTATGCCCCCGCCCTTATGAACTTGTCTATCTTTGTTGATCAAAGTGAATCCGGGAGGTATCAACATGTCCATAAGAGTGTAGGAGAGATTGTTTAGCCAGGTCTCCGTGATGAAAGCTATGTCTAAGTCATGGGAGAGGATGGCTTCTGCTAGTTCTGATGCATGCTTATGGGCCGATCTACAGTTTATGAGCATGCATTTAATGGGTGGGCCTCCTTCGTTCTTGATCTTGGAAGGTTGGGCTCTGGGTAGGGAGGTTAGGTGCGCTGGGGCTCTGGGGACTCTTGGCGGGGGATGGTCCCTTCCGACTCCCGTAATTACTTGGATCTTAGCATTGGGGGAGGGGCTCCAAGGGGGGTCATAGGTTGAGACGGCAAGTGCCGCTTCCTGGGGGGAAAGTATGGATTTGGTGGAGGAGTTCCCCGGGGGGACATAGGATGAGGCCAGAAGTGTCACTTCCTTAGGGGAAAGTGTGGGTTTTGCCCTTCTGGGTCTATCTGAGCGGATCTCGTTCCCTGAATTGTTGGTCGAGGGTCCAGAACTTGGGGGGGGCATGAGGTCCACAGGGGGATGTTATCTTACTCCTTCTGGGTTGGGAGGTGATTGGCAGGGCGGCAGAATGTTGGGTGGGCTTTCAGATTGTGGCCAGGGTGGAAAGGGTTTCGTTCAAGCCTCGTATCAAGATTTCGAGGTGGGATTCAAGTAGGTTGAGGCGAAGCATTAGGTTTTCCGAGGGGAGAGGGAGGTAGGCAGGAGTATCAATACCCAAGGAGGGGAGGAGTGGGATCCGGTCAGGTTGGTTAATGGGGGAGGAGCTGCCCGGATTGCTTCTGGGAGGGCTCCTGGGTAGGGGGAGTATTGGCTCAGGTTGAGTCGCGTCTCGGTTGGGCCGAGGGTGGGGGGGTGTGAGGAGGCTGAGCTTGTGGGTAGCTCTCCTCTCTGGATGGCGAGTTGGGATGGGAGGGGCGGCAGAGTTGGATGGTGCGGCTGTCGGAGGGGGTGCGATCCCTATTCAGAGGGGTAGAGAGGAGGAATGAGTCACTGGAGGGCAGAGGAGGCTCGTTGGGGGAAGGGGAGGGGTCGGGCCGAGTCGTGACTTGAGCACAGGTGCTTTTTTTTAGCGTGAGGAAAAGGGTGTCGAAGACCTCTAGGTTATCGCTCTTAGACTGAATCAAGACAGTGCCGTTTTCATAGATGGTTATGGAGATATTGCCGCTAAGGGACTGGTGGTTCGGCAGAGAGGTAGTCAATTTGCGGCTATGGGCTGTGATGGTGGTTTTGGAGATGAGAAGATGCGTGTTGAGGATGGTGGACCAGTCTTCAGGTCTTACAGTGTGGAAGGTGAAGTCCATTTTTAACTGCCCTCTAGAAGAGCAGTGGTAAGTGTCTACGCCTAGAGTCTCGGGTGTTGCCTGATCAGTCTATGTTTGAGATGCCTTTTCGCTTTACTATAGAGGCTGGAGGGAAAGAGATTGCGAATGAGTTTGGTCCGTGGGGTATCAGGTAACTAGAGGATCGGGGGCAGGCAGCCGTTAGGGTGGCCGGTGGCATCTTATCTAGGTTGGTGAGGAGGTTAGTAAGGAAGCGTGTATAAGCTTGTATGGAGTAGGGGGAGTGCCGTGTGGAGGAGAGCTAGTTGTCAAACAGGTTGGTTGGTGTGGAGTAGGGAGGGTGCCGAGCGGAGGAGAGACATCTATCTGGCAGGTTGGATGGGTGGGGAAACTTGAAGAGTAGTCACTCGTGCGGAGGAGGCAACTTGCTAGGTGAGCAGAGGAAGTCGACCCTTGGTGTGGCCTTACCGTGTGGTCAGTGCACCTGTGATTTGGTGTGGCGGTGGGACGTGGACTTGAGCTCCGGGAGGGTGTGATTAGCGGAGTGACCGGGGGAGCCTATCCTACTGTGGGTCCAAGGCCCCATTGGAGTGGTATTGGGTTGGGGCTCTCTTGAGACCAGACCAGGATAGGGTCCTGGTAGACAGTTTGGGGCATAGCACCTCGGGGTTGTCACCACTGACCTTGGGGATTCTTTGTGTGGCGGTCTCAGAGGATTCCAGGGGTCTTCTTTAGGTATTAATGCTGAGTCCTCTTCGAGTGGGTTAAGAGGCTTCTGTTGTGCAGTTGGTTAAGTTGTGTCTAGTGGCTCCGCTGTGTCTTGTGGCTCTGCTCCCGCCTCAGGCCATCATAATAAGCGGTTGTGGTCTCAGATGCCCCACTTTGCGATGGCTGAGGGCTCGAGGTAGAACGGAATCGACCTGTGGGCTTATGGTGAGCCTCTATCTCTCATTGCTCTTATAGTTGGCTGCCAATTTTGTTGCAAGCATCACAGGTTCCTACCTTGTTGGGACCTAGAGCTCCTCACTTTCTACTGCCAGAGGGCTCGTGGTAGCACCGGGTCATCCTATGTGCTTAGAGTAGGCCTCTTTCTATTGCTGCTCTCCAAGGTGGCGGCCATTTGTAGGTCAGGCATCTCGGGCTCCTGACTTGTGGGGTCCTAGAGCTCCTTGCCTGTCCCATGACAATTTAACTTCAAGGAGGGTCTGAAATGTCAGGCTTCTACTAACTGGTGGAATTCCTGGTGTCCGGTGACGTTGCCGGTCTTCTCGTGGCAGGAACCATCGATCGTTCCCTAGCGGGCGGCCATTTCAGAGTCAGGCGCTGTTGCTGGGGAGGAACGAGTCAGAGCTCTGGCTCTGCAATCCGGTGAGTCTCTCTTCTTAGTACCGGAGCGGAGGTCGCCTCGTCGATGGTGAGGCTCCCGGGAACACCAACCTGCCTCCCCGGGGCGCTCTGCGCACGCTGCCGAATTCGGCAACCTCTTGTCGCCTCCTTTGTTTCCAAAATGGATGGATCCTCTCCCGCGGACCACCTTGGGCTCTAACGTAGTCCGGTGAGTGGGGCAGAATTGTGCCGTTCTTTCGAGGGCGGGGGGGATGGGTCGCTCCGGTCGGGATTTGCACTGTTGTGATCCCGGACCAGGAGCTCAGCCCGATAGCTCCTTCCCTGTTGGCTCGATGGATTGGGGGCTGTCTGGAAGATGGAGGCAATCTCAGGAATCTGGTCAGATGGTGAAGAGTCATTAATTTGTTGATGTATGTTGGTCCTTAATTGAGCAGGGATTTGTTGGCGCAGGTCAATATCTTAAACTGCTATTTTGGCTGGATCAATGTCACGGTTCCAATCCTTGCCAATAGGTGATCGTGATTCCACGGGAGCAAAGAAGGAACTCTACGCCCCCAAAAGACAGCACCAATCTGAGGATCACTTCACCTCCAGACTAGTACACTCTCTAGTGGGAGAGAAGAGACAAGAAAAATAGGACCACTCTGGCTTTCGGGGGGGGGGAGGGACAGCAACAGCACAGGATACACAGTCTTGGATTTGTCAGGAACATAAAATGTCCAAGTCTGCAGTCACAAGGAAAACAACTATTAATCTACACAGACTACAGCTCAAAACACTAAAGACAAGCTTTGCTTTATATTATATAAGCGTTCTTTGTGTACATTTATCAACTCACCTTAGGTCAATCTTCTCAGTTGACAGGTAAAAATAAACACTCCATTGATGCTGCGAAACGCCCGCTATAAGGTAGCAAAGTACAATTGTCTCTTCATGAAAATAACAACATTGATAATGACGTCTTCGTCGGTGCACAGACCTTTGAATTGTAGGTCATGTAACTTGCCAAACTAAGAAAAGAAATCAAGCCTCCGATTCAAAAACAGAAACGGGCTTCGCAGAAACTAAAAAGTAAATGCAGAAAACAGGACGCGAAGGAACGATACCACTCGGGGTAGTACAAAGCAACAGGAGGATGCAGGTAGAGAGGACGGCCAAGCACAGTGTTCCGAGCCTCTGGATCTTATCCGCTCATGCAGATTTAGAGAAACTCGATACCGAGGGGGCAGTTTAGTAATGCGGGACCGCAAGGAAATTCTGCGCAGGGAAACATGACTGGGGCTCAGCACACGAAACGCAATCCGTCAAGGAAACTGACGACGAAGGAGACGTGATCAAGGTGCGTGATCCGACTCCGATTCAGAAGTAAGCCAAGCAACGCTCAGATCTTCCAGCCCTCCTTTACTTCTTTTACTTTGCCTCAGATGTTTCTATAATAGCCAATGAGCATACACAAAGAAGACTACTCCAGTTCCTGCCTAGATCTATAGTGTCAAGTTGCATTCTGGGTACTATAGTTTATATAAATAACAGACCATGAATAGAGGGTCCGAGGAATGTTTAAAGACCAGCCTAGGTTAGATTCCTCCTAACTCATGTGTATATAACTGAAAAACCTGGGGGTCTAGTAAAGGAAGTATTAGTAACAACCTTAATGTTTTTACCTCAAAGTCTAGAAAAGTACAACCAGGTACAGCCAAGACTAATTAGTTCCGGCTCAGGATAAGGAATATCAGGCAGGTGGGCCACCAATGATTGTAAAGGAAACACATTTGTTTAGGATTCCCATCAAACAATTGTATGATCAATATTATCACTTGGTAATCCTGTTAGGGTCGCAAGTCTCTAGATCATTGAGACTGGGATCGTACCCTTTCTCCGAAAATGGGATTCTAACCCACAATCATTTTAGGACCATGTGACTCTGATCTTGAGGGAATCAAGTGTAGTGCAAAAAAATTATGAAAGTGGTGAGATTAAAATAGGATAGGGAACCGCAAGAGAAATTATTTTTTATTTAAGAAAGAAGCGGCCTCTTCCTGCAGTAATAAATATTTTTGCAGTTTTAACCAAATAGCTGCAAGGGGGCCAACATGTTTCAGCCTAATGGGAAAGATGCCCTAGGCTTTCTTCAGGGCCTCTGTTCTGACTTATAAATGCTACTGCAAGTGAAAACTAATGTGCTAAATTAATTCAATAAAGTGTTAACAAAAAAGGATATTATTTTCCATCATCTGTTTTACTTCGCCGTGTCACCTGGTGTCAACAGACATCTGAAACAACAAACAAATAGTGAGCCCACCATTAGAATCCTCCTTATATCTGTTACACTGTCCAGGAGACAATAACAACGCTCTATAGGACAGTGGTTTACTCACCCAGTGTGTCAGGGGAACAGACCTCACCTCTCCTGGACCTGGCTAAGGAATAGTGAGACCCCGCTCTGTGGAGGCAAGAAATCCTGAGCTTAAAAGACAGCAGAAAGGATGCCTAAAACTGTACTGCTCTGTCCTCTAATATAGTCTACTCAGGCACATGTTATCTCAGCCTCTCAGAGCCATACTTGCTCTCTTAGTCCTCACTCAAAAAAGCTAAAATCACTCAGGTGCATGACCCTTATCTCTAGCTATATTATTGCGGTGTTTTCAAGATGAACTCAAAGGTAGCAGTCACTTCAGCAGTTTATCAACCAGTCACCTATACTTATGCTGTCTATAGAGATGCTGTCTATAGAAAACTCAAAGGGGGTGCTGGTTAAGCAACTATTCAGCAAGTAACCCACAAACTGAAGGCTATCCTAATAGTGCCTCAAAAGGATAATCTTGGGTACTCATTCATCTGACCCCAAACAGAATTGCCCTTCGGTATCGTGCTACTTACCTGTCCGTCGTTGCCTCGGACTGATCCTGAGTCTGGGGGAGGCAACGAACGTGGCGTTTTTAATGTCTCCTGGACAGTGTAACTGATATAAGGAGGATTCTAATGGTGGGCTCACTATTTGTTTGTTGTTTCAGATGTCTGTTGACACCAGGTGACACGGCGAAGTAAAACAGATGATGGAAAATAATATCCTTTTTTGTTAACACTTTATTGAATTAATTTAGCACATTAGTTTTCACTTGCAGTAGCATTTATAAGTCAGAACAGAGGCCCTGAAGAAAGCCTAGGGCATCTTTCCCATTAGGCTGAAACATGTTGGCCCCCTTGCAGCTATTTGGTTAAAACTGCAAAAATATTTATTACTGCACTGTTCTTGTTTTTTAACAGGAAGAGGCCGCTTCTTTCTTAAATAAAAAATAATTTCTCTTGCGGTTCCCTATCCTATTTTAATCTCACCACTTTCATAATTTTTTTGCACTGCACTTGATTCCCTCAAGATCAGAGTCACATGGTCCTAAAATGATTGTGGGTTGGAATCCCATTTTCGGAGAAAGGGTACGATCCCAGTCTCAATGATCTAGAGACTTGCGACCCTAATAGGATTACCAAGTGATAATATTGATCATACAATTGTTTGATGGGAATCCTAAATAAATGTGTTTCCTTTACAATCATTGGTGGCTCACCTGCCTGATATTCCTTATCCTGAGCCGGAACTAATTAGTCTTGGCTGTACCTGGTTGTACTATTCTAGACTTCCAGGTAAAAACATAAAGGTTGTTAATAATACTTCCTTTTCTAGACCCCAGGTTTTTCAGTTATATACTATAGTTTATACCCAAGGGCACAGGAGACTCGGTGTGTAACAATCAGGAGCCAGTATAGCTTTTTGAGGTGCGGGTGATCCGAGCGCATTGTGGGAGGTAGAGGATGAGTTTTGCTGCTTCGTTTTGTATTGTCTGTTGTCTCTACAGGAGGCGCAGTAATTTCCCACATAGAGAGTGTTCCCTTAGTCCAGCCTGCTGGTGACAAAGATTTGAGTGACGGTCCTTCTGCTGTTGACTGGGAGCCACCAGAAAATTTTAAGGAGCATGCATAGGCAGTGGAAGCAGGTGGACAAGACTAGGTTTACCTGTTTCTGCACAGATAGCTAGCTGTCCAAGATGATGCCGAGGTTGGGGGCGTGGCCTGCCGGAGCGGGGATAGGGTCAAGTTTTTTTTGGTTTTTTTATTCTTTATTTTTCAGTTTTATACATTCATGGTCAAAATGTAAAACACACAGCAGTACACAGTGCAGGCGCATACATAAACAAATGCAATGCAGTAAAAATTATATGTTACAACCCATGGCGACAGTACACAATGGAATAGGGGGATAAGTTAAGTCACAACACCAATTAACCCGCAGGGCCCTCACAGCATCCAGAATGGTCCACCCTCCCCATCAGACCCCAGCTCAAACAGGATTTATATAATAGTGTCACACAGAAAAACAATCAGAACATGGGGGCTCACTGCCACCCCACGCTCCTAGCCGACCCCTTCAGGAACAATACCATTAGCAATCAGAGTGTCTGCCTTATTGCGTTTGTTGATGATGTATGCTTTGTACGGTCCCCAAATATCCACAGGACGTGAGGAGCTGGGCACTAATGTTGCGTATTCCTTGCAATTTACATTACAAAACGCTAAACTGCAAAGCCATGACTGCAGGGAAGGGACCCTTCTGCTACTCCATAATAATGCCACCTCGCGTTTGGCCGACAGAAAACCAAGTGCAGCCAGTTTCCTGACCTTCTTGGGGAAATTAACCATATATCCCAACAGTGCAATCTCAGGAGAGGGGATCAATGTCATGGAGATTATGTCCCCCAGCGTGGCGTGCACCAGTAACGCTGTATCTTTGGACAGGTCCAGGAGAGATGTGCAAAGTCAGCAAATGTAGCTGAACATTTCTGGCATTGGTGGGGTCTAGCGGGGTCTATCTTGTGGGATCATGCTGGGGTGTGGTACATTCTGCGGAGAAACTTGAAGTGGAGCAGCGTATGCCTACTATTCAGGGACACCTCCCTCGTTACCGTGCAGCACTGTTCTCATTGGTCATCTGTGATAGGCCTACCTAAATCAATCTCCCATGCTGTGCCAGTTTTAGCGTCAGAGAACGGTCATGACATCACATATTGTTTGTACAATTTCGAGATCATATGCCCGCCTGTTGGACACTCTATAATATAGGTCAATGGTGGGGCCGGTTCAGGAGCAACCGGAAATGAAGGGGAAGGTGGCACGCAACATGGAATACATACGTTTCATTACAAAGGCATCCATAAAGGAGCAGTCACTAAACTGAGCTTCCTCTGAAACCGAGAAAACACGATCGTCTGGGAAAAGGTCACCAATCGTGTGGATCTGAAATTTCTCCAATGTGCGCTGAACCTGAACCTCGCCCGTTATGGGGAGCAGTGAAGAGTTTGGTAGAGGCAGCGCCGGGGAGTACAACTGGACTAAGCCCAACAGCCTACGCAGCTTGTCCCATGCCCAGCAAGTGGTATATACAGTCTGAATGTCCTGAGGGTCTCTTGGGATACCTTTGGGTAAAATGGTGGACAATTGCTGCAGGAGTACTAAATCGGCTTCCGGTTTCAAATAGGGGACACGTGCGTCTGAGTGATACCAGGTATAAGCATAGCAACATTGTGCGGCCAAATAATATAAATAAATGTCCGGAACCCCAAAGCCTCCTCGCTCATACGGCAGGGTCAAGGTCTGCCAGTTTACACGCGGCCTCTTGTCTCCCCAAGCTAGTCGTAAAAGGAGCTGTAGAAAAAAGGCTGGATAAGAGGAATGGGAATATTGTTAAAGAAGCACAGAAACCGTGGGAGGATTACCATTTTAACAATGGCCACTCTACCAGCCATCGACAAAGGCAGCCGCAACCATCTCTCCACCTGCGATTCCAGTGAACTAATAGCCCGGCCATAGTTTAGCCTGATAATAGTGGCAGTGACTAGATGTATATAAACTCCGAGAAACTTGATTGCATCTTGGCACCACCCAAGCAGGAATTCACATTCCCATGAAGTCGTGCTGGCAGTCAACGGGAAAATAACAGATTTGTGCCAATTAACACTGAGACCGGAGAACCTGCCAAATTGAATAATTTCCTGGATAAGGGGTTTGAGGTTAAGCTGGGGCAATCTGACGTATAAGATTGTATCATCGGCATACAAAGACACCAAAAGAGGGCCCGTACGAAACTGTAAGCCTTGTTGCAAGTGTTTCTCTTGAAAATGCCGGACTAGTGGGTCCATATCCAAAATGAACAGTAATGGGGAAAGGGGGCAACCCTGCCGCGTGCCGCGAGATAGACGAAAAGGCTCGGAGATAGTACCATTCAGGCGTAATCGAGCTGTGGGTTCGGTGTACAATAAAGCAACCGTAGAGACAAAACACTCGGGCATACCCATACGATGCATTACAGACAGAAAAAAGGGCCACTCAAGGGAATCAAACGCCTTCTCTGCGTCAGGGAGCACCACAGCGGCCAGTGTGTTAGGATCAATTCTATGCAACACCGTAAACAAGGTCCGCAAGTTGAGTGAGGTGGACCTGCGAGGGACGAGACCAGACTGGGCCGGAGAAATGATGGATTCCATTAATAAAGACAACCGGATTGCGATCATCTTCGCCAGTATCTTATAATCGAGATTTAACAGGGACAACGGCCGGTATGAGCCACAGATCTTGGGGTCCTTACCCGGTTTTGGGATAAGGATGATGACCGCTTCTATGAACGTTGGCCGCAGGAGACCCACTTCTAGCGCTTCAGCATACACCTCTATCAATCTAGGAACCAATTTATCTTTATCCGCTTTGTAAAAATCTGCGGAGAACCCGTCAATACCGGGCGCTGAGGAGCCCTGCAACGCATCTATTGCCTCAATAACGCTCTCCTGGGATATGGGTATGGCTAGGAAATCTTGCATATGCCGCTCCAGGAATACCACCGCAATTTCCACGAGGTACTCCTCTTGTTCGCGAAGGTTCCCGGTGACTCTGGAGGTGTATAAAGTTTTAAAATAGGAAAGGAATATGTTGCATATGTCCGGGGTGGAGTGTAACATCCTGTCATCCGGGCCAATGAGTTCAGTGACGTAGGCTTTGTCATGTGGGGGGCGGAGTGTGTGAGTCAGAATCTTACTGGGCCGTTCACCCTCTCGGTATCGCCTTGCAACATGTTGTTTGTTAAGATATAAAAATTCTCGCTCAGCGGCCTCCCGAAACTCCAGCATCAAAGCTAAGAGATGGGCCTCCCCAGTCCCCCACTCATTCTCTAACAGTTCCCGATCTAGAGCAGTGAATTCTGTCTCAATGCGGCTTAGAGTGGAACGTAGAGCTTTCAGGACCCCTGCATTTTTGGCTATACAAACACCTCTGATATAGGCCTTAAATTCCTCCCAAAGCACAGCCCAGGTGTCCACCGACCAACTGTTAATCTCAAAGTAATCCTCAATGGCCTCCCTTAATTCTTCAAGAAACACCTGATCTTGAAGAGCCCTCCCAGGAAAACACCACTTCCTCTCTTAGCCCCCAGGCCTGGGAATGTTGAGCCTAAGCACGACCGGAGACTGGTCTGAAAACGTGCGTGGTAATGTATCCAACCCGACAAACCATCCAGCGGCCCCAGGGGAAACCAACCAATAGTCTATTCTAGTCCAGATGTTGTGAAATCCAGAATAATGCGTGTAAGCTGGGAGGTGCGGGTGATGTTTGCGTTCGACATCTAACAAGGAGAAGTGCCTACAGATGTCCTGAAGCGCATGGCATGAGCTGAGTTTAGAGTCAAGTGAGGAGGAGGTGCTATCCCTAGCAGGATCTAGCAATACATTAATATCTCCCCCCGTTATCAATAAGCAAGGGTCCATAGCCAGAAAGCGCACTTGTAACTCATGATAGAAGTCAGGCAAAACTACGTTAGGACCATAAACACAGACCAGCGCAACATTGTGTCCTATCAACGAGCCAGCCACAATCAATGCACGGCCCTCCCCGTCCATCGACACCTTTTGCAGAGAGAAAGGAACTCTTTTATGTATAAATATGGCCATCCCTCTCGCATAGCTACTATAGTTGGAAAAATATCTATGGGAACCCCGGCTCACCTTCATAGGGGGCGCATCGGATTTGGACAAGTGGGTTCTCCTGCATGTAGACTATGTCGATTTTATGCCTTGCATTGTAATTAAGGACCTGTTGTTGCTTTTGGGTATTGTTCAGCCCCCTGACATTCCAGGACATCAGAGAAAGCCCGGAAGGACCGGGCTGCCAGCCTAGCTGTGCCATTGAAAAGCTAATACAACAATCATACAGCAACTCAAATCAAACCAGCACCATGTACCAGTAACCTGTGTAATGTTAGCTAAAGATCCATGAAAAAACCAGCATATGTTCCCCCTCCCCGCCCACCACCCAGCCTCACTCCAACCCCTGCGAGGCAAAACCCAGCCCCATTAACCAAATGGCGGTGCAATATGAACAAACGTATCAATGCTGAAAGCATATTTGCACACCATAAACTTGGCATATTTAGCAAAGAAACCCTGGTTTCCACCATGAGGCGCAGCAACGTCACACCGGCCGGGCATTACTGAATATTGTAGTGACAATCAGAAAAAATTACAAATATGAAGCTAACACAGCAGAACCTAAATGATAAGTCCAATAATGAATCAACCAGTCCCGGGATTAGAGAAGAGCTCAATGATGGCCTCCGACCCACTTTGAGGAGGGGAAGTAGCACGTGGAGTGGCCGCCGCTCCGTTGTTGTTTTTTTTATAGTCTTTAAAAAACTACTGTGCCTCAGTCAGGGTCTCAAAGATGTGTAATCTCCCGTCCACATCTACCTTCAGCCTGGCCGGGTAGAGCATACCATATCGAAGACCCAGATTCTTCAAGGTGACCTTCACTCCATTGAACTTGCGTCTCACATCTTGTACCATGATAGTAAAGTCAGGGAAAAATGATAGTTTACTCCCCTGCCACTGGACCTCCCCCCGTTCACGAGCAGAGCGGAGAGCCGCATCTCTGTCCCTGAAGTTCCTGAGTCTGGCAATAATGGGTCTCGGAGGCTGACCTGGTGTAGGGCGGGGGCCCAATGACCTATATGCATGCTCCACCACAAACCCCTGCGTGAAGGCCTCCCTACCAAACAAATCCGTTAGTAGTTGCTCAACAAAGATGTCCATGCGACCAGTGGTGGCAGTTTCGGGCAGCCAATAATGCGGACATTGTTTTGTCGACTGCGGGCCTCCAAATCCTCATTCTTTAACGCCATTTCCTTCAGAATTCTTTCCACCCTCTCAAGTCGTTTCTGTGATTTCGTCGCACCGTCCTCAATATCTGAGACCCTCGCCTCCACGACATCCAACCGCCGGTCATGCGCCTGGACCTTTGCACCCATATCAGAAAATTTCTTATATAGTGCATCAAATCTACCGTCCAGCGCCCAGAAACCAGCTCTCATCTCATTAAGCATAGCCGCTGCAAGGGAGGCAGGGTCGTCTGCATCGTCGGAGCCCTGCGCCCCATCCGCCATGTTTGAAGGGTCGTCTGAAGTGGCGCGCGCTGCTTAGGATTTTTTCTTCCCATACTTCAGGGAGGTCGACTGTGTCCCCAAACGCAAACGGAGCAAAGCAGAGATGGATAAGCAGGTAGGCCACAGAAGTGTAGATAACCTGTATGAAACCACCCCAAGAGAAGAGCCTCACAGTGCAGCTCTGTAGTGTAGGAGGTCTGTGCGCCAGAACAACAGGGCTCGTATAGCAACACTGGTCACGCAGCAGATCGGTGGTAATGCCACCAGAAGTGAGAATCAATGCTAACAGTTATGAAGCAGATCCAGCTGGGCCGCCCACCAAGAGATGGGTGTGGGGATAGCGTGTGTTGCTCGTTCCGCAAGTGTCACAGGCGGTGAATGTGGAGTGATCACTGAGGGCCCCAGCAAGTAGCGGAAGCAGTGCGTGAACATTAGGCCCCCTCTCGGTGCGGTAGTAGCAGCGTCACAGCCCTTGATGGTATCGCCCCTGTTGCAGCCGCCGGTAGATGCGGGATGTCCAGGTAGGCGGCGACTGGCCTAGCTCAGAACCGTGACCGACTTTGGGGAAGCAGCAGCGGCCCGTCCGAGTCGGGGCCCCCACAACCTCCGGGTCTGTACGTTGAATAGGGGAGGGAGCCGGCACTCCCGATGGGGCCCAGCGCCTTCGCGGCCCCCGCGACAAAAATTGAGGCACCCTCTCTAACCCGCCTCACCCCCCGCCGGAAACACGCATGCCAAGGCCTGGCGCAACAGCGACACGGGCCCGCTAAAGCCCCGCGACCGCTGCGCTCACTGCGGGACTCAGCACGCAGCCCCAGCAAGGGGGACGGGGAGGGCAACCAAGCAAGCGGGAGGGGGGCCGAGCTCGGCACCGGGCACCCACCAGGGCCTCAGCTCACCGCACAGATCCAGCGCCGCTCACCTCCCAGCAGTTCCGCAGTTCCTGGGATAGGGTCAAGTTTAGCAGACAATAAAGTGTCATTCCATGGCGAGATGTTGTTCCTAAAGATGAGGACTTCTGTCTTGTCCATGTTGATCTTAAGACAGTTGTCCTTCATCCAGTCGGGGATGTTCATCACACATCTGTGGAAATTAGCTCTGGTGGTAGAGGGGTCTTCTGACAGCAAGATGATGAGCTGGATGTCATCGGCATAGGAGATGATTTTGAGTCTGTGCGGTCTGACAGTGTTGGGACGTAATAAAGTGAATACACAACACAAGAATAATCCCAAATCACTTTGGAAAAATAGAGTCAAATTTCATATATAACATTACACCAAAATGACACAAATCCATTTATAGAACCAGAGTTTTTAAAGTTTTGGGTGAAAATAGCACCAAAAAGCACAAAGTGCCACTCAAGGTTATTTAGGTGCGCTGGAACATGGAACATTCGCAAGTTCAGGTCAACTACGATAGAGCGGGGTCTCGATACAGGGACCAGGTTCTTCCCACTGAAGAGTTACCTTTTCAAGTCTGCATGAAGAGCGTTGTTCACATTGGCGGGGGATTCGAGGAGGTCGTTATCAGTACAAAGTGTAGGTCAGACATTTCAGACGGTTACTGTTGTAGCAGTAACTACCAGTCCTCGGTGGCAATTCGTGCTGACATTCAACGTAGGCTGTTGCTGTCGGTGCACAGAGCAGGTCTCACTTGAGCTTGGTATTTACAGCCGTCTTGGGCAGGCCCTGTTGGTGCGAAGGGCAGGTCTTACTGGACCTTCGCATTGGCAGTCACTATGGTTGGTTGATTCTTGCCATGAAGAGGTCACTTTGCAGTTTCAATGAGCCCAAAACATGTGATTTCATTTTTTCTTCAGGAGGAGTACACTCTCTAACACTAGCCAAAGGTTCAGAACCTGTAGGGCACCTCCTGGGGATGAGAACTCTCTCCAGGAGACACCAGCAGTACCGTCAAAGAGGGTCCGGTTGGTGCTGGTCAGCTGGGTAGTTGAAGGGAGGCTGTGGAAGCTTGCGTATCCCTGTAGCACAAATAGGAGGTCAGCCAAAAGACCCATGGCATCACCTCAGGGGAACATGGGCTCAAGGCAAGTAGGTCCAATCTTCCTTCTTTAGACAGCAGGTCAATCCTTTTACTGAATCTTCCACAGGTCCAGCAATGTTCTGATGAGAGGTTCTGAATTTCTCATTTTTATACCTGATGTCAGTCTTTGTTTGGAGGATTTCCCTGCCCTACTCCAAAAACGGGTTCTTCTCTTCCCCTGGTCCTGGCTTCAAACTGTCTAGAATCACAAGGGTAAGGGGAGGCCTGGAGTTGGATTCCTATGTGTGTGTTGCAGGCTGGTCCCTTTGAAGTATAATGAGGAGGAGCTCAACACCTTCCCATCCATCCTGTCAGGAAGACCAGCTCCTCTCTCAACTAGACCTTCACTGTCTCAATGTCTGGAAGAAATCCGCAATCCACAACAAGAGAGTCAGTCACAGTTATGTGACTCAGGACACTGGCAGAAAGGAACAGTTGGCTTGGTCTGAAAAATGCCCACTTTCTAACAGTTATAACACAAATTGCCCAAACCACAAAATCTCCACAAGCTTATTAAGAGGGAAGAGATCAATTTATTGTGATCACCCTCGACATCCTACTTAGTGTCAATGTTTTTTATCTTTTACAAGTTATGACAAGCTATATGACAGAAAACAACAATACATTAAATATTTACACACCTATATATACTTTGTACATACATGAAAACAAATTCTTTACACAGTACAAAAAGGATATCTCTTGCATCAAACATTACAAAAAACTAAGAATACATCACAAACAACATTAGAACGAACATTACAATCAAAAAATGAGAAAAATAGGAAAAACCAATCCTAGGGGGAATTGTAAGCAAATAAATGGCTCTTAAACTAATCAATACTGGACCAGCCGGTCCTAGTACCGTCGAGATTACATTTTATTCCGCCCTATGGAAGTGCCGACGCGTTTCGAGATCAGGCACTATGTCGCTGATCTCTCATCAGGGCTGTTTTATTCTTTGTATCTGCAAGATGCAAAGAAATTATTTTAGTCATCACTCTCAAAACCAAACTTCTTTTACAGCAATGGGCTGAGAAAGAGAAATGCTACATACCAAACTTGGTTGGAAGTAGAGCAGGGCATTGGGGCGTGAAGGATTTCAAACCAAATATTTCTAAATGTGGCCAGGCAGGACAACCTACAAGAAATGTTAAGAATTTATTTTTGTGCATTTGAAAATCTAACTAGCTCGTGGTTTCATTACTAAAACGTCACCCAATGCTACATAAAGCATACCTTGCTATTGTCGACTGCCGCCAACCGGCGTTCTTATATGTAGTAGACCACCATGAAGGTAGGCTCCTAAAACAATAGTAAAAAATGTTTTAGTGGTGGGGCTGTTGATTACAATGTTCGCATAGTGCATGTATTATTAAAATCCCAAAAAAGGCAGGAGTCATTTCGCCTACCTTAATGAGGTGTTTCTATTCCCTTTTTAATTTTTGTAAATGTGCTCTCAATTTGCCGTCATAACATTAGCTTGTCATAACTTGTAAAAGATAAAAAACATTGACACTAAGTAGGATGTCGAGGGTGATCACAATAAATTGATCTCTTCCCTCTTAATAAGCTTGTGGAGATTTTGTGGTTCGGGCAATTTGTGTTATATATTTCATAAAGGGTCTAGCCCCCACCACGTGTCTATGGACCTATCCCCTTTTGTTCTTAGAACTTTCTAACAGTGGCATTTCAAACTTGTAACTTAAAATAGGACGTAACCATTTTTTTATAATTTTTTTTATTGGTATTTACATGTTACAGAGAATAAATTACATACTACAATTACATGTTTGTAGGCATTAACATGGGTACTATGGGTTTGCTCATGTCTGGTCCCTATTTTTTCCGCACGTCCGACATTTTTGAGCACAGGTTGGTGCCGTTGGTTGATTCATCATTGAAACATTAGACTTAACATACAACCTGGAACATAAAGCTTGACGGGTGGGTGTTTGTTGTCAGGTCGACCGGTCAAGTTGGGCTCTATTTTGGCTGCATCGGGTCTGGTACTTTGGTCTTCATGGCGGCTTGTATGTGTTTAGGTATATGTCCAGTTTCTCCCACATTTTCCTGTTTGGGTTTCTCCATGGTGTGTGTCTGAGTGTGGTGTTGTATGCTCCTCTGAGGAATGTTACCCAATTCAGCCATCCTTTGAATGTAACTTTGGAGGTGTCCTTCCATTTGGCTAAGATCGTTTTTACTGCTGTAGTCAAGAGGAAGTCTAGGAGGAGTCCGTCATGTTGAGTGGGAACGTCTGTCGTGAAATGGGCCGTAGTGGTTGTGGCAACATTTCGGTCAAGAGAGCAGCCTATCGTTTTGTTAATGAATTCGGTTACCCTCCCCCAAAATTTGTTGATTTTTCTGCAGTGATATATAAGGTGTGCGAGGTCGCCTTTTTCTGTCTCGCAGTTCCAGCACCTATCATTCTCTTTGAGCCCCAACGATGCTATGCGCGCTGGTGTCCAGTGTGCTTGGTGGAGTAGCCAGAATTTTGTTTGTGCTAGCACCGGTGATACTATGTTTTTTGATGGGGCTGCCTAAAAGGTTTCTAGTTCTCTTTCTGCAAGTTTTGGCACCTAATTGCTCTTCCCAATATTTGGTGTTTTTAGCGTTGAGTTTGGTGGAGCGAAGAAGTTTATACAGGTGTGACACCTGATGGCCGCTTGCATTTATTGTGTCCATATAGTGGAAGATTGAAGGTCTGTGTTTGGCTAGCTTTGATTTTGTTATGGCTGTTTTGATGGCTAGAAAGTTATATTGTTCACTTTCTGGAAATGTGTGCTGGGCTTTCAGGTTGTTGAAAGTGTGTGGGGATCCCTCTGTCTCTAGCTGCGCTGGGTACGAGAAGCCTAGTTTTTGCCATGATTTTATGTCTAGGGGTTTCCTTTTGTATTTGTTCTTGGAGTTTCTGATGCTGTGTTCGAGTTTTTGGTCTACTTTGAGCAGTGCTTGTCTTTTGATCTTAAAGATCGGGTTGGCCAGTTGTGCATGTTTGTTAGCGGTAAGGAGAGTTAGGGGCTCGGTGTTGTTTAGGATGGCTTTCTCAATAGAGAGCCATGTTGGTTTATATGGTTGGCTAGGAAGGATCCAGTGCATTCCTTGTCTGGCTATAAAGGCTGTTTGGAAGGTTCTTAGGTCAGCTACGTTGAGCCCTCCTAGCTTCTTCTCTAGTCTAAGTTTCTTAAGGGCTAATCTGGGTTTCTTGTCCCTCCATATGAATTTGTTTAGCATTTGGTCAATTTTGCTGTGGAATTCGTCGGTGAATGCCATGGGTAGCATTCCTGCCATGTAGTTCACAATGGGCGTGATGATCATTTTGACTGTATCCACCCTGCCCCACCAGGTAATGAACTTTGGTGACCAGGTTTCTAGTAGACTTTTGATCTTGTCTATTGTGGCTTTTTCGTTCAGTTCTAATGTTGTTCTCAGGTTTTTTCCAAAATGGATGCCTAGATACTTTACAGAATTTGGTTGCCAGGCCAGCCCTGAGTTCCCTATTATTTCTTTGGTTGTGTGCACGTTAAGGGGCATGCATTCCGATTTGTCTCTATTGAGTTTGTATCCTGAGTGTCTGGCTTATGTTTCGATTGTGTTCATTAGTGCTGGAAAGGTCTGGGCTGGGTTTTCCGTTACAATGAGCAGGTCATCTGCGTATGCTGCAAGCTTAGCTGTAGTGTTGTTGATAGTTACTCCCTCTATGTTTCTGTTGGCTAGAATATCTTTGATTAGGGGCTGGAGTGCTAGCAGGAAGAGTAGTGGGGATAGCGGGCATCCTTGTCTCATACCCCTTTCGAGTTTAAAGTGGGGGATGTCGTTCCATTGATAGCTATCTGTGCCCTTGGGTTGTTGTACAGTGCCATTGCCATCTTTGTATAGCTGTCTCCTAGGTTGTAGGCTTGCATACTTCTCTCTAGAAATCGCCAGGATACTCTATCAAATGCCTTTTCAGCATCTAGTGTGATTGCTACTGCTGGTTTGTGTGATTTGGTTGAGTGCTCTATTATCTGGCAGAGAAGTCTGGTGTTGTCGTAGGACATGCGTGTTTTGAGATAGCCCACTTGAGTGTTGCCGATCAGGTAAGGGAGCACTTTGTTTAGTCTTGTCGCTAGTACTTTGGCGTATAGTTTGCAGTCCAAGTTAATAAGTGAAATGGGTCGGTAGTTTTTGGGTAGTTGTGGGTCTTTGCTTCCTTGGGTATTACCACTATGTTGTAGTGGTTGAAGACTTTTGTCATGACCGGCAGTAGCTGGTCTTCAAATTTTTTGTAGAAGGTTGCGGTGTAACCGTATGGGCCTGAAGCTTAATTATCCTTTAATGCTTTGATGGCTGCACTGATCTCGCTTTTCTTTATGTCTGGCCTAGTATCTTGGCTTCCTCTGTCGTTATCTTTGGTAGATTAGTGCTGTCAAGGTACGTTGAGCAGCCTTCTTGATTTAGGTTATCATATCTTTTATACAGTTCTTTGTAGAATTCCAAGAATATGTGTAGGATGTCTTTGTCCCTGGTGTGTGTTTTGTTTTGGGCGTCTGTGATTCTGGTGATGCAGTGTTGCCTTTGTTTATGTTTCAAGTAGGAAGCTAGGATTTTTCCCGCCTTGTTTGCTTTGCAGAGGTTAATTTGTTTGTATTTTCTTATCCATAGGCCTGCTCTTTCACTTAGGATTCGGTTACATTTGTATTTTTTCCCCCTGAGTTCTGTCAGAGTGGCTGTGTTTGTGGTGCCCTTCATGTGATTTGTTTCTAATTGCTTTATGTCTTTTTCTAGTTGTCTAGCTTTGCCTTGGCTTCTTTGTCTCTTCTGGCCTTGATTTCTATTAGAATGCCTCTGATGGTTGCCTTAAGGGCATCCCATAGACTTTTTGGGTTTATGTCTGGTGTGTCGTTTTCTCTAATGTAGTCGCCAATGGCTTTTTCGATTTTGTTTCTGTCCTCCTGTTTCGCTATGGTATCGTTGTTGAGGCGTCATCTGCGGGTGATGTGTTCGTTGTGTTTGCCCGTCAGTTGTAAACTGATACAAGAGAGGCCTGAGATTGTTCTTGCTGCTATGTCTGTGTGTTGTATCAGGTGTGTGTGGGAGGCTGAGATGAGAATGTAGTCTATTCTACTGTAGGAGTTGTGTGGATTGGAATAGAATGTGTAGTCTCTTGTGTCTGGGTGTTGGAGGCGCCATGGGTCCTTCAGGTCAAATCTGGTGCATATGTTCTTTAGTGTGTTGTGGGTGGTGGGTGGTCGGGTCTGTGCTCCTGTTTGCCTGTCTAGGGTGTGGTCCAGGACTTGGTTAAAGTCCCCTGCCACGACTAGCATTTGTTCCTATTGGTTTGTTTCTATTTTTCTTGTGACCTCTTCCCAGAATTTTGTGTCCTCTGTGTTTAGTGCGTACATGTTTGCTACCAGTAGTGTTTCTGCACCTCTCTTTAGCTGTGTGATTAGTATTCTGCCTTCCCTGTCGTGCTGCACACTATCTATTGTTATGATGGAGTTGCTGTTTATTAGAGTTATGACCCCTCTTTTCTTGCCCACGGCTGGTGAGCAGGCTGACTGACCAATCCATCTCGTTTTTAATTTTCTCACGTCGTCTTCGGACAGTTTTGTTTCCTGCAGTAGGATAATGTCACTATTTGTCTTAGCTAGATAGTCTAGCACTTTCCTTCTCTTGATGGGGTGGTTTAGGCCTTTGACGTTGAGGGATACTATGTTTAGATCGGTCTGTATTGATTTTTTTTTATTTAGGAGCTTCTCTCTGGATCGCGGTTCACATAATGTGACTACCTGGTGTTTCTGAGTTACAGTTTTTTCTAGGATTCTTTGGGTTTCCTTCGAGGAACGTGGCGGGTATTTGCGGTGCTACTAATGACCTGAGCGGCCTATCTGAGAGTTTCGCTTGGACAAGGACGAAGACGATGACATGGACACAGACATAGAGGTACGCAGGACATACTGACAAGACAGAACGGACGCAACAGACATACATGATGGGACACTCCTCCCCTGCCTCCTCCTCCCCTCATCCCTCCCCTCCCTCCCTCCCCCTATACTTGCTTCGTGTTGTAGACGTGTGACAGCAAGGTCCCTCCCACTCCCCTACATCCCCGGGATAATACTGTCAGTCGCGAATGTCTGATATTTGTTCGATCTAGCATATGTGTTTAGAGTGAAAGGATATCAGTCTTTGTATCGCTGGGCTCTTCTTCGGAAATAGTTCTTGCTTGAGGTAGATATGTTGTGTGCAGCTGTGGTTTTGCAGGCACTTGAGGTAGATTGTGCTTGCCTTTAATAAGTCTGTGGGTATTTTCTTGTTCTGCTCTTTGGCTCTTCTGCTCACTCACTCGTGGGGTCCAGTGAGATGCTTCTTTTACTTGACAAGTTAGTTGTCTCCATTTCTTGCGTGTCAGGACCAGCTAGGTAGCGTGCTAGTTCCGCCGGGTCTTCAAAAGTTATTGGTATTCCCCGTATTCCTGCTTTTCTAGCTCTGAGGTCTGTTTTCCATCCCTTTGTATTACGTGGTTTGCCCCGCCCCTTTGTGCAAGATGGCTGCCTCCGCGGATGTTGGTAGTTTCTCTTTCGTTTATTGGCGCGATGTTGGGGGAGCTTAGTAGCATTCTTTCTGTTATGCTTCTAAGGGCTGCATTGGTGGTTGCGTTGGGGGGGGGCCGGGGGGGGTTTGCAACTGACCTCGTGTTGGTTCCTAGTTTTCCTGCTCTGCTCGCTTAAGATCAGCTTTTCATTCCGTTGTGTTGCGTGGGTTGCCCCGCGGATGCTGGTAGTTTCTCTTTCGTTTATTGGCGCGATGTTGGGGGATCTTAGTAGCGATCTTTTGCTCTGCTTCTCTAAGGGGGGTCGCGCTGGGGAGGGTTTGTAACTGACCTCATGTTGTGGGTCTTCACTTGGCAGCTGCTCGTTGCGTCGCTTCACTTCGGTTCAGAGTTCGTCTCATCTCGTCGCCGCCATCTTGCCTGCCCGGGTAGGTCTTTCTCTCTCATAATTTTGCTCTATTTTCCGTGTTTTTAGCCGTTTATTGTTGCTTCTCTTGGCTTCTTTCAGTGCAGTGCAGTTTCCGATTGATATTTCTGTAGTTGTTCTCTAGTTTTTCCTGCTATGCTTGCTTTAAGGTCTATTTTTCATCCCGAGGTGTAGCGGAGCTCTGGACTCAAGCAACTCTTCCAATTGCCGTCCAAGCCACGCCCCATTAAAGACAATTTTTAATTACAATTCATTTGAGTGGAAACTGCACTTCTCGATCTCATTCCAAACTGAAGTTAGCACATATTATTTAAAATAAGGTACCCAGTCTATGGGAGATATAGCCTTACACTTGTGGGAAACGATTTTGGAAGTTTTTTACTGTCAGGACATGTAAATGCAGAACCCATAATTTCCAACTTCTTAAATATCATGCACACTGCCCTGTGAGTCGCAATGGCCTCC
This sequence comes from Lissotriton helveticus, assembly GCF_964261635.1. Lineage (NCBI taxonomy): Eukaryota > Metazoa > Chordata > Amphibia > Caudata > Salamandridae > Lissotriton > Lissotriton helveticus. The sequence continues at coordinate 1,217,139,566 of NC_136069.1, forward strand.
CTAAGGGGGAATTATAAGTATTAAAACGGAAGGTTTAGGACTGGCTAAAGGGTTATCTTGCCGTGTCAAAATGGCAGTTTAAAACGGCACAACAGGCTGCAGTGGCAGGCTTGAGACATGTTTTACAGTGCTACTTTAGTAGCTGGCACATTATGTGCCGCAGTGCACTTATATTATTTAATTTAAAGACCTTGGGTATCTGTAGTTTCATTTACTAGGGTCTTATAAGCAAAGCAAATCTGCATATTGGGTGTATGACAATTTTACCATGTTTGAAGGAGACAGCACAAGCACTGTTGCCACTGGTTAGCAGGAAAAAAACGCACAGAGTCCTAAAAGTCAACAAAAACTAGTTCAGAAAAGGAAAGAAGAAGGCTAAAATCTGATGTGGCCTAGCATAAAGTTTCAGGTCAACTACATTTCCCATATCATTTAAATGAACATTAATAATGTTGAAGTACAGCATTGAGATACCCGGACCCAGTGACATAGGCATTGTGACATGGGCCTAATGCAAGAACGGAATTGGGTCCCCATGGCTGCTGTTTGAACTGTGATCTACAGCAATAATCAGAGTTCAGTGGACCCCTGAGGCCTTTGGGGCCTGGTATCACTGCCCCTCCTCTGGAAGCCATGCCCGTGTCTGGAGCTAGTGGGAGACTGAATAGCAAGGCATGGAGCCAGAGCCTTTGAATCACAGGCATCCACGTTTTATCCTGTACCTCGCCGCAATTCATTCCACAATTCAAATCATCTGAGCTTTAACCCCAAAGAGACACTTCAAAGGGCACTTGGCAACATCAAACTCTCTTTGCTCTTTGTTTACTGCCAAGCCTTTCAGCACCTGCAGCCTTCGAGCAGTCGAGCAAGACTGATGAAATATTACACTGCTATTTTAGCTGATTCTTACAGTTTCTACCCCAGACCCTTTTTAAACATGTATGCCTGGCGTAAAGGGGGAGGATGGTGATACTAAAGAAAGAGGGCATACATTCATGTAAGAATTACACCAAGCGATGAGCCAGAAGCTTTCCACAAAGGCCTGGATGACAGAGGGGTCATTCTCACCCAAGGAAATGTGTGAAAAAAAATGGGCCAAATGGTGCATTTTCTGCATATTGTTCTATGATTTTAGCTGACAATTCTTAGGTTTTACAGGCAGTTATGAAGAGTAATCCATTAAATATTCCAGTTCTTCAAGGTCATTACTTCACCTATTAAATTATTAAATTCTGGCTCTGATGGTCTCTTCCTTTTTCTTTTATTCTTTTTTTAGATCTCTTTTTATTGTTTTAACTATACCAATAAGATGGTAAACATAATGACATAACGTAATGGACTGCCGCAAAATGGGTTCTGCCCATTTAGTACGCCCAGATTTTTGCTTTTTGATCATCCAGTTTTGTACTTGTTACTTTGGGTGAGTCTCACTACATATCAATCTATAAATCAATCACCAGTGAGGGTCTCAAGGCTCGGGGACGGCTCCTTTGAGTGCTGGGGTCATCGAAGAACCAGGTCTTGAGGTCCTTCCTGAACTGGAGCAGTGTAGGGACTTGCCAGAGATAGAGGGGGAGGTTGTTTCAGACCTTGGCTGCAAGGTAGAAGTGTTCTGGTGTTGTAGATGCGTGGATTGGTGGCCAGAGAGAGGTCAGCTGATGGGAGGTGTCTCTTGGGTGCATGGAAGATGAGGCGGTTGTTCAGGTATGCTGGTTCAATGTTGTGGGGGACCTTATATTCATGAGTGAGGAGCTTGAAGGTTATTCTTCTTTCGATGGATCGCCAGTGGAGATCATGGAGGTTCAGGGTTATGTGGTTGTGACTGGGGATTGTGGGGCATCAGTCTGGCTGAGGTGTTCTAGATGATCTGGAGTTTTGCAAAGTAGTTTCTTGTTGATTCCGGCATAGAGAGCGTTGCCGTAGTCCAAGTTGCTACTGATGAGGGCATGCATGACCGTTTTTTCTGGACTCAGATCGGATCCATTTGAACATTTTTCGGAGTAAGCGGAGGGTGTTAAAACAGGCCAACGATACAGCGTTGAAATGGTGGTTCATGGTAAAGGATGACTCAAGTATGATACCGAGGTTTTGTGCGTGGGCCATCAGAGGGGTTCCTAGGGCGGGGCCACCAGGTGTCGTCCCATGCGGAGGGGGTGGAGCCAAGCATGAGGACTTCAATTTGCTTGAAATTGAGTTTCAGGCAGCTCTTCTTCATCCAGGTGACGACAGCTTTCATCCCTTCTTGGAAGTTGTGTGTGGTGATGTTGGGTTCTTTGGTGAGGGCGAGGATGAGCTGGGTGTTGTCGGCGCAATAAATAAATAATAATAAATAATACCCAAATTTGTAAAGCTCACAGCTACATCAGGTGAGGTGTGCCGGTGCTGGGGGCTTTCAGGAAGATTAAGCGAGCTATTTCCCAGAGTCACAAAGTCCTGGGCTAACCTGCCACCGGCACCGGGGATTGAAACGTGAGCCCCAGTGTTCCAGAGTCAGTTGCCCTGGCCGCTGCACCACACTGGGTGTTGTCGGCGTAGGATACGATGTTGAGCCCGTGGTTTCTGACAATGGTTGCACTGTGGCCATGTACATGTTGAAGAGGGTGGGGCGGAGGAAGGATTCCTGGGGCACTCCACATCAGGCCTCTGTTTGTTTCAAGAGGAAGGGCTAGAGTCTGACTAGCTGAGTTCTGCCTGTGAGAAATTAGTATATCCAGTTAAGGGCCTTTTGGCGGATGCCGACATTGTAGAGTCTGGTGGCTAGTGTGTGGTGGGAGACATATGTCTCATCCTTGGTAATCACTCGGTAAACAGACAACGCATGTTTATCACCAGTGTCTGCACTGCAACTCAGAGAGTGTAAGGTTCACTTGGCTGCTTACACATAAACATGTGCACTCAAGCGTGTGCGCATGTGTCTGAGCTGCACATGAGACAACAGTTGTGTGCAGCCTGGTAACTGCCCACAGGTAGCCTAGAGCAGATGGGACTCTGCTGGTTAGATATTGACCATGGGTAGGCTTTTTAATATTAATGGGCACACATAGGTAAAGTCAGTATAGTTCACTGTTTTATCTACAGTGACACTTTGTAATATGCATAGGGGGAAATCTGCCTTAGAGTGCACTTTTGTTTCCCTTGGGCCTACTAAGTCATGGAACCAGCTCCCTGGTAAAGAGGTCCGCTAAAACTGCTCCTGTGGGTTAGAGCTCACCACCAGGAATAAAATGAGCCCAAGAATGTCAAAATTGGCACATTGGTACCGAGTTATGGCCCTTTAAATGATCTGATCTTTGACCCACCCCAAAAAAAAGAAACATGAGAAACAGAGCACATGGGAATCCACGGTATCTGCGAAGTACCCCAGGGGTGTGCCAGGTACCCAGGGATGGGGTGTGCGTCGGGCCCCCTGCCCAAGCTCATTACCGCCCCCGAGGACCTCATCTCCCCAAGGACTAATGCAAAGCCAATACCAGGAACTGGTACCCCAACACCAGGAAACCAAGCACAAGAGTGGCCGCAGAGTGGCTCCTTCACCATCCATGCCTCTGTCTAGTGTGAATAAAGGGCACACAGTAGACTGCCTCCCACCTGTGTCTAGTGCAGGTGGGAGAAGGATTACAGACTGGCTCCTGCCCTGGCGGAGGAAGGAGGCAGACCACGTGGGAGCCAGCTGGGGTCACTCCCACAGCCCTCAAAACTCCTCTTAACCGCGCTGAAATCATAGCGAGTTGTTTGCATCGGGAGACACGCTGAAATCATAGCGAGTCGTTAACATTGGTATACACTCACTCAAAGTTTCCTCGCCGACGATTGAGAAAATTGATATCCCCCGACGAAGGGCCATGGCCCGAAATGTATCGGGATGGGATAATGTTGTTGCTTGCATTCGAAATCCCTTAAACAACGTAAGACAAGAGGCATTTGGCAAAACAGGAACAGTTTGTTTAATTAAATATTATGGCCGGGAGAACAGTTACATGCACAAGGTCTGAGGACTGTCTCAATTTACAATCAGCATGTGTCTATTCTTTATACAAAACATGATGGGCTATAAAAGTCTCTGGCATACCTTATATGGTGAGGAATGTTGGTTGCTGCCCTTGGAGTCGTACATTAATTGTCTAACCTCGCTTGGACACAATGTGGTCAGTGGATAACATATCCAGATGTCTGGCATGAGGAGTGCATGATCACTGCATGTGCTAGGTCCTTAATGGCTTTGTGTTCCTAACTCATGTGGCATCTGACTTTTTATGGTATTTTAGGAGCGCGTGCACCCCCTCCAGCCATGTGTGCTTTATTGAGGCAATCTCCCTAGACCCTTGTAATGTTGCTGCACCTATCCGTGAGACTGATCAACAGTTTCCTGTCCAAGCATTTGCTGCCAGCTACACATCCTTCCACCTGTGACCTATCAATCAGCAGTCCCAGGCATTGGTCTAAGGGCCTGAATGACTACATATGTGTGAGTCGAGGTTGTTGTTTAGTTCACAACGGGCGATTCTGTTAATAAGCCCAAGGCTTCCTTTCTATTGATGAATGCATCAACTGCCATATTAACATTCCCCCTCTAGTTGATTCTTCAACTACACTACCTAACTCATGCATTTTTACAGTTACTTTACTTGAGGCCTGTTGATCCTTATGCTTCCTTTTGACAACAACTAGCTACCCATTTGCCTGCATTCTTCCGAGTTTGAGGACTGAGTTTTTTTTAGAAGGTGATCCCCAGTTGTGTAACCCCTCATACTAATAGGAACATAATGATGACTGGCAAAAGTGATTTACATAAACTGGATCGCCTTCGTGGGAGCCAGGAGAACCAATTCGAAAAACACTCCTGTTTAGGGGCACCTTTCTCTTCGTGCATGTTTCTTTATAGATTGTGCAGTACTTGAATGGCAAGCAACAGTGTCCCAGTGTCCATGCCATTCCCTGGGTTGAACGTACAGCAAGCTGCTTCAATCTTGTCAAAGACCCCTTCCTCCATCTCCCTCCTAAATCCAGTACATATCAGTGCTGCATTACCATGAGGCAGATTGCTTGCATTTATTCAATAGAATTGAGGCTGAGTTCAGTGCTGTTCAATATTTTGAGCTTACAAAACTAGATATACCCTGGCACTCATAGTGTTATGATGACTTAGTTAGTTGTACAGCAATGCATCTGCCAGAGTCTGGTATGGGACCAATAGTGAGTGTACAGAGCCCTTCAGCGTGGAGAGGGTACTCAGGCAGGGTTGTGTGTTGGCCCCTTTCCTATTTACACTATACACTAATAAATTAGAGCAGATAATGCTCGGTAAATGTCACGATTTACAACAGATAGCCAGCCGTCCCCTGCCTGCCCTTGTCTATGGGGACAATGCTGTGATAATGGCCCGTACTCCATTGGCTCTACAACAGGCCCTTGATACGTACAATGATTATATGAAAAATCTGGGCCTGAGAGTGAACACAACCAAAACTTTTATTATGAGCAGTGGGAAAGGAAATGCGAAGAGCAGAGCCATTTACATCAACAATAAAAAGGAAGCTAAGACCACAACATATCCCTAATTAGAAATGTTATTTGATTCCAATGGATCTTGGACCCACGCCACTAAAGCTAGAAACTTGCATTTTATGTGAGCAACCTGAGGTCTGGTACATTTCTCTAAGAAGTTAGGGAAGAATCCTCCAGTGGAACTGCTTCACATTTACAGTGGGAAATGCGTTAGCACGGCCATATATGGTGCTGGAATATGGGGCTATTACAATGTAAATTCTATTCAAAAGACAGAGAATGCCTTTTTAAGGTTCCTGTTGGCAGTCCCATACAGCACTTCGACCTATATTTGTCACTCAGAATTGGGGGTTCAGTACATAACAGATATAATAAAAGTACAACCGGTCCTCCTTTGGCATCGCATTTGGTCCACAACTAATACAGAATTTAACCTTGAAATCCTAACAGACAGCCTCAAACTGGATCATGTATTTTAAATACGCTGGTTGAAATACATGAAATATTTCACGAATGATATGGGGCACGCAGGCTATTTTGATGACCCTCTGTCTATGGGTAACATTTCCAGAAAAGCTTTTGAAAAGTCTTGTATGGCTCACCTGGAGGCAATCAGATTTGCTGGAGAAGCCTCACGACCGACTTCAAAACCAAATGCTGTAAAGTACCTATTCAGCCTTATTTAACCGATATGTCAAACGGCTATGATTGACTAGTTCTGACTCGTTTCAGACTTGCCATCTTCCATCATTTGGTAAGCTTTCCTTCATAAAACTACTGCCCATGTGACGAGGTTTCCCAGAAAACCACTTTGCATGTGATAAATAATATTCTGTAAATTCTACATTGCAAACAGAAGCAGCTGGATCATTCCCATTTTAAAATTATGGGGTCTGAAGCAATGCCGCCCAACTTTTATTGCACTGCGGATTTTAGACACTGAATGTTTTACAAGACAAATAGTCTCATTTTGAAAAAGTATAATCAGGAGTAGGAAACCATTTTTAATGTTTAAATGTTAAATGACAGGACTTAGCACCACTTACTCTTAGTTTTATATGTAACTATGACTGTTGAATGGATTATTTTAATACTGTGTCAAAATGTCTTATTTATTTCTGCAATACCATGTATGTTTTTATGATTTGTTTTATTACAAAAACAGAATAAAGCTTGATTTGATTTGACTTAGTTAGTGATATGTATGGAATCAAAACTGGAACATTTTACAAATACTCTAAACACAGGAATTACAGAAAATGTTGTTTCTCAAGAATATTTGCTGATTCAATAATTTATTTCATTGGTTTACTTAGGTTGGTTTCAAGATTGCACAAGTATATAAAGAAATATACAAAGACTGGACATTTGTCACAACAGTGATGCATACAAAGTTTAAAACATCAAAATGCAGTAATTATAGTCCAGTGCTTGATGAAGAAAACACAAAAATAGCCAACAGGTGTTTGGTTACATCCGTTATAAATGAGTATCGAGAGTAAGCTGCTTGTTTATTCAAAAGATCAATGGATTGGCGTAGTATTGTATGTTTTAGAAACTCATGGAGAAAAGTTGTATATTGGCCACTCTTCATATGGTATTCAATCAATCAATCAATTGCTTTATTTCGAAAACTTGTATCATAAAAGCATTGTGCAACGTTTGTATAGTGAATACAAAGAAATAAATTGATGCAAATAATTGGTTAATACATAATTGATCTGGAGATTGTGCTTACACAGAATTTTTAAACGTAATATTGCACCACAAAGCGTAAAAACAGTTATCTAAAAAGCTGTACATACAAGTTTCTACAAATTCATACCTAAAATCTTACATAAATTAAAAATGAATATTTTTTTTTAAACGATATAAAACCATGACAGTACAACCCAGCGGGCTTATTTAAAGTGCCAATGCTTTTACATTCTAAAAAGGCTTTCTTGGGTTCTAGTGGCGTCCCGGTGTGGCCTATATGGTATTCAGGAGCAGGTGCAGAGCGACAGCTGATGATTACACAGCAAGTATTTGGATCTCAAAATGTACTTTTTTTTTTTTCAAAAACCTTTATTGGAGTAAGCATAGAAAAGTACAAGAATGGGCCTACAACCTCACAGGCTGGCCGCTAATAACAAGGCACAATGCATGAAATAAAAATGTACACCCGTGGTTAGGCACAGCTCGAGTACAAAGCATTACTCTACAGATATCACAGAACAATTTGTATTTTTATTTTTACAAAAAGAAAAACAAACACTAAAAGGCGAATGCAGATAATTAAGGTCAGCCCAAAGAACGGAGGGGACGGTCCACGATCAGGAGAACACACCCAGAGCCCGGAGGCCCCAATCAAGTCGGGAGGGGGGGGGCACAGCGTGGAGAACCGTAGTATAAAAAACCTTATGGAAAGGTTCCGGGAACGCTAGTCTAGGGAGAAAGGACAATCTCAGCAGTGTCTACAAGGGGAGGGGCGCAAATACCCCCACGATAATCATTCCACTGGCCCCAAACCTTCGTCCACGCCCTGGGTCTGCCCCTGGCCACATAAACCGTCTTCTCACGAAACATGGACCAGTCCATGTTGTCCTCCCACCTCGAGACCTCAGGGGGCCTGGAAGCGCCCCAGAGTTGCGCGACATCCCGCTTCGCAATCATGTAACCAAGGGTAGCCCATCTGGTCTGGGCCACAGAGTAGTCAGTGGGCTCCCACACATTCAACAGACATCGTCGAGGCTCAGGCCGCAGGGCCACATCCGTTACAGCAGTCATCACCTCAAGCACAGCAGTCCAGTAAGCAGCTACAACTGGGCACTCCCAAAGGATATGTAAAAAAGTCGCACTCAAACCACATCCACGCTTACATAGCCCATCCGAAGAAAAGCCCATCGTAACCAGACGCGGACCAGTGACATAGACTCGATGAAGAATCTTAAGTTGAACCAAACGGAGACGGGCGGGAATGGCCACCTCCTTGGGAGAAGAGAGTGCCGACTGCCAATCCTCGTCGTCCAGTACCAACCCATCGCCAACCCAAGCCTCCCGAAGTCGGACCAGTAAGTCCGCCCGATTATTAATCAATTTCTTGTAAATCAGAGAAATAGTGCTATCGGGAAGATGCCCATCAAGGACACGGTCCTCGAGGGGGGAAGATTCAGGCAGGGCCTCATCAGGAACCAAGACTGAGGAGAGGGCGTGCCGGACCTGCAGGTAGCGAAAAAATTCCCTACCACTCAAACCATATTCCGCCTGGAGGGCCTGGAACGACTTCACACTACCGTTCGAGTACACGTCACCCACCTTACAAATCCCAATCACATCCCAGCGGTCGAAACCCTTGGTGGACCAGAGTCCGCCCAAACGTTCCGAGGCATAAAGCGGCGTCGCCAACGTCAATCGATCCTCCCACCCCAAACTCACATTCGCAGCTCGCCATACAGTTACTGCAATCTTGGATGGGCCCACAAGATGGCGCCCGGCCGATCGGGAATAAAGCGCTCTAGTAAAGTCCCCACCCGGAAGCTGGAGTCTATCCATCTCGAATGCAGGATTACGACCCGGGGAAAACATCACGTGATTAATGGCAGACAACTGGGAAGCCCAGTAATATCGCTTGATATCGGGGAGCGCCATGCCCCCGTCATACCAGGGGATGGTGAGCTTTGCTAGTGCGATACGCGGTCGCCCATCCCATATCAATTGCCGTTGAAGACTCTCAATCTCTTGGAAATAGGTCTTAGGAATAGCGTCATAGGAGTTGTGAAGCGCGTAAAGGAATCGCGGCAAGGACATCATTTTAAACAGGGCCGCCCTGCCCAGAGGAGACAAAGGAAGCTTGCGCCAGCGGGCCACATCCAAGTGCAGTCTAAGCAACGGTGGGAGGAGATTACGCTCAAAGCGGAGCGTCGGGTCCAACGTAATAAAAATCCCTAAATACTTGAAACCCGACTGGACCACCTGGATAGGAAGTCTGCTCGGCAAGGGGGGCAAAACCCCCGAAAGAACATATACACAGGACTTGGTCCAGTTAATAACGAGGCCCGAGTTGGCTCCAAAAGAAGCAAGAACGTCAAACAGAACAGACAGAGATTTACGCGGGGAGGTGAGATATAAAAGGATATCGTCCGCGTAAAGCGAAACGCGGTCCTCAAAGTCCGGAGACCAGCGAATCCCCTTGAGAGACGGTTCCCACCGAAGCCAGGCAGCCAATGGTTCCAAGGCGAGAGCAAACAGTAACGGAGACAAGGGGCATCCCTGACGGGTACCCCTGCCAAGGGTGAAAGGAGCCGAGACCCTACCATTCACCACTACTTGCGCCAGAGGTGCCGCGTACAGCAACTGGACCCAACCAATAAACTCAGGTCCAAAACCAAATTTCTCAAGAGCCGCCCAAAGATAAGGCCACTCCACCGTGTCGAAGGCCATGGATGCATCCAACGATGCCAAAATGGCCGGCTCCGTCAGAAGCCCCGCCCTCGCGATCGCGCCGTGAAGACGACGTAGGTTCAGAGCCGTGTTGCGATGTGGGATAAATCCAGATTGATCCGGATGGACCAAGTCACTAATGACCGTCAAGAGACGGGATGCCAGGAGTTTCGCCAATACCTTGGGTTCAACATTTAGTAGGGATATGGGCCTATAGGAGGAACAAAGATCACGTGGTTTACCCTCCTTGGGGATGACAACTATCGTGGCCAGTCTCTGATCATAAGAGAGAATACCCCGTTCCCGGGACTCCAGAAACATGGCGCGGAGATACGGAGCCACCCTATCGGGACGCAACTTGTACAATTCGATTGGCAACCCGTTCGGGCCCAATGCTTTGCCCGAACGGAGGGAACGGATGGCAGTAGCTATCTCATCAACCGTAAAGGGGGAGTCCAACGCCACACGGTCTAAATCAGAAACAACGGGCAGGGCTATATCACGCAACAGAAGGCGAGAGTCAACCACATCCCTCACAGACACAGGGGTATACACCACACGGAAGTACTCGGCAAACCGGTCAACTATCCCAATCGGGTCCGTTACACTCACACCACATGCAGACCGAATCACGGGTACCACACGATTAGCTCTCTCCTTCTTATCCAGCCACGCCAGCAATTTACCCGCTTTGTCACCCACATCATACAAACGTCCCTGTTGCTCCCGAAACATCACTTTGGTGGCATCCGTGACCAAGGACTTATAAGCAAATTGTTTCAGACCCAGGGCATGGAGCTTCTCAGGCGTGATACCAGATTCCAAACCCTCCTCCAATGCAGAAATCTCCCCCTCAAGATCAACCACCTCTCTATTCCTCGCTCTCTTAGCCTCAACAATAAGGGAGAGGGCCTGCCCACGAATCACGGTCTTAAAGGCCTCCCAGAGGGACACAGCAGATGAAACCGACCCCTCGTTATCCAGAAAATACGAGTCCAAGGACTTAAGCAAAAGGGTGCGGGTCTCGGGGGAGGTAAGGTACCACGGATTAATGGGAGCCACCCTGCCCACTGCCTCCACCCCAACCTCAAAACGAAGCCAGAGCGGAGAGTGGTCAGAGATACCCCTGGGCATGTGCACAATCTCACGCACCGCCGGGGACTGAGCCGCAGGCATCAGGGAATAATCCAGCCGAGACAGACTCCCATGGGCACCAGAGTGAAAGGTGTACTGAAGCTGCGTAGGATGCAAAAGCCTCCAGCAATCCACCAGGCCGAAGGTATCCAAAAAGCCACCCAACCACTGCTGAGCCGCCGGGGTATCCCTAGGGGGGTGGCGATCATGGAGGCCAGAGACTACCGAATTAAAAGCACCAGCCAGAAAGAGAGTACTATCAGGAAGGTCCAACAAGACACGGCCCAAATCTGAAAAAGTAGAAGTCTGCAAGCCGGGGGGCACATATACAGTTAATAAGGAGAGGGCACGGCCTTCATATCGACCCACAAGGACAGCAAACCGCCCCCGGTCATCCTGAATAACATCATCAATAGCCAGGGGGAGGGAAGCCCGAATAAGGATACCCACACCCCTGGAACCCGAGGTAAACCCCGAATGTGCTACGAGGCGATAGCCCCACCTATTCATTGCGTGACAAACATTGCCTATCAAATGAGTCTCCTGCAGGAAAACAATGTCAGGGGATAAACGTCGTATACATTTCAACACCACACTTCGTTTGATACGATCACCCAGACCGTTAACGGTCCACGAAACAAATCGCAACCCGCTACCCCCCATCCCACCCGACAAAGCCCAAACCCCCCACCAATGAGCATGACCACAAAAAGCAATTCAAACACAGAATAAAGTCGCCTTGAACACAGAACACACAAACAACTAACTTCCCAACCACCCACCCCCCAAATAACAAGAAAACACCCCCCACCCTGCACCCCTGCAAAAAGCTAAAAAGCCCCCCCAACCTGCAGTGTGCCTGTCGCCCAATAACCCCTATTCTACACAAAGACCCCGGAGGAGGAAAGGCTCCGTCCCACCCGCCCCCCGATCAAACCAATGGCGAGAAGAAGACTATATATCAAAACACAAATGAGATAGAGGAACATAGGCTTACATCCCCGGACCAGTTATACAAAACAAGGCAGCAGTCAAAGACGAAACGTTCAGCTCTCTACACCACCTTCAGCACCGCCCGGGTGGGCTTCGGACTCAGTCTCAGGAGGACGATTAGGCAGGGAGTCCAGCCAGTCATTCGCAGCATCTGGCCGATCAAAGAAGAAAGTTCGATCATTATACTCTACCCGCAGCCTGGTCGGAAAGAGCATTGCGTAACGCATCCCCAAGTCCCTAAGACGTTTCTTGGCACCACGAAATCCCATACGCTGCTTCTGGACCTGTTGGGAAAAGTCCGGATAAAAGTTCACCGTGGCATTTTCAAAGGCAACCGGGCCCTTCACCCGCGAGGCCTGCAGGATAGCGTCCCGATCTCTGTAGTGGAAAAGCTTTGCAACAATAGGTCTCGGCGGGGCGCCTGGCTTGCCCTGGCCCCCCGGAACACGATGTGCGCGCTCCACTGCGAAAAATTTACTAAGGCCAGACGGAGAAAGGTGGTTCTGGATAAGGTCTTCAACCAGGAGATCAACCGAGTGGGGTTCTGGATTCTCCGGCACACCAACCACGCGAACATTACAGCGACGTGCCCTGTTCTCAAAATCCTCCAAGCGCCGGGTCATGAAATCATTCACCCTACGGAGATTGCCAATCTCCGTCTGAATATCAGAGACGTCCGTCGTGAGGCTGGAAGATTTGATATCCAACGACTTCACCTTTTCGTTCGTCTTGGAGAGATCGGCTCGAATCAAATTCACCTCAATTGCCACAGTGTCAAGTTTGTGGGCCAAAGTTTCGTATTGTTGGCCTATGGATTCCCTCATGCCAGAAATGGCGCCCATGATGTCCTGCAAGGAGGGCTCCGTCGACGCATCCGTTACTTGGTCCGACGCAGTAGGACCGGGCAGGGCAGCTCCGGGGGACCCCTTAGAGTGGGTATAACGATCCATAACATTAGATTGAACCGGACCCCCGCGCAGAGGTGTCTTCGTCTTGCGCGTCTCTCGGTCCCCTCTGCCCGCCATTTTGAAGATGCGTCACGATTAATGTCACCAGGGTCGACGGACCGGGCACCAGAAATGGAGGCCCCGGGACCAAAGGACTTCAAGAGGGGTATCAACAGGATAGAGGCAGCCCACTCCAGGAACAGTGCAGCCAAGGGCCAGACAACCTATGTGTGTCCCGGCCGCAGCTCTGGCCCGACCCTCTCACCAATGTCCCAGTCCGAGGCAGAAACGAAACCGAAACTTAAGAGGGGGACTCACAAGACTAATCCCCCTGCCGTTGTTGTTCAACTCCAAGACGGCCACCGAACCTCACCCAGTCCCGGGCGCACTTCGGGGGCGGAGCCCAAAAGTTCAATCGAACATAATTCAGGCACCCGATGTCCAAATCAGTTTCTGAAGGGTCCAGGTGGATCAGCCCAACGTCCTCTATATGAATCCTCGCAAGAAATCAGGATTAAAGCAGGATATTAAGCCGGGAGCGGCGGGGGTCCGGGGAGCGCTGGGCTCACGCGGCCATCTCGGATGCCCGCCAAGCTCCTCCTCCTCAAAATGTACTTTTGAAAGGGCAGGAACACCAACATTTCGAAAGCCGTAACACCAATTCAGAACGACTAGTGTGAGGACTATGACAAGTCCCTTTCTGTACTGTCAACTGCACAATGTCGGCGTTTTCTCTCGTCAGTATCGCTCCAGTTTTGATTCCATAAATTTTACTAAGTCATCATAACACTATGAGTGCCAGGGTATACTTAGTTTTGTAAGCTAAAACACAAGTGACCCTTGTCACCTGTGTATCCACACCCGAGGTAGTGGGGTGCTTATTTAACCCAGAGTGGCACCAATACTATTTTTCTTAGATTGTTTGACTATACTGACACTTTTCTGCCCACCCATAGATTGTTGCTGGTATTGATGTGCAACCTTTCTTTCCACCACTACCTCTAACCTGTTTTGTATATTCAATATTTTGAGCATCTCCCACCGGGTTATTTGAACCAGCGATATGTGATATCGACCCTTCCTATGCATGCTGTCCAGCTCGATTTGGATATCAGTGGCATCAGTTAGGATGTATAGAGTTGTTTGGTAGGAGTCATATCGGGTTATGTTTACAACTACCCTGTTTGGTTCTATTTTGTTGGGTTGGATCTTGGCCCTTATTCTACATAGGTAGTGGTGCATAAGGCATTTTGCTTTCTTGGGGGCTATTTTTTTGGACATGTAAAGCCTGTCTGCCCCTGCCGCATGTGGGATAAATGAACAGACATAACATGACCTGGCTGGTGGTCATGTGCTGGTAACATGTGTTTTGCAAAAGGGTGCTGTGCCGTGGATGTTGGATGCTGGTGTTCTGTTTGGTGTAATTATAGGTATGAAGGCACTTTAGTTCCCTTTCAGTACATTTCTTTTGACTTGCCAGTTTCTCAGTAGTACTCAAGTGGGGACTATCCATAGAAGGCAGATCGTACATAACCATATAAATATACATAACTTTTGTTGCAACACTACATTTCTAGATATGGGTCCCCTGTGAGTTGTCTGTGCTCTTATGATAGCTATGTTCCTTCTGACCAGGTCATGAAAGTTCACAGTTTGAGTTCATGGAGGCTATGTTGTGGAAGGGTTCATCAGCACATCGGAGAGGTAAACCACGCACTTTTTCCCTCCATAGGTGTTGAAGAGACCACCCGGTAGGGCCCCTTGAACTTAGCCTCCTTCCATTTTCTCAATAAGTTCTGAACGTACATCTGTTGTCCAGGGATGAGGTGTTAGGTATGGCAGCTTGGTATTGGTGCACTTAGATGTTTTGTGGCTGACTTGTTTGGAGCCCAGACGTGGGTCCCGAGCTCACTGTGCCACTGGAATCAAGCTATCCTGGCTGATGAGGGATAAACTGGGGTGGCATGGTGAGCAAAAGAATGATGGATTCAACCCAGATCTCTTGAATGGAGGTGAATGTTTTGATTTGTTCTGCATTCCATCCATCAATTGTGTGCCTTTTGTTTGGACAAGAACCTAGCAGTTTTTTGTTAATTCTGAAAGATATACATGGAGTTTGTCTCCAAAAGCTTTGAAGCTCGACTTGGTATTTAATATGGTCCTAGTTGTTGGGATGGGCGTCCCCATCAGTCTTCCAGTCGCAGTCTGGTGATGTGTGAGTTGGTGATCGCTGTTAGCTGTGTTTCTCAGTACAAACAAGGCTTGGGGTAGACAGTGTGGCCATATCTTCTTGAGGGTGGCACAAATTTGACTTATTTTATGTTTTATAATAAACTGTTGAGCCTTTCCACAATGCCATTACTTTGGGGATATTAGCTGATGTTAATTTATGAGTGAATCCTAGCAGGGTACAGTTGTTGTCGAACATGGTGTTGATTAAGTGTTTCCCACTATCTGCTTCGGGCACCCCCACCTGGGTATTACATCGCTCACCAGGAAGTTTGCTCCTGCTTAGGCATCACAATGCATGCAAGGGCCTGTAGGAACATAGATCGATCATGTCAATGGAGTCGATGTGCAGTGCCTTAAAAGGTCCCACAGGGCGAGGGATGGGTGAAGCTATGACCTTGAGTGTGGGTTAAGGTGAGTACAACTGACAAACTGCACTCATTTAAGTACATCACTACTACTTCCGCAACAACAAGGATAAACCAGTCTACATGAAGTTCTGCCAACATATTTTCTTTTCCAGTGTGTGCTGGAAGGTGCAATTGGGGCAGTGCTATGTTTACTAAGTTCTGGGGCATGATTGTTTTTTCCGTGGGTATGTGTCGACATATGAAGTTGGGTGCTGTCTCTGTGTAGCCCCTGGATGCCCATAATCCTTTCTCATGTGATAACGCTGTTTCTTGCAACTACCTCAGATATAATTTTGCTGTCTCTGTGTATGGTCTGTCCTGAGTGGATGTGGTCTCGGCTACAAGCTGTATGGGGAGTACAAATGTCTCCCTGACCGCTCTGGAAGCTTCCTTCTTCACCATACAGTTGGCTAGTTTATTTCACAGTGATATAAAGTCCTTATCCCCAGTATGCACAGCACACTTTACTATGGCTATGTGTTTAGGTAGGGTCAATGCATTAATGGAAGAGTTACTTACCTTCGGTAACGATACATCTGGTAGAGACACAGTCTAGCCGCAGATTTCTTAACTTAGTATATCTCCTCAGGCATCAGACTGGATCAGGAAAATCTTTTTTCCCCCAGCAATACCTCTGCACGCCGGGAGGTGGCGTTGATAGAGATCGCAGGTCACCCGACCAATATTTTCACTACTTATGTTTCGGGCCCATATATTTCATTTCACCATATACATTGATCAGATGACCATACAATCTACTACCAATAATTGTGAGTCCCTTCCTGCTATTTCTAGTGTACCCGACTTACCATCCACCGATACGGGTACCTATGACCACGATGGGTCAGGGAGCTAGCTGTAAAAGGAAAGGCAGCAAAATACCAAACCCAACATAAAAATTGATTTCAATGTTTTCATCAAATGACCACGGACAACTGGGAAGTTTTTAAAAGTTTATCTTAGATTTCAGATTCTGCAATCATACAGTTTATAGTAATGAGGCAATCTATAATCAGAATAACGAAGAGAACATAACCATATAGGAAGAGTATACAGGTAACCATCTAACCCAATAATGAGGGAATTCAGAAAATACCGAAAATGGAATTCAAGGGAGTGTACTTAATGCTAGGAATGTTATGCATGTATTAGGAATTTTATCAATGGGTCATATTCCGAGAGAAAAGACACCAGGGAAACCTATACATCTATGGAAGGGTAGAAAAATGCAACACGCTATAATTCTAACGTTATTACTTCAATTCAGTATTTAAGAGAAAATTGTAAACATATTTAATTCATAAACAGTACGGAAAGATTTATACTAAAAAAGGCAGGGGAACATAGGAACACGCTATGAAAGTAAATGCAAATAACTTTATGATATGCAATGGTTGCGAAAAAGCATGGAAAATTATCATATGCGAAGTATGTCTTTATTGAAGCAAAGACAGAAAATAGGAAGGTGCAGTTTTAGAATTTTCGGCAAGATATTTACCTAGACTGGTGTGAAAACCAACCCTGGCCACGGGTCAATTAAGGACAGGAAATACCCCAAGGAATAGCAGTCATCAATGGGACAGCAGGTGCAGTAGGGACACCTCAGGACAGGACAGGAAACCCAGATTAGGATCAGGACAGGACCACCAGGACACGACCAGCACCCGCAGTTTGGAAGCAACGCCTGCGCTCCACCCTCTCTGCAGCTATCAGTCAGAACCCCGATTGGGTTAGCGAACTCCCCAGCAAGGTGCTCCGCCAGCACTTAAGGTTTAGTAAAACCTTAGTCTATGGTCAAATTCGGACAGAGTGCTCCGCAGCGCTCTGTATATTCAGTCACCTATTGAGTGCGTTGGGTCAGTGACAGGTCAGCTATTCGGACAAGTCGGACAAATTCCCTAGGTGAACCTAGGCTAGATATACTGTTTTGGGACAGTGTACCACCCCCCAGATGTTGCAAAGTGTCAGAATCCCCAATTTCGATTGGTCCTAAGGTAGGATTTGGTTAACACACCAATCAGAACAGACTTTTCTAAGCCCCTATTTACATGTTTGGGCACCGCCTAGCAAGATTGGGGTTCTCACGAGAAGTCACACAGAATACAATGGAGAAGAATACAATGTAATAAATGTAGCATTTTTATTCCTCTGGCTGGGTGAAGGTGCATCTTCCCATGCATGACTTTGGCAGCAACCTTCTGTTGGCTCGGTTTCAATGCCACCTCGCCTCGGCTGCTTCTGCGCAGTACTGCCCTCCAAGATGGACTCCCAAGCCCCCATCACCCCTCGGTGCCGAGGATACATAAAAAGTAAGCGAAAACAAATTAGCACATAGAAATAAACTAAGGTATTTCATGTTAAAATTTCGTACTTCAGATTTATCATCATAAAAATATACTATGCAATTAGATATTAGTGCAATATATAACAACACAAGAGCAACAGCACGAACTTCAGCACGTTATTGCAGCGAGCTGCAATCTCGTGGCTATTACGCATGCGCACCTTTTCCCTCCAACTAAATCTACGTAGAGTCACGTGAGTGTGACTAACGCATGCGCAGAAGCAAATTTAAGAAACGGCGGCCATATTAATGACAAGGGTTACTCGTATTAGTAGAACACATAGGCAAGCTTCTCTACCACACATGTATACCAAAAATAAAAGATATTAGTACAACGTACAGATTATTATGAGGTTACAACAGATTCGAGGTTCATGAATCGAGCAAGTCGCGATGCGAAACCTTGCTCTATCAGCGTTGCCCGGCTCCGTCCTGAAGTCGTACACAGAAGTGATGTCAATGGAGCCATACAGGTTCCCCACAGGAACAGTATGTATTAAAAAAGAATACAATCACTGAAAAAGCACCCTGTCCCCGGAGGGGCTGAAGGGAGCTCACAAAGTACTTTCTGCAAGCAAGGGCCCAACAGATTGCCAAGCCGTGCCCCACCTCGAGGGGGCAACGACAGTAGCACAAAAGATATGAGAAGCGAGGTACAGCTTGTCACCACAGAAGGGAAATTAGAAGAACCATAATATTGAAGCAGCATGTTGCAAGACAAGGGACTAGAAGTGAACGACCACTAGAAAGGGCACCACACACACACTCCAGAGTTTGAAGAGCTGTAGCATCAAGAGAACCCTACCCAACCAACTGCCAGAGAAAGGAGGAGGCATAGGTGTGAGCGGTGGGAGGGAATTAAAAACACAATAGCTCCACACATAAGTAGCACAGGAGGAAAAACATGAGAAGGTAGTAAAAAGTATAGACCTGAACCACCTTAAAACGTGGACAGAGTGGAGAGCCAAAGGGCTCGAAAGCTGCCAAAGGAAGGTGCGAAAGCACACCACCAACTAAATACTAGGACAGAGGGGAGTCCGAAGGGCCCCACTTAGAACAACACATCCTACCCCAGAGTGAGGTGCGAGAGCACACCCCCGGAAGACCAAGGCCACCAGAAAGAGGGAGGCTAGGTGGAAAGACACCATCTGAAAAGGTCTTCGCAGGGTGGGGAGGCTGGGCTGGCGTTAAGGAATCTGCAGCTAGACTGTGTCACTACCAGATATATTGTTACCGAAGGTAAGTAACTCTTCCATCTGATAGAGACATCTAGCCGCAGATTCCTTAACTTAGAATAGATACTAAAGCCATACCCCATAGGAGGAGGGTCTGCGAAACAACCACCAAGTTCCAGGAGAACATACTCGTCAAGGGGCTGACGAAAAAATGGCAGAAACCGCAATGCCAGAACAACAGGCATCAGACACATGACCCACCTTAAGGAGCATGAACAAGGGATGGTAAAGGCACCAAATCCTACAAGGGACGGTGTGAGACCTCTCTCGCCCAGACATAGACAAAAGGAAAAACAGAACTAGAAAGTTCCGTGCCAACGTAAGAAACAATGCAGCGAGACCTTCAAAGAAGAATCCAGGCATCGGTCACTATAACTCAAGAGGAACGAAGTACCAAGTGTCAAAACAACATGACAACGGTAGAGCATAACGCCTGAGCACACACCACAGTGGAAGCCACAAGAAACAGGACAGTCTGGAGACTGTCCGCCCAAGAACCGGAGCCGCAGCATGAGGCCCGAGGGTGGAAGAAAAAACACTGTAATGTGTACTACCTAGGACATGTGACAACAGTGGCAGGGCCGAGCCTAGAGCCTAGTGCCAACAGAGACAGAGAAGCCACCATTTGAGCAAAAGCTCAGGAGGTAGGCATGCAACCAAACAAATTAAAAGGCAGTACAGTGAGTGGATAACCTGCAAGGATGTTAACACACAGAGGATCCTATCCCGAAGGAAAGAGTAAGCAAGAATGTCTGACACTAAGGCAAAAAAGACTTAGAATGCGAGCACCCCAGTGGCGTGTAGAATCCCGATATACACACAAGAGACAGGAATGTTGACACGCATACGTGGAGTGACTAAATTCTAAATAGGGGAGTAATGCTAAAGAAGCACCTGTGCCATAATGAGAGGGGTGGAGCACGGATCCAGAGGCAGAAAGGCATAGACCAGAGCCACTCCTTGAGAACTAGGAATATGCACAGGACAGGAAGGGACAAACCGGACCCTGTGTCCTGCATGAGCAAGGAACCGGAGACCGTTCCAGTGAAGATCAGCCCCCCACCCTCGGGGCGCATGTCCACCGATAGACAGGCACGACTTGCACAGCGAGGTTGTAGGAACACGCCAGGGTGTCAAAAACCCCTACAGAGGCGGGGATGTATTACCGATCAACCGTAGACAACCAATGGTAACCCATGGAGAGAAACCAATCCTATGGTACTCACCAGAGGAGACATCCTACAACAGTAGGAAGAGTCAGGGGCGCCAAAGTTCCTGGGCAAGAAGAGTTGCAATATGATTGCCAACAAATACCCCACATAGGGTAAGGTACAACCCTAAAAAAGAAGGGTGCCTCTTGAGACAAGCGCGTAGGCAGAATCTCAAAAGAAAGGTAAACACAGTTGAACCAGCTGTACCAGAATAAATAAACAACACGGCTGAGCAGCCACACAACCCAGAACATCTGCGGCCCACGACGGGTAACAGAAAAGAGATACATATACAGGAGGTGCCTGACCGCCGAATCAGCATGGCCGTCAAAAAGAGTGACCCCATTAAATGGTATATCTTTTTAAGCCGCTCCTGAACATGCTCTGGGAAAAACGCCAGCCCGCAACCATGCGTGGTGGCGTATGTATAACCCATAGTGTCGGTGGTGTCCATACCGAATTGAAAAGTGTGCCATATCATGGCCATCACTGATTAGGTGGCCTAGATCGGCACGAGAGATCCCCGGCGACGAGGGGAGGAGCCGGTCAACAGCGTCCCAAAGGGCAAATGTAGCCCGAGCAAATACACACAACGTATTGAGGGACCGGAGTCCCAAGCTGGCGGATGCAAACACATCGCGGCCATATGGCTCCAACCACCGAGACTCCCGAGTGGGAGGATGCAATGGAACAGGAGTCACAGAGAGAGCTGCCTGAAGCAGAAGTCCTCCAGCTCCAGGATGGAGGGTCAAACCGGCGGGGTCAGTGGGAGCCGGCCGATGTGCCACAGCACGATCCACGTGATCCCTCGAGGGGGGCAGTGCCCAGGTTCGAGAAGGATGTCAAACAATGACTCCGCAAAAGGTAACAACCGTTCCATGTTCCCTGCGCCCTGGTGGAGAATATCCAGCAAAAGCTCAGACCGACTAGAGACTGAGGGCGGCCCCATCCTTAAAATGTCTGCAGCCCTGCAAACAGCCATGATGAATGTCCACTAGCCTCCGTGGGCTCGCGGGGTGGTGAAAGCAAGTCATCAGTAGGTGATGGAGGCAAGCTAAACCGGCCACTTAATAGAGGCTCAGCAGCAGGATGAGTAGGCAAATGCTCCACTGGCGCCTGCCCTGGAGGGCAGAGAAATGACTCAGGGGGAGGTGAACCCACTTGGACCACATCCTCCATCACTAAATCTGGAGACAGTACCGGCGTCGAGTCGACGCCGAGCCGGCATCAGAGACCTTTGAAAAGGCCCTGACTGGCAGAGTGGAGCAATCGTCAGCCATGTCCGAAAAGGCCTTGACCGCCCGAGTCGAGCCGGCGACCTCCGACAAGTTCTCGACCCCTCGAGTGGAGCCAGTGTCGGTGACCTCCGAAGAGGCATCGACTCCTAGAGTTGAGCCGGCGTCGGCGACCTCCGACAAGGCCTTAACTCCTCGTCACCATAGGTTAGTTGTTGACTGGTTTCACAAATCCTCCTCTGACTCCCTCTGCCTGGTGGTGGTACAGTGACTCAGGGCAAGTGGACTGCTCCTCAGAAGTTCAAAACTCTCACTTTGTGGGGAGATTTGAGTAGGCTGTACAGCAGGAGGAGCTGTCACAGCCTCCAGGGCACAGACTGCACAGTAGTGGCACCCTGAGTGTTCAGCCTGATAAGCAATATCATTTATACCAAAACCATAAGCCCAACTCAGGCTTCGGCCCTGAACTCTGCAGAGTAATCATGTGTCTTTTTCGGTAATGACTAGGCCTGGATGCAGCCATGAAGCACTGCAGAGCACACACGTCATATTTATTTGCTCAGCTATTATTGCATAATGGTCTACAGTCCTTGCAATGATGTGACGAAATTACTTAAATGTGTTAGTCTAATCCACATTGTGTGAGTTTTGGCAGGGCTGAATTCTCTGGTGTACTTCATTTACAGGGGGGGTACCGATCATCGGTCATGGGGAATTGTCAGAGGGACAGAATAGGTCCCTGTCCTCAACATTATGTACAGCCTTCCTTTCCACACTATCTAGGCTTCTTCCACAGGAGTACCAATGCCAATACCAATCTTTGTTTTTTACTCAGCCTGGATAAGACAAAGCAATAAAATGTATCAAAAAATGTATACAATGATAACAAAAATAATACATTTTACTCTATTCAATGAATGTTCTTATTTTGTTCAGAGAGTAACCTCACATCTTTACCTATTAACTGGTGAGAGCATAAAATTACGAAAAGGTGAGCTAAAGGAAGCACAACTTCTAGAATCTTACTGGTTTATTCACTGCAGTTGCACAAAGAAAAGTGTTGTCAAAAGTGATAGTTCATGCTAATTATATAATACATGTAAATTATCCTTTTCAACCACCAGGAACGCTAAAACACTTTAAAATGTACTATCAAATATAAAATAATAAATGGTATTAGTGATGTGGACCTGAAATGTCCAGTGACATTTATAACCAACCAGGCTTTGGCATAGTGGTAAATCCTGTCATCAGAACCCCTTGATGTTGGTATACCATGCTATTAAAAAGTTATCCATCAGATATCTTCTATTACCATGCTCAGATTAAAAAGTTAGGAAATGAGTGATATCCACAAAGCGATAGATGTATCAATCTATTCATAAAGTTATGAACGCAATCCTTAATAAAGTGTAAAATTATGTTTGCATAAGGAAATATTTCTTACCTGACCCAATATAGCTAGGATTAAAGAGCTTTTTCCACTTCCTACACTTCCGCAAATTCCAATCAATTTTCCCTAGGTATATAAAAAAGCGTACAGTGAGTCAATTGAATAAACGTACAATCATTCTTAACTGTTGCTGCTTATTAAATAAAAAACATTACACCAGTGACAGAATTAGGCACACCTGTTGGCATATAGTATCTGCACAATTTCAATGTTCAAAGTTCAATGCAGATTTGTTAATTTTCTTGTTAAATGGCTAACAACCTAACTTCATACAAATTGCAATCACACTGTTTGCATAACAACACCAGTGTGCTCTGATGCATTACAGTCCCTTGATATTAGTCATACGTAGTAGTGTTTGCAATGTGTTATCAAGAGTAACAAGTTAGTTTGAAGGTACTTGAAATGCTGATTGGTGTTTCTCAGGTTTAAGTGCCACTCCAGTAAACAGATATATGCCACAGGCTCATCAGATGAATAGCTCCAAGAGGAGCCCAACAATCAAGGGAGAAGGGTGCACACTGCTTGATATAACAGCATCAGTTCTCCCTGATACATTATGGTAGATGCAGTTCAGAATTACAGTAATTTTAAATCAGTCACACATAGTAGAGTGTTCATTATGTCACATTACTATAATGCAAAAGGGAGAAAATAAGAGTGTTCCCTCGCCCTTTTGACTACGTTCTGTTTGGAATGACTTACTGAGGAGCCCCTGTGGATGCATCTGTACACTTGAACTATGTATAAAAATGTTATTTCTATAGTGCAAATCTAGCCAAATGGCAGTGGAGCACTGTACATAGTCAAAGGCAAGCTCAAAGTCAGCCAGTGATAGGTGAGGAAGCTGAATTGTGTTAGGTTAATACATTAGGATGTATTGTTCTGTGAAGAGGGGAGTCTTCAACTCTTTTCTAAAAGGGAACAGTGTTGGGGTGGTTCCGATGGATACGGGGTGGATCCAGTTCCTGGGTGCATAGATGGAAAAGGCCTCTTATTTTGTTAACATTTTTTACACTTCTTAGTCTGCAGTCAGTTGGAGTCCTGGCTGCAGGTATTGATAAGCAGGAGAGGTGGTGAGCTTGGCTGCAGGGTAAATGGGGGTGCTGGTTGTCATTGCTTTGTAAATTATACAGCTTTCTTTGAAGATGGTGTGGGTTGGCAAGAGTAATAATGGCGTTCCATTAGGAAGGGGCTGATGTGATTGTATTTCTACAAGCCCTAGATGAGATGTGTTGCACCGTGTAGGATACCCCTAAGGGGTGCCAACTTGCAGTCTGGGAGGCTGTGGAGTAGGGTATTACCATCACCATCCAGATGCAAGAGCACAAGGGCTTGAAAATGAGTTCTGAAACTTCTTTCTGGAAGAATGGTTTGACTTTCTTTAAAAAAGGGAGTTGATATGAGGCCGTCCTGGATTTTTGGCAATGTGTTCCTTGAGAGAGTGGTTGGTGCCCATGGTGAATCCAATTGATTTGGCATTCACTAATGTAAGAAAGGGTTATTAGTTTAGGTGGGAGACAAAGGCAATCAGGCATAAATAAGAGGAAATGTGTGTATTTATGCAGCATTCAAACAGTAATAAAGTGAAAAAATAACACAAGAACAAACCAATTTAGCACATTAAATTGCATTTTAGTAAAATGACACAAAAATTTAAAAATCCAATACGAACAACCGAAGACACTTGCAGTTATCTGTACGTGCTGGACAGCGGGAAAGTTGAAGCCAACCACGACAGAGCATGGGTTGGATACAGTTACTAGGTTAGTCCCATTGAAGGGCTACCTTCAAAAGTCCTACACGAAGGGTGCCTTTCACATTGGCGGGTGCTGCAGGGAGGAGAATGTTTGCGCAAGGAGCAGGTTGAGCGTGGCAGATGGTAGTTGCTGTATCGCAAAATACTGGTCATCGCAGGAGCTTTCCGTTGATTGATCCTCGTGGACGGTTGCTCTAGGCTGCAAAAGAAGGTTCCGCTGAAGCTTTGCGTTGGTGGTCATTGTAGGTGGTTGATTCCCAGAGCGTAGAGGTCACTTTACTGATGTGAGGAGCCTAAAGCTTCTGTATCTTCCCCTTTTCTTCAAGAGGACTACACATTAATTCCAGCCAAGGGTCTAGAACCTGGGGGACACCCCTAAGGGATCAGGACTCCAGAAAAAGGCCAGCAGCAGGACTCAAACAGGTCCAGTTGGTGCTGGTCAGATGGAAAGCTTGTTGTGTCTGTATAGCTTACAAGAGGTTAGCCAACTCCCCCATGGAGTCACTCTAGGCAACATGGGTTCAAGTCAAGCAGGTCAAATTTTCCTCCTTCAGTCAACAGGGCAGTGGCTCTTCCTCAGACATCAGGGCAGTCCCTCTTCCTCAGACATCAGGGCAGTCCTTCTTCTGATTCTTCCACAGGTCCAGGAGTGTTTGATAAGAGGTTCCGAAGGTACCATTATTTTAACCTTGTGCTAGTCTTTGTGTGGGGGGAATCCCCTGGCCCACCCCTAAAACTGGTTCAGGCCAGTTATTTTCCTTCCCCTTGTCCTGGTTCCAAATTATCTAGTGTTACAAAGGCACAGGTAAGGCTGTTGTCTGTTTCCTTTGTATGTGCTGCAGGCAAGTACTTTGAAGTGTAATCAGGCAGGGTTCAACAACTTCTCACCCATCCTGTCAGAAAGACCAGCTCCCGCTTTGTCTCAATGTCTGGAAGAAATATACAACCCACAACAGGAGAGTCATTCACAATCATGTGACCCAGGACACTGGCAGAAAGACCGAGTTATAATCAGTGCAGGGTACAGCTCCTCCCCAGCCATCGTATCAGGTAGACCCTCTCCCCTCACACCTAGGTTTATATTTGTTTCACTTTCTGGAAACAATACACAACCCACAAATGCAGAGTCATTCACAATCTTGTGACCCAGGAGACTGGCATAACGAAAAACATGGTTCGGTGAGGAAAATCCCAACTTGCTAAAATATATTTTTAAAAACTTTACCTTAATATCTGACTTTACCATTAAAAAGGATTTTAATTTACAATTCATTTAAATGCAAACATAATTTCTCTATCTGCTCTCAATTTGAAGTTAGCACTTAATAAATGTAACAAGGCAATCCAGTGTTAGTCTATGGGAGGAATAGCCTTACAACAGTGTAAATTTACTTTAGGAGTTTTTCACTGCCAGGACATGTAAAACTTAAACCAACATGTCCCCACTTTAAATACCATGCACCCTGCCCTATAAGCCTTTAGGACCTACCTTAAGGGTGACTTATAAGTATTACAAAAAGGAAGGTTGTGGCTTGACAAAATGTTTATTTTGCCAGATTGAAATGTCAGTTTAAATCTGCGCCACGGACTGAAGTGCCAGGCCTGATATAGGTGTTACAGTGCTACTTCAGTGAATGGCACAATGAGTGCTGCTGCTCACTAATATAATTTAATTTAAACACCCTGAGTAAAGGTACAAGCAGTTACTAGGGACTTACAAGTATATTAAATGTGCCAATTAAACATTGAAGATCTATTTTACCATGTTTTAAATAAATCACAAGCACTATAGCACTGGTTAGCAGGGGTAAAGTACGCAGAGTAGTAATGGCAAAAAAAACTGAGTTCAGCAAAGTTACAAAACATCTGGGGTATATGCCACACTAAATATTTCCGGTTTAAAAATCCTGCAAACCATCTTCAAGTGTCCTGTGGTCAACAACAAGAGATTCAATGTTTCAGGAGGACATTTACAACCCAGTTTTCTGTGGCTAGGTCTCTCTTGTTTCCTATTGATACTCAGGACATCCTCAATAAGCAAAAAGTTTATAAGAAATTTGGATAAAAATACTAGAAGAACTGCTGAAATCCTGTGGGATAGGAGAGCCTTAAATCTTCCAAATATCTTTTTTTTCCTCATTCTGCCAATACTCTTGTCAGGGTGTACTCTGATCCATCTGGGTCTTACCCATGGAGCTTGTCCGATACGATAACCCATGAGACAGACAGATGTAGTAACCCACAAGTAAATAGCTGTGTCCACTTCCATCTCCTTACTACTCTGGAACCGCCCAAAGGAGGGACTGTAGCTGACAGCAAGATTTGCTTAATCATAGGACTCACATTGTCTTTTCTCTCCACTTTACCAACGGAGCCTAAATTTTCTTTTCACTTGTAGTGTCACCAGCCATATCCGACTCACTACTATATATGATATTTCTAAGGCACTCAGAAAAACAAGGAGAACTTTCTGATTTCCAAAGTCTACAGATCTCACGTCTTGCCAAAAGGATAACATATAACACAAACTCTATGTTACTCAGTGAGAGCTGAACTTCCGCTTCGGAGTTTAATCCAAACAAAATAAGGCGAGAACTTACTCAGATCCGTGTCCCGATTGTATCCCGTATAAAATCACAAACAGAGTTCCAATATGATGAGATTCTTGGACAAAGCATAAATAAATGGATATCGTCCGCCGCTATCAGTTTACATCTTGGGCAAGTATATATGTTGTTAGTAAATTTAGACAGCTTAGCAGGTGACCAATACACTCTATAGATGGTAAATAGCTGGTTGCGTTTAAATGATGCTGGTTTGACAGCTGATCGTAAGATACGATATGACTCACACCACAATTACTTCACACTGCTCTCCCCATACTCTGGACTCCATAATTTTATGATATCACTTTCAAATTTTGTATCTGCTTCCAAGAAAGCCCAATGCCAAAATGTAATTTCTTTTTTCCACTGGTCAGTTCTAAACACCTGGCTAAATTTGGTCCCCTCTTCCTCCACCCAGTCTTGTGTCGCCCACCAAGAACGCAATTGGTAGTATTTGAACCTCGTTAGCCCACCATTGGACAGGTTGTTCATAACCTCCCAACTTATTATATCAACACCCTCCTTGAGATCCGCCCAATAAATATTACCCCCTGCTTTCAGGTGCAGGCTAATTTGATCACTAAGGCACTCTGGGGTGCCTGGAGAATCCCATATGGGAGCTTAATGCGAAATGTATGGAACTCTCAGTGTTTTCCTCACATACATCCAGGTATTCAGTGCTGCCTTCAGGAACTTCAGTCTGACTTTCTTAAAAAACTTGGGGTCTCCAAATTAAAAAAAAAAAGTGCCATTGACCTTGCGGGATATCGTCCAGCATGGCCTCGAAAAGTGAGCCGATAGATGACTTATCGATCTTATTTGCCAGCATACGCATATTTTTAAAGTGAAATGCATAACAATATGCAAGCAAATCTGGGAGTGCCAAACCTCCCAACTCAAGCTTTCTCCTCAATTTCTCCCAGGATATCCTGGGTCCTTTTGATGACCAAATAAAACTCCCTATTTTCCCCTGAAGTTTGGCTATGTGTTATTTCTTAAATGGTAGCGGAATGGAGTTGAATAGGTAAGTGACTTTCGGAAGAATAATCCTTTTTATTAAATTGATCCTACCGCAGATGTTTAGGGGGAG
Source organism: Lissotriton helveticus (assembly GCF_964261635.1). Lineage (NCBI taxonomy): Eukaryota > Metazoa > Chordata > Amphibia > Caudata > Salamandridae > Lissotriton > Lissotriton helveticus. Next base: position 1,217,168,139 of record NC_136069.1, read on the forward strand.
ATTCGCCTAATTTACCATTAATCCTATCACTTCCTGACTGCTTTTCTTCCAGTTAGTTTTCACGATGTCCTCTAACTTCTGTGTGATTAAAACTCCTAGGTATCTTATTTGTGTTTTAACCCCCTGACTCTGTGGGTCCTGATTCCACTCCATTATCTCAGTTTTATCAACATTTACTTTATACCCAGAGATCTGGCCAAATATTTCTGCCTTTCTCATCAAATTAGGGATTGCTTCCAGCGAGTTGCTTGTGAATACCATCATATCATCGGCACATAATGCCAATTTAACTTTGAAATCCTTAGATCTAAAAGGGAGGATAATGGTGTCGGTTCTTATCAGGTTCGCCAATGGCTCTATGTATATGTTAAAAAGAAGCGGGGAAAGAGGACAGCCCTGTCTTGTTCCCCTAAACATTTCAAACCAATCAGACAGTTCCCCATTCAACACCCTGGCCCTCGGGCCATACTACAAGTCTTGCACCGCCGTAACCACATTCTGAGAAAATCCGAAGCTCCGTGAGGACTCCCATAAATACTTCTAATGTACCTGGTCAAAATGTTTGTGAAGAACCGGGTTATTTAAGACCCAGCGGCGCCAGGAGAAATGCCCTAGTCTCCGGGTCCACCTGTCTTAGAGTACAGAGACACGGGTACTTCTTGGTGACATCAAAGATAAATTTTATTAGCTGCAGCCTGTAACAGAGATCCTAGAAGTACAACACGGTGTATGTTCTCAGGAGACTGCTCGCCTACAAAAACCAGTCATCCCTTTTTATACCAAATATTATGCTTCAGGCAAATATTCCTAATTTACAGTTGACCACTCACATGTTTTCACAAAAAGGAAAGGCAGGATCATGATGACAAGCCCATTTTTCAGTTTGTCCAGCCCATAATCAATTATTGGTCAAACCCAACATTTTTCATCAGACAGGTCGATCGAACCCACCATGAAAACGGGCACATCCCCATCGTAAACGGATCATAAAGAAAGGAGCAGAGACAGGTGTGAGCAAGATAAGACAGAGTTATGCGCAATAAAAGGTTTGATGGTGTTTTGTGTCTTTTTCCGTAATCTTGATCAGCTACCAGGAAAGGGACTGGTTCAACAAGTTTGGCTTCAGGCAAGAGGGTCGCTCGCTCAGGTCATTCAGAAGACAGCTAAAGTGTACGTGTGCTTGGAGACTCGTTCGGCCACTGGCACCGGCCTATGTGAGGGCAACCACAAAATGGCTGCCGTACGCAAGATGGAACCCGAGGGTTCAGAACGGACTCCCTGATTTCATGGTGATCTCGTCACTCGAATAGGACGAAAATACTCATACATCTTGCACTCGCCATATTCGGTCTGCTGATACCAAAATCGTCATGATACGACGACTTTTATAACAAGGTTCAGAATTTCAGTACCTCAGACCCTCCTTTTGCCCTTACATAGGCAATAACCTAAACCCATGTCAGTCTGAGTCCAGGTCTATACTCATCAGATCATCAAGATGTTGCTGTAGCATCATCCTATTACTTAGCACGTCTCTTGATAGGGGTTTCCTTACACACCATGAAGCACAGCGACCACATATAGCAGGAGTACACTGTACACAAAGACAGAGCAGGAAAAGGATGGCTAAGATCACCCCAACTACCATCAGAGTCTTCCATCCCCACGTGGATAACAGTTCCCAGAACCATCCCATCAACGACCAATCTCCTTTATCCACGTATATAGATTCGGAGATTTTATTCAGTTTGGAAATGGCCTGGTACACTTTCGGAGCATTGTCTGGAATGAAAACACAGCAACTTGATTGGATCACTTTACATACCCCACCTCGATCTGCAAGTATGACATCTAACGCAACTCTGTTCTGGAGAGTCATAAGACGATCCGACTGGAGCTCAGCAGTCAAGTTACTAAGGGCACCGGCAGTTTCAACTACGGTGGACTCAACCACTCTCGTCAGTTGTCGTATGTTCCTGCTGTTCACCATAGGTCCCCAAAACGGCAGAAAACCCTTCAAGAAATCTCCCAATTCTTGTCCTGCAGTATCTTCCTTACTGAAGACACCTCTGACTACTCTTGTCTTGTGGTAATCTGCCGCGGCTGTGTAGGTGGGAGGCAACAGGAACGAGACAAAACATGTGCCCGAGAAATCAGGGGGCAGCCATGTGTATGCTCTATCATAACAGATGAAATAGGTACCCTTAGCTGCTAGGAACGATGGGGAAGTCTGGGACGAAAAAACATACGTCTCAGTGCAGATACTACTCCCTAACTGAGCTCTCGGATTCTTGCCATTACCTTGCAGACAAAGATGACCCTGATGGGGTACAATCCAAATCGGAGAGGATCTTTTTGCTTGCTGGTTCTTACTCAGACTAGCTCCATATCCGGTCACGTTCCATCCAATATACGCTAGTGTCTCATCTCTCAGGATAGTCTCACAGGAACTAGCTCCTTTAATCATATCGACTATTCCCTTAACTAGAGCACTATTCTTTGGATTATCCTTCACAGAACGTAGGGGGTGGACTTCGCGAGCGTAGATGAACATCGTTCGGTACGCCCATACAGAACCATTGTAGCTAAATGGCAGGACTAGATAAGGAATACCTTTATCAGTAGTATGAGGCATAAGACCACACACCCAACAGTTAGTCGTGTTCACTACTAATTGGTGTTGGTGCAGAAGCTGAACGAAGGAGTTATTAACGAATTCCAATCTTCTAACGGTCTCATGTTCAGGCAGAGGATGAAAAGAATGCGAAGAAACAGTAGAAGAAGGTATGGGTTGTGTAGTGGATGAAAACGTAATTTGAAAAGAGAATATAACATATCCCATTAAAAACATCATTAAGCTAAGCAACATGAAAACGCACAAAATTAAAAAACATTTTCTACTCATTATTTCACATATTTTGGCTCTAAAGTTTGTTTCTTCAACAGGTCTCTCCATCTCGAAAAACTCCATCCTCTAACCTTGCTGCTCGCGGAGGTAGGGTGTTCCGTGCTAAGGAATGCGTCTGTCAGTCCAGGGAACGCCCTAGGACCAACCAGAACCGTCGACCTTGTGTCTTCGGCTTGCACTCCAAAGAATTGGCGCCGCGACCCTACAGCTGAACCCGGATGGCGGTTCGAAAAACAAAAATCGGTCAAAACAGTTTCTCAGATGGGAGAGCTGATCTTTCAAAAACAGTAAAGAAAAGGATTTTTATTTTATTAGTCCCATGACTCTTGGTCGCAAATTATAACGTTTTTTTCCGGGCGTTGTGTGATCGCAGAATAAGAGTTCAGGTTCGGTAGTGTCCAGCCGCACTGATGGTGGCACGGCCTCTTGCAAAAGATCATCACTTTCACGCTCAGAACTTGTCCCAATTAATCGTGCATCGCTAAAAGGCAGAAAACGAGGCACAGTTTCGGTCTCAGAATCAGGAATGTCCTCCTGGACCCACTGGTCGTACGGTAGAGGCAGAGGAACCCTCTTACAATGTACGCCGTGGATCCAGTTTTTCTTCCCTTGCACTCGTACTGCAGTTCTCGTAGATAAAAGCACCAAGTATGGACCGGTCCAGCGGGGCTGATCGTTCTTTGTCCGTTGAAAGTTCTTGATCAGCACCCACGATCCGGGATCGATTGCATGCCCTGGATCTTCAGAAGCCTGAGGCAGTGTATCATGAACCTGTTGTGTAAGACACGCAATTTAGCCGTCATATCATGCAGATAGTCAAGCAATACAGGGTGTTCAATCTCGCTAAATTTCGTCGGCCTCGGTACTCCCCATATGTTTGCCGGGCGACCAAAAATTATTTCATAAGGACTAAGTCCCACTCGTGAATGCACAGTCATCCTAGTCGACAAGAGTGCTAATGGCAAAGCATCAGGCCATTTAAGACCAGAGCTTGCTTGTATCTTGGCCAACTTCAATTTGAGGGTGCCATTATAGCACTCCACTAGACCAGCTGATTGGGGGTGATTTGCAGAGTGGAATTTTTGGCGGGTTCCTAACCCTTCACACACTCTCTTCATCACTTGACCCACAAATTCACTCCCATTATCACTCCAGACCATTCTCTGCAAACCATACCGAGGGAAAAACTCCTTGACAAGTGCTTTAGCTGTGGACAAGGCAGTATTATCTTTTAGGGGGTAAGCTTCTACCCATCTTGAGAAGGCACAAACAACCACGAGTACGTATTTTAGGTTGTTGCATCTCTCCATGTGGATGAAATCTAGCTGCAAAACCTCGAACGGATACGTCGAAGGCGCAAAATGACCAGCTGGAGTTGGAGTTCCCTTGCCAGGATTGTATTTCAGGCAAACCATACAATTCTTGACCACATTCTCTGCACACTTAGGAATTCCAGTATTTTGCCATACTGGAGCCAACAACTTACAGATCCCTTTCACACTGATATGAGCCATTCCATGATCCATTGTAACCACTGCAAGCACGTACGCATCGGGTAACAACCATCGCTGATGCTCCGACAACTCAACCCAACAACCATTCGCGTCTAATTTACCCGTGCTCTCTCTCCACACACTCAACTCTTTCTCTGTAGCTTCAGCTTGGATAGACTTCACACTCTCTATTGTATCTTCACACATTCCAACATCACCAATCCATCTTGCAGGGCCCGCAACATACATTCGACTCATCACATCCCTCGCTGTTTCTTTCGCAACTTCATCAGCAAACGCATTACCGCGACCAATGTCGTCAGTAACCTTCTTATGTGCACTGCATTTCACAATCGCAACTTGCAACGGCAAGGTGAGTGACTCAAGAAGCTCATTAACCAACTGACCATGCTGAATTTTGGTTCCATGAGAAGTGAGGAAACCACGTTCCTTCCACAATCGTCCAAAACTATGAGCCACACCAAACGCATACTGGCTGTCAGTATATATGGTCACTTTCTTTCCTTTTGATAATACACACGCTCTCGTAAGTGCAATCAGCTCTGCTGCTTGAGCTGAATTATGTGGGATACGTGCAGCTTCAACAACCGTCTGTAAAGTCAAGACAGCATATGCCGCAGTCGTATCACCATTTGGAAGCTTAAAGCATGAACCATCCACCCATAAGGTACCATCACACTTTTCAAGAGGAGTGTCCCTAAGATCCATTCTCCCTTTCGTTTCCTCCTCTGTCCTGAGAAAGCAATCATGCTGTTCAGAAACATCTGTCTCTGCTACAATCGGCAACAACGTAGCTGGATTCAACGTGTTGCATCTCTTTATGTGCACATGACTCGCTAAAAGTGTCAACTCATAACCGGACAATCGAGCACTAGTTAAGTGATGTGTCTTAGTCTTATTTAACAAGGTATCCACTGCATGTGGAACCATTACAATCAACATATTATTCATCACTAACCCAGCAGACTGTCGAATAGAAACAGCTGCTGCCGCTGTGGCTCTCAAACAACTCGGCAACGCTCTAGCAACCGGATCCAAGGTCGACGAGAAATACGCGCATGGACGCTGCTTGTCCCCATAAGACTGTGTCAACACTGACAACGCGCATCCCTCTCTCTCGTGGACCTAAAGCGTAAAAGGCTTACTGTAGTCGGGAGTACCCAACACAGGAGCCGAACACAGTGCATCGTGCAATTCAGAAAACTTTTTCTGACAGTCATCAGACCACGGGAGGGGATTCGGTGTATCTTTACAAGTTAATGCCACCAGAGGTTTGGCCAGCAAAGAAAAATTCGGTATCCATTGTCTGCAATATGACAAAATACCCAAGAAAGCACGCACTTCTCTTTGTGTAGTAGGCACACTCATTTTCGCAATTGCTTGAATTCGTTCTGGAGTCAGTCTTCTTCCCTCCTTCGATAAGAGATGACCTAAGTAGATCACTTCTTGTCGATAATACTGCAACTTTGAAAGAGACACTTTGTGATGGAAATCCGACATATAACGCAACAACAGCAAGGTAGCTTCCTTACAAATCTCCTCAGTACCGGCAGCGACTAATAAATCATCAACGTACTGGAGAAGAGCAGCACCATTAGGTAGAGCAATAGTATCAAGCTGTGTTTTTAAAGCCTGACTATAGATAGAAGGACTCTCGCAATAGCCTTGAGGAGCTCTCTTAAACCGGAAGCTTTGGCCTCCTAAAGAGAAGCCAAAGATATCCCTACTCTCCTCGGCAAACGGGATGCTGAAGAAAGCATTCTTCAAATCAATCACCGAAAACCACGTGGCTGAAGCTGGAATCATGGTCAGTAAGGCAGTAATATCTGGAACAACAGGAAATTGCGGAACTACAATCTTATTCACCTCGCGAAGATCGATCACGAACCTATATACAGGTGGTTGTGAAGAATCAGTTCTTTTTAGAACAGGCAAAACCGGACTATTGCACACATTACCCCTTGTTTCTTCAATTACATCTTTCTCAATCAGGTCATGAATGATCGCTAGCAACGCTCTTTCAACTTCACTAGAGATCTTGTATTGGGGAATACGTGGCATTTTAACATTTGCTTTCAACGTCACAACATATGGCGGTATCTCCAAGAGACCCACATCATTAGGACCAGTAGCCCAAAGAATATCAGGAAGTGAAGACAATTCTGTCGGAAATGTATCCTTTGACAAATACATCGGGGAGACCACTGTCTTACCTAATGTAAGTTATACTCCCGAAGGAGAGCAATACAATGTCGCGTACAATCTTTTCAACAGATCCAATCCCAACAAGTTCTCACCACAACCTGTCGTCAGAATAAGGGGTGCTTTGAATTCACAAGGTCCAACAGAAAGAGATATAGGACTAGAAATCGGGTTCCTAACCGGGGCACCAGAAAAACCTACTGAAACATTCGTCTCGCCAGACAAAGGTGCGCCAGGGTGTTTAGAGTGCATAATAGAACTCTTTGTAGCACCAGTATCCAACAGAAAAGGCTCTGACACACCTGATGTAATCACCTCAACATAAGGTCCACTCTGATCTACTGAAACTGAAACTACTCCTTCTCTTTGTCTATGGCTGTCCTAGCAATCATTACCATCCATATTTTCACCTTCGACATAGTAGTCATCAGCATAGTACTGAGGCGTCCTACCAGACGCATTATTCTGCAGATCGAAACAATTCATTGAATTTTGTGGAGGAAAGGAACGTGCGTTCTGGGGGAACCCTCCACGTCCTCTACCTCTAGGAGCTTGTGGAACATTCCGACCTCTTACGCTAGTAACACCATTCATACGCTGGGACAAAACAGGGCAACTACTCTTAAAATGACCCTCTTCTTTGCCATATGCACATTGATTAGGGCCTACAGGAAAACGTTGTTGAAGAGGCTCGAACCTTTGCGAGTTTCGCTGAAACTGCGGAGCTGCTGATAGTCACGCTGGTTACTACGGGGCGGATACGCTTGCTGTAAAAGAACCTTCGTCTTTAGCTCTTTGGTCTTTTTGTCTGCCCTATCCTTCTCATCCTTATCCCTATTTTCATAGTATTGTGCAGTAGCCAATATCTGTGCCGATGAGGAAACAGCCCACGAACTCTCGGAATCCTTCAACTTGGTACATAACTCGGGAAACAAATTATGCACGAACTTATTAACAAACAACCGTTGACCACCTTCAGTACTCATGTCTTGACCACTGTGGTCAATAAATGTTTCTTCAAACCTAGTGAAGAAATCGGACACAGTTTCATCTTTCTTTTACTTACATGCAGACAATTTGTCCCAGTTTACTCGCATAGCAGGCATTAAAGTCTTCATGTAAGTAATGATCCTACCAGGAAGTTCTGCAACTACAGGCTCCGGTTTAGCACCACCAACTTGTCGCGCATCCGCAGCACTAATATTGACCCAGGTATCACCTAACTCCTGTGCATGGTCCGTGTGCCGAATCAAACCCCATAAAGGTTGTGGGACCACATTTCCAAACAACATGTCTATATCAGCTAGATTCATGACACATGAGTCTGCAGTCTGTGATAATTCTTTATAGTACCCTGCAGGATTTTTACGAGGATCAGGCAAAGTCTGTTTAAGAGCCAGAACTTCAGCTCGCTTCCACGGAACATGTACCCAAACACGCTGAAAGTGTGCTGGTACAGCAGCAATATTATGAGCGGCATCAGCCTGAACTGCTTCCTTCCATACAGGAGGAACTTCTCTCATTGGGCTCTCTTCTCTCTAGAATCAGGCAGTCGGCTACGCAACTGTTTACGCTCTGAATTGGGGGTCGTGCTCAATGACCCAAAGAAAGGAGAAAAGAGACTAGTAACAGTATCCGTCATTCTCTGTCGGACAGAAGGAAAAGTTGACAGAACAGGAGATAGAGCGGACAGAGTAAGAGCTAATGTAGGAGCAGTAGCAGAAGAGGCAGTAAGAACAGGCGGAAGAGTCGTAGGAATTAAAGACGGAACAGGTAGCAAAGTCGGCGGCCCTTGAGGAGGCTGCACCAGAGGAGTAGGAGCCAACTGAAGAGGAGCTGGCGGCTGTGCAATAGCAAGAGGAAAAGCACCCAGAGGTTGCTGCGCAACTAAAGGTTGCGGGGGTGCTGTAGCACTCTGCGCATAAGGGGGTGGCGAGCTCAACAAATGTGACATTAAAGGGTCTTTCTCAAGTTCCTTCGCTGCATCTTGCTGAAGAAGCGGCAAAACTGGATAGCATTTATCAATCGCCATTTTACGTTGCCTGTGCAACTGCTCACTCGCTTGTTCTTCTTCGTTATCTTTATACTGCATTGCAGCTTGCATTATCGAGATACCCCTTTCTCTTTTATTTTTCTTTGCTAATTTAATTTCTTTCTGTTTGGCTTCCTTTCGCCATAGGCGGAAAGAGTCAAACATCGCCGGCCGGGCTTTCTTCTTAAAAAGTTTAACCTCTAGATTGTCTAACATTTCCGTGTCAAAACTACCATATTGGGGCCGTTGTAGGACACCGTCCTTTTTCGTGTAATGAATCCATACTTCGTTATATGTGATGGGGCCCACGCCATGTTTCACATAGAGCTCATAGGTTTGAGTTCCAATCGGAGGAACCGGACACGAGTCCTCCAATCAGGAATCCCTATTTCGACCACAACAAAATATTCTTCCAAGTCTGCTAAGACCAGGCATCTTCGCTCACTAGTCTAACTTCAAACTTCAAGGGAATATCGAATACGATAGTCTCGTAAATACACAAGTCCCTCGGCTTTGGTACTTGCAAGTCCCCAATCAAAGATCCCAAGGGGATACCCAAAAACTAAGGACTGGGGGACGCTCCACTCATACTTAACTGAGGTACCGATGTCATCACCAGGAGACCCGTCTATCGTCTCGCTTTACAAATCATCGAAGGCTCCAAGACAGGGCGACAGTCAGGGCAGCAGTCCTTCGTAGCCGTCGGAAAGCGGGGAACCTCGCAGCAAAGACTTTCGGACCACGACGACATACAGGGGTCGATGAAGTGGCTGGCCTTCCTCCAGAATTTTCACGCGAAGCTCCTCACGAACCTCAGGCTTGGACAGGTACCGCTGAAGTCGCCCCACGTTGGGCGCCAAATGAAGAACCGGGTTATTTAAGACCCAGCGGCGCCAGGGGAAACGCCCTAGTCTCCGGGTCCACCTGTCTTAGAGTACAGAGACATGGGGTACTTCTTCGTGACGTCAAAGATCAATTTTATTAGCTGCAGCCTGTAACAGAGATCCTAGAAGCACAACACGGTGTATGTTCTCAGGAAACTGCTCGCCTACAAAAACCAGTCGTCCCTTTTTATACCAAATATTATGCTTCAGGCAAATATTCCTAATTTACAGTTGACCACTCACATGTTTTCACAAAAATGAAAGGCAGGATCATGATGACAAGCCCATTTTTCAGTTTGTCCAGCCCATAATCCATTATTGGTCAAACCCAACATTCTTCATCAGACAGGTCGATCGAACCCACCATAAAAACGGGCACATCCCCATCGTAAACGGAACATAAAGAAAGGAGCAGAGACAGGTGTGAGCAAGATAAGACATAGTTATGCGCAATAAAAGGTTTGATGGTGTTTTGTGTCTCGATCCGTAATCTTGATCAGCTACCGGGAAAGGGACTGGTTCAACAAGTTTGGCTTCAGGCAAGAGGGTCGCTCGCTCAGGTCATTCAGAAGACAGCTAAAGTGTACGTGTGCTTGGAGACTCGTTCGGCCACTGTCACCGGCCTATGTGAGGGCAACTACAAAATGGCTGCCGTACGCAAGATGGAACCCGAGGGTTCAGAACGGACTCCCTGATTTCATGGTGATCTCGTCACTCGAATAGGACGAAAATACTCATACATCTTGCACTCGCCATATTCGGTCTGCTAATACTAAAATCGGCATGATACGACGACTTTTATAACAAGGTTCAGAATTTCAGTACCTCATTTGGCCACATCGACCGCCACTATAGTGAGAGGTATATTCAGAGTCACAGCAATATCTACCACCCCTATCAAGTGAAATGTTAATTTTATGAGTTACCTCACAGGTATAAAACCTCTTTAATTGGGGTGGATAACCTATTTTATAACCTTGGCAATCCGAGCAGCGATAATTCTGGAGAAAATCTTGTAGTCTGTGTTTAATAGGGAGATCGGTCTGTATGAATCAATTATCCGTGGGTCTTTGTTAGATTTTAAAATCAAAGTAACTGTTGCCTCTGACCAGGACCTCGGAGCATGTTCCCCCCCCATATAAATTTCATTAAACAAAAGTTTTAGGGCTGGAATCAAAACATCAATAATACATAAATAAACCTCCACAGGGAGACCATCTTGCTCGCAGCTTTCCCCTTTATCATTTTCTTAACCTGAGTTCTGATCCCTCCATCCCCTATCTCTCTTCTAAAATTTTCTGTTGGTCATTGGTTAGCCACGGGAGGGTTGCTAAACCTAACCACTCAGCGATAGCATCCTTCTCAGGGTGGATGTCTTCCATATATAGGTCTCTCATAAAACTACAGGCCTCTCGACATATGTCATCATTAGTATGTAATGCTTCCCCAGTGGTCCTACTAGTTAGTTCTTGAATTGCATTTCTAGTTCTATCGGCCTTAGCATTCCAAGCTAATAAAGCGCTACACTTCTCTCCATAGGCGAAATGTTGGAGCTTATTGGTTTTCCATCTATCCAAAACTTTCTTATCAATCCACCCTTGGAAGGCTGCCTGTAACCCGTCTAACTCCTTACTCAAGACCTGCACTCTATCTGTATCTTTCATCGAGGCCCTCTGGAGTTCCCTTTCCTTTACCTTGATCTCTTCAGTTTTATCCTCGTCCTCTTGTTTTTCCACCCGTCTCTTGCCTGCACTTATAGATCTCAAGACCCCCCTCAGGTTGGCCTTATAGGCATCCCAGACTGTTTGATTTGTCACCGAACCATTGTTTACTTGAAAGAAAAACACCAACTTGTCTCAAGTTTGGAACCACCTCCTCATCTAATAATATTGTCCTGTCCAATGTCCATCTTCTCTGCCCCTCATTTCGCTGCACCGTCAAAGACAAAAGGACTGGCGAATGATCTGACACTATTGTAGGAATATGCATTACCCCAATAACTTCTCCACATATATTTTAATCAACTAAAAAATAATCGATACAGGAGTGGTGTCTGTATTTTTTACTGTAAAAAGTAAACTCTCTAACTTCCTTCACCAGTGTACGCCAAATATCGATTAAATTGAACTCCCTCATCATGCTTTTCAATCTGGAAAATGATCTAGGTGGGTTGGTGTACTTGGCTTTTGAAGTCCTATCAAGCCCTTTATCCATAACTAGATTAAAATCACCTCCCAACACAATAGATGCAGTAGTTTCTAATAGATAAGTTTCCAGTTTTGCTAATGCTTCTGGATTATTATTATTTGGCCCATAATATACTGCACAAATCAGAAGCCTATTTTGTAATATAAGAGTTGGCACTGACCATCTACCTGAGCAGTCCGTTTCATATTTGACTCTTAATTAAGATGGCAACTCCTCTCGTGCTCCCCCTCTGATCTGAGCTAACAACCTCTTGAACCCATCTGCATTTTTCAAAACATTGCCTGCATTCACTTCTTTCTAAGTGTGTTTCCTGTTGTAATATTATTAGGGCTGGCCTTTGTTTAAGAGTATCCAAAACCCAAGACACTTTCCCCCTGGACCTTAACCCGTTAACATTCCATGTTAAAAAATGAACTACTTTTAACTTATCCATGCTAAAAATCAGTAATCCCAGTTGTTATCCAATACAGCTTCATTCCTACTAATGACCATTTCTGATCTTATCTCCACCCCTTCAAGAAATAAACCAATGAGGACTATTTTTTTGCTTTTCTCCCATTGCTCCCCACACCCAGTGCCCCCTATTCCCCCCTCCCCTTGGGAAACCCCCTCTCCAGATCTTGAGCAATTTATTCCGCCCTTTGCGATTCCCCCTCCTCACACAGAAAAGAGAGGGAAAAAACAAGATATAATACAGAAAACAGCCTCTCTGTACCAGTTCTTAATGTGTTAAGCTACTAAATTGAAAACTCAAACCCTTTTAATAGAAACTTATATCATATATATTTCATATATCCTATATCTTCTCATTCCATCCGTGATATAAATTTTTCGACTTCCTCTGGGTTGCTTATGTTGTGCATTTTGTTTCGCCACATTATTTTTAACATGGCTGGGAATTTTACCTGGACCTGGGCTCCCTTATTTCTCAATTCAGACATTCTGGAACCCAGTTCCCACTGCCTCTGGGCTGTCCTTTTCCCAAGGTCTGACCTAATTTGATAGGGGAACCCATCTTGACTCAATGATTCCCCCTTCACACCCTGTTCCAGCACTAACTCTTTTACAGCGAAAGTCAAAAAATTAATCAAACTTTTTCTAGGGGTCTTCCGGTCAGGATTCAACCTATATGGGTCCCTGTGGGCCATCTGGATCTCTTTCTCCCAGTCAATTTCTGGCCTGTCCTTCAAAACTTCCTCCCTCAGTAGGCCACATATAAAGGCCTTGACATCTCCTTTCTCGGCCCCTTCAGGAATTTTGAGGAATCTCAAATTATTGCGTCGAGCTTGGGTATCCAACCTTTCCAAGTCATCTTGCAGCATTCTCTTCTGTTTTTTTAGTAACTCAATATCCTTAGAGTTGCCAGTAACTGCTACCGATAAAACCTTAACCTCCTCCTCTAGAACTCCAGTGCGCTTTGCAAGGTCATCGAGCATCTCCTCAAGTGTCTCACATTTGCTCGTATCCCCTTTTGGTTGGACTCCACTATTTTGAATTTTGTTAAAATATCTTGACGCAAACTTAAGAACATCTTTTCCATATAAGTTTGACTACCGCTGATACATATGCTGCTATTGCTTTGATTGGGGTTCTCCACCCCTCCCAAATTTGTACTTCCTTGGATTGGCTCGGTAATACAAGTTGGGGTAGGGCTAGCACACGACTCTGGACTTAGAATAGAAGTTGTCTCTGAACTCACACTTTCAGCTTGTAACTCCTCACCCTGAGTAAGCCCTTCTAAAGGAGTAAATCGGTTTTCCAGGGGGAGCGGGATGTTCTGAGACTTACCTCCCTTTTCCTGGGAAATTTCAACCTGCTCCATAATTTTAAAATAGGATCTTAGCAACGGCGTGGGTTTGGCAGGCACACGCTCCCCTTTTGGACCACAGCGTCTAGGCTTCACTCCTGTCTTTAACACCTTCTTCTTAGGGGAGATTACTACTGCAGGCTCTTTAAATGCCTGTTCCCTACTTCCACTCCCCCTACCTCCTTTTCTCTTTTTCTTACTCTCTGGGAGTGACCAAAGCTGATAACGATTTTTGGCTCTGTTTTCGATTATGGTTGTAGCTATTCTTTCAGTTTCCGCCTCCACTATTGGCGACTCAGGTATGAGTACAGTTGGGGGGATATTTGTCAGACTCACCCTTTCTCCCCTCCCACCGTTGGCCTCTGTTGTCTCTTGGAGTAGTGGTGGGACTGGTGATGGAAGTTCTTTTTCCATCAGTCTCTCCGGGGGACACATGGCGGCGGGCTGACGCCGGCTGCGCGATATCCTGAGCCTGAGAGAGGAGAGAGCGTAATATCACCACGGAAAACGTATGAAGATGCATGTGTGCGGGCTACTATAGTTCAATTTCATAGAAAAATGGGCTCACGGACTAGACCCAGTCTATGGCTCAGGGCGTGGACTTTGAGTTGCAGCGACGGTTTTGGTGCTATGCGGCGTGTCTCTTTCGGAAAACCTGCACGCCATTGGCGGTGACAGGCTTCCGGGTCGAGAGAGGCAGAGCCAGCACAGCACTCGAATCGCAGAGGGAGAAAGGACTGGAGAGTGGCGCTGATAACAACGCGGAAGACACTGAAGACATCCAGGCTAGAGGCACCAGTTTATGTATTGGAAATTACAAGTTGAGGAGCAGCCAGGCGTTGTGCCTGGAGGTAGGAAGACTGAGAAGAAGGTCGGCAGATTCCAGGTACAGGGGTTGAAATCTTCAAAATATCTTGCCCTATTGTCTTTTTTAAGACTTGACTGTTTTTTCAAACGTCCTGTTGAAGTATACAGGGGGTAACTTTCTAATGTAACCAGAAATGTCTATACAAATATCACCTATACAGATAGGTGATAATAAAGAAACACTATTTAGGATCAGACATCTTCTAAGAACAAAGTCATCTAATAGTATGGGAAGCAATGTAAGTTCCTCTTAGCAAACATGTATTCCAGCTTTCCCATAAACATATGAATGACACCTCAATGCCAACCAAATACCTTAGGTAGTACTTCTACATGGTACAATTGTACCTTGTTCAGCTTTCATTCACAAGTTCATTAACAAGAAGGACAAGGCATCAACGCTCTATGCAACTATTGGGCTCACGATGCAGAGCGAATATAACATTTCCTAGCTGTCGCAACGGAAAGTTTCACTTCTATTAAGGACACGGAGGCGATGATTATTCTCATCTTTCTCCACTTTTATTATCACAGCTGCTTATATCAGTACAAAGTTACCTTTCCCATGAACCTTAAGGGAAAGGAAGAAACTATATAACCAATCAGTAAACAGTCCATTAAATATAGTCCATCAACACTGTTTAAGATTCCTCTTTCTTTGTACGACAGATGGCTCCCAACTTGCGAGTTCCATCTATGTTTGACTCATTCTTGCTTGAAGGCCTCATTCATTGAAAAGGACGAACAATCCTGTAACTCATGCCAGCAAAACCAATGTACATATAATCAAATTAGTGACAATCATTGATGCAATGAAAACACTAAGCTATACAACATTAGCACAGGACTTAATCATCCACAAACCATAAACGTTAACATACTTATACCATACGAATTCCAAAACTCCATCTGTTTACAGACCTTATAAGGAAGCGTACATGAGATATATTGATACGGGTAGGAATAATTCTCGCCTCCCTGTCCTTAATAGAATTGAAACTTTCCATTATGACAAATATGAAATGTTATATTCTATGTCAGGACCGGAGGCGAGGATTACGCTCATTCAAAGCTTATTCACTGCCAGCTTAGTCATAATGACTACAGGCTTGAAATAGAACGTCTTAAACGTAGGTTCTGAAGACCAGGCAGCTGCGTTCAAGATGTCCTCCAGGCGAGCTTCTCCCCCAAAAAAATATTAGATGCCACAGCACTTATGGTCGAATGTGCACCAAAGACAGACGTGTCAATCCCTGCCTCTTGCATGACACTCCTCACCCACCGGGCTACGGTATGGGAAGAACTGCTTTAAACGACTTATGTAAAGCAAGTAGTAGTTGACGTTCCCCAGCCGGGCAAACTTCCTCTGCTAATGCCCCATAAGCTTTAAGGCATATGACCACACATAATTTTAGAACTTCCTCGAACGTTGGCTAAGAGACAATCCTGGAATTACCCTTCATTCTCCTAGAAATTTTAAAGGTAATCCCATTCGGGGGAATACCTTACCTATGATATCCAGGGCTCTTACATCTGATACTCATTTACAAGATATTATTCACAACAAAACTGCCAACTGATCTGATAATTCCTTCCTAGTAAGGTACTTATTGTGATGCTATGAAAGTAAAAGCTTAAGAACCATGTTGATATCCCATAGGGAGGAACAAACAACCTGACACCCCTCATTAACTTTCTAACCATGGGGTGTTCTCCCACGGTAAAACCTGCTATGGGAAGGTGACCTGTTGAGATTTCAAAGAGGAAGGTGCTCACCGATCTGCATGCCAGACCGTCCTTGACCAAGTAGGACAAAAAATCCAAAATGCAAACACCTCTGGATTCCACAGGATCTGTATCCTTTTGCACACACCAACACAACCATCATCTCCAAGCAGACTTATACCATTCATTTGTCCAGTCTATCCATGACTTGGATAAGAGGTGTGGAGCTTCTTCCAAAGTCCTCGGACTTTCCACCGAATTATGTAATCCTACAAGCCATAAGTGGTAACGTCCCTTCCCAAACCAGGTGTTGGGGATTCCCCAGGGGATACCAAAGGATATCAGGCCTCCTGGGTAGACAGATTGGAAAATCCCAGGAAAGTTCCATCATGACTGGAAAGCGCACTTGTAAGCTCCAAAACGGCGTGATCACTACCAGACTTGCCCTCTGTCATCCGACCAGCACAACTATTCTAATCAGCATCACAGACAGGGAAAAGGCATACCCTGCCTCCATTCTCCAGTCCTGCAGAAATGCATTGATATCTGCCGCTTGGAGGTGTGGCCTCCAGCTGAAGTAGCGGTATATTTGGCAATCGAGGAGCAAGGTGAACAAATCAACTGTGAAGGGCCCCCAGAGATGCTGCAGCATGTGGAATACCTCCGGATGTAGTTTCCATCCACTGAGGTCCTTAAGATGCCGGGAGTACCCATTGATCACCTAGTTGGAGCTCCCCGAAGGACACTCCATTGTCACTGAAAAGTTGCAATCCAGACAATATTGCCAGAACGCTTTCGCCAGTTCCGCTAGCAACTTGGATTGTGGACCTCCCAGACAGCTGATGTACCTCACTGCTGAAATGTTATCCACCTTCAATAGTACAGAGCAACTCACCTTGTCCTTCATCCAGCAAGGGACCACAAAGGAGCCTGCCAGGAGCTCCATCCAATTTATGTGCATAGTTTGTTCTTGTGAGGACCATGTTCCTTCAGTGGATACACCTCCACAGGTAGCGTCCCAACCTGTTGTGCTGGCATCGGACTCTATAATTATATACGCACTGGAACTGAAGATGGCTCTCCCATTCCAGGCTTACCTGGCAGTCAACCACCACCTCATTTCCTCCTTGACGTCATCTATTAAAGGAACTGCCACTGAGTATGTCAAACCTTCACTTAGATGGCGTGCCTTCAATGGTTGAAGAGCCCTGTAATGCAGAGGGCCCAAAAATATGGCTTGTATGGGTAGTGCAAACAGGTCCACCAGCCTAGCCAATTGTCTGAGAGACATGTGAGTTCGGACCACAGTCTTCCTAAGTTTAAAACAAATCTTCGCCATCTTCTTGGGAGGCAGACTCTTTGTGGATTCCTTGGAGTCGATAACTAGGCCCAGGAAAGTCATTCACTGAGCTGGAACCAGCAGGGACTTCATTTTGTTGATCGTGCATCCCACACGTTCAAATAGATTGACACCCATCCAGAGGTGGCCCAACAACGCCCGTGGAAATTGGTCCATCAGTAAAATGTTGTCTAGATAGATGATCAGATGTATGGCTTGGCTGCAGAGAAACTCCACTAGTGGCTTGAGATCTTTCGTAAAACACCATGGGGTGAACGACAGGTCAGAAGGAAGTGTCTGAAACTCGAACACCCGATGACGCTAAAGAAATTGCAGAAATACGCAATTAGGCAGGAAGACTGCAACCGTTAGGTCAACACACTAACCAGTCTCCTGGCCTCAGGAGGTCACGGGGGAGATGGAAGCCTTCCATCTTGAGGTGGTGATATACCAGCCACTCGTTGAGCTCCCTGAGATTGATTACTGGCCCTTGACCCCCATCCCTCTTCTCCACCAGGTAAATATTGCCCACAAACGTGTTCAGGTGGATGACTGAAGGAACATTCACCCCTTTCCTCAAAAGCTCCTAAATCTCATGATCAATCAGAAAAGCTTGCACTTGGGAGAACACCAGGGGCTGTGGTCTGAAAGGTCAAACAGGAGTTCCCAGGAACTCTAAACTAAAACCCTGGATTGTTTTGAGACCCTATGCATCGGCAGTCACTTATGCAAATTCTTGCGGATTAATGCCGTCCCACCTTTAGTTGGGAAGAAAGGAGAGCTCTTACCTTGGGAACATCCTTGGGCGCGAGCATGACTACCCTCACTTTCCCCGTAAAATCGTTCAAAATGTCGGGAGCAGGAAGCACTTCCAAATCTTGTGGGATCTTGCCACTGTCCTTGGCAGGAGCCTCAGATTCTCAGGGAGGAATTGGAGAGTAAACAGCTGGATGAACGCCACCCCGCCACAACGAAAATCATGGAGGAAAAAATCTTCTTAATAGAGGCGTGAGCCTTATCAAGAGAATTGTAGGTGGCTACAAACTTGTAAAGTGCCTTAATAAAGGGCTCCCCAAAATACCCCCCTTGAGCTGTGGGACCCGCCTCTGGTGCTGCCAAATCCCCCAATTTTGGGTACACTTTAATGAGCACTGAGCGCCTCATCTCGGCCGACAGTGCACAGTTGGTGTTGCCTAGTAAGACCACTGCTCATTGGACCCATCCAGAAAGGATCCCTGGAGATATATGGGCCCCTGACTGTTTGGCTTCCTCACCCATATCAATAGTCTTTGTAAGTGGCCCGTCACGTCCAAGAGCTTTTCTGGGCATGACCGCCAGGAGCGGTTGATACCCTTCTTTGGTTCCCTAATGTACTTTGCCAAGAACGTCACAAACCGGGGTTAGGGCCACCTTGACCTCCAGGGATGGAGGAGGGCACTCCACTTGCAGGCAGGCCCACACCACCTTCCCCAGAGATTACCTCAGGCTCCCTGCAACCTAGGTTGTAACCATATCACTAGGGACCCACAGAGATGACCAGGGATGGTGTAAATCATCTGGGTCTAATATGCCTGCCACAAAATTGCCCGGAGGATGGTCAGGAAGTGATCGGGCAGGTAAGCCTTATCTGATGACAGGTGCCGCAGTCGGGAAGATCCAGGCTCACCATCTGAATAACCCTGAAAATAATCATCCCCCAGAGGGTTGGGGGGGCTATTGGAAAAGGGTCAGGATCAAGGTTTGAAGGAAATCACTTTTGAGATGCTCAAAGGCATCCTTATCGACACCCTGTTCAAGGAACCATTCGACAGAGTAATGCTGAATCACTGTGTTCTCTGTGGTCATGACAGGAGCCTGTTGGTGAGATTGGGCCAACCTCTCAAGTTTCTTCTCCAGGAGCGCTAGTGCCAAAGACACTGCATGCAATACTGAAGCGTCAACTGCCTCACAAAATACAATTTCTAGAGGCAAAAAGGAGGTTGACTTCTCCTCCATGTTAGTAGCTTCGGACCCCTGCATGATAGGAATTCCTGTGGAACTAGGGGACCTAGCTTATATGGCAAGTCCAAGACTCAATCCTTGTTGGGACCAACACCCTATCAGAATTCTGAGGATTTCAGCCTGGGCCGGTCATTGCGGTGCAGAAATTTGGCCCTGAGGTGTTAATGTGACAAGCCAAACAGACTTTCGGTCCTGAGACGTTAATTTACAAACCCAAACCCTCAAGCGTAGCAGTCCCCACAAATTGCAATTGCACATGAATACGGGTGAGAGCCCTACAATATAATCCTTAGTAAGGGCGTCCAATGCTCCAGGCTGTCAGGGGCACAAGAAAAGACAGGCCAAAGCTCTGCGATATGTGGCAACTCCCATGCTCTCAGCAGTAACAGTGCACAACGCTTGCGGAGTTGGAGGAGCTCCTCGTTGGTAAATGAACACCCTCTAGCAGCAGGCGCTTATCATTGCTGTCATGCAGCCTGATAGCAAGGAAAAATAAGAAGCGCCTGTGAGGAATGCTAAAATACACTCCAGTGGCAGTCCTGAAATAAAAGGTGTAAATCTACAGAACTACATGCTTTGAAGAGATGCCTACAGGGGGAGTAACATTTTCAGTTCATGACATGGGTAGCTGTAGATACACATATTGTGCATCAACTGTAAAGCAGTCTGCCTAAAATTGGTGGCGTACCTTGAGGATGTTGCAGAAGATTGGAAAGGTGTACACAGGACAGCCTGGACAACTCTAGCTTGCTGTCTGGCTAGAACATCCGCACAGTAAGTTTAGTGAAGTTATGTGGGCTAGACCACATAGCTGCTTTACAGATGTCAGCTAATGGTATGTTATTCAAAAAAGGCATGGAAGCCCCATTTTTCCATGTGATATGAGGTCTAGGAGGTACATAAAGGGTCATCTATGCTATGGCAGAACACGCTTGTATGCATTTGACTAACCAACATACTACTCTTGCGTTGGGAATTGCTTGCCCTTGTGAGGCTTGAAGTAAGACACAAATGATTGTTGGTTCCTACGGAATGGTTTTGTTCTATCATATAGTATATGAGTGCCCTTTTAACATCAAGAGTATGTAGGACGGGGCGTGGCCAAGGCACGCATAGAGTCAGCTGCTTGTAAGCTCGGCTACGGCATCTGTGGCCTGTGTTACAGTGATCCTTGAACTTCCTGTCTCAAACGGTCAGCTCTGCAAGGCAGAAGGAGACCCAGAAAACATTCTACTTGTGGAGGCCCCACCATTCTGCTGTAATCTGCCCGACAACCGCACCGACTGTGAGACGCGACCGTGCCCAAGATGGCAGTGCAGCTGTGAAACTAATCGGCCCACCGGAGAAGACACGGGCCGAACTCAGCGGAAGTCAGTGCCAACCCGGCAAGAGCCTGTGGTCGGGCCCACTCCTTGTGTGTCAGATTACCGGTGGCGAGGGAAGCCCCATGGACGCATGCACAAAGCAACCACCCCCAATCAATCAAGCAATCAGGATTTATAGAGTGCAGCTAATCACCCGCGAGGGTATCCAGGCGCTGAAAGCCAAGTTGCCCGTGTGGCAACAGTAGAATAGCCAGGTCTTGAGTCCCCTACTGAATTCCTGAAGAGAGGTGAGGTCCTGAGATGGACAGAGGCTGTTTCAGGACTTTGCGTGAGAGAGAGGGAGGCGGAGCGCAGGAGTCTGGAGGGTTGGTGGAAGCCCAAGCGGTAGTTGATGAAAGCTGGTCCTAGGTTCTTCAGAGCTATGTATGCGTTGGTCAGTATCTTGAATTACTAGCTTTGGTGGATGGGGAGCCAAGGGAGTTCCTTCAGGTGAGGAGTGATGTGGGTCCATCTCGGAAGGTAAAGGACGAATCTGGCCGTTGAGTTCTTAATCATCTGTAGTCTCTTCAGGTGTGTAGTAATTTCTGCGTAGACGGCGTTGCCATAGTTCAAGCAGCTGATGATGAGCGTTTGAGTGACGGTGCGTCTGGTGAAGACTGGGAGCCATCTGAAGATCTTCTGGAGCATGCGCAGTGTAAGGAAGCAGGCGGAGGAGACTGTGCTGATCTGGTTCTAAATGGTGAGGTTGCTGTCCAAGAAGATGCTGAGGTTCTGGACGTGGTCCGTGGGAGTGGGAGAGAATCCCAGTTCAACAGGTCACCAGGAGTCATTCCACGGGAGGTGTTGTACCCAGAGATCACTACTTCTGTCTGGTCTGTGTTGAGGCAGTTGTTTTGCATCCAGTCAGTGATGCTGTTCATGCACAGGTGGAAGTTTGCTCTAGTGGTGGATGTGTCTTGGACAGATAGAGATTGAGCTAGGTGTCGATGTGTAGGAGATGATGTTTAGTCCATGGTTTCTGACAATGCTGGCCGGGGGGGAGGGTGGGGGATTATGTAGGTTTTGAACACAGTAGACCTGAGGAATGAACCTTGAGGGACACTGCAGATGATGTTCTTGGGCTCCGGATGTGAACGATGGAAGGCGTATTCTGTGTTCTTTCAGTCAGGAAGGCTGCAATCCATTTGAAGGCGTCCCCAATAGGGCGGCGTGGTCATGAGGGCTGGCTCAGCTACAGTGAGTGCCGGTCGGCCCCAGACTTGCTGGAGGCAGTTTGCAGCAGGACCTGGTCCCTGTAGAGGTAGGGCTGTAGCGAAGAACGGGGTGCACTGGACGCTGCTGAATTTAAAAGCTGACTTACGTGCCAGCGGATGGAAGTTGCAAAGAAACCAGGAGGTAGCTAGGATACGCACTTAGGAAAATGGTGCTGTGACCGGTACTCTGTGTGAGCCACACAGAGCCAATGGCGGCCTTTGTGCCACTACAAAGAGTCTGACAAGCGGCATTGATAGGAGCCGCATACCAGTGGTGTATCCTTGCCTGGATGGCAATGCGGGGAGAGCTTGAGGCATACTGCCAGGTGTACGTAGGTAGAGGCCATGCTGTGATTGAGGTGCCACCTACGAGATCTACAACAGAACTGTATTTGCGAGCATAGCAGCCCAGTTCTGCACTAATAAGCACTCTTACATGGAGGAACCCATTAGTCTGACGGTTGCAGACATACCAAAGTGCCTTAACTTATGGAAAAACAGTGTCTTAAACCCACGTATAATCTTTGCATCACAAGACTCTAACCGGCTGGTGGAAGTCATTTGCTCTTTGATTAAGACTCCAACCTGCTGGTGGAGATCTCCAATGGTTTGAGCGCCTTTTTAACAATAAGATCCCTACCGGATGGTATCCCCCCTAATCACGGGACCCCAAATAATCCTTTGCTCCAACAACCTGATACCGGTTTTGGATCGCCGCTGCTCCCAGATCTTCCAATAAGGTCACAGCTTCCATTCTTACTTCACTGAATGAATTAGCGTGTGCTTTTATAGTCCTGAGGAAGACCCGGTGTGACGCACATCATTCTGCGCTGTTTCCAGGGTCAAAATGTCGACATTATTACTACGCGTCTATTCAGGTGCCTTGACCTTAATTCTGAATCATTATTGGGTCTAGCATTCATGTTAATAATCATTAGACAGGACAGAACATCTTGATTTGAATCTATGTCACTTGTGTATGTCTTGTATATATTGAACCTTTGACTTTCACTAGTCACAACATGTCACTTTTTCACAAATCACTTATATTATTGCAATTGTCTTGTGATTGTAACAGCCATATATGTTAATATTTAATGTTTTTTTGAAAAACCAAAAAGAGTAAATTAACTCTGTTACTGAATATTTTCCTTTCTTGGTGTGCTCTTATCTGAAATTGTTTTTCATTCATTGATATCCTATTGAGATACATCATTTCTTTTGTATTAAATCCATGATCCATAGCAATTGCATTACCCAACAGGACCAACTGTGTCTATATTATCAATACCCAGGTTCTGAGGGACACAGGGTTGCCCCATTAACTCCACGGTATGAGAAGCAATTAAGGCCCCCAAACGGGGAGTGGTTATTGTCATTGAAGTGGGAGACAAACGCTGGGGAAAGGAACGCTGTATAGAAATAGAGAGGTACCTCCGACGCCTTAATGATGAACATGCATTACGCCCCTCGACTGATGTGAAGGCATTTATTTAGTAACATGGAGGAATATCACTTTGTACCAACAGAAGCAGTTTACTAGAATACATAATGCAGGCGAAACGCCTATTCAAAGTAGGGGACAAGGCGGGAAAGATGTTGCCATGGCTCAGTAAGCAGGACCGGGGCAGACAACATATAAAAGAGATGCCAAGCCTAGAAAGAAGTCTAGTGGTGGGATCCTAGGCTATAGTGACAACAATGGCAGCTTATCTGAGGGACTTTTAAAGAAGTAAGATACATTCGGATGTAGAGGGCATGTGTTGTTCTGTGCGGGACTGCTCCTGTCAAAAGCTTGATTGTAAGAGAGCGCTTGACCTGGGGGAGCACCTGACTGTGGAAAAAGTGCAAAAGGCATTAAGGCAGTTACAGTGCAGGAAAATGCTGGGCCTAAATGGGCTAGTAGATAGTATAGTGACTCTACACTTCAATGGGATGTATGTGGAGGTGTATCATCGAGGTAAACTCCACGAGAAGCAAATCTGGCAACTACAGTCTTAATCCCGAAATCTGGGAAACCATTGGAATTGTGGTATTCATACCGTCCAATATCATTACTTAACTCAGATGCTAAGACACTCTCCAAGGTACTTGCAAATAGATTCGTGAAAGTGATCCTGGACCTAAAACATCCGGACCAGAATGGCTTTATGCCACATAGATCAGCTAGGCTCAATCTACGCCTTCACAACAAAATTGCAGCGGCCAATGATGCAGCACTCCCACTATAGTGGTGGTATCATTGGACGTGAATAAAGCATTTGATTCGATGGAATGGCCCTTCATTTTTGTAATACTAGAAAAAATGGGCAAGGGGTTAAAATTTCGATGCTGGTTTGAACTCTTCTAAGGGACACCAGGGCCCGAGTTAAAGTAAACAGAATTCTTTCACAGGGGTTCCCCATAGGCAGGGGACTTGAGAAGACCGGCCCTTATCACCTACTTTATTTGCCTCGGCATAGAGGCGCTGGCGGAATGGATCCTGGTGGACGCATACGTTTACGGCTGCTGATGGGGGGAATCTTGGGAGGAAAAGAGATTGCTATATGTGGATGATCTTAATAGTGGATTGTAGGGAGTACAGGAACAACATTCCGAATCCTAATTATTAAAACTCAAATCATTGATCTGGTATTGTTGTATTTACCTGTTTAAACAAATGGACATCATAGTCATAAAAAATTCACATATCAAGTGAAATTCCTCAGTTTCAGGTTATATCAGTTTCAGAAATTCTTCACATAAGAATAATAAATAAACCTGCAATCATTCATTTACAGCATTCCAACCACTAACTAAGGAACTTGCCCTGAAGTTTTTTATGGAATGCAAATCAGGCTCTCCCCTGGACCCAGCCCCGGCATTAATCATGAATGAAGTCGCCCCCCTAATCATCGACCCCCTTCGCGAAATTTGGAACTCCTCTTTATTCACCGGTGTCATGCCTTCCGCCTGGAAACATGCATTACTAATCTCTTTCCAAAAAAAAACCAGGCTTAGATCCTTCCTGCCTAAACAACTACCGGCCGATCTCACTCTTACCCAAACCCGCCAAAGTACTTGAAAAAGCTGTTCAAAAACAGCTGTCACATTACCTAGAATCAAACGCTTTGTTCCACGATACCCAATCGGGTTTCAGACCGGACTACAGTACCGAGTCGGCACTACTCGAGGTATCCGAGTCGATCCGAGAATGCACGGATAGGGGAGAGGAGGCCATGCTGGTCCTCCTCGACCTATCCGCGGCATTTGATACCATCTCTCATGACACTCTTCTGACTCGCCTACAAGAGATAGGTATCAGCGGGCCCCCCCTCTCATGGGTAAAATCTTTTCTTACGAACAGAACCCAACAAGTGATGCTGGGACCCTTTCTTTCCTCCAAGAAATCACTGACTTGGGGCGTTCCGCAGGGCTCCGCCCTTAGCCCGCTCCTCTTCAATGTTTACCTCACACCTCTAGCAAAAGTGGTGGAATCATGGGGCGTCAAAGTAACCTTTTACGCTGACGACACCCAACTGGTGTTCTCTTTCAAAGAACACTTTGAAAAATCATTCGACAACTTTCGCCACTGCATGCTGAACATCGCCTCCTGGATGTCCGCGAATAATTTAAAACTCAATACAGATAAGACAGAAGTCTTATTCTTCAATCAGAAATCTCCCTTGCCCTCCAATTTCTGGTGGCCGTCCGAACTCAACCCTCCGCCAGAACCAGTCCAAGCCACCCGAAACCTAGGATTCCAATTCAACACCTCCCTCTCCTGCAAAACTCAAGTCAACAAAGTAACATCAGCCTGTTTCGGGAAGCTACGAATGCTAAAAAAAATCATCCCCTTTCTACCTTTGGACTCTCGAAAAACAGTAGTCCATGCCCTTATCACCACCCATCTGGACTACGATAACAGCTTATATGTAGGTGCTCCTACCTACATCATTAACCAACTTCAGAGAGTCCAAAACGCAGCAGCCAGGCTGGTATGCAATATCCCTTACCGCCATTCCATCTCATCCAACCTGATCAAATTCCACTGGCTACCCATCAGACTGCGCATCCAATTTAAAGCCCTCAATGATCGAGGCCCCACATACCTACGCCGCAGAATGAGGTTTTCACAATCCCCACGAAACCTCAGATCCAACCATTTACGCCACATGGTATATGCCCCTGTTATCGTCTTGCACGTACGGGAGGAAGGGCTCTCGCAGTTGCTACATCCAAACTCTGGAACCAACTGCCTACAGAGTTAAGAGTTCTTACATCAGAATCCCTATTTCGAAAAAAACTGAAAACCTGTTTTTTCTCCCAAATTTAATCCTAATTGCCTCCTCTCACACTCCCCTGACTCTTCAGAGATAAGGTCTTCAGCGCCGGGACACCTCCGTCGGAGGTAGCTGTGCGCTCTACAAAATACTAAAATAAATAAATAAATAAATCATAGCTACATTTTGAAAACCAACGTGACATTCAAGTAACCGAGTTTGGTTATTGAATAAAACATTGCAAGTAGCCATGACACTGAAATAGCCAACACGTGTTTTGTGGACTACCCACGTCTTCAGCGATACAAATAAAAAAGAAAAAATACTAATAGTTTCCTATATTTCTGCATTTTGCATGTCAAAAATTTGGGTCAAAGCATCAAGCAAATAGTTGCAAAGATATCGGACCTAAACACAATCAGAAACTAAAAAATGAAAAAGTGAGAGGACACGCTAACTAATATAGGCTGTAAAAACAAGACTCAACAGAAAAAAGAAAAATGAAGGAAGAAAAAAATAGGTAAAATGAAAAATGAGAGTCATGTCTGTAAAAGATTATATAAAGATTAAGTCTCCCGGTTTTCCGTTTAAACGGATTTTTACACATAAATACTGACTTAAAACTATTTTTCCTTGCCTGTATTTATAAATTATAAACGGGAAAATACTGACAAACTGCACCGCAGCCTCACTCCTGCCCAGGGTTACCTCGCCAAGCTCCTCTTACTAATCTACACCACTTAGGCCCATTTAAGAGAACTGCTAAGGTAGAAGCACAAGGCAGCAGGTGGTATTAGGTGTTGCATGTTAAAGGGGACGCCTGATAGCCGGGCACAAGGTGTTAATATGTGCATCAGGAGGCCGGCTCACTGATAGAAATGTAGGCATCATCTGGCGGGACCTGCCGGGATCAGTGCTAATAAGGTAGCCTCTGCATACCAATGAGTGGCGGCAAGGCAGAGGCCTGTTAGCAGGTAGTGGTGTACTCGACTGCAGGTGGCAGGCTTTGAGCAATTTAAAAATGAACATACTGACAGTGTACAAACACTATGGAGACCCCGTTTATAGAAAACACGACCCATGTTGTCTTAAATGTTTTGGGAGACCAGTAATGTCAATGTTGGAAAATCTCAATAAAAGATTTAAACCATAAAGAAAATACGTAATTCTGTCTTTTTATTTATTTCTTTAAACTGTTTACATGTGGAATGCCAGCTGCTTCTGTGCAATTGGCCCTCACCATCAAGAGGTGTGGATCGCAGTCTCTTTCCTTTTGAGGTCTGGCCTACGCAGCCCGCATACGCTGCATAGGAAAAAGACCTTTAGCCATCAGTTCCCTTTTTCGCCCAAAAACGTGCACGCGTTGCATTGCTTTCAATGGCAACGTGTGCACTTTTGGCGATTCCCTAGTGGGAGCGAGCAGCGGCGCCATATGTTATCAATTATTGCACCTTGCAGCTCGCTCCAGCAAGGGAATCGCGCAGGCCCCCTCCTCTCTCCCATCCCCCTGCTGCCGCGCACGCTTGTGCTTGTTTTATTTTTTAATAGTCGTGCTACACAAGGACCCATTCATTTCTGTTAGACACGGGGAGCTTAACACCAACTTTTGACCTCAGACACCTACTTTGACTACGTCTAGCTCTTGGAGAAACGTGGCAGAGTACAAACGTCCATGTTAACAAAAGACTCCCACATCGGAGCCCTCAAGAAACTTGGATGGTGGGCGGAGGTGATCAGTGCTTGGCAGTAACACTCCTTTTGGGGAGAGTAGCACGTCCATTTTAACAAAAGAAAACCACATCGGAGCCCCGAAGAAAATTGGGTGGGGGCGAGGTGATCAGAGCCTGGCAGGAAAACTCCTTTTGGGGAGAGTGCCACCACCCCATTAAATACGGGAATACTCGTTACCTTTTCAGACAGATCTCCGGATCTCGAGCGTTGATCCGCCACCACCCCCTACCTTCAACCCTGGGAAACCCTCATCTGTGCTTGCAAGCTATCAGTGCACTCCGTGCTTCCCGAACATTGCTGACCTGACCGCTTTGCCTACTAGCATTGCAACAATTATCGGGGACATCTGCTTCCTAGAATTGCCGGTGCTGAATACCGGCAGGACCAGACCCACTTAAAGCCCGCTGCTGGGTCTCGCATCATGCATGGAGTGTGTGGAGGGCCGGAGAGGGGCGGCGTTACTGGGCCTGTCCTTCTCTTCACTCTCACGCGACCCCCAGATGCTGCTGTGTCTTGCATTATGCCGTGTCCTCGGGCTTATCTCCAAGCTGGCACATCTGTCCGGCAGTGGTCAGTGAATAGTTATGCAGCTGCATATCCAATTTCATCTGCCCGACTTGTGTCCTGTGTGTGGACGTAAGCAGGGTGATGGAGCTGGCTCGGGCATCTATGTCTTGTTGCTGAAGGTGTGGGTAAAATCCTCAGATCAGACACACACAGTTTCTCTCTCTCTTTCTCTCACACACGTGCTCTCTCTCTCATTCGTTGACATTCTCTTTAACTCTCACACACACACTCTCTCACACACCTACTCTTTCGCCCCACACCCTGCTTGAGGCCGCCCAGAGGCAAGCCACTCTTACATTTCTACCCTGCCTACTTCCTTCATACCGCCTCAACATAACCCCGTCCCTCAGTGTGGCTAGTTTTGTTTATTAACCAATACAGGTTTCGTCAGCTTCAGCTGGCCCGTGCATATGGCTTAACTATATTAAATGTTTCTGTGGTTCTTATGGCCACTTTAATTCAGTGCAACTTTTGTCGAGTACAAAAAATGTAACTGGAAGTATTATCAATCTGATTTCTTAATAAAAGAATCTTCACTCGTTCCCCTTTATTCACCGCTGACGGCGCCCTCTTCAGGTGATGTAATCTCTGGACACTTTCTCCTATAATCCGAAGGATGATTTTATGTGTTCAAGACAATTCTTTTAAAGCTAAAATTACCTCCTCGTTCCTCTCGCTTATTTTAATTACACAGTGAGGCCTGCTCTGCATAATCGAAATACGCAAGATTAGGACTCGGGGTAATGCAATTACCGGTTAGTTATAGACTAATTAGTCTGATTTCTAGCGCTCCTCTTTGTAATTTAGCTGTTATTTAATGTATCTATACTTTACGTAGACAGTCACGTGGTTTGAGATATGTACAGCATGCTCGACACTTATTTGAACAACATAGCATGTAATTAATTCAAATTGTCATTGGGCCTTACACTTTCAGAAAGTCTGCATCCTGTGTAGATGGTTCCAGGGGCCAGTGTTTTACCAACGTCCCCTGGCCTGTGTTACTATGGTTGGTGTAGATTAGAGGGTAGCCATTTTCTCTACAGTGGTGACTAGCAAGTGCGTGAGGATACACTTGCTAAATCTGGGTGGGGTTATATACATGTTGTTCTTGCTGCGCCTCCCAGTGCTTTATTTTCCAAATAAATCACCTTAAACCATATCAGTTGTTTGTAGCAGGACGTTTTAAATATTTGAGCGACCTGAGGTGTACAGAGGATAGGAAGGGAGAGCAGGAAATAGAAGCTGTGGAGGGCAAATAGGGTAGAAGGTAGACAGGAGGAGGGGCTAGGACAGAAGTGGCATGGAGGCACAGTCTTTTAGTGTTGGCCAATTCGCATCCTGTATCCCTTACCAGCAAGCTGGTGTGGGTAAGTCCTGCTTTGTCACTAACCTATGCTTGGTTGACTGCTCCTTACCCTGGCTCTAGACCCATTCTTGCCCATGTAGTTAATGGCACAAGTACACTAA
Source organism: Lissotriton helveticus (assembly GCF_964261635.1). Classification (NCBI taxonomy): domain Eukaryota; kingdom Metazoa; phylum Chordata; class Amphibia; order Caudata; family Salamandridae; genus Lissotriton; species Lissotriton helveticus. The sequence goes on from NC_136069.1 coordinate 1,217,198,234, forward strand.
AGAGCTGCCCCGTCCTGCAGCAGGTTGTGGTTGCTTCAACCATGCTGGGTCTGTTTGGAATGAAGAGAGGTGGATAGATTGCCTGTCTCGGGCAGTGCCAGATGCCTGGAACAGGCCTGTATTTTGGTGCAACGAGGAGGGTCTGGCCTACACGTTTTAAAGCCTCTTCAGTATTTAAGATACAGTAAATATGGCACTTTAGGCGCTATAGGCTTTAGTATCAGAAAGGTGACACGTCAGTGGAGGGGGCTACAGGTGACTCAGTAAGCTTGTTGGTACTTCATAAGCAACTCACATTTTTTTACATCTAGTCCTTTTCAGGTTCTTTGCATGTCTGTTATGTTGGAGGTTTGGTATTTATGCTATGTTTTTGTAAGGTATTACATACTGCGACTAACCGAATCCATGGGCTGTGTAAACCGCTTTAAAAGCTGATCTGCACTGGCATCTGATTGACCATAATTCCCCCTGACCGAAAACTTTTGTAGTGTTAAAGGACTTTGGCTCCCGCTTGGGACTCCAGGATGAAGGGGTGCAGGACAGGTGCACTGTACCCTAACGGTGGCAGGGTTAATGTCCGCCCTCTTCTCTGTTTGGGTACCATCGGGCGTCTCTCATCCATGGTGACACTGCACAGAGACTATTAATGCCCCTGACAACATGCTCCAAACAAGCATTGGCAAAATCGATAGGTCTCGTATTTGGGACCTTTTTGCTTAGCAATTTTTTTGGCATGATGTACAGCTCAGATTCTCTTGCGCACTGGAAAGCCCTAAACCATACTGTGGCAGATCTGAAATGGCTAATCCTTGAAAAGATAATTCACCCCAGGGATGGCAATACTGATGCCCTTAGAGCCAAAAGAGAAGTCTTTTGGATTTTCTATCTTGAGACGGCTGTCTCAGGATTGAACAACTCCATCCCTTGGGAAAATGCCATTCTCTGAATTTTCTGGAGACGCACGTTTTTGCGTTTATCCCTCGTGGACCTTGCTCTTATTTGTGTTATTCTTGGCACCATCCAGCTGGTGCCCTTTTTGATTCTGGTTCCAGATCCTTTGGGTTTGAATCCACTTCTTGGTCTCTATTTCTGACCATTGTTTATTTTCGACGCATGTTAGTATGCACACTCACTGCTTTCAGTTCATTTTTTGTGATTTTATTCTCTTTCGCCCTTTCCCCCTTCAGATAAAAAATTTTTCTGAATTCTGACATATTAGTGCTATTTTCAATTTCGTGTTGTCTTTATATTTTTGAGGTTTATTTACGTGCTCATTTTTTGCTCATCTGTCCCTTTATTATTTATTTCACCCCATCCCGTTCCTTGGTGTTTTTTTCTTTCCATTAGGGAATCAGTCTCTTTTCTATTTCCTCTTATTCGTGGCAGTCTATGTCCGTGAGTCCTTCTTCTTTTCGACCCTATTTGTTCCTTGGTTGTGGCCTTCTTCTGTTTTTATCGCCCCCAGGTGCTTGCAATCTCGGCACCCGCCCTCACTATAAATATCATGGTTCCGCCGTCCTCCTTTACCGGTGCATCTTTCCGTCGCAGGGGAAGGACTTGTTCTGCCGCTGCCTCCATCGTGGTCCCCATCTAGTTCGGACCTACGGGTCGTTTTCAGGTTAGTAGGGCACCTTGTTCTCGTTACCCTTTCCCATTTCTTCATTTTTTTCGGCTTCCATATCTGTTATTGTTTCTTCCTGCAGGCTCTCTGCCTTTGTATTTTATAACTCTGCCTAAAGCTTGTGCACATCGACGCTGCCCTCGCGTCTATTATGGAATTGACTCGACCTCACCACTAAGGTATTCTTGAGCCTCTTGTGTTAACACCCTGTATCATTTTGCATGCCTATTCCCTTTTTAGCTAGTGATTCGTCTGTATAAATTTAACAGGTCACCCAAATATCGATTCCTGGTCCTTCTGATAATATTTTTCACCCATTTGGAGAGGCTTTATCAGGCTCTGTTTGGAACCCTCATAAAGGTAGACCTTCGTTTTTCTTTAGTTGTGGTTTACATTCCTTATTCACTGCTGTTGTAGTCTAGCTGCATCACTGCCTTTTTGTGTATTTTTATTTATTTAGTAATCTTTCTCCTTTTAGTTTCGCACTGTTTTTCCCATTTAGCTTATTTTGCATCAATATAGTCTTTGTATAGGCTCTGCTTTTGTTCAGTCTAGTTTTAGTTTACTTGACATTGCACGCAGCGCCTTGTTGTAGATCCTTAGCATCATTCCATGCGTGCCCTATGCACCCTATTCTCTTGTTGTCTTTTGTTATTCATCTAGTTGTTAGATGTATTGCCTTATTATTTTGCCTGCATTGGTATGTTAATTATTTGCCCTCATATAAAAAAAAATTCTTTAGAGACATGGATGGTCTTTTCTGCCCTTCTGACCCGTATTGGTAGCCAAGCTCCCTCCATGAAACGTGTTTGGACTCTCTACAGGCCCCTTAAAGTGTGATGCTCGGGATTTCGACCGGCTATTGAACACATGCACCCACTGGACTCTCTTTATATTTTCTGGTAGCCAATTACCTATTAATTCTGTGAATTTGCCCAGTGGTTCCGCCTTTGAGGGCCCCTAGGTAGGCTGCCTTCCCTGTATTTAGTCGTCCTACACATACCGCTTGTACCTGTTAACCTTAGGTGGGGGCTCTTTCTATACACTTTCTGGTTTCTTGACACACTTTGCCACTCTTGACTATATCGTTTGCATAATGTTCCCTGGGTGTTCTTATGATGTGTATTTTGGTGTATAAGGATATTTTACCCTTGTGAGATGTGTGGACTTGGTTATTTGAATTCTGTTTTTTTGTTGACTCTTAGCCAGGCCTCCCTTGCTTCTTCATGAATGACATTTTGCAGTTTTCCTTATTTTTGTTCTTTTTGCCCACAGAATACCTACCTCCAGCCCTTGATGCTACTAGGACCGCCTTCCAGCACCTTTTGTCAGACGTCCTTCAGTGCGTCTGCTTCGTTTCCATTCCAAGTGCGCCCTGATGAAGGAAGCCTTTAATGGCACTTGTCCGAAACGCGCGTCGGCGCTTTTGTGTGTGATGATACGTATGTGAATGTTTGTGTATGAATCTGACTGTACAAAAGGTGTGTTTGAGTGTGAGTGAATGGATCTTGTGCCCTCTTTTTGAATTACTTCTGCGAGTCCTAGTTTTTATATTGTATTTTTGTATATGATCCAAAAAAAACCTTAGATATTACTCTACTGCCTTAATGAGATTAATTTTCTATGAAAACAGTGTATATATATAAAAAACCAAAAATAAAAAAGTTTTCTCTGAATAAATAAATTCTTTTTTTTTTGTGGTTGTGTGTAACCCTGGGCGTAGTTCGCGGAGCCGCACTCCGCGGAGCTACGCGAAGACGCACTTGCACTCCGCGACCTACGCGTAGCTCCGCGGACATGCGTAGTTGCTTGCTAGACCCGTTCGCGTGCCGTTTTTCGTCTTCGGGAGCGCGGTGCGCGTGTTCGGGGCGCTGCCTGCATGCTCGGGATGGCTAGCGCGCTAAGTTACCCAAGAGGTTTGTCCCGCCCGCTTGCGTTCCCTTATTTCCTGTTCTGGGTCACAAGTAACGTGTTCGGGTTGTGCAAGGCATGTTCGGGAACTCATCTTCTCGTTCGCACTACAAAAGTGCGTGATCGCGCTAAATAACGCGCGAACCTACATGGTGGCACACGCGACCGGGAAAAAGCGAACGCAGAACCAAGGTAAGCCATTGCCGCGTACGCGATAATGTTATTCAGCGCGCGAGAACTACGCTACGCACCGGATCGCGGAGTAATCGACAGCTACGCGTTCTCCGCGGAACGCGGAGTTGCCGAAACTCCGCAAGCTAACGGAGCGTAGTTCTTCGCCCAGGGTTAGTTGTGTGGGCTATCTGAATGTGCGATTAGATCCTTTTCTGATATTTAGGGAACACCCCTTGTCATGTTTTTCTCCAGCTCAGATTCTCTACAGCATGGCTAAGAGAACTACATTTAAAAAAAGGTGCTATGACGCGGTAGTTTTGTTATTTTAAGGGCGCGTACTTCATACACGCTTGAGCCTACCAAAGCACGTCAGCAGTTTTTATTGGAGCGCAAATGGGGGAGGAGAGGCAATTAACACTGAGGGCCGGGATGGGGGGTAAGCAACAAGGAAGCAGCCTTCAAAGCAAGGTGCGGGGGAAGCAGGGCATGTGTAGGCGGAAGCAACACAGGTGGGTGGTAACAGATGGTTGGGGGTGCCACTGGGCATAGAGCATCATGGAGTGGGCCAGGAAAGAAACACACGAACGAGAAAGCAGTGTGGGGAGGAAGAAGTACACGATGGCGAGCACATCACAGAAGTGGATGGGGAGAAGCTCACGGCAAGTGTGCTCAGTTGGGCATTGGGCAGGGTAAGAGAAGCACATGAGAAAGACAGTTGGAAAATACATGTACTCTTGTGGGGTGCTTAACTCAAAAGAAACAAGCATTGGCATAGCCAATAAGTCTTGCCTTTAGGACCGTACAAGAGTTTAGCCATAAATGACACTATTCTTGATGCTGTGCCCCCAGGGATTAAAGAGCTATACAATAGCTACACACTAGATCATGCAGTCCGAGTTAGGAATATATGCTTGCCTTAGTAAACAATTTTGAACACATTCCAAGGCTTTTTAACGCCATGGTAAAACAAGCATTGAAAATGCAATAGGTCTCGCCTTTGTCTAAGCTTAAGCCATTTGCTTTGCTGTACAATACCATTAGCAAAGCAAATGGCTTTAACTTAATCAAAGGCGAGACCTATTGTATTTTCAATGCTTGTTTGATGTTGCCTTTGCAAAAGTAATTTCCCTTGCTTTCATGTCTTCTTCATTCCTTTTCTAATCTTCCTCGTTAACGCTGCACTTGCTCTCTGCATCACCAGGGGTTAGAACAGGTTGCAGGTAACTTTCAGGAGAGATTTTGTACCACAGTGCGTGTTCGATGCCATCACAATAACTATTTCAAACATTGCCAAAAAAGAGGCTGCATCCCCCATCACTCCCTCTTAGAACACCATGCTTAATCTTGCCTGCTTAATGGGCCTCAGATGTCAATACAATAAATTCCCACTTATTGTTTAAAATAGAATGTTTTGTCTTCCAGTGTTTTCAATTTTGTTTGGTAACTTTCTAAGTGCGTACAATCGTTACAATCACTCCATAGCCCCTCTCTTGCATAAATGTGAAAAAATAACAGCTGTAGCATCTTCATGTGCTTGCGACAAAAATAAATGTGGATAAATACAGATAAAATTACTGAAAAATAAATATAGATAAATACAGACGGAAATGGTAAAAAAATAAATACCATAAAACCGGGAGCCCTAATAAAGATCTAATATCCGAGCATAAAGAGGCATGAAAAACCACATTAAAGAAAAGCAGAAAAAAAACAGACTAAAGATTACATTGCTTAAAGCTATAGGCCTGTATCCAAAATAATCTATATGCAAAAAACTTTAAACCTACCTCATTCAATTAATAGAACACCACACAAAATCTCCAAGATAAAGCAAGAAAAACACCAGTGGCAAAGTAAATGTATGAAACATTGCATCTTGAATTCATCCGATATTATTTCTCATACATGTTCACAGCCTTATTCGTGCCTCCAAGTGTTTCAAAATCCGGCAATTAAATTAGCACTCTAGAGAGCTGCCTGCGTGCCTATGGCCAGAGTGGGTTTTTCCTGTACACTCTATGGAAATTCCTATGGATACGACCCTTTTGGAACGGTGTGAAAGCATGACTGGACATGTCGTTTCAGCCGCCAATTCACTTCAGGCTTTGTGGATGCTGTTGAGAGTTTGGGGGACAGAAGGATCTCCACTCCTATCTGAAGATCCTAGGGAATTTGGGGTTTCATTTTTGTGAAACAAGAGACTGAATGGAATTGAGGGAGTGCTGTGAACCCACGATAACAAGACTGGAATCAGGAGATGGATATTTGTTGTGAAAGGGAAAAACTAATCTACAAGGGCCCAGGATGTCCAATGAAGTTGAAGAGTGTGTGTGTGTGGGTGGGCGGGAGGGAAAGGACTACAGCAGATTAGGGAGGTGGAACCGTAGAATCTGGCCGTGTCCTTCCAATGGACAGTGGAAGAGGAACAAAGGGGTTGGAATTTTAGATAGTGAACCGAATTTACTCAACCTGCTGCTCAAAATTAAGACACAATTGTTTGTGGTACCTAGAGTAATGTTTTTCTGGTCATGGTGGGAAGGGCCTGGGGTGGGGAGCAAATGGGCATCACTGAATGTTTTTGGGTGTTTTGGTTCTATTACATATTTCCAAAAATCAATACATATATTTACAACAACAAAAAAGAGTATGTACGGCATGTTCTGCTACAGATTCTGGTTTTGGAAAGATGACTGGCAGTTCAATTGTCTGATTAATCTGGAAACGGGATACCACTTCAGGAAGGAATTTTGGATTGGTTCTGAATATCATTCTATCTTGAAAGAAGTGAGAGTGTGTATCTCACTGATTCGTCACGGGGAAGTGATGGATACAAGGAAGGCCATCTTTCAAGATAGGAACTGCAGTAGGAAAAGATTGAAGAGGTTCAAATGGGGGATCCATAAGCCTAGTGAGGACAATGTTTATGTTCCGAACTGGGTGTGTCCTGGGAAGACTTACTCTTTTAAGGCCTTCAATGAACGTTTTATTAACAGGTATAAATAACAGGTGTTGTAAATAATGAAACCTGTTGCCTGTTCGGTAGATCGGTAGCTACAGCAGATACATGTAATCTGATTAAGGTATATGTTAGGATTGTGTAGAAGGTAATGAACAATATTTTATACTCCGGGCATGAAAGGATATATGTGTTTTGGGAGGTAGTAGTGTACAAAAAGTTTCCATTTGGCTGCTTAACAGGCCATGGTAGTTGGTCTCAGTTCCTCTTTAAGGATAGACATACACTTTTCTGGTAGGTTGGGGTAACCAAATTCTAAGACTTCATTGCAAGATTGAGTACTTGAGGGCTGGGAGATCTCACTTTGCCTTGGTGTTGTGTGAGAAAGTCTGGCTTGTTGGGGAGCTTCTCGTGTGGGGCTAGAGAGAGAGTTCTAGTAGTGTGACATGCCCAGGTTAGTGCTAGCAAAATGAGTGTGAGAGATGTCCGTCTGAGCCTCCTCACCATGAACGGTAGGAGTCGGAGAAGCAGAAAAGCACTGAGAGCCTGGCTGTGCAGTTTTAACATTTTGCATTTTCGGCAGTGGCAAACAGATCTATTTGTGGGAAAGTACATGTGTAGGACTTGGTGGTGGAGTTTCCCACTCATGGACTGGTTTGTGCATCCTGCCGAGTAGGGCTGCTAGATTGTCCACTTCAGGAATGTACTGGATGAGTAAATGGACTCTGTGATGGACTGCCCACCTCCAGGTGCTCTTTGCCAGTCAGGACAGCTACATTGTTGATGTCTGTGCGTATCAAGACGGTTTTGTTCCAAATGAGGGGGTTAAAAGCCTTGACTGCAAGCTGGATGGCTAGAGGCTACAGTTGATTGATATAAAGCATTTGCTGTTAAGGATGCCACTGCCCCTGAACAGTGAGATAAATAAGATATGCTCCCCAACCTGTGAGGGATGCGTCTGCAGTGATGGTCACTGCGGAACTAGATTTTGTAGAAGTCACTCCACTTGAGACCATTGGGCCGCTAGGCCCTCTAGTAATGGGTGCATGTGGAGTCTAGCATGAGGACTATTTGTGTGCAAGATGCCATCATCCCTAATAGGTGCATTATATTGCTGACTATTACTTGTTGATCTGGCTGAAAAAGAGCATGTTTTGAAAAGCTTGATTCCTGGTTGGGCTGGGGTAAGCTTTTCTGACAGAAGAATCTAAGACTGCCCCTAGAAAAGATTGAACTTGTTGGGGTTAAAGATGGGACTTGGTCAAATTGATGGTGAAACCCAGGCTTTGCAGGGTGTTTATTGTGGTCTGGGTGTGCATGAGACAGAGTTTCTGCTTACTGTTTGTTAGCCAGTCATTAAAGTAAGGGATCATGTGATTCCCGCTCCTCCGGAGATGAGCACCCGCCATGGCCAGACATTTGGTGAGGATCATGGATTGTGTCATTTGGCTCTTAGGGGTGATTTGGATTGTCCCATCCCCCTGAGTGTGAAGAACCCCTAGGTGAATGATGTGGTGATTCTAAAGGCAACACAGGAGGTACAGTAAGAAGAGAAGGAGGAGCTGGAGGAAAGGAAGGTGAAGGATGAGCAGGAGGCAGAGGAGAGGTAGCTCTGTCATGATTCTTTGGCCTTTTGGGAGGTATAGGCGTTGGTAGGTTGATGGCCTCCTCAAAAGTACATTTCCTCTCACGAGGTCTAGGGTCCTTGTGGAGCTGTGAAGGCTTTGCCAAGATTCTCCCATGGTGTGGCTGAATATGTATCCTTTTTTGTTGAGAGTCCAGATTTTCTTTGCAGCCATTCTAGATTTGGCTGTCCAAAGTCCTAAGAAGCTGTAGAGGAGGCAGCAATGGAAGAGGGTTTCGATGGGATAGATGGTTACCCCCCGGACGACTTTGAGCTCAATCTCGGCTCTGAATGCTTGGGCTCAGTGGGTCTCGATGCTGAACTCGACTTTGGCTTTGAAGTTTTCAGTGGAGGATGTCTCGGATTCGAAATCTTCAGCTCCACCCCTTTCGGCTCTAATTGTGTTCGGAGATGTGCTTTTTGATTGGGCACTGAGGCATCGGGTTGAGGCTCTATGTTTTGATGAGATCTTGAACGACAAATATGGTACGTACATTGGTTTGTCTCGGAAGGTCGGTGTCAACCATAGCCAGAAGGCAGTGGTGCACCAGACGCTTCATAGGCACTGGAGTATGAGGCTGATACCTGTTGGTGGTGAGTAGGGGAAGCATGAGTACTCACAGCAACCTTTTGTTGCTGCTGCATAGACGGAGATTGTTTGACCTCAATTTCCCCATCAGAGTTGGCGGTTTCTGGCAAGAAGGCTGGGTCTATTTCGATGCCCAGAGCCCTGATTCCTCTTGATCAGGCTCCTCATGCTCCCCAAAGATGTCTGGAGTGTCTTCCACTTCTCTTCTGTGTGCCATGGTGATCAAGGTGAGGTGACGAGCACATCGGTTCTGTAGTGTCCGTAACATGATAAACACTGAACAGGATTATTCTCAGTGGTGGAGAGACAAGCAGAGATTACCAACTTCATGAAGGTCAGATCTTGCATACTTGCCATGGTAGTTAGGATAGAAAGGTACTTTCCATCACAGAGACATTCTCAGCCCAAATGTTGTGAGTCCACACATATGGAGCAGACACAAAGTTGAAAACAAAGAACAATGATCGAAAACTATCTAAAATAGTATTGTAAAGGGTAAAGAGATAACAATACAGGATTAATAATTTGAAGTATACAGTTAAGTGTTGAGAGTTTGGGGAATAAGGTTATGGGTTTGAAGTAGACAGTTAAGAATGATAGATTTGAGTTATAGGGATTAGGAGTTAAGGATATAGGCCTACAAGTATACTGTGTACGGGTTAAGGCTATGAATTATTGTTTAAGGGTCTAGGGCAACAGTTACCAAAACCGGGGTCCGTGACACATTTCCAGGTTGTCCACAGGCAGCAGTTTTAAAAGCACTGCAAAGTTCCTTGTATATCCATCAGTTTTGAGCAACATTAAAATTCTCAAGATATCTGTGGTGATTAATGAATCTGCTGGAGACAGGTGGGAGGTTTGTCTAGTGGCAGGTTTGAGTTAATTAAGGTAACACAGAAGGTTACTATGTCTGCTGCAAAGAACGTGTGCCATGCCTATCAAAGAACAGTATTTTATGTGCATAGCTCAGTGGGTTTACTGCTTTTCTTGTAGAGATTCTTTTGTTAATGTGCTGTTCACAAGTTAAAATCTTAATTTAGCACAGTGAGCTATGAACTGCCATCAAAGAGCTTCATGCAAACTGCATTGTACAAGTTAGAAAGTTATGTGTTTTTTCCCAGTCTTTTATTATCTTGATGTTGCTTAGAAAGGTTTGTCTGGGTAGAAATAAATTCTTATTATTAAAGTCAATGCTAACCACTGTGTTATGTTCTGAATCCTCAGTTTGTGCTTCTCTATATCAAGCACTCTTAAAACATGCCTACCAGTATGGATGACATGTGAATCCTACATCGTGTAGTCCCCTCTGCCTTTTGTAAAATTTTCTATACACTGATTTACACATGTAGGATTCATTGTCTCTATGTGTGTAATGTAAAGTGCTCCAACGCCCTACACTGGTATGAGAGTTGCTAAAAAACAAATGAAATGCATGTGGCAAAGGAGCTATCGAGAGATGAGAGGCACTGTTGGAGGGTGATAGTGAGGGGATTATTGAAGAGCCCCAACAAAGATTGTTGTATCCTGGTGCAAAGTAAGGTCATCATTTACTATGCTTTAAAAGATAATACAATTGAATGTATAATGACAAATGTGTTGTAGAATGCACTATTTTCCCCCCAACTTTCCTTGTGGGGAAGAACCCGCTAAAGGCCCCCCTTTGTAGTGGTCAGGCTTTGCTGCTGCACTCGCTATGCACGGTAAGGCAGCTTGTCTGTCTAAATTTGCCAGGGCTGCTTTGGGTTCCCAGTCTGTCCCTGGCAAGAGCCTCATACCATGAAATAAAACCAAACATTAAAAAGTTAGTCAACGAAAGGCAGCACCAACCTTCCCATTACAATTGATAGATTTTCTTTAATATAAAATAATAAAATATTTATTAATTCGACTATTTGTTTGGTGTGTACTTGTTTGTGTATTTTTTGCAAATTACTGTTTTAATGTTTGAAATTTAAATTACACAAATTGCTTGGGGGGTCCCCTGCTTCGAGTAGTGACTCAGTGGGGGTTCTCGGGAGTCAAAAGTGTGGGTACCACTGATCTAGGGTACTGCATTCAGAATCTGGGATATAAGGTTAAAGTTTTGGGATATAGGTTTAAGAATTTGTACTGTAAAGGTTAAATGGTTAGTGGTTAAGAGGTTAAGGACATAGTTAACCTCTATAAGTACATCTGTTTAGTGACATAGCTGGAAATGTGTTTAAGGTATTCAGATGATAGTTATTTTTAGACTATATAGGAGAAAGTGTTGTTAGTTGTAGCATTTCACCTAGTTCGATGGTCTGATGCTACTACTTAATAAAGAACACACATTAACAAGGTACAACCAATGAGTGCAGAGTGAGGCAGACTATAGACACGCATTCCCTTATAACTATCAGGTGCCTGCTCAGACAGGACTCCACTGCTACACGGTCATGGTCACAGCCTTTCACCACATGCAAAGCTGATAAGCGCCTTACACAAAAATCTGGTTTGTCAGTCCCTTGAATGCTTGCCATTATTAGCACATGTACTCATCCAAATACAGGAAAACTGATACATCTAAGACACACCAGTGACTGCAATACACAGAATGTTGTATATGGTATCAAATGCCCCTGTGGCAAAATGTATGTCGGTAAAACCGAACGGAAAATAAAAATACGAATAACGGAACATAAAAGTCGGATTCGTAATGAAAACTTGACTTCACCATTGGTACAACACTGGAAACAAGAAAAACACAGCATTTCCCAATTAAGATTTTTAGTCATTGAACAGGTACAAATCAAACTGGGAATTGACAACCATCAAAAATTAATGCAGCGAGAACTATTCTGGATTAAATATCTTAATACAATGGTGCCCACAGGTCTGAATGATAAATATGATTTAGCTTGTTACTTATAGAGAGAACAACAGAACAAGTGACAAATTTGATCATGGTATTATATACTATTCATAGTGAATGCACATGATGTACCCATTTTCTGAAAAGTAAATGATGCCAGGAAGTTGAGTTTATAAATGATTGTATAACGGGTAATACATTTAATTGAGGGAAATGTAAAATCACCTGAAAGTATACATTCGGATAACATCTCACAAACATTTGTCCAGCACATTACAATACATGATATACCATCATTTACCAATATGAAGGATAAAATAGGCACTATTGAAGATTTCACTTAAGATATTAAGGTATTGGTAGATGCGTCAGGTACCCATGTAGTAGATAGACACGCACCAAAAAACGAGCAGTTTTTAGAATAGTACTAAGAATGATCATGGACACTGGTTCTTAATATGATCCACTTTAATCTACAGGTTATCATTGTAAATATGCACCTTAAATAGCGGGCACCGTAAGAATGAAGGAATAGCGAACCGGCATAATTCACCACACCAAGATGGCGCTCTGCAAGTTTTATTTAGAGCTGCAAAGTTTACCGTTAGCCCGTTTTTTATTTCCACAACCACGCCAGCACTTGGGGTTGGCGGAGTTCATGTAACTTTCGAATCACACACGAAGTGGACACAGCAGTGAGCACAGGGCAGCGGATTTTTTGGTCGAAGGAAAGAGAAAAAGAATTAGCAGGTATGAGCAGAACGTTTATCAGGGGAGGCCGGCGGAAAGACTTAAACATATGGTAGTAACCACGTGGTTTTGTTTTTGACTTTTTCAGAGCGAGATTTATAGTGAAGACAAGGTATGAAGTGGACACTATTATTTTTTGTAGAACCATTAACATATATATATATTTTTTTGAGAATTGAAGCTGGTAATAAGAATAGACATTTAAAGACGCTCATATTTGTCGTTTCAGAGCATTGAAACGCAGACTACGGGGTATGTAGTTATATTAGGATACCACAACTTAGTCTACACAAGATAATGCAGTCAGTTCAAAAATGATCTTTAAATGTATTTAAACAGATAAACTCGTGGCAAAGGTGGACATTCGTATATATACAACACCACACAACAGGCGTTATCAGGTATGCACATTTTAGACCATATTCAAGTGAACCCCCATGTACAATACAGTACACAACACTGACATCATGTTATGTTATTTTATTTTTGCAGAAATTGCCCCTGATGAAGGCACCAAACGGTGCCGAAATGCATTGGGCTTCACGAGAAAAATCGATCAAATGTAACATGTATAATGTTGAAATGCACTAACGAAAATATGATATTGTGAAAAACAATGATCGTAAATGCATGTTGTTATGAATATTGTGAATAACAAGATGAAATGATTAAGTGAAAAGTATGATTAAAAAGTAAATGTTATAACAATGATAAAAAGTTCATTTAAAGAGTTGATAAATATACGTAATAAATAAGGTGCGGAGCACCAGGTGAACAGTGCGCGATTAGGTGGGCATCAACACCCATCATAACTAAACATGCCATTATTATCAGGCATAACAATAACCGAGATACAAAGTTCGAAAACATAAAAAATACAGAGAAATTTCTCTGCTGCTCCACATGTGTTCTACCGACTCAGGAAAGAAAGGAAGTACGATCATAAGCGTTGGTGTCAGCTACATGGACCAGGGACTTTTATTCATCTGGAAATACAGTAGGGAATTTTTGAGTGAACCATCTTATTCTTTTAATACCTGCTTCCTTAAAGGCCAAAGTATCAGTTGTTAAGTTTATTTAGCGGTCCTGTAGAACAAAGGTGTTTTGTTGATCAGAAGAGACTACAAAAATTAAAGGAATACCCGAGGCCAGCCGAAAGAAGATCTAATTATTACCTAGAAAAAAGTCCCCTAGAAAGCTGCTTTCTGAAATGTGACGAATCAGGTTAGACCTGATCTGCAAAGGCAAAGCATTCTACAGCTTGGTTACTACTTCAAAGAAGGAGCAGCTCATTATTCGGAAACTTCTCACTGGGACAATAAGAAAAGCCTTATTGGAAGACTTTACAGTTCTAGCCAGACTGCATTAGTGGAAGCTAGTCAAAGGAATGCTGGACCTGCATCTCTTAGGGCGTGCTAGCAAAAATAAACGTGCTTACATTTTACTTAGCTTCCTTTGAAAGGTGGAGCAGATGCCAAGATTTTCAGATATGGGGAAAATCTAGACAGACCAAAAATAGGTCTTGTTGAAATATTTCAGACATATTAGAGGTAGATGGAGTGATTACCCCCAAACTCGTCACCCTGTACCACCCAGGGCCTGTGCTCCCAAGGAAGCTAGGGGAGAATTTCCTTTGCTCATTAAAAGGGAAGAAACATATTGTAGTAACTTGATTAATCTGCAGACCCATTGAGAGACAATTGTCCATTACAAAATGAAGGATCCTGAATTTATCAATGTGTATGTTAAGGTTAGCCCAACATGCTTGCCATTAGTTCATGCCCACGTTCTCTAGCAAAATAAAACTCATCGGATGTCTATTAATAAATGTTGCAAATCAACTTTGATGGAGAACTGGTAATGGTGGATTTTCTCTCCTATTACGGCGTAGCAAACTTACTCATGATAAATGAGTGACAGTATGGCCCAGGCGGAGAGTCACCTTATAGAAGTTGTGGTCACTGAGAGATGTCTCCCCACTGCATTTCATATATGGAGGCACCGCCCTCCTCACACTAAAATTTGAGACAACACACTAAGCCACGCTCCAGATCGGTTCAATGCTCCCCTAAGTGGATGCACTACAGGATTTTGAAGGGTGAGACCGGCAGGGGATTTCTACCCTGGGAGCAGTAATCATGCAAAGTACAGTCAAATCCTTCATGGAGCTCAAAAAATATGTTCATCTTTTAAAAATGCGTGTTTTTACAAACATCTGCAATTTAGATGGGCAGTAACCTTGAACATTAAACTTTTAGGCACAATACCAGACTTTGAACCCTTTGAAGTAAAAAGTATCATGGGGAAAGGAAAATGGTATCTAGGATATACAAAGCACTGGTTAAAAACACGCCTGATTCATTCCATAATATCAGGAAAGCATGGGGAAAAGGCATAGGCCCACTGGAGTGACAAGAAGCAATAACGGCGCCTAGAGAAATTGCAGTAGCAGAGAAACTTTGTTTAATACAATTTAAATCCTCACAGGGCTTTTATACAAGGACAAACCTAAAACATCTGAAAGGGACCCATTGCCTACATGTCTTAGATTTCTTGTGGAGGAGGGTGATTTGTTGCATAAGGTGTAGAGCTGTAGTGTCAACAGAGTTCTGTAGGATCAGTGACAATATATGCAGAGAGGTCACAAGTATACATATTTCTCTCTTTCCACAGTTTGCTGAATTGAACGTCCTAAACAACAGGTCTAACCAGATAACACATTTTTTCCTGGGCTCTGGTATAGTCCTGGATAAGCGAGACTATCACCTAGACCTAGTGGAATCCAGCAGCCCCAAGAATTGCAGAATTTAAGAAAAGTCTAGGCGAATACATACTACTAGAACTGCCTATTTATGATAGAAGGGGGTGCCCTCAGAAACACTGGAAGATATGTAGCAAGTGGGCCCAATACCTGGGCCTTGTGGCCTGAAGAGTAATGCTGTGAATGTACAGCTACAGCGGCAGATAAGAAGACTAATTCATAAAATGTGCAACAAATGTAAATATACATGTGTCGCTATTGTGTACTGACATCGGAAGCCTGACTCTTTTGCTTTATGTCAAGGTGAACTTGAAAAACAGTAACAAAAAAAATTAAACCATGGGAATCCCAGAATCATCACCTCTGTTTTGCCTTTACTGCCCTTAAACGAGTATTCTCACATTAATAAATCACGCCTTAAAGGTTGTCCATGATGAATTGTTTTCCCGGAAGTCCGAATTTTTTGGGGGGCTGCTTAATTGATCTGAGGCGACTCCAATGTGAATCTTAAATAAACGCAACTTTACACAGAGGTTATTTGTTCTATAAAAGAAAGAGGGTGTTATGGTACATTTCTTAGTATTGTGTGACGTGGCTAACTGCTAGAAAGTTAAAGTAAATCAATATCTGTAAATCAGATGGAGGAGGCTCCACAATGGACATTAATCTGGCCTGTCACGAGTCTTTAAAGCCACTGATTCTTCAATAGCAAAATGTGGAAACGGAAACAGTAAGGGCCAGATTAGGAGCCAGGCAGACATTTATTTCCGGTGGGATACGCTCCACCCCAGGGTGCAGTAGAAAGAGCTATTTATGTTCAATGAAAATCATACCCAGCTACAAATGTTATTAGTGTGATAACAGTGACAACGTCAGAGAGATTATAATAGAGGCTACCTCATGCAGAATTACCAGCAGTGATCACGTAAGTGCACCGGGCAGGGTTGGAAGTAGTAATGTGGAGAAATTTTTGTCAATTTGCAATTCCACCTCTACATGGTTAATGCATACCAGACATAGTTGCAATGACCTTAGTACGAAGGCATTATTATTCGGAAAATGTTTCCCCAGGACCTCATGATTTATCACTCAAATATCACCTTTAAATATATTTTCGAAATCCAACCGTTTTTCTTCAAACATCAGCTTAAGAGTTCTGAAAATTCACACATTTTCATCTCGAACTTACGCTTTTCAATTTTGGGATACATATGTTAATTCAACCAAGCAAAAGCTTCTAATTTGCTATGCTCCACATATGAGAGCTACTTACTGGTAACTGGAGACCTACAAGTAGCTCGTGAGCTACTAGTTGGAGAAGCATGCTCCACCCGATCACAAATGACTGGGTGTTCTCAAACTATATAACCTGATATTACTAACTAGAAAATCCAGCCAGAAAAATCTCTTTGGGATAGGTTGTATTACAGCTGGGAGGTGTATTTTGCCCCTGCCTGACTCTCAACTCTGGCAAGAGGAGTAAATAATGGTCCAGTGCTTAATTTGCAAAACATTAAGTGGCGTGGTCCAAATCTAGGCTCGGAAGCCAGCGGCCAGTGCACCTGAAGGTCGAGGGTGCTAAAACTGTATAGTTTTGATTCCACCTCATGCATCTTTTTCCACCACCCTACACTTACAGCACATTTATTTTACTCTTGCAGGTTCATTTTCAATTCCTACTTTCTCCCTCTGTCACTGTGTTTCCGTCTTTTTCTTGTGTCTTGTTTCCCCCATTTTTTGACTTTCTCTCTCCAGTTCTGGCTCAGTCTGTTGATGAAAAATAAGTCTTGGTCGCCAAAAACTAGTGCTGGTGGGGTCAATCTGCAACCAACAGCTCAAGTTAAAGATTGATGGCCCTCCCTGTCAGTCTACAGCCTCCTCTACCCCCAACACACCATCCCCACCATCTTCCTACCTTCTTCTCCCCATTAGTATCTACCACCTGCAGTGCAGATGGTAAATGTGAGCAACAATCACCGCAGAAAAGGGAATACCATGCAGAATTCGACCCATCCACGTGGATAGTCCCAATTCTTCTGGGATAAACTCATAATTGCATTGTCCGGAAAGGGGGTTACTGTAAAGTGCAGATGTGCCACCATGGCAGTGCCACACAACTCCTAACTGAGCACTATGCAACTACAGGAGCAACAGAACACGCTTGTTTTAGAATATGTAGAAAACACAATAATGTTTTGAAAAATAATATTTTACGAACCTTTTCCAAAGAAAAGCTAATATTGAAAAGGGTTGGTAGTAGTGGAGCACATTGACTTTCGTATCCATTGGCTGTGGTGTCAACAGTGTTCGCTGAAGGTGGCTGATTTTCATCTGGCAAGGCTTCTTTGTTGTCTTGATCCATGTATAACTTCAGCGTTTGCTCACAGAGAATATGTTGATCTTTTTTCATGCAACTGTTTAGGGTTCTGCTGTTGACGTTTTCTGCCTTTCCTAATAAAACGGTCGTTTCTTTGGTAGACTCCCAGGATAAGCAAGCCTTTTTAAACTCTATAATATTATTAGGGTTTTCAGGCTTGTTTCTCTCTTTCCTCATTTCCTCCATTAAGAAGAGCCTCTATTAATAAAAACACACACAAACAAAAATCATTAGTTGAGAAAATGTAATCACAAGTATATTTCTTGTACAGACTGTTTAAATGTATATAATCGCATTAGGGTGAATGATTAGTGGGCAAAAGGAACGTGTATAGAAATGCATTTTCTCACGTAGTGTATATCATTATTCATCTGAGAATTATCCCATCCCATATCGTTCCTTCCAACACCACCACCCCTTCTTGTCTGTCCTCAACACATTGGCAATTAAATACTCCTGACATTCTTTACCCCTTCATTGTCACTGTGACAGCTGTTGTTTCCTCTATGTTCATAACATTCACCCAAAATTCACCACCAAGGGGTGTGGTCTCGGAGCGAAAGCAAGGTGGTGATCTAGTAAGGAGCTCCAGCCAAGGAAGAGACTCCCTGGCAGCCATATGATAGAATCCGCTAGGGCATCCCACCCTTACGATTGAAACCTGATGGTGGAAGCTTCCGGCAGGACGAGAAGCTGGCAATCTATGATGGTGGAGGACAGAGAGGAGAGAAATGGTCAGGACAGCGAGGCCTGACGCTAACATGGTTTCTGAGGACAGATGTGGCATGAACCTTAGCCCGCGGTGCTGAAGGGACATGCAAAAGAGGCATTGAGTGGCTGAGGAGGCAGGGAACGGATCCACAGGGGGCTGCTCAGCAGCAGAGAGGACACAGCAATGCCGGGACCTGCATGAGCAGTGAGTGTGGGTCCTACTGATTGCTTTGCTTCCAGGATGGCGACAACCCTAGCGGAGGCCTGTTGGGTCATGGGGGAAGACCCCCTCTGCTACTGAGGTGGTCAGTAACTGTGTTGTATTCCACTCACCTTGATCAGGCCCCCTTGGGAGAACTTTAGAGCAGGAGGAGGAGACTCAGTTGGGAGTGTCTGGAAGCCTGGGGTCCCCCAGCAGCTGTTGAGAGGATATCTCCACTGGAATTGTGTGGTGCGTACTACTCGGACAAGACTTGGCCCTGCATTGGTGTGCCCCCCCCCCCAAACCCCTGCTGAGCATTGGGGCTGGGGTACGGACTTGTGACATGGTAGACCGGAGCACCTGGAGCCAACTCACTGCACCCTGGAGGGTTGGTGCCCAACTCATGAGCTCAGAACGGAGCCAAGATCCAGACTAGTGCCACAGTGACATCGTAATCTCTGAGATGGGGTGTGATAAGGCACAAAAGTCGGCACAATCCCACAGGCTTAAGTGCTATGCCTCCAGGAGTGAATCTGCAGGTGGAGACATGGGCCACGGATCGGGCGCTGAGGGGGGCACTGGGGATGCAAACCGATCCCTTAAGGACCTCCTCTGAATAGTGATACTAAATCTACTCTTGAACATAATATAGACACAGTGGCGATTGATATTGCACTCCACCACTAGAATTAGAAGAAGCTTTCCTTCAGATTAACATCAGTGGAAAAGCAGTTTCAAATCACTCAGACTGTATTGCAACAATAAGATAGAGGCCAAAATTGCCACAAGAGACCATGGATCACCTCCCTACCAGAGTGGAAGATGTGGACAGAAGTTCCAGATGAAACAACATTAGGATTGTGGGCCTTCCCTAGGGCTGTGAAGACCCTGAGGGCTTCTTGGAAAATGTGTCAAGAAGGTGGTGGGCCCACAGGATCTTTCCTGTCCATTTGTGATAGAAAAGCCACACAGGGTGCCCAGAACCCCTCTCAGACCAGGGGCTAGAGATTTTACCAAAAGGGTCCTTAATTACCCACAATGCCATCCTCTGAGCAGCATGTCAGAACGGCCACTCAATTATGAGAAATTTGTTATTTCCAGATTACACACAAACAGTATAAGCGAAGTGAAGATCCGCTGATAAGGCCAAGGCAGAGCTGCGGAAATGGAATGTCTCCAAAATATGGTGCTCTTCAAGGCTAAATTGCAAATCCTGTCAGAGTGCAAATTGTAGTAATGAGGTTGAGGCAAATATACCAAGGAGACATGTTTATTCAACATCCAACTCCACAGCTCCCTGGAGACCAATTGTCCAACCCTCACTCAATACTTGAACATACACATTCCATCCTAGAACACATCATGTCATAAAGGATGACATGGAACCTCTGTAACAATAGAGTACAGCATACTATAACATCTCCTTTTTTATGACATTATGAAATGTATGGCAATGCTGTTATACAACACCACATGCAATGGAACAATACACTACTAAGTAATCCTATTTAACAACGTATCGCTGTGCAAAAGAAAAGATAAATAAAATATGAACAAAAAAATACAAAAAGAAATAAAGAAAACACCTTGAAACATAAAGAGCATATGTACACCAAAAATATAGGGTGATATTTATCCACAGAAAACATATACTAAACCCTTCTGTTGCTTTTACGAGGTGCAACAGGTTGACCCGCCTCCTTGTCATTGGTCCCACTTTGATCATCTGGTGCAATCACTACTTAATTGGGCAACTTGTACACTCTTGATATATTCCACAAATCTTTCTTCTTGACCCTCACAACAAAAATGAGACACAGCATCCACTTTTACAGGTGAACCAAATTTAGACACACCTATGGGAATGTTTGATTCTAACCCAATCACCCACCAGCAATGCAAGTCCTTTCTCATGAATCCTTGTACACTCATCCTTTGTTTTGTCTCCATCCACTAGAGACTTGGACTCCATTTTAGGTTCAATATTGCTAAAAGGCCTACTACTCAAATCCCATTTCCTCATCCAAGCTGGAGACATTTCAAAAGTCGGTTTTCTGCCCTTTAAGATCTCAAAGGGACTCTTCCCAGCAATTGTTATTGTTATTGTTAACTTGGTCTTTTATAGCGCCAACTCACCAACAGGTCTCTAGGCGCTTAGCAACAAACCGTCAACAATGATTCCTAAGGAATGGAATAGTCCGGGGCCAGTGATAGGATCTATTTAGCTGGGTCGAAGGCCTCCCTAAACAGAAAAGTTTTTAACAACTTCCTAAAACGCAGGAGGTTCGCTTCTTTCCGAAGTGATTCTGGTAGATTGTTCCAGATCTGCGGAACCAGAACCAATTAGGTGTGGTCCTAAATGCCCACAACATGCTTTGAATAGCTTTCATAACCTCCATCCTGTTGCTCACAGCCCACTGAATACGTTCCACTAACATATGGTTCATGAGCTCAATAAAACCATTGGCATGTGGGTGGTAAAGTGCAACCCTGCGATGTAAGATTTTTGATTATTGCAAAAACTCTCTACGTTCTTTAGAAATGAACTGAACTCTGTTTTCTCACACAATGTCTTTGGGAAATACTTCTCTCCCACATGTGTTCTGACTTTTTCTACCACCTTCCGTGTTGGGATCATTCATGAACTGAACCTCGCACCACTTACTATGTGTCTGCAACAACCACAGCATATTTATATTTATTGGGCAAGATGTGAAATGGCCCAACAAAATCCACAGCACATTTCATACATGGACCTTCTGACAACTCAAGAGCGTGACAAAGAGGAACACACGTTTTAATTACTTTGTCGCTGGTGTAACATGACACACACCCCTTCACTTCATCAGATATCTGAACATCCATAGACGGCCACCAGAAGATGTTCTAAATCCTCCTCTTAGTATTAGTCTGACCCAGATGTGCTTTGTGCCCTAAATCAACTATGAGCCCTCCCAAGTTTTCTGGCACAATGAACTTGTCACCCCGCATAATCATGTTACCCTCTTCCAAAGACAACTCACCCTCGATTTCGACAAATAGTTGTATCTCTCCTGGTAAATTTTTATTCTTTGGCCCACCCATGTATTATGTACTGGACAACAGTATTAAGCATTTTTATCAGTTTTCAACTCTTCAAAGCCTTCATTCTCGGAGAAACCTCCGCTAGAACATGCACCTACAGCTGCAATCAGACATTCTTCATCATCTTCAAGCAAAGCAGTATTCTGTACTCTCAAAGGCAAATGAGACCTAGATAAAAAAATCACCCCCCAGGTTTTTCCCTCCAGGTATATGTTCAACACTAAAATTGCACTGAAGCAATTCTGAACTTAATCTGGTCATTCTAGGGGTGTAATCTTTAACCACATGTCCACTAATGATATAAACAAGAAGTTTGTGATCCATTAGTAATGTGAATGACCTGCTCCACAGAAACTTTTAAACCTTTCAACTGCCCAACAAGGCGAGTAATTCACGTCCAATTATCAAATAGTTGTTCTCATTTGGACCCAAAGCCAGAGAAGCAAACCAGTGTTTAACCTGTGTAAACATACCACCAAACCCACTCAAACTGGCATCAACCGACACACTGCACTCTCTGGATGGATCATACGGCGTTAATATTTTTCCAGTTGTGAGTTCACTTTTGAATTGTTCAAACTCTTCCTGACATTTTGAATCCCAAACAAACGTCATCTCCCTTCTTAACAGTACTCTCAAGTGTTCCGTTTTTGCAGCAAAGTTGTGTATACATTTAGAGTAAAACTCACATTCCCCCAGAAAAGAGGAAGCCTGATCTTTGTTGGGAGGACTAGGAGCTGTAACAATAGCTTCAATAAAAACCAGGACTTGGTTCAACGTCATCCTGCGAAATGAGAAGGCTTAAATATTCAAACGAAACCATTCAAAATACACACTTCTGTTTGTTTGCAACTATGCCCCTCTCCTGTAACCTATTCAATACACACTTTACATTTGTGTCATGCTCTTCTCTGGTTTTCCCTGTAAACAAAACGTCATCTTGAAACACAACTGTGTTGGCCATTCCCGCTAAAATCTTCTCCATTATACGCTGGAAAAAGGCAGCTGCAGTAGCCAACCCAAAAGGAATTCTTTTAAAATGAAAAGCAATTATGGGAGATACAAACGCAGTCAAGTGTCTAGAACAAGTATTTAACTCCACTTAGTGGTATGCAGATGCCAAGTACATTTTTGAAAATACCTTAGCTCCTGAAAACTTAGCAACTGTGTCATCAGTTCTTGGCTGCGGATGAGAATTCATCCATATCTCTATATTTGAGTTGCGTAAAACCACACATACTCTCCAACTGCCATTTATTTACCTACGCAACCACTTGGGGCGAAAGTCATAAATAAGAATCATTAGGATCAATTACCCCTGTTTCACACATTCTTCTTATTTTGTCAGCAAAATCATCTCTCACGCTGAATGGTACAATGTGCAATTCATGTTTTACCGGTATCACAAAATCCTTAACCTTGACCATGTGTTTGAAACCCTTGATGTGCCTAAGTTTGTCTGTAAAACCCTCCTTTAACATGTTGACCCAACCTCCTGCTTCATCAAGATTATCCTCACTCTCTAGAGATACCTGTTCCTTGGTCCCTGATCTCAATGTCATGCCAAACAATCGTTGGTGATACCACCCCAGAATGTTGTCTAAGCAAGCTCAATACTTTTGTCTATGGTGCTGGTTTCCTGCCAAGATGGATGTTCCAATGTAAGTAGTTTGTCCTGTACTTTTTAATCTGTACATCTGACAACAATTTGAATGCTTATCAATTGAGAGGTAAATGTTTCAAACTCACATTTAGATGCTAATGCACATAATACTGGATACATGGATACTGAGGTTTTGGCCAACTATCGGCCAATCTCTCTTCTCCCGGCCCTGGCGAAGCTTACGGAGAAGCATGTGCATGGCGTTCTTTCTGGCTTCCTTGAATCAAATGACCTACTGCACCCCTCGCAGTCCGGATTCTGGCCTAACTTAAGTACGGAGACGGCACTTCTTGAGGTGTCAGAGGTCATCCGGGAGACACTGGATGCAGGAGGGAAGGCCATGCTTGTCATGCTAGACTTGTCGGCGGCCTTTGACACCGTCCCCCATGAGGCGCTTCTTGCCAGACTCTATGACATCGGTCTGAGGGGGACGGTGCTTAAATGGTTCACATCTTTTTTAGAGGACCGTCGACAAACGATCTGGGCCTCTCCGAGCTCCGCTGAGATGCCGCCATTGGGAGTCGGAGTTCCACAGGGCTCTGTGTTGAGCCCGACTCTTTTTAACATCTTTATGACCCCTCTGGCGGCACTGGTGGAGGCTTTCGGGGCCCAGATCGTGTCTTATGCGGATGACACGCAACTTCTTTTCACCTGCAGGAAAGATCAGGCTTTCGATGGAGAGAGTATTCAGGGGTGCTTAGGGAGGGTCTTCGATTGGTTCCATCAGAACAGCTTGAAGGCCAACTCCAGTAAATCGGAGGTTCTGCTCTTTGGATGCGCCTCGGACCCGGAATGGCGTGAGTGGTGGCCTTCGGACATGTGTCCTCCTGTTCAGTCATCTCTGGTGGCCAAAAACTTGGGAGTCAAGTTTGACAACAACCTCACGCTTAGATCACACATTCTTGGTCTGACGGGCACCTGCTTCGGTATCTTAAAGATGCTCCGGAAGTTCTTACCTCTGCTTACAGAGGAGCATAGAAATATCACTGTCCAAGCCTTAATAGGTTCTAGATTGGACTATGCTAATGCCCTATATTTAGGTCTCCCGGACTTTCTGGTCCAGCGGCTGCAAGTGGTGCAGAACTCCGCGGCTCGCGCCATTTTCGGCCTTCATAGGCGAGCGAGAACATCCGGGTTGGTGCAGTCGCTTCATTGGCTGCCCATCCGAAAGCGGATTATGTTTAAAACCCTGACTCTGGTGCATAAAGCACTCTCTGGCTCGGGTGCAAAGTATCTGCAGCGAAGGCTTGCCTTCTATCGCCCGGCCCGCTCACTTCGGTCGGAAACTTTGTTTATGGCCGTGGTCCCTCGAGTGAGGAAGGCTCGCACTGGGGGTCGCTCCTTCAGTCTCAGGGCCCCCCAGCTGTGGAATTCTTTGCCTCTTGCCCTACGCAGTATTCCCTGTCTGTTTATGTTCAGGAAAAGCCTGAAGACTTGGCTTTTTAATCTTTAGATTGTTCTGTCTTTCTTCTGTTTTTATTTTTGCTGTTATGTTTTTTAAAGGGTTGAGCTGCCGACATAAAGCGCCGGGACACTCTAGTTGAGTAGCCGTGCGCTATATAAATAAAAGTATAACATAACATAACATAACATAATGCTTCCACATGTGCATCCATGCCCTCATCAGACTTTTGTTCTCTAGTAAAAAAGGTGTGCTTTGACACCACAATGTTAGCCTGGACATCAAATAGTTTTTCTCATCTTGCTACATCTTTAAACTCATAGAAGGCATCTTCTCCCTCAGCAATTTTCAAAGTCGGCTGATGTTCATGAACATCCTCCCCCTCACCTACTTCATTTTTCATCTACCTACTGTTCGCTAGCTCAGCGCCAAGATGCTCCCCTGGGAGCGAATGTTCGCGCTTTATAAAACCCCATAAATATCAAATATCAAATCCCAAATTGTGCTCAAGAATGTACCTTTTCCGTTCCGCACCAAATCACCCCTACCCCCCCACCAAGGCACCTAAATATTTAGTGAAAGCCCAATACCATACTTTCCACTTAACTGGTGGATCTCCTGGAAGCTGTAAGAATGGGGGCGGTGGATGTACATTCTGCATATTGTTCATTCACCCGCTACTAATACAAATAGTACTTCCCTCTGAAGCTTAACCTTATGATAATACACTGCACTTCTACATTACACATACAACTGTACAACCACAGTAGAATTTTTTTTAAGTACTCACACAACCAGTCCTGTTGTGAGTAAAAAAAATACCCATAGTACCAATTCAGTGTACTAACTCGGTGGGTGCCCCACAATGCGCCCCAGATGGTACACTGTGTGTAACCCACACCAACGACTGGTGTTTCATCTTGATACCACAGCTTTTTCAGATGTCGGCTGAAAAAAAAATCACGATGTCACAAGAGCTAGAGATAATCGACATCAATATCCACCCCATGATATTACCTGAGTAACAGAAATGCAACGTTGATGCCAGCACCGCACCCCAATAACATTGGAGCATGTTTAATTGCAACCGCTGATGTTGTGCTCCACGTACCCGAACTGTGCTCTGTCCAACATTGAAATTAGCCTCTCTTTCTAATCTGGTGGTTTGTTACAGGCATTTCATATCCTTTCGCAACCCATCTGACGGTGCGCTACATGTTGAACACTCCTCTGTTGAGCAATTTAACTTCTGATGTGTGTAGAGCAGAGGTCTTCAAACTTTTCCAGGTTGAGCCCCCCAGCTGAATTCCCCCAGACGTTGGGCCCCCCCCCACCACTCGACAGAAACCTCGGGAATCCGGCACACCACATGATCGACTGCCACGCGCACACCACAGGCCATATCCGGCAAACAATGCTCAACACAACAAGAGTGCCTAGCAAACTGCAGGCCTGTGAGTGGGTGTGGCGAAACGACAGAGGCGTACCACACAGCTCAAAACACAATCCTCCAAGACAAAATGTGCGCAAATTCTCCCCACTAGGATGCCCTGCCTTACACAGGACACAGATCAACAACAACACCACCAACATGAATGTGACGGGTGTGCCGGTGCCCAGCCACACCTAGACTCTCAATCTGTGGGTGGATCCACTGCCATGCTCAGGCTGTGCTCCACATCCAGTCCTGAACGGTACCTAGTCTTCAACACAGCAAGTGCTGAGAACCCAATCTCACAAACTCCCCAACAAATAAACAAATACATTGTAGGATGAAAGCCCCATGCACAAGTGAACCAAAGGGAGGACCGCCGTGATGAACCCACTATAGGGAACACACCATGGGTGCTTCACCAAGCGGAACCCAAAACATGGAACCCGACCTTGCTCGCGGGGGCCCCGCATTCAAGTAGCAGCTGGATGTCACGCAAAATGTCACACGCATGATGCATAGATCCCACACATGAGCACACATAGAATACAGAACAGTAACACATAGGCAAGGGAGCAGCCAAACAATTCAAATACCTTCCACTCTGAACCACAGCTCCCATGGCACCAAGAAAGCAAAGGAAGTCATCACAACCCTCCCCATCCATCATGTACACCTTGTCATCCACCAACTGCCCCACCATTCATTCCGTCCCTCCATCTAAGCCCCATCCACATCCAAACCCCTTCAACCACTTGCAAACCCATCCACCATCCATCCCTCCATCCATCATCTCACCCATCCATCCCTCCATCCACCCCCTCACCCATCCATCCATCCATCCACCCCCTCACCTATCCATCCATCATCCATCCATCCCTTCATCCAATCCATCCCCTCACCAATCCATCCACTCTTCCACCCACTCTTCCACCCATCCATCCACCCACTCATCCATCCAACCATTCACCCAAGCTGTCCTCCCACTCATCCATCCACTCCTCCACTCATCCATCCACTCCTCCACTCATCCATCCACTCTTCCACCCATCCATCCACTCCTCCACCCATCCATCCATCTATTCACTCATCCATCCAACCACCCACCCTCTCACCCATCCAGCCATCCCCCCACCCACTCATCCATCCACCCAGTCACTCATCCGTCTACCCACTCAACCCCCCACTCATCCATCCACCCATCCATCCCACTCTCCACCCTCCCCCCCACTCATGCATGCACTCTCTGACCCATCCATCTCCATGCTCCTCTCCTCACCCATCCATCCACTCTGCCAATCATTCATCCATGTCCTCACTCATCCATCCATCCATCCATCCTCCCCCTCTCTCTCCATTCCCCCCTCACCCAGCCACCCATCCCTCCATCCACCCTTCACCCATCCACCCACTCATCCACTCATGAATCCATCTATTGACCACTCATCCACCCCTTCACTTCTCCATCCATCCCCCGTCCATCCACCCTCCTAAATCACCCATCCATCCCCCCATCCACCCCTTCACTCATCCATCCATCCATTCATTCATTCACCCCTTCACCCATCAATACATCAATCCATCCATCACCTCTCTCATCCATCCACCCACCGACTCGTCCACCATCCACCCCCCCATCGATCCATCCACAATTTCACTGATCCATCCACCCCTCCACCCATCCATCTACCCTTCCAACCATACACACATCCATCCACTCCCATCCATCCCTCCACTCATGCATCCATCCTCTCTCCCACCATCCATTCACCCCTTCACTCACCATCCATCCCCTCACTCATCCATCCACCCCCCACCCATACATCCACCACTCCACCCTCACACATTTGATGATTCAAATTCGAATCTGCAGACCAACATCCCTGAACACCGACACTTCGGTGCCCACACAAAGATCCTCATGAGTTGAGGACCGCAGACCAGAGCCCACTGTCCCGATTCATGGCCCAAACCCGGATTGCAACCTCTCCCTCCCTTCCCAAAATAACTGAAGGACTCCCGCCCGCCCCAACTCCCCCTCACTCCCACCCCCCCTTGAAAGGCTGGGGCCCTGGACCAGAGCCCACCCCGCCCGTGCCTCAAAACCTCTGAGAAACCTTCTCTCCCTTCTGGGAAGAGCTAACTCTCCCAGGAGGGGGTTAATTCACAGAGCTGACAGCTTCAGCTGCAGTGGGAGGCAAGGGGTCTCCTCTGCTAAAACTGAAAGCGTGTCTGTTTGTTTGCTTTCGTTTTTAGCAGAGGAGACCCCTGCCTCGCACCGCAGCCGAAGCTGTCGACTCCGTGAATTGGCCCCCTCCTGGGAGAATCACCCAGACAAAGAAATGGGCACAAAGGGAAGATCGAAGTGGAGCCCGCGCCCCCCCAGGGATGGCACCGCGCCCCCCTCAGATTGAAGAACCCTGGTGTAGAGTAACGTCACATAGATGCACTTCCTGGCTGAGTGCTCAAGCTTTATAGCTGACATTGCGCTACACAGCATGCTGCAACACGTCACGTTGCTCATCACACTGGTGAAAAAGTGCTGACATTACCAAAACACTTGCAGGACCTCGCTGGATGAAACTCCGCTGACCCCACAGTGAAGCGTTGAGCGGTCCCGTTCTGCTGACAGCTAGCCTTTGTCAAGTTGGGGAAACCACAGCAGGGTGGCAACTCATCCCCGTAGGCTTACAACCTCCACAGCAGGATGCCAGTAAGACCCAGAAAACTCGTGCACAGGTAGAAGTTTAGGTGAAAAGTACAGATGGGCCACATCCTGAGACTGCTTCCATGAGTAATCGTACACACGCGTGGGTTGAGTTTGAGTCAGAAAAATCGGCAAAATGTGTAGTAATAACACTGAGGCAAATGTACCAAGAAGACAAGTTTATTCGACATCCAATTCTACAGCACCCTGGATAATCACTGTCCAAACACACTCAATACCTGAATCAATCAGAGTACTTGTAGAGCGCGCTACTTACCCGTGAGTGTCTTAAGGCGCTGAAGGGAGGGGGGGGGGTGCTACTACTGCTCGAAGAGCCAGGTCTTGAGGAGTCTTCTGAAGGTGAGTATGTCTTGGGTCTGCCGTATGTGGGTAGGGAGGGTGTTCCAGGTCTTGGCGGCGAGGTAGGAGAAGGCTCTGCAGCCGGAGGTTGTTCGATGGATGCGGGGAACAGCGGTGAGGGCAAGGCTGGCGGATCGGAGCTGGCGGGTGGGGGTGTAGAAGCTGAGTCTGCTGTTAAGGTAGGTAGGTCCGGCATTGTGGAGTGCTTTGTGTGCGTGGGTGAGGAGCTTGAAGGTGATACTCTTGTCGACGGGGAGCCAGTGTAGGTCTCTCAGGTGGGGGGTGATGTGGCTGTGGCAGGGGATGTTGACGATCAGTCGGGCGGAGTCGTTTTGGATGCGTTGTAGTCGTCCTAGGTGTTTGGCTGGGATTCCTGAGTAGAGTGCGTTGCCGTAGTCCAGTCTGCTGCTGACGAGGACCTGTGTCACCGTTCTTCTTGTTTCAGTCGGGATCCACTTGTAGATCCTGCGGAGCATGCAGAGGGTGTTGTAGCAGGAGGAGGAGACGGCGTTGACCTACTTAGCCATGGAGAAGGAGGAGTCAAGGATGAATCCTAGGTTGCGTGCATGGTCAGTGGGTGTTGGTGCTGTTCCCAGTGTGGGTATGCTCAGACGTGAGTCCCTTGTTCACTTGGCCACTGGATTCAAGATAGCCTGGCTGATGAGGATTATGAATCCGAAACCGGTCCCAGGATGCTTGTTTCCGGTCCAGGGAAGACATGGCTTGGCAGTTCGGGCTGGACTGTTCCCACGAGGCACAGGGTCAGACTGATTTGCATATAGCCATGTCTGAACTGGGGTGGCTGAGTGAACTAAAGAATGGTGATGGATTAAACCCAGATCAGTTGACTGGGGGTGAGTGTTTGATTTGTTCAAACACTCCGTCCATCATCCCCTTTTGTATCGCTTTGTTCGCCCTAAGTGTGGCAGGGTATGCTCAGACGTGAGTCCCTTGTTCACTTGGCCACTGGATTCAAGATAGCCTGGCTGATGAGGATTATGAATCCGAAACCGGTCCCAGGATGCTTGTTTCCGGTCCAGGGAAGACATGGCTTGGCAGTTCGGGCTGGACTGTTCCCACGAGGCACAGGGTCAGACTAATTTGCATATAGCCATGTCTGAACTGGGGTGGCTGAGTGAACTAAAGAATGGTGATGGATTAAACCCAGATCAGTTGACTGGGGGTGAGTGTTTGATTTGTTCAAACACTCCGTCCATCATCCCCTTTTGTATCGCTTTGTTCGCCCTAAGTGTGGTAGGGTATGCTCAGACGTGAGTCCCTTGTTCACTTGGCCACTGGATTCAAGATAGCCTGGCTGATGAGGATTATGAATCCGAAACCGGTCCCAGGATGCTTGTTTCCGGTCCAGGGAAGACATGGCTTGGCAGTTCGGGCTGGACTGTTCCCACGAGGCACAGGGTCAGACTGATTTGCATATAGCCATGTCTGAACTGGGGTGGCTGAGTGAACTAAAGAATGGTGATGGATTAAACCCAGATCAGTTGACTGGGGGTGAGTGTTTGATTTGTTCAAACGCTCCGTCCATCATCCCCTTTTGTATCGCTTTGTTCCCAGTGTGGTCGGCCACCAGGAGTCGTCCCAGGCTGAGGGGGTGGGTCCGAGAATGAGTACCTCCGTCTTGTCTGAGTTCAGCTTCAGACGGTTTCTCCTCATCCAGTCGGCAACGGCCTTCATTCCCTCTTGGAGGTTGGTTTTGGTGGTGTGTGGGTCCTTGGTGAGGGAGAGGATGAGCTGGGTGTTGTCGGCGTAGGAGATGATGTTGTCGTGATGGTGGGCCACTTGTGCGAGGGGGGCCATGTAGATGTTGAACAGTGTCGGGCTGAGGGATGAGCCCTGGGGGATGCCGCAGATGATGTTGGTGGCTTCGGATCGGAAGGGTGGGAGGCGGAGGCTCTGGGTTCTGCCGGAGAGGAAGGACGTGGTCCAGTCAAGGGCCCTCTCTTGGATCCCGGCTTCTAGGAGGCGTGTCTTTAGAGTGCGATGGCAGACCGTGTCGAATGCGGCTGACAGGTCCAAGAGGATGAGGGATGATGTTTCGCTGTCGTCTAGTTGGCGCCTGATGTCGTCTGTGGCGGCGATGAGGGCTGTCTCGGTGCTGTGGTTTTGTCTGAATCCGGACTGGGACGGGTCCAGGATGTTGTTGTCTTCCAGGTGGCGGGCCAATTGCCTATTGACGATTTTCTCGATGACCTTTACCGGGAACGGGAGCAGGGAGATAGGCCGGAAGTTCTTGAGGTCCTTGGGGTCTGCCTTGGGCTTCTTGAGGAGGGCGTTGATTTCTGCGTCCTTCCAGCTTTCCGGGAATGTCGCTGTTTCGAAGGAGATGTTGATGACCTTCCATAGTTGGGGTGCGATGGCTGCGTCTGCTTTGTTGAATACGTGGTGTGGGCACAGGTCTGACAGAGATCCTGAGTGGATGGAGTTCATGATCTCGCGTGTCTCGTCGTCATTGACGGTGGACCAGGAGGTCAGGCGGATGGTGCTGGTGGTGTTCACAGGGGAGGTGGAGTCTGGCGTAGTCGGGGAGGTTGTGGTGTTGAAGCTGTCGTGGATGTCGGCAATCTTGTGGTGGAAAAAGATGGCTAGTGAGTCGCACATTTCTTGTGAGGGCGGGATGTCGTTGGCATTGGCGATGAGGTTGTAGAGTTCCTTTACGCTGCTGAAGAGCTCTTTGCTGTTGTGTGCGTTGTTGTCCAAGCGGTCTTTGAAGGAGGATCTCTTGGCTAGTCTGATGAGGTGGTGATGTCTGCGGGTGGCGTCCTTGTAGGCTGTGTGGTTGTCCAGTGTGAGTTCGTGGAGCCATATTTTCTCCAGTTTCCGACATGCGCGTTCGGAGGTCTGGAGCTCGTCGGTGAACCAGGTGGCTCTTTTGCTGGCGTGGCATTTGGAGGGCTTCTTGAGAGGGGCAAGGGAGTTGGCGCAGTCGTCGATCCACTGTCTGAAGTTGCGGGCTGCGGCAGCTGCCGTGGGGCTCCTGATTATGGGAGTGGATGTTAACTAAACGCCCCAACAAGACATGGATAGGTTCGCAACCATAAAGCTTCTAAGCACTGTCACCAGACTACTTCAACAATTCCTGACAGCCTTTGTGGCCACCAACAGGCATTTTTTTTCAAGGCCTGATTGCTTCTTACCCCCACCATTACAGGGGGGTAGATATTGGGATACACACTTTCTCACAAGTGGAATCTCTGATCATTACCTACTAATGACAAAGCTATATCTGCACATACCCGGGGTCGATCCAACTGGAGACTGGACCCATGGATCCTCTGCAAATGGGACATTAGGGCTCAGATTGGTCAAGCTACAAACGACTACTTTAAAGACAATGAAAGGTCAGTGGGGATAGGCAGTCATCAGGGGGCTACATATAGCGATAGGCTCAGAGAAACTGCAAGAAGAAGAAAAGACTGTTCAGGAATTGGAGTCCCATATGGGCCAAAGAAAAGCATAATGCATAGCTGATCCAGACAGATATATTACCAGGCTGCTGAAAATGCTTAACATATTTGATGACTTTACAGGAGTATGCATAAACTGGCATAAGTCCGGAGCCCTCCCGCTCACCTCAGGGTGCCCAAGGCGCTCTGCTGAAACCCCTAGTAGAAGGCTGGCTTAGTATATGGTGCACACTTTTTTAAGTGAAGCACCCTGCAGACAACCCTTATGGGGATTTTACTAGTCTTAGACCACCATAGAAAAATCTCTAAGTGGTAGCTGTGTAAAGCAGCCTTCAAGCTGCGTCAAGAGGAGTGTTAAGCAGCTTGTTTTACCAGAATTAATCATAAAGTGTAGGTTAAGTGAAAAAGAACCACACAGTTGTGTTATAAAAATAGGTGATATGCACACAATATTTTAAAAGTAGAACAGGTATGTAGCACAAATACATAGTGGTCTCCAGGGGAGACCAAACCATATACTAAGAAAGTGGACTGCGAACCGCAACCAAAGTCAGGACTAGACCCAGAAGACTTAGAAAAGGCAAGGACCCAAGGGACCAATTAAGGTACATACCCAGGAACCCCAGGCAGAGTGGAAACACGACTGCATACTTGATACAAGTCAATGGGGAGGTCACAGTTGCAGTTTTCAAGAATGAACCCTCCCAGAGAGCCCTGAAACCTTGTGGAAGATGGAAGGCTGTAGAGTCACCCCAACCATGGATACCCCAGGAACAAGGATACTTACACCAGTGAAGCCTGGTGCACAGGTGTGAAGTAATGTCGGAAACCACTGTAGACTATAATGGAGGACTTCAGTGAAGATGCCGATGGCGAAGAAGGTGAAAGAGTTGGTGAAATCCAAGGGTGGATTGTTGAAGAGGAGTACCTGCAAGCAAAGGGGACAGAGTCTATGGCACTCTGGAGTGACTAGGAGGCACGGAAGACAAATAACCACCGATAAACGAAGATGCAGGAGAGTTGATGGTGACCTTGTCACTGCAGCTGTGAAAACCAGACAACACTGTGGAAGACCAGGCGGCATTCATGATCTGTCCCACTTTGGAAGTCGAGAGCCAGGGGGTCGGTGTCCAGCGGGAGCACCAACAAGCCTTGGCAGCAGCAACAGACGAGGCAAACAAAGAAGGTGCAGTGTCGGGACCAGCAACGTCCAAGGTACTCAACAAGAGCAGGAGAGTCAGAGCAGGTCCCGAGCAAGCAGGGGAGCCCACTAGAGCCAAAGAAGACCCTAAAGAGGACCCACAGGCTGAAGGCATTGGAGCCCCAGGAGGACCTCGAGCAGCTCACCAATAATGCATGCCCACAGTGCAGGGATGTGGTGAGGACAAGGATCTTGGAAGCAGGAGATGCTGGAGGCTGGAGCTTGTTGGAGTCCTAAGATCTCTAGAGGAGAGAGTCAACAAGCCTTGGCAATGGCAAGACAACACGGTGTATAGGAGTACTGCTCCAGCAGTTCTGACGAGGGATACTGGCTTCAAACTTGCTGAGAAGACAGTTCTGGCCTCGAGGGAGTTGCAGAACCACCACCTGAATTGCTGAGCCTTTCGGAGTCCGTGGGAGCTCAGGAGCAGCAGACAGGTCAGCTTTGTTGCAGTGCCTGTCGATACAGAGAAGTAACTCCTTCCCTCCAAGGGTGATTACTTTGCGTGTCTTTGATGCTCACAGGCCTGGAGAAGAACCTGGATAGAGCACAGGCACAGACAATGCAGAAGACTGGCAGGACAACGAGGTCAGGAGCAAAAGGAGCCTTCCAGGTGCAGTCTTGGTTCCCAAGGTGAAGTCCAACTAAATCCAAAGTGCCCAGACAGTTGAAGATAAAGTGGTTTCGGATCTGAATCTTGTCTCATGACAAATCTGAAGAGTAACCTACAGGTAAGCCCTTAAGTACCCAAAGGAAAGGGATGGGACGATTCAGGAGTCCCTCCCAGAGGAGAGGCTGGACAGAGGGGAGGATACTCCCATTTTCTTTGTCCAGTTTCGTGCCAAAGTGGGAGTCAACTGGTTCCAACTGGAGTATGCAAGGAGGGCACCACATGTGCCCTTCAAGCAGTCTGGGGCACTGGCAAGCGCCCCACCCCAGCCCAATAGTCCTGTCTGGGAGGTGGTCACACCTCCCTGTGACAGGGAACCTATTGTTCTACCTTCCCCTGCTAAAACCTGTCTCAGCAGCAGGAGGAGTGCAGAATCGTGTCTGTGGTCAGCAGCAGCAACAGCGTGCTGTTATACCCTGAAAGGCTGGTACCAGAAATACGGGGGGCTCCCTAGGGGAGCCCCCCAGTACATGGGATCCTACATACAACACCTGAATCGTTGGTGGGGCAGGATTCCAACAGGTTTGATACTAAACATGACCAGTTTCAGTGCAGTCCATATATAGTTAGACATCTCATAATTGACTTGATGCCTACTATATGTATAAAATGGCTGACCGCACGTACAAAGCCTGGGGAATCGACTCCTGGGTTTGTAGGGGTGTCCTGCTCATGCAGATCACCCTCACACTTAGTACCCAGCACCCTGCCTTCAGGATTAAAAGGCCTACCATAGGGGTGACTTATAGGTTTTTAGTACAGTGACCTCGGATATAAGGAAACATATATCTGTGGTGAGTAGTGCTGGCACCAGCTCACTTAGGCTGCAATGGCAGGCCCGTGATCACCGTTTCAGTGGTCTCTCACCCGTGGTGTACCTATGCCCTGGGTACCTCAGTACCATATATTAGGAACATAGCAGGGTACACCAGTAGCCAATTAGGAAGGTACCAAAGTACTTACCTTAGTCCAATTTAGGCAGAGAGCACAGTGACTGGGTCCTGATTAGCAGGATCCCAGTCAGACTAGTCATAAAAACAGAATGACATAAGCAAAAAGTGGAGGTAACTATAAAAGCCGATCCTACTTTCGACACCAGCAAAAAGTGGGGGTAACTATAAATGCAGATTCTACTCTCCTACACCCCTTAAAATGGCAGAAGGAGGACTTCACATATTTGGGAGTATACATTACTAAGGACCACATGGTATTTTTGCAGCAAAACCTAGAGAGAATTCTGAACGACTACAAGGCATATCGGGCTCACTGGAGAAAGCTGCCACTATCATTGAAAAGACGAATGGTGCTATACAAAATTATTTTCCTGCCAACATTTGTATACAAGCTACAAAATACACCATATGAGGGCCCTCGTTCTGTTTTTCGTAAAGTTAATGCTGTGACACACCAGCTGCTATTGGATGGCAGCACCTCTAGGGTTGCCTTACAAACATTTACAAGGTCCATGTATGATGGGGCCACAACATAACCTGACCAAAAAAAATGCTTTGGGGCATTGCAGCTCCTTATGATCAACAATTGGGTGTCTGCAGTTCTGCAGGAGCCATTGCTCTAGGCTGATTTGAAAGCAATGTACATAAGGAGATACTGTGGAGCAGGGGTCTCCAACCAGTCGATAGCGAGCTAACGGTAGCTCGCCGAACCGCCGTGAGTAGCTCGTGCATCTCTATTTAGCAGCCTGTTATTTGCTTTCATTATTGAAAGGCCTTTTTTCATAACCGTTGGACGCCCTCACCCAAACCAGTGGCTCAGATTGGCCAAGCTGAACTTAGCTGGAGGGGGGTGAAGATGATTCGGCTGATGCTAAACTTCATCTCTGCGCCACCTGTCTTTTATTGCCTGGAACCATGCTTTTGATTGTGAGCCACACTTGCCAGACAGAGCACAGCAGCAGGTCCTGGAAAGTCTGCTAGCATACAGTTGGCACAAGCAACTGCACTGCTACATGCCTGCAGCACCTGCCTCTTTCCACCTGGCACACTATATTTGAACAGCAGTTTAATCGGTAAGTCCTGGCCTGGTCAGTAAACACCTTAATGCACTTTTCTCCAGCCTGGAGCTGCGATGTGCGCTTTATGTACTGTAAGCATGCTGCAGCCGCTGGCATGCCACGGGCACTTGAAAGACTTGGAAATGTCTTGTTTATAGCCAAGTCTGAGCCCAACCTTGTCCCATCGGCTGCCAAACTATCAATGCTCAATATATATTATTAATAATGCTATTTACATTTCAGGTGATTTAAGAGTGAAAGAGGCCCTAAAGATGAATCCTTCTTCCAAACAGAGGTTCAGAGTGTACATGAATCAATAATATGCCATAAGGACAATAAAGTTATACAAAGAAAGGGAAGTAAAAAAGAGGAATAAGAAACTTTCGGTCCAAAGAAAAAGTGATTCAGAAAAATATGCGTGTGATTATAGAAAAATACAAAATTTATTTATATTTAAAAGATTAACATAAGGCTCAGATAGGTTGTCGGTCTTATAAAAACAGTAAACACAACATATACATAAAACCAGACAAGTGGCAAACACATAGAGGTTACATAGACATAAGAGTTCTAAAACCATATAAGAACTCCTATACACAAAACAATGTGTCCTCCTTAAATTGTGGCCACAATATCGTCGACGGCGTTTCGACCGTTGTCATAAGTACATGGACATCCTCAGGACAGTAATTTTTCTGAGCTTGTCATCAAACAATAAAATAACCAACTGCTGTGGAGTCAGTTTAGAGGTTCCACTGACTGCTATAGAATTCGTCCATGCTGATAACTGAATTATCGCAACAATCTTTCAAAGGAAGTCGCTGCCTCCAATCGGCAATATCGTAACACCAAAACGAATATAAATTAGGTTTGGGTCGTTTCTCATTCCGATGAGCCGCAATTTGGACCAGTCGATAGTGAGCTAACGGTAGCTCGCCGAACCCCGTGAGTAGCTCGTGCATCTCTATTTAGCAGCCTGTTATTTGCTTTCATTATTGCAAGGCCTTTTTTCATAACCGTTGGACGCCCTCACCCAAACCAGTGGCTCAGATTGGCCAAGCTGAACTTAGCTGGAGGGGGTGAAGATGATAAGGCTGATGCTAAACTTCATCTCTGCGCCACCTGTCTTTTATTGCCTGGAACCATGCTTTTGATTGTGAGCCACACATGCCAGACAGAGCACAGCAGCAGGTCCTGGAAAGTCTGCTAGCATACAGTTGGCACAAGCAACTGCACTGCTACATGCCTGCAGCACCTGACTCTTTCCACCTGGCACACTATATTTGAACAGCAGTTTAATCAGTAAGTCCTGGCCTGGTCAGTAAACACCTTAATGCACTTTTCTCCAGCCTGGAGCTGCGATGTGCGCTTTATGTACTGTATTGTAAAAAGAAACAGGAGTGTGACCCATAAACCAATCGGGGTTGGGGTTCAGAAGTTTAAAGGAAAAACAATATCCCAAAAGGTATGAATAAACAGACAATTTATATTGCATGCACAAGGCATTACAACAGTCAGTCCTGACTGTTGTAATGCCTTGTGCATGCAATATAAATTATGTACTGTAAGCATGCTGCAGCCGCTGGCATGCCACGGGCACTTGAAAGACTTGGAAATGTCTTGTTTATAGCCAAGTCTGAGCCCAACCTTGTCCCATCGGCTGCCAAACTATCAATGCTCAATATATATTATTAATAATGCTATTTACATTTCAGGTGATTTAAGAGTGAAAGAGGCCCTAAAGATGAATCCAGCAACATTGCCTGACAGTTTGGAAACAGCCAACATGACGGCTAACACATGCTGAATATGCTGCCCCAGCTTGGACCCAGCCATATGCAAATCAGTCTTGACCCTGTTCCTCATAGGAACAGTCCAACCCAAACTTCCAGGTCAGGTCCTCCCTGGACCGGAAACAAGCGTCCTGGAACCAGTTTCAGGGTTTCACCCCTCATCAGCCAGGCTAGCTTGAATCCAGTGGAACAGCAAGCAAGGGACCCACATCTGGGCACACCCTTGGCCACTTAGGGTGAACACAGCAAACACAACAAGATGATGGACAGAGTGCTGAAACTTTTCAACCACTCACCCCCAGTCAAGAGATCTGGCTTTAATCCATCGTTCTTTTGCTCTCTACGCCACCCTGGTTTGGACCCAGCCATATGCAAATCAGTCTTGACCATGTTATTCGTGGGAACAGTCCAGCCTAAACTGCCAAGCCAGGTCCTCCCTGGACCGGAAACAATCACCCTGGGACCAGTTTGGGGGTTTCACCCCTCATCAGCCAGGCTAGCTTGAATACAGTTGCACAGCGAGCAAGGGATCCACGTCAGGGCATACCCTTGGATACTTTTGGCAAACATAGCAAACATAACAAGATGATGGACAGAGAGCTGAACCTTTTCAACCACTCACCCCCAGTCAAGAGATCTGGGTTTAATCCATCATTCTTTTGCTCACTATGCTACCCGAGTTTGACCCAGCCATATGAAAACCAGTCTTGGCCCTGTTCCTCATGGGACCAGCCCAGACGAAACTGCCAGGCCAGCTCCTCCCTGGACCGAAAACAAGCATCCTGAGACTGGTTTTGGGGTTTTACCCCTCATTAGCTAGGCTAGCTTGTATCTAGAGGCACAGCAAGCAAGGGACCTATGTCTGGGTATACCCTTGGCCACTTTAGGGCCACCATAGCAAACAAAACAAGATGATGGACAGAGTGCTGAAACTTTTCAACCACTCACTCCCAGTCAAGAGATCTTGGTTTAATCCATTGTTCTCTTGCTCACTGTGCCATCCCAGCTTGGACTCGGCCATATGCAAATCAGTCTTGACCCTGTTTCTCATGTGAACAGTCCAGCTGGAACTGCCAGGTCAGGTCCTCCCTGGGCAGAAACAAGCATCCTGGGACCAGTTT
The DNA here is from genome assembly GCF_964261635.1 of Lissotriton helveticus. NCBI lineage: Eukaryota > Metazoa > Chordata > Amphibia > Caudata > Salamandridae > Lissotriton > Lissotriton helveticus. The sequence continues at coordinate 1,217,237,612 of NC_136069.1, forward strand.
TGAGGTTTCACCCTTCATCAGCCAGGTTAGCTTGAATCCAGTGGCACAGCGAGCAAGGGACCCACTTCTGGGCATACCATTGGCCACTTAGGAAGAACATAGCAACACCTATATAACACTGAACATACCCAGTGTTACTCTTCATACAATAAAAGCAGTTAAAAAACAACAGGTGTGACAACTACTTATGTAAAGAGTCAGGAGTCCCGAAGTAGTTTTACAGATACATTGTGAGCAGGGACGGCTGGCGTCCAGGGGTTAGATAGACATCGCTCTACCACTTTGGGGATCAATAAAATGTGAGAGAGAACACCAAGCAGCAAGTAATACATTGTGCTGGCTGCTCAGTCAACAAACATGTAAATCTGGGAATTTCTTTGAGGGGGTGGGGGAGGATGGCCCTTAGCTCTGTGCATGCCTTGGCTGGGAAAATATTTCTTTGACCTGGGGGCACAAATCTGGGCAGTGATGACACAAAGGCTGGGGGTAGGGCAGGCCTGCTGAGACAATGTAGGAGTGAGGGTCTATCAGTGGCCTCTGCCTCTTCCACCGAGACCCAGCAACAGATGAGTTCAGTTAGGGTGGAGAACTTACTTCTGGCATCAAGTAGCAGAAAAAAGGAGGAGTGCTTGTTTCACTAGAAGCTAGTCAAATATATAAATACATCCACTCTAGGCAGACACCAGGACCTGCGGCTGCACTTTACCGTCTTTGGATGAGGGGGAAGGAGCGTATCTGTTCACGTTTTGTCCATAGTCCGTAGTAGCATCAGGATGACTTTTGATGAAAGAGCACCTCATGGCCTTCAGCAGTAAGACTAAGAGACATGCACATTGGGTGGAAGTAGAGCTTGTGATGTGGTGCCTGAGGCAAAGATAGTCCCTGGCTTGTTTTAGGTGTAATGTCAGTTGTTATTATATATCTGGATACAACAGAAAGAGACAGCAAATAGTTGGGTGGCACACTATGCTACGATCATATTTTTGGATTAAATGTTTGAGCCACATCCTTAATTACATTGGGCCAGAATTTTAGTAAATACGTGGTGTAAAAGCCACCATTTGAATTCATTTTCTTGCAGGGGTAACCCCTGAACCCTTCTTTTGCACTTCGGACTCGCTTGCTCATTATAATCGGGTACAAACATTTTTGCCTCACTACTTTGAAAATCCCCTAGCTGCCATTGATTGTGATCCCTTGCCATGGCCAGCAGTTGCATAGGCAAGGCGGCATAGCAGATGTTACTTGCACATGAAATGCTTTTTTTTTTTTAAATGGCATGAAACTCTGCTTTATTAATTAGAACATTTAATTATTGAAATATAGCACCGTTTCGGACTCTTTTTAAAAAAAATAGCATCTATCTCTGAAGTTATCCTGTTTACGAAGGAAGTTATGGGAGGGTACTCACCTGCCTAAACAGAATACCCACATGAAGAACTGGAAACCTTCCAATTGGCCCCTAGCCTAGAGCATCTGTGACTGTTGAAAATGTTTTTTTCACAAACTCAGTTAAGCTTCCACTTGATTGAGCCACGTATTATGTTGAAAAATATGCATCCTACATAAAGAAAAATCCCTATTGATATTGGAAACACCTCAATGGGACTCAGCCTTACTCCCAGACTTGAAAAAACGACAAGGTTTTCGTAAAAGGGATGTTTTGGGCATATCAAAACTAAGGGACGTTTGGGGACCAGCGGGCCTCCTGATGTTGGAGTAACTTCAACAGTAATATGAGCTGGCAGACACTCAGTCCTACAGCTATGTACAGCTAAAACATGCACTAGCTAAATGTTCCCCCATACTGGAGTCACAGAGGACAATTCCCTTCTAGAATGTAGACTAACTGATCCAACCGACGATCCTTCACTGGGCTTATTTCACCAGAACACATTTACTTAGTATTGGGAGAGTGTACAATGACAGATGCCTTTGAGGCCGTCATAGGCAGAGAACCCTTATCCATGCCATCTCGTAATGCCCTATGATACAGCCCCTTTGGTCAAGGATAGAACATATACTATATTGCGTCAATGGAGAGCGGGTGAAGCTCACCCCACAGCTGGTGCTCCTAAAAATCTAGAGCGATCAAACACCCCTCAAATATTCCTTACTCATTTGTTAGTTGGCACTGCTGGTGGCAAAGAGGGACATTGTCCAAATGTGGAGTAGTGAAGCAACTCCGGCAGTGATGAACTGATGGGAACAAAACATGGACTGGTGCATGTCGGCAGAACAGACTGTATACCAAGCACAGGAGTGTCTCCAAAAGTTCTCCAAGGTATGGGGCAGTAGAACAAGCACAGAGACATTGGTTGATCCCAAAACTAGTACTTGAGGAAGTGGGTCAACAGTGAAGCAAGGGATTTATGGCCCTGTGCCCTTGTGATTACAGAAGTAAGTGGTATGGGAGGGAAACTGGGGTCGCTCCTGCTGTAGAAAAACTGCATGTCCCCCAATTGCATTTATGAGAACATAAAGTACCTAGAGATTGCCAATTGTCTGTATTGTTACACCCTTGAAGGTTTGTTAAATAAAAAAAAGGTCACCAGCAAACTGCACACAGCCCCAGACTATTACCCAGTGTTCCCACGCACACATAGCAAATCCTTGACATGTGAAGGCATCAGCTTTAGAAAATGAATAGTTCCCACCCTTTCACAGTTCACCCCTACTTCAGACCAGTAGCACCAAGCAGATTAGTCACATTTGCAGTACAAAGGAGGACCGGAATGTAATACCACAATGCAGGACAGAACAGCACGGACAAGAGTGCCCTCTGTCACCAGATATATATTGTATTGTGATATTTATATTGTGCTTACAACTAGATGTATGTGTCTTTGCCTTCGAAAAATGGGGGATGGGGCATCCTGAACATGTTTTCATGAAAGTAACATCACTCTCAAATGCAGCGAAAGACAATGCGATGCAACTGTTTAAAACATAACATCAGTAGGACGCCATCATTAGTCTGGTATTGTGACATGGTCACCAGCAGGACAGAATGGTGAAAGTTGAGTGCAAGATGCCAGTTGCAATCAAACGTATTTGCTGAGCACATCATTTTAACTTTGTTGTCAATCAAAGCATAAATCAAAGAAATCAAAGCATATGTGGAACGCTAATGCGTGGAGAGTACTGGGTCAGTCAACTTGAAGCTGAAGCTTGTGACAGACCATGGTCATTGCCCAACAAATCAAGCTGTATATCCTAGATGGTATTTTATTTTTCCACTGTATTATCTACTACATTCTGTGGAGAGAGTGTGGATTGACATTAGATTTTGTGAAAGCTTCAGGGATCAGTTGCGTTGGCGATCACCCTTTGGGAGGCCAGTAAGGCTATGATCCAGGGTGTGGCGAAGAGACTGGAGCGTATGGGTAGGAGAAAGTGGCAAAGAACACAGTCCTCGAGGTGCAGATTCAAGACCTAAAGCATCAGGATCCCGGCCCACATACTCTTGGCTGTGCGCAGCAGCTTTTAGTGGCCAGGAGTCAGTGATGGCGTCTTGCCCTCGAACTTCATCACCAATGCTGGCGGGCCAGAACGCGTAACATCTATAAACAGGGTGATAAGTCGGGGAAGCTTCTCTATTGGCTAGCCACCCGGGACGCGGTCTCTCGCATAGTGCCCCGACTGCTAGGCACACCTAGTCAGCTTCTGACCCAGACTCACAATATTCTCTGGACCTTTGCGGCCTTCTATCAGGACATTTGTGCTCACAGGCCCCATCCCCACCAGGGAACCAAACTTCCATTGTTCCAGCTGCCTACTATTCTCTACTCCCTCGCCCAGGACTGGGAAGAGTCCATCACCGCAGAGGAGATTTCACTGATTTGACCCCTTCCGTGCTTAATCTCTTTGGAGAGGTGGCAAGCTGGGCACATTCACCCCAGAACCGGACCTTGCTTCCATAGTAATTCTCCCCAAACCAGCCTGAATATCCCGAACCCGCTGTTCGGGTGGATAAACCCGAAACTGTGCCGAGTCGAGAACCGCTCCGATGAAGAGGAGCTTCTGAGAGGGGCACAGGTGTGACTTCGGCACATTGATGGAGAACCCCAGCTGGTGCAGGAGGTCTGCCGTCATCTGGAGGTGGCTGACGACTGTCTGGGGCGAGCCCGCCTTCAACAACCAGTCGTCGAGGTAGGGGAAGACTGAAACCCCTAACCTGCGCAGATGAGCTGCGACCACCGCCATCACCTTTGTGAACACCCATGGGGCGCTGGTAAGGCCGAAGGGGAGCACGGTAAACTGAAAGTGCTCGTGGCCAACTGTGAACCGCAGGTAGCGCCGGTGGGCCGGCAGGACGGGGATGTGGAAATAAGCGTCCTGCAAGTCCAACGCTACCATCCAGTCTCCTGGGTCCAGGGCAGCTAAGACCTGAGCCAGTGTCAGCATTTTGAACTTCTCCTTCCGGAGGAAGCCGTTGACGTTCCGTAGGTCCAAGATAGGGCGTACCAGAAAGTAGTGGGAGTAGCAACCACACCCTACTTCTGGCCCAGGAACGCGCTCGATGGCCCCCTTGGCCAAGAGGCCCGTAAATTCCTCCTGCAGAAGTCGCAAATGATCCCCCGATATGCGTTGGTATTGCGGTGGCATGGCTGGAGGAGTTGCCTCGAAGGGGAGGGAGTAGCCCCTTCGGACGATTTGCAGCACCCACCTGTCCGACGTGACAGTGCGCCAGTGGCGGAGGTGATGGCGAACCCTGCCCCCCCACTGGCGTCACATGGGCCTGAAAGCACGGACTAGGAGGGTTTTGAGGCGGATGCTGCGGGGGAGGGTGTGGACTGGCCTCGCCGTTGTCCCCGACCGCCTCCACGGCGGTTTCCACGGCCGCCACCGCGTTGGATGTTAGTCTGCGGTGCATGGCTGGCAGCACATGTGGGGGCGCCCCTTCCTTGGCCAAGAAAGGAGCGAAAGGCACCCGTTTGCTGGCGCGGGCCGAGAGGCCCAATGACCTAGTCGTAGTCCTGGAGTCCTTAAAGCGCTCAAGCGCATGGTCTGCCTTGTCGCCAAAATGGCGACGGCCATCAAACGGCATGTCCATGAGTGTATTCTGGACATCGGCCGAGAAGTTGGCGGACCTCAACCAGGCGTGGCGACGAATCGCCACCGTCGTGCCATCGCTCTGCCCAGTGAGTCGGTGGTATCCAGCCCACACCGGATAGAATACCGTGCTGCATCTCGGCCCTCCACAAGGGCCTGGCCGAGTTTAGCCCGTACCTCCAACAGGCATTCTGGCAGCACGTCCGCGACCGTATCCCACAGAGAGTGGGTGTAGAGGCCCAAGAGGCATGCGGTGTTGGAAGACCGCAGTCCCAGACTCAGGGAGGAGAATACCTTTTTGCCGTATTGCTCATACCTCTTGGATTCCTTGTCAGGCGGAGCCGACGGGAATGCGGTCTGGGAATTGGAGGCCTGGATCACCAGGCTCTCAGGGGTAGGGTGGGTGGACAGGAAAGAAGGGTCGCCCATGGCCAGGGCGGGGGCCTCTGGCCACATTCCTATCTACAGGTGAACCTGTAGCGGGCCTGGACAGAGTGCCCAAAAGAACGTCGGTCAAGGCCTCATTAAATGGCAGCAGAGGCTCAGCCGAGCTTGACTGCGGTTTAAGGACCTCAGTGAGGAGGTTGGGCCTCACCGCCGCGACGGGGAGTTCAAGGCCCCAGGCCTTGGCCGCCCGCGTCAGCACCAGCTTGTAGGTTGCCCCTCCTCCGTAGCCACGGTAGGAGGTGAGACAAAACCAGTGTCTGGCGAGGTGTCCAGAACACTGGCATCCCAAAGTCCACCTGTCCAGTCCTCCTGGGACTGACACTCCCGTGTCAGAGGGTCCTCAGACCCCTCCCAATACTCCTCATCACCCATCTCCTGGTACTCAGGGGTGTCAAATGATGGGGCCGGCTCATTGAAGTAGAACTCTCCAAACGGCGTCGAGAGCGGCGCCCAGTGGCGCCGCTCCGGAACCGGATCGAGGGAGGCATCGGGGACTGGACTTGTCATCATGATCGACGCCGAGACAGTGGAGACACCAACGATGAGGGTCCGTGACCGACATCAGTCGGTCGCAATCCTCACAAGGCTTAAAACCTGGCATCCCTACCGGCACCATTCGGAGTCGAAGACTCGAAAGAATGATCAAAAAGGATCGTAAAAAGTTTCAGTCAAAAAATGACTAAGGTACCACTTTTTCCGGATCTGCACTGCTGGCGCGGAAAAAAGAAGAACTGACGTCAGCACGCGAAGGCGGCGTCTAAGTACTCCGACAACGTCATCACGGCACCCAAGACGCCGATGACGGATGCGGAGCCGCAGACAACGCCTACCGACGCGCCAGTTCTGGGTGGATGACCAACTCTTTGTTGGTTACGTGGGCACTAAGAAGGGAAAGGCGGTGCACAAGCGGACCATCTCTCAGTGGATCATCTTGTGTATCCAGGCTTGTTACTCCTTGGCTAAAAAGGAGCCCCCTGTTGGATTGAGGGCTCATTCCACTCGGGCCAGGGCGACTACAACTGCCCTGGGCCGGGGAGTGCCCTTGCAGGACATTTGCCAGGCCGCTACGTGGGCCTCGCTGCACACGTTTGCGAGACACTATTGCCTGGACAGTCAAGTCCGGTGGGATGGCTTTTTTGGCCGTTCTGTCCTCCAGGACTTTCTGGTGTGATTATTGGTTCGCAGACCCTCCTCCGGGGTTGGTATTGCTGGGGTATCTATTCTAGGGTAAGGAATCTATCACTAACGTGTCTCTTTCAGATGCACAAGTTACTACTTGTATAACGATATATCTGTAAGAGACATTAGTTAGTGATAGATTCCTTACCGACCCACCCATCCTCCCCGTTCTGCAAACCGATATCTAGGGTCAAGGTCATCCCCTTCAGGGTCCTAGTTTCAATGGCACCAGTGTTGGTTTTTAACATGGCTCTGTATTTCTGGCGCAGAAAAGCTGTGTCTAAGAACTGACGTCAGCACGCGGAGGCGGCGTCTAAGTACTCCGACGACGTCATCACGGCGCCCACGACGCCGACGACGGACGCGGAGCCGCAGACGACGCCTACCGACGCGCAAGGGTACTGCTACGCAAAAAAATTCCGGATCCAGTCTGACGCCTGGGGACATTCTAAGGTAAGGAATCTATCACTAACGTGTCTCTTTCAGATGCAGCGTTATGCCTTGGTGCAGCATGTAATAATGCATCTGAAGGGGTCCTGTGGTACTCTCTAGGCTGGGTGCCTCCCATCCCCCGGTGGCACTGTTTCTTTTGGATTTTGAGAAGGTGCTCGACATGGTGAATTGGTCCTTTCTTGAGGCCGTCCTTGAGCACGCAGGCCTCGACACAATATGAGGCCCTGTATCACCTGGTTCAGGTTCAGCCTTGTTGGAGCATTTCCCTATTAGGAGAGGTACACTTCAGGGCTGCCCCCATTTTTGTTCCCCCTCGCGATTAAACCCCTGGCGAAGCTCATATGCTGTGAAGCCTAGCTTAGTGGGTGGTTGGAGGAGAGGATCGCTCTTTAAGTGGATGATGTTCTACTGTTCCTGGCAGTCCCCCTCAACTCTGGCGCCTGTTGTCTCAAACTCCTGACCTTATTCGGAGAGGGCCCAGCCTTTAGGTGAACATTTCCAAGTCTTTGTTGGTTCCAATTGGATGAAACGCCAGGACAGTAGCAATTAGATATCCTGGTGCGATACCTATCCTTTAAATACTTGGGATTCCATATATCCTGTCTTCCTGACCTTACTTGACAGCAACTTCTGATCCTGCTGGTGAATAAAAAGTGATATCCAGAGGTGGTTGCAACTTCCTCTGCATAGGACGGGTCATGTCGCTCTCTTCAAAATGATGATCCTCCCTCGCTTATTTTACGTGTTCCAGCATTTTCCACATCGGATCCCCCCAAGATTGTTTTGCACGCTCAACTCTATTCTCTGCTCCTTTCTTCCTTTGGGCGGTCGTTCCCGACTGGCGTTTCCTAACTGGGGGCAATCTCCATGTGACGGTGGGCTGGAGATGGTCGATCTCCATTATTACTTTGTGTCCCAGTTGATTATTGTTAATGTCTGGCGTAGTGGTAGGTGGGATGATCCAACGTACCAAGGGGAAGTTTCCTATCTTGGTTTTGACCACATACTGGATATGCAATATGGTGCTCCAATACCCAACAGCCTGCCGGATGTCACATGCGTGATTTTTCTTTGTTGGCGCTCCCCATTGCGTTGTATGGGTTGGATTGGTAGATTGACGGGGATGACTTCCCTACGGAGGGGGGGGGGGGTGGCTCAATCACACTGCCAACCTGGAGGGCTTTCATAATTAGAACATGATCATATCATGGTACTCAGAGATGTTTTTGCGGGGAGCATATTTGCCCTTTCGTGACCGGCAGGATAGCTAAGGGTTCAACCACACACAATTCCATTAATACTTACAAATTTGTCATGCCCTATCAACTGACATTCCCCCAACGGTGAAATACCTGAATTTAGCCTTCTGGAGGCCAGGTTGCTGATGGGTCACATCAGCATAGGCGCTATTTCACAGGTTTACCAATCGCTCATTGTGACCGCCCTGAGGGTTTTGACCAGCTCTGACTTCGCTGGGAAGGTTGGGAGAGGGCTGCATGAGGCAGACTGGAGGGAGGCCAGGATGGGTTTGCTCATGTTGGCTATTTCCATGCTCCAGCGGCTGAGTCAATTGAATTACTTGCACACGACTAATCTGTCCTTGATCAGCTTCTACCGGGCTGGTAGGATCCCTCATCCAGCTTGCTTTCGCTGTTCCAAGGCCACAGCTGACTTCTACCATGTTGTCTGGGCATGCCTAGTTGTCTCTGTGTATTGGAAGTGGGTATGCAGTGAACTCTTTGGGATCTTGGGGATGGATATCGATATGGCTCCTAAGGTGGCCCTGTTGAGTATGATTGATGAGGTGGGTGGTTCCCAGGCTGCCTGCACATTTGTAGGTGTCGTCACACTGGTGGCTACGAGAGACATTGCTCGCAGATGGAACTCCCCCATAGAGCCAACCCTGGCAGAATGGAGGGCGCGGGTGGACTGGTGTGCCCAACTTGAAAAATCTATTTACATTGCCAGAGGCTGCCCACAGAAGTATGACAAAATATGGGGGAGGTGGGAGGCATATTATGGACTAGGGTTTTGAGTGATTTATGGCCGACTACATTGTGTGGGTGTTAGGCAAATGTGCATGTACATGTGTTCTGTTGGTGGTTTCAAAGCAATTACCATTTTGTTATAAAAAATTGGGGTGGAAGATTGACAATATGAATGCTAACTTGAGAGACCTGGAAATATGCCAATTCAAAGCGATCTTTTGAAGTCTTACTCAGGTGCAACATCAAAATATAGAATCCCTCAGTGGAGCAGCCCAAATTCAGCTCTCAGTTGAGGGTGCTCCTTTGTTAACTGCCACGGCGCTGCATATAGGTCACTGCAAGACTAGTGAGAGTGCACTGACAACCCACTGCCAAATCACTTATGGGCTATGGGAAGCATAACAAAACACTGGTTAATAATGTTACCACTTCTGAGACTGATAGTCCTGGCTTGGTTATTTAGTTATAGTCAGAAGGATGTCTTCTGTGAAAAGGTGTGGCTTGTACACCTTGCTTTCAAATGTCATCCTCTGATGTTGATTTTATCATGAAAGTGAAGATTCAATGGCTTGACGGCAGGGTAAAAAGTAGTGAAGGAAGGGCTACCATGATGCACTCTCTACAATATAAACTACCAGATCTAGCCCTGTTCATCAATAATCTTGCCATGGGCAATGTATGACTGGTCCATATACATTTCAGCATATTTTGTCATAAGCCAGTCCTACTAAGACTGTCCCTAAGGATCACTAGCCAACCCTATCAAAGTCTTTTAGGCATTTAGTGTAACAACGGCCACTGATATTTTGTATTTCATTTCAAGCAACTGGAAACCCTATGAAGACTATGAATTGTTTCCATTTCAGGGCATTTCAAGTATGGCATTATTCGGTCTAAGTCTTGTTGCTAGCAACTTCGTAAAAAGCTTAGGTTAGATGTGATGAGACTCTATGGGGCACTATGACTCATATCCGTTTAGGGGTTTGTCCTCTTTAGTCATCAAGGTGATATCTATTATTTCTACAGAGGGGGTAACCTTCACTGTAAGGAGGAAAGAGTTAAACGGGTCTTTTAAGCAATAAGTCATTAAGCTGATATAGCTTTAGCAAAAAGAATCTGTTGGGATATCAAAGCTCAGAGTTTTACTGACTTTCAGATTTTTAATTGCCCAGGTAACTTATTTTAAAGAAATATCTTCTATTTGTAATATTTGGAGTTTATAGATTACTTCACAGTTTCCCGCGGATTAGGAATTACTTTGGAAGTTTTTATGCTTCCGGAGTAAAATCTGCCCTTCTGTTCAGCAATTATTAAAATGTAACCATGGCTTCCCTTTGCTCCACCTCATTGCAGGTTGACCCAGCACTCAGAAGTATAATACATAAAGGTCCTTGCCCTCTTGAATCAAAGCCTAGTGGCTAAATATTGTCTATCTTATTGGATTTTTCATAGAAACATTGCTTTAATCTTAGCAATACTCTTTCCAGGTGTTTAGTCAGTAGCGTGTGGAGTTAGCCCCTAAGAGTCAACATCTTATCCTATAAATGAAACCGGAGGCTCAATGTTTCTTACTGCCAACAAGAGTTCTTTTCCCAACCTGTCTTGAATTGCTATAGGGTTGCACCACCAATCAATCCATTCATTACCTAATTCATAATATTCTGATATTTGCCTTTCTAATTCCTTATCATAAATGTTATCCTTGAGGAGGTTAGCAATGAGCCTCCAGGATCTTGACATTCTCCAAGGGCACACTACTTCCAAGTCCCATGTCAAAAGCACAGTTGTGTGTCCACTGTCTTTATGATTTGTGTTCGGCAGAAGGAGGGCATTAATAGGGCAAGAACATTTCTTAAACAGGAGTTACGAGCATGCATAAAAATGTGAAAATATTATCTGTTACGTAGGCTGCTTTGAAGGCGTCTCCTATTTCCAACTTTATTGTCTGCATTTTCATCATAGCTCTTGTGGATATCTCTCCAACACTGGTTCAATGATCAGATTTAAATCACCTATCCACTTTATCTCCCCTTTGTCTTATTTGATATCAATCTAGCCAAGCCTGTCAGGAATTGGTCACGGCTAGCATTTGGCATCTAGGAGGAAATAACAATGGCTTTCAAGTCATGTACCTCCAGTAAGTGCCACGGAGCTGCATTGCAGAGTGTTGTAAAAAGGGGTCGTACCCTCTGAACACCTCTCTGCAACGCAGCTCCCTGGCGCATACTGGAGGTACCTGGTGGGCTAGTTGGCTCACAGGGGAGCTCAGGATTGAAGAGGAATTAATTCCTCAACCTAAAACGTGCCACAGGGCGTGTTTGCACACATGTCACCTCAGGCCCCGCCCCCTTCCTTCACTATTGAGCGAAATATTCCTCTAAAATCAGCCGAACTACGAATACCGATTTACTCACCTGTTATCTGGAGAGACCTCAGTGCTGCATCTTTCAGCTCACTACTGTTCCTGAAAAGTAAATTTAACTGTACTTACCAGTAACTTGAATTTCCTTCCATAGGCTAACATTGACTGGTTTCCCTTGGAAATTTTTCTGATTGTGGAGTTTTGGAACTTTAAAAAAAATCCTCAAAAATCAGCCGAATTCCGATTTACTCACCTGTTATCAGGAGAGACCTCAGTGCTGCATCTTTAAGCCCACTACTGATCCTGAAAAGTAATTCTAACCATACTTACAGTAACTTGAATTTCCTTCCATAGGCTAACATTGACTGGTTTCACTTGGAAATTTTTCCAAGTGTGGAATTTTGGAAGTTAAAAAAATTCCTCAAAAATCAGCCGAACTATGAATTCCGATTTACTCACCTGTTATCAGGAGAGACCTCTGTGCTGCATCTTTCAGCCGACTATTGATCCTGAAAAGTAATTCTAACCATACTTACAGTAACTTGAATTTCCTTCCATAGGCTTACATTGATCGGTTTCACTTGGAAATTTTTCTAAGTGTGAAGTTTTGGAAGTTAAAAAGATTCCTCAAAAATCAGACAAACTATGAATTCCGATTTACTCACCTGTTATCTGGAGAGACCTCAGTGCTGCATCTTTCAGCTCACTACTGTTCCTGAAAAGTAAATTTAACTGTACTTACCAGTAACTTGAATTTCCTTCCATAGGCTAACATTGACTGGTTTCCCTTGGAAAAAATTTTGAGTGTGGAGTTTTGGAACTTTAAAAAAATTCCTCAAAAATCAGCCAAACTACGAATTCCGATTTACTCACCTGTTATCAGGAGAGACCTCAGTGCTGCATCTTTAAGCCCACTACTGATCCTGAAAAGTAATTCTAACCATACTTACAGTAACTTGAATTTCCTTCCATAGGCTAACATTGACTGGTTTCACTTGGAAATTTTTCTAACTGTGGAGGTTTGGAAGTTTAAAAAATTCCTCAAAAATCAGCCGAACTACGAATTCCGATTTCCTCACCTGTTATCAGGAGAGACCTCAGTGCTCTAACTTTCAGCTGACTACTGATCCTGAAAAGTAATTCTAACCATACTTACAGTAACTTGAATTTCCTTCCATAGGCTTACATTGACCGGTTTCACTTGGAAATTTTTCTAAGTGTGAAGTTTTGGAAGTTAAAAAAATTCCTCAAAAATCAGACGAACTATGAATTCCGATTTACTCACCTGTTATCTGGAGAGACCTCAGTGCTGCATCTTTCAGCTCACTATTGTTCCTGAAAAGTAAATTTAACTGTACTTACCAGTAACTTGAATTTCCTTCCATAGGATATCATTGCCTGGTTTATAAAATATATATAAATTAAAAAATTATAAAATTAAAAAAAGTAATATTACAATTTAAATATTTTGTAAACATTTTTTTTCAATTCATATTAAAAATATGTAATGTAATTTAAAAAATAAAATATCTAAAAATAAATACTTCAAAACAATGTAGTAAATTAGTTTAAAAAAACAATAGAACAATTAATACATTTCAAAATTATCATGTACAAAACCTTTAAAATTCACTGAAAAACCTATAGGTTTCAGCCACGTTATAGTTAGGAATTAGCATTTAAAAAACCTTAGAAATTGACTGAAAAAACCATAGGTTTCAGCCACGTTATAGTAGGCCTGGGCGGTAAATTCCGTTCTGTTAGCGGAATTTGGGTAATTTCGCGTTCCGTGGAGAACGCGAAATTGCCCAAAAATTCTGCTTTCCGCGACTTCGCAACATTTTTTGCTTGTTCGCGTTCACAAAATGCGTGTTCGTGAGATATTTCCCCCCGAGCATGCAAACAGCAATTGCGAACAGTAAAAAAGCATCGCGAACAAGCAATTCTGCGTGATCGGCGAATTTCTGCGTGTTCACGGAGATTTTTTACCGTTTCGCAGAGATTTGCATAACGCGATTACACAAATTACGCCCACCCCTACCTTATAGTTAGGAATTAGCATTTAAAAAACCTTAGAGATTCACTAAAAAAAACATAGGTTTCACATGCTATAGTTAGCTGGACATTTCATTCATACAAAACCATTGAAATTTCCCCGTTATAGTTAGTTCAGCTAACTATAACTCGCGTGCCCGCAATGCACTGCTGATGACGTCACATATTACATCACTCATGACATGGTAAGTGACATCACTCATGACATCACTGATGACATCTCAAATGACATCACTGATGACATCATCCTTGTGAAAGAGTGGCAGACCTCCTCTCAGCGTAATATAACCCTTGATACACACATTCAAAAATAGAAACTAACATTTTCAAAAAAATGGAGATACCAATACCAGTTACAACAACCTATTCAGTAATTCCACCATCTACATACACTCTTCACCAATAGTTCTATATAGTCCCTCATACATGTACTCACTCATCATATGTACTCATACACCAATACATCCTGTTACACACGACACTCATCCATAGAGTTACTCACACACACACTCACACATGCAAATAAACTATAAAACATCCATTTATAGCATATTCAGCTATACACACACCACTACACTTACTTTTACAGAAACGTACACATACATACTCTCTTAAACAATCGCTTAAAGAAACACATACTTATTTATACAGGAACTCGTCCCACAAGGCCACATATCTGCAAATCAAACAACCACGCAGCTCTGGGGCATTGGCGATGTCGCTTTTAAATACAAAGACCTGCCACAGCGAATTTGTGCTCCGGAGAGGTCCTCGGGTCCTGCCACCTGCGCGATACGAAGCGGTGCGGCCTGTGTTGCCGGGCGGGGCTGCTCCAGGGACTTGGGAGGCTGGCCTCGCTCGCGGGAACTGGAGTGCGGCGGCCGGGCTGGTCCCAGGTGGGGCGGCCCGCGACTCCGGGCACCTCCTGGGGGCACCCCTGTGGCCTGGAGGCCTGGCCCTGCGCACATGGACTTTTAAAACCGCGTAATCCAGCGGAACAGCGCCGCAGTAGTTTCTTGCTCCACAGCGGAGCGGTGAGCTGGTGTCGGACTATCCCCATCGTTGATGCCCATCGTGCATGGCCCACCGGCCCGCACCACCACGTTCACAGCAGCAAGACCTAAGCCGCATTGAGGCTCTTCTCCAATACAGCGCCACATATGCGGTCAGTGCTACTTGTGACCGCGGACACTCGTATTTTGCTCACACAGAGGGGGCAGTCCTTGTACTCTGCTACCTGTGCCTCCACATGCTGCAGCTACCCACCGACGCTGGCGTCTGACTATCAGAGGCACTTGAGGATATATCATTAGGTGCTCATGAAGCGCTGTGTGGCACATTGGACAGCTTGGGGAAGTGTGCTGGCATTCCCCTCCAATTAACCATATTCTCACCGCTGGGTACTGGGACACGGCCTGTTTGCCCCGCAAAGCGACAGCACAACTTTGCATATACCCACCTTCCAGCACCCACCTAACGCTACAGCTGGCTGTTTGCTGCCCTGCCGCAGCAAGTTTTTGCACGCACTTTCTGCTGTTGGGGATCATTGCTAACTCATCACCAGGGCGAACTGTGTGGGATTGCGCTACGGCTGTGCCAACTCCCTCCTCCCTTCAACAATTGGTGCTACTTCCCTCTCTCCTTGACTTTGGTGCTGGCCAGTAACCCGAGGTCTGTTGGACATTGTAATACGAGGTATCGGCTGGCTACCCACCGCTGGGGGTACCAGGACGAGAACAGGCGCCGGAGGCACGCAAACGAAGGGCAAGATGGACAAATCAGTGAAGCCAGATGACATGGATCAGACAACATCGAAAGTAGACACGATGCTGGCCACCATGGAGCGACTGGAAGAATCAATCCAGCTAACCCGTGCTTCACTAGAGTTCAAGATTGACGGTGTGGCTGTTGATCTCACGCATCTGCGTGCTGATCATAAGAAGCTGGTGGATCGCACCACCACCTTGGAGGATACAGTCGCAGACCTCACGCCCCAAGTTGCCCAGACAGATAAACAAGTGCAAGACCTCCTCAACAGAGTGGAATTTTTGGAAGATCGTACTGAGGACGCAGAATGGAGGGCATGTCGGAACAACATGCGCATTATAGGTGTGCTGGAGCGATGGGAGGGGAGAGAACCTGCGACGCAAATGGAGAACTGGCTGAGAGACCTGTTGCCGGCCGGAGCGCTGTCGCCGCACTTCGTCATAGAACGTGCACACCGCGTGCCGACTCGGCCGCTCCCAACAGGATCTAACCCTCGGCCAATGCTTCTCAGAATATTGAATTACCGTGACCGCGATTCCATATTGCGAGAAACCAGGAAGTTACAGGAGGTCCGCATTGATAATAACCAGATCATGTTCTTTCCAGATTACACGATCCATGTAGAGTGTCAGCCTTCCTGGCAGTCAAGCAACGGCTCCGTCAGCAAAATTTGAAGTACTCTCTTCTCTTCCCAGTGCATTTGCGGGTGGTGACGCATGACAAAACCCACTTCTTTGCAACTCCAGAGGAAGTTGAGACCTGGTTGGACACTGGTGTGGCCACAGGATCCCAAGCAGCATCGGTGACAGCGCATTTGCCACGATTCAGAGGACCCCGACGTTGGCGCAGAAACAAGTCATCCCCGGCGACCAGACCGCATGACGGAGATGAGTCCACAGGCGGACCTTATCCTCAGTGAGCAGCGAGACGCCCTTCGGAAGGTGGCGGAGCTCAGTGGATCCCCAAGTACGGATACTGCTCTGAATGCCAGCCTACGTGAACTGCTGAGTGCTGACAAATATATCTATGGGATGCCAGACTCTCAGATGTCCACGGAACAACCTGAAGTTACTCCGCAAACGGCTGACTTAATTTACTAACTATCCAGACTCACTGGCAGGTGCTGTTTGTTTGTCACTAGACGATCCTGATGCACCGCCGAGCCTGATATTGGCCATGCCTTCAAAAATCGTTGCGACTGGCGCCTGAGCGTGCAGCGAACCCTCTATTTGCAGTGTGCTACGCAGTGAGTATTAATATTGTGGCGACTGTCCTCTGGGTGGGTGCTACACTTGCTGCACTTTCAGGCTGGTGGTCAAGCCTTATAGCGGTTGTTCCTCGTATATTGAACCATGGGCATGGGTGGTGCTCTGTTCTTATGCGGTGCCCCTGCGACAAACTATACTGCTTGCAAACTGCAGACTTTCTAACCGGAGCATCTTGTGCCTGATGTGGCTGACCCAAAGCTGCTTGAGGAGAGGGGAGCTCCCTCTGCTTGCGTCGCAGGCACTATAGCACAGTCGTGCCAGGTGCACAGCAACCCCCCTAGACTTAGACACTTGTTGCCTCATTGGAGAGTTTGGACGACTGCACGTTTCGCTGTCGACCTTTTAGTATTGGTTACCTGTTTATTTTATTACATATGGTGATTGTGTTGTATTTTTATATTGTGCGACTTCTGCGAGTGTTAACAATTTTATCCTCTGAAGCCATGAGTGTGGGGACTGCAGGGACACTGGGCCAGCTCTTTACTGTGAATCTGTGGTGGGGCGGGAGTGGGACAGTCACCTGTGATAACTATGTCTGCAGTTAAGATATGTACGTGGAATGTACACACCGTCACGTAGGAACCAAATATACTCTTACCTTAAAAGGCACCACATACACATAGCTCTTCTACAAGAGACACATCTGGCTGGTACGGAAATCCAAAAATTACATCGCAGATGGCGAGGGCAACTGTACGCAACGGGATACTCGGCTTATGCCCGTGGGACACTACTCTGCGTACGGTCTGGGACCGCATTTGCAGTCACACATTCCCTGATAGATTCTGAGGGTAGATATGTAGCTGTGCAGGGTAAGCTAGACGGCCAGCTGATTGTACTAGCCTCATTGTACGCTCCCAACACAGACCAGGCGACTTTTTCTGCAAAGCTGTCTACAGTTCTGGCGCCATGGCATGGTATCCCTTTGGTGCTGGGGGCGATTATAATTGTGTTCTGGATGTTGCCCTGGACCGGTCCTTTCCACCCCTCTCTGGCGTGCCCGTGCACGGCGCTATGAAGGCTCTAACGACCTGGGCCTCACAGTGGGACCTACATGATGTTTGGCGGTGCCGCAACCCACAAACCAAGGTATACTCTTATTACTCAGGCACACACACATTACATGTGAGGCTGGATAGGTACATGTTATCGGGCAAGCTTCTTCCACATGTCACTGACACTTATTATATGGGTCGCACCCACTCTGATCATAACCCTCACATCTTAGAACTGGCATGGGAACGCCCACACCCGCCAATACCCACCTGGAGGCTCCAACCAGACTTGCTGCTTGATGCATCCTTTCGCAACTCCATGTCTGCACATCTTACACAATATTTTGAGGACAATAACCACACTGCATCCACCCCCCAAATTGAGTGGGACGCATTTAAGGTTGTAACCAGAGGCCACTGCCTGGGCACACAAGCAGGCATGCAGAAACAATTAGACAAAGAGCTGTCGCGCATCGAAACTGACTTACTCCAGAGGGAGCAGGAAGCGGTGGAAGGGGACGATGGGTCATTGTCGGAGTCTAAAGAGGAACATACACGGCTACTTGACCGATTGCACAATTTAAACTATACAGCCCATTCGGCACGCACCCACCACCTTGGTGACAAACCAGGCAAGTTACTGACCTGGTTAATTAAACAAGATACAGTGACAGCGCCGGTGAACGCAATACGCACCAGCTGGGGCACCATGGTATATACACAAAGTGACATACATGCAGCCTTTGTGGACCACTATGTGGAATTATACCGCTCTCGATTGCAGGTCTCTGCCGCCAGCATAGCTGAATACATCTCCGACATAACACTACCCCAAATAGAGGATATGCAGCGCGATGAATTGGAGGCCCCACTCACGCCTGACGAACTACGTACTGTCATTTTTCCCTCTCCAATGCAAATCCCCAGGCCCAGATGGGCTGCCAGCCGAGTTTTATAAAGCATACTCTGATATATTGATTCCAGAACTTTTAAGGGTGTATGCGGCGTCCTTCTCTGACTCGTCCCTCCCATCCATGCAAAATGATGCCATCCTAATTTCCCTCCCAAAGCCTGGCAGAGACCGTGTGCTCTTGGGTTCTTATCACCCACTAGCCCTCCTAAATACCGACTTCAAAATCCTAACCTCCGAGCTAGCTCAACGTCTGGCCCCCTTAGTGCCCACCCTCGTGCACAGTGACCAAAACGGTTTTGTGCCAACCCGTAGCACTTCATTTAACATCCGTCGCTTGTTCAGAGTGCAAAGATTTGCCACGATGCAAAGGCCCCGATCGGGGTGCATGGTGCTTGACCTCGAAAAAGCATTTGTTTCCGTGGAGTGGCCCTACCTTGCAGCAGTGTTGCGGAAATATGATCTTGGAGACGCCTACATCCACATGGTGGGCCTATTGTACCAAAAACCCACGGTAAGAGTTCGCACTGGTAAGCTGTTGTCAGGGGTGTCCTCTATCTCCACTGCTCTTTTCACTGGTGATGGAGCCCCTGGCGGAGCAGCTACGAGCGTATGGTATCAATTGGGGTATCCCCCTGGCAGATAGCCTCCACACGGTATCTTTATACACCGATGACCTGCTATTGTATATTAGAGATCTGACCCGTATGCCGCAGGCCCTGTCCGATATATTTTATACTTTTGAAATAATGTTGGGGCTTAAAGTTAATTGGGCCAAGTCTGGGGTATATTCCTTTAGCGCAGACATACAGGAGTGTGAGATCACTCTAAATGGAGGACGCCTCACCTGGTACCCTACTGCGGTCCGCTATCTCAGAATATATATTTATAGAACCCCAGCAGATGTATTGGAAGGTAATCTGGTACGTGCTATATCCTCCCTGCAAGCGCAAATGAACTTCTGGAAAACTCTCCTTCTTAACGTGCCAAGCCGAGTCCCACTGACAAAAATGATTGTCTTGCCCAGGTTATTGTACTACTATGCCAACCTCCCGGTATATGTCCCAACACGCATATTTCGCGAGCTAGAAACCTCAGTCAGAAATCTCATATGGAACGCAGGCCGACCCCGCGTAGCGTTAAGGAAACTCTGTGCACCCCCAGATGCTGGAGGCCTGGCGGTCCCTAAACAGGAACTCTATTACTTAGCTGCACAACTGCAATGGGTGGCTGGCTGGCTGAGCGGGAAGAACTTGGGGGATTCTTCCATTATTGGGAACACCCAGGGACAGGGACGTCATCACGGAGACGGCGCTGGAACACTGGGTGCGGGTCGAGGTAGACACAGTGGGAGACCTATATGCAGAAGGTATTTTACTTCCTTTTGAGACACTGGTTGCGGACACGGGCCTCCCGGCGGGACAGTTCCTCCTACATGCAGCAATTACACGCACGCTGGCACGAGCTTGGGGCGACCTATCCAGAGAGCCACCAACACACTTATTGGTGGAATACTTGCACGTTACGGGGAATGGCTCACATGTTGTCCATTGGCTTGCGCAGGCACTCCTTACCCATGCACAGCGACCATTCCAAAGCCTTAGAGACAAATGGGCGGCGGACAGGGGGCGCGCATGGACAGATAAAGAATGGGCGGCCGTGCTAGCCGGCGCTACAAGTATCCCGCGTAACTCTTGCTTCAAACTTTACAGCTTTACATTATACATCGTGCATATCTATCGTCTTGATAAAATTAACCGATACTTCCACATCGCGACATCCACATGCCCGAGATGTAAACTTGTAGATGCAGACCTCTTACATATGCTGTGGTCATGTCCAGCGCTACAGTTATATTGGCGCACCGTGACCGCTACCCTTACGGAAAGTGTTGGCAGGGAAAGACAACACACATGGGAAACATGCATCTTGGGACTGTATAAGAGGATGAAGCAAACCAAGGTCCCCTCCAGATTCTGTGACCTCGGGCTTATTACAGAGAAGAGGTTAATCACCAAGCGCTGGAAATGCAGCGAACCTCCACAATCGGTGCATTGGCGCAGCTCCTTTGATAACTGGGCGACAGCGGAAAGCATAACCCTTCACAGAGAGGAAACAGAGGGACTAAGGAAATACCCCATAGCACAGTCCTGGGATGCCACCCAGAAGACTTTTCATCAAGCATAAGTAAACAAGACATGCCTCATCTAGCACTGATCGGGGGGGGTAGCACCGGTGGCTGCATGCTCGTGCAGCTTGTTTGTGCCTCACCCATACATACAGACCTATTTGGTACACTGCACTGGCACTTAACTGCTCCAGACATTGGCAGCCTAGCTCCCACTCTACCGTATGTCTGACGCTGATACTATCCACGACGCTGTCACTGTCCTCCACGACAGTCCCTGAACGCAGTGGCAACACGCTCCCTTGCTCTTGTTTATGGCACACTTTACGACTATTGTCTCTCACTCGCGGTTGCGCACCAATATTTTTTCTTCTTGCTTTTCTTATTTTGTGTCTCATCATTGTTTTAGTTTTAACTGTTGTTATAATGCTATGACTATCGGATCGCTCACACATTACCCTGTTCTCACCTGCATCTGTCATTAACAATATGCTGGATGATTCATCCTGTGACTGTTGAACAATACTTGCCAGTGGAGGCACATAGACAGGACTGTACTCTTTGTGTTGCATCGCTGGCAATTATGGCAAATAGTTATTATGATCATGATGCTATATACTCTCTGAAGATTTATCTTGACTTACGAGCCTTTTGTTAACACCTATCTTAGGGCTTTATTGTAGATATGGTATAGAGTCAAAATATCGAATTTTTAATATCGACTAGACATAATATCGAGTAAAAAATATAGAATGGACATAATATCGACTAGACATAATATAGACTACCAAAATATCGACTAGAAAATGTTAATATCGAATAGAATGGACATAATATCGAATCAAAAATATAGAATGGTCATATTATCGACTAGACATAATATAGACAACGAAAAATATCGAATTTAAGGTAAGTTAATATTAATTTCTATTTTTTGTGTAATATAAATCTGTAGCGGGTTGTGGGTTTATAGCGGAATAGGGTGGGAAGTAATTTAATTATAATTAATTAAATATGTTATTTTATTTATTGTTATTTATTTTGAATTAATTGTTAATTAATTATTAATTGGTAATTAAATAAAACATAATTTCTAATTTATTGTAATTGATTAATTGATAAATATGTTACTTTTATTACATTATTTTCTGTAGTGGATTGTGTGTTTATAGGGGAATAGCTTGGGAAGTAATTTAATTGTAAGTAATTATATTTTTTTAATATTTTTTTCTGGCTAATTTTCATTTATTTTTATATTGTAAATTAATTGATTGGTAATTGGTAAATAATTAGTATTAGTAGGTAATTTTTATTAATAGTTAATTTTTATTTGTAATTTTATTTGATTAATTAATATATTTTATAAAATTTTTAAATATTTTAATTATTTTGTAATTGGTATTAATATTTATGTTATTTATATTTATATATGAAGTATTTACTTTCCCTACTATTGCACTCACTGGAGTGTGAATAGTAATTTTTACCCCTACGCTATCCAACGCTTTCCCTACTGTTGCACTCACTGGAGTGGGAATAGTAATTTTTACCCCTACGCTATCCAACGCTTTCCCTACTGTTGCACTCTCTGGAGTTGGAATAGTAATTTTTACCCCTACGCTTTCCAACGCTTTCCCTACTGTTGCACTCACTGGAGTGGGAATTGTAATTTTTATCTTTACGCTATCCAACGCTTTCCCTACTGTTGCACTCTTTGGAGTAGGAATAGTAATTTTTATCCCTACGCTATCCAACGCTTTCCCTACTGTTGCACTCACTGGAGTGAGAATAGTAATTTTTACTCCTACGCTATCCAACACTTTCCCTACTGTTGCACTCACTAGAGTGGGAATAATAATTTTTACCCCTACGCTATCCAACGCTTTCCCTACTGATTCACTCTCTGGAGTTGGAATAGTAATTTTAACCCCTACGATATCCAACCCTTTCCCTACTGTTGCACTCACTGAAGTGGCAATAGTAATTTTTATCCTTACGCTATCCAACGCTTTCTCTACTGTTGCACTCACTGGAGTGGGAATAGTAATTTTTACTCCTACGCTATCCAACGCTTTCCCTACTGTTGCACTCTCTGGAGTGGGAATAGTTATTTTTACCCCTACGCTATCCAATGCTTTCCCTACTGTTGCACTCTCTGGAGTGGGAATAGTAATTTTTACCCCTACGCTATCCAATGCTTTCCCTACTGTTGCTCTCTCTGGAGTGATAATAGTAATTTTTACCCCTACGCTATCCAACGCTTTCCCTACTGTTGCACTCACTGGAGTGGGAATAGTAATTTTTACCCCTACGCAATCCAATGCTTTCCCTACTGTTGCGCTCACTGGAGTGGGAATAGTAATTTTTAACCTTACGCTATCCAACGCTTTCCCTACTGTTGCGCTCTCTGGAGTGGGAATACTAATTTTTATCCCTACGCTATCCAACGCTTTCCCTACTGTTGCACTCTCTGGAGTGTGAATAGTAAATTTAACCCTCTCGCTATCCTACGAAAAAAATATTGTATATGTTTTGTTAATAATATGTATAAATATATATATATGTTTTTAAAATATATATTTTTTTAAAGTTACATTAATTATTTATTAATTTTAAGTTTATTTAATTATTTTAAGTATGTTAACATTTATTATATTTATTATTATATTACTTTAAAATTACTTTTAAGATATTTAAAAAATTCGATATCTTGACTGTCTATATTTTTTCCTATCGATATTTTGGAATCGATATTTTTGTACTTACCTGTTTGTAGATAGGAAGTCGATATTCTGGCATTCTATAATTTTACCTCGATATTTTGGCAAGTCGATATTCTGACTGTCGATTTTCTGTCAGTGATCCTTATATATATATATATATATATATATATATATATATATATACATATATATATATATTACCTACTGGCGATAGCCAGTAGGTATATATAGTTAGGATTGTTTTCCATAGGGAAATCGCAACATTCTATTGGAAATAACTTTGGCGCCGGTTGAGGAATCTTCCTGAAATTTTCCTTAACTTTGCCTCGCGGCGCTCCGCTCCTTCCCTGAAAGTTTGGGGGGGATTCGTCAAGCGGGGGCCGAGATAAAAGGGGGGTCCCAAAACGTGTTTTCCCCATGTTAATTTCCATAGGGCGGTTGGACTCACTTTTAGCCCGAACGGCTGAATGGTTTTCCACCAAACTTGGCAAAATTGTAGGGACTGGTAGCCCGATGTGCCTTTACTATGTCTCAAGATATGTGCTCCAGTGGTTTTTACGAAAATTAACTTTGAAAAAATATATATTGGGCTACATTGGGCTATATATATGTTAGAGCCCAAATGTAGCCCACTGTAGCCCAAAGATGGCCACCAGAGACAAAAAAAAAACAAATGTAGCCCAAATATCAGCCAGATGTAGCCCAACTATAGCCCAATGACAGAATGTCCCAGAGTGTTCTAAAGAACAACTAGAGCGCTAACGGTCTTACTCATGACAAAAGTATGGCACACCTGAAGTCATCTTGATTGGAATAAAGTGTTAACACTTAAAACATTTAATTTGCAAACGAACAAAATGAGGGGGTTCATTTTGCCATAGAAATTATGATTAGTGCTGAAGAAAGAAAAATTAGGGCACATTTTGAGTGACTTCTCAAATCCTCTTATATTTCATTAAAAAAATTCTGATATGCAGTCTCCCAAGATGGCCACCAGAGACAAAAGAGCCCAAATGTAGCCCAAATATCAGCCAGATGTAGCCCAACTATAGCCCAATGACAGAATGTCCCAGAGTGTTCTAAAGAACAACTAAAACGCTAACAGTCTTACTTATGACAAAAGTATGGCACATCTGAAGTCATCTTGATTGGAATAAAGTGGTAACACTTAATACATTTAATTTGAAAAGGAACAAAATGAGGGGTTTCATTTTGCCATAGAAATTTTATATATATATATATATATATATTCACTGAAAAAACCATAGGTTACACACCACTTATAGTTAGGAATTAGCATTTAAAAAACCTTTGAAATTCACTGAAAAAACCATAGGTTTCACACCAGTTATAGTTAGCTGGAAATTTTACTCGCATAAAACCATTGAAATTCCCACGTTATAGTTAGTTGGACTCACTATAACTTGCACGTCTGCAATGCACTGCTGATGACGTCACATATTACATCACTCATGCATATATTTAAATATTTAAACATTACTCGCTAATATATGTATTCACTAAGATACACTTAATAAGCCAGTTAACCAATCAATTTTTTTAAAAAAACACTGAAAAAACCATAGGTTTCAGGCCTTATATAGTTAGGAATTAGCATTTAAAAAACCTTTGAAATTCACTGAAAAAAACATAGGTTTCAGGCCTTATATAGTTAGGAATCAGCATTTAAAAAACCTTTGAAATTCACTGAAAAAACCATAGGTTTCAGGCCTTATATAATTAGGAATTAGCATTTAAAAAAACCTTTGAAATTCACTGAAAAAACCATAGGTTTCAGGAGTTATATAGTTAGGAATTAGTTTTTAAAAAACCTTTGAAATGCACTCAAAAAACTATAAGTTTTAGTGGTGTTATAGTTAGCTGGACATTTTACTCATAGAAAACCAATGAAATTGCTCCTATATAGTTAGTTGTACTAACTATATTTCGCGCACCCGCAATCCACTGCTGATGATGTCACATATTAGATCATTCATGACATGATCAGTGACATCACTGATGACATCTCAAATGACATCACTGATGACATCACTGATGACATCATCCACGTGACAATCACATACACCTTTTCATACACTATTACAATTTTTCATCACTGTTTGTAAAATACAGAGTATCATATTTAAATCCACTGTCACAGCAATACAAGTATCTAAAAATCCACTCAGTGATTCATAGATGTATACACACATCTAATCACTTACCTATGGATTCACTCATACATGCTGTCAATGAACAATACAACACTATCAAAAATACTTATACATCTATATCAACATTAAACTACAGCACGCATCCTATTCACATATGAAGTCATCCTACTCACTTATGCAAACAATGGATCATACTTACATACTTACTTAGCAAAACACTTATACAAACACCACTTCTTCTATTCATTTAGATAGTAAGTCATACTTAGTGAATTATAAAATCATTATTACAAGTATACAGTTATCCATACAGTCACTCACACAATCATTGTGTCTTATCTATACTTATTTATATACAACAACTGACACATACACTGCCTTTTATTTTTCTAGTTTGTTGGACCTGTACCTTTGAGAAATATATTTGCTCATCACCACACCCATAAAGAGATTCCCTCACCCAAACTGTTAGAACATGTAGTTTTAACTTCATATATCTACTGAATCAACTATTCACACATCTTTGGACAGTCACACCCCCCCCACCGAACCACACACACTTTCACACTCCCATACAAATACTCAGTTAACTAATCAATAACTAATATAGACTTTCACATAGCTAGTAACCAACTTTAGAATCAGTTTACACAACAACTGACAAAGTGATACAGATATTCACACAGTTTAGTCACTATCCACTATATTTAGTGAGACATTATAAATTGGTTAAGTAAACAGTCAATTACACTGCTACTAAATCCTCCATCCAAATATTTATTTATATATATCCACTCATTCTTCAATGTAAATTGCTATATATATAATGCATATTTAAATAACGAAGCAAACCACATTAACTGGATGATGTCATCAGTGATGTCATTTGAGATGTCATCAGTGATGTCACTGACCATGTCATGAATGATCTAATATGTGACATCATCAGCAGTGGATTGCGGGTGCGCGAAATATAGTTAGTACAACTAACTATATAGGAGCAATTTCATTGGTTTTGTATGAGTAAAATGTCCAGCTAACTATAACACCACTAAAACTTATAGTTTTTTGAGTGAATTTCAAAGGTTTTTTAAAAACTAATTCCTAACTATATAACTCCTGAAACCTATGGTTTTTTCAGTGAATATATATATATATATATATATATATGTTACCTTGGATGTTAAATTGTGTTGTGAACTAATTGATACCCTTCATCTAAAAAAGACTGCAGAGTGACTGCTAAAATTAGATAGGCCACATCTGGGTAGAGCGGCACTGTTTAAAATGGTGGCTCTCCCATGATTTCTTTATGTTCTACAAAATAATCCTTAGGGAATTCCTGTCTGATTCGGCAATTTACTTTATTATACAGTTAATCAAAACCGTAACATACAAAAGTCATATTAATTAAATTAAAGGATTAATACAAAATTGTGTACACATTTGTAAATCTGGAAATGCAAATAAATATCAAATCCAAAGAGCAACATTTCAAGTTGATGGCAATATATCACAATTGGCCGTTTGCTCCAAAAGAAAGGTATGTATTATAAAAGACAATAGCAAAAGTGTCATAATACTTATTACTAAATGTTTAACTTTCATCGACGTTCATTTATGCAATAAGAACAGAGCTTGTCAGTTTCTTAATGCTGAGCATTAAGCAGTGCAGTTAGAATTATGTTAAGAAACTTCCCAGCTCTTGCTAGAATTTGGGCTGAATTATTACAGAAGCACAAATCAGATGCTTCCCTGCAATGTCTCAGTAACTTTTCCCGAAAAACTGGGACCAGTAGGCGTATGCAATCTGACTGATTCTTTGGCACTACATAATCCTTATGGTGTGTCTTTGGCACTTCATAATCCTTATGGTGTGTCTTTCAATGGGCAGGTAACAACCTAGAGTATCCCTGGTTAAATATGTCGAATGGTTATAGCATTGAGGATTGGTTATGGTTGACAAGTACCTGTATTATTAAGTAGCTGATCTAAGCATCATACATAAGTGGGTTTTTGATCCCAGAAATGATCTACTTACTGTTTGGAGCATGATCACTTCAAAGGATCCACCGTTCTCTGTTTCATGAATAGCGCTCGGTTGCCTGCCTCACTCTCTCCCTATGACTCAAGTGGCTTTCACATGCTGAAGTGTAGCAGCGGGCTCTGGGGGGGAAGGGCATATGAAATTCCCAGAGAGCCCATTGAGGGAATGTGAGCCACACAAATCCCAATTTTACAAATATCACCAAGTGAGGTAAGTCCTGGAGCAACACCAGACGATCCTCACACCTGTGAATGAGTTTAATTCCCTGAAGCTAAAATAGTATTGAAGACGTTGGGCAGGTGCGGCTTGTCACAAATACTGCTCCCGCCTGATCACCTTTATGGACCCTCTGGTGGATTTGTGGTCCTGATGGGAGGAAGATTTGGGCTCTCTAGAGGGTGAGGAGTGGGAAAAGGCCAATATGGCACCTTGTGAGTTGGCCATCTCTACATGCCTCTGAATGATTTAATTTGTATTCCCACAGAATATATTACAGTCCTCAACAGTTATAACAAAAGGGAAAGATTCACTACTCAACCTGTTAAGGTGCTGCTCATTTACAAAAGATGTCTTTCATATCATATGGGGCTGCTCAATAATCCATGAATATTACAAAAGTATTAATTCCATTTTGACTTGAGTCGGGCCGTGCTTCTGATCTCACTTTTAAGCTAGATTGCCTGGAAGGTGTGGTGGATTGTAGAGGATTGCCATGACACAATCCTTATTTTAACAACTGTTCATGCGTCCTCTAACCCTAGGGAACATCCATCTGGGCGCAGTGGTAGGAATTGCATAGGCGATTTAAGCAAATGTTCAAATTAAATTTACAATGTTTGAATCAAAAACGTTAAGAGTATTGTTGATTCTGGATTTTTATTCAATCCATTAAAGTATATTCATAATGATTCAACAATGCTCATATTTATCCTGTGGTAACATCTCTTATAATCTTTATCATTAATCCCAATGCATTTCGGGCAATTTGAAGGCCCTTCATCAGGGGTAATCTAAACAAAAACAAAACCATGAACTTATGGGGGACCACGACCTAAAAGATACAGCTCATTCCTCATTTGCCAACATAATACTTATTCAAATTAAATAGGTGTGATCTTATCCAAAATTGATAATGCCATGCACATTGTTAATGTCTCCAAAAATCGCGTGAAACGCATGTCATTAATAACGACCTCAGTGTTGTGTCAAAACTAAACCTGAAAGATAGTGCTTATCGGTGTCCAAATAATGTGTGTTAGCCTCATGCAAGATACCGAACAGTGAGGCTAGTTCGACAGTGCAATTATGATTCTAAAAACGGTGGCGCTTGTGATATTGTAAACATTCAAGAGGGTGAAAGCGCGTCGGGTTTTGCAACATCTATAATACGCCGTAAAAGTGAAACCTGATGGAAACAAAATATTGTTGAAAACATAAGACTGTAACATGCGGGTGATGACCTGTAAAAAAAAAGTGACTGGCATTCTCCATTTGTTCAAACTCAAACGCCCGAATCATACCTTACAAGAGTGTAACGCGTCCCTGCAACGTGTTTCCAGTGTTCGGCATTAGGTTGTGCCATATTGCCGCTATCTCTATTATGTGAATGTTAAAAACAGTGACGATGGACTAGTGGTTGAGTGGAAAACACTGAACCAATCGCAAGTAGTGAAAGGCTTCCGAAAATCGGCGCTATGATGTGATGCATGCATCTAAAGGTGTGCGCTAGTGAAACAAGCAATATACATAATTTGCAGATATGAACAATGGTGCATACAAAATGGTGTGCCTGGTGAGACGAGCAAAGAAGAAGAATATTAAACAATGGTACATAAAGCACACAGTCTGCCTAAGAATGACACAGTAAAAAAAGTGTGATGAAGAAATAATAAAAGGTACTAAATAAAGGAACAGTAAACACAGTGATGACCAGTTCTGGGTTGGAAATACAGTCATAAGTAACATGCAAATTCCAAGCAATCATTGAGCCCCTGGGGTTTCATTGAATCCAATCGATAAATCCAATAATTCTCCCTCTGCAAGAGGAGATTATTGTTGTCTTTCCCTTAAATTTTTTCCACCACCTCCAAAATAATGAATTTCAGTTGTGCGATATTGTGATGGTTTTCACTGAAGTGGGTGGCTACAGTAGACTTGATATTCTTCGTCCTGATGTTACTCTTGTGTTCGTGAATTCGAGTCTTTATTTTTCTGTTGGTTTTACCAACATAAACAAGGCCACATGGGCATTTCAGTAGGTAAATTACATTGGCGGTATCACAAGTAGCTGTCACATGTAACTTTATTGGAGTGCCTCTCAAAGGGTGCGTGACCGTATTACCCTTAATGATGTTGTAGCAGTTGCTACAATTATGACAAGGGACAGTCCCATGGTAAGCATCCGAGTATGATATTTCAGTTGGTTTTAAGAGTTCCTGGATATTTCTGTTTCCAGTGTACGCAAACATGGGTTTGTTGCAAAAAATGCCCTGGTTCACATGCCAATAATGGCCAGTGTATTCTGATTGATTGCTTTAATCGCTGGCTCATGGTGGAGTATCTAGATACCACCACTATCCTCGATTGTTCTAAACTTGTTGTTGGTTGTAATAGTTCTCTGCAGGTTTTGTGGGTAACTTTCACAACTGCATGTTGAAGAATCTCCTTCGAGTATCCACGTTCTTGAAAACGGCATACTATGTTATCAATCTATGTCTGTAATTCAGAGTGTTCAGATACTATTCTTTTAACACATAGTAATTGTGAGAAGGGTAAATGATTCCTCAATGGAAGTTGATGAAATGTTCGATAATGCAATAGATTATTCCAATCAGTCGGCTTCTTGAATAGGGTGGTCTCGATTTTGTTCCCTCTTCTGATCAGTAACACATCTAAGTATGCAATTGAAAAGTTGTCTGTTTGATAGGTAAACTGTATACAATCATTTATGGTGTTCAAATGTTCAAAGGCAAATATTAGAGAAGACTGTGTGCCTCGCCACAAAACAAAGATGTCATCAATATAACATAGAAATAACCAGGCATGTTTCTTCCAGGTGTCCATGCTTAAAATGTATTTGTTCCCAAACACATTTATTTATTTAAGTATTCATATAACGCAACATATACCCGGAGGCGTCAAGGGGCATGAGGAGTCTACACCTAGTGAACGTTGACTGTCATCGGCCCAGACCATCTCCAGGGTACAGAGTAAAGAGCCAGGTCTTTAGGTCTCTCCTAAATGATAACAAATCAGGGGCATTTCTCAGATCAAATGGTAGATTATTCCCCCATCTAGTGGAAATGCTAAAAAAAGCTTTTTCCACCCCATCTCTGAAGACAAAACGTGGGTTCCTCCATTAGCTTCAATGAGGTCGAACGCAAGGTATGACAGGGGTTATACTATTTAAAACGCTTCCTCACATAGCAAAGTTCAGAGCTTTGTAATGACCTAAAGGCAATACACAAGGCCCTGAACATGATGTGCTTTTCCATGGGTAACCAGTGTAAAGTTTTGAGAGCATGTTTTGCTGAACTAATTTTGGCTAATGTCTTGCTGCAGAGTTCTGAAGTACCTGAAGCTTAACCAACACGGATTTGTTTACTTCTACCAAAAGCCCATTACAATAGTCGTGTTTTGATAGGACTAAGGCTGACATCACTGTTTTTTGTAGATTTCCTGGAATGAAAGGGAGCACTTTCCTTAACATTTTCAGGATTAAAAAAATAGATGTGCAGGGAGAAGAGAGTGGAATCCATTATAACTCCAAGATTTTTAACTTTGGCCACTGGAGTGGGAACCGCTCCCAGTTCTGAAGGCCACCAATCTGCGAACCAAAATGTTGTATCTTTACCAAAAAGTAGCACCTCCATTTTATTTGAGTTTAATTTGAGGCAGTTTTTAGCCATCCATTCATTGACACTTCTCATGCAGTCCTTGCATTTTAATGCTGGATCCTGCTTATTACTTGAGATTTTAATAATTATCTGTGTGTCATCTGCGTATGACACCAATTCGCACCCGTGCTTTTTTATCATATGAGCTAGGGGAGCATCATAAATGTTGAAAAGGGTGGGGCTCAACGATGAGCCCTGGGGGACCCAAAATGGGAGTCTAAAAGATTTCGATTTAAAGCCACCTGATTCAACAAATTGCTCTCTACCCTGCAGGAATGATTTCAGTAGTGCGTGGACCGTGCCACCAACTCCAGCCTCACAAAGTCGATCAATTAAAATGCCGTGATCTACCGTATCAAAGGCTGCTGACAGATCAAGCAGTATCAAAACTGCTGATCCACCTTTGTCAACTGCCATTCTGATTTCCTCGGTAGCGGTGAGCAAGGCAAGTTCAGTGCTATGTTGTCGTCTGAAACCGTACTGTGAAGGGTCAAGGACTTGATTATTCTCGATAAATGTCCCTAATTCCTGGTTCATGAGTTTTTCCAGGATCTTCGCCGGTAGGGGTAGGACGGGAGATGGGGCGATAGTTACCTACATCCAATTTGTCTAGATTAGACTTTTTTTAAAGGGGTAAAATAGATGTCCTTTTCCATAACAAAGGGAAAATTGCAGTGTTAATGTCGGTATTCAGGACCTCCATAAGAGGGCAGGTGTGTGTCTCAGCTAACCTGTGGCTAATAATTTGGAGGGCAGGGATCTAATTGGGATCCTGACCTAGTTCCTAACTAATTTTTAACAGTTAGTTCCTGTGACATTAATTTAAAGTTAGAGAGACTAGGTGGGATATCACCACATGCCAAAGTGAACGTGTCAAGACATGGCTTTGTCATCTCAGTTGGAGGTGCCTGTGCCTGGTTCATTGGGGTATTGCCTGAATGGGTCACAAATGTATTATAGATAATGGAGACTTTATCACCAAAATGAGAGGCCAAATTATTGCAGAACGCTTGAACTGCTGTGGTTTGACTGGTCTCCTCCACATTCATGAAGGTATGTGCATAGACTGGAGTTAAATAGTTGCCCATCGTAGTGGATGTTAGTTGCAAGTAATGTTCATCCTCCCATCTAAAGCAGCTCTGGTACAGTGTAAATGTTAAAAGTTCCATGAGAAATACTTGAAAATCATAACTCAATTGTGAACCTAAGAGAGTCTCTTCGACTGCTTCAATCCCTAGATTGTGTGGGATAGAGGGATTTGACATCTATGGTACACATCCATACTTCTTCATTTTGGGGTAAACTGATTTGTTCAATTTTGTTCAAAAAGTCAGTAGTGTCTTTGACATAAGTATTTGTCTTAATCACAAATTCTTGTAGATGGGCATCCATAAATTTGCCCACCGGTTCATGTATGCTCCCCTTGGTTGACACAATCGGACGAAAAGGTGGACATTTGTGGTCTTTATGGATTTTGGGCAGCATGTACAGGGTTGGAGTTCTTGGATGAAGTTGCGTTAAGAATTTTTTAGTCTTGTCATTTATGACTCCATCTTCATTGGCCTTGATTACAATTCTAAGGAGTTGTGCCTGAAAACGTTCAGTGGGATTATATCCCAGTGAAATATATGTCTCTCGGTCACTTACATGTAAGTTTACTTCCGTTTTGTAGAAACATGTGTCCATTAACACCAGTGCACCGCCCTTATCTGCCTTTTGACAGATAATGTTTGAATTGTTAGAAAGTTTCTTGAGTATGTTGTATTCATTCTTGGAAAGGTTCTGTAGTTTTTACCCTTTTCTGAAGTCACATTTTATTATGTCATTTGTGACCAAATTCTCGAAAGAATCTAAAGTCTTGTGGGTCACAGGTGCTACGTAAGTACTCTTGCTCCTTAGATTTTTTTATTGACTGTCTTCATCTTTGTCTGGAGCTTGCACGATATTTTCAAAAAAAAGTCGCAATCTTTAAGTGCGCATGAGTTTGAATAAGCTGACATCGAGTTCTAATCTGTTAGTGTGATGTGTTGGTACATAGGAAGTGCTTTACTGTAAAGTTTGAATTTCCATCTGATCTAGTTTGTAACATGAGATGTTGATGACCAATTGGTTGTCATTTATGTTTTCTTCCCCCTGTTCCGCCTGCCCGTTATTGTAGGGACTTTCAGATTGGATGCGGTTGTTTGATCTGTGTCTTTTGCCCCTCCTGGGTCTTCCCTGTCCTTTTTGGCCTACCCCAAAAAAGGCACACTGGTTGTTGATTGTATTATTGCCGAAGTGGAGGGCTGCTCGATTTATTCTGTCTTCTCCTGGAGTATACCTCTGCCCCTGAATAAACTTCTCCCATCTTGTAGTCGATGGTATCCCTTTTGTATTTACACATTTTTCGTTCACTAATTTCCTTAGAGTATTTATTCAGTTGTATATTATGGTCATCTAAAGTTTTTTGCCAATCCTCCTTCTCCATCATTCCTTGAAGTTAAGTTTTAGATTGCGCTATTTCTTTATTGAGTTCCTCCAATACATTTGAGAGTTCTTCTATAATGAGCAAAATCAAGTCTTACGAGCATTTATTAAGTATGGTGTAGCATCGTTCTACACATTTCTGATTGTTCTTACATAGCAGTGATTTCAAGGGGACTCTCAGACCTCTCGGGATTCTTTGGGCCCAGTGATATTTAATTAGAGTACTGGCGTGTAGCCGTTGGTTGATCTCTCTCTTTGTGAGGTACAAAAGTTGGTGAATGCTGTTTTCTTTGTTTCTTTTATTCATGATGGGTGTGCTCTCCTCATTAACAAGTGCATACATTTTTAAAGCATCATCATCAGCAAAAGCGAATGTGTCAGCTCGCAAGTCTGTAATTCTTGTTATCTCATCGTACTACATAATCATAGAATAAGGTGTGGGCTGTGCTGCAATCGGATTGGTCAGACTACATATGTAGAATCAAATGGGGGTTGATTGCGCACAACCTCTATTCTTATGGTTTTATAGGGTTGTCGTGTGCCATGGAGGTTTCACTCTCTGATCCACGGAGTGTTGAAATCAATACAACAATTCAAGGGGCCTCTAACCTTAGAGAACGTCCTCTGGGTGCAGCGATAGGAATCGCATAGGCGATTTAAGCAAATCTCCAAATTACATTTCCAATGTTTAAATCAAAACGTTGAGAGTATTGTTGACTCTGTATTTTTATTCAATCCATGAAAGTATATTCATAATGCTTCAATGATGCTCATATTTATCCTGTGGTAAAATCTCTTGGGATCTTTATCATTAATCCCAATGCATTTCGGGCACTTTGAAGGCCCTTCATCAGGAGAAATCTAAACAAAAACAAAATCATGAACTTATGGGGGACCACATCCTAAAAGATACAGCTCCTTCCTCAATTGGCAACATAATACTTACTCAAATTAATCTTATCCAAAATTGATAGTGCCATGCACATTGTAAATGTCTCTAAAAATGGCGTGAAACGCATGTCATTAATAATGACCTCTGTGTTGTGCCAAGATAGTGCCTATCGGTGTCCAAATCACGTGTGTTAGCCTCATGCAAGATACGGAACAGTGAGGATAGTACGATAGTGCAATTATGATTCTAAAAACTGTGGCGCTTGAGATATTGTAAACATTCTCGAGGGTGAAAGCGCGTCGGGTTTTGCAACATCTATAATATGCCGTAAAAGTGAAACGTGATGGAAACAAAATATTGCTGAAAACATGAGACTGTAACATGCGGGTGAACGACCTGTAACAAAAAAAGTGACTGGCATGCTCCATTTGTTCAAACTCAAATGCCCGTATCATACTTTCCAACAGTGTAAAGCGTCTCTGCAACGTGTTTCCAGTGTTCGGCATTAGGTTGTGCCATGTTGCCGCCATCTCTATTATGTGAATTTTAAAAACAGTGACGATGGACTAGCGGTTGAGTGGAAAACACTGAACCGCTCGTGAGTAGTGAAAGTGAAAATCGGCGCCACGATGTAATGCATGCATCTAAAGGTGTGCGCTAGTGAAACAAACAATATACAGAAAAATGTGCGGATATGAACAATGGTGCATAAAAAATGGTGTGCCTGGTGAGGCGAACAAAGAAGAAGAATATTAAACAATGGTACATAAAGCACACGGTGTGCCTAAGAATGACACAGTAAAAAAAGGTGTGATGAAGAAATAATAAAAGGTACTAAATAAAGGAACAGTAAACGCGTTGATGACCAGTTCTGGGTTGGAAATACAGTCACAAGGAACATGAAAATTCTGAGCGATCATTGAGTCCCATGGGTTTCATTGAATCTAATCGATAAATCCAATAATTCTCCCTCTGCAAGAGGAGATTATTGTTGTCTTTCCCTTCAATTGTTTCCACCACCTCCAAAATAATGAATTTGAGTTGTGCGATATTATGGTGGTTTTCACTGAGGTGGGTGGCTACAGTTGACTTGATATTCTTCGTCCTGATGTTACTCTTGTGTTGATGAATTCAAGTCTTTATTTTTCTGTTGGTTTTACCAAAATAAACAAGGCCACATGGCACAAGACCGAGGTCGGTATTAATGACATGCGTTTCACGCCATTTTTGGAGATATTTACAATGTGCATGGCACTATCAATTTTGGATAAGATCACACCTATTTAATTTGAATAAGTATTATGTTGGCAATTGAGGAATGAGCTGTATTTTTTAGGATGTGGTCCCCCATAAATTCATGGTTTTGGTTTTGTTTAGATTACCCCTGTTGAAGGGTCTTCAAAGTGCCCGAAATACAGTGGGATTAATGATAAAGATCCTAAGAGATGTTACCACAGGATAAATATGAGCATCATTGAATCCTTATGAATATACTTTCATGGTTTGAATAAAAATCCAGAATCAACAATACTCTCAACGTTTTTGATTTAAACATTGGAAATTTAATTTAAACATTTGCTTAAATCGCCTATGTGATTCCTACCGCTGCGCCCAGACGGACGTTCTCTAAGGTTAGAGGACGCATGAACGGTTGTATTGATTTCAACACTCCGTGGTTCAGAGAGTGAAACCTCCGTGGCACGCGACAACCCTATAAAACCATAACAATAGAGCTTGTGCGCAATCAACCCCCATTTGATTCTACAATCCTTATTTTAACATTGTTTTTAATATTTCAGTCACCCAAAACCACAGCAACAGAAATTGTCAATAATATGCTCACATACAAAATAAATGAATTTCCCAACTCATTTTCTCCAGTATTAGCATCTGTTTTATATGTTTTAGTGAAGAAGGTGAAGTAGTACCACACTCCCTGCCTATGTGAGCACCCCCCTTGTATACAATGCACCCTTAATCTTTATAACCTTGTATATTATTTATTTAAAACCCTTCCCAGTTACCCCTTGCTAGTGCAACAATGGGTTAATGGTTTAATTTACCCCGCTGTAACACACCAAAGCATCTAGTTATGGGACTCAGTTATGCATACCTCACTTATCTTCATTCTTCTAACAGTCTGTCAGTTCACGTATCATATCTGCCCACTTACTCAGGTCCTCTTCAGCCCTCTCGACCAATCTGATGCCTTATGGCTTTCAGACATATTTTTTGCAACAGCCCATTCCAGAATATCTTTTCCCAATTTTAACACTGTGGGGCCTCTCTTGGCCATGCAGCACATGGCCAAAAGTAGACCAACCATTGAAAACTTGTGTTGCTTTTTTCTTTCTTAGGTTTAGCTATAATACTCAGCAAGCAGTGCTGTTTTGCTGTATCAAGTCTTATAACTATCACCCTCTCAAGCCATGACACTAACCCCTCCGCCCATAATGTGCTGAGACAGAATATTGAGTTGGAAATGTCGACTTGCACAAATATCGAGTTAGAAATATTGTGATTCAGAAATATCGACATCAAGACTATCGTGGTCAAGAATATCGAAATTGGGGTAAGAAATATTGTTTTTAAAAATATAAAAGTCATTAATATATTTTGCAAAAATACAGATGTTTACAATATAGATTTTTTAATTAGTGTTATTTATTTTAGTTTATATTTTGAATGTATGTGCTGTATTTTTTTGTATAAGTATTGTTTATGTTTCTTAATATATGTATTACATTTTTAGTAGTTATGAATTATATTTTAATTACGTTTTGCATTTTTTAGTTCCATTGCGGGTTGTGGTGTTATAGGGGAATATGGTGGTAAGTAATTAATTATAATAAATTAATGATTATTTTTTATTTATTTAATTTAGATTTTGTAGAGTTAATTGTGGGAAGTAAGTTATTTGTAATTATTTATTATTTGATTGGTAATTAATATTAACCAATTGATAATTAATAATGGTAATTGTGTAATGTTTTAGGTGCAGGTATTGGGGTGTATGGGGAAAGGGTAGGAAGTCATTTATTTCTGAATAATAATTAGTTGTTAATTTATATTAATTAATTGATTGAAAATGAATTATGGAAATGGAGTTATTAATTTTAGATGTGGGCTGTGGGGTTTATAGGGGTAAAGGGGGGAAGTAATTTATATTATTTAATAATTAAATGTTAATTTATATTAACTAGTTAATTGATAACTAATTATGGTAATTGAGTAATTAATTTTATGTGCGGGTTGTGGGTTTTATAGGGATAAGGGTTGGAAGTAATTTATGTTACATTAAATAATAATTAGTTGTTAAGTTATATTAACTAATTAATTGATAACTAATTATGGTAATTGTGTGTTTCTATTTAGGTGGGGGTGTGGGGTTTATAGGGGTAAAGGGTGGGGAGTAATTTCGGTTTAATTAATTACAAATTAGTTGATTATTAATATTAATTAACACATTTATATTTAGTTATGGTATTTGTTTATTTTTTGAGTGGGTTTTAATATAGCGGTACAGTGTGGAGAGTAAATTCATTTTACTTACTTTATAATTAGTTGTTAAATATTATTAGTTTTTAAATTGAAAATAACATTTAATTGTGTAATTCATTTTTTTATAGTTTAAGTTTAGCTGTGGGTTATGGGGATTATAGGGGTAATGTGGGAAGCTGAATAATTTGTATGAGTTTTAATTTGTTTTTAGATGAATAATATTTATTTAATTGCTAATTAATTATGTTAGTCAAGGAAGTTTGTTTATTTGGATGTGGATTGTGAATTGTTTGGTGCTAAAAGGTAGGAAATAAAAAAAATTCATTCATGTCATAGTTCATCTTTTTGTTCCTAAATAATTTTTTATTAAAAATATTTGTTTTGAAATTATTTATTATTTTATTTAGTATATAATTTGTAGGTATTTTTTATATGTATTTAACATTATAATGTTTATTTTTAAATTTTAATATAAAAATATTTTTGTTTGACAATCAATTTTATTGAGTTTTAGATGTAACAGACAACAACTTTGAAAAACAAAACAAACAGGAGCAGAGGCTCCAACCCCTCCCACCCCCCCACCCCCACCCCACACTTCAGGAACGGAAGCATCTGTCGCCCGAACAGTAACAGAACACTGAAACACCAAGCTTAAAACGCTTGGAAACGGGGTAAGTCGTGGAGGACCCCTCCTCATATTAGGATGTTCATGTGTTATACCATCAGCGAACAGTTAGGGCCTCATTAGGATGACGGGCGGGAATAAGGGAAACAGTGTCGGGCGGATTGACTCCGCCAGGCAGGCAGTGGCTACCGCCAGCCTGGAGGAGGCAATCCGCCTGACATTGTATTGGGCCCCTTAGTGACCAAATGGGATACTAGTCTCGGACTCAGCCACTGGCCACAGACGACTCCAGCCAGGACCCCGAACATTGTATGAAAGGCTAACATCGATGCGATGTGGTCAGGCTGGCCCGGTGAGAAGAGCCGGGCTGCGGGAGAGATCGGTGTCCGGAAGATCCATCAAGAACGGTCGAGGCGAAGCCGAACTTGGGTCGGCGTGGTCCAAGGAGCCAGAGCGCCGTCCGGCCGGAGAGGTCTCCCCGGAAGGCCCACGCATGGGGCCCCGCGAGGAGCCCGCTGGAGAGGCAGAGCACACGCGCTGCTGGCCCCTGCACCTCCCTGAGTGTCTGCGGCGCGGGCAGAGCACAGGCACGTCCCGCTGAGCGTCTCCGGTGGCAGCAGGCTGCACGCAGTCCTGGACAGGCATCCGCAGTGGTCGCTCCTCCGTTGCCCATATCCACGCCTCCTCTGGAGTCTCAAAGAAGATGGACTTGTTTTTAAAGACCACACGCAGCCGTAATTGGAAAAGGAGCCTGTATTGAATGTTATGCGAGAGCAGCTTCTGCTTGACCTCAGTAAAGGAGCGACGTTGGGATTGGACCTCCTTGATGTAGTCAGGGAAGACCATTATCGTCAGGTTCTCGTGTTTGAGCGGCTGTTTCTGCCGGAATTCGGCAAGGATAGCGTTTCTGTCCCGGTAGTTGAGGATTTGCAGGATAATTGGCCGCAGAGGGGCACCCGGCTGCGGCCGGGGGGCAAGCGATCTGTGCGCCCTCTCGATCGTGGACCAGGGGAAGAGCGCTCCCTCGGGCATCCAGGAGCGTAACCAGCATTCTACAAAGTCCGCTGCCCGACCCTGCTCCACGCCTTCAGATAATCCAACCAGGCGAAGATTGTTGCGGCGGGCGCTATTTTCCGCATCCTCAGTCCGCCGGTGGAACTCCTGTGTGTGGGATTGGAGCCGATTCATCTGGGCCTTGAGTTGTTGAACATCGTCCTCCACGGCGGACACTCGGGACTCCGCTTCCTTAATCCGGGTGTTAGCGGTACGAAGGTCCTGTCGGATTAGCATTATGTCTACACGGACCTCCGCAATCTTGCCCTCGACCGAGGACTGCGACGTCTGGATCGCCTGAAAAATCACAGAGAGATGGGGCGCAGCAGCGGCACCCGCGCCAGCAGGACCACAGGCAGCCCCAGCGTCAGTGGTGGTGAACCGATCTATCTTGGTTTGGGTAGCCGGATTCTTGGGTATCTTGTCCTGGACCATGGTGATCTCTAGACAGGACGGAGGTGCGGCTCCCCTAGGGTAATCCGGACAGCTGGGCGGTAAAGAAAGAGGATGGAGAAGAGGGGCCCAAGGCGCAGCCAGCCCTCGCCGCCCCGCGTCGAGCCGACCGTACTCCGCGGGGACCTCTGAAGAGTGTCAGGTTCACGGGATCACCGAAGATGGATGCCAGGGATGGCGTTGGCCCCGGGCCCGCAGCGCAGGTGGCCAAGATCAGCCACGAAGGCAGGAGCTGGACGTCACAGCCTTAGGTGACAGGGGGCAGCGGGAGGGGCCCGCGACTAGGACTCCACGCCGCCCGAGTCGAGCGGTCGACCAGAAGCCCCAGGCAGCAGCAGCAGTTCAGGAGCACCGCTCCCAGGCGGGTGCACCCGCCCAGAGGAGTGTGTCCGGTCAACCAGACCAGCGTCGGTCCCCTCCCAGGCAGAGAAAGAAGGCGTAGTCGCAGGACCAACCACGGGCCTCCACCGAGATGCCCAAGCGTCACCGCCCGGGGTGGCAGTCGAGGACCCACAGACCCTCCGGTACTCCAAGGGTGAGGGGAGGGGGGGAGAAGCCCAACCGGGCACGGAGTCGGCTCGAGGCTGCGCACACCGTCCCCCCTTGCCGCCCGATCGTTGGCCGACCCCCCTTCCCAGAGGCCCGCACACCTTCAGCAGCGTGCACACCTCCTCACCTCAGTTGTCGCAGGGGGAGAAAGGAGAGTCCCTCGGCGGTTCATAGATACCAGTGCAGCATGTTCAGGTCTCCAGGAGGCCTAAGCAGCGCCCCGTCACCCCCGAGGCCACAAGGAAGCACCAGAGGCCCGCCAGAGGGGTCACAGGCAACAGTAAACCAAACCGGACCCGACTGACAGCCAGTCCAACCATCGGATTCACTGGGTCTCAGTGGGGGGCTACAGGAGCAAGGCAGCGCCCCCCCAGTGGGAAAGCCGTCCAGGAGATCACTAGTGGGAGGCAGGGACACCACATCTCCTTCTCAGGTGGGCCGGAGTGCAGCACAAGGCAGATCCAGGCTCTCGAGATGCAGGGGGGGGCCGGGGAAGCAGGCAGGCCGCTCCTGGACCCCCGCAGCGTCAGCCTATCTGCCGCAGGAAAGGGCCGGTCTGCAGGCCCGTCAGCCATGCACAGGAGGTTAGCGAGGCAGCCCAAGGGTTCACAGATGTAAGGTAGCGGCCCCTCCAGCGGTAGATAACAGGACAGCCCCCCAGGTCACACAACAAGGGCCCGAGGGCCGTCGCGGGCAGGTCCGGGCTCCCGAGACACAGGGGGGAGCCCAAGAAGCAGGCATGCGTCCTCCCAGCGCTCACAGCGCCAGCCCTAGCAACTGTCGGACACCGAGCCTCAATTCATGCAGCCAGTCGGATCGCCGCCACAGCCGCACAGGGTCTCCCGCCACCAGAAAACGGCAGCCCGCACTGCGGCATCACTACAGGGGAGCCTCCTCAAGTCCGGGTCAGCTCAGTATATGTGGCCGCAACGGCGGTGCAGACAACCACAAGGACAGGCCCTGCCCCCAGCTGGCCGAGTCAGCAGCCACAGGGAAGCCCGGTCCTAAGGTCAGCCTCGGGCATCTCCCCCCTCGGCCTAAAGCTGGTAGAGGCGCCCAGGCGGCGGCCAGGCAGGGCTCCAGGTCACAGGCACCGGGTCACTTGCGTGTGGGGAGTCAGACTCTGTGACTCCGCCGCTCAACCCGGCGACAGATTTGTCTTCCAGTGGAGTGCTCCCTCAGCGGTCTCACCTCTGGCGTCGCGAGGCAGGCCAACGGTGTCAGCGGGTCCGATCGGGCAGGGGAGGAGCTCCGCAATCAGGGTCAACACCGGAGCACCCGGCTC
This sequence comes from Lissotriton helveticus, assembly GCF_964261635.1. Classification (NCBI taxonomy): domain Eukaryota; kingdom Metazoa; phylum Chordata; class Amphibia; order Caudata; family Salamandridae; genus Lissotriton; species Lissotriton helveticus. Next base: position 1,217,279,886 of record NC_136069.1, read on the forward strand.
TCCACCTCCACCGCAGCGGGGGTCAGCAGGGGATCCCAGACAGAACAGAAGGCTCGCGACTCCCGGCAGGCTATGTCCTATCTCCAGGCATGGCTGCACAAAGAGGCCTCAGGGGACAGCACCGCCATCTTAGGCAGAGGCACGCCGGAGTCTAAGTGGAGAAAGCTGCCTCCAAATGGAGGCAAAACGGCATCAGACACTCCTCCGGGCAGTGCAGGTCAAGGCAGAGGACACAGAAGTAGAAGAGAGGACTGTTAATGGGCTGATGGCGGTGGTGGATCATGGCGCGGATGACGGAGGGACACACAAATCAGAACAAGAACCCTGCCTTTGTGATTTACACAGGTCCCATATAGGGATCCTACTGTGTCAATGGAGCCACAATCACCACTTCAAAGCCAGATACCAGAAAAATCAATCATGTCAATTTTTATATAAATTTATTATTGATTTTAAATTGATTCACAGTTTTATAAAAAAAATACTACAAAGATATATAAGTGAATATACATTCATTTTTCACAATTTCAGTAAAACCAGTTCAATGTCAAATATGCAGTCCCGCACAATCCATACTCACTCTCATACTGATACTTACTCGTACTCAATAAACACTCATCCAACCATTCTTTCAAATCTCAGACAGGCACACTCGAACTAATGTATGGTCGAGATGAATTAACCTATCCGATTGCCCACAGGAACCACGGATGACGGAGGGGTCCGGAGCACTCTTAGAGTGTGACCGCCATCTTGATGCGCCAAGCCACGCCCCCTATAAAAAATATTTGTATTTGAATGTTAACATAGTTACATATTTTTACATTTATTTTGTTTTTAAAAATTTTTTTGCTGTTAAAAATGTGTTTGTCTTTAATTTTGAACTGACGGGAGTAAGAATATTAATTATTACTCTTCTGCAATCCAACGCATTCCCTACTGTTGCACTCACTGGTATGGGAATAGTAATTTTAACCCCTCTGCTATCCAACACTTTCCATACTTTTCGAATTATTAGAGTGTGAATAGTAAAATTTATGCCGCAACTATGCAACACTTTCTCTACTGTTATGTTATGTTATGTTAGGTGCTATTTGTAAAGCGCACTGACGCCGAAGCTTCCTGGCGCTGCTAGACAAAGTAAGAGAAAAAGGGATACAGAGCAACCTAACATAAGAGTGGGAAGAGGTGGGTCTTTAAGTGTTGCATTCACTGGAGTTGGAATAGTATTTTTAGCCCTCCGCCATCCAACATTTTCCCTACTGGTGCACTCACTGGTGTGGGAAAAGTAATTTTTACCTCTCCGCTATCCAACACTTTCCCTACTGTTACACTCACTGGAGGGGGAATAGTAAATGTTACCCTTCCGCTATCCAACATTTTTTCTACTGTTGCACTCACTGAAGTTGGAATAGTAATTTTTACCCCTCGCTATCCAACTCTTTCCCTACTGTTGCCCTCCCTGGAGTGGGAATAGCAATTTTTACCCCTACGCTATCCAACCCTTTCCCTACTGTTGCACTCTTTGGAGTGGGAATAGTAATTTTTACCCTCCCGCTATCCAATGCTTTCCCTACTGTTGTACTCCTTGAAGTGGGAATAGTAATTTTTACCCCTACGCTATCCAACACTTACCCTACTGTTGCACTCACTAGAGTCGGAATAGTAATTGTTACCCCTCCGCTATCCAACACTTTCCCTACTGTTGCACTCACTGGAGTGGGAATAGCAATTTTTACGCCTCCACTATCCAACACTTTCCCTACTGTTGCACTCACTGGAGTGAGAAATTTAAGTTTGAAGATTTTTAAGTAGTTTAATGTTTTATTTTAACATAGAATGTTTATTTTTCAGATTTTATGTTATTGGTACACACACAAAAAAATATATTTTTTTGTAGATTTTTAAATTATTCTAAAATTATAAAATAAATTAAAATTGTGTATTAATTGTTTTTAAGTAAATATATATGAATTATTAAGTATGTGTGTATAACTTTTTTAATTACATTTTTTTATATATTTTTTTAATTTATATTAAATCTACTTTATTTTTATAATTATGGGACTCAGTTATGCATACCTCACTTATCTTCATTCTTCTAACAGTCTGTCAGTTCACGTATCATATCTGCCCACTTACTCAGGTCCTCTTCAGCCCTCTCGACCAATCTGATGGCTTATGGCTTTCAGACATATTTTTTGCAACAGCCCATTCCAGAATATCTTTTCCCAATTTTAACACTGTGGGGCCTCTCTTGGCCATGCAGCACATGGCCAAAAGTAGACCAACCATTGAAAACCTGTGTTGCTTTTTTCTTTCTTAGGTTTAGCTATAATACTCAGCAAGCAGTGCTGTTTTGCTGTATCAAGTCTTATAACTATCACCCTCTCAAGCCATGACACTAACTCCTCCGCCCATAATGTGCTGAGACAGAATATTGAGTTGGAAATGTCGACTTGCACAAATATCGAGTTAGAAATATTGTGATTCAGAAATATCGACAGCAAGACTATCGTGGTCAAGAATATCGAAATTGGGGTAAGAAATATAGTTTTTAAAAATATAAAAGTAATTAATATTATTTGCAAAAATACAGATGTTTACAATATCGATTTTTTAATTAGTGTTATTTATTTTAGTTTATATTTTGAATGTATGTGCTGTATTTTTTTGTATAAGTATTGTTTATGTTTCTTAATATATGTATTACATTTTTAGTAGTTATGAATTATATTTTAATTATGTGTTGCATTTTTTAGTTCCATTGCGGGTTGTGGTGTTATAGGGGAATATGGTGGTAAGTAATTTAATTATAATACATTAATGATTATTTTTTATTTATTTAATTTAGATTTTGTAGAGTTAATTGTGGGAAGTAAGTTATTTGTAATTATTTATTAATTGATTGGTAATTAATATTAACCGATTGATAATTAATAATGGTAATTCTGTAATGTTTTAGGTGCAGGTATTGGGGTGTATGGGGAAAGGGTAGGAAGTAATTTATTTCTGAATAATAATTAGTTGTTAATTTATATTAATTAATTGATTGAAAATGAATTATGGAAATGGAGTTATTAATTTTAGATGTGGGCTGTGGGGTTTATAGGGGTAAAGGGGGAAAGTAATTTATATTATTTAATAATTAAATGTTAATTTATATTAACTAGTTAATTGATAACTAATTATGGTAATTGAGTCATTAATTTTATGTGCGGGTTGTGGGTTTTATAGGGATAATGGGTTGGAAGTAATGTATGTTACATTAAATAATAATTAGTTGTTAAGTTATATTAACTAATTAATTGATAACTAATTATGGTAATTGTGTGTTTCTATTTAGGTGGGGATTGTGGGGTTTATAGGGGTAAAGGGTGGGAAGTAATTTCGGTTTAATTAATTACAAATTAGTTGATTATTAATATTAATTAACACATTTATATTTAGTTATGGTATTTGTTTATTTTTTGAGTGGGTTTTATTGTTATAGCGGTACAGTGTGGAGAGTAAATTAATTTTACTTACTTTATAATTAGTTGTTAAATATTATTAGTTTTTAAATTGAAAATAACATTTAATTGTGTAATTCATTTTTTTATAGTTTAACTTTAGCTGTGGGTTATGGGGATTATAGGGGTAATGTGGGAAGCTGAATAATTTGTATGCGTTTTAATTTGTTTTTTGATGAATAATATTTATTTAATTGCTAATTAATTATGTTAGTCAAGGAAGTTTGTTTATTTGAATGTGGATTGTGAATTGTTTGGTGCTAAAAGGTAGGAAATAAAAAAAGTTCATTCATGTCATAGTTCATCTTTTTGTTCCTAAATCATTTTTTATTAAAAATATTTGTTTTGAAATTATTTATTATTTTATTTAGTATATAATTTGTAGGTATTTTTTTATATGTATTTAACATTATAATGTTTATTTTTAAATTTTAATATAAAAATATTTTTGTTTGACAATCAATTTTATTGAGTTTTAGATGTAACAGACAACAACTTTGAAAAACAAAACAAACAGGAGCAGAGGCTCCAACCCCTCCCACCCCCCCACCCCCACCCCACACTTCAGGAACGGAAGCATCTGTCGCCCGAACAGTAACAGAACACTGAAACACCAAGCTTAAAACGCTTGGAAACGGGGTAAGTCGTGGAGGACCCCTCCTCATATTAGGATGTTCATGTGTTATACCATCAGCGAACAGTTAGGGCCTCATTAGGATGACGGGCGAGAATAAGGGAACCAGTGTCGGGTGGATTGACTCCGCCAGGCAGGCAGTGGCTACCGCCAGCCTGGCGGAGGCAATCCGCCTGACATTGTAATGGGCCCCTTAGTGACCAAATGGGATACTAGTCTCGGACTCAGCCACTGGCCACAGACGACTCCAGCCAGGACCCCGAACATTGTATGAAAGGCTAACATCGATGCGATGTGGTCAGGCTGGCCCGGTGAGAAGAGCCGGGCTGCGGGAGAGATCGGTGTCCGGAAGATCCATCAAGAACGGTCGAGGCGAAGCCGAACTTGGGTCGGCGTGGTCCAAGGAGCCAGAGCGCCGTCCGGCCGGAGAGGTCTCCCCGGAAGGCCCATGCATGGGGCCCCGCGAGGAGCCCACTGGAGAGGCAGAGCGCACGCGCTGCTGGCCCCTGCACCTCCCTGAGTGTCTGCGGCGCGGGCGAAGCACAGGCACGTCCCGCTGAGCGTCTCCGGTGGCAGCAGGCTGCACGCAGTCCTGGACAGGCATCCGCAGTGGTCGCTCCTCCGTTGCCCATATCCACGCCTCCTCTGGAGTCTCAAAGAAGATGGACTTGTTTTTAAAGACCACACGCAGCCGTAATTGGAAAAGGAGCCTGTATTGAATGTTATGCAAGAGCAGCTTCTGCTTGACCTCAGTAAAGGAGCGACGTTGGGATTGGACCTCCTTGATGTAGTCAGGGAAGACCATTATCGTCAGGTTCTCGTGTTTGAGCGGCTGTTTCTGCCCGGATTCGGCCAGGATAGCGTTTCTGCCCCGGTAGTTGAGGATTCGCAGGATAATTGGCTGCAGAGGGGCACCCGGCTGCGGCCGGGGGGCAAGCGATCTGTGCGCCCTCTCGATCGTGGACCAGGGGAAGAGCGCTCCCTCGGGCATCCAGGAGCGTAACCAGCATTTTACAAAGTCCGCTGCCCGACCCTGCTCCACGCCTTCAGATAATCCAACCAGGCGAAGATTGTTGCGGCGGGCGCTATTTTCGGCATCCTCAGCCCGCCGGTGGAACACCTGTGTGTGGGATTGGAGCCGATTCATCTGGGCCTTGAGTTGTTGAACATCGTCCTCCACGGCGGACACTCGGGACTCCGCTTCCTTAATCCGGGTGTTAGCGTTACGAAGGTCCTGTCGGATTAGCATTATGTCTACACGGACCTCCGCAATCTTGCCCTTGACCGAGGACTGCGACGTCTGGATCGCCTGAAAAATCACAGAGAGATGGGGCGCAGCAGCGGCACCCGTGCCTGCAGGACCACGGCAGCCCCAGCGTCAGTGGTGGTGAACCGATCTATCTTGGTTTGGGTAGCCGGATTCTTGGGTATCTTGTCCTGGACCATGGTGATCTCTAGACAGGACAACCCCCAGGTCACACACCCAGGGCCCTAGGGCAGTCGCGGGCAGGTCCGGGCTCCCGAGACACAGGGGGGAGCCCAAGAAGCAGGCATGCGTCCTCCTAGCGCTCACAGCGCCAGCCCCAGCAACTGTCGGACACCGAGCCTCAATTCATGCACCCAGTCGGATCGCCGCCACAGCCGCACAGGGTCTCCCGCCGCCCGAAAACGGCAGCCCGCACTGCGCCATCACCACAGGAGAGCCTCCTCAAGTCTGGGTCAGCTCAGTATATGTGGCCGCAACGGCGGTGCAGACAACCGCAAGGACAGGCCCTGCCCCCAGCTGGCTGAGTCAGCAGCCACAGGGAAGCCCGGTCCTCAGGTCAGCCTCGGGCATCTCCCCCCTCGGCCTAAAGCTGATAGAGGCGCCCAGGCTGCGGCCAGGCAGGGCTCCAGGTCACAGGTACCGGGTCACTTGCGTGTGGGGAGTCAGACTCTGTGACTCCGCCGCTCAACCCGGCGACCGATTTGTCTTCCAGTGGAGTGCTCCCTCAGCGGTCTCACCTCTGGCGTCGCGAGGCAGGCCAACGGTGTCAGCGGGTCCGATCGGGCAGGGGAGGAGATCCGCAATCAGGGTCAACACCGGAGCACCCGGCTCTCCACCTCCACCGCAGCGGGGGTCAGCAGGGGATCCCAGACAGAACAGAAGGCTCGCAACTCCCGGCAGGCTATTTCCTATCTCCAGGCATGGCTGCACAAAGAGGCCTCAGGGGACAGCACCGCCATCTTAGGCAGAGGCACGCCGGAGTCTAAGTGGAGAAAGCTGCCTCTACATGGAGGCAAAACGGCATCAGACACTCCTCCGGGCAGTGCAGGTCAAGGCGGAGGACACAGAAGTAGAAGAGAGGACTGTTAATGGGCTGATGGTGGTGGTGGAACATGGCGCGGATGACGGAGGGACACAAAAATCAGAACAAGAACCCTGCCTTTGTGATTTACACAGGTCCCATATAGGGATCCTACTGTGTCAATGGAGCCACAATCACCACTTCAAAGCCAGATACCAGAAAAATCAATCATGTCAATTTTTATATACATTTATTATTGATTTTAAATTGATTCACAGTTTTATAAAAAAAATACTACAAAGATATATAAGTGAATATACACTCATTTTTCACAATTTCAGTAAAACCAGTTCAATGTCAAATATGCAGTCCCGCACAATCCATACTCACTCTCATACTGATACTTACTCGTACTCAATAAACACTCATCCAACCATTCTTTCAAATCTCAGACAGGCACACTCGAACTAATGTATGGTCGAGATGAATTAAACTATCCGATTGCCCACAGGAACCACGGATGACGGAGGGGTCCGGAGCACTCTTAGAGTGCGACCGCCATCTTGATGCGCCAAGCCACGCCCCCTATAAAAAATATTTGTATTTGAATGTTAACATAGTTACATATTTTTACATTTATTTTGTTTTTTAAATATTTTTTTGCTGTTAAAAATGTGTTTGTCTTTAATTTTGAACTGACTGGAGTAAGAATATTAATTATTACTCTTCTACAATCCAACGCATTCCCTACTGTTGCACTCACTGGTATGGGAATAGTAATTTTAACCCCTCTTCTATCCAACACTTTCCATACTTTTCGAATTATTAGAGTGTGAATAGTAAAATTTATGCCGCAACTATGAAACACTTTCTCTACTGTTGCATTCACTGGAGTTGGAATAGTATTTTTAGCCTTCCGCCATCCAACATTTTCCCTACTGGTGCACTCACTGGTGTGGGAAAAGTAATTTTTACCTCTCCGCTATCCAACACTTTCCCTACTGTTACACTCACTGGAGGGGGAATAGTAAATGTTACCCTTCCGCTATCCAACACTTTTTCTACTGTTGCACTCACTGAAGTTGGAATAGTAATTTTTACCCCTCCGCTATCCAACTCTTTCCCTACTGTTGCCCTCCCTGGAGTGGGAATAGCAATTTTTACCCCTACGCTATCCAACCCTTTCCCTACTGTTGTACTCCTTGGAGTGGGAATAGTAATTTTTACCCCTACGCTATCCAACACTTACCCTACTGTTGCACTCACTAGAGTCGGAATAGTAATTGTTACCCCTCCGCTATCCAACACTTTTCCTACTGTTGCACTCACTGGAGTGGGAATAGCAATTTTTACCCCTCCACTATCCAACACTTTCCCTACTGTTGCACTCACTGGAGTGAGAAATTTAAGTTTGAAGATTTTTAAGTAGTTTAATGTTTTATTTTAACATAGAATGTTTATTTTTCAGATTTTATGTTATTGGTACACACACAAAAAATATATATTTTTGTAGATTTTTAAATTATTCTAAAATTATAAAATAAATTAAAATAGTGTATTAATTGTTTTTAAGTAAATATATATGAATTATTAAGTATGTGTGTATAACTTTTTTAATTACATTTTTTTATATATTTTTTTAATTTATATTAAATCTACTTTATTTTTATAATTATGGGACTCAGTTATGCATACCTCACTTATCTTCATTCTTCTAACAGTCTGTCAGTTCACGTATCATATCTGCCCACTTACTCAGGTCCTCTTCAGCCCCCTCGACCAATCTGATGGCTTATGGCTTTCAGACATATTTTTTGCAACAGCCCATTCCAGAATATCTTTTCCCAATTTTAAAACTGTGGGGCCTCTCTTGGCCATGCGGCACATGGCCAAAAGTAGACCAACCATTGAAAACTTGTGTTGCTTTTTTCTTTCTTAGGTTTATCTATAATACTCAGCAAGCAGTGCTGTTTTGCTGTATCAAGTCTTATAACTATCACCCTCTCAAGCCATGACACTAACTCCTCCGCCCATAATGTGCTGAGACAGAATATTGAGTTGGAAATGTCGACTTGCACAAATATCGAGTTAGAAATATTGTGATTCAGAAATATCGACAGCAAGACTATCGTGGTCAAGAATATCGAAATTGGCGTAAGAAATATTGTTTTTAAAAATATAAAAGTCATTAATATTATTTGCAAAAATACAGATGTTTACAATATCGATTTTTTAATTAGTGTTATTTATTTTAGTTTATATTTTGAATGTATGTGCTGTATTTTTTTGTATAAGTATTGTTTATGTTTCTTAATATATGTATTACATTTTTAGTAGTTATGAATTATATTTTAATTACGTTTTGCATTTTTTAGTTCCATTGCGGGTTGTGGTGTTATAGGGGAATATGGTGGTAAGTAATTTAATTATAATAAATTAATGATTATTTAAAAAAAAAAATGTTATTCAAGATTTTAAGTAGAAAGAGAGAGGAAAGAGTGAGGAAAGTGAAGAAAGAGAGAGGAAGAAAATAAAGGAACAGGCGACAATCCGCCACATTACCCCACACAGGGGGCGCTGAAAAATATTGCTGTAGAAACCAAAGTTATATAAAGGAAGATGGTGCACTCCGTTGTGAAATGTCCATGGCAATGCTATCGTTCGTCAACCAGTATCGATTGGAGAAAGCACCAATCCCTCAGCAGGTGATCCAAGGTTCACAAGCACAGGGGGTCCCCAACTAGGATCACAGTCGTATAGGAAGGCCGTGCAGTCCATCTCCGCATGCGAATTTTGTCGCAACCAAAAGTAAACAACAACCCCCCCCCCAACATCCCTCAGACCCCCCAACCCCCCACCCCCCACCCGTTCCCCAGTGGTGGCGACCAGCATTCACTCAGAACAACTTCTTACTGGCCGGTGGTTAAATTTGGAAGAGGTGTAGTGCACGAAGCGCCGGGGGGCAAACAGCAGATGGCAGACCCCGAGACAGGAATCCAACCAGGGGTCCCCAGTTGAACATGAAGTTTTTAAAGTTCCCCAAAAATATATCTGACATTCTCTCCATACTCAGTAGTCGCCATAACCTTGCGTGCCACAGAGAGATAGCTGGCGCAGTCGGGCTTTTCCAAGCGGCCGCCAAGGTCAACTTAGCCGCCCCCAAGCACAGCCATATAATGCGTTTATCAGCTCTAGTTTGATGTTCCAACAGCGGGTCTCTAAGCCCCAACAGCACATACTCTATCGAATTCGGAATCGGATAACCCATCACATCCTTAATGTGGGATAGGATCTCGGACCAGAAGGGTCGGATGGTGGGGCAATCCCACCAAATATGGCGGAAGTCACCCAGCATACCGCAGCCCCGCCAGCACCTATCCGAGGTAGTCGGAAAGATCCGATGCAATTTAGACGGGTAGAGATACCAGTCAAACAGAAGCTTCAGGTGAGCCTCTTTGAGGTCATTTGAATGATTATGTGTCGCCACATCTCGCCAGAGGCTCCTCCACTCGTTGTCAGAAATGTCCCTACCCAGGGTAGTTTCCCAGTGGTCCATGTAACGAGGGCGGGGGGATATCGCGGTGTCCAGTAACAACCCATAAATGAAGGAGATCGTCCACTTCATAGTGGACGTGCGGAGAATAAAAGCCTCAAACTTCGTCAGTGGTCTAATAGCAGCGTCTACCACCTCCGACGATGTCGCCCAGTGTAAGAGTTGAAGGTGTCGAAAGCGTTCAGTGGGCGGAACACCATAATCCCGCATACAATTTTGAAAGGTGAGGGGTGTCACACCATGAAACAGGTGAGTAAGGGCTCTGCAACCACCCTCCCTCCAGACGCCAAAGGGTCCGTCAGTCAAGGCCGGAGGAAAAGCCGGGTTGAAATGAATAGGAGTAAACGGAGATGGGAAGGTGGTCCACCGGTCATCGCCACTGACTGTGTCCCAGACCTTTAAAACCGTGCTGGTGGGAGTGCTAATATATGCATTCCTGGGACGGTCAGCCTTGGGTTTCCAGGCTAGATCCCAGATGGACCTTCCGGCCACACTCCGATCCATATGGAGCCAGTGCTTTTCTGAAAGCTGCTGTAACCATTCCACCAGTATCCTCAACTGTGCAGCTTTATAATACAAGTGCATGTCCGGGAACCCCATCCCCCCCCTCCATTCGCGGACGACGGAGTACTGCATAGGAGAGTCGCGCCCGGCCGCCCTGCCACACAAACTTCAACATCAGGGTCTTAAGCCGACGGAAATAGTCTAACTCAACCGGTATGGGCAGTGCTTGGAAGAGGTACAAGAGTTTTGGGAGGAGGACCATCTTGAGCGCGTGAATCCTACCCATCCACGAGATGAACTTCGGTTTCCACCTCTCCAGCTCCGCGCGGATCGCCGTCAACATCGGTGGAAAGTTGACCGTGAATAGTGCGCCTAGGGTAGAGGTCAGTCGCACTCCCAGATACAGCACGGATGAAGTCGACCACGACAGTGGGGTAATTGCTCGAACCCGGTGCACCTCCTCGGGAGGTAGAGTGAGGTTCAGAATATACGATTTGTCGAGGTTAACCCTGAATCCCGCCACCATCTCAAAGTCAGAGAGCAGCGTATGGACATAGGGCAACGATAGCGCCGGATCTCTGATCGAAAGTAACACATCATCTGCGAATAGTGTGATCTTATGCTGTTCACCCGAGAAGGGGAGGCCCAAGATACGTTCATTCTCCCGAATCGCAAGGGCCAACGGCTCAATACTTAAAGCGAAGAGGAGTGGGGAGAGAGGACATCCCTGACGTGTTCCGCGCGAATGATGGAAGCACCCGGATCTATGGCCATTAACCATCACCCTAGAGGTGGGGTTGCTGTAGTTAGCCTCAATCATTCTTATGAAGTGGGGCGAAAACCCGAAGGCCTCCAGGGTGCGGTGTAGAAAGCCCCAATCAACACGGTCAAAGGTTTTCTCCGCGTCGAGCCCCACCAACACTGCCGGTATATGAAATCTATTGGCCTTCTTGATCAGATGGATCACGCGTCTTAAGTTGTCATGAGTTTGTCTGCCCTTTATAAATCCGGACTGGTCCGGGTGTACAAGGACCGGCATTAAGTCCTGTAATCTGCCAGCTATGATAGATGAATACAACTTAGCGTCTAGGTTGAGAAGCGCTATCAGGCGATAGGACGCGCAATTGGTATGATCTTTCCCCGATTTGGGAAGGACGGTAATCAGGGCCTCGGCCATAGTCTCAGAAGTTCTCCCCTCTGACGCCATGTTGTTAAAGAGGGAGACCAGGTAATCGCAGAGGTCCGACGCAAACGTCTTGTAAAACAGGGCAGTGTAACCATCAGGACCCGGGGCCTTGTGGAGTTTCAGAGCCTTGATGGCGTCCAGCACCTCTTCCCTAGTGATGGGGGAGGACAGCAAATCATTCCATTCTCTGGACACCTGAGGGATCGGGAGACCATTCAGGAACGCAGATTGGGCCTCTGGGTCAAGGGTGTCGCCTGAATAGAGATCCGCGTAAAAGCGGCCGAAAAGAGCTGCCTTGTCCGCATCTCTGTGCTGCACAGAACCCGTATGCCCCCAATGTAGTCCTTCTCACGTTTATCTCGAAGTTGCCGGGCCAAGTGCCGCCCCACCTTGTTCCCCTGGGAGTAGGAGATGCGTCGGAGGCGCAGGAGGGTAAACTCAGCCCGATTGTTATAGTGGGCCCTCAATTTCCCTCTCACCGCCGTCAACGGTCGGAGGGTCATCCTAGAGGGGTTTGCCTTGTGTGCTTGTACTAAAATAGCGAGCTCCGCCTCCAGGTCCTCCCTCTCCTTCCTCCGCAGTTTATTGAGGTTTGCATTAAGAGCGAGGCATGTGCCCCGTAACGAGGCCTTGCATGCATCCCAAGTGACATACACTGAGGTGTCAGAAGGTGGGTTAAGGGCCATAAACTCTCCTATAGCCCTCCGCAGCTCCTTACAGGACATCTCATCCCGCACCAGCGCTGCCGGGAAGTACCACTTTCGCCAACCGTCCCCCCCCACATGCCAGTGCAGCCCAAGAACCACCAGGCTATGGTCAGATACCGAGAGTGGAAAAACACTGGATATTCGGACATCCCCCCTGAGGGCCTGACCAACAAAAATATGATCTATACGAGAGTAAGAGCGATGGACATGAGAAAAAAATGTGTAATCCTTAGTGTGTGGGTGTAAGAAACGCCAGCTGTCTACCAACCCCAGGGCACCTATTTGTCGTTGCGTTTCATCCGAAAAGATCCCAGAATTTGCCCTGCGTGCCCCCGAACAGTCCATGTCCCTGTCCCACACCATGTTAAAGTCCCCCAGGAGGAACAAGTGCCCCTCTACAAAGTCTCCCACCCTGTCCAGCAAATCCTGTAAAAAACCATTCTGTCCAGCATTAGGGGCATAAACAACCACAAATGTACATTGTCGACCATATAATGACCCCTTCACCATCAGCCAACGACCCTCCTTATCACCGCTTACCCCTAGAGGCTGAAAGTGAAGGGATGCCCTGAACAGGAGGGCCACCCCCCTATGCTTGGTGGATGCTGACGCTCTATAAATGAGGGGGAATTGTTTGTGTCGGAGTCTAAGTTCATCTTTCCTAGCTAAATGGGTTTCCTGGAGGGCCACCACATCAAGATGGTGATCCGACAGGTACTTCCAGAGCTTCTGGCGCTTCTGCGGAGAATTGAGACCTTTCACATTCCAGGTACCCACACTAACAGGCATCGTGACGTTGGGAATCTCCGCACCGTATGCTTATCAGTGTGATCCGTTTCCACTCCCTGGCCAGTGCCAACTACCACTCCATACGCCCCCGGGCAAGGCCCATCTCCAAGCATCCCCCTCCAACCCCCCAGCCCCCCCCTCTCCTCCAGCAGATCCGCACCCTCAAGCCTCTCAGAGCCAGTCATCCAGGATGACTCGCAGAGCATTTCAGATTGACAACATCTGAGTAGAAACATCAATAGCAATGACCAGACCAATATCCCTCCCTGGGGAGCAGCACACAGCCCACCCCCTAACTCCAAGCGCCCCACACCCAAGTAGCCAATAGCGAGTATAGAATCCACAACCAGGCTCAAGGTAGTGGCCGCTCCCGGAGAGAGGCACCAGCAGTAGAAGCCAAGGAATAACACTTCCAGAGTAAACAGCGCACCGCACACACAGCATTCGGACGCCACCACCTTCCCATCCCCCCCGCCCCGAACCCCAACAACCCCCCTGCACCTCCCATCCCTAGGACCCCCCACCCCCCTCCCGCAAACAAAAGAACAATAGGAAAAAATAACTCAAGACACTGAACCTGACGATATCACCCCACAGTTCCATTAGGCCGTAGTCCAAGAGGCTCCTTCTGGACTGGAAGCGGGGCAGGGGTACCAACTCGGTGACCCCCAGGGCCCTGTACCGGGGTGTCTGTGGAGTAGTGTGGCTCATTGGTTAGAGGCAGCAGGCCTGAGAGCAGAAGTCAGCCCGGGACCAGGGTTCAATTCCCGACGCAGCAGGGTCGTGGACCTTGGTCAGCGGACTTGATAATTCTCGCTTCGGTGCTTACTCTGATCAGGGGTTCCACTCGGCAACTCTGGGCATTAGCTTGCCTAATCTCCACAACGGCCCCACCAATTCCGGGGATGCCTGGCTCCACCTTGGGGACTCCCAGCAAGGGACCATCCCACAGGGAAAGCCAGGACGGGTTCCCCAGAGTTATACAGCGCCGGGACGCCCCGTTGCTGGGGCAGCTGTGCGCTTTACAAGTATACTACATTTACATTTACATTTACATTCTCCAAAAGTACAATCAAACCCCCGGCACCTTACAGGGCGTGTGCCCCTCCGGCGCCAAAGCCTCAACAGCCCATGACTCAGGCCGCGCCCGAGCTCTGCTGGGAATCAGCCAATGTGGCCGACGCCACCGTTGCTACTGCAGCTCCCCTTTCTTGTTGCCTTGCAGTGTGGTCCGGCCGAACCCGGTCCGGGGATGAGCCCACCCTATGCCATGAGGAGGACCGGCGGCGCCTTCGCGATGGTGATGTGGTCGCTTCCTGTGTCAATGGGACATCCTCCAGGCCCAAAAGATCCTTTGCTACTTGAAGAGAGCGAATCTGCGCCAGCCTGTTTTGCCACCGAAAGATGATGCGGAAGGGATGACCCCATGAGTAGGAGATGTTGCGTTCCCTCAGGAAGGAGGTCACAGGACGGAACTCATGTCTCTTCCGAGAGTCGTCGCCGCCAGGTCCTGGTAGAGCTGCGGACGGTGCTCCCTGAACTGTAAAGTGGGGATGGCCCTGGCCTTCCGCAGGATGCGTTCCTTCAACTGGAAGTCGTGGACACAAACAAGGATGTCCAAAGGAGGTCCCCCTCCTCGCCTCGGCAGGCCCACTCTATGCACTCTGTCCATCCTAATGTCCTGCACCTCCTCCTCATCCAAGATCTGTAGGAAGAGCGCCTGAACATAGCCACGAAGATCCCCTGCTTTACCATCCCAAGGCACAGCACGAATGCGAATGTTGTTCCTCCGGGAACGGTTCTCCAAGTCTTCCGCGTGGGCCTGGAGGTCTAAATTCTGTTCCGTAAGTCTGATGATGTCTTGCTGCAACTGATGGACATCATTAGCCACACTCAAGTCGTGATCCTCCAGCGTCGCGACCCTTTCCCCAATGCCATCCACATCTCTCCTCACCTCCCGGAGGTCTGACACCAACTGTGCCCGAAGTTCAGAAATGTCTTCCTTGATAGACGAGAAGAGCTCAGTCATAAAGGCCTTGGTGGCGGGGGCGTCGTCATCTGACTGCTTGGATGATCCGCTGGCTCCGGGAGAAGCTGGCTGCTGAGAGGATTTCGACGCTCCATCTTTCCCTGGCCTCCCCTTACGCAGTGTGTTAGACATCCCGGGGAAGTTACCTCGGCAGGGGCAAGGCGGCCCCACTCACTCCTCCGTGAAGTAGCCCGCCACCAGGTTTCCCACTATAACCGGAGAGGGGGAGTGGGGGCAAGGTGACTCCCAGCCAACTCAGTCTGCACTCCTACCTTCCTCTCCAGCGAGCGCTCCAGAGACTGCGCCCCAGGGGGCACCCCCGCAAAGACTCCGCCACGCCACCCGCCGCGACTAATAATGAGGGAGCCAGGGATTCCGAGATTCCAAGCTCAGGTCAGGTAGGTGGGCCCAGAAGTGGTGGCCAGCAACCATCCATCAGCAATCATCCCTCCGGGACCGCACCGCAGCCATGGTCTCCCGGCCCTTCCCTTCTTTACCTTAGCGTCCTCCAAGCAGGGGCAGCTCAAGATTGTCAAGGGTTACTGGTGAAGGCCGCGTGGCACTCTCCACAGCGCGACTCAGCTGCCACCCCAGGACAAGGGGCCCAGGCCCTGCTCCTACTCCAGGCCGGGGATCCGCAGGCCCGAAATCGCTGACCTGCACTCCTGTTCCACTCGACTCCCCCGCCTGCCCGATGTCGTCTCCCCCTCCTGCAGCACGCAGAAGGACACCGCAGGGCCCCCGCGGGGGGGTGGGGGGCAGTTAGGCAGCGTCGCCTTCTCCGGGTGCAGATCAAAGGCGGTGCCGGTTCCGTTCCGCGGTCACTGCTCCCAGCGGCTGTAGCCGTTCCGCTCCTCCGGCACAGGTCCCCGGCCGCCGTGAAGCCCCCCGGGCAGTCGCTCCTCCTCCCGAACTGCAGGCAGCAGTACCGGCAAGCGGTGGGGCTGGTGTCGCGAGCTCCCAAGCCCGCCGTGCCTCCGTTGAAATCCCGGTAGCGCTGCTGATAGGTCAAGGCCCGGCCCACTGTGCCACGCAAGGCCGAGGCTTCTAGGTAGTGGCACACCGCAGGGCCGAGAGACACCGGGCTTCCACTCTTGGTCGCGCCGCAGTCCGCTCCAGTTGGTCCCGGCTTCCGCCGACCGCTGCAATCGCCACTCCGCTGCGTCGGGGATTCACCGCAGTGCTCCGGCGGCAGAGAACACGGAGCTTGGCAGGCAAATACAAAGCTTAGAAGGGCCAGGCGCCGGAGGGACACGAAGGAGCGTCTCACTCCGTCGCCATCTTGGCCACGCCCTCTAATGATTATTTTTTATTTATTTAATTTAGATTTTGTAGAGTTAATTGTGGGAAGTAAGTTATTTGTAATTATTTATTAATTGATTGGTAATTAATATTAACCAATTGATAATTAATAATGGTAATTGTGTAATGTTTTAGGTGCAGGTATTGGGGTGTATGGGGAAAGGGTAGGAAGTAATTTATTCCTGAATTATAATTAGTTGTTAATTTATATTAATTAATTGATTGAAAATGAATTATGGAAATGGAGTTATTAATTTTAGATGTGGGCTGTGGGGTTTATAGGGGTAAAGGGGGGAAGTAATGTATATTATTTAATAATTAAATGTTAATTTATATTAACTAGTTAATTGATAACTAATTATGGTAATTGAGTCATTAATTTTATGTGCGGGTTGGGGGTTTTATAGGGATAATGGGTTGGAAGTAATTTATGTTACATTAAATAATAATTAGTTGTTAAGTTATATTAACTAATTAATTGATAACTAATTATGGTAATTGTGTGTTTCTATTTAGGTAGGGGTTGTGGGGTTTATAGGGGTAAAGGTTGGGAAGTAATTTCGGTTTAATTAATTACAAATTAGTTGATTATTAATATTAATTAACACATTTATATTTAGTTATGGTATTTGTTTATTTTTTGAGTGGGTTTTATTGTTATAGCGGTACAGTGTGGAGAGTAAATTCATTTTACTTACTTTATAATTCGTTGTTAAATATTATTAGTTTTTAAATTGAAAATAACTTTTAATTGTGTAATTCATTTTTTTTATAGTTTAATTTTAGCTGTGGGTTATGGGGATTATAGGGATAATGTGGGAAGCTGAATAATTTGTATGAGTTTTAATTTGTTTTTTGATGAATAATATTTATTTAATTGCTAATTAATTATGTTAGTCAAGGAAGTTTGTTTATTTGGATGTGGATTGTGAATTGTTTGGTGCTAAAAGGTAGGAAATAAAAAAAGTTCATTCATGTCATAGTTCATCTTTTTGTTCCTAAATAATTTTTTATTAAAAATATTTGTTTTGAAATTATTTAATATTTTATTTAGTATATAATGTGTAGGTATTTTTTATATGTATTTAACATTATAATGTTTTTTTTTAATTTTAATATAAAAATATTTTTGTTTGACAATCAATTTTATTGAGTTTTAGATGTAACAGACAACAACTTTGAAAAACAAAACAAACAGGAGCAGAGGCTCCAACCCCTCCCACCCCCCCCCACCCCCACCCCACACTTCAGGAACGGAAGCATCTGTCGCCCGAACAGTAACAGAACACTGAAACACCAAGCTTAAAACGCTTGGAAACGGGGTAAGTCGTGGAGGACCCCTCCTCATATTAGGATGTTCATGTGTTATACCATCAGCGAACAGTTAGGGCCTCATTAGGATGACGGGCGGGAATAAGGGAAACAGTGTCGGGCGAATTGACTCCGCCAGGCAGGCAGTGGCTACTGCCAGCCTGGCGGAGGCAATCCACCTGACATTGTAATGGGCCCCTTAGTGACCAAATGGGATACTAGTCTCGGACTCAGCCACTGGCCACAGACGACTCCAGCCAGGACCCCGAACATTGTATGAAAGGCTAACATCGATGCGATGTGGTCAGGCTGGCCCGGTGAGAAGACCCGGGCTGCGGGAGAGATCGGTGTCCGGAAGATCCATCAAGAACGGTCGAGGTGAAGCCGAACTTGGGTCGGCGTGGTCCAAGGAGCCAGAGCGCCGTCCGGCCGGAGAGGTCTCCCCGGAAGGCCCACGCTTGGGGCCCCGCGAGGAGCCCGCTGGAGAGGCAGAGCGCACGCGTTGCTGGCCCCTGCACCTCCCTGAGTGTCTGCGGCGCGGGCGGAGCACAGGCACGTCCCGCTGAGCGTCTCCGGTGGCAGCAGGCTGCACGCAGTCCTGGACAGGCATCTGCAGTGGTCGCTCCTCCGTTGCCCATATCCACGCCTCCTCTGGAGTCTCAAAGAAGATGGACTTGTTTTTAAAGACCACATGCAGCCGTAATTGGAAAAGGAGCCTGTATTGAATGTTATGCGAGAGCAGCTTCTGCTTCACCTCAGTAAAGGAGCGACGTTGGGATTGGACCTCCTTGATGTAGTCAGGGAAGACCATTATCGTCAGGTTCTTGTGTTTGAGCGGCTGTTTCTGCCGAGATTCGGCCAGGATAGCGTTTCTGTCCCGGTAGTTGAGGATTCGCAGGATAATTGGCCGCAGAGGGGCACCCGGCTGCGGCGGGGGGGGCAAGCGATCTGTGCGCCCTCTCGATCGTGGACCAGGGGAAGAGCGCTCCCTCGGGCATCCAGGAGCGTAACCAGCATTCTACAAAGTCCGCTGCCCGACCCTGCTCCACGCCTTCAGATAATCCAACCAGGCGAAGATTGTTGCGGGGGGCGCTATTTTCGGCATCCTCAGCCCGCCGGTGGAACACCTGTGTGTGGGATTGGAGCCGATTCATCTGGGCCTTGAGTTGTTGAACATCGTCCTCCACGGCGGACACTCGGGACTCCGCTTCCTTAATCCGGGTCTTAGCGTTACGAAGGTCCTGTCCGATTAGCATTATGTCTACACGGACCTCCGCAATCTTGCCCTCGACCGAGGACTGCGACGTCTGGAATGCCTGAAAAATCACAGAGAGATGGGGCGCAGCAGCGGCACCCGTACCTGCAGGACCACCGGCAGCCCCAGCGTCAGTGGTGGTGAACCCATCTATCTTGGTTTGGGTAGCCGGATTCTTGGGTATCTTGTCCTGGACCATGGTGATCTCTAGACAGGACGGAGGTGCGGCTCCCCTATGGTAATCCGGACAGCTGGGAGGTAAAGAAAGAGGATGGAGAAGAGGGGCCCAAGGCGCAGCCAGCCCTAGCCGCCCCGCGTCGAGCCGACCGTACTCCGCGGGGACCTCTGAAGAGTGTCAGGTTTGCGGGATCACCGAAGATGGATGCCAGGGATGGCATTGGCCCGGGGCCCGCAGCGCAGGTGGCCAAGATCAGCCACGAAGGCAGGAGCTGGACGTCACAGCCTTAGGTGACAGGGGTCAGAGGGAGGGGCCCGTGACTAGGACTCCACGCCGCCCGAGTCGTGCGGTTGACCAGAAGCCCCAGGCAGCAGCAGCAGTTCAGGAGCACCGCTCCCTGGCGGGTGCACCCGCCCAGAGGAGTGTGTCCGGTCAACCAGACCAGCGTCGGTCCACTCCCAGGCAGAGAAAGAAGGCGTAGTCGCAGGACCACCCACGGGCCTCCACCAAGATGCCCAAGCGTCACCGCCCGGGGTGGCAGTCGAGGACCCACCGACCCTCCGGTACTCCAAGGGTGAGGGGAGGGGGGAGAAGCCCAACCGGGCACGGAGTCGGCTCGAGGCTGCGCACACCGTCCCCCCTTGCCGCCCGATCGACGGCCGACCCCCCTCCCAGAGGCCCGCACCCCCTCAGCAGCGTGCACACCTACTCACCTCAGTTGTCGCAGGGGGAGAAAGGAGAGTCCCTCGACGTCTCATAGATACCAGTGCAGCATGTTGAGGTCCCCAGGAGGCCTAAGCAGCGCCCCGTCACCCCCGAGGCCACAATGAAGCACCAGAGGCCCGCCAGAGGGGTCACAGGCAACAGTAAACCAAACCGGACCCGACTGACAGCCAGTGGGGGGCTACAGGAGCAAGGCAGCACCCCCCCAGTGGGAAAGCCGTCCAGGAGATCACTAGTGGGAGGCAGGGACACCGCATCTCCTTCTCAGGTGGGCCGGAGTGCAGCACAAGGCAGATCCAGGCTCTCGAGATGCAGGGGGGGGGCCGGGGAAGCAGGCAGGCCGCTCCTGGACCCCCGCAGCGTCAGCCTATCTGCCGCAGGAAAGGGCCGGTCTGCAGGCCCGTCAGCCATGCACAGGAGGTTAGCGAGGCAGCCCAGGGGTTCACAGATGCAAGGTAGCGGCCCCTCCAGCGGGAGATAACAGGACAGCCCCCCAGGTCACACACCCAGGGCCCGAGGGCCGTCGCGGGCAGGTCCGGGCTCCCGAGACACAGGGGGGAGCCCAAGAAGCAGGCATGCGTCCTCCCAGCGCTCCCAGTGCCAGCCCCAGCAACTGTCGGACACCGAGCCTCAATTCATGCAGACAGTCAGATCACCGCCACAGCCGCACAAGGTCTCCCGCCACCCGAAAACGGCAGCCCGCACTGCGGCATCAGCACAGGGGAGCCTCCTCAAGTCCGGGTCAGCTCAGTATATGTGGCCGCAACGGCGGTGCAGACAACCGCAAGGACAGGCCCTGCCCCCAGCTGGCCGAGTCAGCAGCCACAGGGAAGCCCGGTCCTAAGGTCAGCCTCGGGCATCTCCCCCCTCAGCCTAAAGCTGGTAGAGGCGCCCAGGCGGCGGCCAGGCAGGGCTCCAGGTCACAGGCACCGGGTCACTAGCGTGTGGGGAGTCAGACTCTGTGACTCCGCCGCTCAACCCGGCGACTGATTTGTCTTCCAGTGGAGTGCTCCCTCAGCGGTCTCACCTCTGGCGTCGCGAGGCAGGCCAACGGTGTCAGCGGGTCCGATCGGGCAGGGGAGGAGCTCCGCAATCAGGGTCAACACCGGAGCACCCGGCTCTCCACCTCCACCGCAGCGGGGGTCAGCAGGGGATCCCAGACAGAACAGAAGGCTCGCGACTCCCGGCAGGCTATGTCCTATCTCCAGGCATGGCTGCACAAAGAGGCCTCAGGGGACAGCACCGCCATCTTAGGCAGAGGCACGCCGGAGTCTAAGTGGAGAAAGTTGCCTCTACATGGAGGCAAAACGGCATCATACACTCCTCTGGGCTGTGCAGGACAAGGCGGAGGACACAGAAGTAGAAGAGAGGACTGTTAATGGGCTGATGGCGGTGGTGGATCATGGCGCGGATGACGGAGGGACACAAAAATCAGAACAAGAACCCTGCCTTTGTGATTTACACAGGTCCCATATAGGGATCCTACTGTGTCAATGGAGCCACAATGACCACTTCAAAGCCAGATACCAGAAAAATCTATCATGTCAATTTTTATATAAATTTATTATTGATTTTAAATTGATTCACAGTTTTATAAAAAAAATACTACAAAGATATATAAGTGAATATACATTCATTTTTCACAATTTCAGTAAAACCAGTTCAATGTCAAATATGCAGTCCCGCACAATCCATACTCACTCTCATACTGATACTTACTCGTACTCAATAAACACTCTTCCAACCATTCTTTCAAATCTCAGACAGGCACCTATGGTCGAGATGAATTAAACTATCCGATTGCCCACAGGAACCACAGATGACGGAGGGGTCTGGAGCACTCTTAGAGTGCGACCGCCATCTTGATGCGCCAAGCCACGCCCCCTATAAAAAATATTTGTATTTGAATGTTAACATAGTTATATATTTTTACATTTATTTTGTTTTTTAAATCTTTTTTTGCTGTTAAAAATGTGTTTGTCTTTAATTTTGAACTGACTGGAGTAAGAATATTAATTATTACTCTTCTGCAATCCAATGCATTCCCTACTGTTGCACTCACTGGTATGGGAATAGTAATTTTAACCCCTCTGCTATCCAACACTTTCCATACTTTTTGAATTATTAGAGTGTGAATAGTAAAATTTATGCCGCAACTATGCAACACTTTCTCTACTGTTGCATTCACTGGAGTTGGAATAGTATTTTTAGCCTTCCGCCAACCAACATTTTCCCTACTGGTGCACTCACTGGTGTGGGAAAAGTAATTTTTACCTCTCCGCTATCCAACACTTTCCCTACTGTTACACTCACTGGAGGGGGAATAGTAAATGGTACCCTTCCGCTATCCAACACTTTTTCTACTGTTTCACTCACTGGAGTTGGAATAGTAATTTTTACCCCTCCGCTATCCAACTCTTTCCCTACTGTTGCCCTCCCTGGAGTGGGAATAGCAATTTTTACCCCTACGCTATCCAACCCTTTCCCTACTGTTGCACTCTTTGGAGTGGGAATAGTAATTTTTACCCTCCCGCTATCCAATGCTTTCCCTACTGTTGTACTCCTTGGAGTGGGAATAGTAATTTTTACCCCTACGCTATCCAACACTTACCCTACTGTTGCACTCACTAGAGTCGGAATAGTAATTGTTACCCCTCCCCTATCCAACACTTTCCCTACTGTTGCACTCACTGGAGTGGGAATAGCAATTTTTACCCCTCCACTATCCAACACTTTCCCTACTGTTGCACTCAATGGAGTGAGAAATTTAAGTTTGAAGATTTTTAAGTAGTTTAATGTTTTATTTTAACATAGAATGTTTATTTTTCAGATTTTATGTTATTGGTACACACACAAAAAATATATATTTTTGTAGATTTTTAAATTATTCTAAAATTATAAAATAAATTAAAATAGTGTATTAATTGTTTTTAAGTAAATATATATAAATTATTAAGTATGTGTGTATAACTTTTTTAATTACATTTATTTATATATATTTTTAATTTATATTAAATCTACTTTATTTTTTATATTATTTAATATTATTTAACATATTTCATATTTACTATTTTATTATATATATATATATATATATATATATATATATATATATATATATATATAATTTCATATTTTGTATAACTATTTTTTACATCGATATTTGTTTTCTCAATATTTTTGTACTTACCTGTTTAAGTATAGGGAGTCAATATTTTTGCATTCTATATATATATATTGCTTTCTTAATTTGTTTATTAATTTTTACATGGAACCCAGCAGACAGTAAAAAGGTAAAAAATATTTTAAAAAATGAAAGAAAAAGAAAAACCAGCATAATAATGACAGTACATAGATAGTTACATGCACAGCAGCGGAATTTGACCATAATATTACTATGACACAGCATCGGGAGTGTTAAGACATCTCATAACAAGTAAAGTGTCCCCTAAGCTAGCACACAGCAGATAAAGCAGATCAGTAGAGCTGAAAGACAGTTGCTGATACAACCGAATTGAGAGACAATACTCATCGACCAGTCTTAATCAGGGCCGACTTTCAGTACTGAGGGGGGGGTCATAACCCATTTCCGGTCTCTATGGAGTGCTCCAGGAGATATAGTTTAAATGGTTCCCAAATATCCCGGGGACGTGATTAGAGTGGTAGAAGTTCGGCATAAGTGTATTCTTGGTCTTGCCAAAGTAGCCAAGTCACCAATCCATTCTTTGAATTTGGGGCCACGGCAGTGGCCCATCTGCAGGCCACAGGTCGTCTGGCTAGTAGTATACTAAATGAAACAAATTTGCGGTATGTCACTGGTATCTCTTCTGTATATCCGAGAAGTGCGCAAAGGGGGGATAACGGAATTTTCAAGGACGTCATCAGTTCCAGGCCGGTGAACACCTGCAGCCGGTAGGTAAGGACTGAGTTACACTCATAAGCAAGGTGCAGAAAGTCAGCAGCCTCCGCCTTGCACCTATCACATTGGTTTGTGTCACGCAGACCGTATTGGTGAAGTTTAACAGGGGTATAAGTATAGTAAATGTGATGCAAGAACTTGTAGTGAGTGATGCACAGCCGACTGCTAGAGGAGACCTGTTTGGTTTGCCTAAAACAAAACACCCACTGTTGTTCAGTAATTTCATAGCCGAGGTCAGCGGCCCACTTATCTCGGGAAGCGCAGGGGACGTAAGCGATGTCAGTTTCCAAGCTTTGGTAAAGTGTAGATACAAGGTGAGCAGCACTGTCAGTTTGCAGTATGTGATGTAGTGGGGCGAATGCCAAGGGCTCTCGTGGGTATGAGGTAGTATACTCTCTAAGACCCTGTCGCAGGCGGACATACAGGGAAATATCCATGGGGGAAGGCGGTGTATCACAAAATAACTATTGTAAAGTGCGAAACATGCCATTCAAGTAGAGATCCCCCCAACGATGAATGTTGTGTTTAGTTTTAGTCTTTTTAAAGGCACCTTAATGTCGGAGAGGCTTCTTCGGATGATATGTAAGCGGGAGTAGCAGGGAGTGGAGCATGGAATCTTGTAAGTGGCATGCGATGTGGTGCCAAGCCTTAATCGTGCATTCTACAGAGGTTGGACATCGTGTGCGCAGTGTGAGAGCAGTCAGTATGACCACGTCGAGCGGAATAGGGGCGGCAAGCCAGTGTTCAGTTGCTACATGAGGTGTATATCTGGGAGGATGAAACCAATAATGGGCATAATGTGCTTGAGCACAGAGATAATACAATTCAAAGTTGGGGACATTGAATCCCCCTTGAGAGTAGGGCCGTATTAGTGTGCCCCACTGTAAGCGGGGCTGTTTACCCCCCCCAAACCAGTCTGATTAACTCCGAGCGAAGCATAGAGAAGAAGTGCCTGCCCGGGTAATAAGGAATATTTAAAAACAAGTATAAGAACTTGGGGAGGACGACCATTTTAATGTGGGAGATGCGTCCCGCCACAGTGAGTGGGAGAGCGTTCCAACTTGTAATACTGCTAGTGATGTGTTCCAGTGTACGCCCATAATTAAGCCTCATCAATTCTTCGCAATAAATGGTGACGTGTATCCCCAAATATTTCACTTCAGCAGAGCACCAAAGAATGGGAAAATCAGTGGGGAATGGCGTCACTGAAGTGGTAAATGGGAAAAGCTGAGATTTGGCCCAATGGATGTGGATGCCAGAGAGACCACCGAATCTATCGAACTCTTGGAGGAGCGGGTTGAGGTTCTGCAGAGGCTCCTTAACATACAAGGTAATATTGTCACATAAAGAGAGATGAGGATCAGATGGAAGAAACAACGGAGGGCCTTTTCTTGATGGTGCTGCCTGATTTTAGCAGCCAAGGGTTCTATGGTAAGGGCGAAGAGGAAGGGGGACAGTGGACAGCCCTGCCTG
The DNA here is from genome assembly GCF_964261635.1 of Lissotriton helveticus. Classification (NCBI taxonomy): domain Eukaryota; kingdom Metazoa; phylum Chordata; class Amphibia; order Caudata; family Salamandridae; genus Lissotriton; species Lissotriton helveticus. Next base: position 1,217,305,249 of record NC_136069.1, read on the forward strand.
GTACCCCGGGTGAGAGGGAAGAAAGGGGAGGTATGACCATTAATCAACACCTTTGCTGCCCCATGCATTGAAGAATAATAAAAAGGTAGTCCCAGGCTTTTGTGGCGTCTAGGAAGACTGCCATAAGTGCCATTGCATTCTATATTTGCTCCGATATTTTTTACTTTTTACTTCTATATTTTTAACAACAATATTTTGTCAATGAACCTCCCAGAATATCCTACACAATCATGCAATATGCAAGAATCTTGTGTCTTGCCAGTCACATCTAGGACAGTCTGAATTCCTATTGGGGTATTGTTGGACCTGGCCCTTTTGGCAGGTTCACCCCGAAACTTTTTGCTTTTTCCTAGCCTGTTTCTGGAACCTGGTGTTGATGGTTTTAGGCCTTTGCGCACTTTTTCACTGTGGTACAGTGTAAAGTGCGTGAGCTCTCTGTGTATGTGTGGTGAGTGACCTGCCCTCCCATAGGAATGAATGGGGAATATGTATGCCCAGGGTAGTTCCTGATGAGTGGGGAGTGCAGGGTCGAGTTTGATATGTGCGAACTCGTGAGATTGAATGCTGCGTAAAGGTGTATGCGGCATGGTTGTGTCTAGTCTAGAAGTGCCACTTTGAGAAGTTGGCATATTTGTGTAATTTGTGCCTGGCGTGTGATTGGCTGGTGAGCCTGGCCCAGAGTGCCTGGGCCTGCTTGTGGATTGACTGTCTGGTTTGAGGGTGACAGGGGCTGCAGAGCCCCCAGGAGGTTGTCTGAGTCAGCCCATGGATGAAAGGCAGCATCTGCTGCCAAGGAAGTGGAAGGAGATAGCACCTGGGTGTGAATGAGGCTGTGCCTGCCTGCCACAATGCTGGCTCCACCTCCCTGCTGGGCGACTGTCACCTCTGTCCCTGATACTGAAAGGACTTCCCTATAACCAGTTCTAGCTGGTTCTCACACTGCCTGCACAAAGACTCCAAAGACTTTTGTGTGTATAAGAAGGGGCTGTGTCCCCTTCCAAAATGTTCTTGTTTTTGGACTTGAATCTGCCAGGGGCGTGCTGCTGCTTGGGCCCAGGGGAATCCCTGGGCCCTGCCCAGCCCCTGGACATATGATGGACTTTCCTGGATGCCTGGAGGACTTCTGGGGAACCCCTCTGCCTTGCCTGGGCTGATGGGGGGGACATTGCTGTGCCCCTTGAAATCTCTGGGACCTTTGGCAGCATGGAGAAGCTGCATTTTCCTGCAGAGACCTTTTTTCTTGCCTTTACCCAGGCTTGTTGAAGCCTAAGCGCTTGGGAGCGCTTGATTGGTATTTATAGCGCCTGGGAGCGCTGTATATTACTTATAGCGCTGAGAGAGCGCTCTATTTGAACCCATTGCGAGCGTGTCGCCCTCACGCATTTTGCGTGAGGTTTGGCAGGTGCCTACCCTGCGACTTTGCCCATTTATTTAATTATTTAGCGCGTGCCCACCTCGCTTCTATGTTTATTTTTAACTTCGAGGGTGCCCACCCCTCGTTATTGCCTCCGTTTGGTCACCGCCGCAGCCCGGAGGAAACACCGGAAGAGGATGTCCGGCCCGCCGCCTGGGTGTGGGCGGGGCCGGGAGGACGTTGTTTCCGCTTCCCCCTGCCTGGGGGAAGACATGCGGTGTCCGGCCGGTCTCCCGTGAGGAGAGGGAGACCGGAGATGCTGGCCTGTTGAGGAAGCCCGGTAGCAGCTGAGGATGAGAGGCGGAGGGGGCCCGAGGCACATTGCCGGTGCCTGCCCCCGCCGCAGAGAGAAGAGAGACTGCCGCCGGGAGCCTTGCTGGCTCCACACTGAGTCCCGGTCCCGAGACGGGGGACCGGGCAAAGCAAGGAGAGTCCGTGAGGAGCAGGAGCTCCTCAGATGCCGCTGAGTCCGCCCCCGCCGCACCGAAGACCGGCAAGAGCACATGGAGCAGCCCGGTGAGTGTTGTCGGGCCAGGGGGAAGCTCTGTGCGGTGCCGGTTTGAGGCACTTGAGTCAGGGCGGCCCCGGATGGCAGTGGGCCGCCCCACCGCATTCTTGTTTGGCCCACGAGGGCCCCTGGGGCATTGTTGTTGGTTTCCGAGCCCTGAGGGGTTCCGTGGCATTTCTCAGAGCCCCGTGGCTCCCACGGTGGCCAGTAGTTGTTGAGTCCCCGTGTGAGGGGCTCCATCGTCGTGAGGCGGCATATGTATGTTATTAGAGCCACGAAGCTCTAAGGGGGCCATACTTGTTTTAAGGAGCCTGAAAGGCTCCAGGGCATATTTTGTTTAAGAGCCTGTGTGGCTCCAACGTTTGGGACATCTTTATTTTCAGAGCCTGTGTGGCTCCAGCAGTGGCGCAGTTTGCGCCTAAGGGTCAGTGAGGACCTTGTCGCAGTTTGTTTCCCAGCTGCCCAGCAATTAGTGGGCAGCTGCACCGTTTAGGCGCTTAGGATTGTCCACAGGAGCCCAGCAAGTAGTGGGCACCTGCACCGTTTAGGCCCCTGACATTGAGACACAGGGCGTCCTAGCCCCAACAAGGCCAGTTGGCCTAGGGACTGCCACAGGTGGTGACTTATGTAGGTTTTGCGCAATTGTGTGATTATTCCTGCACCTCTGACTGTTTTTAGGCATCATGTGATTTTTGCACTATTGTATTGTTCTGGCACCTCTGAATGTTTCTAGGCATCATGTGTCTTCCTTTTCCCTGCGCTGCACCTCTGAATGTTTTAGGCATCATGTGTCTTCTTGCGCTGCACCTCTGAATGTGTTTTATTGCATCATGTGCTTTGTTCTGAACACCGCTGAATGTGTAGGATTATGCATCATGTGTTTCCCTTGTCTTACACCTCTGAATGTTTTTAGGCATCATGTGTTTTTCTTTACTACTCCTCTGAATGTGTTTCATGCATCATGGGTAATGTGTTCTTGTTTATACCCCTAAATGTATTTTATTCTTAGGTGGTTGTTCTTTCTAATACAGGTGGTCCTAGTGAGGTCCTGGTTCCCTGCGTGACATTCTCCTAAGGTGTTTAGGGTTGCGTAGGTGGTACTTACCTGTTCCCAGTAGTTACTGGATGCGATTTATAACTGTTATTTTGTGCTACAGTGATTTTATATCCTTTTATTCTAATTTCTGACAGTATTTCTATTTCTAAAAAGTGCTGATTATGACAGTGGCCCATGTGGCCCTGTCTTGTAAATAATCCCTTGTGAATATTGCCCGTGCCAGTTGGCACAATGTACATGTGTGATTTCTATCTGATGTGGTTTTGACAATACAGAAGTTATTTTTATATAACCTTGTGTGGAGTTCCTTTTGTGGTGTGCCTAGGATGTTGTTGCTGTTGTGCGCTGGCGCAAATGCTTTACACATTGCCTCCGAGTTTAGCCTTACTGCTCGTGCCAAGCTACCAAGGGGGTGAGTAGGGGTTATCTTGGCGTTTGACTCCCTTGCCCTGACTAGAATGGTGGTTTCTGCCTGGCTTTGGCGTCTGCCTTAGCCTACCAGAAATAGCCAGTTCTAACATGTATATTTTCTCTAACATAGTGCGCATCAGGTATATGCAGTAGAGATAGTTAAAGTGTGTCAATTTGAATATTACATTTCTGGTAATCTCTTGCACCGGCATGCAAGTTCTTGCCCAATCCATATCTGTCAGTTGGCCAGCTGGTCAGGATCTGCTTTCATGGTTACCCCTACTTTTTGCTGGTGTCATTCTGTTTTTCTGACTAGTCTGACTGTAATCCTGCTAATCAGGAACCCAGCCTCTGTGCTTCCTCCCTAAATCAGACCTTGGTGAGCACTTAGGTACCCCTCCCATATTGGCTACTGGTGTACCCTTGTAAGTCCCTAGTATATGGTACTAAAAGTACCCAGGGCATACGTACACCAGGGATCTCCCATGGGCTGAAGCATGTATTATGCCACCCATGGGAGACCCCTCAAATTGTGACTATAGGCCTGCCATTGCAGCCTGTGTACGTTGGTTCTAGCACCACTTAAAACAGATATACGTTTTCTTATATCAGAGGTCACTACACTTAAAACCTATAGGTCACCCCTAAGGCAGGCCTTTCAATCTTGAAGGCAGGGTGCTTGGTTACAAGTGTAAGGGTGAACCTACATGATTGGGGATCCCTACAAATGCCAGAGTCCATTCTCCAAGCGTTGTAAGTGCATCAGCAATTACGATCCATAGAATGGCCATGCGTCATTACACAATAGCTAACTCTAAACTGGCTGTAATGAACCCTGGTATGTTTGGTATCAAACATGTTGGAATCATACCCTAACACTGTAAACGGTGTTGGAGGTATGATTCTGTGCATTGTGGGGCTCCCCTGGGAATCCCTCCATGCTCCAGGTACCAGTCTTCCAGAGTCTGACAGCAACCCGGCTGCTGCCGACCACAGACACAATTCTGCCCCCCTGCTTCTGAGCCAAGCTCAAGCAGGGGAAGCTAGGACAATAGGTTTCTTGTAACGGGGAGGTGTGACTACCTCCCCAACAGGATTTAGTGTATTGGACCAGGGTGGAGGCGCTTGCCAGCACCAGTAGACTGCTTTTAAGGACACGTTTGGTACCCTACTGGCATACTCCAGTTGGAACCAGCTCTTGGAACTGTTGGCTTCCGATCTGGCGCGAAATTGGACAGAGTACATGGGATTATCCTCCCCACTGTCCAGCCCCTCCTCTGGGAGGAACCCCTGAATTATCCCAACCCTTTCTTTAGGGTACTTAAGGGCATACCTGTGGGTGGTTCGTTAGATTCGTTGTGGGATAGGATTCAGATCCAAAACCACTTCATCTTTAACTGCCTGGGCACTTTGGACTTAGTTGGACTTCCCTTGGGGACCCGAGACTGCACCAGGGAGAAAGTTGCTGCTCCTGGCCACATTGTCCTGCCAGTCTTCTGTGTCATCTGTGCCTGTGCTCCATACAGGTTCTTCTCCAGGCCTGTGGACATCCAAGACACACAAGGGAACCTCCATTGGATTGAAGGAGTCACTCCCCTGCATTTGCAGGCAACGCAACAAAGCTGACCAGTCTGCTGTTTTGAGCTCCCATGGACTCTGAAAGGTTCAGTTACACAGGTGGTGCTTCTGAACTCCTTCTAGACCAGCACTGTCTTCACAGCACGTTTGAAGCCAGTATCCCTTGTCGGGACCGCTGGAGTAGTACCCCTGTGCACAGCATCAACTTGCCATTCCCAAGGCTTGTTGACTCTCTTCTCCAGGGATCTTCAAGCTGCAAGAAACTCCAGCATCTCTTGCTACCAAGATTTTCATCCTTACGGCAACCTCTGCACCGCGGGCCTGCCTTATTGGTCCTCCTGCGACTCCTTTGCCTTTGACCTGTGTGTCTATTTGAGGGTCTTCATTTGCTTTAATAGGCTCCCCTGTGTGCTTGGGGCTTACTCGGACTTACCTGCACTCTGTGAGTCCATTGGACCTTGCTGGTCCCAACACTGCACCTTTTTCATTTACCAAGTTTGTTGTTGCTGTCTAGGCTTGTTGGTGCTCCTGTCGGACACCGACCCCCTTGCTGTTGATAGCCAACGTGGGACAGCTCGTGAATGACTCCTGGTCTTCTACAGCATCGCCTGGTCACACAACTACAGCGCAGAGGTCACCGTTAAATCTCCAGCATCTTCCGACATCGGTGGTCATCCATCTTTCATGCCTCCTGGTCACTCCCGAGTGGCATAGAATCTGTCCCCTCTGCTTCCAGGTACCTCTCATCCTGAATACACCCTTGGATTCCACTGGACTCTTTTACCTTCTTCGCCAGCGCATCTTTACTGAAGTCCTCCATTGATGTCTGCTGTGGTTTCCGACATCACGTCAGACCTATTCAACCTTGCATCTTCCATGGGGTTTCTTCAGGGCTCCTCTGGGAAGGGTCTTTCTTCTTGAAAACTGCAACAGCGACTTCCCCATTGACTTGTACTGAGCATGCGGTCGTGTTTGCACTTTGTACACGGCCTTCATGGGGTTCCTGGGTACTTACCTCAGGTGGTTCCTTAGGTCCCTGGCTCATCTAAATCTTCTGGGTCTAGTCTCGACTTAGGTCGTGGGTCGCATTTCACTTTCTTAGTATATGGTTTGGTCTGCCCCTAGAGACCACTGTGTATTTGTGCTACTTACGTGTTCTATTACTGAAGTATAGTGTGTATTGTGGTTTTATCTCCGGGGAGGAGATATTGCAATGTGTTAGTGAGTGTTTATAATAAATACATAGTAGATCGTACTACGGGCGGGGGGGTAGATTAGCCTTAATTTTTAGGAGCTCCCTTATCTGTATTTCTCTACCGTTGCCAGATCTCGAAGGTGCGGAGAGCTTGGGATTCTTTCTGACCGTCTCGGCACATCAGTCCATCACGGGGGCCTTGATTTACCGCCCTCCTGGCCCGGCTGGGAAATTGCTAAATTCTATCGGTAAGTGTCTGCATTTATTGCTGTCAATCATAGTGAATGCCTGGTTCTGGGCGATTTCAATATCCATATGGATAATGCTCTAGATCCAGAAACTATAAAATTGTATTAATCTTTAGACATGTTTAACCTAACCCTGTATCTTAATTTACCCACACACGATAAAGGGCACACCTTAGACCAGGTCTTTTCCTCTATGAGGAGTGAAATTGAGGTTCCCCTTGCACTAACCTGGTCTGACCATTACCTAATACATTTTAATATAAGGTAAGGAACTTGACAAATCATGCCCTATGGGAAAATCTCTCTCACACAGTAGTTTCAGACCTTTTCACTTGATCTCACCAGAGGCGATACAGAGTGCTCTGAGCCAATCCTCTATCCACCTCAGTGGCCAGCCTGAGCGGCATGTACTTTCCCTAGAGGATTGGCTAAACCAGCAGGCGAAGGAACTTGCCCCCTCTAATATGAAAGTAGCTAAAATTACCAGAGTCTCAGCTCCCTGGTTCACGCACACTTTACAAAAAAGCAAAAGCTTGTGTAAACATCTGGAAAGAGTATGGCGAAGGCACTATAGTCACCAGTAGACAGGAAACTGACAGAGGACTAACAGAGATTGCCGCAGCCGAAAGCGAGAGTCGAGAGCGAGACACAGAAGCGAGGGAGACATGTAGGTGCTCTCTCATTGCTCTTCCCCGCTCTTCCTCCGGGCAAAGTAGGCAGCGGCGGCGAGTGGGCCCTGACGAGCAAGCAAGCACAGGCAAAGGCAAGGCAACAGAAAAGCAGCTTCGGGTAGCGGTATGCAGTCCGCAACGACAGTGACAGGGGAAAAGTGAGGGTAGAGGTCGGTAAAACGGCAAACGGCAAACGGCAGACGGTAGAGGAGTAAGTGTTCTAAGTTTGCCTCCGCAGCGAGAATCCTTCCCCCGATCTCACCTCGGTCTCACCTCTGGTCTAGCCTTCAGCCCCAGCCTTCATATCCCTGCCTCCTGACCTGCCCACCCCTGCAGCCTGCCCCGCGCCGCCGTGCCTCTGTGCTCTGTGACTGAACCTGCCCCTGCAAAACACACAAGGTGATGGACGGAATGTTGCACATTGGCAAAACATTCACCCCCAGTCACAGATCTGGGTTTGATCCATCGTTATTTTGCTCACCACGCTTCCCCAGTTCGGACATGGCCATATGCAAATCAGTCTTGATCCTGTGCCTCATGGGAACAGTCCAGCCCGAACTGCCAAGCCATGTCTTCCCTGGACCTGAATCAAGCATCCTAGGACCGGTTTCTGGCTATCAGCCGTCTTCAGCCAGGATAGCTTTACTCCAGTGGTGTAGTGAGCACGGGACCCACGTCTGGGCATACCGTTCCCACATAGGGTAAACAGTCCAGCCCGAACTGCCAAGCCATGTTCCCATGAGGCACAGGATCAAGACTGATTTGCATATGGCCATGTCTGAACTGGGGTGGCGTGGTGAGCAAAATAACGATGGATTAAACCCAGATCTGTGTCTGGGGGTGAATATTTTGCCAATGTCCAACATTCGTCCATCATATTGTGTGTTTTGCTAAACCTGCCCCTGAGCCTCAGTGCAGAGAGCGCTTCTGGGCGCGTCTGGGCTCCTATGCTTTTGCTTCCGTGCTCAGAGCCCTAAACCTCCGTGCCTGCGCCCGTGCCTGAGACTGCCCCTGAACCCCAGAGCTCCGGAGCTTCGGAGACTCGGAAGCCGGTCAGGGGAGTTGGGGGTGGGAGGGGTGCACAGCGGTAAAGTCGCGCAAGGGAAAACAGGCTGGTCTGTAGCCCCAGTGCCCCAGAGCCCCAAAACAGAATTGGGAGAACTCCGGCACAGAAGCAGCCTCATAGTAAAACATACTGTCATTTAGCCACATTTCCGAGAAACTGCTAAGAAACTGGCCAGAGTTTGCCAAGCTGACTACAAAACCCTTCCATTTATCAGCACCCTTCAGGCGTCACTAGCCTCTACTAGCAAGGACCAGCAAATCATCAGTTAAGGAATTATCTAGCAACAAGGAGAAACCAAGGAAATATAAAGGACCCAAAGGACCCAAGGAAAGTAAGGGAAAGGCAACTAACCAATATAAACATAAACAGATTAGTAACTGATTAGAAATTGTTCATTAACAACAATAACATAAAAGAAAAAGAAAGTCACATCAAACAACTAAACAAGCAAATAACAAACAACAACCAACAACCAACAAACAACTAAGAAACCAAAACTAACAAAACAAACAACAGACAAAAATAACTACAACAACAATAACCAATAACCAACTGCGAAACCAAAAGACAAACAAACTAAAAAGGGACGAAACGCAAACACCAAAATGGTCAGGAAAGGCCAGGACAAATTCCAAAAAACTGATCAAACTGAGCAAAACGCAAAAAACACCAGATTTGGAGGATTCTACTTCTAAAAACCTGCAATATTAAAAAGAGCTTTAAGGAACCAAGGTAACGGGATAAGAAATCATAAAAATTACGTGACTAACACGTGCAAAAGGGTTTTGGACGGGATGAGATCAGGCAGGGAGCGAACTGTCATATCCACACTGAACAAACGTAAAAAAAGAGCAAAAGAACAACTGACACACCCAGCAACAAGAACTTATTGGTGGAGGAAAACCCCAACCAGATCCTGATAGACATTGCAGGTACCGAACTGAACACAAAATTCATAAAACCCACAACAACAAAAAGCTATCAGCCAAAAATCCACACAAAATTCGCATTTCTGAGAGACGCGGGGGCCACCCTCTACATGAGTAATGAAAGCCTCCCCTCTCCCCTGTACCCAGAGAAAACGGACCATCACGGTCCTACGGCAACTACTCCTGAACAAGGCAGCAAAGGCATAGAAGATAAAAGGGGAAACTTTACAGTCACAATGTACCCCATATAGGAAAAGGCAGTAGGGGAGCTAGTGTTTACACAAACAACTATCACCCCCACAAAGAGGAAACGTATAGGATCTGGCCAAGTACAAATAATGGAAAAGTCTCTTGAGGCAAACCAGGCAACAAGGACAAGATCACTTTCTGCTAAAACTAAGCCCGGCACAGGCATACCCCTCGAAACAATTATCCAAATCTCCTCAGGGAGAACAAATTTCATTGCTGAAATTATTCAACAAAATACTGAAATAGCACCAATAGCTCCCCCAAATACATCTTCACCACCCTCTTCCCACAGTGAGGCACCTAAAGAGCACCCAGGAAGAACGGCCTGTGGATCCATGCCATCACATATCAAAGCCATGAATATTGAGACGGACATGAACACCTACTCTCCAGTGCCACAATTGCAAAAACCCTTAGGGCTCAAGTACCCAAATCCAGAGATAGGTAGGGAAGCATGGCACACTAAGGCCAACCCCAGCGGGGCATCAAGCTCAGGGAGAATTGGCAAAGGAACATCGACAGGGGACAACTCAATCGCCACCAACTGCTGCAGTACTGACAGCAACCCACGACCTAATTCACAATCCAACTATCCAACTAGCAATTTTGATTAACAATTTAGGGACAGGGAACCCAGAACCACAGAGGCCAGAAAAAACATAACAGATGGTAATACACCCCAAACAACTAATAACCAAAATCAGCAAGAGTTTTTCCATTGCCCTACAGCCGGGCAGGAACACGCCACCACTCTCCAACAAATGAATAGCAAAGGACTCAACTAATTGTACTCAAACAAGCACTGGGAATCTTTGCTAGACATCATGCAGCTTTCAGTAAAGTCAATGCAATATAATTCGGACAAGATGGACGTCCAACTATCGATCCTTAATTCAGTGGCCATCCACATCTCAAACATCGACAGCAGATTAGCCGACATGAACAACTTGATGAAAAGGGCCCAGGCAAGTACGCAGATAATTCCAATGCACTGCACCTGCTTTTCCATTGTTGATAAACTGTCCACCCTCTTAGAGGCAATGGGGGATATCCTGGCAGAAATTAGAAAAATACCAAACAGAAATAGCGCGCCACCGCAAAAGACCCCAACAAAATGGCCCTCAATAGGGACAGGACCCTACAGCAAAAATCGGTGCGGCAAAAGGTCCCCCAAATGACCCTTGCAAGGAGATAAGATCAGGTCAGGACCCAATCGCCAAATCATGCAGTACCTCCGAAGAGACAGCCAAGAAAAGAAATGAAGAGGTCGACTGCTCCAACAGCCAAACAAACATAGGGGACCCAGAACAAAGCCACGACTTTTACATGGCAGACCCAATACAAACAAATCTCGAATCAGAAGCTTCAGGAAAGCCCCTCGTCGGGGGGAAAGAAGGCCTAGTACACAGCCGTAAGCAAAAGAGGAAGGGTAGAAAGAAGAAAAAGCACATAGCAGATTACTTCCAATCAGGTAGTACTCGACCTGGGTCGAAAGGACATGACATTAGCAAATTAATGGTACCATTCGACAACTACAGCATTAAGGGCCTCAGAAACAAAGCAGGATACGACAGAGGAAGAACCATCAAGGCCATTTAAAAGCAACAGACGGAAGAAAAAAAAACACAAGCCCCAGAGCACCCGCATCCTTCAAGGAAAAAAGATTTGTAGAGGCAGCTACCTCTGGGAAAACAGAAGAAGAAAGAAAAACAAGCTCTTGGATTACTTCATCACTAGAGTTATTAGGAGGATGACCCAACAGAGCCATCCATAACCGGATCGGACCAGACTAGAGGATCTCTTGAACCTTCCACTCAAAGAGGAACTGTCGAAACCAGCAACATTTCCAACTGCCATTCAACCTCAACTTAAAAACAGCTCAATTCTATTAATTCCTGAATATAAATCCAGGGGTTGCGGGGACATCCTCAACAGAGGGAATATCCTACATCTAATTCAAGCAATCGGAAGCTTGGAGGACATAAGAACATACAATCTTGAAAGAATCGCATTCAAAAACATGAAATAAATCTCTGACAGAGAAATAACAAAGACCACCTGGTCCTCAGAAGAAATAGCGAAGAGAATTCTGTATGAGGAACCCCAACTAAAAGTATGGGGAATAAAAATACAACTCTATCAAAGGCCCGGAACCACTGGCTCAAAACAAAAGTGATGAAGAAAATGCAGCCTCCTCATCAGCAGGTCTGCAACCACATTCAGTACTTAAAGGAGCATGTAGCATGGACGCACGGACACCAGGCAGGATTGATCAACTTCGAGCAATCAGGCTGGAAGACTAGCAAGGACAATACGAGACCACTTGATGCAAGACAAAAAAAAACACCACCAAGCAATCACCATCTACGAGTTTGCTCATGGAACATAAACGGCTTGGGCAACAAAACATCGGACAAAGACCTCCTGGATTATTTTCGAGGCTTTGATCTTATTCTACTCTAAGAAACTTGGTTAGAGGAACTCTTCCATCTACTTGGCTTTTGAACCCACCAAAGTCCAGCAGTGAGAGGCTCAAAATATAGACATCTAAAGGGAGGTCTAAGAATCTACTCATCAATAAAAACAGTGTTTGCGACTGAAGACGTCGATACTTTCACATCTTCCACCAATGCAATTAAAGCACTAAGAGTGAGCATACAGGATAGAAACACCACACAACAAATACTACTCATAAACACCTATATAAATCCCTGCGACAAAACTAAAGGTGCCAAAATGGTGGAGGCAGAAATCACTAGGCTCCTCTCGGAAGAATCAACTTCAAAACTACTGATGACAGTAGACTTCAACATGCACCTAATGGGGCCACAGTCGAGGGATGACCTACTCAAGGAACAACACTCAGCCTGGAAAATACTCTGCCAGGAGCTGAGTACTAAGAGGCAAATCAGCACTCGCCAAGAACTTCGTAAAAGACCTGGAACATCTAGGCTTTGTGGCCCTAAATGCGAGTTTTCCAGGAGATCAGCCCCCGGCGGCAACATTCCACAGCTCAACGTCAAACACGCTAATAGATTACACTTTTGTATCCCTATCTCTTTTTATTTGTATCGCAGGCTTCCGGGTAGGGATCCAAGATCAAAGTGACCATCTCCTGCAAGAAATTTCCACAAGAATAACTGGATCACCACCAGACCAATCTGCTGGGGACCCCAAGTCTATTTATATGGGCAATTTTAGAAGAATCAAATGTACAACTAACCAAATGGACAATCTCCTGGCCTCAGCGAAGTTACCATGGGAACAAAGGGAGGAGGCAGTCAGAAATGAGATAACGCATTGGGAAGAATTTACCAAAACACTTGGAACAAAGCATGCAGCTCGAGCTCCCTCAGCCTCAATGACAAACAGGACCTCAGACTATCAAGACAAACACTCTCTTACCACTAAAATTCCACACCTCCAATTACTCAAAAAAGCAATAAACAAAGTACTGGGGGACATCAAGTGTACAGGGCACAACTTGAGAGTACAAAGGGAGTTAGGGAAACTCAAAGCGGAAAAGAAAAAAATGATCTGGCAGGCAAAAAGGGATTCGGATGAAATTCTGAGGGCTAGACATTTTACATGACACAAAATCAAACAACAGCGCGAGATTTTGCCGCACAATAAACAGTCTAGCTAACCCGAACACCCTAAGAATCAACTCACACCTAACAGAAGAAGCTTGGGCCTCTCATTTGCTTTAACACTTTAATTCTGATCAGTATCAGAACACACGCCGAACTCCAGAGGGAGCCCCTATCAATCTCAAAGTTATACCAGGAAACAATTGTTCTTCGTTTACAATTGATCAGGTAAAGGCCAGGATAACCAAAGGCAAACAGGAGGGAGCTCCGGGTCCCAATGGGATTCCTCCAAGCTTATTTAACAAAGATCCGGAATATTGGGCTTCCAAACTGTCACCGTTGTTTGCACAAATTGCAGGAGGGAACATCATCCCGGACTCGTGGAGGGGCTCAATCATATCCCCAATATGTAAGAAAGGGGACAATAACTTAGCAAACAGTTACAGGCTGGTGGCTTTAATTGATATTGAAGCAAAATATTACGCAGGACTCATTTTGGAAGATCTCACCGCCTGGACAGAGGATAAATCAATCATCCCCATCAATCAAGCAGGCTTTCGCAAGGGCATGGGTACAACCTCAAACATACTAATCCTGTCCCTATTGATAGATAGGATGAAATTAGCAAAACAACCTCTATTCATATGCCTAATCGATTACTTGGCAGCATTTGACAAAATTAACAGGAGCATACACTGGCACAGGCTAATGGGAACAGAAATACCATCTGCTCTCCTAAACCAGCTAATACACCTCCACACAAAAACGTGGGTTCAAGTCAAATTAGGAGCCGGCAGGTTTGTGTTCTGGAAAATTCCAACGACCATGGGGCTCAAACAGGTGTGCATACTGGCGCCGATACATTTTAACTTGAACATGTCGGATTTATCGTCGGAACTAGACACATGTAACTCGCAAGCGCCAAAAATAGAAGGGCTACCACTTTCCAATCTCCTGTACGCAGACGACCTAGTGCTGCTGAGTCAATCTCCCATTGGCCTTCAACATCTACTAGATACAACCTGCAGTTATTCAGCAAACAACGGTCTATCAATCAACTACGATAAATCAAAGGTAATGAGGATCCATCCAAGAAAGGATACCTCCAAGTTCCGCTGGCACCTGGCCAACTCAACAATCGCAGAGGTAGACCAATGCAAATACTTAGGAGTGATTATAGACAACAAAGGCACATTTTATGCACAAAAAGACATCATCAAAGGAAGAGGCAACTCTATCGCCGCAGCAATGAAATCCATTAAGCATACAATCACCGGTCCAACTCTTAGTCCACTATTACAAGTCTGGCGAGCAAAGCTCACTCCGGCAATCACTTATAGAAGCGAGTTCCACGAGGGGAAGAGATGCAGCCACATTAGAGAGTACTGCCTCAAGAGCGGCCAGAATGATTTTCAGTCTACCAAAGTATGTTTCACTGGCACTAATAAGGTTGGAATTCGGCCTGCAAAGCCAAGAATTCGCTTGAAAAGGAGCCTACGACAAGAGTTGGTACAGAATCAAACGCGCGGAAGCAGGAAAACTGAATTCTTACCTATGGACCGAAATACAACAAAAGAGGGACTGTGCAGCCATGAGCTACTTGACCGCATCAAAAAACCGTTTGGGTCTGGAGGAACTTTAAGCAGCATCAGGGTCCTACCATGGTTTCAAACAAATTGTAAATAAGACAGTGAAAAAACTATTATTACTAGAAGACAAGGCGGCCCTCACAAAAAGAACCCATGGATGGTTCGCTGTGCAAAGCTACGTCAAGCCCTCCCCGCAATCCTACCTAGGTTCAGGCTTCAACCAGAGGAAAAAAGAAAAATATCTCCATCTCTGAATGGGCATTTTACCATCAGTGCAGCACCTTCCCCCTTGAAAAAGATTGCTGGCCAGACAACATGCCGTTCATGCAAGGAAGCTGACAAAAGCATATTACACCTTTTGTGCATCTGCAGAAAGTTACAAACAGAACTGCGCCAATTACTGAAGCCACACTTCATAAGCAAGGGAATAAGAGCTTGTAGGCAAGCAGTAATGGCATGCCGAGGAGGAGGGAATGTCCAGCTGGCGTGTTGCTTTGTACAATTTATGGAAGCAGCAGGGGAGAAACTCGGCCAATAAACCACTAGAATCATCCACCATTGCACCACTCTTCAGTTTCTGCTTTCTAAGCAAACAAGATACACTCAGATTGCCCCACTTCTGGCCCCAGCATGACCGTTAACTGCAACCTACTTCTACTGCAGTCAGAAAGCAACTGGCCTATCGTACAATTACACCTCTAAACGAACTGTGCATGTGTTTTATTAAAACATTTTTAGAATCTTATTTCCCGTCAGAAAAAGCTCAGGATCAAAAATCGGCGATGAACTGTAATGAACACAATCGCGGTCACTTGCATTAAAGTTCTAAAAACAATGCACGGATGTTTTATGAAATGATATTATTGAGAAGTTTTAAATTATGAACTTTGCTGCTGTCATGTTTTGCCACTTGTTTTAAAGAGAAATTGTAAAGGTTTTACCGGACAATAAACTATTACTTACTATAGTCCCTCAGACAAAGCCATCTATAATCAAGCACAAAAAGAACACTATAAGAAAGTTTGAGAAGAGAAAAAATCTTTCCTTGCCACTAAAATTGAACAGGCAGCAAACAAAAGTAGTGAACTTTTTAATATTGTAAAAGGTTTCTCATCTCCCTCATCTATCAGCCGCCCTTTCGTCTCCACTAGCGATTGGACCAAGTGTATGGCCAGCTTCTTCCATGGAAATATTTTAAGTATTCAGGACTCCTTCGCGGACTAACCCTTAGAGGTGGAGGAAGTTAGTGATCCACCCCCTCGCTGCAGCATGGATTCCTGTCTTTTGAAATTCCCAAATATTAGCCTCAATCAAACTCTCTCTTTTATGAAAAACCTCAAGTCTGGTTCACCCTCAGACCCGTGCCAGACAAAGTTTTGTCGTCCATAGTTGAAAAGAACAATTTGGCTGGAGGGCCTTATGCCCCAAGTTTGGAAAAACGCCAAAATCCTTCCTTTTAAAAAAAAAACCTACGGCAGATCCTGAGGTTACCAGCAATTACAGGCCTATCTCTCTCCTGCCCTTTTTTCCAAGGTCTTGGAGGAATACGTGAACAAAGTTATCACGAACTTTGCAGAGGACAACGCTCTCCTACACCCCAGTCAATCTGACTTTAGAGCCAATTTCAGCACTGAAACTGTCTTGTTAGAGGTTGCTGAGACGATTAAAGCCATGTTAGATAGAGGAGGGAACGCGATTTTGGTGCTGCTAGACCTCTCCGAGGCCTTCGATACTGTAGGAGAGTAGGGTCTGCTTCCTATGGTCACCCCCACTTTTTCCTGTGATTTTCTGGTTTTTCGACTTTAGACTGGCTGTGGCCCTGCTAATCAGGAACACAGCCTTGCTGTTCTCTCTCTAAATTGATGCCATGTATTTTAGGAACATAGCAGATTGGATATTGGGTCACCTTTGTGAGGCAGGTATAGTGTACCATAGGTACCCAGGGTATAGGTGCATCCAAGGCCTACCAGGGGCTGCAGCATGTATTATGGCACCCCTGGCTGGCCCTCCAAACTGACACCACAGGTCTGTTCAAACAGCCTGGGTAAGGTGGTGTAAGCACCCCTTACTTAGATATGGTATACCTGTATCTACCTATATATTTAGACACATATGCACCTATAAGTCACTCCTGTGGTAGGCCTCGACAATCCTGGAGGCAGAGTGCTTGGTTTTATGTGAGAGGATGCCATAGCATGAGCTGAGCCCCTCTTCAGCTTTCGGAACCATCTCCTTATAGCTGTTCTATGATATAGCCCTACCATATACTCTTAAGTGCATTATAATCCTCGCAGTTAATGCTAACTTTGGTTTGGCTTTATCAAAACATGTCATGTAAGGTGTCAAACGCTTTGGAATGCTACCCTCCCACCAGTCCTGGTGGCAGGGGTAGCATTCCACCCTTCTAGAGGGAGAGGACATGTAGTTACTGGTAACTCCAGCAAGGGCGGCCTGGACAATAGGTTTCCTGTCCAGGGAGGTGCCAGCACCTCCCCAGACAGGGGTTTTGTGTATTGGGGCAGGGAGGGCTGCATTCGGTGAATGCATCTAGACACTGCCTGGGGCACACAAGGTGCTCCATGCACAGCTCGGTTCAAACCAGTTGCTGGGGCACTCCAGCCCCACTCTGGCGTGAAACTGGACAAAGGGAAAGGGGTGTAACCACCCCCTTCTCAGGTCCACCCATAGGAGAGACCTAGTCGGGTAGTCCAGCCCCTAACCTTAGTATAAGTATAGGAGCTGTGTCCCCAGGACTTTACATTACCCTGGACGAATCTTCACAAGGCATATCCTGTACCTTCGACATTCCATTTCGACTGGAAGACGGAAGATATCTCCCTTGTGGTCAAGGAGTGACCACCCTGTGCAAACAGGCACCATCAGCAACTTTGCCGGTCTGCATTTTCAAGGCTCCCACCGGATCCTGAAGAATCTGTGACACAGGAACTGGACTTCCAGACCCACATTCACAGCAATGCTGAGACCCGTGGCAGACACGATAGACGTGGGACCGGACGCCCTCGACATCCTGCAATTTGCTAACTGCTCGACTCCCGAGGTACCTTCGCAGTTGTGCATTGGGGTACAAGAAGCCCCAGACCTGAGCACCATTTGCAACAAAGCTCAGCCCTCCACACTCCACGAGTGCCGCGTGGGGCCTGCTCTTGCATTTCAGCTCGATGTGTCTTCCCGGTTCCTTGCCCATTGGCTAGTGAGCCCCCTGAAGACTTTTCTTTGAACCAAACTTGCTTTCCTGGTTGCTCCAGGCTTGCTCCAGCTTCCCTCCAAAGGAGAAGCGCCACAGACCTTGCTGGTCTGCAGCAGAGCCAATCTTGACATCCTGCGTGGGTTGCGTTTGCCAAGGCTTGTTATGTCCAATCCGGCTACCGACACCGCAGACAACTAGATCCTTTGTGGGACAGCTTGAATCCAGTGCCTGGTCATCGTCGATGCCTCCTGGACCTCGTGGCTGAGGAGACAAACTCACCTTTTTCACCTGAGATCATCATCACAACATCGCCTGGTTCCTTCCTGGTACCTTCCTGGTCACTGGCTAGTGACCCAGACTCTGTCCCCTCTGCTTTCAGGTTCTTCAGATCTTTGATCCACCCTTGGATCCACCCGGACTCTTTTCCTCTGGTCACCTGCAGCACTGCTTTGCAGATCTCCATAGAAAACGACGACGAAACCCGACACCAAAAGGCACCTATGCACCGGACTTCCCTGGGTGAGGTAACACGAGTACTCTGGTGCTCCCGTGGGTCTTGACTCTCGAAGTGTCCTAGTCTAAAGGGGTTTTGTCGTAGTCCATCCTGAAGTGCCCTTCTTCGTTTCCCATTATAAGTCAATGGTAACTCGCGACTGTGTTTAGACACTGCACTCGTCTCCCGGGGCCTCCTACTTCCTAACCTTTGGTTGTTTAGTGTAGCCCCAGCGATTCCCTAGGCCCTAGGCCTACTTTCCATTCCAGACGTGGTTTTTATACCACTTTCTTAGTATATGGTTTGTGAGTCCCCTAGGGCATTACTGTATATTGTGCAACTTATCGTATGCTAATTGAGCAACTTGTATTGTGATTGTACCTCTGATAAATACATATATATTTGATATATACCTTGTGTTGTATCCTTTCATTTGGTATTCAAGGGATTATAATTGGTAAAACAGCTTGCTTCACATGCTCTCTATTGACTGCTGGTCCATGCTACCACTAGGATAGCTTTCTATAAGGTTGACTTTACAACCACCATTAATAAGGGTTGATTAGACTGGTGCAAGATGCCGACTGGAACTAGTGGACATCATATGCCAGGCTAACTTCTCACAGATACCGTCCCCCACAAGCGACTTTTGCAAAGACTTGTGGGGGGCAGGTTTGGAGGCACGGTATTAAAATGGCTGACATCCTTTCTCAGCAACCGCTCTCAAACAGTCTGGGCACCACCTTTTTCGACAGAAATCCCGCCCTTGAATGTGGGGGTTCCGCAGGGATCTATTTGAGTCCCACGTTGTTTAATTTGTACATGGCCCCTCTTGCCCTTCTTGCCGAGAAGCATGGCGCTAAAATAGTGTCATACGCGGACGACACTCAACTGTTGTTCACGTGCGAGAAGGGATTTTACTTCAATGGGAGCAAAATAAAAAACTGCCTCTCTGAAGTCTTCTCGTGGTTTAGTTGTAACCAACTAAAATGCAAGAGATTATTTTCTTTGGCCCACGTCCGCATGTAGACTGGCACTCTTGGGGGCCACAAGACATGTCCCCCCATCCCCCGTCGTCTGAGGTCTCTATTGTGAACACTGAAAATGCTGAAAAACTTCCTCCCTCTATTACCAGTCTCCCATTGTAAAACAGTTGTCCAGACCCTAGTGATACTGAGACTAGATTATGTCAATTCTCTGTATTGTGGACTTCCAGAGTACCTACTAGTCCGTCTGCAGATTATTCAGAACATGGCAGCCAGGGCCATCTTCTTAACTAGACCCAGGACACATACTTTTCATCTCTTATGCGCACTTCACTGGCTTCCAGTGCGAAAGAGAATTCACTTCAAAGCCTTAGTTCTGGTCTTCAAAGCTCTCCATAAGATTGGGGCCCCATATCATAGGGAAAGATTTCAGCTTTATATGCCTCAGCGTTCTTTAAGGTCGTCTACCCAGTGCTTGATCTTGACTCCGAGTGTCATGCTCTCACAGGTAGGGGGAAGATCTTTTCAAGTAGTAGAATCTCGACTCTGGAACAGCCTCCAACCCCCCTCACCCCCCGTTGCGACAGATCTCCGACCTCCTGACCTTTAGGCGGAATCTGAAGATGTGGCTTTCCAGCTTTAGGCTTTTCCTGTTCTGTGGTTGGGGTGATTGTCTGTCAGCGGTTATGGTGGTCTTTTTCTCAGCACCGGGACACGCACTCGACAAATTCCAGATGACATAACTTAGTGTGGTTCTTTTTCACTTAAACTACACTATATAATATGTGCCGGTAAAACAAGCTGCTTCACACTCCTTCTAGATTTAGCCTGAAGGCTTCTCTCCACAGCTACCACTTAGAGAGATTTCTAAGGTTGCCTATGGTTGTCTAGGACCACTAAAATTATCATAAGGACAATCTGGATTAGTGCAGGGTGCTCCACTTACATAAGTGTGCTACAAACACAATGGTCCCTCAAAAGGACAATGGGGTAGAAGAAATAAATATAGACATTCAATTAGATATATATTGCGCTGTCCAGCCAGACAGGAATACCTTTATAATTATAGAATTTGTGACAAACAATGAAGTGGGAACACAATCTTGCATCAAGTGAGATACAGACAATCAGAAAGGCACAGGCAAAACTTAATGCTTGAAAATTACTTAATCAATTTGGCAAGCTTAAATGAAGAGAGACACCATTGCACATTTAAAATAATAAGTATGGTTGTGTTAGGGTGTCAAGGAGTCAAAGACGTTTCGATAACCATACATACAATTGCAGGATCATCACCAGGACATTAGATTACATGCCTGAGTAAATGCCAACTGCAAGAAGGATAAGGCATTCAGTGGGACGGTAAATGGAAAAGAGGACTGCTGACTGTCTCAAAAAGTGTATTTTGATATGATAGCCTACTGCCGGGCTGTGACCTAGGCTATCTGTACCTCAGTCAGCCTCTCTTCCTGAGGCTTGCCCTACCCTCCCCCCCCACTCATGCCTCATTGTGTCCTAACGTTAATGGCTTAGAGTAGCCATACGACTTATTTTAAGCCTCAGGTCAAAAATAAATAACAGGCAGTGCTGCATGCCCTGCTGTAATCAGCTAATTGATTTTGATTAAACTGCTCAGTGTGTCTTTTTGAAATAAATGACAGTCTGCGGCCGGGTTGTGACCCCTAGGCTATGTGTGTACCCTTCCATTCAAGGTGCTTTACAGCTGTTTTGAGATCTTCTTAGAGTTTCTTCTTCCTCAAATGGGTGTAATTTCTGATATTTTTATGTTTCCCTCATCTTCATTGCATGATTTTGCTTGCACAAAAAGTGTTGCTCAAAGTTGTTGAAATGTCATCCATAATTATGCTGAGATTATGAAAATGTCACACAGCAATCTGAAACCTTGGCAGCTACGTCATAGGCATTACTGAAAAACTGTTCTCTGTTTAGCCTCCTTTCTTAACAGGCAAACGGCTCACTCCATCTCATAGCTTAACTTGCAATTTCGGAAACAGAAGTCGGGGTGGAGCAGTGAAAATCGTTTGCCACAAATGGACACTCTATAGGGTGAAATCAGGCATCAAAAACATTTCCTTTGAAGTTATAGCCATCAGCTGCACAATCAATGATCTTAATGTAAATCCGCATTTGTAAAGCGCAAACTACTCACCCTTACGGGTCTCAAGGCGCTGCAGGCCATTGTGGAAATTAAGTGAGCTATTGCCCAGAGTCACATGGTGCTGAGCTTAGCTTCCACCGGAGATCGAACCGTGAACCCTGTGCTCCAAAGTCAGCTGCCCTGGCTGCTGCACCACACCTCTCCACCATATGATTTTAAATGCAAAGTGCACCCTTCAGTATAAATTCAAATGTGTAGATAATAGCACAGTAGTCATACACGTAAAATGTGTGTTTCAGGTTAAAGCATGCATGTTGCATATAAGCATATCAGGCGATGTACTTTGACGTCTTGCTTGGAGCTGGTTTCACTTGACACTTGGATTTGGTGCATAACCAGATCACGCAAGTTTAATAGATATGACTGTGCACCAAAACTGGTGCTTTTTGATTGGTTCAGCACCAGACCTGGCTTCTTTGCATACATTAAAAGAGAAGAGGTATAAAGTAATTTTAGCGCTCCGCAAGGATCAATTTTTGACACAAAACACATTTTGAATGTTTAATTTGCCGCTTTGCATCAGGTGCAGTACTCATGATGAGTAAGTACCCATCATAACACCAACCATGGTTTTAAAAGGCGCCACACACATTTTGAGTCAGTCACAAGGTAAGAGAAATTATAGGATTTTATCATTAGGAGCTAGGCCAAATAGTGCTAAAAACCGACCTCTACGGGAGATAAAATATTATCATACATAGCCTTAAAAAATGCCCAGTTGAACATCGCAGGTGAAACGAACATTTGTTTTGTTGCAAATCACAGCTGAAGAGAACATCTGTTTTGTTGCTGTTTTTGGTGCCTTGGCAATGATGTGTGCAATAACCTGCTGCAAACAATGGGCAGAAAGATACAATAAAAAACAAAGAAATAAATAGTTCTGTTAAAACAACAGAAAAGCGCAGCAAGTGTAACAACACTGTACTTAGAAGGTGCTTATCTGCTGAACAACGGAAGTGACGTATCGCTGCCTGTACCTGTGAGGAGGCAGAAAAGAGAGCTGCATGAGTTGAACCAATGATAAGTAGCAGGCGGGAATAGAGTGGTATTATTGATGACAGCAGGTCTTGCATACAGCGCATGCGCGCTGTAGTCTCAACCTAAAAAAGACCTTCTGAACCAATGGTAGGAATAGATAGGTGGGAATAGAGTGGCATTATTTATGACAGCAGGTCTTGCAGACAGTGCATGCACGCTGTAGGCTCAACCAAAAGAAGACCACTTTTGGACAAAAAAAATGAGTAATATGGCTGTAAGTGGCTTTGTGAATTATGGACTCTGTGTTAATGTGAGAGAGTGAAGTACATGCCTGGCAGAAAATACACAGACAAAAAAAGCACGTCAAGCACAAGAAGAAGAATAACGTATCAATGGAAACAAGAATAGCAAGTTAAGAACAGATCAAAATCTGTGTTATTTATTTAATTAAATAATTTCATAGCTTTTGCATTCCCCTCCTGAGAAACAAGTAAAATTGTTATTTTTCCTTCAAAGTACAATATGGAAAACATACTTTTCACAGGTCCAAGACATACACATCAAAGGCTCAGACACCTGACATTTTAAACCACCTTAATACAGAAATGTATGGTGCAAAATGGATTTTACCTGAAATCGAGTGACAGATACAGAAGCTTCTGAGGCCGCTTTTACAGCCATTGGTATTATTTTGAGAGCAGATGTCATGGAATTAAAAATTGTTACAACTGTAAAAGCCTGAGGAAAACAATCAAAAACAAAATGGTATGTTAAGGTACTGTTACTTTGTATTTCTAGCAAATGGTGTTACTTTGCTATAAATTTATTGGAAAAGGCGTGGAAAACATATAATGAACAATATGCACTTCAAAATAACTTAATACACTGTTAAAGAAGGATACATCTTTTCATTAACAGCAATCATAAAGAAACAGTTACTTACATTTGATAAAAAAAATTCTAGTGGATACATATTTTTTAAACATTCCAAGTCTCGTTTTTTGTGATACTGAGTTGCTTGGAAACGGGTAAAAATAGGAAGTGGTGCTCAAAGCACCTCTTACTTCTGTAGGAGAGTAGGGTCTGCAATCCTATGATCACCCAGATTTTTGCTTTTTGCTTCACTGGTTTACGACTTTCCCTGGCTGTGGGCCTGCTAATCAGACCCACAGCCTAGCTGTTCTCTCTATTCCAAATTGTACCCAGGTACTGAATTGGCACTGGGCCCTCTCAAGTCCCTGTACCCAGGGCTGAGGTGCACCCAGGAGTCTCCCAGGGGCTGCAGCATGTATTATGCCACCCCTGGGCTGACTAACTAAATCAGACACAACTGGCTGCTTGACAGCTGGGGCAGAGTGGTGTACTCACCCTCTGTTGTAGATATAGTATTCCTATATCTAAACCTAAATGGACACACAGATCTCCTATCAGTCACTCCTATGGCAGGCCTTAACAATCCTGAAGGCAGAGTGCTTGGAATCGTGTGAGATGGTGCTCTGGCATGAGCTGAGCCTGTCTGCGGTTTTCGGGATCCATCCCTTAGCCGTTTCCATGATATCGCATACCATATACTCTTAAGTGCCTTATAATCCTCGCGGTTATATGCCAACTCTGGTATCGCTTTATCAAAACATGTCGAGTAAGGTGTCATACGAATTGGAATACTAACCCCTCGCCAATTCTGGCGACGGGGTTAGCATTCCACCCTTCTAGAGGGACACGACATGTATGTAACCTGTAACCCCGGTTAAAGTCAGACATAGCCTTAGCTCCACAAAATGGATGCTGCCACTGAGACACAAGTCTGCCCTCCTGCTGCTGGGAGTCCTCCCAGAGCAGGAGGCAAGGACAAAGGGTTTCCTGTCAGGGGCGGTGCCAGCACCGACCCAGACAGGATTTTGTGTATCCTAGGTAGGCAGGGCTTTAGAGGAAGGTGACTGCAAGTGGCACCCCGGTGCTCACTGTGCATAGGCCGGCTGAAACCAGTTCCAGGGGCACTCCAGCCCCTGGCCTGGGGAAAGCCCGCCAAAGGAGAGGGGTGTAACCACCCCCCTCCTAGTCCCACCCATAGGGCAGGACTTAGTCGCGTGCCAGCCCCTTTTTGCAGGATAAAGGTAGGAACTGGCCCCCTTCCAAATCAGATCATCTTTGAATCCTGAACCAACTCTCCACGAAAGGAACTCAAGACTCTTCTCAAGATTTCTCCCTTGTGACTAAGGAGTAGTCACCCAGCAGCAGCAGGCACCAACCAAGCATCGCGGTTTGTTGCCAGTCTCTCCTTCGGATCAAGACTGCTCCAGCACGACGAGAACCGGCTTCCCTGGCACCTCTGACCTCAACCTACATCATCAGCCCAGCTGTGATCCGTGGGTGTGACGAGACCTCGAGGGACCGGCCATCTTCAGAACTGCACGACGCTTGTCCAGCACGACGCCTGAGTGACCCTCGACTGAGTGCCTTGGGGTAAGAGAAGCCCCGACCCTGAGCAGCTCCAGCACCGAAGTCCAGCCCCCCTGCATCCACGAGATCGGTGTGGGGCCCTTCTGCTTTTTGCTGCTCACCGCGTTGTCCAGGTCGCTTGCCCGTTGGCTAGTGGTCCCCTCACGACGCTCCACGACAACTAACACTGCTGGTCTGGTTGCTCCGGACTAGCCCGTGCTCCCTTCCAAAAGAGGAGTACCCTGGACCCTCCTGGTCCACTCAAGACGCCATTTTAGGTCCACCGCGTGGGCCTTGCATTTGCCAAGACTTGTTGCCCAATCCTGGGTCCAGCGACGTCGACAGCAAGAACCTTCGTGGGACAGCTCACACCTCCATCCTGGTCGCCGACAACGCCTCCTGGTCCGAGAGACTGCAGAGCCCAGCAGCGCCCACTCACCTGACTGCGGTGACTTCTCCCGGTGCCATCCTGGTGCCCACTTAATCACTGGCTAGTGATTCAGAACTTGGTCCCCTCTGCTTTCAGGTTTTCTTCTTCCCTGATCCAGGCTTGGATCACCACGAACTTTCTTCACTGGCCGCCTGCCAGCAACTCTTTCTTCAGGCTCCTGGATCTTCAACGTGGGTTTCCGACGCAACTTCAACCCTATGCAGCCGCAGCCCCTGGGCTAGGTAACCTGAGTACTCCGGTGCTCCAGCATAGTCCAACACCCTAAGTGTTCGGATCCACTCCCGTTTTCGACCCACCTAGTCGGGTTCGCCCAAGAACAGTAACTTTGTCTTTACTAGCTTCCATAGACTTTTTCCCGCCTTACGCGTGAGAGTTCCCACTCTGCACACAACGTCCACAGGCCTCCTGCAACTAATCTAAGTGTTTAGCATTGTAGGACTAGCGTTTCTAAAGTCTATGAGAATAGTTACTTACCTGCTAGTAATTCGCATTCCACTTTTGTAATATATGGTTTTTCGTGCCCCTCGGGCATTTGTGTAAATTGTGCGACTTAAAGTATTTTCTTAAGAGTTTTGTATTGTGCTTAGCTCCCTGACTCATAAAGAGTTCAGGGTAGACTTGTTAGAAATAAATATACATTTATTTTCATAACAACTTGTGTGGTGTCCTTTCACTTGGTGTTCAAGGGGTAATGTGATGGTAAAACAGCTGGCTTAACACGCCCTCTAGAGTCTTAGCCTTAGACTGCTCGTATCCATGCTACTAGGATAGCTGGTCTATAAGGTTGACTTACAACCAATCATCAATAAGGGTTGTTTGGACTGATACAAAGTGCTCACTAGAATAGTGAACATTATATATCAGGCCAACTTCTCACATTGGTGAGCAGCGGTTGGGATTTGAGCTTGCTGTTTGTTTTACCACACATATCCTAAGAATATCTTGTGAAAGATCACATAAGTACTAAAGGTACATATAACTTAGCTTAGAATACTCTGAGTTCTACTGAACCAGCTGTTGTAGCTCCTAGGGCCTAGCACACCCTAAACTACAACTCTAGCAAGGGATCAGTAGGCAAACATATAGTGTAGGTAAGTGCACCACTTACACCTCACTAGAAAAGCATGTCTACCCAGGGAGAGTCCTCAGGGACACCTCTTGTGGTGATTGACCCTCCACAGGTCAGCTCAAGATATGCAGCTCTCAATTTCCAGGAGTTGAGACACTTGTGTACCTCCAGGAAACTGAAACAGGGGGCTAACCCCACCACTCCCTTTCTGTTGGATCTCTTAGAGACCTATGATGCTAGGAAAGCATCTCAGGGAGATGGGAATATGCCAGCCTTAGAAGGGCACCTTGGTGATCCAGACCTCCACAACACTGTAAATTCAGCTGAGGAGGAGGACCCTGAGGAACCCTCTGGGGATGAGGCAGACAAAGGTCTTGAGGTAGTCAGAAGGCTAACTAGGGCCAACATAGACTTGCTTGGGCTAGGATCTGGGGGACCCCCAGTACTGACCCTAAGTAGGCCTAACCTTGGAGTTAGGAGAGATAGATCTCTTTCTAGGGACTCCAATAGATCTCTGCACTCTAATGCCTCTTCTCAGAGGAGAAGGAACTCTCCCCAGAGGAGATTGACTTCCCCTCAGAGAAGGGAGCATGAAGCTAGGATGAGACAGGCTACTCTGAGGATTGAAAGGGAAGAACTTGCCCTGGCCAAAGAAAAGCTTGCCTTTGCTAGAGAGCAGCAGATGAGTGGGCTAGTTCCCACTGGTGGCAGCAATCTCCCAAGAGATAGAGAGAAGGGTTTAGATACTAAACACCTGACAAAAACAGTGCCCCCCTTTAAGCAAGGGGATGACATCCAGAAATGGATGGCTGCTCTGGAGAGGGCCTGCACTGTGCAGGGCATTCCCCAGAGTCAGTGGGCAGCTATACTGTGGCTCTCCTTTGATTGTAAAGGTAGAGACAAGCTCCTCACTACAAGAGTGGAGGATGCTAATGATTACCAGGTCCTGAAAAGTACACTGGTTGATGGGTTTGGTTTAACCACTGAGCAGTACAGGTTGCTGTTCAGAGACACCCAGAAAACTCAGTCTCAGGACTGGTCTGACTTTGTGGATAGTGCCACTAAGGCTTTGGAGGGCTGGTTGCTGGGTAGCAAGGTTACTGATTACACAGGATTATATAATCTGATGATGAGAGAACACATTTTAAATAATTGTCAGAACCAGTTGTTGCACCAGCACCTTGTTGATTCAGATCTGACATCTCCCCAAGAATTGGGAAAGAAGGCAGACAAATGGGTCAGAACAAGGATCAAGCAGAACCAGAACCAGAACCAGGGTGGTCAGAAGAAAGCAGACCAGAAGGGTAACACTAAGAATGAACAAAATGACCAGAAGTCTTCAACAGGTCCCCAACAAACCAAAGAGGGTGGGGGTCAGGCTTCACAGCAGAAAAAGAAGACTCAAGAAGGCCAGTCAAAAAGGTGGTGCCAGTACTGTAAAAGTAAGTCTCACTGGTTTAGTGAGTGCACCAAAAGAGGAGGGCAAACCTCTACCACTACAGCCCCTAAGGCAACTGCACCCCCTAGTACAGTCAGTAGTGGTAGTGCACCTCCCAAGGGATTAGTTGGGTTAACCTTGGGAACTGAGGAGTCTGACAACTTAGTTGGCACACTCACTCAGGCTGTCCTTGTCTGTACAGGGGATATGGATATGTCCCCTGATGTAAGTCCCAATACTTTGGGCAAATACAGGCAGACACCTTTGATTAATGGCAAAATGGCTCAGGCCTATAGGGACACTTGTGCCAGTGTCACCATGGTGACACCTAACTTTGTGGACCCTGGACAGATCATGCCAGGTACAGATTTCCTGGTGACCAATGCCAGCAACGTCACTACCAGTCATAGTATGGCGATTGTTGCTTTCTCCTGGGGAGGGGTAAGTGGCCAAAAGAAAGTTGTGGTTAGTTCAGACCTCTCAGTGGATTGTTTGTTGGGCAATGATTTGGAGTCATCCTTATGGTCAGAAGTGGAGCAGAGGACTCACATGGAAATGTTAGGCTTGCCAGCACATGTGCTTGCTGTGACTAGGTCACAGGCCAGAAAATGCCCCACTGAACAGGTGCTGGATCCTGGAAGAAAGGACCAGACACCTTCCAAGAAGAAGAGCAGTAAGGGTAAGGCTTTGCCTTCCCCCTTGCCCCAGGTTGAGGATCAATTCTCTGAGGAGGCTGATCTGAGAGAGCTGAGGGAAACTGAGCCTAAAGAGCTTGAACTTGGTCAAGTTGAGTTTCTGGGCTCAGGGGGACCCTCCAGAGAAGACCTGGGGAAGGCTCAGTTAGACTGCCCTTCCCTTGAACCCCTCAGACAGCAGGCTGCTGCTGAGGCTGCAGGGAATGCCACAGGTGCCCACAGGGTATACTGGGAAGATGGACTCCTGTACTCTGAGTCAAGAGACCCCAAGCCTGGTGCAACCAGCAGGCTGGTCATCCCCTTGTCTCTGAGAGGTTTCCTTCTCACCTTGGCCCATGAGATTCCCCTTGCAGGTCATTTAGGTCAGACAAAGACTTGGGACAGGCTTGTCTCACACTTTCACTGGCCCCACATGAATGAGAATACCAAGGAGATTTGTCGCTCCTGTGTCACTTGCCAAGCCAGTGGTAAGTCAGGTGGCACAACAAAGGCCCCCCTCATACCACTACCTGTGGTGGGGGTTCCCTTTGAAAGAGTGGGGATTGACATTGTTGGTCCAATGGAACCCCAGACAGCATCAGGGCACAAGTTTATACTGGTGGTGGTGGACCATGCCACCAGGTATCCTGAAGCTATTCCACTTAGGACCACTACAGCACCTGTAGTGGCAAGAGCCCTAGTTGGAGTGTTCTCCAGAGTGGGCTTCCCTAAGGAGGTTGTTTCTGACAGAGGTGCAAACTTCATGTCAGGATATCTGACTGCAATGTGGAAGGAGTGTGGTGTGAACTACAAGTTCACCACACCCTATCACCCACAATGCAATGGGCTTGTTGAGAGATTCAACAGGACCCTCAAAGGGATGATTCATGGACTACCTGAAACTCTTAGGAGAAGATGGGATGTCCTGATCCCCTGCCTCTTGTTTGCTTACAGAGAGGTCCCACAGAAGGGGGTTGGCTACAGCCCTTTTGAACTTCTGTATGGGCATCCTGTAAGAGGACCCCTGTGTTTGGTGAAGGAAGGATGGGAGAGACCTCTCAGAAAGCCTGCAACCAACATAGTGGACTATGTACTTGGTCTCCGCTCCAGGATGGCTGAGTACATGGAGAAGGCATCCAAAAACCTAGAGGCCAGCCAAGAACTCCAAAAAGCTTGGCATGACCAAAAGGCTGTCCTGACTGTATACCAGCCTGGACAGAAGGTGTGGGTACTGGAGCCAGTGGCCCCAGCAGCCCTCAAAGACAAATGGTCTGGGCCCCACACCATCATTGAGCAAAAGGGAGAGGTCACCTACCTGGTGGACCTTGGAACCCCCAGGAGCCCCCTCAGGGTGCTCCATGTGAACAGGCTCAAGGCATATGTCGACAGGAAGAACATGAGCTTGCTCATGGCCACAGATGAGGGACAGGAGGAAGAGAGTGACCCTCTCCCAGACCTGCTCACTTAGAATCCTGATGATGGATCAGTAGATGGTGTTGTCTTTTGTGGCAGCCTCTCTGAACATCAGCAACAGGATTGCAGGCAAGTTCTGCAATCCTTCAGACATATGTTCTCTCTGACACCCAGCCAAACTGATTGGTGTACCCATGAGGTTGACACTGGAGACAGTCTGCCTGTCAAGAGTAAAATCTACAGACAGCCTGATCATGTCAGAGACTGCATCAAAACAGAAGTGCAGAAAATGTTGGAGTTGGGAGTCATTGAGCCCTCAGATAGCCCTTGGGCTAGCCCAGTAGTTCTAGTGCCAAAGCCTCACACCCAGGGTGGTAAGAGAGAGATGAGGTTTTGCGTAGACTACAGAGGCCTCAATGCAGTCACTAAGACTGATGCCCACCCAATACCAAGGGCAGATGAACTTATAGATAGATTGGCTTCTGCCAACTACTTAAGCACATTTGACCTGACAGCTGGGTATTGGCAAATCAGGTTAGCTGAGGAAGCCAGGCCCAAGACAGCATTTTCTACCCCTGGTGGTCATTATCAGTTTGTGGTAATGCCCTTTGGGTTGAAGAATGCCCCTGCCACCTTCCAAAGGTTGGTGAATCAAGTTCTCACTGGGATGGATGACTTCTGTGCAGCATATCTGGACGATATTGCTGTCTTTAGCTCCACCTGGGAGGATCACCTGGTCCACCTGAGGAAAGTGTTAGAGGCCCTGCAAAAGGCAGGCCTCACTATCAAGGCCACTAAGTGCCAGATAGGGCAGACACAGGTTGTATACCTGGGCCACCTTGTAGGTGGAGGCCAGGTTCAGCCACTGGAGAGTAAGATTCAGGCCATCAAGGACTGGGCTCCTCCAATCACCCAGACTCAGGTTCGAGCTTTCTTGGGCCTGACTGGGTACTATAGGAAGTTTGTCAGAAATTATGGTTCCATAGTGACCCCCCTTAATGACCTGACAAGCAAGAAGATGCCAAAGAAAGTTCAGTGGACAGAAAGCTGTCAGAAAGCATTCGATGACCTAAAGCAGGCCATGTGCACAGCACCTATCCTAAAGAGTCCAGACTTCTCCAAACCATTCATTGTCCAAACAGATGCTTCTGAGTTGGGTGTGGGAGCTGTTCTATCTCAGCTGAATTTTGATGGCAACGACCAGCCAATTGCTTTCATTAGCAGAAGGCTGACCCCCAGAGAGAAACATTGGTCAGCTATTGAGAGGGAGGCCTTTGCTGTGGTATGGGCCCTGAAGAAGTTGAGGTCCTACTTGTTTGGAACTCAGTTCACAGTTCAGACCGACCATAAGCCCCTCTTATGGCTAAGTCAGATGAAGGGTGAAAACCCCAAACTACTTAGGTGGTCCATTTCCCTACAGGGGATGGATTTTACAGTGGAGCACAGACCTGGTACTGATCATGGCAATGCTGATGGGCTCTCCAGGTATTTCCACTTAGAGCAAGAAGACTCACCTGGTCAAGGTTAGTTTATTGTCCCAAAGTTTGGGGGGGGTCATGTAGGAGAGTAGGGTCTGCAATCCTATGATCACCCAGATTTTTGCTTTTTGCTTCACTGGTTTACGACTTTCCCTGGCTGTGGGCCTGCTAATCAGACCCACAGCCTAGCTGTTCTCTCTATTCCAAATTGTACCCAGGTACTGAATTGGCACTGGGCCCTCTCAAGTTCCTGTACCCAGGGCTGAGGTGCACCCAGGAGTCTCCCAGGGGCTGCAGCATGTATTATGCCACCCCTGGGCTGACTAACTAAATCAGACACAACTGGCTGCTTGACAGCTGGGGCAGAGTGGTGTACTCACCCTCTGTTGTAGATATAGTATTCCTATATCTAAACCTAAATGGACACACAGATCTCCTATCAGTCACTCCTATGGCAGGCCTTAACAATCCTGAAGGCAGAGTGCTTGGAATCGTGTGAGATGGTGCTCTGGCATGAGCTGAGCCTGTCTGCGGCTTTCGGGATCCATCCCATAGCCGTTTCCATGATATCGCATACCATATACTCTTAAGTGCCTTATAATCCTCGCGGTTATATGCCAACTCTGGTATCGCTTTATCAAAACATGTCGAGTAAGGTGTCATACGAATTGGAATACTAACCCCTCGCCAATTCTGGCGACGGGGTTAGCATTCCACCCTTCTAGAGGGACACGACATGTATGTAACCTGTAACCCCGGTTAAAGTCAGACATAGCCTTAGCTCCACAAAATGGATGCTGCCACCGAGACACAAGTCTGCCCTCCTGCAGCTGGGAGTCCTCCCAGAGCAAGAGGCAAGGACAAAGGGTTTCCTGTCAGGGGCGGTGCCAGCACCGTCCCAGACAGGATTTTGTGTATCCTAGGTAGGCAGGGCTTTAGAGGAAGGTGACTGCAAGTGGCACCCCGGTGCTCACTGTGCATAGGCCGGCTGAAACCAGTTCCAGGGGCACTCCAGCCCCTGGCCTGGGGAAAGCCCGCCAAAGGAGAGGGGTGTAACCACCCCCCTCCTAGTCCCACCCATAGGGCAGGACTTAGTCGCGTGCCAGCCCCTTTTTGCAGGATAAAGGTAGGAACGGGCCCCCTTCCAAATCAGATCATCTTTGAATCCTGAACCAACTTTCCACGAAAGGAACTCAAGACTCTTCTCAAGATTTCTCCCTTGTGACTAAGGAGTAGTCACCCTGCAGCAGCAGGCACCAACCAAGCATCGCGGTTTGTTGCCAGTCTCTCCTTCGGATCAAGACTGCTCCAGCACGACGAGAACCGGCTTCCCTGGCACCTCTGACCTCAACCTACATCATCAGCCCAGCTGTGATCCGTGGGTGTGACGAGACCTCGAGGGACCGGCCATCTTCAGAACTGCACGACGCTTGTCCAGCACGACGCCTCGACTGAGTGCCTTGGGGTAAGAGAAGCCCCGACCCTGAGCAGCTCCAGCACCGAAGTCCAGCCCCCCTGCATCCACGAGATCGGCGTGGGGCCCTTCTGCTTTTTGCTGCTCACCGCGTTGTCCAGGTTGCTTGCCCGTTGGCTAGTGGTTCCCTCACGATGCTCCACGACAACTAACACTGCTGGTCTGGTTGCTCCGGACTAGCCCGTGCTCCCTTCCAAAAGAGGAGTACCCTGGACCCTCCTGGTCCACTCAAGACGCCATTTTAGGTCCACCGCGTGGGCCTTGCATTTGCCAAGACTTGTTGCCCAATCCTGGGTCCAGCGACGTCGACAGCAAGAACCTTCGTGGGACAGCTCGCACCTCCATCCTGGTCGCCGACAACGCCTCCTGGTCCGAGAGACTGCAGAGCCCAGCAGCGCCCACTCACCTGACTGCGGTGACTTCGCCCGGTGCCATCCTGGTGCCCACTTAATCACCGGCTAGTGATTCAGAACTTGGTCCCCTCTGCTTTCAGGTTTTCTTCCTCCCTGATCCAGGCTTGGATCACCACGAACTTTCTTCACTGGCCGCCTGCCAGCAACTCTTTCTTCAGGCTCCTGGATCTTCAACGTGGGTTTCCGACGCAACTTCAACCCTATGCAGCCGCAGCCCCTGGGCTAGGTAACCTGAGTACTTCGGTGCTCCAGCATAGTCCAACACCCTAAGTGTTCGGATCCACTCCCGTTTTCGACCCACCTAGTCGGGTTCGCCCGAGAACAGTAACTTTGTCTTTACTAGCTTCCATAGACTTTTTCCCGCCTTACGCGTGAGAGTTCCCACTCTGCACACGACGTCCACAGGCCTCCTGCAACTAATCTAAGTGTTTAGCATTGTAGGACTAGCGTTTCTAAAGTCTATGAGAATAGTTACTTACCTGCTAGTAATTCGCATTCCACTTTTGTAATATATGGTTTTTCGTGCCCCTCGGGCATTTGTGTAAATTGTGCGACTTAAAATATTTTCTTAAGAGTTTTGTATTGTGCTTAGCTCGCTGACTCATAAAGAGTTCAGGGTAGACTTGTTAGAAATAAATATACATTTATTTTCATAACAACTTGTGTGGTGTCCTTTCACTTGGTGTTCAAGGGGTAATGTGATGGTAAAACAGCTGGCTTAACACGCCCTCTAGAGTCTTAGCCTTAGACTGCTCGTATCCATGCTACTAGGATAGCTGGTCTATAAGGTTGACTTACAACCAATCATCAATAAGGGTTGTTTGGACTGATACAAAGTGCTCACTAGAATAGTGAACATTATATATCAGGCCAACTTCTCACAACTTCCTGCTTTGGTTTGATTGTTTGGAGCCTAGAGACAAGTCTGCTGTTCCTCCTGGGAAATCTGCTACAAACAGAAAGCATGTCTAAAACTTGGAGGACGATGAATTGTTGCAGATTTACAGGATCTCATTAATAATGCGGTCCAGATTGCTTTGAATGAACAACAAGCAAAAGAGCAGAAGGGTGAATCTGATGAGGATATGGACAATTCACCCGAGGGCAAATATGTGCTGGGGAATGTTTTTCCCGATATGCTGGTACGCGTTCACAAGGTCTTTGGTTTTGAACCAAAACCCTTTAGGACGATTCATTTTACTCCCTGTACAGTTCTTCTGTTGTGGACGATTTGCCCATGCATAACATTATTAAGGAGATCCTTGCTAAGGAATGGAAAGATGTTTTTGAGCAAACAATAGCTCAATCTGAGAATCAATATCTGCAGATTCCAAAGATCAACTCAATTTTATCTTCTATGGCATCCACTTCTTCTTTGTTATCCTGTTGAAAAGGTCAAGGCAGCTCTAAAGAGGGCATATGGAGCCCTTTAATTTTGGAATAAGGGCCATTACGTATTCAGCATATGCCTTGAAGGTTCACATTAGGGACTTTGAGAGATTATTTGATTGCCGGAACAGAAGGACCCAACACCGGTTGTGGCTCAAAACTGAGGTTTTGTCCCAATTCCAATCGGATGTCACATTTGATTCTCCGTGGGCTTTTTCCACATCTTCGGGGGTGCTGTGGCAGTGCGCAGGTTCCTGTGGACTAAACCATGGCATCTTAAAACTGCACAAAAATGTTTGATCCATAAATTACCATTTGAAGGTCCTAAGTTGTTTATGGACGATAGGAACACTATGGTACAGAGATCAGCTGAAGAAAAGAAGATATTAAAACCTTTTTAATCAGTCTAAAAGAAGAAGTCTTTCTTTTACAAACAGAATTTCCCGGCATTGTTATCCTCGTCATATACCTTTCGAGGCCGGACAGGGCTCGTGGTTGGGGAGCCATGTTAGCCAATAAATCCCGACTTCAGAATCAACAGACCCAAAGTACAAGTTAAAAATTACTATCCCTGTGTCAGGGAATGACTTTAGTTTTTCCTGGATCAGTGGCTCCAGATGATACTGTACCAGTGGATTCTCTCAATCATTGGCCACGGTTACTAAATTCCCTTTGTCAGACTACCTCCAGAGGGCCAGTTTCGGACTACTCCATTGTCTAAGGACACACAAAAATAAGATGCTATGTTGTCAGGAGTAGAGGAACTGCTCATCAAGACGGTAATCATCAGAGTGCTGCTTACAGAAGAGGGTCTGGGGTTCTACATTATCCTTTTCTTAGTCCACAAGCCAGATGTTTCCATACGGTGCATCTTTGATTTGAAGACTCTAAACAAGTTAGTGACAAGGGAGTTGTTTCGGATGAAAGCTTTGCAGTCCATCATTCCTGTTATCCAGAAGTGCGGTTTTTGGCAATATTGGATTTAGAGGATGCTTACTTTCACATCCCTATCTATGCAGAAAGCCGGACGTTTCTGAGATTTGGGGTGAACAACATTCATTTCAGTTCCACGGGTTACCATTCAGCCTGTCTACTGTTCCTCGAACCTTCACCAAGGTATTGGGTCAACCTGAGGGTGTTTTGTAGCTTTGGGGGTTCTCAGTGCTTCCATACATTGATGATTATTTAATCTGTGCTTCCTCTCTTCCAAAGGCTCTGTTGGAGGTGGGGGCAATGATTAAACTACTTCAGCAGTTTGGATTCTAAATTAACTATACGAAATCTCAACTGGCCCCGGTTTAGCGGTTGCAGTTTATCAGAGCGATTTTCTATACTCGGAAGGTAGCTATTTTTCCACTTTCTACTCCGAGAAAGACTCTGCAAATACGCCTGACGATTCTCTTGTCCTAGCAGTCTGCACCAGCCAGGAGTTGTTTGAGAGTCCAGGGCCTGATGGTGTCCATCACTGAAGTTGTTCCTTGGGATTGTCTGTATCTAAAACCTCTCGTCAATCATCTGTTGTCCCACTGGGATCCCTCCCTTGCAGATTTGACTTCCCTGTTCCCCTTTCTCCATCTCCGATTAAGGATTTTGGTTGGTTTCTACATAATTGGAGAAAAATGTCAGTTTTCAGCTTCCTCCTCTGTTGTTATTGACAACTGATGCCAGTCTGTGGTGCTGCAGGGGTCACTCTGGGGACATTGGAAGCAAAGGGTCAGTGGTCTCAGAGGGACAGGGTTTGTTTCTCAAACTGGCAGGAGTTGGAAGCAATTTGGGAAGTAGTTCAAGTGTTTCAGACCCAATTGTTGGGTGCAAATCTGCTTATTTGTACTGCCAATCAGGTGGAGCAGTGCTTTTTGAATCACCAGGGATATATGCGGAGCGCTCGTCTGAATCATCTAGACTTCCTCATTTGTTCAAGGGGGATACTCATCTCATAACCATGACGGTTGTTTATATTCAGGGTCAGCTCAATTATCATGCCAACAGTTTGAACAGCAATCTTCCTTCCTCTGTTGAGGCACCCCTTCAGGGACATTTGTTTCTTGTTTGGGGATCCATGGATCGCTCTTTTTGCTTCTCCCCACAATGTCCTCCTTCTGATGTTCTGTTATGAGATGGTTTGTCCACAGGCTTGGGCAATGGATGCACTTTCGATCCTTGGCCCTCAGGTCTGGTTTAGGGGCATTCTACTAGATAAGATCTGTTTCAGTTTCATGGGCTGAGGCTGCAGGGAGTTCTGTTCAGGAAATCGACAGGGCTGCCACCTGGCAGTCACATCATACTTTTATTAAGCACTATCGACTAGATGTGTTACATGCTTTGTGGATAGTTTTGCTGTTGGTGTTGTAAGGGCTGCAGCCCTCATACTGTAATGACTGCGACAAGGAAGTTGTATGAGGGGGTAATGAACCATTACTTACCGGTAAACTTCATAACCCCAATAAAGGTCCTCCTCTACCCGGGGGGGGGCGCTAGAGGGCGCGAGACAAGATGGCCGCACTTTAGTGAGACTCCGTCAGATCGAGCCATAATCCTTTCACAATCCTGAACATCCTCTACTCTGAAGCGCCCTACTGAAGCGGCTGAACAACCTGACCCTGGACGTTGCTCGGTGGCGGCCGGGGAGCCTTTGGGACCCGAAAAACGTACTAGACACGACGCGCCATGGCGGGCCTGGTGTGGGCCTGGCGTGCTGGCCGGAACACCGGGCGGAGACTGTGCTCGGGGTCCCCCGGTGACGGCGGCGCAACTGGCAGCGGGTGCGGGAGCGGAGAAGAGGTGGCTGGCTGACGCACCCGGTGATTGCCCTGGACCCGTGGAGGACCCCGGTGAATGGCGGAGTGACGCTGGAGGCCCGGTGAGTGCGCTGAGCACGGTCCTTGCTGCGGCTGCGGAGTGAACTGGGGCCTGGCGGGAGCTGAGTGGGCCGGCGGCACTCGGATTCTCCAGGCGCCGGCTGTGGTGAGTGGGGTAGGGATTGGGCGCGACATGGGACTGCGGAGGCGGTTTCAGGCCTAGCGCGCGGCCTCGCTCTGCGAGCTGTGGTCGGGGCGGGGGGAGACGGGCGGCGCGGCCGACTGCTGGGCAGAAGGACGCATATTGTAGCCGGTGAAGACGTGGTGAGATCTCGCGTCCCCCGGGCCGCACCCGCAAACCTGAACACTGCATAGGCCGAAGATCCCCGACGTCAATTAATGCACGACCGGGGGGGATGCCCAATTTGACTGCCAGTAAGTGGGGCACCGGGTCCCAGCCGACTGCTGGGCTGAAGGACGCATATTGTAGCCGGTGATGACGGGGTGGGATCACGCGTCCCCCGGGCCGCACTCGCAAACCTGAACACTGCATAGGCCAAAGATCCCCGACATCAATTAATGCACGACCCGGGGTGGATGCCCAATTTGAGCTGCCAGTAGGTGGGGCACCGGGTCCAAGCCAACCGAGCGTGTCCCGGGAAACGAATGTGCCAGTGAACACCTCCTGGACCAGTGAGAGCCGGGTTCCACCAGTGCTGGATCGGTGAGTGGAGGGCCAACTAGGACGCCTGGAGCTCATATACCCTGAGGGTCTTTGGGGACTACTGGTCATTTGAACGACTGTGGTGGACGGCGCTGACAACCCCCGGCCATGGGCAGGCCGGACAGAGGCCAATCCAAAATTAATTTCAAATCGCGTAAACCGCCCAAAACGCCGCAAAAACCAACCTCTGACTCGGACTCTGAAATGGCGGCCGGCAGGATGCCTAAACTGGAGACCACGTTGGTGGCCATGCAGAAATCTCTGCAATCCATTGAGGGCGCCATGTCGGCGGTTAACCATCGACTTGATCACATGTCAGCGCAGCTGGAGAAGCAAAACGCACGCATGGGGGAAGTTGAGCAAAGGGTCTCGGCCACTGAAGACGGTCTGGCAGCGATTGCAGGCAGGACCTCGGACATGGACAAACTTCTAGCGGTCATTAGGGCTAAGAATGAGGACTTAGAAGCGCGCTCGAGACGCAATAACATCCGCGTCACGGGCCTGCCAGAATCGACAAATGTGGGGAAAATGGAGGTATACATGGAGCGACTCATTACTGACATTTTGGGACTGAGCACTTATCGGCCATGTTTCTTGTTGAGCGGGCGGCGCATCGGTCGTTGGCGACCAAGCCGCCGCCGGGCGCTCGCCCACGACCTGTCATCGCTCGCATCCTGAACTACAGGGATCGGGACGCCATTTTGAGGATGGCGAGGGAAAAGGGCGCCATAGAGCACCAGGGGAACAAGCTTGAGTTTTTCCCAGACTTTACAGCGGCGGTACAGGCGGCAAGGAAGGAATATGGACCGGTTAAACAATTTTTGCGCAAAGAGGAAGTGCCATATGCCATGTTCAATCCAGCTAGACTTCGCATTGGGGCCCCTGCTGACAATAAAATATTTAATACTCCGAAGGCGGCGATGGACTATGCGAAAAAGCTGAAGCGGAAGAAACTAGACTCTGCCACGGCACCGGAGGAAGAGGAGGTGGTAGATGAGGAACTTTGAACTTCAGGCACAGCGCTAGGCAGCCTATTCTGAGGGATCACACGAACTAAAGTCTGAGCTCTATCATTGGAAGAACGAGTATAATACTATGGGGGCGGGAGACGGCGCCCTCGGGCCGCCGGAGTATGCGGTGGATTATATGAACAATTTGCGCTGCCATGTTAGATGGTCTGCCACTGAGGACTGGAGGAGTTGGGCCGACTTGGGACAAGCTTCAGGGGATGCTAATGTGGGTGGACAGAAGTGAAGGCTTTTAGCTTTGATATCCTTTGAGTGTTATCTGTAGTTCTGAATGTCGCCATCATGCTTTGACATCGTTAGGATGTATGGATCTTGATGCTTGATCTCCTCCTGTTATGGCTGTGACGGGAGGAATGTGCACCCTAGCGCCTTCCATATGGGTATACCCCAAATTATGCCTGGACAATTGGGGGGCGTGGAGTTGGGAGTTGGGACGGGATGGCTTTGGCTGGATTGGGTGGCTGAAGTGGGCGGGGGGTTGATGGGGGAGGGGGGCCAGTTGAGGGGATGTTTTGTATCTCTCCCCTGTTGGGAGAGCCCGTTGAACACACACAGCCGGACCACAGTTCTTATTATGCTGCTTTTTCTAGAAGCTGGAGGGCAGGATTGGAGGTATAAACACAGATTGCATGTTAAGGCCTGTTTCCTCTCTCAAGGTGCTCACGACTTGCTCAGTGTCCTTAATCACTTCAGACATTGGATGATATTGATATACATTCAGTGGTAGCAGAATTAACTGGCTCACGTGGAACGTGAGAGGCCTAAACAGTCCCAAAAAGATTAGACAGGTGATAGGGTACTTGACGCGACATAATGCACACGTTGTTTTCCTACAGGAAATGCACTTGGCGGCACAAAAGGCAGAATCAGTGGCCAAACAGTGGGCGGGATACCGGCTAGCCACAGCATACTCATCATACGCCCGGGGAGTAATGGTCCTGATCAGAAAGGGTATACACTTCGAAAGTTTGCGTGAGGAGGTTGATCAGGAAGGGCGATACATACTGTTGCATGGCAAGCTGTGCGGCACGTTGTTCACAATGGTTAAGGTTTATGGGCCTAATATAGACGATCCAGAATTCTTTAGAGCACTATGGAATAGAGTGTATGCCCTACCACCGGCTGCCATTGTGTGTGGGGGTGATTTTAATGTTGTGCTAAACGCTGCGGTGGACAGGAAAACTTCCCACCCTTTACATGAGAAAAAATCAGCGAGGATGTTGAGAGATGGCATGACTGATCTGGGCCTGGTGGATGCGTGGAGGTTGCGTCATCCTGGAGACACCGTGGGCACTTGCTATACGTATGCTCGAGACACGTGGTCTCGATTGGATTATTGGTTGATGACTCGGGATGTGAATGCATGGGTCTCTAGTATAGAACATCTACCACGTACACTGTCAGATCACGCACCGGTTGCACTAACGCTGGAACTGCCGAACTACCCCTCCGCGCCATATGCCTGGAGATTACAACTCACGGCCTTATTGGATCTAGTGTTTAAGGAAGAACTACGGGATGCGATAGATCTTTACTTTGCTGAGAACGTGGGGTCGGTGACAAACAGAAGCAATGTATGGGAGGCATTTAAGGCAACCATTCGGGGAGTATGCATAGGGAAGCAAGCTGGGGTGCTTAGGTCACTACGGGACTCTCTCGCTAGACTGGAGCGCGACCTGAAGGGTCTGGAACACCGCTATGAGGCATCTCCCACGGATGAGATACTGGCGGCAATTAGGTCCAAGGTGGACAAATACAATGCGCTGGCGGATCAAGAGGCTTGGCACCTGTCTAAACGGCAGAGAGCTCGCTACTATGGGGAGGGGGGCCGACCCAGTCGCGCTCTGGCAGAGCGTATTGCTGAGCCATGGGCGAAACACTATACTGTACAAGGGATTACTGTTGATGACCACTGCGTGACCGACGCGGAGGGGATTCTTAACCAGTTTGTGCAATACTACCGGGGAATGTATGACCACAGGGAAACAGCTAGCGAGGATGCTGTGGGCCAATATCTGGATGAGGTGGCATTGGTCTGGCTCTCTAGAGCACAGCAAAACTTTCTAATGCATTACATCACGGTGGAAGAGCTGAGGGAGGCTATCGCTGCATTGCCAAACGGCAAGGCAGCGGGCATGGATGGTCTTCCCTCCGAATTCTATAAAGAGTACATAGAAGAGTTGTTACCGCACCTGGCCGAAATGTATGAGGAATCGTTCGAGCAGGGGCGACTGCCAGACACGCTGAGGGAGGCCCTCATAGTTGCGCTGCCGAAGCCCGGCAAGCCGCATGATCAATGCGAGTCTTATAGGCCACTCTCCTTAATGAACACTGATGTAAAAATCTTAGCTAAAGTGCTTGCAACGCGGTTGCGCCTGCTTCTCCCAGTCATGGTCTTACCGGACCAATCAGGATTTATTCCTTCACGATCCACCGCTCACAACTTACGGGCTATGTTCGCTGTCCTCCATTTAATAAAACCGGATCTACCAGCTGTAGCTATTTTCTTGGACGCTGCAAAAGCGTTTGATTCT
This sequence comes from Lissotriton helveticus, assembly GCF_964261635.1. Lineage (NCBI taxonomy): Eukaryota > Metazoa > Chordata > Amphibia > Caudata > Salamandridae > Lissotriton > Lissotriton helveticus. The sequence goes on from NC_136069.1 coordinate 1,217,346,920, forward strand.
ATTGCATGGCACTTTCTGTTCACAGTGTTGCACCGCATGGGAGTACCCCTTTTCTTTATTAACTGGGTGAAGTTGCTGTATACGGATCCGGTAGCCCGGGTTCGGATTAATGGGCATCGCTCGGATGTCTTTCCCATTCAACGCGGAACCAGGCAGGGCTGCCCCCTTTCGCCTCCATTATTTGCGTTGATAATGGAGCCGTTAGCCTGCATCCTACGTCAACGGCACCCGCACTCGGCCCTGCGTTTTGAACAGAGACCGCTGGCTGTGTCCATGTACGCAGATGACATGGTGCTATATGTGAGGGAGCCGGAAAGCTCTTTGGAGGGGGTGATACAGGAGTATATCCGCTTTGAGTGGTTTGCGGGCCTGTCCATTAACTGGACAAAATCGATCATTATGCCGCTTACCGACAGTACAGTACAGTTCCCGCTAGACTTTCCCCTAGAATGGGCCACGGAGCCGGTCCGCTATCTCGGAGTCTGGATACACCGGGATCCGGACGAAATGCTTAGGGTGAACTACGGCACGGCGGTCTCCAAGCTCGAGGACCAGGTAGGAAGATGGAAAAGGCTGCCTCTATCTCTCGCTGATCGTGTAGCGTTGATGAAGATGGTGGTCCTTCCAAAATGTTTGTATCTATTCGTGAATGTCCCGTTGGCGCTCCAGAGTCATTTTTTTACCACACTTCGTTCTCTGTGGATCACATTGGTCTGGGGAGGCAAGAAGCCCCGCTTGAGCTGGGACACTTTAACGAAACCATATGAGCTTGGAGGCTTTTCGGACCCGGATATGCACCTCTATTACCTGTGTGCCCAGGCACACTTCGCCGCATACTGGCTGTCGGCTCCACCCTACACGCCGCATGTGGCGGTGGAAGCCGGGGCGGTCCAACCACTGCCACTACAGGCCATGATAGTGAACTCTCAGACGGTTTATGAGAAGAACGAGGTGGATACGGTTCGCAGTACGACCGCGGCCTGGACTGCGCTTGGACGGCGCGCTGGCAAGCTTCCCTTGTACGCGCCGGCGATGCCTCTCTCGCATCATGAACATATATCGGTCCTGGGGGACTCAGTCTCCTACGGTCTGCCGGACTGAATGTTATGGGGGATGTCTTCCCGGGCGGCAACTTTATCACATTGCAAGCCTTTCTGGCAACGGGCGGCAATGCTAGCATGACAACCTTTATATACATTAGACTCAGGGCTGCGCTCCGGAGCCTGTATCCGTCTTTCCCGGCTGAACCGCCGACACTGGAGGTCTTGCAACTCCTATACACGTTAAAAGACAGAACGAAGCTGGTTTCCCGACTTTATAGCACTGCGCAGCGTGATGAGGGAGTGACAGACTGCCGATCGAAGTGCAAATGGGATGCGGTACTTCAGCAACCATTGACGGATGAAGAATGGGGGGAGTGTTGCTCCATGACGGGAAACTATGCCGCGAATGGCAACTTTAAACTTATACATTATAAGTACTTGCACCAACTCTATTACACCCTTGCGCAACTACGTAGGTATGGGTTGAGAGTGACTGATGCTTGCGTGCGTTGTGGAACTGATGCTGCAGACTTTGTCCACCTGGCTTGGGGATGCATGAAAGTTGGGGAGTTTTGGACGGCTGTGGTGGCGACACTATCTGCTATGACTGAGATCGAGCTTGAATGTACTCCTCGAGTGTGCCTATTGGGTTTAATCTCAGGTGTGCCGCCAGGATTGCGTAAGCTTGTATCTTTGTCACTCCAAATGGCTAAGCGCAGGGTTGCAGTTTGCTGGGGAGGGAGGAGGGCACCTGCCCTGAAGGACTGGCTGATGGACTTGGCGCATTGTCGGGACCAACTCGCTTGCTACCACGAGGAGTTGCCGGTTGGATCCAGACCTGCTGACATTTGGGGCCCGTACACTGCCTATATGCTTGCTAGAGCGGATGCTGATTCGGGGGTTGAATGAATCGGACTGTGTGCACACTTGGCACTGACAGATTTTACATTGTGGGGGGCGAAGGGACTACTGGGGCTTGCTGACTGGCTACGTTGGATTGATGTATGGCTTCACACTGATGGGACATGTAGCCACACAGGGCTATTCTTGGAGGACTGGGAGGGGTCTTGGGCAGGGGAGGGGACGGAGCTGTCATTTGCTGGATGGACTGCCTCCAGCGCACTGGCTGTGTTGTGTTCTGTATATAGTTAGCTAGGGATACACTTCGAAAGGGGCTGGGATTATGACTTACAATATGACTCTGAAGAAGGTGTCCAGTTGCTCTCCAGCAGCCTCAACGGGGGTCACTCCACAGCTTCGTAATGCCTACTGTCCTCTGATGATGATTCCACAACTGACAACTGCGCTTGTACGAAATGATGGTCATGAGGTTTATATCGCGGCCGGCCCTGAGGGGTTGTTGGCAGAACGCTGTGTTAATTGAAGTACGTTTGTGGAGCGGCCAGCCAATTGATGGTTGTAGGCTACCAGCTGTGTACGATGCTTTACTGGACAATAAAGTTTTAAAAAAAACAAACAAAAAAAAAAGGTCCTCCTCTTCCCAGTCATATCCCCTCCCTCACCCCACCCCTGTTGTTTGCCTGGTCTTGTTACTAGGAGGCACGGAGGCATGTGGGAGAGCCCTTTACTTAGTTAAAATAAAAAAATACTAGCATGTTGTGGTGCCTGTCAGGAAGCGAGACCACCTCATACTGTAATGAATGGGACGAGGAGGACCTTAATCGGTGTAATGGAGTGTACTGGTAAGAAATTGTTCGTTCCGTACCCCATTGAGGTGTTTGAAGAGAAACCGAGAGAGTCACAACAGCGACAAACACAACCCATAACATATTTGTATACTTAAGGATCTCAATCATGGCACTAGATCAATAGGGAAGAGGGAGGGTGGTGAGGAATGTGAGGAAGTCTATGTATTCACTAGAAATATCATTCCAGAAGATAAGTAACTTTTTCTTCTGAAGGATACATCTTCTCACAGAATAAGTGCCAAAACAGTACTCCCCTGGGAGGTGAGATTTAGCAATGTCATTTAACCAAGGATATCTCCTTAGATGCACCAAATCTTTGGAAAAATATCCATCACTGCGTGCCAAAGACATTGTGCATTGTATCTTTTTACCTAAACCATCTTCTATTTACATGGGCCAAAACGCCCTCTTTTTCATGTAATTCCTTGGCTGTGAGGCGGTAGTGCTTAGCAAAAGATACGAGGATGACAATGTAGCTTTATGGAAGACGTCAGCAACAAGAAGGCCTCTAAAGCAGCCATGGGACTGACAAAATGAGCATGAAAGGGCTCTGGAGGGTCTTTCATGGCCAGGGCAGAGAAAATCCTGATATAAAGCATGACCCAATGTGAAATACTGCCTGTAGCCACCATCTAAACCATTTTAGCTTCAGCAAAGCCCTAAAAAAGCAGGGCTAAAAGTCTATTCCGTCATGTGCAGTGGATGTAAAGGGAGACAGCCTGCCTGGGATCCAGCCAGTGAAGATGTTCCTTCTTTTTGGTTGGATGCGGAGGAGGAATGACAGATAGAGCACTAAAAAGACATGGCTAAAAAGCCCTAAACTGTAACAACCAATAGACCCTGCTGAACAACGGACAATGCAAATCATAAGACTTTCGAAAGATGAGATTTATAGGAGTTGATGCCTTCCAAATTACACTATCAAACAAACTTAGCCCAGCAGCTTGTATCGATGGATTTGATAGTACACATCTTGGCAGCCAAGATGAGGCCGTGTATGTAGCCTCAATGGCTGGCCATTGTGGCGGAGGATCAGGCCATCCTGTTGCAGGTGTAGGTCCACTCTGTACAGAACAGGAATGGGAGGCTGAATTCAGATGACCAAGCAGTGTACCAGATCCTCTTCTCTGTCTGGGTCAATCAGAATCAGCTGTGCTCCATCATCCCACACCTTCTGCTGGATTTTTTATAGAAGCAAGATAGGTGGAAAAGTGTACGTATGTTAGGCATTAGGACCACACCAACCTGCAGGCATTCCCCAGGGAATCATATAGCCATCCACAGTGAACAATATGGCACACAACCGAGGACACTTCCTATTCTGGGTCATTACAAAGAGATCCATAAAAGGAAACAAATCTGGATAATATCATCTCTCTATCTTGTGATCCTCCAGTGAGAGGTGACCCAGAACATCTGCCCTCACATTGAGGAAGCCTTCTGGGTGAGCTGGGAAGATTCCCCATCGCTACGTCTACTCCCACACTTGAACTAGTTTCCAACATAGGCTCCTCAACTCCACACTGCCCAGTCCAGACAATGGATGATAGTGATGTTGTTCAACAGAATCTGGATGTTGCACCCAGAAACTGAGGGGAGAAATTATGTCAAGGTAGGGTGGCCTGCCCGCAGCTCGAGCACATTTATGTACAAGTGGTCCGCTGAGATCATGCTGCTGAGATGAGCATCCCAGCTATGACCACTGTAGCCTTATCTCGCGGTGGGCTGATTGGGAAACTTTATAGAAGTTTGGAGGGTGCCATCCACCTGTCCAGACCCTCATGTACCAAATGGAAAATTTGTACCAGGGCGAAGAGGCTTCCTTGGCATTAAAGCCAGTGCCTCCTCAGTTGCCGCAGGATGTCTCCAATCTGCCACATGGGGTAAGGCACCAACAGGATGCTTGAAGTTGTGAGGCATAACCAGAGACCCGGATCTAAGTTTGTGTCAGACATATTGGAAAAATATCCCAAGTATCCGCAATCCTCTGCAGAGGAGGGAAGGCCATCAAAAGTGGTGTTGCTCGCTGCCTCCAATTTGAGTCGTCCTCTGTGCAGGAGTTAGGTGAGATTTCTGGATTTTGTTGAAGGCCGGGTCATGGATGAAAGCAAAGTTCCTGGAACAGCCTCAGGGCCTTGACCTTCACCAGCTAGTCATCCAAGTACAGAACTACACAGACTTCCAACCTTCTCACCTAAGCTGCCATGACCACAAGCATCTTCATGAATGCATGTGGTGCTGTCATTAGTCCAAAGAGGAGGACTGAAAATTGATTATGCTGGGATCCCACCATGAATCTCAAGTTGTACCTGTGGGTGTGGAGAATCATAACATGAAAGTAAATTCCATGGAGAGCCACAGAACCCAATCAATCACCCGAGCTCAAGGCCAAAAGGACCTGGCTCAGAGATAGAATTCTGAACTTTTCCTGCCAGATGAACAGATTTGAATTGTAGCATTCCAAGATAGGCAACACACCTCCTTCCTTCTTGGAGACCAAGAAGTAAAGGATGTAAAATCTAGTGACCTTCTCATTTAGGGTACCACTTCTTTGACTCCATTTTCCAGCAAAAACAAGGCCATCCACATCCAAGACAGAGGCATGAGCCAGTGAGCACGCGTTGAAGAAGGTAGGTGGTGTCTGGCAGGAAAGACTGGACAGGAACAAAATAGCCTTGGATGATAGCTGAATCAATCAGCCCTCTGCAGTAATCACCTCCCAATGAGTAGCAAAATAGGAGCTCTTCCCCTTGACTGAAAAATGGCGTTGTGAGGGAAAAGCCAGAAAGGGTTTGAGGTGGCAGAGCCGAAGTGGACAGTGGAGACTTGATGAGCTAGCTGCTTACCTTTAGTAATGCTCTTTCTAGTGGATACTCATAACTGCAGATTCCTCACCTTTTGAATAATCCCAAAAGCCAGGATGAAACTAGAGACATTTCAGCGATACCCCTATAATGCAGGTAGGTGGCACCACATGGCTCAGAGGTGACTCCACAATGTCCCAAAGGTGAGAGGAGTGCAGCTGTATATAAGCGTCACTCCGCGCGCTGTCAGTTTAATATTATTTCTCCTTCTACGCCCTGCAATGAGTAGCACTTTGAACAAATTGCAGGTAGGTGACTGTGCTAACATCTAACTTGGACCCTTCTTATGATGTTCACAGGTATACTACACAGAACAGGGAGGTGGGAGCTCAGTGAAGAATTTGTGGTTAGTGAGAGTATCCACCAGAATGAGCAATACCGAGGTTAGAAACTTATTCTTCTGATGGATACTTGTAATCTCAATTGCAGATTATTTAACTTGAGAATAGCTACCACATCAGTACCTACGAAAGGCAGATGATCTGTGGAGTGGACCCAAACTAGGAAGTCTTGCAGGTACGGATAGGCAGCATAAACCTTCTCTCAGGCTGTCATGGCAGGAATGTTTCATGAACATGTACCCAGACGTTGACGTTCCTTCTTAGCCAGCACGTAGTAGATTTTGTTGCAGAGGACTATTCATTTGGATAGAGTCTTCTTTTGAAATGCCTTGTCTTTCTTGGCTCCAATATATCCAATGTATCCCATAAAGAGCTGACTATCTACACAATCATCTGATGTATAGTGAATGTGGTAGCTCATGGTTCTCTCACAGTCAGGCAGAGGAGCCTCTTCTCCTCTTTCAAGGAATGTGGTGGAGCAAAACATTTTGGAAATGGGATTGATTGACTGAAATGGAAAGGTGACATTAATGCAGCCCAAGTCAGTAGCAACAATTTGTCTAGGAAGGAAATGGTGTGGTAAGGTTGCGTGGAGGTTGTCTGTAGCTTCCTCACTTGATGTGAAAAAGTGAGAGCAGTAAGAAAGACCGTCTTGATCCTCACAAGCTGTAGCAAGCATCTGTGCATGGGCTTGAATGGTGAAAACATAAGGAACATCATAAATTTAGGTCTCACTGAAACATGACTAATTGTTTTGGAGGAAACAAAATGTCAGGACTTTCAGAAAAACTTATCACAAATGCCTATTTAAAGAGAGAGAGTTGGTCAGGCAGACATAAAAATACAGAAAGCCCTATCCATGCACACTGCAAGACTGTGCTGGGAGAACGACAAAACAACATGACATCATAGTTTCGCCTGCAGAGCCTATGTATGATGCTGATGCTCCGTACACCAGACCACAATGTATTCCCTGCAACCAGCATAGATGGATTTGGTTGACAGGGGTCTGGGTGCAAGAATCACATTTACCGATTCAAGTGGAAAGACAAAAGAATTTAGCCAGGGGGCTCTCAAGCTCCACCCACTGAACATCCACACATGAAGGTGCAGGACCCTTCCCTGTTGCTGAGTGAGAGAGGTACTCCAAAAGGGAAAACTGGATCGGAGGGTAAATGCCAAGAAGCTCTGGCAACCATACCCATCTTTCCTAGTCTGGGGCTATTAAGATAATTTGGGCCCTATCCCAACTTTCCTCAGTAATAGAGGCAGAAGGGGCAGTGGTGGGAATGCATGCAGGAGACATATGGTCCATCGGAGAGGGATCCGTCTACCAGTGACCTTTTAGGAAACAACTCCAGTGTGCAGCAAGTTTGACATTGTGAATTCTTGATGGTGGCAACAGACCTATACAGGGCACAACCCACCACTCATGGTCCACCAGCCAATGTATTGCTTAGCTTGTCTTGTTTGTGATGTTCAAGGACCCCCACCATGTGGCTGGCTTTCCAAAAGGTATTTTGCTGGTCCAGCCACACCCAGAGACATAGAGCTCCTGTCAAAGGGTCCAGGACCCCACCCTGATTGTTGCAGGATCACATGGCAGTCATGTTGTCTATTAGGACCTGCAACTAGCCTCCCCTTGATGGTCGGTAAGAAGGCTTTCAGAGCCAAATGAATCATCCAAACCTTCAAAGGGTGATGTGGAGCTGGCTCTCCGTTTGGAAACCAGAGGCCTCCTATCTCCACCTCCAGCAGAGAAACCCTCCACTCAAGCATCTATTACAATTGTAAAGATTGGGTGAAGAAAAAAACATGGCCTGCCCCAGGTCTGGTTTGCACTTGTCTGCCACGAAATGAGGTACTGGGCCATCTCCTGTGAGTTCTAGAGAGCCCCAAAAAGGCAACTTCGGTTCTAGGGTTACTTAAACCCCAGGATACGCTGCAATGTTGCATATGCCATCAGGCACACTCAGTGGGAGGATGCAAAAGACCAGGAGCTCAAGCTGCCTCAGAGCCATCCTCACTGAGACTGAAAAGTTTGGATCATATCCTAAATGTCCAAGATTTGCTAAAAAGTGGAAAGGCCTTGCATGTTACTGTATCCAGGATAGCCCCTCTGAAGAAAGGCATCTGCATATGGCTCAGGTGGGACCTCAGATCGTTGATGACAAATCTTAAGAAGAGCAAGAGCCCGTCTGTCATCCAGAGGTGGTCTGTGATTGACTGCAGTGAACTCAATTTGAACAGCGAGACATTGATGTATGGAAACATATGTATGCCGGACCACTGCCATCGCTTTTATGAACCCCCAAGAAACCGAGTTAAGACAGAATGGAAGCATAGTGAATTGGAAATGTTCAGACCCTACTGTGAAATGCAGGTAATGCCCATGGCAATGAAGGATGGGTCCATGAAAATAAGCATCCTTCAAGTCCAAGGACACAGTCAAGTCCCCAGGATCCAGAACAGAGAGGATTTGGGGCAGAGTGAGGATGTTTAATTTGACCATCTTCAGATTCAATGACTGGAGGTTTAGAATAGCCCTAGGATCTCCATCCTTCTCTGGGGCAAGGAAGTAGTGCAAACCGTACCTCATGCCACTCACCCGCTTGATGATGCTTTTGGCCATTCAGAGATTGACTTCTCACATCAAGATAGTAGCTTGGTCTCCCGAAAATGGCTCTGTGGTGAGGGAAATAATAGGTAATGACGAAATGAAAGACAGATGTTGAACATCAGCAAGGTCTTTTGACCCTATTGCCTATTGAGTTTATGTGATGGGTCTCCAGACATGGAGGAAATGTCATATCCGGCCCCCTGGTGGTCTTGGGCCTGGGATGGTAAATCAAAGCAGCTTTGCTCGCCACTGTGGTAGGGTAGGAATATTTGGAGGATAGCTGTCTCTGCTGGAGTGAACAGCCTTGAGCCGCCGAAGCAGCAGCTTTTGGTAAACGTGTGCAAGTGTATCCACCTGGTGTGAAAAACACCACAACATAAACTTATCTCTATAGCAACCATAGATGGTCTTTGTAGAGGTATGCATGGCTGCCAAGATGATTATTTTTTTTTTTTTTAAATATGTTTTATTGATCACTTAACATACAGTTACATTACTGTGAGCACATCTCAAATGGCTGCCAAGATGATATCGGAGACTTCGGAAGGAAGATCTAAAACCCTCAACTGTCATTGTTCAATCTCCAAGCATGAAGGTGAATAATGCGCAGGTTCAGAACCTTGTCCTGCTGCTGCTACAAGAGAACCTTCCAAGTATGACTTCGACCTGGTCAGTCCTGATCTTCTTGAGATCTAGGACGGTAGTGGTAATGGTGGAAAGGCGTACAGAAGTCCAGAGGTTCAATCTAAGCAGAATGTGTCTCCATGCAAAAGTCAACTTAGAAACTGGGTGTCTCTCAGGCTTTGGGGGCAAAACTCACCTTCAATCTTTCACGATCCCTGTCACTGCTGCCGGTCTCCCCCTGCCGCCGCAAGCCTCCTGATATCTCGGCGCGGCCGCAGTTAGGGGGGGACTACACGTCCCAGGAGACTTAGCGGCAGGAAGCCGCACCCGCCCATTCCGCGCCCAGAGGCGCTTAAGATCGGAGGAGAGCCCCGGTGGAGCGGGTGTCTCGCAGGCTTTGGGGGCAAAACTCACCTTTAATCTTTCACGATCCCTGTCACTGCTACCAGCCTCCCCCTGCTGCCGCAAGCCTCCTGACATCTCAGTGCTGCCGCAGTTAGGGGGGGACTACACGTCCCAGGAGACTTAGCGGCAGGAAGCCGCTCCCTCCCATTCCGCGCCCGGAGGTGCTTAAGATCAGAGGAGAGCCCCGGTGGAGTGGGCGTCTCTCAGGCTTTGGGGCAAAACTCACCTTCAATCTTTCACGATCCCTGTCACTGCTGCCGGTCTCCCCCTGCCGCCGCAAGCCTCCTGACATCTCGGCGCGGCCGCAGTTAGGGGGGGACTACACATCCCAGGAGACTTAGAGGCAGAAAGCCGCTCCCGCCCATTCCACGCTCGGAGGCGCTTAAGATCAGAGGAGAGCCCCCGCGTCGCGGGACGCGCGCGGGCGTCGCCGGGCTAAGCCCGGGCAAAGGGCGGGCCATCTGTGGCCGTCAGGGGCCAGAAGAGGCCGGGGCGGGCCACTTTACTAACATCGGATTATCAAGTCGAAGTAAATCTTTGCTGCCGACTATCTATAGTGGACTGAAATTTATATCCTGTTAAGACCGGGTTGGGTGTTTACCACTGTTTCTTGGATGACCTCTGTGTATGTTGTTTCTTATGTAGGTGTTCTTTATTATTGCTGAATAACCTAGACAGTATCTGGTGTTATACAAACAGGAGAAAATGAACAAATCAAAGGAAGTCAAAGGGAAAGGGGTAGTAGGCACCCTGGATGCTTTCCTAGTAAAAGCCACATCTGCAATCATAAATGAAATTAAGTTGACAGAACGCAGGCTGTCATTAGACTTGCAACTTTATCAGAGTCGCCATGTTACCCCTAGCACCATCAGCTTAAATTCACAGGAGGGACAGGAGGAAGGTGGCCCAGAACTTAATGAGTCCATCTTACTATTGCCAGAGTCTCCCAGTATCCAAGAGATACCAGAATCCCCGTTAATAAGGAATAAAACAACTTTTATAACAAGGGCACAAAAGACTAAACAGACAAATGGAATCAGCCCTGTTGTACAGGGGAAAAAAAGAAAGGGCCAGATAACCAAGAAGCCTCATAAACAATATCTATCTAAACCTCAAGTTAAGAAAGGTACACAAAAAACAACGAGTCAAGATCAGATCTAATTACTGAGAACCATGATTCTCCTTTACCGAATATAACATCTACACAGTTTGCACCCACCCTGCAGCAGAGTATGGAGAAACACTTTTGGACCAAGATGGAAATACTGACGAATGTCCATTTAGAACCCATTTTGACAAAATTAGCTAATATCGAAACCCGGTTATCTTGTATAGAGAGCCAAAAATTAAATATCAACACTCCACAGGTGGAACCGAGGTCTGGGTTAAATAAACAAACAGATAAGAATAAAAGTGGGGGGACTGTTACATTAGATTGTTCAGGGCAAGGTACGAAGGAGCCTGGGATCCCCACGAATAGGAGCAAATTACTGGGAGCAGAAAATACCCAAAATGAAGGTAGCTGGGATAAAAGCACAGCCAATGAACGTCCCTCACGCCAGTTGCCTGCAGACTGACCAGATTCCATCTTAAATTTACCAACTCAGGCAACACCTTACACTGTTGTTTTGGCAAACGTATGCCCATTACCATCAGGGGAGGGGGAAGACTGGCCGTCCCTCAGAAATAAATCATTGCACCTTATTAATGCCAAGACAGGAATAAATAGTAATGTCTTGTTTCCTGAACTTATTATGGCACGAAGGATCAGATGGGTTGGCCCAAATAAGAAATCATTGGAGGGGGACTGCATAGTCCTAACTTTTAGGAGTCTAGGGCTAGTGAGAGCCATATTTGACCGGATGTCCGGTCAATTTATGGAGAAATCAAAAGTTATGATTTCATCATTGAGATTCTATTATCATCCCCCTATATGGCAATCCAATCTAGCAAGTATAGAACGTCAAAATAAAGCAAAACAGCAACCAGAGTGCCCACCATGGTATCACACAAATCGCTTTGGCCCTCTGAGCTTATTATCTGAGGTTGATTAACTACAAGTAGGGACCACAATACGATATGATGTTAAAGACATGATTGTACCCTTACTAAATAACGAGGACATAAAGGAATGCATATTATCTATTGATCCCTCGGGGGAAGATGGAGATCCACAGTTGTCCCATAACACGCGGGTACTGATTGTGGACCTTGATGATAAACAGGAAATAGAAGATGCTAACCAGATGGGGGAAGGGATTAGTATAGGAGGAGAAAGTAAACATCAAGAAATAACAAGTAAACAATTGGATAGGTGTGCCCTCAGCCAAATCTCGTGGAATGTAGCGGGCATCTCACGCAGATTGCCGGATGAGGTTTGGAAGGAATATATAAAAACTTTTGACATCATCTGTCTCCAAGAAACATGCATGGAGCAGAAATGACCAAAATCTGGATGGATACCATTCATTTACCATTCATGCTGAACCTTCTCTGGCAGGGAGGGCCAAAGGTGGCCTAATGACTTCTATTTCGGTAAAATATAACTCATTGAAAACCCACAAACTAGTGGTCTCTCCATGGCATCAACTGATCTTGATCACAAATTTGCTTCCAGTCCCCTTGCTTTTAATTAACTGGTATTATAACATCGTTGACACTCATATTACATCTGTTATTGACAGCTTACAGGTTGAAATAGCTAAAGTGTCTGAATTTTTTTTATGTGGCTAGGGGATTTTAATTGCTCCCTATGCCATCAAAGTGGGACCAAGGTTTGTGGTTTACTTGATATAAACGAGCAACCACTGGCACACTTTAAACATACTACACAGGGAGATGCCCTGAATAACATTATTATGACAAAAGGCCTTTGTGTGTTAGATATGGAGACTAGTACTGCATTGGTGCCGATACCAACTTTTCAAGGAACTGGGGGTAAAATGAGTGTAATTGATTTTGTATTGGTCTCTAGTAGGTATGTTCATTTTGTTGATGATTTTAGAATAGAAGTAAATCCTGCTAGCGATCACAATCTCCTTGTTTTAATGTTGAGCTCCGATGCTGATGCAGATAAGAAGCAGTCCTCGGAACAACCAATGAAATATAGTCAAAATCAAGGCCTTAGAGTAAAGTGGGACAGGGTTGATCCCAAAAAGCTGGAGGAAACGATCTTTAGGGTTAATTCTTTGCAAGTAGACACCTGTTTAACAAGCACCTGTGAGCCTGAATTGATAATCCAGAATTTTGAGGCACTTTGTGGGAGTGTGGCCACATACCTTCTTAAACCAGCTGGGAAGGGTGTTACTAGGGAGTATAAATGGTTTGATGCCGAATGCTCCGCGGCACAAACATTATTGAAGAAGGCACTACACCAGGTTCCTCGGGATAAGGAAATGGTAAAAAAAGGCAAGAAGAATTTATAAGGACACGATCGATAATCGAAAATTGGAATTGAAAAAGCAAGCTTGGGATGATCTAGAGAAAGCCTCCGATTTGAGGGATAGTAGGTTGTTTTGGGAGGTAATAAACCGTCCGTTCCTTAGTAATGAAAAAAGAAGTATGATTGCCCATATAACCGGGGAGAATTGGGAAACCCATTACGCTAGAATTTTTAACCCAAAGGATGCATCTTTGGTAAATGAAGGTGAGGATGAAAGGAATTTTAATTTTGAAACGGCACGACAACTTAGCCTCTCACTCTCCCTGGGTGAAGTTGAAGAGGCACTAAGAAAAGGTATTCCCCTAAAGGCACCAGGTCCTGATGCTGTACCATTGGATCTTTTTAAAAATAACTTCGAAGTATGGGCACCATTGCTCCTTAATGTATTTAAGGCAATTGTGGTCGGGCGCATCCCCTCATCATGGAAAGAGGCAGTAGTTGTACCAATTTTTTTAAAAAGTGACAAAAGCGACCCTTGCTGTTGCAGGCCAGTTTCTCTAATAGACGCTTCCTGTAAGTTAATGGGGAGCGTAATATTGGCCCGTTGGAGACCTTGGCGGATTCTTCTGGCCTTATTGTAGATTCACAGTATGGGTTTAGAAAGGGCAGGGGGACAACGGAGCAATGTCTCAACTTGGCCCTGATCATGGGCAAGTTCATGAAGGCCAGGTGTGTCCCCATGCACCTGGCCTTCATGGACTTGTCCAGTGCCTTCAATACTGTGTGCAGGGAGAAATTGTGGTTGATAATGGAAGCCATGGGGTTTGAGGAACCCTTGGTCACCATGTTGCGCAGACTACATGCTGTTACTTCTGTGGTTATTAGATACGGCCCGGGGGGTGAAAAGACAAGGCCCATCCCATCAACTGAAGGTGTCCGCCAGGGCTGTATTCTGGCTCCTTTCTTTTTTTTAGTTTATACAAATGGTTTAAAAAAAATGTATTAGAAAAATGTTCAGACTTCCCTAAAATAAATGGCAAACAAGTACCTTTATTGTCCTATGCTGACGATACAGTGTTACTGACTTTAACTGCAAACAGTATGCAAGTATATTTGAATGCTTTTAATGAGTTTATGCAGGATCTAGACCTTAAAGTCAATTTTACAAAATCGTTCACAATGGTCTGTGGTCCAAGAGGGACCAAAACTCGTAGGTTTGTTGTAAGTAATCTGACTATTGAAAAGGTATTATTATTAATTATTTGGGAAATCTCTTCAACAAAACCTTGAGCTGGGACCCGTTAATAACATCACGAGTACAAAAGATCACGAGATCAATAGAGGCCCTCTTTCGTTTTACAAGCAAATTAGGACAAAAACCAATTGCTGAATTAAAGACATTGTATAAAATCAAATGCTTGCCTGTTGCGACTTATGGAGCAGGGGTATGGGGAAACCATAAATGTGCCCAACTCCAAGTTATGGAGAACAAGTTTTTAAAATGTCTTTTATCAGTTCCGATTAGTTCTCCAAATACTTTTTGTCACACTGAGTTGGGTATAGAATTTGTGAGTGATATTATCCATGTGTCCCCATTACTCCTATGGGGGAAAATTTGGGCCTCTGAGGAATTGCAGCTTTCAAAGGAAATCCTAAAAGATTGGGTACAGTTGGATCACGCTATGCAGATCCCATGGTTGTCTTATGTAAGGGAAACCCTTTATGAAATTGAGCTTGGAAATAGTTATGATAACCCAGATTCTATTAATTCAGATACAAAGATGGTAATTAAGAATGCATACCGTAACATTTTGGGATCGTCAAAAAATGAAGAACAACAATTATATCAGGGAGGCAAATTACAGCACCAATTTTATTTATCTTTTACATTACATACGCAATGGCGTTTTTATTTAACGAGATTTCGATTAAATGTACTGCACTTTTTAGTTGCCTTTCCGAAGCAAGGGGGTTGGTGTGAGAGGCTCCCCCCATGCCCTTGTGATAATGAAGCTCAACAATGCACTTTGCACTTTGTACTTTTCTGCACCCTTTATAAAACCCCAAGAAACCGATTTATTAAACCCATTCTAAAGGAAATTCGACCTGTGTTTTTGGGGGGTGATGTTAATTAGGTCACTGATATAGACTTGGACCGGTCCCATCCACCGTTGGCCCAGTCTGCGGTTCATCGACTAGTGAAGGTAAGGCGGGAGTGGCAAAGCACCTGGGGTCTAGTTGATGCCTGGCGGACACACCATCCCACGGCTAGAGATTACTCGTTTTATTCAGTACCGCATGATGTACATGTACGACTTGACAGTATTTTGTGTTCCTCGGGAGCTCAGGAGCTGACTTACCATAGTGAATATTTAGTGAAGACAATCTCTGATCACAACCCTTGTCTGATAGCGGTACGGTGGTCCAGGCAACGACAGGCGATCCCCACGTGGCGCTTGAACCCTGTGACACTGGAGGACCCAGTTTTTAGTGCCGAGGTCGGGGATGGTATTGAGCATTACTTCACGGAGAACTCGGGGACAGCATCGAGTAGGGCCCAGGAGTGGGAGAAAAAAGCTGTCGTAAGAGGAGTGTCTATTTCGTCCACAACGGCAACTCGCAAAACATTATTGCGTGATATAGAGCAGGAGGAGCATCGCCTGCGTCAGGCAGAGAAGGATAGTCACACGAATACGAAGGGGCAGGAGGCAGTTATTGCAGCGCGCGAAAAAGTGGCCGCTCAAATTGAACGGTTACGCTGTTTTGATTATAAGGAATACTTGGTATGGGCTCATGCAGAGAGAGACACAGTGGGATCCTTACTGGCTTGGCTGGCTAATCCGGCAACCCGGGGTACTCCGATTTTATCACTGACTACGGCGGATGGGGACCTAGTACACTTACATAAGGAGATTAATGATCAGTTCCTGCTCTATTACACATCGCTCTACCGGAGCACGATGCGGGATCTGCCAGACGGAGTCAATGACTTTCTATCGACAGCGCAACTCCCACGGTTAGAACCTGCACAATGGAACAAGCTGGGAGAGGAAATCTCACTAGGAGAGATCCGAACATCGATTAAGCATATGGCTAGGCGGAAGACGCCGGGAGCTGATGGCCTCCCGATGGAGTTTTATGCGGCGTATGTAGAGAGGCATGGGAACTGGGTAGGTTGCCGTCGACTACCAGAGAAGCGATCATAGTACCGCTGTTGAAGCGAGGTAGGGATCCCTGCTCTCAATCGCCATATCGGCCACTTCCAATGCTCACGGTGGATTACAAAATTCTAAGTAAGATTCTTGCAATGCGACTTTTGGAACACATGAGTGCTTTGGTACACCCGGATCAAGCGGGTTTCATCCCCACCAGGAACACAGCGACGTGTATACGTCGGCTGATTAGGGTTATGGGTGGCTATGGGTGATGGACACGATAGGACGCGGGGCGCAGTGGTGTTATCGGTCGACATTGAGAAGGCCTTCGACAGCGTGGAATGGCCGTATCTGTTTCAATTTTTGAGGGAATTTGGTCTTGGGGATCAGTTTGTACGGTGGACTCAACTGTCATACAACTCTGCTACAGCTAGGGTTCGAACGGGGCTTGCCATCTCTGCAGCACGATGGGAGCCTCAATGTTTACCTTACCTGGGTGCCTACATTTATCACACTCAGCCCGACCTTTTGGAAGGCAATGTGGGCGGGGCGATGAGGGGGCTCCGGAGCAGCATGGAGTTCTGGCGAACCCTTCCCCTGTCAGTGGCCGGGAGGGTAGCACTGTTGAAGATGGTGGCACTTCCACGTTTGCTCTACTTTTTTCATACGCTACCTGTGTGTATCCCGGCGTCATTCTTTCAGAGGCTTAGGGTCCTGACTACAGGGTTTATCTGGGGCTCAGGTAGAAGGCGGGTTGCACTAAATACCCTGATGTGGCCAAGGGCAGAGGGGGGACTAGCGGTCCCCGATTTTGAATGGTAATATCTGGCGGGGCAGCTACAGTGGCTCACCAGGCGGTGGCTCGAGAGTTTAGCGGCCCAGAGGGACCACAGGGTAGAGTAATTACCCGACATGTACTGTCATTTATAGTTCTCCAACAGAAGATCAGTCTTGACCAGCTTACTCTTGAGGAACAAGCAGGATTTCCCTGTCCATATGCTCCGGAGATTCCTCTGGGCATGTGCACAGCCCTTCCGCATGGAGGAGATTGGTCTGCGCTGGCTGTTTGGGAGGAGCTTGGGGTCCATATGCTGGGGGATTTATACAGAGACGGAGCTCTCTTATCATTTCAAGACTTGCAGAGCACTTTTGAGTTGCCGCAGGGAGACTATTTGTTGCACGCTGCCTTAATAGCAGGAATTCAACGGCAGTGGAAGATGGGGTTATTGGAACCCCCGACATCATTGGGCTGCCAATATGTAACCATGGCGGCAGTTAGGTTTAAGGCTATCACGTGCCTCTACAGACGACTGTCGACCGAGCGGCTTCCACCCCTTGATGCTCTAAAAGGTAAATGGGAGGTGGATATTGGTAAACCCATACCGGAGACGACGTGGTCTCAATTGCTGCGGCGTGCTCGGAAGGGTACGCGCAATGCCAGGTTTCAATTAGTTCAATTCTTTACATTACATAGGGCCTATTTGACGCCGGTTAAAATCCTACAGTATTTCGGGGGCTCCCAATCACCGTGCCCAAGGTGTAATGCCGATGGAGCTGATTTCAGTCACATGTTCTGGTCTTGTACGGGGCTGGGGTCCTACTGGGAGGAGGTGGTGGCATGTTTAAATCAGGCGACAGGACGTGCGATAGAGGCGGAGATGGGGACTTGTTTATTACTTTCGTTCCCACATACCCCCAGCACTAAGATTACTAGTAAGTTCTATGACTTAGGGTTAATAATGGCGAAAAGGGAGCTTACTATGCACTGGAAGTCGAAAGCAGGGCCTAATTATCTGAGATGGAGAGCAAGTTTTTTAAATTGGGCGGGTAGCGAAGGGACACTTCGCTTGCAACTAGCTAGGAGCACTGCTAATGAAAAGGCATTGGAGGTGGCAAGGGCTTGGGGGGCTTTGGTGGCAGAACTCCAAATCCCTACCAGGGATGATGAGGAGGACGAAGAGGATGTAGGGTTAGATCAATTGGGAGAGAGTGAGGGTGGTGAACTCATAAGAAACATAGTGAGGAATGGAGTACCAAGTTGCAATGCGAGGGGGGCCGTTTTGCATATTCCAGGCTTAGCGGTACTAGCGGGCTAGTGCGGAGACACAAGGAACATACACTTAATCAACAGAACTTCCTTTTTGTTTTTACTTTCTTTTCTGTTTGATGGGTTGGGAGACAGGACGGCTCGGTAGCTAAAGATTGGGCTGGATAGGTTGGGGCACACTGACAGGGGTGGGGGTAGAGGGGAGGGGGTTGGGACTGTTGGGGAAGAATTCAGTTAAGTGACCTTAAATGACACGTACAGTGATTGCTGGGCCATCTGCGTAATGGCTGTAAAAGAGATGAATACTTGAAAGTCATGCATGATATAGAAAACAATAAAAATTCTTTTAAAAAAAAAGGAAATTCGACCTTGTAATTTCAAAGAAGGTTATGAGCATTTAAGATCATTACACACTGCTGCTATTTGCAGTGCTATGCTTAGCTTCACTAGATTGGCACTTTTTATAGGAATTGTTATTGAAATTATAACTTCTGTTTTGATATCTTGTGTCTCAAATTGAAAGAAATTGCAAGCCATGAAACTGATAGACTATCAATATATAGGACATTTTTAAATTGGTCCTATGAGCTGACAGAATATGGAAACATGCAACCAAAGTCTGTTAAATTAAGTAGGATAGCGTGAGAGGCTAACCAATTTATACTTGAGATATTATAATATAAAATTGCACAATGCACTTTATATATGTTAGTTTGTGTTTTTAGATGTTTTTATTTGATTGGTAATTTTTATACTGGTTTTTTTAGCAGCCAGAATATGCAAACATGCAATTAAAGTGTGTTAAATTAAGTTGGATAGTGTGAGAGGCTAACCAACTTATGTATGAGACGTTATAAATTAAAAATGCCCAGTGCACTTTATACATGTTAGTTTGTGTTTTTAGATGGTCTTAATGAAGTATGCCTTTTCTGATAGATCAAAATGCTGAGTGATAATGTGCTTATGATTTCCTGTATGATATGTGTCTGAACCTTTGGATTTGAAAAACCATTTGTGAATGTGTTTGTTAAAAATGTATACTTTTATGATTCTTTTTTTAATCGAATAAAGTTATTTATGATGAACTTAGAAACTCCAGAGCCCAGAATTACAGCCATTGCACATTCTTGGCAGTGGCAAAAAGATCAACCGAAGATACTTCGCACTCTTCACAGTGCACCAATTCCAGGTGCAGACACCATTTGGAATCCACTAATCAGCGTTGGCTGAGCTCGTCTACCCTGGTGGTCAAAGAATCCGGCCAGGTGCTACACAACCAGGAATATGATTATTGAAAACACCAATGGACCCACTACTATTGATAAGAGCTCCCAAGGCAGGGAAAATATATTGCATTTAAAGACTTAAGGCAGCCTAATGATTCAGTTCAGTAATGCTCATAAATATTGTTATAGAAGAAAGCCAAACAAAACTTATAAAATCGACCAATACATTTTAATATCACAATTAGAAATTAGAACGTCATGAAAATAATGATAAAGCAATTACCTATATCCTATTTTATAGGTAATCTAAATCATTGTACCCAGTCATAATTTCATAATATAGTACAGGAATAAATGTCAAAAGTCATGGGGATTATTTTCCTCCAATAGTGAATGTAAATTAAAACACAACATAAAGGTTGCTTAGATTCTTGGGCGGGATTGAGTCTACAGCGTTTCGGCGACCCATGGCCCTTCATTAGGAAAACCACAAATGTAGTCAAATATACCTGAAAAATATAACAAATATGCTAGGCTATGCATGTGAAAAATGTGATCGTTTGAAAAGAAGAACGTTTATAGAATCAACCTATGTTTTACATAGTCAGTGATGTCAAGGAAATGGAGTTATAGTCCTCAAGTGAGTATATATAGAGAATGTGAATAGACATAGAAATGCATTCACCAGGCATGAATAAAAGAGAAAAGAGTAAACATATACCTACACATGATCAAAGACAAAAATCTAATGTACTTACAATAATGGCCGAGGCACGGACAGTGGGGGGGATGACCTAATGTTCCTAGGCATCAACTTGGGATTTGCAACTCTGGGATAGGTAGGTGAAAATGTGTACCCTTACTATGAGGAAAGTGCTTCCAAATAGTGGGTACAATACCCACAGAAGATATGATATATACTCCACACAATGGAACGACTGCCTGTGTGAAATGAAGATAGGTATCCACAGATGTTTAGATGGACTACTGTAATACAATCGCCAAATAAACATAAGGAATTTGAGTATCGCCACAACTGTTAAAATAAATAACAAATCTTGTAAATTTTGGGGGGAGGGTAAAGATATGTGAGTTATGTACCTTGAAGGATTTTTTTCTCTCTTTTCTGTTTTATTTAGATGTCTATATTTATACTCCACATTATCAGGTGCATTTCAAAAGGTATATCATCGATACTCTAAAAAGCAAAAGGGGAGTTTTAAAAAAAAAATAACATTAACATCTTTACAGGTTTGTGGTGTCTAAAAAATGTCAAAATACCGACTTCTAAACCGATATTACCCATTCACCCTCGAAGGGAAAGACTTAATACGCCATTAAAATTTAACAAACGGCCTTTCATTAATATAAGATGTACTTTAAACTCAGTCGATATACAATGCCGATGTGTAGGTAGGAATAAGAATGCACACTAAAGGCTATGCCTTTTGGTATGATATTACAAGTGATTTTAATTTACAGCCTGTGTTAGATACGGATAGGAGATTCTCGGTAAAAAAAATACAGAGAAAAATCGGTATTTAAGCCAAGCAGTAGTCAGGCTAGATAAATCGTTGTGTAAAGCTTACACGTACGAAGGGGAACAGCATAAATAACCGAAAAGAGAAGATGAAAGGTGTTGGACCTGGGATCACCAGTCCACATAGGGTAGCCTGGCCCTGAGCAGGAAGGCCTAACCTAAAGGCAAATGTGTAGAGTTTGCGTCACACCCTTCAGTAACTCAGCGTCCATCCATTCAAAGATAACACCACACCAGCTTTAGAAAAATATGATTCGCTTTATAAATTCTCTTTGTAGTTTTTCTTTGTTTCTTAGCAGTATTTAGATTCCACTCATTAAATAGCTCCGCATTTGATTATTAGCATAGACACATTTTCACATAGGAATAACTACACATTACATTAAGCATTTCCACCTTTTTCTTATTCGTACACTGTGCTTTGTCCCTTATGTTACACTCATACACTAGAACTTAATTCAGCAACCTCTTAGCCGTTCAAAATTCCAGCAATTATTTTTACATTACAGTGCACTTGTTTCAGATTCTTGTCACAAAAGTTTACACCTTAAGTTTCAATTCTTATCTTTCTCTGACTCTCCACCCTTGGCTTACCCAACTTTGACTTCAGGTTAATGGGGTAGTCGTCATTATTTGATGGAAAAATACCAAAGTCAGTAGTTCCCAGTTGCTTACAGTTTTCCAAGACCAGGCTTCAATGTTCTAAATGGTGTATTACAATCTAGCACCTTAATAGCAACTGCTCCTTTTTAGTTTCACCTCTCTCTCACTCCCCCCCCCTTTGAGCGAAGGGAGAAGTTTGACAGAAATCAGCAGGCACTCAAGATGTTAATCCATCCCTCCTGAAATCGCTGCTACATCCAGTTTCTTTTTCTTATTTAACTCAGGTTATGATGTTCCCACCTTACTTGTTTTCTGGCCTGCGCACGTATAGGGAGAGTTCCCAGCCTCCTTTTTACCAGGTTTTCCCCCCACCGGCCACGCTACCAGAAGTCTTAAGGCTCACGGCGTCACTCCGGGGATTGTAAGGGTTTCCCCTGGCCAATTACGCTTAAACGGCCTCCTTCGTTCAGGCCGACTCGATGGGGCTGGGGCGCGTCAATGCGGGCACTTCTCTTCCGCCCCACGCCCCTCGGAGGTTCGGGCTCCTCCCTTCGCGACTTCGCTCTTCCCCTTCCGGGCCTTGGGCTTCAATGCCGGGTCATCCCTTTCATGACAGACTCCCCTGCAGCATGCAGACGTCCTTCTGCCGGGAACCAAGTCCTGCGCGGGTCCCGTCCCGCGCCTTCAGCTTTTATTGGGAGGCGCTGCCGTCTACACTCTTTCAGCGCAGCGCCCCCCCCACCTCACCAAAGCCCTCGCGGACCTGCCCACTAGTCTTCTCACAGGCCCAGAGAAGCGGACGCCACCGGAGACTCGGACCAGCCTGGGTACGGTTCTTAACCCCTTAAATGGAAGAGGGTGGGGAAGGTAGATTCAGACAAGTCTTACCGTTGCTGAGGGGAAATCCCGCGGCTCTATCACTGAAGACTTCCAGCTAAGGCGTTGACTCCACAGGAGTTTCGGTCTTCTAGGCTGTAATTCCCCATAATAGGACAATCCCTGCCCCGCTTACTTGTGGATTCCCTTTGGGTCTAGTCCAGCGATGCTTACTGGGGGGGGAATGACACCCTTCACCGGTACCTGAAGTAAAGCGTGAGGAGACAGCTTCGCTGGGACAGATCTTCGGATGAGGGGGAGCGTCAGACAGGAAAGGAAGAGCAGCCCCCAGAGGCTGTCAGATCTTCTTCCGCGCGCCCACCTCCTCACTCCTCAGCCTGGTCTCCAGCTCGCTCTTGACCTGTGTGTCGCCTTCCTCCACTTTCATCACACAAAATGGCCGCCCCACGTTCCAGTACTTATAGCCCAGGTTCAGAGGGTCTAGAGTGGACCAGAAAGTTCTGGAACTCCACATACTACCCAATGGCACCAGGTTCTAAGGTAACAGGTTCTAAGGTAACAGTTGTGGCAGTTGTAAGCCACCATTTTGTGGACCTGGTAAATTCAGTCAGAAAGGCACCTAGGCCTCAGGAAAAAAAGACTATGAGGGCAAAGAACACCTAACCCCTAGGTCAACACCTGAAAAGTCTGGTGGACATCGAAAATAAAAAGATTGAGGGCAAAAAGGGGACACAAATAAATAATAAATAGGAGGGACCACCCAAAGGGCCGACAGGTCTAACACCCGTCCCCCCCAGCTGAAAGTGGGGAAAGCTACCCAACCCCTTGGGAGTCCTCATCACTAAGGCGGAAATACCTAGAGAGACGTCTGCCTTGGCGTGGTCCACTCCAGGCCGATGTTCCACCCGGAAGTCCATTCCCTGTAGGGAGATAGACCATCTCAACAGCTTGGGATTTTCACCCTTCATTTTTATCAGCCAACGAAGGGGTCGGTGGTCGGTCTGAATCAGGAAGTGCGAGCCAAACAGGTATGGCCGCAACTTCTTCAGAGCCCATACCACTGTAAAGGCTTCCCGCTCAATTGCACTCCACTTCTGTTACCGGGGAAGCAGTCTCCTGGACAGGAAGACAACAGGCTGATCCAGACCCTCTTCATTGAGTTGCGATAACACTGCCCCAATGCCATGCTCTGATGCGTCTGTCTGAACAATGAACTCTCTAGAGAAATCCAGGGCCCTCAGGACCGGTGCTGCACACATTGCTTGTTTCAGCTTCTCAAAGGCTTGCTGACAAGCCTCCGTCCAGACTACCCGTCGAGGTTGTTTCTTGGATGTGAGCTCAGTGAGGGGCGCTACAATAGTGCCATACCCCTTCACGAAGCTACGGTAGTAACCTGTGAGGCCCAGGAAAGCTCGGACCTCAGTTTGGGTCTTGGGGGGCTCCCAGGCCATGATGGCCTCAATCTTTGCCTGGAGGGGCTGCACCGCTCCCCTGCCCACCAAGTGGCCTAGGTACACAACCGACCCCTGCCCAATATGACATTTACTGGCCTTGATTGTCAAGCCAGCCTGTTTCAGGGCCTGGAGAACAGCTTGCAAGTGACACAAATGGTCCTCCCAACTGCTGCTGAAGACGGCAATGTCATCCAGGTAAGCAGCGGAGAAAGCCTCCATTCCAGAGAGGACCTGGTTCACCAGCCGCTGAAAAGTAGCAGGGGCGTTCTTGAGCCCAAAGGGCATCACACAAAACTGGAAGTGGCCCTCAGGCGTGGAGAAGGCTGACCTTTCCTTTGCTCCATCTGTAAGGGAGATCTGCCACTACCCAGAAGTAAGGTCAAAGGTACTCAAATATTGGGCAGCTCCCAGCCGGTCAATAAGTTCATCCGCCCTAGGGATCGGATGTGCATCAGTCTTGGTCACTGAGTTCAGTCCCCGGTAATCCACACAGAACCTCAGTTCTGGAGTGGTGCCCGGTGGGGCAGCTTTTGGTACCAGAACCACCGGACTGGACCAGGGGCTACTAGAAGGTTCAATGACTCCCAGCTCCAGCATCTTGGTAACCTCACCGTGGATGCTGGCCTTCACCTTGTCTGACAGCCTGTAGGTTTTAGACTTCACTGGTGGGCTGTCTCCTGTGTCCACATCATGGGTACACAGGTGGGTTCTTCCCGGGACAAGGGAGAACAACGAGGAGTACTGCTCCAATACCTGGCGACAGTCTTCTCGCTGCTCAGGAGTTAGGGATGGGGAGAGAATCACTCCCTCCACCGACCCATCCTTTTCTTGAGACGAGAAGAGATCAGGGAGAGACTCGCTTTCCGCTTCCTCTGCACCATCAGTCACCATCATCAAGATGACCTCGGGCCTCTCATGGTGGGGCTTGAGGCGATTGGCATGCAGCACGCGTAGGGGCTGTCGAGGGGTCTTAAGATCCACCAGGTAGGTGGCCTTACCCTTCTTCTCCAACACCTCAAAGGGGCCTGTCCAGCGATCCTGGAGGCCACTTAGCTCTCCAGGTTCCATCACCCACACTTTCTGGCCAGGCTCCAACTCCACAGGGTGAGCGTTGTGGTCATACCACTCCTTCATCACTGCTTGGCTGGCTTCCAAGTTGTCAGAAGCTTGCTTCCACAACTTCGCCATTTGGCTCCGGAAGGCCAGCATATAACTCACCACATCCCGGGGAGGCTTTCTGGGAGACTTTTCCCATCCGACCTTCACCAGGCTGAGAGGTCCACGCACAGGGTGCCCATACAGAAGCTCGAAGGGGCTGAAGCCCACTCCTTTCTGCGGCACTTCCCTGTAGGAAAACAGCAAACAGGGTAGGAGGACGTCCCATTTCCTCCGCAGGCTCTCAGGCAGACTTCTTATCATGCCTTTTATGGTCTTGTTGAACCTTTCCACTAGACCATTGGTCTGTGGGTGATAAGGAGTGGTGAACCGGTAGGTCACTCCACACTCCTTCCACATTGCCCGCATATATGCTGACATGAAGTTGGTCCCCCTGTCGGACACAACCTCCTTGGGGAAAACCACTCGGGTAAAGATCCCCATCAGGGCCCTAGCCACAATAGGTGCAGTAACAGTCCTCAGAGGAATTGCCTCTGGGTATCGCGTGGTGTGATCCACCAGAACCAGGATAAACCTGTGACCAGCTGTAGTGGGTGGATGCAATGGCCCCACAATGTCGATGCCCACCCTTTCAAAGGGGGTGCTAACGACAGGAAGTGGTTCCAGGGGAGCCTTCAGCTTCACCCCTGTCTTCCCACTGGCTTGACAGGATACACACGTCCGACAGTATGTGTCGGATGCCACTTTCATCTGAGGCCAGTAAAAGTGGGGGACAAGCCGGGCAAAGGTCTTGTCCTGTCCTAAGTGTCCTGCCAAGGGAATTCCATGAGCCATTTATAGAAGAAAGGCTCGGTATCGTTGAGGGACTACCAAGGCCCGTGATGAACCGGGCAAAGGTACCTTGGGTTCACTGTAAAGGAGTCCGTCCTCCCAGTAAATATGGTAGTGCCCTGCAATGTTCCCTGCTGCCTGGGCTTTGGCCTGTCGCCTCAGTCCCTCAAGGGTAGGGCACTCCTTCTGGCCCTTACACAACTCCTCCCTGGTAGGCCCTCCTTCCACATGCCACTCAGCAGGGATAGGTAAGTCCTTCAGGGAGACTACTTCCCCCTCCACGGACTCCTGGCCCACCACCGCAGGTGGCCGATCTGTCTCATGGGGCGTGGAAGCCGAAGCAGGCTTCTCCTGTCTTCGGGTCTTTCCCTTTTTGGCAGCGGGCTGGGCCATTGTTTCAGGCTCCAGCCCAGGCGAACTCCCTCTCCGGGTAGTCGCAGACCTTGTGCTTGCACAAGCCCAGTCAGGTGTACCCAGCATCTCCGAATGAGTCCGGTATTCCACCTCCTTCCAAGCATTGTGCTCCATGTCATTTCCCAACAGACAATCGACTGGCACGGCAGGGCTTACGGCAAATCGAAGTGAACCTGCAACCCCTTCCCACTCAAAGGGAACCTCGGCCACAGGGTAGTGGCCCAATCTGCCGTCAGCCATCGCGGCGGGGTGGAGTACATGTGGAATAACCTGCTCTGGAGACACCAGTTGACTCCTTACCATAGTCATACGGGCTCCTGTGTCTCTCAGAGGCTCCCCTCTTTGGCCATTGATGGTGATCCATTGCCCATACTTTACAGTATTTGAGGGCACCTGGATCTTAGGAACCATCTCCCGATCTCCCAGGGACACTAAGGTGACACCCGCCCACTCACCCCCCTTATCTAAGGGCAACTCCTCCCCGAGCACTACACTAGCGACTCCCGGGGCTTTTCCTCCGGTGGGAGGGGGTGGTCTTTTTGGGCACTTGACATCTCCCTTATAATGTCCAACACCACCACACTCAAAGCAGTGGACAACCCTTGACTGCTGGCTTTGGCCAGGATGAGGGTTTCGGGGCGGGTTAGCCTTAGGGGTGAATCCTGTTCCCTTTCCCTGGAAACTGTTTTGGGGGCCTTTTGAGAACTCCCGTTTTTTATCTCCCCCCTCTTTCTTCTGGGGGGCGCCCTGTCCGGTCCTTTGGGAATCCCCTCCAGTCCCCTTTGAGGACACCCGGGTACTTGCCCAGATGTCCGCCTCCTCTGAAAGCTTCCGGGGGTTGGTCAGCTTGCTGTCCACCAGGTGTTGACGCAGCTCGGGAAAACATTTCTCGAGTAGGTGCTCCTTGAGTATAAGTTCATACAACCCCTCATAGTCTTCTACCTCGCTGCCCTGCACCCAGCCCTCTAATGCCTTCTTTGCGTAGTCCAAGAAATCCACCCAATTCTGTGTGCCTAACTTGTGACTACCCCTGAACTTCTGCCGATACTTCTCTGGGGTCAGTCCAAACTTTCTTAATAGCGCCACTTTCATGGTGGGGTAGTGGGTCTGCTCTCCCTGCTCTAGGGCCAAGAGTGTATCCCTTCCTGCAGGAGGCATGTATTTATATAAGCCACCCCCCCCCCAGTGTTTTTCCAGGATCCCATGGGCTCTTAAGGAGACATCATAGGCAGCCAGCCACTTGGCGATGTCATCCCCTGTACTGTAGCTGGCGACTACATCCTTAGGTAGGTATGGTCTGGGTTCCCTGGTCACATCCTTTGATTCGCTGCCACCATTTGGAGAACTGGGAGTCCCTGCCTGTAGGGCCTTGAGATCTAACTCACTGAGTTTCAACTCGTGAGCCCTCCTCTGCTCCTCTTTCTCCTTTTCCAACTTGGCTAACTCCCACTTTAGCTGTCTTTTTTCCCTCCTGTCCGCTAGTTCGGCTTCGGTCAAGCTTCTCGCGGAGACACTGCTGCCCTCTCTGGAGAGTGTTTTGGGACCTGTCAGTAAGTTCTCCCACTCAGATTGGAACAGCACATCTACCCCGATGACAGTTTCCCTGTCTGTTTCCTCCTCCTCCTTCCCATCTGGGTGGGCTGCCACCCACGCCCTCAAGCTGGTTTGAAGCTCCCCCTTCTTAGCACCACGCTTGAAGAACACTCCCATATTTTGACAAAATTCACGGAGTTGAGCCACATTATGGGTTTCGAACTCCTCCAGTGCGAATTCCATTGTGCCACAAAGAGTGCGGGACAGCCACTTAGAAGGAATAATTTCAGAGGGTAACTAGAAGCTTCCTCCACCCACCACCAGGAGTAAATTTGGAAAAACAAAATTATAATTAGGGAGTCCGCAAGGAGAAAACTCCAGGTGTAGGCCTGTGGAGTACACTAGGTTACTATAGAGTGGACGCAAGCACAGTTCTCATCCCACCGCTGGACACCAATTATGTTGGACCTGGGATCACCAGTCCACATAGGGTAGCCTGGCCCAGAGCAGGAAGGCCTAATCTAAAGGCAAATGTGTAGAGTTTGCGGCACACCCTTCAGTAACTCAGCGTCCATCCATTCAAAAATAACACCACACCAGCTTTAGAAAAATACGATTCGCTTTATAAATTCTCTTTGTAGTTTTTCTTTGTTTCTTAGCAGTATTTAGATTCCACTCATTAAATAGCTCCGCATTTGATTATTAGCATAGACACATTTTCACATAGGGATAACTACACATTATATTAAGCATTTCCACCTTTTTCTTATTCGTACACTGTGCTTTGTCCCTTATGTTACACTCATACACTAGAACTTAATTCAGCAACCTCTTAGCCGTTCAAAATTCCAGCAATTATTTTTACATTACAGTGCACTTGTTTCAGATTCTTGTCACAGAGTTTACACCTTAAGTTTCAATTCTTATATTTCTCTGACTCTCCACCCTTGGCTTACCCAACTTTGACTTCAGGTTAATGGGGTAGTCGTCATTATTTGATGGAAAAATACCAAAGTCAGTAGTTCCCAGTTGCTTACAGTTTTCCAAGACCAGGCTTCAATGTTCTAAATGGTGTATTACAATCTAGCACCTTAATAGAAACTGCTCCTTTTTAGTTTCACCTCTTTCTCACTGCCCCCCCCCCCCCTTTGAGCGAAGGGAGAAGTTTGACAGAAATCAGCAGGCACTCAAGATGTTAATTCATCCCTCCTGAAATCGCTGCTACATCCAGTTTCTTTTTCTTATTTAACTCAGGTTATGATGTTCCCACCTTACTTGTTTTCTGGCCTGCGCACGTATAGGGAGAGTTCCCAGCCTCGTTTTTACCAGGTTTTCCCCACACCGGCCACGCTACCAGAAGTCTTAAGGCTCACGGCGTCTCTCCGGGGATTGTAAGGGTTTCCCCTGGCCAATTACGCTTAAACGGCCTCCTTCGTTCAGGCCGACTCGGTGGGGCTGGGGCGCGTCAATGCGGGCACTTCTCTTCCGCCCCACGCCCCTCGGAGGTTCGCGCTCCTCCCTTCGCGACTTCGCTCTTCCCCTTCCGGGCCTTGGGCTTCAATGCCGGGTCATCCCTTTCATGACAGACTCCCCTGCAGCATGCAGACGTCCTTCCGCCGGGAACCAAGTCCTGCGCGGGTCCCGTCCCCCGCCTTCGGCTTTTATTGGGAGGCGCTGCCATCTACACTCTTTCAGCGCAGCCCCCCCACCTCACCAGAGCCCTCGCGGACCTGCCGAATCGTCTTCTCACAGGCCCAGAGAAGCGGCCGCCACCGGAGACTCGGACCAGCCTGGGTAAGGTTCTTAACCCCTTAAATGGAAGAGGGTGGGGAAGGTAGATTCAGACAAGTCTTTCCGTTGCTGAGGGGAAATCCCGCGGCTCTATCACTGAAGACTTCCAGCTAAGGGGTTGACTCCACAGGAGTTTCGGTCTTCTATGCTGTAATTCCCCGTAATAGGACAATCCCTGCCCCGCTTACTTGTGGATTCCCTTTGGGTCTAGTCCAGCGATGCTTACTGGGGGGGAATGACACCCTTCACCGGTACCTCAAGTAAAGCGTGAGGAGTGAGCTTCGCTGGGACAGATCTTCGGTTGAGGGGGAGCGTCAGACAGGAAAGGAAGAGCAGCCCCCAGAGGCTGTCAGATCTTCTTCCGCGCGCCCACCTCCTCACTCCTCAGCCTGGTCTCCAGCTCGCTCTTGACCTGTTTGTCGCCTTCCTCCACTTTCATCACACAAAATGGCCGCCCCACATTCCAGTACTTATAGCCTAGGTCCAGAGGGTCTAGAGTGGACCAGAAAGTTCTGGAACTCCACATACTACCCAATGGCACCAGGTTCTAAGGTAACAGGTTCTAAGGTAACAGTTGTGGCAGTTGTAAGCCACCATTTTGTGGACCTGGTAAATTCAGTCAGAAAGGCACCTAGGCCTCAGGAAAAAAAGACTATGAGGGCAAAGAGCACCTAACCCCTAGGTCAACACCTGAAAAGTCTGGTGGACATCGAAAATAAAAAGATTGAGGGGCAAAAAGGGGACAAAAATAAATAATAAATAGGAGGGACCACCCAAAGGGCCGACAGGTCTAACAAAAGGTATAAAGGTTAGAGATGCAATACGCCTAGTACAACTTAAGTAGTCGGTGTGCACAGATAATCAGTATTGCATAATGGATGTAAAACCCCGTCCCATTACCTGACAACGCTAAACTCTCATCAAGAAAGTTTGCTATGGGTCGCGAATTCCATCAATTAGAGTTTCGGGGTCAATAGACATACGCATATGACATACCCATGTGAATAACTGGACTGCTAACATGCTCGGGTGGCAAATTCTGATAAAGATCGAAGTGGACCAATTTCTACTTCTAAAATTAACGCGACATCTACTGACTTTGGGCATGAATGAACAATGACTGACACTTGCAGGGGGGCCCCTACGACTTTCGTTACGCCACTGGACTGACTACATTAGTTACAACTGGACAAGTATGGATTACTGGCTAAAACACTAGAAACCCAATAGGCTCTCTCTCTACTGACTGAGGGATAAGCAAATAACTAAAGGATAAGTGAGTGATACCAGATGGTGAAAGGTAATATGTTTTCTCTGATGACCATAACATGGTCTGTCCACTGAATATAAAGAAGTGTTAGCATGAGTTTTAGATATGGTGGACAATCAGAAGAAATCGCAGTCAGTAAACGGCTCCACCACTAGTCAAAGCATAAATAGATAACGAGCAAGGATTGCGCAAGTAGCCATGATTCAATTATTAGTATTATATTTAATCGCATTCTCTCGCTATTTAGACCCCGTTTATAGGAATCGAATGTAAATATAGAGAATACTTTTAGCTTTTTCCGAACTGATGACTCAACGGTTCTTGCATTAGTTCATTTTTAGGTCGAGCATTTGAGACCTCTTGTATATACTTTAGTATATACTTATAATGTACTTATATGTGTATGTACTTTGTGGGCTTGGGAGATCAGCCCTAGGACTTGTCTGCTTCCGCTTAGTGACTTTTTTTTCTGTTCAACTCTTTCTATTTAACTGTCTTGATAGAAAATGACCAGCGAGGTCAGTAAAATATCAGCATTGCTTTTTGCTGAGAGACTTTCTTTTTTAAATTTTTCTGGCAACTGTCTCTATTTAACTATCTTGATAGAAAACGACAAGCTGAGGTCAGTAAAATACCAGAATCACTTTAGCAATCTCTAGATTCCAGTCTATAGAAATTGTCTTCCAAGAGCACCCGTAGACAATATTATTTTTTTCAAATCCTGTATTTTTAGTGATATGACCACAGAAGGCCCTGATTTCATATTAAAACCAGAGCTTTGGACTATACCATTTCCTGCTAAAAGGCAATATTTCTCTCAATGTGTTCCCATACATGGCGTGTCACACAGTTTGGTGCTTACTTTCCCTCCATGTTAAAGAATGGTAGATGTTTCAGCGCCAGAGTAATGTGCTGCATAGATAAATACACATTAGGTCCCAAAGGTGAGACTGATTGCATTGCACATGCTTGTTTTGTAGAAACAGCCATAATATGTCATCCGGTGTATGATGTTTCTCTAGATAATGTTCAGCTAAAGGGACTGTAATTCTGGCTGTTCTTACTACTTAACAGTGTTCAGTTAAAATTGTTGCCATCATACGGGATGTCTCCTCCACATAGCCTAGGTTACAAGAACATAGGAGAAAGTAAATTAAATTTTTTGTTTTGCAATTCAATAATTTTTTTGCTTTAACTGTGTAGCCATTGTGTACGAGTTCATCGTTCTCTATCACTGGCTTGCAAGCTTTGAAATGTGCACACTTATATATACCTACTAGTGAGGTTCTGCCATCAATTGTTTTTTGTATAAATGGCACATCAGTCTTAAGTTGAGAATTTACTACAAGGTCTTAAATGTTTTTAATACGTCTATGGGCAAACAGTGGTTTCGGGAGACTGGTCTCCGGTGTAGCATTGCTGTTTAAGATGTGCCAACTGGCATTCATGATCTGTCTCACCTTTTCATTCATAGTTGAGTGTTTCGTCATACAAACTATATTGAAAGATGACTTTCTTTGATATTCACGCAAGACTTGAACCCTATCAAAGAATCTTGCTTTTTTGAATGCTTTTCTTATCAACTTTCTGGGATATTGTCTTTCTTTCATGTCATTCGCTTTGGTGTTGTAGTCTTGCAGATTGGATTAATTCCTACGGACACGTCAGAATTGTCCGAACGGAATACTCTGTTTTTGGGCAAGCGGGTGATAGCTATTTTAATGTAGTAAAGTGTTTCTGGCTGTCAGTTTGACAAATAAATCTACTTCGAGATAACCTGTGTTATGCCAAATTAATGTTTCTATGAAATTCTACCTGATGTTGACTGGTGTGACCTGTAAATTTGAGATTAGGGTCACAAAGATTTAACTAAGAAAGACATTGTGCTAGTTGTTCAGCAGTATCTGTCCAAATTAAGATGTCAATATATCTTGACCAATGTGTGGCAGATTCGTAAAACAGTCACTTCAATGTCAATGTTTTTTTTATCGAAATGGGCCATGAAGATAGTCGCCACTGAAGGGGCGACAGATGTCCTCATGCTTACACCTTTTGTCTGTTTAAATAAATTGTCATCAAATTAGAAGGTATTTTTAGACAGCACCAATTTGAGGCAATCAAGAAGAAATGTGTTCTGCCAAATGATGTCTTGAGTATTGATGAACCAACCTACTGCGTCTAAAGCTTTGTCTTGTAATTAGGACTGAATGGTAACTCACCCACCACAATGATAATGACCGTGGTGTCTTTAAAATACGATTTGATTTTAGGGACATGGGGTCGTAAAATACGGTCTATGTATTTTGATAAAGGTTCCGTAATAGACCCTATGGTGGTCACTATTGAACATAGAGGAGGGTTGTCCAAATCTTTATGTATTTTGGGAATGCCATATATGCTGGCCAACCGAGGGACAGTGGCAATCAAATAGTCATATTCTTTTATACATAAGTCGCCAATTGCAAGGGCATTGGAGGTAAGACACTCAATCAGTGGGAATAGCAACCATGCCCTACTTCTGGTGAAGGCATCCTCGTGATGGAGGACATTCTAAAAGGGTTTTGAGGCTGTGGCAGCTGGAGGGGCAGGGGATATGATGACACATTCGGTATGGCTCCCCCATCCTTTATGGGGTCTAAGACCCCGTCCTTGAAAGGACTAAGCAGCCTTCTGGGTAGCAAGGTAAGGTTGGAATTATGGGCACCCAAAAGCACCCTGACATGTCCATGGTACAAGCAAAAGGCCTCCTGCTGAAGGCAGCCAGCTCAAAGGAAAAGGGGTAGCCTAGTAACCCTGGGACCAGGGCAAGACAATGAATAAAGAAAACAATAGTCTCTAAGGAGCAAGTGTGAGCCTCAGCTTCCTAGCCAACGATATATAACCATCAATAGATTGGTTTGAACAAGAATCACTTAAATGTATTCAATCAGTTTAAAAACAATAAGGTTAATGTTTTTTTTCATACATTGTATGGTAATCCGGTGCTCCCAAAAATACAATGGCGCAGTGAAAGTTAAATAGGTGAGAAGGTAAGTTTAAGGTGCACAAGTGCTATACAAAAATCATATGTACAAAATTTGTGACTGATATGGATACAATTGTTGTTGAACACCACTCTGAATCAGAGTATCATGTTTCAAATCAAAATAAAAACAGTTCATTAGTATCTTGTCGACATTGACTGGAGGTGGCCAGCGAGACAAAGGCCCAGGGAACTGGCGGTAATTTGGTTCTCACTGAACTAATTTGTGTCAGCTTTGTTACCAAAGAACCGGGAACTGTTAAATGGCATTTTAACGAGTGGCGATTGAACGTCAGTCAGAAATCCTGTTGCACCGGTGGGGGCGCAGTGCCACTTTGAAAGCCATGGCCCTACCTAAATAGTCTGTGGTGTCCAATCCACACTGGATAGCAACTTTAGCTGTGTTTGGGCCATCAGTTAGGGCTTGATGAAAGGTGGGTTGGCCCTCCTTCTTTAAGCATGGGGAGCTGTGCCAATAAATTCCATGAGGCATGGGAATAATAGCCCAAGAAGCATGCAGTATTAACTGATTGCAGAGCCAGGCTGGTAGATGAGAAGATGCGTCTGCCAAATGTATCCAGTCTCTTATATTTCCTGTCAGGGGAGGTGGACGGGAAGTCGTTGGGGTTGACTTTATCAATGGAGGCCGGGTGCTGGGAGAAAAAGACTAAGTCTTCCAGAGCTGGGTGGTGTCAGCAGGCGATCATCCTCTGCACAGGAGCCCCTGTGAAAGGCTTAGCCCATGTCCCTAGGAGAACGTCAGTGAGGGCTTCATTGAAGGGTATAAACTACTCAGCCGAGCTTGCTCCCAGATGAAGCTCCCCAGTCAATATGTTCCTCTTGACCTAGACTGCAAGCAGTTGTAGGTCCAAGACCTCAGCTGCCCTCCGCATCACCATGACGAATGATGCACTTCCTCCAATGTTTCGCCAGGAGGCGAAATCTGCCAATGTCTAGGGAGGTATCCAGACCACTGGGTCGCCCAGGTTTTCATATCAGTTATAATCTTCAGGGTCCTCCTCCATAGAACCCACCCCTTCCTCTTCAACATCTCCTTCTGTAAAGAAGGGAGTGTCCAAGGGTGACATTTAGGGGCTGGTATGGCCTTGACAGCGCTAGCATCAACATCAAGCAGCTCCAAAATGATGCCAGCTCCTTGTTGTCGAGTGGTGCCAGGTTTGGCAGAGGTGGTAGAGGTGCCTGGGTGTGTGTCGGAAAAGGTCCGGATTCAGGTCCAGAGGGCCCAACTGATGTCAGGGGCAAAGCTGCCGGCAGTAATTCAGCAGGGGCACCTTTCGACTCCAAGAAGTCCGAAGGCACACCGGAGAGGGTCAAGGGCACAAAAATAGCATGCATGGCGTCTCAGAACTCCTTCAACTGAGCAGGAATAGCTCCAGTGCAAGGAAACTCCAGTTAGCACGAGGTAGGGTCAGATGTCATCTCCACAGGTGGCAGTCTTGAAGGGGGCCATGAAGCATGAGGCCAGGTGGGAGAAGTCAAAGAATGCTTCGACCTTTTCTACTGTTTTTTAGACCTACCTGACTTTTAAGATGATGTCTTAGACCTTGATGGCGAGCATCCACGGAAGCAGCTGTGGGAATGGCCCTAAGATGGTCCGCTGGAATTGGACCAAGAAAGGCAGAAGCCTTCTTTTGCTGCGCTGCCAGAAGTTTAGAGACTGCTCCCACATCACAGTGGTTCACAGATTTTCATTATGACCGGACCCCAGGCACCAGAGGCAGACGATGTTTAGATCCGACACTCACATTTGAAGATGGCAGTCACCACAAAGCTTAAAGCCTATAGGTTTCAGAGGGAACATGACCCTACACACACTGGGGAAAACAGTTAAAAAAAGAATTTGACAAAAAGTTGAAAAAACTAATGTTAGCTCGCTGGGGTAGCACTTATTTGGGCACTGCAATGCTGCGTCCAATCCGGACGATGTCAATGCAGAGCTGATTGATGCCACCAATCGGCGTGCAGAGGTACTGTTCAAGATTTTCGGGATCCAGTCTGAAGCTTGGGAAATATTCTAAGGTGAGGAATCTGTAGTTAGTAGTCTCTATCAGAGAGGGTGCATTTATTGCTGCAGTGGCTGTAAAGGTTGACTTTAAAAGCTAGATCTCTGTAATAGCTCCTACATTTTCTGTACTGCTGGTGAAGTTGTTTGGCTGGTGTTAGAAATGGGGGTCTATAGTTGGCCGGGTGTTACCCAGTCCAAGTAGGGAGCCTTCTTCCTAGTCACGATAAGAGGGATGCACTACTGAAATAACCCCTGCTCACCCTCTTGGTAACTTGGCATGAGCAGTCAGGTTTATCTCAGAGGCAGTGTGTAAAGCTTTTGCACATAACCAACAGTAACACAGTGAAAATACTACAAAAAGACATCACACCTGTTTTAAAAAATATACAATATTTTATCTGTGCAAAACAAGACCAAAAACGATAAAAATTCACCATAGAGTTCTCAGAAATCTCAATAATCTGAAATAGACTTAAAATAAAGTTCTTTGAAATCGATACCTCCGTCTGGGGCTATCAAGGTGTCGTGAACAACAAATCCAGACAGTTCTGGTTGACCATGGCTTTGCGGGCCAGTTACGGTGTCGGGGAGACCCACAAAACAGTACCTTTAGAAATGCAGGGTATCAGCGGCCTCTCGTGGAACTCTGAAGAGCCAGCGTCGGCAGGTGTCAGTTCCGGAGGCCGGTACAGGAGTCCTCGGGCCCTTGAAGTCACACATGTTGCAGTTCAAACTCCTCGCAGTTGAAGTCGGGAGCACCGGCGTCTGCAGGCATCAGGGCTACAGTGCAAAGTGAGCAGTGTGGTCTGAGGTGCCCTCAGGTCACAGTGCAGGCAGCAGCTCAGTGACAGTTGGCCAGTGGCGGCAGTGAGACCAGAGCTGCGGTGCAAAGTGATGCGGTGCTCGTCGCAGTGCTAACGGGTTACGGTGCAAGCAGCATCTTCATCGTTGCGTATGTGCTGTAGTCGGCTGCTGAACTGGAGTCGATGGCGCAAGCGTTGGTAGACCTAGGCTGCAATGAGGGATGAGGGTGGTGTGTCGTGTAACTTATGAACGGTGCCCTCGAACCACGGTGCAAGCAGCGGGGTTGAGGTCGGCATGGAGCGGATTCGTCAGGGATCCATGTAAAGCGGCGTAAAGCGAGGTGGTGTGAAGTGCGGGCCCACATGTCATGGTGCAAGTAGAGGCTCGGTGGTGGCAGCGAATGCGTCGTCGGTGGGACCGGTGTTGTAGTGCAAAGTGCAGTGGTGCCTTTGCGGTGCCTCTGCGTTGCCTTCAGGACACGGAGCAGGAAGCCGCGTCAGGTTGCTTTTTCTTCTGTTGCATAAAGAAATATAGTATCCCAAATGGTATTATTTAGAGACAGTTTGGCCAAGGATATGCATACAACATTATCCGAAAGGAAGCAAGGAGACTCTGTATGATTATGGCATGTGCTCAAGGCATCATGTATACAAAAGTACAAGGGAAAAGGGAACACAAAAGGTATAATTCGCAGTTATTGCAGCACTGCAGTATACAATTGACAGAAATTAAGAACAACCCAAATTGTACGTGGTGCTCAAGTGAAGACCAAGGGAGCGACGCATGTGACAATGTGAAGCAGCGTGGGTGGCGCAAGGTGACTGGTGCATAAATGTACAGTGAAATATTCGGTACATGGCGGTTCCAGGTAGATTTAGAAGTTCATTTTTGGTTTGTTCAGTATCGTGAACCGCTTCGTGTTATGCGCCTGTATTTGCGCTCGATGGTCGACGGCGTTACGATCCCCTTAACTTGGGATCTTCATCAGGACTGGGTCGAGGGCAGTGCTGAGGGCGGGGCTGCCGAGACGGTACCGGAGTCGGTGTAGTCAGGTACAGGACGGGCGAGGCCCTCAATCGAGGATCGGAGCAGTAGGAACCCGCTGATGAGGGAAGGGCGGGGTCCGGAATCGCATCCACGTCAAGGCTTGTGGTCGGGGGAGTAGTAACAGGGTCCGGTAGGCTGGTTAAAATCCTAGCTTCCGATCCAATTGGTGATCGGGAGAGCAGGAGTAAATCAAGGCTTGAAGACGGGCGAGTGGTCACGGGGGTCCGGTAGGTCGATGAATATCCTAACATCCGATCCAAGAAGTGATCGGGCGAGCGGGAGTGAATCTCGACGCTGGACAGCCTCGTTGGATCACCGGGAGTTCTGAGTAACCAGGGAGGCGCAGGTGCGTGGATGGAAGCCTGTATGTGATAGGGCGGGTCTTGGCTAAGTATGGCAGGCAAGGTCTGGGAAGCCAGGTGGCGAGTGATTGGCTAAGAGCGCGGGGAGGGGGAGTGTCCGTGGTGGCTGTCACTGGACAGATGCTACCCGGTGAGCAATCGGGTTCGGTAGAGCCGGTGATTCATAAGAGACCTACACTGGAAAAAGTATATAAGTGTGCAGGCCTGGCTTTACGTAGTCCTCTAGTTAAAAAGGGAACCGGTAGGGGGCTCGGGTATGAGCCAATGGCGGTGGGGGGGTGAAGACCGAGCGGGCGGGGGGCAGGCGGGCAGATGGACGGATCGGACAGGGAGGGGGGGGCAGGGGGCATGCTACAGGTATAACAAATCAGGGCCAACACCAGTGGGCGGCTGAACTCAGGTCAGCATGAGTGTGTCTGGTATATCCGCGGGAATGAGTGTCACTTATGAGTATGAGTATAGTAACCACTATGAGACATGCATAGTGACCTTGATGTCAGGTATATGACAGGCTATAAAGCAATGATGGTAAACAATAGTGCAATTGATTAGCCAACAGTTCAATGTACAAATTGAGACATGTTATACCAACAATTAGTGTCCACAGTATACACAAGAGGTTCTACAGGCATATGATTATTAGTCAGAAACAACAGTGAAGCCGTAGGTTAGAGAGAGAGTGGAGGGAACAGAGAGCAAGAGCAGGGGATGGTCAGATGGATATTGTGCTGTTCCATTCGTCAATGGTATTGAGGCCATTGTTGATAGTGTCACAAAAGGTCATCCATTTACATTCGCATCTGTTAAGGATGGCTTTGATGTCTCCGCCTCTCTGTGGTAATGTCACCTGCTTAATGATCTGCCATCTGATTTCGCTGTCGAGGTTCTGTTGCAGCACAAAACACACAGTGCTCAGTGCTGGTAGCAGATGAACTTGAAGTCTTTGCTGTTCCTGAGGCTTCTTGAACAGGGAGGCTGCTCTACAAAAAGCCCTTGAAGAAACTCAAACAAAGAAGTTGCAGAAGTTCAATCCAGTCCTTTCTCTGCCCAAGACAGAAGCAGCTACTGCAGGCCAACACAGCAAAGCGCACAGCAAATTGGTAGTTCATCCTCACAGCTTCTCCAGTTATTCTTCTTGGCAGGTTTCTGAGTCCAAAAGAGTTCTAAAATCCTGGAGTCTGGGCACCAATATTTATACCACATTTCACTTTGTTCTCTTGTGGCAGAGAGTGCCTGTGCTCATTCCAAACCAGTTCTGTCCTCTCTGGCCCAGCTTCCTGGCAGGAGGTGGAGACATCATTGTCCAAGGCAGACCAGGCCTATGCAGGTGCAAGGAAATTTCCTCCCTCTACTCTAAATGCAGCCCAGGTCTATTCCACCCAGTCCTGACTCATCCAGGAGAGGCAGGACACACCACATGCACATCTCAAGCGCCTGTCACTCCAAAGCCAGACAGTCAATCCACAACCCAGCAGCGGCACACAGGATGGCTAAGCAAGGAAATATCACTTTCTAAAAGTGGTATTTTCAAACACACAACATAAAAATAATCTCTCCTAAAAGATGCATTTTTATATTCTGAGTTCAGGTATACTAAACTTAATTTCTCTATCTTGTCCCAATGAGAAGTCAGTGCTGCAGGCCCACTAGTACCATTTGATTTACAGGCCCTGGCACTCTCAGTGCACTTTACTAGGGACTTAACAGTAACAGTAAATCAAACATGCTAATCATGGAAACACCAATCCATAACAGAATTTAGAGTAGGATCACTTGCACTTTAACACTGAATAGCAATGAAAAAGTGCACAGAGACACTAAACCAGCAAAAACAGAGTAAAAACCAGGAGGTTAGAAAGCAAAAAGACAGGGAAAACACGCCAAAAGATGTCAGGTCTAACAGCTAGGGACAACAGCCCTACTTGGACATCCCATGAAAACCAGGTAGATAACATCTAGGTGTACCTTCTAAGCACTACTATAATGTTTCTAATAACAATGCTTATGCAGTTAGTGAAGTCCACACTGCAATCCACACCCACTTACTGTCCATCTTGGATTGTTTGGTCCAATGAGTTCCTGAGGTACTCCAAAACAGATAGCAAGATCTCACTAGCCCATAAGGCATGGGTGTAACTACCCGGAAGGCACATCACATTCAAAGAGCACAAAGCCAGGCTGGCTGAGGAAAATGTTTTATTTCCAAAGGCATTGATAAGTTTATATTTCCTATACCATGGTGTTTGAAGGAAAAGCATTCAGGATGGCTTTACTCACTGATACCTTCACTACAAGGGTTTCTGTATGCTGTTCAACTTATATATGGCTCCATTGGCAGAGGTAGTCCAATCGTTCGGCGTAGAGCTTGTCTCCTACGCCGACGATACTCAACTTATGATCTCCCTCTCCCAAGCTCCCTCCTCCGCGGCTGATAATTTTAAATCATGCATGTGCAAGCTTGCTGCATGGATGAATGAGCATTGCCTCAAATTAAATGGAACAAAAACCGAGGTGCTCATAATAGGTGGCAATAATACAAATTGGACTAATAATTGGTGGCCCTCCTGTCTGGGACCTGTACCTACTCCTAGCCAGGAAGCAAAGAATCTGGGTGTCTGGATAGACAATAAACTATCCTATGACAGCCATGTCAAAAGAACGGTAGGGAAGTGTTTTGGAGTCATGAAAACCTTGAATCGCACTCTGGATCTCTTACCGTTAAGTGCCAGGCGCACTATGACTCAGGCACTTGTCACTTCCCGAATAGATTACGGGAATGTGCTGCTGCTGGGCACTTCGGCTAAAAACATGAGGAAGCTACAAGTCCTGCAAAATTCAGCTGCACGACTTGTGCTGAGACTCCCTCGTAGAGCTCCCTCTAAACCCTCCCTCGTTGCCCTTCACTGGCTACCCATTAGCAAGAGGATACTTTTTAAAGCGCTCCTCTGGTGCCACAGGATCATCCATCTCAAGGCCCCCCCTTATATGTCTGATCTAGCTTCACCCTACGTACCTACCCGAGCTTTACGGTCTTTGGGTACAGGTCTACTTAAAACAACGCACCCTAAAAAAGCTAGAATGGGAGGCAGATCCTTTCGTACTCTGACAGCAAAAAAATGGAACATCCTCCCTATGCACATCAGACAAGAGAGTGATGAAATATCCTTTAGGAAAATGTTAAAAACCTATCTTTTTACTCTCTAAATCTCTGTTCTGTTCCACACTGCAAAGCTCTCTCTCCACAGCGCGGGGACACGCCGGGAGGCGTCACCAGGCGCTTTACAAGCCCCTATAATAAAATAATAATAATAATAATAATAATGTTTTGGCAAAATGTCAAGCTCACAAAGGGTTGGTATGTGCTGTCTAGTCACTAGTCGACTGACTGGAGGTGCAGATATGCCTTGACAAAGTGGCCATGAGAGTGTCCTTAAGGACCTCATTAAGTGGTAATATTGATACTGTTTCAAGAATTTGTCAATAAATTGGATTCGTGTTCCAGAATACGCAACTGTGATCTAGCACGCCTCCTGCTCTTCTCAATGATATACACTAAAGTATACAAAAAAGTGATGGAAGGAATACTTGTATTAATCTCAGCCACTGGTAATCATTCAACTTGTGTTCTAGTCCACTGTTATTTTGCACACCATGCAACCTCAATCTGGACCTAGCCACATGCAAATACATTTCGCCCCGGCTCCAATGGGAACATTCCAAGTGATCTGTCATGCCAGGTCCTCCCTGAACCGGAACACAAGTAACTAAAGATTGGTTTTGCCCTAGGTATTGAGAATAATTCAAGCATTCCATCCATCACTTTTTTGTATACTTTAGTGTGTCACACTAAGTGGGATGAGTATGAGCAGACGTGCTGCACACTGTGTGATTGGAACTAAGATATACCAGTGTGATGACCCCTAACTACGTCCTGGGTTGCTTGTGTTCCACTCACTGCTTAATTTGGTTTCTGGTGCTCAGCACCGTAAGTTAATTGTCAACACCAGCACCTGTCACAGGCTGGCACAAGGTGTCACTGTCTGGCTAATTTAGTGATGACCATAGCAACAGTTAATTATTAGATAAATAGGGATTTAAAATTACTATTACCTGCTGCCAAAGCCATTCTCATAGATTTGGGGGCCTGAAATTGTCTGAATTGTCACATTTGTAGGAGTGTGATGGTTTCTAGCCGTCTTGTTACTATCAGTGGCAGCATAGCTGGGGCAATGTGCAGTGCAAGCTGCTGTGGCCTCCAGATGATAGTCCTGGCACTTATTTGTTTTACAAATTAAGCACTGGTTATCTTCCCTTGATGGACCAAGTGGTGAGCTGAGCTTGATCTCTGGTAAAGTATCTAACCCAGTGGCATACTGCAAGTCTAAATACAGCTCTTAATCAGTTCAATGAGGAGGGAGTAGACTGTCTGCCTCTTCATAATCACTTTCTTGAGAGGGACATTAGGCATGCCCTGGACCACATTAGAGTTGAGAAAAAGAGGGCCTCTGATACTCCTGGCATCGAGGGAGAGGCAGAGACTGATGTTGACGCCCTCCCCTCCGAGGACTACATTCTACTAGGAGACCTCAACTTCCACCTTTAAAAGAAAAACGACAGAAACACCACCACACACCTGGACAACCTGAACAATCTCGGACTGAAACAACTTGTTGACACCCCCACCCACCTTGCCGGACATACGCTCGACCCTATCTTCACCTCCAGCAAACACATCTCCTTTAATCACACCACAGCTCTCCATTGGACGGACCACAGCTGCGTTCACTTCAGTTACACTAAAACCTCGACCCACAACCCCCCACAACCTATTCCTCGAAGAAACTGGAACAAAATCACTACCGATCAACTCTTCACTTCGCTTAACCAACACCCTCCTGCCATGTCATCGGACCCAAACCAAGCCGCCACCAAACTCACACATTGGATCACCCACAGCGCTAACGAATTAGCACCCTTGAAAAACCACCAGATCAAACAAGGTAGCAAAAAGGCCCCCTGGTTCAACGACGACCTTAAGAAATCCAAGAAGTTTTGTCGTACTCTCGAGAAAACCTGGAGAAAAAACCCTACCACTGACAACCTGACCACCTTCAAGGACGCCACCCGCAAACACCACCAATTGATCCGATCCACCAAGAAATCAGCATTCAAGGATCGACTCGACAACAACGCCCACAACAGCAAGGAACTATTCAACATCGTCAAAGATTTTACCAACTTCACCGCCGGCACCAACGACATCACTCCCTCACAAGACCTCTGCGACTCTTTATCCTCTTTCTTCCACAACAAAATCGCCGACATACTTAACAGCTTTGAAAACCAGCCCGAAGAACAGTCCACTCTACCCACCTTTAAACCAAAACAGCACTCTCACAACCTCTGCGCCTGGAACCCAATCACTACGGAAGACACCATCCGCCTGATGAACTCCATCCACTCAGGATCGCCAACCGACCCATGTCCCCACCACATTTTCAACAAAGCAGACTCCATCATCGCACCCCATCTCCGCGATGTCATCAACTGCTCCTTCAACTCAGCCACCTTCCCAGAAAGCTGGAAACATGCCAAACTCAGCGCCCTTCTGAAGAAACCCACAGCAGATCCCTCTGAACTCAAGAACTACCGACCCATCTCACTCCTCCCATTCCCTGCCAAAGTGATTGAGAAAGCCGTCAATAGCCAGCTCGCCGCCTTCCTCGAAGCCAACAATTCCCTCGACCCCTCACAGTCCGGCTTCCGAGCCAAACACAGCACTGAAACCGCCCTCATCGCTGCTACAGACGACATCCGAACGCTACTGGACAACGGAGAAACAGTTGCCCTCATCCTACTTGACCTCTCGGCCGCCTTCGACACAGTATGTCA
This sequence comes from Lissotriton helveticus, assembly GCF_964261635.1. NCBI lineage: Eukaryota > Metazoa > Chordata > Amphibia > Caudata > Salamandridae > Lissotriton > Lissotriton helveticus. The sequence continues at coordinate 1,217,390,878 of NC_136069.1, forward strand.
TAGCACCCTCATTCAACGCCTCAACAACGTCGGAATACAAGGAAAAGCTCTGGACTGGATCATCTCGTTCCTCGCCGGAAGAACCCAGAGAGTCCGCCTCCCCCCATTCAAATCAGAGGCCACCAAAGTCATCTGCGGCGTACCACAGGGATCATCACTCAGTCCCACCCTCTTCAACGTTTACATGAGTCCCCTCGCATCCATCGCGCGTCAACACAACCTCAACATCATCTCCTATGCAGACGACACCCAGCTGATCCTCTCCCTCACCAAAGACCCAAACACCGCCAAAACCAATCTACACGAAGGAATGAAAGAAGTAGCCGAATGGATGAAGAACAGCCGTCTAAAACTAAACTCGGACAAAACGGAAGTCCTCATCTTAGGATCATCCCCATCTGCCTGGGATGACTCATGGTGGCCACCGGCCCTGGGTACAGCACCCATACCTACAGATCATGCACGTAACCTGGGATTCATCCTAGACTCCTCCCTCTCGATGACCAGACAAGCCAACGCCGTATCATCTTCATGCTTCAACATCCTTCGCATGCTCAAAAAAATCTTCCGTTGGATCCCCACTGAAACAAGAAAGACAGTCACCCACGCTCTGATCACCAGCCGACTGGATTATGGAAATACCCTCTACGCCGGAACCACAGCCAAACTACAGAAAAAACTCCAACGCATCCAAAACGCCTCAGCCAGACTCATATTGGACATCCCCCGTCAAGCTCACATTCCCGGCCACCTGAAAGACCTCCACTGGCTTCCCGTCAACAAGAGAATAACATTCCGCCTCCTCACCCACGCACACAAGGCCCTATACGACCTAGGACCCGAATGCCTCAACACACGACTGTCCTTCTACACACCCACCCGCCAACTACGATCATCCAATCTAGCCCTCGCCGCAATTCCGCGCATCCATAGGTCCACCATGGGAGGAAGATCCTTCTCCCACTTAGCGGCCAAAACCTGGAATTCCCTCCCCACTCACCTCGGCCTTACACAGAACCACCTCTCATTCAGAAAGCAACTAAAAACCTGGCTATTCGATAAGTAATGCACACCCCCTCCCTCAAGCGCCTTGAGACCCTCTGGGTGAGTAGTGCGCTATACAAATTCTTGAACTTGAACTTGAACTATGTGGTCCATGCCCTGGACAGCATCAGAGTCGTGGAAAAGAGGTCCTCTGATAGCCCTGCCATCAAGGGAGAGCTGAGGCTGAAGGTCTGCCTGCACAACAACTGTTTGTGCTTTTGTAATTTCATACCTTGATCACCCTGGCATGGGCTGATGTTGGCTGGGGTTAGTCTTGCTGGGGTTTAGACTTGATCCATGGTCAGCACCGGCAAGCGCATAGAAGGAACTGGCACAGACCCTCTGTCGGGAGTAGAGGTCAAGGCCGACTAGGGTATGCACCCAAGAGCATGTCCTGAAAGGGTGGTATCGAGGGAGGGCCTTTGGCAGAGGTCCCTGAGGCCCAAAAGGGTCCAGATAGAGGGGGGAGGACCTGGAAAAATTGCTGTACGGATGGAATTTGCTGTGGGGGAGACCATGCCCAGGAAAAGTGGGTGCACAGAGACCAAATTTAGAACCGGTTCGATGTCAGAAGATGTCAGACTAGTGACAAGCCCATCTTGGCTTTCTGGGTTCACAGAGAGCTTCTGAATTTGAATTTCCAGAAGATTTCGAGTAGGAATGGCACTTTGTGCTGGACTGGTCTCGTAACCATGATCAAGAAGGATCACATAACTTGGAGCAGGAGTGGGACCTCTGCTTCGGATACCACCTCTTCTTATACTCAGTGACCTAAAGATTTGACTTCCACTTCTGGTTGCCTTAGGGAGAATGAGGGTGCACTTATCGCTTAACTTTGAGCTGTAGCCCAATCACCATATGAACAGGTCATTTGGTCCGTGAAAAACATATGCTTCCTGCAGTCATGGCATAGCTTAAATCCTGCGGGTTTCAGGGGAAACATTTTCCATTGCACACTGTCTTAGACCCAAATTTAGAAGTGTCCGAACATACTCCATTAAAAGTCTGGATGTGCAGCAACAGTGGTCAGGGGTGACCCTTACATGTTTCAGGAATCAGCAGGGAATAGGGAGTCTGAGAACTTCAGTCAAAATATCAGGGTGGTATTCTCCTTTAAGATTATGGTGGACCAACCTGTGGAGGCAGAGGTGCTGGGACATATAGAAATGCTAAGGTCTCTGTATGAATGGGTAACACGTTGTGTTATCAACTGTTGCTGAATCAAAGTATTGAGTTATGACAGTTAAAACCTGAAATAAATGTTAGAGGCTCTTTATAAGCTTCATGTATAACTAACCCGGAGTATCAGTTACAAGTACAGAGGTAACAATATTAGAGACTCCTCAGATGGCATCTGACTGCAATGTGAGCAATATAAATTCTTCCATTGGTGTGGGAGGTGGTTCTTTGCTCTGTCCTCCCCCATTTGCTGTGGCCTCCTTCCTTCTATTCGCTATCATTTCTTCGGTGCATGAGTACCATCTCTTTCTGATCTTTTCGACAGACCTTATGGTCACGCAAACTACATTGATATGTTTCTATGTCTTAGTCCAAAAGTGCTTTTTTGTGGCATCTAGTACAAACATTTAAGCCTTAACAAAACACTCTATCATGCTCTGCCATACACTCCTCCACTAAAATCTCAAGCTCACTATCATTACATTTGCCTTTTCTTTTCTCCCCCACGTCTTCCTGTGGCTCCTGGCTGGACATCTTGATAGTAGATACTCCTAGGCTGTGAGAGAAACTCAGTTTGGGCTCTTCTGCGCCAAGTAAAGAACTTACTGGTCATCACTCGCTGTAGATGCAAGATACGAGAATTGCGATTCATACCGAATCACAATTTATGATTCAGTATTTTAAAATACCAAGTGGTTACGAATCACGATTTTCCTACAGTACGTAAATCATCTTCAGCGTTTCCTAATTTGCAATTTGGTATGAATCTCGATTAAGGAATCCGTAAATTTCAGTTTCGGGATTCAGGCCCATGAATCTATGCATGTATTATGGACAGGCTGGGAATTTTGTAAAAAACTGACCACAGCTGAAGGGAAATGGCCAAGTCCAGGCTTAAGTAGGAGACCAGGATTGGGTGAAGAAATGTATTCAAATCTCTGCAGAGAGCAAGGTTCATTTCATGCTGAAATTGACTCTGGCAACAATGCTGGGCCTTTTTAAAGTCCCGAGCTGCGGTTTGCCTCGTGGTTATTAAGATTACTGTTGAGTATCAGATTCCAAAATAGACAATAAAGATTCACCAGAACTCAGGAAAGGTATTGATGACTCTCTGCAAACTTCATGCAAAGTATGTAAGGAGACCACTTAATTATGGCTACCAATGTGGAGCACTGTTAAACTATCTGCTTTGATCTGACTGATACCCCTAACTTGCATGCTATTTTGCGAACATTGTGGTTATACCAACAGAATCCATTGATTGATTGGTGAACATCTCAGGAGCAACCCAGAACATTGCAAACGAAATTGCTTTCCAAAAGATATCCGTGTTCGAAAACATGCATTATTGGGATGCTCTATTGTGCTATGTTATAACCATTGGGGAACAATGATTGGATTATGGAAGCCTGCTCTGACTTTAGTGCTGTGCTCTGTGAAAACAGGACAGACACATTACTCCCACACAGGAATATGACTGGACCACAGACCTAATCCCTAATACTAAGATTCTGCATTTATTCATTAACAAGAAAAAAAGGATCAATATTTGAATAAAAAACATTGATGAAAACCTAGCTAAATATTTTATTAGGAACTCTTCTTCGTCGACTGGAGCTCCCATTTATTTTGCCCATCTCAGACTGTTTTTGGACTATAGAGAATTAAATGATATCATGGAAAAAAACAGAAGCCGACTAACTTGTATTTCTGCCCTTTTGGATCGAATTCACATAGGTCAAAATAAATACTAAACTCAATTTGAGGCGAAACTAGAATCTTGCACGGATTAGAGCAGGGGATGAGCAGAAAACTGCTTTTAATACCAAGTACAGACATTTTGAATATCATACTATGTAATGTGCCACAAAATTATATAAATGCATCTTGGAAACTAGTGACATTTCTGTGATGCATTCTGTCTGACCAGCGACTGGCCGTGGATCCTCAAAAAGTCTCTAAAAACATTTATGCTTCTTTTATATTGTGAAGTCTGTGCCAACGCTGAGTGGCACAGACTTCACAATATAAAAGAAGCATAAATGTTTTTAGAGTTTGCCAACTTGTATAGACACTTCATTGAGGCCTTTTGCACAGTAGTGACACTCATTGCACAAGGACTAGGAAACGTACTAAATGTTATTGGGGTCCCGAAGAAGAAAAGGCCTTTGATCAGCTTAAGGCTGCTTTTTCTGGAGCGCCTATCCTCAGAGACACTGATCATGATCTTCTATTCACTGTCAAAATTGTTGCCTCTTCATTTGCTTTAGGTGCAATATTATTATTATTTTTTTTTTTTATCCTCATTTGCCTGACCCACTCTTATTCAGCCTCCAACTGCCATACGCGTATTCATAGTGCAGGGTTTCCTCTGCACCTGATACTACGATTAATGGGAACCGGCAAGAGATGGCCCGAAGAGTATCATGGGAAAAGACTCCAAACTTGATGTTTTGTTCAATTGAACTAGCCATTCGGAGCCAATTGAGGGGGCCTAGTTCTTGGAGTTCCAAGGCATAATCATAGGACCGGGGAAAAAAAAAAAAAGCCCGGTTACTGTCTCCAAAGAACCAAAAAGTTACAAAAAGCGCGACTGCGTTCGCCACCTGATCTCATCAAGTCTGTTTTAGAGGTTGCGTAGAGAGACGATCGCCAGTTTGCGTGTGTTGGTGCTAGATTTTCAATCCAGACCTTGCATATCTCTCTTCTTGCAAGCAGTATAGCATAGAACAGAAATGTCCTTGCGTAGCCCTTTATGCTGTTGTCCCATCCAAATATAATCAAGGAAAGTGAGATAGAGATCGAGATGTTAAGAATGGAGTCCAGGGTTGCTTTGACTTCATTCCAAAACTGTAATATGCTGGGGCATTCCTTGAACATATGGATATGTGAGGCTGCAATATGGCCACATTTGTTACATTTCTTCCCTGGGATAAATTTAGATAGCTTTAATGGTGTGAAATATGCTCGATGTATTGTGAAGAAATGATTACGTCTGAGCCATGCAGGTTTGACACATTTATATAACAAGGTGCAGGAATTCTGCCAGGTTTCGATACTCTGGGCACCAAGATCTGTGCCCCATAGTTGTTCCGGGAGGATGAATTCTCCATCTATCTCTTCTAGCAAGCACCAATACCACTGCGAGACCTCTTTACCCCCTACTGGTTGCACTACCAGTTTCTCTTCGGTGATGCTATGCTTCCCCAGTGTTGCCCCAGACCTGTTCGATGCCTTAACCCAGCTATCTAATTGTAAAAACTTAAACCTCGAGAGCTCTATCCCCCGCTGATCTCGCAACTCGTCCCAGGGCCTCAATGACTCGCCTGCCAACACTTCTCCCCATGTTAATATCCCTCCTGCTCTCAACGGAGCAGTAAGCCTGTCATCCAAGCAAGAAGGCAGCCCTGGGGATTCCCAAATGGGTGCGAGGTTAGAGTAGTATGACAAACCCAAGTTCCTCCTTATATGTGACAATAACTTCGCTTGGGAGATAAGAATCTTTAATTTAACTTTTTTGAAGTATTTCTGATCTCCATACTTAAACATATAGCCATTAGTTGGTAATCCAGCACCAATCAGCATTGCCTTAAACATGAGACCTATTGATGTATTGGATGGCACTTTTAAGAGCATTCTCGAATGAGATAGTTGGAATGCCCACGCATAGTATTGCAAATCAGGCAGAGATAGACCCCCCTTTTCCCTCCTCCTCCTCAACTTTTTCCATGATACTCTTGCTGATTTATAGCCCCACACGAAGCTCTCTCTGGCATTTCTCTAATGCTGTTTTATCAAATGCGAGAGGAATAGTGTTAAATAGGAAAGTAAATTTGGGAAGGATTGACATCTTTATCAGGCTTACCCTACCTAGGATAGTCAGTGGAAGATTAGACCAAGATTTTAGTGATTTTTTGATTTCATTGAAGATTCTCTCAAGATTGACCTGGGCAATTTGGGCGATGTCTTGCACTATCCGGATTCCCAGATATCTCATTGAATTAGTTATGTTTAGCCGTAGGTCGGGATGTTCCATGCCATGATGTCAGTTTTGCTTGAGTTTATCTCATAGCCCGAGATGCGGCCAAACTCTTCAGCTCTCCTTATCACTACTGGGAGTGCAATCTCCAGGTCTGAGGTAAAGACTAAGATGTCATCTGCATACAGAGCTACCCGCTTTTCCCACTCCCCGAACCCAAAAGATGGAATAGAGTCTTCCCGTCTAAGAACTTCCGCAAACGGTTCTATATATAGGTTGAAGAGGAGGGGGGAAAGCGGGCAGCCCTGTCTAGTACCTCTAAAGATCCCGAGTGTTTCAGACAGTGTACCGTTTATTAGAAGCCGTGCCGATGGTGATTTATACATGAGCTTCATTGTACGACAGAATTTTTCCCCTAAGTTAACCTTCCTTAAAAGGTCATTTAGATAGGACCAGTTTACCCTGTCAAAAGCTTTAGCCGCGTCTAGAGTGAGGGTTGCCAGCGGGATAGAAAATGATGAGGCGATGTCGATTGCCCCCACTAGATCGTATGTTAGGTCAGAAAGTTGACGCCCTTTAATGAATCCCTTCTGGTCTTGATGGATTATTTCCCCCACTACTGAACCCAGTCTAGCTGCTAAGATGGAAGCATATATCTTATAATCATTATTCAGTAATGATATAGGGCGGTAAGACCCACATAAAGTTGGGTCTTTTCCAGGTTTTGGAATCAAAACTATAGTGGCCTCGCTCCATGATCAAGGGGGGTCATTGCCGTCCTTCAAGATGCCATTGAAGAGGGCCGTTAGAGTAGGGACAATTGTATCAGCCAAGGCTCTATACAGTTCTCCAGGGAGCCCATCAGAGCCTGTAGCTTTACCATGCTTTAGTGACGAAACGACCTTTCTAACTTCTGCCTCTGAAATGTCCATCTCTATCGCCTCGCTTTGTGCATGCGAGAAGTGTAGTAGAGGTATCTGATTCAGCCATATATTCCTTGCCTGTTGGTTATCTATGATGTCTTCCCTGTATATTTCCTCAAAGAACTTCTTGAAGGCAGTACTAATTTCTAAATTTGACGACCTGAGCTCATTTTCCCCCTCAACCATAATCCCTCTTATATGATTTTTAGCTTGGTCTGCTTTAACCCTCCAGGCTAAGATCTTACCAGCGGTTTCTCCAAATTCGAAACTGGATAATTTACTCGCCTCCCATCTCTTTGAGACCCTTTCTTGTAGGATATCTTCTAGCTGATTTCTGAGATCTGACATTTTTTTTGATCTTGTGGTGACCCAATTGAACCCCCAAGCCTTTGTTCGATTGTCTCCAGTTCCTGTTCAAGGTTCTGGATTTTTGATAGATAGGTTTTCCTCAAATAGGAAGCTCTATTTGTGATGCATCCTCTCAGGTATGCCTTAAGAGTTTCCCAGACCAAAGCAAGGGAGGTCGAACACAAGTTGATATCTAAGAACATCCTGGCTTCGGATTTGAGGTGTGTCACTTCCTCCGGGTCCAATAAAATAGTTCGATCAAATGACCAAGAGGGGTGTTTTTTTTTAGTTTGAAGTTTTAATATGAACCAAAGAGCTGAATGATCGGATAGGTGAGAGGGTATATACTTAATGTTAGATATGGAGTTTTGGAGACAGTAGCTAAACAGGGCAAAATCTATTCGTGACGTATGTTTGTATTTTAGATTCTTATAAGATATCCCTGGTTTGGTGCCGGCTCTTTCTCTCCATAGATCCGCCAAGCCTATATCCTCCATAATCCCCTTAAGAGATTGTCTAGATTTTGAAGGGGGTTGACAACTATATCTACTACTATTAGTGGTTTTGTCTAATTTTGGATTTAAAATAACATTGAAGTCCCCTGTCCATATTATGGGGTCCGAGGTGGTTATTAAATTGTTTCTTATTATTTCCAAAAAAGATGGATCATCTGTGTTAGGGCCATAATATCCAACTAGATTATACACCCACCCATGTATAGAGAGCTTGACTAAAAGCCATCTTCCACTATTATCTTCCCTGAAATCGAGAATCCGCACATTTGCTGTTTTTTTGCAAATTAAGAGAATACCTCTTATGTTTGCGTTGTGGTCGGTGCTTAAAAATATATCTATCCACTTTTGTTTTTTTAGTATTGAGTCTGCCTCGCTTTTTAAGAGATGTGATTCTTGGATGATGATGATCTGCGCCGGGGAATCACGCAGATATTGTAAAATGCGTTCTCTTCTCCCTTGTACGCGCAGGTGCAATATTATCACAAAGGGATCCTGTCACCGAAGCAGTCCATTCAGTGTTTTTCATTTCCCCACATTAACATCCACTAAACAGAAATATACCATCTACAACAAGGAGTTATTGATATTAAGGAAGACTTCTGACATTGACATAATCATTCGGAAGGAGCAGTGCATCCGGTGCTTGTATGGCAGATGTCTTAACTTGACAAGAAGAACATGACAAGATTGTAACCGAGGTGCCTCACAATTTGGTCACTAAATAAACAAATACTACAGTGCTGTATTTTTCTTTATTTTCAGCTATGCTGCACAGTAGCTGCACAGCTGTACAAGATAGCTAATCAAAAGATTGATAAAGCCAATAGCACACACAAAGGCGAGACCTATTATCTTTGCCAATGCTTGATTTTTGACATGGGTTGGAAGGGTCGGAGGAGGCAAGCAGCAACACAGGAGGATGGGATGGGACAAGCAACAACAAAGCAAGGTGCGGATAGGAACAACTCGGATAAGGAAGGGAAGGCTGTTGGGGAAGCAACAACATGGAGCAGGAGGGTATGGGGAAGGACAAGTACAACTTAAAGCAGATCGGGAGAGTGGGAGAGGTAAGCAATTACACAGAGCTAGAGGTGATAGAATCACCGGAGGGAGACAGCCTGCAAGCCCATGCACTCTTATGGAGTGTACAACTACAAGAAAAAAGTAGCCTGGTCCAAAAGGGCAAGAAGTGGAAGAAAACTCACTAGGGAAGGAAACCGTTTTTGGCCTTGCTCCAGGGGAGGGACAAACTCAAGAAGAAGTGAAGCCGGCACACAGTGACCAAAGAGAACCAAGGAAATGAGTGACAATGAATTCAACCAGTGGTAAGCAATAGGTGGGCACTAAGACCCAGGTAAGCTAAAAGATGTTTTGCAAGCGACAGCGCATGCATGTCACAGGAGAGACCTAAGAAGGAGGTTTAGTCTGGCTTTCCAGATGTTTTCTGACATTACTTAGTTTTCATTCTAAGTTTAGACCAGCATTTGAAGGTCTTTTTCCCATAGCTAGATTGGTGAGGCAGGGAACATTAGCATTATCCCTTCCCAAAGGTTGGTGAGTGCACCCAATTTTAAAATCTAGGGTGAACCCTGCATTCTCCAAGCCTGACGTACCTCCTCCTCCAGCTATATATGATGGATCTCCAGTGTTGCACGTTGAAGCCACAATGGAGAAGCCAAAGTAGACTCTGGTAGTTTGAGAGGGCAGGTGCAGAATTTTGTGGCATAGATGGGATATGGAGAGCAGACATTTTTGGGAAGCCAACTTCCTTTGTTCATAGTCCCAGATTAGTGGCTGTGTTCTACAAAAAGTTTCCAGAGAAGCTTTCGCCAAGGAAGGGGGCCCTAAGAAGGGACGGTAGAGTCAGAAATCACCAGGCAATAGTGAGTTTGAGACTTGTGTTTGGAATATCAGGGTGGTTCTCCTTTAAGACTGTGGTGTACCAGCCACCAGAGGCTGGGGCATCGGGGCATCCGGAGACACTAAGTTCAAGGGGGAGGTTTTCAGGTCAATGCAGGCAGCTGCACTATTTGAACACCAGCTAGGCAAATAGAAGCTGTCTGGCAACTTTTGATGTTGCAATAGTTCACTGCTTGCCTTAGAGTTTGTTCACCATTTAATTCCTCAACTTTGTTGTTTTCTTCCTGCTTGGTTAACTCAGTACTCCTGACTTTTGCATGTTTATTTGACTTTGTTTGCATTACTGTGATCCCTTTTCCCTGTTTCCCTTTTCCCTTGCACAGTTTCATGGGATTCCATACTCACTGTCTTACTGGCATCCTCTAGTTCAGTTTGGTGACACCGTGGCCAGCCATTTAGAAGCTGGTTAGTATTCAAGGCATTCAAACATCTTAACAAGTTCCATATGCGAGTTATTGTTAGTAAAGCCCTATATGCTTTTTCCTTGCATATAGAGACAGTCCGTTAATGGAGTGTATTGACTGCTAACAGTGCTGTGATACCTGAGATGAAACAAGCCGAAGTGGTGCTACAGAAGACCTTAGAGTATTCTTTGTTTCGCTTTCTCTGTCTCTCTGCATCCCATTCCCCTTTCACTCTGGTAGTTAGAGCTGCCTGAGACGTTTAGTTTTGTTCGGGCAGTTCTACATTCTGGGGCGTGAGGCAGATATTCATACTTGTCAGAAATCAGATGAAAACCCCAACAATTTGTGGCTTCACTCTGTCTCTTCTGGTGCAGTGTCAAGTCACTATGGAGATATACAGCACCACCAACCAGAAAACTTGGAGGATTGCGGAGAAAATCACGGAATCCAGACTGGCGTCTCAGAATCTACTAAAAGTGAGGAACCTGCGGTTATTAGTTTTTATCAGAAATGTAGCCATTGCTGATGCCTCCTAAATCCACTGCTTCCTCAAAAGGCGTGATACACTTACTGTGGCATCTGAATGGGTCAAGACGCCTGCCATGGTCTGGACTGCACAGCCTTTGAATAGGCTTGGAACTTCCAAAACTGTTGGTGAAACTACAGTGCACAGAGAGCAGAGGCTAGGTCTAAAGCACAAACAAAAGTCCTTCTCATCTTACAAAGCTTCAAGGAGTAGTAGGCTTTCTCTCCGGAAAGCCGCTCACCTTTAAATGGCATGATCATGTAGTCCGGATATCTATGTAAAATCCAGTGGAAAAAATCCAAGTGTCTTTATGAAGTGCGACAGAATTACCCATGGACCAATCAATGTTATTAACTATGTCAAAACCACACTCAGGGATCTGATTTGATGCAATTAGCCCACTCACCAGGTTAGAGAATGGCTTCTTCATATCCCAGAAGTCATAGACCTATCAGCCTAAAAGGCAGGTGGTATTAGGCCTGCATAGAGCCATGCTACCTGACGCAAAGGCATTGCAATCAAAAGTGTCCAGCTTTCTGCACTCCCTTTCCAGGGAAGCTGTGGGGCAAATGTTTGGATTCTATTTTGAAGATGACATCTGAACCATCTGACTCTTCGGAGAGAGGGCGTGGGGGACAGAAAGTGCAGGTCACCTGGATCAGCCCTAAGTCATCTGGTGATTTGTCTGTGGACTGTTGAGCACAATAACGTTTCTGTCATGCAGTCTTTATGGGGTCAAGGAGAGCCTCATTACAAGGGACCAGAGGTGCCAGAGAACCTGGGGAAGAGAGCAATATTTCATCAGATTGTTAGACTTCACTTTCACAGAAAGTGAAGTTATCACCAATTCTTCTTCTGCCTTCTGAACGACTGTTGTAAAAGATAAGGGGCCATATTATCTATATTAGGACTCGCGATTACCTAATTGCGATTTTCTGAGAATGTATGAAACTCAGTTTCATTTAGCGATTCCTAGTTGGTCGTAAATCGACCTACCTCATGGATAATAATGAGGTAGGTTGCAATGTGCGACCCATTAGAAATCAACCCAACTCCACGGATGGTGGTCTGCAGTTTGGTTGTATGATGTTACAACGCGATCTTTTAGATCGCGGTACATCACAACTCATCTTTTACAACGCAAGTCGTTACCACGACTTGCGCTGTAGGGTGCTGGACTTAGGAATAGTAAGATTTACTATTCCAACTCCAGCCTACGGATGTATGATGTTACAACGCATACTTTTACATCGCATGCCTTTACAACGCGGTTTTTACATCGCATACCATTACAACGCATAGCGCTTTTGGGTGTTGGATAGTGAATAGTTTAATTTACTATTCCAACTCCAGTCCCCGTGGACACTAGGGAAGGTTATTGGACAGTAAATTAACCTATTCCCTATCCTAGAGCGCCCCCCAGCGCAATGCGTTGTAATGGTTTGCGTTGTAATGACCGCGTTGTAATGGTAGTGCGTTGTAAAAGTTTCGTTGTAAGTGATGTTTCCCCCAGCCTACATACAGTAGGGAAGGTGTTGGAATAGTAAATCTACTATTCCTTAGTCTAGCGCGCCCTCCAGCGCAAGTCGTGGTAACGACTTGCGTTGTAAAAGACACGTGGTAATGGCAGCGCGGTGTTTTGAACGCGTTGTCATGGATGTTCTGCTGCCGTTCACCATATCTGTGATTGCTTTTTAAAAAAAGCTCTCTTTTTCCATTAAATGCAACCTGTTTTCCTTAAAGGAAAATGGGATGCCTTTAAAAAGAAAATTTCAAAGAAAAAAAAATAGTTTGTTTAAGAAGACCCAGTGGTCTTGTGAACCACTGCGTTCTCTCAAGCAAACAATTCTTTTACATTCAGAAATGGAAAGGAGAGTTTTTAAAGGTCCACAACAGTGAACAGAAATAAAGGTTCACTCAGGATTTTTAAACAATTTATTTTGTGATGGTCCAATAGACATTTGTTTCAGCTCAACTTAGATTGTGAGGCAGAGTTCCATTATGTAGGTGCATGGGGCATTTCCAGAATACAGCAGTAATCTCGCAATCCAAGCAAATAAATCTAACTCTCCATAGCTTATCACTCACCTGAGGCCTCTCAAGACAATGGTGGAAGACGTCAGTGAATTCCAAGGATGCAAGGACATTTTTTGAAGATTTCCAAGGATGCAAAGAAATGCTTTGAAGCAACCCTTTGGAAAACATTCCAAGATACACCATGAAAACAGAAAATGTCTCGGATCTGGCTTGAAGATTGTCTCAGCTGGAAAGCCAGGAACACAAGGGGAATAGTAGAAAACAAGCTGAGTGTTAGACCTGGCACTGTTGGCGTGGGTCTCCCTTCCATTTTTTGATGATGCCTCATGTGTTTTTGCTGGTTATAGATGCTTTGGGAACTGTGCCACTGCTAATCAGTGCCACAGTGCAAGTGCTCCCTATGGTAAATTGATGTATGGATTAGTGATTCCATGATTGGTTGGTTTGGTTTACTTGTCAGACCCTAGTACAGTGCCGCAGACCTTCCCCTACCTCCAAGATGGCAGTTCCCTGTGCCCCCTTCCGCGTCAGCGCCTAATCGGCTGCTGTGCTACCTTTGAATTCAACTTGTAAAGGATCTCCAAGGGCTTCGAATTGAGCTTGCCTCCTGCTGAAGTCTCAGGGACAACTGACTTCACCCACCAGCTCCCCAAAAGTTCTTTTGAAAGTGCCTGCTGTTGTGTTGGGCCTTCTGAGGGACTGCGTGTTGCAAGGAGCTGAAAGCACGACTCACGAAGAGGAAGCCATCCCCCCCGCAGCCGCTGTCATCGCATCACTGAAGAAGGGTGTCGCCGCTGTCACTTCGCCTCGCAGAAGCGCCTCGCCTGAGAAGAGTGTCGCCGTCACATCAGACGCCGTCGCATCCTCTGAGAAGCGTGTTGTCGCCGCCGCTGTCGTCACATCACTGAAGAAAGGTGTCGCAGCTACAGCTGTCGCATTACATCGCCGAAGCGCTTCGCATCACCGGAGAAGAGTGTCGCCGTCGCATCAGACGCCGTCGCGGCTCACAAGAATTGTTGAGTCGCCGTACGGCCGTCGGGCATGCATACATCATGTTGCATCAAGAAGAAGACGGCATTTTTGTTTGATTGCACCGGATCTTCATCGCATCACGGCGTTGAGGGCCGCATCGCCACAGAAGCGCAGTAAGAAACCGACGCATCACCTCCCCACGCGGGGAAGAACTGACGCATCCCCTAGGCAGCAAGAGAAACCAGACGCATCACCATTCTTGCATGTAAGGAACCGACGCATCACCTTCCCTGCAACACTTTTGTTGTATAGCGTTACGCATCCAAAGGTACATTGAACGCAAAGTGTTGCATTTACCATCTAAAGAGAACTAAGTTATTTCTACCATTTTTAAAGTACAGTATTGTGGATTTTTGTCGTTTGTGGTCTTGTGTTAAGTCTATATAAAAATACTTATTTTTATACTACAACTTGTGGGGTGTTGATCTGTAGTGTTGTCACTTGGTTACTGTATGTGTTCACATATGCTTTACACACTGCCTCTGAGATAAGTCTTTCTGCTCGTGCCAAGCTACCAAAGGGGTGAGCAGCGGTTATTTTAGGAGTGTACCCCCTTACCCTGACTAGACGCAAGGGTCCTTATTTGGTCAAAGGTACCTTCCTCTGCCAACTAGAGACCCCCAAATCTAACACTGAACGACACAGGTGAAGAGATTAACCCAACCAGAGGCATTCTCTAACCAACAGGGAGGTAAACTAAGCACAAGCTCATGCCTTGTGTGTGGCTTTTATAGACTGCAGTATCCTGGAATATCACAATCCATGAATCCTGCAGTAGAGCCTTAGATCCCAGGATCCTTGAATCCAGCATGGCACTTAGAAGGGATATACAGACATTGCCTTTGGGGTGCCTGCATACAGACAGTATTGGCTGTGCTTGGGACGGGGATACAAACTAAGCAGCACACTTGGGACAGTCACAATCCTGGGCAGCTAGACTCCTGTCACATCAGTCTGGATGATATCCTGAGTAGTAATGCTCTGAATAAGAGATGGAAAGAGCAGCCAATAATGTCAGGGATCAAAAGTGGATGGGAGGAGAGGTGAGCAACTGGGGCAATCCATGACAGGGGAAGGCCTAGACTTGCATGGGGTCAGCTGATTTAAGGAGAAACTTGGTCTCATCTTTTCAGGTGATGGGTGGCCACATAATGTTGAGGAAATGTCTGATGTTGGACAGCGGTGTAAAGACTCTAAAGGGCAGGTAACTGGACTACTTCATCGAGGAAGAAATTGACTTATTTTTGTAACTGTGAAAAGATTAGTAGGGAGGATGTTCCCTAGAAGGTGACTCACCTTTGGGAGAGGGAGTCTGCCTTACTCAAAAATAACTTGGCTTCTCACTCCATTATGGCCTTTGGATGCATGGATGTGAAAGAATCAAAAGCTGCAGTATCATGCCCCAATCACAGGGACTATACACAGATGGTGGGGGTTCAAAAGATATATCGTTTTGTTGTACCATCTGCAAATATTTAAATCCTCTGAGACATCTAACCTAGTAGCTGTGAAGTAGCTGAGGAATTTGTTGGTGAGAAAAATAGGGCCTCTGATACTGCTGGCATCGAGGGGGAAGCAGAGACTGATGTGGCCCATGCCCTGGACAGCATCAGAGTCGTGCAAAAGAGGGCCTCTGATAGCCCTGCCATCGAGGGAGAGCTGAGGCTGAAGGTCTGCCTGCACAACAGCTGTTTGTGCTTTTGTAATTTCATACCATGACCGCCCTGGCATGGGCTGATGTTGGCTGGGGTTAGTCTTGCTGGGGTTTATACTGGATCCAGGGTCAGCACAGGCAAGCGCATAGAAGGAACTGGCACAGACCCTCTGTCGGGAGTGGAGGTCAAGGCCGACTAGGGTATGCACCCAAGAGCATGTCCTGAAATGGTGGCATCGAGGGAGGGCCTTTGGCAGAGGTCCCAGAGGCCCAAAATGGTCCAGATAGAGGGGGGAGGACCTGAAAAACTTGCTGTATGGATGCAATTTGCTGCGGGGGAGACTATGCCCAGGAAAAGTGGGTGCACATAGACCAAATTTAGAACCGGTTCGAAGTCAGAAGATGTCAGACTAGTGACAAGCCCATCTTGGTTTTCTGGGGTTTACAGAGAGCTTCTGAATTTTAATTTCCAGAAGATTTCGAGTAGGAATGGCACTTTGTGCTGCACTGGTCTCGTAACAATGATCAAGAAGGATCACATGACTTGGAGCAGGAGTGGGACCTCTGCTTCGGATACCACCTCTTCTTATACTCAGTGACCTAAAGATTCGACTTCCACTTCTGGTTGCCTTAGGGTGCATGAGGGTGCACTTATCGCTTAACTTTGAGCTGTAGCCCAAGCACCATATGAACAGGTTATTTGGTCTGTGAAAAACATATGCTTCCTGCAGTCATGGCATAGCTTAAATCCTGCGGGTTTCAGGGGAAAAAATTTCCATTGCACACTGTCTTAGACCCAAATTTGGTAGTGTCCGAAAATACTCCATTAAAAGTCTGGATCTGCAGCAACAGTGGTCAGGGGTGGCCCTTACATGTTTCAGGAATCAGCAGGGAATAGGGAGTCTGAGACCTTTAGTCAAAATATCAGGGTGGTATTCTCCTTTAAGAGTATGGTGGACCAACCCGTGGAGGCAGAGGTGCCGGGACATATAGAAATGCTAAGGTCTCTGTATGAGTGGGTAACACGTTGTGTTATCAACTGTTGCTGAGTCAAAGCAATGAGTTATGACAGTTAAAACCTGAAATAAATGTTAGAGGCTCTTTATAAGCTTCATGTATAACTAACTCGGAGTATCTGTTACAGGTACAGAGGTAACAATATTAGAGACTCCTCAGATGGCATCTGACTGCAATGTGGGCTCTATAATGTCTTCCATTGGTGTGGGAGGTGGTTCTTTGCTCTGTCCTCCCCCATTTGCTGTGGCCTTTTTCCTTCTATTCGCTATAGTTTCTTCGGTGCATGAGTACCATCTCTTTCTGATCTTTTCGACAGACCTTATGGTCACTCAAACTACATTGATATGTTGCTATGTCTTGGTCCAAAAGTGCTTTTTTGTGGCATCTGGTACAAACATTTAAGCCTTAACAAAACACTCTAACATGCTCTGCCATGCACTCCTCCACTAAAATCTCAATCTCATTATCATTACATTTGCCTTTTCTTTACTCCCCCACGTCTTCCTGTGGCACCTGGCTGGACATCTTGATAGCAGATACTCTTAGGCTGTGAGAGAAACTCAGTTTGGGCTCTTCTACGCCAAGTAAAGAACTTACTGGTCATCACTCGCTGTAGGTGCAAGGTACGAGAATTGCGATTCAAACCGCATCACAATTTATGATTCAGTATTTTAAAATACCAAGTGGTTACGAATCACGATTTTCCTACAGCACGTAAATCATCTTCAGCGTTTCCTAATTTGCAATTAGGTATAAATCTTGATTAAGGAATCCGTAAATTTCAGTTTCGGGATTCAGGCCCATGAATCTATGCATGTATTATGGACAGGGTGGGAATTTTGTAAAAAACTGACCACAGCTGAAGGGAAATGGGCAAGTCCAGGCTTAAGTAGGAGACCGCGATCGGGTGAAGAAATGTATTCAAATCTCTGCAGAGAGCAAGGTTCATTTCATGCTGAAATTGACTCTGGCAACAATGCTGGGCCTTTTTAAATTCCCGTGCTGCGGTTTGCCTCATGGTTATTCAGATTACTGTTGAGTATCAGATTCCAAAATAGACAATAACGATTCACCAGAACTCAGGAAAGGTATCGATGATTCTCTGCAAACTTCATGCAAAGTATGTAAGGAGACCACTTAATTATGGCTACCAATGTGGAGCACTGTTAAACTATCTGCTTTGATCTGACTGATACCCCTAACTTGCATGTTATATTGCAAACATTCTGGTTATACCAACAGAATCCCTTGATTGATTGGTGAACATCTCAGGAGCAACCCAGAACATTGCAAACAAAATTGCTTTCCAAAAGATATCCCTGTTCCAAAACATGCATTATTGGGATGCTCTATTGTGCTATGTTATAACCATTGGGGAACAATGATTGGATTCTGGAAGCCTGCACTGACTTTAGCGCTGTGCTCTGTGAAAACAGGACAGACACATTACTCTCACACAGGAATATGACTGGACCACAAACCTAATCCCTAATACTAAGATTCTGCATTTATTCGTTAACAAGAAAAAAAGGATCAATATTTGAATAAAAAACATTGATGAAAATCTAGCTAAATGTTTTAGTAGGAACTCTTCTTCGTCGACTGGTGCTCCCATTTATGTTGCCCATCTCAGACTGTTTTGGACTATAGAGAATGAAATTATATCATGGGAAAAATCAGAAGCCGACTAAGGAATATGCTACTTACCAGTATGCATCTGTTCTTGGCATGTAGGGCTGCTGATATTCATATCTGTGCATAGATCGCCGCCTAGTGTTGGGTCCGGATGATTGCACGTTGTTGTCCTGGAAGAGTCTTCGAAGTATCACAAGATAGATGGCTCCTCCCTCGGACTACAGTGCGCATGGGCATCCTCTCCATCCTCAGATTGTTTTTCGCCATTGTGGCAGAGATGGAGTATGGTACAGTAAAAGATGTCCATGCAAGAAAGTAAGAAGTAACGATGAATGCTACAGCTGCGACAGGCATCGGGGATGAGGGTGGGCGATATGAATATCAGCAGCCCTACATGCCAAGAACAGATGCATACTGGTAAGTAGCATATTCTGTTCGAGGCATGTGGGCTGCTGAATTCATATCTGTGCATAGAATGTATAGCAGTCTCTCCCTTAGCGGTGGCTACCTGTGACAGCTGCAGCAGTCTGAAAAAGAGTTTTTAGAACAGCCTGTCCTACAGCTGCTTGCTGTTTGGAATGTACATCTACACAGTACTGTTTTGTGAATGTATGTATGGTAGACCATGTGGCTGCTCTACATATTTCCTCTAGAGGAATATTCCCTAGGAAAGCCATGGATGCCCCAAGTTTGCGTGTAGAATGCGCTCTTGGGGGAACTGTTAAAGTGCGTTTTGCTTTTAGATAACATATTTGGATGCACTTAACTATCCATCTGGCCAACCCAGATTTTGAAATGGGGTTGCCTTTGTGTTGTGGTGAGAAGGCAACAAACAACTGTTTAGTTTTCCGAAACTCCTTAGTTCTATCAATGTAGTATAGAAGTGCTCTCTTGACATCTAGTGTGTGTAGAGCCCTTTCAGGTACTGACTGTGGATTTGGAAAGAACACTGGCAGTTCTATTGTTTGATTGATATGAAAATGGGATACCACCTTGGGCATGAATTTAGGGTTTGTTCTAAGAACTACCCTATTGGCATGCATTTGGATGAATGCCTCTTGAATAGTTAGGGCTTGTAGCTCGCTAACTCTTCTAAGTGAAGTGATTGCCACTAGAAATGCCACCTTCCAAGTTAAAAATTGTAATTCGCATGAATGCAATGGTTCAAATGGTGGTCCCATCAGTCTGGTTAATACGATGTTAAGGTTCCAGACAGGTGAAGGTGGGTGTTTTGGGGGATTATTCGTTTGAGTCCCTCCATGAATGCTTTAATTGCAGGTACTCTGAATAGCGAAAAATGCTGTCTGTTCTGAAGATAAGCTGCAATGGCAGCTACGTGTATTCTTATAGATGAATAAGCTAGATTGCATCGATGTAGGTGCCAAAGATAGCAAATGATATTTTGCGTGGAAGCATCTAGTGGGTTTATGTCATTGTTATTGCAGTAAATGACAAAACGCCTCCACTTTGCAGCGTAACAGGCTCTGGTTGTAGGTTTTCTTGCCTCCTTGATAATGTTCATACAGTCAGGAGGTAAGTCTAGGTACCCAAACTCTAGGACTTCAGGAGTCAGATTGCAAGGTTCAGTTGTTGCGGATCTGGGTGCTGTATGTCTCCATGGCTCTGAGTGAGTAGAGTGGGTGTTAGCCGTAGTTTTTGATGAGGCACCACGGAAAGTTCTAGGAACGTTGTGTACCATGGTTGCCTCGCCCATATTGGAGCAACCAGGATTAGTGTCAGTGAATGCTGGCGTAGTTTGCGTGGCACCAGCGGTATCAACGGCGCTGGGGGAAAGGCGTACGCAAATCTGCCTGACCAGTTCATCCATATCGCATTGCCTTGCGACTGCGGATGTGGAAACCTGGCGGCAAAGTACTGGCATTTTGCGTTTTCCTTTGTGGCGAACAGGTCTATTTCTGGTTGTCCTAACTGTTAGAAGTATGGCTAGAGCACTGTGGGATGAATCTCCCACTCGTGCAGCTGTTGGCTGTGTCTGCTGAGCAGATCCGCTACTTGGTTGTCCTCGCCTGGGAGGTATTCCGCCATGAGAAAAATGTTTCTTTGAAGGGCCCACTTCCACATGCTTTGTGCAAGATGTGATAGCTGTGGAGAGTGTGTTCCTCCCTGTTTCTGGATGTAGTACATTGCTGTCATGTTGTCCATTCGGATCAACACAGCTTTGTTGCATACATGTACTTTGAACGCTTTCATTGCTAGAAAGATTGCCTAGCAAGTTGATGTGCATTTTCTTTTGTTGTTGTGTCCATAGGCCCTGCACTGTGAACTGAAGGACATGGGCTCCCCATCCTGTTAGAGATGCGTCCGTTGTCAACAATATTTGTGGTACAGGCTCTTGGAACAGTCGTCCCTTGCAAAGGTTTTGTGGATTCCACCAATGCAGAGAGTTGTAAGCACGACTGGTCACCAACCCTAGAGGCCGGATGTAGGAGCCATTTACCGACCGGTAACGGACGATTTCGGCCGTTACCGACCGGTAAATGGGTTTTGGGTATGTAGGGGCACTTTTTTACAGAATTGGTAAATTTACCGATTCGGTATTTTACCACCCAATCCAATTGGGTGTTAAAATACCGAATTCAGGTGTGCTATGCCATGTGACAGACAGACATGCCCTTAGGGCATGTCTGTGTGCCACATGGCGCACATGTCAATTTTCGGGGTGCCAGAGGGTGTCAAAGTGACACCCCCTGCACCCTTGCTAAAATCGGTATTTACCGATTCTGTAATTACAGAATCGGTATTTCCCATTGATTCCTATGGGCTTCACAGCCCATAGGAATCAAAGGGAATTACCGATTCGGTATTTACCGAATCGGTAAATACCGAATATTACCGATTCGGTAATTCCACATCTGGAATTACCTACATCTCCCCCCCTCTATTTTACCACTTCTTAAATACCGAATCGGTAAAATTCGGTATTTAAGAAGTGGTAAAATAGATTTACCTACATCTAGCCCTAGGTCTTTCAATTGTCCTTGAGCCTGGTTCCACTGCTGTGTTAAGCACTCTTGTAGCGGACGCATGTGTAGTCTGGCGTGAGGGACTATGAAGATGCATGAAGCCATCATGCCTATGAGTTGCATAAACACTCGGGCAGAGAGCGAGTGTTGGGACCTGAACTTTTGGATCAGTAGCTGCATACTGTTTATCCTTGCAGCGTTTGGGTATGCTTTTGCTGTGAGAGTATTTATTGCTGCTCCCAGGTACTGTTGTACATGGGATGGCTGAAGATGAGATTTTTGGTAGTTCAACGTGAAGCCTAGGCTGTGCAGTAGGTGAATTGTTTTTGACATGTGGCTGGCACACTGCTGGGCTGACTTTGCTTGTATTAGCCAGTCGTCCAGGTAGGGATGGACGTAGATATGTTGTCTTCTTAAGTGTGCAGTCACTGTCGCTAGGCATTTTGTGAACACCCTTGGAGCTGTTGTTACACCAAATGGAAGCACTTTGAATTGGTAATGTTGATTTAGTAGCGTAAACCTGAGATACTTCCTGTGAGCAGGATGTATCGGGATATGGAAATATGCGTCTTTGAGGTCCAAGGTTGCAAGGAAGTCTCCGTGCTGCAACAGTGGTAACACTTGTTGTAGGGTGAGCATATGAAAATGCTCGGATAAGATGTATTGATTTAGGGGCCTGAGGTCCAATATCGGTCTGAGAGACCCTTCCTTTTTGGGGATGAGGAAGTATAGCGAATACACCCCTGTAGCTTGATGCTCTAATGGTACTAGTTCTATGGCCCCTTTTTGCAACATGCTGAAAAACGTCTTGTTGCAATAAGTTGAGGTGTTCTGCGGACATAGGATAGTGTTTTGGAGGTATGTTGGGTGGTGTGGAGGTTAGCTCTAGGCAATAGCCATCTTGGATAATTTGCCTTACCCACTTGTCTGTAGTGATGTTTTGCCAGATTGGAAGGAATTGTTGTAAACGTCCCCCGACCGGTGTTATATGGTCTGGGGGTAGCGCTAAGGAGTCACTGTTTTGTATTTGCAGAGGATCTGGTGGTGTTGTTCCCTCGTCCTTTGCCTTTGTTGTTATTGCCGCGGTATCCACCTCTATTGTTTTTATTATAGGTGGTTTGTGTGTTGCCTTTGTAGTTTGTGGTCTGCTGTGATGAGTTGCCTCTTGCAGCCCCTCTATATCCTGAGCGACGAAAGGAGCCTCTATGTTGTTGCGATTGTAGGGCTCCCATTGACTTAGCCGTCTCAGTGTCTTTTTTCATTTTGTCCAGTATTGTATCTACTTCTGGGCCAAACAAGTAGTCAGGATTAACTGGCTGGTTTAACAGAGTGGACTGTACTACTCTTTTAAAACCAGAAATGCGTAGCCACGCATGTCTCCTGATTATCACACTAGTGTTAATAGACCTGGCAGAAGTATCTGCCACATCTAAGGCACATTTAATAGAGGCGTTAGTGATTAGCTTTCCCTCTTGTATTAATTGTTCAGCTTGTTCTTTATAAGCGTCAGGTAGATGCTGTAAGAGTGTTTCCAAGGTATCATAGTGTGCCCTGTCATACCTGGCTAACAGGGCTTGTGTGTTTGATATTCTCCACATGTTAGCTGCCTGTGCGGCTGCCCTTTTCCCCGATGCCTCATACATTTTTGATTCTTTGTCGGGGGGTGCAGCTTCCCCCGTTGTTTGTGAATTTGCACGTTTACGTGCATTTGCCACCACTAAAGAATCTAAAGGCAATTGCCCTTTAATGAATGTAGGGTCTACTGGGGCTGGCCTGTATTTCCTTTCTATCCTTGGATTAATGACCCTGGCTCTTGTGGTATCCTTAAATATGTCCCCTGCATGTTTAAGAACCCCTTTTAACATGGGCAGTGTTTTAACTGTCCTTTCTGGTTTTGCAAGGTGTCAAAGAGGAAATCGTCCTCCACTGGGTCTGCATGCATGTCCACATTGTGGTGCCCTGCTGCCCTTTCTATTAATGCATTAAAGGCTGCTGTGTCTTCCGTAGGAGAAGGCCTAGCAGGGTATGTAGGTGTATCTGGAATGATTTGCGGGTCATCAGCATTGAGTGGGTCAGCCCATGGTTGTGGTTGACTGTCTGGGTCAACATCTACTGGGTAGTTGTATTCTTCATCATATTCTTGATCCACTTCCTCATCTGAGTGTGTGGGTGTATATGAATAAGTGTGTGGCCTATGTGGCTGAATAGGCTCAAAAAGAATAGGTGAGGTAGAGCAGTCCCTTTTCTTTTTTAGAGGAATAGTGTAGGCTTCCTTTCCAGTCTCCGGCCTGATCTTTCTTTTGTAGTGAGTCATTTTGCCAGAGTTAGGGTCAATATAGAGCTTTGAGTGTTCAACTGATTCAGGGTCTGGATGTAAGACTTCCTGTTCAGCAGTCTTGCTTGGTGTTGCCAAAGCTTTTTGTTTAATTAGTTTTTGTTCGACGTTGGCCTTTGATTCGACCGCCTTAGGCCTTGCGGTAGGCGAAAGTCCAAATTTTATTGGTCCGATTGTTGTTTTTGGTTCTAAGGTTTGTTTTTGTAGTGCCTGTTTTTTCGGAGCCGAAGGTTGTTCGACCGTTTTTTTCGGTTCGAGTACGGCCTTTTGTACTTGTGCTGATTTTGGAGCCGATGGTTTTGGATCGACGGTCTTTGATGGAGGGTCGATTCTTTTTTTCGGGTCGATCTTCTTGGGGTTGATGCTTTTCTTTTGGACCGCAATTGGTTTGTCGCCCTTTTGTGTGGGTTCGACAGCCTTTTTTGGATCGAGTCCTTTCTTTGTTTTGTCAGCAGTTGGTGCCGATGTTTTCGGTTCGACGCCCTTTTGTTTCGGCGTTGGTACCGAGGTGCTGCTTTTCGGATCGACGACCCTTGTGTTCGGCGCCGATGGTTCAACATAGTTTGGGCCGAAGACAGTATTGTCCACAAGCTTTTTTGATCTCTATTCCGATGGATCGACGTAGTGTGGTCCGAAGACCGTGTAGTCGATAAGTTTCGGTTTTGTTTTCTGTTCTGGCACCCTTGGTCTCGACATCACCAACTTGGGAGGTTGTTGACTGGATGGCTCTTTTGTAATATTCGTAGCCGGGCTATATTGCGGGGCTATTGAATGTCTGTTAAGATCTTGGCTAAGGCCTTGTGGCGATGCCTCGACCTGAGCCTGTTGGACCATGGAGGGGAACGGATTGATCGCTGTATCCGTTTCGTCACTGGAGTCGTCTTCAACGGCTCCAGTGACTTGTTCACATCCCCTACCTCGACGATGTCTTCCTCCTCGTCGATGTAGTATTCAGAGTAATGCTCTGATCCTTGCTCTGACTGTTCTTCGTATTCTTCTGCCTCGACAAGTTCTTCTTCGTCGCCGAAGATATTTTCTGGGTCTGGTGCTTGTCTCTGCATGGTCAGTCTTGCGGCCCGTCTAGTTCGAAGTGTCTTTTTAAATCGAAACTGGGCACAGGCCAGGCAGTCGGACTCGTTGTGTTCTGGAGATAAACACTTGTTACATACAGGGTGTTTATCGATGTGCGGGTATTTAGAGTTACATTGAGGGCATCTCTTGAAGGGGCTCCGTTCCATCGACGACTGGTCGCGTGGCGTCGAGAAGGCCCGCGGCCCGATTGGACGTTTTAGGTAGGTAAACGTTTATAAAGAAGTTGTCGGCACCGATACGAGACAATACCGACGATAGCGGAGGCCTTTTGGCCTCTTAATAGAGTAGTTTTGATTCCAAAGTTTGAGTAAAGGAATATACATCCGAACCCAATGGCGGAAAAAAACAATCTGAGGATGGAGAGGATGCCCATGCGCACTGTAGTGCCACCTATCTCGTGATACTTCAAAGACTCTTCCAGGACAACAACGTGCAATCATCCGGACCCAACACTAGGTGGCGATCTATGCACAGATATGAATTCAGCAGCCCACATGCCTCGAACCTTGTATTTCTGCCCTTTTGGATAAAATTCACATAGGTAAAAATAAATACTAAACTCAATTTGAGGCGAAACTAGAATCTTGCACGGATTAGAGCAGGGGATGAGCAGAAAACTGCTTTTAATACAAAGTACAGACATTTTGAATATCATACTATGTAATGTGCCTGCGTCATTTCACCATCTGATTAATGTTTTTTTTTTTTCCTTTTTGAAAACCTTTATTAACCAAAGTTGCATAGCAAGGTTACACACCATCTGATTAATGTTATCTTTCATGATCTTTTAGATACTCATGCCGTCATAATTGGATGCCATTCTCATCTTTCAAGGACCATACAAGAACATCGAAGGCCTGTGACAGGCGTATTACACAGCCTACGAGACCATTCACTGTACACAAAATTATATAAATGCATCTTAGAAACTAGTGACATTTCTGTGATGCCTTCTGTCTGACCAGCAACTGGCCATGGATCCGCAAAAAGTCTCAGCATTGCTGAGTGGCACAGACTTCACAATATAAAAGAAGCATAAATGTTTCTAGAGTTTGCCAACTTGTATAGACACTTCATTGAGGCCTTTTGCACAGTAGTGACGCTCATTGCACAAGGACTAGGAAACTTACTAAATGTCATTGGGGACCCGAAGAAGAAAAGGCCTTTGATCAGCTTAAGGCTGCTTTTTCTGGAGCGCCTATCCTCAGACACACTGATCATGATCTTCCATTCACTGTCAAAATTGCTGCCTCTTCATTTGCTTTAGGTGCAATATGATCACAAAGGGATCCTGTCACAGAAGCAGTCCATTCAGTGTTTTTCATTTCCCCACATTAACATCCACTAAACAGAATTATACCATCTACAACAAGGAGTTACTGATATTAAGGAAGCCTTCTGACATTGACATAATCATTTGGAAGGAGCAGTGCATCTGGTGTGTATGGCAGATGTCTTAACTTGACAAGAAGAACATGACAAGATTGTAACAGAGGTGCCTCACAATATGGTCGCTAAATAAACAAATACTACAGTGCTGTATTTTTCTTTATTTTCAGCTATGCTGCACAGTAGCTGCACAGCTGTACAAGATAGCTAATCAAAAGATTGATAAAGCCAATAGCACACACATCGGCGAGACCTATTATCTTTGCCAATGATTGATTTTTGACATGGGTTGGAAGGGTCGGAGGAGGCAAGCAGCAACACAGGAGGGTGGGATGGGACAAGCAACAACAAGGGAGTGTGAGAGGGGCAAGCAACAACAAAGCAAGGGTAGGTGCGGATAGGAACAACTCGGATAAGGAAGGGAAGGCTGTTGGGGAAGCAACAGCACGGAGCAGGAGGGTATGGGGGAAGGACAAGTACAACTTAAAGGAGATCGGGAGAGTGGGAGAGGTAAGCAATTACACAGAGCTAGAGGTGGTAGAATCACCGGAGGGAGGGAGCCTGCAAGCCCATGCACTCTTATGGAGTGCTACAACTACAAGAAAAAAGTAGCCTGGTCCGAAAGGGCAAGAAGTGGAAGAAAACTCACTATGGAAGGAAGCAGTTTTTGGCCATGCTCCAGGGGAGGGACAAACTCAAGAAGAAGTGAAGCCAGCACACACTGACCAAAGAGAACCAAGGAAATGAGTGACAATGAATTCAACCAGTGGTAAGCAATAGGTGGGCACTAAGAACCAGGTAAGCTAAAAGATGTTTTGCAAGCGACAGCGCATGCATGTCACAGGAGAGACGTAAGAAGGAGGTTAAGTCAGGCTTTCCACATGTTTTCTGACATTACTTAGTTTTCATTCTAAGTTTAGACCAGCATTTGAAGGTCTTTTTCCCATAGCTAGATTGCTGAGGCAGGGAACATTAGCATTATCCCTTCCCAAAGGGTGGTGAGTGCACCCAATTTTAAAATCTACGGTGAACCCTGCATTCTCCAAGCCTGACATACCTCCTCCACCAGCTATATATGATGGATCTCTAGTGTTGCACGTAGAAGCCACACTGGAGAAGCCAAAGTAGACTCTGGTAGTTTGAGAGGGCAGTTGCAGAATTTTGTGGCATAGATGGGATATGGAGAGCAGACATTTTTGGGAAGCCAACTTCCTTTGTTCATAGTCCCAGATTAGTGGCCGTGTTCTACAAAAAGTTTCCAGAGAAGCTTGCGCCAAGGAAGGGGGCCCTAAGAAGGGACGGTAGAGTCAGAAATCACCAGGCAATAGTGAGTTTGAGACTTGTGTTTGGAATATCAGGGTGGTTCTCCTTTAAGACTGTGGTGTACCAGCCACTAGAGGCTGGGGCATCGGGGCATCCGGAGACACTAAGTTCAAGGGGGAGGTTTTCAGGTCAATGCAGGCAGCTGCACTATTTGAACACCAGCTAGGCAAATAGAAGCTGTCTGGCAACTTTTGATGTTGCAATAGCTCACTGCTTGCCTTAGAGTTTGTTCACCATTTAATTCCTCAACTTTGTTGTTTTCTTCCTGCTTGGTTAACTCAGTACTCCTGACTTTTGCATGTTTATTTGACTTTGTTTGCATTACTGTGATCCCTTTTCCCTGTTTCCCTGTTCCCTTGCAGAGTTTCATGGGATTCCATACTCACTGTCTTACTGGCATCCTCTAGTTCAGTTTGGTGACACCGTGGCCAGCCATTTAGAAGCTGGTTAGTATTCAAGGCATTCAGACATCTTAACAAGTTCCATATGCGAGTTATTGTTAGTAAAGCCCTATATGCTTTTTCCTTGCATATAGAGACAGTCCGTTATTGGAGTGTATTGACTGCTAACAGTGCTGAGATACCCGAGATGAAACAAGCCGAAGTGGTGCTACAGAAGACCTTAGAGTATTCTTTGTTTCGCTTTATCTGTCTCTCTGCATCCCATTCCCCTTTCACTCTGGTAGTTAGAGCTGCCTGAGACGTTTAGTTTTGTTCGGGCAGTTCTACATTCTGGGGCGTGAGGCAGATATTTATACTTGTCAGAAATCAGGTGAAAAACCCAACAATTTGTGGCTTCACTCTGTCTCTTCTGGTGCAGTGTCAAGTCACTATGGAGATATACAGCACCACCAACCAGAAAACTTGGAGGATTGTTGAGAAAATCTCTGAATCCAGACTGGCGTCTCAGAATCTACTAAAGGTGAGGAACCTGCGGTTATAAGTTTTAATCAGAAATTTAGCCATTGCTGATGCCTCCTATATCCACTGCTTCCTCAAAAGGCGTGATACACTTACTGTGGCATCTGAATGGGTCAAGACGCCTGCCACGGTCTGGACTACACAGCCTTTGAATAGGCTTGGAACTTCCAAAACTGTTGGTGAAACTACAGTGCACAGAGAGCAGAGGCTAGGTCTAAAGCACAAACAAAAGTCCTTCTCATCTTACAAAGCTTCAAGGAGTAGTAGTCCTTCTCTCCGGAAAGCCGCTCACCTTCAAATGGCATGATCATGTAGTCTGGATATCTATGGAAAATCCAGTGGAAAACATCGAAGTGTCTCTATGAAGTGCGACAGAATTACCCATGGACCAATCAATGTTATTAACTATGTCAAAACCACACTCAAGGATCTGATTTGATGCAGCTAGGCCACTCACCAGGTTAGAGAATGGCTTCTTCATATCCCAGAAGTCATGGACCTATCAGTCTAAAAGGCAGGTGGTTTTAGGTCTGCATAGAGCCATGCTACCAGACGCAAAGGCATTGCAATCAAAAGTGTCCAGCTTTCTGCACTCCCTTTCGAGGGAAGCTGTGGGGCAAATGTTTGGATTCTATTTTGAAGATGACATCTGAACCATCTGACTCTTCGGCGAGAGGGTGTGGGGGACAGAAAGTGCAGGTCACCTGGATCAGCCCTAAGTCATCTGGTGATTTGTCTGTGGACTGTTGGGCACAAAAACGTTTCTGTCATGCAGTCTTGGTGTCAGAGAACCTGGGGAAGAGCGCAATATTTCATCAGATTGTTAGACTTCACTTCCACAGAAAGTGAAGTTAGTACCAATGCTTCTGCTGCCTTCTGAACGATTGTTGTAAAAGTTAAGGGGCCGTATTATCTATATTAGGACTTGCGATTACCTAATTGCGATTTTCTGAGAATGTATGAAACTCAGAGTTTCATTTAGCGATTCCTAGTTTGTCGTAAATCGGCCTACCTCATGAATAATAATGAGGTAGGTTGCAATGTGCGACCCATTAGGAATCAACCCCACTCCCCGGATGGTGGTCTGCTGTTCACCATATCTGTGATTGCTTTTTAAAAAAAGCTGTATTTTTCTATTAAATGCAACTAGTTTTCCTTAAAGGAAAATGGGATGCCTTTAAAAAGAAAATTTTTAAGAAAAAAAAATAGTTTGTTTAAGAAGACCCAGTGGTCTTGTGAACCACTGCGTTTCTCTCAAACAAACAATTCTTTTACATTCAGAAATGGAAAGGAGAGTTTTTAAAGGTCCACAACAGTGAACAGAAATAAAGGTTCACTCAGGATTTTTAAACAATTTATTTTGTGATGGTCCAATAGACCTTTGTTTCAGCTCAACTTAGATTGTGAGGCAGAGTTCCGTTATGTAGGTGCATGGGGCATTTCCAGAATACAGTAGTAATCTCGCAATCCAAGCAAATAAATCTAACTCTCCATAGCTTATCACTCACCTGAGGCCTCTCAAGACAATGGTGGAAGAAGTCAGTGAATTCCAAGGATGCAAGGACATTTTTTGAAGATTTCCAAGGATGCAAAGAAATGCTTTGAAGCAACCCTTTGGAAAACATCCCAAGATACACCACAAACAGAAAATGTCTGGGGATCTGGCTTGAGGATTGTCCCAGCTGGAAAGCCAGGAACACAAGGGGAATAGTAGAAAACAAGCTGAGTGTTAGACCTGGCACTGTTGGCGTGGGTCTCCCTTCCATTTTTTGAAGTTGCCTCTTGTGTTTTTGCTGGTTATAGATGCTTTGGGCACTGTGCCACTGCTATTCAGTGCCACAGTGCAAGTGCTCCCTATGGTAAATTGATGTATGGATTAGTGATTCCATGATTGGTTGGTTTGGTTTACCTGTCAGACCCTAGTACAGTGCACTGAGTGTGCCCAGGGCTTGTACATCAAATGCTGCTGGTTGGATTGCAGCACTGGTTGTGCCACCCACAGAAGCAGCCTGTAAAAGTGTGTCTCAGGTCTGCCATTGCAGAGCCTATGTGCAGTCTGGTACTGCCACGTTGACTGGGCAAGTGCACCCATTTGCCAGTCCCTAAACCTTCCCCTTTCTGCATATTAGTCACCCCTATGGGAGGCCCAAGGGCAGCGTGCATTGTAGGCAAAAGGTAGGACATGCCCTGGTGTGTGTGGCATCTCCTAATACTGAATTACAGCCGTTTTGTACTATTGCAAGGCTACCTGTTCCCCATAGGCCAGAATGGGCAGTTTGATTATAATACCTTATAATCCTAACTGACTCGTTCCGCAGCTTGACACAGTCTTTCGGGAGGCACTAGAAATGGGACTCCTCCCTCAATCAATGCGAGAATCAGTATTGGTAACATTCCCCAAGCCCGATTGGGATCCTTTGCTCAGAGCTTCCTACCGACCCATCACCCTCCTGACCACAGATTGTAAAATCCTGAAAGGATCCTGGCAGATAGATTGACCAACATACTTCCCAGACTAGTGCACACAGATCAAAGTGGATTCGTCCCTGGCAGAGATACTTCCCAGAATATACGACGACTGTTCCAGGTCCAGGACGGGCTATGGGGCAAGTTCCCGAGGGCGGCGTGCCTCGTGCTGGATTTGGAGAAGGCGTTAAACACCCTGGAGTGGCAATACCTTTTCGGCGTACTACGGAGGGTGGGCATGGGATCCCAATTTACGGCGTACATCCGCCTATTATATACGGATCTCACCACAAGGGTCAGAAAAGGCCGCTCCGTATCTCTCCCATCCCGATCATGCGTGGCACCCGACAGGGGTGCCCCCTGTCCCCTGTCATCTCTGGTCTCGCTATGGAGCCTCTTGTGGCTAGGCTGCGGGAGGTGGGCGAGCAATGGGGCATCTCTTTAGGAGATCGCACACATTGTGTCTCCCTGTACGCGGATGATCTCCTTATCTATGTTAGAGAAATCGCAGTGGACCTCACCACCCTCCGGACCACACTTGCAGTCTTTGAAAGAGCTCCGGGACTCCGGGTGAATTGACAGAAATCCTCTCTCTACTCTCTGCATCCGAACACCCCGCATAGGGAGATACATATTGGAGATGCCACACTAGCATGGATGGGCGATGCCCCGCGGTACTTAGGTGTCAGGCTCTATCATGAGCCCGAGACCTCCTACAGGGCAATCACTATCGGGCCCTCCGGGGACTTAAAAGCCAAATGGCTTTCTGGCGGACCCTTCCCCTGGCCCCCATTGGGAGGGTAGCCTTATCTAAAATGATCATGGTACCCCGGCTTCTATATTACTTCACCAATATTCCAGTAGTCCCACCACGGACCTTCTTCCAGGAGCTCAATTCATTACTAATTTCCCTGATTTGGGGGAGGGGCTGCAGCAGAGTGGCCCTTTCGGCCCTGCAGTTGCCCCGTGATCAGTGAGGGATGGGCGCCCCATCTTTCAAAGCCTATTTTGTGGCGGCGCAGCTGCAGTGGATATTGCGGTGGACAGTGCATCGCAACCTTGGGGAAACGGTGTCCTGGGACAGACAAGTGACGGTCCCGGAGCTGACTTGAATGCTCCTACCAGGCACTCGACCAGATCCAGCCCATCGGCTGGTCAAAGCAGCTAGAGCCAGTACCATGCGAGTTCACCGCATGTCCAAGGGGGCACCATTGTATTCCCCATTACTACCATTGGCTGGCCTCCCTAAGGGGAGCGGGTTCTATACTGCGGGAGAACTTAAAATCTGTACCGAATTCCAACTCACTGAGACAGAGGCCCTGTTCTCCGATGGCTAATTGATTCCGTTTGCAGACCTCGTTGAAGAAACTGGGATTCCAGCCGGCCAATTCCTGCTGCACAGGCAGCTGATGGCGGACTGTGCGCGGACCTGGGACCTCGGGAGCGGGGAACCCAAGACTCACCCGGTGCTCCACACACTATTACGCATGGGGGCAGGCAGGCACCACATCACATGGATCTATAAATCCACTATGGAGCTCACACAGGTACCGCTAACCCGATTACGGCTCCACTGGGAGGATGATTTCGGACGCGTCGTTCATGATCGTGAATGGCGGATGGCGCTAGAACACCATAAAAAAGTGTCCCGCAATCAAAGGTTAAAAAATATGCAGTTTAACATATTACACCGAGCTTATCTCACACCGGCGCGGCTCAAACGCTTTTACCCGGCATCCCACTTTGACTGCCCCCGATGTCACACCCCGGAAGCCACATTTGCTCATATGGTGTACACCACCCTGCGGACGGTCACAGGTCTCACAGACTTCCATACATGGGAGGCATGTGGCCTAGGTATTTTTAAGCGCAACAAACGGAAGAAAGTAGAGACTAAGTTTGCCCTGCCGGCTGTGCTGTTGGCCAAGCGCGGTGTGGCAATGCATTGGCGAGCGGCGGAGGGGCCGCCAATAGCTGCATGGTGGGGGGCGGTGCAGAAGTGGGCAGCAGCCGAGGAAGATCTTATTCGGCAAGAGGAGGCCCGTGGCATACGACGGCGACCTATCTCATTAGAATGGGTGACACTCCCACGGAACTTTAGGCAAGCACATACAAATGACACAGAGCACGCCAAAAAACCCCAACGGCACCAGATTCACCTGCATCCCAGTCCATGCACGTGTCCTGTTTTTCCGCCTCCCCCTCTCCTCACTCATGCAGCGACAGCTCCACTTGGGTCATCCCCCGGGAATCATAGCACAGGCCAGCAGTAGGTAAAGTGCGCGACGCTAGCGTAATGATATGGGACCCCTTTACACTGACCCATGCTTTCTGCGACCCCAGCCCCTCCCCTCCCCCCTGACTCCCTTATTTCCCAAGTTACACATCCCAAAGTTTAGTTTGACAACTGGATTAGCTGTGAATGATACCCTTCACAGGGGATTTAGATCAGAAATAGGCATACAGGTCAGAGAACTGCAGTAATTCTAATACTAATGGCCTCCTGGCACCTTCGGCGGAGATGGTGGGGGGTCTGCTTACTCCGCTACCCATGTCATATGGCTAATATTGTTAATTTGTACTACCGAAATGATCAAGCTGATTACTGTATCATGTACCATGTTAAAATCCAATGAAAAGGTTTATAAAAAAAAATCCTAACTAACTCAGGGAACTGGGTAGAAATTCGAGTTTAGTATGCCTGAACTCAGAATGATAAACTACATCTTTTAGTGAAGTTGGTTTTAACATTGTGTTATTCCTTCTCTGGAGTTTGAGTGACAGGCGCTGGGGGATTCCAGGAGACAGGGTGAGTCAGCACAGGGCTGAATAGAGAGATCTGCATGTAGATGGGTGGGAGGAGTTGCACCTGGGACCTGAATAGGGCTGTGCCTTCCCTCCACAATGCTGGCTCCACCTTCTGTGGTGCGTATGATGTCCCTGGCCTACACTGTGAAAGGAAAGAAGGAGTCTTGTCAACAAAGTGCTCCAGGACTGACCAGAACTGGTTTGGACTAGGCAAAGGCCTCCGCCTTCAGAGAACAAAGGGAAAATGAGTATAAAAGAGGGGACCAAAACCCCAGAACTTTAGATCACTTTTGGGAACCAAGAAGAACCTTTGCTGAGGAGAGGAACCAGAGAAACTGAGGAGGAGACTATCCCTAAGCTGAGTGCTGTTTGAGGGATTGTCCTGCAGTGGTTGCCTGACTGCCAAAGAAAGGAGAAAGGACTTTCTGCTACCTTTGAATTCAACTTGTAAAGGATCTCCAAGGGCTTCGAATTGAGCTTGCCTCCTGCTGAAGTATCAGGGACAACAGACTTCACCCACCAGCTCCCCAAAAGTTCTTTTGAAAGTGCCTGCTGTTGTGTTGGGCCTTCTGAGGGACTGAGTGTTGCAACGAGCTGAAAGCGCGACTCACGAAGAGGAAGCCATCACCCCCGCAGCCGCTGTCATCGCATCACTAAAGAAGGGTGTCGCCGCTGTCACTTCGCCTCGCAAAAGCGCCTCGCCTGAGAAGAGTGTCGTCGTCACATCAGACGCCGTCGCATCCTCTGAGAAGCGTGTCGTCGCCGCCACAGCCGCTGTCGTCGTATCACTGAAGAAGGGTGTCGCCGCTACAGCTATCGCATTGCATCGCCGAAGCGCCTCGCATCACCGGAGAAGAATGTCGCCGTCGCGGCTCAGAAGAATCGTTGAGTCGCCGCACGGCCGTCGGGCATGCATACATCATGTTGCATCAAGAAGAAGACGCCATTTTTGTTTGATTGCACCGGATCTTCATCGCATCACGGCGTTGCGGGCCGCATCGCCACAGAAGCGTAGTAAGAAACCGATGCATCACCTCCCCACACATCCCCTAGGCAGCAAGGGAAACCCGACGCATCACCATTCTTGCATGTAAGGAACCGACGCATCACCTTCCCTGCAACACTTTCGTTGTATAGCGTTACGCATCCAAAGGTACATTGAACGCAAAGTGTTGCATTTACCATCTAAAGAGAACTAAGTTATTTCTACCATTTTTAAAGTACAGTATTGTGTATTTTTGTCGTTTGTGGTCTTGTGTTAAGTCTATATAAAAATACTTATTTTTATACTACAACTTGTGTGGTGTTGATCTGTAGTGTTGTCACTGGGTTACTGTATGTGTTCACAAATGCTTTACACACTGCCTCTGAGATAAGACTGTCTGCTCGTGCCAAGCTACCAAAGGGGTGAGCAGCGGTTATTTTAGGAGTGTACCCCCTTACCCTGACTAGACGCAAGGGTCCCTATTTGGTCAAAGGTACCTACCTCTGCCAACTAGAGACCCCCAAATCTAACACTGAGCGACACAGGTGAAGAGATTAACCCAACCAGAGGCATTCTCTAACCAACAGGGAGGTAAGCTAACCACAAGCTCATGCCTTGTGTGTGGCTTTTATAGACTGCAGTATCCTGGAATATCACAATCCATGAATCCTGCCGTAGAGCCTTAGATCCCAGGATCCTTGAATCCAGCATGGCACTTAGAAGGGATATACAGACATTGCCTTTGGGGTGCCGGCATAAAGACAGTATTGGCTGTGCTTGTGATGGGGATACAAACTAAGCAGCACACTTGGGACAGTCACAATCCTGGGCAGCTAGACTCCTGTCACATCAGTCTGGATGATATCCTGTGTAGTAATGCTCTGAGTAAGAGATGGAAAGAGCAGCCAATAATGTCAGGGATCAAAAGTGGATGGGAGGAGAGGTGAGCACCTGGGGCAATCCATGACAGGGGAAGGCCTAGACTTGCATGGGGTCAGCTGATTTATGGGGGAACTTGATCTCATCTTTTCAGGTGATGGGTGGCCACATAATGTTGAGGAAATGTCTGATGTTGGACAACGGTGTAAAGACTCTAAAGGGCAGGTAACCGGACTACTTCATCGAGGAAGAAAATTACTTATTTTTGTAACTGTGAAAAGATTAGTAAGGAGAATGTTCCCTAGAAGGTGGCTCACCTT
This sequence comes from Lissotriton helveticus, assembly GCF_964261635.1. NCBI lineage: Eukaryota > Metazoa > Chordata > Amphibia > Caudata > Salamandridae > Lissotriton > Lissotriton helveticus. The sequence goes on from NC_136069.1 coordinate 1,217,426,592, forward strand.
TGGGAGAGGGAGTCTGTCTTACTCAAAAATAACTTGGCTTCCCACTCCATTATGGCCTTTGGATGCATGGATGTGAAAGAATCAAAAGCTGCAGTATCAAGCCCCAATCCCAGGGACTATACACAGATGGTGTGGGTTTAAAAAATATATCGTTTTGTTGTACCATCTGCAAATATTTAAATCCTCTGAGACATCTAACCTAGTAGCTGTGAAGTAGCTGAGGAATTTGTTGATGAGACACTGAAAGATACCTCCGAACTGTGTAAATGAGACACAGAAAAAAAGTAACTGACAGCAGAGTGCTAGTTGCTGCCTACTATATACCGTCGAAATCCATTCCAAAGGTGGAGTCGCAGCCAAAGACACTCGGTTCTACCTGTCAGTGCTGGAAAGTCATTACTGTGGGAAACGTTTTCAGGGCCACTTTGAATCCTGAAAAGAGTTTTCAGTAGACAAGCAATCTACAGAAAGATTTATTTCTCAGAAATCCATGTCAATAAAGTTATCAGATACCTTATGTACTGCATGACATAATAATTAAAATTAAAAAAAAGAGACTTCTGTTTTATGCCTGCTGAATTTTAATTGCTTTCATCGATAACAGGGCATGCATACTGCTGCACGCAGATTAAAAAGTTTGACAACACAACAAAGTAGTCAAGTCAGACAGGTAAAAATGTTAACCCTTTCTCCTATTTACCTACTCGGTCAACACGTGCCTTCACCTCAGTTTCTTTCTCGGATGCACAAGAATATTCTGTCCCTACAGTGGATTTTTCCAATGTCGCCTTGGGACTGCCGCATTTTGCTAAAAAGATTTATATTTACACCAGAGTAGTACCGTACTGGAAATTAAAAATCTAGTCGCAAGTTACTTAACTTCAGTAACAATCTTTTTGGTGGATATTCTAACTAAAAGCCATGGTCCTCTCTCGTTCCAGGTTTCTCTTTCACTCCAAGTTGCTGTCCTCACGTAAGTTGGAGACAAAGTCGAAAGACAAGTCTCACCATAAAAACAAGAACTCCAATCTGACCTTTCGCCATCCAATCGCTCCCGCCCAGGGAGATGTTTCACTGTCCACACTCGAAGGGCCTGATTTGGCTCCCCTCATCAGAAACAGAGCCTATCTGAACACTGGTCCCAGCTATTCCGAGTTACCCTGGTCTTATCAACCATACAGCAGATAGGCCTTTATAGAAGCCCTTCTGCAACTTTTTTTGGACAATGCTAACTCCATCTGGAGCACCTTAGTCACCCAGAACCACAGGTACCCCAAGCTGGAATTCTGCTGGTTGAGCCTACCCCAGCCTCGACTAGCTCATTTTTCCCTGCCCGGTTCTCAATCGGTGCCAGGCATAACGCCACAACTGCACGGAAGACTGCGTTGGTCTCTCCCAATGCAACACTAGCCTCGGTTTCAGTGGTGGTAGCTTTGAATCCAAACCCAACGCCAGTTTCGGATTCAGTTTCAACATCACCCTGTGTCTGGTCCTGTTATGAGATCACTAAAGTGCAGACCCTGATTTGAAAGGACTTCCAGGCGGCACTCCTCCATCGATGCCAGTACTACCAAAGGCTGGATACCTTATTTGGTTGAATTCAGACCCCATCTAGGGCCTTTAAAACATTTAACATGATAAAGATGATGCAGAGGCAGATAATTGTCTTTCCTCCTAGTCACACTGATAATCGCATATATTTAGATTTACAACAGAGCCAGATTTAGACCCCCCACTGAAGTTCCCTAAAAAGGAGACTATAATTTAGTCTGCAGAGCTACAAAACTGTTGGGACTTCCGTACCCATGATAGAAAGCAATATGCATCTATTGACTGAGTTTTTACTACCTGGTCCTGTGACTAAAGAGCTCTTGCTGCCCTTTATCAAAGCTTTGACGAAGACATTGATGGCAGTTTGGACTAAGCTGTGTTCGGCACTACTGATAAGTTTACCTTTGCAAGAATTCATAAACCTTCCCCTTGAGACCCAGCCATTTTGACCCGGCACTTAACATCTGACAAATAAGAGGTTCAGCCTTCTATCAGAAAGGTTAAACTCAAGTGGTCAGACAGCTAGAGAACTGAAGTGCCCTGATGCATTTGATATGAGTCTATCGACAAAGGCAGACATCACAGTCTGTGCAACAGCCCTTATGGTCCTTTTATGGCTATAGGGAATGTGGTGGTGGCAGAACTGTGACCGCCAAGGGCAACAATCCTCCTCTTTGTCATCAGCTTCAACCGCAGCCAAGCTACTTTGATGTCCCCTTTCATGGCTATGTGACAGTAAAGGGCAGGATCTGCCCTTTACTGTCTGTTTTGGCTTCATCTGCCTAGTTGGCATGCAATTATCACAGACCTGATGGTAAAAGGGCCAGATTCTCAGAATCTGGCCCTTTGCGAGCGGACATTTGTTTGATGAATCTGGCCCCAAGTGATTTGCCCAGAATCACAGGATGTTTGGCGTAATTGCCGAGACTCGAACCAGGTTTCCCAGATTCGAGGTCGACCGCCCTAGCCGCTAAGCCAAAGATGTGGAACCCACAGAAGTTGGCAGAGAACTAAAATGTTTAGATCGTTTCTGAAGTGGAGTTTGGATGGGAACAGTCTTAGATGTATGACTAAGTCATTTCAACATTATGGCGAAATTATTGCAATTAATTCCATAATGAAAAGTATATTCGAGCAAATTGTATACATAGTAAATTGTGCAGTGAAGAATCAATATTTTGTAAATTATTACACATTAAAAACTGACTCGAATTTAGCTAGACCACATACATACCTGTGCAGCAGTAAGATCATAGCCTAAAGCCATGTGTAGTGTAAATGTGCAGACACTTGCTACCACCACAACAATTGGAGCAACGCCAGCAGTCAGGCTCTGAACATAGCCAGCTTTTTCTAGATAGGCCTTTTCTTCCTTTCGGATTGCTAAAGAAATTTAAAAAAGAATGAAAAAAAAATCAACAAAAAAAGAGTAAATATGGCATATACTTACCATGAAACATACTCAAAATAGCTGGTTTGATGTTATTATAGCCTACTAGAATAAAGATTTAAAGCTACTCTTTCACTTTTGAAATACTTTTTCTCAAAAATGTTGTTAGAGTCATTTGGGTTTGTAGGGCATTGTCCTGGATAGATTCAGCGGGACTCAGACTAGCTATATAACAGCCTGTTGCACTGTTTAGGTCGAGTATTCGAGACTTCTTGTATATACTTTAGTATATACTGACCTCTTGTATGCACTTTAGTATATACTTATATATTAGTATATACTTATATGTGTGTATGCAGTTTGTGGGCTCTGGAGATCCCCCTAGGACTTGTCTGCTTCCACTTAGGGACCTTTTTCTCTGTTCAACTGCCTCTATTTAACTGTCTTAATAAAAGAGGACCAGTAGAGGTCAGTAAAATACCAGAATTGCTTTCTGCTGAGAGACTTTCTTTTTTTTTAAATTCCTGGCAACTGCCTCTATTTAACTTTTTTGATAGAAAACGGCCAGCAGAGGTCAGTAAAGTACACTTTAGCATTCTCTACATACCAGTCCATAGAAATCATCTTCCACAAGCACCCGTAGACAATAATATTTTTTTCAAATCTTGTATTTTCAGTGATATGACCACCGAACCAGTTCCCGTGAAAGGCAATATTTCTCTCCATATGTTCAAATACCTGGTGTGTCACGCAGTTGGTGCTTACTTTACACCACGTTAAAGAACAGTAAATGTGATGCATAGTTAAATACATATAAGGTCCCCAAAGGCGAGACCGATTGCATTGCAAATTCTTGTTTTGTTTTGTTGTCATCACCAATATGTAATGTTATGCCACTGTATGCAAGAATATGTATATGTGTATGTGGCTCCTCGGGCCGTAAGAAGGCTAGAAATGCAATCAAATTTGTTATGAAAAAAAAATGTAGTCAGAAAACATGTTTGTTCAAGAAGTCTCTTACACAGTTTGGAGAGTGTGAACATTGTAATTGAGGCAAAAAAGCAAAAGCTGACACGATAAAGTACATTAGCCGGTGGCTCCTTTTTCACAGAAAAATGGCAGTTGTGACTCCGGGAGCACACATTTTACTGCTACCACTATTACTATTTACATCTCCACAGCGTAGACTCTAAACATGTTTGTAAAGGTGTTGTAAGAAGTGTGACAAACAGATTTTCAAGATAAGAAATTGCAAAAGGTGCACAATAAAAAGAACAAAACGAATTTAGGGGCATATTATCAAGACAGGCGATAAAATTATCGCTGTTTTAGCTGCAGAAAACTGCTGCTAAAACGGCGATAATGGGCTTGATAATATGCTCTATGGAATTCCAATTGAAGCCCATGTTAGATGTCTATGTCTTTTAAGGCTTAAACTAGCCCTTAAAGGGTAATATGGGCCAGTTGCGTACTTGTTCAACTCACCAGGAAAACACACGGAATGTGAAGTTTATTCATGAATTAGCCATGCATCTTCACTCAAATATCTTACATGGGTCGCACTATCTCCAACCAATAACACTCTTCCAACTGGATTTAGCTGGGGTATGGTGCACCCTGATAACATCTTGGTGCCTCCTGCCTGCTGTGTTGGAGAAGCCTGTCTTTCGCGATGCGTTAAGCTGAAAAACGTCTGGCTACTTTGATCTCAACCATAATTCCAACCCTTCTACCGCTATTGAATAAATAGCATTGAAAGTTCATTTTATTTCAAATCCTTTATTCGGTTGTGTATAAAAAACAAACTGTAAAAACAGTACATAAAACTGGATTAATAAAAACCTGCATAAAACATTAGACACAGAAGAAATAAGTGTACAGGTTCTAAATATACAATTACTCACCCAGGGTGCTCCGTATAAAACTACATTTGCTATGACATGTTAATCTAATAGCATTAGTAAATATATAAAAGCAGGGTAAACTTGTAAAAACCTTTTCCTTTTAAAATAGGTACAATAAAAACCCTCCTTCGTTCAGCATGGAAAGTACCTGACATCATAAAGTGCATGGATTCCTGAAGGGATTTTTTAGTTACGGTCGCAAGGACCCAGAGAATTTAAGTCACAACAACCTTTTGGAGTAGCAAATATCAGGTGCAGTAGGTTAAATATGAGTCTTGCGAACAGATATCAATCCCTATTGTGTTTTTTACAAAGGTTAGGTATAGATCCATGCCCAGTCTGGTAGTTGTCAACAGATATTATTTCCCAACTGAGGGTTTCAACAGCTATAGTCCCCTCTACAAATGTTCACAGGGATGGTAAACAACTTCCTCCTTCCAAGTTTAGAGAGTCCCTTACATACATAAGCCACAGTATTTTATGGACTTGATCAAGTGAAATGATTAATTGATTCAGAGCCAGCTCCAACCTGGTCCCAAATCCTACTCAATTCAGCAAAGGATGCAAGGCAATCTGGTCACTTGAGTACCTGACCCCCAACTCTTCACGTGTGAAGAAGGTCGACTTACACTGAGGCACACAGTGTAAGTGCCCGAGGAATTATTTTTTCTCCACCTGGAGCTCAGGTGGCGCCAAAGTCACATTTAGAGGACACTGTATCAGTGCAGACAGTGGTTGGGGTGAGGAAAACACTGAATGTCAAACTGAACGCACTCAAAGACTCGTTATTTCGCTTGGAAAGCACATCATTTACCAGTGATTCATGTGACATTACAACTGCACAAACCAATCATGCTGCTCTGCTTGAGAGGGTATGCTCTGTTAATTACTCTACTCATGTAGTGAAAACACACACTGAAGCCAACAAAACGGGTGACCTGTTAGCCTGGCACAGCATAAAGCTGTTTAGAGTCCATACAATATTTGTCTTTGGTATGGAAAGGGGTGACTCAAACAAAGCTGGCCTGCCTAATTTCACAAAGGTGCCCCTGATATACTTCAACAACCTAATCCATCTCCCTCCATCAAGTTCCAAACAGTCCTTGATTATCTCTTTTCCCAAATGATTTTCAGTACGCACCGAGATGGTTAACCACCTAATAAGAGGGCAAACGGCAATAAGGTCTTACAGAAACGATAATCCTAACTCCGCATGAACCATGTGAGACAATTTTGAAGCAGGCCTCGCTAGTAGACGCCTGCGGAATCCATTTTCAGCCACTTGAATTTCCTTTACGTTAACAAAGCCCCAGACATCACTGCCATAGGTAGCTACTGCGACAGATGGTATACAACCATTACCACGCAACTTTTACAACGACCTACCATTACCACGCATTTTTTACAACGCAGATCCATTACAACGAAATACCATTACAACGCATGTATTTACAACGCAGGTACCTTTACAACGCATACCATTACAACGTAAGTATTGGTAAGTATATCATTTTATTATTAAAAATATTATAAGTTTGGGTTTTTGGGTAAAGGGGTATTTTTAGGGTTTAGGGTCAGTTTTGGGTTTTTGGGTAAAGGGGAATTTTTAGGGTTTAGGGTCAGTTTTGGGTTTTTGGGTAAAGGGGTATTTTTAGGGTTTAGGGTCAGTTTTGGGTTTTTGGGTAAAGGGGTATTTTTAGGGTTCAGGGTCAGTTTTGGGTTTTTGGGTAAAGGGGTATTTTTAGGGTTCAGGGTCAGTTTGGGGTTTTTGGGTAAAGGGGTATTTTTAGGGTTCAGGGTCAGTTTTGGGTTTTTGGGTAAAGGGGTATTTTTAGGGTTCAGGGTCAGTTTTGGGTTTTTGGGTAAAGGGGTATTTTTAGGGTTTAGGGTCAGTTTTGGGTTTTTGGGTAAAGGGGTATTTTTAGGGTTCAGGGTCAGTTTTTAGTTTTTGGGTAAAGGGGTATTTTTAGGGTTCAGGGTCAGTTTTTAGTTTTTGGGTAAAGGGATATTTTTAGGGTTCAGGGTCAGTTTTTAGTTTTTGGGTAAAGGGGTATTTTTAGGGTTCAGGGTCAATTTTGGGTTTTTGGGTAAAGGGGTATTTTTAGGGTTCAGGGTCAGTTTTGGGTTTTTGGGTAAAGGGGTATTTTTAGGGTTTAGGGTCAGTTTTGGGTTTTTGGGTAAAGGAGTATTTTTAGGGTTTAGGGTCAGTTTTGGGTTTTTGGGTAAAGGGATATTTTTAAGATTAAGGGTCAGTTTTGGGTTTTTGGGTAAAGGGGTACAGGGTAAAAATTAAATACAATTACATTTAAATTACATTAAAATAAAGTAATTACATTAAATTAAATTTAATTAATTAAATAAAAAAAAATAATTAAATTAAATTATATTAATTTTAATTAATTTACATAAAAAAAATATTTTAAACTTACCAATACTTACGATGTAATTGTATGCGTTGTAAAGGTACCAGCGTTGTAAATACATGCGTTGTAATGGTACTGCGTTGTAATGGATCCTGCGTTGTAAAAATTGCGTGGTAATGGTAGTCGTGGTAAAAGTATGCGTTGTAACGTCCCCTCCACCGACTACATCCTCCTGGGGGACATCAACTTCCACCTGGAGAACAACAACGACCGCAACACCACCACCCTGCTCGACAACCTCGCCAACCTCGGTCTCAAGCAGCTGGTGTCCACCCCCACCCACCTCGCCGGACACACACTCGACGCCGTCTTCTCATCCAGCAAAGACATCACCTTCAGCCACACCACCGGACTCCACTGGACGGACCACAGCTGCGTCCACTTCACCTTCATAAGAACGACGATCCACCACCACCAGCAACAGGCTGCTCGAAGAAGCTGGAACAAGATCACAGCCGACCAGCTCGCCGCTTCCCTGAGCCAGCACCCTCCCGCCAGCTTAGCGAACCCCAGCTAGGCCGCCGACAACCTCACGAAGTGGATCAGCAACTGCGCGGACGAACTCGCCCCACTGAGGACCCCGCCCAACAGACCCGGCAGCAAGAAGGCCCCATGGTTCACCGACGAACTCATGAGTTCCAAGTCGAACTGCCGAGCCCTCGAGAAAGTCTGGAGAAGGGAACCAACTCCGGACAACATGACCACCCTCAAGCTTGCCACCCGGAAGCACCACCAACTGATCCGCGCCACCAAGAAAACTGCATTCAAGGACCGACTGGACAACAACGCACACAACGGCAAGGAACTCTTCAACATCGTGAAAGAGCTCTCCAACCCCAACGCCGGAAACAACGACATCACCCCTTCGCAAGACCTCTGCAATTCCCTCGCCTCCTACTTCCACAACAAGATCGCGGACATACACAACAGCTTCAGCACTCAACCGACGCACGCCACGACCGAACCACCGCCCCCCACCACCACCCTCCGCGCCTGGACGCCGATCAGCACCGAAGACACCGTCCGCACGATGAACTCCATCCACTCCGGATCTCCAACCGACCCCTGCCCTCACCACGTCTTCAACAAGGCCGACGCTGTCATCGCACCCCACATGCGGGACATCATCAACACCTCATTCGACACCGCCACCTTCCCGGAGAGCTGGAAGCACGCCGAACTCAGCGCCCTACTCAAGAAACCTACAGCGGACCCCACCGAACTCAAGAACTACCGCCCCATCTCGCTCCTCCCGTTTCCAGCCAAAGTCATCGAGAAGATCGTCAACAAACAGCTGGCCACCTTCCTCGAGACGAATGGATCCCTCGACCCCTCACAGTCTGGCTTCCAAGCCAACCACAGCACCGAGACCGCCCTCCTCGCTGCCACTGATGACATCCGAGCCCTGATGGACAACGGAGAAACAGCGGCCCTCATCCTCCTAGACCTCTCCGCGGCTTTCGACACTGTCTGCCACCGCACCCCAGTGCAGCGCCTCAGCAACGTCGGAATCCACGAGAAGGCACTGGAATGGATTATCTCCTTCCTCGACGGAAGAACACAGAGAGTCCGTCTACCACCGTACAAGTCAGAAGCCACCGGAGTCATCTGCGGCGTCCCTCAAGGATCCTCGCTGAGCCCCACCCTCTTCAACGTCTACATGAGCCCCCTCGCGGCCATCACACGTCAACACAACCTCAACATCATCTCCTACGCCGACGACACCCAGCTGATTCTCTCCCTCACCAACGGCCCCGCCACCGCCAGAGCCAACCTTCACGAAGGGATACAAGACGTAGCCGAGTGGATGACAACCAGCGGCCTGAAACTGAACTCAGACAAGACGGAAGTCCTCCTCCTGGGCTCCTCGCCCTCCGCCTGGGACGACTCCTGGTGGCCCCCCGCCCTGGGCACCGCACCCAAACCGACAGACCACGCACGCAACCTGGGCTTCATCCTGGACTCCTCCCTCTCCATGACGAGACAAGTCAACGCCGTCTCCTCGTCCTGTTTCAACATCCTGCGCATGCTACGTAAGATCTTCCGGTGGATCCCCACCGAAACCAGGAAGACGGTCACCCAGGCCCTCGTCACCAGCCGTCTGGACTACGGCAACGCCCTCTACGCCGGAACCACCGCCAAGCTCCAGAAGAGACTCCAGCGGATCCAGAACGCCTCGGTGAGACTCATCCTCGACGTCCCCAGACGTAGCCACATCTCCAGACACCTGAGAGACCTGCACTGGCTCCCGATCAACAAAAGAATCACCTTCCGGCTCCTCACCCACGCACACAAAGCCCTACTCAACCAAGGCCCAGGATACCTCAACAGCCGCCTCAACTTCTACGCTCCCAAACGCCACCTCCGATCGACCAACCACGCCCTCGCCGCCGTCCCCCGCATCCGAAGAGCGACAACAGGAGGAAGGTCCTTCTCCTACCTGGCCGCCAAGACCTGGAACTCCCTTCCGACCCACCTCCGCCTGACCCAGGACCACCTCTCCTTCAGGAAGAAGCTCAAGACCTGGCTGTTCGAGCAGTAGCGGCACCCCCCCCCCCTAGCGCCTTGAGACCCTCCGGGTGAGTAGTGCGCTCTATAAATGTCTTTGATTGATTGATTGATTGATTGATTGAACGTCATACATCCGCGACAGATCCTCTCAGGCTATGTATAACACATGGTATATGCAGTTCCAGACAGATGAGACAGAAGAGGTCGGGGGCTACCTGTAGAGACAGCTCGGGGGATCTGATCCCTCAGAAGCATGGGCCTTCACACACCCAGAGGAGTGTCATGTATCATCATCGGGCAGCACCTCGTTGGGCTGGCACTGCAATGCCCAACTGGCCCCATGAGGGGTGTCTTTGCCGGAGTACTTTTGTTTTTTTGCATATGTGAAGGGTGAAGTGTGGTATAGGTGTGATAATGTGAATAGACTGGTGTGTAGGTGAGGTAAAAATAACTAAGGAATAGTAGCAACTTTAATAACTGGGGCTCCTTGTTATGGTTGAAAACAATAGCTAACTAGAAGTGGATATAATGGTCCAATCAAGCACAAGGTGGTGTTTAAAAGAAGGCCAACATGTTGCTTGCCTATTTACTTTCACAGGAGATCATGGAAATTCATCAGGACCGATGTCCCAATCTACTCTTGAGTGGGTTGGTAAAAAGTGTCTGTGAATTAGACCGTGCCCATCAACAATCACACTAGTATGTAGTATACCTTCAGGATAAAACCGACCTAAAGAAGGAAATAAAGCAAAATAAGTCTATAAAACAAACATACAGTAGCATGCTGTACAATATTGACAGGCTCATGCTGAGGTCGTCTCCACCCTAAGAGTGCAGGTGTAGAACATCCTAGTTTAAACAGGTTTTTAACAAAGGTACCACACATCGACAAACAGACATGTAACACACAGCATAAGCTCAGGTGTATAGTAGGGGGATAGGAGAGAAGGCAAATGCCTCTGTTCCAAAATGAAGAGGCTTACCATGTATGGGGAAAACTGCACCCCAACACTGAATGGCAGAGCAGAATGCTCACTGGCATTTAAGTACCCATGGGGAAAATAATGGAGAAGATCGAACATATGAAAGGACATGAGACAGGACATGCCAGCGTGCCAGTTCAGTGGAGCTGGTATTGGGGGAAAGAGTCCTCACGGTAAGATGCAAGCATGTCTGGCGGTCGACCTCAGCGGTGACTAGAAAGCCGAGCAGGTGGTCCTTAAGAATCTCCTTGTAAAATAGCTGATGCGGAACAGTTGTGGATGTATCCATGTGTTAACTACTACACCGTCACCATAACTGCGTCCAAAGACAAGCCCTATATTGAATGGAGCGCGCAGTCAAATACAGCGAAGGGAGAGTATCTCCCTACCTGATAAAAACAAGAGGAGGTGGTATTAGTGACGGATAAAATCACAGGAGAGCTGAGATTGACAACTGTGATCAGCCTCTAGAACGAGGGCCTAATGATATAGTGGCCACCAAGTACACATACCGGTGAGGTTAGTGTGTGGGGGCATATAATGACGAGTGCCATATTGATAGAGAAAAGCTCAGTAATGCTGGTGTATGAGGGGTGCTCAGTGGTGAGCGCCATATTAGAAATGGCAAGCTCATATCGCAAGGTTACAACACAACAGGTATCATTTCAGATGGAGTCAAGTTGATGACAACGAGAATAAAGGAAGAACAGGGCATGGATGTGAGCGAGTAGGAGCTCAGATGGACGCATAGTACTTGGAAGCAACGCGCCCACTGAGCTGAGAAGAACGCTCAGAGTTATTTGTCCAAATTCTGGGGATGTCCACAGGTAGTAGACCCATATTATAGTGTATAGCTGGTTAAAAACTAGAGGAGACAGATGACACCCTAGGGGTCATGGCGTACAAAAGGGCTAATGTATGAAAATGTCCCTGTACTGTACAACTGGGAGTTCAGGCTAGCCCCAGGTTGTGAAAGTCACACACACACATAGTGTCCAGGAGTGTATGTAACTGACTCACCTCTCTAGATGTATGGATCGGGATTAGTGCATAGTGAGAGACCCCTATATGTGGTGAACGGAGAGTCTCATTCAAATGATTACCTCATCCCAAGGGATATCATTGGTAAGCCCAGTGTGACGTTTGGCCAAACGGAAAATCAATTTTTGTTTCTTACGGAAGAGGGTGTCTTTGTTCACTTGTGAGTTGGCTTCCAGTACTTGTCCAGTGTAAATCTTCTGGGGAATATTGCCTTTCCAAATAGTGAGTACTCTTCTGGTTGTGATCTTTTTGCAACATAGTCTGCTGCGATGTTCCATGATCCTAGTCTTAACTGCCCGTGTGGTGATCCTTATATAGCATTTGTTACAGGGCCATGTGATCATATAAATGCAGTTTTTGGGTTGTAATTCATGCGTGATCTTTAAGTCCAGACCTGTATGTGGTCCAGGCAAATCTCTTTAGAGGGTTCTATCAGAATTACAGACACTACATGTACCACATGGATAGTGTCCTACTACCAGTGGCATGCCCCAGAGGTGTTGCTTGGTCTGTGTTGTGGTAGTTCTTGGTCTGGTATGTACAATGGTATCTCTGATGTGCATGCGCTTGAAAGCAAAAGGTAAAGGGTAAAAGAAAGGGGCCCTGTTTCAAGAATGCGACCAGGTGTCCTAATGTTTTTCTTTATTTTGTTGAAGCTGGAGGTGATGATGGTACGCAAGTCAGCACATCATCTTTAGCATGTGTGTATGGTTCCAAAAGTGCTGTTCTGTTATTGTTTTTTGCCCTTTTACGAGCCACCGTGACAATGTAGCCGTCAGGGCCCGGGCTTGGTGATCATAGGCATTAATGGAACTACAATTGCAACATAGTCGCAAAAATTGCCCAAATGGTAGGTTGTCTCTCAAGTGTTTAGGATGGTGGCTATCGTATTGAAGCAGGCTGTTGCAGTCCGTGGGTTTCCTATATGAGGTGGTATTTAACCGTCCATCTTGTAGAGGGACCAACAGATCGAGGAAAGGGAGTTTGTCTACAGAAATACTCCTAGTGCATGCATTTTAAGAACGGATTCATAGTATTAATCAATTCACAGAAGGTGCTACAGGTCTCAATATCACACGGTCAAAGGATTAGTATATTGTCGATATATCAATGACATATGATGATGTGAGAAGAGAAAGGGTTGTCATCGCATAAGATCTTTTCTTTCTCGAAATTAGCTATATATAGACATGCCACACTGGGGGCGAATGTACTGCCCACCGATGTCCCCTGTGTCTGATGGTACAATTGGTCATGGAATTAAAATAAATTTTCTTTGAGAGCCAGAATGGCGTATAGAAGTATGAAATTCATTGGAGTGGGGGAAGTCCAATTCTCAGACAGAAGAGTATTCTCTATCACTTTCAAGGTGGCGTCTTGGGGAGTATTTATATAGAGAGCCTCAACCTCAAGCATCACTAATAGGTCAATATGATTCGTATCATTGACCTCTTCAATGAGGTTCAAAACGTCCCTCGTGTCCTTAAGAAAGGAAAGAGTGTACATGGTACTATCGATTTTCATGCTCTTTGACTTGAACTATTGTAAGTCAGTGACAATGTTTTGTTCACAATAAAAACAAATTAAGAAAATGAAAGGAAAGAATCCTCGTGACAAGAGGTTGTAGGAAGTGGTTACAGAATTTCGACAGGGGCTAAAGTAGAGACCCTATTTCAGACACTATAGGTCTGCCTGGAGAAGAATAGTTCCCTTGTGTATCTTGGGGAGGACATAGAAGTAAGGGATCCATGGGTTCGCATTGACAAGGAACTCAGCCTCATTCTTACTAACCCACCCTTGTGCCTCAGCAGAGGTGACTAGAGATGTTATCTGTTTGCTAAGTTTGTTAGTGGGATAATGAATGATGGAATGATGGGAGTGTGGTATTTCTTGTTTGCCAGCTGACATTGGCATTCAAGATCAGAGTCAGCAGTCGCCATAATCACAATCGCCCTGCCCTTATCAGCGGGTTTAAAAGTGATATGGGTGTCCTTGGCTAGGGACTGCATAGCAGCCATTTCCAGATTGGACATATCGTGAAAGGTGGGCCCCTAGGTCTATTTTTCCACCTCCTTAAGTACCGCCTGTTCAAATGTCAGTACCTTATGCAAGCCTTGGTGCTCATTCATGGTGGAAAGTGTGGACAAGCATCTTGGACGTGTGGTGAATGGGCATGCAGGCTAAGTAAGCCGCTGACAAGAAACAGGAGAAAAGGCAACAGTGGAAGGAGAGATGGAAGATATATAGTACAATTCTCGCTAGACAGTGAAGCGCCGTCAAGCTGCTTCTTGAAGAAGTCCCACGGCTGGGCCCGAGGACTGAGAACAAGCATTGGCATAGCCAATAGCTCTCGGCTTTGGGACCTTATAAGTGTTTAGCCCTGCAGTACATTATCCTGATTACTGGTCTTTTAAAGGTGTGAGGATACTGTAGCGGTGGTTGTAATAGTGCTGCTGGTTGTCTGGTATCATTATTCCTAAGCACATTGAGCCTGACTTGGAGTTTGGTGGTAATGTAAATTTCTCCACTTTCTGGAAGAAATAGTAAACAAAGGTAAGTAGGTCTTAAGCCAGATGATAAAATTATGTCATCAACCAATTTATGTTCTCCAGTCAAGTCATGCACAATTAAGATACCATAAAATATGAATACCGAACTGAAAGTCAAGCTTAAACAATAGTAGGTATCAAATTGTTCTTACCCTAAATATGTGGAGCTAACGTACAGCAATTAAACATACAATTATAACTCCCATAGCATGCTTACAAAATTGTAAGAAAAAGTACATTTGCAAAAAGCTAATTTACAGTGAATCGATTCAATAACATTCAAGCATCCTCTTCTCCCCTAGTGAATATAAACCAGTCTCAAACAAATTCCACTGCCCTATTGTCCGTTATGGCCACACTACATCAAATTCCTAAAATATATGAAGAGCAGTGCAAAACGCGTATTTCCAACAAACACATCAACAACCATATCTACATCCAGGACTGATGTCAAATTAAAGTAATATCAATCAGCTGTCTAAGGTCCTACCAAAAGGGGAATGTTAAACTGTCCACAGTGGCATCAACTGTGTATTTGGTTAACAGAACAGGAAGCAGGGCTTAGGCGTGCAATGAGCAATTTTGCCTAAGGCACTGAAATGCATTGTGTATCCTACTTGAATGAAATAAAACACTCACCCAACACAGCTTCATAAGATGCATGAATAAAATACTGTACAGTGTAGCTGAACTAGTGGCGCTCAGTATAAAGCAATATTTTCACTGGTGGAATGCTGGTGATGTTTTCATTTTGGAAATAAAACTGCTGGTTTACAGAAATATGCTGAATTCTTGAGCAACATTAATGTACATAACGAGAATGTATATATCGGCAATTAATAACACTGTCATTGACTAACGGCCAATCGAGATAAATATAAAGCCATTCAAGCTAAATAGTAGAACAAACCTATCATCAACCCACAGATGGTGGGAGGGCACAGTGACCACTCTATGGGGACAGCTCGGTTATCTGTGAAAAAGGAGCTGAGAAAAAGGTGGTGCGAGCCCACTCTTGAATTGTCGATACTATTTTGATACCAAAATGTACACTAACAGATACATAATTTCTAAAACTATGTTAAATTATGCATTACAAATATTGGCTTCTCATTTGTTATATTTCACGCCGTCGCTCTTGTTGAAATGAATACAAATAATTCCCACTTTAAAATGACCTCCATATTCAAATTAAATTAAAAGAAGAACGGCATGAGGGGATTATAATAAAGTCTTTTAGGTCTCGCCTGAGCAAGCGCATGCGCTGTACCGCGAGACATTTATTTAGGGCTTTTAAAAGTCCTACCAGAGCTTTCTGTGTGGCATGCTACATGCGGTAACGTGCACAGGCTTGAGCAGCGGCGCCATCTGGCATCCTCTTGCTCTCCCGCGCGCGCGCCTCGCTCTGCCTCTGTGTCTTGCTCGCCGCTACCCACACCACAGAGCGCGACTCGTGGACGCGCGGTCCAATATTTTCTACTGATGTTCTCCACTAGCATGTTACCTCTTTGCTCCATTTCTTGCTACCTTTGCCCGTTTTCTCTCTCCTCTCTTTTTCCTTTCCCTTCTCCGCTCACAAGTTTTTTGGGCCCTCTCTCTCTCCGCTGCTCTCACAGTGTCCCTCTTCTCTCTCCACTGTCATTATCCCTCAGTGATTCCTTAGACTCTCCACCCTACCCCCATCACATTCACACTCTATTCTGTGCGCTCGCCACCCTTCTTACTGGGAGCACTGATTAGCCAAGCCTGGCAGGCCTCTCCCAAAGTGCTGCCGTCAAGGTCTGTTCAGATTTGTTAGGTCAGTGGGGCTTGGGGAGAATCAATACCAGGGTGTCTACAAGGTGTTACAGCTGTATAAGATCAGCCTTAATTGGGCAATTCAAAACTATTGGGACACACTTGCACGTTTTTTCATTTTCTTGCAGGCAATTTTTCACATTGGGACGTTTTTGTCTGGATTGCACATGCAGGGCAATATTTTATGCGATTATTCGATGATTTCTAATCTTTTGAGTTTTCCATCTGGGATGTCTCTTATGCTTGTGATGATTTTCAAGAGTGGTCTTTTAAATGCGACTGAAAACCCTTTCGGGAAAAATTTTTGGTTGGTCTGATTACCTACTTGGTAAATCAATAGCTTATAAAATACCTTTCATACAGCGGTTATTAATTCAGGCTCCTATATTTACAATGACATATTGGAACTAATCCTTGTGAAGTGACACACACACAGACACACACCCAAGGGTAGACACGTGCGCACAGTGATCGGAAGCCATACAAATTGTAGACATACGGCGTGCAAACACAGATAGCACAACACACGGTGCAAACTCACACAGCAACAGACCTTTCCCAGCCGCCGACGCCCACACACAAAGGATCCTTCTTCTCACATGCCCGGATAGCACGCTAAAGAATTATTCTGCTTTGCTCTCATTTTGCAAGCCCCTAACCGACAGTGTAATTGGGGCTAAGCAGGACACCAAGGAGGCCGGTTACTCAATACTCTGCGTTCCTGGGCCCAAGCCATGCAGCCACTTTTCTCTCACAGCTTCTACTATTGTCAGGAGTGGGGAGTCTACAGTGAGCCCAGGAAGCCCTCCAAGCACTGGGGAGCTGGGCCTCTCTGCCTGACTACAATGACGAGTGCTCCAGTCTGCTCCCAGGATACTCAGAGCAAAAACCAGACAGGGGTGTTAAGTGTCAGTAAGAAATTCTACTTGTTTCAAGTGCTTCCTTATCCTTTGAGCGCTAACTTGCTGTAAATATTCCCCTCCCACGCCAAGCAGCACCATTTTAGGCCATCTCAATGAATAGTCCGCAGAACAAGGCAAGTACTGATGGAAAATGACCACTGCAGGCTTTTCAATGGTCTGGCCCATTGAGACTCTAGATACAAGAAGCATTGGCATAGCCAAAAGGTCTCGCCTTTGGGACCTTATAAGTGTTTAGCCATGCAACAGTTTATGTTGTTTTACCAAGGATATTGTGCTAAATAACTAAATACTTATAAGATCCCAAAAGCGAGACCTATTGGCCATGCCAATGCTTGTTTCTATGTCTTATCCTGCAGACATCGTTTGGTAACAGCAATGAGGAAATTAACGATCAGCTGAAAAGACTGTTGCATTTGACGGAGTTAACATTCTACAAAGGCTCGTATTTGATTTTGAGTGCATGAATCTTTACCCTAAAATTAGAAGTGCAGTCTGCGTCCGTTTCTTAATTTCTATAAACCTGACATGCCATCTTCAAATTGGATTAGTACAGAATAACAAGGAAGACTTTCTTGAAGAAGACTTGTGTAGGTAGGGTTCTTCATTTTGAAGTTTTTTATTATTGTTTGAAAGAGATAAGCAGGGCTGTGTGGGCTGCAGGGGGGGAATAAGCCTGCCAAGCAAGAGGGAGGAGGGGGCAGCTACAGGGGAGTCGACTAGAGCAAGGGAAGAAAGGGCACATACATGCCTGGTGTGGTGTTCCAAGTGTGGGCTCCGCAATTCGCATTCATTGCAATAGCACTACAGCAAACGCCAAAATGCAATTTTAGCGGTCTGCACAGTGAAAGCAGCCAGGACCAAGCAACAGGACTGTCAGCTATTTAAACAAGCATTTGCAATGCAATAGGTCTCACATTTACGCTAGTTTGAGCTATTGGCAATGTAAAACAATGACTTTCATTTATGTTTTGGTTTCTAAAACCAATAGCTTAAACTCACGTAAATGGGAAACCTATTGCATTGCAAATGCTTGGTGCATTTGTCACCCTGACGGGTATGCCCAAACGTGTGTCCCATGCTCTCTATGCCACTAGAGTCAAGCTAGCATGGCTGCTTGTTTCAGTCCAGAGAGGACCTGGCCTGGCGTTCGGTCTGGACTGTTCCCATGGGCAGCAGGGCCAAGACTGATTGGCATACAGCTGGGTTTAAACGGAAATGACATGGGAAGCAAAAAAACATGGATTTAGGTCCAGATCTCTGTATTGAGGTGAATGCTTGATAGTGATCATCACTCTGTCCATCAATTGTTCTTTTTGCATACCTTCACAATGTAGCAGTAGTCTATGTGGTCATGACGGATCACTGACATAATATCGATAACATAAATATCGATGTAGCAAAATACAAAAATATCGAACTCCTATCTCCAAATAGGTAAGTACAAAAATATTGAATCAAAAATATCGTTGAAAAAAAATATAGATAGTCAAAATATCGAATGTTTTAAATGTCTTACAAGTAATTGAATAATAATAAAATATTAAATATAATTACCTTAAAAATACTTAAAATACTTAAATAACCTTAAGATTAATAAATAATTAATTTAAGTTAAAAATAAATAAACATACAATTTAATGTTTAAATACATACATATATATAAACATAATATTTAAAAAAAAAATACAATATTTTTACCGTAGGTTAGCGAGACAGTAACATTTACTATTACCATTCCACTGAGTGCAACAGTAGAGAAAGCGTTGGATAGCGTAGGGGTAAAAAATACTATTCCCACTCCAGTGAGTGCAACAGTAGGGAAAGCGTTGGAAAGAGGGAGGGTAAAAATTACTATTCCCACTCCAGAAAGTGCAACAGTAAATAAAGAGCTGGATAGCATAGGGGTAAAAATTACTATTGCCTCTTCAGAGAGTGCAACAGTAAAGAAAGCGTTGGATAGCGTAGCGGTAAACATTACTATTCCCACTCCAGAGACTGCAACAGTAGGGAAAACGTTGGATAGAGTAGGGGTAAAAATGACTATTCACACTCCAGGGAGGGCAACAGTAGGGAAAGCGTTGAATAGCGGGAAGGTAAAGATTACTATTCCCACTCCAAAGAGTGCAACGGTAAGGAAAGCGTTAGATAGCGTAGGGGTAAAAATTACTATGCCCACTCCAGAGATTACAACAGTAGGGAAAGCGTTGGATAGCAGGAAGGTAAAAATTACTATTCCCACACCAGGGAGTGCAACAGTAGGGAAAGCGTTGGATAGCGTAGGGGTAAAAATTACTATTCCCACTCCAGTGAGTGCAACAGTAGGGAAAGCATTGGATAGCGTAGGGGTAAAAAATAATATTCCCACTCCAGGGAGGGCAACAGTTGGGAAAGCGTTGGATAGCGGGAGTGTAAAAATTACTATTCCCACTCAACACTGCAACCGTAGGGAAATCGTTGGATAGCGTAGGGGTAAAAATTACTATTCCCACTCCAGTGAGTGCAACAGTAGGGAAATCATGAGATAGAGAGAAGGTAAAAATTACTATTCCCACTCCAGATAGTGCAAGAGTACAGAAAGTATTGGATAGCGTAGGGGTAAAAATTACTATTCCCACTCCAGAGAGTGCAACAGTAAGGAAAGCGGGATAGCGGGAGGGTTAAAATTACTATTCCCTCGGAGATTCTGGGATGGTGTGTTCCAATGTCTGGATGAGGTTTTGGCCTGGGTGCTTCAGAGAGATCCCAAGCTGGCCCTGCTTCATGTCATGGCTGGGGGGCAATACTTATAAGCGCCATTTGCTTTTACTGGGGCTAACGCTAGCGAAGAGAGACATTGCACAATCATGGAAGGCACCCAGAGCTCCATCACTCATGGCCTGGCGAAACGGGATGGACTTTTGTATGGGGCTGGAACTACCCATATATATTGCTAGGGGCTACCCTCGAAAGCATTACAAAATTTGGAAGAGGTGGGCGGACTATCGTAGACTGGAATTGGATCCGCCACCGGAAGACAATGTCCTTCAGCCCCTGTGACAGTTGGGCAAACACGATATCACTGGTGGCACATTGGTGTGTATGGTGTAAAAAGCAATTGATATGTATAATGCAGGCGGAGCAGGCAGCGGCGCGCGGGGGGAGGGGCCTGAGGGTGGGTGGAGGGGGAAGGAGGTGAGCTTCATTGTTGTGCTTTTTCTGTTGTTAATTCTGTTTCATTATAGAAAATGACTGAACCTGAATTTTGAAATTGATAATGACAATTGTCTCTCGATGGCAGAGCATTGCATTACATGTGCTTTCTTTCTTGCAGTCAATAAAATCTGTTTTCAAAAAAAAAATTACTATTCCCACTGCAGAGAGTGCAACAGTAGGGAAAGCATTGGATAGCGTAGGGGTAAAAATTACTATTCCCACTCCAGAGAGTGCAACAGTAGGGAAAGCGTTGGATAGAGTAGGGGTAAAAATTACTATTCCCACTCCAGGGAGTGCAACAGTAGGGTAAGCGTTGGATAGCGTAGGGGTATAAATAACAATTCCCACTCCAGTGAGTGCAACAGTAGGGAAAGCGTTGGATAGCGTAGGGGTAAAAATTACTATTCCCACTCCAAGGAGTACAACAGTAGGGAGAGCATTGGATAGCGGGAGGGTAAAAATGACTATTCCCACTCCAAAGAGTGCAACAGTAGGGAAAGCGTTGGATAGCGTAGTGGTAAAAATTACTATTCCCACTCCAGAGAGTGCAACAGTAGGGAAAGCGTTGGATAGCGTAGGGGTAAAAATTACTATTCCCACTCCAAGTAGGGCAACAGTAGGGAAAGTAAATACTTCATATATGATTAAAAATAAATTAAATATTAATACCAATTACAAATTAATTAAAATTAATTACCAATTTAATATATTATAATAATGAATCAATTAAAAATAATTTTTAAAAAATTACTAAAGAATAATTACCTATTAATACAAATATTTTACCAATTAACAATTAATTAATTAACAATTGAAAAATAATTAACAATTAATTCAAAATAAATATCAATTAATACATTTAAAAATTTAATTAATTACAATTAAATTAAGTCCCACCCAATTCCCCTATAAACCCACAACCCGCTACAGAAAATAAATTAATAAAATTAACATAATTATCAATTAATCAATTAAAAAAAATTAATTACACATTATAATTAAATCAATTAACAATTAAAAAATACTTAACAATTATTTCAAAATAAATACCAATAAATACATTAAAATGTTTAATTAATCATAATTAAATTACTTCCCACGCTATTCTCCTATAAACCCACAACCCGCTACAGAAAATAAATACATAAAATTCACATCATTATCAATTAATAAAAATTAATTACAATTATATTTTAATTAATTACCAATTAAAATTAATTAACAATTAATTAAAAATAAATACCAATACATGAATTAAAATATTTAATTAATTATAATTAAATTACTTCCCACCCTATTCCCTTTTAAACCCACAACCCGCTACAGAAAATAAATTAATAAAACTAACATAATTATCAATTAATCAATTAATAAAAATGTTTACCAATTATATTTTAATTCATTACCTATTAAAAATTTATTAACAATTCATTCAAAATAAATACCAATAAATAAATTAAAATAATTAAATAATTATAATTAAATTACTTCCCACCCTATTCCCCTATAAACCCACAACCCGCTACAGAATTATATTACTTACTTAAAATAAATTATGAAATAAAAATACACTTTTAACACATATACTAACATAAAAAACACTTAGATATTATTAAAAAATAAATATTAACTTACTTACCTAAAATTCGATATTTTTGTTGTCTATATTCTGTCCATCGATATTTTTGTTGTCTATATTCTGTCCATTCGATATTTTGTCCATTCTATATTTTGAATTCGATATTACTGATATTCAATTCGATATTTTTGTGGTCTATATTCTGTCCATTCGATATTTTGCCCATTCTATATTTTTTACTCGATATTTTGCCCATTCTATATTTTTTACTCGCTATTTTGACTGTATACCGGTCATGACAATATTAATTATCTCTATATTTTGATAAGCAATCCGCTGGGACCAATGACAGCCATAGGTAGACCTCTGACTACCACAGCATCAAACAAAAATGTTGGATACAATTTATTCAAATATAGTAGAAGCAACTTACGGGGTAGTTCAAAATATATCCTTTAAATATCAAGTCAGTTGCAGTGAGCTGTGTATAGCAATGTGTATGGTGCTAGTGCTATCTATATCATAATTAATATTTTGAGAGTTACATTGCAGACCAATAAAGTATCTAGTTTAAACACATATAATAAATTGTGTATCTACATTAGGGTCACACCTTGTATGGCTCTGTTTCTAATTACACAATGGAGAATGCGCCTGCACTCCTATTTAAAAAGTTTATCTGTTTTCGTTATTGTGTTTTGTTTTGTGATAAAATTGCGTGCTACTACCTTGTTTTGAGAAGGGGCCCAATATTTTCTCAATTACTAAAGAATCATGAGAGACTGTCTTTTTTGTTGGAAGGTCAAGCATCCAAAGCTCCACCCGAAAAGGTAGTACCTCCACAAGATCCCGTGCCAGAAGGGGACAAAACAACAAAAAAAGCACCCGAAACCGGGAGACCGCAAAGGACCGTGAAGAAGTAGAATCATTAGTCATGAACATTTCTCAGAGAAAACTCAATCACATCGAGTTGAAAGTTTTGAACAAAGGTTTATCCTTTGTTCCGACATATTCCTCTAATGCATTAGAAACAGAGGTTTCTTTATTTAAATTAATGCGCAAGTTGCGCTTACGATGATTCTTTTCTACACTATCTACTACAGACGACCAGGATGAGGAAACTAGGAGATTCCGTTCGAAAAGTAAATTTATGTCACCGACTACCCATAAAACTCTTGACACATTTGAACACTTGGTGAAAAAGGATTTGGACACAATCAACTACAAGAGCAAATCTACATCAAATCTCACACCTAAAGAACGACAAGTCCTGAATACTCTTAAACAAGATACTTCGATTGTCTTTCAACCAGCGGACAAGGGTGGTGCCCTTGTAATTCTTGACACTGATTATTACAATTTGAATGTAGATTCACATGTACAAGATCTTGACACCTATTTGCAACTGGAATATGATCCCACTAATGAGCTGATTGCTCTATTAACTGACATTGTGTTGAAGGCAGTTAGTGATGAAATCATTAATGAGAAGGTTGGCAAATTTCTAATTAATCAAAATCCCAAGATACCGCACATATATATTGCCTAAGATGCATAAGGACAGTTTAACACCACCTTTCAGACCCATAGTAGCTGGATGCAATTCTATTCACGAAGCAATTGGACATTTCATAGACTACCATCTTCAGCCATTGGTACAGTCTTGGGAAACTTACATAAAAGACACCACGGATTGTCTACAAAAATTGGAGGCTATAAAAGACACTTTCAAGGATGATGTTCTATTATGCACTATCGATGTAGTGGCTCTATATACCTCAATTGCCCACAACGAAGGAATAGAGGCTGTGGAGTGGAGACTGCTGGCCTCCTCCCTATCAACTGAGAAAGCGTTTTTTCTTCTTGAACTGTTAAATTTTTCCCTGTATCACAGCTATTTTGCGTGGCAAAACAAATTTTATTTACAGAAAACGGGTACCTCCATGGGCATTCCCGGAGCCCCCTCATATGCTAATACATTCATGGCTTATTTTGAGTTCAATCACATTCTGACCAATCCTGACTGGAGCAACAATGCAGCGGCATTTTTTCGATACATCTATGACATTTTGGTCATATGGAAGGGTTCAAAATCCTTGCTGGAAGAGAACATACTAAAACTGAACAGACAGAATCCCAGGATTCAGTTCACCTATGAGATTCAGAAAGAGAGAATACACTTCCTTGATATAGAGATACAGAAGACACCACAAGGTTTAGTAACTTCAGTGTACCGAAAGCCTACTGATGTGAATAATGCACTACATTTTGGTAGTGCCCATCCTTTATCTTTAAAGAGGCATCTACCTACCTCACAATTCATGAGGATAAAAAGAATCACGTCAGATTCACAGCAGTGCACACAGCAGATCAACGACCAAAAATTGAGATACCAAAAGAGAGGTTACCCATCTCATATATTGACACAGGCTGAGCAAAGAACATTTCAAAAATCAAGGGAAGACTTATTGAAGACATCTAAAAGAGTGACATCCCAACGAGAGGTATTTGTAATAAAACACTCCTCACAAGCGAGACAAATCAAATCTATAATCAGGAGACGCTGGGAAATTGTTGAACATGAACCGGATTTCGCCAACCTGTTCAGGGATCCTCCACTGTTTGCACACAGTCGACCAAGAATTATACGTGAGATACTCAAGTCTAAAAGACAAGATCAGAGTCAACAGAATAAAGGAATGAGAAAGTGTCATAACTGCGGACAGTGCAGTAATGTGATTACAGGGGATACCTTTGCGCATCCTCATACAGGTTCTCGTATTACCTTGAAGCACACGTCTGATTGCAACACCCAAAAGGTGATATACGCTATAAAATGTCCCTGTGGTTTAGTTTATGTGGGCAGAACCAGCAGAAAAATAAAGATCAGAATAACAGAACACAAAAGTAGGATTAGAAATAAAAACACAACTTCACCAATTGCCTTACATTGGGAGCAGGCCACACATACCATACCACAATTACGTTTCACAGCCTTGGAACGTATACACACTAACCCAGGAACAGACATTAACATTGCTTTAGCACGCAGGGAGACTCATTGGATCAAAACATTAGGAACGGTAACCCCGGTGGGTTGAATGACCATTATGAGATGTTATGCTTTGTGTAATAAATACATAGACTGCATTGATGTTTTCTGACTTCTAATAATTGTAAAGAATGTGCACTCTCTATTATTATCTTTTTTCATAATTCATCATTCTTATTTTTCATTTCTATTTTTTACACCAAACCCATAGAATTATAATTCCTTGTTAAGAATCACGTTATCATTGCAGGCTTCTTCACAAGTCCGTACAAATGCCACACTTTATGTAGGTTGAATTCGGGACACATCACTACAATTTATGGACTCCTGTTTACACTCGGCTCACATCTTAACAGTATGTTTTGAGAGTGAGCTCGTCTCGGTATCTTCGACAATTCTTCTGTCAATTTCAAATGAGAAGTTGGCTCAATAAAGTTTTATAGAAATGGTAGTTGGTCCCTTTAAATTTGCTCAGAATTGTGGGACGGCTTACTCGCGAGAGCGCAGTCGGCGTTTCCTACGGGCAGAGACCGCGGAGAAAGAGATTAGATCGGACACTAACTTGACACGGTACGGAGTTGGGTTCTTCTTACGCGTTCTTTGATAACATCACCATTAGGTTTTACATTCACTTATGGCCTTTCACGTTATTACTTTTATAGATTGACAAACAGCGCTATCTCGTACAAGCCTTCACGGAGGGGCGGAGTCTAACTTCACCGAATGGTGAGAATCCGATATGATTACTATCATGTGTACTTATATTAACTTGATACAAGCCCTTGACATTGGTCTTGCTTGCTAATTTAATTTATATCATACAGGTTGTTGCGCACTAGAAATAGCGCGGACAGAAATAATTGATGCCAGACTGAACAGGCAGCTCACAATTTCATAGAATCTATTGGAGGGTATGTATGTGGACTACACTTGATGTCTTGCACCTACTTAAAAAACTACCCTACACACCACAAGTGGTGGGCAACGAAGTGCACCTAGTGTGATTATCAGTCACTTGACTTATTTCCTACACAAGGATTTTCACATTACACAGAGATCCCTATTTCATTCCACGAATATTACTTTTGGGTAATTCCGACACTGGCAGCCACTTCTGCCTTCTGTTCTTGAGAGTGCAAATTCTATGTCCTTAAGTTCTGTAATGAGTGTTAAAGTTTTGCTATGCTTTTTAATTGATCTAGTGTTTGGAAATTGTTGTGTTTTAGATTACTGTGGACGCGACCATAAGTGGAAGAATACAAATTTTGATGAACTCAAATTTACCCCTTAAGAAGGGTTCGGCTTTCGAACCCGAAATGCATTGGGATTGTTAATCAGAAGTTCTTTATGTATTTCTTGCATTTGTAAACATATACATGCGATATTTTCGCAACATAGATTAACATTAAGAAATGTAATGATTAATTTGATTTGTGACTTTTTCTACTAGTATGCATAAAATACCTGTAGATACACAGTTAAATACAGTCTATGAGTTTTTTCATTCTTGTTATGTTTAAACTGCTTGCCTTGTGAGCTATTTTTGAAACATTTTGCATTGAATGATTCTTAACCTTACATGAGACACAATTTGTGTCCCTCGCTGTGCACTGCCTAGGCTGCGGGTATTCCACAGTCTCTCATGATTCTGTTTCTAATTAGCCAGGCTCGGCCTAAGAACTTGGCCACTCCACATGAAAATAGGACACTGGATTCGGATTTTACAATGCGCACAGCAGACCAGAAGTCATGGGTGCCCATGTCGCTACATATTGGTTTTATCCACTTCCTCCTAGCTGTAGTGTATGCAGGGCAAGCAAAGAGGACATGGGCAATGCACTTGACCAACGCTCCGCAGCACGGACAGTGCTCTGTCATGTTCTCGGCTGTATGCCACTTTGCCATGAGGGTGTTAACAGGGAGCGTGCCAAACCTAAACTGAATGTACAGGGTCCTATCTTGTGGGACCTGGATAGCATCTAGGTAAGGCTCCAGTCATCTGACTTGCTTAAACAAGAGAAACTCTTCTGTCAATCTACCCAACATTGGCTTGCAAAATTCTTGCCTGTCAAAGCAGTCCCAATAGTATCTCTTAAGTTCCGCTTTACACGGCGGAGTCTGGGTATCCCATGAATCTTTAAGGCCAAGTTGCATCATTGCTTTCTTCACATATGATAGCCACTTGACCCTATAGTTCACATCCAGATTCATTACCTCCGTTAGGGCTAAGGCGTGGTTGGTAAGCTCTTCGGTTCGCCGTAGGCGAGCCCAGAAGAGTAAAGGTCGTAGCCTGGCTATAGCTCCAATCGGACGCCTACCCATGTCGTACATTAATGGTGTTCAAGGGGTATTTCGTGGGAGCGTCACCAAATCCCTCAGAAATTTGTGCTCTGACCTACTCATTTCGTCCACATTTTCGAACCCCCATAGTTCGGCTCCATACAGAGCCGGGCTAACTGCTTTTGCTTCATAGACTGCAAGCACAAGGGCAACAGGCCTACTATATGAGGAGCGATGTTCCTTGCTTATTGCCCCAGTCACACGTCTATGGTTCAATAGCATTTTAGCTATATGGGGCCTCCAGAGCATTTTATCCGAGAGCCGTATGCCCAAATTTTCAAAATTCCCGACTCTCTCAAGGGGGGTGATATTTAGAAAGAAATTGTTCCTGAAGGATTTAGGAGGGTTAAAAGCCATAAGCTTTGTCTTCGTAGTAGTAATAACTAAGTCCAGAGGATCGCAGAAGGATTGATACCTATTCAACAATTTGTGCAGCCCAACTGGAGTCTTTGCCACCAACAGAGTATCGTCGGCGAACAGGAGTGTTGGCACTTGGTCATCCAGTAAGATAGGCACGTCAGCTGGGTCCTCCTGGAGAAACTTCACCACCCCCTTCACATACAAGGAAAACAGGGTGGGAGCCATCACGCAACCCTGGCGCACTCCCTTGGCAACAGGAACCTGCTCCGTTAGCTGCCCTTGGACACCCCATCTCACTTGAGCATCAGTTCCTTCATGGAGACGTATTAATAAATTAAGAATCAATGGTGGGATGCCCATATCATTTAAAATCTGCCACAGGAAGGAGCTCCGCTAGCAACCAAGATGGCCGCATAAGCTCCCGGCTCCGCCAACCTCCGCCAGTTGCTCACACATCCTGACGATTATCCTGATTTCTCACTGGCCTCCCGTGCAGCTGATGTGTTCCTGACTCTAAAGGTGCAATCCCGGAATTTCTAGCTGCTTGAATAACGAAGATACGCCGTGTTCCATTCTCGGCCTAACCCAGAGTTGAAGCCGGGGCCTCGAGTTCTAACCCAGCTGGGTTGGAGTTGAATAACATCGGCCGCGGGACGTGGGTAGCGTCCGGTCTCCCGAAGTGGAGTGTTTCTTGTCCGATTTGGATGGTGGATCGGTGGCAGTTTTCTCTCGCAGCTACGGCGGCGTGACGCATCGGTTGCTGTGGTCGGGGAGCCTCTGCCCGGAGGCCCCGTTGGGCTCCCGGGGTCGATGGGCTTGGTTCCTCGCTGGCGGCGACGGTGTTGAGATCGCGCTTTTGAGAGTGTTCACAGTTGTTATCGGATTTGCCTGTGCCTGGTGCCCTGGAGTAGTCGACCTCCGGGGTTCAGAGACCTGCTTGGTCGCTTCGTGAGGGGCGATGGAGCGGGTGGAATGTATACCGTCGCTGCATGCTGTAATGGCCGCCATTGGGGAGCTCCATTCACAGGTCACCGCCATCATCCAGAGGATGGTCGTACCTGTCGATATCATCTGCCGGAGACCGGACTCCGACCCTTTGTTGGTTCTGGAACAAGCTGTTTTACCCCGCGCTGAAGCCAGACTTGGTATCTTTTGTCGACCCCCGAACGACTGCTAGCAAGCCCCGGACTATCGAATCTACATCATGCCCTGTGTCGATACCGCCCCAGATGGACATGGATGATCTTATATTTCAGAGCGAGTTCGCCAGTGACTGTAGGATTGTTACCTCACCCTTTTTCTCCTGGATGGTTCAAATACGCTCTAGCGATTTATCTTTGGTGGACAGCGGACATCGTTTGACTCTTAGACTTTGTGTACTGTTATCCTGGCCTCAATCCTTCCGTACTGACTTTGAACTTTCTCAACATTTTGATACTCTCATTGGGATGGCGGATCGAGCGGACAGGGCTTGCATGAAAAATCGCAGTGGCCAGGGTTGACTTTGACTGGATGGGTTTGAACAATGACTTCATTTGATACGGGATTTGTAACCTATACTAGCGCGGGAGTTGGGTGGTTTTTACAAGCTCCCCCCGTCTGATTTTAATCGTTG
The DNA here is from genome assembly GCF_964261635.1 of Lissotriton helveticus. NCBI lineage: Eukaryota > Metazoa > Chordata > Amphibia > Caudata > Salamandridae > Lissotriton > Lissotriton helveticus. The sequence continues at coordinate 1,217,455,802 of NC_136069.1, forward strand.
CATTTTATTATTCTGGATACGTGTAGGGGCGGGTTGCTACTGGCGGGGGGTAAGGGAGACCGAGGGAAGGTTTGATATTTCCTCCTCCACTCTTTCTTTTTCCTTCTTTTAGGTCTAGTTCCGGGGCGACAGGCACACTGCTAGTGGGGATGGGCCGTAGCCATTGCAGGGGTGCAGGGTGAGGGGATAGGGGAGGGGTTTGTTATTTTGCCTTAGTTTAGTTCTATGGCCTCTTTTTCTTTCCTTTTTCTTTTACGAGAGACGGGTTGTTTATCCTGTATTGATTTTCTTATGTATCGGGGTGTCCGATTTGTCTTCATTATCCTGAACTATGAGTGGGTGAGCCCTGCTGGCTGCTACTTCGCTGGATTGTTGATCGTACTTCTCCTTCTTGATGTACCGAACTAAATTGACATTGCATACTCCTGTGAATTGAATTTTCCACATTGATTTACTCGCTCACCTATCGCAATATTGTATTCTATGTATGACACCCGATATATGTAAATTTCTCTTGTTTTCTTCAATAAAACCCTTAAAAAAAAAAAAAATCTGCCACAATTTGGTTCTCGGTACCAGGTCAAATGCTGTTTGAGGTCAATAAATGCTATATAGAGAATACCTTTCCCAATTACAACAACCTTCCAATATATGAGCATTAGCCTAAAAACCTGATCGATTGTCCCGGTATTGGCCCTAAAGCCCGCCTGGTATTGCGAGAGGATATTCTCTTCTTCCGCCCATGATTGTATTCTCTGCAGGAGGACTCTACCCAACACCTTTTGCATTACATCAGTTAGGCTTATAGACCTAAATCTGAACAGAGTGTCACTACAGTACTGGCATGGACTGTCGAGATCATATCGCACTTGGATTTATCTGAAGCCACAACACTAAGAGAGTCATTAGGATGGCGGGCGGGGATTGGGACTGCCCGCCATAAGGGCGGGGGTCCCGTGGGGGGTATTAGGATGCGCCCGCCACTGTGGAGGGCGCATCATGCATTTTTAGCATTGTGGCGGGCGGTGCTCTCAGCACCGCCCGCCACAATGCTAAAAAGGCACATATGCATTTGCATAAACAAAGCGGCAGGCACCGCGCGGTGCCTGCCACTTTGTTTATGCAAATGCAGGGGGGTACCACAGGTACCCCCCGTGTGCACCCCCAGCCTCTCCTTCACTCTGGGGGCCCGCAGGGCGCCCCCAAAGTGAAGACCGCATGCGTTTGCGTGGCGGCATCTGTTTTTGCCCAAGTTAATATGGCTGGCGGTGTCTAATAGACACTGCCACCATATTAAACCTTTTCCGCCCCGGCTGCCAGGCGACCGGGCGGAAAAGCGGCGGACGGTCTTTCCGTCCGCCGCGCTCCCCCCGACATAGTAATATGGCGGGGGAAATGGGTGGCGGGCGGGTATGGATGTCTGGCGGTCGCCACCGCCCACATGGTGCTGGGGATCCGCCAGACATCCTAATGGGGCCCTCAGTTCTACAGTTTTCTCGGACAAGATTTTACGGATAGCCAATAAGGTTTCTTCGTGCAGAAAGACAGTATCACACTAAAGATTCCTCTTGCAATTAGAGGGTATGATGTTAGTAATACAGGCTGCTGCCCTACTGATCAAGGGATTTAATACAGGAGCCCAGGGTTTAGTCATGGTCATACATAAGGGATTAAGATCGCTATCCGTCATATAACCTACAAACATGTCAGTCTTCTCGACCTATAAGTTTACATCCAGTAAAATATAATCGATACATGAAGAACTGACAACTCTATTAAAGGTGTTTGCCCCCTGTTTATCTGAGGGAGTTCTTCCATTTGTTGCCCTAAGATCAAACTCTGTGGCCAATGTATTGAGTTGAACGGCTAAGCTAGTCCATTTTTTAATGGGGGATAAATTAAGTCGAGGGATCATCCTTTTACCATCAGCCCTGTCATACTCCAGCAAGTCATCTGAGCTCAAGGCCTCAATGTCCAATTTAAGTCACCTGCAAATATAATATGATTTCCTGGCGGGCAACTCGATAATGCATGCTCTAAAAGTGTGATAGTGGGAGATTGGTCCCCCCCCCTTTGTTCCCCTGCTATAAACATTGAACAACTCTAAAATAACCCCGCCATTTGGGCCCCTGACAGTCAATCTCAAGATGTCATGAGTTGGAAGTGAATGCATGTGAGTTTGGCAACCCATTGCAAATATTCACCCATACGATTAGACCTCCTGAGATGCGCCCACTCTCCACAGTGGTAGCTGGAATGCAATAACAAGCAAAACCTGTTTTGTGTAGTGGCACAAGACTCCATGTCTCTTGAAAAATACAGATATCAAATCCCTCAATTAATTCATTAAAATGGGGGGAGTATAAGTTTGTTTTGTAGTCCTGCAACATTCCACGATAAAATCCTAAGATTGCTGGATGAGGGAATCAGGACTAAGCTATCATTTGTCAGTTCAAACAGATTCGGTTGTATTTGCAAACCAGACTCTCCAGGGTGAACTAGAAGTTTATCTAACCCCGTCTCACATTTGCTCTGGTTGACCTCAGCATGTGAACTTAGTCCCATGTTCCCAACAGTGTCCAATACATTGCATGTGTATCAGAAGTTAATAAGGAGTTATGTACATTATCTGATGTATCAGGATTAAATAGAGAGATGTGTACGTCATACTTGGAGCTACAGGTGTTGGTAATTGGAGCTATGTTAGGAGAACGGATGGTTTCTAGTCAGTCAACTGCTTCTAAGGACGACCCTTGTTCCGAGGTGCCAATTGTTGCACCCCTAGTATGCGAGAGGATGCTCCTAAATTGTATAGATGAGGCAGATGGGGGACAAGGTCTAAATTCTAAAGCAAGAAGATTCTCTGCTAGGTCAGTACAACATAATGTAAGTTCTATAGAATCATGTGTTTGGGCTGGGGATGAGCATCTACGAGTGCAAATAATGGCCGCCCGAATCAAGGAGCGACAGTCCCTTACTTGTCAAATCCAATGTATCACTTTATTTTTTAGGGAGTCTGAACTCTCGTGAACAACATTGGGGCTAAGTTTGGGGATGTTAGTCATATAAATAGTGTGGCCCGGTAGATATGGGGGGGTATTAATCTTTATTACCTCAACGTAGGCTACTCCACATGCCTTGTAGAAGATTTATTGTTTGTTATGGCTAGCGGGGCCGCTGCTGTGAGACAGACAGGCCACAAAAAAATTAGCTAGTCCTGCATGTTTATATCCTCCATGACACATCCTCTGGCAGCACATCTGTAGTTGACATTAGTAAATATCCATTGCAAGCAAGAATTGACTAAGCCACTAGGTCTGTTTTTTTTTAAAACAGTCCACTTCCACAAATAGGCTATGTTTTAGCAGTGGACCCATCCCAAAGATAAATCTCAGCTCTGCCAGAAGCATGATGACAAGCGATCCCCTGTCGGATCCTACCACAGCCAGTTGGAGGTGTGGCAACAGCTTCCACTGCAGGAGAGCAGGCAGTTCACAGTAGGACAGGTTGGTGCAGGCACCTTCCAATAATGCTCCTGCAGAGCACAGTAAGATTCCAGTAACATTTTTCTAGCCCTGGGGCAGTATCAGCAGGCAGCCAACAATGTCCAGTGGAATGTGAAAATATGTGTAGAAATGTCATCAAAGTTCTACATTTTTCAAACTTTATGAAGTTTCTACTGTTTGCATAATATCTCTCCCACATAACTTTATTAAGAGGGAACTTCGCCTAGATGTACAGTTATGTGAGTTTACAAAATCCACAAATGTATTGAATTTCAAAAATTGCAGGCAGTGACTGGTTGAATGGCGGAGGAACCTCATTATTTACACAGTCACCAGCTAAATAGCATCAATTCAGTAGTATTTGGATGGCAGCCTGGTTTATGGCAGAGAAACTTCGTTGTTTAAGTGGTGGCTAGCTAAACGGTATAGAATCTCTGCTATTGATCCACCACTCAACAGGTAAATAATTATGTTTCTGTGCTATCTAGCTTGTCGCACAAGATAAATAGCAAATAATCTTTCCTAATTAACATGTAGTTATAATCTATGACATTTAGACAGCGACCTGATAAATAGTGAGTGACGTTTCCTTGCTATTGGCACGGCTGAAAACATAATCATTGCTGTTTAGTCAGAGCCTGGTCAAATAGTGAACTTCATTGGCTTTTTGCACAGCAGAATAACAGATAGTAGTTAATCTCGACTATTTGGCACCCAGCTATTTAACTGGTTTCTTTGCGATTTGCATTGTGTGATCAAATTGTGCATAATCTCTGCTGTTTAACTTGCTGCGTTTGCACAGCCTCTGATCAAATAATACATAATCTTTGCCATTTAACCAGCAGCAGGGTAAAAGGTGAAGTTTACTTGCAATTTGAAGATGACATATAAATAGAATGCAATCTCTGCTATTTCCTGTAAATTAGTAAAACTAAGATAATATTCACATTTATCCAGCGCCAGGCTGATAGCTGACACTCAGAAGTTACTATTCATGCAGATGTAGAGGCCTCACATTGCTAAACACTAGAAGGTAAGCAGCCAAAAAATGGCACAAGGCTAGAGTGTGTCAAAAAAGCGAGATCAATTCAGAGCCGCAAGTAGGGCCAGTACGAACGCTCTAGCAATGCTTGCACGTCTCATCCTGTGCTGCCTGTTTCTCTTCCTGCACACAGCTGTGTCTGAAGCAGCTGCAGGGACGCGCTGTGCACTGCTTATCTCATGTTTAAAGAAAACGGAAACAACTTACCGTGCATGTGAAATAGCACCATGTCTTTGTAGTCCCGCTGCGCATAGAGCAGCGGCTTGCCCTGCAGAGTAACGAACTGCACCGCCGGCAGCATGAAGGTTACTGTACTTCCAGCACGCTTGTCTACTTCATCTTGGCCAGCTTCTTTGTCCACAACGAGCAATCTGACGTGACAAAAACACAGGCGTAGTCTGGCTCGTCAAAGTCATTTTCCTCTTGCATTTGACTATAAAAGGCAGTGGCAAAGCCAAGTTGTTACAAATGCAGAAAGCACAGCAGTCTGCGGCTTGAGTGAAATGCTTACAGCAGTCCTTTTCCTGACTATCACAAGCAGCGATGAGGGCGTGTGTGGAGGGACAGAAGATGCACGACAACAGGGAAGACTGCTTGGGAGAGGGACCACAAAGTGAATGGAGGACAGGCGAGAGAAGAAATGGTGGGAGCATGTAAACACATTGTATTCAGTTGTCCCAATAATATCATGCTGCAGAGGGAGAATATGTGGCTCATAGCTGCCGACTCAGGAGCTTAGGACCAGTGTTCAAACCTCGGCCCATCATTCTGTGATTCTTAGCATATCACTTAATTTAATTTTTTTTAAAACGGCGATCTTGATCTCGCAGGGGTGTCAAGCAGTGGGAGGTTGGGTGGGGTTAGGTAGTGAGAGACAAATTAAAAAAAAAAAACAGCTGAAGCAGCACTGTGAGAAAAAAAATATTTGCAATGTAATAGGTCTCGCAATTAAATGCAAGACCTATGGCATTGCAAACAAGCAGGCCGCCATTGTCCCGGCTCGATACAGAAAAAGTACACGTGCCGTGTAACAAGCAAGTAAAGGGGCCAGTAGCCATGGGAGGATACAAATCCACTGGCTTGTCAAGCAGCCTGGTACAACATGAACAAGAAAGGGGCCATTATACAACCTTGCCTGACTCTACTCTTCAGTCTAAAAGAGCCAGAACAAGACCCATCTATGTTATAAAGCACTACCGCTCTCATATCTCTATGCAGGTCCTTAAGAAAGTCAACAGTGGCCGCATCCAATACGCATAGCCAACAGAATCTGCCACAATTTAGATATGATCATCTTATCAAAGGCAGAGGATAAGACCATATATGCAATGAATAATGATCCTGGTTTGGCAAAAAATATTTACTGATCAGCATATAGGAATTAATACACTGGTCACAAGTGCCTAAACCTGGACGAAAACTCATCCTCAGCATATCAAGACCCTCCCAATGACCTCCCTTTCCATTACCTTCACAACCGAGTCTATCAACAAAATTGGCCTATAACATCTGGGGGAGATCCCAGGAGCAGTTCTTTTTCAACAGGAATAATGATAGACTTGGACCAAGATTGTGGTACCCCCAACTGAATAACTAAATTAAATTACTGGGTTCAAATCCGGGCCCATAGTCTAGGTACATCTTGAACAAATTGGTGGGAATCCCATCAGGGCCAGGGGCTTCATGGCTTGTCATGCCTTCAATGGCTGACTCACCCTCCTTTACTACAAAAACTAAACTATTCTGTTTGAGCGCTACAGGTAAGATAGGGGGCTCACTTGTACCAACATCATACTCAGGGCGGATGTATGTCATTACCACGCATGCTTTTACAACGCATGCCTTTACTACGCAACTTTCACAATGCAAGTCGTTACAACGACTTGCGTTGGGGGGTGCTGGATAATGAATAGTTTAATTTACTATTCCAACTCCAGTCCCCGTGGATAGTAGGGAAGGTTTTGGATAGTAAATTAACTATTCCCTATCCTAGAGCACCCCCCAGCGCAAGTCGTTGTAACGACTTGCGTTGTAAAAGTTGCGTGGTAAAGGTACTGAGTTGTAAAAGTTGTGTTGTAAACGCTGTTCCCCACTCAGGGCTGTCCCTAGAAATTCTCAACCCATTTCCCCGGTGTGATGTTAGAAGTGGCATGTGCTCCGTTATCATTAAAATGGGGGCGATTAACTATCTCCTAGAATTGGCCACTGTTTGCCTTATTGGAAGCCTCCAACAGGTCAGATGAGGCCTCCTCTCTGAGTTACCTTTTTCTCTCCTCTATCACCTGCTTATACTCTATGCCTGCAGGAAAATGGCAATGATTTTGGGCTTGGCTTTGATTGCAGGCATTAGTCATTTATGACTAACAGACTATCTTTATTAGACCATCTGGGTTTATTGTTATCAGATATTGTGGGGAGAAGGGACAATCTGGATCTTTCATCTAATTGGATCTTCTGAAATGCACTCCGAAAGGCAGCATCATCAGGGAGATCTCCCAGACATATATTTCAAATTCTCTACCCTTGGGGACAACTAGTTTCTTCAAGAAATCTTCGGAAACAACATCCACTTTAGTATTCTTCCCCGGTCTGTAGATTTACCATCCAAATGGTATATAATACTTTGAATAGTTGAATGAAGAGGCTACAACTATCAACAAAGATACGGTAAAGGTCACAGCGGCGGCTGGCACTGATTGGAGGTAGGGGTGTGAGGGCGGGAATGAGGGTGGGGTGGGATGTAGGGGGCGGGGGCAGGGGGTAGACATGAGGGAAGCGGGTGTAAGGAAAATAAAATAAAACTTACCTTCTAGCCGCTTCCTCGCCTACCATAGTCCTACCTTGCTCGGCCTTACCAGAAGCACATCCAGGCGACCAGTCAGCCTGAGCGCCATGTTTCAGCGCTCAGATGCTGACTGGGGGCCTGGGCATGTTTTCCATGTAGGCTGTAATGCAGCCTGCATGGAGAACATGCAAAGTGCACATGACTGTTTTGGGAGGCCCGAGAGAGCCGACCAAGCAGTTACTGCGCACTTTAGGAGGGTGCTACCTCTCCTCCCTTGCCCCCTCACGCAAAGCGGGTGGAAGTAGGCCAAAATAAAATATAATAGTGTGAGTTATTGTCATTTTTTTTCCCTTTGTGTCACTGCAAAAAAGCAGTGGGGCGAAGCGCCTCCACCTTAGCAGAGGAGCCACCACTGAATAGTCACTAAAACCAGTAATCAAGTATAGAGTTTGGTCCATGTCCAACAAAAGCCAGGGAACATTTACCATCTAAATTTTTAGATGACTTTGGGCCAGATGTAGGTAAATATATTTTACCGACTCATAAATACCGAATTTTACCGATTCGGTATTTATGAATCGGTAAAATATAAGGAGGGAGATGTAGGTAAATCCAGATGTGGATTTACCGAATCTGTAAAAGTCTGTATTTACCGATTCGGTAAATACCGACCGGTAATGCCCGTTCATTCCTATGGGCTTTGAAGCCCATAGGAATGAATGGGCATTACCGATTCGGTATTTACCGAATCGGTAAATACCGAATTTCACAAGGGTGCAGGGGGTGTCACTTTGACACCCTCTAGCACCCCCAAAACAGGTTCGGGTGCCATGTGGCAGGCATACCTGCCCTAAGGGCAGGTCTGCCTGTCATATGGCACAGGTGTGCATGCACACATGTGCATGCACACCGGAATCGGTATTTTACCATCAAATTGAATTTGATGGTAAAATACCGATTCTGTAAGGCTTGTGGGACTCAGAAGAGTCCCACCTACATCTCAAAATTACCGAATCGGTAAAAATACCGATTCGGTAATTTACAGAATTGGTATATTTACCGATCGGTAAATTTACCGATTCTGCCCCCTACATCTCAAAATCCATTTACCGGTCGGTAACGGACGAAATCGGCCGTTACCGACCGGTAAAAGCCTACCTACATCTGGCCCCTAGTCATAATACATTCCAGATTAAACCAGACCAGGATATTATTATAACAGTTACCAGCCTGACTATGCTCAAGATGTAGAATATGTTAGCTAAACATGTGGTCACATGAGGTGAAAGAACGTGGACAAGGGTGCATGTTAAAATCTCCCACCAAAATAAGACCAGCTCTAATGTCCTCCTTATGTACAATATCCAATAATTGGACCCTAAATATCAAGAGTGTATCACAGAAAGTGGGACCTTTTGTTGCATTATAAAAGTTCAGCAGCATAAAGCCGCCAACCACTGTTGTGCAAAAAGAAATGGCTTGCACATTGGGAGAAGATATAACCAGTTGTTCAGCCTTACAGTCTAGGGACAAAGACACCAGGGTTAACAGACCACTTTTAGGCTGCCCCCTTGAAGAGGGCATGGCGGAGTTGAAAAAAAAATGTAACCATCTAAAAAGAAGAAAGAACCTTCTGCTTCTCACGTCTCCTGAAGACAAATTATAGAAAGTGTTTTAAGATATGCAAGCCAGTCTGCGTGAAAATGTTTACTCCTTATGCCAACCACATTCCCGGAGGCCAAACTGGGTACTACAGGAACAATAATGTGTGGCTCTCCATCGTAACAATAGGAGAAACTACCTCAGTGCTATTTAAAACGCCCTCACTCTTTGCACTAACATTAGAAGGCACATTTAACCCCAATTTGGGGATACCATGCTCCTCAGACAACAAAATCCCAGAGCACGACAACTCGGTTGATGATCTATCAGACCCTGGTACTGGCTGTACAGCATTCAAGATAGTTACATACGGGGCGAGATAGTTAGTCAATCTAGTGCTGCTGCGCCAAGGACCTCAAACCTGTTTGTTATTTTTATAGCATACAGATTGCTTCATGTTTACATTCTGGTGACACTCAGAGTTCAAGCTGGGCAATGACATGGTTGAGACAATAGCTGGCTGGTAATAGGCCAGGGATAGGGCCTAAATAGGGGTACACTAGTCATCAGGTTGGCGAGATTCAAAACAGCGGGGACATCACCTCGACCGTTAAAATTAATGACAACACAGTCCCCAGCACAATTTTTGGGGAAGATACCCCAGCACAATTTTTTTTTGGAGGGGGTCACCCAGTCAACCCTCCTAACCATTATAAGTCTATTTGCAAAATAATATCCTTCAGTGCCCAGGAGGGACAGCCAATGGGTCACTCTATTCCTTAAGGTGTAATAATCTTCCCTGGCACCATCTTTAAATGTAGGGACTCAGTGAGTATATGACATAGGGGGCCGAGGCAGGGTGGAGATTTTGGGACACAAAAGCAGAGGTGGAACCATTTTTGCTTTGTGCCCCCCTCCCTTCCCTGAGGAGGCCTCTTAACAGTCCCACCCTTTGGTCACTTAGGGGGTACCAGTATCTCAGGGTGCCTCAGAGTACCAGAATTCGTGACTTGGTTTCCAGGGTGAGGCCGATTGTCACCCAGATTATTGGCATGTGATGAAGGGCCACCTTTGGCTAAATGATGAGCACCTGCCGGAGGGAGATGGTACAGACTCCCTTCAACCTTCAATCCCTCCTGCCCAGACGCTTTAAAAACAGGACTCACAGTTTCCGCAACATGCCTGTCTAGGGATAGATTAGCTTTACAAAAATGCAGTAAGTTGTGTAGACTCGCTTCAATTGATAAGATTTTGCCCATACATGTATCTAAACATCTGTCAACCGCCCCTCAAGCATCATCTGCAACATAGGAGCAAGCTGATTAATATTATTTCTGGTAGCGTTATCACTAAGTGGCTTCTGGCTACTACCCTTCACAGAAGCCTGCTGTGCTGATCTGTCCCTACATTTGGTCCCTGAACAATTGGACTTTATGTCCACCTTCTTTTCTTTCTTACGTTCATATGCTGGAGGACCGCAAGCTGGGGGCAAGTTCCTAGCCTCTACCAATGCAGATGGCTAATGAATATCTGCGGTAAGAGTTTAGGCAGCAACCGAGTCCAAAACTCTAGGAACTCCTTCTGCAGTCGGACTATCAGGACCTAGCAATAGAGTGTCAACAGGTGTAGGTCCAGTGAATTGGTGGGGGAGTAGATACAGGTCAGATTTCAAGTTTCTCCTTGCAGGTATCAATTTCATCATTGACCCCCCCCCCCTCCCCACTGAGGTTAAATAGGAAAGTATAGATAGACCATTGCCAACAATATTCTTTGAAGATTCCCCTGGTTGTGAGCTGCCAGCATCCGAAGAGATTAATTCCGTTTGCCCATTTTACCACGGGAGTTGGAAAAAAACGGAACCCAATGGAAATTAGCTATAAATGTGGCACCTCTCACAGTTATACGGAGTGAACTACAAACAAGGGCAATAAAAGCCAACTTTGGCGTGTAGTCCGGCCTCTATCGGTCACCTCCTCCAGGCGGGAAATCGACGCTCCATATACAGATATAATAGCCAGGGCACAAACGGGTGACACCAAGTTTTAAATATACCCCAAGGGCCTAATAATATCTATCCCAGTACTCGTCACAAGGCATTCATCTCCAGTGACAGACTTGTGCGGGGAAAGGTAAAACAAGTTGGTGCCGCCTACCAGTGAACAGCCCAGGAACTTACTTGCTTGAAAATCAACAGCCTTGGACACTGCCACAAAATCCACCAGAGAAGATGAGACCAGCTCCCCTGGACTTGGAGGAATAGAGAGGACCGATGGGGCGCAGGGATTTCAAAACACTTCAATTGTGGCCCGAGTCCGAGAACCAGCTCTTCTCTGGCCTTTGACGGCCGCGGAAGGGCCCACCCTGGGCCCGGGCTTTCACCGTGCAGTCCCGCGCCGCGGGTAATGTGCGCACGCTATATATAGAGCTGCTGGAGGCTGCAGGTGAGGTGAGTAGAGGTAATGACAAGGGCCGCCTGTTTGCCCCCAGTGTTTCCTGGAACATGGAGACCTTGTCTCCGTTTGATGAGAGCACGTAATCACGGTCACTAACATTGACATACAATGTTAAGAATGGCACAAGATAATAACCCTAGTCTCACCTTGTGACAGCTTATGGCACCTGAAAACCCAAGCGCTAGCGACAGCAAGAAAAAAAGCATTGGTAATTCCAATAGGTCTCGCCGTATAGTGGGGTTTATTGGCATGGATAAGAGTGAAAAGTAGTATTATGAAGTATTGTGAAGTGTTGTGGATGGAGTAGAGTGTCATACAGTGGAGTATAGAGTGAGAATTGAGTATAGTGTCATAGAGTGGAGTGTTACAAAGTGTTGTGTATTGTGTAGAATACAGTGGAGTAGTGCAGAGGGTGTTGTGTATCGTGTTGTAGAGTAGAGTGGTGCCGAGTAGGTTGTTATGTAGTGTAGTGGAGTATAGTGTTATAGAATTTAGTGGAGTAAGTGCTATGTACTGTATAGATGGAGTTGTGTAGAGGGTTTTATAGTGGAGGAGAGAGGACTAGTGTAATAAATTTGGCATATAGTGGGTATAGTGCTGTACAGTGAGGTGTGTATGATGGATTAGAGTGTAAGTAGAGCATATTTTAATGGAGAATAGTATTATACAGTTTATTGTGGAGTGGAGTGTTGGTTGGTGGAGTAGAGTAGAGTGCAGTTAGAGTTAAGTGGAGTAAAGTTAAGTGGTGCAGAGTATATTGGCTTAGAGTTAGAGTTAAGTGGAGTAAAGTAAAGTGGTGCAGAGTATATTGGCTGCCCCGCAGTAGGACTCATCATTTGCATGTCGTGAGGCCTAGGCTGTAGCAGCACATTGAGCAAAAACTGACGTACTGGAAGGCGTTTAAAATAGTGGCTGGAATTAAGAGAAGCATTACACTCATTTACTTGCTCACCCCACTTCCCAAATCATGGGTTAGATACCAGAACGAAAGCTGCTTTAGAAGTGTGGCACAAAAAATGTAGTGATTTCCAAAGGCCATGTAATTGTAAAATGACTTTAAAACTGCAGAAACCACCACAGAGTCCAGAAACATTCACCTGTGTATTTCTAGTGCTTATCTGTATCTAGCGCTATTGTTTTCTAGCGGATGGCATTTGAGATTCATGTTTATTGTTCTAATTTACAGATTCCTCCAGATGTGCTGAGGGCCCCGTGAATGGCAGCTGAGGTTAATCCTTGTTGGAAGAACTGGATCAGGTAAAAGCGCCACCGGCAACACCATCCTGTGGACAGATGTGTTCGAGTCCGGAGCCTCAAAAGGTTCAGTGACTTAGGATTGTCAGAAAAAGACCTGTGACGTTAATGGGAGACACTTCTTGGTTGTGGACACCCCCAGCTTCTTCCACATCACACGCTTTAATAAAACAATTATCAAAGAGATTGTCCGGTGTGCGGTGCTCCGCATCCCAGTCCGCAAACCAAAGTTGTGGTCATTCAGGCGGGGAGGTTACGGAGGCAGAAGAGAGGGCGGTGGGAATTATTCAAGATTTATTCGGGAAAGGGGCAGAACGGTAAATGATCATGCTGTTTACCCTGAAAGACAACTTAGAAGGTGAATCACTAGAGCCTTTAGTTAGTGAGGCAACGGGTAAACTTAAAAAGTTCATCGATGCCTCTCGGGGGAGGTACTTGGCTTTTAACAACAAAGCCACTGGAGGAGAAAAGGAGGAGCAGCGGAGGGAGCAGATTGCGCGCCTATCCAAATCGATATGTCTGTCAGTAACGTAATCGGTGTCTTTTAAAGCGCTCCAATATCTTTGGGTCGAGTTAGCGCTATTTAAAATTACAAAAAAAAACAACGCCTGACTTGCAATAGCCAGATGGGAGGACGGAAGAGAGGCCATCACACTGTACTGTGTTATGGCCAACTAAAATGTACTCAGAGTAGAAAAGCCAGAAAGAGAACTAAACACACAAAGGAGAGACTTTGACAGAAATGGACCAATAAGAAGCCAGCATTTCTGAATTCTGCAGATAACAGCCAATGGCAATGGGTGGACTTGCAATAGCCAGATGGGAGGACGGAAGAGAGGCCATCACACTGTACTGTGTGGTGGCCAACTAAAATTTACTCAGAGTAGAAAAGCCAGAAAGAGAACTAAACACACAAAGGAGAGACTTTGACAGAAATTGACCAATAAGAAGCCAGCATTTCTGAATTCTGCAGATAACAGCCAATGGCAATGGGTGGATTTGCCAAAGCCCCACAGAGAGATACAACAGGTCATCGCTAATGCTCGACCTACAGAGGCAAGAGATAAGACCCACATGACTACAGTAGCAGTGTTAGAAGAAACTGTGCCATACCAGTGCAGAGGGAACCTCTGCAGTGTGCCTGGGGTGAAAATCACACTGGTGATCGGCCTCCTAGTCTCAGAAACAGAGAGGAAGAAGATCTAAACATATTTTGCAGGGCGGAGCTGCAGAAAGCTAACAAACATTTTACTGGATAATCGGGGGAATGTTGTGGTCCCCCAGGTGTGCTGAGCTGGGTAAGTGATGCCTCTCAAAGGTGCGAAACTTTCCAGACGGAGACTGCGACCTAGGAGCTGATAAGAGAATGATTAACCACTGTGTCGTACTGGCCATAGAGATACAAAGAAGGCAGCCATATAGAACTGAGGTAAATAAATTTACTCTGGAAAAATTATCGCACGAACCTCACTGATACAAAAAACCATGAATAATGAAGCTAAAACTGGGGTGGCTGACATAGTGGTGCATACTTATAGTAGGTATTTATGCCAACAGATGGATGGCTGCTAACATTAGCAACTTCAGTAGAAGAGAAGGAGGGTGGCACTGAATTAGTTTGTTCATAATTAGATAGTAAATATTTGGTGCTAAACAGCAGGCTGCAGAATGTATCCTGAAGTGCTAGGGCTCACTAGATCAATGACAAAGAAAAACTGATGGTTTATAATAACAAGGAGTGCCTGATTTACAACCACCCATTAAAACCTTTGCACAGTCACAGGCAAATCGTATATTAAACAGAGAAGAATTTGTTGGCACTCTTCGCAGCAAGGACATCAGTGCACATAAACTTGTCCTATAGACCAGAATGACCTGTACTAAGACATGTAATTTTGTTATCCTTTGATTAATCTATGTCTAAACAGAAAATCCAAAGAAAACTATGGATTTCAGGGACAGTGATTTGCATATTTAAGCTATTACAACTAACCGACATAACATCTGACATTACGGATATTACAGTGAACACTGATAAACGAATTTACGTCAATCAAATCAGCGATAGAAACATTCAAAGAGAGCACTGTGGAACTGCAGCATAAGTGAAATCAATTAGATCGGGTTTAGACACCTTCAAAAATAGACTAGAAGCATCAGGTGGGAGACCTAAAGTTATGGAAAATCAGTTTGAAACCATGACCAGAGGTTCCAGTTAGGTCGATAGGAATAATGGCCCCTTCATAATTCTGGATTACAAGATGTCTATCATAGTGGGCTTTTCGCAAGAGAGTAATCTGAAGCAAAGGACATTTTTGGAGGTACTGCCATAACTCATGAGAGACATCAAATCTAGCCCATTGGAACCAGACACACTGGTTAATAACGTTTTATAGTATGAATAAAGGATTCTACAAAAGAGAGAAGCTGGAGAACATTCTGTCGAATCCTGACTGGAGACATCAATCCATTTGCTCAAAATGATATAGACTTGTAGACCGATTGTGAGTGCAATGCAGTTACAGTGTCAGACGATGAGCTGAGAGCAGAATCTATCATGAGACGTTGGGCCGACTTAGAAAGACCACTGGAATGCCAATTACAGAGGGACATAGACATATTGAGGTGCTAGCTAAAATCATGAGTCATGCTGAAAGACTTCTTTCTTGCACTGCCTGTTAGGAGCATACCTTACTCGCATATATGGTGGTGATAACTGCCAGTCATAACCTCCTGGCAATAGATACCCGATTTAAATAACTGAAACTGCTAGATTTTATCTGATGACTTTGTTAGCAGTTCCTGAGAGAGAGAATATGGAAAGTCATTGATTTTCTCTATAAGGCCAAGAGTTCTGGTTAAGAGGATAAAAGATTACTGGTGCCGTAAATTCTTATATGTATACAATATGAAAGGTTTACCAATGGTCTGGAGTGGAGAGTAACCATCATTAGGTGCCCTGCAGGGTGGCGAAGTTGAAGGGTTTAGCCCTCAAAGCTTAAAGGTTCATTATAATAATCTTTGTTTAGAGATCGCTGTATTAGAATGTTATTAAGACTTTCTGAGAGCCACCGAAGGGAAGGTTATGTACATTGCATAATTTCTCACTGACATTGCCACACATGTAAATACACCCGCCTCTTCATTTATTTTATTCACCTGTATTTACCCCTCTTTCCTGCCCACATTCTCAGCCAGCTGCCCGATAAACTAAAACCCGGTGAACTGAAACCACCAGGGCAGACACACATCCCTTGGCCTCACAAGAGACAAATCATCATATCTCATTATGTATAGACTCAAATATTGAGTAATGGATGGCCTAGTCAGTATGTCTCATAATGCTATGATTACGTATGGTAATCCTCATTACTCTTAGTCCTACTCGTCCTCGACCCAGTCATTACTCATGAGGTATTCCATAGACAGGAAACAAAACAGGAAACGCTTTTAGGCTCCACCCCCCCCCCCTCCTGCCAGGTGCTATATCATGCCCAACCACCAGAAGCACATCCTGACACACCAAGCAACAAAGGCCTGGACAGGGAGGGAGGGTGGGAAGTATGACTGGGTCGAGGACGAGTAGGACTAAGAGTAATGAGGATTACCATAGGTAATCAAAGCATTACCTCTACGTCCCTCGTCCTCGACCTAGTCATTACCCATGAGGCATACCAAAGCAACGCCCAAACAGGCCTTTGGCAACCCAAACACAGCCAAAACACAGCCCAGACACAAAGGAGTGCAGCAAGTGAAAACTTTTAATACACAAACAGAACACCCTGGGGACAGTTCCCCTCACACACCAGAGGTGTCATGCTTCATCATGGGGTACCTCCTTGCGTGAGAGACCTAGTCCTCACGCGGGCTACAACCCCCTCGCTGCAATGGAGGAGCTCAGGGATGTTTTGATAGGGAGGAAGGGTGTACTAAAACCCTATGAGAGCTTGGTGTGATGAAAGAAGTGCAGTGCTATGAAGTAAGTGGTTAAAACTGGCTACATGGTCAGCTATGATGCAACTTTTATTCAGCTGCCCGGTGTCAGGATTAAAAACAGAATATAGCTTGTAACGCAGGTGCCAGAATTCAAGGTCTCTGTGTTATTACAGGACCTTGTAGTACACCCTTCCTCCCTATCAAAACATCCCTGAGCTCCTCCCTAGGGCTAGGTCTTTCACTCGAGGAGGTACGCCTATGATGAAGCATGACACCTTTGGTGTGGGAGGGGAACTGTCCTCAAAAAGGGAAATCCCCTGTTATGCACTAAGGCACTTCGAGTCACATGATAGACCTCCCTAACACTATAGACCCGGGGCTCCTTTTGTGACGTGGTGACTTTGTATATGCCCAATATGGTAATGAAGTCCGCTTCCTCCCAAACCTCTCTAGACTTATATTAGAATTTGGCAGAAGCAAACTAATTGTAGGGGAGACTGGAATATGACTCCTAACACTGTACTAGACAGGCCCAGTAGACGACTTTCACAACAGCAGAGCCCAGAAGTTACTCAAAGGCCTGCTCGATGACTCTGCCCTCATAGAAATATGGAGACTTACATCTTGGAGACAGAGAACACGCTTTTCTCTTTTTGCGCATATGGAACAAGTATGCTCAAGGATTACTTATTGACATCCCTTACATCATTTTGTGTGATCAACCTTGTGAAATAAAGGGGTGGCATTTTAGTCCATTCACCCATAGTCTTAAATTATCTTTAAGATTGACAGCTTTGTGCTATATATTTGAAGACTGAACGCCTCGAAATGTAGACAACTAAACAAGAAATGAAACTGTAAATTCATTTTGAGGACAATCTATGAACTAATGAGAGCACAGTCTCGCTGGCCCAAGCTCAAATAGCATCTGGAAAAGCATCCATTAGGTATGAGTTGATGAGAGTCTTGGTGCTATGATGCAAAAAGGGCAGGATAAACAGTAACTGGAAGAACTAATACGGGACAATGAAATACACCACATCTCCCTCAACACCTCTACTGAGAGAATTACCATTGCCCAAATATGATCTCACTTGTTTTTTACCACGTAAGTAAAACATGCATTGTCAAGAGTACAACGGAGACGTAATGAGTGTGAGGATATAGCCGGCATGTTATGAGTGATCCAACTATGTCAAAGATAGTTATCGTCGGTCAATCCAACTACGAAGTTTAAAATGGGGTATACTGGTAAATCTGCTGATATTAACAACAAATTTGCCTCAGATGTTAGGTGACTATATGATTAAGAACAATGAGAACCTTGAACGTTAGAGTATTTGTTTCTAGTGGGAATTCACATTTCACTTGCTTACTATATTGGCAACGAGAGACAGTTTAGAGGGGGACATAACAGAGGAAGAGATCATTCTGCTATCAAAGACATGGCACAGGAGAAATCATCCAGGGAGGATTAATTCTCAGATTATTTTTTTTAAGATAAACAAACATGAAATGGTCTCACTACTGAATGTGTTATTTAAAGACAGCAAATCTGTTGGAGACTGATGGCCTGAATTGAATAGAGCCATTATTATGCGTGTAAATAAATCCCTTGTGTACTCGAGCTATCGTCCCGTTTTTTTACTCAGTACTGAGAAAGTACTGGCAAACAGACTAAGTAAGAGAAGCAATTCCTGACTTGACACATCCCTCACAGGTAATGTTTGTACTGGGAAATCTCTACATACAATATCAGGACTGTTTCAAACCTCCTACAGCAGGTCCGCAATGACCAAGTTGAAAAAATAGCTCTTTGCTTAGATGCGGAAAAGGCATCTGCCTGTGAGGACTGGGAATAAATACTGTACATTGACAATATCACTAGTGGACTGATGTTGATGAAAATAATGTACATATTGTACTCAAACTTTTGCTAAAGTTGTATCTAATATCAGCCCCTAGATTGTATATATTGAAATAGCACTTGTGCACCCTGTTCACCTATTTCACAATTCACTGAGCAATTTCTATTGGCGTAACTAAAGATTGAGTCAAGGTTTAATCAGTAATTAAGGATTTGTTGCATTGATTATATTAGACAATAAATTGTGTCTGCATTCTGTACCAATATTTTCTTTGTACATACTTTTCTAGCCAAAAGAGGTTAGGCGTATTCATCTTACCGAGGGAATAGTATATCTAGCATCTGCCCAGGTTCCCAGGATCACAGGGTTGCCCATATTTTTTACACATGGTAACAGACAATGTCAGAACATTTATGGTGAGATCCTCTTGAGGTTTCCAAAGATGGTCCTCACTAAATCTATCATTGTGGGTACAGTTCAGGTCATAAAGATGAATATTGCACCATGGTCAACTATCTATTTAGCACATTAATACTGATCATTTTGAAAATTCTTATAGATTAAATAGACTTTATGATAAAAACCTTAATTTGGGGAACAGTTACTTCAGGGATTCTGCACATCCACAGAACTATGCACAGGAAAATGGGACCTCAGTGATTAGGGGCTAAGCCTTCCCACCACCTTAGAACCCACAAACCCAGGACCGACTAGCTATAGTGTCTCACTCGCCCTCCTACTCACAAACCGAGAAACAAACAATTACACACCCCAGAATACAACACTCTCGGATCTCTCAGGAATCGCGGTAACCAGACACACCTTTTCGCCCACACTCTCGTACTTGTCCACAATAAGATCTGGCAGAGACACGAAGATAGTTTAAAACATTTATTTTTACTAACGTGCTCTAAAATGCATTATTTGTGCCACAACAAGCATAACTATGCATAACACCAATTTGTTAGCATTTCAGTAAGGCCGTATATCATAAAGGGAGATGTCATTATACAAAGACTATGGAGAAAGAAATACAGTGCCTATTCTACCTCCCCTTGGTAAGAAGAAGTATTATTATATAATAGAAGATCTCTGGGCTTTGTCAGCAGACCCCATACCTCATGCCTTAGAACATATTTCTATATCACAGATGCGTGTTGCTCTTCTCCCTGGAAAGGTCCCTCTCCAAGTGCTTGTTACCTAAGCTTGCATTCCCATAATATCAAAGTATGAGCCTCCAGCAAAAACAGCTGCATTGGTATGTTTCGTCTAGGTGCTAGAGCCTGACGAGAACAGAATAACAAGGGGCAGTGTTTATCGACCTTGCTCACAATGTTCAGACTAAACTCCAGGAACCGGCAGAGAATGAGCACAGCAGAGAGTTCTCATGTGAAAGGCAAAAACAAAACAGAGGCTTGCAAAAATAAAGACATGTAGTAACGTGCACCAAAAGCAGCATCATGGCTAGCAGGATCATGCTAACTTAAAGATGTCGACAATGCCCTCAGCGACCATGTGACACCCTCCCCTTGGCCAGGTTGTAGTGCATAGACAAAAAGGTGTCAGTGATAAGCAGAGCCATAGCACATTGTTCTATCTCAAAATCGAGTCAATCAAAAAGGATAAATTAAAAAGATTTACCAAAACAGCAAAACAAAATATATATATATATATATCTAGTCTAATCTGTAAAATCCAAGAGATTATTTGCAACGTGGAATGCAAGGTGTTTCAAAAGGGCATCATTGGGGTTCATAAAAAAGAGGGATGCCATTTAATTCAGTAGAGTGAAGGAACATTTGTGTTCTTCGTGTGCCGGTGAATCCACTAGTAGAATAGGGCAACTTGTGAGATACTTGATGAAACTCTCCTGTAAGAGGCGCTTGGCAGCCTTACTGGTATCCCAACAAGACAACAGTCCAAGTGCAGCTGCACACATCATGCAGGCATCACCAGAACAGTCCTGGTCATGGGCGAGCAAGGGACTCAGCAACAGATCATAATCCGGGTCCGCGTCTGATGTTGTGGAGAGGCAACTATCCGAGGCCCAATAGAAAGGGCACAGTTAGCAATGGAACACAGGTTGCACCCAAGTGAAGTAGGCGAAGCGAAAGGTAAGCCAATAGCTCACACTCCGCGTTGCCAGTGGCAAGCATCCTAGAAGTTGCTGCATTCAATCATGGGCCTGGTCTGTGCAGGACCACAGGATGAGCATCCATTGCGTAACGGGAGCAGAAGTACCAGCACCCCACACACCAGCAAGAGGATCAGTGGAAAACCTCCGAAGGTGCTGGAAAAAGTAGAATGTTTAAAGGCCGGTATTACGCCAAAAATCTTCTGAAACAATGAAACAAGGCCGGAACTCGCAAGTTTAAAAAAATGTGCAAGGCCTTCAGTATCAGAAGCATTAAACATTTGGTGAATCAGTTCCCCAAAATGTAGTGGGAGATTTGTATTTAACAGTGACTGAATCTCACTGGATGTTCTAGCCACCTGTAATTCGAAGGTCTCTCGAGCAGAAGTGAGAGCGACCTCTTGTTGAAACAATAGCGCTTTAAGTCTGCTTAGTTTATTGAAGTCTGCTTTCAAAGTGGGATTGGAATGCCTCAGGGAGCTATCTACAATCCCATGCTGGGGTGGAAAAAGAACATTGCTGCAACAAGTAACTCTTTCAGGGACCGTTACTATATAAGGAATGCCTGATCGTAATCCGCAGCAGTTGTGGTTATTTATGATAAGATAACTACCAGCAATGTGAGCACGGGAATTATTGAGTGAACTGGCATTCCTTTTAGAAAACAGGCCAAATTGGGTGGTGATATGTTGCAAGCGCCGTGAAATCTAACGGGTGTCCCACTGTAGAATCACAGTCCTCCCCTGTCAGGAAAACCTCTATCTTCACGCAGACAGTGAAAAGTAAACATTAATGACCACATTTCGTGCAAGAAAGTATTACCCAGGGGTTCAAATCTACCAATAGGATAATGTTTCATACATGCAGTAAATTGAAAAAGGGAAATGAGTAAAGAAATAACCCAGTGTATCGACCACACTGAAGAGTCAGTCTCTGCTATCGAGAATGGTAGCTGCTCTTACTTCTCAATATGTAACAGTGTGTATGTCGAATCTTTTGTGGACATACGTTTTTGCTTATCTGTCAAATTAAAGGGTTAAAACAGGGCAGTTGTGTTTAAATAATCCCAAGGCACTTTTCCATTTTTCAATGTTTGCAAAGTCCAGCCAAACTGCATTACAAAGCACAATTGGTTTTGACCACCATGATACAAAACCAATACATCATTCTGCACAATGTCAATAACAGATGAAACAATATTGTCCAAAGAGTAAATACAAGAAGACAAAGTGTTAATGCTGTTGTCGACCACATCTAAAACCTTACGCAAGTTGTCTTGATCTAGTTGTTGCAATCTGAAAGCTGCCTCCATTTGGGACAGCTTCCAGAATTCATTATATGCTGCATATGCAAAACGTTTTGAACGAGGTGACCTTGGACCTAAAAGGAAATCTGCCAGATCAATTCTCCAGATAAACAGACAACAATGATGACTGTCCCAACTATTGTTGACACAATATACTCACAGAATATGCAGTAACTGTATGTGTTTCTGGAAAGCGAGGGTCGGGTCTACTTAGCCTAAATCCCCCCTGCTGAATTTGAAAAATGCAACTGGCAAGCATTAGTACTAAGAGACCAATATAACCAGCCCAAGGGAGCAATAGTGGAATAATTAAGGGAACCATTTTGAACCACACCATGTAAGTCCTCTAGAGAACAATATGTATACTTCTGCTAGTTTTCATAAGCTGCTTAAGACGGGAATGAGGTAGAATTTACATTTTTAGCAGTAGCTAAACCAAAACATATAGCCTGATTCAGGAATACCAGCTGTGATGGTATCAAACATGCACGATACAATGATTAAGTTCCCTGCACCTGCCAATCTTTGGTACCCCAGATTGATTATAAATCAAACTTGTCTTTCCAATAATCATAACCTTTAAAAGATAAATTGGTTATGAAAGTCAAAGAATATACCAATTTGGATGTATGACGTTACTTTTACAACGCATACCTTTACAACGCATTTTTTACAACGCAACATCCATTACAACGCATTCCATTACAACGCATACTACCTTTACAACGCATACCATTACAACGCATACCATTACATTGCATGTATGGTAAGTATTGGATAGTGTAGGGGTAAAAATTACTATTCTAACTCAAGGGGGGTGCAACAGTAGGGTAAGTGTTGGATAGCGTAGGGGTAAAATTACTATTCTAACTCCAGGGTGTGCAACAGTAGGGTAAGTGTTGGATAGTGTAAGGGTACTATGCGTTGTGATGGTATGCGTTGTAATGGTATGCGTTGTAATGACTGCGTTGTAATGACATGCGTTGTAGTGGTATGCGTTGTAGTGTCATGCATTGTAATGGTTGCGTTGTAATGGCATGCGATGTAATGGTTGTTGCATTGTAAAAGTTTTGTTGTAATGGTAGTGCGTTGTAAAAGTTGCGTTGTAAAGGTTGTTTCCCACCAATTTAGTATGGGTGAGCATGAATTTCGTGTGTGTATGTGCACTCAATTTATAATAATAGGATATCCGGTCAGACAGATTATAGCCTGAAAAATAGACAAACTTATTTTTCTGTGTTTGCGAACTGCCATGAAATGGAGGAGGACAATGTTCCCATTGCGTTAATAAATCTGATTTCGGACTTGTTATATTTATGTAAAAAATGATGACCATAATGTTGGAAACAGAATAAATCAGCATAATTGGCAAAATTCAAATACATATCCTCGGGTTCAAAAGCAGTGTAATATTTAAAATCTGAAAACTGAATGGACAGCATCAACATCCCAGTCGTCGTAATGCATCCCAGGTGTGATGACGTCACCTAACGAGACACGAAAGACATATGGCATCCGAATCGTTTCCATCGGGCCGTATATTTTGTATGGAACTTTGCCCCAGACAATGCCATCTACTACAGGAACTGCTGAAATGTTAACGTTCATTTGATCCCTTTTCATTATATGTGATGTCGTGTGTGAGGCCAAAACACCATCAACCAAATGTACATCAGAGCGTTCAGGAAAATAATGACCATTAATTAAAAGAAAAAAGACAGTCATAAATCCAATCTACATGAAGAGAAATACCATTGTAAGCACCTTACAAATGTAAGTCCAAGGAGGAACCATATAAGTTCTGCGAAACCAGGAAAAGAAAATGAAAATACGACTGGGCGGTTCCTCCACAGTACAATTTGATGAAGAAGACGAAGAAGTTAAAAACAATTTGTCTCTGTCCATGTAATAACCAACAGTTCCTATTCAATATAATGCTGGACAGTCAGCATGAAAAGATGACTGGAGCAACTGTGCAGGACTGTCCACAGTAAGCTCCATAGGCGGTGAGGCATATTCATGCGGTGTAGCCGTCGAAGATGATGACAAAACAGGCAGCACATCAATTGATGTTTCCACGTCACGCTCCGGTAGCACAGGAGCCACTGTGGACGACATTGCAGAAATGGAGACATCTCTTTGTGGGACGGTTTTAGGCATACATTCAGTATTGGCCAAATGGTGCAACTTCACATGTTCATTGGAATTGTATCGATTTTACTTGCGTCCAGGCAGTGGAGGCAAAATCACAGTCCGAATGCCCTTTAATCCAAGAACTGGGACTGGTTCACAGTAGGAGGGACCAAACTCTTTTTAGTTCTCTATCTTCTCCCGGACCAGATCACCCACTTTGGGAAGCCATCCTGTGACAGGGATCAGCACCACTGTGTCTTTGGATAAGTGCAACTCACGTTTAGCAAGAGTGTCTCGAGTCTTTTGTAGATCCTGCAACATAGCACAGTGGTTATCTACATCAAATGTTGTGGCTGCTGCACCGTCTAGACCATCAAGGTCTTGCCCAAACATTTTGATGCCAAACAGCATTTTGTATGGGGTCCGCCCACCCAGAGATCTTCTTGGGAGATTATTTAGTGCACGTTGAACCCCATATAAATAAGTCAACCAACCCCTGCCAGTACCTAATACTCTAGCTGTCAAAGATTGCTTTGAGGCAAGGTTCATTCGCTCCAATATCAAATTTCCATCAGGCCTATATGGAGACTAAAATTGCAATAGCACCTCCAGTGACCTCATAGCATCCATGTAAGCCTTCGAGGTGAACACAGGACCTTGGTCAGAATGGAAGGTACCGCAAGCAAATGTTACCATAAACACACGCAAACTCTAATGACATTTCAAGCGTCAGCACTACATTGCAGCCAAACCCAAAGTAATCTAGTGCACAAATCCACTGCAACCAAAATATGTTTATAGGCAGTGTCTGATGTCAAAGGACCACAGAGATCAAGATAAATACATCCAAATGGTTGATTTGAAATGTATAGCTGCGTGTGAGGTGGACGTGCAATCGTCAAAGGTTTAATCTGTTGACAAATGTCACAAGAAAGAACATAATTATGAGTCTGTCAATATAGAATACGCCACCAATAAGGCTGCTGCAAAAGAGACACTGTCGTTGAAACTCCAGCATGAGCAGAAGCCATGCCTTCATGTGCAGCAATGATCAGCGGAAGCCTGCGATCCTCGTTGGGAAACAGCCGACCCCCAATGGACGGAATGGAAGCAAAGGGAACTTGTTCTGGTGATAAATGATAAGAATACTTAGAAAGGAACCTTGTAGGAATGATGTCCCATCCACTATGGCCACAAGAATTTCATTTTCAATTTTAGTCATTGACCTTGTAACTGCTGCTACTGAACACGTGGCAACTGCAGATTTGGCTGCCTCATCAGCTAAAGAATCACCAACAGCATGTGCTCCCACACACTGATGGCCAAGAGTATGTATAACATGTGTGAGCGGCAAGCTTTCCTTAAGAGCTGCCACTCTAACCCAAATCGTCTTATGCTTGATTGCGCTACCTTTAGAGTCCCAATAATCGTTTTGAGACCAAAAGAATACATTGTCATTAAACACTGTACACAATAGAAAGAATCGCACACTATAAGAGTAGGTACATCTGGATCAGCGAATTCCAAAGCCATACTAAAGCCCGCAGCTCAGCCAACTGAACCGTACAGTCACCAAGTGACTGTGTGTGGACTAAAGAAGACTTAAACTAAATGTCAACCATAGAACCTGCCACAATAGCACAGGCGGCTGAGTAAGCATGTTTGGAACCAACGGCCGGCTGCGCAGATCTGTCAGTATAAACTATACACTTGTATTGGTCAAGAGAAAGTAGAAACTGCGGCTCAGGATGAACTTGTTCATACTGTAAAAACTCATGCGTCTGCAAGGACGGGTCAGAGATAAGCGTGATATCAGCCAATGTCAAAGAACTCACCCACTGACTCCAACGCGGGTGTAAGGCCTTATAATTCGGTACGCTCGTCTTTGTGACCGCCTCCAGAGTAGGGACAGGAGATTCCATAAGACTGCGTTTTCCCTGAGCCAAAGAGAGTATCTTCAGGATTGCCATCTGCACTGCTTCTAGAATGTTCTCAAAGGGGGAAAAACGCATCTTCCCTGATTTGTACAAATTCAATTTTTTTTATTTTTTTATTTATTTATTTATTTATTTTTTGGATAGCAGAATGCGATACATACAGAGCTGTCCGCCTACAACCCATCTCGGGCCGGCATCACTGTAAACTGGTCTACAAAATGAATAACAAGAAGGGCGAGCAGTATACAAATCATGTACTCAATAGTCCACTCGGTTGGCAGACAGGGCTTCGCTCTGTGCATGTTAACATATAACAGTACATTTTAACTTTCTCACCCCCCACCCTCCTCCCAAACACCTGTCCCAACCCCCCAATCCCCCAGTTGCTGCTCCTTGTGTGTAATTGTGTGGGTGCTATAATTGTAGTGTGGACCCTTGCCGCGAAATCTCCAAGTTAGCCCTGTGGGCCCACCCCGTGGATCGCCACCCCCAGACGTTCCCTGTCCCCCCCCAACTAGTGTCCAGAGGTGGAATAACCGTATCGCTGACTGCTTCCACCTGAGTCTAGGACTATGGTGTGACTCGGCCTCGCCCCACTATTCTTGCCCTACGTATGGATCTGGGTCAAGTGGCTCTGGCTGTCTCTCCCCCTCTTGTGCCGTGGATTCCCCGTCCGAGTCTTTAGCATTTAAGTAGTTCTGATACAGGGCCCAGAAGTTCCTAGGCCGGCTCCTAGGTGGGAGCAGCTCGCCATAGAGCTCTGATTGCGTGTTACAATACAACATGTCACTTGACCATCTTTTCAGCGTCGGTAGAGGGCCCCTCATCCAGCACATTGCCACCACTCTTTTCGCAAGGAGCATGCCCATGCCTACCAATTTTCTCACCGCCACGGGTACCTTTTTCGTGAATCCCAGAAGGGCAAGAGCAGGGTCCATGGCTAGCTCCAGCTCCACTATAGTACTCATTTCAGCGAACACCCCATGCCAGAATCTCTGCACTCTCGGGCAAGCCCAGGACATATGTAGGAAGTCAGCCACAGGGGCGTGGCATCTCTCACACTCCGGATACAAATTCAATTTGTATGCAATGGGGACTGTATCTCCCCCATTGAACGTCAGGTAAGTGAAACCCAATATACCAGGTTCAATCACTATGAATAAGTTAGTCGTGTTGTCACGAGTTAACAAGAAGTTGGTCGCAAGCAGATCAGATTTCAAAGACCGAAGAATTTCTGTATTTTTCCAGAAGCCATCTGGAAGACGAAAAAGAAGGTTGTATCAACGTGTAAAGCGGTTTGATACACTGAGCATAATCAGGAATGTAGGTCCTCCTGAAATTCTAAACACCCAGCAAAGATTGTAACTTCTTAGGAGTAGAAGCTGCAATTGAGCATATTTCTCCAGTAAGTGGGGGACTATGCCCCTCCCTTCATTGTTGAGTTCGTAACCCAAAAAGAGAACCGCCAAATAGGCGATCTTAGACTTCGCAAAATTGAATTTGTACCCTAAGTCTGCAAAGGACAATATGATGCAATCAACATGCACCAGATGCAGTATTAATTCAGCATCCGTCAAATAAATGTCATTGACGTCAGAGAAAGCATCAGAATCTACGTTGTGTAAAAGTGACACAACCCGCACTGCAAACGCACCAGGGATAGTCTTATAGCCCATGGGCAACTGTGTAAATCTTTTCTGATTGCCGACCGCAGTAAATGCAGTGCAGTCACGGCTCTCAGAAGCCAAATTTTGACTGTAAAATCCATTGGAAATATCCAAAGTGGTTTTATACTTTTTTGGGACATTGTTATTTATTAACGCAGACTGTGGGTGTTCTATACGGAAAAAATACGAACATGACTGTTCAGATTTCTGTAATCTAAAACTATGCAATATGAACTGTCCGGTTTCGATATTGTAAAAAGAGGATTATTCATGGATGAAACACAGGGTTCAATTATATCCTGATATTTCAACGGTGCCAAAATGTCAATAACGGACAGTTTCGCCTCCCGTTTGATTGGATATTGTGGCTGTAGCATGGATCGCAAAAGGATCTCATGTGCCGATGAATCTCTTTCCCAGCCCACTTGATTACGATACACAGCTGGCACAAGGGCTAAAGCCCATTTCGATGTGTAAGCCTGTTTAGCCTCTTCAGAGATGTAACGTAAAAAAAAACTCAGAAGTATCATGTCCTTCCCTCGGGAAGAGGCTAAAACAAATGGAGGAGGCCAATACGCCTCTGCCAGCACAATGTCATATGAAGAGATTAGGTTATCCCAAAAGGTACCCTTAATTGTATATCACCTTCAATTTGGAGGACTATTTCATAAAGTCTATCAGGGGGTGCAACTCTTGTATCAGCTGTTTCCACAGTAATGAATGTGTCAGTTACTCTTGCCTCCAAACAAGAACGGAGTACCTCCCGTACTATGGTAACTTCCGCAGTGCTGTCAAGGAGTGTCACAGCCCATCTCCAATCGAGGAGCAGGGTTCTCACTGTCTGAGGCATACTTCGCTGTCAAAGCGGCAACTTTTTCCTTCTGAAACGGGGCACAATATGGTGGTTGTCCCTCCGGTTTGGCTTTCACATCAAACTGGCGTGGCGGATCACGTCGTAGTTGCGTGGTCTCGCCTTGGTTACGATCCTGTCGTTCCCCTTCACTGAACTGTTGATTCGACGAGTCCTGTAAGGAACGAGGAGAGCGAGGATCAGGAACCTGAAACCTCTCTGGTGTGTTAATCTTAGAGTGGTCACGTAAATCCTACCTACGCTCAGAAGCATCAGGTGTCGTTGAACCAGCATGCAAACCTTGATTCTGCTGTTGCTGTTGTTGTTTATTCTTGTTCCAATTCTTTTTAGGGAAGAATGGACGCCCCTCCTTTTCAGGAGAGGGTTTATTATGCGGTTGAGTAAAAGGTCTAATTCCCAAAATATTTGGTCCTAATGATTTATACACTTTAGCTATAATCTTAGTCAATTTGCGTAGGCTATCCACGTCAGTCACTGCCTCAAGGCGCTGACTCACCTGTAAACTAACTACTTCCCCCTTGACGTTAGCCAGAATCTTATTAGAGACTATAGGGAATACCCCAACCAGTCTCATTCCCAACTCCAGGGTGGCCTCCGCCCCGTGTTAATCCTGAACTTTCTTGCTTCCCCATCACTGAATGAATCATAATTGGGCTTATTACCAAGCCTCCGTGTCCTGGTTGCTGTGGAGCGGCTCCAGCCGAGCTGCTTGGACAGTGCGAGACATATATTGGATCATACTTCTGTGTACATGGACCAAAGATTCCTGCAATTGATGCAGCTCTGCGTGTGTAACACCACAATATTTTGGGGTGGTGTAAATCCCACCAAAACGGGCCATGTGGCTCCGCCGACCGATAAAGGGCCTAAACTAACCATTGTAACAGGGTGAGGTAGGGTGGCATTAAACCAGATGGTTTGCTCCCAAGCTGACAACGGAAATTCAAGTAACCAATAAGGTCGATATTCCCGGGGAAACGCGGCAAATTATCATTCCAATTTACCGCCGGAAACTTAACCCAAGAATAGAAAAACTTTCCAGCAAAAAGCAGAGTTTGCCTCAACTACATAGAAAATGTCTGCTCCCTCAACCGGGACTCCATGTTGAGTCAAATGAGCAGTTAGGGCTGCGCGATTATGAGCAGCAATAGCCATTATCTAAAGAGAAAGGAAAACAGTAGAGCAGCACTGGGCATCAAAGAAGAAAAACAAAACCTTTTAAAATCCAAGCTTGAATAACCTATAATGTTTAAAATAGGAGGTAAATTCCTCGCACCACGGACGTCTCTGGTAGTTGGTGAGAGGGTATTGTGGACAAACACAAGCGCTACTCCGGGGTCTCACGAATAAGTACCAGACCAAACGTTGGTGGTGCCATGTTGCAGGGATTCTGCACATACACCAAACTATGCGCAGGAAAATGGGACCTCAGAGTATAGGGGCTAAGCCTACCCACCACCTTAGTGCCCACAAACCCAGGACCAACTAGCTATAGTGTCTCACTTGCCCTCCTACTCACAAATGGAGAAACAAATGATTAGACACACCAGAAAACAACACTCCCGGATCTCTCAGGAATCGCGGTAAGAAGACATACTTTTTCGCCCACACTCTCGTACTTGTCCACAATAAGATCTGACAGATACAAGAAGATAGTTTAAAACATTTATTTTAACCAACGTTCTCTAAAATGCAGTATACGTGCCACAACAAACATAAAGATGCATAACACCAGTATTGTTGGCATTGCAGTAAGGCCATATATCATAAAGGGAGACGTCATTATACAAAGACTATGGAGAAAAGAATACAGTGCCTATGCTCCCTCCTCTGGGTTAGAAGAAGTATTATTATATATTAGAAGATCTCTGGGCTGTGACAGCAGACCCCATACCTCATGCCATAGATCGTATTTCTACATCACAAGTGCGTGTTGCTCTTCTCCCTTGAAAGGTCCCTCTCCAAGTGTGTGTCCCCATAATATCAAAGTACGAGTCTTTAGCAAAAAAAGCTGCATTGGTATGTTTTGACTAGGTGCTAGGGCCTGACCAGAAAAGAATAACAAGGGGCAGTGTTTATCGACCTGGCTTACAATGTTCAGACTAAACTCAAGGAACAGGTAGAGAATGAGCACAGCAGAGAATTCTCATTTGAAAAGCATAAACAGAGGCTTCCAAAAATAAAGACAAGTAGTAACGTGCACAAAAGCTGCATCATGGCTACCAGGCTCATGCTAACTTAAAGATGTAAACAATGCATTCAGCGACCACATGACACAATGAGACTTACAATGTAAAAATTCCATACCACAACCACTGCTGCAGGTCTAAGCCTTCCTGACATGTTCCTATATTATAAAGCACATATGTTGACTCACCAGCTGCTTATCTCCCATACTGGAGAATATGTTCCAGTATGGACAATGATTGAAAAGGCTTTGCAATCGGTCGGGGATGGACGGATATGCTATTTGCCAACACAAGTTGAACACATGGAGCTTCATAACCATTCATAGCCTATACCATACAAATGTAGAAATTAATACACAAATCGCTTAAAAAAAAAAATTACACTCGGAGGCAGATCAGCCAATGTCAGGGACCCAGAATCTAAAAGACATAATGGTAGAAGGACAACTTAAAACATTTGAGTGATTTAAAAACTGAGTATGGACTCCATCCTTCCCATCCGTGGAGATAGCTGCAACTTAAACACTGCATGCATACAATATTAGGTCTGTCTCCTTATGACCTACCCACCTCCCCAATCTGGGCATTCTTGGACACACAGGGACAATGAAGAGGAGTAGTATCAGGGCTATATATGGAACAATTATTGCATCACGATTCCCCTCCAAAGTCCAACACTTTCTCTATTGCAGAGTAACCTCCAAACACTCTAATAACATGCAGGGCCCACCAAAGGGGATCGCCTAATCCTTCAAATACAAAAGCAAATCCTCAGCATACAAGGAGTTGTGGTTCTCACTTTTCCCGTGCCATCGAAGGGCTTTTATTATGCGATCTCACTGTAGCCAAAAAGCCAATGGCTCAGTGACCAAGCCAAACAAAAACAGGAGTAGGAGGAGACCCTGTCTCTGCAAGTTAGCCTTGAATGCCTCACACATCATAACCTATGATGCCAGTGATCTTATTTTTTCCTCAAAATATTTTGTCATAGTGCTTGCAAGGGAGACTATGAGCTTTATAAGCTGTAGGGCCTTTGCTTAACTGAACTAGATCTCAAAACTGTCATTAGTTCCCCTGTGACAGTGATTCGTCAGCAGAACTGGGGGCCCTTAAAGAATTTAATGGGTAGGATAATATTAGCATAAGTAAGATGGGCGATATCTGATCCGGTAAAAAGATGACCCCTTGAGTGTTTTTCAAATGGAGTATCAGATGCTGTACACTGAACAATATGAATGTAAAAAGGTCAGATAAGCATTGACCTCACATTTGAAAAAGGGAAATACAATCTCTGAATCATCCCTGTAGCATTCCTGTAAAAGAAAGCATACCTAGGAAACCCTTGCACAAAAAAGCACTTTCTTTGACATAGACAAAATATATAAACAACTCGACTGATGTCATATGGTTATAAGACGACCAGTAGGAGGCAGAAGTAGGAACATGGGGGAGGAAGAGCGGGACAAGGAATTGGCAGGCCCGAGAGAGCTGGCAATCGGGCCTGGCTTCCGACTCGTACAGCTGAATATCTTGAACTGGTCATACTTCTCCAGGACGGCGCAGCTGAGGAATGGTAGAACCTCAAGGGCTATGTGCAGCAGGGCAGATAAAACAATATTAAGAGGAAATACAACATTGCAAATGTTTGGTGTCGGGAAGGAAATTTAAATTCACCACTAAAAGATGTATACTAAATTTATTGGGGAATGAAGGGATTCCCAAGTATTGTAACCAGTTGGTTGCTCTCAGACGTACACTAGTGAAATGGAATATTGCAAGTCTATGAGAAGTGGGGACCCGACCAGTCCTATCAACTTGGAAAGAAGATTTGGACTGGTGTATGCTAGCGGAAAAGCAATTTAACAAAAGTAGAGCCTACCCCCAAAAATGGACCAAGGTATGGTAAGCATGGCAAACTTATCGTTTAATGTATATGAGAGGTACATTTCTGCAACTCCCTTAGCAGGTGATGAATGGGCCAAGTGAGCCCTCAGTAATAACTATGAGGTAGAAAGTCTAATAATTAAAATATGTCAACCAATTGTTTTGTATGTTGATGTAACCAAATAGAAAGAATTATTTAAATAAAAAATGTCAATTGGGCAGAGTGATAGGATATACTTCACACCATAAATTCTGTGTGATGAAACCATGGCACATATCCCACTGGGGTAAAAAGATTGTCTAGACTTGAAAAGTTAACATGGACCCCAGAGTAATAGTACTGGAGTGTTCTCTGGAATTACCATGGGAGCACCTCCAGGTGTCACTCAATCTCATCACATTGACAAATCTCCCCTTGTTTTGACACCCCATATCTCACTCCAGGCCTGCTGTCAATATGCCCCACCTGTCACATATTATTCCTTCCCAGAATTTGAGAAATTGAGCAATATCCTAGCCACTTTTTCTAATGTTTGTGTCTGCAGTGACAGGGGCAAGTATATTGAGATTATTGCTAACTTTTCTCCACCTCACCTACCAAGGTGAGTGACATACTATCCATCTGGATCAGTCCATGTAGTCTCAAGCATAAACTGAGTAAAGATTTTGAAAACTGCCACTCCTCTTGATCTCAATGTACATCCCACGTGGGTCACTACAGATATTCCTCCCAATAAACTTGAATTTGGTACTAACCAAGTATGTTTCTTGCAACAGAATTAGGTTTGGTCCACTGTGTAGGAATGCTCAGACCACAGCCCTCCTCTTAATCTTTTTAATTTATTGAAGTTTTATGTAACTTTTACTAATTTCTCTGAGTGCCCATCACTTGTCAGTTTGCCTTCTTACAGGTATTTACCCTTGTTGGTACAGATCAAAACTGTTGCAATTTGTTATACCCAGTTCACCTGTATATGAGACCATATATTTTAGCGTAACTAAATCACCCAACAATTGCTCCCCATTACCTCATGTGATGGGTGCAAAAGCACCTACCCTCAAGAGAATGAGAAGCTGGCTACTCCAAACAGCATTGCCTTATTCATACCTTCCACTCTGACTGTCTTTGCCAGTCTTTAAGTATTTCCCTCTTGTTAGAACTGGTGGTCTCTAGTTGGCAATGGTGTGCTCCTTTGTCCAAATAGGGACCCTTGCTTCTAGTCAGGGTAAGGAGGATACATTCCTAAAATACCCATGCTCAACCCTGTGGTAGCTTGGCACTGATGTAAATTGGCAGCGATCGGGGTTAGCATTTAGCCGAAGCCATCTTGTTTTCGGAAGCCATCTTGTCTGCCATGTGCTGCTATGTGCTCACCATGTGCTCTGTCCTACCTTTCTGTTGTCTGCTCTTGTACTCTGCCTAGAGACAGGTTATATTTAGCCTCTTCTACTCTGCACATGCTGAGTTGAGCTTGCAGCTGTCCATGCAGCTGTCTTTAGTCTGTAACTGTCAGGATGTGTTTACTAGAATTAGCAACTGTTTGCTCCTCCCACTTGTTGACTGTGCATTTTCTGTATGACCTTATATGTACATAAAACCTACTTTTTGTACTTGTACCGCCTTCTTTTGAGTCCCTGTGTGGGTATAAAAGGACCATGCTCCTTCTTTTCAGTGTGCTACTTCATACACTACCGAAGGGTGTTGCGTGAATGTAGTTCCACCTCATGAGGTTTAATAAACTCTTTATTTTATATTCCAGTTTCTGTGCCAACTTCTATTCTATTGGTCTGAGGACTTGTGCAGAGAAGGGCGAACCCCTAGCACTAGTAGGCCTTGCTGGGGCCTACCACGACAAATAGGCGCCCAACCAGTGGGGCTCATCGGCGACTCGGATGCCCGAAGGAGTGGTCGAAACGAAGGATTGGAATCTCGCTATGGTCAATCATTGCCCGAGGAGACCCGCGTCTTGGCAAACCATGGCGTTTTTCCTCTCTTTCTGATCTGACCATCCAGGTGGTGCCGGTCCTCAACTGAGATCTCTTCTGTTGATTCGCCGTGCAGTGACCATTTGGTCGATTCAAGAACTTCGTAGTTGGAATCTGGACGCCTGGGATTGGTAAGGTCGTTTTGCGACTCTTGCTGTGGCTTTTCGAATTTGTATTGGCCAATTTGGGATTTGTGAGTAGTTGATATATGAATTGCAATTTATATAGGCAGGTAATGAGGAGACTTTTCTCTACTTTGAATAAGATTTGAACGGCGCACCGTACAAGTGTACTTTAAGCGCTACTTTGTGTATAATACTGCATATTCTGCACTATTTACGGCATGCCTGTTCTAGCACACTTCGTAGGATGTGTTGCTTTTGTAGTGGTACCAGTTTAAGACTGAAACGCCTAATAGGGACATGTATATTAAGTATGGTAATTCTTCTACAATGTACAGCACGTTATGGAATAAATATACTAGTAAGGATCCTGTGTTGCGTTGGCCTATGCATGGGTCATTTGATTTACGAAAGATTCAGTATGTGGAACAATGTATGTTTAAGCGAACGACTAGGCAAGATATGTTTGACTGTGTACGAATGTGGGAGAAAGAAGTGCGTGAACGAATGAAGCGTGAGCAAGCCTTAATTGAAAAGGAACAACGAAAAAATATTTATGCGAAAGCATTAGATTTGAAAAATAAAGAAATTAAAGAACTAAAAGAGAGAGAGGATAGGGAGCGCCATATACAGGTAACTGGCCAATACACTCTATCCTATCCTTAATAAACCACAAGATGATTTCTTGTTGTTAGATCGTTCTCCACCTCCGTATACTCTTCCTTCTGCTCCTCAAGAGTCAGATGAAGACTCTTCTACAGAGCAGGAGAAAGCACGAGAAACACATTCCATGTTATACACTGAGCGTGCGTCTGAGCTTAGATCTGCTGCTCGTAAAGCCGTTCGTAGCACTGCCCCTGCTTCTGAACTTATAGATAACATGAAAGGTTGGCAGGAAAGGGAGCAAATATATTTTACCGAGGTATTTGCCACAGAGGTCCTTGAGCGGTTTAGGAAACATTCTGAGGAGTTAAAACCCGAAGATGTAGCAAATGACTGTGAGCAAATGCGTGTTCGTCTTTTTGTTTTCACTCATGTGGCTGATACAAACAGACGTTTGGTTAAACTGCGTGCTGATGCAGTCCATTTGCGAGAGGAGAAAAAGGCTGCAGAAGCAGCTGCACAAACATCCCAGACCGGCGTGGCACAAGCTTCTATCTTCGGAACAGATAAGACTATGATAGTTCATGCGAAACCTATGCGGGAAGCAACACCTTTGTATGTTCCTCCTAGAGGCGAAGGAACAAGTGATAATAAGGATTCAGCTGATGCAGAGGGTTATTTTGTTTATAATTGGGTTTACACTCTTTGGAATAGAGCGGATGTCATGGCTATTACCTGATCCACGGAAAAATCCAGCAGCTTTTTATGAGGAAGCTGAGGGTGCTATTAGCTCTTGTACTATGACTCTGCCTGATATTGACCTGTTTTTCGGCTTGATATTACCCCCTGATATGGGGAGAACTGTTCGTAAAGTTGATGATCGTGCACCTTTTGGGGCATTATGGAAAGATTAAGAACGACTGGATGTTGAAAGGGAACCCGCACAGAATCCATGTTGGTTAATTTTAGATCTTCCCGCCGTAATATTAGTTACGTTAAAGACTATTATGCCTCCTAAAAAGATAGACTGGACTGTTTTAGCATCTTGTAAGCAAAAAGCAGATGTATCGCTTTCTGACTTCTTTACACGCTTTGAGGAGGCATACCACGATTTTAGTGGCCAGTCATTGACAGATGACACGGGCAGGCATTTGTTTGTCGATAAATATGTCCCCAACCTGTTGCCAGGAATAGCTAGTCGCCTAAAGGCCAGTGAGAGTTTATGGACTACCTCTTCTCCGGTTTCTCTTTTGACTATAGCTCAGTATTACGAATGCCAGGAGTTAGAAGCAAAGGGCAATAAGGATAAGAAGACTAAAGAGTTAAAAACGAAGATTATGTTAGCTCAGGCTTATGGTCCGCCTTCTAGAGGTAATGATAGAGGTGGACGTGGGTCTTATGGTCTGTCTTTTCCTTCTTATACTCGTTCGAATTCGTCTGTTGACCAGTGTACGTACTGCAGGAAATTTGGACATTGGGCTTCTGATTGTCCGGCACTGCGTGCTCAGCAGTATCCACGTGGATGGGGACAAACGAGAAATCTCTCAGGATATCCAGGGCCTAGAGGGAGCACGGATGATTGTGCTAGGTTTGATTCTAATATGCATGGACAGGATGGGTTTAACACTTTTGATAGACGAAATCAATATCAAATGTCCGATTATGTGCCATCTGATTTGAAAGATTCTGCTTATGCATAGGACTGCCTAAGATGGGGTAAGGAATCAGTTGAAGTTCCAGTAGATCAGAAGGGTCCCTATGTTACAGCACATGTTTTGGGTTCTACTGATCAGTTTCTGGTTGATACAGCAGCTACTTGTAGCGCCTAATCTAAACACCTGGTCCAAGGGCTCCCCAGTCTGGTTTAACTATTACATCGATAGGTTTCGATGGACCACCTTCTCTTAGCCCACTGTCACAACCACTTGCATTTCATGTTGACAAATTTACTGCTCCATGTCCATTTTTGCTTTCTCCGAACCCACCGGACAATGTTGTGGGTCATGATATGCTCAAGTATTTCAGGGCTATGATACAATGTTCTCCAGAAGGTGTACGTCTTATTTTGAATGAAAAATACCCAGTGATTGAGAGATCTTGTCTTGTTAATGAGGACATTGCATTAGCTTCACTCCCTAGTGCTTTGTGGGCTACCTCAGACACCGATGTAGGGCAAATGGTTATTTCACCAGTACATATTAGTGTCAAGGAGGGCGCTTCATTGCCACATTTGCCTCAATATAAAATTTCACAAGAAGGCGAAGAAGCCCTTATACGCATTGTCCATGATATGATTAAAGTGGGAGTTGTGGAAGAAGTTCCTTATAATGTTTGCAACAGTCCTATTCTTCCTATTTTGAAAAAAGACAGCGATACTAGGATTTACAGATTTATTATTGATTTACGAGAAGTCAACAAGATTGTAGTACCGCAATACCCTGTGGTTTCTGACATAACGACACTGCTTACCTTAGTTCCTCCAACAGCAACTACATTTACTGTGATAGACCTGAAGAATGCTTTCTTCTCGATTCCTATTCATCCTGATAGCCGATATTTGCTTGGTTTCACTTTGAATAATCGATCGTCCAGATTTTGTAGAATTCCTCAAGGGTACACTGGAGTCCTAGCATTTACAGTCAAGCATTGAAACGACAACTCGATTCTTTCAATTTACCTGAAGGAGAGGCTCTCATACAATATGTCAATGACATCTTGTTGGCAGCCGATACGCCTGAACAGTGTGAAAAATGTACTTTGTCTTTGCTTTCCTTTCTTGCTACACACCACCATAAAGTGTCACGGAAGAAATTGCAATATTGTAGACCGAAGGTTATCTACCTAGGTCACCTTCTGTCTAAGGAGGGACGTGCACTTACATCAGATCGTATTCAAGCAATTTTAGACACACCAGTAAAACTTCTACTCAGAAAGATGTGCGTGCATTCATTGGTCTTACTTCTTTTTGTAGGCAATGGATATTAGGGTTTTCACACATTGTTAAACCCCTGCTAGCGATTTTGACTAAAGATACTCCAATGCCCCTTCCATTGACAGATGAATGCCAGGATGCTTTTCGTCAGTTACGACAAGCTCTTTGTTCTGCACCAGTGTTGGGCACTCCAGATTACACGAAGGCTTTTACACTCTATGTACACGAGAAAGATGGGTGTGCATTGTCAGTTTTAGGGCAGACACACGGTGACAAGCAGCGTCCTTGTGCATATTTTTCAGCGGTTCTTGATCCTGTTGCTTGTGCATTGCCTGGGTGCTTCCGTTCAGTTGCGGCAGCAGCTGTGTCCATACGTCAGAGTGAAGGGATAGTTTTGTCACATAAACTGTTGGTGCTAGTACCCCATGCGGTCGATGCCCTTTTGAATCAGACCAAAACACAACAATTGACTAGTGTTCGTTTGACAGGATACGAATTGACACTGTTGCCCCTCACATTACCTTGAAGAGGTGTGCGACTCTGAACCCAGCTACTTTGTTACCATATCCAATGACTCAGACTCAGTCGCAGGAGTCTCATGATTGTATATTCCTTATGAGGAACAGACAAAGGGTCGCGTTGATTTGCAAGATACGCCCCTTTCAGATGTAGATGGGGAACTATGGGTTGATGGGTCTTGTTTGAAGTTACCAGATGGCACGACTTCAGCTGCATATGCAATTACGACACTTGAGACAGTAGTGGAGACAGCTCGTATACCAAAGAAGTCGGCTCAAGCAGCTGAGCTAATAGCTTTGACACGAGTGTGTGAACTTAGCACTGACTTGCGTGTGAACATCTATACAGACAGACGCTATGCTTTTGGAGTGGCCCATGATTTTAGCCTACTTTGGAAGGAAGAGGCTTTCTTACATCCCACGGGATGCAGATAATGCACGGAGAATTAGTGCATAACCTTGTGACTGCACTGACATATCCAAAGAAAATAGCTATTGTTAAGTATAGCAGACACAAGAAAGGGACTGATAAGACAGGACAAGGCAATGCCTTTGCAGATCGCGTAGCTCGTGAGACTGTGATGCAACGAAGTACTACACCATGTACGTAGTAAAGTCATAAGCTGAATGGTGGCATGATGCTAGACAAGAAGTACTAGATATACAGAGGTCTGCTTCTGTGAAAGTACTTGAGCAATGGTCTAAAGAGGGAATGTTGGATGATGAGGGCTGTTGGCGAAACAAAGAGATGGATAAGTGGAAACTGCCTATAGCCTATTTACAGCCTATTGTTCAAATGGCACATGGGGTGGCACATGTTGGAGCTCTAGCGATAACAAAATTGCTTACGAAAGTTTGGGAGCAACCAGAAATTACCAGCACAGCTAAAAGAGTAGTACAGTCTTGTTTGACCTGTTAGCAGTACAATCCTGGAAAAGGGACACGAACTCCTACAGGAGGGTTTTGCTACACCAACTGCACCTTTTGAAGTTTTGCAAATGGATTACATCCAACTTGAATGTCGCAATAACTTGATGTATGTATTAGTGGTGGTATGTGCTTTTAGTAATTGGATAGAGGCGTACCCTACAAAGGATAATACAGCTCTTACTACAGCAAAGGAGTTTTTCCCTAGATATGGTGTTTATAAACTTTTGTAGAGTGACAACGGACCTCCTTTTATTGGGCAAGTTGTTGAGTATGTCCTGAAAGGATTAGGGATCAAACAGAAATTCCATGCAGTTTTCCACCCACAATCAGCAGGATTAGTGGAGAGGTATAACGCCACGTTGAAATTAAAATGAGCGAAAATACTGGCTTCCACGTCCTTGAAATGGCCTGATGAACTACCCATGGCATTGTTGTCCATAAGATCGGTGCCACACTCACGATCTGGGCTTACACCATATGAAGTGGTATTTGGGAGACCGATGAACATTTGGGGAGTTCCTAAGCCACGCCCGATACATAATGTACCATGTGTTCTGATGAATGATTACTTGGCACAGTTGACTGATAGTCTGATCTCTATTCATCAACAGGTTCGAGAAGCTCTTCCTGACAGATCTACAGGTGAGGCCCATGAACTCCAGCACGGTGACCATGTGATGGTAAAAATCTTTGAGAGGTCGAACAGCTTGGAGCCGAGGTGGCGAGGACCGGAGCAGGTGCTCCTAGCCACGAGGACAGCGGTTTGAGTGACGAACAGAAAGAACTGGGTGCATAGCACTCACTGCAAATGAGTGCTGCCTACCTTGGTGGAACCTGCTGTGCTGACTGACCATCCAGAGATTCTGGAAAAGGAGAAAGGCCACGCTATCTCACCTGACGAATCTGAGGAAGTCTTCCCGGACCACACGATCGTTGGAGTATCCTGTACCAGCTGAGACCGGGGAAAGAGTCTGCATTGTTGAAAAGGACTGGTTGAGCTACCGTCCTGGGTTTGTGAAACGGAGTGCTGATGTGGCAGGGTGGGGGATCAGTCCTACATAGTGACACCCGTCTTGTCCCTCGGTGAAGAAACCAAAGGCTGCCCAGGACTTTAGAGGTCCAACGATTGTTTTCAACGACGAACTGATCATGTCTGCAGAGAGATCAGCTGTTGCTAAAATCAATAATAAAAAGATCATTTGTGCTGTAGGGTTTGTTGTTGCTATGGTGGCTATAGCAGTAATAACCTGGTTTGTTGAAAAAAGTGGCTCCTGCTCGAAAGCTTCTGATCATCACTACTCCAGTACCAGTAGAGCATCATTACTTTACACTTCCCTACCATGAGCAGAAGCATCAACAATCCTACCTGAACAACACGTTTATCCAGATGCTGCATCACACTCATAATGCCACAAATACTACAGACTGTTGGGTGTGTGGGATGATACCTGCTCACCAGAAGAAAGGAGGAACATCTTTTATTCCTCTTCCCTTTTCTCAGAATGGTTCTTGGCAAGCCTGGTTTGCGCTTTTATTTTCTTCTGAAAGGGCCAACATCTCAAGGATGACAGTAGGACGGATTAATTATCACCTCAATAAGGTGTGTTATCCAGATGAAGATGGTTACCCTCAAGCTAAAGGGACTAAATGGGAATGGGAGGAGTATCGACCTGACAATATTTCTGCACCATATGTTTTCACAAATACGAGAACTATTAAGAACAATGGACCATTTGTGATTTCTGTCACTAGAGCTAAAGCAGACTTGTGTATAAGTAGTATTGGGAGAATTCCCGTGGGGAGAAGTGAGTGTACTGTGGTTTTGACTATTGAAAGTACCAATAACAGCAGCTTCACATCCTCACATAATACCTACTTTGTCTGTGGCAATAAGGGATATTATCAACTACCTGTTGGATGGTCTGGAGTATGCTACGTATCCTTCCTGTTGCCCCCTGTGTTTCTGGCACCTGCATCGTATCACAGGGACTTTAAGTTGTACAACAATATTTCCAACAACAGATATAAAAGGACAACAAGTACTGATGAGGTTGACCAAACTGATACCACTCTGCAACAATATGTTTTTTTTTTTCTGTTTTTTTTTTTTTGTGTAAGATATTTATTTCACATTGTCACATAGGTAAAGTACATTTTCATCGCCTACAACCTTATTAGGCCGGCTATACAGTTTGTTTACTCTTCTTTTTTTGTTTGTACCATTAAGCTCGCCTTTCTTCATACACGGCCCATCAGCCGACAACCGTAGGTCCGGCGGCGTTTCGTGAATTATCAGACATGTGTGAATGTAAACAATGCTGCTACCGCGATCATTTACGTTCTTGTTCTTACTATTTTTATATATTGTATGTGAAACCATAGTAAACTAGATAAACAAATTAAGAAACCCCCTCAAAGCACTGTGTCACAGCATTCTCCCTCCCCCAATACTCTACATATAACCATACTCCTTTCCATGTGGCCGGATTCATCCCAGCTCTTCAGTAACGTCTCAGTCCGTCGTATTTGTTAACAAGTATTGTCTAAAAGGAGCCCAGTAATCCCTGGGGCGTGAACCTGCAGGCAAGTCTTCTTCGAATGTGGCAAGTGTATCACAACAGTACGTTAAATCCTCCAACCAGTTTTTTATCTTGGGCCTCAGTTTACTGCTCCAATGTAAAGATACTCTCCGTTTTGCCATTAAGATTGCTATTACACACAGTTTACGCCTCTGCGCTTGTAGCTGCGGTACTATTCCTAGCAAACAAATCTTGGCCGTACACTGCAAAGTTGCTTCCAGTATGTCATTAATGGCCTTTATCACTTGTTCCCAGTAGTTCGCTACCGGGCCACAGTGCCATGCTAAATGCATAAAGACTGCATTTTCTTGTCCACATCTTATACAATTGGAGGTGTCCCTTAATCCATACCTGTGTAGTCTGTGTGGCGTGTAATACATTTGGTGAAGATATTTATAGTGGATAATTCTTAGGTTGCCATTAGGTGTCAGTAACCCCGTCAGTAGGCAGGTGATTTCCCATTCCTCTTCCGAAAGTGTATCATCTAACGCCTTGCTCCATCTTTCCCTTGCCCTTTCAGTGTTCCCTCCAATGTCTGTTTGCGCGCTATTGTACAACCTAGATACTAAATGAGAGGCTGTAGGTGTCGTAAGTATCAGCTGTAGAGGGGCCAGCGTCTGTGGTTCGTCTGGGAATGAGGGAAAGTATTCTCTCATCGCCCTTTGCAACCTATAGTAATTGAAACTAAACAACAGTGTTGGGTTGCTGATATAATCGAGTTTGTCAAGAGTTAGAAATACTCCATCCCTATATAAATCGCCTATTCTGTCTATGCCCGCGTGTTTCAGTAAGTCCATTCCAATTTGCTCCTGTGTAACTGATAGGGCCGGATGATGGGCTAG
Source organism: Lissotriton helveticus (assembly GCF_964261635.1). Taxonomy (NCBI): domain Eukaryota; kingdom Metazoa; phylum Chordata; class Amphibia; order Caudata; family Salamandridae; genus Lissotriton; species Lissotriton helveticus. The sequence continues at coordinate 1,217,498,881 of NC_136069.1, forward strand.
TGGGAGTGCAGGAGCGTAGAGTGGCATGCTTTGTGCTACTTTGCCCAATAGTCTCCATGCCTCAGTTGTGGTATTAACCGGATTGATGTCACGGGCATGTAACCTTACTCTCTTATGTGTCAATATACTCGTGAGCGGGATTGGGTCAGCGTCTCCCTTTTCCACCGCTACATGTGTTAGGAAAGGTATTTCGTGATACCAGTAATGCGCAAATTGCGCTTGAGCGCAGAGGTAATATAGGTAGATATCTGGGACCTTGAAGCCACCACTAGCATATGGTAGTGTCATCGTTTGCAAGTCTAGCCTGGCTTGTTTCCCTGCCCAAATTAGGTTCAGTATGAGGGTTTTGATGTTACGGAACACCTCTGCTGGGGGTTTGATAGGAATGTTGTTGAACAGGTACAGGAACTTGGGGAGCAGCACCATTTTCACAATTGCGATTCTATCTGCCAGGGATAGCGGCAGCTTAATCCACCGCTTGATTTTGTCCTCCAATGAGGATATAGCTCTCCCGTAGTTGGTGCGGATAACCAATTCCGGGTCCCTGTGGAACCAGACTCCCAAATACCTGGTAGGCTCATTTTGCCATTCTAGAGGATAGTCCAGGGCCGTTGGATGAGTACTGTCTGTTAATGACAGAATAAGGGACTTGGACCAGTTGATTTGTAGCCCCGAGTACTGACCAAATTTGATATACTCCCGCAACAATGGTTTAAGATGTTGTTCCGGGTTCTTAACATACAGCACCATATCGTCTGCGTATAATGAGATGTGGATGGGTCGTGTTGGGAGCTGTATGGCCGAATAGTGGTGGTGCTGTCTGATTTTGCAAGCCAGTGGCTCAAGTATGAGGGCAAACAGCATAGGTGACAGTGGACACCCTTGCCTGGTACCGCGACATATTGCTATTGGGTGCGAAAGATGTTTATTTATCCGTATGCGTGCAGTTAAGTTTGTGTATAACATCGTTATCCACCCAATAAATAATGGCGGAAAACCCATTCGTATAAGTACTGCGTGTAGAAAAGGCCAGTCAATCGTATCAAACGCTTTGGCCGCGTCTAACAAAACTGCCACTGCCTTTACTTCAGGTGCCAGGTAGTGCGCCAGGGCAAACAATGTGCGGGTGTTATGTGTGGTTGATCTTTCCGATATAAAACCGGATTGGTCGGGCCTGATCACCAGCGGCATTAGAGGTTTCAATCTATCAGCTAGTATGCTCGCTATTATTTTAGTGTCTACGTTTATGAGCGAAAGAGGGCGGTAGGAATCACATTGTTCCTGATCCTTTCCTGGTTTTAATAGTGCAACGATTAACGCTTCCCTCATTGAAGCCGGTAATGTTTGCGCTGCGTGCGCCGTCTCGTACAGTTTTATCAGATGTGGAGCGAGCGTGTCCGCAAACGTTTTATAAAATTCGATCACGAAACCGTCTGGCCCCGGAGCTTTTCCGTTCGGCAGACGTCTAATGGTATCTAGTACTTCCTGAACCGTGATGGGGTGAGCTAGATATTCCCTATGTCCGTCCGCCAACCATGCCAGCTCCACATCCGCCATATACGCCAACATTTCTTTTTGCGGCATTGATGGTCTCGCCTCCTATAACACCCCATATGTGCCCATGAACTCTCCCAGTATGTTCTTGATGTCGTGTGTGAGTGTGCCCGCCTTAGTTTTAATTGCTGTGACGTGTTGTGGTGTTCTACCTGTACATATCTTTTCAGCCAGGGCCCTTCCCGGTCTACCTCCCTCTCCATACCTCCTTGCAGTTGTCCGTTTGAAAATATAGTTTAGCTCGTCCTCTGCAAATTTGCGGTGCTCTGTCAGTAGCGCCTGTATGTCACCTAACATGGCGGTGTCTCCGGTTTGCGTGTATCGCTGTTCCAACTCATGTATTGCCTCTTCACGTGTCTTTAATTGTTGGCGTATGTCTTTTAAAATGCCTGAGGTCGTGCTTATACATACTCCCCTTATCGTGGCTTTGAAAGCTTCCCATAGTAGGCAGGGGTCGTCCGTCATGGGGGAATTTAGTTCAAAATAGTCTGATATCGCTTTCTGGATGGTATCAACATACAATGGGTCACGTAAGGCTTGTGCATTAAAACGCCACGTGAACGGTGGTGGTATATAGCAAGGGATTCGCATCTCCAAGAGCACGGGGCTATGATCTGAAAGTGTCCTGGGGAGGTGCTTGACAGTTACAACCATGTTATTGTATTCTGTGTGCCTAGCCAGTAGTCCAGCCTGGACCAACTGCCATGCGCTGCGTTTATGTGTGTCGCCATTTGTTCCCCTGGGTGTAATATCCTCCACATGTCGCCCAGGTGCAGGTCGGTCATCGCGTCAAGTAACATCGCCCTTGCTTTCGTATGAGGTTCCATTGTGTGTAGCGTTTTGTCTAGTCCGTCTGTTAACGTGACATTAAAGTCTCCTCCCCAAATTATATTCTCAGCTTGAATGTCTGCAAGAGTGTGCCATAGAGTCTCATAGAACTTAGGGTCGTCTATGTTAGGGCCATATACGTTTACTAAGGTAACCTGTTGTTGTCGAACCTCACCCACCACCACGACATATCTGCCCTCTGTATCTTTATGCGTTTCTGAAATCTGGAAGTGTGTCCCCTTCTTTATCAGTATGCTAACCCCTCTTGCGTATGTCGAGTAGTTTGAGCTAGTGATTGATTCCGCCCACCTATTACCCAGTGTTGACGTACCTGTTGGTGCCAGGTGCATTTCTTGTAGGAAGGCAACATCTACCTGTGACCTGTCGAAGAACGCAAACATTTGCCGTATCTTCTTTGGGTTGCCTAGGCCCCTAATGTTCCATGTGATGAAGTTTAGTGTATCATTGTGTGTCACGTCGTTAAGTCTGCTTGTTGATCGTCTATGCCGGGACCCACTACTGCAGCTAGTCTTCCAGCATTGTGCCCTAGTGGACATGAGCGTATAACTTCTCTGGTGATGAGTGTAAACAAAACAACAGCATAGTTGGTAGTGAAAGAGGTTGCAATGCCTCTCAGACACAGTGCATCTACTTGAACATTTCCCAACATCCCTTCCCCCCTCCTCCCACTTCAGCGCCCAAACTTTGCCAAAGCCATCCCCCTAGTAACAGCAAACCAGTACCAGAACTTGAATTGGGGTACACCCTCTTGGGGGTGTCGCCAGGTGCACACATCTCCATCCACATGGTGGATGTGGACGGGTGCTCATTTCATCATTTTAGTCATGAATTGCTTTCCCTTCCCTTCCCATCTCTCCTTATACATGTCGACAGTCCCTTTTTTTTTTAACACTAACATCTTCACCATGTTTGGGATATTTTGTATTTAGTGCACAACAGATCTCCCATGTGGGCCCACCCATGTATTTACTATCACAGTGCATTAGGTTAGGGGCTCATGTCCATTAGTTTGCTGCATACGTACCCCGAGGAAACCTCCCTAAGAGTTTACCACATTTGACTAACACCGGGGAGCGCTAGTGTACTCACTGTTCGGTACTAACGTTCACACTCATCGCGGCTCTGTCGGTTAGTGACTCAGTGCCCTCCATGAAGTCCAGTTTTCCGCACATTGCCTGCTACATTATCCGCAAACATCTGCTTCCCTTGTGATCGCATTTACTCTCTTTATAAAGGGGGGATGTATTAGCAGAAGCCACTGGACTCCCGGAGATCCCGCCAGTCCTGTATGTCTCAGCCGTTGAGCCTCTCAGTCGTTATCACTCATCCTGTCTTCTCTTTCCCGTTCCTTGCGGCGCTTCCCAAGTTTCTTGATGTAGTCCTGCGCAGCCTGTACCGTTGGAAGAATCACAGGTTTGCCCGCATTGGTGATTTTTAGTTTTGCAGGGTATAGCATCGCATATTCAATGCCCATCTCTCGGAGTTTCTTTTTCACTGTGGTGAATTCCTTTCTCACCATCTGTACCGCCATGGTGTGGTCTGGATAGAATTCCAGGGTGTTGCCTTGATACGTGACTGTACCTTTCTCCCTAGCGAGTCTCAGAACTGTGTCTCTATCCCTGTAGTTTAACATGCGGGCAATAATCATTCGAGGTGCGGCTCCCGGCTTCGGGATTGGCGCCAGTGATCGGTGCGCTCGTTCGACGAGGAAAACCTCCGAGAAGCTCCCTGCATCAAATATGTCCTTCAGCATTGCCTCTACGTAGGTCTCCATCTTGCCCATGTTTGTTGACTCCGGCAGGCCCGAAATACGTACATTATTTCTGCGAGACCTCGCTTCTTGATCTTCCACCTTCGCTCTTAGGCCCTCCAGTGCCTTTTCAATGTTTCCGCATGTTTTCGTTGTGTTCCTAGACTCATCCTCAACTGTAGAGATCCGTTGTTCAGCCTCCACCAGCCGCCCGTCGTGGTTTTCTAGTTTCGCTGTCATGGTGTCCACTCGCAGCATGACGTTATCCAGTTTATTGTTCATCTCCTGTAAGCTTTGTTGGATGGCCCGCAGCACTGATTCCATGCCGGCACTTTCACCCAAATCTTGTTCACCCTCCACCTCTGAAGTAGTCGCGGTATTTTTTGCTGGCTTCCTAGTTTCGAAGGGCAGTTTCGTCTGTTGTTTGTCGGGTTTCCCCATCACGCTGGGATGTGTCAAAGGGCTACTACCCTGTGTTCCTGGGTTTGTAATGGCCGTGGTATCCGCAGTAGTTCGATTACGACGCTGTAGTGTTCTTGTAGCTGACTGCGTAGTAGTGCTATGCATTGGACCCTCCACGTACTCACATTTCTGCCCGGCTCTTTTGCAGTTTCTTTTCGGGTATTCTCTTAATTTGTGCAGTGTTGCCCCATTCCTTCCGTCTCACACCATGCCAGGCGCTGTGTGGCCTGCGATTGCAGGATGTGGTCAGGTGCAGCTCTTGGGACCGCTAGCTCTTAATAGCGTGTGGCTATGGAGTGCGTATGTGAGGCGGGCAATCCAGCTCCAAACTGTCTATGGTGCATGTAGGAACGTTTTTTTTCCCTTTTTTTTTTTTTCCGTTCTGTTTGCGCTCCTCAGTGCTGTTATTTAGTCGTGCAGGCCTCCAGGTAGTATCATTGCCCCCGTGCTCTTTGTACGTCCGTAGTATCGTGCTCATGCGTCTCACCTCGCAAGGCTCTCGCCGCCTCTCGCGCAATGGCGCGCGGTCGCTCTCCAGGTGCAGCGCCTCGCAATCTGGCCCACCACCAGTCTCTCTCCGCGCTCCGCCGCTCCTGCCCAGCCTCTGCACCTGCTTGCGTGTCTTTACCTTCCGCCTAGCTACAGCCTCGTGACATCGGAGCGCCCACAGTACATTGTGTTGGTTGCGATGTCCTTGCGTTCCAGCGCCGCCGCCATTTTGCGTGATGTGGAACGCAACCTCTTTCGCAGCTCTGTCTTAGTTATGAAGGACGCCCAGCCTGCTGACCTTATTAGCGATGTGATGTGGCTCCTACTTACTGGGGCTGTAGTCTTGCAGTCCGTGAGTTTGTCGAGGGTGGTCATCGCCTGTAAGACCCGTGGCTCTGTACCTCAGGCGCCGCCATTTTGAATCGCCTCTCGCCTCCACCTGTATTTTTGCCGTTTTTATCCTCCTAGGACGCTTTTGCAGAGCTGAAGTTCCCGCAGATTATTGCCTCCGTCTTCCGATTGCTATATTTCTAGCCGCCGTCCTTTTTAGGTCAGGTTTAGGGGTAGGAAAGTCGTTTTTCCCGCACCCGTCCGGCGGAGCTGACTCACACGCCAGCCATCCCGCAGTGCGCCCTCTAGCGCCCCCCTGCAACAATATGTTGATTTTAATTTGGGCTTGTTTTTCTTTGTCGGTGCTGCGTTAAACAGCAGAAAGATAAGGCGATTGATTTGAGTTGTGGAAGCTGTTACCAATCAGACAGCTATGGCACTTGGGAACATTACAGAAGAGTTGCAAGTTGCGAGGATTGTAGAACTCCAAAATCGAATGGTTCTAGATGTGATTTTGGCTGATCGAGGTGGTGCATGTCGCATCATCGGCAGCAGCTGTTGTGTTTACATTCCGGATCACTCACCTTCAGTGTTTGATGCAATCTCTAAACTGCATAAGATTGCTGCAGAGATTCACCCAGACACTGGCACCTGGACTTTTTCAAGTTGGATGTGGACACTCTTTGTCACTTGGGGCTGGAAGCTACTGACCATCCTATGTATAATACTAGTGATATTATTTACATGCTGTGTATGTATACAATATGGTCCCATGCTTTGCTCCGTTTGCATCACTGCGTGTACACCTGCTAAGAGAAATGTTGCAGAAATAAAAGCCCAACAAATGCTGAATAATGAAATTACTGAAATAATGTTAAAAGATGTACAGGATGCATACTTAGATTACCCCAAATGAACGAATGTCTTCAGCTAATGCTAAAAGGGTCGTCTGTTGTAAATTGGCAGCGATCGGGGTTAGCATTTAGCTGAAGCCATCTTGTTTTCGGCAGCCATCTTGTCTGCCATGTGCTGCCATGTGCTCACCATGTGCTCTGTCCTACATTTCTGTTGTCTGCTCTTGTACTCTGTCTAGAGACAGGTTATATTTAGCCTCTTCTACTCTGCACATGCTCAGTTGAGCTTGCAGCTGTCCATGCAGCTGACTTTAGTCTGTAATTGTCAGGATGTATTTAGTAGAATTAGCAATTGTTAGCTCCTCCCACTTGTTACTGTGCATTTTCTGTATGACCTTATATGTACATAAAACCTACTTTTTGTACTTGTACCGTCTTCTTTTGAGCCCCTGTGTGGGTATAAAAGGACCATGCTCCTTCTGTTCAGTGTGCTACGTCATACACTACTAAAGGGTGTTGTGTGAATGTAGTTCCACCTCATGAGGTTTAATAAACTCTTTATTTTATATTCCAGTTTCTGTGCCAACTTCTATTCTATTGGTCTGAGGACTTGTGCAGAGAAGGGCAAACCCCTAGCACTGGTAGGCCTTGCTGAGGAACACCACGACAGGCACGAGCAGAAAGGCTTAACTCAGAGGCAGTGTGTAAAGCATTTGTGAACTCATACAGTAATACAGTGAAAACACTACAGATGGACACTACACAGGTGTTATAAAAATAAGTATTCTTTATATAGACTTAACGCATGACCCAAACAACAGAAATCCACAATACAGTATTAGGAAAATGACTTCTAAATATTAAAAATAGCTTAGTTCAAAGATTATGGTAAATGCAACATGTTTCTCACAAAGTACCTTTGGATGCGTAACACAAGACAAACAAAGGGTTCGCAGGGAGAGCGATGCGTGGGTTCCTTGCTTCGGGGGAGGTGATGCTCTGGTTCCTCAATGCTTGCACAAAGTAGGCGATGCGTCTGTTCCTTACCGGAGAGGAGGTGATGCGTAGATCTTATGGTGCGTTCTGGTTGCGATACAAGATGGCGCCTGGACTTGATGCGACGATCGGGTGTGATGCGATAAGATGACGTCTTTGATGCGATGCGACAATCTGAAGGCGATGCCTGCACGCCCGACGGACGTGCGTCGACTTAGGAACTTCTGAGCCGCGAAAGGCCCTGCGACACGCTTCTGCGGTGATGCGATGGCGACCCTTGCGGTGGCAACATGCTTCCACGGTGATTCAACGACAAACAGCTGCGATGGAGACACGCTTCTCCGGGATGCGACGGCATCCTCTGCGGCAGCGACATGCTGCTCCAGTGATGCGACGGCAACAGCTGCGGCACGCTTCTTCTCGTTGCCTTATGCTTCCAGCTCCCAACAATACGCAGGCCTCTGCAGACAGAATTCCCAGCAAGGAAATTCAGGGGGTAGCTGGTGATGAAGTTTTGCATCCCTGATACTTCAGCAGGAGGCAAGCACAATTCAAGCCCTTAGAGATTCTTCTTCCAGATGATGAAAGTTCAATAAAAGTTCCTTCTCCTTTGCTTGGCAAATAAGTAACCACTGCAGGCCAACCCCAGAAAATAGCACACTGGCACAGGGGCAGTCAAATCCATCAGCTTCTTTTGGTTCCTTTCCTTCGCAAAGGTTTGTCTTGATTCCCAGAAGTGATCTAAAGTTTCGGGGTCTGGGCCCCAATATTTGTACCATGAATTTCTTTGTTCCCTGAAGGCAGAGAGTGTCTATATCTGGCCAAAACCAGTTCTGTCCTCACTGGTGCAGTTTCCTGGCGAGGAGGTAGAGACAACATTGTTGAAAACAGACCTGGCCTAGGTAGCTGAAAGGAAATCTCCTCCCCTTACTCTCTGTTCTATGAGGGCTTAGGGGAGTGAAAGGAAAGCTCCGCCCCCTACTCTTTATTCAGCCAAGATCCTATTCAGCCCAGCCCTGACTCATCAGGCTGCTGGAGCCCAAGCCCTCCTGTCACTCACAAACCAGACATACAATACACAACCTAGCAGAGGAGGGCTGGATGGTTAGGTAAGAAAATACTTACTTTCTAAAAATGGTATTTTCAAACACAGAAAGTAACAAGCATTGCAAATGCAATAGGTCTCGCATTAGAAAAGTTGGAGTTATTGGTCTTGTAAATGACATATTTTATTTATTTGTTGGTTTTTAAAATTGCTAAATTGATGGCTTTGTCATTTACAATGCCAATAGTTATAACTTTCGCGAATGTGACACCTATAGCATTTGGAATGCAACATGTTTTGTATTTACGTGACTTAGATGGCAGCTCTGGTCGTTAGGCCACATCTCTAGAGAGCAGGAGAGTGCAGCAGGGGAGAGAAGCACAGCAATGCAATAGGTCTCGCATTAGGAAAGTTAGAGCTATTGGTATTGTAAAGGACACATTTTTTATTTATGTGCTTGTTTTGAAAATAGCGAAATTAATAGCTTTGTTATTTACAATGCCAATAGTTTTATCTTTCACAAATGTGACACCTATTGTAACACAATATGTGTTTGAGGGTGAGTGAGGGTGAGGGTGAGGGGTTGAGGGTGGGTGAGGGGTTGAGGGTGAGTGAGGGTGAGGGGTTGAGGATGAGTGAGGGTGAGGGGTTGAGGGTGAGTGAGGGTGAGAGGGTGAGGGTGAGTGAGGGTGAGGGGTTGAGGGTGAGTGAGGGTGAGGGGTTGAGGGTGAGTGAGGGTGAGGGTGGGTGAGGGGTTGAGGGTGAGTGAGGGTGAGGGTGAGGGTGGGTGAGGGTGAGGGGTTGAGGGTGAGTGAGGGTGAGTGAGGGTGAGGGGTTGAGGGTGAGTGAGGGTGAGTGAGAGTGAGGGTGAGTGAGGGGTTGAGGGTGAGGGGTTGAGGGTGAGTGAGGGTGAGGGGTTGAGGGTGAGTGAGGGTGAGGGGTTGAGGGTGAGTGAGGGTGAGTGAGGGTGAGGGGTTGAGGGTGAGTGAGGGTGAGTGAGGGTGAGGGTGAGTGAGGGTGAGTGAGGGTGAGGGTGAGTGAGGGTGAGGGTGAGTGAGGGTGAGGGTGAGTGGGGGTTGAGGGTGAGTGAGGGTGAGGGTGAGGGTGAGTGAGGGTGAGGGGTTGAGGGTGAGTGAGGGTGAGGGGTTGAGGGTGAGTGAGGGTGAGGGTGAGTGAGGGTGAGGGGTTGAGGGTGAGGGGTTGAGGGTGAGTGAGGGTGAGGGGTTGAGGGTGAGTGAGGGTGAGGGGTTGAGGGTGAGGGTGAGTGAGGGTGAGGGTGAGGGGTTGAGGGTGAGTGAGGGTGAGGGTGGGTGAGGGGTTGAGGGTGAGGGGTTGAGGGTGAGGGGTTGAGGGTGAGTGAGAGTGAGGGTGAGTGAGGGGTTGAGGGTGAGTGAGGGTGAGGGTGAGGGGTTGAGGGTGAGTGAGGGTGAGGGTGAGTGAGGGTGAGGGGTTGAGGGTGAGTGAGGGTGAGGGGTTGAGGGTGAGTGAGGGTGAGGGTGAGGGTGAGTGAGGGTGAGGGTGAGTGAGGGTGAGTGAGGGTGAGTGAGGGTGAGGGTGAGTGAGGGTGAGTGAGGGTGAGTGAGGGTGAGGGTGAGTGAGGGTGAGGGTGAGTGAGGGTGAGTGAGGGTGAGGGTGAGTGAGGTCGAGTGAGGGTGAGGGTGAGTGAGGGTGAGGGTGAGGAGTTGAGGGTGAGTGAGGGTGAGGGGTTGAGGGTGAGTGAGGGTGAGGGGTTGAGGGTGAGTGAGGGTGAGGGTGAGTGAGGGTGAGGGGTTGAGGGTGAGTGAGGGTGAGTGAGAGTGAGGGTGAGTGAGGGGTTGAGGGTGAGGGGTTGAGGGTGAGTGAGGGTGAGGGTGAGGGTGGATGTGGTGGTGGATGTGGTGGTGGATGTGGTGGTGGATGCGGTGGTGGTGGATGTGGAGGTGGTGGTGGATGTGGTGGTGGATGTGGTGGATGTGGGGTGATTGCGGCTTGCAAGCTTATTCCGCTCACGTTATGCAGTTTCAAACATGATTGCCACTATTACTCTCAAATTCACTTGGCAGCAAACTGGTGAACTAATTAAAAGAAAGTCGTATTCAGCATTATGGCCGGTACTTTATTCCAGCAAAGTGGCAAGCCAGTACACACCAATGAGCTAGTAAAGCTAAAAACACACCACATGGCACAATTGCTGGCTGAGCGAGCAGAAGTAAGCCAAACAGCTTTCCCGTAGCTAAGGAGAGCTGAGCTCTTTTTGTAGCAGCACGCATAAGAAAAGTCCCGTATTTTCACCAAAACACTCTCTGATAATGATCAGCCGAATTCAGAAGGCTTCCTGCCCTCATATATTCCCAAGAGAGCAGTAATCTTATAAGGAAATGCTGTCATCACACCTAAAGCTACGGATGAGGAGAGCTTGCTGGAAGACATTCAATTAATGAAAAAAAAAAAAAGAAAAGGAGACACGGCCGGCCGGCCGTGAACTAAAAGCACGGCCGGCCGGCCGTGAAAAAGCCTTTGATGCCGCAGGGGGTAATTAGGGGAGGAGAATGGCTGGGCTGAGGCACAGCGCCAAGCCTTTGATGCAGCAGGGGGCGGAGCGGGAAGAGCTGCTGGCGGCACTAAGCTGACGATTTGATGCTGTGCACGCGCATTTTAACTAATTGCGCTTGCGCATTGAGTTAAAATTGCACATGCACTTCATCAAATCGCCAGTGAATCGCCAGTGTAGGTAAGCTTTGTTTAAGCCCCCATAGTCTCGCTCTGCTCAATGCGCATGCGCATTGACAGGCGAGACCTAAAAATCACCCACATCGAAAGATGTATTTTATCATTCTGAGTTCAGGCATACTAAATTTGTTTTTCTACCATGTTCCCTGGGTCAGTTAGGATTATAAGATGTTATAATCAAACTACCCGTTCTGGCCTATGGGGACAGGTAGCCTTGCAATAGTGAAAAACAAAATTGGCTGTAATTCACTATCAGGACATGTCACACACACCAGGGCATGTCCTACCTTTTACTTACAACGCACCCTGCCATTGGGCCTACCTTAGGGATGGCTAGCATGTATAAAGGGGAAGGTTTAGGGACTGGTAAGTGGGTGCACTTACCAAGTCGACATGGCAGTACTAGGCTGCACAAAGGCTCTGCAATGGCAGGCCTGAGACACACTTTACAAGTTGCTTCTGTGGGTGGCACAATCAGTGCTGCAAGCCCACTAGCAGCATTTGATCTACAGGCCTTGGGCACACATGGGGCTCTGTACTAGGGTCTGACAAGTACATCAAATCAGCCAATCATGGAGTCACTAATCCATTACAACAATTTACAATAGGGAGCACTTGCACTGTGGCACTGCATAGCAGTGGCACAGTGCCCAAAGCATGTAAACCAGCAAAAACATATAAAAAACAGAGGAGACAACAGCAAAAAATGGAAGGGAGACTCACACCAATGGTACCAGGTCTAATACGTGTCCCTTCCAGCTGAAATGTGAGGAGAACTACCCATCCTCTTGGGAGTTCCTTTCACTAAGGTGGAAAAATCTGGACAGACCCTCAGCATTGACGTTTTCTGTACCAGGACGGTGTTCCACCGTGAAGTCCATCCCCTGTAGGGAAATGGACCACCTCAACAATTTGGATTCTCATCCCTCATCTGCATCAACCATCTGAGGGGCCTGTGGTCGGTCTGAACCAGGAAGTGAGTCCCAAACAAGTATGGTCTCAACTTCTTCAGTGCCCAGACCATAGCAAATGCCTCATGCTCAATTGAACTCCACCTCTGTTCCCTGGAAGTAACCTCCTACTGATGAAGGCTACGGGTTAGTCTAGGCCCTCCTCATTCATCTGTGTAAGAACAGTCCCCACACCATGCTCTGAAGAGTCTGTCTGAACAATGAATGACTTTGAGAAGTTGGGTGTCTGAAGCACGGGTGCTGTGCACATGGCAGTCTTCAGTGCATCAAAAGCTTTCTGACAGGTGTCAGTGCAGTTCAATTTCTTGGGCTGCTAAAAAGGCTCTCACCTGTGTCTGGGTTTTGTGGGGTTCCCATGCCAGGATGGTATCAATCTTGGGTTGTAGGGGCACCACCGGGCCGCTTCTTACCTGGTGCCCCAAGTACACCACGGAACCCTGCCCGATCTGGCACTGACTCGCCTTGATCATGAGGCCTGCTCTCCGCAGTGCCATCAACACTTCCCAAAGGTGGCAAAGATGTTCTTCCCAACTGGCGCTGAACACTGCATTGTCTTCCAGATAGGCGGCACTGAAATCTTCCAGTCCAGCCAACACCTGGTCGCCCAACCTCTGAAAGGTGAAATAGGCATTCTTCATCCCAAAGGGCATTACCCGGAACTGGTAGTGCCCATCTGGTGTGGAGAATACTGACCTCTCTTTGGCTCCATCAGTTAAGGCGATCTGCCAGTACCCAGACTGAGGTACCGTGCAGCCCCTAGCCGATCAATGAGCTCATCAGCTCTGGGGATGGGGGGCACATCAGTCGTGGTGACTGAATTGAGTCCTAGGTAGTCCACACAGAACCAGAGCTCGGGTGTGGCACCAGGCACGGCAGCCTTTGGGACCAAGACCACTGGGCTGGTCCAAGGGCTGTTATAGAACTCAATCACCCCTAAGGCAAACATCTTGGAGACCTCCTTCTTGATGTAAGCTCTGACCCTGTCAGTCACTCTGTAAGCTTTGTGCTTAACAGGAGGACTGTCACCAGTGTCCACTTCATGGATGCACCATTGGCAGAGGTAGGTAAGTACCTTTGACCAAATAGGGACCCCTCCTTCTAGTCAAGGTAAAGGGGTACACGCTGTTGATAACCCCTGCTAACCCCCTTGGTAGCCTGGCACGAGCAGGCAGGCTTATCCCCAAAGCGATGTGTAAAGTATTTGCACCAACACCCACAATAACACTGTGAAACACCACAGCGGGACACCACATAGGTAATTATCAAAAATAGATTCTTTATACAGAAATTAGGCAAGACCAGATATCAAAAGCAAGGCCAACATACACACTGATCTCTTGTAGCTAAACAAAACAATGTCTTGTAGTGTTCTCTTGATTAATAGTTTAATTGTCATCCAAAAAGCGCAATCCCAACAAGGGGGGCCTCAATTAAAAAGAATCCAGGCAGTCTCGGGGTCCCGGTACTGCAGCGAGTATGTCAATGCTGCGTGTGATTCAAAACGGGACTCCGACCTTTACTTAAACCCCCGCTGCCCCCGATTATCGGATACAGTTGCCAATCTCAATCAGGCAACCAGCGCCCTACACAGCCCACCGGCAGTGCACTCAGTAAGCACTGCGGTATGCGAGAACTCCCGAAAGGGACCGGAGCCAGTTACCTGAGAGGCGTGCAGTGGGCAGTCCGGGCGGCTCAATGGGGCTACCCTGCGAGGCAGGCTCCTTCTCCTTGGCACTTCCCGGCCTCCGGTGCAGCTATCTTTGTCCCCGCCAAAGCGGGGGAAGCCATCAAGGCGGAATTTGTCTCTTTTCCGTCTCCCGGCCGTAGGCTTAGTTCTCTTCTCTTCCGGGCAGGAAATGGGGGAAGCCCTCAGGTTGGGACCAATAGCAGCGAGGCACGACGATGACGCTGCGGGACTTTTGACCAGGCGAGACCGATGGGAGCGCGGCACGCCGATGATGCTACGAGTCTCCCGGGCAGCTGGAACCAATCCCAGCGCGGCCCTTCGATGACGAGAAGGAAATCCTAGGTAGCTGGGGCCAATCCCAGCGTGGCACAGGGGTAAAGCAGCACGGCAGCTCTTCTTTCCCAGGCGAACCCGGCCTCGGGCTATTTAGCTCGAGATGCGGCGGTGAAGACAAAAGGGGAGATTGCACAGCAGGCTTGGCAAATGGGGGCCGGTGGTTAAAAGATACCGGCCCTCAGTGCGTACTTCTCCTCACGGGTGTTTTCCTTGTGTGCCGACTGCACTCCGAAGGACAGACCACCCGCAGGCACCAACTGTGAACCCCAACATGCACTCAGCTCGTCAGTAAAAGTTGTTTCTGGGAATCTTGGTATCCCTGTGTTCCCAACAGGAGGCCAGCTCTTCTCAGGCCCTTGGAGACTATAGTCAGACACAGCACACAGCAAAGTCTTGGTTTCAAGCAGGTGGTGGGAATCATAGCACACGGCAAAGTCCCCTTCTTCTCTCCTTTAGTTGAATCAGCAAAACAGCAGGTCAGCCCCAGAGCACACAGCAAAGCCAATCTTCCTTAGTTTCTCCAGCTGTTCTTCTTCCGCCAGAGGTTCCTCTTGATTGTAGAAGTCTGATTTTCAAGGGGTCTCTGTCCTACTTTTATACCCCTAAATTCTTTGTTCTTCATGTTTTGGGGGTTCTAGACCCAGTTTAAACCAGTCCTGGGGGCACTCTCGCAGTGCACAACTTGTTCCTTTGAGAAAGGGGGCCAGGGTTCTCAGACGCCCAGCAGGAGGTGGAGCCAGTCCTTTGTGGAGGCAGGCACAGCCCTTCTCAGCTACAGGGATCTCCCCACCCACCTCTCTAAATGCAGATGGGCCTATTCAGCCTAGGGCTGACGCACCCAGACTCCTGGTGCGAAGACACTTCACCAGCCCCTGTCACTCCCCAAAGCCAGACAGTCAATCCACAACCAGACAGAGGCCCACAGGAAGATTTGAACAGAAAAAAAGCAACTTTCTAAAAGTGCTATTTCTAAATGCAGGATTTAAAAAACATCTTCACTAAAAGATGTGTTATTAAATTTTGAATTCAAGGGTACCAGCCTCCATGTCTCCCTCTTTTTCCTATGGTAAGATAGGCTGGTCAAATGGTACACAGCCTCCCCTATTTTGTCCTATGGGCAAGATGGCCTTTCAATAGTGAAAAACGAAATTGGCTGTATTTCACTATTAGGACATGTTACACACATCAGTACATGTCCTACCTTTCTCATACACTGCACCCTGACCAGGGGAGTACCTTGGGCCTACTATAGGGGTGTCCTATGTGCACAGAAAGGGAAGGGTAGGGCCTGGCAAGTGTGGGCACTTGCCAGCGCAACATGGCAGTTTAACAAACTGCGTGCAGGCACTGCAATGGCAGGCCTGAGACTCCTTTTAGGGCTACTCGTGGTTGGCTCAGTCAGTGCTGCAGGCCCGCTAGTAGCAATTGGATTACCAGCCCTGGCACACTCAGTGCACTCTAATCGGGACCTTACAGGTAAAGCAAATATGTCATTAATGGAGGACCAATCACGTTTAATAATTTACACAGGGAGCACTCGCCCTTAGACACCGATTAGTAGTGACCAAAGGGCCCAAAGCATCTAAACCAGCAAAAGTGAAATTCAGCATAGCATCAAAAACACAGGAGGCAGAGGCAAAAAATCAGGGGTAACCACGCCAAGGATGCCAGGTCTAACAAGCTTCCCCTCCAGCTGAAAAGTGGGGAGAACTACCCACCCTCTTGGGAGTTCTCATCACTAAGGTGGAAAAACCTGGACAGACCATCAGCATTGGCGTGTTCTGTACCAGGGCGGTGTTCCACCGTAAAGTCCATCCCCTGTAGGGAGATGGACCACCTCAACCGTTTTGGGTTCTCACCCCTGATCTGCATCAACCATCTGAGGGGCCTGTGGTCTGTCTGAACCAGGAAGTGAGTCCCAAACAAGTATGGTCTCAACTTCTTCAGTGCCCAGACCATAGCAAATGCCTCATGCTCAATTGCACTCCACCTCTGTTCGCGTGGAAGTAACATCCTACTGATGAAGGCTACGGGTTAGTCTAGGTCCTCCTCATTCATCTGTGAAAGAACAGTCCCCAGGCCATGCTCTGAAGAGTCTGTCTGAACAATGAATGACTTTGAGAAGTTTGGTGTCTGAAGCACGGGTGCTGTGCACATGGCAGTCTTCAGTGCATCAAAAGCTTTCTGACAGGTGTCAGTGCAGTTCAATTTCTTGGGCTGCTTCATGGAAGTCGGCTCAGTCAAGGGTGCAACAATGTTACCATACCCCCTTGACAAACCTCCTGTAGTATCCTGCGAATCCTAAAAAGGCTCTCACCTCTGTCTGGGTTTTGGGAGGTTCCCATGCCAGGATGGTATCAATCTTAGGTTGTTGGGGCACCACCGGGCCACACCGCCGCGGCTATGGCGGTGTACCACGCCCCCGTGTAGTCACCCGTGATCCTGGGATCTTTGCTCTACCCCATTCATGATGGCGGATTGCTGCCGGTGTGCTCACCGACGCTAGTGCCGATGCGTATGCCTGTGCTTCGCAGCTGTGGTCCTGTGGCAGTGTTTTCGTGTTGGAGGCAGACTGGGAATCGTCAGGGGACTTCGGCGTGATTCCTGTGCCTGCGTCCGCGTCCGCGCCCGCTCCTGTGCTTATGTTCATGCCGATGTCGGCTGTTTTTGCCTCAGGTCCATTTGTGTGATCCAGAACATTTCAGCTTCCCAGGTGAGATGGGGCAAGAATGGCGCGAGCGGTGTGTGCAAAGAGAGGGAGGCTGCTCGGCTTGAATGGTTAACAGCACAATACAGCCCAAACCAGTGAACCGGCATAAGAGGGGAAAAAAACAAAAAGGGAGCAGCATTGAACTGAGCTTTTCTAAATAACGTGTCTCTCCCAAACCGGATAATAATTTTTTTTTTAAAACAACAACAACAAGAGGGAGAACGGAAAGGTAGGGAAAAGGAAAAGATCAGGACCCTCCTCCCAACAGCTTGGCGCTTTTAGATGCTTTGGCGCTTTGGATTGGGCAATAGTTTGTTGTACGTCTATGAACTCCAGTCAGCCAGCAAGGCGGCTATAGACTTCTATTAAAATTGATCTTGCCACGAAGGAGTGTAACTATTGGACGGATAGTTCCATTGGCGATCTTGAAGCAAGTTCCGAGTGGGTGTTCCCACGTGTTTTATGTGGTAGTCCAGAATATAATTGGGAAACGCACCTTTGGTATATTAAAACAATTCAAAGTACAGAATGGGTAAACCCCAGAAAGAAGGAAAATTGGTTAGCAAACCCTGCAAAACGGATGTAGCAGCACGCCTCAAAGCCAAAACTCGCCAAGCCTTAGCGAAAAAAGCGGAACGCCAGGCAGCTAAGGATAAGGGGAAGAACAGGGGGGTAGAGCCACCTCACCAAACCTGGACACTACTTTAGAAAGTTCAGACGATGAGCACCCCATCACCCCCATTATACCCATCACCCCCACTCCTGTACAGAGTGAAGGGCAGGTCGACGTTATGGAGCCAGCTATGGAGTCAGCTATGATGCCGGTTACGGAGTAAGGGGCAGAGCACGTCATTGATATATCAGAAACAATGGGAGCTGAGGCAGTAAGTCCTGCCCAAGAAAGTTCAAAGAAGGGTCTAACAGGCGGAAAAGAAGTGAAAGATTTCCCGCTATTTACAAAGAGAACAACGCCAAAAACTCTGAACCCGCAATCCGTCGCAAGTCATGGTAGTGCCTCGTTGGCACCCAATGTCTTATCATCATACTCATGCCAGGCAACAACATCGTCAACCTCCTCTGGGACTTTGGTAGTAGGACAGCAGTCTCCCGAAGGGACCGATTTAGAGGCACAGCTTCAACAGCAACAGGTCAAACAAGTTCAAGCTAGGGGTCGAAAACAAACACCACAAGTGCCATTACAAGTGTCGTCAGCATCCCCAAAGACCTCAATCCCCCCAATGGATCTACCAGAGGATGAAGAATCTAATACAGGGATGTCCCCTGGGCAAGAAGTAGCTGACAAAAGTACTCCTGCAAATGTGGGGACACTTCAATAAGTTAAGTCAAACGTCCTCTCGCAGCCCATAGCCACAATAATCTTGGGGGAAACATCCTTTAAAACGAAACTTTTACAACGCACTACCATTACGACGCAACTTTTACAATGCAAACTATTACAACGCATAGCGCTTGGGGGCGCTCTAGGATAGGGAATAGGTTAATTTACTATCCAATAACCTTCCCTAGTGTCCACGGCGACTGGAGTTGGAATAGTAAATTAAACTATTCACTATCCAGCGCCCAAAAGCATTATGCGTTGTAATGGTATGCGTTGTAAAACTTGCGATGTACAGGTAGGCGTTGTAAAAGTATGCGTTGTAACGTCATACATCCTAACCTTGGATATGGCCTCAAGAGTGACATCAAGGGAGGCCCCCCTCAAGCCCACTTCTGACACGGCCTGAGCGCATGGGAGGTGCCGCCAGTACAGATAGCGATATCCTGTTAAGAAAAGCTAGTCAAAGCTTAGAAAATGATTGAAGATTTCAACTCGATATATGAGACATGCTGAATTTAATTCTTGAGGAAATACGAGATATGAAAAAAGCGCAGCAAGTGGAGATTGCAGCCTTACATTCCAGATTGGAGAAGTTTGAGGAGACATTGTGTGGACTGCCAAATAGATTACAAGAGGCTGAGGCGAGAATATCTGTATTGGAAGACCAATGCATCTGGCTATGGGCGATGCCAAAGAGGCGGCAAAAAAGAAGAATTTTTTGGAGAGTAAACTAGAGGAGCTTGAGAACCACTCCTGAAGGTCTAATCTCAGGATTGTGGCGGTCCCTGAAGGGGTAGAAGGTTCTGACTCGCTGCAATGGGTTAACTCTTTTATCCAACAAAAAGTATTACCGGAATTTGAGGGCAATTTAACCATCACAAGGGCCCATAGAGTTCCGGCACAGCGCTTCCCAAATTCTACTTTTCCAAGAACAATTCTGTTAAACTTTGCAGATTTCAGGATCAAGGAGAGGGTGCTATTTAAAGCTATTCAACAAAGACAGTTCTCCGTGACAGATACAAGCAAATGCAGAATATTCTCAGACAGCCCATGGTACACAAGCCTCGATCGCTCAGCAATCACAATTGAGGGTTCTGGTAAAAGGAAAATTCTTTATGTTTTCAGATTTGGAAGAGGCACAAATTTCAGCAGGGTCCAGTACCTGATTATATATTTGATTATGTATCTGAGTGGTGGCCTCACCAGCAAGGATTTGGGAAAAGAATGAAGATGATTGGAAAAAAGGGGAAAAAAAGAATTCTGAATATTAAGGAATATATGTGCTTTTTGTAGTGTGTGTATATGTGTTTTTCCTTCAGGAGCCTCCATAGCTAAAGGGCAAAGGGAAAGGGGGAGGAGTTTTTTTCTTTTTTAGTGTGGTGGTCAAGGATCAGTGGGATCACTCAGGGTGTAATCACAAGACACCCAGGTTAGTTGGGAAGGGTGAAATGTGGCCTGCGTGGTCGTTGGGGGGAGGGGGGAGGGGTTCGGTTAAGGGTAGGAAGGGCTGGGAGGGTTGGGAGGGTTGGGTTAATAGCAGTAAAAAGAGTATGAGCAAAAGGTACAGTTATTATTTGAGTAGGAGTCTAATTAAGAATTTAAGTTACTTTTTGATCCAAAATTATGATGGAAACTAACAAATGCAAGATCCTATCTGTTAAGGCCAATGGTATTCTAAACAAACAAAAGTATGGAGCACTTATTAGATGGTTGATGTATTTTAATCCCCAAGTAATCTATTTTCAGGAAACACACTTAAAATCAAACTCTCCTAAATTATTTATACCCAGGTACTTCTCCCAGTTTTATTTTGCTTCAGCAGGTTCAGCCTTGAGAGGAGTTGCTATTTATTTTTCTAGAAAACTACCCTGGGGAGATGGATATGGGTGGCGGTAAGGCTAGAGGGCAAAATTATGAATTTTTTGAAATATTACAGTCCGGTATCGGATGATACTACCAGTTTGATCGAGATTAATGAGCTACTGCGGGGTGTTTCTGGGCCACTTATTATAGGAGGTGATTTCAATTTTATACAGAATCTAAATAGAGACACGTCGAACAAAAATAAGAAGCAATTGAAACCAAGAACTAAAAGAATTTTGGAAATCATCAAACTGGAATATCAATTAGAAGACCCCATACAAAATAAAAATCCTGAGGAGACAAATTTTACATGTTATTCACATCGTTTCCAAACCGCATCCCGAATAGATTTTTTTTTTTACATCAAGATCCCTCTCGGTCTCAAAGATAGACAGTGGATGCAACCCTTTCTCAGACCATGCTAAAGTGGAGTTGGAGATTGTAGTTAAGGGAGATAACAGTGAGTGGCCCAGGTGGCAGCTAGACCACACACTGCTCCAGGACCAAGACTGGGTCTCTAGTTTCAGGGAGTGGATTCTTGAATATTTCAAGATAAACGATAATACGGCGGAGCCCTTCTCGGTGTGGGGCGGGTTTAAAGCAGCCGCTCGTGCCAAAATCATTGCCCATACAGCAGCTAAGGCTAATGAGAGAAGGCAGAAAATAACTAAGCTACGAACTGCAGTTGAAAAGGAATATGTCCTTCAGCTCCTGCAGTCTCCAAATAAACTAGAACAGGCGAGGGCTGCGCTGAGAGATTTTTTTGTGTTAGAGGAGATTTGCAGTTCGAAGACACACCAACAAAGGGTATACGAGGATAGCCAGTTAGTGGGGAAATTGTTGGCTAATACAGCAAGGAAAAGACAGGAGTCAGCAATTATATTAAAGCTACAGGACCCCCAGACTGGCCAAGAAGAAATTAATAGTGACAAGATCTCGCAAATATTTTTAGAACATTTTCAGCGTATCTACTACACAGAGTACATAGAAGGGGGAGAATTGGTGCAGGACTATTTTCTTAGTCTGGATATTCCCCAGCTCTCAGATAGCACGATCAGACAATTGGGATCCGACATTGACTTTGTAGAAATATCGACTTCGATCAAAAAAACAGCCGGGGCAAAGGCATGTGGACAGGAAGGTATCCCTATTGAATTTTATAAATTTTTTGAAAATGAACTATTAATTCCTTTGAAACAATTATTTAATTATATTATGCAAGGTGGATTGGTTCCGGCAATTTTTAAGGAATCAATAATTGTATCATTTGTTAAAAAAGATAAAAACCCTCAAGATGTAAACTCCTATAGGCCAATTAATCTATTAAATTCAGATTACAGGGGCGTGGCCAAGATGGCGGGCTGAAGAGACGCTCTTCCCGTGAGCTCCTGAAGCCCCGGAGCCCTTGACCCTTCCTGCGCTGCGGATCTCCCCCGGATCAGGCGCAGGGGACGGCGGAATCGACCGAGAGCCTGGTCGGTGCTGTGCTGTAGCCTCCGGGGGCGTTGGAGCAGGGAGCGGCGTCTAGCTGCGCTGGCCCCTGGACCGGGCGGGCGTTGCGGCCCGGACGCGGCGCACCGAGAGTGGAACGGCTGCCCCGCGGTGACCCGGGGCGGTGGTGAGTTTCCGGGCCGCCGACCAGCGAGGGGTCTGCTACGCCCCCCTCCTGTGACGCCGGGGGCGCCCTAGCGGGCTGTGGAGGAGGACACGACGGAGCGGCGCCTCACTCGCCTGCCTGGAGGAGGAGCCGGTGAGGTGCGCTACGCGACCCCGGGGATTGCCGGAGTCGAGAGGCCTTGTCGGCCGAAGACGCCAGCGGACTTCTTGTCTGGGGCCCCGGCTGCGAGAGAGCCGTGCGGGGGCCTGGTGGGCGCCTCTGCCCGCCCGGCCGGTTGTGGCACAGCATTTGGAACAGTTAGCGGAGGGCCACGCACCCGGGCTGCTGGCCCCTGTCCCTGAGCTGCCGGCCTCACTCCCTGGTGGGCATCTAGTGCCGGCGCGCCGCCCCCGGGGCCTTTCACACATTGCTCATCTGGTGCATGCTGGCTTGGAGGGGCCCAGTCCGTGCTGAGTGTGGTGGGGCACGCCCGGGCAGTGGCGGCTGAGTGACGAAACGCTTGACGCCCCTGTGACGCTGTGTTGCTCTGCTTCTGGACCGCAGTGGACCTTCACAAGGGCATTGCAGTTGGATACCCTTCCTCGCCCGCCTGCAGGGGTTCATTGGTTTGACAGCGACGGTTCTGCCCGACACCGGGCCACGGCACTTTGGGCCTGTCCTCCGCCCTAGCCCCCTGGTGGGCTTCCTGGACCCGGGTGCTGGCCCTGGGGCCCCTTAGATGGTGGCCGGAGTGCGCCGGTCTGGTGTTGAGTCACCCGAAGCAGCGAAGCTGACCCGGACGACTGTGGACTAGAGCGACGGCCGGAGGCCTGGCGGCGGGGGGGTGACCCGCTTCGAGGAGGCGGAGGAGTGCCGGGAGAGTCTTGCAACTGGGGCTGGTCGTGATCCTCCTTTGTCTAGTTGGCTGGGGAGCTTTGGCTACGTCGCCCGGGCGGGGGTCGTTGCCCGGACCCCCCGGGTTGCACTGGTGAGGCCTGCTGCTGGAGCCCACGTGCTTTACGGACGCGCTCACATTCAACCGGCTTTCTCTTGCTGCGGAGCGCCGTCGCCTCTGCGATGTCGGGCAACAGAGGGGGTAAGAAGGGTGAGCGTACCCTGCCCGAGATGCTGAACAGGGGCGCCCCGAGGCAGGACAGATCCCAACCAGTGCCGAGCCCCTCGACCGGCTCTCGTGGAGCAGAAGGAGGAGAGCCCCCGGTCACCAGGTCCTTTCTGGAGTCGCTGTTTAGCACGCTCAGGGAGGACTTTCAAACGCTGAAACAGGAGGTTGCTGGCGAGGTCCGAGAGGTGAGAAGGGAAGTCGATTCGCTTGGAGAACGGGTCGCCACCATTGAAGACGCTAATCAGGCCAGGGACGAGGAGATCACGCAGCTGCAACAGGAAGTAGTACGGCTCAGGGATCAACAGATCGACCTGCAGGCCCATGCCGAGGATCTTGAGAACCGGTCCAGGCGCAACAACATCAGGGTCAGAGGCGTCCCGTCCAACGAAGAAGGGGAGGACGTCGCGGCCTACCTGCGGGGTCTGTTTCGGGATATCCTTGGAGAAGCGGAGGACTTTCCGGTGAGGATTGACAGAGCGCATAGAGTTGGGCCGCCGCGCCGAGCTGCGGCGCCGCCTCCGGATATCTTGGCCTTTCTGCCGGACTTTCCTCTGAAGGAGAGGATCCTCCGTGAAGCACGTCAGAAACAACCGGTGAGCTTCGGAGGTCACCAAATTGCTTTATATCACGATCTGTCCACGATCACGTTGCAGAAACGCAAATCCTTCAAAATCGCAACGGATTTCCTGAGGGAGCATGGCACGCAGTACTCCTGGGGGCACCCCTTCAGGCTTATTTTCCGATGGAACGGAACGCTGCATCAAATGAGATCCCTCCAAGACACGTGTGGAGTGCTGGGTATCACCGCTACGGATGAAGACACACCAGCGCCTCGCCGACGCACTTCTAGAGAGGGCTGGCAGACAGTTCGTCGGCACCGGACCACACCTCAACCATCTAGGCCGGACTCTCCTACGATCAGGGCGGACATGGACAGCGCCATAAGGGAGGTATCCGGCTCCACATCGCCTAGTGACGTGGCCGTGACGGCCTGAGCATCATCCGGGGGGAGATCGTCTTGGCATCACCGGCGCTGCAGGTTTGAGGGTTCCGGGGGGGGGGGGCTCTGGGGGAGCATTGATGGTGGCTGGACGTCCACTCGGACACTTTACCACAGACTTGCCCGTTAGGGGCTGGACTGGGACACTGGGGATTTCCGTGAAGTTGGGGTTGTTGTTGTGGGGAGTGGGGAGTGGGAGGGGAACTGGGTAGGTCTGCGGAGGTGGAGTGGAGGTGTGGGGAGTTGGGGTGTTTGGGGATTGTTTGGGGTGTGGGGACGGGGGGGGTTCGGGGTTCGGGTTGTGCCTCATTTGTCTCATGTTGTGCTACTTGTGCTCTTCTGCCGCTTCACAGGGGTGAGGGGGGGTCCACTCGGGTGGGGATTCGGTCTGTAGGCTGGGTGCCCGCTGAGGTTCCATGTAGCTGTTACTGTCTTGTCCTTTCCACGCTGGGCCGATGGGTGAGTTGTCGTGCTGGCTCTGCAGGGCTTTGGTTCCATCACGTGCTGCCTAGCTGGCTGGGACCTTCTGATGCTTCTGGCCCACTTGTCACCGACCTGTTGATGCCCTTGAATGGTCCTCTGGGGCACTTGTTTCGACTTGCTTTCCCGCCTTGTGAGGTGTTAATGCATGCAGGCCCACTTACCGCTGTGATTTCACTGTTTGTTCATGGCCCTGAGGATTGTGACCCTTAATGTAAAGGGGTTGAATAACCCGGTCAAACGCAGGGCGATACTGTCCCTCCTTGAGAGCACCCAGGCGGATATCTGCCTTTTGCAGGAGACTCACCTCCTGGCCCGTGACTGTCCCAGGTTGAGGTCTCCGAAGTTCCCGGTTCAGCTTTTTTCCTCTGGGACGTCTAAAACAGCGGGGGTCGCCATCTTGGTGTCTGGGAAGTTCAAAGGGGAGGTACTGCACAAAGTGGCGGAGCAAAGGGGGAGGCTCCTGGCTTATAGGGTTAGGATAGGGGTTTTTTTTTTCACGGTGGGCTCAGCATATAGCACTAATGATCACCAGGATTTGTTTTTGCAGTCTGCCTTAGCTGACATCGCGACTACCCCAGACAGGCACATACTTATTGGCGGCGACCTGAATATGGTCTTTAATTCATCTTTAGATAGGTCCGCGCAGCGCCACCCCCAAACTGGGGAATTCTCGCAGCTTAGCGCCTCACACTTGGGGGACCTGGACATGCACGATTTATGGAGACACCTACACCCCACTTCTAGAGCCTATTCCTACTACTCTCACGCACATAGGACTTACGCCAGACTGGACTACCTCCTAGTGTCGGGACCGCTGGCTGCGCTAGCGACTGCTTCTGACATAGGGGTTCTCACGCTGTCGGACCATGCTCCGGTGTCGGGCTGTTTCCAGCTGCCGCCGGTATCTCCTTCACGCGGGGTCTGGCGCCTCCGAGATACCCTGTTACATAGGCGAGACGTACTGACTAAGATTCGGACTGCGATTACTGGGTACCGGGAACACAACGAGAACGATGATACCTCCCTGGCGACGCAGTGGGCAGCCCTGAAAGCGGTGCTCCGGGGTGAGTTCATTTCTATCTCCTCGGCTGAGAATAGGGACAGACAGCGGAAGAGGGACGAGCTTACTAACTCGGTTCGGGAGCTAGAACTGGTGCACCAGAGGACGGGGGCCCCCAGAGTCTGGAGGCAACTCAAGGCGGCGCGGAAGCTTCTCTCTGCGCTGGACTTGGACAGGGCGGAATATGCTGCGCTACGCCTGAAACACGCATACTATACTGGTGGTGACCGCTGCGGCCGGTTGCTGGCGAACAAACTTCGAGTGCGACACCAGCTCCAGAAGGTCAAGGAACTGTCAGTGCCCGGGGGAGGGTTGGCCTCTGAGGACAGCCAGATTGCAGACGGCTTCCGCAGATACTATGCGGATCTATACGCCGGTGAGCCTCCCTAGGCCCAGGCCGAGACCGAATACCTCGCATCGGTCGACCTTCCTATACTCACGCCGGAACAGGCGGATCACCTGGAAAGGGATATCCGCCCGGAGGAGGTGATCGGGGCTATTTCCCGACTCAAACATGGGAAGGCCCCGGGACCCGACGGTTATACTCCACTCTTCTACAAAACATTTTGCCAGGAACTAACCCCACTACTGACGCAACTTTTTAACTCCTTTGCAGAGCCCGGGGCTATCCCCCCGGACCTACTGGGGGCGACGGTTTCGGTTATCCCTAAACCGGGGAAGGACCGCACTGAATGCGCGTCCTATCGACCGATCTCGCTGCTCAATGTGGACCTCAAGCTCTACACGGGAATTCTGGCGGCGCGTTTGGCGCCTCATCTCCCGGGATTGGTGGACCCGGATCAGGCCGGGTTTGTCCCGGGTCGGCAGACGGTGGACAACACCAAGAGGGTGATCCACGTTTTGGAGAAGGCCTCCCGGGTCCCTGGGGAACGTATGCTGCTTTCGGTGGACGCGGAAAAGGCGTTCGACCGCGTGCACTGGCCCTACCTTGAGAAGGTGCTTTGCAAACTGGGGATGGGTGAGAAGTTCCGTACCCTCATCTTCAACTGTTACAAATCTCCTACTGCGACCGTGAGGGTCAACGGTTGCAACTCTGCCCGATTCGCAATAGAACGGGGTACCAGACAGGGGTGCCCTCTATCCCCACTGCTCTTTGCTCTGTACATGGAGCCGTTTGCTCAGAGGATTAGGCGAAACCTGGCAGTGACGGGTGTCCGGATGGGGGGTTACATTCACACCATCAGCCTGTATGCGGATGACGTGATCTTTATGTTGGACAACCCGAAAGAAGCGCTCCCTGCTTGTCTTACTGAGCTGGACGTTTTTGCGGCAGTGGCGGGGTTTAAAATGAACATGAGCAAGTCTATGGCCCTTGACGTCTCGCTCGCCTCCGCTACCAGGCTGGAACTACAAGAAAGATTCCCCATGCAGTGGTCTAGAGACCTGATCCCGTATCTGGGGGTACTGCTGGCACCATCCCTACCTGCCATGGTCACCGCTAACTATGCGGCCCTAGGGAAGAAACTAAAGGAGGAGTTGCTCCGTTGGAGCAAAGGTACGCTCTCACTGTTGGGGCGCATCGCTGCTCTAAAAATGACTCTCCTGCCGCAGGTGCTGTACCTATTTCGGGCCTTACCGCTACAACCGCCGAAAGGGTGGATACGGCAGACCCAGGCCGACATCGCAAGATTTGATTGGCAGGGTCGTAAGCCCAGACTCCGGAGAGCCCTTTCCACGCTGGCGCCTGAGTCTGGTGGCCTTGGCATCCCGGACTTGCACAAATACTTCCAGGCGGCGCAGCTGAGATACTTGGTGGAGTGGAGTAAATGGGAATCTGACAGACACTGGCTGTTTCAAGATCAGGCGGTGGCGGGTAGGACTCTACAAGAGATACCCTTCCTGCGCCGGATTCATCGGCCCCCTAATCTCTATGCGTCCTTAGTCACGCAGACCACGCTTCGGGTTTGGGATGCCGTGAGTGTTAGGAATGAGCTCACCACCTTCCCGTCGCCGCTCACGCCATTGGCGGGGAACCCCGACTTCCGACCTGGGACGGAACCTGGAGCGTTTTCGCTCTGGCAAGCGGCCAAGTGCTGTGCATTGGTTCATATTTATGGCTCGGAGGGCGCTGTGCCGTTTGATGATCTGCGCAGGGAATACCATTTGCCCGAGACGGAACGTATGCGTTACATGCAGGTCCGCCATTGGGCGCTACAGCCGCAGGTGCGGGAGCTGGCCGATCGCAAACTCACTCCATATGAGATGTGGCTTGCGACACGTTCTTCGGACGCCAAGCTCTTCTCGGACAGTTATCGGCTCCTACAACCCCCCGCACACCACTTTCATAACCCCGGGAGGGCTCGCTGGGAACGTGAGCTGGGGAGGGCGTTGAGTTACAAGGAATGGGACGACATCTCCTATAGAGCACGGCACTCGGCATACCACACTGGTCTCACGGAGACCTTTACGAAGGTATCCACGTACTGGTATTACACGCCTCAGAGATTGCACGACATGAACCATAACATCCAGGACACGTGCTGGCGCGAATGTGGGCAAACAGGTACACTCACACACATTTTATGGGATTGCCCGTTGCTGGGTCCGTACTGGCGGGAGGTCTTAGATGAGCTAGACCAGTGCTTTGACATCGAACTGCCACGCCTTCCTGCCTATGTTCTACTGGGGTTACCCAATGGTCTGATGTACCCACTGCGATCTAGAAGGGGGAGACACATTGCGATCGCTTTAGGCTCCGCGATCCAAAACATACTGATATTCTGGCGCACCACCACTCTTCCCACTATCACGGGCTGGCTGCACAGGTTGTGGCATGTTTTGGGGATGGAAAAGATGTCCCTCACGGTGGCGGGGGATGTGGACAAATTTGATGACCTGTGGCAGCCTTTTAGAGTCCTGTTACAATCAGAGTTCAAGGAGATCACTTGTCCACGATATCTCAGGCTGATGCGATTGACTGCCCCGATTCCATGATTGGTGAGGGGGGGAGGATGGGATGTAAGCAGTGCTTCTTGGAAGATATGAAGGGCTATTGGACACTAGCACAGGCACGGGGAGGGTTGGGGGAGTTCGGGCAGGGAGGGAAGGGAGTTGGGGGGTGTTTTCTAATTTAGGTTTGGGATGGGTAAGTCATGTCGCTTATGCTCCTGATGGGGCTCTGTGGGCGTATAGTTGGTCATATTTTAATGCTGATGGCGTCTCTGATGAGAGTCTTTGGTTTGCATTATCGTGATAACCGTAATCCTTGTCTGTATTGTTTTTCTTTGTTGTGGAAACGATAATAAAATGCTTTAAACCTAAATTCAGATTACAAGATTTTAATGAAAGTATCGGCCGAGCGTTTTTTATTGGCAGCTCAGGAGGTAATTCACAGGGATCAGACTGTTTTTATTGTGGGTAGATCAATGGCAGCTAATACAGAGTTTTTAATACAAGCGTTGGACTATTTTAATACAAACAAAACCTCGGCATGTATAGTAATGGTAGACGCTGAAAAAGCTTTCGATTTAGTTAATTGGACAACCCTGTTCTTCTCCGTCGGACAGTTTGGTTTTCCGATTCAGGTTATCAATATGCTACGAAATATTTACCAGGGGGCCTTGGTCCAGGTGGTAATCAATCAAAAACAAGCAGGATCGGTAACTATAAACCGAGTGACTAGGTAGGGTTGCCCTCTATCACCGTTGCTTTTTACTTTTTTTATAGAACAGCTGGTAATTAAAATTAGAAATAATGCTGCTATCCAATCCCCTATTCCCCGTATGACTAAGTTAAAACTTTTCGCTGATGATATTATTTTATATTTGGCACTAAATGAAGAAAATATTAAAAGCGTTTTGAGGGAATTTACTGATTTTAAACAGATTGGAGGATACAAAATAAATCCAAATAAAATGGAGGTCCTTGCCCTCAACACGGATTTAAATTTTATTCCAGTATGTCTGAGGGCCCAAGCAGAAAAACAGGACCCAATAAGATATCTCGGGATTTTCGTAACTAGTCAATATCATCAATTATATATTTTTAATTATACCAGAATGAAAGATCAAATTAAGCGACTATTGGATCAATGGCTGCTGCTCCCCCTCTCTTTGGTGGGTAGGGTTTCATTGATCAAAATGTCGATATTTCCATTGCTTATTTTTTATTCAGCAATGTTCCCATAACAATTAATTCGTCTTTTTTTAAAGAAATGGAAATGATGTTTAGAAGTTTTGTTTGGGGGAAAAAGGCTTCAAGGGTTAAGCTTTCGGTTGTTCAGTTACCCACGGTTCAGGGGGGGCTCGCTTTGCAGCATTTAAAAACATACTATGAGGCCGCCTTTTTAGACATAGTAGCAGGTTTGTTAGGATCCAAAGGAATTCGGGATAGCTTCTGTTTTGATAGAATGCTAGAAGAAATCGGCTCCAAACTCCCAAAAAAGACTAGGTATAAGACCCTTAAGGTATACTCTTTTAGGCTCCAAGCTTTCGCCCTAAAGACAGGCTCCTTGGGTATGCAATATTTGAGTCTGTAGGAATGCACCAGCCTCAGCCTTCAGCTAAGGACAAGTCACCTAAGAAATTGGGAAGACTGTGGGTTACGAAAGCTTAGGCATTTTTTGATTCAAAATAGGGTGATAACTTTGCAACAAGTAATGGCAAGGGCAAATAACCACACGAAGCCTATTTTTTTAGAATACATTCAAATTGCCCTTTTTCTGAAAGACGTTAACGGCCTCTTTGAGTCTCCTACAGAACTAGCGACAGCATTATATGGGGTCAAAATGAATGGTATAGGCAATTGGTATAGGCTGCTACATCAACAAGGACAAACATCTCTGGTTGAAAAACATTTGGAAAGAGTTGGTAATGTAACACAGTGTGTCTTTTCATGCAGTGATTGGCAGACTATATGCCATCTAGGAACCAAATCGCTGCGTGCAGCCAACTTTAAACGAATGGCATTTTTGTCATGGTGGCTCGCCTATTTGACCTCGGAGGCATTGGGGAAAATGTACCCGGAGACCGAAAATAAGTATTTTAGATGCCAAGCCATTTCCCAGGGAGGGTGGCACCATATTTTTTATTCTTGTTCTCGATTGGAGTCCGTTTGGGAGGCAATTTTTAAGAAAATTGAGCTAGCAATCAGGAAGAGAATTCAGCCTGAGCCCGAATCAGCCCTCTTTGGAATATGTAATGATAGAATGAAGCTAACAAAGGCTGAAGAGACATTTTTATTTATCTCTTGTACGGTAGCTCGTTCGTTATTACTCCGGAATTGGAAATCTTGTATAGTTCCCTCCCAGTTGAAATGGTTCAATAAAATAAAGAGGACTCGTAACTTCGAAAAAGCTTATTCAAGTAGGGTTGGGGCCCTGGAAAAATTGAGAAGAATTGGAGGTACTTTGGAAATTTAGAGGAGCTGAGGGTGGGTTACCTTCTGTGTGGATATAGATGACGATTTTATAGCGGACTTTGCGATTGTAAATTTACTCAGGTACTGTAATGTTATTATGACTTTTTGTCGATTCGATATTTAGCAAAAAGCACCAGCACTTTCTAGGGCAACTGCACTTTATGAACTTTGCTTGTTTTGCACATTTTATCATTTTAAATAATATTGATGATATTGGCTGCATTTTATTGTTGTCTAGATATATAATAATTATATCAGAAGAAAAGGACTAGCACTTTCTATGGCAATTGCACTTTATGAAATTTGCTCGTTTTTGCACATTACTATTGTCTTAATTATTAATGATGATACTGGCTGCTACTGGTTTATTGCAATTGCACTTTATGATGTTTGCACTTTATTATGCTAGGGCACTTTTTTGCCGGTTGTTGCACATTATCACTTTGCAATTTAAGGATTGGCATATAGGACGTTACTTTTTTAAATCATGTTTTACATCTTGTCTTTTACTATGGAAAAGAAGCTATTTCATGTATTATAAGGTTCCAATAATTATGACTTTTACTTCGATGGTGAAATGTATTTTATGTACCTTATGCTCTGCTCAATAAAAAATATTTTTTTAAAAAACATCTGAGGGGCCTGTGGTCTGTCTGAACCCGGAAGTGAGTCCCAAACAAGTAGGGCCTTAGCTTCTTCAGTGCCCAGACCACAGCAAAAGCTTCCCTTTCAATTGCCCTCCACCTCTGTTCCCTGGGAAGTAGCCTCCTACCAATGAAATCTACAGGTTGGTCCAAGCCCTTGTCGTTCACCTATGAGAGTACTGCTCCCACTCCATGCTCTGAAACATCTGTCTGCACCACAAACTCTTTGGAGAAATCAGGCGCCTTGAGCACGGGTGCCGTGCACATGGCAGCTTTCAGGGCATCAAACGCGGTCTGGCAGGCATCAGTCCAGATCACCTTCCTGGGCTGCTTCCTTGAAGTCAGCTCTGTCTAGGGGGCAACAATGCTGCCATATCCCTTGACAAATCTGCGGTAATATCCAGTGAGTCCTAGAAAGGTTCTCACCTCTGTCTGAGTCTTGGGGGACTCCCAAGCTAGAATGGTGTCAAACTTCGCCAGGAGGGGCACCACCTGGCCACTCCCTACCTGGTGTCCCAAGTACACCACAGAACCCTGCCCTATCTAGCACTTACTGGCCTTGATAGTGAGGCCTGCCCTTTGCAGAGCCTTCAACACTTCGCAGAGGTGTTGCAAATGTTCTTCCCAAGTGGAGCTGAACATAGCTCCCGCCTCCCAGCTGACCCTCCCACCCAGTAGTAGAGCAAGCTCGCCCCAGTCACAATCACGCTGTGACCACCTGGACTTGCTCCGTAGCGGTCGCTCCCCTCATTCCCTGCCTGACCTCCCGACTTCTCACCGCATTTACCCCTCCTTGCTGACTCAGACCGCCTGCCTCAGAACAACGCCTGGTATCTGCATACAGCGCCTGGTATCTGCATTTGAGAGCACATTGATCTCCACATAGCGCCTGGTATCGTTGCCTCATTATTCTACTGTCTGCTCAGTTACATTGTATAGCGGCGATATTGTAATAGCCTGGCAATTGTTATTTGTGATCACAGGGGATCTGTAGCACTGCTCGCACTCCGGCTGTGCCCCTGTTTCGATTCCTACATAGGCCGACATTTTGTTGTGGTGTTTACTCGTGGCCCAAGTCTCCTCCCCGCTCCCGCCTCCCAGCTGCCCCTCCCACCCAGTAGTAGAGCAAGCTCGCCCCAGTCACAATCACGCTGTGACCACCTGGACTTGCTCCGTAGCGGTCGCTCCCCTCATTCCCTGCCTGACCTCCCGACTTCTCACCGCATTTACCCCTCCTTGCTGACTCAGACCGCCTGCCTCAGAACAACGCCTGGTATCTGCATACAGCGCCTGGTATCTGCATTTGAGAGCGCATTGATCTCCACATAGCGCCTGGTATCGTTGCCTCATTATTCTACTGTCTGCTCAGTTACATTGTATAGCGGCGATATTGTAATAGCCTGGCAATTGTTATTTGTGATCACAGGGGATCTGTAGCACTGCTCGCACTCCGGCTGTGCCCCTGTTTCGATTCCTACATAGGCCGACATTTTGTTGTGGTGTTTACTCGTGGCCCAAGTCTCATCCCCGCTCCCGCCTCCCAGCTGCCCCTCCCACGCTCCGCCCCCTCCACTATCCACTTATGTCAGATGAATCAACGCGCAGCGTCCACGCGCTGCGGCCACGCCGAAGGTGCGCCAAAGGTAAGCCCGTCTACGCCCGTCCGCGCCTGGACCGCGCCCAGCGCCAGACCCCCTGGTCGCCGCCACTCCCAACCCACTAGAGCTACTATCCTCGCCCTCAACCCCGGACGCACACCACTATGCTGCAAGGCTACCCCAGGACGTACCCAAGGCCCATTCGCCTGCCTCTCCTGCAAGTTCAACTGCTTCAGAACCCTCACCAAACACACTTCCTCCACACACATCTCCGTACCCTACCGCCTGAAATGCATCCTACTGAACACCCGCTCGGTCCACAGACATGCAACAGAACTCTGGGACCTGATCGACACTGCGTCACCTGACATAGCCTTCCTTACTGAAACATGGATGAACGCATCTTCTGCTCCCGACATCGCCATAGCCATACCGGACACTTACAAGATTATTCGAAAAGACCGCACCAATCAAACTGGAGGAGGCATCGCCATCGTCCACAGAAACACCATCAAAATTACAACCAGCTCCGACGACAATCTTGCAACCGCCAAATACCTCCACTTCCAGATCCACACCGACCCCAGGACCACCCTTAGAGGCACCCTTATTTACAGGCCTCCAGACACCCGCACTCAATTCAGCGACGACATCACAGACTTCGTCAGCCCGCACGCCCTCGCCTCCGAGAACTACATTCTTCTAGGAGACCTCAACTACCACCTTGAAAACATACTCGACAGCAACACCACCACCCTTCTGGACAACCTGGCCAATCTCGGACTCAAACAACTTGTTGACACCCCCACTCACACAGCCGGACACACGCTCAACCCTATCTTCACCTCCAGCAAGCACATCTCCTTCGATCGCACTACAGCTCTCCACTGGACGGATCACAGCTGTGTTCACTTCAGCTACATAACCACCCAGACCCACAACCGTCCTCAACCCATTCCCCGGAGAAACTGGAACAAAATCACCACCGACCAACTCCTCACATCACTCAACCATAACCCTCCCACCCTCTCAATGGACCCAGACCAAGCGGCCACCAACCTCAGGCAATGGATTACCCACAGTGCGGACGAATTAGCACCCCTGAAAAAGCACCAGTTGAAATCAGCCAGCAAAAAGGCTCCCTGGTTCAATGATGAACTTAAAAAATCCAAGAAGCTATGCCGCACCATGGAGAAGAATTGGAGAAAAAACCCAACCTCAGACAACATGGCCTCCCTAAAGACAGCCACCCGCAAACACCACCAACTGATTAGATCCGCCAAGAAATCAGCTTTCAAGGACCGTCTCGACAACAATTCTCATAACAGCAAGGAACTCTTCAATATCGTCAAATAATTCACTAACCCTACCGCAGCATCCAACGACATCACCCCCTCCCAAGACCTCTGCGACCGCTATCCTCCTTCTTTTACAACAAAATTGCCGACATCCACAACAGCTTCAAGAATACTCCCAGTGATCAACCCGCCCCACCCCCTTCAGATCCCACTCCTCCAACTAACAACCTCAGTGCCTGGAACCCAATCACCACTGAAGACACCATTCGCCTCATGAACTCAATCCACTCTGGCTCACCTTCTGACCCCTGTCCCCACCACATCTTCAACAAAGCTGACTCCATCATCGCACCCCAACTCCGCGATGTCATCAAATGCTCTCTCAACTCTGCCACCTTCCCAGAAATCTGGAAACACGCCGAACTCAGCGCCCTTCTGAAA
Organism: Lissotriton helveticus; assembly: GCF_964261635.1. Lineage (NCBI taxonomy): Eukaryota > Metazoa > Chordata > Amphibia > Caudata > Salamandridae > Lissotriton > Lissotriton helveticus. The sequence continues at coordinate 1,217,533,448 of NC_136069.1, forward strand.
AAACCCACCGCAGACCCCTCAGAACTGAAAAACTACCGACCATATGCCTCCTCCCTTTCCCGGCCAAAGTCATCGAGAAAGCCGTCAACAGCCAGCTCGCCGCCTTCCTTGAATCCAACAACTCCCTTGATCCATCTCAATCCGGATTTCGAGCCAAACACAGCACCGAAACCGCCCTCATTGCAGCGACCGACGACATCCGAGCACTCCTGGACAACGGAGAAACAGTGGCCCTCATCCTACTCGACCTATCCGCCGCTTTTGACACAGTCTGCCACAGCACCCTTATACAATGCCTCAGCAACATCGGCATACAAGGAAAAGCCTTGGACTGGATCATCTCGTTCCTAGCTGGGAGAACTCAGAGAGTCCGACTTCCCCCATCCTACTCTAAGGCCACCGAAGTCATCTGCGGCGTACCTCAAGGATCCTCACTCAGTCCCACCCTCTTCAACGTCTACATGAGTCCTCTCGCCTCTATCGCGCGTCAACACAACCTCAACATCATCTCTTACGCTGGCGACACCCAGCTAATCCTTTCCCTCACCAAAGACCCCAACACCGCCAAAACCAATCTGCACGAAGGCATGAAAGAAGTAGCCGAATGGATGAAACAGAGCCGCCTAAAACTCAACTCAGACAAAACAGAGGTGCTCATCCTAGGATCCTCCCCCCCAGCTTGGGACGACTCTTGGTGGCCTTCCGCTCTAGGCATAGCACCCACACCCACAGACCATGCACGTAACCCTGGCTTCATCCTAGACTCCTCTCTCTCAATGTCCAGACAGGTCAACGCCGTCTCGTCCTCCTGCTTCAACGTCCTCCGCATTCTCAAAAAGATCTTCCGCTGGATCCCCCTCGAGACAAGAAAGACTGTCACCCATGCACTGGTCACGAGTCGTCTGGAATATGGCAACACACTGTACGCCGGAATTACAACAAAATTGCAGAAAAAACTCCAGCGCATCCAAAACGCGTCAGCAAGACTCATATTAGACATCCCGCGCCAAGAACACATCACCGGACACCTAAAAGACCTCCACTGGCTTCCCGTCAACAAAAGAATTACTTTCCGCCTTCTCACCCACGCACACAAGGCCCTTCATAATCTAGGACCCGAATGCCTCAACACTCGACTGTCCTTCTACAAACCCACCCGCCATCCAAGATCATCCAATCAAGCCCTCGCCGCAGTCCCGCGCTTTCGAAAATCCACCATGGGTGGCAGATCCTTCTCCTTCCTGGCTGCCAAGACCTGGAACTCACTCCCCACCCACCTCCGCCTTACTCAGAACCACATCTCCTTCAGAAAAGAACTGAAAACCTGGCTATTTGACAAATAATGATCCCCTCCCTCTAGCGCCTTGAGACCCTCTGGGTGAGTAGTGCGCTATACAAATGCCCGAACTTGAACTTGAACTATCCAGGTCGGCAGCGCTGAATTCCTCCAGCCCGGACAGTACCCGGTTGACCAGTCTGTGGAAGGTGGCAGGTGCGTTCTTCAACCCAAAAAGCATGACACAGAGCTGGAAGTGCCCCTCTGGCGTTAAAAACGCAGACCTCTCCTTGGCCCCCTCAGTTAAGGCAATCTGCCAGTACCCAGGCGTTAAATCAAACGTACTGAGGTACTGGGCAGCGCCCAACCGGTCCACAAGCTCATCAGCTCTGGGGATGGGGTGTGCGTCAGTTTTGGTGACCGCATTGAGCCCACGGTATTCCACACAAAACTTGAGTTCTGGAGTGGCACTGGGTGCAGCAGCTTTTGGTACTAAGACCCTGGCTAGCCCAGGGGCTGCTTGGAGGCTCAATTACCCCTAGCGCCAACATCTTGGAAACTTCTTCCTTGATGCTGGCCCTGACCTTGTCAGCTACCCTGTAAATTTTCTGCTTCACAGGTAGGCTGTCCCAGTGTCCACATCATGGATGCACCAATTGGTGACTTCTGGTGTCAGGGAGAACAGGGAGGCGAACTGACCCAACACATGGCAACAGTCACTCTGCTGTTCTGAGGTCAGTGTGGGAGAGAGGTTTACCCCATCCACTGATCCATCCTGCGCCTTGGATGACAGGAGGTCCGGAAGAGGGTCACTCTCCTCCTCATCCCATCATCTGTAGCTAGGAGCATTGTCACATCAAACCTCTCAAAGTGTAGTTTGAGGCGGTTCACATGTAGGACCCTCAAAGTGTTCCTGGGAGATTGCAAGTCAACCAAATAGGTTACATCGCTCTTGTGCTCCACCACATCATTGGGCCCAGTCCATTTGTCTTGGAGCGCGCAAGGCTCCTCTGGGGCCATCACCCACACCTTCTGCCCAGGTTGAAATTCGACCAGAGGGGCATTCTGGTCATACCATCTTTTCATTTCTTCCTGGCTGGCTTCCAGAATCGCCTGAGCGAGTTTCCTGAAGCGCTGAGTCTGATTGCGGAAGGCCAGCAGATAGCTGAACACGTCCTTTGGGGTCTTACCAGGGGATTTTTCCCAACCCTCCTTCACCAGACTGAGAGGTCTTCTAACAGGGTGACCGTACAGGAGTTCAAAGGGACTGAACCCTAAGGTCTTCTGGGGTACCTCCCTGTAGGCAAACAACAGGCATGGTAAAAAGACGGCCCACTTCCGTCTCATGGGTTCTGAAAGGCCCATTATCATGCCTTTTAGGGTTCGGTTGAATCTCTCAACCAACCCATTTCCTTGAGGATGATAAGGGGTGGTAAACTTGTAGGTTACTCCACACTCCTCCCACAAAGACTTCATATACTTTGAGATGAAGTTGGTACCCCTGTTGGAGACCACCACGGGGGCTGTGATTGTCCGGAGAGGAACAGCGTCCAGGTACCTGGTGGCATGGTCCACCAAGACCAAGAGAAACTTGTTGCCTAAGGCTGTTTTGGGTTCCAGAGGCCCCACAATGTCGATGCCCACCCGCTCGAAAGGGGTGCTCACCACGGGAAAGGGTTGGAGGGGAGCCTTACACTTCCCTCCACTCTTGCCACTTGCCTGGCAGGTCTGGCAAGTCCTGCAATGTGTACCGACGTGCTTCCTCATTTGGGGCAAGTAAAAGTGGGTGGTAAGCCTCTGGTAGGTTTTGTCATACCCCAAATGTCCTGCGGGAGGCACGTCGTGAGCCAAACCCAGTAGGAAGACCCTGAAGCGCTCGGGTACCACCAGCACACGGGCTGCACCCGGCTCAGCGACCTTAGGCTCGCTATAGAGTAATCCATCTTCCCAGTAAATGAGGTGATCTCTGGACTCACCACCTGCCGCCTGGTCTGCAGCCTGTTGCTGCATACCAATGAGAGAAGGGCAGTCCATCTGCGCCTTGCAGGATTCCTCCCTGGTGGGACCTCCTTCTTGCTGCCAATGGGTCAGCTCAGGCAGGTCCCCCAGTTCGGCCCCTTGCTCCCCTGTAGGTTCCAGGGCATCCCCCCAATGTCTGCCTCCAGGGCGATAACCCTGTGGTAAAGCGAGACAAGAAAAGGGAACAGAAGAAACGGATTAGGACAGGTACCTGCGAGTGGGCGCCAAGAGACACTGGTGTAGCGGTGGTACGTTGCAGGGCTGCTCACGAGAAGTCGGGCACGGGCATCTGGTGGAGATGGGCCGAACACAGAAGAAGCGGGGGGTTTTATCGCCCTCAGTACGGAACTCCTGGGGGTCCACACGGACAACGAGGAAGAGGTGCTGGACAGGGGGAGTGATGCAATCCCCAGGAAACCTACTTTGTCCGACATCATGCAGGCAATTACAGCCTCCAGAGAAGTACTCGAGGGGAAGATTGATGTCATAGGCATGGACTTAAACATACTAAAAGATGACCATCGTAAACTCAAGGAGAGAGTAACAGCGAATGAGAGGGATCTGGGGGGGCCTTCTGGACACAGTTCATGGGATGCAGCGCTCCCTCACGGACCTTGAAGCGAAGATAAAGGTGCTGGAAATGCGGGCCGAAGACAGTGAAGGCATGTCCCATAGGAGCAACATTTGAGTCATTGGTGTGCAGGAGAGGGCAGAGGGGCCCAACATGGTGAGCTTCTTGGAACAATGGCTCTGCATCGTGGTGGCTCCAGAGTGGCTGACCCCTTCTATGTGCTGGAGCCCATGCACAGGGTCCTAGCAAAGCCACCAAAACCGGGGACCCCACCCCAACCTATTCTAGCGTGCCTACTTCATTTCTGAGATCGGGATCACATCTTGCAACAAGCCCGCCAAAAGCAAGGGTTGCAAATTGAGAACAGTGCCATAATGATCTTTCCCGACTTTACCAGCGAGGTACAGCAGGCCAGAGCATCCTTACCGGTGTAAAAAAGAAACTCCGTCAGTTGCAGATTCCATAAGCAATGCTGTTCCCCGTGCGACTCTGGGTGGCAGACCACAGGGGACCTCATTTCTTTCTGTTGCCGCCGGAGGCCTGGGACTGGCTTGATTCACAAGGGCCAGTGTCACAGCGAGCTTCTGCATCAAACTCCCCACAGCAGAGCCCTCAAAGCCATAGATCTGGCTCTGGGGCCCCATCGCCAAGGGAGCCCAGCCGGGAACGCCGAAGGGCGCTGCAGGCTATGGTGTCCCATAGTCAACAAACCGCCAGCTCCACCTTAAACGGGAGTGGATCGCATGCAGGACGATCAGAAACATCGCAGGTGAACAGCGACTTTGACACTTCAGAAACGATCTATCCCAAGGTCACGCCTCAGACCGCAGATGATTTCATGTGAGGTGCTGGCTACAGCACGGAGAAGTGCTGCTTTCCACAACAGGAGACGTATCAGAGATCACTCCTGACCACGCCCTATACTGCAGACGTCTCCCTGTGATGGCGATACTGTGCTGGAAGGGGCAGATGTTTCCAGTGCCCAGGCATGGCCTCTATCTCGGCAAGCTCCTCATAGACCTGAGTACGCTCTGCACTGCGGTGATGCACTTGATCAATAGGTCTGGAGGTTACGATATGGTATTGGACTGTGATAACTGATTCATACACATGCTGGGGTGGGCGGGGGAGCGGTCCCTGGCACAGAGATTGCAAGTTGTTCACCCCTTTAACTGTCACTGGATGATGGTACGGTTTAAAATTGTTTGGATGGGGGCTAGTTCTTCGGCACCTGTCCTGGAGAGGGGGAGTTGGGGTTGTTTATTCAGGCGGGGTATGTTTTGGGGTCCCAGGTGTGTCGGGGGGCTTAATAGCTGCCAGGTCACCCCACAACCATGGGAGCCCCACTAGGCTTCAAATGTATTTCCTGGAACGTGCGGGGTTTGCACTCAATGGTACAACGTCATAAAATTCACTCCTACCTAATTCGCAGGAGTATTCAGATAGCTTTCCTGCAGGAAACCCACACATTAGCAAAGGAAGGGTTGGCATTGAAGTGCCGCTGGAGAGGGCAAGCATATTACACTACTTACCTACTTACTCCGCGTTTGCACAGGGGTTTTAATTTGGATAAGAGCAGGTATTCCATTTCAGTGCACACGCCAGGTCATAGACCCTGAGGGGCGATAGATTGTGGTGTCTGGGAGGCTGGATGGCACGGACCTTACACTAGGGAGCATATATGCGCCCAATTCCAATCAGCCGGCCTTTTTCTCTCACATGTCTCGCGCTCTGGCGACTGTCCTCACGGGCCCGGTCGTGTTGGGGGGCAACTTCAACTGCACAACAGATGTCATGCTAGACCATTCCCATCCCAAACTCCCTGATGCACCGGCACACAGGCTAGCAGCAGTGCGCTCCCGTTGGCAGCAGAAGTGGGGCCTTGTGGACTCCCGGAGGGCACAACACGGGATTACTCATTCTTCTCTGCCTTACACCACCTCCATGTCTGATTAGATGCCATTCTCCGCTCACCGGATATCCATGGGGGGATTGCCAGTAGCGAGTATCTTACGTGGACGCTCTCGGACCACAATCCAGTACTGGTGAGTCTGCCATGGTCTTGTGCACGACCCAAGATCCCCAGCTGGTGCCTGTGCCTGAGGAATTAGAGGACAATTACTTCCAAGACAATGAAGGGACTGCCACATCCTTATTAGTGGAATGGGACGCATGCAAAACCGTCATTAGGGGAAAATGCATCTCCGAGATGACGAGAGTCAGGAAAACGTTACTTTAGGATATTGAGAGGGCTGACCGGACATTGTGCGACCTGGAAAGGGAAAGGCCAGAGAACCCAGACAAACAGCAGGAATTTGTGGTGCCAGGGAGGAGGTGGCACTGCAAATGGAGCCGCTACGCTCCTTCGATTACAAAACATATATAACCTGTGCGCACTCGGAGACGGACAAATCGGGGGCTCTATTGGCTTGGTTAGCCAGGAGAGGCTCGGTAATACTGGAGCTTAGAGACCAACAAGGGATAGCTAAATATGATCAGCAGGGAATCAACAACCTGTTCCTCGCCTACTACACTGACCTTTATAGTAGCCAGCTAGCTCCAACAACGTAGGAATTAACTGACTTCACACAGGATATTGAATTGCCAACCGTGGACGAGGACGCAGCAAAATTACTAGGGCGGGCAGACAAAATTGGAGAAGTGTGGGAAGCTATCAAGAGTATGGCCCGCAATAAAACTCCAGGCACTAATGGACTCCCCGTCGAATTCTAAATAGCATGCATTGATAAACTGGCCCCCAGATTGGTGCAGGTATATAACGATGCCAAAGCTGCTGGCTCCCTCCCCATATCCACCAGGGAGGCAGTAATTGTACCCTTACTTAACCGGGCAAACAAGCATGGGATAGAACAGCATATCATCCGTTATCCATGCTCAATTTGGACTATAAAATCTTAAGCAGAATCTTGGCCACCCGCTTGCTTCCCTATATGACTGCACTCGTCCATGCTGACCAATCCGGGTTTATCCCATCCAGAAATACTGCACTTAATGTGCGGCGCCTTCTGAGAATTCTGGAAGCGGCCTCCTCTACCACTGACATGGCGACGGTTTTTGCCATCAATATAGAAAAATCGTTTGACAGTCTGGAGTGGCCCTGCCTATATTATGTGATGCGGATATTGAGGCTGGGTGACGACTTTGTGAGTTGGACGGCTCTCCTATATACGGACTTTACTGCCCGCACTAGAACAGGGGGACTCATCTCGGGGACCTGCAGAGTGGGAAGGGGAACGCGACATGGGTGCCCTCTTTCCCCCCTGTTGTTTGCTCTGGCTATAGAGCCGCTGGCAGCGCTGGCCAGAACGGGGCGCGCCTATCGGGGGCTTAGTGTTACTGGGGAGATTCACTCCATAGCCTTGTATACAGATGACCTGCTGCCCTTTATGGCTAACTTTGGGACGGAGCTTGTTGGGACAAAAACTCTGCTTCAGGCACTTAGTAGGGTTGCAGGATCAAAGTGAACTGGACAAAATCCTGCCTGTTCCCAGCGATAAAGGGCAGAATAGGCCCACAAGCCTCAGAGGGAGTGGTCTGGGAAGACAGTTGCCTTGCGTACCTGGGCACACAAACATAACACGACAACGATGACATCCTGGATGGTAACATAGGGAGGGCCATCAGGGGGATGATAAATAACTTGGACTTCTGGGACTCCTTGCCACTTTCGGTCATGGGCTGTGTGGCACTGCTTAAAATGGTCACCCTGCCGTGATTATTATACTACTTCGGTACTCTACAGATTTGGATCCCGGCGAAGTACTTTGCTCAGCTCCGGTCCATGACCACTGGATTCCTGTGGGGCACAGGCAGAGATAGAGTGGCTCTGGCTACTCTTATGCGACCTAGTGCAGAGGGGGGACTAGCAGCTCCTGACTTTGAGACTTGCTATTTGGAGCACAATTCCAGTGGCTAACGCAGCGGGTCGCATGTAATACTAGGGAGGCTGAGGAGAAACAAGAGGATTTTGGGACCCAGCGAATACTGTCCTGCATAGTCCTGAGGCTCCAAACTGGCACTGAAACTCTTTCTACGGTGCTGGACATGGCACAAAAGTGCTGGAACCAATACCTGCGTAGAGCTAAGCACTTTTATGCTCTGGAAATCCCACTATTAATGTGCAAGGCCTTACCACATGGCGGCAATTGGCTGCGGCTGCCGGACTGGGCGGATCTGGGGTTGGCCAGTTTAGGGGACCTGTACAAAGAGGGCACCATGCTCCCATTCAATAATCTGCAAACTAGGTATGATCTACCCGGGGGGATTTCTTGTTGTATACAGCACTTACCGCAGCTATCTGAAAGCACTGGGGAGAGGGCCTCAATGAACCAAAGACGTCAATGGGTTGCCTATACGTGGTGATGGCAGCAGGTACTTTCAAGGCAGTGGCGTGCCTATACAGGTGCATGACATTGGAGGCTTTACTTCCCCTGGCTGACTTGAAACTTAAATGATAAACCGACCTGGGGGGAGATATCCCGGAGAAGGCTTGGGGGCAGGTGGTGGAGAGAGCTAGGAAGAGAGACAGGAATGCACGGTTCCAATTAGTACATTTCAATATACGGCACAGGGCTTACCTTACCCGGAAAAGCTTAATAAGTATTTCCCCAATACTTCGGCGAATTGCCTGCGGAGTAATGCCGATAGGGCAGATTTTAAGCACATGTTGTGTGACTGCACATTTCTAGATCGTTACTGGGAGGACCTAACAACGATACTGATGGACGCCACGGATTATGAACTGGAACCGTCCCTGAAGCACTGCGCCTTACACTGGTTCCCTCATACGTCCAAAACTAAAGTCACAAGTAAGTTTTTGGATCTGGGTTTACTCGTGGCTAAACGTAATATAACTATGCATTGGAAAGCTCCTGTGTAGTGCGATGGAAAGCAGAGCTCCTTAAATGGGCTGAATTTGAGGGAGTGATTAGATTGTAGATAGCGAAACGCACGGGGAGCGAGAAGGTGTTGGAAACGGCTAGGGCCTGGGAGGCATTGGTAGTGGCACTCAAATCCCACAACTCTGTGGGGTGGCAGCTGTTGACAGAGCGTAAACTAGGGGTGAATGCAGAATTTCGGAGGCCTACTGCTCCGCCTCAGGAGAATACATCGAAACACCTTCCCAAGGCCAGTTCCCCTACAGGGATACCCCAACTAAGTGGAGAGGCCCGACAAAACCTGTGCGGGTATCTCATATCATCTTTCTAGACCTATGTGACACGCCTGGGGCGGAGGGGAAGGAGGGGGGTAGTTAGATGGGGATAGTTGGAGGGAATGGGAGGTGGGGGGCAGTTTGGGGACCAGAGGTTGCATTTGCCGCAGTGGCAGCAGGTCCTGGCTGCACAAACTTACATAGAGCCGGCTAGCCACGAGAAGCACCTCAAACTCCAACTGCACTGTTGCCTTATGGGTCACGTATTGCTCTGCTGTTGTTCTAAGGAAACTATGGCTCAACTGTATGATTGACCGAGGCGAGATACTAAAGTCTATGTGCTTTATGTTTTGTTTTTGTGTCGTATGAAACCCAATGAAGTCTGTTTAAAAAAAAATTATAATAAAAACAGCAATACTAAAATATCAGTTAATGTTGAAGCTACAATAATAAATCCATAAAAATGTCAAGTGCCTGTACTACTATAATTCATTCGGCAAAATGGATTTCCTTTGAAAGAGTACCTCCTTAAGGAACTTAGTTAAGTACCACGCAATTTGCTTGTCCTCTAAAAACTGAAGCCTAATCAATGCTGGGTGGCATAGCCGCAGTCCCTGTTGTTTTAAAATTGGTAAGATCCACGCTTTCCTCAAAACTGCATAAAATTTACACAAGAAAACCAAATGAATGGTGGACTGGGTAGAGTGATTGTCACATGGACATAACGGCAAAACCTGTGACCAATCATTGATTTTTGTGAAGGTCACGAGTCTATAAATGATGTCCAGCCTAACCAAGTTACTAACCGCCTGTCCCAACTGCCAGGTACAAATGTAAGGTAAGGTTCCATATTAGAGGTGGTTATAATTAACTGATGTTGCCTTACACTAGGTATTAAAATTTCTCCTGTCATTCTTATTGTGACCAATTGCTGAAGACACTCCTTTCTCAGGGCCTTTCTAGAGATTTCCTGTATGGACCTAGGATTGGTAAAGTATTCTGGGTGACCAATACCGTTCATAAAATCACACACATACTTTACCCAGGGGATCTTCAAAACCCCTTCCAGTTTTAGGCAGTCCTGTAAGATCTCCCTATTTAGCTTCAGCTGATCCTTTGGCCATATCCTGTGCCACAGGAGAATTGGTTCTAATTTAATAAGATCGGAGATAAAAGGAAGACCCAGTTCATCATGGGAGGCATAAGCGGGTGAGCTGGCTGGCACCGATAAAATATATCTAAAGAATGAGTTTGTTTTTCATGGTTTGTATAGGGTGAGTATTAACAAAACCCCATACACCCGCCCCGTACATTATGTTAGCGGCGCATTTAGCCTTGTAAATTTGAAAGAGCTCCCCAGTCGGCTTCCTACCTAGTTTTCTTGAAAACAATGTCAGGGTGGCTGTTGTCTAACAAGTGGCAATTTTTTTGCAAGAATGGCTCGAGCCCACAAGTCTCCTTGATTAAATAAAATGCAGAGATAGGAAAAACTCTTAGTCTGTTCTAGTTTTTGCCTGTCCATGCTTTTCATCCTCTGGGGCCCACGGCCACAGCTTATTGTGTAAGTTTTAGAAATGTTCATCTTGAGACCAAAATCCTCATTAAAAATATTAAAACTATCTAAAACCCACTGGGCCTAATTGGGTTCATGACATTAATATGCGTTATCCACATAGAGGAGAGCAAGTCTAGGAAGTCCGTTCACAGAGGGAAAATCTTGATTGTTCCTAAGAAGTGCTTGGGACAGTCCATTAATATATGAGTTAATAAGGAAGGGGACTAGCACACAACCTTGCCGAACCCCCTCTTAACGGGAAAGGCAGGTGTGAGCTCGCCACCCAAACAAAAGTGCACTCTCGCCAATGTGTCACCATACAAGCGCCTTAAAAAGAGAATAATATGAGGATCAACCCCAAGAACCCCAAAAACCTCCCACAGCCTATTGTGTTTTACAGAATCGAAGGCCGCGGTAAGGTCAACGAATGCTAGGTAGAAACGGCCTTTCTTGGCTCTCATATATTTACCCACCAGTAAGGCCAAATTTAAACTCTGCTCAATCGTCCCCAAACCTTCTCTGAAACCATATTGTATATCAGACAGGACCAAGTTCTCTGCTGCCCAGGCTTGCAGACATTCCAAGATAACCCGTCCGGCTACCTTGACCATAGAATCTATTAAGGAAATAGGCCTGTAACACCCGGGATCGTCTCATCCCCTTTTTTAAAGATTGGGACGATGATGGATTCCGCCCAAGTCTTTAGCATAGAGGACATGCAGCTGGCATTGATAACTTGTGTTATGATAGGCCGATATTTGCAAGGCTTTTTTCCACTGTACCATCTTGTTCAAACACTTTATGAATGTCACTCCTCAAAAGTACAAGATTAGTAGATCCAATGTCTTGGGTTGTCCTGGTCTCTCTCACGGTTGCCAGATCATCCCAAAGCGTGTGCTCTTGTCTTTGGCCTGTCACAGGCTTCGTACACCACTCAACCACCTCCGGTGAGGCATTGTTCCTGAGAAAGATGCATTTTTCCAACTTATGCTGCAGCTGTACCTAGGACTCACAGTCTCGCCCCAATCTCGCTGTAGAGACTTGATGCAGAAGTGCACCTGCAAAGATGAGAAGCCCCTTCCCCGGAATCAGTACAGCCCCATTACATGTGGCCAATCCAGCTGTCCCTGTTCAAGATTCCCTGACAGGGTTCATTGAGCCCTTTCTATTAGGCCTCAGCAATACCATCTTCAGGCTGGGCCCACAAGAAGGGCTCTATGCACAATGTGATCCTTTTCGAGCCTTCCAATATCCCCCACAGCCTGTGCTTCTAGGTTCCTTAATAAGCCTGTTCCAGGATTGCCCCATTGGCCTCCGGCAGTCCCTCAGATTCCTCTCCACTCAGGTCCCAGTAGTTTGGTAAAGTAGCTTCCCCATGGGGACAAATGGAATCATCAGCATATTTTTGTCTAGTTCCCTGGCCCTCTGACGGGGTTCCTCATTCTTATCTGTGCACAGCAGACAGCGACAGTCATGACAGTCTCAGATCCACTTAAGGTAGGACTGCTGCCTGCCAAGGAGCCCCCACAGGCCATCACAAATCTCTTGCAGCCTGTCACACACTTCCCACTACCTATTATTCACTAAGCCCTTCAGTCGGTAGTCGACTTGCTTCAGTTTCTCATGTCGGCTGCGCTTACCTGGTGCACTATAGTTCCCAGGAAAGTTTCCACCACTCAGGCCCAGCTCAGGTTGGACTGCCATGACATCCTTCCTTTCTGAACTGCCAGTGGACCAGCAGCAGGACACAGGTGCCTCGAGGTGCAGGGTACCCTCCTTCAAGCAGCCTCACCCCTCTCTGTTTTGTTTCATCCTGGCCTCAAAGAAACTCATTGATATAATCAGCTGTCACTGTCTTAGTCAGCCTGCTGGAAACCCAATCTAGGTCCAAGTCCTGGCCCAAGTTTACCACTTCAGGATCTGGTCACCATCGCAGATATTTCTATGGCATACGTTGTATCAACTTGGCACCATACAGTGTGAGTACCTGACATGTTATTCAAGTCTCTTATGGCATCTGACAAACTCACTAGTCAAAATATAAGCTTGGAATGGGGCTGCAAGAAAGGATATAATATACAATGATGCCCTTTTCAGACCCATTTCCTACTATAGTGATGCATGCATTAAAGTGTAGGTGCTGCATATTACATTTATAAAGCAGTGCCTCCATTAAATGTAGCATGGTCTGGGCAATGGCGGGAGAGTAGGTGGGTTATTTCACATCAGTCTCACATGGGGTGAATGATTGAGTGAGGTAGGAGGTGACCTTAGTAGGGAAGTATAACAGAACAAGCATTCTGAAACAAACCACCACACCTCAGGGTGCTCCACTGGCTCTCGATACACAAACATGCTTATTTCAAGCTGCTCACACTCATAGTCAAGGCATTACACAACTTAAGCAACACCTGAACAGTCACATCTCCTTCCTCAAACCGCCAGACACCTCTGCTCCGCAGGACTCTCACAGATCCCTTGTATAAACAGAACCAGATCAAGAGGACGGGCATTCTCTTTCATCGCTCCTAAAGCATGGAACGACCTCCCAATCCACATCAGAGCCTCCTTCTCTTTTCTTGAATTCTGCAAGAGGCTGAAGACCTGGCTTTCTAATTAACCAACCTACTGTGTAGTGGGCCTCAGCAAGGCCTACAAGTGCTAGGGGTTCTCCCTTCTCTGCACAGAGTCCTCAGACCATAGAATAGAAGTTGGCACAGAAACTGGAATAGAAAATACAAGATTTATTAAACCTCAGGAGGTGGAACTACATTCACACAGCACCCTTCGGTACTGTATGAAGTAGCACACTGAATGGAAGGAGCTCGGTCCTTTTATACCCACACAGGGGCTCAAATGAAGGCGGTACAAGTACAAAATGCTTGTTTTAGGTACATATATGGTCATACAGAAAATGCACAGTCGACAAGTGGGAGGAGCTAACAGTGGCTGTTTTTGGCAAACACATCCTGACAGTTACATTCTAGTGGCAGCTGCAAGATCAACTGAGCATGTGCGAAGGTCGAAGATGCTAAATATATCTAGTCTCTAGGCAGATTTCAAGAGCAGTTAACAGAAAGGTAGGACAGAGCACATGGTGAACACGAGGTAGCACATGGCATACAAAATGGCTGACAGAAATACAAAATGGATTCCACAAAACGGGCAAGATAGCCTCTAAATACAGGATGGCTTCTGCTAACGCTAACCCGATCGCTGCCAATTTACAACACTACCACATGCCAGGCTAGGCACACACACCTGCTCAGCGCCAGGATACCCTTGCGGGTGATAATGCGCTTCACAAATACACATATAATTAACAACTTGGATGTGTGGAGCCATAAGATGATAGATATACCTGGCAGGGTACCTGAAACAAAGAGCTTAGAGCAATATTGACAACAAGTCTACATGTTCTGCAGATTAGCAATATAAATCATGCATCATGAATGAAGACAGCTTTATTTCCTTCACCTAGAAAGAGAGAATAGTTAGGTTAATCAAATACTCATCAACTATATATGATCACTATGGGACAAATGTGCTAAGTCCTATATCAAAACTACACTACTACCTTGTGAATGAGGCTTAGTGGCACCAGTAGTGGCCCTGGATGCAAATGCTTGCGTCATTAATTCTGAGAGATTTTGCAGGGATTGAAGAAAACATTCAGAAAGAAAAGGTGGCAGAATAATTCATGATCATACTGAAGCAGATTGGGACTCAACTAAGTGAGAAATGGGTGGCACTGATATAGCGGGGAAGAGGCAGAAACAAAGGAATGGGTAGGATGGCAACCAGATACTTTCTAATGCAAGGGTAAAGTGCACAATTGCTTGGTGCCTCTATCATCCAAGGGGCCACTTGGAACAGTGAGTGGACAGGTGAAATTACTGCCACAATAATGATACTTATAAAAAAACTGTTGCTTTCTTAAATTTCACAGCAGAGCATGCTTTACATAAAGGGTCACACACACTAAGAAGATGTGCTGGGGAAAAGCCACTCAATATTAAGCAAAGTAGTGCAAACTATTGAAAGGGTATTTCCATTCCAGAGCAAAAGTTCTCCTTTCTCCCTTATATCCAAGTCTCTCACTATCATGTGCACTCTATGTACCTGCACTTCTTGCTCAGATATGAAGAGAAGTAGCGAGACAAGGCAGGGGAAGAGAAATTATCACAAAGCTATTGATTTTTTTACCCGTGGAATGGTAAAAATCCTCAGATCAGCACATTGATTTTAATTGTTGCAGCAAGAACACCAATGGTTAAGAGGGATATATTTATGATTACAAATATTCAGGAACTAAGGCCAAAATTTCAAATGCAATGTATATGTTTTACTTTAATATTATGTACTAGTCCATTAAACATCTAACAAGTCACCTGTAGTAGGTTTTTTCTACAATGGGAGTAACACTCAGGTTAGACACTAAATTCCAAACATTGTTGCAAGTAAACAAATCTTGATTCAAACTCAAAGAGAAATGGCTTTATGAATGCATGCTCAAGCTTTCTTTTGGTACTATGGTTTTTTTTTGGCTGTTTTTCCGCACCCAATTTCTGAAGGTTTAACACATAATTTAATATTGTTTGGCATCACAAGGGTGCAAAGAGCCGAAAAGGGGTAATAAATTCAAAGTTGCTCCACACGGGGGTACCCAAAATAAATCAGGCTCAGATGTTTGTGGTAGCAACCAATACTTGGATGAACAACCCGCAGGAATGATCCTGGAAATGTCTATAACTTGAGATAGAAAGAGATTCCAGACTGAAAAGGAGGGTACCCTCCAAATAATGCCTGCGGAGAAGGCAACAATCTGTCAACCTCTGGGATCGGGGATACACTTTGGGGTGAATGCCTTTCACCCACAGATGAGAAAAGTAAGACTCTGAGCTCTTTCTGACAATCAGAAAGTGATTGGAAACATCTAACAGTCTCAGACCGTCTGGATTTCATGAAAGCAGCCTTTGCAAAGCAAAATGCACAACGGTAAATAACCAGTGGACCTGCTTAGTGCCCCACCTGAAAAAAATGGAGTGCCAGTTCTACTGTCTTCACAAACGAAAACAATCATCCATAAGACTCTTTGAACTCCTTCGTAGGCAGCATGAGATACATATGCCTTGAGGATTAAATGGTGCAATTCGGAAGGACACCTTCTCATCTTCCTTTTATTCCCATAGCACTGAATCAGCTGTGGCTTCTGGGCTTGTATATATCTCCTTTTTTTTTTTTTTTTTTTTTAATTTAGTCCTCATATATGCCACCAGTAGATGTTAGCTCTAAATGGGCGTTCTTCAGGCCACTGACACAAACCTTCCTTTCCAGGCCTTATGTTTGTGGATAGCCGATGAAGATTGCCCAGAGGTAGGGTTGTTACCCGTCCAACTCCCTCTCGCGATGATTCTTGCTGCATAGGGAGGACCGGACCACATGACCTCTGGCATAATCATTGGACTATTAGTTTTTATTTCTCACTCCATGCTTTTAAGGCAGACCAAAGATTAGCAGATTTCTCCCCTCCACATAGTGTATCAAATCTACTCACCGCCATGATGTTTTTAAGGCAATCAGCAAATTTTGGAGGGAGTTCCGACTTCCACTCTTTACAGATCTCTCTTCTGGCAATGACTACCACATAAAAAATAAACTGCGATATATAGCTGTTAATGTCGTAATCAAGTTGGAGACCAAAGAAGACTAATCTGGGAGTACATATAAATGGGGATAACAGTACTTCTTCCAGGGAACCAAACACTTGTCTCCAGTAGTTACCTATTTCAGGACATTCAACCAACATATGTGTATCATTAGCTTCTAGAAGCTTACATCTAGGACAAGAATATTGTACCGTTGACATTTTGGAAAGTTTCGCCGGAGTCCAGTAAGCCCTGTACATTGTGAATAAGTGATTTCTTCTCAGATTTGAAGGTTTAATAATTTTTTGAGACATCAAAAAGGAATCTATCCAAAGTTCCACTACATTATCTGAGATCTGAACTGTGGAGGGATCCCATAATTTGATGATTTCTGCTTCCAAATGATCCTTACTTCCCAATAGGATTTTATACCACTCAGCAGTCTCCCCCTTCCTTCCCGTATTACTACTTATTAGTTCCAACAAGGGGCTCTCTTCTTCTGTATTCCAATTTTGACTCCAATTTTGACTCCCCCACCATGCAGACAGTTGGTAGAACTTAAATCTCGTAAGAGTACCCCCGGTTAAGCTCGCTAGGGTTTCCCAGTTTAATAATGTCGAAGCATCACAAAGGTCCCCCCATTTTGAAAGACCGGCTCTCCTTAATGGAAGAGCTAATTGATCCATCAAGCATTCCGGGGTGCCAGGGGAGTCCCAGATTGGGGCTTGAGAGTGATAGTAATGAATACCTAATATTTTACGGATCTGTTGCCAATTATCTAGGGCTGTCTTCAAAAGCTTCAGGCGAATTTAAAAAAAAAATGTTTTGATCACCAAATTTAAACAAAAAGAAATCTGCACTATGCGGAAGGTCTAATAGCATAGCCTGGAAAAGTCTGCCGTGAGAATTAAAGTCCTGCTTATTGGCTAAAAATCTAAAATTTTTGAATTGGAAGGCATAGCAATAAAGAAGTATGTCTGGGAGTGCCAAACCACCAAGTTTTAATCCTCTCCTCAACTTCTTCCAAGCTATTCTGGGAGATTTTGTAGCCCAGATAAAAGAACCTATCCTACCTTGCAAATTGAGAATATCTTTTTTATTAAAGATTAAGGGAATGGAGTTAAAGAGAGATTATCATTTTAATTAAGTTCACCCTGCCGTAGATGTTAAGGGCAGGGTGTTCCACCTAGTCAGGAGTTTTTTAACCTCTTTTATTACAATTTCCCAGCTGGTCTTAGGAGTATCTTCCAATTTCTGAGTGAGTTGAATCCCGAGATATCTGATCTTCGATTTAGCTTCTGGGATAGGGACAGGGTTATTCCAGCACATTATATCGGTTTTATCTCTGTTAATACTATACCCAGATACTGTACCAAAATCCTCAGCCAGTTTGAATAATCTTGGTATTGCCTCCACTGGGTTCGATGTATAGAGGAGGAGGTCGTCTGCATATAGGGCTGTCTTGAGTGTTACATCACCTATTTTAAATGGTTTGATTACTGGATCCTGTCTTAGGAAACAAACAAAAGGCTCAATATATATATCGAACAAAAGAGGAGATAAGGGACAACCTTGCCTTGTCCCTCTAAAGATGTTCAACCAGTCGGACAAACTACCATTTACTAAAATCTTAGCTCTCGGGCCCCTATACAAAGTTTCAATTCCCTTAACAAAGATCTCTGGGAAGCCAAATTTTAACATCGACTTCCATAGAAAGAGCCAGTTCACTTGATCAAACGCTTTAGCCGCGTCTATTGCAACGATGGTGAGCGGCTTCTTCTTCTCAATTGCAATATCTATGGCTCCAGTTACTTGGAAGGTAAGTTCATTTAATTGACGACCTGGTATAAATCCCCTTTGGTCTGGGTGAATAATGGATTTTATAACTTTAGCAAGTCTGGACGCCAAGATACCGGAATATATTTTTAAATCAGAGTTCAAAAGCGAGATGGGGCGGTACAACTCTATTCTTTCCGGATCCTTGTTT
The DNA here is from genome assembly GCF_964261635.1 of Lissotriton helveticus. NCBI lineage: Eukaryota > Metazoa > Chordata > Amphibia > Caudata > Salamandridae > Lissotriton > Lissotriton helveticus. Next base: position 1,217,551,677 of record NC_136069.1, read on the forward strand.
GGTTTAGCTATCAAAGAAATTGTAGCATCTAGCCAAGAAGACGGTATTTGTTCTCCATGAATGAATATTTTGTTAAAAAGTTTCTGTAATGGGGCTAAAAAACTTTTCAACGATATCTTTATAGACCTCTATCGGGAGTCCATCAGGGCCAGAAGCCTTATTTCTAGTCATCTTTTTCAATTGAGACCTAATCTCTCCCTCTGTTATCTCCTTAACCAAAAAAGCTTTATCTGTGTCACTCAACTGTGGCAAGTCTCTAGAAGTCCACCAGTTATCCAGTTCTCCCGCCGGCCGATTGGTTTTCTCTAGATAAAGTTCTTCGTAAAAAGATCTGGCCTCCCTTTTAATCTCTATATCTTCTGTTAAAGAAGCTCCAGTCCCCTGCTGTGTCAAGGATTTAATATTGTTCCTGCTCCTCTACGTCCTGGCCTTCCACGCTAGCAAAGAGCCACATTTCTCTCCATATTCAAAGTTACGTAACTTATTCACTTCCCATTTATCTTTGAGTATTTTTTCAGCTCTTGTTCTGAAATTTGTTTGTAGTTCTAATATTTCCTTCTCAAGTCTTGAAATACTGGCTCTATCATCCAAGGCTGCGGAATGAAGTTGCTGTTCCTTTATTTTAATTAAGTTAAGCTCTTGAGTGTCTTTTTCTTTATTAAGCTTCCTATTTAAAGTCATCTGGGAGCCATATATTCCTCTTATATAGGACTTAAATGTGTCCCATATAATATAGTCTGAGGCAGTATTGTCGTTAAACCTAAAAAATTCAATTGAATTTTCCTTAATTTTATTCTTACACTCATCATTTAATAAAATGGTCCTGTCCAATGTCCACCTATATTCCAAGATGTTATTTTTGAAATTTATGTTTAACTCCACCGCAGAGTGGTCTGACAGGCCCACTGGGATGTAGGAGATAGAGGCAATATTTGCTAAAAAAAGATTGATCTAACAAAAAAAAATCTATTCTTGAAAACTGGCGGTACTTTTTACTATAAAAGGAGTATTCTCTTTGGGTACCATATTTAACTCTACATGCATCACGTAATGTATAATCTTTCATGATATTTTTTAAGACTGTGAGGGACTTTTTTGGAGGGTTATATTTGGCTTTCGAAGTACGATCTACTTGGGGATCTAACAATAAATTAAAATCACCCCCTAATATAATAGGAATTGTATACTGTAGCATATATTTTTCTAGCTTTTGTAAAAAACAAGCATTGTCTTCGTTGGGGCCATAATATACCCCGCATAGGAATTTAGCATTACCTATTGAAACGACTGCGGTCAGCCATCTTCCTGACTGGTCTGTACTCCAGTCATGAACTCTAATCCCTTTATTAGCACTTACTACCATTGCCACCCCTCTGGTAACACCAGTTTGTTTTGAACACAGAATTTCCTGAACCCATTTATACCTCATAAATATTTTCCTACATTCTTCTGCCTCTAGATGAGTTTCCTGTAAAAGAAATATACAGGCTCCAGTGTTTTTCAAGAAGTTACAAATATTTTGTTGCTTCTTACAGCTCCCCAAACCATTCAAGTTCCAGGAAAGGATTTTATTACAACTAAACTGAATCATCATATAATATAGCTACCCCTTCACATAGAGCCAATAGTGACCTATAGTTGCATTTGGACTTAAAAGAATAAAGATTTATGGCAAATGAGGACATTTTTATCTGTTTTTCCCCCCCCTCCCCTCCCTCCCCCCGAGGAACCCATCCCTCCTGATTGGCGTAATTACGCCCTAGGAGGCCCTGTACCCCTAACACCCCGCACGCGTATAGCTAATCATTGGTCTTTTTTTTTTTTTATATATATATATATAGTGCTCTCAAATCTCTGTTTCATGTTTTTTAATATATCCTATTTTTTTTTTTTTCCCCTCCCATTTTTGTTTAGTGTTTGTTATTTATTCTTTCCCCCACCATCTCCCTTTCTCCCCCATTTTATTATCTAACCATTCTCTAATAAAATTAGTTTAGGGAATGAAGTAATTATCTTTTCTATTCTTTCATTTTAGCTAATATCTCGTCAACTTCTTCTGGGAAGTGGTAGGTAAACATTTTATTATTCCACATTATTTTGAGGAGAGCTGGAAATTTCATTTGTACCTGCGCCCCCATTGAACGCAATTCTGGCATCCTAGAGCCAAGCTCCCACTGCCTTTGAGCGGTTTTTCCACCTATATCTGATCTTATCTGATAGGGGTTGGCTCGGAAATGTAAAGAAGTACGTGACAAACATCTACTGAGGATCAATTCTTTAACACTATAAGTCTGGAAATACACCAGAATCTTCCTAGGTGCTTTACGATCAGGGTGTAGCCTAAATGGATCCCTGTGCACTCGCTGGATCTCAGCTTCCAGATTAATATCAGGTCGATCCTTTAAGATATCCTCACAAAGCAGTCTGCACACGAACCCCTTTATGTCCTCAACTTCTACCCCTTCAGGAATTTTGAGGATCCTCAAGTTGTTGCGTCGACTTTGGGTTTCCAACCTTTCCAGATCCATTGTTAAGGTACGATTCTGCGCTATTAGGGCTTCTATATCCTTAGAGTTTCCTTTAGAGGTCTCAGAGAGGGCTGTCACTTTACCCTCTAAGACACTGGTTCTAGCATTAATACCTTCAATTTTGGCCTCCAGAAGGTCAATTCTATCGTGTAAACCCCTCTGATTCTTCTCAGAAATCTCAAATGTTCCCAGTAAATCATCTCTCAATGTATGAAATAGGGAGGCAAGTCTATCCTCTTCTTTTTCCGCTCCATATATTCCAGCTGCCCCATCACGATGAGGGATTGAGCCATGCTTACCGAAGTCTGAGTTAGGTAGAGGCAAGTTAGGTAGAGGCAAAGGTGTCCTAACAGGGCTTGTATATATCTCCTGAGGGGGATTGCTAATGACAACAGCACATCCAAAGGGAGTAAGGGCTTCCTTGTCCAATAAGGTCAGTGTTCACCAAAGGCAGACTTAAATAGAGCAGGACAGAACTTCTTACCTCATAGGGGAGACATAAATTCTTCCCAGGCAAAAGTAGAAAGGTTACAGTGTGACTGCGATGTTGCACATACTATGTAACATATATATTGCTTTGAAGTAGACTGAATGGCATGACAACGTAAAGTGATAGTGAAGTAGTAACGCATAATCAGAATGTGGACACTGTTTCAATCAGGGTGAATGTGCAGTGAAATGTAAGGGTAAGATTACATTCTAGCAGTGCTGTATGGTGTATAACGGTTGCCGATTCTATAAGTATATGGGTCTGCTATAGACTCACAGCAGGGTAATAGAGGATGTTGTTGGGTCAATACAGAATATCTACAACATGAATTTATTTCCGCAAAGAGATAGTGCACATTGTCAGTACAGTAAGCGCACAGTTTGGTGGAGGGAAGGCCTACATTCTGCTGTAGGTATATGGTACAATGAAATAGGACCAGGGTGAAAATTACCAGGGCAACAGCACAGTTAAGCATATGATGCAGTATAAGGAGCTTGCAGGGCCCATCCTTGTTGCAATGTGATAGCTACTACAGAGTGAGTGCAGTGTTGGCCACGTTGGGAGGTTGGGCTTTCAAATGGATGAACTGTTTGTTGCAGAAACAAATTTACAGTGCTAAAAGTTCAAATGCATTGTCCTACATTGATAAAGTGTATGTACAGGGTGGGGGATCTGACGCCACCTATACTTGCTCCTGGGGATGGAACTGCAGAGCTCCTGAACAGCACCCCAAATTCTCTGCCTGTTGTTGAGCCCTGCAGAGCTCAACGCCTGCTGGAGTAGATCAGTGGCTGGTGGATACAACAATGTGCAGAGAGGAGTTAAAAGCTGAATGTCCACTGCAGAGTGTTCAGGGCCTCCTCTACTCCTCCAGCCCAACCAATAACCCGAGTGCTATAGGTGAGTGCAAGATTCATGAAGGGTGACAGTGGGGTGTTGTAGGGTAAGTGCAACTTTCCTGCTGGGATAATTACAGTGTTTTAGGGAGGGAGATGCAAGGTTATCCGGTTAAAGTAGGCTTCCAAAGATGCAGTGTCAAAGGAAGAAGCAAACTCACCACCAATATTTCAGTATGCACAGACAACAGCAAAGGGAGACTGAACCAAGCATATCCAGTGCAGCTGCTAAGGGTGCAGGCTTGAAGTTCCTGCAACGGACCGGGGATGAGAGTACGATGACTCTCTGTTTTAAGACCCAATATGTAGTGCATGGGAAGCCCTGGTGGTATTGCTAAGGAACATAGAGGCTATAGGAGCTGACGACCGGGCGGAGGAGATCCTTGAGGCTTCTGGATAAAGTGTGAATGTTAAAGCATGATATTGGGCTGGTTTCCAAACTATCTAATGTGAGGCATGAGTGCACCAACTGTGGAACTCTGCTAGATGCAATGGCCCCAAGATCTACGACATGCAGGGAGGGGCATGACTGAGTACACCGAGCAGTCGCACATGGAGAAGTGGCACGCCTGGAGGGAAGTGAGGGTGGGGGTAAGTAGAATGGGGCAACATGGGGTATCAAGTTTACGAGCGAAGTTGTTCAAAGCACAGACGTTTAGACCTGTATGTCATGGGGTAAATGCAGGAGCTGGAGGGAGGGCTGGCTCTGGTTAGCGGGGCACCTTTCCGTCAATTGAGGCACGCCGAGCATAGCGGCCTGTCCCTCCTGAGTTAATATCTCGGATGTCGAACTGTAAATGGATATGCAAGTAAAACCCAATAAAGTAAAAAAAAAGACTAAATATGTAGTAGTAGTGGGACTTGTATTAGGAGGAGAATGTAGGTTCACAGGATTAAACACTTGTGACTGGTTGGGAGTCCAAAGTATCCTTAGTAGATAGAAATCATTCATTCTTACTCACTCCACTATCTAATGTTTAGTACCACATCCTTAATTCTGGAAAATGCATTCAAGGGCTGCATAGCTACATGGACTCTTTATAGCTTAGGAGTGGACTTCTCGTACTGCAGCCCTTGCCCCAGCCCCAACAGCTTAGTGCCACCAATCAACGGCTGGGAAAAGACCTGTATTTCTCTCTCTACATACGGTATGGCACACAAAGGAGAAGGTAATGAGAAAAATGGGAACTAATAAGTAACATTAGCAAAAAATACTACTCCTCAGTGACCACTGCAATCACTTAGCAATGCTAAGTAATTTTGCTAGGGCAACAGCCTTTAACAGCTGAAAGTCTAGCTGAGTACCATATACACACACCATAACAAAAGCTACGGCACAGCTCATGTTAAAGCATCATCCAGATCAAGTCTAAAAAATTATTTTTAATGTAAAACATTAACTCCTTCGGTGCTCATGACGAGCTCAGCTCGTCATGAGTCACAGTGGAGCTATGCTCATGACGAGCTCAGCTCGTCATAAAGGCCGCGGCCCGCCCACGGGCGGTTAATTCCCCGCCTGTGCGGGAGAACTAATCAGTGGGCGGGGTTGTGGCGAGCCTAGCTCGTCATGAGCACAGCTCCACTGTGAGTCATGACGAGCTGGGCTCGTCACGAGAACAGCAATGCCGCGGACACCCCTCCCCCCGCGCGGGAATTTCCCTCGCAGCAAAGGGGTTAAGGATGTTGAATTGTCTATGTTTCATCATACAAGGAAGACATTAGAAGATAGCATCTGAACTGAACAAGGCTATGAAACTCATCAACTATATTCATCCTATTGAGAAGAACGCTTCCAGGCATCCTCGTGACACCTAAGTGAACTCAGGATCCTAGAGCCTCTGACAAGGCCTGTGACAGTGGACTATAGCACAGCAATGATATCTTGATCCATGGACATCCAAGTGATTAGTTTTCTTTAACCCACATACAGTATATGTAGCAAGTAAACGTATAAAATAAAATTGTTTAAAAAAAGGCAATCTTACTAGAAAGCATTATTTAAAACAAAAGAATGACTTTAAAAAAAATGACATACAAACAAGTATCATGTACACACCTTGAACGTTCTGGACAAAAGGTTTTTCCCACGCATACATCTTGATAAATCTGATGCAATTTAGAATTTCATTCATAATATGCACTCTTCGGTCTGTTACTTTTATGCACTTTCTCCTGAAATGTGCAGTGAGTTTTGATGCCAGCATCTGAAAATAGTTAAAACAAAATACTTAGGTTGTGTGTCTCATAACTGCTTAAAAATGCTCTTCACAATGACTCACAATCATTAGTTTTAAACATTAAACATACAAATGTTTTCTTTTTTCTGTCTCACTCACTATTTTTCAATTGAACTTGTCTTGTTTATTATGTTAGCAAACGAACGCCATTCATTATGCATACATTAAAAATAATATACAATGGGACCAGTGCTTCTATAATCAAAAAGGAAGAAAGACTTAGCAAACAATTGAGGAAAAATGTGCTTTATTGTGTGTAAGAAAAACCACAATTGAGAAAAAAGGTGCTTTGTTGAGTGTAAGAAAAACCTCAAACATAAGTGGTTGAAGTGATTGCCCAAGCCTATCAGAAGATGTGTGTAACATGGTTTATGGATGTAACTTCTCTTTAAACATTCATGGCAGTTAACGTGAGGTTCCCTGGTAAAAGGCATTGTTAAAAACTCACATTTTATCTGTCCCACTATACAGTTACTACAGTAGCTGAGTTTACCACTTAAATATCAGCTAAGTATGCTGCATTTACATTGTGCCAAAAATCAGTACTTACTCTCTTTTTTCCCTGGCATAGTGGGAGATCTTTAGTAGTAGCTAAAGCGTGTTGTGTTGTCCTTCACTGTACTTCACAATAGATATTATGTCCTTTGACGGTTTTGAAGCAGTCAGATAATAAAAGTGCATGACCCATGCTCCATATTATTAGGCATGCATGCTTCCACACCTTGATGCCTGCTTCTATTAGTGTTTCAGCCCAGAAAGTAGGAACGTGTTGACCAGGGAAATTGAAAAGAAACAGCTCCCTTCAAATTATCATACTTTCTGTAACAGATTTGTTGGAGTACAAATTGTCGATGTGAATTTCTTCTTTTTCTAAAACTATGGCTACTTATAAAGCTGCCTCTTGCATAGTTTTCCAATTAGAACTTTGACTAATCTGTTGTGAAGACCACATGGAGTTGTGCCTTGGAAAACCAACCTCACGCATACAAAAACTGAGGGAAACATTATTAAACATTTTTTTCTTGAAGTTTTTGCTATCTCAGTATGTAGTTTTGTTTTGCTATAAAAAACAGGTACTATTAATTTTGATCAACTCAATAATTTTCTAATTATAGACCTAAGAAATACAACAAGCTGAGCAGATCCTAGAGGGACCTCCCCAAAGCCTTTCCGATTGTAGAAACAAGTTGACCTACTAGAAACATTTTTTATCAAACATTAAGCTGATTTTCATTTTTAAAGTATATCATTTTCAATAAAGGGTTGTGTTGCTTAGTTACCAGGAATGCTTGCGAGACAAGCATTCCTGGAATGTTTGGGTTTGACAGCAGCAGTTTCTCGGGCAGTTGGAAGAAGGACACTTGTAAGCTGGTTGTGTCCTTCCGTGCTCTTCAGCCAAATAAAGGAATTAATTTAAATTGAGTCCAGTGCATCTTTACAACAGAAAGCTCTTTTGTTTTACCATGTGTGTGAAGCACTAGTTGCGATCCTCACTTCTGGGCTGGTCTTTCAATCTGGGTCAGTGGTCTAGCGGCTCATGAGCCGGCAGCATGGGGACTACAAAAGTTGGTGGCCTGTGTACCCGAACGCAGCGGATGCCCCACTGGTGCGCCAAGGGCGGCCCGTCTTTACCAGTCCACGCCTGATGAACTCACAGGTCAGCATTATGTCCAATTGTTTAAGTACACCACGGAGGAACTGCTGAGTTTGTGTCATACACATCAGAGTTTAATTTTGGAGGCCCTTCAGTGCTTTGAAGGACACAGCATTCTGACACAGGATATCATAACTAATAAAATGGCAATACTGCACCAGAGCACCAAACGCTCCAATATTATACCAGAGGTAAGTCCCCGCACTGAAAATTGTATTAAAACACCCTACGCTAATATTCAATCCCTGATTAAAAATAAGTTGGAAAGTATGGTGCCAGAATTAGCAGCTATTACTGACAACTATGATCTGCTAAAGTGTAACATAATAGGACACAAGAAAGGTGGACGAGTTGCAGTGATCATACACCCCCATTTTCAAACATTGAAATTGCCCAAACAGTATTTGTGGATTTACTTCTATTTCAAATAAAATTACATAATAATTCTGTGATATAATTATTAATTTAATACCCTCATGGCTATATGGTCAACTTCCTGCAGCCATTCTCGGAAGGAACTTGCACACTGGAAACAGATTATGCAAACGTATTATTAATTGGTATCTTAAACTATTGGGCCAATAGCCGAAAGGATGGTATGAAATATCTGATTTTTTTTATTTAAGACATCACAATGTTAATATTTGACAATACAATGTTGATGTACACCATGATATATGTACATATAAAAAACAAACTCACATCTCCGTTGTTTGAATTTACCCGATGTGACTGCCTCCTCAAACCCGAGTCAGAAATACGTGGCTAGGCAGGCCCTGCTACCTAGGCCTGAAGCAACTGATTGACAGATCACAGGTGGGGGGATATGTAACCCTTAGACAGAACGTCCAAACAGGAAAACCCAGATCGATCCCACAGATAGGCAGCAACACCACAATGGTCTCAGGAGACTGGCCCCAATAAAACACGTTTGGCAGGAGGGGCAAGCATTCTCAAAAACACCACAAAGTCAGATGCCACACAAAGTTAGGAACACACAGCCAATCAGAAGCCAATCTTAAGCCATTCATGATTATTACACACAGTGATCACGCACTCCTCATGCCGGACATCTGGACACGTAGCCACTGGCCCTGCAGTATGTCCACACACGAACGAGGCCCACCTGCGCTTCTTATCAAACCCCCAATTTATGGCACTTTTACTAGGCCCAAACTTCTGTCACGAAAGGTTTCCATACATCGTTTTATGATGGTCATGTGAAGTATAAAATGACAGCCGAAACTAACGTGCTTTGAGACAGTTTTCAGACCGCCAACTCTGTTGCCTAATTTCCCGGCCACTGCATTTAATTAAACAACTGTTCCTGCTTTGAAAAAAGCCTCTGGTCTTTCATTTTTTCAAAAGGTAAATTTATATCCAAGCAGCATTTTGGCGAGCCAGATAGGAGAGATTGGTTCTTCGAGCTGGACTGCAGCTGAAGGAAAAGGACCTCACCCATATGGATTCACATATACGCAACAAGATTGATGAGCAGATGCCACAATTTATTGAACATTCTTTTGAAACCGGCGAGGCGAAGTCCATCCTGAAGCTGCACTCAGTGGGTAAGAGACTTCATCTGATCCTTAGTCCCAGCATTTGGCACATGGCAAACCAGGAGAGGTGAGGATTGTTTGTTGCTTGGACCACTGGGGAGACACAGAGGGTACGCTTGTCTCTGGGTATGATAAAGAGGCTGCTTGGGCCGCTGAGCGAGATACAGAAGGCACGCATAGGTTCTGGGTGTGATATCGGACCAGCATCTCAATCTTATTTTTTAGTCTTAAGACTTTTTTTTAGTGCTATCAGTTTCTTCACACTGATAGTATCTAAAAGAAGTGAGAGGTGCTATTCTCTTGGCTCATTGGGCGTGGCACAGCCTGTATACTTGACCCCTGGGTGTGATATAGGGTGCAATTCGGACGTTAGGGAAAATGTGTTCTTTTTGGAGAGTAAGGTGTAGCTTGTGCTTGGCCAAAGGGGGCCTGCAGTTGTTGAATTGCTCCTTCTCCGCATAAATTGTTGCTATCTTATCCCGGGCCGAAACAGACAGACTATCGGGCTCACTTAGTGCAGTGCACCATGCAGAGCGTCCCCTCGTAATCGGGCACCATGCGCTAGGAGTGGGTTAAGGTTTTTTGAGAAATTCACAATTTTTTCTGTCAGTTTTTATTCTCTCTCTCTCTCTCTCTCTCTCTCTCTCTCTCTCACCACTGCAGTATTGAGATGTCACATTCACAATGTTTTTGATATTCTTGATGTGGTGGTGTTGGTGAATGATTGCAACTGTATTTTATGTTGAAAATTGTGTCTTGTTAATGGCAATGTATGTATGAAGAAGTTACTATTTCTACAAACTGTTCTGTATCTGCTATGCTGCTGCTAAAAATTCAGCCTTTTGAATTTAACCACTTTCGCTATTTTCCATATGTGTTGTTTTATGCACTTATTTGTGTTTAAGTATTGTTGCCCTAAGCTGAGCGCATGTTAAAAGTAGTTATTGCCGATATGATCCTTTGTACATATTTTCCTCGCGACCAGAGGGATCCCAGCCCTCCCAGATCTAATGGCAAGGACAGCCACTACCCATACCGAATGCATGGCACACACCTACTGACCCCGAGAGATAGTTATAAAGAAATGACTGGGAAGATTTTGCCTGCCTGTTCAGTGACTTACTAGCAGGCTGGACTAAGGGGGGAGAACGATGTAGACGGTCCTGGCCTATAAGGGGGGGGGGAGTCGTTTAAGCCAGAGGACATGGCTATGGCAGAAGATTGCGTCAGATTTGGAAATGGAAATGCCAACTGGGATTGCATGTACATGCAGCAATGCCTCATGCGGTGGGAGAGAAAATAAGTCAAGAAAGCACCAAGAAACCGACAGTGCACGTGAGCTTTAGCAGTTTACTTAACATAAAAATGTGTACGTTTGTAATCTCCCTATAATGTATTGGACTTTTTTCCCCTTTTTTAGGGTCATTCTGATGTCATCACGTGCCTATAATAAGAACATGAAGCACCTAGTTACTTGTAAAAAGATATTACAAGTGACTTGTGACCTCACAGCGCTCAAGGAGCACAGTGACCTTCACTCAGCTTGGAGAAAGTTGCGGCACATGACCCCAAGCACTGTGTGTGTGGCAGCAATATAATTTGAGTGAACAGAGTTCCAAATTCAATCCAGGCGTTTTATTTAAAGATAAGGACAACGGGGGGCATGGCCAAGCAGCATGGCTGACAGGACGTGAGCTCCACCAGCTCCCGGCCTGAGGACCTCAAAATCCTGTATATTTATCCTGCCTGGGCTCAGAAACATTGAAATCGGGGGTCGTGGGCTCCCCTCACAACGGCGCCCCTGAATCGAGTGGAGGACGCCGGGTACCCATGAGTGTGGCTGAGGAATTGCTGGCGATGTGATACCCCGGGCCTCCGTCCATGCAAGGCCGGGGTCTGCGGCCTGGTCCGGAGGGAAGACGGAGCGGCGGTGCTGGGCCCCAGAGGCTACCGGGAGGCGCGGTGCTGACCTCTGGAGGACGGAGCCCACTGTCAGCCGGGGCTCCGCGTTGGAGGACTCTCCGGCATACCGCTGCGGACTTCACGAGCGAGCTGGTACCCCGGGCCTCTGCCCACGCGAGGCCGGGGTCTGAGGCCTAGTCCGGGAGAGAGGCAGAGAGGAGCTGCGGACTGCCGAGGGCTCTAAAAGGTACGGTGTCACTTCCTGGACTACGGAGCCCACTGTCCATCGGGGCTCCGCGATTGCGGGACCGGGGTGACCCCGGCGGGTCCAGCAGTGGAACTATCCTGGTCGGCGTCGGCCCTGCCGCAGAGGGGGTGAGTGCAGCGGCCGACTTTCCTCCCTGACGGCTCTTCACCCGTAGAGTGGGAGAGCCTGAACCCGACAGCCGCCACCTGTAGAAGCGGACCCTCTCTGTCCCAGGGGTCCCGACGGCGGTGTCTTTATCCTGCCCCTGAAGCCATTGCAGTGGCGGTCCCGGGAGGCCCTGAGTGTTTGGGCCATACATAATCCCGCAGGTACTGGTGCCCCGGGGTCCCCCTGAGACGGTCCCCCTCCCCGGGTGTATGGCCTGAGAACTGGCCGGGGTAGGGCCCCCTGCTTCACGCTGCGGTGAGGACGGGAACGATTGGACCGCCTGGTGGCTCTCCTGGGCTGTCGCCCCCCAACGGTATCCACGCATCGGCAGTGTTGAGGGTTCGGTGGGGGAGAGTGGACTCTACACCCCCTTATTTATAGACACAAGGCCTGGATTGGGACGCCTCATTGACGCTGGTAGCCCCTTCTGGTGACGTCCATCTTGGCGAGGACTGGAGATTGCAGGCTGAGAGGTACTGTGCACGGTATTTCCGGGCTGGGCGGACATTTTGCGCCGCATATCAAGGCGGCGGTGGCTGGGGGGGCCCTTGTTGGTTCACTGGAGCGCTGGTTGAGGCTCTTGGAATTTGGCAATGCGTAAAGATAGGATGTCGCGCTCCACCCAGCCCAACACCATCACGCAATATACGACTCAGCGGCTGCCTTCGCAGCGGATTGCGCGACAGTCAGCTCAGGAAGAGGGGGTGGACGGGCCTGTGGAGCCTTCCAGGGCGGAACTGTTGAAGGCCATACAGGGCTCACACACTGCCTTGGAGCGGCAGATTGAGACGGTCTCGATTGACGTCAACCTTTTGCGGACAGATCTCCGGAAGGTTGCGGACAAGGTTTCGGACGCCGAGGGCAACATTACACAATTGCAAGGTGAGGTGGCCTCCCTCAAGAAGACGGTCACACACCTCACGACCACAACACATGCCTTGGAGCGGAGAGCCGAGGACGCGGAGGGAAGTGCGCGTCGCAGCAACATGCGGGTCCTGGGAGTGCCGGAACGGTTGGAGGCGGGTAATGCTGAGCGCTTTCTGGAGACTTGGATCCGAACCCAGCGGTGTCCGCGGGGCCTGTCGGATGTCTTCGTCATCGAGCGGGCCCATTGGGCCTTGGTCCCACCGCCGCGTCCAGGAGCACCTCCGAGGGCACTGATCGCCAAGATCCTGAACTATAGAGATCGGGATTGCATCCTAAGAGCGGCGAGGGAAACGGCGAATCTCACCATTGAAAACAGTCGGGTGTCCATCTATCCCGACTACACCCAGCAAGTTCAGGAGCAACGGAAGTCCTACCTGGGGGTTAAGCAAAAGCTCCGTGAGATGAAGTTGCAATGCATGCTGTTATACCCGGCCAAAATCAAGGTGATTTCACAAGGGAGGGCGCACTTTGAATCCCCGGCGGAGGTGTGGGAGTGGCTGGAGATCAGGGGCGATGACCTTCCCCCGGGAGAACGTGGAGGGGCCCGCGAGACGTGGGGGACCCGACCTCCGAGGAACCGCCGTGGCAGACGGAGGCGCCGGTCTGAGTCGGTGGTCTCCGAGGAACCTAGAGTCACGGTGGGTGAAGATGATGCTCTCCTTCTGGAACCTTTGCCGGCAGAGACTGGGCCGGGGACTCCAAGCCCGTCCTCCCCTGGGGACGTCCTTGTTCCGGACACTTTGCAGGATACAGTGCCGGGCACGGTCTTCACGGCTCCGGTGATCCCAGAGACTGGAGGTGCCGAGTCCATGGTAGAGACGGTCCCGTCGTGAGGTACTCTCTGGCTTACACCTTGTTACACTCTCGCCTGAGTGGCCTTTGACATGTTCTGAGTTCGCTGTGGATGTTTGTGGCCTGAGACATTTGCCCTTGGGTTGATGGGTGGGGCGGAGGACTTGCATCCTGCATCCTGCTGAATGGGGACTGTATGGTGGGGGGCACATTTACCTGTTTGGAGCGGAGCCCGACCTCAGACTGCTCCTTTTGGTTGAGCCTAGTGACCTTCCTGTAGGGCTGGGGTCCCGGGAGGAGCTGGAGGGGGGGGGGGGGTAGTTCTGGTTTTGTGAGTGAGTGTTGTGTGGGGTGAATGGGGTGGCTGTGTACGTCCTGGCACCAGCAGGGAGAGTAGCATATTTGGTTGTTACAGTCATCTTGCTCGTGGGTGGGGGGATGTATTCTACGGGGTTTGAGGGGTTGTGGAATCTGGGGGGGTGGGGGTGTTGTGGGGGGTACTGTTGCAGGCATCAAGTGTACTACTGTTCAAGCTCATAGGTGGCAGATCGTAGAGGATAAAACTGACGGCCCAGATGGGCGGGACCACCAATCATGGGATATAAGTTTTTGACCTGGAACATGCGGGGGCTGGGCACTTGTACCAAGAGACACAGGGTCCTGTCCTTCCTCCGACGCCATGGAGTTTCCATTGCGTGCCTGCAGGAGACTCATTTGAATGAGGAGGGCACTCAAACGATGTCCAAAAAATGGAGAGGCCAGGTGTTTCATTCCTCCTTTTCTACCTATGCCAGATGGGTTCTGGTCTGGGTGGCACCTGGAGTTCCCTTTGCCGTCCAGTATGCTGAGGCGGACATTGAGGGCAGATACCTGCTACTGGGGGTGAAACTGGATGGGAGGGATTTCTCGATATTGAATTCATATGCACCTAATGTTGATGACCCCGATTTCTTCTCCCGTCTCCAGAAGGTCCTTGTTTTGGACCTTGACGCCCCCTTCTCTGGCTTGGAGACTTTAATTGTGTGTTGGACCCGGATTTGGATAGACCCCCCCCCGTACTGGCACGAAACCACGTATGACGGCGAGACTCCGGGAAGTGATGCACACCCTGGGGCTCGCTGATGTGTGGCGACAGGGAAATCCCCTACAGAAATTGTACACCTGTTACACCCCGATGCACAACACTCATAGTAGGTTGGATAGGGTCCTCACCGCTAATATCGGCGCGTCCCTTTCCTTAACTGTCACTCATCAGGCCTGTTTCTTGTCGGACCACTCACCGGTGACGTGCGTTGCGCAATGGCTCGCCCAGCCCTCCCGTCCCTGGACATGGAGGATGCCGATGGACCTCTTGCAGGACCAAGTGGGGAGAGACCATGTGGCGACGGCCCTGACTAACTATTTTGACTTGAATTGGGAGGGGGGTGACATGCCCTACTCGGTTAAATGGGATGCCCTGAAAGCGGTGGTGCGAGGCGAATGTATGGGCCTGACCTATGGGGTGCGGAAGCAGTTGCTCCGTGATTTGCGAGAAGCGGAGGATCGCCTTCGGCATTGTCAGACTGTCTCGGATCCCGACGACTCGGATCTGGAGTCGGACCGGACGGCTCGTGTGTGCGTCCACGACATATTGACCCTACTGGATAAATACACTTTGGGCCAGTACCGACAGCGCCTCCATCGAGAAGGGGACAAGTCTGGGCGATTATTAGCCTGGATTTTCAAGAGGGAGTTCGCCCCGGCACGGATAGTTGCCCTGAGGGATCCTGCGGGGGACATGGTGTACTCGGAAGCGGGTATTCTCGGAGTCCTCCAGTCTCATTTGCAGACGGTATATGCTGCAGACCCCTCGGTGACAGAGACCTCCTATCAGCCTTATCTCTGGGAACTGCCTCGCCAGGCCCTCTTGAGGGAGGCCGCGGAGGAATTGGATGTGGCGTTGTCGCTTCGAGAGGTCAGAGTGGCGATGGCCAGTCTACCGAGGGCTAAGACCCCTGGGAGTGATGGGTTTCCGTCTGAATTTTACCAGGCGTTTGAGGAGGTGCTGGCCCCCCTCCTCCTGCAGGTTTATTGTGAGGCGCTTGAGTGTGGCGCTCTCCCGCCTACCATGAATCAGGGTGAAGTTTGCATGATCCTGAAACCCGGTGGGGACGGTTGCGACCCCGCGGCGTTCCGGCCCATTACCCTGATTAATACGGACGTGAAAATCCTAACCAAATTATTAGCCTCTCGCTTAGCGCCGCACATGGCGCACTTGGTGTATCAGGATCAGTGCGGGTTTATCCCAGGCCGCAACACTGCAATGAATTTACGGCGCTTGAACCATATCCTGCATGTGGCGAGAGATAGGGAGGACCCCCAGGTTCTAGTGTCCATTGACCTGGCCAAAGCGTTCGACACGGTTGACTGGGGGTACTTGCTGGAGGTGCTCCGGTTGGTGGGACTGGGGCCCGTCTTTTGCGACTGGATCCGGATCCTATACAGGGCGCCCCGCGGCAGAGTTAGGCTTGGATCGGCTCGTTCTGAGGATTGGCTTTTAGGCAGGGGCACTCGGCAGGGGTGTCCCCTCTCGCCGCTACTTTTTGCCGTGACGATTGAGCCTTTGGCAGTTTCTGTTCGTAGGGAAATGGCACAGTGGGAGATCAGAGTGGGAGATACCGTGAATGTGATTTCCTTATATGCTGACGATGCTCTGTTTTATTTAATGTCCCCGAGTGAGTCACTGCCCATTTTGCTGCAGCTTTTGGACCGCTTGGGTGCGGCCTCGGGTCTGCGGATAAATCCCGGGAAGTCCCTGATCTTCCCCTTGGCGGGTTGTGGTACGGACCCGAGGGTGGACCTCCCGCAACTGGGATTGAGATGGGAACTGGAGGCCTTCTGGTATTTGGGAATCCAGGCCCCGTCGGACGAGCAATTGCTGGCCCGTAACGCCGGGCGGGTGCTACGATCCCTCCAACAATGTGTGTCTTTCTGGAACACGCTCCCGCTCTCCCTCATGGGACGGCTGGCGGTGGCTAAAATGGTAATGTTCCCACGGACGCTTTACGTCCTGCAGAACTCTCTTTGCCCGCTCCCCGCATGAATGTTTCGCACGCTCAACACGTTACTCACATCGTTACTCTGGGCAGGTGGGTGCAGCAGGGTCGCTCTACACATCGTTGTCCGAAGCTGGGAGGAGGGGGGCCTGGAGGCTCCGAGATTTGATTTGTATTACTATGCGGCGCAGCTCCTACCAGCTGCGAGATGGTTCGCGAGCAAAGATAATTGGGAAATGAGACTCTTGGCGGGCAGGGCGGATGAGAGGACGCTGCAGGTGGCGCTGATGCAGGGGAGGGGAGCAGATGAGACCTTGCCATATGTAGTGAAGCATGCTGCGGGGATCTGGCAGCGGTTTGTTGAGAGGATCTTGAGACGGGCCCCCTTTCACAGGGAGTTGTCGGTGTGGATTCTAGCACCCGTGATACTTATGGAGGGCCATATGTCCTTCCTTAACTGGCGAGATGGGGGTTGCGAGACCTTAGCGGACCTGTATCCGGACGACTCCTTTGTGTCCATTGAACGTGCTACGGAGGCCTTTGGACTGAGTGAGGGGCAATACCTCCACTACGGGGGACTCCAAGAGATAGCGAGGGCGACCTGGCCGTGGTTTCCGGAGGCGCCTCCGATGTCCCACACCCTCAACATCCTACTTACTTGTGGTAGAGGACGACAGCTGATCACATTGTTGTATTCGGCCATGCGGCAGGACTTGGACCCGCCGGTTTCACCGGCCTGGGCGACCTGGGAAGCAAACCTAGGTGTTGCCCTGGAGCCCGGGCAGCGCAAACGCATCGGAGCCCTCACCCGTAAGGTGTCGTGCAATGCGAGGTTCAAACGAATTCACTTCAACTTTGTACATCGCACCTATATGACCCCGGTCTCCCTACGCCGTATCTCTGAAGACAGACGGGACAATTGCCCTAGGTGTGGGGTGGAGGGGGCGGGATTTTTGCATCTGGCCTGGGAGTGTCCTCTGATTGAGGACTTCTGGAGGCAGGTGGTGGAGCGCATTCAGAGTGTCACGGGTCTCCGGATCGCCTTGATTCCTCTTCACTGTTTGTTGGCCTTGGTCCCCAAGCCCAAGAAGAGAAACTTATCCTATAAGATGTTGCAGCTGCTCCTGGTGTTAGCGAGGCGAAGCGTGGCTATCACCTAGATGGGTCATAGGGCCCCTGAGTTGTCGCTGTGGCTTAGGGATGTCCGGGAATGGTCCTTGGCTGAGGAAACACACATGCAGCACACACGCAGGGATGAAAGGCTGCAGGCGGACCTGCTTGCATGGAGGATGATGTGTGCTGTGGGGTCGTCCTGTAGTGACTCGGACGCTACCAGTGCCGGACTGTTTACCCCGGAGGAGTCGGACTCCGAGGAAGCGGGTGGCGGAGGAGGGGACTGTCCTGGAGTAGTACCCTCCTGGTAACGCACGTATAATCCCTGTTGGAAATGTGATTTCCTTTGACTCCCAAAGGTTCTGATTATAATTCTGTTCCCTGTGCCCGAGTGGGCCCTCATGAGATGAACACACTGTACACATATGGTTTAATAATGATGCCAAGTTTGGGGAGGGACTGTTTCGGTGTTACCTTGTTACACTAAAGTATTCAACTGATAAAAATGTTAAAATGTGATGATGCACTCTTATCTTGCTGCTGATAGCGCCTATATGTTTCTTACCATGAATGCGGAGCTCCTCAGTTCCTTACCATATTGCCGCCCAGCCCCGGGGATGTGGGCTGAATGGCTGTGTTTTTCTTATTCATACTTAGGTCTTCCGGACTGAGTCTCAATTTAAGCTACGGTTTACTCCGCTGTATATTTTTCATCACAATAAAAACAAATTTTACACAAAAAAAAAAAGATCAGGACAACACATGTTTTGCAATTTGATCACTTGCTCCGGGACACATATTTATCCATAACACATTCTCGTCATTCTAGTGTTATTTTAGTCGGTCCTATATGTTCCACAATTCGCTTCATTTTGTGTTACATTAGGATTTGGGCAGGGTAACGGGCATTGTGCCTCCTTACAACAACATGCATGCATAGATATATGTGGGACATTATACATCATGGGCAGGCTGGTATAAACTGAGGACAGTAGGAGCTGGTCTAATAAGGTGATTGCCAACTGGAAGCAAATGTGTGGCATCAGTTTTTAAAATGAACGGTCACTTAACTGAGAAAGTGCTTAGGGCCGCATTCCAACTTCCCTCATTGTCTCTGAGAAGGAATGCAGAATGTCTAAGGTAGCCTACAGGAATACGCGAACTGGTACACCTAAGAAACTAAAATCATTTATCCTACAGCCACAGGCTTCAAGAAACCTGTTTTGTCTGCTCCTCTACCTTCCACACATTAAAATAATGGGTTATGCTGGAGGCTGCCTCACCACAGCTGCTAGGGTGCCCCACGTCATGTGCCACACCATTAGCAATCTCTGCCTTTGCCATTTGCAGTCGATTGCATTCTGAGACATGAAGGTTTGTTTCAAAATTGAAAATCCTAACATGCAAAGTGAAGCGGGCTTAAAAGGCATGACCAGAAGAATGTGTGACACCTAACGCAGGGCCACTTGTTTTCCATTTGATGTGTTTTCTGAAGGAAGGTATAAAGTCCACAAATTGGATGGGCTAAAATATCCCTTTACTATATGTTATAAGGATATTACAAGTCACCAAGGAGTTCCGTGACCAATAAAGGCACTCAGTCTATGGCCTCATGCCTCTATATGTTCACTGAACTCCTTGGTGACTTGCAATATCCTTATAATGTACAGAAGGGGATATTGTATCCCATATATGAACTTCTTACATGAGGCCTGGACTTTGATCATTCTAGCACATGTTTTGGAGACAAATGAAAAAATTTGGATCAATTTTGTGTGTTTTTTGCAATCTCCTCTAAATTACAGATCTCCAACTTTGAACTGAGCCGCTTGGTAACTTAAGTCTTTTTATTTTAACTAGTGTCTAGTCACAGGACTGTTACAGAAAATATCATGATTATTTAAAATCTAGAGAGATGTCTGTGCCTGTTGATCAACTGCAGTGAAAAGGATATACTTTTCCAAGATTCAAAGTTATTTTGTGCTTTTTAGGCAAAATGTGCCGTTTTAATTATTCCTTCCAACAGTACAATCACGCAAAGAACAGCCGACACGTGTTTCCCCGTTTGGCCAGCCGGCTGAGGGCTTTTTCAAGGCTAACATTAATGATACACCACTGTGTTTTAATGTAAGACAGAGGTAGGACCAAGGTACCAATGAACCATATGCAAATGAGTGTGGGTTGAATAGTGAATTGGGACAAAGATTATGTGCAATACAACAACAAGAAAAAGAAAGTTAGTTAACTGAGAACAGAAGTAGACTGAACAAAAGTTGCAAGAGAAAGAAAAGTGGAGAAAATAAAACAAAAATATTAACGATATGTAACCTCATACAAAAATAACATAACATGTTTCGCAAGAATAGCAATTATTCTACAACATAAATGTTATACTGGCTATTGAAGACATATATAGGTATCTATACGATCCTATAGGCCACAAGTTCATAGAGCGAGAGACAACCACATATCCCTAATATCATCATGACCTAAGACCAGTCTAATACTGGAGTTGTTTCATTTCATGCAGTTACGTCCAAAAATCATGCAAGGGGGGAGCCCCAAGCAAAAGCAACCAAAATAATGACTCTGTTTCATAGGTTAAAGGAAAAGTTCTCATGTAATGTAACTATGCAAAGTAAAGATTGCACTCACCATGAAAATCTTATTGTGGTCCTATAAACTAAATAAAGGTAGAAGTAAAGCACTGTATATGAAATCCACACTCAGCAGGACCATGTAACTTGTTAACTTGCTAACGTTAAAAATTGTACTAATCGTAGAGCCTATCAATAGTCCCCATGCGTTAAAAATTCACCAGCTAGTGAACTAAAGCATGCCTGAGTCCCGCTATGGTCGATATAACAAAAAGGTAGAGATCAGGAACTCAAAAGGCAACGTGCAGAGTCCAGTGGTCGAGGAGTATAAAAGGGTATTCAAACTCCTGACATGAAAATATAACCGGTATCAAGATATAGTACTGTACTGGGTTATAACCCACAAAAGCGCTTGTGTTACTGCGATAAAACCTCAAAGACAAGGCCACTAGTAGTCTGTGGCAGCTAAAAAGAATCCACATCAGAGCCTCCTCCTCTTTTCTTGAATTCTGCAAGAGGCTAAAGACCTGGCTTTCTGATTAACCAACCTACAACATGTCAGGCTAGACACACACACCTGCTCAGCACCAGGATACCCTTGCAGGTGATAATGCCCTTTACAATACACATATAATAAACAACTTGGATGTGCGGAGCCATAATATGATAGATGGACCTGGCAGGGTACCTAAAACCAAGAGAGCTGAGAGCAATATTGGAAAAAAGTCTACATGTTCTCCGGATAAACAATGAACGAGGACAGCTGTATTTCCTGCACCTAGAAAGAGAGAATGGCTACGGTAACCAAATACTCATCAACTATATATGATCACTATGGGACAAATGTGCTAAGTCCTATATAAAACGTACAGTACTACCTTGTAAGTGAGGCTTAGTGGCGCCAGTAGTGGCCCTGGATGCAGATGATTGTGTCCTTAATTCTGAGAGACTTTGCAGGGATTGAAGAAAATATTCAGAAAGAAAAGGCTGCAGAATAATTCCTTATCATACTGAAGCAGATTGAGACTCAACTAAGTGATAGATGGGAGGCACTGATATAGCGGGGAAGAGGCAGAAACAAAGGAATGGGCAGGATGGCAACCAGATACTTTCCAATGCAAGGGTAAAGTGGGCAATTGCCCAGTGCCTCTATCATCCAAGGGGCCACCTGGTACAGTGAGTGTACAGTTGAAATTACTGCCATAATAACGCTGCTTATTAAAAAACAGTTGCTTTTTTACATTTCACAGCAGAGCATGCTTTACAGAAAGGGTTGCATTTACTAAGAAGATGTGCTGGGGAAAAGCCACTCAAAATGAAGCATAGCAGCGCAAACTCGTGAAAGGGTATTTCCATTCCAGAGCAAAAGTTCTCCTTTCTACCTTCAATTCAAATCTCTCACTATCATAAGCGCTTTATGTCCCTGAACTTCTTGCTCAGATATAAAGAGAAGTAGCGAGACAAGGCAGGGGAAGAGAAATTATCAGAAAGCTATTGGTTTTTTACCAGTGGAATGGTAAAAATTCTCAGATCAGCTCATTAATTCTAATTGTTGCAGCAAGAACACCATTGGTGAAGAGGGATATATTTGTGATTACAAATATTCAGGAACTAAGGCCACATTTTCAAAAGCAATGTGTATATGGTTTACTTTAATATTATGTACTAGTCCATTAAACATCTAACAAGTCACCTGTATTTTTTTTTTTTTTTTTTTGAAGACGTTTATTATTGTGAAAAAAAAAAGTGCAGTACATATAGCAAAGCCTACAACCCTGCGGGCCGGCTGCAAGAAGTCCGTGTATTGTTGGGACATAGGGTTACAGGGGAAGGCATTATGCATCGTCTCGTTCATCGTCTGGCGTGCCTTGTCATTAGTAGATTATGCATACTCTTTGCATTTCGCACACGATCATTTCTATAATTGACGTCTCATTTTACATTTTTCTATAATTCAACCATTAACTCTTCAACATAAAACAGGGCTGTTCACATCGGTATGTCCCAGTGTGTCCGTGATGCCAGTGCTGCACCACGCACCATCGGTGATCTAACAAGTCACCTGTAGTAGGTTTTTTTCTACAATGGGAGTAACACTCAGGTTAGACACTAAATTCCAAGTATTGTTGCAAGTAAAAAAGTCTTGTTTCAAACTCAAAAAGAAATAGCTTTATGCATGTTCAAGCTTCCTTTTGGTACTATGGGGTTGGTGGGCACCTAGCAGCTTGCACATTTGGCTGTTTTTCCGCACCCAATTTCTGAAGGTTTAGCACATAATGTAATATTGTTTTGTGTCACAAGGGTGTAAATGAGCTGAAAAGGGGAAATAAATTCAAAGTAGCTCCACACAGGGGTACCCAAAATAAATCAGGCTCAGATGTTCGTGGTAGCAACCAATACGTGGATGAACAACCTGCAGGAGGTATCCGGGAAATGTCTATGACTTGAGATAGAAAGAGATTCCAGTCTGAAAAGGATGGTACCTTCTAAATAATGCCTGCAGAGAAGGCAACAATCTGTCAACCTCTGGGATCGGGGATACGCTTTGGGGTGAATGCCTTTCACCCACAGATGAGAAAAGTAAGACTCTGAGCTCTTTCCTACAATCAGAAAGTGTTTGGAAACATCTTACAGTCTCAGATTATCTGGACTTCATGAAAGCTGCCTTTGCGAGGCTAGATACACAACAGTAAATACTGGGTGTAGGAGACCAGTGGACCTGCTTAGTGCCCCACCTGAAAACAATGGAGTGTCATCTACTGTCGTCATAAACGAAAACAGTTATCCATAAGAATCTTTGAACTCCTTCATAGGCAGCATGAGATACATACGCCTTAAGGATTAAATGGTGCAATTCGGCAGAACACATTCTCATCTTTCTTTATTCCCAGAGCACAGAAGCAGCTGTGGCTGCAGGGCTTGTATATATCTCCTGAGGGGGATTGCTAATGACAACAGCATGTCCAAATGGAGGAAGGGCTTCCTTGTCCAATAAGGTCAGTGTTCACCAAAGGCAGACTTAAATAGAGCAGGACAGTACTTCTTACCTCATAGGGGAAACATAAATTCTTCTCAGGCATGGAGAAAGGTTGCTGTGTGACTGCGATGTTGTACCTACTATGTAACATATTATTACTTTGAAGTCATTTTGTAGACTGAATGGCATGATAACGTAAGGTGAGGGGAAGTAGTAAAGCATGATCAGAATGTGGACACTCTTTCAATCAGGGTGAGTGTGCAGTATAATGTAAGGGTAATATTAAATTCTAGCAGTGCTGTATGGTGTATACCGGTTGCCCATACTACAAGTATATGGGTCTGCTATAGACTCACAGCAGGGTAATAGAGAATTTTGTTGGGTCAATACAGAATATCTACAACATGAATTTATTATCGCAAAGAGATAGTACAGATTGCCAGTACAGTAAGTGCCGACTTGGCAACATGAAGATTTAGATCAAGTGCACAGTTTGGTGGAGGGAAGGCTTACATTCTTCTGAAGGTATATGGTACAATGAAATAGGACCAGGCTGAAAATTACCAGGGCAACAGCACAGTTAAGCATATGATGCAGTATAAGGAGCTTGCAGGGCCAATCCTTGTTGCAATGTGATAGCTACTACAGAGTGAGTGCATTGTTGACCACATTGGGAGGTTGGGCTTTCAAATGGGTGAACTGTTTGTTGCGGAAACAAATTTACAGTGCTAAAAGTTAAAATGCATTGTCCTACATTGATAAAGTGTATGTACAGGGTGGGGGAATCTGATGCCATCTATACTTGTTCCTGGTGACGGCACTGCAGAGCTCCTGAACAGCACCCCAAATTATCTGCCTGCTGTTGAGCCCTGCAGAGCTCAACGCCTGCTGGAGTAGATCAATGGCTGGTGGACACAACAATCTGCCCAGAGGAGTTAAAAGTTGAATGTCCACTGCAGAGTGTTCAGGGCCTCCTCTATTCCTCCAGCCCAACCAATAACCCGAGTGGTATAGATGAGTGCAAGATTCATGAAGGGTGACAGTGGGGTGTTGTAGGGTAAGTGCAACTTTCCTGCTGGGATAATTATAGTGTGTTAGGGTGGAAGATTGAAGGTTATCTGGCTAAAGTAGGCTTCCAAAGATCATCTTGCAGTGTCAAAGGAAGAAGCAAACTCACAAATATTTCAGTATGTTCTTCAACTGGTAGCACAGACAACAGCAAAGGGAGACAGAACCAAGCACACCTAATGCATCTGCTATGGGTGCAGGCTTGATGTTCCTGCAACAGACTGGGGGTGAGAGTATGATGACTCTCTGTTTTAAGACCCAGTATGTAGTAGCAGTGGGACTTGTATTAGCAAGAGAAGGTAGTTTACGTCCATCAATTGTTGAGTTATGCCATGAAGGGCATTCTGTAATCAGCAGAACCAAGTCTATTTTGAAGTGTTTGTTTTGGTGGCCCGGATTGGACATGGCTGCTGAGCGAGCAGTAAGGCAGTGCAATGCATGCTGTAGGGCTGATACATCTTTGAAAACCTTAACACCTCCTATGTGTGATCAAATTGTTTCCAGGGAGCCATGGGAAACTGTGGCAATTGATATCAAGGGGCCTGTTTGTGATCAATCTTATGGTTCACAGAGGTATGTGATCGTACTCATTGATTTGTTCTCTTGCTGGCCCATCGTTAAGGTTGTAGACAGGTCTGATACCGACACTGTTTTTGAGTTTTTAGGTGAGGTTTTCACATCTGAAGGTATTCCTGCATCTCTCGTAAATGATAACGGAGTCCAATTTATGTCCAATAAGACTAGAACTTATTTTGAGAGATTAGCCACAAGTATAAAACCACGTCCTTGTACAACCCAAGCGGGAATGGAATGGTGGAAAGGTTTAATCGTATTTTGCAGGGTATCATCCAATTGGCCATACGTGGGTGTGGAGATTGGATCAAACAAGTTGGCAAGATGGTCTGGGCTTACCGAGTAACGAGTTCTGAGTCTACTGGGTACCCCACCGTTGTTATAATGCGCGGACGCAAACCAAGGTCCAAATTTAATCCTGGTTGGATGGGTACTTCTGGTGTGGAACAATGGTCTAAGGATGATGTAAGGAACTGAAAGGAACGTATACGTGACAGTAGCAAAATATATGTTGATGTTAAACATGGCGTGAAACCTTCTAATACTGAGGTTGGTGACTGGGTCTGTGTTAAAAAACAGGAATTCATTGGCAAGGGGTAAAGCATTTTTTTTATTCAGAAGAAGTAGTGTTAATTTTTTGCAGAATTGTGTCAGACTTAGGAATGGAGAAGTTTGGAATCTTAAAAGAGTGGCCAAGGAGAAGCATGGGAGTGAGAAGGATGTTGACGGTACTAGTAGTAGTTTTGAGTGGATGGATGATTGTGCAGTCAGTGAATCTGGTTTAATTTCAGAAGGTAATTCTCCACATTCTTTGGAGAACTCATCCCCCTGTGCAATGTTGGGACACCTGCGTTAGAGGGGGAGGAAGGTGTTCGCCCTCAGTCTTCCAATGAGGTGGATATTGGAGTGGTTCCTTCTGCTGACCAAAGCTTAAAACAAAGATTACTTAGGGAGAAGAAGGCTCCTGGTTGGTTGAAGGACTATATTGTTAACAATTTGTAAATGTGTTTTTTTTACAGTCAAATTATTGTATGCACTATATTCCTCAGAAAATGTATTGTAAACATTAGGTCCTTTTCCCTGCCTTACGTTTTTTTTCTTCTCTTTTTCTTCTTTTCTCTCTTGCCTCCCTTGTATATGTTTTTTTTAGCTTATGGTTAAGGAGGGGAAAGTGTTGTGTAACTTAGTTGCCAAGTATGCTTGTTTCGCAAGCATTCCTGGAATGTTTGGGTTTGACAGCAGCTGTTTCTCAGGGCAGTTGGAAGAAGGACACTTGTAGGCTCGTCGTATCCTTCGGTGCTCCTCAGCCAAATGAAGGAATTACTTTAAATTGAGTCCAGTGCATCTTTACAACAGAAAGCCCTTTGTTTTACCTTGTGTGTGAATCACTAGTTGCGATCCTCACTTCTGGGTTGGTCTTTCAATCTGGGTCAGCGGTCTAGCCGCTCATGGGCTGGCAGCATGGGGACTACAAACGTTGGTTGACAGTGCACCCGCAAGCAGTGGATACCCCACTGGTGCGCCAAGGGCAGGCTTGTCTTCGCCAGTCCACGCCTGATGAACTCACAGGTCAGCATTATGTCCAATCTTTTAAGTACACCACGGAGGAACTGCTGAGTTTGTGTCATACACATCAGGGTTTAATTTTGGAGGCCCTTCAGTGCTTTGAAGGACATGGTATTGTGACACAGGATATCATAACTAATAAAATGACAACTCTGAACCTGAGCTAAAACGCTCCATTATACCAGAAGTACGCACCCGCACTGAAGATTGTATCAAAATAGCCTACGTTAACATTTGATCCCTGATTAAAAATAAGGTGGAAAGTCTGGTGCCAGACTTACTAGCAGCTATTCCTGATAACTATTATCTGCTAAAGTGTAACATAATAGTACCTATGAAAGGTGGACGAGTTGCAGTGATCATTCACGACCATTTTCAAACATTGAAATTGCCCAAACTAAATTTATGGATTTACTTCTATTTCAAATAAAATTACCTAAAGATTCTGAGACATGAATATTAATGTATCATCCTCCTGGCTATATGGTATACTTCCTGCAGCTATTCTCAGAAGGATCTTGCACACTGGAAACAGATTATGCAAACGTATTAATAATTGGTGACTTCAACTACTGGGCCAATAGCCAAATGGCTGGTATGAAATATCTGATTTTTTTGATTTAAGACATCACAATGTTAATATTGGACAATTCGATGTTGATGTAAACCATGATATATGTACATATAAAAACAAACTCACTTCTCCGTTGTTGAATTTACCTGATGTGACCGCCTCCTCAACCCGAGTCAGTAGTACGTGGTTAGGCAGTCCCTGCAACCTAGGCCTGAAGCAACTGATTGACAGATCACAGGTGGGGTGAGATGTAACCCTTAGACAGAACGCGCAAACAGGAATACCCAGATCGATCCCACAGATAGGCAGCGACACCACAAAGGTCTCAGGAGACTGGCCCCAATAAAACAGGTTTGGCCAGAGGGGCAAGCATTATCAAAAACACCATAAAGTCAGATGCCACACAAAGTTAGGAACACACAGCCAATCAGAAGCCAATCTTAAGCCATTCATGATTATTAAACACAGTGATCACTCACTCATCTGGACACGTAGCCACTGGCCCTGCAGTATGTCCACACACGAATGAGGCCCACCTGCGCTTCTTATCAAACCCCCAATTTATGGCCCTTTTACTAGGCCCAAACTTCTGTCACGAAAGGTTTCCATGCATCGTTTTATGATGGTTCATGTAAAGTATAAAATGACAGCCGAAACTAACGTGCTTTGAGACAGTCTTCAGACCCCCAACTCTATTGCCTGATTTCCAGGCCGCTGCATTTAATTGAACAACTGTTCCTGCTTTGCAAAAAGCCTCTTGTCTTTCATTTTTTCAAAAGGTAAATTTATATTCAAGCAGCATTTTGGCGAGCCAGATAGGAGAGATTGGTTCTTCGAGCTGGACTGCAGCCGAAGGAAAAGGACCTCACCCATATGGATTCACATATACGCAACAAGATTGATGAGCAGATGCCACAATTGATTGAACATTCTTTTGAATCGGGGCAGAGGTCCGTCCTGAAGCCGCCGTCAGTGGGTGAGAGACTTAATCTGATCCATAGTCCCAGCATTTGGCGCACAGCAAACCAGGAAAGGTGAGGATTGTTTGTTGTTTGGACCACTGGGCATGACACAGAGGGTATGCTTGTCTCTAGGTGTGATAAAGAGGCTGCTTGGGACACTGAGTGAGATACAGAACGTAAGCATAGGCTCTGGGTGTGATATCGGGCAGCATCTCAATCTTACTTTTTATTCTAAAGGAGTTTTCTTAGTGCTATCAGTTTTTTCACATTGATAGTATCTGAAACAAGTGAGAGTTGCTATTCGCTTGGATCATTGGGCGTGGCACAGCCAGTATACTTGACCCCTGGGTGTGATATAGGGTGCAATTTGGACGTTAGGGAAAAATGTGTTCTTTTTGGAGAGTAAGGTGTAGCTTGTGCTTGGCCAAAGGGGGCCTGCAGTTGTTGAATTGCCCCTTGTTCTCTGCGTAAATTGTTGCTATCTTTATACCTCGGCCGAAACTGTAAGACTATCGGGCTCACTTATTAGTGCTGTGCACCATGCAGAGCTTCCCCTCGTCATCGGGCACCCTGGGCTAGGAGTGGGCTAAGGTTTTTTTGAGAAATTCACAATTTTTTCTGTCAGTTTTTATTCTTTCTCTCTCTCTTTCTCCCTCTCTCTCTCTTGCCATTGCAGTATTGAGATGTCACATTCGCAATGTTTTTGATATTCTTGATGTGGTGGTGTTGGTGAATGATTGCAACTGTATTTTATGTTGAACATTCTGTCTTGTTAATGACAATGTATGTACGAAGAAGTTACTATTTCTGAAACTGTTGTTCTGTATCTGCTATGCTGGTGCAAAATAATTCAGCCTTTTGAATTTAAACATTGCACTTTCGCTATTCTCAATATGTGTTGTTTTATGCGCTTATTTTTGTTCATGCATTGTTGCCCTAAGCTGAGCGCATATTAAAAGTCGTTATTACCTTATGATCCTTTGTACATATTTTCCTTGAGATCAGAGGGATCCCAGCCCTCCCAGATCTAATGTCAAGGACAGCCACTACCCATACCGAATGCATGGCACACACCTACTGACCCAGAGAGAGATAGTAACAAAGAGACGACGGGGAAGATTTCGCCTGCCCGTTCTGTGATTTACTAGCAGACTGGACTAAGGGGGAGAATGATTTAGCTGGTCGTGGCCTAAGAGGGGGGGTGGGGGCGTTTGAGCCAGTGTTTGTGACAGGAATATATTTTGAGGGCACAGAGTTCCAAATTCAATTCAATGCGTTTTATTTAAAGATCAGGGCAACACATGTTTTGCAATTTGATCACTTGCTCCGGGCCACATAAAGGGAGAGGTGTAGCGCCGCGGCTAGGGCGACTGACGCTGGAATCTGGGGACCACGGTTCGATCCCCGGCTCCGGCGGCAGGTTAGCCCAGCACCATGTGACTCTGGGCAATAGCTCGCTTAATCTTCCCGACGGCCCCCCAGCGCCTAGAGACCCTTACGGGTGATTGTGCGCTTTACAAATGTGGACTTTATATATATCCATGACAGATTCTCGTCATTCTAGTGTTATTTTGGTCGGTCGTATATGTTCCACATTTCACTTCATTTTGTGTTACGTTAGGATTTGGGCAGGGTAACGGGCATTGTGCCTCCTTACAACAACATGCATGCATAGATATATGTGGGACATTATACATCATGGGCAGGCTGGAATAAACTGAGGACAGTAGGAGCTGGTCTAATAAGGTGATTGCCAACTGGAAGCAAATGTGTGGCATCAGTTTTTAAAATGAACGGTCACTTAACTGAGAAAGTGCTTAGGGCCGCATTCCAACTTCCCTCATTGCCTCTGAGAAGGAATGCAGAATGTCTAAGGTAGCCTGCAGGAATGCGCGAACTGGTTCACCTAAGAAACAAAACTCATTTATCCTACAGCTGCAGGCTAAATAAGCCTTTTTTGTCTGCTCTTCTACCTTCCACCCATTAAAATAATGGGTTATGCTAGAGGCAGCCTAACAAAACCCTAACATGCAAAGTGAAGCGGTCGTAAAAATCATGACCAGAAGTAGGTGTGACACATAACTTAGGGCCACTTGTTTTCCAATTGATGTGTTTTCTGAAGGAAGGTATAAAGTCCACCAATTAAATGGGATAAAATATCCCCTTACAATACGTTGTAAGGATATTACAAGTCACCTCGCAGTTCCGTGACCCATAAAGGCACTCAGTCTATGGCTTCATGCCTCCATATGGTCATTGAACTCTTTGGTCACTTGCAATATCCTTATAATGCACAGAAGGAGATATTTTATCCCACATATGAACCTCTTACAACAGTCCTCGATTTTGATCATTCTAGCTCGTGTTTTGGAGACAAATGAAAAAACTTGGATCAATTTTGTATGTTTTTCGCAATATCCTCTAAATGACAGAGCTCCAACTTTGAACTTAGCCGCTTGTTAACTTAAGTCTTTTTATTTTAACTAGTGCCTAGTCACAGCCTTGACCTAGATGTTTAGTTCATAACTGAATACGACTGATCTTTTTGTATAAACAGTTCAAGCACTTTGAGAAATATCATGAAAAAAATGCAGTGACATTTAACCTACCAGAAACGGGTAAAATAAGAAAAATATGCCAGAGCCCAAGAGAGCGGTAGGACCTAGAAACAGGCCTGTGTAAATGATTCCCAGAGCTGTAACAAATGGACCTGCTGCCAAAATACAGCCAATTGCAGCCACTTCAAAGAGGCGCTGACCATCATTTGAAAACATGTTAATAAGCTGAAAGACAAAACAAAATAATGAGAAAAGTTGATTTATGTTGGAAATGGTATAACAGACAAAAAATTTTAGACAGAAAAGAATTAACACAGCTCACCACACGTCTCAACGAGTGGCAGGAATCTCTGTGATTGACTAATAAGCATTTATTTATTTATTTATAGTTCAGTTCAAATCACTTTATTTCGGCCAACAGGGCCATAAAAGTATAAACATATTGAAATACATATAATAAGTAAAACATACTTAACAGATTCTCCAATAAAACAAGTTGAGAGATCAAAAGTAGATACAATGTGACAAATGTAGAAAAATGCACAATGATTCGTGGTTAAATTCATTAACTATTTAAAAAGAATAAAATATATACAACTTCCAATGATAAAAAAGAGTACCATCAAATCAGGCAATTATCAAAACAATAGAACACATGTAGCCTGAGGATACATTTAAACAGAGTCAGGTAATAGGGCGGCAGAGAGTTTTGCTACCGAGCATCCGCATGGCACCCAGAATTTAGAGATGGAACAACAAGTTACTTACCTTCGGTAATGATGTATCTGTAAGAGACATATGTTAGTTGCAGATTCCTTACCCTACAATTTCCCCCAGGCGTCTGTCTGGATCCGTAGATTTTTCTTTAGCAGTAACCCTGCACGTTGGTAGGTGGCATTGGTCGACTCCGCGCCCATCGTTGGCGTCGTGCTCGCTGGGTTGTCGATGCAGTGCCTACTTAGATGCCGCCCCTGCATGCTGATGTCAGTTCTGACAGGTTTCCACGCCAGAAGCGGAGAGCCATGAAAGACACTGACCACTGGTGAGCCACAACTAGGGCCCTGTAAGGGAGTACCTCTTCTTAGAAATCAGTTCACAGAGCGGGGAGGATGGGTGGGGCGGTAAGTAATCTACAACTAACACATGTCTCTTACAGATACATCCTTACTGAAGATAAGTAACTTGTACATCTGAAAGCGACAGTTAGTTGTAGATTCCTCACCTTAGAATAGATACTCCAGCAATACCATCCCCAAGGGAGGGTCTGCAAACCAAGATCAGATGAGAAAGTACTGGAGGACCGAACTCGCAAAATAGCAATACCATCCCCGGGGGAGGGTCTGCAAACCAAGATCAGATGAGAAAGTACTGGAGGACAGAACTTGCAAAATAGCCGTCCCTCCGGACTTGGCTGTCCAGGCAGAAATGTCTGGCAAACGTGTGCAAGGATGCCCACGTTGTCGACTGGCAATATCAAGCAGTGGGACTACACGTGTTACACAGCGGTTGCTGCCGTAGCCCTAGTAGAGTGAGCATGCATCCTCGCTGGAGGCTCCTTCTTTGCTAAAGCATAGCAGATCTTTAAGCAAAGTTCAACCCACCGAGAGATGGTATATTTTCGAACAGCCCGGCCTTACTTGGCACCTACATATCCAATAAAGAGTTGCTCATCCACCCAGAAATCTTTTGTGCGTTCAAGGTAGAAGGACAGCGCACATTTAGGGTCATGACGACGGAGTTTCTCCCCCTCTTTGGAAGGGTGCGGAGATGGGAAAAAGGTGGGCAAAGTGATAGATTGTCCTACATGAAATGGTGTAACTACTTTAGAAAGAAACAAAGGCCTCGTTCTAAGCACCACTTCGTTCTAAGCACTACTTTGTCTAGATGCTCAGAGAAGAAAAGGGGCTTGGAAGACAGAGCTTGAAGCTCACTCACCCTGCGAGCAGAGGTGATGGCCACAAGGAAGGCAGTTTTGAGAGTGAGTAGCCTGAGAGGACAGTTATGAAGAGGCTCGAAGGGAGCATGCATAAGGTATGTGAGAACAAGATTCAAGTCCCACTGGGGCATTATGAAAGGAGATGGTGGAAACCGATGAGAAATGCCCTTAAAGAACCTTTTAACAATGGGAGTCTTGAATAAAAACGGCTGATCTGGCAGCCGAAGGAAAGCAGAGATAGCAGCAAGATAACCTTTGAGAGTGCCCAGAGAAGAGCCCTGCTGGGCCAAAGAAAGTATATACAAAAGGACCTCTGATAGAGGGGCAGAAAGAGGATGCACAGTCTTTGCTGTGCACCATGCTACAAACTTGGTCCATCTACAGGCATATACCGATTTAGTGGAAGGACGCCAGGCTGCTAAGATGACATGTTATGTTATGTCATGTTATATTTAATTTGTAGAGCGCACGGCTACTTGGGAGTGTCCTGGCGCTAGCTTCCAAAATAGAGAAATACCCGCACAACTGATTAAAAAAGAAGAGTTTTAAGTTTCTTCCTAAACAACAGTGGATCTTGAATACTCCTTAAGACTAAAGGCAACAGGTTCCAGGCCAGACCAGCCCTGCGCACAAAGGAATTGCCTCCCAGACGCTGGCGTTTAAACTTCGGGGTCTGCATCAGCAGTAGAGCAGAGGACCGAAGCTGTCTCCTTGGCACGTAGAAGGAAAATCTCTTCTGCAGGTAAATGGGTCCTGTGCCATACAGGGCCCGATGCGCTATGGTCAGCATTTTAAATTTCAAGCGCGATTCCACTGGAAGCCAGTGCAGGGCGCGCAGATGTGGCCCAACACTGTCCCTGGGAGACAGGCCCACGAGAAGTCTAACTGCAGAATTTTGGACAACTTGTAATTTTTTTACCAGAGACCCCGGACCACCGACCAAAAGGGCATTGGCGTAGTCCAGACGAGATAGAATTAACGCACGGACCACTGTCTCTCTGGAAGTGCTAGGCAAGAAAGGGAGAAGCTTCCTCAGACTCTTAAGCAAGCCAAAGCAGGTTCCGGATAGTTTCTTCACATGCGTTATAAAGTTCAAATTTTCGTCAAACCAGTCGCCAAGATTTTTAACGGCTCCAGTAATTTCAGAGGGACGTGGGAAGCCTGGAGGCCACAACCTATCTCTGAAATCAGAGGGAAAGGAGCCAAACAGCAGAACCTCGGACTTACCCTCATTACATTTCAGCTGGGCCATGGCCAACCAGTGAAAAACTGAAGATAGGCAGTGTTGGACCATCTCTACGGCGACCTCCCCCTTGGGCCAAGTAAACAGCAGCTGTATATCATCAGCGTATGCCATAACCTTAGCCCCCAGTGACTCCGCCAGAGCCACCAGCTGAGTCACATAGATGTTAAACAAAAGGGGGCTAAGTGAAGAACCCTGCGGTACGCCAGTAGTCACAGGCATGACCGCAGAGGCACACGGTGGGAGCCAGACCTGCTGCTGCCGGCCCTCCAAAAAGGAGCCGATCCATTGCAGGGCACTGCTAGAGATACCAATGGCAGATAGCCGGTTAAGAAGCAGGGAATGAGGGACAGTGTCGAGTGCTGCCAAGAGATCAAGCATAACCAATGCTGCTCTCCCGCCGGCATCCAAACACGCCCTAATAGCCTCAGTGACCTCCAGCAGCTCTGATTCCGTGCTATGAGCAGCACGGAAGCCCGACTGAGCCGGATGCAGCCTATTTTCATCCTCAACAAAGTTGGTGAGTTGGAAAGTAACAGACTTTTCGTAGACTTTCGCCAGACTAGGAAGCAACAAAATAGGGCGATAGTTTACTGGCAATGAAGGGTGCAGAGAAGGTTTCTTCATTAAGGGAATGATCAAGGCATGTTTCCAAGCCATAGGCACACAAGCCATGCAGAGTGATTTAGTGATCATAAAATTCACTTCAGTATTTAAAGTGTCAGCCAGATCCAATAGAAGCCTAGCAGCGCAGGGATCTTTTGGAGAGCCCGACTTGAGGGCCTTCACCATCCTGAGTGAGCTGGCCAGATCAATTGGCCTAAATTCCGAGAAGGTAGAGACTGGCTCCGCCCTACTTACCGGTGAAGAGAGCACCGCATTGGGATTCCCCGGAAAGGTGGATAGCGATTCTTGGATGCTAGTTATTTTATCCTTAAAAAAAGACGCTAGGGAGTTACACCAGGTATCAGAAACCGGAGTAGCAGCCGCCTGTGTGCTGGGAGCCAAAAAGTTTTGTACAATAGAGAAGATCTCTTTAGAGTTATTTTTGGCTTGATCAATGCGCTTAGCGAAATACTGGCCTTTGGCCTCCCCAATGGCAGCGTAATAGAGTCTTTGTTTAGCTCTGAGCGAGTTTTTATCGACTGGGCGATAGCCCCCGGCCCGCCAAGCTCTCTCAGCTGTTTTGCACTCATGTTTCAGACTAGCCAATTTGGGGGGAAACCAAGGCTTAGAGGGGGACTCTCTCCTAAATTTGGACTTACAGGGAGCAGACCAGGACACAAGTGCGCAAGTAATCCAATTGTCAAACTGGACTATATTATCCTTCAGGTCCCCTATGAGGGAGGGGCGAGAGGCGGCCAGCAACGCACCAAGCATCACTAGGTCCAATCTCCCACAGGCAGGGGGACAATGGCAGTGGACCGGTCGAAAAAGATTATTCATGGCCCAAGAAAAGAAAATAGGAAAATGGTCGGACTATGCAACCGGCCTCGGTCTTTTCACCAGTAAAGGGAAATTTGCCCGGATGATGTCTAGGGTGTGACCTCCAAGATGGGTGGGAAACAGGACTCTTTGAGAGAGGTTTACCAAGTGGAAAGCGTCCAAAAGGATTAAGGAGTCAGGCGCCTCTGCGTGATCAAGGTGGATATTAACATCACCGAGAAACACATATTTGGAGAAAAGCAAAGCACGCTCAGCCAGAGCGTCCCCACATGAATCCAAAAAGCCCTTAGATGGTCCGGGTGGTCGATAGACCAGGGACCCCCCAAGCGTGAAATAGGGGGAAAATTGTATACTAAAGTGAAGGACCTCACAATCCCCAAAAAGGGAGGATGGTTCGCTACAAAGGACCCAGTCGTCCCTGAGCCAAATGGCGAGGCCACCACCTCTACCCACCTGGCGGTCCACCCGATGGACTTTGAGACCGGCAGGAGAGGCCAGAGCAACTGTGGGGTTGGAGTGGGCATCAAACCATGTCTCAGTGACAAACAAAATGTCCAGACCATTATCGATGATCAGGTCGGCAATATCCACAATAGTGCTTATTCACCGATCTGGCATTAATAAGGCAGGCGTTGATGTCCTGTGCCCTGGGAGTATTAACAGGTGTAGGCGTTGCCTGGGGCTCAGAAACAAATCTATAGCCACAGTCAGCACAGGAAAAGTTCTTGGAAGGCCCAGTGGACCAAACACTGTGGGCAGGACAGGGTGGTGGTTTCAAACGTTTTAGCCCTTCACTGGTAAAGTTGATGGTACTGACAGCATCCAAATCATCGGCGATCCGGACAGAGAGACTGGCCCTGAGCGCTGACTTAGCGCGGATGGGCGCAGACAGGCTTGCCTTAGGTGCGCCTTTGGCGCGCCTTTGGCGCTCGTCCGCTGCGCTTCCGGGCAGGCCCAATCTTAAGAAGGTGTGGCTGAGGCTGGCGAGCAGCGTGATTCATCTAGAACGCTGACCGCTGGCAACGCGTGACGTGTCCAAGATGGCCACTGTCTCGCGTATTATCCCCCCGAAGTCCCACTCAGGAGCGAGGGGAAGGAGCACTCGGGATTGAGCTCAGGTACCAATTTAAAACACAAAGTGCGATTGAAATTCTATTACTGCAGGCGTCCCTACAAAAAAGCAGCGAGGTGCAGTTTTAAAAAAATATCCCCCCAAGCAGCCACTAAACCTCCCCCCAAATCCCCACTAATACACAGCAAAAACACAATTTTTATAATCAGGGCAGCGAGCAAGCGACCCTTCAGAGAAGCGCCGCTCTACTAATCAGGCCCGGTTAAATAGATTTGTCTGAGGCCGGCGAGCAGCGTGAGTCCTCTAGAACGCTGACCGCTGGCAACGCGTGTCGCATCCAAGATGGACGCTGTCTCGCGTATTATCCCCCCGAAGTCCCACTCAGGAGCGAGGGGAAGGAGCACTCGGGATTGAGCTCAGGTACCAATTTAAAACACAAAGTGCGATTGAAATTCTATTACTGCAGGCGTCCCTACAAAAAAGCAGCGAAGTGCAGTTTTTAAAAAATATCCCCCCAAGCAGCCACTAAACCTTCGCTCAAATTCCCACTGATACCAGGCAAAAACACAATTTTTAAAATCAGGGCAGCGAGCAAGCGGAAGGCCGTAAGCTGTCAACTGTCACTGCTCAATCTCCTCGCAAGGAGGTGGAGACTGGACAGGTTCAGATGGAGAACCATCCCCTGCTGCTGTGACAGAAGATCCTCCCGAAGGGGCAGTCTGATCGGAGGATCGATGGCCATGCACAGAGCTCGAGGTACCAGATTCTTTGTGCCCAGTCCAGAGCCACAAGAATAACTGGTCGCGCTTGATCTTCTTGAGCAACTTGTGGCAGAAGTGGTACAGGAGGAAAGACGTAAAGGGGTCCACAGTTCCACTCTTGACAAAAAGCGTAGCCGAGCGAGCGCCGCCTTGGATACTCCAACGCGCAAAACTACTGACATTGCACAATCGCTTCGGTGGCGAACAGATCTAACCAAGGCTCTCCCCACCGAGTGAAGATGCCATTTGTGATCAACCAAGCTCTGACGTCTGAGTTCGTCCACCCTGGCATTCAGAGAACCCGCCAGGTGTTTAACAACCAGAGTCATGCCCTGATGTTCCAGCCTCCTAACAAAGGGTGGACAACCCCACCGCCCTGTTTGTTGCAGTACCACATGGCAGTGGTGTTGTCTGTGAACACCGGAACAACTATCCCTTTGAGAGAGGGAAGGAATGCCAGAGCTCCAGCAGGTTGATATGGAGCCCGGACTCCGCCAGAGGCCAGATGCCTCTGATCTCCGCTCTCCCAGGCGGCTGCCACATCGCAGGAGTGACGCATCTGTCAACATTGTTAGATCTGGTTGGGGAAGGTAGAGGGATCTGCCTCAAACCCAAGCTTGGTTCGTTAGCCACCACTGCAGTTGTTGTGCAGTTCCCTCTGAGATCGGAATGTAGTCAGAAAGATATCCCTGATGTTGCGCCCACAGGAATTTCAGGTCCCACTGCAGAGCCCGCATATGCCATCTGGCATAATCCACCAGCAGGATGCAGGAGGACATGAGGCCCAGCAGCCTTAGGGTAAATCTCACCGAAATACGGTAAAGAAGCTGAAACACCGGTATCATAGCCCGAATATCCAGGAATCGTTGCTCGGATGGATAGGCCCAAAACTGCACTGTGTCAAGAACAGCTCAGATGAGAAGGGAGCATCTGAGAGGGATTCAGGTGTCACTTCTGCACGTTTATATTGAACCCCAGCGAGTGAAGGAGGTCCGCTGTAGCGCGGAAGTGGGAGAAGATAGCCTGGGGCAAGCCCGCCTTCAACAGCCAGTCATCAAGATAGGGGAATACTGGAACCCCTGATCTGCGCAGATGAGCAGAGACCATGACCATTACCTTTGTGAACACCAGAGGGGCATTGGTAGGGGGGAAAGGGTGGACTGGCCCACCCGCTGGCTCCCAGACCCGCGAGGTCACTGGGTCCCACGTCCATGGCCATGCAGAGGCTGGGCTGCTTGCATGAACCAGTGGCTAGGCTGGGCCGGATGAGGTTGTGTGCCCCTTCTGTAGCCACGAAAGGGACAAAAAGCAGACTACAGTGGACTAGAAGGCGCAGTGAGGCCCAAAGATCTGGGTGTAGCTCTAGAATCTTTAAAGCGCTCCAGCACAGAGTCTGCTTTGTCGCCAAAAAGGCGACTGCCATCAAAGGGCATGTCCATCAAAGTTAATGGTCATGCTCCGAAAAGCCAGGTGTCCTCAACCAGGCGTAGCGCCTTAGGGCTACCAACGTGGCAATTGTTCTGCCCAGTGAGTCAGTGGTGTCCAGTCCACATCTAATGGCGAATTTGGCTGTGTCTCTCCCATCTGCCACTGTATGGGAGAGGACGGTCTGGGCCTCCTCCGGGCAATGAGGCAGCACCTGCAGAACTGTATACCAGATGGTATGGGAGTAGCGGCCCAAGAGGCACACCGTATTCACCGACCGCAGTGCCAAGCTGGAGGAAGAGAACATACGCTTCCCAAGATGATCCAGCTTCTTGGATTCACTATCTGAAGGGGCAGATGGAATGCACCATTAGAAGAAGAGGCTTGGACAACCACGTTCTCAGGAAAAGGGTGTCAAGAACTCTAGGTTGCCCGGGGCAGGGCGGAGGCGGCGGGAAATTCTCCTCTCCCCAGGAGCCCCTGTGCTGGGCTTGGACCAAGTGCCCAGGAAGGCATCAGTGAGAGCCTCCTTGAACGGCAACAGGGGTACAGAAGAGGAAGCCACAGGTTGAAGCACATCTATCAGAAGGTTAGTCCTGATGGTCACCAAAAGGAGCTCAAGGACCGAGACCTCGCCGCCCTTCTCACCACCACAACATAGGACGCTTCCTCCTCTGTAGCCACAGTAGGGGGAGAAAGAAAGCCAGTGTCTGAAGAAGAGTCCAAACCTCTGGCATCACCCAGGTCCTCTCGCCAGTCTGGTTCTTCCAGCTGGTCAGTTAAAGGGTCCAGCGACCCCTCCTAGTCCTCATCACCATCCTCTGGTTGGTAGGGAACACCAGGGATGAACAAGGGAACAAAAGTACCCATTGGCATTGGTTCCGACGGCGGTCCGGCTCCGGGTCCAACTTGGGAATGAGGATGGGGACAGCGTCAGCCATGGGCACGGTCTGGAACGCCGCCGGGTAAGGCCAAGTAAGATCAACTGGTGCCAATCCGGTTCCAGGCTTGGATCCGCTGGGTCTGCTGGGGCTGGAGCCGCCGGCATCGAAGGCCCAGGATCCCCAACCCGCTCTGCGGTGCCTGAAGGTGTGCTGGCGGAGTTGGGCTAACAAAAGACGAGGTGTAAGGTCTCACAGAATTGTCTACTTTGGGAAGGGGATGCTCCGGCTCTCGGAAAGGGTGGGAGGCGCGGAGTCGTCCCTGAAGCAGGCACAGGAGACAGAGCATTTGAGCGATGAAGCTCTGAATCAGACGGGGAGAAGGCGAAGAGCGCTTTTGCTTCTTCACCTTTTTCTTGCGTTTGGACTTACCCGATGACCTTGACTACTTCGAGTGAGATGAGGAGTGGGGGCTCCGCGAACGGTCTTGAGACCTTCCTCTGGAACGAGAATTGGAACGACGCGGAGCTGACCGCTGGGCCTCCAATAACTTTCGGGACACGCCCGCAAAGTCTTCGGGTGCAAGGCCCGGCAGTCGGAGCACAACTTCGGGTCGTGGTCGCGCTCCAGACACCAAAAACACACGAGGTGCTGGTTCGTCACCAAGATCATCTTGTGACAGGACCTGCAGGGCTTGAAACCGATCCACCGTTGGGACATCTCCTGTGCACCAGGAGTCAAAGACTCGAAAAAAGATGCCGACAAAAGTCGCAAAAAGGCAATCCAAAAAGTGGCTAAGGGGCAGCTCTCTCCGAATCTGCGCTAGACTGGCATGGAAAAAGAAAGAACTGGTGTTAGCACACAGAGGCGGTGTCTAAGTAGGCACCACAACATCATCCCGGTGACCACGACGACTGGCGCGGAGTCGACTGACGCCACCTACCGACGTGCAGGGGTATTGCTACAGAAATATCTCCGAATCCAGACTGACCCCTGAGGGAAATTCTAAGGTAAGGAATCTACAACTAACTGTCTCATTTAGATTTGGCTATTACTGGGTGGGAATCCGATCTAAGAAAGTGAGGGGCATCCTGATAGATAAGCACTCGTAGTAGCCTGCATACTGGTGCAAGCCTGGTGCGGGGCACTCAAACAAGACATGAGGAGTACTCTCTTCAGGGAAGTTACAACTAGGGCAACAAGTGTCTACTCTGCCAACCCATCCAGAAGTGAACACTCTGAGGGGTAGGGTGCCTATTTGAAACTGGAAATATAATTTTCTGTGCAATAGAACAGACACAAGATCCCAAAACAACTCAAACCCACGTGTTGGCTTCCTATCAATAAAGTCACTAGCCAGTTTGAGGTTAGCTGCTCTCCGAGAATCCTCAGCCACCACCAATGTACAATATTGCTTTTTCAGGAGGACCTTAGATGAAAAACAGTAGAGGATGGATGATCCCACAAATCGTGCACCCATATCGAGTATAGTGCTGACTTCATATTCAAGAGCCAGGGGATTTTATTACGTTGGTCAATCTTCTTAACATCCTTTAAACTTTCCACAGAGTGAGAAAGCTCGAGAGAAGTCCCTAGGTGTCTTTAATACAATAGGGGCGGTAGACATATTTTACATGACGCCCCTGTGACTCCCAGATCATGGAACAATTAATATAAAGGGGTATTTGTAAAGCGCTAACAATCATCGCCAAAGGGATATCATGGCGCTGAGACTGCAAAATGTTACGGTTGACAGGGTTGCAGCTGGGGATGAAGGAAGCAAATGCATCAGTCAGGGAAGAGACGTTTTCAGTTTTTTCCTGAACACCAGGTAATCACTGGTGAGAATCAGATCTAAAGGGAGAGCATTCCAGTAATAAGCTGCCAGATGGGTAAACAAGTGACCACCTGCTCTGGCCTTCCTGATCCTTTTTGCTTTGAACAGGGCAAGATCATAAATTTCTCGAGGGTTGACAAAATTCAACCTTCTGCCAGATAAGAAATGGGCCAAGAAACTTAGCTCTTTTGAGTGTAGGAAACCAGAGAAGAGCTTTTAGGCAGGAAGTGGGGCAGCAATATCTATCCTTATTGCAGATAAGTTTTGCAGCGGCATTTTGAATTGTCTGGAGAAGCGTGAACAGATAATTT
The DNA here is from genome assembly GCF_964261635.1 of Lissotriton helveticus. Taxonomy (NCBI): domain Eukaryota; kingdom Metazoa; phylum Chordata; class Amphibia; order Caudata; family Salamandridae; genus Lissotriton; species Lissotriton helveticus. The sequence continues at coordinate 1,217,593,012 of NC_136069.1, forward strand.
GCCATTCCCACATACATGGCATTGCTGTAGTCCAGAAGGCTAACAATCAAGGCCTAGATTACTGTACGATGCCAGCCGATCAGGATCCATCCAAATAGTTTTTTAAGCAATTTAAACAGCCCAAAACATTTACCACATGTGGATAGCACCTGGTCTTGCATGGATATGGAGAGGTCAATGATAACTCCTGACTGCCCTCAACATTTATCTATTTACTATTTGTTTACACAGACATGTCCAAAATATTCCTGAAATTAACAAAATAACATGAGGCTACCTAAAGTGAAACTATTTGTGTAGTACTCAACTTTTACGATACGTGTGATCTCATTACTCTGCCCAAGGGTGCAAGGTTGCCTGCGTTGGCGTTAGGCTGTCAAAATGGTGCCAGTGCAAGGGAAAAGGACAGGAATGAGGTGTATTGGATAATACAGCGCATTCCAGCTCTTTCCCTCTGATGCAGGGCAGTGCTATCAGGTGACTTGCTGCGCTGCCCTGCGCGTCACAAGTTATAAATATGCCCCTATGTGTGTAAAAAGTGTTTGAACCTCAAATTGTACCATCGATAGCTAATAAGTAAAGCTCCACTAAGTTGGGGAATGCATAAAATGGGAAGTCATAACAAGTATGACCATGACTGGAGTATGCATGCTGTAAGAGAGGAAGCCATGGCTCACTTCATCTGTTACAAACATTGATTGCAAGTTGCCTGACTCGAGACTGGGCAGACACGTACTAAGGTTAATGAAGGGCAAGAACAACTTCACAGAGACAGAATCAGACATTCTCATTCTTAGCTTTGTGCTTCTTTTCACTGGCACTTCTACACACTTATTTTTAATCGGTATTTGACTGTTCTTAATTGGTCAGCAAATTGGAAAGATGAATTACAAATGAAAAAATGGCTACCACTGTCACATGATGATGGCCATTTTGGAGCTTTTTTTCTTTTTGGGAAAAACACATTTTGTCAGAGTCAGAAAATTATTTATTTGGCAAAACGCCATAAAAGAAACACAATTCAAACAAACACTCAGGATCAAATCATTATTAAAAGACAAATGGAACACACAAATTCTTTGTCAGGAACGGAGGAGAGGAGTATGCTTAACTATCTTCACTTTTTATTCACAGCAGTCATGTTATAACATTATAAAAACTACAAATGCCATGAACACTTGGGAGAAAAGTTCACAAACGATCATCCAATTAGGGCGTATATCTCCCTTCGTAGTACTATATCCATGTTGTCTCCTCCTCTTTCTTTGCTGCTCCACACAGCCAACAGTTAAGTACAGGGGCCTGCGGACAATGTTTGTTAATATTAGTGATTATGTGTCACTCAACTTTATTCAGAATTTTGAATTTTAGGTTCACATTATGGTTGGAGAAGCGACTGCCACCAGGGCCGGCCCTAGGCATGTGCAAAGTGTGCACCTGCTCAGGGCCGCCAAACCCCAGGGGCCGCCACGACGAGGATCGGAAGGATCGTAATGAGTTCCCCTAGACGCAGGATGAGAGACCGGGCGCACAGGGGCGTAACAGAGGCCCCCGCATTGCGGGGGGCCTCAGAGCTCTAGGGGCCCCCTTGGCAATACATTGATTCACTGACAGCAGGGTTCGTCTGAAATGTACTTTCAAAGTAACGCCCGCCGCAGCGCCTCATTAATTAAATGGTTGTGTACTTGATGCAATTTTGCACGGCATGCAGCTGAGTGGTTTTCAGCCTCAGGGTGGTGGGGCCAGGGCCGGGCCAGTATTGTCATGCGCAGTGACTTCACGTGAGGCGGCCGGATTGTCCCATGCACAAAGACGGCAAAACCATAATTCAACAAATTGCTGGCCTTGGTCTTCTGAAGCCCGCCCATGCCAATCACCGAAGCTGCAGGCCTCAGGTAAGTCGGAGACAACGAGAAACACTAAAGTGGCAAAGAGAAAGATAAGCGAGTGCAAAACTTCGACAACAACCTCCTAATTATGGGGCACGGTTTTGTCACCTGTGACTCGAGTGGAGTGTGATCGATGAGGCCCTGTCATGATGTCGTGTAAAGGCCTGGTGGCGTACATAACACTCAAGGTCGGTTAACTTACTGGGTGCTCGCATTGCCGTTTTTAGCTGTTCAGAATTTAAGAACAGTTTATTGTCACAGAGTAAATGAAGCTGGTAAATTGCTCCAGATTTCCAATGTATGCCTAGAAGTTTACGTTGTTTGTCTTGTAAGTAGCCTGGAAACTTTGTTGAATGTACCTTTCGACTCGAAGCTAGAAACCAGCGGATTGGATTGACTTTGCCCGGTTCATTGATGAGGAAGTGTGTTGAGAGTAGTGGATTTAATTTGTAGGTTCATCAGGGAGGGAAACCCAGCACAGGAGCAGGGGGAGTGCGAGTGGGGTGCCGATGGAGGGACAGTGCTATTGTGTCGAGCACATGAAAGGGGTGGGAGCCAAATATGCCCCAGATCTTCCACTCACAATATATTGATGTGCCCAAAATCGCCTTGCATTGATATAACTGTGTGTCCTGTTCGAATTTGCACCTGTGTGCTCGTTGTGTAGGATTCTTTACAGCATGCAGCATACAGGGGGAATAGTGGGGGGCAGGGGGCATACGAACACGCCGATTACAATAGGGGTAGGTAGAGAGACTAACAGCGCCTACTTTAACTACAGCCCCCAGAGCAAACACTCTGATGGAAAGCACGCATGGGTAAGCCCTTGGTAGACAGGGGCGGGCTGGGTATAAAGACACAAGAATCATCCTCTGCAGAGGGAACAAATAGGTGCAACGCTGCAGCAAAAATGCACAACTGCAACTGTTTGTTTATTCCTAGTCATCTACGACCTAAATGAAGGTTGTAGAATGTGTGCAAGAAAGGGTGTCCTTATCCTGCATTGTGAAAGTATTTGTAATGTGTGGTTGTCTCATTAGAGGTGGTTGTGCTTTACGACCGCCGCTCCGCCCCGCCCCCTCTTTGCGAGGATTCACCCCGGATGGCATGTGCCTTAAATATTGTTCAGAATTACTTATTTCTTTAGTGGAGCTGCATTTATCGAGCGCCGTGCCCTTCCTGTGAGTGCACCCCTGTTTACATTTATTAGCGAGTGTGGTATATCTTAAGCCCCAACCCAAGCTTCTGCTTTGAACATTCGTAAGTTTTGTTGTGGAGGGGAAATTCATGTGCACCAGGTCTGCCACAGTTTTGCCCTGTACAAAAAATACGTTGTGTATGTGAGAGCCATATCCTGCCATCCATCCAAATGCTTTGTCAGTTTTGCATGTTTACTTCAATTATCTGTAAAGTTATCCAAGGCGATCAACCTAGCTTGAGCTTAATTATTGTCCTGTTCATACATACAATGTGCCAAATTAGTGTTAGCTCCGTTCCAGATTTATTATGTTGTGTGCATCAACAACGTATCTCTGGCATCTACTTAAAAAAAATCTCAGTAGCATATTGGGTGAGGTGGGCATTTACTATGGTTGCTTCCGAGACCACACCCAGTTCCTGAAATTGTTTTTTAATTAAGTATTTGTATACTGCTCTCCTACACATTGTGAGGCCCAAGCACTTTCTGAGTGGTTTAGGAAGGTAGCTATGCAGTTTGTATCATCTACAGGTGTCTCCAACGAGTGCCTCCTGAGCTGCTAGTAGCTCTCTCTCTCCCTGTGAGTAGCTCTTCCGTGTTTCCCTCCCAGCCTACTAATATTATAGCTTTTGCTTGGTTGAATTATTATATGTATACCAACATTTAAAAGCCCATATTTAAGGAAGAAATGTCTGAATTTTCAGAACCCTAAAGGTGATGTTTGGAGAAAAATGGTTGCATTTTCAAAATGCATTTAAACTAATATTTGAGTTGGAGATACCTATAACTCACTTTATTATCTTGGTGCCAGTAGGGTTACAGCTGTGGCTGTTGCGGAGTAGCGTGCTAACTTGCCAAAACAAAAGCGCTTCAGCACCCCATCAGGGGTAACAAGCGCTATATAAATGCAAACCTTTTCCCTCCTCTTTCCCTCCGCTATCCTTCTCAATCTAATTGACTGAATAATATCCACCATTCAAATTACTTTCATATTTCACTATACTAATTACCCACTATGGGTTAAGGGTTCCAGAGTAGCGTGCTACTTGCCAAAAAGTGCTTCAACACCCCATTAGGGGTAAAAAGCGCTATATATACGCCAAGCTTTTTTCCTTCTTCTATCCTTCTCAATCCGAATAACTAATATCCACCACTCAAATTAATTTCATATTCCACTATACTAATTCACCAATAATCCTTTATGAGTTCCGGAGTAGCGTGCTACTTACCGAAAAATCGCTTCAACGCCTTGTTAGGGGTAGTAAGCGCAATATAAATGCAATTACAATACAATACATTGATGTGAAAAGAAGTTGATTATTTTTTTTTTCTTATTAACTTTGGTGGTGAATACACTTACTGGCGAGATCTGTGTGCAGTCTAGTTACAGGCCGGCCTCAGTCACTCATACAAAGTATAAAGAGACAGACAGAGTTAAATGTGATGTCCCAGCTGCAAAGTGAAGCATGCACCATACAGGTCACAGATGCGCCCAGTCCCTCATGTGGTGTGTCACAAGGCCCTCCTCCTCCTGAGACGAATTCGGAAGGGTAGGAACAGCCGCAGGTACTGGTCAATCATCTAACGACTTTTCTGGACGTATTATTAAAACACCTTCCTGGCCTCCGCCCCATCTGGACCCCCTCTTCCGGGGCCCCCACCTACGCTCCCTGCACAGGGCCACCATGAGCCTAGAGCCGGCCCTGCTGCCACTGCTATGCAGTCAGAAGCTCTCGCTGGTGCGGACATCTCGTCAGAGCCGTTTTGGGGCTGTGCGGTGCTATCTTCCGACCTCTAGCGGCGCCCACAAGCCTTATCTGAGGCTTCTCTTAGGCGTAAGGTCACCGGTCGCATTGTTTTGCTCGACTGCTGTATAGAAATCCGCGCAACCGGTCGCCCACCTACCTTTCCCCTACAGTGCTAGGAGTTAAATGCCCCAAATGGGGTTGATAACAGAGGTGACCGTGCCCTCCTTTTTCCATAATGTGCTCTGGAGAGCGCAGAGACTCATTACACGCTAATTGCCCAAACAATGGGAATTTACACCAACCCAGGCACCAGCGTCAAATACATTCATTTCAATTTGGCCAGTGTATACTAAGGGTGGTGGTTTCCACAGGACCAATTGTCCAGTGCCTTAACATGTTGTCATATATACCCAAAATGGTTCACCCAGTATATTTTGCACCTAGCTTGCAGGGCCTGCATGATTCATATATGGAAGAAGAATCTGTTACTTACCTCCCTATCGAAGACTACTTCTGTGAGGTCATGGATGCCTCTATACAGAGGACAGTCTCTGAGACTAGGGCACCCCTGGGGCAAAGTCTACTCAATGTTGCTGCGAGGCTCCTACAACCCTTACTCTGAGGGAAAGAACGAAAGGATCATCCACCCTTGCACCTATGGGCCAGCCAGAGAAGGCCCTGTAGTCAAAGAAGGAGCGAGCTCGCGACAGACAGGGGTTGATCTGGATTCCTTTGACAGGCTGAATCACGCTTTTCTAGGCCATAATATACTCTCTGGCCCTGTGGGGATCCCCCCACTGCCAGTATTTCCCAAAAAACGTATCATAAGCCCGGCGGCATCTCCTGCCATGCCCTATGCCAAATGGTGATGAGTCCCCCAACTCGGACGGGGATACAGAGCCTAACAGACCCTGCGTCCATCTTCAGACCTCAAGCACTCTGAGGGCAGCAAGAGCACACTGGAGTTAGACTCTGACATGCTCAACCCAGAGGACCTCCTGCATCCCCGGTCATCTGACTGGGTGCCTGCAGATAAAGTAGCTAAGTTTTTGGTGGAGAGATTGCGGGAATCCCTTGAAAAGGAAGTCTGCAACTTCCTTAAGGCAGAGTGCCCCCGTCCATCTCTGTTATGCAAAGTAGCCCTAACCCCAGAAATAGACCTTCGGATTATGACAGTTCCCGCCAAGTACATTTGTGATCCTAAGAAGTCCATAGACCGCTCTTGGGGGTCCTGTCAGGACAAGCTCCTTGACTTTGCCGCCCCCTCACCAAGATATTAAACATGGCAGAAGATGCCAAAACCTCTGGATCCCTTTTTTCCCAAGGAATCCTTTTGGGCTGAGCACAAAGGGCTATCATTTTCCTGGTAACTACAATTGCACTCTTTCCACTGAGATCTTGCTTATAAAAATCGCCCGAAGCTGGGAGACTTGGCCATCTCAGAGGCTGGGCCTATGGCACAGGGAGGACTTTTTGGCGATCCTTTTATCAAGGAACTAAGCTTGTGGTCACATTAGATTCCCTAGATAAATCCCAATTTCCCCCGTCCAGCCCCACCCCATCCCTCTTTCGACTCTCTGAAAAGGAGGCCTCCCAGGTCGATTCCGAGATCCAAGACCTTCTCTCCAAAGGTGCCATAGCCCAGTTACACCCTCATCCTTACAGGTTTATCAGCTATGTGTTCATGGTGGACAAAAGCAATGGCGGGAAGAGACCCATCATGAATCTCAAGTATTTCAATGAGTGGTTGGTCTTCTGCCACTTAAAAATGGAGGGTATTCATCTCCTCAGAGATTTTCTTCTCCCCAACAAATGGTTGGTACGCCTAGACCCCAAGGATGCATACCTCATGCTCCTGATCTTCCAACCTCACAGGTGCTTTTTGCAGTTTCACTGGCGTCAAGAAGCGTACAAATTCATGATGATCCCATTCAGGCTGTCCTCAGTCCTTGGTGCTTTACCAAGGTTTCTCAAACCTGTAGTGGAGCACCTCCAGGCCAGAAGCACCCGCCTCATTGTGTACCTGTAACAGACTACAGGAGGCAGCCCATGAACCCTAAAGAGACCAGGGCAATAATCTGTAACAAACAACAATGTCTCAAGGGTGTTATTCACAGGGCAATTATATGTGGCACAATTAATTACAATGGATTCAATCCAAAAGAGGAGAAAACCAAGAAGACATTTTCAAGTGAATGTAAAGTGTATTTCAATTGACAAACATGTTGGACATATTAAACTTCATATGTACAAGCACATAGGTCAGTACCACTGCGTTACATTAAATGCCATGTAACCAACAAAATACTTTGCACAAATGCTTGTGATCTGTAGTGACGGCGCAAGTGACACGTGACGTGGTATGTACAGTGAGGGGAGTGGGCGCAACAAGAAACAAGTAAAAATAAAACCACACAAGTTTACATATTTCGGATACTGCGACAGTTAATGGTACAGTAATATAAATTTCAGTTGAATAGGGTATCCATGAATAGGGGCGCCAAGAGTTCCGCTGTGGAAGTCGACGGTGTTTCGGCCTGTAGAAGTGTTAGGCCATCATCAGGACCAGGTTACGTATTTGCTAAGGTTGCAGTGTCGAGATAATTAATAGGGATATTTCTCAGGAATGTTGATTTAAGGAGTCCTCATGGAACTGGGGGAGTGCAGAGTCGGAGATACACGATTGCTTCCCAAGGTCTGTGCGCAGGATAATAAAGATCCGCTGAGTGTCCAGAAAAAAACTGTTGCAGTATCCCAAATATGTAAACTTGTGTGGTTTTATTTTCACTTGTTTCTTGTTGCGCCCACTGCCTTTGCTGTACATACCACATCACGTGTCACTTGCGCCGTCACTACACTTCACGAGCACTTGTGCACAGTATTTTGTCTCCCTGCTTTTTTCCCCTTTTGGATTTAATCCGTTGTAATTAATTGTGCCACATATAATTCATTGTGTACCTGGACAATATCCTTCTTATGGAATTGACGATCTCCCTACTCCAATACTTGGAGTTTCTCATCAACAAGAAGAAATTGGCCTTATCCATGACACAGTCCCTCATTTTTCTGGGTTTTAGTAGATTTGGTCTGAGCCACCCTGAGTCTTTCCTCTCAAAAGATAGCCAAGATTAGGCACGAACTGAAATGCACACTGTCAAGAACATACACTTCCCCTGAGACAGCTTTTGAGGGCGTTATGCCTCCTCTCCTCATCCATTCAGGCCATCTTTCTGGCCCCCTTCATTATTGGGCCCTCTGATGGCTCAAGATATCTCACCTGAGAAAGGGCCTGACATTCCCAGAGTGTACCTCTGTCAGACGACGTGGAACTCCAATGGTGGCTAGCCCACATGGTGGCGAGGAGCGGGCGTGCCATCTTCGGATCCCAACTGGACCCGGTGGTAGAATCTGATGACAGTGGCGTTGGTTGGGGGCATGACGTGGAGAATTATACATGGGACGAAAATTGTCGGAACAAGAGAGTGCTTTGCATATCAATTTTCTAGAGTTGAAGGGCAACTTGTTTGCAGTGAAATGTTGGACAAGACAGAAAGTGCAATGCTGCGTCCGCCTCAAGATGGACAACATGGCAGCAGTACGACAAATCAACCATTTCGTAGGGACACGGTCCAAAACCCAATTGGACTTTGCTCAGAGCTTTTGGGAGTATTGTCTCGAGAACCAGATCTTGGTCAAGGAGGAACACCTTTTGGGCTCAGCCAACCAATCGGTGGATTAGCTATCAATGTAACAGTGCAACCTCAGCCGTTGGAAACTGGATCCTTCAGTGAGTCAGGCGATAGAATCCAAATGGGGTCCCTTCTCTGTGGACCTATTTGCGTCCTGGTTGGACCACCAAGTGGCCAGGTACTTCAGTTGGAAACCGGAATTAACAGCGACCGCAACGGATGCCTTCCAGCAAAACTGGGCAGTAGAGGCGGGATATGCCTTTACACTAATCTCAATAATAATGCAGCTCTCTACCCAAGTCAGAAGACAACGGGTGAAAGTCATGATAATAACCCCCTTTGGGGATCTCAAGTGGTGTTTCCCCTTCTGACGGAACTTCCATGGGATTTTCCAATGTGTCTACCCCTGTTTTCAACTCTTCGCAAGGATCCCTTAGGAAATCCCCACCATCCGGTTCTAGTGGGTTTGCTGTGGCTTATGCCGTGGAGGATTATGAGGGACGATGCAACTTCTCAGGATTTCCGCACCAGGCTGCAGACTTACTCTCCAAGGTATGGGCAGGCAGCACGATCAAGAGATATAGATCGGCTTGGTCCAGATGGATGGGTTGGTGTTGTCAAAGACACTTGGATCCTGTAGGGACGTGAATTGTAAATATCCTGAATTTCCTAGCCACTTTGTCAATCAAAGGCTTGGCTTACAGGTTGGTGAATACCTTCTGTTTGGCAATCTCGAAAGGGGACACACTGAATGAGGGCCATCCTGTGGGAGAAAATTCATTAGTCCAGATATTACTCAGCGGTTTAAGGAAACCACACCGAGGTGTGTCTTCTCCCACCATCACCAGATTGGTTAGATGGGCCATGCAAGAAGTGGGCATTTACACAAAGATGTTTGGTACAGGAGTAGGGATGGCTTCTAAACCATACTCCCTGGGGGTACGCTTGGTAGACATATGAATGCAGCAGATTGGTCATCAGACTCAATGCATCCATTTCTACTTTAAGCCACTTCCTAAAGTGGCAGCTTTGGTGGTAGATAAGCTTTGAACTAGCATAATCCTCGCCTTCGATCCTGACACAAAATATAAAATGTCCTAGCTTTCGTAACAGAAATTTTCAATTCTATTAAGGACACGGAGGCGAGGATTATTGGAGGCGAGGACCGACGGATTCCTTCCATCCCCGGTGCTGATGTTGGAGTCCATATTTTATATAAGTAATATCTTTATTGTTGCAAGTTCTTGTATTCCAGTGCAAATTGTTTGGTACATGATGTGTGAATATGGTTTATCTCATTACATTGTCATAACTGCTTCTTTAAGTATTAAGGTTGGTGTCTCGACGATGTCTATATTCCACAGGGATCAATTCGAGCAAGCAGGAATAGGGGATGAATGTCTGGCAAGATGTTGTACGAAGAAAGGGGAGGAGACAACATGGGGACAGTACTATTAAGGGAGATATACACTCTGATTGGATGATGTGTTGTGAATTTTTTCCCAAGTGTCCATGGGATTTTTAGTTTTCATAACGTTATAACATGGCTGCTATAAATAAAAAGCAATGCTTAATCCTCACCTTTGTGTCCTTAATAGAACTGAAATGTTCAGTTACGAAAGCTAGTAAATTATATATTCATCATAACAACATGTCATATGCCCACCATGTTTCTCAAACTTACACAAGCTGAGGGAAATTTACAAATCATTATACATACAAATTCAAACTGAAGCAATTGGAGGGAAGGTCTACATTTCCTTATATTAAGAAACATCTGTAAGAGGTTTAAAACAACTTCCTGGGTACAACATAAGACTTACAGAACAGAAATACATGTTACATAAATTGAGCCAATTCTGAATCACAGGAAAATTATCTAGATCTGAGTATCTGTGAGCACCTTTAGGATAAGACACCAAAAAGTGAGCAATATTAAGACGGAACCTGACCAAATAAAATATGTGCTGAATGGTCGGTATAAAACACAGATAAGGCTCCATAGAATTGGTGTTCGATAAAAGTTGGTAAGTAACCGCCATCTTCTTTGTACATTCAATCTGTTCTCTTTTGCTAGCGAACATATCTAGAATTCAGTTTCAACAATTTCTTTCACAACTGAATTAATACATCCACCATTAGTAAGGAGTTCAAATTTCCCCAAAATCGTACGTTATTACTGTATATAAGACAACAAGGGAATCATCATGCCTCGGGCAGTCTAAGTCGGTGGAAATGAGTTTCCCTTTTAGACCAGACAGAAAGACAAAGCATTAGAAACGACACCTTAATGTAGTCCTCTCAGTATGAAAGCCCAGTTCAGAATGGCATACATATGTTGGGCAGCTAGTTGGTACAGCCAAAAGTATTTTCAAAAAGTTGGTTTCACTAATCTGTAAAGAATTGCATCACTAATTCCCCCATGTTCCTACACCATAAGTATAAATGCACGTTGCTTTACAGACGCTAATCATTGTGTCTAAAGGCTTTGACCCCAGCTGAGCAGAAAACTTAAAAATTGCTGAAATAGACTGTTCAAACTGGGACTTCCTTACTTTCATAAGTTGTGACCAGGTACCTTTATTGTCGAATGGGACCCCCAAATATGAAAAGGTCAGGTAAGGTCAGGAAACAAAAAAGTCTAACCCCATTCAACAACATGCATTTTCAACTTTTCCATTCAACTGAGCAAAAACCATAGAATATGGTTTGTACTAATTTGTGACCAAAGTTCATTCAAAAGATCATGGACACAGTCTTCAGCATATATTAGTACTGGCAAAGATCTCTTCCCCAATTTAGGAGTATCACCTCATAATCCTATCAATGAGTTCTCTAGATCATTATTATATAAGTTAAAAAGAAAGGGGGCTAGTACACACGCTTGCCTGCCCTTCCTATCCTATCACTGAGTAGTTGTCTGAGGAAATCCACTATGGGGGACTCAACTCCCATTGCTAATATCACTTCCGATACCCGTGACCAACTCACAAAGTTGAAGGTTGAGCTCAGGTCCTTAAAGCCTAGATCGATACAGCCCTTTCCTTACCCTGGTTTATTCATTAATTGTATGGTCAAAAGACTGGTGAAGTGTGCCACATCCCTCCGGAAACCCATGCTGTACATCGGAAAAATTGCTTTTCCATGGCCCATGATTCTTGCTGATATAACAAATATCTGCCCAACACCTATGCTGTGGAGTTGATCAAGAATATGAGAGGCTATGAGATGATAACATATAGGATTCAGCCTGTCTCCCTTTTTGAAAGTGGAAACAAAGTTCAAGTTTTACAATATTTTGACCAACACCAGACAGGGACGGAGAGATGATGGTCCCAAGACACTAAGATAGGGAGAATAGCACTCAAACTTCCCTGCCCCACACAGACCCCAAATGAGAGCAAGAAACAGAATGGAAAGCGCGAACATACACCACTAGAGACACTAAATTGTAAATAAACGACTCGTCAGGGGAAAGGAGGTTGAGGGAGTTGATATCTTGTTACAACAGAATAGAAAGAACAAAACTGTAACCAGGGAATATGCATCTGTATCCTGCCACTGTGATAATGAAAATGTGTATAGGTAAAATGCCAATAAAGTCTGTTTAAAAAAAAAGGTTTTACAATAATTTGGGGGAGGGGGGGTCCTTTAGGATCAGAACTCCTCAGTACATTATTTATTAATGATGCCCATACCTCAATGGTTTCCTAAAGATGTCTATAGGGACTTCTTCGGGTCCAGAGGTCTTGTGCCTTGGACTGTGTTCAATAACTGCACTTACACCTCCCCCAACTCAAAAGTTAGAACATCTTTAGGACTGCTTTTCCTTTCAATGGGGGTACATCTAAGTCCACATACATCACAGGGCATTCATACACCTTAGTAAAATGGTCTGCCCATGTTTCAGGAGGAATTTCAAAGGCCGACACATCCTTTGTGGAATGGTTATCCTATATATATATATATAAAAAAAGCCCGCCTTGTGCATGCACCTGCATACATCGGGAAACATTGGCAGTCATTTTGGCATTCGTAATTTAACGATCTTACATGGTTGATGGCCACTTTAGCCAGATAAATATCAAATTAAATGTAAAATGCACTGGAAAACCACAAATGAAGTGAATGGCTGATAGCAACTTGCAGCTGCAATGTACTTGGAAAAAAAAGTACAAACAAAAAGAAAATTCAAAAATGGGGTGCAGAAAATTGCCGAATGGGGGAAGGCCAGGGAGGAGTGGATATACATAAGCAGAAGGAGGGGAAGCTCAGGGGGAAAATGTAATGGAAATAAAGTAAGAGAATGGGGAGAAGGACAGGAGAGAGTCATACAAGCAGGGGTGAACACAGGTAGGGAGAACAAGTGGAAGGGGAGGAAGCAAGGGAGAAGATAAAAATAAAAATAAAAGAGTCTCTTCAAGTTTGCAGTACAAGGATACATCTGAATAAATAAGAAGTAATGTAAAGCAGTAATGCTCCGGGGTGAGACACACACAAGAATAGGAAGACAAGCCACCAAATAAGTAACTGATTGCTGAGCTAGTCAAGAAAGCCATCCATTCATAAACATTGGCCGATTCAAAGCCTCCTCTATGTACTTTAATACACAGTCTTTTACAAAACGAAAGCTACGGCCTTGTCTAAAAATTGGTGGTAGGTATAGAAGCACTGTTCAATGGAAAGGGTGCTCAGAAATTAGCTTGAAGCTACCTTGCCATGAGGGGTCAAACTACAAAACAAGGCTATGTATGTTGTCACCCGCACCTGAAGACTAGTATGAAATGTTTGACCTAATAATTTCTGGCACACAAATAAATAGGTGAGTGATAGTTTGTCAGCTGTAAGGACGGGTTTTAAGGGCACGTTTTAAATAGCGTTGTTACTCTGCTTTTTAACTGTCTAATTCTGATTTTCACTGACTGGGGGGGGGGGGTGATGCAAAAAAGCAGCTTTTAATAAGTGTTCAGGTAATTTCTTTTTTTTTATAGTGTGCGCCGCTCTCACTTCCGCATTCCTGCTCACGATCCCAATGAGAGACACCTTTTTGGTTGAGTGAGTTCCAGTGTTCGGGAATCGTTTGCCACTAATATAAAACCACTCAATGCGCTGGACACACAGCGGGTGCACTACTTGCACCCGTCTGCATCCGTTTCGTGGCCAGAGCCAGCCATGCTGCCGGTAAGCCTAGCTATAAGCCCTGTCAGAACATACACTATGGCTGAGCTATTAAATTTCAATAAGGCTTCCTGTGATCATGTTATTGAGCCTGTGATGTTGGCTGAGTACAAGCAATTCTATTGTCCCGGCTGTGCTTTTTCCTTAGATGGCTATGCCAAGTCTGATCTACCCACTGTTGAGGGTGGTGATTTACCCACCCTCATTGTGCCAGAAGCTATAATCTCATCTACTCTCTGCTCTACTTTCTCTGCTTGCCTCATTAACTGTTGTTCAATACCCAGATATGCCTTGGATGTTCATATTCTACTCATTGAAAATGACTGGGACCTGTTGTTCCTAACAGAAACTTGGCTTGAGGACTGGTCGGCAACTGATATAGCCCTAGCTATCCCTCCTGTTTTTTCTATCAAACATATGGATCGTTTGGAAAAAATGGTGGAGGGCTTGCTATTATATACCGCTCCTCCTAATTGTGTTCTATCCCAAAATTGCTGACTATCAATATCATTGAATATCTGTCTTTCACAATTGTCTCAACATCCTCCATTACCCTATGAGGAGCTCCCATCTACCGACCCCCTGATGTGCAGGCTTACTCTCTCCTATTAGCTGAGGTGCTTGGCCAACTATCCCCTCTGCATGCTAAGTTTGTGGTATTTGTGGATTTCAATTTACTTGTCGATAAACATAGTAACTGATCTGCGCAGCAATTTATTTCCTCATTAGAAGGCTTATTTTGGAGCAATTGTTCATGGAACCCACTCATTTAACAGGTCACACACTTGATCTCATTCTTTCATCAACCTGCACGGTTAAAGTTAGGCCTGTACTTAGCATTCTTGGTTCGACCGTTTTTTGGTCCCTTTTTGCATTTTATCCCCAGCCTTTCATAAGATGCAAGAGCAGGTCATAAAAATGCCCAGACCCTGGGCTAAAATCACTGAAGCACCTTTTATGCAGGAACTACAGTCCACCCAGATGATAAACCGAATGGCCTTCTGACATCCCTAAATGTACCTTCATGTTTTATAAATTTTGTAATGTCTTGACTTCTTTGTTAATTCCATCTGATGGTATGCTGCTTTCAAATCAATCGTAGTAAAATATTTGTCACCATCCAATTTCGCCAGCAATTCTTGAACCTTACGTAAAGGGTGACACTCTACCACAATTTGTTTGTTGACCAACCTAAGGTCCACACACGTTCTGAGCTCCCCGTTTTTCTTTTTAACCAAAACAATGGGGGAACCCCATTCAGATGCATCCACCATTTCTATCACACCTCCTCAAAAAACTTCTTAATCATATCTGACAGTTCTCGTCCCACCCATAGTAGAACATGTCTCGGTTTGTGTTTAGTGGGTACAGCATTCTTCATAAGTTGAATTTTGTGGTAAAACCCCTTTACTCTCCCCAGTTTTTTTCTAAATACACTTTTATGTTTATCAAGAAAACATTCCAAATCTTAACCAACATCTTTGCCATCTTGAACTGATAACATCTCTTCCACCATACAAACTTGTATTTTAGCATTTGGATTCAAGGTAATGTTAAACCTCCCTTGATGTTTCCATCCCAATACCTGTAACCCATCAGCAGCTACATATACTTTGCCAATGATAGTTTTGTGTTTGAAGGAAATATCCACAATAATATACCCTAGCATGTTAATTTATTTTCCTCCAAAACCAAAAACCCTTACATTATTAGGTTGCAAGATTCAATTGTTGCATTTTTTGTTGAAAAATGAGTCTGAAATGATTGTATACGGGGATCCAGAATCCACAATTGACTCTAAACTCCTCCCATCAATAACAATTGTACATAACAGAGGTAAGTTTGGTTAATTATCCACATCAGAAACTGTTATAGTGTTACACACCATATGTACATCCATTGATGTTCCTACATCTCCTTTCAGAATCTTACCCTGCCCCCTACACACTGTATTGTATTTTCAAAATCATTGTATTCTTCCACAATACTAAACACAGTATCCTCAAGAATAGCATATACTCTTTTACCCCCACTGTGGCACACATTACCAAAATGGCCTACTTTTCTACATTTGAACCATGTCTTCCCTTTAGCTGGACAATGCTTAAATTGGTATGTATGCGATTTAGACCCACAACGTGTACACTAGGATCTATATGTCGTAACATCAGATTTGCAATTCGGCTCATTAGGCACATTTGACTTAACGGGTTTAGTCTTTTGCAAATTTTACTTCTTAACGCTAATGCAGCCACTCCTCCAGACACACTTTCCACATTAATAGTTTTGAAAGAGATAAAAGACCATTCAACACTCTTGACTATCTCTATAGCTTCCTGCACTGTCGGACTACCATGCCGCAGGAGCTGCTCTTGAATCTTCTTATTAGAACAACATAATATTAACTGGTCCCTGATGTAAATATCTACTTGTACTCCAAAGTCCCAATCAGCAGCAAGTGTTCTTAAACTGAAAACATAAGCATCCACTGATTCATCAATCAAATGATGACGCGTGTAAAAATGAAATCTCTCCAAATCAATTTGTGGCTATTCCACAATTTGTTTTTTAACCTGTCTAAAGATTCTGTAAAACAATCATAATCTCCAGCTTTCACACCTTGTGGAGTTGGTAAAGGAGATAGAACTTCGAAAATATCTTCTGCATCCATGCTCATCAAATTAAATAATATTGCTTTCATTGAGTAGGAAACGTATTGCCAATAATAGCCAATAAATACGCTTTAAAATGACGTAACCATTTTTCCCATTTCATACTAGGCTGGTTCGGTCCCTTGAAAAATGGTGGTAGTGGATTGCCCCACAGACTCTAGCCATGTTGGCAATTACAGTGTGCCCAAAATACAATACAATTAATAATGCCTCTTTCCAACTTACAATTTGATTATCAAAACATTACTACACTAGTGAAAACATAAATGTGTAGTTCCTTCTATTTACCCCACTTCTGTAAATAATATTGTCAAAGAGATGTGTGCTGTTTTAAGAAACTCAATTAAGTGTGCACATTACTGTACCTTTCTTTGCAGCCTATGTGCACGTCAAAGAGGCCCTTCTCACTTAAAGTTGTGCGTGCATCCGACTGATAATAGTGTGTGCGTCACAGAGACTTGCCACTCCTTTTGGGAGCGTCACAGAGACTTCCTTCTCCAGTCTCTTCGCCCACTTCCAGCAGGTCATGTCATGTTTGTGGTGAGCCACCCGGGTGATACCATACAATGTTTGCATGCACCTCCCTGGGCCAAGCGCGGACCGGGGAGTATTAAATAAAGGGTGACATCAGCACACGTGGCTGACGACACAGACCGAGTATCTGTGCAAACGTTCCTTGTGTGTGCTCCGCTATCATGTTAAGTCCTGCACCACATTCTCTGCCCTGGGGGGTTGCCCTGTGCCTGTGTAGTCCTACCTACCCCTGCAGGGTGCATGGGGTATCACATTGGCGACGAAGCAGGATCGGACTCTGCGAACAACCACGTGGCCGGCGAGGGGGCTGGCCTAGTAAGCAGTCAAACGGCTGGAGCACAGTGGGTGAAGAGAGAACCCCAAGTGGAACTTGGGGGTGTGAATCGAGGCGGCCATGCCAGACTTACCGGAAAGAACGGATGCTGCAGAGGCGGCCGGAGGGCGGCAAACCGTGCGCCTGGGAAAAATCTGCCCGAATTTAGTCAGTTGGCAGACCCCGCGACGGCGGCACCGCGATGGAAGAAGTGGTTGGGGCAGCTGGAAAACTACTGTGTTGCCACCCGAGAGACGGACAATACGGTAAAGAGGTCGTTAATGCTACTCATGGGTGGTGATGAACTCTATGAACTATTCCAGGATCTGCCGGATACCGGAGACAGTGGAGACTACAACAAAGTGGTACAGGCCCTAAATCGCTACTTTGATACGCAAGTAAACCCCGTTTACGAACACTTCAAGTTGCGCCAAGCTAAACAGCGGGGGGAAGAGTCGATCGACATGTACTATGCAAGGTTAAGGAGATTGGTCAGCACCTGTAGTGGGGTTGATCGAGAATTTGAAGTGAGAGCCCAGTTAATCGCAGGGTGCAAGTCATCGGAACTGCGCAAGCTGATCCTCCGCCAACCGGGGATCACGTTGGAGGAAATACTGGTACTGGGAAGGTCTCATGTACTGGTGGACCCACGTGCAGGCGAAATGGCGCTTGCCAAGAAGTCATCTGGGAGTCAATCGGTATTTCCAACGCCGATCAAGGAAGAAAGGGTCGAGGCGCTGAAGAAGGCGTATGGCCGAGGGGCCGGAAATGGGGCCAAGCCAGAGGAGAGGCGCCAGAGGAGAGAGTGCCGAAACTGCAGCATGGGGGCGCATGCACCGAGAGTATGCCCAGTGCAAGGGAGGCAGTACATGAAATGTGACAAGTATGGACACTTTGCAAAGGTATGCCAAAGCGGTAAACCGCAGAGCAGCAGCAGACCCCAGGAGTCGAGGCCCAAGAAGACAGCAAAGAAGGTGCAGGTAGAGGAGGTAGCAGATAGGAGGGAGCAGCAATCGTCAACAAAGGAGGATGAAGAGGATAATGTTTTCGTGATATCCCATATCCGGGGGGTAAACACCACCAAGAAACCTCCCCCTACATGCCAAGAGTGGATAGGAGAATCCTGCATAAGGGCCCTCATCGACACAGGGGCTTCGGTTAACATACTGGATCCAGATCAGTATAGGAGACTAAGGCCAAGACCGCGACTGATGCCGACGACAGCCCGGATTTTGACCTATGGAGGAGACGCACCAATTCTGCTACAAGGAGTCGTTGATGCAGAGGTGAAGTACAAAGACAGAGTCATGGCCACCCAGTTCTATGTCACCTGCGACAGGACTGGATCACTGTTGAGCTGCCATACCGTCGAGGATCTGGGACTGGTGACGTTGGCATAACACATACATCAATCACAGGCGGACCAGATTCTTGAAGAATTCTCCGAACTGTTCAGGGGACTGGGATGTCTCAAAGGAGTGGAGGTGCAGCTGCACATTGACGACTCAATTCAACCGGTTGCACTGCGTCATTGGAGGGTGCCATTTCATCTCAGACCCTTGGTTGAGGCAGAGATGGATCAGTTGGAGCGAGAAGGAGTCATCGAGAAGGTGTCGGCCCCATGCCGCGGGTGTCTCCATTAGTCAAAGCGCCCAAGCCGAAGCAGCCCGGGGCCATTCGGCTGTGCGTGGACATGCGGCTGCCAAACAAGGCCATTCGCCAAGAGAGGCACATCACTCCAACGATTGACGAGCTTCTGACTGACCTGAATGGGGCACAGTGGTTTTCGAAGGTAGAGCTGAACTCGGGGTACCATCAATTGATGTTGGCCGAAGAAAGTAGGTACATCACAACATTCTCCACTCATGTGGGGCTGCGCCGTTTTAAGAGACTGAGCTTCGGAGTGTCCTTAGCGGCAGAGGTATTCCAAGAGGCCGTGAGAGAAGTGCTGTCTGGCCTAGTGGGAGTCATCAATGTGACTGATGATATCCTGATCTTTTCAAAGTCGCTGGAGGAGCACCACATGAGGTAGAGAGCTACCCAGAGGTGGAGTTCTTCGGATATAGGTTCTCGACAAAAGGGTTTCAGGTGGATCCTACCAAGATGGAAACCATTAGAATGGCTGCCATTCCACAGATGCCGTCGGAAGTGAGAAGTTTCCTGGGGATGGCCAACTACTGCGGCCAATTCATTCCGTGGCTGGCTACCCTGTCGGAACCTCTGAGACAACTAACCAAAAAAGACACTACCTGGCGGTGGAGGGACAAGGAAGCCCAAGCGTTCGCTGATGTCAAGAAAGCACTACTAGAAGGGGCCACAGTGGCTTACTTTCGGCCGGGAGCGGTCACGGAGCTGATAGCGGATGCCAGCCCCTTAGGGTTGGGGGCCATGCTCCTGCAGAGGTCGGACCAAGATGAGTAGGTACCTATTGCCTAAGCCAGTCGATCGGCGGTGGAGACCGGATATGCACAAATTGAGAGGGAAGCACTGGCCATCCAGTGGGCATGTCAACACTTGCACATCTACCTGTGTGGTCATCGTATCACCGTTGTGACCGACCACAAGTCACTGGTTCCACTCTTCTCGGGGACGGCGCAAGCGGACCACCGCGGATCGAAAGGTGGGCTGTCCAGATCCAACAGTATCAGTTTGAGGTGGTGTATCGTCCCGGAGCCAGCAACCCAGCTGACTACTTGTTGCAACAACCCCTGGCTCGCAGTGGGGTACAGGGACCCGAAGTGTATGAAAGGGCTGAAATATATGTGAAGCAGTTGCCGAAAAAGGCCCGTCCCCAAGCGTTGCTGTTGGAAGACATTTGGAAGGCGTCTTCCGAAGATGAATGCCTACAGATGGTGGCCATCCATTTTGGATATTAAGACCTATAGGCATATTCATCACAAAGAACCATCCGTTTGGGCTGTGATCCTTTGTTTCTTTTTGTAATGAGGTTTTGTATATAAGATGGGATAGAGATAGACAGGGATATTTACTCTGTCTACTTACCTTTTTACCCACATACAGAGCGGGGCCTCATTCCCTGAGCAGTCGCCAGGTGAGGTCAGGAGTGCTCCCACAAGATGATGGGTGAGTTTACCACTGTTTACTATTGTGATTTAATGCAAAATTGTTTGCTATTTTAACGCATTCTGTAAAAAAAATTGAGGCATTGTTTGCCAGATACCAGCGGGCCTGGAGTCAACGCTTTTCATTATTCTGTATTATCATTTTTTTAGGAAGGAATTCAAGACTCCTGTGAGACTTGCCATGCATTTGGATTTCACAGAGTATGGTAGGGTGTATCGCACCAACCATTTTGAGTTGTTAATATTTGCTTCTGCACAGTTTTCTATATTTGCAGTAGTGTTTAAATCCTGGTCCTAACGAAAGCCTTTGGTTTAAATTTAACCGAGCGACTGAAACATGTAGACCCGTAAATTAACATCTCGATAGTTATTTTGTCAAACTATCAGCACACTGTTTTTAGATTTGACAATATGATAGCGTGTATTACATTTTTGAGGTATCATAAGTAGTCAATTTTAAATTGCACCTTCACAATTTGTAGCACTGCAAATTTTTCAGCACCACCAACTACTAACAAGTTGTGGCTTTATCCATCACTGGTGTTACAGCCCAGAACAGCTTTCCACTTTATACGGCCAGCTGCACTGGTTGTGCAATCCACAACTAATCCCAGATTATGAAGTTCTGCCATTTGGGTGGGCTGTTGGGATTCTTTCCGAAAGTACTGGTTGACAGCCATTCAAAGTTTCCGATAGAGAAGGTGGTCGCTTCTCCGGCGTTTGAATGTAGTTGTCACATTGCATCGCATCACTGGAGAAGAGTGTCGCCGCTACAGTTGTCGCATCGCCTCGCCGAAGCGTCTCACATCTCCGGAAAAGCGTATCGCAGGGCCTGTCGCGGCTCAGAAGAATCGTTGAGTCGCCGCACCGCCGTTGGGCGTGCACACATCCTGTTGCATCACAGAGAAGACGCCATCTTTGTATTCATCGCACCGGCCCTTCATCGCATCACGGCGCAGCGAGCCGCATCGCCAAGGAAGCGCAGTAAGAAACCGATGCATCACCGTTCCTGCGTGTCAGAAGCCAACGCATCACCTTCCCTGCACCACTTTCGTTGTATATCGTTACGCATCCAAAGGTACATTGAACTCACAGTGTTGCATTTACCATCTAAAGAGAACTAAGCTAATTCTACCATTTTTAAAGTACAGTATTGTGGATTTTTGTCGTTTGTGGTTTTGTGTTAAGTCTATATAAAAATACTTATTTTTATACTACAACTTGTGTGGTGTCCATCTGTAGTGTTGTCACTGGGTTACTGTATGTGTTCACAAATGCTTTACACAATGCCTCTGATATAAGCCTGCCAGCTAGTGCCCAGCTACCAAGGGGGTGAGCAGGGGTTATTTTAGGAGTATACCCCCTTATCCTGACTAGACGCAAGGGTCCCTATTTGGTCAAAGGTACCTACCACTGCCAACTAGAGACCCCAAATCTAACATTGGTGGTCAGTGGTGAGGATTCTGGACTTGCATTTGTGACTCATGTACAGTGATTGGTGAACACCGCTAGTGAGTGCAGACCAAAACGGAACCACATACTTTTGGTAGATTTCTTTTTCCTGGGATTTTCTATTTTAGCCAAGTTTAACCATCATGGGGAAAGCTGAATCCATAGCATCTGCTGATTTTCATTAGGAAGAGGAAAAACTGGAATGCTACAATGTGAGACAGCTAAAGCACTTCTGCAGGAGATTTAAAGTTGCAATGACCGGTCTCTCCAAGAAGGATGAGTTCCAAAAGGTGCAGAGGGCCTGGGTCGAAGCGAGAAATACACCTGAGAATGAGGAGGGGGCAGAAGAGCAGCTGGAAGGGCCATTAGGTCCAAGGGGAGGAGAGAAACTTCCCCAGTAGGTACCAGTGTTTCTGCCAAAGGTCTGTCCCCAGAGGAGTTGGAGGACAGGCAGAAAAAAAGGATGCACGAAATGGAGCTGGCCAAGCTCAAGTTGGGTGGGCAGTTGGAGTTGGAGAATAGAACATTGGCCCTAGAGGAAAAGAGGATGCAGTTTGAGCATGAGTTGAGAATGAGAGAGATTGATGAGGAGCTGAGAAAGCTTGATGATGCCAAAAGGGCCTTAGCCCTAGAAGAAGAAATTTGGGTAGATCAAGGAGTGAGCTTTGCTGAGTTGCAGGTAGAATCCAGCTCAGATGGTGGCAGCAACATTTTATTTTCTATTGCTGAGGGAGCAGTACAAACACCCAGACATGTGGTGCCTGACTTGAAGGAGGGGGTTAACATACACCAGGAGGTTCAAGGACATGAGATAGCCCCAGTGGTGCGCAGTGTCCCTGAGGAGAATGGGGAAACTGACACATCGGGTTCATGGTCCTAGTGGTGGGAAGGACACTCTACTGACTCTAGATGAGAGGTGCAGGGAGAGGGGTTCCCCCAAGGCTCAAGTCCTGGTATGTGAGTGTGAAGACCACCCAGAAGAGTGTGGGTTGATTGACAGAGACAGTCAGATACTGGAGAGTGGTAGTACGTGTGCGAGGCACTGGATGGTGAGGTGAAGGATAGTTTGGTTAACCCTTGTAGGGGGCTGTGTGATCCAATTGTGGGAGAGCATATTGTAAGTCCCTGTTTTCCAGAGCTATTCCAACACCTGTTGGAGAGTGAGTTCTCTGACCCCAGGTAGCTCACATTGGAGGAAGACTTTTTGGTGGATTCCAGAGGGCCTGGAGAGGCATTGGGGAGTGACCCTCAGAGGAGTGGCTCAGGTATCTTCCAGCCCAGAGTGGGGGAAGAAGTTCAGTGTAGCGCAGCTAGGTCCCAGTGTAGTGGCAGGGGTGTAGGGACTCACGTCCTGTCTCAGTGGAGAAGGAGTGAGTGTGGAGCTGCGTGTCCCAAGGTGCAGGAAACTGCGTGTCCCAAGGTGCAGGAAACCCAGTCTCAAGGCCTGGATGGTTCTTTAAGGAAACATCAGGTAGAGAGCTTAGGCTGTCCTGATGGGCCGTCCGTTGAGGGGGATCCCCTAGTGTCTGGTGAACTGGAAGTGTCTGTAAGCAGGCCTCCCTCGGTTCTGTTGTCTGGCAGTACCACTCCTAAGTGGAAGGTGCAGAAGTCCAGACTGAGGGGTGAGAGGGGAAAAGAGTCCCCAGTGGAAGAACTAGTGGGTCAGGGGCCAGCCAGAAGGGCTGCGTCACCAGTGAATGACCATGGTGACACCACTACTGTCCTGGGAGATCTGCGCCAGGCAGACTATCAGACAACACATGAGTTATGTGTTACCCTCAGGGGAGGCATGCGTGCTCCCAAGGAAGTCCTGGTGTACCGGGCAAGTGTTCAACCACCGGGTACAGACCCTGGGTTGGAGAGCTAGGTTCAGGTGTTGTCTGACCTGGAGGGAGGGACAACTGTAAACAGTGTCCTGACCGGTTGGTCTTATAGGTGTACCACTCCAGGTGGGAGGGTACAGCACTCTGGAAGGGGGTGCAGAGGGAGGGAGTCCTCGCCTCTGACCCCGGTTCAACTGGAGGGTTTAGTACAGACTGCTGTAGTCAGAGAAAGAGCCCTGGCCCATGGGAAATGTATAATAGTTGTTACCCCGGTTCCAGCCTTACAGGCTGCAACAAAGGCAAGCGTTCCCAACGCTAAAGCCTTACATCTAAGATGGATACAATGGGCCAATTCTCGCACTGCAACAGATGTAGAATACAGGTACGGCCCAAATCTAAAAACACAAGCATTTTTGGAATACGAACATGAATATCCTCTACCAAATGAAATAATGGTTATGGATCAGTATGAATACATTATTTACACTGATGGTTCTGCGCAACCAGCCATAGGTAGTAAACAACAATACAGCGCCGCGTGTGCTATCGTTAAAGGATGTATGCGGGATGGAAGGTTTCACCCGAATTGTACAAAAACACAGTCTCTAGGAGAGTGCACGGCGCAGCTGGCAGAACTAAAGGCACTAATACTGGCACTGGTGAATACGAATTGAGAATTCCCCACACTAATCATGTGTGATTCCTTTTACTGTGAACAGTCATATAATGAATATTTACATCACTGGGGACAGGATGGATTTAAAGATGCAAAAGGTGGCATCATTAAGCACAAAACGCTATGGGAACAGGTAGCAGAGTTGAAAAAGGAACTACCAAGGGCTCACGTGATACACACACTGAGTCATCAACGTGATGGCATTCACGTTGAAGGGAATTTATTGGCTGACAAAGCCGCAAAGGGGGCTGTACATACAGCTTCTGTAGTTGCAATCACTTGTTTCAAAATGAGGATAGATGGTGCGATAATGGTTGCAATTAGTGGCACATGCAATAACTCAGCAGTACTAAAAAGATTTCCACTCAAGTACTCCTACAAGCTAGATGCAAACAATGTTCCATTTGCTCAGATTCCAGGAGTGGGGGATAGAGTAATATCAAATATGGATCGAAGGTTAGGATTAATTTAAGCAGCACACAAGGGTATAAGTTCTGCACATGCAGGAGTTTCTGCAACAGTTTCTCTATCGAAACAACGCAACTGGTGGCCTAGACTAAGAAAGCAGACTAAGGACTACGTCTTGATATGCGACATCTGTCAGCAGATGAAAGGCTTCACAGTAACACGTGCAGTACAGACACCTTTACTAATATCAGACAAACCACTCGTGTGTGTTTATCTGGACCACTGCGGCCCCTTACAATCTGATGGGGCTTACAAGTATATCATGGTTGCAGTGGAATCCTGCTCTAGGCTCCTATGGGTGTGGCCTCAAAGCTCGGCTGACGCTTGAACTGCTATAAAAGTTTTGCGAGTCTTAATAGGGATATACGCAACCGGCACACTACATTCTGACGTGGCCTCACGTTTAGCTTTCGAGCTTACAAGGAAGCAATGGGAAGTTTGGGTGTAGCATTGTGATACTCCTCTCAGTAGTACCATCCCGTACGTATGGAGTACAAAGGGCATTAAACAATCAGCCAAGAAGCTCTCTAGGATGGTCACTCCTTATGAGGTCCTATTTGGGACGAGAATGTAGTTACCTGATCTTGATTGTGAAGGCACAGTGGCGGATGGAAAACCTTTCCACATCCATAAACGTTTGGCTGTTTTACAGGGCCTGAACGAAACCAGGGCACTACAGAGTAATGTTCAGATGAAGAGGCCCACCACTGGGGAAGTAAAAAGTGTCAGAGCAAGACCTGTCTGGATCCCTAAAGTCGGGATCTGGTCAGAGAGAAAATAGCGGACAAAAAAGAATTTGGGCTATTATACAGGAAGCCTGTACCTGTCCTAATATCAAAAATAGTGGGATACCCAATAGACACTTGAAGGCTTGGGCAATTCAATATTAGCAGGTAAGTGCGCCTACAAGGGATTTGTTCAAGAGTTTTTAGTAATAGTAAATTAGGGTAAGTTCTATATGAGTAACTTACAGTTCACTTATTCAAAAAACTATTTGATCAGAATCATCAAAACAAAAAAAGAGAGAAAAATGTATAAAAGAAGAGAATTGCATAGAACACAGGTGTTTATCTTCAAAAGTTGATTTTATATTAATTCAAATTTTGTTCAATTTTGTAGGGTACATATAAAAAACAAACAACACAATGTAGCCGGAAGTCAGAATTTACATGCGATCAAATATTCTTCTCAGTTACAATTGTGGACACTTTTTCAAACTATGTTTTTAAGGCCTATTTGAAGAATTCATATAAAACAAACATTGCCTGTAATACATTCAACTGAGGAATAGGTGTAATAGTCGACGTTTCGGCCTAATTATGTCACTGTCCGTTAGACCATCTTCAGGACGTTGAAAATATTGATAGCTAAGACCCTTATCTGTACACGAAAAAAAGGGAGGGACCCAACAATTAACGTGTAATATTCGTCAATGAATCAAATTATTTAAAAAAAGGAAATTTGTACACCCCCTTGTGATGTGATTAAAATGACAGAAGTGATTTTAGATAAAGAAAAGAACCATGAATGAAGTGAAAAGGAGAAAGATTTCAATTATTAATCAAGGGATAGAGTCAAAGACAAGCTTGAGAGGAGCCATCCTCTGAGAAGTCTAAGCTCGCACCCAGGGAAATTTGTGACCGTAAGTAGAAACAATATGATTTATTCGTACTTACTTCACAATAGGTAATGATTTTGTAAGATATTTTTGGGAGTTGTTAATTGGACAACATCAATGTGTTAGCTGCTGCATGGAATGCTGGACAGAAACAAGAGGGGAATAGTTAAGAACATTGTCCACCTTGTATAAGTTTACAATATTTGTTAATGTTCAATATTTAATGGCCAATGGTATAATAGACAGTAACTGCTTCTTCATTATTGTCTAGATTCATTATAGGATTGAAAGACTGCGTCTTATAGCCAGGCTTTCCTGTTACAGATCCTCATCTTTGTATATAATTATATCAGTAGCATTATTTTTTTTGTATTAGATATGCTTGTGATAAAGGCGAAGTTATCACACCATGTGGCTAAAACGCTATTGGACAGACAGGATCTATTTGTCTAAAGACGCGTGTAAACCTCTTTTTGTTGTTGTTAAATAGAGCAAGGAATGAAGGCAGTACCCATTGTTGTGTGGAATCCATCCACATTCCATCCAACGAATGCCATGGTTGCAAAGGAAATAATCACCTTTGAGAATGCAACACTTACTGAAATTGAGAATCTGTTTAAAAGCAGAATACAATACAGCTCAAACTTCTCTAAAGAAAAACAGACAGCACTGCAGAATCTACAATTCCTCCCCGATGTCACAATAAAACCTGCAGACAAGGGTGGGGGTAGTGTACTTTGGGATAAAGAAGCATGTAGACTTGAATAACTCAAACAACTATCAGTCAATGAACATTATAAAAAACTCACAAATAATCTGACTAACAGGCTAACCAACTTGTTTTCCAATCTCAGTTGAGAAGGATTCGAGGGAGGCTGGCTAAGTGAAAAGGAGGCTGCCTTTCTTATAAACAAAGCTCCCATCGTACCAGCAATTTATATTTTGCCAAAGGTGCATAAAGATGCCTCTAAGCCAACTGGCCGTCCAATTGTATCGGGTTGTAATTCAATTCTGAAACACTTAGCACAATACGCAGACTTCTTTAACCGTCCATTTGCAGTTGAACAACCATCATATATCAGAAATACTATGGCCATTATTAACAACATAGAAAACCACCAATTTGATCCGGCTCTTGAACTTTTGGTCTCAATGGATATTGAGAGTCTTTACACAAACATCCCTGAGAAAGATAGACTTATAACTCTGAATACTCTACTAGAATGTAGACCTAGGACCCATAAAGTTCCAACGAGCTTCATTATTGAATGTACAAAAATATTTTTATGTGTAAAAAAATTCTTTTTGAGAACACCTTTTACCAGCAGTTAAAAGGTGTAGCTATGGGTGAGGTCTACGCCCCAGACATAGCTAATATCTATGTTTCAACTTTCGAAAATGCACACATCCATAATGCATCAAATCCCTTCTCAGCCAACATTATTCGTCGGTTGAGATATATCAACAACGTCTTTCTCATCTGGCGTGGCAACAAAGACCAATTGATGACTTTCCACACTTGGCTTGATTTTAAAAATCCTCATCTTAAATTCACAATTGAGTCAGACTCTAGAAGTATGAACTTCCTGGACATAACAATGAAACTTGACAGTAACAACAGCTTGTACACTACATTGTACACCAAGCCAACAGCCAGGAACACATTTTTGAATTACAACAGTCCCCATCCACAAGCACTAAAGGATGGGCTACCCTACTGTGATGTGTTATGTCCATACACATTATTCATAGGATATAAAATGGAAGGTATTTCAGTACAATACACCCTTCTCTGGTGATTGGGATATTGTGTTGTCTATTTCCCTTTGAATTCTCATCTTGGGGATTATTCACTTTTTCCTTTCTTCATTGTCTATCACGACAGTGAGCAAAGTGCTTATGACGTGAAACATTACAAACATAAAAAAAGAAATGTTCACGTGTAAAAATTGTGTGTATACAATGTATCTGTCACAAATACGATAGATCATATACAGTCACCACTTAGATTAAGTTTCGATATAATGTCCAGCTTAAAGATGGCCGCCACCAGATTTGAAACGGCAGTCCTCTTTTGATCTCCAAACACTGGGAGAGAAGCGGCACGCTCTCATACGGGCGAGCAAACGCATTTGAGTTAATTCGCTGACACCAACGCGAGCGCGAACTCTTTCAACTTTGAAATACTGTAAAAAAGGCATTTTCGAACCCCTTTTTGCTTTAATTAATTTACTAAACTCTCTGGAATTTGAGCAGTTATTGATGATCCTCTTTCTTTGGAAGGTTTGTTGTTTTTACTTTAGTCCCAGGAGCCTATAAATAACACGGTCCTGCGCTTATCTACGACCATGTAAGTCTGCTCTCTAATATTATTTTTTAAATAGCACAAACCTTCTGAGGCACATTATGTATTTCCTTCACTCTGTGCTTTATTTAGCAATAACATAGAATTATTCACTCATTTTTAGACCAATAGATCAAGTTTGTCCCTTTTGTTTAAATTAAATAATCTCCAAACTACCCCAACTATACCTCCCTCCTCCCTCTCTCAATATGCCCCCCCAGGCGTGTCGTGGAATGTCCCAGCTGGAATGTAAATGAGCCTACAACTCTGGTCGTACCTAGCAATTGGAACAATGGATACTATGTGGTATGAATCGTCTCACTTCACAGGAAGGGGCAGCAGTGTGTCATCCGGACAAGGCGAGGTTTCCTGCGACCACCTTGATACACTATAGTGGGTTTGTCCCAGGGCTATTTGATGGGGCCTCCTCATTCTCATCCGCGGGGAGTGTGAGTTCCATGACCAGTCTTTCCCAGGCTCTCGCCCTCTCTAACGCCTGTTCACTACTCGTTCTGTGTGCAAGTTGTAACCGGACCTCCCCCTCACATTGAGCCCACTTACTAAATTCAGTTTTCCATTTATCTAAACTCGGGCCTTTGCTCGCTTTCCACTGAGAGGTTATGATTCTTTTAGCTAAGAGGAACCCCGGGTCTATAAATTTACTGGTGATTTTGTTCTTTGAAGTGTGGGGAAACAAATGGAGGATACAATGTGCCATGGAGGGTTGTAGGTCCCTTTCAGTGACATCTCTCAGCAGTGCCATCACCCCTTGCCAAAAGGATTCGAGCAACGGGCAAGCCCACAACATATGTTTGAGATCAGCGTCATCCATTGCACATCTAGGGTAGTACGCTGACTGGGTTGGGAAGTATTTATGTAAACGGACTGGTGTTAGGTATGCCCTATGTAGGATGTGAAAATGCACCAACTGGAACCGCGCATTACGCGTACCTTTCCAGGCCCTCTCCACTATCCCACTCCACGCCTTGTCTGGTATATCTGTCCTTATATCAGCTTCCCACTTTGTCTTCAAAGCTATGAATGGGATTAGGGCTTCTTGGGTCATGCGCTTGTAAAAGCATGTTACTGCCTTGGTTGTGCACGCAGCAACCACGACATATTGGCAACCCATAGATGTAGGTGGCTCTGCCATGCCCGTTTTCCAGTGTTTACGAACCGCTGTCGTGAGCGCAGCATGTAATAAAAAGTCTCCCTCTGGTAGATCAAAACAGTCCCTGAGGATATCAAATGGTATTAGGGTACCATCCTCATATAGGTCATCCATTGTTGACCAACCCTGTTGTTCCCAGGCCTCCAACCTCTGCCAGGTTCCTAAGTGCTGCAGTGCCCTGCACATCGTTAGTGGGATATCGGGCGCGTAAGGGATCGCTATAGACCCTCTTCACAGGTACCTATTCCAACATTTTCGGGCTGTGGCAAACTCCTGAGTAAGGTGCATGTCTCTGATCGGGAGACGCAAAACTATGCGAGACAATACCAGTAGGGGACCCGTCAGCTCACCTGATTCTCCTTCCCCCCTAGTGGCCCTCCCCACCCACTGTGTGAGCCATTGAAGTTGGGCTGCTATGTAATACGTCTCATAGTCTGGGACCGCTAGTCCCCCCTCCGCTCGGGGCCTCATGAGCGTTCCGAGCGCCACTCTGCGCCTGCCCGTTCCCCACAGAAAGGAACTGATCATAGTCTAAAGCCTCCTAAAATAGCCAACCGGGATCCAGATCGGGAGGGTCCTAAAGAAGTAAAGTAACCGCGGAAGGGTCACCATTTTGAGTAGTGCCACCCGTCCCGCTACTGATAAAGGAAGGGTGCTCCAGAACTCAAAATTAGCTCTGGCTCCCCTGATCGCCTTGCCCACGTTCCCTTCAAGTATATCTCCCTGCTCGTGGTAAATCACCGTGCCCAAGTAGGGAAGACGTCTCTCCTCCCAGGTTACCCCCTCAGTGTCCCGTGGGTAAGCTCTACCTCCCCGCGTCGGGAATAGGCACGACTTCGTCCAGTTGACTTTTAACCCCGCCACCACGCTGAGGGCTCGCAGCAGAGACTTTGCTCCCCGCAAAGGCCTCCCCCGTTTCTGCCAAAAACATTAAGAGGTCATCCACATAAAGTGCGATATGGTGGACCTGTCCATACACGTCTAATCCCTGATATGCCCGCCCTAATCTAGCGTGCGCCGCAAGGGACTCCACCGCCATAGCAAACAACAATTGGGAGAGGGGACACCCCTGGCGCGTACCTCTTCCCACCTTACATGCCTCGGAAATCACCCCCCCGTTCGAACTCTGGCCGTGGAATCTGCGTATAGCAAAGCCGTCCGGCTCACAAAGTCAGGACCCAAGCCCATTTGTCGCATAACATGAAACAGGCTCTCCCACTCTAAACTATCGAATGCTTTTTCTATGTCGACAGCAAACAGCGCTGCAATATCCACCTCGTAGGAATCAGCCTCCAAAATGTGGAGGAGCCTTCGTACATTAAGCGCTGTGCTTCGAGAAGGGATGAACCCGGACTGATCGGCATGTATCAGTGTGGTCATGTGGGGAAGCAGCCGAGTCGCTAGAATTTTGCCCAGGATTTTGTAATCCAAGTTGAGCATAGATAACGGACGATACGCCGTTCTATCCCAGGGTTGTTTGCCCGGTTTTAATAACGGGATAATGATCGCCGCCCTGGTGGAGTCCGGCAACCTACCTAACTTCTTGGCTTCATTATAGAGCCACGCGAGGCGAGGTGCAAGGAGGTCGATGTAAGTGAGATAGAATTCTACAAGAAGGCCATCTGAACCCGGAGTTTTATTCCGGGCCCTACTTTTGATGGCTACTCGCACTTCTCGCACCTCAATGTTCCTACCAAACAGTTTCGCATCCTCGTCCCCCAATTCTGGCAAGTTCAGACCCCCCGTAAAATTCTGCAAATCCTCCTCAGATGGAAGCACTCTACTACGATAAAGCTCCGTGTAGTAGTCAAAAAACAGTTCATTTATCCCCTGCTGATCAAAGCGGGCCACTCCCATCTGGTCTCTCATCTCCAGTATGACTGAGCCGCGATGAGCAGGATTAGCTAGCCAGGCCAAAAGGGCTCCCGATTTATCTCGCTCTGAGTGCGCCCGTGTGATATAGGCTTTATAATCAAAACACCGCAGGCTTTCTACATTCGCTGCAACTGCTTCTTTTGCCTCCAATAATTCATCCTGCTTATCCGGACATTGAGGGCGCTCCTTCTCTAAGGCGCGGCGCAAGCAATCATCATCCCTTTGGATGTCTTGTAGGAGGGCCTTCCGGGTCCCGGCCACCGCCGAAATACATCTCCCACGCACAACCGTTTTACAGGCGGCCCATTCAACAGTCACTGACCCCGCAGTCCCCTCATTAAACTGAAAAAAGTCTTCAATGGCTGTGGCTATAGTAGCGTGGAAGACCTGATCTTCAAGCGCTTCCGGACGCAACCTCCAGGTAGGGATTCTGGGGCGCGGCCGCGACCATTTCAACTGGGCCATCAGCGGATTATGGTCAGAGATAGTGCGAGTGAGATATTCGCTATTGTAAATCTCTCCGTGCAAATCAGGGGAGCATAAAAATGCGTCTAGGCGGACATGTAACTCGTGGGGGGGGGGGCGGAGAAAAAGGAGTAATCCTTAACCAATGGGTGCTGAGCCCTCCAAGTGTCTATTAACCCCCAAGTCCGCTGACAGGTAGATCGCGCCACTGCCAGCTTATACGCGGGTGCATTCGGCAGGGGGGATGAGAGCGATCCAGGGCAATATCTGTAATACATTTAAAGTCGCCCCCAAGTAACAGTAACCCTACAAGGACTGTCGCCAGTTTGTGGGATAAAAGAGAGAAGAATGCGGGTTGGTCCACATTAGGTGCATATAGATATCCCAGTGTTAAATCTCTACCGTCTAGTTTCCCCTGGAACACCACATACCTGCCCTCCGAGTCAATCAATTGTGATGTGCACTGGAAGGGGACCACAGCTCTTACCCAAATTAAGACCCCCCTTGCATACGCAGAGAATGCCCCCCTCAAAGTTCCCACAGCGTGGGGGGCGCAAGGTGGCGCCAGCCCGTGATGGCCGCACTGGTGTGAGGCTCCCAGGCGACCGAGCACATTTGACCATCCTGCAGGGATCCTGACCGCAAGAATCCGCTTGAAACCATCTCCTACATCTGCCCCTCTATGTTCTGATCACGGCGATACCACATTTGCCCCAAGTATTCCTTGATTGGCGGAGTCGGCAACCTGCAGTAGCCTGAGCCACCCGAGGAGCGGCTGGCTGTGCGCTCTTGGGTGGCCTTACCAGGTCAGGAGAGTCCGGTGCTTCGCGGCCTTCCCGGCAGGACCGAGGGGCCCGGCCCGCTGTGGTGCATCTTCCCCGCCGCACTCCGGATTACTCTTGCTCCCCAGGGGACTGCTTCAGCCGCTGTGACAGGTGAGGGCTGCCCGCTTGCTGTGATCCTCCGGAGCCGCCTCTCTCCCTCCGTGCGGCGCTACCCTTGGCTCCTGCTAAGCCCGCCATTTAGCCGGTAAGTCGCCCTGCTGCCATCTTGTGCCAACCTCATAGCCGTCTGGGAGCCGTATATCCCGGCCCTCCTGCAGTGTGCCTCCACTGCCGCCTGGAACCTACCCGTCGGACATTGTTCTGCTCCTTCACGCCCGGGGGGGGCCATCAGCCATCGCAGCGGGTGAACGCTGCTCTCTCTCCACGAGCCTCCGCAGCCCCCCTCCCCCGCTTCTTGCCGGGTGCCTCTCCTCACCGGCGCGCTACCCTGCAGCCAGCCTGGGCTGACCTCCTGGACATTTGCGGGTCGAGCTTGCCGGCCTCCCTTCAATGCGCCTCTTTCCCCGGCGGCGAGGCCTGACAAGTCACCTGACGCTCCTACCGCCGCCTGCCCCCCGCCGCTCTGAGGCCGTCAGCTGCCAGCCTCTCTCCCTAAGGCGGCTGGCGCTACGTTACATGCACGGACTGGCCCGTTTCTGCTTGATGCACGGCGCAGGGAGTGACCTCCTTAACGTCTCGACCACCTGACCGCCAACGCTCTCGGGCAGACTTTACAAGGCCCGGGGGGGATCCTATGGTGAGCTTGGACATGCGAGTCCCTACTGTGCGTTGACCCGTCCGCACCAGGGAGGTCCTATTATATCAGGCTGCTTAATCCCCCATCCTCCCTCCACATCTGCGGAATGCTGCATTCAGGTCTGGTGGTCTCCTGAGCAACCCCTCCCTACGCAGGGAAGCGAATAAGACCGGACAAGAACCTATAGCTGCCTGAGACCCCTACGTGGGAACTTGATCCACACTGCAAAGGTTCCCCCTCCCCCCCCCTGTGCTAGCTGGTCGCGCTGCCACCCCAACTAGGTTCCCAGTATTCCGTCTGGACCTGTAGCCACGACTCCTTACTTTATCAATTAGGTGTGCATCTTCCCCTCTTTTGCTGGCCCCTCCAGCGATCTGGCGTCCATTTCCCCCACCACGTCGAGGACGCCCAGAAGAGACATGGGCCGCAACGATGCACGCCAGTCCAAAATACCCTTTGAATCCAAAAAACAGTCCAAAACATCGCCGGAGCCTGACGGTGGTCCTTCGGCCCCGGCTCCTCCGGAAGAGGACTGGAAGACATTGCTGTTGGGGATGAAACAAAGCCTATCCACAATTGACGCCAAAATAGACACCATCAATGTACGCATGGATAGCGTCGTCTCTAAACTGGAGCAACATGACACCCGAATCAAGGAAACTGAGGACAGAGTTTCGGTTCTTGAAGACGGGGCCGCCTCCACAAGTAAACAAGTCACTCAAATGGACAGGTTGCTTAAACTCATCGCTGACAAGAATGAGGACTTGGAAGCGAGGTCACGTCGCAACAACGTCAGAATTTTGGGCCTTGCGGAATCCACCAACACTGGTAGAATGGAGCCCTTCGTGGAAAAACTGCTTGTGGACCTATTTGGGAAGGACTCATTTTCCCCGCACTTCATCATCGAGCGTGCCCATAGATCTCTGGCAGCACGCCCGCCTCCGGGAGCCCAACCTCGCCCTATTATAGTGCGCTTCCTGAACTATAGAGACCGTGATGCGGTACTCCAGCGAGCAAGAGCAATGGGGACTGTGAACTATTGTAACACTACCCTCTCCTTTTTTCCTGATTTCACCCCCTCCGTCCAGGAGGCTAGGCGCAAATTTACTATGGTTAAAAAGAAACTTCAGGCACAAGAAATCCCATATGCCATGCTGTACCCTGCGAAGCTGAAAGTGTCATTTCAAGGTACAACTCACTTCTTTCTAAATCCGCAACAGGTTGAAGATTTCCTTAAGCACTGCAGAAAGGACCGTAACAGCGATGAAGCAACCCGACGCAGATCTAGGTCGCACTCACCGATGTCGCAACAGGACTGAGAAACTGTTTTGTGGTATTATTCCCTATTCATAAGGTATTCACCTGTCAGTGCCTAACAGATGTTTATATCTTACTGAGTTATTTTAGGAGCATGATCGACAAGGGGCTTATCGGTCCATGATTTTCCTTCGTGCTCGGTCACCCACCTCCGTCCCACTTTCGACGACTAGAGTTTCTTCCGGTTGTCTGTGGGTGTAAGTAGGGAGGTGGACTGGCAGGTCTGGTGCCCCTAGTTCTGGTCCCCAAGTGGGCGTTCCCCCTAACACCCCTTCCCCCCTGTGGGTTGGGTTCTGTATTATGCCGTACTTGGGCTGTACTCTGGTTCATTTTTGGGATGTTGGGTGGGGGTTGTATTCCCGGCCAGTTGGGGTTGCCGGTGTGGGTGGGAAAGAAGTCTGCTCTACTGCCTCTGATATTGAAATGTTCTTTGCGTTTTTCTCGAAGGGGGGTGTGCGGGGGTTTTTTATGGGGGGACTGTACCATGCTGAACGTCCAATGTGCTTTAATGGTCAAATGTGTAATTCTGAGCTACAATATGATTTCCATGTATGAATGGGTGACGTAGGCGATACACTTCCATCTTACCAACTTCAGCTGATGTCGTGGAACATTCGGGGGTTGAATAATCCCAGGAAAAAGAGGCAAAATTTAGGCTACCTCGACAGGCAGGGCATTTCAATTGCTATGTTGCAGGAAACGCACTTAATGCCAGATGTCTCGTCACTCTTTGCGACCAGGTGGGCTTCCTGCAGGGTTTTCTCCTCCTACTCCAACTATGCAAGGGGGGTTACAATTCTGGTTAGACGAGGTGTGAACTTCACGCCTGCCGGAACGGAAGTAGACTCCGGCGGCAGATATTGTATGTTGTGGGGTAAACTGCACTCACATACGGTCCTCTTTGTTTGCTATTATGGCCCCAACGTAGATGACACTTCCTCGCTTCTCACGATTTGGGGTAAAATTCAAACTCTGGGCATTGGCCATGTGATACTGGGTGGGGACTTTAACTCTACCGTGGCACCGAGTGTCGATAGATCCCACCCCCAGCCTTCACACTACTCCCTTACCCAACGCATCCTATCTTCCATTGTTGGGGACCATCACTACATTGATTCATGGCGACACCACCACCCGTCCCTTCAACAAGGTACTCATTACTCTGCAGTACATTCCACCTGGGCTCGGCTTGACTATGTGTTTCTGTCGGCAGGCCTCACTCCCTGGTTAATCTCAGCCCGACACCTGGTCAGGACTTTCTCTGACCATTCCCCGGTCCTCCTCTCGCTACACATTCCAATTGAGACCTCCCCTTATTCGAGCTGGCGCCTCAATCCTTCCCATCTTACTGATTCCGCCTTCAAGGCGGACCTCGAACAGGACATCCGAGATTTTTTCGACAGAAACGTGGGGTCGGTGTCGGACCTTTCTGTGGTTTGGGAAGCCTTTAAGGTCACCGTTCGGGGTTGGTGCATCTCCAAGGGGGGCGGGGTCCTCAAATCCTTAAGAGGAGACCTTCGTAAACTAGAATCCGAACTCCGGGACTTGGAACGGATAAGTACTCATGAAGCGCGAGACCATTCTACGAATGCCCTCCTTCGAGAGAAGTTGAACGAATATGAGGAGGCGGCTGATAGAGAGAGCAGATTCCTCGGCAAACAATACACTGCACGGGTTTTCGGCGAGGGGGACAGGCCTGGCAGGGCTCTAGCCTCCGCGGTCCGGCCCCCTAGATACAATAATTTCGTCACTGTCTTGCTTGATGAACACCAAACCCCACAACGAAACCTTCCTGAGCAGCTCCGCATACTTACAAAACATTACTCCTCCCTATACACTTCTCAAAGATCGGCTCCTATCAACCTACGTCCATATCTGGAAGACACGGCCATAGCGTGGCTTGGTCCATCCCAACAAAAATTCCTCCATCACATACTCGAGGTGGATGAAATAAAGGATGCCATCATGTCCATGAAATCGGGCAAATCCCCTGGGTCTGACGGGCTGCCAGTCGATTTTTATAAGGCATATATCCACATCCTTGACCCAATACTGCAACAAGTTTATTATACCGCCCTCGAAGTGGGAACCCTCCCGCCCTCGATGCGCGAGGCCCTCATTGCGTCTCTCTTGAAACCGGGTAAACCACCTGAACACTGTGACTCATACAGACCCATGTCTTTGCTCAACACCGATGTTAAAATACTAGCGAAGGTACTGGCGACTCGCCTTAACCTATTGATGGAACGCCTGGTCCTACCAGACCAGGCAGGTTTTGTCCCTAATAGAGCGACTTCACATAACTTGCGTACCCTACAGGCGGTTTTACAAGACATTAATCCCAAGTC
Organism: Lissotriton helveticus; assembly: GCF_964261635.1. Lineage (NCBI taxonomy): Eukaryota > Metazoa > Chordata > Amphibia > Caudata > Salamandridae > Lissotriton > Lissotriton helveticus. The sequence goes on from NC_136069.1 coordinate 1,217,630,454, forward strand.
CGAGGCTGCAGCAGTGTTCCTAGACGCTACCAAAGCGTTCGATTCCCTTGAATGGGATTACCTGTTGGCCCTCCTTGAGCGCATGGGGATCCCCTTCAGTTTTCTGGATTGGATAAAGTTGTTATATAGCAACCCAAGGGCCTCAGTTTTACTCAATGGAGCCAAATCAGCTCCGTTTAACATACATAGGGGCACCAGGCAAGGCTGCCCCCTCTCACCTGCCCTCTTTGCGATCGCCATCGAGCCGCTGGCAGCCAAACTTCGCCAGCATCATAACCATCGCTCCCTGATATATCCGGAGCGCCAGCTCCTAATCGCTCTGTATGCGGACGACATGACCCTATATATCGATAAACCGCAAGAAAACCTTGACCCCATATTACGCGAAATCACCAAATTCGGCGCTATTTCAGGAATACAAGTTAATTGGTCGAAGTCGGCTCTATTCCCCTTAACGGACAGAACCACGCAGTTTCCCCTGGACTATCCCTTAATTTGGGAAACGGAGGAGCTAAAATATCTCGGAGTGGTGGTGTCCCGGAATCGAGAGACTCTCATACGGGCTAACTATGGTACTGTACTTGACAAACTGACTGACACCATCACCAAGTGGATCCATCTCCCACTCTCGATGGCGGGACGTGTCTCTCTTATAAAGATGGTAGTCCTCCCCAAATTGCTTTACCTCTTTACTAACATACCATACAATCCGGGCCCCCATTTCTTCCGTACACTCAATTCCCAATTGTCGAGGCTAATTTGGGGTGGTAAACAAGCCAGGATCAGTTTAAAGACACTCATGTTACCTTACCACCAGGGCGGGTTCGACGTTCCTAACTTCCAGCGTTACTACGACTGTGCCCACGGTCACTTTGTTGCATACTGGCTTCATCCCCCTCCCTTCATGGCCCATTTAGCGGTGGAAGATGGATACATGCGCCCTGTGCAACCATCGGGATATCTCTATACTACTCCGAGTGTCTCGGATCGCGACCCCACCACAGTCAACTGCACGGTGAAAGCCTGGAGGTGACTAGCGGATCACATGGGGGTTGAGTTTTTGTACTCACCATGCATGCCGCTAGTACAAGACCCTAGATTACGAGTCGCCTGCGAGGAGATCGGTCGTAAACTACTCTTGAAACTGGCGATTCACACGTGGGGTGATCTATACCTCCAGGGGCAGTTCCGAACATCGGCGCAATTCTTCGGTGGGCAAGCCGCCTCGGTCATGGACACGTTCCTCTATGTTCGGCAGAGACAGAATGTTAAGGCAGTCACTCCGAACTTTCCTGATGAGCCGGACACACTGGCCCCCCTACACTTGCTCTTACAAACAGAAAACCCCAAACACGTGGTTTCCATGCTGTACAAGCAAGCCCAACCAGCCCCGACGCCGCCTCCGCTCAAAGTTCGCGGTGCATGGGACGATGACCTTGGCTCCCCACTGTCTGACGATCAATGGGAGGAGAGCTGCTCGCACACTAATGCAGTCACCGGTAACACTAGGCTCCGGCAGATACATTTCAAATTCTTACATCGCATTTACTTTACTCCTTCCAAACTATTCCGGCTTGGCCTCCGTGACACTGACCGTTGCCTTAGATGTGGGGAGGAAGGTGCCGATTTCTTCCACCTAGCGTGGACATGCCCCTCCGTCGCGGCATATTGGCAGGACATTTTTCGTGCCCTTTCGGACATGGTGGGAGTTGCTATTGAGCCCTGTCCTAAGACGGCCCTGTTAGGTCAATCGGTCCCTACACTGAAATCACATAGAAAGTTTTTTGCACTGGGCCTCCTATTAGCCAAACGTCATGTGGCCTGTAGATGGGGGAGAGGCCGCGCTCCTAAATTCAAAACCTGGCTCGACACTATGTCAACTTGGCAAGATCATCTCCACAATTATGCCGAACTCCTTCCACATAAGTCACGTCCCAAGGATATCTGGGGTCCCTTGACGGCCTATCTCACCGACAACGGAGTGAGGAGCATTCTGACACCTGAATCCATGCCCTTACACTCTATCCTCCCCCCCTGCTCTCTTATCGCTCCCTGTACCAATAGATTGCCTCCTCGGTTTCCTGGCAGTTTCTGATGCCCTGCTTTAGGCTGAACCGCGACGCATACTTTGCACCTTACTGCACGCTCGCGTCAATATATGTTACATGTAGCACCACATACACGAACCTTGCACATTAATGACCTCAATGGTTTGGTTATGAATCTCCCCCCTCTCCCTCCCCCTCTCCTCCCCCCTCCCTTCCTCGCCTCCCCTCTTGCCCTCCCCATGCCAGCCAGAAATATTTAGTTGGTGTGGTACCCACTGCCCTTGATGGAGGTTGCTCCTCCCACTACTTCATACTCCATTAAAGTTCCACACCCTCAGATCCTTTGATCCACATACACTGTATGGTGGTATATCATGGGAAGGACTGCTCCCCGTTGAGTTTGATTTCTGGTTGTTCTTTCATTAAAAATTGAAAATGAAGCCTCAATATCGTTTTGCATGTATACAATATGTCTCTACCCTGTAGATAGGCCAGTTGTACTATCTGTCAAGGTCACTTTTCCATCGCGGCCGGCCCAATGGGTTGTAGGCGGCATGCTGTGTTTAGGTAATATTGTAGTGCCCCCTTTCTTTACTTATAGACCTGCTCAGGGCTCTATTCTATATTGCTGCCGGCCTGCAATTGCAGGTTGTAGGCATGAAGCTGTGTACTGCCTATCACCTTTGTCATCAATAAAGGTTTAAAAAAAAAAAAAAAAAAGTTCCCACAGCGTGCCCAGACAGCTCGCCCCCCTAATGGGTATAAGGTCCCAAGGCCCAGTAGGCAACACAGATACCTCGTGAAGTCAGTCACATTGTTCATGTTGCTCTTTCAGCCAAATACCCCATACGTTGTTTGTGGGGTAACCTCTGGCAGATCAGCCTCCGAGAGACCGTGGCCGCTGCTGGAACTGGGGCTCTCTTCTCTACTCTTCGTGTGCTCCGAATTGTTGCTGGTTGGACTGAGATCTCCGTGGCTGATGGCCGCCACCGCCAACACCGCTGTGTCCTGTTTTTGGCGCCAATCCGTGGGAGAGACGGGCCGTTGCATCGGTAGCGTGGTAGGGGAGCGGTTTTGAGGCAAGGCCGCAGGTGGGGAACGCTGGCCAGACTCCCCACGGGTTTCCAGCCAGGCCTAGGCGGCCTGCGGCGTAAGGAAAAAGTTCGTACCCCCGTCAGCAGTTACTCGTAGACGGGCCGGGAATAGCATTGCGTAGGGAAGGTGTAGTTGTCTCAATTTCCACTTTACCATTAAGAAAGAAGATCTTTGGCACTGGGGGACGTGGTTTGGAGCTCGGCAAGATGGCCGCACTGTAGTGCAGCTCTGCCAGCCATCGTCTAAAATCCTTCATTTATCTTGCCCCAACCCTGTCATCCTGATACTTAGCCCCCGGGACTGCACTGCTGAGCTCCGGCGCTTTCCGAAAATACCGTTTTGCTGACTGCATCGCCCTGAAAGTGCGGGCTCCGAGACATCACGCGGTCGCCTACGGACTGCAGTTAATGGCGGCGCGTGACTAGACTGCTGCATTTGGCTGTGACCGGGAGTGCACTGACGGCGCACGAGAACTGCTGGGGGGCTTTCCCGCGGAACGGAGTGGACAATGCGGATCGAACCTGAGGTACCGGTACGAGCAAGACCACCCGCCGCGAGGTGGGGGCGGGAGACGAGGCTGCCGAGGGGGAGGCTTGGGGAGTGAGATCACGCAAGTGACCGGCGCGGAGGTGGTGCGCAGGCCGCGTTGCAGCGGAGCGCCGGGCAGCGAGCTATTAACCTGCTGGCCGCCCCCCCTCCCTCCCCCGATCCACACGCTTCAACACTGGGGGCCGAGTGACCAGAAAAACTATACGGCTGTCCGAGGCTGGCCCGCCGGGGCGGTCCTCCTCAGGTGCGGGTGCAGGCCCAAGCCTCCAACGATACGGAAGCGGCGGGCTTGACTGGGGCCTTTGGCGGTGAGAGAATGGCCGCTAGACACACAGGCGGGCGCTTCAAGACAGCCGGTGAGTGAATACACGCGAGTACAGCACAAGAAGACAATCCTCCTGGCACGGGACGAGGGGGCCTCTTTAGGCCTGCGCCTCCCCCCCCCTCCCCGATGCACATCATCCAGGCAGCGCCATCCCAGAGCACGGCAACCTGGTTTGTGCAGGATACCTTTTTCGCCGACTCCCCCCTCCCCCCGGAAAAAGTTTTTCGATAGTGGCTGGTGGAACGGGCCACGGGGGCACATCTGCCGTTGGCCTTGCTGTTGGAAGGCCACATTGCTGAGATTGAGGCTCGGGCTGGAAACACCGGGGCTGTGCTTTGGGGGGACTAAATGGTCCACGCTCTCCCGCCATACTTGGGAGCTCGGCGCCATTTTATGAATAGAACCACGGCGTGCTGCTTGGCCATCGCAGGGCCCCACTGAGTGGAGAGACTGCAGTCCTAGCTGTGGAGTCTGAACACAGCAGATACTCCTGAACCCCGCAGGCCCCAAGACACACAAGGGCATTGTGCAATTTTTGAGCAGTCCAAAGTGCGAGCAACACAACACAGGAATTCAAGGACAGCACCAGCAGTCCTGCGCCATGGGGAAACCGGAGAAGAACCAACCTCGCCTTACATTCGGATTGCGCAAGGGGAGCAAGCCAGGGCAAAATGCGACATCGGACTCTGAGCTAGATGCATCGACACCACCTCCCACAGCAATTGAGAAGTCGCTGGCTGCTATTCAGGCAAGTCTTCAGGCCATCGACGGGAAGATGGAGGCATTGAATAGTAGGATGGATCAATTCTCAACAAAGCTGGACAAACAAGCGGTACGCCTCGGCGAAGCAGAACAACGCATCACTGACACGGAAGATGGGTTACAACAGGTCGCAGAGAAGACGTCGGACATCACTAAATTGCTGGCAGTCATACAGGCAAAAAATGAGGACATCGAAGCGCGGTCCCGTCGCAATAATATCCACGTTCTGGGCCTACCGGAATCTACAAATGTGGGAAGTTTGGAAGACTATATCGAAGCAATGCATCAAGAAGTCTGTGGCAAAGACGAACTTTCACCTCTATTCGCAGTTGAATGAGCGTATAGGTCCTTAGCAGCGCGCCCCCCACCGGGGACCCCTCCGAGGCCCGTCATAGCCCGCCTGCTCAACTTCAGGGATCGAGATACTGTGCTACGAATAACCAGACTGAAGGGCTCGATCACTGATCAAGGTAACGCATTATCATTCTATCCGACTTCACAGCTAATGTACAGGCGGCCAGCAAGGAATTTCAGAACGTCAAGAAGCTACTACAGAAAGAGCAGATCCCTTACACAATGCTCTATCCTGCACGCCTGTGGGTTGGTACCATGGAGAATGGAAAAATCTTCACAAACCCCAAGCACGCTATGGTACATGCACGAAATCTGCGGCGCCAACGATAGCGTTCCTCCTCCTCTCCTACCTCGAACATTGATGAGTGAACAGTAAGGGGGTACTTAAAAGATTTCCTATGGGAAAGGTTATGCTACGGGCCAGAGGACATGGCGGGGTGGCAATGTTTTGAGAGCGGTTTAAATGAGGTGACTGAAATAGTACTTCAAGTTGTAGGACATGCTTCTGTGAGCTGCCATGTTATACAGGGTTGGCAGAACTGATGACTTTCGGTGGCTCCTCTCCCTATGTTATGCAGCCGCCACGTCCCCCGATGGGTGATCCCCGATGGGTATTGTGTTTACTTAAGTTGGGGTTACAGTGGGAGTTGAATGAGGGTCATGTCTTTGCCTATTTGGGAATGCTGAAGTGGGAGGTGGGAGGGAGGGATGGTTTTGTTTGTTATAGGCCAAAGGTACCTGGTTCCGGGAACAGTACGCTATGCTTTAGAGACAATCTCAAGCGCCTACATGTTTATATGACTGATGGACATTGCCTTGTACTTCCACGCTACACATGACAGGGGACACCTATAATTATGTCACATGGAATGTCCGAGGGCTAAATTCGCCGCAGAAAATCAGGCAAGTGCTGGCACAACTGGACAGGCATAATATAAAAATTGCGCTCCTACAGGAAACCCACCTCATTAAGGTAACAGAGATTAAAGTGGCCAGAAGGTGGGCATCATATAGACTAGCGTCCTCTTAATCCTCGTATGCGAGGGGAGTCCTCATTTTAATTAAGAAGGGAGTGGTTTTTACAGCACTACAATCTAGCACAGACCAGCAAGGCCGTTGGGCAATGGTACTTGGGAACCTGGGCAATGTGTTGGTGACAATCATAAGCCTTTACGGTCCGGTCGTGGTTGACACGACCATCTACCTGAACATGTTTAGAGTGTTGCGCACATGGCCTGAAACAGAAATCATATGGGGGGGACCTTAACACGCACCTAGATCCCAAAGTAGATATATCTAATCCACAGGGCGCCAGGATGGTTAAGGTCGCCAACTGTGTCAGGGATGGCATGTTGGAGTTTGGGATGGTAGACACTTGGCGAAAAAGGCACTTAAGGGTACTAACAGGTACACATATTACACCAGCGACCAATAGCTGGTCCAGATTGGACTATTGGCTACTAAGTGAGGGAGCGAACGAGTGGGTCACAGACATCAGTAATCTCCCGAGAACGTTATCATACCACAATCCGGTGTTCCTAAGCGAGCTGGAAGCTCAATACGACCGTGCACCTTCTAAAGACACTCTTGATAGCATACATGAACACATTGACCAGTAAAACACTCTTGCAGAGACGGAAGTGAAATATTTATCGAAAAGACATGTCGCCAGACGCTATGGAGAAGGAGGTCGCCCGGGCAGGTCACTGGCTGGTAGACTAGAGAGCAGGGCAGAGCACCTCCCAGTTGAGCGAATTGTAGATGCAAATGGGCAGGTTTATCACTCCTCCATTGCCATAGTGTATCAATTCCGTCAATTTTATGCAACACTTTACACCTCCAAGGGAGGGATGGGTGAACAGGTCATGAACACTTACTTGGACGACATCGCTTGTGCTTGGTTGTCCGACGTTCATCGGAAATATCTCAGCCTCCCGTTGGATGTGAAGGATGTGATAGATGCCATTAGGTCACTCTCGAATGGAAAAGCCCCCGGACCCGAAGGTCTCACCGCGGAATTCTATAAAGCACACGCTGACATTCTTGCTCCTCGTCTCTTAGAAATGTACGCAGAAGCGTATGAGACTGGCCACCTACCCCCTTCTTTGCGGCAGGCAATGATTATCACTCTTTTCATATCGTCCTCTATCTCTCATCAACTTAGATGCCAAGATACTGGCGAAAATTCTCGCTACAAATCTACAGCCCCATATGCCACTGCTGGTACTCCCGAACCAGGCTGGGTTAATTCCTGACCGATCTACATCCCTTAACCTGCGCACCATTTTCGCTATGCTGCATGTCCTGAATCCAGATTTACCAGCTGTTGCAGTACTATTAGATGCCGCCAAGGCATTCGATTCTATAGAATAGCGGCACATGATACATATACTGCGCAGGATGAGTTTCCCCCCAATCTTTTTACGCTGGATTCAGATATTGTACACTGAGCTATCAGCGAGGGTCCGAGTGGGAGGTCACCTGAGCCATTTGACGTTGAACGGGGCAAGCGGCAGGGCTGCCCTCTCTCCCCGCTCATATTCGCCATCGTGCTGGAACCCCTGGCATGCAAACTCCGGCAGGTACACAGAGCGGCGGCCCTCAACTTTAACAACAGACCGGTGGGAATCTCAATGTACGCGGATGATATGGTCCTCTGTGTCCGCGAACCGCAACAGTACTTGTCCCCTGTCCTCCGTGAATATGTCAAACTTGGCCTATTCTCAGGTCTCAACATAAACTGGGACAAGTCTGTCATCATCCTATTGACAACAGCAACCACACCTCCTACAGTTGAGTACCCGCTGGTTTGGTCCGCGGACCCCGTTAAATACTTAGGGGTATGGATACATAGGGATCCTGGAGTGGTTATCACTGAAAATTACGGTGCGGCGTACGCAGCGCTAGCCACACAGGTGGACAGATGGCTCTGTCTACCACTGTCTCTGGCGGACCGGATTTCAATCATAAAGATGGTGGTTTTACCCAAATTTTTATACTTGTTCTGCAATGTACCGGTCCCGCTAACCAAGCACTTTTTTCAAACTATTCAAACTCAGATGTTGAGACTTGTCTGGGGCACCAAACAATCGAGAATAAGTTGGCTTACACTGTCGCTGCCCTACGAGAGAGGTGGGTTTAAAGCGCCGGACTTTTATGTTTACTACCTGTGTTGTCAGGCTCAATACGCCTACTACTGGTACAAACCACACGACTTTATACCACATGTTGCGGTGGAGGAAGGCGACGCTTACACTGTACCTCTGTGAGGTATCTTCACGCATACACACAGGCACACTCCCAGAGCAGAGATAAATATACTCGATGTCACAACATCGGCTTGGCAGGCAATTGGACACCGCACGCAAAAGCTCCCCTTATATGCACCTGCAATGCCTATTGAGGGACATGCCGCACTGTCGGTGGCCCAAGATAGGGGTTCTGTCCTGGCGCTTCGCGAGGCAGGCATCGCACACATGAGTGACTTGTTCCCTGAGGGTACGTACATTACAGGGGATGACTTATCTTATATAGACAACCCTACACTCCTATTTCAATTCACTTGTTATCGGCTAAGACGGGCGGTCGAGGGACACTACCCTAGTTTCCCGGATGAACCAGAGACACTGTCGGCCTTACAATTGATAATCACAGCCTCAAGGAGAAAGAAACTAGTCACCAAGTTGTATAGGGCCATACAGAAGGACACTCCGCACCGCACTGACACCAGTCTGACACGCTGGAACAATGAGATAGATCCCCCCATCACAGAGGAGGAATGGATGAAAATATGCTCCGTAACAGGTCGCTTATCATCCAACAGTAACCTCCGCATCATTCACCTTAATTTTTTACATAAAACATACCACACCCCCCACAGACTGTGGATTAGGCCTTAGGACAACTGAAAGGTGTAAGCGGTGTGGGTTGGAGGATGCCGGCTTTATATATCTAGTGTGGCAGTGCAGGCAGTTTTTTAATTACTGGGAGAAGGTCCTAGCTCTTCTCACCGACATGACAGGATAAATCTTACATAATACCCCGTCGCTGTGTCTCCTAGGTCACGCTCATCAGCTTAAAGGCATGGTGGGGAGATTTGTACAGTTGGCCCTGCTCTTGGCGAAGAGGCGCACCCTATTCACATGGGATAGTAGGTTGTGCCCCAAAGCGGACAGCTGGTTGAAAGACATGGTGTATTGTAGGGACCAGTTGGAGACATATGCCGAAGAACTCCCGCTTTCGTCACAGCCCAAAGACATCTGGGCCCCTCTGCGGAGTATTTACTGACTTGCAGTGAATAAGACTCTGAATGAGACCTGTAGACAAAGACTATGATGTTGGAACTGCTCGTGGTGCCCGGACGCTGTTGTTACGTCCTGGAATGTTGGCTGTGTGACATATTGCAAATTGTGGCTATCCATTTTATTTAGTTTTATGTATGGTGCTTTTATTCATACACAGATCAATGTGACCTTTGGCTTTGTTATGTTGGAGTTCATTGAACGTTACTCTGCTGACATATGTCGAACAGATGTGCATATGCTGTAAGTATGTTGTATGCTCAATGAAAAGTTTGATAAAAAAAGAAAAAAAAAGTTTGGGAACTCCAAAAAAAAAATAAAAAAGTTATTTGGCATTGCTCGTCCCTGGTGTAATCTGGGAAGATTAGTACTTTGCTATTACCAATTTTACAGCTCCCTGGCCTTCTGCAGGATATAGTCGCAATCGCCGTACTGTAGAAGTCTCACCACCATCGGCGCGGGGGGCCCCAGGCTTTGGCGGTCGAGCCGGAACTCTGTGTGCCCGCTCCGGCTAGTAGAATAGGGAGAGACCCTCTGGCGCCACTTCCGCTTTTATCCAGGTCAACAAAAATTGAACAGCATCGGATCCCTCTTCTCGTTCCGGGACTCCCACTATTCGGAGATTATTGCGTCTGGAGCACCCTTCGCTGTCTTCTGCTCGTACCTCCAGCACGCGGACCCTCTGTACCACCTCATTCAGCGTTTTCCGTAAGGCATCAATCGTGTCCAGAATGTCTTTCATGGTTGTCTCGTTAGATGCCACTCGATCCCTGAGTTTCCGGTGGTCATCTTTTAGTAGGGAAAGGTCCGACCCGATGGAGTCAATTCTTTTCTCCAAAGCCTCCCTCGAGGCCATGATAGCCTGCATGATGCTCAGATCTGTATCACCTGTCTGATCGGGGTCCCAGGAGAAGCTCTCAGGCGGTAGGGGATCGCAAGAGTCAGTGGCTATCTCTCCCCTTTAGTTCCAGGATGGGCACCAGTGCAATCGCCAACAATTAAGGATTACCGCTCCTCCGGGGATAATCTTCTGTTTCCTGAGCTCTGCTGAGATAGATTCCGAGACGCAGCTCGGACGCCACCATCTTGAAGTCAGGCAACATGCAGCCCGGCCGCCCGTGAGGACCCGCTGGACACAGGTAATGGGTCCCCACTTTTGGCGATTATGAGGGTCCGGTGCCATCCGCTCAGTTCCGTTTCGTTGCAGCCCCCGCAGGAGTCTTCTTATGGCAAAGGGCGAGCCTCAGTCAGGCGCTCTCCTCGCCAGCGCCGGCCGGCATTTTGTGGATTCGCACCGCGGGCCTCACCAAGCGTGAGAAAAAGTTCACCAACGCCGCTTCATGTCGAGCCCGGTGTTTCGTTTCACCCCTTCTGATATGGGCACAAGGCTTTTTAAGGTATGTTACGGGGTTGGGGGCCCGGAATCTATGGCAGGATGAGTGCAGGAGAAGGGCGGCCGCGGAGGAGCTCTGGAGTCCAGTGCCGCCTACATCGGCGTCCAAGCCACTCCCTCAAAAACAAAGAGGTTTTCATGCGCCTTTAGACAGATAGATCATGTCTGCCCAACAGCGTTTTAGCCACGTGGTGGGATAACTACGTCTTTATCACAAGCATGTCTAGTACAAAAAAACTAACACTACTGATATACTTATAAACAAAGATGAGGATCAGTAACAGGAAAGCCTGGCTATAAGACACACTCTTTCAAGCCTATAATGAATCTAGAAATTAATGAAGAAGCAGTTACTGTATATTATACCATTGGCCATTAAATACTGAACATTAACTAATATTGTAAACTTATACAAGGTGGACAATGTTCCTAACTATTTCCCTCTTTTTTCTGTCTAGCATTCCATGCTGCAACTAAGAAATTGATGTTGTCCAATAAACAGCTCCCAAAAATATCTTACAAAATCATTACCTATTGTGAAGTAAGTACGAATAAATCATGTTGTTTCCACTTACTGTCACAAATTTTCCTAGGTGAGAGCTTAAACTTCTCAGAGGATGGCTCCACTCAAGCTTGTCCTTGACTCTATCCCTTGATTAATAAGTGAAATCTTTCTCCTTTTCACTTAATTCATGGTTCTTTTCTTTAACTAAAATCACTTCTGTTGTTTTAATCACATCACACAGGTGTGTACAAATGTCCTTTTTTTAAATAATTTGATTCAATGACGAATATTACACGGTAATTGTTGGTTCCCTCCCTTTTTTTCGTGTACAGATAAGGGTCTTAGCTATCAATATTTTCAACGTCCTGAAGATGGTCTAACGGACAGTGACATAATTAGATCGAAAAGTTGACTAGAACACCTATTCCACAGTTGAATGTATTACAGGCAATGTTTGTTTTATATAAATTCTTCAAATTGCCTTAAAATCATCATTTGAAAAGGTGTTCACAATTGTAACTGAGAAGAATATTTGATTACATGTAAATTCTGACTTCCGGCTACATTGTGTTGTTTGTTTTTTATATGTACCCTACAAAATTTAACAAAATTTGAATTCATATAAAATTAACCTTTCAATATATACACCCGTGTTCTATGCAATTCTCTTCTTTTATTATTTTTTCTCTGTTTATTTTGATGATTCATTCATTGATACTTTGATCAAACAGTTTGTTGAATAAGTAAACTGTAAGTTACTCATATAGAACTCACTGTACCTGTCCTGGCAGTTGAAGGAACAAGAACAGTACTTCGGCCACCTCTTGCCGGTAAAAAGGAGAAAAGATTAGTCTCAATTGACCTAATCAAACCACACTATGTGGCCGATACTGAATAGTAGGCCGCTTGGACTCCAAAGTAACAGACACCCTCCTCTCATAACTATACAAGAAGCCCAAAGAGAAAGACTCATCACCTTTGAAGGATCACCTACACAGAATGAAGGACTAAGCAACAATGCGATGGAACTCGTTCCTCTTGAAACTGAAGTTCAAAATGAGAACTAAACAGAAAGACAAATTTCTATTCAACCAAACACGGATATCTACGTCAACATGCCCCAACAAGAGGAAGCTACAGTTTCCACAAAAACTCCAGAACTACCAAAAATTGATCAAACTGCATCTGGATAATTCTTTGACTTTGACACGTTTTCGTTAGATCCAAACGAACTTTAAACAACGCCAGCCAAAAAAAACTTGTCTACAGCGATTTAAAGAATTTATGAACTTTCTTAAAAAGACTTACCTGGTATCACCTTGGGTGGAACTCTGGGTATCTACAGGAATACTTTTCTTTCTTTTCTGGATAGGCCTAGTAACTGCCTTTAGTATACTTAATAATGGAACTTATCTTCGAGAAAGCTTTGCAGCACAAAAAGTGAATGTGATTCTGAAACCGCATCTATCACATCATGAAAAAAGAGACCTTTCACCAGTGAACATTACAGCAGTTCCTATACCTAACGGTAAAGTATGGGACAAGGTTGATTACAATATATTTGGCTCAACTGAACTTTTAAAAATACCACATTTATTTAAGATTTCATTAAGTGATATCATTACCTCCAGTACATTTTCCAATGATTGGGATTATGAAACTGTTCATAATATGTTGTCTGCTTTAGAAAAATCTGCTGTTTTTTCTAATAAAGAAATGTTAGAGGGCACATCAGACTTTGAAACCATGTATTGCTGTCAACATTAAGGTAATCACTTTCTGCATAAATCTGCTAATCCAAGAAATGTTTTCACATACCACCAATGGGAACTTTGCTCAACACTGCCAAAAAGCAGTTAAAAACATTTGTACAAAAGTTTCCATATTTTTCAGGGTTTATCAAATCAGACCCAGACTCATATTATTATAAGGTTGCACCAACACCAGCACGAAAAAATATGTTAACAAACACCAAACAGATTTATTCTGCTACCTTTATTGCCCAATTGTCTGAACAGGGTTTCGAGTTATGGAAAGACACCATAGACTTAAAATCGGTCTGGGGTACTAGGGACTGGCAGGTACAGGGAACAGAGGCACGATTTAGAGCATGCTTTATACGGCCGCAAATAATGTTTTTGAATGAAACAGTGCAACAAACGACCTGCCTTGGAATAGCAAAGAATAAAGATTTGAATACACCTCTGATTTTCACACCATCACACACTGAGGGTAATATGACATCACAAGAAGATTGGAAGGGATGGTTGATTTGGCCCGTAGACACCAATAACTGTCAGGAAAGATTCTTGGGTAAAACTAAAGGATTTAGTATCAATAGGCCCGATCCACGTATTGCACAGAGACAACACCCTTATGGTAGTTACATCGTACAGTGTTGGGAAGTTATGCCTCTATTGGCTAAAGACCTAAACGCTCACACAGGTGAAACAGCACGTATCCTTAATTTCAGAGGATGTGGACCTATGGGATTTTCTATTAGGTCCTAGGAAGCCACGTCACAAACGTTTCTATTACGCTGTCTACAATGAGATTTGGAAAATATCACAACAGGAGGCCGCGGAAAGATTACGAGATATGGATCATATAAACCTAGAGAAAGCTCTAGCAGGGGTCAACAATGGGTTAACGACACTAACCTCCAGAATAAATTCACTGGGCAACATTGTATCATCTCCTATCGATGTACTAGAGCAAGATTTGTCCATATTACAACACGGGCAATCACGATTGGGTTCTATTATATGGTTAAGCTGGCGAGCAAGCTATGTGCCTTGGCGTTTCATAAACAGCACGTCTCTGTTTTCCTCGTACAATCTGACGGAAAAACAGATAGAAATGGCACAAAGGGGAGCGAATTATATAAAAATATTTAAAAACTGGACATGTTGTCCTTTACAGTGGCAGAGTCTCCGTCCAGAATGGTTAATCCATGGCCACATAACTCTTCCGGTCACAACTTTTCAATTTCAATATTGCCTTGAACATATGCAGGCAGGCAGATATGAAGAAATGGGTAGGGAATTCATCAAGCAACCATGGGAATTACCGTACAGATTTTGATGCAAGAGTGGGGAAAAAGAAGTGTTTTTTAAGCGGTACAAACTGTGAGAATACTTTAAGTGGATCACTTATATGCCAGGATAAAATGCTCCATGGGGCCTTTAACAGCTCAGTGGCAAACGTATCCAGTCACTTAAAGGGTACCCCAGCTGCTGTGATCACTCCAGTGTTGAGGCTACTTTCAAATGGGAGTTACTTGATGCTGAATGATCAGGGTTGCTGTGGGATGCTTCAGGGCATCGCATATCTGGTAACTGTGAGTTCCAGGGTTACTTGCTGTATGCAAGTATTGTTTCCACAAACACATACAGTCAGGGAGGCGCTGTTATATCCTTCACTAAATGTTTCATTAATACGGTTTGATACTTTGAGCAGAATGAAAGCCATGCTTATACAGAAACCCATGCCCTTAACCTCCGCTAGAGAGACTTTTGATCTTCAAGTAGCAAGGTCTTCGGCAGAGATACAGACACTTATACGTACAAATTGTGCTTTCCATTTCGCAGGAGTGGTAAATCGTTAACATGTCTGATTCGACAAGCATTGTCCACCTATTTAAGAACATAGGTTCTGGACTGTTAAGCACCTTTCAGACGGTCCTCGGAGTTATGGCAAACTTTATACAATCCGTATTTGGAAGCATATTTGGAGGGCTGCCGCTGATCCTGTTTCTAATAGCAGGTATCCTGATTGTTGTTTTTTTGCTACGCAATGGACATCCCAGTCAGCAAGGAGATGGGAACAGCACTCCTGTAGAGAAGATACTGTGATCGCATGGTACAACTTCTAGGCACACCTCACCTAAGAGAACTAAGGGCTTCTTGGTTCTTGTCATTTAGACCAGTCTGGATGGACTGCAACTTACCTGTCCTCTGATGCCTGTTTTGCGGAGAAGAATGTGTGTAGGATCTCTGTCTGACATTCCCATCATGTGCGCAACAGGACGTTGATGCTTTACTGGACCCGATAACGGTCCATGTTCTGCAGTGTGGCCAACGTATTCGTATGTAGATGGCGGTATTCCCAGAGCCACCAAAGGTAGTCTCTGCTCCTGTTGGTATGGACACCGGCTCCTCCTCTAACACCCTGGTGTTGGATGGCGCACAGGCTGCCCCAGCACCGGCTGTGGACAGTACAGAAGATCATCTGTGCTCAATTGACATATTATGCGAGATGTTAAAGGGACCGCCAACTGCGGAGGCAGGCAATGACAATGTTGCATCTACCAGCCAGGACACATAAACATTTGACTCATTTGGCCCGTCGTGTGCTGGGAAAAATTACGACTTTTTGAAAACAAACGGAAAATTGGAACTCCGTGTCAAAATTGGCATTCTTTTTGAGCAAGCATGGCTTTCAAATGCTTGTAGTAGTTCGAACTATACCTACGGACATATTAGAGCTATAGCTTGAGTGTCAATTTCCATTTGTTACCTCTTTTTAGATTTTTTATTTTCTAGAAAACTTTTTAACGTTTTATACATTGTTTTTAAGCATAAAACATAACTAATGTTTTTTACTATTTGCGTACCAGTATCTAGTAAGCCTAGTAGTACATTTATAATTTAACTATGTCGTCCATTCGGAAGAGGAGTGAGTGTTATATTCCATATAGGTACCATGACAAAGGGCCCTGGTAATCTCATTACCCTTCACCTATATTCTCTCCCTACATTACACTTGTCACGGTTTACAGGGTCTGACCTTTAACCTAGATACTACACTGCATTCAGAACGTGGGTTTTCCCTAGTTCAAAATCTCATAAATTATGCATGAGAATTCTTGGAAGCACAGCAGGACTACCATCTCCTGTATAAAATCTATGTTACCGTTCTTCTCTTTTGGGGCATTCTGCATGATACCTGGTTCCACCTGAAAGACGCCACTGGGCCACTTGCACCTCCTGCTTCCAGTCCTCCCGCCGCCGCATTCTTTACATCAGCGGCCGCCGAGAGGAGGACTACGCCTCCCAGGGCGCACAGCGGCAGAAGCCGCCCTTGTCATCTCCCGCACCCGGAGGCGCTTTAAATAGCGCGCACTCCCGGCGGAGCGGGTGTTACCGTTCTTCTCTTTTGGGGCATTCTGCATTCTGCATCATACCTGGTTCCACCTGAAAGACGCCACTGGGCCACTTGCACCTCCTGTTTCCAGTCCTCCCGCCGCCGCATTCTTTACATCAGCGGCAAATAAGCCCAGGCAAAGGGCGGGCCGTCTGTGGCCGTCCGGGGCTGGCCAGGCTGGGCTGGGCCACCCCCCTTGGCTTTCCTGAACTGATCCATCTGGATATCATTGTGGACTAAAGGTATATCTTACTCTTGATTTACCGGTCATCTGAATAATGGGTATAAATACCCCTGTAGCCACACGGTCTAGTACTAGACAGAAAAAGTGCACTACTACTCCATTACCAAGCTTGACTGCTATAGACAGAATGCTACAGAAAACAATAGGGGTAGTCGTAACTGCCATTGAAAGCACTGAGAGACGCCTCTCGCTCCCCCCAAATATGTGTCTGCCCCAATTACGTAATAACAACACCACTGTATTACAGACAAACTCTACTGATTCCATACTATTGGACTCTTATGTAGACTTACCAAGGGTGGAGAGCAACTACTCTATCTCTCCATCACAAGATTTACTTCCTGTATCGTCTTCTATTACTAGCAGGCTCTCACAAACACTGATTCTGCAGCCTGAAGGTTTAACTGTGGAACCTTCCGAATCAGGGCCCCTCATAGGCAGAGGTGCTGCAGGGACTGAGGGTGTTCAAGGGGGTCCAACCCAAACTATAAGGGGCAATCGTGAAGGATCTTTCCTATCCGTTCCCATAAAGGATGTTGGAGGGTCAGTGGCACAAATAGAACACAATGTAAAATCCCTGATCCTCACTCTCCTCGAAAGGATAAAACTGGTAAATGATAAATTAGAGAGATTCGAACAGCTAACCTTAGACAATTTTACCTCCCTAAAAAATCTGATAAAACTTGAAGTTAGAGGGAGAATGGTGAACATGCCCCCCCCCAAGGATCCTGTGACCGCTACAGGGACCACAGCTGGTGTAACCACTAAGCAACCCACAGAGGTAGGAATCCAAAAGGATCCCATTAATAACAAACAGACCAAAAAAGTCCCTGGTAAGACTGTACAATGTCCAGTAACCAACACAGGCAAAATCGTATTGGAGAAGGCTGCTTGTCTAGAAGGTGTGCAAAAACTGAAAAATAATCATGACAGTAATCGGATAGCTCCATTGGTTACGGTTGATTTACCACAAGAGTCACTGCCTTATGTAATTGTGCTTACTGGCGTCCCAGAATTAAAGAGTGGGAAACCAGAATCTTACCAAGAGCTAAAAAATAAGGTGGTATTCTGGTTGAATAACAATAGGCCAATTCCCAGACACCTTAATGGAGAAGTACTGTTTGCATGAAGGGTTAACTGGATAGGAAGTAGACCAAAAGATATACAGGGCGATACAATTATTATTAATTTTAGGGATACCAATGTGGTGAGATTAATCTGTAATGAATATCGTTTTATGGATAGGGGCCCCATTCAAATAAAAAACCTCACCTATTTTTATGGGTTGAATCCTATGCGATCCTTTGGATACGAGAATACGATGGTTCAGGAAGAGTTGCTGGGAGGTTTTAACGTCTATCCTCCGGTAGCTACAAAAAATCGCTTCACAGAATTATATGGGCTAGAAGAGGTTGATTGACTGGGAGCAATTAATGAAAGAGAAACAAGAGTCACAACAGATAATCATATCCAGGGGAATGAGGCTAGGTGTAATACCAGGGATGTAGCCAATCAGGGCTGCCACTCGGTTCCAATGGACAAGCTGGGTAACTTTAATCCGCTAACATCGTTGATGGAAGGGGATATAAATATGGATCATAAACAGTTTCATGGCAAGGACATTGTTGAAGCTAAGATAATTTCCTGGAATATTGCTGGAATAAGGAAAAATATGTCTGACCCAGCATGGCATGAGTAGATTAACACTGGAGACCTTATTCTTTTCCAGGAAACATGGGGAGTAGATAACTACTTTAAAGTAGGATATAGGTCATTTCATATACCGGCCATAAAAATAAATAAAGGCAGACCATCTGGTGGGTTGATAATCTGGGCAAGAATCACACTGGGCACTGTTTTTAAACAGATAGATTTTAATAGCCCTGATATCTTGGTTATAAAATCCCAAGATATTAAAGGACGGGTAGTCTGTATTATTAACATCTATAACAGACCACAGTCGTCAAACAAAGAATCAGAGACGATAGCCCAACTAAATAGCTTTATCTCCAGCCTAGACCGCAAAAGCGTGTTGATTATAGGAGGAGACTTCAATAGGAAGTTCGAACCAGTTATGGGCTCAGAAGACATTTATGGGGAAGAAGACAATGCTAATAATATTCCCTGTCTTGATGCAAGCCACACTATAGCTTGCACAAAACGTGCCCTTCAACTGCTAAAAATGACAATGGAATATGGGCTACGTGCCTGCAATGGGCGCTTACCAACAGATTGCCAAAGTAAACCCACCTTTAAGAGAGGTTCCTATGCAAGCCACTTAGATTATATATTGGTCTCTATGTGCCTATGGCCAATGCTTTTGGACCTAAAGGTGGATAATCGTACTGAAAGCGACCATTCCCCCCTTATCTTGACTATTGATAGCTCATTACATGTTCTCCCTATGGAGCTGGCTTCCTGCCATTATAATCTATATGATGACCCCTTAGAGTCCAATAACCGCAGGTCCTTAAAATGGCCTGCCGTTATGGGCAATGCGGGTATGATCAAGAAAATGTATGATCTCTATGTAACACTAATGTCACCGCTAGTTGACATCAACACTGAGGGTTCCCTTCTAACAGAAGTGCATGGGAACCTGATGTTGCAGCTTAGTGGGATCCTCTCGGAAGGGACTAAAAGAGTTAAACCTGGCCGAAATAACTGTTCGAAGCAACGACTCTGGTACAATAGAGCCAGTCGTCATGCCAAATCAGAGTTAATAAAAGCTGTAAAAGGGAACCAAATAAATATTACTAGGGATAAAAGGAAGCATTATAAAAAGACCATTCTACTAGCAAAAAAGGGATGGGACGAAAAAGTTTGGTCGGATTTGCTTCTAGCATGTAAACTGAAAGACCAATCTTCGTTTTGGAAGCTTATTGCCGGGGGCACTAAAAATGGAACCCGATCGAGGGATAGGTTCCTTGAGGAAAGTGTCTGGGTAAATCATTTTTCAACATTGTATTCGTGTGGTGGGGGTGACGAAGAATGAACATTCGAGAGTACAGAAATGGATACTTGTGACTCATTCTTAGGGGCTCATTTATGAGGCCTTGCATCCGTTTTGCCCTTCTGATGCGTCACTTTTTGTGACGCATCGGCGGCGTAAAACATGCCTCCTGTTGCGCACTATTTACAAAGTGACGCATCTAAGCAGATGAGTCACTTTGTAAACCCCTGCGCTACATTATACCTGCGTCAGGTATAATGTATGCAGGGGGGGCGTTCCCCCTCAAAAAGCCTCGTAATAGTGATGCAGTGAAATCTATGAGATTTCACTGCGTCACTTTTAGGACGCTGTTGCGTCAAAATCTTGCGCCTTCCTCACAGCAGGCGTAAGACTGACGCAGGCCCTTTCACATGGGGCTTTTCCCATGTGAAAGGGCGCATTGCTGGAGTTGCGTCACTTTTGTGACACATTCCAGCAATGCGTGACTTTTGCGCTTACAGATATGTCAGAAATACTGACGTATCTGTAACTCCTTGCGCCATGATGCGTCATACTGTAAATATGACGCATCATTGGGGTCGCAAGGAGGGCGCAATGAAAAGTGACGCATCGTTGTTTGCACGCAGCGATGCGTCAATTTTCATAAATGAGGCCCCTAGAATTTAGTTTGGCTGATACCACATCTGCTATTAATACAGTCAAACAGGGTAAAGCCCCGGGCCCAGATAGAATACCTGGCGATCTCTGGAAACATGCAAATTTTCTGTGGGCTCCTTACATCAATTTGCTCAGTTATGAGATTTTAAGAGGAGCTCCAATTCCAGAGACCTGGCGTGGCGCAGAAATTGTCACTATTTTTAAGACAGGAGACAGACTCAATCCATCGCACTACAGACCTATTAGTCTGATTGACGTGCTCCAAAACATTTTCGCCCGACAATTGTTAAGTAAGTTGAACATGTGGATCGAGGAAAATTCTATTTTTACAAAATACCAGGCAGGTTTTAGAGTTAGAATTAGTACAGTGGATCAGGTTTTTAGATTTTTATGCTTAATCTGGAAATAAATTAATATAAGGAATTCCCACCTATATGTCGCTTTTGTGGATCTCAGGGCGGTCTTTGATCTGGTCCCGAGGGGGAAATTATGGAAATCATTAAGGGACATGGGCTTCCCTGGTGACATCCTCTATCAACTGATCAGGCTGCACGAGGGAAATTATGCAAGAGTGAGGTGGGGACCCAATGGAGAGCTAACAGAAAGAATAGATATAAAGAGAGGTGTTAGGCAAGGCTGCGTTATGGCGCCAACCCTCTTCTCTCTATACGTAAATGACATCCCAGACACCCTCTTGGGCTGCGAGCATGACTCTCCCAAGTTGTGTGGTCAAGCCGTTCCGGCATTATTATTTGCGGATGACACAATTTTAATTTCACAGACTCCTAAAGGCCTACAAAACTTGTTGAATAAATTTCAGTCTTATAGTACGGATAAAAGCCTTGAAATTAACTCTTCTAAAGCTAAGGTTATGGCAATCAGCCCTCACAAAGGTTTTAATAAAGTTTTTAGTGTAAATAATGAGAAGATTGAACACGTCCAAAATTTTAAATATCTGGGTATCACCCTCGATACTAAAATGAACTGGAAGCCGCAAATTGAAAAATCAAGGCTACTACTAACACAAATTCAAGCCCCCATAATTAGGAAGCATAAGAACAACTTTGTAAGAGCAGTCTCACCAGCAATTGAGCTATTTAAGTACAAAGCTCAATCGGCTACCTTGTATGGGGCAGAATTGTGGGGCCATGTAGGTAGAGATGCCTTTTCTGTACAAGAAAACAGTTTTTTCAGACAACTTCTAGCTGCCCCAGGTTGTACTCCCTTTATTCCCTTATTTTGGGACTTGAAAATACGTCGTTCCGATGATCATGCCTGTCTACGTCCATTGTTGTATTGGGTCCGCCTGTGGTCTACTGATGAGTTAGTGGACTACAGAGAAGCACTAAAGGAAATAATGCAAATAAAGAAAATGGCATGGCTAGTGCACATTGAAAATTGGTATTTAAAATTGGGCCTATCCAACTTCTGTACAGATCCAGACTCCCTTACTAACCTTTCTAAAAAACTGTTGAAGGCAAGGTATTGGGAACACATCCAGTCGTATATTACAAAACCCTAATATTGGAAAATTGACCCTTACATTTTTTGATGTTAAAATTGAAAGTAAATTTGAATGCTTCATGGACGAAATACTGCCTGTAATGGCAAAATCATTGTACCTAAAGTATCGTTATGGCATCCTACAAATTAAATCTAGAACATCTAAGTGGGTGTGTGACAAGGGGCCTATAGTAAATACCAAACCTGATATGTGCGAAATGTGTGATATAGGTGCTAGGGAAGATGAGGCTCATGTTTTATTTCTCTGTCCTGCATATCTGCAAGCCAGAACAAAGTGGATTAAACCCATTTGCCTTCTTTTAGGCTTTCGAAAAATTAAAGATGGGGAAAGAGTGTTCAAGGGCGATACATCACAGACCATAGTATTTAGTCTGAGCCGTTTCTTTCTTGCTGTGGCAATAGTCAGAAAAAGATATGGACTAAAAATGTAAAAGGATTGTATTAATAAGATGTGATTTGGTTTTAAACTCAACTCATCGATTTGCAATAGGTCAAGTAAAAATGGTTACGCACCAAAACTATTTTTATATTTTAACTTCTCCTTGTACAATGTTTTCAGACTTATGATCTGGATACTTATTTACCGTACTATTTTTTATATATATTAGTTCCTGGTATCTTTTCAGTCTTTTTAGATTTAATCATTGCACTTATTTTTTTTTTTTAAATATGTACTACCTTGACCGATGAATTTACAATTGTGTCTGTAAGACTCCCTATTCCGATAAATTATGTGCCCCAGAAAGTTAACCCCTAACTGGGCAGATATTTTATGTATGTCTATTCCAAGCGGTACAAAAGGGGGTGGTGATGGACGGAGCATCTGAATCAATCAAACACTCACACCCAGTCAAAAGATCTGGGTTTGATCCATCACCGTTCTTTAGCCCACTCTGCCACCCCAGTTCAGACATGGCTATATGCAAATCAGCCTGACCCTGTGCCTCATGGGAACAGTCCAGCCCGAACTGCCAAGCCATGCCTACCGCTTTGGCCGCCATAAGTGTGGCAGGGTATGCTCAGACGTGAGTCCCTTGCTCACTTTGCCACTGGATTCAAGCAAGCCGGGCTGAAGACGGCTGGAATGCCAGAAACTGGTCCTCGGAAGCTTGTTTCCGGTCAAGGGAAGGCATGGCTTGGCAGTTCGGGCTGGACTGTTCCCATGAGGCACAGGGTCAGACTGATTTGCATATAGCCATGTCTGAACTGGGGTGGCAGAGTGGGCTAAAGAACGGTGATGGATCAAACCCAGATCTTTTGACTTGGTGTGAGTGTTTGATTGGTTCAGATGCTCCGTCCATCGCCACCCCCTTTTGTACCGCTTTGGCCGCCATAAGTGTGGCAGGGTATGCTCAGACGTGCTCACTTTGCCACTGGATTCAACCAAGCCGGGCTGAAGATGGCTGGAATGCCAGAAACCGGTCCTCGGAAACTTGTTTCCGGTCCAGGGAAGGCATGGCTTGGCAGTTCGGGCTGGACTGTTCCCGTGAGGCACAGGGTCAGACTGATTTGCATATAGCCATGTCTGAACTGGGGTGGCAGAGTGGGCTAAAGAACGGTGATGGATCAACCCAGATCTTTTGACTGGGTGTGAGTGTTTGATTGGTTCAGATGCTCCGTCCATCGCCACCCCCTTTTGTACCGCTTTGGCCGCCATAAGTGTGGCAGGGTATGCTCAGACGTGAGTGCCTTGCTCACTTTGCCACTGGATTCACGCAAGCCGGGCTGAAGACGGCTGGAATGCCAGAAACCGGTCCTCGGAAGCTTGTTTCCGGTCCAGGGAAGGCATGGCTTGGCAGTTCGGGCTGGACTGTTCCCATGAGGCACAGGGTCAGACTGATTTGCATATAGCCATGTCTGAACTGGGGTAGCAGAGTGGGCTAAAGAACGGTGATGGATCAAACCCAGATCTTTTGACTGGGTGTGAGTGTTTGATTGGTTCAAATGCTCCGTCCATCGCCATCCCCTTTTGTACCGCTTTGGCCGCCATAAGTGTGGCAGGGTATGCTCAGACGTGAGTCCCTTGCTCACTTTGCCACTGGATTCAAGCAAGCCGGGCTGAAGACGGCTGGAATGCCAGAAACCGGTCCTCGGAAGCTTGTTTCCGGTCCAGGGAAGGCATGGCTTGGCAGTTCGGGCTGGACTGTTCCCATGAGGCACAGGGTCAGACTGATTTGCATATAGCCATGTCTGAACTGGGGTGGCAGAGTGGGCTAAAGAACGGTGATGGATCAAACCCAGATCTTTTGACTGGGTGTGAGTGTTTGATTGGTTCAGATGCTCCGTCCATCGCCACCCCTTTTGTACTGTCTATTCCAAGCTCCATTTTCTATCGGTACCCTATTCTTGTTTTTATGATGAATGTATAAACATTGTATTGTATTCTTTTATGGTTCTTTCAACCGAAATGAAGAAATAAAGAAAGTCCCACAGTCTCTCACTTCAGGTAATGGGGTTGACTAATTCCTAGAGGGATTCTTGGCTAAACACCTTTACACAGGCTAGGCACACTTAGGTACATCTAGTTAGGGAGGCATTGTAGGAGTACTAATCTTTTATCATGTGTTTTATATATTCGTATGTATTCATGATTATAGTAAGATGGTAGAGCTATACCATCCATTTACCTTTATTATACTGCTAATCATTTATTTCTTATTATGCCTATCAGTTGTTGCAGCTCATCTATTTTACATCAAAATAACAACTGTTCAATAAATTCTTATGGAAAACGCCCAGCCTGTTTATTCTGTGTATTTCTCTGAGACAGACAAAGTAAGCGCGAGTGACTGAGCGAAAGGTAGTATATTGTTTCCACGGTCCAGAGGGATCAGGGTTGTCATGTTCGATGGTTGCCAAGAACTATTCTCTCCTTGGTAAGAGGAGATTCTTGTGGCACTGTGAACTAGTTGATACAAAAAGGACCAACATACCCAGAGGGGGGTGATCAGAGTTTGTCTGACACCAATCCTACAGTGTATGTTGTCTAAACGTGCAGATCCTGTATATTTCTCATAGGAACTACACAACACCTGCAGCGGTGGCAAAGAGTGGCTGCTACTCTCCTACACTGCCTAGAGAAAGCCAATGCTGCACCCGCAATCAGGTAGGCAGGACCTGTGACCAAGGCTCTAAAACAGACAGCACATACAGGCTGCTTAGGTGAGCCTATCCCCCCATGCCACAGTGTGACATATTGGTAAAGGCAACAGCAGCAAGGAAAGAGACGGTGAGGAGGTGCAGGGAAGAGAGAGACAGGCAGCAGGAAGGGGGGGACAAACAATCAAAGGAGGAGAGGAACAGCATGACACAGACTGCAGCAATACTTGGTGGCAAAGGGGGGGATTGGGAAGGGGTTGAGTGGGTGAGGGAAAGAGCATAAGCACAAATCAGGTGCAAGGAACTGGAACGGACAATAAATCCATCCCGTCATGAGCACAAGGCTGATCAAAAGCACACTTTAGGTAGTTTTTTACACAATGCTGTCTGCAACAGACAACTGAAACTGTCTGGAGCGAACTTCCAAAAGATTTTTAAACGATAATATTACACTGAAATTACTGAAATAGAATTTTGGAATCAGGAGCTAGTTAGATTGTCTCAATGATAACAATGGGGACCCAAATCGAGTTAAAGACAGTGAAGTGTGATTGAGGCAAACTGATGACCAATGAAACTCAATGGAGTGTGAATGAGACACGTAATGTAGGTAAGTGGTGATAAAGCAAGCTCGAAAACACGATACTGGTTCTTCACCTGGGTCATGTTTTACTGATGTCTGTGACTCAGGCACAATTTAACACTGTCTGATGACGGAGCAAGTCAGGTGATGGTTTTTAAGAAGCAAAGGGGTGAGAGGGACGAGGAGAGCAAATAGGGAGAGAAGAGAGAGAACAACACTGAGCTACAGGAGTGCTTGGTGACAGAGGAAGGGTAAACTAGAGAATGTTGAGGGAAAGAGTGTGTGCTTACAGAGCGAGAGGAGGAATCACAGCATACATCCAACAAAGATTTTTTTGCTGGAAATGAGCAGAAGGATGCAAGTCATCTAATGCAAGGGTAAAGTATAAATGTTCCAGGGGCAGAACAAACACATCAATAGGGAAGAAAGGTATTGAATAATGAGGCAAAGAATTAGAATGACAAGAAAACCATCCAATCATGAGCAAGGGGCTGATCCAGAGCCTATTCTATTTACTACTATATGCAATGTTGTAGTGAGACTGCAAACAGGAATAAAATGTAATGATTGATAACACACCAAAATGACTGAAATTTGATTTAGCTTTATTTCAGAAACTTTTCTTGAGGTTGGGATTTTTAGCTGAGCAGGGATAGAAGCTGAGACCAAACAAGGCTCCCCAAAGGGTGGATAATTCTTTTGGGCCTGCTGAAGGCAGTGAAGGACTTGCACAGCATTAGATATGTTGTACAGGCGCCTAGGTGGAGAAATTATGTTGCTAAATCTTTAATTTTTTTCAGTTCACAGAGGAGGAGTTGAAGAGTACTTAATACTAGGTTAGCAGAGTGGAACTATGCAAATAAAGGGCAGCAGGGTTGTACAAAGTATCCTGACATTCCCACGGAACAATCAGATCAAGGAAGTTTTGTGCTCTGTGCGACCTCTGGTTGCTCCTGCTGTGATGACAGTCATGTGGGTAAGGGCCCAGCAGAATTCCACTACAGATGTCTTTGGTATTAGACCTTTTTGGAACATTTGCTTTGGAGTATGAGAAGAAAAAAGAGTAATCTCCAACAATCAACTTCAGCTTGGCTGGGAATATTAGTATGTACTTCAACCCTAATCTGTGAAACGCTCTTTCAACAGCATCAAAAGATCTTCTTCGATGCTTGGCAGCTCGTGTATAGTTGGAAAATCATTATTGTAGCATTGTCCTATCTCAGGCGCTTGGCCTTTGTCAGATGTTAATGAAGCTGCTCAGAAGACATGCTATGATTAGGTAAGTGGGGGAAAAAGGGATATGGCATCCAAGCACACTGCACCAGTTCCAACAAGTCACTCTCAGGGCAACAACCCTAGAAAGGCAGTTGGAGTTCAACACTTCGCCCATCCAGCATTGCTCGCGATCCACCTGTTGTTGCATTATTAATAGCCCTCTATGTATTTAGTATTACTGGTATCTGGTGTGGCCTTTGCCAAAAGTGTTATGACACAGACTGACCCCAGCTGAGAATGCATATGGTCAGTTGATGAAAGATGTATCAGGGAGCATTTTCTGCAGCCCTCTGAGTCTTGTTTGGGCCAAGGCACCAAAGCACTAAATACAGACATGAGGCATGTCCATTAATAAAATCTGTTTTCTATAAGTGTACCACAGCTTAAACCCTGTGGCTGAATGCAAGATATCCCTGCACACTTTAAAAAAATAAATTTAGCAAAATCAATAGAAATTTGGGCACAGAGCTCTGGATCCTCATTGTCGGACACTGAAAAAACAGGAACTGACAGAACTGATATAAGGCTCAGAGATGGTGCTTGCATGCAGCTCTATGTGTCACATTTGAAGGTCAGATAGAGCTGCCACGGAGTACAGTGGCGCCATCTATGGGTGCGCAGGAGTTATGCTGAACATTTTCCAGTTACAGTGTAGCTCCTGAGAAGCTTCAACAGATGAGGAATCTTCAGATAGAACTAGCCATCAAAACTACTCTTACTAAAATAATAATAGTCCTTATATTCTCTAGCGTTGGATTTTTGGTAGATTCACATGTTTGTATCATTTTCCATTATCAGGCTGGGAAACCCCTGTAAATTTATATAGCAATAAACAGTGTTAAAATGGCCACATTGTTTGGTTTCTAGTACACTTACATCATTTCAAATAACCCAAATTTCAGCCAATGCGGTGGATGTACTGAGATGTTTACTCCCCTACAAGCCACTATGGCATTTCGCTGGTGAGGGAGTACCTGGAAAGAGCTCTGTTCTTAACTATCTCAAATTTAAAAAAATTCAAATGTGTTTTATTGTTTTTACAAAGATAAAGACATACAAAATAGAAACTGTAGCATGTTAAACCACATTTGAACTGTCATTTCAGGTGGAGAGCTAACAGTGTTTCTACTCTAAGCAATATATTTACCAACGCATATAAAAGAGTCAATATTACATACAATCATACAACTGCATCTTAATGCATAAAAAGTGTCCTGAGGCATATACAAACGAATGAAGCTAAATGAGAATAGAATAGGTTGTGGATAACTAGGTAGGAGACGGGAAGGGAAGGGGATTATATATCCTCCAGGAAAGCTAGAGTGTTAGGATACTGATTAGTCAGCTGTGGATATGGGCCAGACAGCTGAACAAAAGCACTATATAGGACAGAGAATCAGGTTTTATGGAAGAATCTGGATCAAATAAGTGGGAGAGGGATTATGAGTAGGGTAAGGGGTCATCCAGACAACTAAAGAAGGATAAGAGTTGGTTGAGGTCGAGTGGCCATGGTCAGGATAAAGGGATGTGCTGTCATTGGAGAGGGGACCGGGGAAGAGAAAAGCGCAGGAAGGTGAGGTATCGCCAACATTTTGGACCACTAGTTTGGTGAGCAATCTATCACATTCTTGGGCATTCGGGTGGCACTGTATGGACTTAGCCTCTTCCCTGTGGAGCGCCACTGCCTCAGCTGTAGAGCATTTGCCCAGTGTCTGTCAACAGGTTACTATGGAGAGGGGCTGTAGCCTTTTCCATTTCATGGAAGCGCGTAAGGAGGTAACTTCTTGGTAGACCATAATCCCCTATTTCGACAGGTGTGGGCTACATGTGCTCTAGACAGCCAGGATATGAGTCTCCAGTCATTGTCCATTGTCTGTAGGGTGTGTACAAGTTGGGGTGTGGTTGACTCAGAACCGCTCTCCTTCCTTATGTCTGTGAGTGTTTGACCCAACATAACATAAGTAAGGAACTGGCCTTCGCGGAGGTCAAATGCATTTTCATAGTTGGTAACACGCACCATCTCGACAAAAGGGGCTAAATATAGCACTGATCCAATAACCCCTTATCACTCAAGTCAGATATTTAATTTGTGGTAGATCATTATCCCCGTTTCACAGGTGAGAGTCATGCATAAAAGGCAAGGGAATTTGCCGCAGATGCCCAGGGCCACCAGGGTTAGGATTTCCATCCGTAGCTGGGGTGGGGTTTAGGGAGCATATTTCTTTGAGGGAAAGTGCCAATATCCAGCGAGTCAGCCATTCTATTCTATTCTCTGATTTATAGAGCACATTGCTACCCATGAGGACTTCCCAGTGCTAGCTAAAACACATGAAACTAACCTGCAGACACTATTCAAACAGTCTAGTTTTTAGTAGTTTCCTAAATCACAGATCTGATTCGGTTTGTCTTACGTGCAGCAGGAGAGAGTTCCAAAGCCTTGGGAGATATAAGCAAAATAGCGACCTCCGGCTCTCTTAGTTCTGGGTACCGTGATCAGTAGCTGATTAGAAGAACGCAGTGATCACACATAGTGCACTCTTAATGAAGGTAAGTGATTTGTGAGTATTGGGGTTATGTGAAAAAGTTTCAAAGGTCAAATGTGGTCACAAAGATGAATAGTTGACATCACATACGCATGTTGTTAGAGCCACATATATAACATTTGTAGTCCTATCCCATACGATAAAATACAGTAACAATAATCTGTTGTTCATGGGTAGGTGTAGAAGTAAAAGTCGACGTTTCGACCCCTGGTTGGCGTAGGTTGAATTCCACCTTACTATGGGGTCTTCTTCAGGACTAGAGCTTGAAGTGAGGTGGGGAGGGGCACCTACAGTTAATGAGAAAATAAAATAAACTAACGAAAATACACCTATTTAGGGAAAAACATAAATGGATTGTATGATTACCGGGAAGCCACCTTGAGTGAGGGGCAGAATCAAAAATGGAGGGTTTGGCACGTCTGTCCCAGAGTACTCCCCCATGGAAGATAGGCTACTCTTGAACCCGATAGTGGAGAAGTCCACCTCCACAGTATACCCTAAACTCATAAACAACATGTCAGACGCACTGGTGACGCTGCGAGAGAGATGGGTGGGGGACATTGGAGACTTGGAAGACGACGACTGGCAGGAAGCCCTACAGAGCCCACGGGAGATAGCAATCCGCTGCAGGTTCCGGTTAATACAGCTCAAGATCCTGCACAGAGTATACTATCCCCGCACCCATCTATATGCATGGGGGAAGAGTCAATCGGCCCTTTGTGCAGGGGATGCAGGGAAGAGGGCACCTTCTTTCATACCCTATGGGAATGCCCTGAGATAGTTCCCTTCTGGACTAAGGTAGTCGACACGATGGTGGCAGTAGTGGGTTCACCGGTCCCGCTAGAGCCCAGATGGCTACTTTTAATGATTAGAAGTGACTCAGACTGGACTAGGTACAAGGAAATCTGGCTTGCACTAGCGGCAGGGGTGGCAAAAAGAAATATTCAAGGGCCTGGGGCTCGCGGACTCCACCCAAGTGGGATCAATGGGTGCGAGATATAGACTGGTGCCAGAGGGCCGAAGAAACAATCTACAAAAGCAGAGGATGCGCCAAGAAATGGCATAAAATTTGGGGGCCATGGAGGAAATACAGGGAGATGAGGGGTGGTTTGGGACTGTAGTATCAACTGTTATTGGTCTCACCTGTGCCATCAAAGGTCCGTCATTGTTTTATAAACTGCGATTTCACCGCATGCATTGTGCTTAATGCCCTGTATTGTTTGATGATACGAGCAATGTTAATAAAAATATTAATACATTTTTTGAAAATCCGCATCTGCATCCGGACCTGCACCTCTCCAGCACCGACCAAGACGAGCAACAGCAGCAGCCCCCTGAAATGCATCCTGCTCAACACCCGCTCC
Source organism: Lissotriton helveticus (assembly GCF_964261635.1). NCBI lineage: Eukaryota > Metazoa > Chordata > Amphibia > Caudata > Salamandridae > Lissotriton > Lissotriton helveticus. Next base: position 1,217,661,173 of record NC_136069.1, read on the forward strand.
GTCCACAGACACGCCGTCGAGCTCTGGAACCTGCTCGACACAACTTCACCAGACGTCGCCTTCCTCACGAAAACCTGGATGAACGTCTCTTCAGCGCCCGACATCGACATCGTCATCGCCATCCCAGACGGCTACAAGATTATCCGTAGGGACCGTATCAACCAGACCGGAGGAGGCATTGCCATCATCCACAAGAACACAATCCGCATCACAACCAACACCGACGACTCCCTCGCACCCGCCGAGCACCTGCACTTCCAGGTCCACATCAACCCCAAGACCACCCTCAGAGGCACCCTCATCTACAGACCCCCGGGACCACGCACACAATTCAGCGAGGACATCGCCGACTTCATCAGCCCACACGCCCTCCTCTCCGCTGACTACATCCTCCTCGGGGACCTCAACTTCCACCTGGAGAACAACAACGACCGCAACACCACCACCCTGCTGGACAACCTTGCCAACCTGGGACTCAAGCAGCTGGTGACCACCCCCACCCACTACGCCGGACACACACTCGACCCCGTCTTCTCATCCAACAAGGACACACCTTCAGCCACGCCACCGGACTCCACTGGACGGACCACAGCTGCGTCCACTTCAGCTTCAGAAGGACCACGATCCACCACCACCAGTAACAGGTTACACGCAGAAACTGGAACAGGATCTCAGCCGACCAGCTCGCGACTTCCCTGAGCAAGAACTCACCCACCAGCGCAACGAACCCCAGCTAAGCGGCCAACAACCTCACGCAGTGGATCAGCGACTGCGCAGACGACCTCGCCCCCCTGAGGACCCCGCCCAGCAGACCCGTCAGCAAGAAAGCCCCATGGTTCACCGGCGAACTCAAGAGCTCCAAGAAGAACTGTCGAGCCCTCGAGAGAACCTGGCGCAGAGACCCAACACAGGACAACATGACTGCCCTCAAGCTCGCCACCCGAAAACACCACCAACTCATCCGCGCCACCAAGAAAACTGCTTTCAAGGAACGACTGGACTACAACGCACACAACAGCAAGGAACTCTTCAACATCGTTAAAGAGCTCTCCAACCCCAACCCCGGAAACAACGACATCACCCCTTCGCAGACCTCTGCAACTCCCTCGCCTCCTACTTCCACAACAAGATTGCGGACATACACAACAGCTTCAGCACTCAACTGACGCACGCCACGTCCGAACCACCGCCCCCCACCACCACCCTCCGCGCCTGGACCCCGATCAGCACCGAAGACACCGTCCGCACGATGAACTCCATCCACTCCGGATCTCCGACCGACCCCTGCCCCCACCACGTCTTCAACAAGGCCGACGCTGTCATCGCACCCCACCTGCGGAACATCATCAACACCTCCTTCGACACCGCTACCTTCCCGGAGAGCTGGAAGCACGCCGAACTCAGCGCTCTTCTCAAGAAGCCATCAGCCGACCCCACCGACCTCAAGAACTACCGCCCCATCTCGCTCCTCCCGTTCCCTGCAAAAGTCATCGAGAAGACCGTCAACAAGCAGCTGGCCGCCTTCCTCGAGACGAACGGATCCCTCGACCTCTCACAGTCTGGATTCCGGGCCAACCACAGCACCGAGACCGCCCTGATCGCAGCCACCGATGACATCCGAGCACTGCTTGACAACGGAGAAACAGCAGCCCTCATCCTCCTAGACCTCTCCGCGGCCTTCGACACTGTCTGCCACCGTACACTAGTACAGCGTCTCAGTAACGTCGGAATCCAGGAGAAGGCACTGGAGTGGATCACCTCCTTCCTCGCCGGAAGGACACAGAGAGTCCGCCTCCCCCCGTTCAGATCTGAAGCCACCGAAGTCATCTGCGGCGTTCCCCAAGGCTGCTCGCTCAGCCCAACCCTCTTCAACGTCTACATGAGCCCCCTCGCAGCCATCACACGCCAGCACAACCTCAACATCATCTCCTACGGCGATTACACCCAGCTGATCCTCTCCCTCACTAACGACCCCGCCACCGCCAGAGCCAACCTTCACGAAGGGATGAAAGAGGTAGCCGAATGGATGAAGAACAGCCGCCTGAAACTGAACTCGGACAAGACGGAAGTCCTCATCCTGGGATCCTCACCCTCTGCCTGGGACGACTCCTGGTGGCCCCCCGCCCTAGGCAGCGCACCCAAACCAACAGACCACGCACGCAACCTGGGATTCATCCTGGACTCCTCCCTCTCCATGACCAGACAAGTCAACGCCGTCTCCTCGTCGTGCTTCAACACCCTGCGCATGCTACGTAAGATCTTCCGGTGGATCCCCACCGAGACCAGGAAAACGGTCACCCAGGCCATCGTCACCAGCCGCCTGGACTACGGCAACTCCCTCTACGCCGGAACCACCGCCAAACTACAGAAGAGACTCCAGCGGATCCAGAACGCCTCAGCACGACTCATCCTGGACATCCCCCGTCGCAGCCACATCTCCGGACACCTGAGAGACCTGCACTGGCTCCCGGTCAACAAGAGAATCACCTTCCGTCTCCTCACCCACGCACACAAAGCCCTACACAACCAAGGCCCAGGGTACCTCAACAGTCGCCTCAACTTCTACGCTCCCAAACGCCAGCTCCGATCGACCGGCCACGCCCTCGCCGCCGTCCCCCGCATCCGAAGAGCCACCACAGGGGGACGGTCCTTCTCCTACCTCGCCGCCAAGACATGGAACTCCCTCCCGACCCACCTCCGCCTGACCCAGGACCACCTCGCCTTCAGGAAGCAACTCAAGACCTGGCTGTTCGAGCAGTAGCGGACCCCCCTCCCCTAGCGCCTTGAGACCCTCTGGGTGAGTAGTGCGCTATATAAATGCTCTGATTGATTGATTGATTGATTGATTGAGGGTTGAGCCCGTGGGCTCCTACTAACTGAGAGCGTGCTACAACGTGAAAATCAAGGTATGTACATGAGTGGCCTCATAGTGAAACATTCCCACATACATCATGACCACGTGCAGTCATGCGTGCTGGTCCATAGGCAAAACTAAACAAAATTATTACCCATAAGGGTTCCGAAATATTTAGAGAATCAATTAAAAAAACAATCTCCCATAAATCACAGCAGGAGGGTTTATCAATCAGTAGCCATAATCATAAAGCCAGAGCGCGTGGCGCTTGTCACTATAACTTGTTGAAGGCTAGAGGTAGTCTCCCCTACTTAACAAAAACGGTGAGTCTGAATCCTCAATACTCAATAAATCAAGTAGTGGAGGCGAGTAAAAGCAGTATGTACAAATACCAACGTGAAATATGGTTTGGAACTCATATCGGCTTGCTATGTATATTGAATAATCAGGATAACGGAAGAGCTCAATTAGGAGGAATTTGATAAATAACCTTATTACATTAGATTGGCAGTAAAAAATAACCAAAAGCGCGAAGCGCTTAGCAGCTAGACTGAAAATGAACCAGAACCGAAGTGTCTGTCCTTCTTAAAACAAACTCAAATACCAAACCATTGTGAGCCTGATACCCCCAAGATTTTATTCATCAATTTTTATAATTCATGTGCCTATGAGTGTACCGGGTTTAATCTGGACTTATTGGAGACATTTCTGTCAGTCTATAGTAGTAATGTGAATACTTTTGAAATAATATTCTTAGGGGACTTTAACATCCATCCCTGTAACCAACCGTGTGCCAGTATTGAAGAAGAAGGCCCCCCATATTCTTCATCTATGCACTTTGAACATTCTAAGAGGGGGGAAGCCCTTGAAAACTTTCTGGCGAGATGGAATCTTTACGAGTCTGGTTGCGGGGAAGTTGGTCCCAGGTCCCCTACTTTTAAAGGAACAGACGATGGCACTATCATTGATTATATTTTTATGTCTTCTTTTATGTTATGTAAAGTTTTAAGGTACAAGGCTGAGGTCTCGGTCTTCAGTGACCACAATCCGGTATTAATAGAGATAAAGTCCGTGGACCTATTAACCCTGAAAACTGCGACCCATAAGGGTGGTCTAAATGTGGTTGTAAAAGATCAAGGACGTAGGCTAAAATGGTCAAACATAGTCCCTGAAACTTTCCTGCAGGAAGTACTGGATAAGGTTGAGGACGATGTGGCCATATGCTTAGAGAAACAGGTTCAAAACACACAGGTGGTCACTGCCTTTGATAACATCTGTAGACAAATTAACCAAAGTTTACAGGCCGGCCCTAGACAGAGGAGAAACTATGGTAAAAGATGGTTCAATAAAAGATGTTCTAGGGCACATGGAGTTTTACTTAAGGCCCTGAAGGCGACCCCTAAAGACCAAGCTCAAATAGCCAGCTTAAGATCTGCTTATAAGAAAGCAATCTTAGATAGGAAAAATGAGCTGAAAGAGGAGGCCTGGTCACAATTACTTGCCCCTGAGACCTTAAGAAATAGTGGGCAGTTCTGGAAAATTGTAAATCAACCGTTATTCTCGGGTGAGGAGAATACTCCCCTTGAGTCTAATATCCCAGATGAGGGCTGGATAACTCATTTTGGGAAAATATATTCTACCCCAGGTCCCGAAAATCAAACAGCTAACACCCTTTCTAGATCTGAAGGGCTCCATGTGATTTTTGAGGCCGCAGAGATAGAAAGAGCTATTGAACTGACCCTAAAAAATAAGGCTCCAGGTCCCGACTGGGTCCCAGCAGATGTTTTTAAATGTGCGCCAAAATTCTGGTCTAAGATTTTATGTAGTGTTTTTAAAGCTCTAAACCAAAACAACATACCGGTCTCCTGGAAAAAATCCATTATTATTCCAGTTTTTAAGAAGGGAGACAGGCAGGACCCCTCTTCTTATAGACCTATTTCTTTAATAGATTCCTCGGTCAAAATTTTGGGATGGGTTATCTTGCACAAACTAACAGAGTGGGTCAACGACAGAGGGGTCCTGTCCAACCTGCAATATGGGTTTAGAACGAAAAGGAGCACATTAGACCAATGCCTTAACTTGCAACTGTTACTGGACAAATATACCAAGGCTAAAGAGGGGTCAATGTATCTGGGGTTCATGGACCTCTCATCGGCATTTGACCTTGTGAACCGGTCAAAGTTATGGCAAATCTTACTTAACATGGGTCTTGATCGGGCCTTAGTTAACCTTTTGGCGGATTTACATTCTGGCCTATTGGCCTCCGTCAGGGTTACTGCTGAGGGGCGCTGTACCAGCCATTTTAACTCGGAAAGGGGAGGTCAGGCAAGGATGCATCCTGGCCCCCCTTCTTTTTACGGTATATATCAATGCCCTAGAACCTGCACTAAAGGAGGCTACCCTCGACATAACACGTATAGGGGAACTTGGTATTCCAGTTCTCCTCAACGCGGACGATGCTGTCCTTCTCTCACGACAGGGGTTGGACTACAGCTGCTGCTAGATGTATTTGGGAACTTTATGGGATCCCTGGATCTTAAAATAAATGTAAAGAAGTCCCAAATTATGATTATGGGGAGGTGCTCCAGGAAGAAGCAGTCTAAAACTTTCTTTTGCTGTAAAGAAGAACTCTGTAGAGTGCCCACATTCCCTTACCTGGGGATTACATTTGATGAGAGAGGGAACTGGGGTCCGCAGCTTAAAAATAGAAACATCTCCTTTGCAAGAACTACTTCTGCACTCCAGGGCTTTACAAAAATACTCGGGGCAAGGCCTATAGTAGCACTAATGAAGATCTATAAAGCGAAATGCCTCGCAGTAGCCACATATGGTAGTTCAATATGGGGCTATAGTGCCCCTGATTGTTTACAGGTGACCGAAAATAAATTCATGAGATCTATCCTATCAGTGCCACAGTCTACGCCCTCATATACTATCCACTCTGAACTGGGGGCAGGCTTCATTTTCTGACATGATAAGAATGGCTCCTTTAACATGCTGGATGAAGACCTGGATGAACCAGGAAATCTCTTTGAACCACATTATCATGAAAGATTGACTCCTACTAGATAATTATAGTAAGATTCAGTGGCTGACATATATTAAAGACAGCCTGTTTGAACTAGGGAGACCGGAGCTTTTCTCCTCACCAGAGTCAATAAGACCGAAGGACATTGCACTAATCAAGGGAGCAATGGCAGAATTGTTGTCTCTGGAGAGAGAGGAACTTGAACTTAAAAAACCTACTGTAAGGGCCAATCTCATTATACCCAGCTCACCTGGTCCTGAAATCTACCTTAATGTGGTGAACCGTCCATACCATAGGTTTTTTTTAACACGGTGATTAGGAATAAGGTAGATATGTGGGGAAGATGGGCCATTGTGGAAGTAGTGTTTAGGGGAGCTAGATTTACTTTGGCCTCTGTCTATGGGTCAACGTGTGATGAACCAGACATATTTCAATTTTTGGATCAGGAGCTGACAACTTGGGTGGAACCTATCGTGTGCTGTGGGGATTTCAACATTAATCGTCCCGCTAGTGTTGAGCTACAAAGGGATCACGGCTATAATGGGCGTAAGAAGAGGGTACATAGGGCTATAGTAGATATGGCCGTGCATAATGCTTTATCAGATGTATGGGCGAATTTACATCCAATGAGTGACGGTGACACCTTTTTTTCAGCACCACACAGAATTACTGTTAGATTAGATTATTTCCTAATTTCTAATGTTTTGTTATCGAATGTATCTATTAGAAAGTTACCACGCCTGATGTCAGATCATAATCCATTGTTACTGACATTGAATCTCAATGGTATAATTAGGAGAATTTATAAATGGACATTTGAAAGAGGGTTGTTAAAAGATGTGAACTATTGTAAACATATGGAGAAATGGATAACTGAGTTCTGGCTTAACAACAAGGGTAGTTCAAGTAGCGGCAACATCTGGGATGCTTTTAAAGCAGGGATAAGAGGTGAGACAATTAGTTTTACAACATTTAGACAGAAGAGTGATAGAGAGAAGACAGAACTTCAAATGAATTCACTTCTGGCTGCAGAGGCAGAACTTAGTAGACTTATTATATGTGGGAGCCCATTGGATAATAAAATATTGGAAATAATGATGTTAAAGAGCGATATTGCTGAAAGGGTTACTAGCAAAACGGCTGCAAATTACCTTGCAAAAAAGGAACAGGTGTTTGAGTATAGTGAGAGGGTGGGACATATACTTGCTGTGAGAACTAGGCAGAAAGCTAATGCTGGGGATATTAAAAATATAATAGATAACTCAGGAAATGTGATCCTAGACTCTAATGGTATAAGGAATGAATTCTGGAAATACTATACAGACTTGTATGATTCTGATACCAGAGTGGGTAGCAATGAAATAAGGGATGAAATAAGAGACTATTTGGGAAATATTCAGCTAGATATGTTGGAAATGGAAGATCAGATTAAGCTGGATTCTGACATAACATTGGAGGAAGTTACGATAGCATTATTAGAACTTCCATCCTCTAAGGCTGCAGGACCAGACCTCATCCCAATCGAATTTTATAAAACTTTTTTTTCATCTATAAGTTTGGAATTATTGGATACCCTTTTACAAGCACAGAGGGAAGTGTCAGTCCCAGATTCCTGGGGAGGCACTGAGATCATAGTTATTTTAAAAAAAGGCAAGCCATCCACAGCCCCAGGGTCATATAGACCAATCGCCCTTATGAATGCAGATGTGAAACTGTATTCAAAAATTTTGGCAACAAGGCTGTCCATTGTCATAGACAAATTAGTTTTACCGGAACAACATGGCTTTATCCCCGGGAAAGGCACCACAACACATGTTAGAACAGTGATTACTTGCTTTGATGCTATGGAAGTTGCCGGCGGCCCTGTGGCAGCCTTATTCCTCGATGCCGAGAAGGCCTTTGACAGGGTCGCATGGGATTATCTGTGGGAAATAATGAAATTATATGGTTTTGGCAACAAATATATTAGGGCAATCCAGGTTCTATACAAGGCACCTACAGCTAGAATTAAAGTAAATCGAGATTTAACCGCACCTGTACAAATAAAAAGAGGTACTAGACAGGGCTGTCCTAGTTCTCCCCTCCTATTTGCACTATATATGGATCCGTATTTGCGTTATCTGAAGTTGAATCCTAATATCTCACCTCTTGTCTCAAACGGATTAGAGGTTAACGTATTAGCGTATGCAGATGACGTTGCTATAATCACCCCAGATCCATTTAAAGCAATGGGGGAGGTTGAGCTGGAGGCTAGTAAATTTGGCAGAATATCTGGATATAAATTAAATAGTGCAAAAACACAGATTATTAAAAATACAAAGGTTCAATATATAGATACACGGGTGGTTCCAGCAGCAGTGTATTTAGGAGTTGAGATCTCACCTAATCTGGACACCGTGGTAGAACGGAATATCTCCCCTTTAATTAGGAACGTAAGCACAGAATTGGTCAGAATAAATAATCTTAGGCTTACGTTAGTCGGGCGTACAAATGTTATAAAAATGATTATACTCCCCAAATTCCTTTATCTCTTTCGCACCATCCCTCTTTTTTTTGAATCAATTTGGTTTAATAAGTTGGAATCGATATTAAATAAATTTATATGGTCATATGGGAAGACTAGAAGGGCTTATAAGTTTATGACTTTGCCGAGGGCTACTGGAGGATGGGGGGTCCCGGATTTCAGGTTGTATTACTGGGCATCTGTACTACAATTCACTCAGGGCTTGCTGGGTGCAGGCGATTTAGATTTGAATGTTAGATCATTTTCGACAATGGTATACTCTATCGTATTGGGGGCAGATGCTTCAAATGCTTTTCTAAATTGTGCGGATTTCCTTTACTACAAACATACACGTTTTAAAACAGTTAAAGCTGCATATAATATCTGGATAGCGGTAGTAAAAAAATGCGGATTGGGAAGATACAATAGGTATACTAGAATATATAGGAATAGAACACTACCACCCTTGATCTTCTCTGACTCTATAATGGCAGACTGGAATATGAAAGGTATAAAAAAAATAGGGGATCTGATGGGGATGGATGGGAACATCTTACAATTTTCAGATCTGATCGCGAAATACGATATAACAAGAAATAGCTTTTTTAAGTATTTGCAAGTTAGGAGCTTTTTGGAGAAGAAAAAAGGAGGAGAATGTGGATTTCGGAAAAATAATCTTATGGAATCCATAGATCAGGGGGGAGAGTGCTCTATACGATTTTTTTATGCTAGTTTAGCAGAATTAAAGAAGGATGACACTGGGAAATTCGGGGACAAGTGGGCAGGAAAATTAGGGGTACAGAATCAGTGCTTTTTGGATTCATTGGATTTAGGTTGTTCTGCTTTGTGTTCTGCTTCTCTTCAATCGCAGCATTTTAAAACTTTATATCAACTTTATCATACACCGGACCGCATTGCACAGTGGGGTGCGATTACAGGGACAACTTGTGCTCGCTGCGACGCTCCGGCAGCAGATAGTATTCATATTTTTGCACTTTGTCCCCAATTAGATAATTTACGAAAGGGTATTGAAGAATTTATTCGACATACACTTGGTTTAAATGTGACTCTAACACCAACTGTTATTATGCTAGGGGTTAGGGGATTTAGGGGTGACAATACTGAATTTGTATTCTTAGCAATGGCAGTGTATAGGTTGTTAATTGCTAGAGTATGGCGGGACCCTCTCCCTCCCACAACACAACAATGGATTGCTTTATTATTGGGGATATTTAACCTTGAAAAAGGTATATATGCTAGGAAAGGTAAAAGAGCAAGAAGATTAGGTTTAAAAATATGGGAACCCGTATATTGCTGGAAAGAGAGAGTAAGTGCAAGCCATAGTCAATAAGATTTTGTTTTTCTTTTTTCCACCTCTATATGTTTTTCTTTAAATCTTTTTTACAGTAATTAGTTTGTTTAAGTTTTGCATTGTGATCTCTGTTTAAACAAATGGCAATTTCTTTTTGTTTTTCTCTTGTATGTTGTGTGCCAATGGAACAAGAAAATTTTGTAATAAAAATATTTAAAAAAAAAAAAAAAGAAATAGTGGGCAGTTCTGGAAAATTGTAAATCAACCGTTATTCTCGGGTGAGGAGAATACTCCCCTTGAGTCTAATATCCCAGATGAGGGCTGGATAACTCATTTTGGGAAAATATATTCTACCCCAGGTCCCGAAAATCAAACAGCTAACACCCTTTCTAGATCTGAAGGGCTCCATGTGATTTTTGAGGCCGCAGAGATAGAAAGAGCTATTGAACTGACCCTAAAAAATAAGGCTCCAGGTCCCGACTGGGTCCCAGCAGATGTTTTTAAATGTGCGCCAAAATTCTGGTCTAAGATTTTATGTAGTGTTTTTAAAGCTCTAAACCAAAACAACATACCGGTCTCCTGGAAAAAATCCATTATTATTCCAGTTTTTAAGAAGGGAGACAGGCAGGACCCCTCTTCTTATAGACCTATTTCTTTAATAGATTCCTCGGTCAAAATTTTGGGATGGGTTATCTTGCACAAACTAACAGAGTGGGTCAACGACAGAGGGGTCCTGTCCAACCTGCAATATGGGTTTAGAACGAAAAGGAGCACATTAGACCAATGCCTTAACTTGCAACTGTTACTGGACAAATATACCAAGGCTAAAGAGGGGTCAATGTATCTGGGGTTCATGGACCTCTCATCGGCATTTGACCTTGTGAACCGGTCAAAGTTATGGCAAATCTTACTTAACATGGGTCTTGATCGGGCCTTAGTTAACCTTTTGGCGGATTTACATTCTGGCCTATTGGCCTCCGTCAGGGTTACTGCTGAGGGGCGCTGTACCAGCCATTTTAACTCGGAAAGGGGAGGTCAGGCAAGGATGCATCCTGGCCCCCCTTCTTTTTACGGTATATATCAATGCCCTAGAACCTGCACTAAAGGAGGCTACCCTCGACATAACACGTATTGGGGAACTTGGTATTCCAGTTCTCCTCAACGCGGACGATGCTGTCCTTCTCTCACGACAGGGGTTGGACTACAGCTGCTGCTAGATGTATTTGGGAACTTTATGGGATCCCTGGATCTTAAAATAAATGTAAAGAAGTCCCAAATTATGATTATGGGGAGGTGCTCCAGGAAGAAGCAGTCTAAAACTTTCTTTTGCTGTAAAGAAGAACTCTGTAGAGTGCCCACATTCCCTTACCTGGGGATTACATTTGATGAGAGAGGGAACTGGGGTCCGCAGCTTACAAATAGAAACATCTCCTTTGCAAGAACTACTTCTGCACTCCAGGGCTTTACAAAAAAACTCGGGGCAAGGCCTATAGTAGCACTAATGAAGATCTATAAAGCGAAATGCCTCGCAGTAGCCACATATGGTAGTTCAATATGGGGCTATAGTGCCCCTGATTGTTTACAGGTGACCGAAAATAAATTCATGAGATCTATCCTATCAGTGCCACAGTCTACGCCCTCATATACTATCCACTCTGAACTGGGGGCAGGCTTCATTTCTGACATGATAAGAATGGCTCCTTTAACATGCTGGATGAAGACCTGGATGAACCAGGAAATCTCTTTGAACCACATTATCATGAAAGATTGACTCCTACTAGATAATTATAGTAAGATTCAGTGGCTGACATATATTAAAGACAGCCTGTTTGAACTAGGGAGACCGGAGCTTTTCTCCTCACCAGAGTCAATAAGACCGAAGGACATTGCACTAATCAAGGGAGCAATGGCAGAATTGTTGTCTCTGGAGAGAGAGGAACTTGAACTTAAAAAACCTACTGTAAGGGCCAATCTCATTATACCCAGCTCACCTGGTCCTGAAATCTACCTTAATGTGGTGAACCGTCCATACCATAGGTTTTTTTTAACTCGCTTTCGTTTTAATCTGATCCACCTGAACTTAGGACAGTTCCCCAATTGGACTACCCCCGAAAAGGCAATGCCGTGTTCCTGTGACAACTTTTCCACTCAGAACACAATGCATTTTCTGATGTTCTGTGGTCACTACACGGAATTAAGGATGAAATTCTTGGTCCCAATACTTAAGGAGGCTGGGTTTCTGCAGGTTAAGCCTGCCCTCTTGTACTTGCAATTATTACAGACCCCCAGGATCATTTTTCACGCTGCTAGCTTCTTAGTGGGTGCTGTTAGGACTAGGAATAGGAAAATTATTAATTGTACATGAATGAATTTGGTTGTAAATCTGAATGACATGTGTATTGTAAAAAGTGACAGGGTGGGTAATCAAATTGGCTAATGTTTTTATTCTATCTATCGTGTTTTTAATTCATTACATTTTTATTTTATGAAAATTTGGTGGGAAATTTTTAACTGGTTTAAGATTGTGCTTTTACTGTGTATAAATAATGTATTTAATGTATGCTTTGTATAGTACCATTGTCTTTTTATGATATTGATTTATCGAAATAAAGTATTCTGACTGACTGACTGACATTGTGAGGCTGCGGGCGAGTAATAGTAGTGTGTACTAATAGCAAGGTTGAAATCCGGTTTGGAACCCAGATCAGCATGATATATGAACATGAATCATAATAGCAGTAGAGCCCAATTAAGAGGCATCCAATATATTCAAAGACCTGGTTTATATTTAAATGGCACTGAAAAGTAACCAAAAAAGGGCGGAGTGCTTAGCAGCTGGACTTTCTATAAACCAGAACCGAAGTGTCTGTCCTTCAACAATCAAGCCCAAATGCCAGACCATTCTACGGTTTTAATCCTCAAAAACCTCAATGCCCAACAGGTAAATAAAATACCTGATGGTACGTGCAGTTCGATACAATTATGATAAATTCCTTGAGATTTTCCAAAAGGTCCAAAAGAATGTAAACAAGCCCGTGCTTCAATCTGTAATTTAAACAATGCAAGAACCACGTTACTACCTTGTAAAAATGGCTATCTAGCTCAAAGAGTGACAGCAATGCGGACACTGGCCATGAAACTCACTGCGGGGAATGTTATCCGACTCTCCTGAGTTGATCACGAAGAGTGCGGGCGGGCCAGAGTGAATTCCTTAAATACGCCGGTAGAGCGTGTCCCTGCAGCCGCTAAATGCTAGCAGGGCATGGCAGTACCGCGTCAGGCCCATTACGGGGAAATGGAAGAGAGGTTCCAAACCCAGGGGAAGAATAATAAAAATTATAAAAACTGAGTGAAGTGCCAATCGTGTCCTGAAATACTGTACACATACTACTGTTGGGAATATACTTAGAATGGGCAATCTGCTCGCGGCAGAATGCTTGATATACAGAAATTACCATGGTCCTTTAACACGTTGCTCAACCAAGTGTCATGTAAGATAAATAGACTCAGGGACAATACATGGCGTGGGCTTAGGCAGTATTGTCACCAGGTGGGGTCATGGTTGGAGATGAAAACCTTGAAGTAAAGGAGCCTACCTGATATAGGCAGTATTCTGTGTAATTAAGGGGTGCTTTTTAAGGTGGTACGTACACATTTCTGCTTAATAAGGGTATTTTGTAAGCAGTCTACACAGAACATGTGTGGGGAATATAGGCTCAGTTATTACTAGACGTTAGAGGGGCCAACAAGAATAACCCGAAATGGACAATGATTAATTCACATTTGCAACAACAGTTTTACAACGAATAGAGCAGACTGTATACAGTATTCACATAGAGAACACATACATAACAGAAATAATCATATTGTTGTGGATGATCATTATTTCATCTGTGGGCAACCTATAGAGGGGATGAGAGTACATAGACACCACAAAAACGTTCATAAGTGTATTGCGTTAACCCTATCTTATGCACATTAACTGCGACATGCTAACTGGGCATAACTAGCATCATGCTCATTTAAACCATCTTGGATTGAATCAAGACGAGTCATCCATATGCTTTTTCTCAGATTAAGAATGGAAACAATATTGCCTCCCCTTCGGCCCAGGGACACTTTCTCAAGGACAATCCACTGCAACTCTTTGGGTGCATGATTACCTGTTTTGAAGTGTTCGACCAGTGGTGCTCCATGGGTGTCACACCTTATTCTACTGCAGTGTTGCAGGATGCATGCTTTAATCTTTTTCTGGGTTTGTCCTATGTAAACGAGTCCACATGGATATGTGATGCAATAAATTACGGAGCTGGTATTGCAGTTTGTGAATGATTTAAGGTCTATGTTATGGTGTCTGTATGTAAACTGTTTGGTTTGTACAGTTGTTTTACATGCCTTGCACTGTCCGCATCTGAAATGGCCAACTGTCACAGGCAGGTTCCACATAGTTTGTAGTGTAGGTGATTCAGGAATGTGCAGGAAGGAACGGACCACATGGTCCCTAATACTTTTTGCCTTTTTAAAGGAATGCATGGGGGAGACTGTTGATCGATGTCATCCGCAATCAAAGCCCAATGTTTATTATTATTTTTCCGAATGGCATTACTCTGCGTGCAATATGTAGTTACACAAATAATTCTCTCCAGACTCTCATCATTCTTCTTCTGTACCGTGAGGAGTACTTCACGAGGACTGTACCATGCCCTCTTCTGTGCCCTTTTGATGAGTCTACGTGGATAGCCCCTCTCCAGGAGCCTTGCACTCAGATCTTCAGATTCTTTGAAGTAGTCATCTCTCCTAGTACAGTTGCGACATATTTGCAAGAATTGGCCTACCGGTAAGTTGTCCCTTAGGCCCCGGGGGTGGTGGCTGTTGTATCGTAATAATGAATTGCGCTCGGCTGGTTTTCGATACAGGGTCGTGGAGAGCATCTCCTTGGAAAATGGTGATGTCAAGGAAATCCACTTGGTTGTTATTTGACTGTGGTGTGAACTGAATGTCATTGCTCCGCTGGTTTAGCCAGCTATGGAATGAATGCAATTCTGCTTTTGTGCCCGTCCACAGCATCAGCACATCATCAATGTAGCGTCGCCACCATGTGATGTGGTTATGGTAGAGGTTGTTTCCATTCAGAACATGCTTTGTTCAAAATCATCCATGTAGATGATGGACAGGTCCGGTGCGAAGGCTGCCCCCATCTCGACGCCCTTGGTCTGTAGATAAAAGCAGCCTTGAAATATGAAAAAGTTCTTCGTCATGGCAATAATCAGGAGAGCAATAATGAAATAATGAATTCTGTAGGTACTACCATAGGTGCAGGCCGTCCGTCCAGTACTTGTTGAATAACGTTGAGGGCATCTGTCTGCGGGATGCTGGTATACAAGGACACTATATCACATGTAACCAGCAATTGCTTATCAGTGTCAAACTGTAGCCAATCCACCAAGTTAATGGTCTGGAGAGTGTCTCGTAAGTATGTATCCGTCTTTTCAGCAATAGGTATGAGAAACACGTTGATGTATTTACAGAGCGGTTCCAGAATAGAGCCGCATCCGGACACAATGGGTCGCCCTGGTGGTTCTTGCATACTCTTATGGATCTTCGGTAGAGTATATATTGTTGGCAGGCGTGGGTCATTCTAGTTGACGTATCGAAATTCATGTACACTCAAAAAGCCTGTTTCTTTGCCTTCCTTTGTCAGGTTGAGGATCTCCAATGCCAGATCTTTAGAAAGATTGCAGCGTAGTTTTTAATAGCTAACCCCATCACCGAGTTGTTTAAGGATCTCCACTTTATACTTCTCAACATCTTGCACCACAATTGCTCCCCCCTTGTCAGCAGGTTTGATAACAATGTCTTTATTGTTTTTCAGCGTACAGAGGGCTTTCTTTTCTTCCCTTGTGATGTAGAGCCTGGTATTTTTGTGTACTTCCAAGGTCTTACATACATCCTTAAGTACCGTATGTTCATAAGCTAAAATTTGATTGGTCATGGTGCTTGATGGTGGTACAAAAGTTGAGGATACTCTGAGTCCAGTATTTAAAGTATTTATGGACGGTGGACTGTCCCTAAAGAAGTATCTCAGTCTGATCTTCCTAAAAAACTTCATAAGTTCTGTCTTGATAGCAAAATGGTTTGGATGTGCAGTGGGTACAAAGGATAAACCCTTGTTGAGAATGTTTATCTTGTTGTCCTTCAAGGCATATGAGGAGATATTGACCACAGGATTGGACCGTCTCTCTACCATCTGTAGACTTTCCTGCATGTTGCTATCTCTCCATGGCTCTCTTGTGGGAAGTGTACTTGCTTCTGGGGCTTCCCTCGTCCCCTCTCCCAATTGGGGTTGGGTGGGTGCTGTCCTCGCGATGTGCCTCTTTGCCAGTTGCCCCCTCTCCCTCTCGGTGGTCGCCATTGGCCTTCCTCTAAAAAAGGAAAAGGTCCTTGAGGTTGGTTCCAGTCACCTTGGTATCCGTAACCTGTGTTTGATCCTCCTTGGTCGTTGTCACTGTCCATGCTGTATGTAGAGTCTGAGAATGTGGTGTAGTTCCTACGGCCACGATAGCCGCCTCTAACTCTGCCTGTAAAATGGCCCTGGTTGTCCTGCTTGTAATAATCCTCATTTAGATAAGGATAGGTGTTCTTCTTTTCATAATACCTAAAGTCCTTAGAGAGTTTCTCTAGTTTTTTCTGTTGGGTATTTGTTTCAAACTCTTTCAAAGTTTTAGCAAGATGATCCAAAGCTTCCTTAGCATTAGATAACGCAGTGTCACTAGCAATCTCTGATTTGAAGGCTGCAATCTCACGTTGAAGCACTTGTACTTGTTCTGCCGCTGTTTTCACTCCCAGCACCATCCAGTGCCGGGAGCAGTTGTTGGCCACAAAACTAAAGCCCTCTTTGAATTTAGGTGCGTCAATGAATATTGCCGGTTCGTTCTTCACTTGAAGTCCCACCCTGATAATGTTAGATTGTAGGTATTTTGTCAAAAGATGGCAGTGTAGACGACTTCGAATCAACTTTTTCTCTAGTCTTTCAAGACGCGCTATTTTGTCATTGAGCGTGTAATCAATATTAGGTGTATCTGAGGATAGAAATTGGTTAGATCTATCTTGTATTACCTGATTGATATAGTCCTACGTGTATGACAATGTTTCGCTCTCTACCATTGTGAAGAAAGTAATTATATTTACAAAAAAAAACCTCGCAGGTATGCACCTGCTCAGATAACATTACATAGAAGGGTTAACCCAATGGTACTGGGACCTGGGTATTCAGTGTTACAAGGAAAGGGGTCCCAGTAAGTGCGCTTCTTAATGAACACAGAAATACTTGAAACTATTCTATGTAAAACTAATTACACGATTTTCATGAGTGATGTTATTTATTCACATCCTCATCAACATACATTTTATGTATAAGCATATTCAATATAGATAGACAATGTGCCCAGAGAGAGGCGTGAGAAGAGGTGGAGTAGGTAAGTGGTTTGTGAGGATTGGGGTTATGTGAAAAAGTTTCAAAGGTCAAATGTGGTCACAAAAATGAATAGTTGGCATCACATACGCATGTTGTTAGAGCCACATATATAACATTTGTAGTCCTATCCCATATGATAAAACATAGTAACAATAATCTGTTGTTCATGGGTAGGTGTAGAAGTAAAAGTCGACGTTTCAACCCCTGGTTGGCGTAGGTTGAGTTGCACCTTAGTATGTGGTCTTCTTCAGGACTAGAGCGTGAAGTGGAGTGGGGAGGGGCACCTAAAGTTAATGTGAAAATAAAATAAACTGATAAAAATACACCTATTTAGGGAAAAACATAAATGGATTGTATTATTAGGGGGAAGCCACCTTGAGTGAGGGGCAGAATCAATAATGGAGGGTTGGGCCCATGGGCTCCTACTAACGGAGAGCGTGCTACAACCTGAAAATCAAGGTATGTACATGCGTGGCCTCATAGTCAATCAATCAGTCAATCATGCCATTTGTATAGCGCACTACTCACCCGGGAGGGTCTCAAGGCGCTTGGGGGGAGGGGTATGCTACTGCTCGAACAGCCAGGTCTTGAGTTGTTTCCTGAAGGCGAGATGGTCCTGGGTCAGCCGAAGGTGGATGGGGAGGGAGTTCCAAGTCTTGGCAGCCAGGTAAGAGAAGGATCTTCCTCCGGCGGTGGCTCTTCGGATGTGTGGTATGGCTGCGAGGGCGAGGCTGGTGGACCGTAGCTGGCGGGTGGGCGTGTAGAAGGTCAGGCGGTCGTTGAGGTACTTGGGGCCCAGGTCCTGGAGAGACTTGTGTGCGTGGGTGAGGAGCCGGAACGTGATCCTCTTGTCGACGGGGAGCCAGTGCAGGTTCCTCAGGTGGCTGGAGATGTGGCTGCGTCGGGGGACATCCAGGATGAGTCGGGCGGAGGCGTTCTGGATGCGCTGGAGTCTTTTCTGTAGCTTGGCTGTGGTTCCGGCGTAGAGGGCGTTTCCGTAGTCCAGTCGGCTGGTGACGAGTGCCTGGGTGACAGTCTTCCTGGTCTCGGTCGGGATCCAGCGGAAGATTTTGCGAAGCATACGCAGGGTGTTGAAGCACGATGAGGAGACGGCGTTGACTTGTCTGGTCATCGAGAGGGAGGGGTCCAGGATGAAGCCCAGGTTGCGTGCGTGGTCGGTTGGCTTGGGTGCAGTGACCAGGGCTGGGGGCCACCAGGAGTCGTCCCAGGCGGAGGGCAAAGATCCCAGGATGAGGACTTCCGTCTTGTCCGAGTTCAGTTTCAGGCGGCTGTCCTTCATCCACTCGGCGACGTCTTTCATCCCTTCGTGTAGGCAGGTTCTGGCGGTGTCGGGGTCTCTGGTGAGGGAGAGGATCAGCTGGGTGTCGTCGGCGTAAGAGATGATGTTGAGGTTGTGCTGGCGTGCGATGGCTGCGAGAGGTTTCATGTAGATGTTGAAGAGGCTGGGGCTGAGTGAAGATCCTTGCGGGACGCCGCAGATGACTTCGGTGGCCTCGGAGCGAAACGGGGGGAGGCGGACTCTTTGTGTTCTTCCGGCGAGGAACGAGATGATCCACTCCGGTGTTTTCTCTTGGATACCGATGTTGCTGAGGCGCTGGACTAGGGTGCGGTGGAAGACCGTGTTGAACGCAGCGGAGAGGTCCAGGAGGATGAGGGCCACTGTTTCCCCCTTGTCGAGCAGGGTCCGGATGTCATCGGTGGCTGCGATGAGGGCGGTCTCGGTGCTGTGGTTGGCTCTGAAGCCGGACTGCGAGGGGTCGAGGGATCCGTTCGTCTCGAGGAAGGCGGTCAGCTGTCTGTTGACGATCTTCTCGATGACTTTAGCAGGAAAAGGGAGGAGCGAGATGGGGCGGAAGTTTTTGAGATCGGTGGGGTCCGCTGTAGGTTTCTTCAGGAGGGCGCTGATCTCGGCGTGCTTCCAGCTCTCCGGGAAGGTGGCGGTGTTGAAGGAGGCGTTGATGATGTTCCGGAGTTGGGGTGCGATGGTGGAGTCGGCCTTGTTGAAGACGTGGTGTGGGCAGGGGTCGGTCGGTGATCCGGAGTGGGCGGTGTTCATCGTGCGGGCTGTGTCTTCGGTGGTCACCGTGGTCCAGGTGCGAAGGGTGGCGGTGGGGGGCGTTGGTTCGACGGTTGGGTGCGTGGGTGGGGCGCCGAAGCTGTTGTGGATGTCGGCGATCTTGCGGTGGAAGAACGAGGCGAGGGAGTCGCAGAGGTCTTGTGACGGAGTGATGTCGTTGGTGCCGGTGCTGGGGTTGGAGAACTCCTTGACGATAGTGAAGAGCTCTTTGCTGTCGTGGGCGTTGTTGTCCAGTCGTTCTTTCAGGGATTTCTTCTTGGTGGTGCGGATGAGCTGGTGGTGCTTGCGGGTAGCATGTTTGAGGGCGGTCATGTTGTCGGTGGTCCGGTCGAGGAGCCAGGCTTTCTCGAGGGTGCGGCAGGTCTTCTTGGAGTCCTTGAGGTCATCGGTGAACCAGGATGCCTTCTTGCTTCTGGGTCTGCTGGGAGGGTTCTTTAGTGGCGCGAGGTCGTCGGCGCAGGCGGTCAGCCACTGTGTGAAGTTGCGGGCTGCTTCGTTGGGGTCCGTTGTGTTGGCGGGTGGGCTCTGGCTGAGGGAGGTGGTGAGCTGGTCTGCGGTGATCTTGCTCCAATTCCTGTGAGGTACCTGTTGCGGGTGGTGGTGGGTCGTGGATCTTTTGAAGCTGAAGTGGACGCAGCTGTGGTCGGTCCAGTGGAGTCCGGTGGCGTGGCTGAAGGTGATGTACTTGCTGGAAGAGAAGACGGGATCAAGCGTGTGGCCGGCGTAGTGGGTGGGGATGTTGACCAGTTGCTTGAGTCCGAGGTTGGCGAGGTTTTCCAGCAGGGCGGTGGTGTTGCGGTCCTTGTTGTTCTCCAGGTGGAAGTTGAGGTCCCCGAGGAGGATGTAGTCGGTGGAGGGGAGGGCGTGCGGGCTGATGAAGTCTGTGATGTCTTCGCTGAATTGTGTGCGTGGTCCCGGGGGTCTGTAGACGAGGGTGCCTCCGAGGGTCGTCTTAGGGTCGGTGTGAATCTGGAAGTGGAGATGTTCGGCTGCGGCGAAGGAGTCGTTGGCGTCGGTCGTGATGCGGATGGTGTTCCTGTGGACGATGGCGATGCCACCTCCGGTCTGGTTGATGCGGTCCCTCCTGATGATCTTGTACCCGTCCGGGATGGCGATGGCGATGTCGGGTGCAGAGGAGGCGTTCATCCAGGTTTCCGTGAGGAAGGCGACGTCCGGTGATGTAGCGTCGAGGAGGTTCCAGAGTTCCACGGCGTGTCTGTGGACGGAGCGGGTGTTGATCAGGATGCACTTGAGGTGGTTGCTGCTGGTGTTTGTCTTGGCGGGTGCGGGGCAGGTTCGGAGGCAGGTGAGCTTGCAGGTGCAGCAGGTGAAGGGTCCGTGGGTGCGTCTCGGGGTGGCTCGGCAGCAGGCGTGGGTCCAGCCGGCATTGAGTGGGTTGAGAGTGGCGGCATCGTAGATCAGTCGGGTCGTCTTGCCTCGGCGGGGAGGGCCAGGGGTCCTGGCGCTGGGCGCGGGCCAGGCGCGGACGGGCGCAGACGGGCTTACCTTTGGCGCACCTTCGGCGCTCAATCGGTGCTCCCGCGGCGCGCGTCCGCTGCGCGGTCGCTCTGGGGGCGTCATAAGTAAGGAGCCGGGAGGGAGGAGCAGCTGGGTGGCGGGAGCGGGGCGGCGAATGGAATCACAGGGGGGCGGGGCCGCAGGGAGGCAGCGGCGGGAAATTCCAAGAAGCAGCGGGCAGCGGGAAATTCCCAGGAGCAGCGGGAAATTCCCAGGAGCAGCGGGAAATTCCCAGGAGCAGCGGGCAGCGAGCGAAGGAATCTGCAGGCAGGAGGCGGCAAAGGCAGGCAGGAGCGGCAGCAGTGAGTGGGGCGACCAAGCCCTGTGGAGGGCTGAGCGGTCACCATTGTGAAACATTCCCACATACATCAAGACCACGTGCAGTCATGCGTGCTGGTCCATAGGCAAAACTAAACAAAATTAGTACCCATAAGGGTTCCGAAATATTTAGAGAATGAATTAAAAAAACAATCTCCCATAAATCACATCAGGAGGGTATATCAATCAGTAGCCATAATCATAAAGCCAGAGCTTGTGGCGCTTGTCACCATAACTTGTTGAAGGCTAGAGGTAGTCTCCACTACTTAACAAAAACGGTGTGTCTGAAGCCTCGATACTCAATAAATCAATTAGTGGAGGCGAATAAAAGCAGTATGTACAAATACCAACGTGAAATATGGTTTGGAACTCAGATCAGCGTGACATGTATATGGAATAATCAGGATAACGGAAGAGCTCAAATAAGAGGCATACGATAAATAACCTGATTTACATTATTTATTTATTTAATTATTTATTAACAGTTTTCTATAGTGCGGACATGACCCATGGGTATCAGAGCGCTTAACATCATTAGGTATAGGTTACAGATAAATTGTACATATAGCATTGAGCTTGAGATGAGCTTGAGATGATTGTCTAAAGTCCATGACAAGTCTTCAGTTGTGCAAAACATGTTTATTAGAAGAACTTGCTCATAAAAAAGTTCTTAATTTCTTTCTTGAATGTTGTTGTGTTTCTGATTTTTCTAATGTTTGCAGGAAGGGAGTTCCAAATCTTGGGAACTACGCCTGAGAAAGTCCTTTCATATGTTTTTTTCTTCTTAAAGCGAGGTGGTTTCAGGAGCAGATAATTGGCACTGCTGACCAGTCTGTTTCTTCCTGTGATTTCTATTTTGTGGGCGAGATATTTAGGTGTGTTGTGGTGAATCGCTTTGTGGGTGATACATGCCATTTTCATCTGTACTCTGGTCTCGTACGGTAACCAGTTTAAGGCCTTCAGGTGAGGTTTGGCAGTGAAAAATAACCAAAAGCGCAAAGCGCTTAGCAGCTGGACTGAATATGAACCAGAACCGAATTGTCTGTCCTTTTGGTACACACTACCTTTACTCGCCCGCAGCCTCACAATGGTTTGGTATTTGAGTTTGTTTTAAGAAGGACAGACACTTCGGTTCTGGTTCATAAGCAAAGAAATGGGAATTAAAGCATAATTTGCCGGCACTAGTCTTAGAGTCCCTATCAATATTAGCGAAGAAAAAGGTGCAAACAGCGGGCTGGAAGCACAATTCCCTATACTCCCTTGAGTTAGAAGCTGATTCAAAGAACCTAGCATTCATCAATTTATTGACATATGGTAGCCCAGCACACTTTAAACACAAATTGTAATAGTCTCAAGAAACAGTTCAAAGGAAGTCTAGTTCCATAGACAAGCTGATGTTCAATTTCAATTTATTCTTTATTTTTCATTCTTTAAAACCTTTTGAAAGCATCCCTTTTGGAACCGCCAACGCGTTTCGTCCCATTCAGGGACTTCTTCAGGGCTTGAAAAGTAAATATAGACTATTCAGTTTGCTAATCTTTCATTGATTCGCAACTGTTGAGTATTAAATCTCAAATTAGAATATTTCCTCGTGTGTTGAGCATAATATTTAGCAGGTAGAGGGTCTTTGTTACGAAGCAGTGTCCGGGATGCAGTAGTTCCGGTCCCGCAATGAAAATCCTCGATCGTGTCTCCTTCACATGGTTCGCCACGGTTCTGGTTCATATTCAGTCCAGCTGCTATGCGCTTCGAGCTTTTGGTTATTTTTCACTGCCAATCTAATGTAAATCAGGTTATTTATCGCATGCCTCTTAATTGAGCTCTTCCGTTATCCTGATTATTCCATATACATGTCACGCTGATCTGAGTTCCAAACCATATTTCACGTTGGTATTAGTACATACTGCTTTTACTCGCCTCCACTAATTGATTTGTTGAGTATTGAGGCTTCAGACACACCGTTTTTGTTAAGAAGTGGAGACTACCTCTAGCCTTCAACAAGTTATGGTGACAAGCGCCACGTGCTCTGGCTTTATGATTATGGCTACTGATTGATATACCCTCCTGCTGTGATTAATGGGAGATTGTTTTTTTAATTAATTCTCTAAATTTTTGTAACCCTTATGGGTACTAATTTTGTTTACTTTTGCCTATGCACCAGCACGCAAGGTTTTTTTGTAAATATATTTACTTTCTTCTCAATGGTAGTGAGCGAAACAATGTCATACACGGAGGACTATATCAATCAGTTAATACAAGATAGATCTAACCAATTTCTATCCTCAGATACACCTAATATTGATTACACGCTCAATGACAAAAAAGCGCGTCTAGAAAGACTAGAGAAAAAGTTGATTCTGACTCGACTACACAGCCAAATTGACCAAATACCTACAATCTAACATTATCCTGGTGGGACTTCAAGTGAAGAACGAACCGGAAATATTCATTGGTGTACCTAAATTTAAAGAGGGCTTTAGTTTTGTGGCCAACAACTGCTCCCGGCACTGGATGGTGCTGGGAGTGGAAACAGTGGCAGAACAAGTACAATTGCTTCAGCATGAGATTGCACCCTTAAAATCAGAGATTGCTGGTGACACTGCGTTATCTAATGCTAAGGAAGCTTTGGATCATCTTGCTAAAACTTTGAAAGAGTTTGAAACAAATACCCAACAGAAAAAACTAGAGAAACTCTCTAAGGACATTAGGTAATAAGAAAAGAACAACACCTATCCTTATCTAAATGAGGAATATTACAAGCAGGACAACCAGGATCATTTTACAGGCAGAGGTAGAGGCGGCTTTCGTGGCTGTAGGAACTACACCACATTTTCAGACTCTTCATACAGCACGGACAGTGACAACAACCAAGGAGGATCAGACACAGGTTACGGATACCAAGGTGACTGGAACCAACCTCAAGGTCCTTTTCCTTTTTTAGGGGAAGGCCAATGGTGACCACCGAAAGGCAGAGGAGGCAACTGCCAAAGAGGCACATTATGAGGACGGCACCCACCCAACCCCAATTGGGGGAGGGGACGAGGGAAGCCCCAGAAGCAAGTACATTTCCCACAAGAGAGCCATGGAGAGATAGCAACACGCAGGAAAGTCTACATATGGTAGAGAGACGGTCCAATCCTGTGGTTATTATCTCCTCATACGCCTTGAAGGACAACAAGATAAACATTCTCAGCAAGGGTTTATCCTTTGTCCCCAGTGCGCATCCAAACCATTTTGCTATCAAGACAGAACTTATGAAGTTTTTTCGTAAGGTCAGACTGAGATACTTCTTTAGGGACAGTCCACCGTCCATAAATACATCAAATACTGGACTCAGAGTACGCTCAACTTTTGTACCACCATCAGGCACCATGTCAATCAAATTTTAGCTTATGAACATACGGTACTTAAGGATGTATGTAAGACCTTGGAAGTACACAAACATACCAGGCTCAAAGTCACAAGGGAAGAAAAGGAATCCCTCACTACGCTGAAAAACAATAAAGACCTTGTTATCAAACCCGCTGACAAGGGGGGAGCAATTGTGGTGCAAGATGTTGAGAAGTATAAAGTGGAGATCCTTAAACAACTCGGTGATGGGGTTAGCTATAAAAAACTACGCAGCAATCCTTCTAAAGATCTGGCATTGGCGATTCTCAACCTGACAAAGGAAGGCAAAGAAACAGGCTTTTTGAGTGAACATGAATTTGGATAGCTCAACCCGAATAACCCATGCTTGCCAACAATATATACTATACCGAAGATCCATATGAGTATGCAAAAACCACCAGGGCGACCCATTGTGACAGGATGCAGCTCTATTCTGGAACTACTCTGTAAATACATTGACGTGTTTCTCAAACGTATTGCTGAAAAGACGGATACATACTTATGAGACACTCTCCAGACTATTAACTTGGAGGATGGGCTACAGTTTGACACTGATAAGCAATTGCTGGTTACATGTGATATAGTGTCCTTGTATACCAGCATCCCGCAGACAGAGGCCCTCAACGTTATTCAACAAGTACTGGGCAGACGGTCTGCACCTATGGCAGTACCTACAGAATTCATTATTGCTCTCCTGACTATTGCAATGACGCAGAACTTTTTCATTTTTCAAGGCTGCTTTTATCTACAGACCAAGGGCGTCGCGATGGGGGCAGCCTTCGCGCCGGACCTGGCCATCATCTATATGGATGATTTTGAACAGAAGCATGTTCTGAATGGAAACAACCCCTACCATAACCACATCACGTGGTGGCAACGCTACATTGATGATGTGCTGATGCTGTGGACGGGCACAAAAGCAGAATTGGCTTCATTCCATAGCTGGCTAAACCAGCAGAGCAATGTTATTCAGTTCTCACTACAGTCAAATAACAAACAAGTGGATTTCCTTGATATCACCATTTTCCAAAAAGATAAAAATCTCTCCACGACCCTATATCGAAAACCAGCCGAGCGCAATTCATTATTACGATACAACAGCCACCACACCGGGGCCTAAGGGACAACTTACTGGTAGGGCAATTCTTGCAAATACGTCGCAACTGTACTAGGAGAGATGACTACTTCAAAGAATCTGAAGATCTGAGTGCAAGACTCCTGGAGAGGGGCCATCCACATAGACTTATCAAAAGAGCACAGAAGAGGGCATGGTACAGTCCTCGTGAAGTACTCCTCGTGGTACAGGAGAAGAATGATGAGAGTCTGGAGAGAATGATTTGTGTAACTAGATATTGCACGCAGAGTAATGCCATTCGGAAAATTATTAATAAACATTGGGCTTTGATTGCAGATGACATCGACCAACAGTCTCCCCCCATGCATTCCTTTAAAAAGGCAAAAAGTATTAGGGACCATGTGGTCAGTTCCTTCCTGGACATTCCTAAATCACCTACTCTACAAACTATGTGGAACCTGCCTGTGACAGTTGGCCATTTCAGATGCGGACAGTGCAAGGCATGTAAAACAACTGTAAAAACCAAACAGTTTATATACAGACACCATAACATAGACCTTAAATCATTCACAAACTGCAATACCAGCTGCGTAATTTATTGCATCACATGTCCATGTGGCCTCGTTTACGTAGGACAAACCCAGCAAAAGATTAAAGCACGCATCCTGCAACACTGCAGTAGAATAAGGTGTGGCGTCCAAGGAGCACCACTGGTCGAACACTTCAAAACAGCTAATTATGCACCCGAAGAGTTACAGTGGATTGTCCTTGAGAAAGTGTCCCTGGGCCCAAGGGGAGGCAATATTGGTTCCATTCTTAATCTGAGAGAAAGCAATTGGATGACTCGTCTTGATTCAATCCAAGTTGGTTTAAATGAGCATGATGCTAGTTATGCCCAGTTAGCATGTCTCAGTTAATATGCATAAGATAGGGTTAACACAATACACTAATGAACGTATTTGTGGTATCTATGTACTCTCATCCCCTCTACAGGTTGCCCACAGATGAAATAATGATCATCCACAACAATATGATTATTTCCATTATGTATGTGTTCTCTTTGTGAATACTGTAGACAGTCTGCTCTATTCGTTGTAAAACTGTTGTTGCAAATTTGAATTAATCATTGTCTATTTTGGGTTATTCTTGTTGGCCCCTCTAACGTCTAGTAATAACTGAGCCTATACTCCCCTCACATGTTCTTTGTAGACTGCTTACAAAATACCCTTATTAAGCAGAAATGTGTACGTACCCCCTTAAAAAGCACCCCTTAATTACACAGAATACTGCCAATACCAGGTAGGCGCCTTTACTTCAAGGTTTTCATCTCCAACCATGACCCCAACTGGTGACAATCCTGCCTAAGCCCACGCCACGTATTGTCCCTGAGTCTATTTATCTTACATGACACTTGGTTGAGCAATGTGTTAACGGACCATTGCAATTTCTCTATATCAAGCATTCTGCCGCAAGCTGATTGCCCATTTTAAGTATATTCCCAACAGTAGTATATGTACAGTATTTCAGGACACGATTGGTACTTCACTCAGTTTTTTATAATTTTTATTATTCTGCCTATCTCGGGGGCTGTTGGTGTTGTTCAGGGTCACAATTTTGTCAGGATCAGGTTTCATGCCGGCCCCAGAAAAGATGTGACCGAAGAACTTCAGCGTGGTTTGGTGAAATTCGCATTTGTCTTTGTTCAGAGTCAAGTTTGCCGCCAATAGTGCATGGCAGACACGATTGAGGGCAATGTCGTGTTCTCGGACGTCAGAACCATAGACAAGGATGTCATCGCTATAGTTGAGCGTGTTAGGAATATTTTGAATGACTTGCCGAATCATTTCTTGAAATATCTCGGCCGCCGAGGACACACCGAAGCTCAGTCTTTTATATCTAAACAACCCCAGGTGGGTTGCGAAGGTGGTGATATATCTAGATCCCGCTTCCAATTCCAATTGATGGTAACCTTTATTCAAATCCAATTTGGAAAACACAGTGGCTCCATTAAGTGCTGCGATCATGTCGCTCAAATGTGGCCCTGGGTGTCGCTCTCGTTCTATTGCAGTGTTGGGCAGGCGCATGTCCACACAGAGTCTGACTTTGTCGGCCGTGCCCTTTTTTGGGACGATGACGACTGGCGATACCCAGGGGGTCGGGCCGTCAGTGCGTTCGATAATGTCCGCTGCTAACAAATCTTGGAGTTCTTCCTCAACAGCGGCCTGTAGGTGAAATGGTACCCGCCGAGGGTGTTGGGCGACGGGCCTGACTTGTTCATTGATGTGCAGCCGCACTTGACAGTCTTTCAATTTGCCCAATCCCTGAAACAATCTGGGAAACAGGCGGGTCACATCTCGGATGTTGCTGACTTTGAAGAGAATTTCTACCAGGTGGAGCCGTTCAGCGGTTGGTAGGCTCAAAAGACAGTCTGCTTCAGGGCCCTTGATAACATGGATGACCGCTGATATAGTTGTGTTTTCGTGTGTAAGAGTCGTTGAGAACTTCCCCAGGCAGGGAAGTGGCTTCTTGGCCATCCACGTGAAAACTCTCACGGGTGCGAAAGTCAGAGAAGGTCGTGGACTCATTCTTTCATATTCGGTGACTGGAATGTAGTTTAAGGATGCACCAGAGTCTAGCACAAACTTTGAGTCGTGATTTCCAACTTTGATGTCCAGCCGAGGGTATCTCTTAAGCTGGTCCGGATCTGCTGCCAAATTCAGGTATTCAATGGTGTATGCAGAGTCTCGGGACGACGGTCTGGATTCTCTGGAAGGTGACCTCCTCTCCCACCGAGATCGACGCGATTCCCTGCTGGAATGTGATGATCCAGAGAACTGTTCCGTCCGATCTTGGACAGCTTGCGCATGGTGTCTTCGAGTGTCGGACCGCGACATTCTTGGGGCTCTGCTTCGTGTGTCAGATCGTGTTGTGCCTGTGTGGCCACTTCGTTTTTCTTTATTGTAGTCCCCACACATTGCTTCGAAATGGTTAGTTCGACCACACTTCCGGCATCTCTGGCCCAAGGCCGGGCAGCTGTCCACATGAGGGTAATCATACCCACAACGGTAGCATTTTCTCACTCTTTCCGATCTTTTCTCCTTTGTCCATGGTTCTCGACGTTGATATCTTGATTGCTCTTGACGGGAAGACGGGTGCGACCTCCATTGCTTGTCTCTTGAGCTTCTTCGACTGCCACTTTTGGCGTGCACACGTCTCACCTGTTCATGACTCCCTTTATGTTCCGTTTCCATGACGGCTGCGTACTTCTCCGCCTGATCATAGGCTTGTGTCATTTCTTCTATTTCATCCAATCCATGTGCTTTTCTCAGCAGGCGCCTCCTAAGTTGATCCGAATGACATCCGTCTATTATTTGAGATTTGATGGCGGCATCAGTGGAGAAAGAATCAAATTCACAGTATTTAGCTAGTCTCCGCAGACGCACCATGAATGCACTCATGGGCTCATCCTTCCCTTGCCTAGCAGAGTGGAATGTGTGGCGTTCGTAGTCTACATTCCGCTTGTGAAGAAACTTTTTATTTAGAACCTCGCATGCTTTAACATAAGTATCCACGTCGGTGGCCGGAAGGTCTTTGAGTATTTTGACTATCTCTCGCCCCGCCAGGTTGCGCAGAGCAATCAGCTTCTTTTTTTCGTCAGTGATATCCGAACCTTCAATGTAATCCTCAAACTCTTCTAGCCACTCTTGCCATTTGGGGCCCATGTTTCCTTCCGTTGTCACTTTGATAGGTGCGGGTGCCCGCAAGAGCGATCCACTTGGTAGTGGTGGAGCGTCCTCCTCTTCAGCCATTTTTCAGCAATTTCACTTGACCCACTTGGCTTCGCCAACGCCTGTTTGATTTGTCAATGCTTGTTTCTTTCAGTCGCCAATGCTTGTTTCTTTCAGTCGCCAATGCTTGTTTTCTTGACCAAGGCTTGTTTTGCTTTCACTCGCCAATGCTTGTTCTCTTTGCCAATGCTTGTTTCTTTCAGTCGCCAATGCTTGTTTCTTTCAGTCGCCAATGCTTGTTTCTTTCAGTCGCCAATGCTTGTTTCTTTCAGTTGCCAATGCTTGTTTTCTCGACCAATGCTTGTTTTCTTTCCCAGTGCCTGACTTCAAAATGGCCGCCGTTGCATTGCACAGGGTTGTCCTTCTCAGACGCCTGACTCTAAGATGGCCGCCGTCACTGCAGGCACACACGAGGCCAGCTCTCCAGGCTCATTCACTCGGGGGTATTCAGGACTCACCGGCGGTCGGCTTCTGGGGCAGTCCACGCCAGGATTCACTCCTCTACAGTCACCCTGGACACCAGGTGAGATCGGGGTGGGCTCCCGGCTCGCCTCCGCAATTCCCGCTCCTGTTTCACCGATGACCTCCCAAACCTCACGCATCGGGCGTGAGGTTTTCCGACGTCCGCTGTCGTCTGGACTCGGATTGCAGCGCTCTTAGCAGCGCTTGCAGGCGGCACGTTGTGGACGCCGTCCACACCTCTGGGGCACTCCTTCTCCCTCTCTGGGCACTCCACAGGGTCGGAGTGGGCTCCCGATACCTGCACACCGGCTCTGCACCGGAGACACACGCTTCTAGCGTGAACTGCTTTCTCAGCGCGATGAACTGCTTTACTCACACGCAGTGCAGCGCTCGCTTCTTTGGCCTCTCTGCTTCCTCACAGATTTTGGGGGTCACTCTCCACAGCTGCAGGCCTTCACCTCCGGGCGGCAGCGTGGTTCTACTCAGCAGCGATTTCCAGCTGCTCGGGACAGGGCGTCTTCGGGAGGCTTTATACACAGTGGGGCTTGCTGAATCCCACCCTCGTCGCCAGCTGTAGCATCCTGCTACAATGAACACAGACACATGTGGTTCTCTGAACTGGAGCTTTATTAGGTGCTTCTTACTCATGCCCTGTCCCTGCTCTAACTAACTATTTCCTGCGTCCACTCCTCCTCTTCCTCTGGCCCCCTAGCTCCTCCCACTCCCAACTGCTGATGTGCTAACTTCACAACACTGCCCCCGGGTTTGGAGTCTCTCTTCCATTTCCCCGTAATGGGCCTGACTTGGTACTGCCGTCGCCTGCTAGCATTTAGCGGCTGCAGGGACACGCGCTACTGGCGTTTTTAAGGAATTCATGCTGGCCCGCCCGCCTCTTCGTGATCAACTCGGGAGAGTCGGATGACATTCCCCGCAGTGAGTTTCATGGCCAGTGTCCGCATTGCTGTCACTCTGTGAGCTAGATAGCCGTTTTTACAAGGTAGTAACGTGGTTCTTGCATTGTTTAAAATACAGATTGAAGCACGGGCTTGTTTACATTCTTTTGGACTTTTTGGAAAATCTCAAGGAATTTATCGTAATTGTATCGAACTGCACATACCATCAGGTATTGTATTTACATGTTGGGCATTGTGGTTTTGAGGATTAAAATCGTAGAATCGTTTGGCATTTGGGCTTGATTGTTGAAGGACAGACACTTCGGTTCTGGTTTATAGAAAGTCCAGCTGCTAAGCGCTCCGCGCTTTTTTCGTTACTTTTCAGTGCCATTTAAATATAAACCAGGTCTTTGAATATTTCGGATGCCTCGTAATTTGGCTCTACTGCTATCATGGTTCCTGTTTATATATATCATGCTGATCTGGGTTCCAAACCAGATTTCAACTTTGGTATTGGTACACACTACTTTTACTTGCCCGCAGCCTCACAATGGTTTGGTATTTGAGTTTGTTTTAAGAAGGACGGACACTTCGGTTCTGGTTCATATTCAGTCCAGCTGCTAAGCGCTTCATGCTTTTGGTTATTTTTCACTGCCAATCTAATGTAAATCAGGTTATTTATCGTATACCTCTTAATTGAGCTCTTCTGTTTTCCTGATTATTCCATATAAATATCATGCTGATCTGAGTTCCAAACCATATTTCACGTTGGTATTTGTACATACTGCTTTTATTCGCCTCCACTAATTGATTTATTGAGTATCGTGGCTTCAGACACACCCTTTCTGTTGAGTAGCGGAGACTACCTCTAGCCTTCAACAAGTTATGGTGACAAGCGCCACGCGCTGTGGCTTCATGCTTATGGCTACTGATTGATATACCCTCTGTTAGACCTGTCAGTCCTTTGGGTGGTCCCTCCCTATTTTTTTCTCCCCTTTTTGCCTTCTATTTTTCTCCACTGTAATTTTTGGTGTTGACCTTAGGTCTCTGGGCGCTCCATTGTTACTAATTAACAGTGAAGCGCAGGTGCTCCACTAAAATGGAGAAGAGTAGAAGGTCATCTACAAAATGGTGGCCTGTCAACTGTCAAGTTTTACCTCATAGCTTGGTGCCATAGGGTGACATGAGGGGTTCCAGAACCTTCTGGTCCACTCTAGACACTCTGGGCCCAGGCTATAAAAGGTGGAATGTTGTGCGGCCATTTTGTGCTGTAAGGAGATCATTGGTGAAGGAAGAGGTCAGCTGGAGTCCAGGCTGTGGAGTCAGGAGGTTGACACACTGTGTGGGTGCTGACTGCCTTCAGAGGCTGCTAATCTCCTTTGTGATACTACCCCCTGAGCCATTGATCTGACCTTGCCAGGCCTCTGCCAAGGAAGAGTACGAAATCACCAAGAACCCCCCCCCCCCAGTGGAGGACAGAGACGGACACTGGGGTAATTTGACCAGTCCGGTGAGGGTGAGTGGGGCAGAAGACTGACACTGCAGAACCCTACGTCTATTGCCGCCCTGCGCTCGCCTATATTGACTTCCTGCAGCCAGGAAGGGGGGTGTCCCTTCAAAACCCTGCCACGGTAGCGGAGTACTCACAAAATTGCCGCAGTTGGCCCCCCAGGACCCATTTGTGTGGGAGGGGTGCTGCTCTCGAGTGCTGGAGCCGGCGGCGCATTCTTGCCTAATTCCGAGTCGGGAGTCGGGAGCGCATCACAGGCCGGCCTGAAGGGAAGCGCGTCGCCTCAGGGAGCTGGTTGCCAGGCAGTGGGAGCTTGGAGGAAGACCCGCCTCAATCGGAGGAGTGCCGGGGAAGGAGGCGGAGTTAGGCGCGGCTGAGTTAGGAGTTCTCCTTCGTGTGTGTGCGTGAGGAGAAGGCTGCGCCGGGAGCCTGACCTGCCACCAGGGAGGATCATAGATCACCGGGATTGCCTTCAGTGCCTGGGGGAATTCAGGCCTTTGTCCCTGCAGGTATCGGCAGTTGTTGGACGGGGTAGGCAGGGGCTTGGGCTGGTGGGAGGCGTGTCCCGCAGAGGCTTTAGCGGGGGTTGAAGAGAATAAACCCAGCCCCCGTCACTAGGAGAAGAGCGAGTTGTGGGCGAGTTGTGAGCCCGGGACATAAGATCAAGAGGGCCCCTAATGATAAAACGCCCTGCCCATGAAAAATAAGCTGCTGTGCCCGCTGTGACTGACCAGGAGCTGGATCTTTTGAAAATCAATGGTTGGAGGCATGATATTCCCTGGGAATGGGGAGTTCCCTGCCTGGATTTCTAATTAACTATGAATGTAGAGTATGCTCAATTTTACTAAGAGTCTGCCTGTGTGATTAACGATTTTACTTGCTCCTTCCTTCCTAGGCATTACTTGATCTGTATTGATTGTAATTTATCGCTGAGAAATGTATAAATGTGACTTCCTTTGAACAGCCACTAAACCTTTTTGCTCAGCCTATATAGCTTAAGGAGTTTGTGACTGGAACAAGCGTCTGCACATTAATCTATTACTCAGTCCAATTGCTGAATAGGGACTTTTAGTGACATTTAAAACTGTGATATTCATTTGTTTACAGAAACAAGAATCTTAATGTTAAAGCATTCAGAAATGAAGTTTTGTTATTGCTGACACATCTGAGAACAGAATATAAAGAAAAGATAAAGCCTTTCTACTTTTCGAAAAGACAGTGTGGTGTCATTTTTGGAGTGGAATTGCACTGAGTTACTGAGTTGAGTGTGACGCAAGTACAACACAGAAGTCCTGGAGTTAGGCCTTTCCACTTTGTGCCAGGCTACCCTAGGTGGACCGGTGCCCCCGGGTCCAACACCCTCTTGATGGGATTCATGGGAGATTGTTTTTTTTAATTAATTCTCTAAATATTTCAGAACCCTTATGGGTACTAATTTTGTTTAGTTTTGCCTATGGACCAGCATGCACGGTCTTGATGCATGTGGGAATGTTTCACCCTGAGGCCACTCATGTACATACCTTGATTTTCAAGTTGTAGCACGCTCTCTGTTAGTAGGAGCCCATGGGCCCAACCCTCCATTATTGATTCTGCCCCTCACCCAAGGTGGCTTCCCGGTAATTATACAATCCATTTATGTTTTTCCCTAAATAGGTGTATTTTCGTTAGTTTAGTTTATTTTCTCGTTAACTTTAGGTGCCCCTCCCCACCCCACTTCACGCTCTAGTCCTGAAGAAGGCCCCATAGTAAGGTGAAACTCAACCTACGCCAACCAGGGGTCGAAACGTCGACTTTTACTTCTACACCTACCCATGACCAACAGATTACTGTAAGTGTTTTTTATCATATGGGATAGGACTACAAATGTTATATATGTGGCTCTAACAACATGCGTACGTGATGTCAACTATTCATTTTTGTGACAAAATTTGACCTTTGAAACTTTTTCACATAACCCCAATCCTCACAATCCACTTACCTACCCCACCTCTTCCCACGCCTCTCTCTGGGCACATTGTCTATCTATATAGAAAATGCTTATACACAAAATGTATATGGATGAGCATGTGAATAAATAACATCACTCATGAAAATTGTGTAATTACTTTTACATAGAATAGTTTCAAGTATATCTGTGTTCATTAAGAAGCACACTTACTGGGACCCCTTTCCTTGTAACACTGAATACCCAGGTCCCAGTACGATTGGGTTAACCCTTCTATGTAATGCAGTGATCACGCAGGCTTATGAAAGATAATAAAAGAGTGAATCAATTTAGAGCCTTTTTCTGGGGATCGCTTTATGCACAAGACATGGAGACTTCAATTGGACTCTCTTGTCTACGGAGGGCCAGTGCAGGGCTGCAAGTGCTGTCCTTGCTGACTGATGTTTGGGTATTTTTTGGATGATGCATGCTGCAGCGTTTTGTACGACCTGTAATCCTTTTAAGACTGTCTTAGGGCTTCCAAGGTATAATCGAGAAATTACAAGGCCTTGTGCTACCAGCCTGCGTATTGAGTCTGGTAGCCATCTTAGAATTCTTCTTAGAGTACGAAGCAGTTCGAAACAGGAGGCTGCTAATTTCTTGACCTGGACTTCCCTTGTCAGTTTCTCATCCATCCATTGAAGTTAGGCTGCCAAATAATAACATTCAGAAATTGGGACTCCAAGGCTTCCCTTG
This sequence comes from Lissotriton helveticus, assembly GCF_964261635.1. Taxonomy (NCBI): domain Eukaryota; kingdom Metazoa; phylum Chordata; class Amphibia; order Caudata; family Salamandridae; genus Lissotriton; species Lissotriton helveticus. The sequence continues at coordinate 1,217,696,076 of NC_136069.1, forward strand.
TCAGAAGGAAGTTGCAATTTGTGAAGGCCCACCTGAAGGTGTCTATTGTACCAAATCAGTGCACCCAACAATTTGGCGAGGTCCCTAATGAATTTCTGGGAGAGCACCAATGGGAGGTTGGCAAAGTGAAACAAAATATTGTTGTCTAGGAGATACTGCTATACATTAAATATCTGGATTCCTAGATCTCAGAAGGAGCTGCCCTCCCACCTCACTGGTTCCCCTCCAAAATCCAACTATGCAGGAGTCACATTGGAGGAGAGGGGAGATAGGAAAGACTTACTCCAACTAATCGCAAGCCTGAGATAGATGCAAAACTGTGTAAGAGGAATGCAATGCTGGAGTAATCACCTCATATGTCTTTGAGGAAAATAGTATGTCGTCTGAGTAAAGAGAGACAGCATGCATCCTGTCCATTAAGGGATTTCTCCACTCTCTCGCTTGGAAACACACGTAGGTAGACAGAGACTCCAGTGCTAGCACAAATAAGAGGGGAGAGAGGGGGAAACCTGCCTGCTGACGCTGTGTCATTAATCTGTCCCCCAAACCTGGCCCTAATATTGAGATATAAATAAAGTAGCTAGGCCAATTTCATAGTACGGTTTCCAAAACTGGATCTGTACAGGACTTTGAACAAGTCTCAGAGCTGAGTGACTCGAAAGCTTTCTGTAAATCTGAGATTGAGGCCACTGCATGGAATCTGTGAACCTGCGTTGCCTCCATGATTTGAAATATTTGCTGGATGTTCAGTCAGGTACTTCTACCTGGAACAAACCCATGTTGGGCACTATGTACAAGGCGAAGGAGAGCCTGTAGCATTTGATTAGCTAAAATGTTAATCAGGATTTTGAAATTCATGTTAGTATTACCTATCGGGTAGTAGGATGATAGGTCTGTGGGGTCTTTATCAGGCTGTAATCTGGAGAACAAGAACGCCTAGAAATGGGTAGCTGAAAAGGGCCCAGATTCCAGTGCTGCCTAATACAGCTTGGTAAATTTGGTACCAGGGAGCCAGCAAGGGTTTAGTTGAACTTCTCCGGGAGACCAACCGTCTCGGCGATCGTTCCTGGTGCTAGTCGGCTATCATTTCTTTACAATCCAGGATAGTGATAGGTACGTCAATCTCAGCATGGTCTACTAAAGAGGGGAATGGCCAGTAGAAAGGATTAAATATCAGGTCAAATGGTCTCAGGGAGTGATCGGTATGAAGTTAACAAATAGTCATGTATGTCTTGCTGTGAGTACCACAAGGTGCTATCAGGGCGGAGAAGTGCTGGCACTGGGGGCTGCATGGAATCTCTATTTACCAGTCATGCCAAGAGACAGTCTGACATGTCCCCCTCCTAGTGAGCTGGGGCACGAACACCTCATAGCATAGAACCGCAGCTGCTCCGCTAGGGAGACTTCTTCCTCCCACAGTTGCGGCAGGGAGGCCAGGGGAGTCACAGTCCCGACCATTTGTCTTTTGACCCCAATGTACTCATTCTCTTCCCTAAGTAGTTCTTGGGATAGGGCCGTTCATTCCCCCAGAGTGGTGTGGATACCGGTGCCTCTAATAACGACTTAAAGGCCTCTAATTCCATGGACGTAGAGGAAGCATTTCAGCGTTAAGCTAAAAATATTCTGTAAATTGGTCAGTCTGTGTCCTACTGAATGCTGAGTCCTCAAGGGCCAAGGGTTGTAGATGCTAGGTGGGGATTGGGGAGGGAGTTGTGACCGAGGCAAGACCAAGGACGAGGGGACTATAGTCCAAGAGCTGTCTAACACTGACCTCAGGGGAGGAGACCAAATGGCAGAGAGTCGCTTAACATAAAATTCTGTCCAGGCAGGCATAGAGATTATGAGCTGGGGAGTAAAAAGAGTAGAGGTGAATGCCACGGTTATGGTGGCACCATACAGCCTGTTAGGACCAAAGAGGGAGCAATGAAACCAGGCTCTGTGTGTTGGAGTTGGAAGGTGCATTGCAAAGGCGAGGGTATATGAGCGGTCTAGGGAGTGTCCAAGACACAATTAAAGTGTTCGCCCATTAGCCATGGGACCTATCCCTAGTTCGCTAGATGGGAGGAGAGCTGCTGTAGAAATTCTGGCTTATCCGAATTGGGAGGGTAAATGCTGCCAGTTATGAGTGGGGAGCCTTCCAATTTAGTCTTAGGGAAGGGAAACCTTCCTACAAGATCTGTAAGTTTAGATTGGATTGAGAGAGGAACTCCTGTCCTGATCTAACCCACATTTGGCCCCCTGGCATAAGCTGATAAATTGGTGGTGTGAATTTGACATTTCCATCTCAATTGAAGTATATTTCCCTCTGACTGAGTGATATGGGATTGTTGGTTCAGCGCTATATGTAGCCTCCTTTGTTTTGAGAGAGGAGTGGATTTTATGGCATTTGGACGGTGTGTGCATCCCACTGATATTCCAGAACATTATCTGGAAAGTTTGTTTGTGTGACATATCTTTAGAGATGTATTACTTGCTCTTTCTCTTGTGGGGGTGGGGGAAAACTACAATTTAAGCTCTGGTGTGACCAGGTGACATGAGGTGAAGAAGGGAAAACAATCACCAACTCTTATAAAAAAAAGAAAAATTCTGGCTGGTACATCAAACACACAAAAGATGATGGAGGAATGCTTGCAATTTGTCTAACCTCTGGCAATCGCTCGGGGTAGCATCCCAACCCATTGTTCTTTAGCTCACTATACCATCTCAGTTTGGACCCAGCCATATGTAAATCAGCCTTGATCCTGCTCCTCATGGGACCAGTCATGCCAGAACTGCCAGGCCAGGTCTCCCCACAACAGAAGATAAGCAATGTAGAAATTGGTTTTATCCTGATAAGGGCTCATCAGCCAGGTATGGATTGGTTCCATTGACACAGTGAGCACAGGACCCACGTCTGGGCATACCCTTGCCAGTGGGGTATTACATAAAACGCCCAAAAGTGATGGGATGAATAATTGCTATTTGTCTAGCCACTCGCAATCATTTGGGGTAGCATCCTAACCCACAGTTCTTTTGTTCACCATGCTACCTCAGTTGGACCCAGCCAAATGCAAATCAGCCTTCACCTTGCTCCTCGTGGGAGCATTCATGCCAGAACTGCCAGGCCAGGTCCTCACCGCACCAGAACACAAGCAACTTAGGACCAGTTTTGCCCTGATAAAGGTTCATCAGCCAGGTATAGCTTGGTTCCAGTGGCACAGCGAGCACGGGACCCCGTCTGGCTACACTATTACATCAAACACACAAAAGGTGATGGGAGGAGTGCTTGCAATTTGTCTAGCCACTGGGAATCGCTCCTCATAAGAACAGGTATGACTTGATTCCAGTGGCACAGTGGGGGACCCACATCTCAGCATACCCTTGCCACTTCGGGCGGTACATCAAACACACAAAAGGAGATGGGAGGATATGCTTGTAATTTGTCTAACCACTGGCAATCACGCAGGGTAGCATCCAAACTCATCGTTCTTTCGTTCACCATGCCACCTCGTTTTGGACCCAAAAATTCAGGATGAACAAAGCATTTTCTGAATACAACGGACAGACCCCACTTGCCAGCTGTTTAAAGATACCAAAACATAATCCACTAGGCAGGGGATTCTAGGTGGTTCCACCCATCTAAGAACACAGATGATGGGTAACAAGTGAGACCTGAGAAGCCCACGAGGGGGGAACATAGTCAGTCCCAGTGCAGGCTAGAGGAGGGACTCCATGTGGATCAGTAATCTGCCCAATAGAAGTGAAGGAAGGGTAAAGAAGGACGGATATAGTGAACCTCAGTAGAATAGAGGGGAATATCCCACAGAGGGGCGACACGCAGGAACAAATCCCATGGAATTGTCACCAGAACAAGAGTTCATCCGCCGTGAGATGTTGTCAGCCAGCAAGGGGGGCACAAGTCTTGTAGAAGACAAGTAGAGACAACCCAACTGTGTAAGGCATCACAGGAGGTGCCAGAAAGGTCCTCCGGGGGGTTCCCAGAAGGTTGCTGCCACATCGAGGGCCGATCGTCAGCCAATCTGGACCGGTTCTTGAAAAGGGATAGCTGAGGGAATCAGAGGTCTATCAGTCTATGTCTGCATCCGGCGTTGTCTAGATTGTCCTCTCCGCAGGGCAGAGCTGCATTGGCACGTCACCCAGTACCAGGACTCCAAAGGATCGAGAAAGAAATTAGTTTTTTGACCCACTACAATTTTAAGTTTCTCAGGAAAAAGAAGAGCATGTCTGTCATCCATCTCTTGCTGATTCTGTTTGATTCTAGGAAGGAGGCCACTGGTTGCTGTACCGCCAGTGAGTGGTCCGGGAAAATTAGGATGTAGTGGTTATCTTTGAAGATAGGGTCCGATTGTCTTGCCATTTTCAAGATTACATCCTAATGCTTGTAGTGGAGAATCTTGGCCACAACGGGGCACAGTGGGTGGGCACCCTGTGAGCTCTTTCAATTGCAAAATAGGGTGTAAAATCTTGGGAAGCACTCAGGCCTGGGGCACTGGTGGCACTCAGTGCATCAGTTTTATTTGGCTCCCCCCATGAGCCGTCTCTCTCCACGGATTCCCACACTACCAACTTCCAACAGTGCTCCTCTCTCCCATACATTTGATTTGTTTTATTGCACTACTCATACCAGTGTAGGTTGTCAGAGCACTTTACATCACACGCACACATTATACAGAGACAATGAATCACAGGTGAGTAAATCAGTCTATAGGAAATGTTACATAAGACAATGAGTACAACAAGATGTAGGAGTCACACAGTTGCGGCCGCTCCATTAGGGCATCGGAGCGCCGCCCCAGTGCTTTCTCGCAGTGCGAGAAGCAGAAAATAAAATGGTATTTCAAATACCATTTTATTTTCTGATTCTCACGCTGCGAGAAAGCAGAAGGCAGGGGTATGCATGCTTGTGGGCAGGCAGGAGGGTATGCCTGGTACGGGGCGGGCAGGTGGGCGGGTCGGGAGGAGTGGCATGCACCACTCAGAGTGCCCTGACTGTTTGGCTGGCTCTGGGGCTGAACAAAGCAGTCATGCACACTCTACATTTTCTCTATGTAGGCTGCATGCAGCCTACATAGAGAAAATGGCCTCCCAACAGGCGCCCGCCTGGGCGCCGTCCAGGACTCCGCACCAATCCCAATGCTGCCATTGCAGCGTTGTGGTTGACTTACAGTAGGGGCGGGAGCATCACATGCCTGTTCCTGTCCAGGTGCAGAGGCGGCGTGGGGCCTGGCCCCGGAGTAGAGGTGGCACGGGACCCAGTCAGGTAAGGTTTTTTTTTTGTCCTCCCCCCGTGTATTACGAGCCGTGACTGCCGAGAGGTCACAGCACCATCCTTCCCTGAGCCTGCCAAACTGCACTTCAGAGAATCGAGAATCACTGTGAACTAGTGGGGTGAACTGTGCTGTGCGGACATTACACCCCGAAACCCACCCATGGGAAGTAACTGTAGATCTAAGTACCAAAGGTGGTCGGGCCAAACCATAGAATCAAATGTGACATGAAAAAATCATAAGGCGATTTAAGATGTTCTAGATGAAAAATATGTGACATTTGCTTTTCGATTTAGTTAGTACAGATGGTTTGACCATGATGACACAGTGTGGTCAAGTGGGGGACGCTGTGATTTGTGATACAAGCTAAAGTGAACTCCTGAGTAGGGCCCTTATGGTTTTTACAAACTAATCACTGGTGCCACTTATAACCAACACCTCCCACCCAATTAGGTACCGTACTTCACCGGCTGCTGTAGTACAATCTGGCAGATACAGAGTCAAAAACTGTGCAGGTTTCCTCAAGTTTAGTTTAGTGTGAGCTCAGCAGAACCTGTAATACCGGTATGGCCGCATTATATTATGATAGTCCCAGAGACTTGATGGGCGGGAGAAAAGTTTCGAAATTCCTAGGAATACATTGGGAATCAACCACTCCCATAGAGCAATTATGTTAATAAAAAATAATGAGTACTAAGTGACACGTACCTTACCTAGATTTGTTTCGTCAATTTTAATGACAGGTATTATTGCTCAGCTTAGTGGTACTACATTTAAAACTCACTGTCTGTAGAGGCCATTGGTAATACACAATATAAAATATAAAATCATGCCACCCAAAAACTAGGAATATTTCCCACCATTCAATATAAACCAACCCCAAATACAGGCTGAACGTTTTAGACCAATTATTCTCCATTTATTCAGTAAATCTCTGAAATAGTTGGTGTTAGATCTGGCACCATTGGCGTGGGTCACCCTTCCATTTTTTGCTGTTGCCTCATATTTTTTGCTGGTTATAGATGCTTTGGGCACTGTGCCACTGCTATCCAGTGCCACAGTGCAAGTGCTCCCTAAGGTAAATTGATGTATGGATTAGTGACTCCATGATTGGCTGGTTTGGTTTAGTTGTCAGACCCTAGTACAGTGCACTGCGTGTGCCCAGGGCTTGTAAATCAAATATTGCTGGTGGGCTTGCGGCACTGGGTGTACCACCCACGGAAGCAGCCTAAAGTGTGTCTCAGGTCTGCCATTGCAGAGCCTGTGTGCAGTCTGGTACTGCCACATTGACTGACCAGTGCACACACTTGCCAGCCCCTAAAACGTCCCTTTTCAGCATATAAGTTACCTCTATGGTAGGCCCAGGGACAGGGTGCATTGTAGGTAAAAGGTAGGACATGCCCTGATGTGTGTGGTGTGTCCTAATAGTGAATTACAGCCATTTTTGTTTTCCACTATTGCAAGGCTACCTCTCCCCATAAGCCAGAATGGGCAGTTTGATTATAACATCTTATAATCCTAACTGACTAAGGGAACTAGGTAGAAATTTGAGTTTAGTATGCCTGAACTCAGAATGATAAAATACATCTTTTAGTGGAGTTGGTTTTAACATTCTGTGTTTGAAAATACCATTTTTAGAAAGTAGGTATTTTCTTGCCTAACTATCCAAGCCTGCCTCTTCTAGGTTGTGTATTCCTTGTCTGGAGTTTGAGTGACAGGGGCTGGGGGATTCCAGGAGACAGGGTGAGTCAGCAACGGGCTGAATAGATCCATCTGCATGTAGTGTGGTGGGAGGGTAGCACCTGGGACCTGAATGGGGCTGTGCATGCCTTCCACAATGCTGGCTCCACCTCCTGTGGTGCGTCTGACGTCCTTGGCCTACACTGTCAAAGGAAGAGAAGGAGTCCTGTAAATAAAGTGCTGCAGGACTGCACAGAACTGGTTTGGACTAGGCACAGACACTGTCTGCCTTCTGAGACAAAGGATTTTGGTGTATAAAAGAGGGGACCCAGAACCCAGAACTTTAGATCACTTCTGGGAAACAAGAAGAACCTTTGCGGAACCAGAGAGCAACTGAAGGAGCAGACTATCCCTAAGCTGAGTGCTGTTTGGGGGATTGGCCTGCGGTGGTTGCCTGACTGCCAAAGAAAGGAGAAAGGACTCTGTGCAACATTCATCATCTTTTAGAAGATCTCCAAGGGCTTGGAAATTGAGCGTGTCTCCTGCTGAAGTCTCAGGGTAACAGACTTCACCAAGCAAGCTTCCCTGAGTTCCCTTGTTGGGAATTTGAAGTGCCTGCTGTTGTGTTGGGCCTTCTGAGAGACTGCGTGTCGCAGGGAGCTGGAAGCGCGACTCACGGAGACGAGTGTCGCCGTTGCAGCCACTGTCGTCGCATCACTGAGTAAGGGTGCCGCTGCTGAAGCCGTCGCATCACCGGGGAAGCATGTTGCAGGGCCTGTCGCGGCTCAGACGATTTGCAGAGTCGCCGCACAGCCGTCGGGCGTGCACACATCACCCCTTCGTTGTTGCATCAAGAAGAAGACACCCTTTTTGTTGCATTGCACTGGATCGTCATCGCATCGCGGCGCTGCGAGTCGCTTCGCACAAAAGAGCAGTAAGAAACCGACGCATCACCTCCCCAAGCGGAGAAGAACCGACGCATCACCTCTCCTCTGGTTAGGAACTGACGCATCACCGTCCCCTGCGCAGAAGTAGGTAACCAACGCATCATCTCCCCCAGAGTAAGGAACAGACACATCCCCGTTCTTGTGTGTAAGGAACCGATGCATCACCTTCCCTGCAACTCTTTTATTTGTATCGCGTTTGGCGTCCAAAGGTACATTGAACGTAAAGTGTCCGATTTACCATCTAAGGCGAACAAAGCTACTTCTACCATTCTAAAGTACCGCATTGTCGATTTTTGTCGTTTGTGGTTTTGTCTTAAGTCTATATAAAAATACTTATTTTTATAATAAAACCTGTGTGGTGTCCATCTGTAGTGCTGTCATTATATTACTGTATGTGTTCACAAATGCTTATCACACTGCCTCTGAGATAAGCCTGTCTGCTTGTGCCAAGCTACCAAGTGGGTGAGCAGGGGTTATTTTAGGAGTGTAGCCCCTTACCCTGACTAGACACAAGGGTCTCTATTTAGTCAAAGGTACCTATCTCTGCCAACTAGAGACCTCCAAATCTAACATTGGTGGTCAGCAGTGAGGATTCTGGACTTGCATTTGTGACTCATATACAGTGATTGGTGAACACTACTAGTGAGTGCAGACAAAACGCAACCACATACATTTTGGTAGATTGGTTATCCTGGGATTTTCTCTTTTGACAAGAACTGCCAAGATTAGTCACCATGAGTAAAACAGCATCCATCCCATCAGTTGATTTTGATTTTGAAGAGGAGAAACTAGAAAGCTACAATGTAAGACAGCTAAAGCACTTCTGCAGGAAATGTAAAGTTGCTATGACTGGTCTCACGAAGAAGGATGAGTTCCAAAAGGCGCTGATGGCCTGGGTGGAAGCAAGGAACACCCTGAGCATGTGGAAGGGGCTGAAGATGCTAAAGGGCTGCTGGAGGGGCCATTGGGTCCAGGGGGGAGGAGAGAAGCTTCCCCAGCAGATAGCAGTGTTTCTTCCCAGGGCCTGCCCCCAGAAGAGTTGGAGGACAGGGAGAAAAGTAGGATGCATTAATTGGAGCTAAGCAAGCTCAAGATGGGTGGGCAATTGGAGTTAGTGAAGAGAAAATTGTCCCTAGAGGAAAAGAGGATGCAATTGGAGCATGAGAGAACTTTGAGGGAGTTGGAGTTAAAAGCTAGGAGCTTAGAGATTACTCCCTCTGCTGGCAGCACACTGTCCATGCCTGTTGAAGCAAAGGTGTATATACCTAAAGATGTGGTTTAAGAATTTTATAAAAATTATGACGTTGGGCAGTGGTTCAAGGCCTATGAGGTAGCCATGTCCTCCCATCGGGTCCCAAAGAAGGATTGCGGAGCGGCGTTGTGGGGGCGGTTCCTTAGTGAGGGGCGGGATATCTTGTTAGACTTGCCTTCTGAAGTCCACAATTCTTATAGCCATATGAAAGAAGCATTGTTGTCCAGGTATGGGTTGACTCCTGAACTATATAGGCAGAGGTTTAGGAATTGCAAAAAGTTGGAGTCAAGCACATGGGTAGAGTATGTAACTTTTTTTTGCAGAGCATTGGATGGTTGGGTGAAGGGTAGCAACATGAATGATTTTGAGGCGCTTTTTGATTTAATTGCATGGGAACACTTGTCAAGTAATTGTTTTCCAGAGCTATGCCAGCACCTTAATGATAGCAGGCTGACTAACCCTAGGAAGCTTGCTGAGGAGGCGGACCGCTGGGTGAGCTCCCGGGTCCACAGAGGTCACGTGAGAGACTCTGCCAAGAGTGGGCAGGGTCCCCAGCAGAAGAGTGGAGGGATAAGGGTAAACAGAGGAAGTTCCAGTAAGGGCCCCAAAGTAATCCCCAAGGGAACCAAGGGAAAGGTTCCCAACCTCCCCCTGAGAAGAAGTCCGGGTCCAACAGGTAGACCTGATCATAGGGGACCCCTGAAGTGCTTCAAGTGTGGTGAAGTGGGCCATAAGTCTGTTGATCCCCAGTACCCACAGTATGGAAAGACAGCACCCCTGGTGCACCACCCCGGCAGATGGTGAGTGTAGCCCAGGGGGAGGAGATGGGTGCCCAAGGTGGGTGGGGTCCCGCAGAGATGTCCCTTGTCTCTTTAGGAGACTGTGAGGTGGTCCCCAGGACCCAACTGCCTGATAACACTAATAAGTACAGGCAGTGGGTGACCATCAATGGCCATAGAGTGGAGGCTCTTAGAGACACAGGAGTCAGTGTGACAGCTGTCAAGTGTCACCCGGCGTCTGAAGACCAGGTGGTCACCAATGCATTTTACCCAGTTGTTGCCGCTGACAACATAGAGAACCCCTGCAAGGGGGCTCAGGTTCACTTAGAGGGGGGATCTCTGGTACTCTTCAAGTAGCTGTGAGGCCAGCCACGCCTGTTGATTGTTTGTTGGTTAACGATTTGGTGAGCTGCCCTTTGGCTAAGGTGGAGCGAAGAGCTCATTTGAGGATGTTGGCCTGCCGGAGTGGGTGTGTGTGACCACACGGTCCGTGGCAGCCAGTAAGGGTGTTCAAGAGGACCTGGATCCTGAGAGGGAGGCCCAGGTGCCTGCCTTAAAGAGGAGAGGCAGGGATGCGGGAAACCGGCCCAAAGTTCCCACACTCCAGGAGGAGGCAGACCTTTAGGGGGATGCCCTGGAACCTGCAGGGGAAGAGGTAGCTGAACTGGGGATCTGCCTGAGCTGACGCATTGGCAGTAGGAAGGAGGACCCTCCAGGGAAGAGTTCTGCGAGGAGCAGAAGAAGTGCCCTTCTCTTGTAGGGGTGCGGCAGCAGGCTGGAAACCAAGCAGCAGGTGATCAGTCTGGATCACATTGGATCTACTGGGAGAATAGTCTCCTGTATAGTGAGCCTAAGGTTGTTGAGCCTGGGTCTGCCCGTGCCCTGGTCGTACCACAGCGCTTCAGAGCCTTCCTACTGGGGCTGGCTCATGATGTGCCTATAGCAGGACATTTGGGGCAGGACAAGACCTTTGAGAGGCTTGTCACCCACTTTTATTGGCCTCAAATGCGCAAGAGTTCAGACACTCATTACAGGACCTGTCAGACTCGCCAGGCAAGTGGAAAGAGTGGGAGGCAGCAAAAGTCTCCTCTCCAGCCATTCCTTGTGGTCAGCACCCCCTTTGAACGGGTGGATATTGACATTTTGGGGCCCCAAGACATCCATGGGCAACAGGTTCATCCTGGTCTTGGTGGTCCACACCACCCGGTACCCGGAAGCCATCCCTCTCAGGACAGTGACGGCCCCCGTGGTGAGACGGGTACTGATGGGAATTTTCTCCCGTGTGGGGTTCCCTAGAGAGGTGGTGTCTGACCGAGGTACAAACTTAATTTCCAGGTATATGAAGTCCCTGTGGCAGGAGTGCAACATACAAGTTCACCCCCAAGGTAATGTGTTGGTTGAAAGGTTCAATTGGACCCTCAAAGCCATGATTATGGGTCTGGAAGAACCCATGAGGCGTAAGTGGGACGTCCTCTTATCATGCCTTCTCTTTGCTTACCGTGAGGTACCACAGAAGTCCCTAGGGTTCAGCCCCTTTGAACTTCTCTATGGTCACCCAGTGAGAGGACCTTTGAGTTTGGTCAAGGAAGGCTGAGAGCAATCTCCCAGGAAACCTCCCCAGGATGTATATAGCTACATGCTGGCCTTCAGGAACCAAACTAGGTGATTCAACAACTCACTGAAGCCAATCTGGAGGCCAATCTGGAAGCCAGATGAAGCAGTGGTACGACCAGAATGCCCCTCTGGTTGAGCTTCAGACTGGTCAGAAAGTGTGGGTCATGGCCCCAGTGGAGCCCTGTGCGCTCCAGGATAAGTGGACCGGACCATTTGAGGTGGTGGAGCGCAAAAGTCCTGTTACCTACTTGGTGGGCTTGCAGTCTCCCAGAAACCCCTTGCGGGTCCTGCATGTCAACCGCCTGACGCCCCACTTAGAGAGGTCCGAAGTGGGCATCCTCCTAGCAACAGATGCCGGAATGGAGAAGGAGACCTCTTCCTGACCTCCTGTCTGCAACAGAGCGAGATGGGTCAGTGGATGATGTGAACCTCTCTTCCATCCTGACCCCTGCGCAACAGAATGACTGTCACCAGTTGCTCGGGCAGTTTTCTGATCAGTTCTCCCTGATTCCCAGTGTCACTTATTGGTGCGTCCATGATGTGGACACTGGAGACAGTCCTCCTGTTCAGCACAAAACGTACAGGGTAACTGACAGGGTGAGGGTTTACATCAAGGAGGAGGTCTCCAAGATGCTTGCGTTAGGGGTGATTGAGTTCTCAAACAGTCCTTGGGCCAGCCCAGTGGTCTTGGTCCCAAAGGCTGCCGCACTGGGTGTCACACCAGAATTGTGGTTCTGTGTTGACTACTGCGGGCTCAATTCAGTCACCAGGGCTGACGCGCACCCCATCTCCAGAGCTGATGAACTGATCAATCGGTTAGGGGCTGCCTTGTACCTCAGCACGTTTGACTTATCGACTGGGTACTGGCAGATCACCTTGACTGATGGGCAAGAGAGAGGTCATCATTCTCCACATCAGATGGGCACTACCAGTTCCGGGTTATGCCCTTTGGGATGAAGAATGCCCCTGCCACCTTTCAGAGGTTGGTCAACCAGGTGTTGGCTGGACTGGAAGAGTTCAGTGCCGCCTACCTGGATTACATTGCTGTGATCAGCGCCAGTTGGGAAGAACATCTGCGCCACCTCTGGGAAGTGTTGATGGCGCTGCGGAGAGCAGGCCTCATGATCAAGGCAAGTAAGTGCCAGATCGGGCAGGGTTCTGTGGTGTACTTGGGACACCAGGTTAGGAGCGGCCAGGTGGCACCCCTACAGACCAAGATTGAGACCATCCTGGCTTGGGAAACCCCAAGACCGAGACAGAGGTGAGAGCCTTTTTAGGACTCACTAGGTATTACAGGAGGTTTTTCAAGGGGTATGGCAGCATTGTTGCCCCCTTGACAGAGCTAATTTCCAGGAAGAAGCCCAAGAAAGTGATTTGGACTGACACCTGTCAGAAAGGTTTTGATGCCCTGAAGACTGCCATGTGCACGGGGCCTGTGCTCCTGGCACCCAACTTCTCAAAACAGTTTATCATTCAAACAGATGCTTCAGAGCATGGTGTGGGGGCTGTTTTGTCACAGAGAAATGAAGAGGGCCTTGATCAACTCATAGCCTTCATCAGTAGGAGGTTACTTCCACAGGAACAGAGGTGGAGAGCAATTGAGCGTGAGGCATTTGCTATGGTCTTGGCACTGAAGAAGTTGAGACCTTACTTGTTTGGGACTCACTTCCGGGTTCAGACAGATCACAGGCCCCTCAGATGGTTGATGCAGATGAGGGGTGAGAATCCAAAGCTGTTGAGGTGGTCCATTTCCCTACAGGGGATGGGTTTCATGGTGGAACACCGTCCTGGTACAGAACATGCCAATGCTGATAGCCTGTCCAGATTTTTCCACCTAAGTGATGAGAGCTCCCAGGAGGTAGGGTAGTTCTCCCCACATTTCAGCTGGAGCGGACACGTGTTAGACCTGGCACCATTGGCGTGGGTCACCCTTCCATTTTTTGCTGTTGCCTCATATTTTTTGCTGGTTATAGATGCTTTGGGCAATGTGCCACTGCTATCCAGTGTCACAGTACAAGTGCTCCCTATGGTAAATTGATGTATGGGTTAGTGACTCCATGGTTGGCTGGTTTGGTTGACTTGTCAGACCCTAGTGCAGTGCACTGTGTGTGCCCAGGACTTGTAAATCAAATACTGCTGGTGGGCTTGCAGCACTGGTTCTGCCACCCACAGAAGCAGCCTGTAAAGTGTGCCACAGGTCTGCCATTGCAGAGCCTGTGTGCAGTCTGGTACTGCCACATTGACTAGCAAGTGCACCCACTTGCCAGCCCCTAAACCTTCCCTTTTCTGCATATTAGTCACTCCTATGGTAGGCCCAAGGGCAGGGTGCATTGTAGGTAAAAGGTAGGACATGCCCTGATGTGTGTGGCATGTCCTTATAGTGAATTACAGCCATTTTAGTTGTTCACTATTGCAAGGCTATCTGTTCCCCATAGGCCAGAATGGGCCTATGGGGAGCATCCAATATTATTTAAGCACACAGTTTACTGCAATTGATGTTCATAAATATTATATTATGAACATCAATTGCAGTAAACTGTGTGCTTAAATAACATTGGAATACATTGTGTCTTTGTGGAAGGCAGATGGATATTTACAACTGGCTCCGTATTGTGTTTTTTGGTACCATCACAGGTTTCAGGTGAATTTCGAGTGAAGACTGAGAATTGGAATCCCTATTAGCCCTGAAGAAGTTGCGAGATGGTGTAGCAACTAAACATGTTGGCAACATTGAATTGATTATGGTTTGACGGAAACCATTTTTAATTGGGGAAGCTTGCAGCATCTAATAAAATTGTTTGGCCAGCAAGCTTCACTGGTTTTTAATGGTGAGAATTATGTTTACTGATTCTCAAAGGGGTTCACTGGGCACTCATAATAAATAGTAGGCACTGTTGGTTTACCTATACTTAAGTTTCACTATCACTCTTCACAACATTTGTGTTATGGTTCTTCAAAAAGGAGAACATACACTTTTTTCTTTCATTTTCTACACAGAGAGAGAGAGTGGCCTATGATGATAAGTGGGTAAGCTGGCGAGCACCAGTCAGCAACCCCTTTGGTGGTTCTGCCGTGAGGTACTCTCTCTCTTCCTTCACACATTTTTCATATATCTATTAGTGGGAGGTTGAACATAGCCTGGATGGTTTTTTTTTAGTAGTGATTGTTACACTGTGACAATTAGAGTAGTGTAAGTAATCACACTCAAGGGAATTGAGAAGGCCAAAGACGGCATGAAACAGATGAAACTGGACCATATATTCAAAGCTGTTCCTAACAGGGTCCAGTGGCCCCCTAAATATGCTTGGCAGTATGTTTTAAACATACCACAGTAGTTTGGGTCGGATTTATTAATAAGAATGTATTTCTACCCAGAAAAACGCCTTATAACAATATTACAATAATGAACGACTGGGGAAAAACCAAAGTTGTAACCTATACCATGCAGCCTGCATGTTGCTCTGATAACTGTTCACAGTTCTCTGTGCTATATTAGGATTCTAACTTAGGAACAATAAGTAGCAAAAGGATCTCTATGACAAAAGCAGTAACCCACTGAAGCTAACCACATAAAATACAGTTCTGTGATCTGCATGGTAAATGTTCTTTTCTGCAGACATATTAACCCTCTGAGATTTTTTAAGATGAGTCAAAACTGCACTAGACAAAACTTTGATCTCCCTCCAGCAGGAACATTAATCGCCAGAGTTATCTTGACATTTTTATTGGTGCCTGAAAAGTACTGGAAACCCATAGGTCATTTTAAAATACAGCGCCCCCACCCCAACTCAGCACCAGGTGCAGTTACCCCAGTAGCACCACCCTAAAAGCAGCCCTGAAGGCACAAGGTCTTTGAGCCAGTCTTCCAAATGGTCCACCATATTGCTTCCTTCGAAGCCCTCCATGAATCCCATAATCTGTATATTGCTACAGCGGAAGTGACCCTTAGCATCTTGGGCCCTGTCTTTGAGGAAGCTGCCCATTTTACTGAGTTCCCAGAGTTGCTGCTAAAGGTTGGTAGCACTGGGTTTGCGGGTTGATAGCGCCTTCTATTACTGAGTTACATAATTCGCCATTTTTTGGTGGTCCTCTCGCCGAAGGTTGACATTCAGTTATTGCATCTACTTTCGCTTCTACAGAGATAAGGGACGTTTTAGTCACTCTAAGAATGATCTCTAACTTGTCAGAGTCTTACGATGAAGTGCTGGGATTTGTGGTCGATAAGGATGCTGGAATGAGGCTAATTGTCTGTTTTGAGAGTCTTGGTGCTCCCGATGATTAAATGTGTTCGTGAATAGACGGACAGGCAGGAAAGTTCAGGCCTGCCTATTGTCACCTGAGTCCAAATAGATAGTCTGATGGCGACTAAGCAAGAACAGCCCACACCCCTTCTGAGGTACTGAAATTCTGAACCTTGTTATGAAAGTCGTCTTATCATGACGATTTTGGTATCAGCAGACCGAATATGGCGAGTGCAAGATGTATGAGTATTTTGGCCCTATTCGAGTAACGAAATCACCACGAAATCAGGGAGTCCGTTCTGAACCCTCGGGTTCCATCTTGCGTACGGCAGCCATTTTATGGTTGCCCTCACATAGGCTGGCGACAGTGGCCGAACGAGTCTCCAAGCACACGTACAGTTTAGCTGTCCTCTGAATGACCTGAGCGAGTGACCCTCTTGCCTGAAGCCAAACTTGTTGAACCAGTCCCTTTCCCGGTAGCGGATCAAGATTACGGATCGAGGCACAAAACACCATCAAACCTTTTATTGCGCATACCTATGTCTTATCTTGCTCACACCTGTCTCTGCTCCTTTCTTTATGATCCGTTTACGATGGGGATGTGCCCGTTTTTATGGTGGGTTCGATCGACCTGTCTGATGAAGAATGTTGGGTTTGACCAATAATTGCTTATGGGCTGGACAAACTGAAAAATGGGCTTGTCATCATGATCCTGCCTTTCCTTTTTCTTGTGAAAACATGTGAGTGGTCAACTGTAAATTAGGAATATTTGCCTGAAGCATAATATTTGGTATAAAAAGGGATAACTGGTTTTTGTAAGAGGGCAGTCTCCTGAGAACATACACCGTGTTGTACTTCTAGGATCTCTGTTACAGGCTGCAGCTAATAAAATTGATCTTTGACTTCACCAAGAAGTACCCGCGTCTCTGTACTCTAAGACAGGTGGACCCGGAGACTAGGGCGTTTCCCCTGGCGCCGCTGGGTCTTAAATAACCCGGTTCTTCATTTGGCGCCCAACGTTGGGCGACTTCAGCGGTACCGGTCCAAGCCTGAGGTTCGTGAGGAGCTTCGCATGAAAATTCTGGAGGAAGGCCAGCCACTTCATCGACCCCTGTATGTCGTCGTGGTCCGAAAGTCTTTGCTGCGAGGTTCCCCGCTTTCCGACGGCTACGAAGGACTGCTGCCCTGACTGTTGCCCTGTCTTGGAGCCTTCGATGATTTGTAAAGCGAGACGATAGACGGGTCTTCTGGTGCCGACATCGATACCTCAGTTAAGTATGAGTGGAACGTCTCCCAGTCCTTAGTTTTTGGGTATCCCCTTGGGATCTTTGATTTGGGACTTGCAAGTACCAAAGCCGAGGGACTTGTGTATTCACGAGACTATCATATTCGATATTCCCTTGAAGTTTGAAGCTAGACCAGTGAGCGAAGATGCCTGGTCTTAGCAGACTTGGAAGAATATTTTGTTGTGGTCGAAATAGGGATTCCCAATTGGAGGACTCGTGTCCGGTTCCTCCGATTGGAACTCCAACCTATGAGCTCCATGTGAAACATGGCGTGGGCCCCATCACATATAACGAAGTATGGATTCGTTACACGAAAAGGGGCGGTTATCTACAATGGCCCCAATATGGTAGTTTTGACACGGAAATTTTAGACAATCTAGAGGTTAGACTTTTTAAGAAGAAAGCCGGGCCGGCGATGTTTGACTCTTTCCGCCTATGGCGAAAGGAAGCCAAACAGAAAGAAATTAAATTAGCAAAGAAAAATAAAAGAGAAAGGGGTATCTCGATAATGCAAGCTGCAATGCAGTATAAAGATAACGAAGAAGAACAAGCGAGTGAGCAGTTGCACAGGCAACGTAAAATGGCGATGGATAAATGCTATCCAGTTTTGCCGCTTCTTCAGCAAGATGCAGCGAAGGAACTTGAGAAAGACCCTTTAATGTCACATTTGTTGAGCTCGCCACCCCCTTATGCGCAGAGTGCTACAGCACCTCCGCAACCTTTAGTTGCGCAGCAACCTCTGGTTGCTTTTCCTCTTGCTATTGCACAGCCGCCAGCTCCTCTTCAGTTGGCTCCTACTCCTCTGGTGCAGCCTCCTCAAGGGCCGCTGACTTTGCTACCTGTTCCGTCTTTAATTCCTACAACTCTTCCGCCTGTTCTCACTGCCTCGTCTGCTACTGCTCCTACATTAGCTCTTACTCAGTCCGCTCTATCTCCTGTTCTGTCAACTTCTCCTTCTGTCCGACAAAGAATGACGGATACTGTTACTAGTCTCTTTTCTCCTTTCTTTGGGTCATTGAGCACGATCCCCAATTCAGAGCGTAAACAGTTGCGTAACCAATTGCCTGATTCTAGAGAGAAGGGAGTATTGGATCATTTGGCGCATAAATGGGTTACTGACCCTACAAGATATGAGTTAGAGTCTGTTATGGATGTCTTCCGCCAATGGGAAGCACCGAAGCAGAGGTATGTTTTTGACAAAATGTGTGATTTTCTTTATGAAGAATTGGAAGATGGTGATCTGGGACAAACTCCGCCTGAGTTGTGCCGTGTACGGTTCGAGTTTGCAAAAGGCACGATTGTGGGTCCCGACGTTGAAAGAGCGGTAGCGACGCTACTTTCGTTTAGGAACGAGTTTCCTTCTCAGTCGTTGTTTGAGCCTGATCCTTCTGTTAGGAGGAAAGTGAGACAATACCCGATGAGAGAAGTTCCTCCTGTATGGAAGGAAGCAGTTCAGGCTGATGCCGCTCATAATATTGCTGCTGTACCAGCACACTTTCAGAGTGTTTGGGTACATGTTCCGTGGAAGCGAGCTGAAGTTCTGGCTCTTAAACAGACTTTGCCTGATCCTCGTAAAAATCCTGCAGGGTACTATAAAGAATTGTCACAGACTGCAGACTCATGTGTCATGAACCTAGCTGATATAGACATGTTGTTTGGAAATGTGGTCCCACAACCTTTATGGGGTTTGATCCGGCACACGGACCATGTGCAGGAGTTAGGTGATACCTGGGTCAATATTAGTGCTGCGGATGCGCGACAAGTTGGTGGTGCTAAACCGGAGCCTGTAGTTGCAGAACTTCCTGGTAGGATCATTACTTACATGAAGACTTTAATGCCTGCTATGCGAGTAAACTGGGACAAATTGTCTGCATGTAAGCAAAAGAAAGATGAAACTGTATCCGATTTCTTCACTAGGTTTGAAGAAACATTTATTGACCACAGTGGTCAAGACATGAGTACAGAAGGTGGTCAACGGTTGTTTGTTGATAAGTTCGTGCATAATTTGCTTCCTGAGTTATGTACCAAGTTGAAGGATTCCGAGAGTTCGTGGGCTGTTTCCTCATCGGCACAGATATTGGCTACTGCACAATACTATGAAAATAGGGATAAGGATGAGAAGGATAAGGCAGACAAAAAGACTAAAGAGCTAAAGACGAAGGTTCTTTTACAGCAAGCGTATCAGCCCCGTAGTAACCAGCGTGACTATCAGCAGCCTCCGCAGTTTCAGCGAAACTCGCAAAGGTTCGAGCCTCTTCAACAACGTTTTCCTGTAGGCCCTAATCAATGTGCATATTGCAAAAAAGAGGGTCATTTTAAGAGTACTTGCCCTGTTTTGTCGCAGCGTATGAATGGCGTTACTAGCGTATGAGGTCGGAATGTTCCAGAAGCTCCTAGAGGTAGAGGACGTGGAGGGTTCCCCCAGAACGCACGTTCCTTTCCTCCACAAAATTCAATGAATAGTTTTGATCAGCAGAATCAGACGTCTGGTAGGACGACTCAGTACTATTTTATTTTTTTTATTTTTTTTAAATATATCCTTTATTAGTTTCACAGGATTAAAGAAAACATGAATTGCACATTATACAGTATCTTGCATCTCAAGGATGTTTACGTGGGTCTCCGAGCAAATCACATAGTACACTGTTACATCACATTGAATACAATGGCGGAATCATATCTCAATCATTGCAGCCTCATTAGCATTAAGTAAAGGAAAAGTAATAATAGAAAGAAAGGGAGGGTGGGGTTACTAAACTTGGAGGTGTGCGTTGCGTGTTGCGGTGGATGCATGTCGTTTCAATTGGGGGCTCAGAGGTGGTATCTTGGCCTGCCTGTGGCCGCTCTACTAGCTCGGGGAGGGCGGTGCGTCATCAGCAGTGGACGTACGTCGTGGGTGGGGCGGGGGGGTGGATCCTGCCCTGCCGGTCAGGTGGGATTGTCATCAGCGGGACCACTATTAGCAGGAACTGGCGTTGCATGTCTGTCCTCGTGTACCCTACTTGGGGAAGTGTCGCTCGTGGGGGCTCCCTGTATCTGGCATTCCCTATGGAAGGAGTTTAGCACCTCGTCCCAGAGTGTCGCGATGGGGAACTGCCGCAGCCCTGCCATCTCCTCACTGTGGAGGGAAACGCTTTCCGCCTTTGCCCAGTTGTCCAGGGAGGTGCGTCAGTGTTCTGTCAGGGGCGGTTCTGTGCGTTTCCAGTGCTTGGGGATTAGTCTCTTGGCCGCGATGAGGCCAAGGTCCCAAAAACGGGAAGGGACTTTGTTTCGTTTGGTCCTATGGTAGAGGCCTAATAGGCATGCTTCCCACGTGTGAGGAATTAGCATGGCCGTGCTCCGCTCGAGTATCGGCAACACTGACCGCCAGTATGTCTGGATCCGCGGACATTGCCACAGTACGTGTAGGAGGTCCGCCCCCTCTAGCGTGCATCTCGGGCAACCTGCCGCGGCTCCTGGAAAGTATTGGTTGATTTTATCCGGGGAGAGGTAAGCCCTGTGTAATATGTAGAACTGGATCTGCTTGAAGCGTGCGTTGCTGGGGATGTTTTTGGGGCTCGCCAGTACCACTGCCCACTCCTTGTCCGTCCCTCTGTCAACCGCCCACTTATCCCGCAGTGGTTGTAAAGTGCGTTGTGTGTGTGTTAACAGCGCTTGGGTCAACCAGTGCACCACATGTGTGCCATTCCCCATGACATGAAGGTATTGTAGCAGTTGGTGTGTGGGTGGTTCTTCAGTGATGTCTCCCCACTTTTGTGTGAATGCTCTGATTATGGAGGCGTGTTGTAAGAACTGTCCCGCCGGTAGTCCTGTGTCGTTGGCAAGTGTCACGAAAGGGATCAGGAAACCGTTGGCGTATAAATCCGCCATGGTGTCTACTCCCAAGCGTGTCCAGTGCTCCATAGCTGCCTCCGTGACCACGACCGTAGTCTTGGGGGTGCCTAGGAGTGGGAGCGCAGGAGCATACGGTTTAGTAGCTTTGGTAAGCCGTAGGCACCGAGAGTAGCTTTTAATGGCTACCGCTACATGTATTTGAGTGTGTTTCCTCGCGCTCGTCAGTGGGTGGAATAGTGAGTGTATCTGCAATGAGGATAGCGTATCCACAGCTGTGGCTGTGTCTTCCTGATGTCTGCCTGATAGCCAAGCCACTACCCATTGTAGTTGTGCCGCCAGGTAATAAAGTTCCAGATTTGGAACCGCGAGGCTGCCATCGTTGACGGGCGTATACAATTTTGTCAGCGCTACTCTGGGTCTCCCCGTGTTCCAGATCAGATCTCTGATCATGGTTTCTAGTTCCCTGAAGGTGCGGACCGGGACGTATGTTGGAATGTTTGCAAAGTAATATAGGAGTCTGGGTAGGACAATCATTTTCGTTAATGTCACTCTGCTCGGCACATTGAGTGGGAGAGTCTTCCAAAGGGGATTTGGGATCTTATAGAGGTGATGGCCCGCGTCAGGTTCCCGTCTAGGATATCTGGGGGGTTCCTATATATATGTATTCCCAGGTATTTGAACGTGGTGTGGTGCCACGGCAACCTCTCACCACTGATCCTGAGCTCAGGGTCTGGGGTGTTGGGAGCAAATGGGTACGCCCCCGATTTGGCCCAGTTGACTTTTAGGCCCGACATGATCTCGAATGATCGGAAGATGTCCGATAATTCCAGTGGCAGATGATTAAGGTCTCTAATGTACAGGAGCAGATCGTCAGCGTATAGTGATACTATGTGTGTGCCGTCTGCTAGTGGGATGCCCCAGTGTGCGCCTCTGTTACGCAACATCTCAGCAAGAGGCTCCACCGCCAGCGAGAAGAGCAGTGGGGACAGCGGGCAGCCCTGTCTGGTGCCCCTTTTGACTCTGATGGTGTCAGATAATAGCCTGCCCGTGCGCACTCTCACTTCGGGCCTCCTGTACAGTAATCCGACTAGTTCGATGTATTCATCGCCCAGGTCGAACTTGCGCAGCACTGCCAGGAGATAGGGCCATTCTACTGAATCGAATGCTTTTTCGAGGTCTAAAATTAAGCAGCCTGATCCCGGCCAATTCTGTATCGCGTATTCCTGCACTCGGAACAGCCTTCTTATATTTTGGGAGGTGCACCTTGTTGGCACAAAGCCGTTCTGGTCATCATGTACCAGGGCAGGTACCAAGGTCGCCAGCCTCCGGGCTAAGGTGGACGCTAGGATCTTGTAGTCCGTGTTCAACAGTGCCAGAGGCCTGTACGAACCCAGAAGTGTGACATCTCTGCCCGGCTTAAGGAGAGATACCAAGGTTGCCTCATTCATTGACTTGGGCAAGGACGAGTCCTCCAGTGCCGCCGAGTATACTCTGAGGAGTTCCGGGATTAGGATATCAGAGTAGGCCTTGTAGTATTCGGCCGGCAGCCCATCTGGGCCTGGGGCCTTGCCATTTGAGAGGGCGAACAGGGCGTCACGCATCTCATCTGCCGTTAACGGCGACCCAAGGTCGTCCCGCTGGTCATCAGTCAGGGTAGGGAGCGTTACCTCTTCTAGGTATGTAGCGATATCTGGCTGTGGATTCTGCAGCTGCGACCGATACAGCGCGTTGTAGTGCGCCGCAAAGGCTTCATGAATTTTCGCCTGCGTATACACCACTGGGCCATCAGGTGGACGTATCGCCGTTACTGGTGAAGTACGGTCTTCACGCTGTATTAACCAGGCTAACAGTTTGCCGGGTTTGTCGCCGGTGCGGTGTGTGCGGGCCGAGTGGGCAGCATAATTGACATGTTTTAACCTTTCCACTAGTTTGTCATGCTCCGCCTGTGCTTCCAGTAGTCCGGTGTTTGCGCCCGCAGCTGCTTCCTGTTCTGCTTGCATTAGGTCCGTCTCCAGGCGCCTCAGTTCTGTCTCTATCTGTCTTCGGGAATGAGCCTATGTGCCTAGACACTGCCCCCTGAGGACTACCTTGAATGCGTCCCATTCTATCTGGGGTGTGGATGCTGTGCCATTGTTTTCTTCGAAATATTGCATTGTTTGCGCGCCTATGGAGCTCCTAAACGGGCCATCTAACAAAAGGTCAGGCTGTAGCCTCCAGGTGGGCACCGGCTGCCGTGGTTGCTCCCATGCTAGTTCTATAAGGTGTGGATTATGGTCTGAATGTGTGCGGCCCATGTAGTGTGCGTCCCTGACGAACGGTAGAATCTCGTTTGTGACCATGTATCTGTCGAGGCGTACGTGCAGGGCGTGTGCCCCCGAGTAGTATGAGTAGATTTTGGTGTTGGGGTTGCGGCTGCGCCACGCGTCTTGTAAGTCCCATTGTGCGGACCAAGCCTGAAGGGCATGTGCGGCGTTCAATGCCTGTGAGTTAGGTGGTGGGGGGTGGGATCGGTCTAGGGCAGGATCTAAAGTGCAGTTGTAGTCTCCTCCCAGCACCCACGGGGTGCCATGCCAGGGTGCCAGTGTGTTCGACAATGGCGCTAGGAAGTCCGCCAGTCCCGTATTGGGTGCATATACCGAGGTTAGCACCAGTGGGTTCCCGTCTAATCTGCCTTTGACTACTACGTACCTCCCGCTGGGGTCTGCATGAGATTCTAGTGCTGCCCATGGGGTGCCCGGCTTTACCCACACCAGCGTCCCCCTAGCGTAAGATGAGTAGTGTGTAGCATATAGTTGTCCCCGCCACCTGCGCCGTAAGGTGTTGATTTCCGACTCACAGAGGTGCGTCTCTTGTAAGAGGGCTATCTGTATGTGATGGCGTTTGAGGTATGAATATATCTGATATCGCCTAGATGGTGTGTGAATGCCCCTCACATTCCATGTACATATTTTAATCGCAGACATTACAGTTCTTCAGCAGTTCCGCATTCCCATCCCCCCCGCTGCCCCCACGTGAGCTCCACAGTCCCTATCGAGCCATTGATCTCTACAATACTCATCAAGAGTGCATCCAGTCCAGCACACCACAGCATCAGAATGAAGGGGGGGGGTAAGGAACATGGCTAATGGAACGGTTAGCCATTGAACATGATGAACATATTAAATACCAAAAGGTCGGAGGCCAAACGTGCTCCCGTCCATGCTCTCAAGGAGAGCAACAAAGTCTAACTCTAAGGGGGCTGCTGTGCGGTGCGCACTATAGCAATAGTTTTTAAGGTAGCAAAGTCATTCTATGAAGGCCCCCACCTTCCCGGGAGGTATATGTCAGTCCAGACCGCACTTGCAATACAGGGGATCTTTCATACATGTATTAAACACCATACATTACGTGTCCTGGCTGGTCGACTGTCGGGCAGGCCATCCCTGGGTTCGTGCGCCGACCGCACACGAGTCTTTGAGTTGTCCCCAGGTCGCGTACTCACTGAAAAGGAGTCAGATGTGCGCCCATCCCCCAGGACCCAGCCAGGACCGGGTGTGCTGCCTGTTGGTGTGAGTTCTTTAGTCGTCCACTGCGCCGTAGCTCAGTCTGGCATCCTTCTCGTGGCCGGCACCGCGCTCCTCAGTGAGCAACTCCGGGCGTCGCATCCTACGGCTCAATCAGCTGATGTAGTCCGCCGTCTGAGGTGTGACATCCGGCCCGTCTCCCGAGACCTGGGAGTCCGGCACCCCATAGATGGCCTCGTCGTCGCTGGGAAGATCTCGTGTACTGCCTCCTGCCGGTTCGCTCTGTGTAGGGGAACGGCTTAGTTCCATCACGAGGCGGAGGGCATCCTGCTTCTCCTGCTGCGTGGCGCCTGCGGGGGGGGATGTCCCCGCCGCTCGTCTGAACGACTCAGTACTATGCTGACGACTACTATGTTGAAGGTGAGGATATGGAGGGCAATGATTGCTAGGACAGCCATAGACAAAGAGAGGGAGTCGTTTCAGTTCCAGTAGATCAGAGTGGACCTTATGTTGAGGTGATTACATCAGGTGTGTCAGAGCCTTTTCTGTTGGATACTGGTGCTACAAAGAGTTCTATTATGCACTCTAAACTCCCTGGCGCACCTTTGTCTGGCGAGACGAATGTTTCAGTAGGTTTTTCTGGCGCCCCGGTTAGGAACCCGATTTCTAGTCCTATATCTCTTTCTGTTGGACCTTGTGAATTCGAAGCACCCCTTATTCTGATGACAGGTTGTGGTGAGAACTTGTTGGGACTGGATCTGTTGAAAAGATTGTACGCGACATTGTATTGCTCTCCTTCGGGAGTACAACTTACATTAGGTAAGACAGTGGTCTCCCCGATGTATTTGTCAAAGGATAAATTTCCGACAGAATTGTCTTCTCTCCCTGATATTCTTTGGGCTACTGGTCCTAATGATGTGGGTCTGTTGGAGATACCGCCTTATGTTGTGACGTTGAAAGCAAATGTTAAAATGCCACGTATTCCCCAATACAAGATCTCTAGTGAAGGTGAAAGAGCGTTGGTAGCGATCATTCATGACCTGATTGAGAAAGATGTAATTGAAGAAACGAGAGGTAATATGTGCAATAGTCCGGTTTTGCCTGTTCTAAAAAGGACTGATTCCTCACAACCACCTGTATATAGGTTCGTGATCGATCTTCGCGAGGTGAATAAGATTGTAGTTCCGCAATTTCCTGTTGTTCCAGATATTACTGCCTTACTGACCATGATTCCAGCTTCAGCCACGTGGTTTTCGGTGATTGATTTGAGGAATGGTTTCTTCAGCATCCCGATTGCCGAGGAGAGTAGGGATATCTTTGGCTTCTCTTTAGGAGGCCGAAGCTTCCGGTTTAAGAGAGCTCCTCAAGGCTATTGCGAGAGTCCTTCTATCTATAGTCAGGCTTTAAAAACACAGCTTGATACGATTGCTTTACCTAATGGTGCTGCTCTTCTCCAGTACGTTGACGATTTATTAGTCGCTGCCGATACTGAGGAGATTTGTAAGGAAGCTACCTTGCTGTTGTTGCGTTATTTGTCAGATTTCCACCACAAAGTGTCTCTTTCGAAGTTGCAGTATTGTCGACAAGAAGTGACCTACTTAGGTCATCTCTTATCGAAGAAGGGAAGAAGACTGACTCCAGAACGAATTCAAGCAATTGAGAAAATGAGTGTGCCTACTACACAAAGAGAAGTGCGTGCTTTCTTGGGTATTACGTCATATTGCAGACAATGGATACCGAATTTTTCTTTGCTGGCCAAACCTCTGGTGGCATTGACTTGCAAAGATACACCGAATCCCCTCCCGTGGTCTGACGACTGTCAGAAAAGTTTTTCTGAATTGCGCGATGCACTATGTTCGGCTCCTGTGTTGGGTACTCCCGACTACAGTAAGCCTTTTATGCTTTATGTCCACGAGAGAGAGGGATGCGCGTTGTCAATGTTGACACAGTCTTTTGGGGACAAGCAACGTCCATGCGCGTATTTCTCGTCGACCTTGGATCCGGTAGCTAGAGCGTTGCCGAGTTGTTTGAGAGCCACAGCGGCAGCAGCTGTTTCTATTCGACAGTCTGCTGGGTTAGTGATGAATAATATGTTGATTGTAATGGTTCCACATGCAGTGGATACCTTGCTAAATAAGTCTAAGACACAGCACTTAACTAGTGCTCGATTGTCCGGTTATGAGTTGACACTTTTAGCGAGTCATGTGCACATAAAGAGATGCAACACGTTGAATCCAGCTACGTTGTTGCCGATTGTAGCAGAGACAGATGTTTCTGAACAGCATGATTGCTTTCTCAGGACAAAGGAGGAAACGAAAGGGAGAGTGGATCTTAGGGACACTCCTCTTGAGAAGTGTGATGGTACCTTATGGGTGGATGGTTCATGCTTCAAGCTTCCAAATGGTGATACGACTGCGGCATATGCTGGCACGACTTTACAGACGGTTGTTGAAGCTGCACGTATCCCACATAATTCAGCTCAAGCAGCAGAGCTGATTGCACTTACGAGAGCGTGTGTATTATCAAAAGGAAAGAAAGTGACCATATATACTGACACCCAGCATACGTTTGGTGTGGCTCATAGTTTTGGACGATTGTGGAAGGAACGTGGGTTCCTCACTTCTCATGGAACCAAAATTCAGCATGGTCAGTTGGTGAATGAGCTTCTTGAGTCACTCACCTTGCCGTTGCAAGTTGCGATTGTGAAATGCAGTGCACATAAGAAGGTTACTGACGACATTGGTCGCGGTAATGCGTTTGCTGATGAAGTTGCGAAAGAAACAGCGAGGGATGTGATGAGTCGAATGTATGTTGCGGGACCTGAAAAATGGATTGGTGACGTTGGAATGTGTGAAGATACAATAGAGAGTGTGGAGTCTATCCAAGCTGAAGCTACAGAGAAAGAGTTGAGTGTGTGGAGAGAGAGTACGGGTAAATGTGACGCGAATGGTTGTTGGGTTGAGTTGTCGGAGCATCAGCGATGGTTGTTACCCGATGCGTACGTGCTTGCAGTGGTTACAATGGCGCATGGAATGGCTCATATCAGTGTGAAAGGGATCTGTAAGTTGTTGGCTCCAGTATGGCAAAATACTGGAATTTCTAAGTGTGCAGAGAATGTGGTCAAGAATTGTATGGTTTGCCTGAAATACAATCCTGGCAAGGGAACTCCAACTCCAGCTGGTCATTTTGCGCCTCCGACGTATCCGTTCGAGGTTTTGCAGCTAGATTTCATCCACATGGAGAGATGCAACAACCTAAAATACGTACTAGTGGTTGTTTGTGCTTTCTCAAGATGGGTAAAAGAATACCCCTAAAAGATAATACTGCCTTGTCCACAGCTAAAGCACTTGTCAAGGAGTTTTTCCCTAGGTATGGTTTGCCGAGAATGGTCTGGAGTGATAATGGGAGTGAATTTGTGGGCCAAGTGATGAAGAGAGTGTGTGAAGGGTTAGGAATCCGCCAAAAATTCCACGCTGCAAATCACCCATAATCAGCTGGTCTAGTGGAGTGCTATAATGGCACCCTCATATTGAAGTTGGCCAAGATACAAGCGAGCTCTGGTCTTACATGGCCTGATGCTTTGCCATTAGCACTCTTGTCGACTAGGATGACTGTGCATTCACGAGTGGGACTTAGTCCTTATGAAGTAATTTTTGGTCGGCCGGCAAACATATGGGGAGTACCGAGGCCGACGAAATTCAGCGAGATTGAACACCCTGTATTGCTTGACTATCTGCATGATTTGACGGCTAAATTGCGTGTCTTACACCAACAGGTTCATGATACACTGCCTCAGGCTTCTGAAGATCCAGGGCATGCAATCGATCCCGGATCGTGGGTGCTGATCAAGAACTTTCAACGGACAAAGAACGATCAGCCCCGCTGGACCGGTCCATACTTGGTGCTTTTATCTACGAGAACTGCAGTATGAGTGCAAGGGAAGAAAAACTGGATCCATGGCGTACATTGTAAGAGGGTTCCTCTGCCTCTGCCGTACGACCAGTGGGTCCAGGAGGGCATTCCTGATTCTGAGACCGAAACTGTGCCTCGTTTTCTGCCTTTGAGCGATGCACGTTTAATTGGGACAAGTTCCGAGCGTGAAAGTGACGATCTTTTGCAAGAAGCCGTGCCACCATCAGTGCGACTGGACACTACTGAACCTGAACTCTTATTCTGCGATCACACAGTGCCCGGCAAAAACCGTTATAATTTGCGACCAAGAGTCATGGGACTAATAAAATAAAAATCATTTTCTTTACTATTTTTGAAAGATCAGCTCTCCCATCTGAGAAACTGTTTTGATCGATTTTTGTTTTTCGAACCGCCATCAGGGTTCAGCTGTAGGGTCGCGGCGTCAAGTCTTTGGAGTGCAAGCCGAAGACACAAGGTCGACGGTTCTGGTTGGTCCTAGGGCGTTCCCTGGACTGACAGACGCATTCCTTAGCACGGAACACCCTACCTCCGCGAACAGCAAGGTTAGAGGATGGAGTTTTTCGAGATGGAGAGACCTGTTGAAGAAACAAACTTTAGAGCCAAAATATGTGAAATAATGAGTAGAAAATGTTTTTTAATTTTGTGCGTTTTCATGTTGCTTAGCTTAATGATGTTTTTAATGGAATATGTTATATTCTCTTTTCAAGTGACGTTTGCATGCACTACACAACCCATACCTTCTTCTACTGTCTCTTCGCATTCTTTTCATCCTCTGCCTGAACATGAGACCGTTAGAAGATTGGAGTTCGTTAATAACTCTTTCGTTCAGCTTCTGCACCAACACCAATTAGTAGTGAACACGACTAACTGTTGGGTGTGTGGTCTTATGCCTCATACTACTGATAAAGGTATTCCTTATCTAGTCCTGCCATTTAGCTACAATGGTTCTGTATGGGCGTATCGAACGATGTTCATCTATGCTGGCGAAATCCACCCCCTACGTTCTGTGAAGGATAATCCAAGGAATAGTGCTCTAGTTAAGGGAATAGTCGATATGATTAAAGGAGCTAGTTCCTATGAGGCTATCCCGAGAGATGAGACACTAGCGTATATTGGATGGAACGTGACCGGATATGGAGCTAGTCCGAGTAAGAACCAGCAAGCGAAAAGATCCTCTCCGATTTGGATTGTACCCCATCAGGGTCATCTTTGTCTGCAAGGTAATGGCAAGAATCCGAGAGCTCAGTTAGGGAGTAGTATCTGCACTGAGACGTATGTTTTTTTCGTCCCAGACTTCCCCACCGTTCCTAGCAGCTAAGGGTACCTATTTCATCTGTTATGATAGAGCATACACATGGCTGCCCCCTGATTTCTCCGGCACATGTTTTGTCTCGTTCCTGTTGCCTCCCACCTACACAGCCGCGGCAGATTACCACAAGACAAGAGTAGCCAGAGGTGTCTTCAGTAAGGAAGATACTGCAGGACAAGAATTGGGAGATTTCTTGAAGGGTTTTCTGCCGTTTTGGGGACCTATGGTGAACAGCAGGAACATACGACAACTGACGAGAGTGGTTGAGTCCACCGTAGTTGAAACTGCCGGTGCCCTTAGTAACTTGACTGCTGAGCTCCAGTCGGATCGTCTTATGACTCTCCAGAACAGGGTTGCGCTAGATACTTGCAGATCGAGGTGGGGTATGTAAAGTGATCCAATCAAGTTGCTGTGTTTTCATTCCAGACAATGCTCGGACAGTGTACAAGGCCATTTCCAAACTGCATAAAATCTCCGAATTTATACACGTGGATAAAGGAGATTGGTCGTTGATGGGATGGTTCTGGGGACTGTTATCCACGTGGGGATGGAAGACTCTGATGGTAATTGGGGTGATCTTAGCCATCCTTTTCCTGCTCTGTCTTTGTGTGCAGTGTGCTCCTGCTATAGGTGGTCTCTGTGCTACATCGTGTGTAAGGAAACCTCTATCAAGAGACGTGCTAAGTAATAGGATGATGCTACAGCAACATCTTGATGATCTGATGAGTATAGACCTGGACTCAGACTGACATGGGTTTAGGTTATTGCCTATGTAAGGGCAAAAGGAGGGTCTGAGGTACTGAAATTCTGAACCTTGTTATAAAAGTCTTCTTATCATGACGATTTTGGTATCAGCAGACCGAATATGGCGAGTGCAAGATGTATGAGTATTTTCGCCCTATTCGAGTGACAAAATCACCACGAAATCAGGGAGTCCGTTCTGAACCCTCGGGTTCCATCTTGCGTACGGCAGCCATTTTATGGTTGCCCTCACATAGGCTGGCGACAGTGGCCGAACGAGTCTCCAAGCACACGTACACTTTAGCTGTCCTCTGAATGACCTAAGCGAGCGACCCTCTTGCCTGAAGCCAAACTTGTTGAACCAGTCCCTTTCCCGGTAGCGGATCAACATTACGGATCGAGGCACAAAACACCATCAAACCTTTTATTGCGCATACCTATGTCTTATCTTGCTCACACCTGTCTCTGCTCCTTTCTTTATGATCCGTTTACGATGGGGATGTGCCCGTTTTTATGGTGGGTTCGATCGACCTGTCTGATGAAGAATGTTGGGTTTGACCAATAATTGCTTATGGGCTGGACAAACTGAAAAATGGGCTTGTCATCATGATCCTGCCTTTCCTTTTTCTTGTGAAAACATGTGAGTGGTCAACTGTAAATTAGGAATATTTGCCTGAAGCATAATATTTGGTATAAAAAGGGATGACTGGTTTTTGTAAGAGGGCAGTCTCCTGAGAACATACACCGTGTTGTACTTCTAGGATCTCTGTTACAGGCTGCAGCTAATAAAATTGATCTTTGACGTCACCAAGAAGTACCCGCGTCTCTGTACTCTAAGACAGGTGGACCCGGAGACTAGGGCGTTTCCCCTGGCGCCGCTGGGTCTTAAATAACCCGGTTCTTCATTTCAGAGTTTGCTCTTTGCTTTGTATGTACTGGTGTGCAGAGGTGTGGATGGAAGGGACTCACTTAACACCAGGAGTGGGGTGAAAACTGCATAGCGAGGCCCTCCAAGATATAGGGACCCCTTCGGGAGGAAACATGGGGAGTACAACCCAGTCAGGTCTTAGGATGAGGATGTATGATGTATCTTGTCTTTGTCTGGCCCTCTGGCCACTGCAACAAAGTGCAATGTAGCAATGTCATTAATGATAGTCTTGTGCCTCACCGAGATAACTGGTTCATGAAAGCGCTTTTAGAAGGAAAAGCTTGTGATTCCCCAGCGGCTTGCATCAACTTCTTTCGTCTGGGTTTACACTAATTGCCCAAATGTTTTTCTTCTTTTGTGCAACTAGAAATCAGCTCCTAGTAGATGACCTAGATATAATTTGGGAAGGCATTTTTCTTAGTAGAACTTCAAAGACTGACGAAGTACAGCTGTCATCAGGAATTGGTTCCAGTTAGCACTTACAAATCGCTACAGGGCCTAATGTCATTCTGCATGAGGCTAGTTCCCTTCTGCCGACTGCTGATGAGACTAATTCAGCAAGAGCTAGATCAAAAAAGGCATATTTCAGAGACTCGTGGGACAAATGGAGTTATATTTCCAGAGGCCTAAAGCTTGCTCTGCTATGGTGGAGGTTTCTGGACAACCTCAAGCGGGCCTTCCCTTCCAGCCGACAGCGAACAGGATTGTCATGATAATGAATGCTTTAAAGGAAGGTTGGTGAGCTCACATGCAGGAGGTGTCCACAAGGGGTTTCTGATTAGACACAGGAAATTCAGGCCACATAATCATCTTATAGCTATTTACAATCAGACTAGGCCTCCAGGTGTTCTTGTTGCAACTAGTGGACCTGACTGTCTTGATCAGGACAGACAATGGGACCTTGATGTACATAAGCATAAGGTCTTGCTCTCTGTCAGTAAAGTCAAAGGTTCTATGGACAGACAGGGATGTGTGATGTCAGCACTGCTCTCCAACCTAGTCATGAACAGAAGACCAAGCCATGGGCATCAGATGCACCGGTATTCTCTAAACTGGAGGACCTTGACTATGCGAATGACCTAGCCTTCCTCTCTCACATACACCAGTATATGCAGAAAAATATGTCTCACCTCTAAATCTATGCATAGCAAGTGGGCCTGAAAAAAGTAACAGCACTCAAAATTCCAAACCGTTCACCAATCAAGGTGGATGGCGAGGACCTAGCCATGACTGAAGAGTTCATCTAAGTAGAGTACTATCAGACATGATGGAGTGGCAGGCAATGACATCAAGAACAGACTGAACAAGGCCAGGAATGCCTTTAGGATGCTGAACAATGTGTGGAGGTCATCTCAGTACAGCACCAACAACATGCTGATGCTTTACCAGAGCTGGGTTCTGTCTCACTCTTGAATGCATCAGAATGCTGGCTGCAAACAATTTCCAACCAGGACCTGCTCAACAAATGCAAACAAGAGTGCATGGACACAATGATTATGAGAAAAGTATGGAGAGGGTTAGGTCACACCATCAGAAAAGAATGAAGACTCCATCACAATTACAGCTCTCCACTGGACCAGCCAAGGCACCCTTGCAACCCCACCATTAAGGGAGGCCTGCCCCTGCACTCTCTGGTGTTGGTTCGAGGCCCTCCTCCACCCGCAGGTCTCCCTGTGCCTCATCCCTGGTGGTCCAGTGGACCTCTGTCTCCTTCCTCTCGATCCGCTTTTCACTCGTTTTTTCTGTACTCTTCTTTTTTCACCCTTCAGCACATTTCAGCATTTCTGCTATTTATCTACCTTATTCCTGCTTTTTCTCCAGTTTTACTCTTTCCAATTTCCAATTTCCTTAATTCCTCCCTTTCCCGCCCGCTTTCCCCGCCGCTGCTGCCCCCGCGGCCCCTCACCCTGCACGACCAATCCAGCTCCCCTCCTCGCTCCCGCCCCCCAGCTGTCCAGCCCTCCCCGAACCCTACATAATGGCGGTCGGTGTGCGGCTGCGCACAGCGGGCGGACCGCTGCTGCGCCTAAGGCAAGGCCGCCTGTGCCCATCTGCGACCCGACGGCGACCAGTGCCAGGACCCCTGGACCTCTGCACCGTCAACACTACAACCAAACAACAGGCTGCAACAACAACTGCAAGCTAGCTTCACCAGCCGACATCCATGAACCCTTCAGCTGCCATCCCTGCTGTCAAACCTACAGCACCGCCAGGAAAGCGGACCCAGCACAACCCGACCGCAAGAACACAACCGAACCGAAGACCCTGCAATGCATCCTCCTGAACGTCCGATCCTTCCACAAACATGCCACAGGCATCTGGGACCTCCTCAACAGCATCACCCTGGACGTAGCGTTCTTCACCGAAACCTGGACCAACACCACCTCGGGGCCATTGCCATTCTCCAGGGATTCAAGAAAGGATCGCCAGACCCGCCCAGGAGGAGGAATCGCCATTATCCACAAATCCACACTCCGCCTGAGCACACTCCCTGACGAGCCCACAGACATGATGGAACATCTACACTTCAAGATGCAGACCAACCCCAACACCACCCTCCGGGGAACCCTTATCTACTGACCCCCGGGACCCAGCAGACAGTTCACCAACTCCATCACGGACATCATCTGCCCGCATGCCATCGCATCCACCAACTACACCCTGCTGGGAGACCTCAACTTCCACATCTACAACCAATTGGGCCCCAACACCACATCCCTCCTGGATAACCTCCACAACATTGGATCCCGCCAAATCGTGACCGAACACACGCACTCAGCAGGACACACCCTCGACCCCCTCTTCACAACAGGAAGCTTCAGCCACACCACCGAACTCCCATGGACTGACCACCGATGCCTCCAGTTCACCTTCAGAATGCCCATCATCCACAGACTCCAGCACCTGCTCCCACGACGAAACTGGACCCGAATCACCGACGACCAGCTCACCTCTTCACTCAGCAACTCCACCCCAACCATCGCGGAAAATGACAACCCCAACACAGCAGCCCTAACCCTGCACATATGGATCTCCAACAGCGCCATCACCATAGCCCCCCTCAAGTAAAACAACAACATCCATGCCAAGAAAGCAAGATGGTTCACCACCGAACTTCGAGAGTCCAGATGCACCTGCCGCCGCCTTGAAAAGGCCTGGAGAAACACCAAATCCATAGAAACTCACAACATTTTCAGAGTCGCTTCCAACGCCCACCACCAACTCATCAGAAAAATGAGGAAAAAAGCGATTATAGACAAAATCTCCACACACGCACACAACAGCAAAGAACTCTTCAACATCACCAAGGATTTCGCCCAACCCACCAGCGAGCCTACCAACATCCCTCCCTCTGCGACAAACCCAGCACCTTCTTTCACCACAAAATCAAGAGCATCTACAACAACTTTGACGAAGACAACTAACACACTGAACCCCCACCAACCACCCTCGACACCCTGAAGGCAACGATTGACAGCTGGACAGCCCTCACCACCGAAGACACACTGAAGACGATTAAGTCAATCCACTCCGGGGCTCCCTGCCCCCACCACATCTTCAACAGAGCCGCCAACACCATCGCACCCATGCTCCTCCACACCATCAACCGCTCTCTCGCGACCGCCTCATTCCCCGACGACTGGAAACATGCTGAGGTAAACCCCTCCTGAAGAAACCCTCGGCTGACCCCACCGACCTCAAAAACTACAGACCCATCTCCCTGCTCCTGTTCCCTGAGGTAGTCATCAAAAAAGCCATCAACAGCCAACTCGCCACATTCATCGAAGAGCACAACATCCTCAACGCCTCCCAATCCGGCTTCAGGAAAAACCACAGTACGGAAACGGCCCTCCTCGCCACAACAGACAACATCCGCACACTACTAGACAAAGGAGAAACAGTAGCCCTCATCATCCTCGATCTCTCAGCGGCTTTCGATACAGTCTCCCAACGCACCCTAATACGCAGACTTCACGACGCAGGGATCCAGGACAAGGCACTCAACTGGATCAGCTCCGTCCTCTCCGACAGGACGCTGCGGGTCAGACTCCACCCTTTCCTCTCGGACCCTACACCAACAACCTGCGGAGTCCCTCAGGGGTCGTCTCTCAAGCTCAACGCTCTTAAACGTCTACATGGCTCCGCTCGCCCCCATCTGGGGACTCAACTTTGTGTCATGCGCAGACGACAGCCAACTCATCCTCTCCCTAGCCAACGAACTCAACACTGGCAGACACAACTTTCAAGAAGGCATGGAAGCTGTCGCCAAATGCATGAAAAACAGCTGCCTACAACTAAACACCAACAAGATGAAAGTACTCATCAAGGGCCCAAACCCCGACTCCTGGAACGACACCAGGTGGCCCCCCGCCCTCTGAAACGCGCCCACCCCCACGGACAATGCACACAACCTTGGAATCATCCTGGACTCCGAGCTCAAAATGAACCGCCACTCAGGCTCGTCTTCCGGCTTCCACACCCTCCACCGCCTACGTCAGACCTTAACATGGATCAGCCTTGAACACTGAAAGACAGTCACTTATGCCCTGATCACCAGTAGACTCAACTATGGCAACTCTCTCTACACCAGAATACACAAAAACCTCACCCGCACGCTACAGAACATCCAGAACGCCCCGGCAAGACTGGTCCTCAACCTGCCAAAACACTGCCACATCTCCCAGAACCTGCCCACACTCCACTGGCTCCCCATCAAGACAAGAGTCACCTTCAAGATGCTCACCCCTGCACACAAAGCTCTCCGCAACACCGGACCAGCATACCTGAACAGCCGACTTAAATTCCACGCACCGCAAAGGACCCTACAATCAGCCCAGCTCTCCTACGCCGTGGTCCCACGCACCGGAAAAACCAGATTGGGAGGCCGCTCCTTCTCCTTCCTCGCGGCCAAGGCCTTGAACTCCCTTCCACTCCACCTCAGACGGACAACATCGCTTCCCATCTTCGTAAGAGACCTCAAGACCTGGCTCTTCAACGGACCCCCTCCTTAATGGACTGGAACCTGCACCCCCCCAGCCCAAGGGCCTTCAGACCCTTACAGGTAAATAGTTGCACTTAACAAACGCTTGATTGATTGATTGATTGATTGAGGCCAAAGAGCACCTGGAGGCGAACTGTGGAAATAGACATTTAAAACCTTAACCACAGCTGGGGCATCATACAGAAAGTTGCCCAAGGCAAACAGAAGTGGAGGTCTTCATTGCTGCCCTACATGCCAGATAGCATAACGGGAAGTAAGTAAGTAGTAAGCAAGCAGGGTGGAAAGTTTCAAACACTGATAGCCTGAAATCCATCCCACAGATATTCAGAAACTGCCTAGACCAGTGGTTCTTAACTTGTGTTCTGGGGACCCCTGGGTTCTGCATAGCCTACTCAGGGTATTGCTCAGATAATTAAATCATATTAACAGATTAATGATGTGTACATAAATCGAAAATTAGGTTAGTATCCTCAGAATGATTCGTGGGAGCCGTACTAATGTATCAAACTGAATGTAATACTGGACAATGAGTGGCTTCAGTTGAATTTATAAAAGCTTCAACCTTACCATTAAAATTTGATTTTTTTATATTTTTGTTTGTGAATTAAATAAAATTGTTAATCATTTGTGTATTTGCAGAATGAATGCTTGTTTCTGTAGTTTGGGTGCACTAGATTCTGGTACAAATCATTGAAAATGATGAGGTCAGGGTCCCGGGCTTCCAGTAATGACTCAGTGGGGGGTCCCCAGATTCCAATAATGATTCAGTTGGAGTTCCCGGGATCCAGTAATGTTTGGGAGGGAGTCCTTATAAGTCTTAAGGTTAAGAAGCACAGGTCTAGACCGTGTGGTAGACTTCCTAAGGAAACAGGGTCACCAAGTGTACCTGTACCTCGACGACTGCCTCCTGAAGGCTCTTTCAGAGGAAGAAGCCCTTGACTTCATAGCGGCTTGCATCAACCTCTTTCGTCAGTTGGATTTGACACTAAATGACCAAAAGTCTCCCATCCATCTTGCAACAAGAAATCAGTTACTATGAGCATTCCTTGATACACAGTTCGGGAAGGCATTTCTCTCAACAGAGCAGGTTGCAAAACTCTAAACACTCATGAAGTGCAGCTTTCATAAGGAATGGGCTCCATTTTGCACTTACAAATCACTACAGGGCCTAATGTTATCCTGCATAAGGTTAGTTCCCTTCTGCCAGCTGCTGATGAGATTGATTCAACATTTTCTAGATCAACAATAGCAGCAGTTTGGAGGGTCAATTGACAACAGATTGATGATTTTCAGAGGGCTAATTTTAACAAACAAAATAGTTTCTACCTCAAACGGGTCAAAAGTTATTAATGCTGCAGTGACCCTTGTTGCCGCCCAGTGGAAGCCCCAATGTAAAGGTTGACTGGTCATCTTTAGGTTGCTTATTACTGTTTTTGGATGTTCAACTGGCAGTAATGAGGTGAAAGCTTTGCCCAAACAATGTTAACGTGAAAAAATTGCAACATTATTAAGTATTACTATCACAAAATGCTCCACATTTGGTCCTTATTTTTCGTTTTGTTGTAATACTTTATTCGAAAGATATTTCATAAAAGTACAAACATTCAAGCATACAAAATACATAAAACAATGTTTACAAGTATTACAGATCCATAAAACGTTAAAAAGGGACATGATAAAAGATTCTTTTCTCAGAGGAACTAATCAAACATTGGATAGCAATTTCGACCTGATAAACCAAGCACTCGCCAAATATTTGGCTACCCCACAAACAATATACATAGAAGAAGCGTTGGTTAGAATTATACGCATTGCTGATCTATAGTCCCTAACTCCAAGCTCCCTACAAACAGGTTTCAGCCATTTTGCTCTCGTCTGTTTATATGCAACACATGCAAACAAAAAATGACCAAGAGATTATTTCGGACAAGAGCATGCTGGACATTTTTGGTCAGATTCCCTCCAACCCTTCCACCCTCCCTTAAATGAATTAAGGGGCAGGATACCATATCTTAGTTTCAGAAACAAAGTTCTATCACGGGGGGTCTGAATAAAGTCCAAAAATGAATCTAGTTTCCTGAGGGGCTTGTGGTCAAGGAAGATATTTGTCAAGGGACCCCAATTTGGGTTCTTTAATTCCTTTGCCACAACCCAATCCCAATAAAGTTTTTTAACGATTTCTTTTGACGGGGGGGTTTGGGAAGTCCAACAATCCCCTAGACCTATACATACCACCAACTTCTTTAAATTGTTGAGCCATTTTATTTTATTAGCTACATTCAAACTAATTAGCTCATCCAACACTAAAGCATAATTGGAAAGTTCGGGGGTCCTTCTAAGCCGTACCCAATATAACAAGGGGTGGATTTGGACTAAGTCAGTAATCGTTCTTTTGCCCAAATCTAAAAAGAGTGGTTTCAGGGGGTCGATAAAGGCAGCGAGACTATATCTCTTATAAACTTGTTTTCAGCCACTGCCAATGCTTTAGTGTTCTCCGCACCCCAAAGTTCGGAGCCATATACTGCCGCTGCTAACGCTTTCCCCTCATAGACTACTAAGGTTGGAGCTATGGGTCTGCTAATAGAGAGCCGCTGATTCTTTAATATCACTCCAGAGACCCTTTTAAGGTTTAAAACCATTTTAGAGAAATGGGAATTCCAACTCATATTATTGCTAAGTCTCACTCCGAGGTAATCGAATTCGTCCACCACCTCAAGAGGAGTGCCACTCAACGAGAGGTTAACCTTCCTATGTTTTTTATTGGCGGACAATACCATCAGCTTTGTTTTGGAGGTATTTACCGACAACCCTCGATCTTTACAAAAAATACAAAAACGATCGAGCAGTTTTTGCAAACCCATGGGGGATTTAGACATCAAAAGGGTATCGTCTGCGAAGAGGAGTGTAGGTGTTTTCTCGCCTGCAAGGACGGGGGCATCAGCGGGGTCCTCCCTCAAATGGTCCACCACCCCATTTATAAAGAGGGAGAACAGGGTTGGAGCCATCACGCATCCCTGCCTCACTCCTCTATTGACCGGCACCCTCTCTGTCAGTTGGCCCTGACTTCCCCAACGAATCCTAGCATAGTTCCCCTCGTGAAGTTTAATAATAAACTGCAGCAAATAGCTGGGGAAACCCATATCAAATAGGACTGACCAGAGTTTGGCGCGTGGGATGACATTGAATGCTGTTTTCAAGTCTATGAAAGCCAAGTATAAACTACCCTTGGCAATTAATACTGACTTCCAACAGACTGCACAGAAACGAAAGACCTGGTCCATTGCACCGACATTGCGCCTAAACCCAGCCTGGAAGTGGGACAAAATGTCCTTGTCCACAAGCCAGGCTTCGGTGCGATTTATGATGACCCTGCCAACTACCTTTTGGATGGTATCTATTAGACTTATCGGTCTGTAGTTGGCAGGGTCATCTCTTTCACCCTTCTTATGTATGGTAATGACCTCTGCGCCCTTCCAGGATTCTGGGACAGGGTGACCATACTGGATCAAATTCATCAAACATGCTATGAACTCTGCCCATAGTTTGGGATCATGCAGTAGCAAATCCCCCGGGAGGCCATCTGGCCCGGCTGCCTTCCCTGGTAATATTTTTAAGATAGCGTCCTGAACTTCTCGCTGGGAGAATAGGTCTACCTTAGAACCTGGCTTCACGCAAAACTTATTTTGTGGTTCAATAGCTGGGGATATTGTCGAGCTTTTCAAACTGTCCTCACAATATAGATTTAAAAAATGGGAATACCATTGCTGTTCGGTTATATGGTTTAAAATTGGTGCTGCCCCCCGTCTGTCAAATGCATTAATTAATTTCCAGAAAATAATGGAATTTTTCCCGCAGGCTGCGGCCTTAAGCTGCTGCCAGTGCTCCTCCTCCCAATCTTTCTTTGCTGATGTTATACTATCAGAGTACTCCTTTCTGGCCACTCGGACAGCCACAGGGTCCTTGCTTTTTATCGCTAGAGTGATCGCTTTCCTTTTTTTCCTACAATTTGCCGTATACCAGGGGTTACTCTTAGAGGATTCATGGTTAAACCCTGATTTCCCCCGGGGCTTCTTGCCTGAAAAAGGTTCCTAGTTTAGTTATTAGGTTTTTATAGGAGACTAGCAGGCTACGTCCAGCATAGTTAAATGTTGCTGGGACCAAAGCAGTAAGGCTACTGGTTTCTTCTAAAACCAACTCTTTGATGCTTTGGAGTTTCTCCTCATCACACTTGACCACATTCCATTTTAATTTCCGATTATCATTTGTAGGGAAAACTTCTTTAGTAATCATCTCTGGTTTTCCACTAATATCAATCCCTTTTAACCAATGGATTTTCATACATAATGGATTGTGATCACTATCTGAAGACTGCCTAACCTCCATATCAATTAGGTCAGCCCATGATTGTATATCTAAAAGAATATAGTCAATTCGAGATGGGCAACCTAGCCTATTGTAGGTCATTGCCCCATCGCGATCCGACATAGTTCGACCATTGAGAGCCCGTAAGTTATGTTCTAATACCAGAGCGTTCAACTGGATTGCTCTGGCAGTCCATTTCTTAATGGGTGTGAGAGCTAGGGGAGGTATAGACTGTCTACAATTCTCTAAGTTGAAACCCAATACCTCTTCATCGTCTAGGGGTTCAAAAGTACAATTAAAATCCCCCCTACCAGTATTTTAGATCTGGGAGGAAGATGTAATAACCTCACATCTAGCAGCTCTATTATTGGAGAGGAGCGCCCGCCCTGAAGGCCTCTAGCATAAATACAAAAAAGTTCAAAGGTAGGACCCCCAGACTGATTCTTAAGGGTGATGTGCAGAATGTCGTTAGAATCACTTATGTGGGAGGTAACAGTACAATTCAAAGACACCTTTACCCATATTAGCAGGCCACCAGACGGGCGACCTTTCCCCACCGAAACTGCAGGAATAGAAAAGGTTGAGTAACCATTTTTATATTGCGGGGAGAGACACCAGGTTTCTTGGAACATACATATATGGAAGGTATTAATAAAATCATTCCAATCTGGGTTGGCAAGATTTTTCTTTAATCCTGCTATATTCCATGACAAGATGTTGATGGAATTTGAGAGTGCAGATGGTTCCCTGATTACAGCTGGAGTACTAGGTTCCAGTTCTCCTGTACCCTCGCTGATAAATCCTGTGTTAACTATACCAACATGGGTAAATTGGATTGTTCCCCAGGGGTAACTGACACTTCTCTCTTTCCAGATCGACTAATAGACTGGAGTGGGAGTTCCCTGGTTTCAACTAAAGTCCTAGGTTCCATTTCTCCTCTACCTTCACTAATGAATCCAGTGATAACTGTACCTTCCACGGCTAAATTAAATTGTTCCCCAGGGGTAACTAACACTTCTCTATTTCCAAATCGTCCAGAAGACTGGTGTGGGAGTCAATCAACTCCCTCCTGACCATTGAAACGATTGTAACAAGGGATAGGATAATCAAGCTGGGGACCCAGCCATCCCTCATTAATCCGATTACCACCAATAAAGGGCCTCCCTGCCCCTCTTCGTATTACGTTCCAACCTCCGTTATCATCCCCGCCCCAATTACAAGGGTACTGCCTCCCCAGTTGTTCGGGTCTCATCCTACCTCTATCGTAATTGGGGGCCCTCAACCAACTCCACCTTTTATCATGATGTTCCGGGGACATATAGAAATATGACAGGGGTTTAACCTTAATCGTTGCATCGTTATTACATTGGGACCCAGAGCAAATATACTCTACTAGTCGTGGGTCTTCAAATGTAATCAAAACACAGTCTCCCTGTAGACTTTTCTTATTGTCACCTACCCATGGCGCTCTCTCCACCATAAGCAATTTATTGTTAATATTAGGAGGGGGTGGAAAATTTCTATCTAGCCAATGGCAAACTTTATTTTTAAGTGCCCAAAAGGGTTCAGAAGTGGCAGGTGCAAGCTCCGGGACGCCTGTTAAAACTAGCACATAGGGGCAGGCGTCAGGTGGTAAGCTAATATTCCGCCGTACCCTGGGTGTCTCTAACTGAGATGTTGGAGGGTTAGAGGCTAGGATGGATGAGCCTGCTGCTTTCTGGGGTTTTGTAGAGACATTGGGGGCTGGCTGGATAGATCCATCTGTATTACTCTTTTGGATGGTGTTTTGAGGAGGGCATTTCTTAGTGGTGGGGTTAGGTCCTTCAGATTGAATCTTGATCAGGGATGAAGAATTACCAGTTGGAACTGCAGTCTCGGAGGTCCCTTGTACGTTATTTTCCCCCTTAGGATTTCGTTCCTGACGGAGGGCCTGAAGTTGATGTTCTATACCTTGGAGTCTAGTCTCCAGGGGCAAAAGTAAAGACCTAATAAGGGCCACTAGGGAATCTAAAAGTGGAGCATTCTGGTCCTCTAAGTCTTCTAAAGATTCATCGGAGCTGCTATTATCAAGGATACTGACCAGACTTATATTTGAGACTGTCTCATCTGGAATACCCATTGGCAGGGGATGAGATTCGCGTTGTACCTTTTCTCTCCCTGCTGGGACTCCCATAGAAACCCTCCCCTCCTCAGTGCTGTTACTAGCACAGGCCATATTTCCCGAACAACCCATCATGTTCTGGTTAGTTGTAATTACGCTGGTCACCTGAAGGGATGTTTGATTAGAGGTGAGAGTTACACCTTCCACTGTGCCCCCTTCGGTTTGCGTGTTCACTCTGTGGACAATAGCAGATATAACGAATGAGTTGTTAACAAGGGGAGGCGCTGTTAAAGATGATAGTAATAAGGGTCCGGGAGAAGGGTCTATATGGGGTAAATGGGGCCCAGTAGTTTTGGGAGACACAGGGTCAGCATGCGTCAGGAGTGGATCAGAATTACTCAAGGCTTTGGTCGGAGTACGTGCCGAAGCTATACTCCCTAGTGACAACCTTTTGGCATGTAGAAGGTCTTGTGAAACCCTCCTTTCCATGAGGACAATACCCTCATCAATTAGAGTGTTAGTACGTAAAATAAAATTGTCTAAGGTCCTAGTGAGTATTTTGTTTTTTTGCTCCAGCCGCAGCCTGGCTGCGAGTTTCACGGGTGGACATGACTTTTAAAAATAAACAATAGCGACTATCAACAGAAAACACGAACAGATTTAATCCACATAAGAAACAAGAGCCTCAATGTTTCTAAGTGTAATGTGAGAGACAACTGGCCCAGCAGAAATAAAGAAGGATAACAAACAGCCCTATGCAAAATAATGGCGGGTTATTTGCAGAAAACGGACTTAAAATGATATAACCTACAAGGGGCAAAGGCCAGTCCAGTCTTAGACGGCCCGCCCTTTGTCCGGGCTTCGTCCCGCGCTGCGTCCCGCACACGCGTCCCGCTAACGCGCACTGGGACCGCCTAAAGTACAGATTAGAAGCTGAAGGGGAGGAGTCACGGGAAGAGGCGGCATCCCAGCAAGGGCAG
Organism: Lissotriton helveticus; assembly: GCF_964261635.1. Classification (NCBI taxonomy): domain Eukaryota; kingdom Metazoa; phylum Chordata; class Amphibia; order Caudata; family Salamandridae; genus Lissotriton; species Lissotriton helveticus. Next base: position 1,217,739,835 of record NC_136069.1, read on the forward strand.
CTCAGCTCCTTAAGATGCGGCGATGCAGGAATCCAAAGACCCAAATCCGACTGCGAGCGGCACTCCTTATTTTTCATTTTCTTGCTACATAATTTAGTCAACCTTGTCGCATAATTTCTTCCTCCTCTCCTGCATAATTCCAGTGGTCCTGAGTACAGGAGACAAGGTAATGCTGATTCAACTGTAGGGACGGCATGTGCTAAAAATGGATGGTTAGTTTTTGCAGTATTTTCTCGGGCACTGTGAACAACATGTGGATTATGATGGCATTGTTTTGAAATGTACATGGTATCGGAGTACTGTACCTAGTAATCCTTTCTGTCTAAAACAGCAACTTCGAATCATTACAGTGAGGCTGATCTGGTTAGGTAGGTTGCCGAGTAACCAAATTAAGTAGTTGCATATCAAGGTTTACACAAAAAATGAAAACAATTAGTGTAATACTTACTTCACCAACGTTCACATCTTTGCAATTCTTCAACTTCAGAATTTTTTTAAACGCTAAGGTTAGCACAGCTCCTTTTAATCGCACTCCTGTTCTGTAATTTAATGCCCAGTTCAGTGCGAATGACCAAGAACGAATTAGTTCTATGACGATAATGCCCAAAGTGATGATGATGCCATGAAGAAAGTCCGATTCCAGTGCTTGTGAATATTCTAACAGTTTCCTGATAAAAACTGCCTGTTGAAGAAACAACACATGAGTACATCAGCGCTGTTCCAATATCATAACTCATAATAAGTCCTAACTTCAGAAAGTCACTGCGTGTGTTGGGGCCCCTACCTTTCATTGGGCAGTAAGCAATATGTGTCTGTAAAAGAAAATGATGAGTATCAGGTAAACCACAAACAAACATATTTGCATCAATGAGTTGGCATAATCATTAAAGCACGAGTCAGATCAGCAATTAATGTTTATATGAATTGCAGATTAATAGTATTCCTACTGGAAATGTAAAGAAAATAATTGATATTAAAGCACATCATAACCTAGTAACGTTGATCAAAGTCTGACCAACATTAGAGGTCAATTTATAAGGGGCTTGGGCTCTTCTCAATTAAAAAAAGGAAAACAATTGAAAGGTTGAATCTCAAATCACCTAAGGCCAGAAGACAATGAGGAAATTTGGAAATGCTTGAAGATTTTGGAATTGATTCACAAAGGTAACTTTGACTTTTGAGCACGTTTACTGCTTTTCGGTATTCACAAACTTACCGGTTCCGAGTCACAAAGGTACACTTAGACGATTGGTCTAAACTTTGACAAAACATCACAATTTAATACTTTGAGAATTCACTATCTTTATGTCTGTGCGAGGGGGCCCGAATGTGACCATAAAGATAGCACTCGCTCGTAAATGCCCCATGTGAATTCCCAAAGTCGTAAACTTTTGGCCAAAGTTTAGATCATTCCAATGAGATACCAATAAATAATGCACAGCTTTTAAAGTACACATTTACACAAGCCTCTACAGCTGTGGACATGGACTTATTTTACAGGAACACGTTCCCCTTTTTCGGGAGGACACCAGAACTAAACCACAATATTCTCTTAGCGATGTCTTTAATGATAATAAAATGTCTTCATTAAACAGATTAGTAAGGCAGATGGCAAAAAGCATTGCCTTGCTGATGAAGAATCAAAGCAGTATGTTACGAACTCATGTGCCAGTTCTCCTACAAGGAACTACAGTGGGGGCACGTTTGTCGTATGATATTGGGTATATGGATGGGTGTGTGGGTGTATGATTTTGGGTTTGTTGGTTTATGATCTTTGTTGGGTGCATATATGTTAGTGGGTATGTTTGCATAAGATTTTGGTTGTGTGGAGGTATGACTGTGGGAGTGTTGGACATATGACAACACGCTGCTCCTGAGGCGAAAAGCCGGGAGAGAGCTCCATGTTTTTAAAATTTGTATCTTTGAAAGATTGTGTGTTCTTTTTAATTAATTGCACTCACCCTAAACCGCTGATCTTGACAAGCGGACCCCTCGGTGAAACCGGCGTGTAAAATGCCTCGATAGATCGACAGGCCACGCCCCCCTCGGAGGCCACGCCCACCGCCCGCAGTACTTAAGGGACGCTGATCACAAGCGCTCCTACCTGACAACACGCTGCTCCTGAGGCGAAAAGCCGGGAGAGAGCTCCATGTTTTTAAAATTTGTATCTTTGAAAGATTGTGTGTTCTTTTTAATTAATTGCACTCACCCTAAACCGCTGATCTTGACAAGCGGACCCCTCGGTGAAACCGGCGTGTAAAACGCCTCGATAGATCGACAGGCCACGCCCCCCTCGGAGGCCACGCCCACCGCCCCCTACCTACCATTCCATAAGTATGTGCCTCCCCAGGAAGCGCAGCGGACGAGCGCAGCGGCGCGACGATTGCGCGCCGAAGGCGCGCTTAAGGCAAGCTCGTCTGCGCTCGTCCGCGACCGTTCGGGGCAAGGGGCATGTCATTCTGCTCGCCCTACCAGCTATTCCTCTTCCCAACTACGTTGTCTTCAGGGCCCTTGGTCACTACCCGCCCCCACTCGCTCACGCATTATGGCTCTCGGCCTATCTCCACCCGCCCCTCCTGCCATTCCTCTCCCCCAACCTGCCCCCTCTCTTCCTCCCAGAGGTAGCGCTACTCCTGCTACCCCTAGAGCCCTTACGGCTCTTTATTTAAACACTAGGTCTGCAGTAGCTCACGCCCATGAGCTTTCGGTTCTCCTGGATCTTCATGCCCCTGACTTGCTTTTCTTAACGGAAACTTGGTTCTGCGATGACTCCCTCCCCGTCCTCTTGGCTACTCTTCCAACGCCATATTACGCTATCCGCGCTGATCGCTTAAATGGCAGACCCGGGGGCGGGGTGGCGGTCATTGCTCGAACCGACCTCCCCTTTACAACCTTATCCTTACCAGATATTGCTACTACGGAGTATCTAGCCATCCGCACTACCTCCATCATGCCCCCTCTTACTTGTATACTTATCTATCGTCCCCCTCAATCCGCGTTATCATTTCTTCCGGACTTCCTGGAAGTTTTGGCTACTACTACAGTCAATAATTCTTCCATTTTGCTTTTGGGTGATTTTAATTTTTGGCCCTCTGATCCAGCGGAATGTTCATCTTCTAAAGAATTCTCAGACACACTCCACTCTCTTAATTTCATTTCTCATATTCACTCTCCCACCCACATCAAGGGTCATACTCTTGACCAGATTTGGTCCCTAAATTGTCCAGTAGAGTCCCCCTCTGTCTCGCCCTGCACCTGGTCTGACCATCATCTTATCTCTTTTTCGCTCCTTATCCACCCTCAGGTCAAGCCCTCACTCCCGAAAAACATCTGGGTGCGTGCATGGGGCCGAGTGGACCCGGACAGTCTAGCTTCCCTACTCACCACTTCCCTTCCCTCCCTGAAAAATCTGCCTATTCATTCCCAGGTCAAGGCCATTGATCTATGGCTCTCTGCAGGCTGTGACTCGGTTGCCCCCTTGAAACGAGTCTCAACCAAACGAGAGAAGGATGCCAATCAGTGGTTCAATCAAGATCTAAAAGCCACTAAACTAGCGGTTCGCCGGGCGGAGCGAGCTTGGAGGAAAAACTATTGCCCCTTTTTGCGACTAGAGTTTATTAACATCTTGACTCTCTACAAAAAAAACATCTTGGAGGCAAAATCCGTCTATTTTTCCTCCAAAATACTCGCAGCCGAAAACAAATCGAAGGAAATCTTTTCGATTATCCATAATCTGGCGTTTTCGGACAGAACCTCCCTCAAACCCACTCCCTCCCAGGATCTTTGTCACTCCCTCAATCACTTCTTTATTCAAAAAATTGCCATTATTAAATCCAACATTCCCCCTCCTTCCCCCTCTTTTGTGGACCCTCAGTGCCCTTCCCCTAAGGAACACCTCACTGCCCTCCCACTTCTAACTCAAGAATCTTTGACTGCTATAATCCCACTCGTCAAATCTGGTTCTCCACTAGATTCCTGCCCGGCCCATATTCTCCGTCACATCTTCCTCAGCTGTCCTGACCTTCCTCTCCACGCTCTTAACAGTTCTCTCTCTCAGGGCGTGGTACCCAACTCACTTAAATCCGCCATCATTGTCCCCATATTGAAAAAACCGGGCGCTGATCCCTCAGTTCCAGCTAACTTTCGCCCCATTTCCCTCCTGCCGTTTCTGGCGAAAGTTCTCGAGCGCCACGTTACTTCTGCCTTGAGCTCTTTCGTGGAGAAGAATGGGGTCCTCGCCCCCCGCCAGGCCGGGTTTCGCCCCGCACACTCTACGGAGTCCGTAGTGCTGGCGGTCCTTGACAACCTCAGGGAGGGTATGGATACCAATCAACCTCAGGCCCTGGTCCTCCTCGATCTCTCAGCCGCTTTTGACACGGTGGATCATTCCATCTTGCTTTCCCGTGTCAAGGCGGCGGGGATCGAGGGTACGGCGCTGGTCTGGTTATCCTCCTTCCTGAGGGACCGCACCCAGGCCGTCCGCCTGGGTGACTTCACTGCGGACTTCTGTAATGTTCAGTGCGGGGTCCCCCAAGGCTCCTCCCTCTCCCCCCTTTTATTTAACCTATACATCTCCCCTCTTATTTTTTCACTGCAACAAATGGAGGTCGCCGTGTTTAATTATGCGGACGACCTCCAGCTTGTCTTTAACCTTTCTTCCTCCCCCGACTCTGCTCTTAATTTTCAAACCATCATGATTCACATCCGTGACTGGATGAACCACAATCATCTTAAACTCAACCCAGACAAAACAGAGCTGGTGTTGACGGGTGGTTCATCCAGCCCCTGGTCCCCTATCTTCTGGCCCCTTTCCCTTGGCCCCCCTCCTGTCCCCGCAACCTCAGTCAAAACTCTCGGCATCAAGCTTAATCCCCAACTCACCCTTCACTCCCAGGTCAGCTCCGTGGTCTCTTCTTCCTTTCTGGCACTGCGTACCATACGCAAGGTGTCCCGTTTTTTCTCATTTGATGCACTTAAACTGATTACTCTTGCCATGGTCGTGTCCCGCCTGGATTACGGCAACGCCCTATATGCAGGTATTCCTGCATATAGTCTTCGGCGGTTGCAGCAGATCCAAAACCAGGCGGCGCGCCTGGTGTTCAAACTCCCTAAATTCCACCATGTCACTCCCCACCTAAAGTCCCTACACTGGCTTCCTGTCTGTGCCCGTGTCCAGTTCAAGCTTGCCTCTATCACCTTCCAAGCGCGACTGGGCACGGCTCCGGCTTTCATCTCATCTGAGATTGTCCCCTATGTCCCCGCCAGGGAACTGCGGTCTTCTACCCAATCCCTCCTTACGGTCCCACGGTTCCGGAGAAAGAAATGGGGAGGCTCTAAATTTGCGACCCTTGCCCCGATTTTTTGGAACTCACTGCCTTTGCAGCTTAGAGCTTCTACTTCGTACCTACTGTTTCGGAAACAGCTTAAGGCACATCTCTTTGCTAAATCTTTCTAACTAATAATCTGAGCTTTCCCCTCATGTTTAGCTCTTTGTCAGTTTAGCGCCATGAAACCGCTGGTGTACGTGCGCTGTATAAATAATTTTAAATAGAAATAGAAATGATGGCAGGTGTGCAAACTGCACCCCAGCAATGCATCCATGAGCTGCAATACAGCTACAGCGCCTCTCTGTCTTCCTGCAGCCTTGCAGCCTCACTTCGTGTGACCCTGCTGCCACTCCTGCAGTCCGTCTGTGGGAAGTAAGCCCTGTATGTACTCCAAGATTTGCTTGTGCGGCCACTGTGTTACCCAGTAGCCTATGGACACCGAACCCTCCATTACTCCTACTTTCCATGCATCCTCTCATTGTGCCCCCGGTCCCCCTGCAATCCTGTGTGTTCCCCGGTTCCCAGTTCAGCCTGCGTGCTGCCCTACCCCACCCTTAATGCCTCACAGCATGCCCATCCACTATAGTGTAGTCATTGAGTGCCACTTTGCCCCGCCCGATACCTGCAGCCCCTTGTGCTCTTCTGCCCTACCTCTGTATGCTGCCCTTCCCCACCCCCGCAGCCCTCCTATGTGTACCCATATAACTTGTAGTCAATTTCTGAGTCTCATTTAAGTGCACCCATCCCCTGCACCCACTCTGTGTGCCTCTGCCCAATCTTCAGTCCCTGGGTGCCACCTTGGCACTGGCACTGCAGCCCCTCTAAATATGCCCCAAGGCAGCACCTCTGTGCCATCCACATCCTCTCTTTGTGCCTCTGCCCTCTACAGCACCTATGCTCCCTTGTGCCCTATCCCTGCAGCCCCTCTATGTGCAACCACCAACTGCAGCTCCAATGTTTGCCTGTCCCCCCTAAAGCCCTTACGTCCTGCCCTACCCAACCCCACCCCTTCTAGGGACAGAGGGTACACAGAGAGTTACTCTGTGTACCCTCTGCCCTCTTCCTGTCCCTTTTTGGGAGGGATTGAAAGGTTGATTAGAGACGACTGTCACCTATGTTGTCTATTTATTTGCGGACCATCTGTGGATCTTTGCAGGCGCTTGGCTTTGGGCAGCAAGTTTTGGGCACAACCCCTAGGTCTGGAGACTTCACTGAGCATGGTCTTTGCACTGTGAATTTTTAAATAAATTTTTTACAGAATTCCCTTCCCCAAAATATAATTTCACTTTTCTAATTTGCTCATTTGCTAATCCAGTTCCTCAAACCCTCTGAATAAAACTGTTTTTTAAAATATTGTGGTAAAATACCTTCCCCTCTCTCTAACACTTTTCTTTACAATGCTGTCTCTCTCTGCCTGGCAATTGCAACTAGTAAGGGCCGCTACATCAAAACATTCCGATTGCTGCCAACCAATCAGATTGCTTGGATTCTTAACCTTAACCTGCGAATTTACAGAAGTGAGCAACACCTCCCTACTACTCATCCGGCAATCACGCTAGCGTCCGTCCTCCTTGGACCTATTGGCCATCCCCAGGCTTGAGGGACCAAGTCGCATCCTTCGTCCCCTCCTTTATCATTGTTCTGATCCCAAAAAGGAGATTTCAGACCACTCACTCTGTCCTGATGATGATCTTCGCTAACTAACTTGACCCTCCCAACAGAAATCCCTCAATTGTATATAATTTTCTGGAGTCCTTTTTGTTGTTTATGTGATGTTTTCTACATGTCACTTTCACTCAGTCACAATACGCACATTTCCACTTTTTTGAGCACCTAACTTCACCTCCTTCGACACCGCTACCTTCCCGGAGAGCTGGAAGCACGCCGAACTCAGCGCTCTACTAAAGAAACCATCAGCCGACCCCACCGACCTCAAGAACTACCGCCCCATCTCGCTGCTCCCGTTTCCTGCTAAAGTCATCGAGAAGACCGTCAACAAGCAGCTGGCCGCCTTCCTCGAAACAAACGGATCCCTCGACCTCTCGCAGTCCGGCTTCCGGGCCAACCACAGCACCGAGACCGCCCTGATCGCAGCCACCGATGACATCCGAGCACTGCTTGACAACGGAGAAACAGCAGCCCTCATCCTCCGAGACCTCTCTGCGGCCTTCGACACTGTCTGCCACCGTACACTAGTGCAGCGACTCAGCAGCGTCGGAATCCAGGAGAAGGCACTGGAGTGGATCATCTCCTTCCTAGCCGGAAGGACACAGAGAGTCCGCCTCCCCCGTTCAGATCTGAAGCCACCGAAGTCATCTGCGGCGTTCCTCAAGGCTCCTCGCTCAGTCCAACCCTCTTCAACGTCTACATGAGCCCCCTCGCAGACATCGCACGCCAGCACTACCTCAACATCATCTCCTATGCCGACGACACCCAGCTGATTCTCTCCCTCACCAACGACCCCGCCACCGCCAGAGCCAACCTTCACGAAGGGATGAAGGAGGTATCCGAATGGATGAAGAACAGCTGCCTGAAACTGAACTCAGACAAGACGGAAGTCCTCATCCTGGGATCCTCACCCTCCGCCTGGGACGACTCCTGGTGGCCCCCCGCCCTAGGCAGCGCACCCAAACCAACAGACCACGCACGCAACCTGGGCTTCATCCTGGACTCCTCCCTCTCCATGACCAGACAGGTCAACGCCGTCTCCTCGTCGTGATTCAACATCCTGCGCATGCTACGTAAGATCTTCCGGTGGATCCCCACCGAGACCAGGAAGACGGTCACCCAGGCCCTCGTCACCAGCCGTCTGGACTACGGCAACTCCCTCTACGCCGGAACCACCGCCAAACTCCAGAAGAGACTCCAGCGGATACAGAACGCCTCAGCTCGCCTCATCCTGGACATCCCCCGTCGCAGCCACATCTCCGGACACCTGAGAGACCTGCACTGGCTCCCGGTCAACAAGAGAATCACCTTCCGACTCCTCACCCACGCACACAAAGCCCTACACAACCAAGGCCCAGGATACCTCAACAGCCGCCTCAACTTCTACGCTCCCAAATGCCAGCTTCGATCGACCGGCCACGCCCTCGCCGCCGTCCCCCGCATCGGAAGAGCCACCACAGGGGGACGGTCCTTCTCCTACCTCGCCGCCAAGACATGGAACTCCCTCCCGACCCACCCCCGCCTGACCCAGGACCACCTCGCCTTCAGGAAGCGACTCAAGACCTGGCTGTTCGAGCAGTAGCGGACCCCCCTCCCCCAGCGCCTTGAGACCCTCTGGGTGAGTAGTGCGCTATATAAATGCTTTGATTGATTGATTGATTAAACGTATTCTTGAAATACCAATATGTTAAAAAAGCAAAATAAAAAGTATTCGTGTAGCGCTACAATTCTGCTCCCATATTGATTAAGTGTCTAGTCTAAAGTATACGCACTAAAACCCTGGTTCACACACAGATTTATATATATACTAGCAGCCCGCCCCAGCATTGCCCGGGGCAGAAGGGGGCTGGGGGCAGCATTTTAGGCTTGCGTGCACTCCCGCCCCGGCCCCCACCCGCCACGACATTGTCTGTGTCCCGGAGCCTGAGCCTTACCTTAGCCGCCGTTGTTCAGGACCAACCTCCCGCCCCCCTCCCCCTCCTGCCCCGGCCCCCTCCCGCCCGTGTCCCGGAGAGCCTGATTCTTACCTCAGCCGCCGGTCCCGCTCCAGGCGCTTTTCCTCCTGTAATTCCCCGTTTGCTACCTCCCGCTCCCCGCGCATGAAGCAGCGCCAGTCACTCCAGGACTCACCCCCGTCCGCGCTCTAAGGGATTGTCCGGTCCCGCTCCAGGCACCCCGCCCGCACAGGCCGCCACTTCGCCCAGCAGCAAGCAGGGCCGCGGCAGACCTCCCAGCAGGTCGCGATCTTCGCCACCATTTCAGGAAGTGTTGCCAGGGAGCGCAAATGATGTCGTCGCGGCCGGCGCTACTTGCAAGGGACTACTTTATTTTTATTTCTAAATTTTTTAAGCAACGTATATTTTTTATTTTTAATAGCCTATGTCCTTCTGCTTGCCCTGAGGTTTTCAAAGATGTCTTGGGTGTTTTGATTGGTGGTGTACTTTTCGAGTTTACCTGGCTCAAAGGACACAGTTCTCTCTTTATAATAGTAGTATAGATGTTCTTGTTCTGGACCTATTTAGGCCACCCGTGAACCACTATACTCTGTAAACAAATGTTGTGTTTATAAGCAGATGTTGCTGGCCTTGCGGTAAATTGGGATAAGTTGCTGTTGGTCCTTCTGGATGAGTCTGACAATATAATATAATGGCAGCCTCGTCTTCCATCCAGTATGTATGGATACCTTTAAGTATCTGAGGATCCACATTGCTTGTTTTTTCCTCCCAACAGTCTTGGAAGTATAATATCTCTCTATTGCTGGCGCAACTGGATGACATTATTTGTCGATGGACGGCTTTGCCGTTCTCCATAACAGGCAGGATCTCTCTGTTCAAAATAATAGTTTTTCAAAATGTTTATATTTACTCATAAATATTGCATATGCCATCCCACAATTTTTCTTTTATAACCTTAAGGCTACTATAAGATGATAGTTATGGTTGAGCTAACAGCGAAGAGTGTCCTGGGCCAAAGGCACACAAGTTGTGTTTGGTGGGTGGCTGGGCATGGCCGATATTTAGCTATAATACTGAGCCTCTCATCTTACCACCATTAATGATTGGATGTTTGGGGACAGTGATGACCTAGCTTATAGACTAGAAATGCAATACTTTTGGGATACTAACCCAATGCACTTCCTGTCCCAATCCACTATTTCCAAGCATCTTCCAGAAGTCATGCATCTGTTTTTATAGTGTGGTGTAAAGTGCTAGCTCACATGGAATAGTGTAAACACATCATGCTAGAAACTCTCTTTTGGCAGGGCAACTTACTCCTGACTGCCAATATGGCATCAGCATTTAAATCATGGGACCTCATTGGTATTTCGTACCTCAAGGATAAATGGGAGACAGTATTGAGTAGTACATTTTCGTATAAATAAGTCCCAATATTTCCGTTTCATTAGATTGCGCCATATGCTAGAACCCATGCAATCTCAACTGATACACCCTGTGGAATATAATGCGTTGGAGTCCGAATTGCTCTTAGAAACTCTGGGAAAAGGTGGGATCCTGAGGATATATCATTCTCTGATAGTAAAGTCCACAGACCTGTTAACCCAAGTGCGAGCTAGTTGGGAAATAGATTGTGGTGCACTTGAAGAGGGCAAGTGGAGGTAAGCCAGAATGGCTCTATGCCCCCTGGCTATCTCCTCCCACCTTCGCCTCATCCAGTTTCGCTACCTGCACTGCATCTACTATACCTCTGAAAGGATGTCTAAAATTAAATCAGAGATGTTCCTGAATTGTACTAGATGCCACCCTCATGTAGAAGACTGTTCCTGCATACAACCATATTGGGAGGGAGTCCATTGCCACCTTGTCATGGTTACAAGTTAAGCGGTGGCCTTTCTGGGACACTAGGAGAGGCTGGTGGTAGCATAGCAATGAGTAAATTCCTGGGCCTGGGGTACTTGATCGCTAAAAGAGATATAGCAAGCTATTGGAGAGCCGAAGCTCTGCCCAACATGAAAGGCTGGAAACTGGGTATGGATAGATGCTCTAAGATTGAGCATATGGTCTACACTGCATGAACATTCCCATGGAAAGTTGAAAAGATTTGGAGAAGGGGGTTGGAATTAGTATAATTTATATACTATGGAAACCTTGGGTAGCCCAATATACTTTTGCTCACATGTGGGTGGCCTCCAGGCAAATGTTGATTCCAAGAGTAAGAACACAATTTTTGTAACAATTGATGAATACTGTAGACTATATTGACCTACCTTAACTGCCTGTCTGATGTTATATGTTGACAAATTACAATAAACACATCCGGACAAAAAATAAATAGAAATCTCATTGCAAGATTGCGGGCCATGCGTGTGCATGTGTCTTGACACATGCACATGCATGTGAATGCAAACAATCACTGCAAAGCCAATGACTTGTGTTTTAGAGCTGAGGCCTACTGGCTTTGACAATGCTTGTTTTATTTTGGCAGGAAGCCATTAACAAGTGGATTGTTTCAGGATTGTAATTCGCTCCTTAAAACATAAGGTTGTAGTTCATTGGATCGGAAAGGAGCACCTACATTTCAGACAGCTACAATACTTTGAATTGAAACAGTTTAAGCACAGGTAACAAGTTCCTGTCCTTTCGGAGTTATGAGTATACCGCTCTCCTGGACCAAGAACACAGTTCATTAAGAACTGGAACCAGGTGTTGGAACCCTTGATCTCCTGTGCCAAATTACCATTTTAGGGGATTTTAATTTTCATCTTGAGGAAGACTGCAATGACACTAGGGCCTTCTCAGATTTGATTAACAGATCTCTCTTTTGCCAACAGATGGATCTTATAACCCACATAAGTGGACATACACTGAATGGCATCTATACCAACCATGATGCCCTGTCAGTGAAAGATTGTCTCCCTTTTATTTGGACTGATCACTATGTGGTAGGGCTTAGAGTGCACAGTGAAAAACGCAGGACAAATGCTCAACTTTCAGAAGGTGTAGCAAATTCTCCAGCCACAAGCTGATGAGAGCCCTTAACAATCCTCAGACAAAAGGAACGAGTGGTTAGGGACAGTCAGCAGAAGATTTTAATAAATGGGTGCTATCAGGTATTGAGGAGGTCACTCCCACTATAAGCAAAACCACAGGCAGGAGGAAAGCTTCAACACTGAGGTTCTCTGAGGGTCTCAAAGACCTCAAACTGCAATACTGTAGGCAAGAACGGAGGTGGAGAATGTCTCTTAATTCAGAAGACAAGAATAAACATAAAAAATGATTAAAAAATACAAAAGTGCCATCAAACAGGCAAAATTTTCATATTTTTCCCACAAAATATGATCCTCTATCAATGTTTCAGAGGAATTGTTCATGGTGGTAAGAGATCTGACATTTGGTTTTTCCTCTCCTAACCTACACCTATCTAAGTTAGTTAGAGGAATTGCTGATGTTTGAGATTCTTAAGAACAACAATTGGAACCACGCTCCTCGACATTAAAGGGTTGGGTTATAACGACAGGTGCACACCATAAAAGCACGGGATTGTTGTTGCTAAGGCAGCACTACATACCTGTATGGCTCTACGAGGCAGACCGTGTTCTCTAAGAAGCCAGTCAATGGTAAAAGGTGGTGACATGAACACGTCTAAGGATCTGTTTACACATGTATTCCATATTGTGCATCACGTGTTGCTAGTGACAGCTGCTTCCGGTAATGAACACCAGCGGGTTGTCTGTTAATCAACCTGGTTCTTTTGTAAAGCGCTCTGACACCTTTGGGTAAAGTTTGCGCTATATAAAACTGCTTTAAATAAATCTCCGCCTGCTCAACAGGAGCTGCAGAACTCTCCGAATTTTTGCAATAAGATGGCCTCTTTCTTTAAGGACACAATTATGAGAATCTTCTCTGACTTTCAGGTGCCTGAAGACTGCTCAGGTCTATCACCTATGAAAGACGAATCTATTCCGTTGACCACCAATGTCCACTGAGCAGAAACTGTCCACGTTCTCTCCTATTCCGGAGGTTAAAATTAAAACTCTTCTGGGACAAATTACATCGGGTTCCCCAGATGATCCCTACCCGCCCGCGGAGTTGCAACTCACACTAGACTTAATCACTGCATTTTTGGACAACATTTACTCTCAGTTTTGGAGTCGGGAGTCTACCTCCACTGCTGGAAAGAGGCTATCATCATTCCCCTTAAAAAGAAATCTAATGGGGATTCGGGAGAGCTGAAAAATCTTCAACCTATATTCCTGTTGCCCGCGCCAGCAAATATTCTTGAGAAACACAACAACCAAGAATTAGCTCTCTTTCTCACGGATCATGAGCTTCTGGATCGATCCATCTCAGAACGGCTTTAGGATGAACCACAGCACTGAATCAGCACTGATTCCAGTGGCATATTCTATCCGCCGCAAAGTGGATTTGGAAGGCAAAGCCAATCTAGTTATGCTAGACCTATTCGCAGCCTTCGACACCATATCTCCACTTTGGCTGATGCAAAGACTACATCAGAGAGGGCTGAGTGATTCTACATTACATTTCCAAGAATCCTTCTTGATGAATAGGACCCAAATGGCGAGCTGTGGGGACTTCAAGGTGAGGTTTTCCAGCTTCACTGTGGAGTCCGGCAAGGGTCCTCCTTCAGTCTCACCTTATTCAACCTTTACGTGGCCCATTGGCTAAACGTGTTCCGTATTTTGGGATTCAAGTATTGTACCATGCGGGCGATACCCAAATCATTGTGTCAATATCAGGTGACTGCAAAAAACACACAATTGATGGGCAAAAGAAAGATGGATTTAACCCAGATCTTTTGACTTGGGGGAGAATGTTTTCATTGTCAGCATTCCATCCATCATTTGTTTGCTGTAACACTTTTCGCCCTCAGTGGGATGGGTAAGCCCAGATGTGGGTCCCTTGCTCACTGTGCCACTGGATTCAAGCTAGCCTGACTGAAGAAGGGTGACGTACCCCAAAACCGGTCCCAGGAAGCTTGTTTCTGGTCCAGGGAGGACCTGGCATGGCAGTACGCTCTGGACCGTTCCCATGGGGCACAGGGTCAAGACTGATTTGCATATGGCACAGTTCAAACTGGGGTGGCGTAGTGGGCAAAAGAACGATGGATTTAACCCAGATCTTTTGACTGGGGGAGAATGTTTGCATTGTCAGCATTCCGTCCATCATTTGTTTGCTGTAACACAATATCAGGTGACTGGGCAGGAGTAGTGGACAATTTCAGATCATGTATGGTTGAAGTACCTGGATGGGAATAATTGGCTTAAAATGAATGCAGAGAGACTTAGTTTGTGGTCTTTGGAGCAGAGAATTCGGTTTGGACTGAGGGTTGGTGGACTGAGACATGCAGTCCGTTACCTGTGCCGGGGGCTCTGCAAAAAATCTGGGGTTGATCCCAGAGCCAGCGCTCAGGGATCGCCCCCCACCCGACAGACCACGCACACAACCTCAACATAATACTGGACTCATCAGTCACTATGAACCGCCACATTAACTCAGTTTCCTTAGCCTACTTCCACACGCTCTGCCTGCTTCAAAAGACATTCAGATGGATCCCCAAAGAATCCAGAAAGACGGTCACCCACGTGCTCATCATCAGCAGACTCGACGACCGAAACACACTCTATGCCGGCGTCACCCAGAAACAGCTCAAGAAACTACAGAACGTTCAAAATGCAGCAGACAGACTGGTCCACAACATTCCCCGTGAGGGAGAGCACTGCCGCCTGGGGGATCCATGCATAGAGGGTGAGCTCAGGAGCCACGAGGCCGTCATCCTCCTGCCTGCCCTTTCCCTCCTCCCCCCGTCAACTGCGGTGGCTGCTTCATGCCAATATGCCCCAAGATTCCCCTGTATTGGCACACTGATAGTGTTTAGGGCCATGTGCATACATGCCTCTGTTGGTGCAGAATCCGAGGTCACATCCGCTTCCGTCACCATTATTGCATCTCTGGGCCATCCTGACTGCTCTAAAATCTAGATTCTGCAGGATTGCCTCTGTATTGGGTTGTTACCTGCTGTTCTTCGAGGTCCTTAAACTACTGGGAGGCCCCCCAGCAAGTGTGGCGGCCTTGGTCCCAGTGAGAATCTGCTTGTGTGCCGTCTTAGCATGCATGTCCACTGTTGGTATCGACCTCTATTTGTCATCATAGCCTGGCGTTGCCCTTGCGCTATTTATGATAAGACTGACTACTTTTCTGGTACCGGTAGAATGTGTACGGGGAACTTCGGGCTGCGGAACGCTGCCCTACCAAGCTGCTGGTTTCAAAGACACATGTGCCTGCAATGGGCCGCCACCACTCAACTACCCAGGAAATGCTGTCACGACCGTGAAAGCCCCCTCCATGCCTGCTAAAGATCCCTCAGTATTGGAGCCTGTCCACTACACGTCACTGGAGGACAAACTGAACACTCTTCGAGCGGCCATTGAGGAGGCCATTGAGCGCTCTTGCACATCACTGGAGTTCAAAATAGATTCTGTGGAAATCAGCCTCACACTTCTGCATGCCAATCATCGCAAGCTTGTGGACTCAGTGGAGAACACCCTCGCTGACCTACAACCGAAATGACCACACATTCACTCCTGTGTGCAGACGCTGCTGGAGCCAGTCAGTGTACTGGAACAGAGAGCTGTAAATTCCGAGGGAAGATCGAGGAGAACAATATTTGTATTGTGGATCTCCCAGAGGGGCAGAGGGGCCGCCCTATGCTGTGCACTATGTGGAGCAGTTGTTATGGGAATGGCTTCCCCCACACACCGTCTCACAATACTTCCCCATCGAAAGGGCACACCATGTCCTGGCGAGGTGGTTCCCACCTGGATCCAATCCTCGCCCAGTAGTGCTCTGATTGCTGCATTTCCATGACTGTGACTTGATTCTGCATGAGGTCAGAAAACTCCAAGAGATCAAGGTGAACAATGCGCATGTTATGTTCTTTCCAGAATATACTATCACAGTCCAATGACAATGAAGCACCTTTCTGGCAGTTAAGCAGGCCTCCATATTCTGGTGCTGAAACACTTGCTGCTGTTTTCCGGCGCTTCTCCATGTGTTTACAAACGTTATAACACACTTTTCCAACTCATTTAACAAGGCTTGGCACTGGCTGGAAGCCTGCCGCCTTCACGCTGCTGGTGCGTCGCAGCCCAGCGCTGCGGTGGATCAGACACACACAGGAGGCCATCGCTGCTGCCCTAGTTCGCGCCAGCCTCTGGCCCCCAAGCCCATACCTGATTTAGAGTAGATCATTACGGAGCGAGACAGTGCACTACAACATGCTGCTGTTCTTACAGATGAAACACGCTATTCGAGCCTCCCAGGCGGACTCCAGTCCTCCTCCAGATGTGACTCCGCAAACAGTTGATGACATTATTTGACCTGCTATCAGTCTTGTCCACTCTTCTGCCATCACATTCAGGCCAATATATGATTATTCATGTTTCACCTCAGTTTCTTGTAACCCATAGGTACCTGGTGAACTAAATCATGGTGCTCCTTAATGGTGTGTTTTGATGCTTTTTTTCCCACAGGAGAAATTGGCACAGATGGACTACCTTACATTTGCCTATTATTCTGTATCAGCAATTACTATCAATTGCATTATAGCGATTAGCCTCCTCTTGTATCTGTGTGACCCCCCTTGTACAGAGCTTTTGATCATGACCTAAATGCTAGCTCCAGATTGGTTTCGGCAGGCGCTCAATTGGCGTACTGCTAGTATGGTATTCATTGTTCCTTTTTTCACTGTAATGCTTTCCCATTTCTGTTTTACACATGCTACATGGCCTCCCTGCTTTCACCATTGTTGCGGACAGGATGTCACTACTGCCCCCAAACGTTGGCTTGATCTCATTGCTTGTGCTTTGCCCCTCCCTCGACTACACCAGCACACATGACATCCACTAAAGTGCTAACTTGGAATGTCCACAGAATACATACCTCAGTACGCAGATATGCCATTTACTCTTACCTTACACGCCACCCTGTCCATGTTGCTCTGCTGCAGGAGTCCCATTTGATGTGCCCTGAAGCGATTAAACTGCAGCAACACTGGCACAGGCAAATGTGCAACACCGATTTCTCCACCTATGCCTGCAGCGTTTTGATCTGGGTGCGTCCGGTGATGTCGTTTAAACCAGACGAGACAGTCAAAGACCCAGAGGGCAGATATGTCTTTGAGAGGGGCAGACTTGATGGCTGTCATGTCTTGCTGGGCAGGGTATATTCCCCCCAACACTGACCAAATAAAATTCTTACGCACACTCTCCAGAGTTTTGCCATATTGGAGCGGAGTTCCGTGGCTGTTGGGAGCTTATTTTAACAGTGTGTTCAACAAAACCCTGGATCATTCGTTCCATCCCGCTACCCCATATGACTGCCTCCTCAAATGACCAAGCACTTAAGAACTGGTTGCAGAATTGGGGCTTAGTGGATCTCTGGAGTAGTCCCAGCTAGACTGCCAGGCTGTACTCCTTTTATTCCTAGCCTCATTCTCTGCGCATGAGGATTGACAGGCTGATTGGTTTGCTGGACCTTGCCCCTGTGTCACCCATGTTGACTATATGGGCCTCACCCAATCCAATCACAACCCCAAATATTTACAGTTTGAGTGGGAAACTGGTGCCCCCCTAATCCATACATAGCGCTTACGAACAGCGGCGCTGGAGGACCCACCCTTCCATTCCTCTGTCGCCACAGACATTGAAGACTACTTTGATCTAAACGCAGACTCCGTTACTGCCAGATCCACTGAATGGGATTCCTTTAATGTGGCACTGAGGGGACACTGCATGGATTCCGCTGGAACATTTGTCTGCAACTGGGCACTGCCTAGAGGGTATAGAAGTGACGGCCATAGACTGACAGATGCACAACGCAAATGCACAGCTTTCTTAGAGCGATTACGGTGCCACAACTATGCCGCTCACTTGGCTAAGACCCAATCAGTGGGCAACAAGACCAGATCGTTCCTAGCATGGCTGATATGTCGGGATCACCCCAGCGGCCCTATAGTGGCGCTGCGCACTGCAGTTGGCTAAATGCTCTATACTCAGCAAGATATTCATGGTGAGCTAGGGTGTTTCTACACCTCCCTTTATCACTCGGTCACCGCGGCTCCCCAGGAGAACATTACCTCATCCCTGACTGCCATGTCCCTCCTCCCTAAAATCACTTCCAAACAGAGGGCAGAATCAGAGGACCCATTCCCACTGTGAGATACAGGAGGCTATATGGGCATAGGCGACTGGCAAGACACCTGGCCCTGACGGCTTGCAAGTGGAATTCTATAAGGCCTACACTTCACAGCTGCCCCCCCCCCCCCCATCTACAGCCATTATACGCAGAAGCATTGAAGACGTCCTGCCTTTCAGCCTCTCTCAATGAAGCGCTCTTTATTTCACTGCTTAAACCAGGCAAAGCTCCTGAAGCCTTGGGTTCGTACGACCCGCTAGCACTGCTGAATACAGACTACAAGACGCTGTGAAAATTCTAGCGGACTGGCTGCCTCCATTGCTTCCGAAGTTGGAACACAAGAAAGGGTTTTTATTTTTACAATGGAGAAAATAAAGTCAGAAATACTTTGAACAGCATAAATAGTGAGGCACAAGCCTGTACCTTTAAAGAACCGGGAAGTGTGGGGGAATGGGGTAACAATACAGACAATCGAACCAAAACATAAATACAGGCAAAGACTTTGAGCTTTGGCCATCTGCATTCAGTTTTAAATAACAGCAAGTTTTGACCAAAAATAGATACCACAACAGTTAAGCACAATGGACATTTGTGGTTCTATTTAGAAATGTCGACGTTTATATCCCTTGCTCATGGTAAACTGGGATCATCATCAGGACTAGAAAATAACATTTGCCTGGTTCAGAACATATTTGTGCCAGTTCCCGGTTCTTTAAAGGTACAGGCTTGTGCCTCACTATTTATGCTGTTCAAAGTATTTCTGACTTTATTTTCTCCATTGTAAAAATAAAACTCCATTGTCCGGCTGGACACTGGATGGCTAGAGTAACCCATCGTTGGTTATATTCTATTATTTTGTGTACATTATCATTTGCTTAGGACCTTTGTTCCTTGAAATAGAATTGTTACCCGTGGTCCTCGGCCATTATTTCGGGTCCCCCTTGTCTGTTTGAAAATATGATATTTACTGTGTCATGTAGTTCCTAATCATACAAAGAATCTGCATGTTTAGACAACATAAACTAAGCGATTGGTGTCCAAACTGATTCTAGATACCCCCAAAGGATATGTTAGCCTTTCGACCAGCTACTAACAGTGCCACTATAAGCCCCATAACCACACCAAGGAGCGAATAGTTTCTGACAACTATCAAACATCACAACCCTTGATCCTTCAGGGATTGTGGAAACAGTATACTCGTACTCACTTGGTGTCAGAGAGATACACAGAATAAACAATGGGGAAGTTTTCAATAAGCATTTATTGAACCAGCATCATTCTAGTATAAAACATGTTTGCGGAGACAATCATTAGACAGAAACAGATATATAAGATTACAAGCACCAACAGAGTGGAGCATTATAGAGGTAGAATTATACCATGGTGGTAAAACAGTAAATATTTACAGGCATATCAATACATGGCAGTAATCAAGAGTACTCCTATGATGCAAACCCTATCTCAGTGTACCTTAGTGTACCTAGCATGTATGTAGGTGTATAGCCAGGAATCCCCTAGGAAAGAGCCAACCCCCTTATCTGATGGGAGAGAACGAAAGACCCTGTTTTGGTGTTGAGTTGGACACCCTGCAAGGGATGTCAGACCACTGTATGCTGGAGCTTCTGCGTGCAGGGTCCCCAGCGTTTTGAGTCGGCGTGGAAGCTTCTCTTCTGGGTACCCAGCGAATATGTGGTTCTATTATACACAAAAGGTACCCTCAGGGGTTCTACCTAGCTATGTAATGGCTTGTTATTATGTGTAATGGGCCTGTCGTCCAAGGATGACGATAGCAGCAAGTTATTATACTGCTGTGTACAACCTGGGCAGGGGTTTAAGATATGATACTAGGAATTCTCATGCATAATAATGAGGTCAGAGAAAACGGATGGTCATTTATTCAGCACATAACTAGGTAAAAGGTCAGTGCCATAACCGTTATGCAGAGCAAGGTAGGATGAATGCAGGTAAAAGGGGTTTAGCTACCTAGGCCTATATTGGGGTACATTGTTGCTCATAACGCTCACTCCTCATGCAAAGGACGACAAGATTAAATAATTCTAAAATATGCCTGTCTAAAAAGCATAAGAACATTGTTATAAAAACAAGTGTAAAAACATCTAAAAACATGGTATATATATATAACACTATGCAAAACTTGAAAAAAGCTCTATAAGTCCTCTAAATAGTCAATATGCTGTTAGACCAACCAAGCACACCAAAAGCCTTGGTGCCCAGTAAGAACAGGAGAGAAAAAATAAAACAAAACAATGTTTTTAAATTCCAATTTGGCTTGTTTTGGAAAAAGGCTGAATTGTTCCCATCACACGGCGAACCAAATGTTTATGTGTCCTGTGTGGGAGGCGCAACATCACTGTTGCTCGCATTCGCAGACAACAGACCCTGTAACACCTCTTGTATCAGGTCAGTGGAGCAAAGGTGATCATCTTCAGTTCCCACAGCAGCCGCTGAGGAAACACTTGTTACGTGTGTGTTTGTTGTGGAGCTGTTATACATCCTGACAGGAGCTGAAGCTTTCTGTGGAGGCTCTAAGAAGAATATGGCACGTTAGTCCGCATACGTTTACAACACACGCAATTACATCGCGGTGGTTACAACGACGGTGTTGTTACATTACATACCTTTACAACACAAGTCAGAACAACGACTTGCTGTAGGCAGCACTGGATGTTGGAATAGTATAGTTTACTATTCCAACTCCAGTCTGTGCAACAGTAGGGAAGGTGTTGGATTTTAAATCCAACACCTTCTGCCCCCAACAACGCAAGTCGTTGTTCCGACTTGCGTTGTAATGGCATGCGTTGTCTCACATGCGTAGTAAACGCTGTTTACCCTCTAAGAATGCTGCCATCAACATGGAAATATGCTGAGGACACTGTAATACATGGGCATTTAAGGGGTCCAGTAGCACATCAACGTCCGGTGGCGCAACCAATGGAAGTGTTAGACATATGTCCAACATGCATTAGTAAACGCAGAATAGGCAATGGAGCACAGGCAAGATGGAGTCGACCCAAACTTATCTGTACAATATGAACAAATGCTTGCTTAGCTCCGGAAGCCGAGGTGCGCCCACATGGAGCACCATGCATTCACAGCAACGTCGCACAAGGAGTGCTTTTTCCAGCTCTGGTTGAACGGGACTGTCCATTGCGTAGCAGGAAAATGAAAACCAGCCTACCCACTACAAGTAGTAGGACCAGCGGAAGCCCTCCAAAAATGTTTCCCAATATGGAGTGTATAAATGCTGGAATGACTCAGAAGATTGTCTGAAAGGTGCTCAATAGTCCAGAACCTATGCTTCGTAATAGGTGCACGACCCCACCCGTATCAGACATGTTAAAGATACAATGTACCATGAGATCAAAAGTCTCTTGGGCTGAGGTTAAGGCCACATCATTCTTTAAAATCATGGCTTTCAGTGTGCTCAGAGAATCAAATCGTATAAAGGAAACCACCAACGAAGGCCACAGCATTACCTTCCTAACTGTGTGGGTCGGTGGAATCAATACTTGCATACAACAAGTAACCCTGGAACTTACTGTGACAAGATATGCGATGCCTGGTACCATCCCATAACAACCGTGATCATTCAACATCAAATAGCTCCCATTCAAGAGCAGTTTGAACACCGGGTGAATCACAGCAGCTGGGGATCCTTTCAAGTGGAACAACAGATTTGCAACCAAAGCTTTACAGGCTCAGCGAAGCAAAATATCCTGACAAATTAGAAACCCACTTAAAGAACTCTTCCACTCTGACCTACTGAAAAAACTTGAGTGTCCCCTTTCCTACATCTAAATCTGTATGGCAAATCCCAGGACTCATGTATGTATCTCTGTCCCAATGCTTCATACCTGCCTATCTGGTGATACTGTAGACAGTATTGAAATTGGAATGTCGTGACTGGCAGTGTAATATGGTCATGGATTAACCATTCAGTGGAAGGCGACTCGGCCATGGTAAAAGTTAATTGGTCCAATTTTGTAATCTGCAGCATTGTATATTTTGCATCTCTTCATGCCATTGTTGTCTGTCTTTCTGTTTGATTCTATGCAGAAAACAGGGTTGTAATGTTGATATAACGCCAGGGCACATGACCTGAGCGCAATGAGTGTAGTGTCCAGATCAATAATGGAATGGATTGCAATTGTCCATGTTGTAATATAGACAAATCATGTTCCATTATACCTATTGCAGAAGACACAATGTTGCCCAGTGAATAAATCCTGAATGACAAAGTGGTCATACCATTGTAGACCACTGCCAAAGCCTTTTCTAGGTTAACCCTATCAATTTCACGTAATCGCTCAGCAGCCTCCTGTTGAGAGATTTTCCAAACCTCATTGTAAATAGCGTATCAGAAGCATTTCTGACATGGCTTCCGAGGACCTAACAAAAAATCTATGAGATCCATGTCATCTGAGAGTAATGGTAAGTGTTGTTTACCCTGTGTTGAGGTTTCTAGCCACTCTAGGCATAACTTCCCAACACTGTAAGATGTCATCACCCCATGTGTTCTGATTGAACATAGCGTTGGTCAGGCATGTGGATAATGAACCCTTCGGTGGTATCCCTGAATCTTGACTGACACCTATTTATGTTGATAGGTCAAAACAACAATCCCTTCCAATTGGCGCCTGATGAATTATAAGAACTATTGTGTAGTATGGCATTCAGTGTATCCTCACTATGTTGTGTGTAATTTTGCCATCCCTCAAAGTGTGTAAGTGCAGGAATCCAAGGTGTGTTCAAGTCCTTGATCTTAGCTAACCCAAGACAGGATGCCTGTTTCACTGTGTTGTTCAGGAATATAATATGATGTGGTAGGAGGCATGTTCTAAATAAGACCTCAGTTCCCTGAACTTGCCAATCTTTAGTTCCCCAGACAGATTTTGTGTGAATGGTGTCCCTCCAAAAGTAGAAACCCTGAGAAGACAGTTGGGAAATAAAGGAAGCAGAGAATATCAGCTTGGTGTTATTGAGCATATTTTTCGCGGCAGGTGCAGGTGCAATTTTATACTAATAAGATGTCAGGTCGGAAGTGTTAAACCCTGAAAAATAGGCAAACTTGTGTGCAAATGTTTGTGAACTACCTTTTGGGGGCGTTGGACAATTTTCCCATTGATGGTAAGTGAAAACATTACTTCGGATACTTGCTTGTGCAGGAAATGATGACCTTTGTGTTGGTAACAAAACATGGTATCAAAGTTAAATGTATCATCATACAATTCGACACTCGATAATGCAGCAGATTATTTTAAATGAGACAGCATACTATTCTCAGTTTCAAAGTCCCAATCATCAGAGAATGTACTGAGGCGCTGATATCACTTAAACATTTTTTAAACACGTGTGGTATTTTTAAAAGTTCAGTAGGACCATATACATCACAGGAAACTCTGTCCCAAGCAATTCCTTCAGGAACAGGAACTGCTGTAATGTTCACTAAGGACAGGTCTCTCTGTTCATGGTGTGATGATGCATGTGGTTTCAGGACCAAGTTCACATGTTGTACTGCGGAGCGTGCTGGGAGATAATGTCCATTCAGGAGCAGGAAAAAGACAGCCACTACACCAATCCCGAAGACTAAGAATAATAGACCTATAGCAATCCAGAGCTGTAGCCTGGGAGACACAAGGTATGTCTATTACAGCCAAAGGTAGAAATCACAAATTTGTTGTTTGTCGGAAACAGGCGGTGGCGGTAACTCGGGTTCACTTGGAATGAGAAAGTATCAAAATCGATGAAGTAGCCAGACGCAGTTTGATTTATCTTTGGTAACTCAGCAGGTTTTGTAGAACTGGCAGATGTCTCCTGTCGAGACATATTCACATAGATGTCGGTATTAGGCCGAATTGAGATCTGTGTTTCATTTTAAGTTTGTTGCTGTTAATTCCAACGGGTACGAGTTCCATTCCATTGTTGATAGTTCCTTCATTTCGCAAAGTAAAGTGTTAATCTGTCTGTCGGAACATCCTGTATGGTAGCAAGAGGAGATCGACGGGTACCCAGGAGCCCACTCAGCCTACTATTGAGTATCGGCCACATAGTGTGGTTTGATCAGATCAATTGAGACAAATCTGTTTTCTTTTTTGTTGGTTAAATGTGAAAGAAGTACTGTTATTGTTCCTTTAGTGGCCAAGACAGGTACAGGTGCTCTGTAAGGTGGCCCAAATTCTTTTTTTGTCCACAATGCTTTGTCCGACCAGGTCCCCAATCTTCGGGACCGAGGCAGGTCTTGCCGAAACAGCTTTCACTTCCCAGTGGATCTGCGTTTTACTTGGACGTTGCATTGTATTGCCCAGAATTCATTGAGTTCCTGTAAAACAGCCAAACGATCATTGATGTCAAAAGGGTTTTTACCTGCCACTGTGCTGCCACAATCAAGGTTGTATACCCACATTCTAGTCCAGAACAGTATTTCATATGGAGTACACCACCCCCCAGGGAACTTCTCCGCATGTTATTAAGTGCCCTTGGGACCCCATCTTTTTTTTATCTGTTTATTAGATTTTGGTATAGGTTGTACATATTATAAGCATACACAATACTTGCAGAACCAGTAGACCTTTTCAGGAGTCAGATTATGTGAGGCAGTACACCGGTATGTAAGCAAATAGCGTATTCACAATCCTGATCCATACATCATGATATCTTATATCCAATACAGCACATAGATAATGTTGATCATGGCATGATACCATCTCAATTTATAAACATATTACAAGTGTCATATACGCACATATATTTGTTCCATATATACATTTCTAATGACTCCTTTCAGCCATGCTATAATGTCAAGGTTGGTGATCAAACAACTGTATATATAACAGTACAACTTATAACAACAAATTGTGAAGGAGGAGGGGAAAGCAGGGTGGGCTGGGGTGGGGAGAGGTGGTCCTTGTCTGCAACAATAGTGCAATTTTCACAAGTTTAAATTAGCTAATCATGTTATCATAATGCTACATGCAGGTCTAAGATAGGTGATGTGTGCTACATATTCTAGAAAACACTGTTATCTGGTCTCATTATGACCTACATGTAGGCTAAGTTGGTTGGTGTTGAGAATGTCAGGGGTTCGTCCAGAGTTATTGCTACTTGGCGTGCTGTCAGGATTGTGTTCCAGGCTGTTGAAATGGGATATCTGCGCAATCCTAGTGTATCTTCCCTCAACAATGAGGCAGCCTTTGCCTTGGCCCAGTTCAGCATGAACTGAGACCAGGCTTTCAGAGATGGGGGTTCTTCAGCTTTCCAACATCGTGTGACAAGCCGTTGCCACCACAAAGCCAAGGTCTAAGAATCTAGAGGTGGCTTTGTGCTTCTTACTTCTGGCAAAAATCCCTTTTATACAGGCTCCCACATGTTCGGTAATGCCTAATCTGTGCTTGTGGACAGTAATTGAATCACTATGTGCTAGTAGCCCTGCAGTTTGGGACATGGCCATAACATATGTAGAAGATCGGCATCTGTCAGTTTGCAGAGTGGACAACAAGCATCCATTCTAATAAAATACCTGTTAATTTTATCTGGGGATAGATATGCTCTGTGGACTATATAAAATGGAATCAGCCTAAATCTAGCATTTCTGGGAATCTGTCTGGGGCTCTCCAGCAACATGGTCTATCCTTTAGGTGTGCACGGTTGTGTCTAATCCACCTCCCATCTGTTTGGCAAGGCGCTCAGTCTGTCATTGTATGTTAGCGGATTGATTCTGCGAACAATTTTATGAGGTGTTTTCCCATACCCATCACGTGTATATACTGCATCAGGAGGTGTGTCGGAGGTTCTTGTGAGATATTGCCCCAGTGGCGCTCCAGTGTGGCTATCCAGGAAGTATGGTTTAGGAAGTGTCCAGGGGGGACACCCTCTACTTCAATCAGGGAAGTGAAGGGCTGCAGTGCACCATCAGCATACAGGTCTCCCAATGTGTGTATATCAGCGTCTTGCCAAGCTGTGAGTTCTGCCGTTCTGACTTCATATGGTGTGACGAGCCTAGTAAGATATAGAGCTCTACGGAACCATGTCTGAGCGATCGGTATGAGGAGAGGGAGCGATGCGTGTGGCCTAGTGCATGGGTGAAAGATAGAGAGAAGTCTCTCCAACGTGTACGGGGGACCACATTCAGCTGTATCTGTAAGGTGTATTTCCGCCACCCATTTCACTACCCATTGTATCTGGGACGCCAGATAGTAATGTTACATGTTGGCAAGGCCAACCCTCCTTGTGTCTGAGGTAAGTATAGTTTAGCGAGTGCCACCCTACAGTGTGTATTACACCATACATGGTCTCTCATTGTTTCCTACAAAGGGCGAAAAAAGGACACTGATAAATACAATGAAAGGTTAGCAAAATAATATACCAGACGGGGTGCCCTCTGGATCCCACATAGGTGATTGACCCAACTTTAAGTCCTGCTTTTTTCTCTACATAATCCAATTTCCCTCAGGATGATACGGAGAGGAGTACCGCAAGACCACACCCGAACTTCCCATGGCTACTTTGTAAGCCTATGAGCTAAACGCAGGGCCACGGTCAGAATGTAATATGTCAATTGCGTATGTCCCTATAAAGACTCGCATATCCTTTATAACAGTTCGGGCATCAGCCGAGTGCTGGGGCCAAACCCACAGGAATCTAGAGCATGAATCTACTACCACCAGGATGTACCTGTAAGGCCCATCCGATTGTAGCGGGCCACAGTGGTCCAAATAGACACATGTGAGAGGTCTGTCTGATATCAGTAATGGTGTTTGTGCTGGGCGTGCTACGGTGGAACCCTTCATCTGACAGATGTTGCACTTAAGGACATAACCCTTGGTCTGTTTAGTGAGACCTGGCCACCAATAACGCTGCCTCAGTAGTGAAAAAGTTGCAGTGATACACGCATGTGCTGAACCCAGACTCTTGTGTGCAGCTAGAATAAAACCTAATCTGAGATCCATGTTTGGTATTACTCTATCCCTCACTCCTGGAATTTGAGCATACAAAATGTTTCGCGCATCTAACTTGTAGGAGACCTTTAGTGGAAAACCCTTTGGCAATGCTGAGCTGTTGTTGCACATAGCGTTCACGGCTATCATTTTCTGTCCATCTATTCTCATGCTAGAACGAGTGATCGCAGTAACGGCAGCAGCTCGCACTGTCGCCTTGGTGGCTGATGACTCAATATATGAATTACATGAGCCCCTGGCAAGCCTTTTTTCAACTCTGCCACATTTTCCCAAAGCAACGTGGGCTTTATTGTGCACCCTTTAGAATCTCTAAACCCAGTCTGTCACCCAATAGTGAAGATATTAACCCCTTCCACGCTCATGACGAGCTGGGCTCGTCATGAGGTAGCCTCCTCGCACGCTCATGACGAGCCCAGCTCGTCATGAATAAAGGGAATATGCAAATCTCAGCACAGGAGGGGAATATGCTGAGCATCGATCTGGTTAATCGTAAGACTGGACACAGTAAAACGAATCGCACACAATGAGTGTGGGGAATTCCTGATCTGTATTTTTTAGTGCCAGTATTAGGGCTTTTAGCTCTGCCAGCTGTGCCGTGTAATCTCCTTGAGACTGAGGGGCTGATTCCAATGCGGTCAGAAATGGCTCGGACCATCGGTCGGAGCGATTCCGACTGAATCGAAATGTCTTGTTTGGATTCCTCTCTGACCGACCCATTTTGATAGGGTCGGTCAGAGAGGAAGCCAAACTGGATTTCCAAATGACCTCTGATGGGCTCGGAGAGCCCGGCTGACATTCAGAAATCCTCCGTTAATCCCTCAGGCGGCTCTTTCTGACCGAGGGATGAAGATGGAAGATTCCCACAGCCTTTCTATGTCAGCCTTTCCAACACAGTAAGGCTGTGGGAATCCGAGGTTCGAGGTCCCCAGCAAGCACCCCATGGGTGCAAGACCTCCAGATGATCCCTGCACCCGGTGGCAGGCACCTTGAGGCATGCTCCCATTGTAGAGAATAGGATTTTGACCGAACAGTGTTCAGTCACATAATACTTGCTGGGCTGGAACCGGCGACAGGATGTCGTTCGGTTCCAGTTCCCAAAAGATGTCTGATGGACCCCTGTCCATCCGACATCATAAACGGGCCCTAAGTCTGTGTTTGCTAGGACGGAACTTGCTGTCTCGCATACGTCCTTTCACAATCGCGCATGCTGCGCTGTATTGCTGTTTACTTCCTACGGCAGGCTGGGTAGATCTATCAGTGTAAATGATGTATTCATACTGATCTCCTAAGCGCTGCCCTAATTTTAACAATGAACGTCGGTGACTTCTACGCCCGATCTGTATCAAAAATGGCATAAAGTCGTGCAGCAAAGTATCAGCCCTGTGTTTCTCAACTATCAACACTACGGCACTGGCGAGACCGGCGAAATTAGCCAACCAAATTAGGATAGCCTTTAAAGTAGCCAATGAAAGTAGCGAAACCCTGCGGAAGAGCATGGTAATCCCCGTGGAGGAAAGCTAATGGGCTTTCTCAACGACGCACCAACAATGTACCAACAGCACCATCCTCGCATGCCTTAGAAGAGAACTGTGCCCCTCGAGAGACACTTAGCGGGCCACAAAGGGCAGTTCAAGAGCCCCGCAAACTAGATCATCTTCAGGGCGCAAATGGCGCAAAGAACATGCGCTCACATGCTGGGGAAAGACTACACAGGTCTCGGGATGGGTGTCAAATTTTAATCTGTACCAAGGTTTGAAATCAGTTTTTAGCTTGTTTATACTGTTCATTTTTACTGTAAAGATTTTAATTAATTATACAATTGATAAAAAACTTCAAACTACTGATCCAGAGGCATTATTTAATTCGGGAGTGGATATTCTTGTTCGTACTGCAAGAATGCTTGTATTTTTAATGTACAATCAAATGTGTAGTCTACATCTGTTGTAGTGAGAGAATTAGCCCATTGTATCCATCACGGATGCAGTGCTTTTGCGTTTGGAATGCCTCCCTTAGTAACACCCTCTAAGGTTGGTACTGGAGTCACAACAATTATTTGTTTACCCTGTGCTAGCGCTCTTTCGCACACTAAGCTGTCAGTATTTTTTCAGTGGACATAAAGCACATCGCAGCGTTTGTATACAAATGTGATTTGTATGCAAGGGGTACATTTTTGCCTTCTTTGAAAGTGAGGTAAGTATACTCAGATTGACCCGCTACTACATGGATCACCAAATTAGTGGTGTTTACACGTGTGTAAGTGTTTGGGAGCTATCATGTCAGCTTGTACAGAATGGAGAATTTCTGTGTGCTCCTGTGTCCAATGTTGAACTGAAAAATCAGGTCTAATTAAATCGTAGTAAGGTTTTACCTTTCTGCATAATCCAAAATATATCAAAAAGGAGATGATGGACGGAGCACTGACATTTTTCAGACACTCACCCCCAGTCACAGATTTGGGTTAAATCCATCATCGTTCTTTAGCTCACTTCGATACCTCAGTTCAGACCCACCTATATGAAAATCAGTCTTGACCTAATGCCCTATGGGAACAGTCCAACCCGAACTGCCAAGCCAGGACTTCCCAGATGTGGGTCCCGGGCTCACTGTGCCACTGAATTCAAGCTATCCTGGCTGATGAGGGGTGAAACCCTGAAAGCAGTCCAAGAATGCCGTGTTCCCATCCAGGGAGGACCTGGCTTGGGAGTTCGGGCTGGACTGTTCCCATGAGGCACACGGTCAAGACTGATTTGTATATGGCCAGGTCTAAACTGGGGTGGCCTGGTGAGCAAAAGAATGATGGATTTAACCCAGATCTCGTGACTGGGAGTGAATGTTTTGATTTGTTCTGCACTCCGTTCATCAATTGTGTGTCTTTTGATTTCTCGCCATAAGTACGCCAGGTTTGCTCAGACATGGGTCCAGGGCTTACTGTGCCACTGGATTCAAATTATCCTGGCTTATGATGAGTGAAACCTCGAAAGCGGTCCTAGAATGCATGGATCCGGTCCAGGGGAGGACCTGGCTTTGCAGTTTGGGCTGGACTGTTCCCATGAGGCTCAGGGTCAAGACTGATTTGCATACGGCCAGGTCTAAACTGGGGTGGCACGGTGAGCAAAAGAATGACGGATTTAACCCAGATCTCTTGACTGGGAGTGAATGTTTTGATTTGTTCTGCATTCCGTCCATCAATTGTGTGTCTTTTGCTTTCTCGCCCTAAGTGTGCCAGGTAGGCCCAGACGTGGGTCCCGGACTCACTGTGCCACTGGATTCAAGCTATCCTGGGTGAGGAGGGGTGAGACCCTGAAACCGGTCCTAGAATGCTTGGTTACGGTCCAGGGAGGACCTGGCTTGGCAGTTCGGGCTGGACTGTTGCCATGAGGCACATGGTAAAGACTGATTTGCATAAGGCCAGGTCTAAACTGGGGTGGCATGGTGAGCAAAACGATGATGGATTTAACCCGGATCTTTTGACTGGTAGTGAATGTTTTGATTCGTTCTGCATTCCATCAATTGTGTATCTTTTGCTTTCTTGCCCTAAGTGTGCCAGGTTTGCCCAGACGTGGGTCCCGTGCTCACTGTGCCATTGGATTCAAGCTATCCTGGCTGATGAGGGGTAAAAAATCGAAACCGGTCCTAGAATGCTTGGTTCTCGTTCAGGCAGGACTTGTCTTGGCAGTTTGGGCTGGACTGTTCCCATGAGGCACAGGGTCAAGGCTGATTTGCATATACCGGGGGGTGTGGCAAACATCCGATGATGGCGGACGCGTGAGCGATGAGCTCCGCGCTGGCCCAGAAATTATCCTGCACAAACAGTAGTTGCGGTCTGGCATACTACCTTAGAAGTGGGGGCACCGAAGTATGATACCAGGGAGCAGCTGTGACAATAGAGCTGGGTGCTCCGACCTCCCTTCGGATGAGCAGCAGTCGGGCACAGCAGCGAGACCGGGAGCCCTGACCTCGTGTGCTGGCATGAGGCAGAGATTGCTCCGGTCCCCTCTTGGGAGAGTGGCGTGCATTCAGAGACCGGGCGAGAAGTAACCAGGCCTGCAGCAAATGGAAGTGTGCGAGACCCGCCTAGAGAAAAGAAAAAAGGCAGTGTGCCCAGAGCGGAGGCCAGACAATCGGAGCAGAGAGACGTCATCTGGAGTGTTGTCCGCGGACGTTAAGACCCATGGAGCTACAGAGCCACCTGGTGCTGTGGCGGAGAGATTGTGTAGCAAAGTGGTCGCAATCCTGATGTGGTAAGGACGTGCTGGGACAGAGGAGCCCCTGGGGGAGTGGCAGAGGTGAGTGCTGGCGGGCCCTTGTGGGATGGCAGATCGGCGGCCATTGAAGGGGGTGTGACCCAGCATTGAAGCATCAGAAGCTGGTGAAACCCCTGAGCTGTGTCACATTTCAGAAAGTCTGTGATCACCTTGTGGGGCCAGTGGTGATTAAGGGGGGCCTCTCCTGGGGGTTGAACAAGATATTTGCACAGGATCCTGGGGGACAACAGGCGCGGTGCCTTTCCCATCTGTGGAGCAAAGCGCGGGAGATCTAGGGACACTGCCTGCCCACCGGCAAGACGGCTAAAGTGATGGAGGGGTCTGCTGGCCCCGCCGGGTGACACAGAGGAGCAGCGAAGGGAACAGAGTCAGGCTGAAGTAGGGTCAGTTGGCTTATTATAACACTGTTCACTCGCGGTGGTGTGATTGAAAGGAGATCAGTGCCCCGGAGACGTCGTGGAATGGCCACCTAAATAGGCAGGGTTAGGAGCTCTTGAAGACCAGGCAGCATTCTACCCCTCCTTCTTTTTGTATTTCCCGGATTGTGTTGAGAGTGGCCACCACAGTAGGTGGGCGGCTGCCCCGTGGGGACTGGGCCCCCGGGAGGGACCTCCTACTGCTCAGGACATTCTCTGGAGGGCGTTGTACCGTCCATAGCTGGTAACCGCTGGTCCTCCTCGCTGTTTTTACTTGGACAATGGGGAAGCCAAGGGGTAAAGATGCTGAGACCACACATTTGAGTACGAGGAGACCCTACCGGACCAAGCGCGAAGTAGCCTTGAGCACCGGACGGCTACGGACCCTATCCAGCTACAACTTTCCTAGATACTAGAAGCTATTGCGGACACAAAAACCACTCTCCACTAGGACATAAGCACTGTGTCGGTGGGCCTTGACCTATTGCGCACTGAACATCAGAAGTTCATCGAGAGGGTGAAGGTGGTAGAATCCGGTTTCGATGAGTTAGCACCGGGCCACAGGGCCCTTTCGCTGCAGGTGGCGGAATTGACAGAGAGAGTCTGGATCCTGGAATGGTGGGCGGAGGATGGCGAGGGCCGTAATCGCTGCAATACCTTGCGCATTCTTGGCCTTCCGGAGGGGATTGAGAAAGAGGACATGGTGGCATATTGGGAGCCGTGGCTCCGGGAGGTGATGGTCCCGGGAGTACTGACACAGTTCTTCACGCTGGAGAGAGCATACCGTGTGCCGGCCCACCCTGTAGCGCCGGGCCGCCCCCCCGAGGCCAGTAGTGGCTAGGCTGTTGCACTACTGGGACATGGATATCATCCTACAGAGAGCCAGTGCAGATGGCCCATTTGTGGTTGACAACGCCAACGTTTCCATGTTCCCCGATTACACACTGGAGGTCCAGCGCAAAAAGGCCTCCTACTTTGAGGTTCAGAAGGCACTCCTTGCAGAGGGTATACAGTACTCGCTCATGTTCCAGGCTAAGCTTTGCGTTGTGGTGGATAGCAGGACTCATTTCTGTGACAACCCACAGGCAGCTTGGGATTGGTTTGAGACCTACCGTACGAAGCAGTTGGCATCGAAACTACAATGCCACCGAGAGACGCGGACCAGGGAAAAAGACCCAAAGATGGTCAGAACATATTGGGGCAAAGAGGCCCACCTCGTCACAGACGGAACTGGAGCATGCAGCAGCGCTGCAGGCTGTGGTTGAGATAGCCCGGACAGGGGATTCTCTGTCTGACCAAGGCTCGAGATCCACGAAGAGGACGGGATGCTCTAAGTCGGACTCTTCAGATAAAGGTAGTGTGGAGCTCCCAGTGGTGACTCCACACACGGTGGATGACGTTATGTAACTAGGGGAGCCGGACCGCGCAGCTTGGATGCTTTGAACATGGGCCGGTGCCAAAGGAGATAGTGCATTATTGCTTACATTGACTGGTTTGCTGCAGCTTATTATAGCATTGCTGAGGTAGCAGTGCTATGACCCACTGTAGGTCTTCAGATAAAGGTAGTGTGGAACTCCCAGTGGTGACCCCACACACGGCGGATGATATTATGTAACAAGGGGAGCCGGACCACGCAGATTGGACGCTTTGAACCTGGGCCGGTGCCAAAGGAGTTTGTGCATTATTGCTTATATTGACTGTTTTTGCAGCTTATTATAGCCAGTGCTGTGACCTCCCTGGAGGTCTTCACCAATTTAGGTTTGGCCTTCATTGTTTGATTTTTGTGTGGGTGGAGTTTGGGCGGATGGCCGTTGCCATATTGCCCTGGGGCCGGGGAGTTTTTTTGGTTTGGGGTTGTTATATCCCTTCAGATATGCTTCTCATGCGGGTGGGGCTGCTTTGCTACTGGATTCTATTACTTTGGGGGTCGGGCTTGCTGACGGTGGGACTGATGAGAGGTGTGGAATGGTGATGGCGCAAAGGGAGGTGAAAATTCTCACCTGGAATATTAGAGGTATGGGCTCCATGGCTAAACGTTATAACATTTACAACTATTTGAAGCACCAGGGAGTGCAGATCACCCTGTTGCAGGAAACTCATTTGATGCATGAAGAGGTGGGCTGGTTGAGGAGACGATGGGGGGGGGGGCAGGTGTATGCCACAGGATATCCTGCATTAGCCCGGGTGGTGCTGGTTTGGCTGCGCCCTGGAGTTCCCTTTGAGTTGACCCGCACCCTGGAAAATGATGCCGGCTGGTATGTACACGTAGCGGGATGACTAATGGGTCGAGAAGTGTCTATATGCTGCTGTTAGGCTCCCACCCACGACCAATTGACATACCTGACATCCTTGTCAGCAGCTATAGCAGGCATAGCCGTGGGACAGTTGTTGTTTGGGGGGTGATTTTAACTGTGGCTGATGTGTGTCTGGACTGCTCTCATCCCCCGTTGGTGGGCGCACAGTCACACAGGAAAGCAGTGGGGCTGCGGGAGTGGATGGCATATTGGGACCTACACAACATATGACGACTGCAGCATAATGGGGACAGGGGGTACTCTTACTACTCGCACCTTCATCAGCTCCACACTCGGATTGACACATTCTGGTGTTCACAATTGATTGATTCCCTTACACACTCTACTGAGTACCTAGGCTGTTCTTTCTCAGACCAAAGCCCACTGCTATTGACTCTCCGCCCCCTGAAGCATAGGCCACTGATACCTGCCTGGCGACTTAGCCCGGCAGCCTTGGATGATCCGCCGTATGCGGAATCATTGCATGGAGTGGTAGACGCGTTCTTTACTGAGAATGCCGACACTGCATCTACGGCTCTAGTTAAATTGGAGACTTTAAAGGTGGTTGTGAGGGCACACTGTATGGGGCAGACCATAGGGATACAGAGGGAACTCCACCGAGAGCTTGCCGTGATTGAGGGGGATCTACGAACCCTGGATAATGCGCAGGGGCTGGACCCTGGGACCCATGAGCAATTACTGGCCAAATGTGTGCAGTAAGAGGATGTTCTGGATAGGCTCCGTGCGCAGGATTATAGAGTTTATATGGACAGAGTGCAAAGTGAGGAGGGGAAGGTGGGGCGCTTGCTGGAGTGGCTTATTAGACCTGAGTCTAGGGGATCCCCAATTAAGCGGATCAGAGTGACAGAGAATAGGGTGGAGTATGATCCGGATAAGATTAAGAGATCTATTCAGACATATTATGAAATGCTGTATTTGGCGCCGCATGGCCAGTCCCGGGAGGAGATTGCTGCCTTCTTGGCTCCTTTGCCCATGGCGGAGGTAGAGAATGACGCTGTGGAGGATCTGGGGGGCCCTGTCACACTTCAGGGGATCAGGGGTGCCATAACCCTGCAAGCTAGTGACAAGACACCTGGCCCAGATGGCTTACCTGCTGAATTCTATACGAAATATAGATCGGCGCTGGCCCCGTGCCTGGTAAATATGTATAATGAAGCCCGCTGGTTGAGGCAAATGCTGCCCTCCATGCGGTCCGCTACTATGATACCACTTCCAAAGACTGAGCGCCTGGATGCCGGAGTGCGGGATTATAGACCGTTGTCTATGCTTAACTCAGATTTCAAGCTGCTTAGTAAGATACTAGCGCTCAGATCGCCCCCCATTTGACGCACTTGATTCACCCAGATCAAAACGGGTTTGTCCCCTCCCGCAATACATTGTTTCATTTACGCCGGCTGTACTCAGTTTTGTATCATTCTGAGGCGAAAGACCTGCCCTGGGCTGCGCTCCTCTCAGTAGATCTGGTGAAGGCATTTGATACAGTTAACTGGGACTTCCTTTTGGAGGTAATGCGGTAAATGGGGCTGGGAGAAGGCTGGCTGCAGTGGGTTCAGTTATTGTACACAACCGACGGCACGGATTAAGACGGGTAGCACTATGTCACCAGAGTACGAGATAACTTGCAGCACTCGAAAGGGATGCCCCTTGTCATGATTGCTGTTTGCATTGGCAATGGAGCCGCTGGACGACACTTTTTAGAGTGGGAGGCGAGGGATTAGGAATATTGCTAAATGGAAGGAACTATATAATTTCCCTGTATGCCGATGATTTGCTGATTTACCTAAATGATGCTGCTGGAGAGGCAGACTCTGCTTTTGAGCTGTTGGAAGGATTTGGTAGCCTGTCCGGATTACGGGTGAGCCACCGCAAGACGCACCTGTTACCAGTGGCTGGGCCCTTCCCTCAACCTGAGGGTCTTCCTACTTAATAAAATTGGACACCGGCCTCTTTTTGGTACCTGGGAATGCAGATTTATCACTCCCTGGAGGATATGAGGGAAGGTAACCTGGGGAAAGCAATGCACTCTCTGCACTCTAGTGTGGCCTTTTGGAGTTCATTGAGACTGCCCCTGATGGCCAAAATATCCCTAACAAAGATGGTAATGTTGCCCTGGTTGTTGTATTTCTTCGCCAATTTACCGGTTCTGATGCCTGCGGGATGGTTCAGGCCGCCGGATGCACTGGTGCGTGACCTTATTTGGGCGGATGGGAGACGCAGAGCTGAATTGCAAACAGTGAGACGTCCAATGTGGGAGGGAGGCTTGGGTGAGCCGGATTTTGAATTCTATCAGCTGGCTGCGCAACTGCAATGGCTGGCCGAGTGGTTAGAAGGAGCGTACCGGGAGGGCACCTACTTGATGGATTCAGGGCAACAGCCTAGACTATTATTGGCTAAGTTGTTGATTCCGGTCACCAAAGTCCCCTATGCGTCGACATTACAGACCACTGTCTTGAAGTGTTGGATGAGGTGAATGGCCCGCCTTTCGGCTGGTCCGAGATACACCCCGATGTTGCCATTGATAGGGTTACCTCATGGAGAACCGCAGGCAATCCTGGGGGCGGAACAACTGTCTGTTTGGGTGGAGTCAGGGATTGATACGATTGGGATTGCTTTCAGGATAAATGTCTCCTCCCATATGCAGAACTAGTGGAGGGTTGTGGATTGCCTCCCAGCCAGTTCCTCATGTATGAGACGCTGGTGAGGATGTTTGAGCGACTATGGGGGGCAGGACGGGAGGACCCAGTGACGCATGGGGTTCTACATTCCCTGGGCAAATTGGGCACGGCCGGACATCAAATTAAATGGATTTATGCATCACTTGTGGAGTGTTCGCTGTCTCCATTGCTGAAGTTGTGGGGGAAGTGGGGGAGATGCCTTAATAGACAGCTCACTGACGCAGAATGGGAATGTGTTTTGGGATCCCCTAAGAAGATCTCCAGTAATTCCCGTCTCAAATACCTACAGTTTAAATATGTCCACATGACATATATGACCCTGCATCACCTACAGGCTGCATTTGGAGGTGTGTCTAGAGAATGCCCAAGATGTCGACACCTAGATGCTGACTTCCTCCACATGACGTGGAGTTGCACAACTGTACAACAGTTCTGGGAGGTAGTGTTGATAAAACTCAACGATACTCTGGGCCATGCACTGGCCCCTATGGTGGAGGTCTGCCTACTTGGACTCTACCCCCGGCCACCTAAGCGTAAGGAGGGAAGTTGGTTCATTCATCTGTCTCTGGCATTGGCCAGGCGACGAATTACAATCTCCTGGAAATCGGCGATGAGGCCGCGGTCAGAGACCTGGATACTGGAGGTCCAGAGATGGGTGGCAGCGGAAGGCAGGGCACTGCACGTTGAAGAACTGAAGGGCATGCGCAAGCACCCTATTGCTGAAGCTTGGATAGAGGGACTGTTTATTTGAGAGCATCCGAATCGCCCTAGTAGTGAGAGGGGGGAGCCCGACGGCCTTGGCACAAGACACCTAGCTATAGGACAGCATAGGGGGGAGGATGGAAGACTGCCAAGAAAGCAAGGGTGTGAATTTTGACCTGGGCCTGGACCAGTACCAGTCTAGACTATCTGCGCTATTTGGGAGCCCTTCGGTCCGGGGGTCTTCCCGCCCTCCCACCCTCATTCCCCTCCTCCCCCCTCATTGCCCCCTCGGCTACCTCTGGGCCACCGATGGATCCTGAGATTGATACTGCTCCAAGGACGACCGGGTGATACTACCCAGGTTGGCTGGAGGTGGAGAGCAAGCTCCCCAGCGTGGAGAGTAATGGTATTGATGACAACGTTTGAGAGGACTAGTTTGATGTTTTCTTTTTTCATTTTATATTTAGATGATTTAATATGTAATGGCATGTGTATTTGACTCCCACTGAAAGGGTTTTGTAATGGTTTTCACCTACTGATAACTGTCAGGCCCCAGGGACCACGAGCAGATGTAGTACAGATATGGTTAATTGTTCGATAGGGTGGGTTGAGTCGCCCACGCATCGGAATGGAATACACGGGGTGGCGTAAATTTTGGACTTCTGTATAGATTGATTTTTTGCATATCTCCATAGGGTACAAACTGTAACATGTTGAGGGCTGACTGCCCGAACTGACAGATATCTGACTCCATCAACTATTGCATCTTGAATTTCTCCACATGACTGTTCTTGTACATGCTTATAAATGCCAATAAAAATACAAATAAAAAAAAGACTGATTTGCATATGCCCAGTTCTAAACTGGGGCGGCATAGTGAGCAAAAGAATTATGGATTTAACCCAGATCTCTTGACTGGGGGAAATGTTGTGATTTGTTATGAATTCTGTCCATGAATCGTGTGTCTTTTGCTTAATCCAAAATGTATGTTCTGCCAAAATTTAGGAATCCTAATATGGATTGTAATCCTTTCTTTGGAGGTTGGACCAGAGCACATTTTTCAAAAAAATTAGCTGCCAGGCTTTTCCTTTCACTTAATAACTCATATCCCAAAAATTGGACATTGAGGTGGGCAATGTTTGATTTGGTGAAGTTAAATTTGTAGGCCACAGTGGCAAACCCCAAAATTATGTTCTTCACCCTGTGCACGTGATCCAATAACTCATCGTCTGTCAGGTAAATGTCATCTACATCGGACAATGCCTCCTCATCACAATTTTGAAGTAACTCTGTTACTCTTGCTGAGAACAACCCTGGGCTATTCTTATACCCTTGGGTCAGTCTACGGAATTGGCACTGAGAACAGAGTGCTGAAAATGCTGTCAAATGTCTGCTTTCAGGCGCTATATTTTGGCAGAAGAATCCATTTGAGATATCTAATCTTGTTTTATTTTTTTTCTGCACAATGTCATTCATTAATGCGGCACTGTGTACATTTTTATTTTTATAAACAAACTTTATTGACTTTTCTCTGCCAAAGACATGCTTGAAGAGCCATTTTATGCAAATGAAACAGGTCATATGGCATGCATATGAGAAATAAAAAAAAATATATATTAATAACGGGAGCCAAAGAAAAAGAGAAGCAAAATTAACAAAAATAAATTAAACGGAAAGCATTGGCTGCTGTAGTAATAGAAAAGGAAGGAATCCTAAGGATGTGATCATGTCCCTGGATATTGACCCAGCAATCATCCATTTAGTCAGCTCAGTAATGATATATACATATAGTACGCTATACATGAGGCAGGACCTCCAAATCCAACAACGTGGGCTGTGGGGTCGGTAGAGTCAGGACAATACCACTATAGACTGCCCAGCGTTGCCATATACATGTATGTTTTTGGGGGCACCCTTGGGCCTTAAATACGGCTTCTTCTGATCCCATGCAAAAATCTAAACCTCACTTCCAGACCTCCAACAGGAGAGGGGACTGTGCTTTCCAAGCATGGTTGTGCTTGGCCAAAGTCAAACCTAAGAACAGTAGGTGGCGTTTATATCTGTTACCCCAATATCCTTCGTGATGTGTAGTAAATCAAGCCGTGGTGTGCAATGTATTATCCACCCCAGTATTTCCCGAAGATATCTATGGACGCCTCTCCAAAACCTGTCAAGGACCAGACATGATCACACCGCGTGGATTAATGTGGCATCCTATTCCCACAGCGCAGACATGCTGTGGAAGCTATGAGACCCGCCCTATAAAGCCGCACCCGGGTGTAGTATGCTCTGTGTAAATATTTCAACAGTATAAGGCGCAGGCGTGAGGAGATGGCAGCCAACCTGGGGGATTCTAAAGCCTCCCTCCAGTCATCATCATCAATAGATCCTATGTCTGTTTGCCAGGTCTCTCGGAGAGATTTGAGTGTTTATGCACTGTGGGTAATCAATGTTTGATAAATCTTAGAAACGTTGTGTTCAACTAAGTCGCCCATGAGAAGCCGCCCTTCTAATAGGCTAAATTTGGGAAGGGCTGTAAGATCCCTTAAATATGGGGCAAGTACGTGACGAAACTGTAAATATCTATAAAATTGGGTACGCAGGTTAGAGTATTCTTCCTGCAAGTCTGAGAAGGATTTCAGAGTGAGACCCCGGAGAACATCTCCCAATGTGGAAATCTCAATCTGGTAAAACCAAAGGGGATGATGGACGGAGTGGTGAACATTGCAAGCTCTCACCCCCAGTCAAGTGATCTGGGTATAATCCATCATCATTCTTTAGCTCACTCCGCCACCCCAGTTCAGACATGGCCATATGCAAATCAGTCTGACCCTGTGCCTCATGGGAACAGTGCAGCCCGAACTGCCAAGCCATGTCTACCCTGGACTGGAAACAAGCAACCTGGGACCGGTTTCGGGTTCATAACCCTCATCAGCCAGGCTATCTTGAATCCAGTGGCAAAGTGAGCAAGGGACCCACGTCTAGGCATACCCTGCCAACTTAGGGCGCACAAAGCAAAACCAAAGGGGATGATGGACGGAGTGTTGAACATTGCAAGCACTCACGCCCAGTCAAGTGATCTGGGTTTAATCCATCATCATTCTTTAGCTCACTCCGCCACCCCAGTTCAGAC
Source organism: Lissotriton helveticus (assembly GCF_964261635.1). NCBI lineage: Eukaryota > Metazoa > Chordata > Amphibia > Caudata > Salamandridae > Lissotriton > Lissotriton helveticus. Next base: position 1,217,780,482 of record NC_136069.1, read on the forward strand.
ATGGCCATATGCAAATGAGTCTGACCCTGTGCCCCATGGGAACAGTCCAGCCCGAACTGCCAAGCCATGTCTTCCCTGGACCGGAAACAAGTATCCTGGGGCCGGTTTCGGGTTCATAACCCTCATCAGGAAGGCTATCTTTAATCCAGTGGCAAAGTGAGCAAGGGACCCACGTCTGGGCATACGCTGCCAAGTTATGGCGAACAAAGCAAAACCAAAGGGGATGATGGACGGAGTGTTGAACATTGCAAGCACTCACCCCCAGTCAAGTGATCTGGGTTTAATCCATCATCATTCTTTAGTTCACTCCGCCACCCCAGTTCAGACATGGCCATATGCAAATCAGTCTTACCCTGTGCCTCATGGGAACAGTCCAGCCCGAACTGGCAAGCCACGTCTTCCCTGGTCCGGAAAAAAACATCCTGGGACCGGTTTTGGGTTCATAACCCTTGTCAGCCAGGCTATCTTAAATCCAGTGGCAAAGTGAGCAAGGGACCCATGTCTGGGCATACCCTGCCAACTTAGGTTGAACAAAGCAAAACCAAAGGGGATGATGGGTGGAGTGTTGAACATTGCAAGCACTCACCCACAGTCAACTGATCTGGGTTTAATCCATCATCATTCTTTAGCTAACTCATCCACCCCAGTTCAGACATGGCCATATGCAAATCAGTATGACCCTGTGCCTCATGGGAACAGTCCAGCCTGAACACCCAAGCCATGTCTTCCCTGGACCGGAAACAAGCATCCTGGGACCGGTTTCGGGTTCATAACCCTCATCAGTGTTCAACACTCCGTCCATCATCCCCTTTAGTTTTGCTTTGTTCACCCTAAGTTGGCAGGGTATGCCCAGTCGTGGGTCTCTTGCTCACTTTGCCACTGAATTCTAGTTACCTGGCTGATGAAGGCTATGAACCCAAAACAGGTCCCAGGATGCTTGTTTGCCATTTCTCTATGTTATATGCTGGTTCTTCCCTCGGGCAATACCATCAATCATTAAGGACTTGTAGGTGGGAGGCCGCATAGTATGACTATATATCGGCAGCTGTAATGCCCTACAATATGTAGAGAGAAAACAGGTGCGGAGTGCCAGCCTGATTGCCCACCCCCCGGAACCCATTGATCAGTGAATTGTTCTATCTGAACCACAACTGCGGGATGGGATACGGGTGATTCTGGAGTTGATATAAAAGCCTAGGGAGAGAGATCACTTTGAATGTTGCTGAGTGGCCGAGTAGGGATAGAGGCAACTCTGCCCAGGAAACCAGCTGTTTTAATCTTAGCGAGAAACCCATCAATGTTGCGTGCCCGGGGAAACTCACGCCTATCTGTTACAAAGACACCCTGGTATTGTATACAGTACAGAGTCTGTAAAAGGCCGGTGGTCCATCTAAAATCATTGGAGGACCCACGGAATGGCCATAGTGTGGATTTGTTCACGTTCATGAAAAGTCCCGAAGTCTCGCCAAAAATCTGGATAATTTGAAGGCTATGGGGGCCAGACCTGGACGAGTCAGTAATGAAGAAGCGGATGTTGTCAGCGTACAAGGGCAGACGATCAGGCAGCTCGGTAGACCATTCAAAGCCCCAAATCTGGGCATCTATATGAACCCAGTCCGTTAGTGGCTCAACGGCTAAAGCAATTAGGAGGGTGACAGTGGGCACCCTTGTCTGGTGCCCCGACTAATTGGAAATGGTGCAGTCAACCTACGATACAGCATCGGTATGTATGAGAGGAATTTTTGGCCAAAGTCCAAACGCTCCAGCATTGTGTACGTTTTGTACTGTAAATGTTTTTGTGCATGTGTTCAAATGCTGGTAGTCTAAAAGTAGATAGTATGAACTGTCGGTTTTCATTACAGGAAATAAAGGATTATTCATAGGGGAGGTGCAATTCTCAATCACACCTTGGTATTCAAGTTGATCTGAGATCTACCTGACTTGCTTCTTTGCATCATGTTTTATTGGGTTCTGCCACTGTGGTGTAGGAGTAGTTTTAACTGTGATTTCATGGTGAGGTGACTCAGCATCCCAACCTACATGATTGCAGTATAATGTGGGAACTAGCGCTATTGCCCACTCTTGCGCGTATGTATGTTTCAGTGATTCTGGAATGAGGTCGGAGAAAGCTGGTAAAATTACCTCTTCCCCCTTTGGGCAATCCATGATGAACTCTGGGAGCCAATCTCTTTCAGCCAAAAGGGTGTTATATCCCAAATTTAGGTTCTCCCAAAATAGACTTTTTACTTTTCTGGGTATGTCCCCTCCATTTGGAGTGTTATTTCACATAACTTATGTGGGACACTTAACCTGGTATCTGGTGTTTCCACTGTGATATGCTCATTCAACGCAGCTGTCACCAGAAATTCCATCAGGTTCTGGTGAGCTATTGTTACTTCTGCTGCGCTGTCCAGCATCGTCAGAGCCCGTTCCCCATTCAGAAGTAGTGTCCTCAGTAGCCTGGGCATTTTGTATTTTAAAGCCGGCTAATTTCTTCTTAATAAATTGAAGTTTACTTTTTGGTTTATCGTCTTTGATAATGTAGTCTGAAGTGCGATGTGTGTCTCTTGGCTCGTTTTTCTGATCTGCGTTCTGACCGTCCTCTCCCTGAAAGGAATGACAGGAACGTGTATCACTATCCTAATACCTGTCAGTTTTTTTTAATATTGTCACAGTTTCTTAGGTTATATTTTCTGTCACAGGGCTCCTGTTGAAGAGACCCACCCCATGATCTGGATGGATTTTGCTTATTATTCTTTGAATGTTTGTTATCCCATTTCTTTTAGAAGAATCGGGTGATTGCTTTGAGTTGTCCTTTCCAGGATTACTTAATTGTGGTTAGATAGGTCTAGTTCCCAAGTTATCTCTACCCAGCGAAGCATAGGTATATTGGAAATTTTTTGGTAGTTCTCGCTCCTGTTGTGCAGGAGTGAATTCCCTCAGGCGTTGCCGTATACCCACCGCTGCTGCCTCCCCTTTTATGGAGCTAAAATAATTGTTGATACTTGGGCACAATTGCCTATCAATTTCATCCCCAAGTCCAGGGCAGGTTCTGCCCCATACTCATTCTGTATTTGTCTCAATACTTCTGGTATAACTGCTATTCAGGAGGTACCATGAGTTCTGGCATAAACAGCAGCGAAAACTGTACCCCAAGTAGTACAATTCTCTATCGGGGGAGCTATTCCTATTGGCAAGCAAATTGTCAGTATTTTGTGTTTTCCTGCGGGCCTGTATGAGGAAATATTGACTCAAGCTGTGCTATTTTCTGTGTTATCCAGAACGGCACTTGCTCACCTCTAATGCGCATTCTTCCCATAATCGTATTCAGCGTTTGTGGGGTGATTTTTGTTGCAGTCCCTTGAGGTTGACCAGCTTGAGTGACCCTTGAAAGTTGAATTGTAAGTGTTTCCATTATGAACTGTGTAAGATTTCTGTATAGCTTTATTATTTCTATGTAATGTTGACGTAAGTCTGCTTCTGGCAATATATCAATTTCTGGATGCACTGTGTAAGCAGCTAGGACCGGCAAAGTCGCTCCTTCTCTGCCGAGCGGACCAGGTCTCATTTTTTCTGTGGTATGGGGGAGGGCGCCTTTAAACTAATTTATATGTTATTTGTAAGTTAAAAGGACTTCTATGTTCTCGTAAGGAGAATATTCTTCTGGTATTTCATCTGGAGTGTAAGTATGAAACACATCATGTATACATGCATCTGGGAATTTAACCCATGAATAGAACACCTCTGTTCGGTATGCATTGTGTGCTTCAGTCACAAAGGTAACAATCCCGCCTATTGATAAAATAACATAATCTATTAATTTCATGGTAAGTGCAAATCTGCAATTTTCTGAAATGTTAAGAGCACTTTCCTGCTCAGCTTCCTCTTTACTAGCACCATTTGTACCAGCGCCTCCAGTCTGAGACATTATGGGAGAAAGTATTTAGGAAAAGAGAAAAGGTTTGCACAATGTGGGGAACTTTAATCCTTCAAGCTTGAACAAACCTACAGCCAATACATTGGATATACCTACTCAGCTACGGCGGATTTTTCCCTTCCCACCCCAGATGTCTCTGGGTAAATGTGAGTAGGGGTCTCTGAGAAAGCACGACTGAACTAATCAGATTTGACCGTTAAATAAGTACCAAACCAACGTTGGCACACCATGTCGTGTACTTCCTAATAATACATAGGATCTGTGCGTTTAGACAACATAAACTAAGGGATTGTTGTCCAGACTGATTCCAGACAACTGCAAAGGATGTGTTAGTCTTTAGACCAGCTAGCTCATAGTGCCACCATAAGCCCCCTAACCTTAATAAGGAGCGAATAGTTTCTGGCAAATAGCGAACATGACAACATTTTGCTCTGTCACTCGTGCTCACTTGGTCTCAGAGAAAAAACACAGAATACACTGCAAAGCTGTTCAAGACTTCTTGCATGCCGAATGGAAAGCGGTGATGGACCGGTGTGCAAAATTAGAGGAACCCATATACACAGCAAAGGGGTGACCCCACAAGCGTCATAAGATCTGAGGGAGATTATGGAAATACTATAACATACTTGTGTCTTAGATAAGGCTCCTGAGACTCAATCCGCATTGGAGTTGTGACATTCACAAATTATCCAAAATACTGTGCTTATGATGTGTCTTTTCCTCATTTTTCTTTCACTCCCTTTCTTTTTTTTCCGTCTTGGTTTGGTGACTGTAATAATTCAATAAAATGTGTTTATAAAAAAAAAAACACAACTTTACATGGTTATAAGGTTGCTAGTGGATTCTCCAAAAAGGATATTTGGATGAAATTATAGGTGGAAATGGGACATTGAAACTGGGCGTTAGATATATAACACAGGGGAATATATAACAATTGAGGAAGACAGAGGCTGGAATCTGTAACATAATATTATATAAACAAGGATTCATCTGACACCATAGATTGAATACTTATTTGTTGCCACAATAGTCCCTTTATTGGACTTTGGGGTTAAAATTTATCTTTTTTGTTATTTTCACTTTTTTATATACACACTTAGAATATCCTTCATTTCAAAAAATGTAGTCACCTCTCCTTAAATCATACCTATAAACATTCATTTATATACAACATCTATTTACACAGAACATATAAATCTGTACACCTTATGTACATGCAACTTGTCGCTTGATGCAGTATAGAATAATTAAACTCAATGTTACTTCATCATAATGAAACTGAACACATAGAATTTCTATTAATTCACAAGTTCAGAGATGATAAATTCTCTCTTATTTGTCCTACTTGTAATTGAGAAAATACCACACTAGGACTTAGTTCCTTCTTGCCCTCAGTGTCACCCAAAAAGGTGGAGTCCTATATAGGGTCGGAGATTAATTGCTTTCATTCACACAGCGGAAAAATGAGTACAGTGCACTGGTGGACCTTTGTAGGAAAGTCGATTTAATTTGTACTCCAAACCACTATTGTTATCTTTGAATGTTCAAAGAGAAGACGAGTGAAACCCGGAGTGCACGCCGACTTGAGAACACGAAGAGACGGCAAAGAACTAAGGAGAAGAATACCTCAAGATCCAGAATTGTGAGAACTACTCTCAAGATAATAATCACATTGAAAAATAATATGTGAGCTACAACGGGTGTAGAGATGTCCTACCACAACAATGTTCAGCCCTGAAGAAGACCTTACATGAATTATTTTTGGTCCTAATTGGAGAAGGTCGAAACGCGTTGGCAGATAACAATAGTGGTTTGGAGTACAAATGAAAGTGATTATAGTGATTAATGTTCTTCCTAGAGAGAGATCGAAGGTTTGTTCAGTGGAAGTTTTGACTCATGGTAAGGTAGCGCAAAAATGCAGTGAGTTAATATGCCTGCTTCGAAGAGCGTGTACCATGCAGCTCTCAAAGTGCATATAATGTAAATAGGTCAGTGGGTTACTGCTTTTGTCGGAGAGATCCTTTTGTTACTAGCAGTTAAAGTCCAACATAGAACAGTTAGTTATTAATTGCCATCAAAGAGCTGCATGCAAACTACAAGTTATAGACTAGAGCATTATGATTTTTTCCACAGTTTTCATTATACTAATGTTGGAAAAATGGTTCATTTGGATAGAAATCAATTCTGATTATTAAAGAGAACCCCCAACCATGGTGGTACACTTTAAATTCTGAGTTTGTGCTTCTCAAGACCAAGCACTCTGTGAATCCTATACCTTGCAGTCCTCTGTCGTACATAACATTTCCTATACACTGATTTAGACACCTATAATTGATTGTCTCTGTGTAATGTGTGTGATGTAAAATGCTCTGACACACTACACTGATATGAGCTACACTATAAAACTAATTAAATGCATCTGAGAAAGAGTTGTCATGGAGACTTGAGGGACACTGTTAAGGGGTGGTAGTGAGGGAATCATTGGCAGAGTTGGTCATTGGGTGGTGCCAACTAACACTGTTACCCCAGCGCTAAAGCCGGCCCTGCTCCTCCAGTCCTTTCTCTCACGTTCCAGTCTCTTATTCCTGTCTCATACCCCCCTTATTGGAGTTCATATATGCTCAGTGGACCAATGCATTCAGGGCTGGAATCTGTGTTTGACCTCATCGTCACAGGTTTTAATCTTGTTGGAATAACAGTCTTTCATCCTTCAGCAATCAATACAATTAGTACAATGTAATGGACAGAGCTGCCGACTTTGGAGCTGGAGAACCAGGGTCCAGTCTAAACTAGGAGTCGAATCACTAAGTCTTCCCATGCTTCCCAAAAATGAATGTGTCCTTGTGTAATGTAACTGGTGCTCATGTAAAGTGCTCCCATAACTTTGGGTCAAGTTCACGCTATATAAAACTGCGAAAAAAACGGAGTCGGGTATAATAAAAGTATGTTAGTTAGCCAAAATGCCTCAAGGGTTGAACATGCACTTTAGAAAAATGTATGTAACAGTGGTGTGGAAGGTGTCACAACACGTTCCGTTGCTCCTTCCATCAGAGCACCATCTGGCTAACCACACAAACCTGCTCACACTTGCAGGACTAAGGGTGGAGCACCAAAATAATGTTTGTCTGGAGCATTTATGGACTTTAACGGAGCGGCTCTCACTCTAATGTGGCTGAATGTTCTCTCCCTAGTGTTCCACCTACATGTCTGCTCACGTTTGCTGCTGGTGATTGTCTGGTGCCTAAACAGTAAGAGCTGAATTTGATTTATCTATATGACTCATGTGCTGCCTCTCTGCTCTGATCGAGATGCCAGCCCCACAGTTTTCACTCAATGAGCTTCCCAAGAGCTGACTGGAGTGTGCTGTGGACAATTCATCAAGTGTTGTCCAAGTGGGTGCATGATGCAAGTACAAAGTGGCCTGCTCTTGTTCCTGCATTCACAGAGCTCAGCCTGCAGGGGTTCGTCTGTGGGAAGAAGAGGAGGTGCTGCGCTAATGTGTGGTGGCCATCTTGAGACTGCTGAAGACCCAACTTGCTGCTCCAAGTAATCTCACAGGAATAACTGATGTCAGGAGGCCATTTGAAAGGTCCAGGAAGTGCTACCACTGCTACCGGGAAAGGTTTTATCACCGGACCTTATGCAAGCAAAATTGACTGGGTTCTGCAGGGCTCAGTCAAGGCAAGAAACATTGAAAGTGAAGTAACATGCAAAAATAATAATAGTAATAACACACAACAAAAAGTATTATAAACTAAGAAACATTTCAAGACTAAGCACTGGCCATTACTCTGTCCCTGTTATTTGTGATAATGTCTGTCTTGTTGCCTGTATCAGAGACAAGTGATCGTAATGCACCCAGGTAAATGGGTGCTTGTTTCAGAATTTCTCAGACAGTAAACTTTCTCTACATTGCTGTGAAAAATGAAACCATATATATATATATATATATATATATATATATATATATATATATATATATATATATATATATATATATATATATATATCTATATATATATATATATCCACAATCCTGTTCTGTCCGAGTTCCCCCAACAAACAGGTACGGACCACGTGTTTTTTCAGCTTCAGTGCAGATTATTGCATGGGTGTCAGCATTTTCTTTGACAGCAAGTGCCCAGCATTACGCGTTTCGACAGTGAAACACTGTCTTGATCACATTACGTACCAAGGGCAATCAGCAATAAATAGGAGTGCAAATAGTGAAAAGAAATGGTGTAATTCACCCGCCTTTTCTAAAAGCATGAAGCTAGAAAAAATACTATAACAATTCAGGTTCATACAGTATGAAAATCACATTGAATGTTATACCAGGCAATATTATGTGCAAAAGAAAGTGAACAATAAAGTGCTAGTGCTTAAATAATAAAATCAAATCCTCATTAATCACCAGTTATTTAAAACCATAACTGTTAATAACCCCTAAGATAAGAACGTAAGATGCTGTACATAAATGTTCAATCTACCAAATGCCATAAAGTGCTAGTGCATTATTACTATCCTTTTCCATCCAACTTAGTACAACATATGAGCATATCAATAGGTAATCATAAAAATTGAAAAAATTGATGTTGTCACTGATTGCCCGACATAAATAGCTAGTGCTAAAATGTATGTAAATAAACTCATATAAGGCAATCACTATTGACAATATCACATAAAAGGAGAAATGACTTGGCCAGATTTCTAAAAACATATACAAAAAAAACACTATAAAATCGCCCATACTAAAACTCCGGCATTAGTCATGTAAAAGACAAGTAAAACCAAAGGCTAAAACTGGAGAATCCAGATAAAACCAATAGAAAAATGTGTCTAAAACTAGGCCAAAATCACGGAATAAATATGGAACGATAAGATGGGTTAAATACAGGTACAGCTAAGAATCCAGTGCATCATACATGATACAGTTACAAATAATTATGCAGATACTCTCCTGTGTTAAGACCTTCATGCATTTTTGTGTCTAGTATTAATATATAGTGAGACTCTAACTGTCTAAGCTTTTTCTCCCTGTTACCTCTTCTGAGCGATCTAGGCACTGAATCGATTACAAAATAACTCAATTCGTTAATTTTATTGTTATGTACATGTTTAAAGTGCCTGGCCAGCGGGTAACTAGGATCAGAGTTCACTAGGGCCCTCAAATGCTGGAGTATGCGGTTAAAAACTTATATATATATATATATATATATATATATATATATATATATATATATATATGTGTATATATATATATATATATATATATATATGTGTGTGTATATGTGTGTATGTATATAAATATATAAATATATATATATATATATATATATATATATATATATATATATATATATATATATATATATATATATATATATATATATATATATATACATGTTTAGCCTGATTGCCTAAATACTTAATGAAATGATAGAACAACCTCGAGTATATCGAAACTGCATATCGAAATTATGAATTGTTAATATTTTTAATTGACAAAAAGTTTTTAAAACATTTTTTTTTCCTTCCCTTCTTTGAATACACAAGTGGTAGTATGATGTGTAAAATTGAAGTTGCATTGAAAAAATTGAATGAACTGAGTAATGCTTTTTTAACTATTTATGCACTGACACTTTCAAAAATCTTTTTAATGTGCAATATGAGTGGATTGTTTACATAAATAGTACAGAGTACTGTTGTTGTCGTTTAAGCATTAGCACTTTTGAAAATGTAACATATTCAAGCACTAGCACTTTATTCTCTTTTTACGAATTGTGTGCATTCTATGGAGTAGTTGTTTACAGTAAGAGAGTATTATTGTTTACAAACAAGCACTTGCACTTTATGATTAAATAATAAGGTTATCTCGAATTAAATAGCATTACTAGGAATTGTTCTCCCATTCCAATTAGATCAGTTTGGTATAGCCACGTGACGAACTAAGATAAATTAATGGATCAGTTGTCTGAGGTCTAATGAAAGCAATTAATTGGGAACAAAGGTTGTACAGCGTTTGATATGAAATTGTAAATAATCCTATGAATACTTTTTTAAGGCTCTAGTGGTTTAGGGGCACTTGCCCAGATAATTGTGGAATCCTTATTGTTTGAACGATTGAAAATTATGTTCTTCATGCACTTGCGTGTTATAAAAACACAGTTTTTATACACCTGTTTTGAAATGATACAAAACATGATAATAGAATGTTTATATTTGATACTCTGTTATTGGCGTTTGCCCTAAACATGTAGCATCTTTGCATTGTTGCTGTACAAAGGTTTCCTTAAACTGCAAGTGCCAAAATGGCCGCCAGATTAGTAGACGACTTGATCAGATTTTAATTGTCCTTTTGTACTGTTTACTACCCTGCTTGTGTATTTGTAGAAGTGTCGAATGGCGGTACAAACATCGTGATCAAGGGAGCTTGACTCCCGAAACGCGTTGATGGATGTAATTTGAATAATAAAAGCCTGAACTAACGATACCCGCGTACGACTGCCGGATGATTTCCTTAAAAATGAAAAGGATATCTTATCTGGAATAGATAGCGACGTGGCTGATCGTCGCAGGACCGGCACCGCCAGTGCTTTGGCAGCACGCCAGAGTAAATCGCTAAACTTTGAGAAGCAACAGGAGACAGGCGCGCCCCCCGTAACAGCCCAGCGAATCTGCATACCCAACGTGTGTGGCGTGAACAGAGTCGTGGTTAACTTCTGCAGCCCGGGGATCGGAGGATCCTAGAGCTTTGGTAAGTGTGCCCCATTCGCTTTTCACGTACACTAAATAGCGGGTCACTGCATTTGGGTAATCGGGAGCTGGGAACGGCAATTTTCTGTCCAATTGAGCCTCGAGACGGAGTGCCAATTTACCCGCTTCACATACAGAGGGCAATATTTGGGAGAAAATACCGAGTGGATATCGAAAGGCTTAATCATGAGTGATGAGGAATATGCAGCTAGAGAGCTCGAGGCTGTGAAATTATTTGATGATTCTGTGCAAACAACTACGAAGAAAGGAGGGGCGGCTGCCCCTACTGCAAATCCGGATTTAAATAAACACCTACAAAACGACGAAAAGTATAAGAAGAGAGAAATCTCACGTTGGTGGGAGGTAGCATCACTACGCCGTTACTTAGAAGTAGGCCGAATCCCATGAGGACTGAGAATTATGATCTCCCCCTCCTCAGAGAATCCTGATATTGAAATGCTTGAAGAGTGGGCTGAGAACAGCGCGGCCAGTTCAAAGAATATGATGCAAATACTCCTCAAGCATGTCGAAAAGGAACGACTGGAAGTGGTAAAAAAATTGAAAGAACTTACTGAGACCCTAGGTAAACATGATGATAAAACCAAAATAGGTAAATTTAAATCTGATTTGAAAATCAAGTTAGAGAAATACGAGAAACGCATTAAGGACAGAACGTCCACTAAATTCATAAGAGATTGTATCGATTATGAGTCAGGGCGTATATACACTTTTGCCAAAAAGTTCGATATGGCTAGACGCCAGAAAATCTTTAGTGGGCAAACTGTCCAACAAACACCAATACAAAGTGACGCGAGTTCAGAAACTGGCTCCGAACAGGAATCTGATGATGGAAGCCGGAAAGGACCAAATGATGTACGATTACCCGTCACTGATGAATTCCGTTTTATGATCATGGAGCAACAGTCCGACCATCGCATGGGAAAGGGAAGAGGATGGGGAAGGGGCCGAGGAAAAGACGATAAAGAAGAGGAGGCGAGGGGTACAGGAGGAGCACAAGGTTGGCAAACAAAAAGATCCTTGCGCTCGAACACCAAGAAATAACAAAAATAACCGATAAGGACACTACAATCATTAATTTGAGCTCTGTGATGTTGACCCAAGATGATGAGACAATCCTGAAGTTAGGTCTCTCCTATTGTGATACAAATGAATTTAACTATCCAAACAGTAGGATGGACCTTTATCGGTACATTAGAAAATTAAAATTGACAAAATTACATGCCGGACGAACATACATCCAGGAGTCGGAAGTTGAAAATATGTCAGATACCCCTATGACTTTCCTTAATGTCAATGATATACCAGCTATAACAGACATGATAGAACTAATGGATGATACCTCTCAATTGGAGAAGGATGACAATATTGAACAAGAGAATGATTTACAAGTGAGCGATCATACACCGTTTAGAGCTCCCTCAAAGTTTCTCCCACAGACTATGAAAGATAATGTAGATCTGTTTGGGGAGAATATAACTAGAGACCTAAAAAATTTGTATTTTCAGGAAAATCAAAGGAAATATAAAATGAATCCAAAAAAGGCACTTTTCCACAAGACAGTGAAAAAAATTACAGATGGAAGATGGACTCCTAGTGAAACCTTCAGACAAAGGAGGAAATGTTGTTCTCTGGGGGAAAGAGCAATATAAGAAAGAGGCACTGAGTCAATTGCAAGACTGTAGTTGCTATAAGAGAATAAGCCCCAAGGAATATGAGAATGTGACTGCGGAATTTCATAGAAGACTGGACCACTGGAAATAAAATGGACTACTTAGCTGGGACGAGCATAAGTTCATCAAACAAGATAATCCTGTGGTTCCAGTCTTCTATATGTAACCAAAAATTCACAAAAACTCCACTAGTCCACCAGGGAGGCCCATCATTTCATCGTGTGGAAGCCTGTTTGAGAACGCATCGCGATATATAGACTATTTCTTGAACCCTATTGTCAGATGGCTCCCTTCATATTTGAAGGACTCAACTGATTTTTTGAAATGTATCTATGATATATGTTGGGATCCTGAAACTATGGTTCTTTTAACGTTAGACATTTCAACCTTATACACAAGTATAAGACATGTAGATGGTCTAAGGGCATGTGAGCATTACCTAAATAGGAGACCGGTACGCCTTGTTTTACAGAATAGAATGATCCTTGAAATTATGAAGTGGTGTCTAACTAAAAACATCTTTCTCTTTGGCAGTGATCTTTACCTCCAGGAGCGGGGGACCGCGATGGGCACCTGTTTTGCCCCCAGCTACGCCAATTTACATCTCGGCTGGTGGGAGGAACAGGTGCTCAGAGGGGGTCCCCTTGATCATTGGACGGAACACAATATATAACAAAGATGGCCGACTGGTAGGAGCTCTGTGAAAAGAGCTCCGCGCACTGGGGATCCCTAATCAGAATATCCCCTTTAGTGCTAGCCACGAATGAGGTGGAACTGAACTACAACCTGGCTTGACAGGATTATTACCGAAGGAAGAGTAACAGGATCATCATCATAGGAATATGAAGCTCTGATAGCGGAAAACGCAACTCACCGTGATCGCCAGGAGAGTGCAAATCCCCTCGGACAGAGCTGACCTCCACGCCCGGCAGTCGGGTTACGACAGTGAAGGCGGGTGATCTTCGGGGGACATACGCATAGTTCACCTGATGCTGGGAGCGCGGCACCCGATCCCAAACTCAAGAGGGAGAGTGGATCGGTGAAGACTGCGAGCTCGCCCCCACCGGATGGTGCTTGGAAGGAGCGAGTACTGCAGATCCCGTCGACCCGCTTTGCCTTGGCAGCCGCACGTCTGACTGCAGCCGTACACCGAAAAGCACATGAGACCGGCAGCGGTGTAGAACCCAGAAGCTGCCGGCGCTTGAGGAGACCGCATTGCTCGCGTCTGCCCCCTCTCTCGCCAGCCCTTGTAGGTGCGGATGTATGCTGAACGGCGCCGAGGCACAGCGCAGGACCGCGAACACAGAGGCAGCGTGGAGCAAAATAGCATTTCTAACAGGATCGGGCAAATGGGCTTGGAGCAAATAAGGCGGCCATATTGGAGAAGCATCAACACAAGTATATCTTCTACTCCCTACACCAGCCGATCACAATATCCAGTGATCAATGGATATAGAAACAGGACCACACTGGTGAACAGGAGGCTTGGAGCAAATAAGGCGGCCATATTGGAGAAGCATCAACGGAAGTATATCTTCTACTCCCTAAGGCAGCCGATCACCATATCCAGTGAAAACAGGTCAGATTCCTCATGCTGCGCCACTAACCTCACACCAATAACCCATTTCAGCTATTATCGTATCCTATTACTCATCGCATTAAGCACACAATAGGCACATCACACGAGGCGCTCATCATATAACACGGACTGCCTACAGAAATTCACCCACGCAGCACCTTACTAAACACCTATTATGGAGCTCACAGGCACACACACCTATAACATCATCTACCCCCAACCTCTCTAAAAGCGCAGCCAAACGCTTCAAACACAATCTTATAAAACAACAACCTGAAACACCCATAGCGGATCCCTATTTCTCATTACACAAAGGACACACAACTAATGATATCATCTTCCACACGAAGCGCAGAGCACAATGGAGAAATGCCTTTCTCACCTTATTTACACTCTCGGCCAACAGGAACATTCCACATGGTCTAGTTATCTATATCGCCCCCTCTCAACTTTTCCAAGCAACAGCAACCATTACCATTTACAATAATGGAACCATACTCATGCAATCTACAGATCGCAATCTAAGCCTACTAGATAACATATTCCCAATAATCAAGGAGCAAGTGTCTAAGCCCCATAAGGCTGCTCAAGCCACCCTTTCCGTCAATGTTCAACATACCTCACGACCTATCCACACTGACAACAACGCCATTGCTTCACGTCCGCTACCCGCCAACACATGTCAAGCTACCACATCAACACTCAACATAGCGGAAACTACCCACGTACCCCCAGCGAACACAGTTCACCCACCGTCACCCATAACTCTACCCATACCTTCAGACCAATCATCCTCCCCTACATATCACCTCACACACACACACACACACCTATAACACCTCTACCTTACCCGCAAACTACCTCACCTTCCCCGCACACTTTAGCCCAACACCATACACCAAGCCAGCCCCCTACGCCTACTCCCTCAACACAGACGCACTCACCACACATAGCCACCCCCACAGCCCACCCATCACATTCACTCTTATCAGCAGCATCCCTACCATCCACACCTACACACACAGACTACCCTACACACGCACTCCCATCTACAACACCTACACCTTACACTCAAACACCCTTACCTTCCCTGCATACTTTAGCCCCTTACAACACATCAAGCCAGCCCCCAGTGCCTGCATCAATATCCTCAACACAGACACACTCACTACTCTTAGCCTCACCCACAGCCCATCCATCACACACATTCTTACCAGCAGCATCCCTCCCACCCACACACACACACACAACTATTCACATACCTGATCAGACCCCATCTGTTTCCACTAATACAGCCACCCTCACAACTCCCACAATCCCTACACCAGGCCAGTCCCCACGGCAGGCACCTAAACCCGTTTACAAACCCACACCCACAACACTCCCTCACACCACTTGCCCACATGCACATAATTCCAGACTTGATGAGATCATTTTTTCACTGAACCAAATCAAAGTTGAACTCCGAGCTCTGAATAATCGCTTAGCGAAACAACCGTGGGATGACAAAACAACTAGACATCCCAAAATCTGCCAACCCAGAAGCCAAACTACCACTGACACGAACTCCTACGGTCCCAGCTGGACCTCAGTCCCCTCCTCTAACAACTCATCTCGACCAATTAGAAGCACCAACCTGTTCTCAGAAAGTGACTTATTCTCCCTGATGAGTTCATATGATACCGCTCACATGAAGAACAACACACCTCCAGCATCACCATCTCCCGCCCCAGTGAAACCTAACAAACCCGTGGCATCATTAATTCCTACTATTCCCCTAAACCCCCATAGGACCACTAAACCAAATACCAGGGGCATCACAAACAACAACCATAGAAGAATCCCTATCACGCAAGATCCCTCTTCTACCACCAGCACGCCCACACTCAAATGTATTCTCTTAAATTGCAGTTCGGCCGTTCGATACGCAGCGGACATAGCTGACCTAATCCTCACACACGAGCCAAACTTGATAGTGCTTACCGAAACTTGGCTAAAAGAATCCTCCACACCAATCACTGACATTCTAGTTCCTCCCCATTACAACATCATCAGACTAGACAGAGCTAGAACCGACAAGTCCGGGGGCGGCATAGCCTGCATACACCGCAGCAACATCTCGGTAAGCAGAACCATCTCCCCTTTATTCCATTCATGTGAATACATGTGCCTCAGCATCACCAGTAAGGGTACACCGGTCTGCTCTCTGCATATCATTTATCACCCACCAGGTGAGAACCTCACCTTCACCGAACATTTCATGGACATGGTGTCATCACACATGGGTCGACAAAATACACAAATATTCCTCGGAGACTTCAACCTCCATTGGAATGATCCTAATGACACAGCAGTTAACAGTCTTAAGAATTTCCTGGCGGACCTAGACCTAACGCAATTCTGCAACATCCCAACACACGACAAAGGATCGATCCTGGACTTACTAATCTCTAAAACAGGCTCCATTCAGCTAGAGTCGATCCTACCCTGCGATTGGTCAGACCATCACATCATCACTTTCACCATTAAGGAAAAGGTGAAAATGAGCTCTACCCAACCCACAAGACCAAAAGTGTGGAAAAGAGACCTAAAAAAACTTAAGCCAAATACCCTTCCATCCTCCTGCGCCAACCTATTGCTCCCCCCCGTAGGATCCTCCACAGTACACGAGCTCACCAACCACTACCTCTCGACCATGACATCAATATTAGACGAGGTAGCACCTCTGCAACTAAAAAGAGTCTCTTTGAAAGATTCTAAACCTTGGTATAACGGTATACTCAATGAGGATAGGCGCTCTCTCAGAACTGCAGAAAGGGCCTGGAGGTCAACACCTTCTACCAACCACCTTCTGATTCTCAGGTCAAAGAGAAACGCATACTTCCGCAAGATCAAGCGCACCAAAGCCGATTATTTCTGCCTCCAACTTGACCAGGCAAGAAACCGTCCCAAAAAACTCTTTGAGTTGATCAAAACCCAATCTAAGGAAGCACCGCACCGACCACAAAATGTTGAAGGCTCGCAGCCAAACTGTGAAGAATTCTCCACCTTCTTCTCCCTGAAGACCGACACCATCAAGAAAGACCTCCTAAAGGATCTAACCTTATATGCGAGACCGAATACACTTGCCTCTACTGCTCCCAGTAACCCGCCAGGCCAACCCCCATCAAAGCCTATTCCTAAAAATAATGCAATATGGTCATCATTCTCATCCTACTCCGAATCTGCCCTAGGCAAAATTCTCAGTGCATTGAACCCAGTCAACCATTCCGCTGACCCACTTCCGGCAAACGCAGTCAAAGACCTTACCCCACTGCTTCTACCTCTCTGGTCTAAGATCATAAATAGTTCCCTTCAACAAGGATGCATGCCAGACATCCTCAAAGTAGGCCAGGCCTCACCCATTCTAAAGAAGCCCATAGCAGACCCCACGGACTTAAACAACTATCGCCCAATCTCCAATATCCCTACCCTAGCCAAGTTACTGGAAAAATGTGTACATCTACAGCTAACGAAACATATTGATCATTTTGACCTACTCAACAAACACCAATCAGGGTTTCGTGCTGGTCACAGCACAGAATCAGCCATGACTCACATCATTGACGATGCGCTTCAAATACTTGACCAAAATGGATCCTGTTTGCTCATCCTACTTGACCTATCCTCAGCCTTTGATACGGTTAAACACGATAACCTCTTAGACCTCCTGAAACACAGAATGGGCCTATCTGGGACAGTGCTTATCTGGTTCACCTCATTTCTCCAAAATCGGACACAACAATTCAAAATCAAGAACACCCTGTCCAAACCCGTCCCAGTGACCCTGGGAGTACCGCAAGGTTCAGCACTATCCCCAACACTGTTCAATCACTTCCTGGAACCTCTAACTGAAATTCTACAAACCGCTCACGTGCAATACCACATGTATGCAGATGATACACAGCTATATCTCAAGATACACTCCCTAGAGGACATCAAACTACTTAACATAGCTCTTAGGAACACCCAAACTTGGCTGGCAGAAAATCATCTTAAACTGAACGCCCTAAAGACTGAATTTCTCCTAATAGCCTCGCCAGCTCAAATCCCGAAAATGCAAGACTGGATCAAACATATCACTGTGTTCAACGTACAACCGACTATCGTGGACTCAGCGAAGTCACTTGGAATTACTTTAGACAGTAACCTCAACATGCAAAAACATATCAGCAATGCTACTAAGGGAGCCAATCTTCAGATAAACACATTGAGGAAACTTAAACCCTTCCTACCACACAATGACTTTAAGCAGGCAGTACAAGCTCTGGTTATACCCAGAGTGGAATACAGATGTGTCACCCTCTGTGGCCTGCCCAAAGCATCAACCACACCCCTTAGAGCTTCAATCAACGCGGCAGCAAGACTCATAACTGGGTCTAAACGTAGCTCCCACATTACTCCGGACCTTCAATCCCTGAACTGGCTACCCCTAGATGCGAGAATTCAGCTGAAAATTGCATGCATGATGCACAGAGCCATACATCAAAAGACCCCCAGCTACCTGGCACAGAAACTGACAATCTCTGGTGGGACCAGATCCTCTAGAAATGCGGAAAAATTACTACTGAAACCACAAAAATTCCATAAGAAAAAAACCTATAACAGATCCTTCTCTGGGATGGCACCCAGAATCTGGAATGCCTTACCCCCAAAAGTCAGACTTAACCCTTCCACTGCTGCTTTTAAAAATGAAGTTAAATCCATCCTCATGGCTAAATACACATGAGTATGGTCTACTGAATCAAGGTGGTGAAAGGCAGCTAGCTCTTAACCACTAGACACTTATTAGATTCTTTGTACCTCTGTGTGGAGCTACTAGTTTTGCTTGTATATGTAACATTTTACTGTTTGTATAGCGCTCTGTTCGCGCTCTATAAAACTTTCAAATAAATAAATATTATGGGTCAGGTATATCGACGATGTCTTCGTGCTGGGCACGGAGACATCAATCGATCTAATTATTGAGGAGTTGAACCAGAATTCATTAAATCTGGAATTCGTGGGGATTTCGAGTAAAAAAACAATAGATTTCCTCGATATTAGGATCACTCCCATAGATAGTAGATTAGAAACTACTGTGTTCCGTAAGAGAACTGCAGGGAACTCAATCCTGCATGCTGAAAGCGCCCATCCAACTGCTCTTATAAGAAGTATTCCGTTTGGGGAATATTATAGAGCTAGGCGTACCTGCAGCAGTGATGAGCAATATGATAAGATTGAGACTGAAATGACCCAGAGGTTTATTCAAAGAGGGTACAAGGAGACGATCCTCAAAGGTGCATCCAACAAGGCAAGAAGGTTGATAAGACAGAATATACTTTTAGAACCATCTAGAACTCAGAAACTGAAAAATTTAGATAAAATGCAGAAAGATCAAGTTTCTTCGAGATTCATAACGACCTTTAATACTAAACATAAAGAAATAAGATCAATTCTAAGAAAACACTGATATTTAATAAGGAATGATCCAGTGATAGGTTCAAAGGTGAAAAAGAATCCCGAAATTACGTATAAAAAATCTAAATCTTTGAAAGATCTAGTTGTAAAAAGTGAGTTCATAGACAAAAAGAAAAGTAACACCGACTGGCTGAAGCCGAAGCCTGATTTTAAAAGATGTTTTAAGTGCAAAGCTTGTCAACATGGAATGAATCGCACAGATTTTAGAACCTCTTTTAATAAGACAGTTACAGTCAGAAGTGCCATCAATTGTAAAAGTGAATATGTAGTATATTTACTACAATGCCCATGCCCTAAGCTATATATTGGTAGCACCATTCTACCAGTGCACCAGCGAATCCTGTAGCACAGACGCGCAATTGTCAATCAGGACAGATCCTACCCTGTAGCACGGCACTTTGAATCACACCACCAAAGTAACCCCGTAGGACTCCAATATTCTTGTATTGCAGAGGTCCCAAAGAAAAAGAGAGGAGGTGACAGGAAAGGTGAACTCAGAAAATTGGAGACTTATTTTATCTTAGAGTTTAATTGCAACGAGCCACAGGGTTTAAAAGTGGATGAGGATCTTTATACATGTTTAGCCTGATTGCCTGAATACTTAATGAAATGATAGAACAACCTCGAGTATACCACAACTGCATATCGAAATTATGAATTGTTAATATTTTTAATTGACAAAAAGTTTTTTTTTAAAAATCCTTCCCTTCTTTGAATACATAAGTGGTAGTATGATGTGTAATATTGAAGTGGCATTGAAAAAATGGAATGAACTGAGTAATGCTTTTTTAACTATTTATGCACTGACACTTTCAAAAATCTTTTTAATGTGCAATATGAGTGGATTGTTTACATAAATAGTACAGAGTACTGTTGTTGTCGATTAAGCATTAGCACTTTTGAAAATGTAACATATTCAAGCACTAGCACTTTATTCTCTTTTTTCGAATTGTGTGCATTCTATGGAGTAGTTGTTTACAGTAAGAGAGTATTATTGTTTACAAACAAGCACTTGCACTTTATGATTAAATAATAAGGTTATTTCGAATTAAATAGCATTACTAGGAATTGTTCTCCCATTCCAATTAGATCAGTTTGGTATAGCCACGTGACGAACTAAGATAAATTAATGGATCAGTTGTCTGAGGTCTAATGAAAGCAATTAATTGGGAACAAAGGTTGTACAGCGTTTGATATGAAATTGTAAATAATCCTATGAATACTTTTTAAGGCTCTAGTGGTTTAGGGGCACTTGCCCAGATAATTGTGGAATCCTTATTGTTTGAACGATTGAAAATTATGTTCTTCATGCACTTGCGTGTTATAAAAACACAGTTTTTATACACCTGTTTTGAAATTATACAAAACATGATAATAGGATGTTTATATTTGATTTGTTATTGGCGTTTGCCCTAAACATGTAGCATCTTTGCATTGTTGCTGTACAAAGGTTTCCTTAAACTGCAAGTGCCAAAATGGCCGCCAGATTAGTAGATGACTTGATCAGATTTTAATTGTCCTTTTGTACTGTTTACTACCCTGCTTGTGTATTTGTAGAAGTGTCGAATGGCGGTACAAACATCGTGATCAAGGGAGCTTGACTCCCGAAACGCGTTGATGGATGTAATTTGAATAATAAAAGCCTGAACTAACGATACCCGCGTACGAGTGCCGGATGATTTCCTTAAAAATGAAATGGATATCTTATCTTGAATATATATATATATATATATGCTCCAGAAACCACCAGCCTGCTGCACTCTCGAATGGGTGCTTTTCCAAGCGGGGGTGTACCCGCCGAACAAATGACTGCTCCCAAAATTTCTCCACGTTCCGTAAGAACCAGAAAACAGCACTCTCAGGGGGGGGTTATGCGTGCCAACAGTTCTTTCTTAGCACAGACAAGACGCGTTTCGGCGCTTAGCCTTTGTCAATTGACAATATATATATCATGGACACTCGAACCACTTCCAAAATCCCGCCAACGGCGGTTTGGCGAGGAAAGAGACGCAGACCACACAGTTTCTGGGCAAGAAATCTTCTTTTTATTTAACGGCCCAAACACAGAACACGTATCAAGCCCTGAAGCCCTTGTTCCCGTGCAAATCTGTGCATACGCCATCTTACTTTTAAAGTTAAAAGTAGCCACACCCATTGATTGACATCACAGGTCACAAGATAGTGTGCATAAACAAAAGACTATATGTTCAACGTTTGTTACTCTAAAAACAACAAACGCATTATACAGGCATGTTTAAATGATTCTGCACATTATTATTTGATATACATGTAAATATAAATAAAAACATGTTATGTGCAAAAACGCTATTTTATATTTGTTTTGTAACTTAACATTTCATGTTGGATAAATCCAACTTGCGCCTGTTACATATAGTCCTTTCTGTACAATGATTTATAACTGGATAAATCCATGTTTAATCATGTGCAAAACCTGCATATCTATTTTGTGAAAATTTAATTTTTACTTTAGTTTTTTCTTTTTTTAGTGCAAAACAAGTGTGTACTGTGCAAAATAGTGCAAATATAAATATAAAGTGCTAAAGTAGACGACATATAAACAATTCAAGATCTGATGTTATTATTCTATTGATGCTGGTATACATTTTCAGAATATCTTTCTTTAAGTAAAATGTCAACAAGGGACACAATACTCTTAAAAAACATGTGTAAAAAAATATATATCCCTGCATTAAAAAGAAACTAGTTCAATTAAAACCAGATCTAGAGGGAAAGAGAACACTATACATTTATAGAAAACCAGAAATTCATTCAATTCATGAGACCCAATCCTTATTTACTATTTAAAATGCTACTTAGTCATACAATACAATAACAGAGATATTAGCATTTAAAATTATTATTCATTTATAAAAAATTACGCATATCATCTGTTGTGTTCAAACCGTTAGGCCATTTACAGTCGAACTCTAAGATATATTTGGTATCCAACTGCCTTAACTGGCATTCTCTGTTGCCGCCCCTTCTTGATTTGGCCACAGCGTCAATTGCATAGTAAGGTAGGCAATTGATATCGTTAGCATGAGTTCGTTTAAAATGTCAAGCCACTGTGGAGAATGGCTCTTATATGCAGCAAAATCCTGACGTGCACGTGTATCTTAGTACTACCAATGTAGTTAAGCCCACAGGTGCACGTCAGGACATATACAGCATATTCGGTTTTACAATTGTATGTCCCTTGAATCGACACTGGGATTACACTCAACGGAGTGGAGTATTCAGACTTGTTACATCCAAATTTACATGCTCGGCATGTTGCACATTTTTTATAACCTTTAATAGGTTTTAACCAGGTTGTGACTTTCTTTAATAAATATATATATATATATCCAAAGGGTTGCCTGTTGAAGGAGAGCCCACACAAGGACGTTATCATAGCATGGGTTCAGGACTTTAAACTGTGTGACGGCTTTGTAGTTTTTCAAGTACTAAATAAATCAAAGTTCCTGCCTCAGTGGGCGTGTTCAACCGCGTGGCATCTTGGAGCTTGTAGTACCTTCCTATTACCCCAGTGGTTTGCAGACCATCACGTGAAAATTAAAATATTCCCCAAGTAGGTTGCGAGATGACACTCCAGCCACTTTCCCTCATTAGTTCACTCTTTCACCGGTATCCTTGCCCTTACGCCGCCTCGTCATTTGATGCTGTAGCAGGGCTGCACACAGTGCAGCAGGACTTCTCCTGCAGCTCAGGCGGGGCCGCAAAAATCCAAACAAAAGAGTTGCTTGTTGAAGGACAGCCCACTCAAGGAGCTAAGATTCGCCCTTTATTGGATGAAAGATTTCAGAAGTAACACCCGGCCAGGAGCTTCGCTGAGCGCTTCTGTCCACCGACGCATTTCATAATGGGTTCAGGACTTTAAACTGTGTGACGGCTTCGCAATTTTTCAAGTACTAAATAAATCAAAGTTCCCGCCGAACACCATCCTTCACGCTCATAGCTCTCACCCCGCACCATTAATAAGGAGTATACCTTTTGGGGAATTCTATAGAGCTAGAAGAGCGTGCAGTAATCTGGATGAATACTCTAAAATAGAACAGGAAATTACTAATAGATTCATCCTAAAGGGTTATTCAGCTAGTGTCTTTAATGGGGCAGCCATGAAAGCAAAAAATCTAGAGAGACAAAAAGTGTTATTTGAACCATCAAAAACCCAGATGAAGAAATTGAACAAGGGACGGGATGGTCAGAGGTTTATAACAACTTTTAACACTGAACATAAAGAAATCAGATCAATCCTAAATAAACATTGGCATTTGGTGAGGGATGATCCAATTTTGGGCCCGAAAATGAGCAAATATCCAGACATAACGTTTAGGAAATCTAGATCATTGAAAGATCTGATGGTACAGAGGGAGTTTCAGAGAAAGGAAAAAAGGAACCGCTACTTGGCTCCGACAAAAGATGGGTTTTAAAAAAAAATGTCAATGTAAAGCGTGCCAACATGGGTTGAATCCCACGCATTGTAAGACATTTTTTAACAAAACTGTTGCGGTTAAAGGCTACTTAACCTGTAGATCTAGCTTTGTGGCGTACTTGTTACAATGCCCATGTCTATATATAGGAAGTACCACTCTACCTGTATATCAACGAATTCTACAGCACCGTAGAGCAATCATTAATAAGGACAAAACATATCCAACTGCAAGGCACTTTGAAACATATCATCAGAGTAATCCCCCTAGCTTGCAGTATAGCTGTATAGCAGAAATTTCTAAAAAAAGAAGAGAGGGGGAGACAGGGCAAGAGAGTTTAGGAGACTTGAAACCTATTTTATCTTAGAATTTAATAGTAAAGAGCCCTATGGACTAAATATTGATCAGGATCTGTACACCTGTCGGAATTAAATAAAAGATGGTATTGGAGACAATAGAGAACTGCTGCACATGAGAAATGAAAAATGTTGTTTTTAAATTTTGCTATATGAAATGGTCATGGGACGAAACAGATGAGATATAAAGCAATGATGAAAGTTTAAAATTGATCAAATGAAACAGTACGTTGAACAAGTACAATTATTTTTATAATTTTGAAGAGTTTTTGCAGTATAGTGAAGTTAAGCGGATAGTAAGAGTATAAAAATATGCACATGCACTTTAGAGAGGGAGGGTATACATCTATTATGAGATGGAGAATAGTGATCCCCTATGTTTTTCTGCATGTTCTTTTTTAAGAATGCAGGATATTTATATATTTATTGTGATTTTAACAAAAATAGGTTTATTAGAACTATGCTTTAGGGAGAAAAAATATGGAGTTTATAGAGAGGTATATAACTATATTCATGGTTTTGTATAGGATTAATATACTGTGATGCACTTGTACCTTTAGTAGAGAAATTAAGGTATGCATAAAGCACCTTTTTTGATATTTAGTACTGTGAACAAATAAGCACTTGCACTTTCTATAATTGCTGAAGCAAACAAAAGAACAACTGAGGCATAATAGTACTTTACAATATTCAGTACTGTGAGTGAACGAGCACTTGCACTTTATAATTGTTAAAAACAATGAGGAGCACTGGCATGTTTAATATCTGCCAAAAGAAACATAAGGAAAAGTAATGGAGATGTGGATAAGGCGTTAGCACTTTATAATATGTATTACTGTAAGTTGAAAACAGGCACTTTCACTATATATAATTGTCAATAATAATAAGGAGCACTGACACTTTTATTAATCATAAATGATTTATTGACTAAATAAATTTTGCAATGAATGGTTTGATACGCTTTTAAAATCTGATGCAGGCATTTAAGAAAATACAATGGAATATGTAAGGAATTAGTTTTCCTGCGATAATTATTTCTGATTGCTGTAATTATGGTAAACATATTCTCCTGAATAAGCATTATAAAATGTTGGGAAGTTTTCAATATTGGAACATGACGCATTTTAAATGTTAGTTATCTTTTAACCAAATGTTTTAAGATGGCCGACGTTTTTTGCATACACTTACTCTGTGTTTGCGGTTAGCCTGTCGCCCATGTCTACTTTCTAAATGCCTATTTTAACTGAAACAGATGATTTGTCTACATCGTGAACAAGGCAGCGTGAAGCTGTTGAAACGCTTCGATCTAATCATCACCAAAATAAAGATTGAGTGACTTTAATCTCGGGAGTGCTGGCTGATTTCTGCTGTCGCGGTAATCACATTTTTGGTTTTATATATATATATATATATATATATATATATATATATATATATATATATATATATATATATATTACCTACTGGCGATAGCCAGTAGGTATATATAGTTAGGATTGTTTTCCATAGGGAAATCGCAACATTCTATTGGGAATAACTTTGGCGCCGGTTGAGGAATCTTCCTGAAATTGTCCTTAACTTTGCCTCGCGGCGCTCCGGTCCTTCCCTGAAAGTTTGGGGGGGATTCGTCAAGCGGGGGCCGAGATAAAAGGGGGGTCCCAAAACGTGTTTTCCCCATGTTAATTTCCATAGGGCGGTTGGACTCACTTTTAGCCCGAACGGCTGAATGGTTTTCCACCAAACTTGGCAAAATTGTAGGGACTGGTAGCCCGATGTGCCTTTGCTATGTCTCAAGATATGTGCTCCAGTGGTTCTTACGAAAATTAACTTTGAAAAAATATATATTGGGCTACATTGGGCTATATATATGTTAGAGCCCAAATGTAGCCCAATGTAGCCCAATGTAGCCCAAAGATGGCCACCAGAGACAAAAAAAACCAAATGTAGCCCAAATATCAGCCAGATGTAGCCCAACTATAGCCCAATGACAGAATGTCCCAGAGTGTTCTAAAGAACAACTAGAGCGCTAACAGTCTTACTTATAACAAAAGTATGGCACACCTGAAGTCATCTTGATTGGAATAAAGTGTTAACACTTAAAACATTTAATTTGCAAAGGAAAAAATGAGGGGGTTCATTTTGCCATAGAAATTATGATTAGTGCTGAAGAAAGAAAAATTAGGGCACATTTTGAGTGACTTCTCAAATCCTCTTCTATTTCATTAAAGAAATTCTGACATGCAGACTGAAACATGCACTTTGAATACCAGCAGCAGACTTCCCTGGTGAGCAGTAACTTTACTACAGTGATCTAATGAGCAACTAGAGTGCTAACATTCAGAATTTATGGCAAATGTGTGACACATCTGAATGCCTTCTTGATGGAACCAAACAAGCATTGAAAATGCAATAGATCTCGCCCTCATTTAAGTTAAAGCCATTCTGTTTGTAATGAGGTGGCTTTTTAGCTTTGCTTTTATTAGTGTTTTTAAAACTTTCATGTAAATAACATGCATATGTATGCATATATGTATATGTATGCGTGCATTTATATTTGTATTTATATGGATATGCAGATTATATATGTTTATATATGTATGTATATATATATATATATACACATACATATATATAAATGCATATGCATATATATATGTGTATATGTTTGAGTGTAGAGAGAGGTACAGAGATAGAGGTGTAGAGGTAGAGAGGTAGATGGCCACCAGAGACAAAAGAGCCTGTGCTTAAAAACTCTGTTAGCAAAGCAGGCATTTGAGATTTAAAAAACGTTTTAATATATAAAAACGTTATCCGCTAATAGAATTAGCATTTAAAAAACCTTTGAAATTCACTGAAAAAAACATAGGTTTCAGGCCCTATATAGTTAGGAATTAGCATTTAAAAAAACCTTGCAAATTCATTGAAAAAACCATAGGTTTCAGGCCTTATATAGTTAGGAATTAGCATTTAAAAAACCTTTGAAATTCACTGAAAAAAACATAGGTTTCAGGCCTTATATAGTTAGGAATTAGCATTTAAAAAACCTTGCAAATTCACTGAAAAAACCATAGGTTTCAGGCCTTATATAGTTAGGAATTAGCATTTAAAAAACCT
Source organism: Lissotriton helveticus (assembly GCF_964261635.1). Classification (NCBI taxonomy): domain Eukaryota; kingdom Metazoa; phylum Chordata; class Amphibia; order Caudata; family Salamandridae; genus Lissotriton; species Lissotriton helveticus. Next base: position 1,217,807,868 of record NC_136069.1, read on the forward strand.
TTGAAATTCACTGAAAAAACCATAGGTTTCAGGAGTTATATAGTTAGGAATTAGCTTTTAAAAAACCTTTGAAATTCACTCAAAAACTATAAGTTTTAGTGGTGTTATAGTTAGCTGGACATTTTACTCATACAAAACCATTGAAATTGCTCCTATATAGTTAGTTGTACTAACTATATTTCGCGCACCCGCAATCCACTGCTGATGATGTCACATATTAGATCATTCATGACATGGTCAGTGACATCACTGATGACATCTCAAATGACATCACTGAATATATATATATACATATATATATATATATATATATATATATATATATATTCATTAAAAAAACCATAGGTTTCAGGGGTGTTATAGTTAGCTGGACATTTCACTCATATAAAACCATTGAAATTCCTCCGTTATAGTTAGTTGTACTAACTGTAACTCTCGCGCCCGCAATCCACTGGTGATGATGTCACTTATTACATCATTCATGACATGGTCAGTGATGACATCTCAAATGACATCACTGATGACATCATCCAGTGAATGTGGTTCGGTTTGTTATTTAAATATATATTATATATACACACCAATCTGCATTGAAGAATCAGTGGATATATAAATATCTGGATAGAGGATTTAGTAGCAGTGTGATTGATTGTTTACTTGAGTAATTTATAGTGTCTCACTAAATATATTGGATAGTGACTAAACTGTGTGAATATCTGTATTACTTGGTCAGTTGTTGTGTAAACTGCTGCACCAGTTGGTTATTAGCTACATGAAAGTCTATATTAGTTATTGATTAGTTAACTGATTATTTGTATGGGAGAGTGAATGTGTGTGTGGTTTGGTGGGGGATCTGTGACTGCCCAAAGATATGTGAATAGTTAATTCAGTATGTATATGAGGTTAAGACTACGTGTTGTAATAGTTGTTTGGGTGAGTGAATATCTTTATGGGTGTGGTGATGAGCAAGAACATTTCTCAATGGTACATGTCCAACAAAGTAGAAAAATAAAAGACAGTGTATGTGACAGTTGTATATAAATAAGTGTACATAAAACTCATTGATTGCATGAGTAACTATATAGATAACTGTATACTTGTAATAGTGATTTCATAACACACTAAGTATGAGTTACTATCTATATGAATAAATGAAGTGCTATTTGTATAAGTGTGTAGCTGAGTAAATGTAAATAGGATACATTGTTTGCAAAAGTGAGTGGGATGACTGCATAACTGAATAGGATGTGTGCTGGTGTGTAATGTCAATATAGGTGTATAAGTATATTTGAGAGTGTTCTATTGATCATTGACAACATGTATGAGTGAATCTATAGGTAATTGATTAGATGTGTGTGTAGATCTAGGAATCACTGAGTGGGTTTTTAGATACTTGTATTGCTGTGTCAATGGATTCAAATATGGTACTCTGTATTTTACAGTGAGTGCTGAAAGGTTATACTAGTGTATGATAAGGTGTATCTGATTATCACATTGATGATGTCATCAGGGATGTCATCAGTGATGTCATTTGAGATGTCATCAGTGATGTCACTGATCATGTCTTGAATGATGTAATATGTGACATCATCACCAGTGGATTGCGGGAGCGAGAGTTACAGTTAGTACAACTAACTATAACAGAGGAATTTCAATGGTTTTGTATGAGTGAAATGTCCAGCTAACTATAACACCCCTGAAACCTATGGTTTTTTCAATGAATTTCTAAGGTTTTTTAAATGATAATTCCTAACTATAACCTGCTTGAAACCAGCTTTGGATCTACACTACGGACAGCATTGAATTTAGACTTGATTTATTTAAGGCAGAGACAATTGTACTCTATGTCCTCAGATTTTGTTAAAGGATGTGACAAAAAACATTCCTCAATGTCTGTACTGACTACTGCCTTCGATTTACATTGTGAGGGCTCACGATTCTGGTGGAATGGCGATTGCACATGACGCATTCCAGTAGGCAAGAGGCATTGTACCAGTACGACCCGCCCGAACAACGAATCATCGCAGGGTGCGCACACGCTGAGTTCTTCAGGTACCACTAACTCACCGCACCACAAGTCATCTCCCCATGGCCTTATTAAGACAGAATTCACTAGGCAAAAAACATTGCTCCCAGTGCGGCTGGCCCACACCACGCATCATCGCTTGCTGGGTAGACGCTGAGAGCCACACCTACCACTAACTCTATACAGCTCAAGTCAATGCCACATGGCTGTGGGCCCTTCCTGACGACTGCTTCCGGTCTATACTGTAGACAGTAGGGCTCACAATTCAAGATTAGTACCGATGCAAATTGTGTAAGAGACTATAATCGGTTAAGAAAACCAAATGCTCCCAATCTGTAACATTGCCACCAAACATAAGTACCCATTTTGAGAAAGTTAGGATTCACTGAGTGAAGTGCAATTGTTTAAATTGTTATGGAGAGCAATCAGTAGACCTAGTTTGCAGAACAATTGATAACCATCAATGGTAGGTTTTTTTTTCCACTCAAAGTACATGCAATCCAATATGCAACAGTCAATGCTTTGAGTGCAGCCCGTTCAGACCACGCAGCATCGCAGGGTGAGCACACGCTAAACACCGGACGTACCACTAACTCAGTACACCATAAATAATCGCCACGTGGCTTTATTAAGGCAAAATTCAGTAGTCAAAAAACAATACCCCCAGTGCGGCCTGTCCGGACCACGCATCATCGCATGTTACGTACACACTCAGTCCCAAAGGTACTACTAACTCAGTGCACCATAATTCATCGCCACGTGCCCGTATTCAGGCAGAATTCAACTGACTATTCATTCATTATTTGCAGAGTGCAGTACCAAACAAAGTATAACGTCCCTCAAACCTACACAATTTCCCTTTAGTAGCCTTCCTTCAACAACTTCCTTTATATCAGTTCTAGGTTTACTTGAAAAACAAAATTCATGCTGCAAGTGCAAAGGCACACTCAATGGCAGTCTACACTGCTGACAGCACAGGTCACAACTTGACTGACCTGCGGTCAGTGCTGGATGCGGGACAGACAGCGGCGCTCCTGCTGTTAGACCTGAGCGCCGCATTTGATACGGTGTCTCATGACATCTTATTGCGGCGTCTGGAGGAAGTGGGTATCGGCGGGAAAGCTCTTGAGTGGTTCCGCTCCTTCCTTTCGGACCGGTGTTTTAAAGTGGCCATTCCACCTGGCCAGTCCTCGTTTCATTCTCTCGGTCTGGGAGTTCCCCAGGGCTCCGCTTTAAGTCCTACACTGTTCAATCTGTATGTGAGACCGCTGGCTGCTGTCGTCAGGGAATGTGGCCTTACCATGACATCGTACGCCGACGACACGCAGCTGGCGGTAACACTCAGCGGGGACCCTGAGGTGAATGCGCCCAGATTTCGAGCTGGACTTATAGCTGTGGCTAAGTGGATGCGTTGCAACTGCTTACAGCTTAACGCTAAAAAAACCGAGGTCCTGATTCTAGGGAGGCAGACGGAACTCTGGGGAGACCAGTGGTGGCCTCCCGAACTGGGGGTTTCTCCCACTCCAGCGGCCGAAGTTAAAAATCTGGGGGTCTGGCTGGACTCCCATCTTTCTTTTGCCAGCCATACGAAGAAGGTAGCAGCTACCTGTTTTGGTATCCTGCGAGGACTGAGACCTGTCCTTAAGTTCTTCGACCCCCCCACGTGGCAACTGGTGGTTCAGGCCTCCATCTTGTCGCGACTGGACTACGGGAGCGCTTTGCTACTTGGAGTGAACCAGGCTGAGGCTTCTAGGCTTCAGATTGTGCAGAATGCTGCTGCACGTGTCATCGTGGGCCTCCCGAGATGGGGCTCTGTTTCTACTGTTTTGACCTCCCTTCATTGGCTTCCGGTCAGACAGAGAATCAAATTTAAGGCTCTCTGCCTGACATTTAAGATTCTGAAGCTTTCCTCCCCTCCTGCCCTTGCGGGCCTCATTGCTCCGTATTTGCCCACACGGTCCCTCAGGTCTGAATCTCACCATCTGGCAATTAAGCCTAGGTTCAGACTGAGTAGGATGGGAGGGCGCTCCTTTCGCGTTCTGGCAGCTGACCTATGGAATTCTCTCCCCGTACACATCCGTGCCCTGGATAGTCTCACTCTTTTCAGGCGCGCTATTAAAACCCACTTGTTTGCTTCTGGTAATTGATCTCTTCTCTTCCCGGCTCTGATCTGTTGTGTTGTGGTATTTGAACAGGCGCCAGGACGCCCCTTCGCTGGGGCAGCTGTGCGCCGAATAAAAGTTATTAACATAACATAACATAACATAACTATAATGTCCCTGAAACATACACATTTCGACAATGTATTCCATACATGTTTCATCTTTTACTTCAATCGTGATTACAGATAATGCAGTCCAGCCTAAGATCTACACTGCGGACACCAGGGTTTACAACTTGAACTCAACATTGGATCTACACTACAGACTGTAGGGAATTAAGCCTTGATTTATTTAAGGCCGATACAAAAAATACTCCTGTGGCACTGCTAGTATGTGCAAGCACCTTTAATCCCTGCATCTTGTGAACTATGCTCACAAACAACGTAGAACACTGCGCCAAAATGTACCTCCACCACCGGCAATACTAAGTACCTCTGGGGCATCAACTTTAGCATCGCCATCAGACATATGTCCCCATTTTGAGAAAGTTAGAATGCACTGCGTGAAATGCAATTGTCTAATTTGTTATGGGGAGCAATCAGTAGACCTAGTTTGCAGAGCAATTGATAACCATCAATGGTAGTTTTTTTCCCTCAAAGTTCATGCAGTCCAGTATGCAACAGTCAATGCTTTGAGTACAGACTGCCGAACCACGCATCATCGCAGGGTGAGCACACACTGAGCACCAGACGTACCACTAACTCAGTGCACCATAAATAATCGGTACGTGGCCTTATTAAGGCAAAATTCAGTAGCCAAAAGACATTCTTACCAGTGCGCTCTGCCTGAACCACGCATCATTGTGGGATCCACACAAACCGACCCTACCTTAGTGCACCACAACTCATGAACCCTTTACGATAGAATCTTCGGAGTATTATTTCACATATAGTGCTCCTACCTTTGTACAGCAGAAGTCATAAACCGTTTATGATTGAATATCTGTGTATGATATCATGATTACTATTTTACTTGTTACCAACAGCAACGTAATAAAATGGAGTGGAGCACACGTGCCCATACCCACTTCAACTATCGATCTGTGTCTGTGTACCTATTATGTTTGTAAAATGCTGCTCCTGCGCCCTACCACATTATATTGTGCAGTAAACAGAATATGTAACCATCTTACCTCTGCCAGTAACAAAAACTTTGATTATACAACTTTCTCTCGCTCATTCTACAAATACAAACTGGATCATTACAATACTGCAAAGAAAGTGTATAGTAAATTTATAAGTGTGCTATTTCTTGTTTTTTTTTGCCTATTTATATAGCGCGAAGTCGACCCAAAACTATATCAGCAATTTACATGAGCACCGTATTTACAGTACATTTTCAGGCAAGCGTAGATTACGTCATTTCTCTACAATAACAGGATGTGGACACGCCTTGAACACTGATTTCCAGCACCAAGTTCGACAGTATACCTGAATGACCACATACGTATATATATTAACTGCCCTTCATGTGCCAAAAACTGCAACCTAAAGCGTTCACAGCCCTGTATTTCCACGGTTACAACACTCCACTGAATCTACAACAAACATTCATATTCACAGAAATGCGTCATGTCCACCATCTTTTATGTGTGCAACTATGGATGAATATACGGTCAGTGATACCCCGTACCTTCCATGTTGGCCATGTTGTGGGGCTTCACAGATATAATGACACATTTGCGTTTAAGACCCGGGTGACGGCAGCGCTACAACACGGGCACCTGAATCAGTTGATTTCTCATATAGCTCACGACGGAACCACGTCCATAGCTCTGGAGTCATCGTTCACAGCCTCGCGCAGCACTGGCATACGTCAGTGCAGCCCACTCCGCTTACGCTACCAGGAAAACACAACAACGCTACATGGCCCAGATTTCCATTGTAGTGATTTCTTACTTCCAGGTCTAGTTGTCAGAACGGCACACACACACTCCCTCATGGCTGGTATACACCCACACCACACCTATCCAGCACATGCGTCACTACACACGTGACCCAACCAATAAAAAAGACGGGGCGCACGTGCTCTACGCCATTTTAGAGTTGCTCCTATCACAAGCGCTGTGATGGCCCGTACTAGTGGTTCGAACGCCTCATGTAGGCCTGAACCACCGAACAGGAGGGCCCACTACCACGTGTGCAGTCCTGCCAAGTATCACGCATCAGGCGTCACTCTAACGCATTTCAGTGTGGTGATCCGCATCACCGCATTGAAATGCATTGTCACGCATTTTAATGCGACTGACTGCACTCTTCTGACATTTCTAAAATTGCCTACGCCAGGATGCTAGCACTCGCGCCTCTGACACCTGTGCGCTCGCTCTGCAGACCTAAGTTGCCAGCAGGCAGCTCACAAACAGTTAAAGATTGTGCTCAGCTCTGGGTGAGAGTGCTACAATATTACAATCTGCCCTGCTGCCTGCCTGCATTGAAATGCCCGCGTTGCGGGTGTTGCCATCAAACACCGCGCGACCTTGGCATATTCCCGAAGCTGACATAATAGATGAGGTCCAACCACTGCAACCTGATCCCACCGGCAGCTACTGAACCACGACTATGCCTGGCGGCTGCCAGATGGACTCACAGCTTTCTAGAGCACACCTGCTTGATAGAGGCAGCCTCAATGATGCCCCGGGTGGCCACCATTGCCGCGGACGGGGTCCGAGTTGGTTTACGGCAGCTGGCCACCACCAGCTGGCTTTTGCCGACCATCTTGATGCAGCAAAAATGTAAGTGCCCACTCTAGCGCCTGATCTGACACACAGGCATATTAGCCACATTCAGTAAAGACATGTACGCCTTTATTTGTGTTAATATTAATAATGTGTTTAAGTTAATTTTGCGGAGTGCGGCCTACGGTGTATCACAAATACTTTAACAATGTGTCCAGCATTTGCCCAATGGCGAGAGAGGGCTTATGATAATAGGGCGGGCTGCCCACGGTGTGAGGGCGGGGGTTATCAGTTCCTTTACGTTTGGCTGGAGTCGAACTCACCGCTGCTCAAACCTCAGGCCAGTATTGCATGCTGCAGCCTCTCATCAAGGTGCCGCTCAAATCCAGACTGGAGTTGGACCGCGGTTGCTGCAGTGCTGGAGAGAGTTAGCTGCTGCCTGCAATCTGTCATGATGATGCAGAGCGAGTCTAGACCGTGGCTGTAGGAGTCGAGTTTTTGGGGCCTGCGCTTCCTCGCATGAGCAGGCCCCAAGTACCATTGCTCGCTCTACCAGAGTCTACCTACAGGTAAAGTAAATCCTAATTATATTTTCAAGCGTAATGATCATATGTGCTAAGAGCTTGTTATAGCTCTGATCTTGCCCTGTCTCACAGAGTCCGGTGCCACCAGTTTGGTCTGAGCCGGGACCCGAGACAGAAGGCAAAGTCTTGGGATCAGCCTGTTCTTCACCAAGCCTCGGGCTCTGTAAAAGCAATCTGAGTAGGGCTAGCAACTCTGGTCCACACGGCGTGACCCCAGATAGTGCACTGTGTGCTAGCCAGCCTGGACAGGGTCAGTATCATTGGCTGGCACCGGAGTGTTTTAATTTTAACGCACAATCCTCCCGGCAAGGCCCCCAGGAAGTCATTGATGAATGAATCTAAAGAAAAGAGCAGCTTGAGTCTTGTTGACATGTGCTGCCTACAAGATGTTTTTAATTTGGAAAAACCCTGCCAACTCTGGCCCCCTGTAAGGTGCCAGAGAAGTGTGCAGTAACCAGACAAGCGCAGCCTGATAGTCAGTGTGAGGACGTAAATCTGTAGCGTTCGTGCCAGCATTTTGACAGCATAACACTTTTACTTCTAAAGACCAGTAAAATGCGATAATACCATTTCACACTCTGTATGGCAAATAAGCTGTAAGCCTTGTCAGTATACAAAAGACAAGGCTAAATGAAGCATTACTGACATGTCAAAATGCTGATAGGGACAACAAAGTCCTTGGCGAGGCTCTGCTTTCACTTGCTGGAATATCACAGAGGCAAGTTGTTTCATATTGAAAATAAACGCTAAGCACCATAGCTGAGAAGGCAAGCTGCAGCCACTTATAGACTACAGGAGCACTGCCATTATGCTCTCTTGACGTCTTGTTCAAGAACACAGGCCAAAAATCTCTCTGCCTCAGTCTGGCACTGCAGGGAGGACTTACTTCTGGTAGCAAAGGTAACTCCATCAAGAGAGCACTTACTGATCTGTCCAATGGGGGTGTTGTCTGTGAGAGTGTGGGGGACGGGCTAAGATACTTTTTAAACTTCTCATTTCTCTAAAGTGTCTTATTTCTGATATATATGTCTTTCCATGCACTTCATTGCTTGGTTTTACTCATAAGAAAGTGTCACCTAAGTGTCACACATTTGGTAGTTAAATTGAATGTCTCACTTATAAGTATACTGAAACCACTGAAAAGTCACACATAAGCAATTTGAAAACTTGCAGCTGTGGTGTTATGGAACACGAGGCTCATTTGCAGGCAGTATGGCCTCTCATATTCTGTTTGGTACAGTCGGGTCTCACAGTCCACTTCTATTTCTTGTGCATTGCAGCAGTTTTAAGAAATACTTAGAGTTTCTTGCTACTTAAATGAGTGTAATTTCTGATATTTATAAGTTTCCCTTATCTTCATTGCTTGATTTTGCTCGCAAGAAAATGTAACTCATAGTCATTGAGTGTCACTCATAATTTCACTGAAACCATGAAAATGTCACACATAAGCACTTTGAAACCTTGGCAGCTATGAGTGCATGGCCTCTTTGGTCACTGAGTTAGTGGTACCGCAAGGACTGAGCGGGTGAGGAACCTGCGATGAAGATAGGTGCACAAGTATGTCCTTTGCCATAGTGATATCAAGACTCAGCACCAAATCTGAGACTTCATGGTGGCAGAGCGGGACTGCATGATGTAGAACGTACCCTGTCCGCGAAAAGGTGAGCAGTAAGGCCTGGGTGCGCAGCGGACTGAGTAGATGGGGTGCAGCAAACTGAATACAAAAAGTTGATGCAGCGATTTAGGCGTACGCAGTCCTATATACCGTATCTTATTGCATTTGTATTTTTTTTCCTATAGCAGGAACGTTTTTATAGTCGGTCAAAAGTCCGTCCCTCCTGATGATTGAAACCACGTGTATCACTGCGCACCACTTGTATTCACAACCGGATGGAAAACATTACTACTCTACTAATTCTCCATAAATCGAAGCCCATTAAACAAGTTGGAACTGTACAAATAGTTGTATTTTTAATGCGGGAGGGAGGTGTGTGAAAGGGCGAGGTTATTCTACTCCACATTAAGATAGTGACAATTACCAATCATATCATCTTTCTTTTACTATCTTTTAGATATAGAGCTTCAGGGTGCACTATGTCCCGGCACATGGTGGAAGACACACCGGTGACAGAAAGGTGAGCTGCGAATATTTTTTTCAGTCACTCTCTCACTTCCTCTCTCCTTTGATAAATAAATGACGCACAATCTTATCTTCCTTTTTATCTAACAAGTTGTGTTTCACAAATTGGCGTCCCCCTCCCCAACACCTCCAAAGCTCAATGTTTGAGGATTCTGCGATGATGCATGGCCGTCGTAACAACGCCTGAGAAAGTTGCTTCGACACGTGGTGGACCCTCTTTGAATCACGCCAATGGGACAAGGTGAGCAAAGAAGCTTGTTTCTAAAGCAACGAGAAGTCACCTGTGGGCGGAGAGAGTGGGTAGTGTGCAGCAGCTTGACTGCATAGGAATGTACAAATACCTCCGGGCAGTGAGAATGGATAGGTTAGAACAGTCTGGGTGCGCAAGAAAAGGCACTCACCTTTGGACTCTGGGAGTCAATGGGGTGCAACAGGCTCGGTACGCAGTAATAAGAACTCACCACTATGCAGTGGGAGTGCATGGGGTATAGTACTCTGATAGAAAAAGAGGGCACAGACACCACCTTGCAGTGGAAGTTGATGTAATACAGTATCCTGAGGCAGAAATATACTTGTGCAGTTGTGTGTACTCTGCTATTACTAACTCTATGCTATCTTTCAGATCACTAAACTTGAGGGTGCACTATGAACCGGCGCATGCTTGGACACACAACGTAGGCAAAAAGGTGAGCTACAAAGATTTTTTCCGGTATTAACATTACCTCTCCTGCTTCATCTATTACTTTCTCTCTCTCATACTTTCAATGTCATTTTTTCTCTCTTTTTCTCACACATTGTTTCTCTTTCCCTTTTCAAGTTATGGACGGTGCTGTCCACTCTGCAGATAAATAAATCAAGGCTGAATTTAATACAGTCTGCAGTGTAGAAACAAAGCAGAACTCAAGTTGTGAGCTCTGTTGAACAAAAGGTAAGCAGAGCATCCTAGATACACAATGCCTCCAATTAAATGCGTTGCAAATAAACAATATTATCCTGCATAATGATGTGATCTCTCACCTAATTCTGTCTCATCTCTGAATCATTTTAAAGATCTGCTGGACCATACTATAGATATGACGCAGTAGGCACTTCCCTATAGACACCTCTTCAACGCAGGCCTATGAGAGGGGTGGGATGTATCAGGCACACTGCACACGTGCAAATAACCAATATTGCCAAGTGTTATGTTAATCTGTGATCTTTGACCTCATACAGTCACATCGATCTAATTTTAAACACTTATTTTCATTTTTGTTTTGCAGGTTACCTAACCTCCTACCATTGGAGTCCATCTCACGTTTTGTTTATTATATTGTTATGTGAAAGTTACGTTTATAGTTATTTATTTTTGTTGTAATAAAAGTTAATTAAAAAAAGAGTGTATACGTCTTCTTTTTCTGACAACATTTCACTATTATTTAGTGTGATAATCATATGCTTAGAGAACATTTAACAATAAAAAGTACAAATGATGTTTATAACTAGAAGTATAATACTGAGGCTAACTCTTTACCAGCTCTTCACCAGAGTCTGTAGCTGCGATTAACAGTTCCTATGGAAACATTTTAAAACTCCAGCACAGTTACTGTTTGGATTAGCAACATTGTTTGGTGAACTTGTGACCTGTGTGCTCACTTAAGTGTTCCATGAACTGTTACTATGGTAAAAGACAGTAAACAGTTTGGGGGTAGGGTTGAAAGGTACGTGCTGTACAGAAACCGTTATATTTACCCAGGATCCTCTACATGACAGAGGGGAAAGCAAACTGAGACAACAGAACACTGTGGAGCAGATTTACAAACCCCTTGCGCCACTTTCGCGTCACTTTTCCCATGTTAAAAGTGATGCAATAGTGGCGCAAGGGACTTGTAAATCTGTCCCTATGTACATTACGAGCAAAAGAAGTACACAACTCTTCGAATTAACCTCAATAGCCACTGATGTTACAAAACCCCATGTACAATGTACCTACTCTGTACTCCACAATGGGCAATTCTTTATCGATCACAATTAGACAGTGTTGCTTCACGATTCACAGTGTGCACTTCACTAAATACTTTGTGCCTAATTAAATGGAAGACGGGATTGTCGACATTACAATACTTAGGGGCATATTTACAAGGACGGCGTTAAAATTATCGCCGCTTTAACGGCAGCAAACTACAGCTAAAACGGTGATAATGGACTTCAAAATCCTTTGTTGTCTTACTGGAAGCTTTTTTCAGCACTGCTGTTTCCTATGGCAGGGTGAGAGCTGAGACTCCCGTCCTGCCATAGCAAACTTGGTTTGCATTTTGAAAGAAAGAACACGAAAACCTACTCTCTCTTTATGGGGGTCTCTTCCATGTTATATTGTCATAGGAACACCTACCTTGTCCCTGGGAACGTCTACATTGCAACTCATTGAAGATACGAGGCAAACCGTTAGCAAACCGGATGCTAACATGCACTAATGCATCTTAGCTTCACCTTGTAAATATGGCAATATAATTTTCCCTGCATGTTTGCCTTTTTTATAAAAAGTATGGCGAAATGGCACTTGTTAATATGCCCTCAAGTTTGCTATGACACAGCGGGAACCTCGTCTCCCACCCTGCCATAGCAAACAACAATGTCCCGGAGGTAGACACCCCAAGACACAGCAGGAGCCGCTCCTGGGGGGTGGTGTTCCCCAGGGCCCTTGACTGCTCCAGAATGCAGACAACGCGACACCCCTCTCAAAATATAAAGAGCCCCGGAGGGTGGTAATCCCCGGGGCTTAGACAGACCTTTGAGCTCCCTCAGCCATTTATTTTGTAGCACCGTGGAATGGCGATGCCCGGGTTACAGGGCCCCACGGAACCCCATCAAATGTAATATTTTAGACCCCGGGATTTGGCCCTCCCAGGTAGCTAATTTTTAGACAACCACAGGAGCCCGCGCTTCATTTTTATTTTTATTTTTATTACGGCGGATCCATGCACCCAGCGCACATTTCTTCATTTTTATTTTTTTATTTTTTTTCAGAACAAATTTTATTTGGTTTTAGCAGTTGACAGAATATAAAAGAGACACTGCTTCCATAGTATCAGGAAGACAGTGAGCTTAGAAGAGCAATAAAGGTCAAAATATTCAATCAACATTTCCCTAAGCCCCCCTCCCCATATTCCAGCCCAGTGCCCACCCCCCACCCTGCACGGTGTTTACATTGTCCAGAACAGGAGCTTAAGCATCGTAATAGCAGCATGTGGTTCAGTTCACTCAGGGGCAGTGCCAATAAGGTCCATATCCGTGGCTCGTGTCGCCGGGGGGTCCTGTAGCAGGCCCCTATAATCTGCCCATTTCTTCCAGATCCGATAGTGCTTCCTGGGGCAGCCCCTGGCCTCAAAGATTGGGCATTCCAGACCAATGTTGAAGCCAATGCCTCGCTTCCACACCCCCACCAGCGGAGCTCTGGGGGCTTTCCAGGCTTGGGCTATGTCCCTCTTGGCCACCGTGAGACCCAGAAGAAGCAAGTGACGTTTGTATCTATTACCCCCCACTTGTTCCATAACATGGAGGAGGCCCAACTTCGGTGTGTGAGGGAGTTCCCATGCCAATACTTCCTCGAGACAGTCCCACACGCCAGTCCAAAATCTCTGCAGCCGTACACATCCCCATACCGTATGTAAGAAGGAGCCGACGGCACTTCCACACCTCAGGCATTCCGGGGAGGCTATCAGCCCAGCCTTCCACAGTCGCTCCCTCGTATAGTATGCCCTATGTAGGTATTTAAATTGGATGAATCGCAGGCGCACTGCTATTGCTGCTCCCCTAGGGGCCTCCAGGGCTTCCCTCCAGTCCTCCTCCTCCAACTCCCCCAGTTCACCCTCCCAGACCGCCCGCAGTTTATCAAGAGAAGGGGAACAATGGGTAACCAGCGTTTGGTATATGGTTGAAATTTTCTTTGTTTCCAATTCCCCCATAAATATCTTAGCTTCCAAGGGACTGAATTCCGGTAAGGACGTTATGTTTGCTATTGCGGGGGTCAGAGCGTGTCGGAGCTGTAGGTATCTAAAGAATTGAGACTGGGGCATGTCATATTCAACCCGCAATGCTTGGAACGACTTGAGGACTGTGCCCTTAAAACGTGGCCCAGTGCCGAGATGCCAATAGCGTCCCAGCCTTCAAAGCCCCGCAGGGAAGCCAAACCGGGCAGCCTCCCATTGTGCCACAGAGGAGTCTCACTCGTTAGCCTATTCCATCATCCCATGCGGCGGAGAGCGTCGCGCCATACTCTGAAGACTACCTGGGTGACCATCGGGAGTCGTTTCCGGATAGCTGCCGAGTATAGGATAGTATGGAGCGTGTCCGGGTCCATCATATACCTCTCCAGGGCATAGGTCGGGTCGCCTCGATCCCCATACCACCATTCGTTAAGGACAAGCAGGTGCGATGCCTGATAGTAGGACTGGACGTCTGACGTGGCCAGCCCCCCACAGTAGGTCGACAGGAAGCAGGTGCGGAGCGCCACTCTCACTGCTCCCCCAGTCCATAGGAACCGACCCAAGGCAGAGTTCACCTGCCGAAACCAATGCGGCGGAACTGGGTACGGGTGATGTTGCAGTTGGTATAAAATACGAGGCAGGGCTACCATCTTAAAGATGGCCGAGCGGCCATAGACGTTCAGGGGCATCCTGGACCACGTCTGCATATCCAAACGGATCTTGTCCCAGACTGGCACTATGTTACGGGACCACAACACTCCCGGTACGTCCGTCAAAAAGACACCTAAGTATTTAAGGCCTCCCGCCGCTTCCTGCAGGACCGAGGCCCAGGGACCCAAGGTCCCCCCGTCACCCAGGACCCACAATTTCGACTTCTGTACATTGAGTCTAAGACCGGACACCTCACCGAAAATGCGCATTATGTCCAGGACCCTCGGCCCCGATTTATTGAGGTCTGTGAGGAAGAAGAGCACATTGTCAGCATAGAGTGCAATCCTATCAGATGGGTCCCCCACCCATTCCACTCCGCGCAATTGGGCATCCATCTCCACCCAAGCCGCAAGTGGCTCCATAGCCAAGGCGAACAGGTAAGGTGAGAGAGGGCATCCCTGCCGGGTGCCCCGACCAATGGGGAACGAGCTGGAGACTGCCCCCGCAATCCTGACCGCTGTTGTCAGGTCCGTATACAGCAAGTGAATGTAAGACAGAAAACGCGGGCCCAGATTGAGCCGGAGGAGGAGTGCTCGAAGATATGGCCAACTCAGGGAGTCGAAGGCGCAATCTATATCCGCCAGCAGGAGGGCCGCGGGGATGCCCGCCGCCCACACCGCCTCCACCACCAAATGCGCGCGTCGTATATTATGTCTCGTTGCTCTGTGGGGCATGAAGCCTGCCTGGCCCGCATGGATCAGGTCCGTAATATATGGGAGAAGGCGATTCACCAAAGCCTTTGCCAGTATTTTCGCCTCAAAGTTCAGCAACGAAATCGGATGATAAGAGTCCGGGCTATCTTGGGGCCTCCCCGGTTTGCAAAAAACCACTATCTTGGCATGTCGCCAGTCTGCTGGCAGTCTTCCACGGTCCCTAGCCACTTCTAGGGCTTTCCTGTAGCGCAGCCCTAGTTGAAGATGAAACATCTTCATAAATTCACAGGGGAACCCATTGGGCCCAGGGGCCTTGCCCGTGTTCAGTCCGCCAAGAGCTGCTCTTAGCTCCTCAGCCGACAGCGGGAGGTCAAGTCGATCCCGGGCTTCATCCGAGAGCGCCCGGGGTGGAAGGTCTGCGAGGAATCTGTCGATCTCCTCCGCCAGGAGGGATTCCCGGGGGGCATACTGTGTCTCATAGTATTGAGCAAACGTCTGGGCCAGGACCTCGGGAGCCGAGATAGGGTTCCCGGCGGCGTCTCAGAGTAGGGGCTGGGCTTGATAAGTATCCTGACATAGCCTATATAGCATCGTGCTAGATTTATCCCCCCATTGATAGATTCTGCTCTGCGTAGCGAGCCAAGTCTGTCGGGCCTCATCCAGCAATAAGGAGGTGTATGAGCGCTGGAGGTGCAGTAGCATATTCACTGCGTCTCCACTCTCCCCTGTCAGGCAGGTCGCCTCTTGGTTTCGTACCTGGTCAGCCGCTTCCGCCAGAGCCAATGTGCGGGCCTTATGATTCGCGGCGCACCACGCGATGTCCACGCCCCGAAGCACAGGTTTCAGGGCCTCCCACAGGGTCATGGCATCCACACTTGGGTCCTCATTCTCCGTCCAGTAATGCGCTATTGCCTCCCTCATGTGTGATTGGTAGTCGTCGCGCTGCAAGTGCCACGTGGAAAGTCGCCAGCGAAACGGCTGTCGCCGCACACCTAGGCTCAATGTCAGTGCGATCGGGGAGTGGTCCGACAGGCCCCTAGGAAGTATGGAGGTAGAGTCGACTCTCCCTATCCAGGGCTGTGGGCCGAACAGGTAGTCTAGGCGAGAGAAAGATTTGTGGACCGCAGAGACAAAGGTATACTCGCGGGTGCATGCATGGTGATATCGCCAAGTGTCAATCCATCCCATCCCTCGCACCATTCTGCTCAATCGTGTAGTAGTATCGGAAAGCTGACCTCCCCCGGGCCTACAGCGGTCAAGCCTCCCGTCCATCACGTCATTCCAATCGCCACCCACAATCGTCAGCACAAGTGGGACGTCAGTCCAGACATCAAACAGTCGTTCAATCAGAGAGTCTTGTAGAGGGGGTGGAGCATACACACTGCCAAAGACCACGGGCTCACTCCCCAGCCTCCCTTTGATAAACGCGTACCGTCCATGCACATCCAGCCACTGTGTGTCGTGTGTATAAGGGACCCTGCGATGTATCAAGATTGCGACTCCCCTGGACCCTCTCGTGAACCCAGCATGGAACACCTGTTCATACCCATACCTCCGTAAACTAAGGACGTTTGTGCCCATAAGGTGCGTCTCTTGGAGTAACAAAACATCCGCTTTTTCAGTCTTCCCCAATCGTAGAACCGCACTTCGTTTAATTTTATTGAGCATCCCTCTCACATTCCAGCTCAATATGCGCATCGAGGCTCGCGAAAGGCTCGCCCCCTGTTCTTCAGCCGCCATCAATCACCCAAATCCTCAGATTATCGGGCCACCAAGACCACACACGAACACTTAGTTGCCTCCAAGTTCCCGTAAACACCGTGCTAGAGCTAGATCCAACTCCCCCCCCCACAATTCCCGGATCCCCCAAACCTCGGTCCCCCCCCCTACACCCCCTCCCCTGCCCCAAACTGTACCAACGACCCCCCCTCCAACCCCCCACCCCATACCTCAGCAACATTGAAGTACCTGTCGCGGTGCAGGCAATCACAAACCTCCAACGGGAGGTCCAAGACCCACTACACCAATGGATCCCACCCAACTACCCACAAAGTATTCAACAACCCCACACCCAACACGTGCGAACGAACTCCGGGAGTAGGCCCGCTTTCGTGCAAGCGTCTCCCGACCTACTGCCCACCCATGAGTAAGGAGTTATGTAGTCCATCTGTAAGTGGCATGTCCAAGAGCAGCGCCAGGCCTACTCCATCCGGCAAAGGCCCATTGCTAAAGTCAGCGTGAAAGTGAGGGTCTCAAGATTTCGAGGGGGAAGAATCCGTCCCCTCCGGCGCCTCGGACGTCTTGTCGCGGGGAGGCGGGCGCTTCTGGGAGCGCGACCTCCAGTTACTCCTGCTGCGTGACCTTCTAGGCGTTTTTGGGGGTCTCCCGGTGGTCGACGAATCCGAGTTCCTCCTAGGGGGGGTACTCACCTTGACTCGCACTGTTTCGTCTGTCCACTCAAACACTTCCTCCGGGGAATTAAAGAACTGGGTGCGGGATTGAAAGACCACCCGCAGGCGAGCCGGGAAGAGAAGAGCATATGGAATTTTGAGCTCTCGCAGATGTGCCTTTGCCGCAGTGAACGACTGTCTCTGCTGCTGGACCAGTTTCGTGTAATCCGGGAACACAAGGATTTTGTGGTTCTCAAACATTAGAGGGTCCTGGGCGCGGGCCTTTCGTAGGATAATGTCCCTATTGTGGTAGTTGAGCAGTTTGGCAATCACCGAGCGGGGGCGAGCTCCAGTAGGCGGTTTGGGAAGAAGTGCTCGATGCGCCCGCTCCACCACAAAGCAGCGCGACAGGGAGTCCGGGGGGAGCCATCCCTCTAGCCATTGGGTCAGGAAGGCCTCCATGTTCCTTTTTTCGCAGTTCTCCGGGAAGCCCACGAAACGCAGGTTGTTTCTTCTGGCCCTCCCTTCCGCATCTTCCACCCGCAGCGCAAGTCCCTTTTGGATCCCCTCCATGGCGGCAACTTTCTTCTTGAGAATTACCACGTCGTCCTCGACTTCCGTGATCCTGGATTCTGTTTCGGTGATGCGTGCGACCGCATTGCGTAGGTCTTGTCGGAGCAGGGTCACGTCGGCTCCGACCGCTCCAATTTTCGCGTCCAGCATGTCCCTCGACTGTGTGATCGCCGCCATCAACGCCGCGTTGTCCGGCCCAGTGCTCTGGGGACCGTCAGTAGCCCCCGCACCCCCAGTGGGTCCTGCGAACTTGTCCATCGGGCCCTGCTTGGAAGTGTTGCCGCTGTTGCCCCCTCTCGTCATATCGCGGGCAGAGTAGTGATCTCGATCACAGGGGACCAACAGCCCAATGCACCCCTCACTATATGCGCGTTCTCTGGTGATGAGCGTCTCCAAGGTCGCCGGGGCAGGCCGCGGCCCCGCGGGCTTCCGAATGTGGAGCACACCCCGGCGGAGCACCCGCAAGGCGCTATATGCCCAGTGGCAGGGGATAGTACCGAGTCCACACAGCCGAACCACGCGGCAACGGGGGCCACTCACTCGCTGAAAGCAACCCAGAGCCTGCGCCGCGTCTCCCAGCGTCAACGCCAATGTGTCTCGGGGGCCGCCGGCTGGCTTAGAACGGTGCTAAAGACTGTGGGGGTCTGTCCAATCCACCTCCCTCACCGCGGTCCGAGGCGACCGCCGAGCAGGAGTGCACCGATTGTCCGGCACCCGGGGAGAGTCTAGCAGGGTCACAGTTCAAATGAGATGGGGGGGGGGGGACCGTTAGGGGAGGCGGTATGGCGGCCACCTCCTTAGTGCTCCAATGTCCTTGAGCCCCGCGGCTCGAACCCGCCGCCGAGTGGGGCCAGTCACACGTCCCGGAGCGTCCCCTCCCCCACTAGGCCTCACGCCCAACCGCCGCTCCTTACCCCACCTCAGCCGATGTATGGGCGCCGACTTTGTCCTCCCTCAGCCGTCGTTGTCGCCGCCGCGCCGAGCGTCCAGGCGCAAATGGGGTCAGGCCAACCCCCAGCGCCTCTCCGCAGCTTCACTCCGCCGGAGCGGCACCTTCCGCCGGCGCGTCCCGGCTTCCCCTCACTTCCGGGCGGGCTACCCGGCAATCGAGGTCCCGGCTGCGGCGTGGAGGAAGGCCTCGTCGCCGTCAGGGCTCCCGGCGGCTGTATCTCCCTGGTCACAGACCGCCGGGACATCAAAGTCACTGCCGAGGTGTCGCCTTCGGAGCCGCTTGCAGCCACCTGATTTGGGGTGCAGTTCAGTCGGGGCGACGTAGGATGCAGGCAGGATAAGTGATCGGCGGGACGGAGCTCACTTAGGCTACGTCCGCCATGTTCGCCATCTTGGCCACGCCCCCTTAGTTGTTTTTTTTATTAAAAACTTTTTCTTAACTTTTCAAGAAACAGTGGCGTACATCACAGTTATACAATGTAAGATATACAATCGTACCTAGGAAATCAATTGGAGGTAAGGGGTTGGGTACCTTCGATGTTGTTCTTTACAATTCATCATTGTTCTTTCAGTAATGAGAGTGGCTCGTCAGCTCGGGCAATCAGGGGGGGTTCGCAAATATGACCCCTATATTCATTCCATTTAGACCAGACACCGACCCATTTCTGTGGGCACCCCCTGGCGACATAAACTGTTTTCTCCTGGAGCATGCACCAGTCCATGTCTGTCTTCCAGAGACCAAGTTTCGGAGGCCCTGCAGCCCCCCACAGCCTAGCAATATTCCTTTTTGCGATAGCAAAACCAAGTGTGGCCCAGATCCTCCCACGGGGTGACAGATCCGTGGGCTCCCATATATTCAATAGACACCTTTTTGCCTCAACCCGGAGCTCCACCTCCCACACCTCCCGCATGCATTGGTGTACTCGTCGCCAATAGACCTGGAGCACTGGGCACTACCATATGGTGTGGAAGAATGTCCCTGCCTCTCCACACCCCCTCCGACAGAGCCAGTCCACATTGCGGCCCATTAATTGCAGTCTAGTCCCTGAAATATAGACCCGGTGGAGGATCTTAAGTTGGATCAGGCGGAGTCGAGCTGATATGGCCACTTCCACTTGCCATTAGTAGTAATATCTCCGCCCTCGGCCTCGCCCCTCCTACTCCGGTGTATTGCCCTTCCCTTCCTTCCCCCCCTTCCTCCCTGTCCTTTATTTTATTAAACACTAGGTCAGCGGTGAAACACCACCAGGACCTATTTATCTTGCTTGACTCCCAGAAGCCAGATATATTGTGTTTAACGGAATACGTGGTTTGGCGATTCGTCAT
Organism: Lissotriton helveticus; assembly: GCF_964261635.1. Classification (NCBI taxonomy): domain Eukaryota; kingdom Metazoa; phylum Chordata; class Amphibia; order Caudata; family Salamandridae; genus Lissotriton; species Lissotriton helveticus. The sequence goes on from NC_136069.1 coordinate 1,217,828,023, forward strand.
TGCCCGCACTCTTGGCGGCTCTTCCTCTTACCTACGCGGCCCTTCGGGTCGACCGCCCTGCAGGAAAAAAAGGAGGCGGTGTGGCGCTCATCGCCAAAGCTGAGTACAATTTCCAGCTTCTTCCTTCTGCCTTTATTGACTCTGTCGAGTATCTTGTAGCTCGCTCTGACACTTTTTCCCCTCCTCTTATCTGCTTACTTACCTATCGCCCCCCCCAGAACACTCCTCATTTTACAACAGCTTTTCAGGACCTAGTGGCCACGCTGACGGTCAATCATGCCTCCATCCTTATATTGGGGGACTTTAACTATTGGCCAAACGATCCGTTAGAATGCCAGGCTTCGAAACAATTTACCGATCTGCTCCAGTCGTTAAATTTTGTCTCACATATTCATGCTCCCACACATACTGGTGGACATGTGCTCGACCAAGTTTGGTCCCTTAATTATCTTATCTCCTCTGTATCAGTGTCCCCTTGTCCATGGTCCGACCACGCCTTCATTTTCTTCACTCTTCACCTTAGTCTACCAGCCAGGATCTCGCGGGAAAAAAACATCTGGGCCCGGAACTGGAACCGGGTCGATCTGATCTCATTGTCATCTTCCCTCCTAGCCTCTACGCCTGACTTAGCTGGCTTATCATCGTCAGCACAAGCCATTGGGATTGACACCTGGCTTGCGGGAGGCTGCGATTCAGCGGCCTCCCCTACGCCGGATTTCAATTAAAAGACCTAAGGAGGCGAACCGATGGTTTGACACTAACTTAAAGGAAAAGAAACTGTCCCTCCGGCGTGCCGAAAGACTTTGGAGAAGGGAATACTGCCCCCATCTGAAAACCTGTTATTTAACATTACGGCAGGAATATAAAAAAGCTATCATAGAAACTAAAACCACCTATTTCTCAGCAAAAATTTTAACAGCAGAGAATCAACCGCGAGAAATTTTTTCGATAGTTAACGAGCTAGCTTTTTCAGATAGGAGCGTATCTAAACCCCCTCCCACTCAAACCCTCTGTGATTCGTTAAATTCCTATTTTATTGATAAAGTCACTAATATCAAGAACAACATTCCCCCTCCCTCTGTTTCTTATGTTGAGCCCTGCCCGCCAACCCTGCCGCCTTGTTTAACATCAATTCCCCTTATCACGGAAGCAGGGTTCCGGGAAATATTACTCAAAGTTAAGTCAGGTTCTCCTGCTGACATTTGCCCGGCACGTATCCTACAGCAAATTTATTCAGTTTGCACACAGCCCCCGATCGCCTTTCTCAACAGCTCCCTCTCACAAGGGATTGTGACCCCGGCCCTTAAAGTAGCCACCATTGTGCCCATTCTGAAGAAACCAGGGGCCGATCCAGTTATTTCAACTAACTATCGGCCTATTTCTTTACTGCCATACTTGGGTAAGGTGCTTGAGCGCCATGTCGCCGCGGTGCTCAGCACCCATGTTGAGGCTACGGGAGGCCTGGCGTCCTGCCAGGCTGGCTTCCGCCCCAAACACTCCACTGAGTCCGTGGTGGTGTCGGTCCTAAACAACCTCAGGGAGGGCCTGGACCAAAATAAACATCAAGCCCTGGTACTCCTCGATCTTTCCGCCGCTTTCGATACGGTGGATCATTCCATCTTGCTTTCACGTATCGGAGCGGCGGGAATCGGGGGTTCAGCACTAGTGTGGCTCTCGTCCTTCCTGCGGGATCGCACACAGGCGGTTCGGCTGGGAGAGTTCATGGCAGCCCCTTTGAAGATCACTTGTGGTGTTCCCCAAGGTTCCTCTCTATCTCCCTTATTGTTTAATCTCTATATCTATCCTCTTATCTTTGCACTTCAGCAGCTGGAGGTCGCTGTGTATAACTATGCGGATGACCTCCAGCTGGTCTTTGACCTCTCTTCTTCCCCTCACGCTATCTCTAACTTTCAATCTATTATGATTTTTATCAGGGACTGGATGAGCCACAACCATTTGAAGCTTAACCCAGATAAAACTGAATTGGTGCTCACTGGTGGCTCCTCCAGTCCCTGGAACTCTTCCTTTTGGCCCTCCACCCTTGGTTCCCCTCCCCTTCCCTCTTCTACGGTTAAGACTCTTGGTATAAAAATTAACAACCAGCTCACTCTTCATTCACAAGTCTGTTCTGTTGTTTCTTCTTGTTTTCTGATGCTCCGAACTATCCGCACTGTCTCCCGTTTTTTTTCCCCTTTGGCACTTAAACTTATTATGTCTGCCTTGGTGATCTCCTGGCTAGACTATGCCAATGCCCTGTACAACGGCATTCCGGCATATAGTCTACGCAAACTCCAGCTTGTGCAGAACCAAGCAGCCCGGCTGGTGTATGGCCTTCCCCGTTTTCAACATTCTACACCATTGTTGAAGGCACTGCACTGGTTGCCTGTCCGGCAACAATCTCTTTTCAAGATTGGGTGCATGGTTTTTCAGGCACGGCAGGGAACGGCCCCTGCTTTTATTTCTTCCCTTTTAACTGATTATGTTCCCGTTAGACATCTTCGTTCGTCCGATCGGTCCCTTTTGCAGGTCCCTCGTTATACCAGGAAAAAATGGGGAGGCTCCAACTTTTCCATCTTGGCTCCTGTATTCTGGAACTCCCTGCCTGACCATCTCCGAGCGATAAAACAATACTCCCTCTTTCGCAAGGGCCTGAAAACCTTTCTGTTTGCTCAGGCCTTCCCACACTAATGATCCTCTCCTCTTTTGCTCTGCATGCTGCCAAAAGCGCCAAGAAACCGTTATGGTGTATGATGCGCTATACAAGCTTTTTAAATTCAAATTCATATGGCCACTTCCTTAGGGGACGCGAGCGCACTGTTCCATTCTTCCTCATCTATTTCCAACCCATCAGCCTCCCACTTATTTATCAGGGTTTGCAAAAGATCTGGGGAGTTGTTAATGATTTTTTTGTAAGTGAGGGAGATGGTGTGTTCGGGAACGTGGCCATCCAGTAGTCTGTCCTCTAAGGGGGACGAGGTTGGGGGAAGCGTTCCCGCCAGGAAGTTCGATTCGAGGGAGTGTCGAACCTGAAGGTATCAGAAGTGTTCTGTTTGTGCAAGCTCATATGTCTGTTGAAGTGAAGCAAAGGACACTACACCCCCTGAGCCCCATAAGTCTCTAATGTGTGAAATCCCTATCAGGTCTGCATTCTGTCCATCAACTGTTGGTTTTGCATTTGTCACCCGGAGTGGGATGGCTATGCTCAGACGTGAGTCCCATGCTCTCCACACCACTGGAGTCAAGCTATCCTGGCTGAAGACGGCTGATAGCCAGAAACCGGTCCTAGGATGCTTGATTCCGGTCCAGGAAAGACATGGCTTGGCAATTCGGGCTGGAATGTTCCCATGAGGCACAGGGTCAAGGCTGATTTGCATATGGCCATGTCTGAACTGGGGTGGTGTGGAGTGCAAAAAAACAATGGATTTAGGCCCAGATCTCTGTACTGGGGTGAATGTATGACATTGTTCTGCATTCTGTCCATTAACTCTTGGTTTTGCATTTGTCACCCCGAGTGGGATGGGTATGCTCAGACGTGAGTCCCATGCTCTCCACACCACTGGAGTCAAGCTATCCTGGCTGAAGACGGCTGATAGCCAGAAACCGGTCCTAGGATGCATGATTCCGGTCCAGGAAAGACATGGCTTGGCAGTTCGGGCTGGACCGTTCCCATGAGGCACAGGGTCAAGGCTGATTGAATAGGGCCATGTCTGAACTGGGGTGGTGTGGTGTGCAAGAAAAGGATGGATTTAGGCCCAGATCTCTGTACTGGGGTGAATGTATGACATTGTTCTGCATTCTGTCCATCAACTGTTGGTTTTGCATTTGTCACCCCGAGTGGGATGGCTATGCTCAGACGTGAGTTCCATGCTCTCCACACCACTGGAGTCAAGCTATCCTGGCTGAAGACGGCTTATAGCCAGAAACCGGTCCTAGGATGCTTGATTCCGGTCCAGGAAAGACATGGCTTGGCAGTTCGGGCTGGACTGTTCCCATGAGGCACAGGGTCAAGGCTGATTTGCATATGGCCATGTCTGAACTAGGGTGGTGTGGAGTGCAAAAAACGATGGATTTAGGCCCAGATCTCTGTACTGGGGTGAATGTATGACATTGTTCTGCATTCTGTCCATCAACTGTTGGTTTTGCATTTGTCACCCCGAGTGGGATGGGTATGCTCAGACGTGAGTCCCATGCTCTCCACACCACTGGAGTCAAGCTATCCTGGCTGAAGACGGCTGATAGCCAGAAACCGGTCCTATGATGCTTGATTCCGGTCCAGGAAAGACATGGCTTGGCAGTTCGGGCTGGACTGTTCCCATGAGGCACAGGGTCAAGGCTGATTTGCATATGGCCATGTCTGAACTGGGGTGGTGTGGTGTGCAAAAAAACAATGGATTTAGGCCCAGATCTCTGTACTGGGGTGAATGTATGACATTGTTCTGCATTCTGTCCATCAACTGTTGGTTATGCATTTGTCACCCGGAGTGGGATGGCTATGCTCAGACGTGAGTCCCATGCTCTCCACACCACTGGAGTCAAGCTATCCTGGCTGAAGACGGCTGATAGCCAGAAACCGGTCCTATGATGCTTGATTCCGGTCCAGGAAAGACATGGCTTGGCAGTTCGGGCTGGACTGTTCCCATGAGGCACAGGGTCAAGGCTGATTTGCATATGGCCATGTCTGAACTGGGATGGTGTGGTGTGCAAAAAAAACGATGGATTTACGCCCAGATCTCTGTACTGGGGTGAATGTATGACATTGTTCTGCATTCTGTCCATCAACTGTTGGTTATGCATTTGTCACCCGGAGTGGGATGGCTATGCTCAGACGTGAGTCCCATGCTCTCCACACCACTGGAGTCAAGCTATCCTGGCTGAAGACGGCTGATAGCCAGAAACCGGTCCTAGGATGCTTGATTCCGGTCCAGGAAAGACATGGCTTGGCAGTTCGGGCTGGTCTGTTCCCATGAGGCACAGGGTCAAGGCTGATTTGCATATGGCCATGTCTGAACTGGGGTGGTGTGGAGTGCAAAAAACGATGGATTTAGGCCCAGATCTCTGTACTGGGTTGAATGTATGACATTGTTCTGCATTCTGTCCATCAACTGTTCGTTTTGCATTTGTCACCCCGAGTGGGATGGGTATGCTCAGACGTGAGTCCCATGCTCTCCACACCACTGGAGTCAAGCTATCCTGGCTGAAGACGGCTGATAGCCAGAAACCGGTCCTAGGATGCTTGATTCCGGTCCAGGAAAGACATGGCTTGGCAGTTCGGGCTGGACTGTTCCCATGAGGCACAGGGTCAAGGCTGATTTGCATATGGCCATGTCTGAAATGGGGTGGTGTGGAGTGCAAAAAAACGATGGATTTAGGCCCAGATCTCTGTACTGGGGTGAATGTATGACATTGTTCTGCATTCTGACCATCAACTGTTGGTTTTGCATTTGTCACCGCGAGTGGGATGGGTATGCTCAGACGTGAGTCCCATGCTCTCCACACCACTGGAGTCAAGCTATCCTGGCTGAAGACGGCTGATAGCCAGAAACCGGTACTAGGATGCTTGATTCCGGTCCAGGAAAGACATGGCTTGGCAGTTCAGGCTGGACTGTTCCCATGAGGCACAGGGTCAAGGCTGATTTGCATATGGCCATGTCTGAACTGGGGTGGTGTGGAGTGCAAATAAACGATGGATTTAGGCCCAGATCTCAGTACTGGGGTGAATGTATGCCATTGTTCTGCATTCTGTCCATCAACTGTTGGTTTTGCATGTGTCACCCCGAGTGGGATGGGTATGCTCAGATGTGAGTCCCATGCTCTCCACAGCACTGGAGTCAATCTATCCTGGCTGAAGACGACTGATAGTCAGAAACCGGTCCTAGGATGCTTGATTCCGGTCCAGGAAAGACATGGCTTGGCAGTTCGGACTGGACTGTTCCCATGAGGCACAGGGTCAAGGCTGATTTGCATATGGCCATGTCTGAACTGGGGTGGTGCGGAGTGCAAAAAACAATGGATTTAGGCCCAGATCGCTGTACTGGGGTGAATGTATGACATTGTTCTGCATTCGGTCCATCAACTGTTGGTTTTGCATTTGTCACCCCGAGTGGGATGGGTATGCTCAGATGTGAGTCCCATACTCTCCACACCACTGGAGTCAAGCTATCCTGGCTGAAGACGGCTGATAGCCAGAAAACGGTCCTAGGATGCTTGATTCCGGTCCAGGAAAGACATGGCTTGGCAGTTCGGGCTGGACTGTTCCCATGAGGCACAGGGTCAAGGCGGATTTGCATATGGCCATGTCTGAACTGGGGTGGTGTGGAGTCCAAAAAAGATGGATTTAGGCCCGGATCTCTGTACTGGGGTGAATGTATGACATTGTTCTGCATTCTGTCCATCAACTGTTAGTTTTGCATTTGTCACCCCGAGTGGGATGGGTATGCTCAGACGTGAGTCCCATGCTCTCCATACCACTGGAGTCAAGCTATCCTGGCTGAAGACGGCTGATAGCCAGAAACCGGTCCTAGGATGCTTGATTCCGGTCCAGGAAAGACATGGATTGGCAGTTCGGGCTGGACTGTTCTCATGAGGCACAGGGTCAAGGCTGATTTGCATATGGCCATGTCTGAACTGGGGTGGTGTGGAGTGCAAAAAAACAATGGATTTAGGCCCAGATCTCTGTACTGGGGTGAATTTATGACATTGTTCTGCATTCTGTCCATCAACTCTTGGTTTTGCATTTGTCACCCCGAGTGGGATGGGTATGCTCAGACGTGAGTCCCATGCTCTCCACACCACTGGAGTCAAGCTATCCTGGCTGAAGACGGCTGATAGCCAGAAACCGGTCCTAGGATGCATGATTCCGGTCCAGGAAAGACATGGCTTGGCAGTTCGGGCTGGACCGTTCCCATGAGGCACAGGGTCAAGGCTGATTTGCATAGGGCCATGTCTGAACTGGGGTGGTGTGGTGTGCAAAACAACGATGGATTTAGGCCCAGATCTCTGTACTGGGGTGAATGTATGACATTGTTCTGCATTCTGTCCATCAACTGTTGGTTTTGCATTTGTCACCCCGAGTGGGATGGCTATGCTCAGACGTGAGTTCCATGCTCTCCACACCACTGGAGTCAAGCTATCCTGGCTGAAGACGGCTGATAGCCAGAAACCGGTCCTAGGATGCTTTATTCCGGTCCAGGAAAGACATGGCTTGGCAGTTCGGGCTGGACTGTTACCATGAGGCACAGGGTCAAGGCTGATTTGCATATGGCCATGTCTGAACTGGGGTGGTGTGGAGTGCAAAAAACGATGGATTTAGGCCCAGATCTCTGTACTGGGGTGAATGTATGACATTGTTCTGCATTCTGTCCATCAACTGTTGGTTTTGCATTTGTCACCCCGAGTGGGATGGGTATGCTCAGACGTGAGTCCCATGCTCTCCACACCACTGGAGTCAAGCTATCCTGGCTGAAGACGGCTGATAGCCAGAAACCGGTCCTATGATGCTTGATTCCGGTCCAGGAAAGACATGGCTTGGCAGTTCGGGCTGGACTGTTCCCATGAGGCACAGGGTCAAGGCTGATTTGCATATGGCCATGTCTGAACTGGGGTGGTGTGGAGTGCAAAAAACGATGGATTTAGGCCCAGATCTCTGTACTGGGTTGAATGTATGACATTGTTCTGCATTCTGTCCATCAACTGTTCGTTTTGCATTTGTCACCCCGAGTGGGATGGGTATGCTCAGACGTGAGTCCCATGCTCTCCACACCACTGGAGTCAAGCTATCCTGGCTGAAGATGGCTGATAGCCAGAAACCGGTCCTAGGATGCTTGATTCCGGTCCAGGAAAGACATGGCTTGGCAGTTCGGGCTGGACTGTTCCCATGAGGCACAGGGTCAAGGCTGATTTGCATATGGCCATGTCTGAACTGGGGTGGTGTGGAGTGCAAAAAAACGATGGATTTAGGCCCAGATCTCTGTACTGGGGTGAATGTATGACATTGTTCTGCATTCTGACCATCAACTGTTGGTTTTGCATTTGTCACCCCGAGTGGGATGGGTATGCTCAGACGTGAGTCCCATGCTCTCCACACCACTGGAGTCAAGCTATCCTGGCTGAAGACGGCTGATAGCCAGAAACCGGTCCTAGGATGCTTGATTCCGGTCCAGAAAAGACATGGCTTGGCAGTTCGGACTGGACTGTTCCCATAAGGCACAGGGTCAAGGCTGATTTGCATATGGCCATGTCTGAACTGGGGTGGTGTGGAGTGCAAAAAACGATGGATTTAGGCCCAGGTCGCTGTACTGGGGTGAATGTATGACATTGTTCTGCATTCTGTCCATCAACTGTTGGTTTTGCATTTGTCACCCCGAGTGGGATGGGTATGCTCAGATGCGAGTCCCATACTCTCCACACCACTGGAGTCAAGCTATCCTGGCTGAAGACGGCTGATAGCCAGAAAACGGTCCTAGGATGCTTGATTCCGGTCCAGGAAAGACATGGCTTGGCAGTTCGGGCTGGACTGTTCCCATGAGGCACAGGGTCAAGGCTGATTTGCATATGGCCATGTCTGAACTGGGGTGGTGTGGAGTGCAAAAAAAGATGGATTTAGGCCCATATCTCTGTACTGGGGTGAATGTATGACATTGTTCTGCATTCTGTCCATCAACTGTTAGTTTTGCATTTGTCACCCCGAGTGGGATGGGTATGCTCAGACGTGAGTCCCATGCTCTCCATACCACTGGAGTCAAGCTATCCTGGCTGAAGACGGCTGATAGCCAGAAACCGGTCCTAGGATGCTTGATTCCGGTCCAGGAAAGACATGGCTTGGCAGTTCGGGCTGGACTGTTCCCATGACGCACAGGGTCAAGGCTGATTTGCATGGCCATGTCTGAACTGGGGTGGTGTGAAGTGCAAAAAAATGATGGATTTAGGCCCAGATCTGTGTACTGGGGTGAATGTATGACATTGTTCTGCATTCTGTCCATCAACTGTTGGTTTTCCATTGGTGGAACCCCTTGGTGCGTCTCAAGGTACCCAGTTTTTCGGAGGCCAATAGTGGGGTCGCAAGGGACAGGGTATCCGCCCAACCCAATTTTCGTTGCACTATGTGCCAGATTTGTACTGAGTGTTTGGTGGGCCCGGTGAGCGAGTATCTGCCCGGCCTTGAGTATAATGCCGCTCGAAGTTCCCTCCCGGTAGAAGCCACCTGTCCATTCCATACCCTGGGTCATTACCGTCACAATAGGTGCCCTGATTGATCGCTGCAAGGTGTGCAGCCCAACAATATTTACAGATGTCTGGGAGGGCTATACCCCCATCGAACCAGCCTAGTGTAAGCTTTTGGAGGGAGATGCGAGGCACTCCGGCCCACAGAAGCTCCCGAAGCGCGGTTTCAAGAGATGCAAAGTACGGCTGTGGCACCAAGTCAGGTTAGTTCTGTAGTGCATATAAGAACCTTGGCAGCGCCATCATTTTAAATAGCGACCCCTGGCCTAGCAGGGACAATGGGAGCTTACGCCAGGATGCCGAGTCCTTTTCAAACCGTTGTAACGGGAGCACGAGATTCCTCTCGTATCGGGTAGCAGCGTCTTTAGAAAATAAAAATCCAAGGTATTTAAACCCGTCTGTGGCCACTTCAATCGGGCAGCCACGTGGGATCACTGGAGAGCTGCCGATGAGGACATACATGACAGATTTGCCCCAGTTTATACTGTAACCAGAGTTCCTCCCGAAACTGGCAACAATGTCCATGGCTACTATGAGTGACTTGCGAGGACTAGTGAGGTACAGAAGGATGTCATCCGCATAGAGCGATATCCTGTCCTCCCATCCTTCTGCCCATCGGAGCCCCTTTAGGGAGAGGTCTTGTCTGATCCAGGCAGCTAGAGGCTCCAAAGATAGGGCAAAAAGCAGAGGCGAGAGGGGACACCCCTGCCTCGTCCCCTTATCTAAGCGGAAGACTTCAGAGACTTTGTTATTAACTGTGACTTGGGCCAGGGGCTTCGAGTAGAGAAGACACACCCAGCCTATAAATTCATGACCAAAGCCCAATTTCCGGAGAACCGCCATCATGTAGGGCCATTCCAAAGTATCAAACGCCATAGCGGCATCAAGCGATACAACTACTGCCTCCTCGCGGAGGGTGTGGCAGCGCCCCAGCACGCCATGCAATCGACAGAGATTGAGTGCCGTGTTGCGATGTGGCATAAAGCCCGACTGGTCCGGGTGCACCAGCGATGGCAGGACTGGTTTGAGCCTATTGGCCAGGACCTTAGCCAGGATCTCAGGCTCCGCGTTAAGCAAAGATATAGGCCTATAAGATGCACATGAATCCCTGGGTTTGCCCTTCTTAGGGATGGCCACAATAGTGGCTATACGTTGGTCCTTCGGCAGCACTCCCTGTTCCTTGCTCTCCTCAAACACACGCTTTAAATAGGGGCTTAAGTCGTCTGACTTGAGCTTATAGAGTTCGATGGGCAACCCGTTAGGCCCCATGGCCTTCCCTGAGCGAAGGTTGCAGATTGCTCGGCCTAGCTCCTCGGTCGTGAGCGGTGCCTCTAATGTTTCCCGCTCTGCCTCACTGAGGGTCGGTAGACGGATGTCCGCCAGTAAGTCCACAGAATCCTCCTCTGGCCGGTCAGACCCTCTACTATAGACCTTCCGGTAGTGTCGCTCAAACTCTTTGACCACCACGCGTGGTTCAGTAACTATCTCACCTGACTCAGTCCTGAGTTCTGCCACTATTTTCTGCTGCTGCTGCTTTTTATATAACCAGGCTATGAGCCTGCCTGCTTTGTCACCCTGGTTGTAGATCCTGCCCTCCCTGTCTCTGAGAAAATTTTTGGCAGCGTCAGTGGCCAGTGCCTTGTATTCAGCCTGTTTAAGTTTTAGTCGATGGGTAGTCTCCGGGTCTCCCCCATCAAGCACCGCCACCTCCAGGTCTCGTACCGCACCCTCCAGTTGGACCAGCTGTCCCTCCCGCTCCTTTCGACGGCTCGCAATCACTGAGAGGGCCTCCCCCCGAAGCACTGTCTTAAAAGCCTCCCATAACACCCCCGCAGAGTCCACTCTGCCCTCATTCTCCTCAAAATAGCGGCTGATCGTCAGTGTTAGAGCTTTACGCGTGTCCTCATTCCGAAGATGCTATGCATTAATAGGCGCCATACGTCCTTCCCGTTTGTCCCCTATAGTAAGATGGACCAATAAGGGGGAGTGGTCAGATATTCCCCGCGCTAAGTGTGTTGCTTCTTGAACGGCGGTGCCGTACTGCAATGGTGTAAATGAATAATCTAAGCGGGAGAACGAACCGTGAGGGCCTGAAAAGAAGGAGTATTGTCTGTCGTCGGGGTGTTTGAAACGCCACAAGTCGGTGGAACCAAATGTCTCAATGAAATCAGCCAACCAGGTATGGCTAGCAGGCATGTCCCTTGGAGGATGTCTGTCACAGTGCCCAGAGATCACAGCGTTGAAGTCGCCCCCCACAAAAAGCTGTCCGTCCGGGAGGGAAAGAAGCAGCTTCCCTAAGTCCTGAAAGGATTGTGTTTGAAGCCCAGGTGGGACATAACTGTGACCAAGTTCAGCCTACGGCCCTCCCATGTAACCGAGATGGCTGAATATCGACCCAGTGTGTCCGTATCTGTGTGGTCTATGACTAAGGGAAGGCTACGCCGCACCATAATGCCGACCCCGCGGGACCCTAAAGTAAAGCCAGCATGAATCACAAGGGAATAGCCCCATCTGTTAAGCGCGTGGCAGGTGCTACCAAGGAGGAGGGTCTCCTGCAGGAGCACCACATCTGGAAAGTCTTGTTTAATAAATTGCAGCTCTATGGTTCTCTTGAGTTTGTCCCCTAGCCCGTTGATGTTCCAACTCAAAATCTTTAGGCTTTTATCCCACCCCATCGCAGTAGATAGTCCAAAGTTCTCTAAAACTCTTAAAATTCCAGGCCATCCTCAAAGACTTTTTCTGTGTCAAAGAGACTCATCCCCCCCCCAAAAACAATTCCCCTCCACCCTGCTCCCAGCTCCGTAGGTTTCAAACTACCCACAACCCCAATCAGCAGAGTGCCTTTTGCCCTGTCCCAACCCGGAAGTGAGGAAAACCACCCCCTCCCGAAAAACTCTTTTAGGGGAAACGTGTGCCTGCCCCAACTCCAGCCGCCATACCAGCACTGTCCCTGCTCCAGAACGTTACCCTCAGTCATGGAGCACCCCAAGCATAGCAGCAGAATTAGACAGTCACCGGGCAGATATTCGTGCCCCCCCCCCCAAGCCGGGTCAAAGTGTTACAGCAGCCCCAGCTCAATATACATTACAGTTCAGCAAGGCGTGGTCCCGCAGCCATCGTCTTCAGCGTGCAGCTGTGTCACGGAGAGTGTCCCACCTCGGACTGTTGGATCTGGAACACCACGAACGTTGGCTCTGCACATCTACTTCCGATTTGTCCGCCACAGACCCAGGGGATGCGGCCCGGTGGTCCCTCCATTAGCCGTGATCCTGTCGTGCTTGTTCGGCTGGAGCTGCTGTGTCAAGCCAGTTCTGGACCTCCGCCGGCGTGGTGAAAAACAGGGACTTACCCCCCGAGATGACCTTTAGCTTGGCCGGAAAGAACATCATGTATTTTATTCCTTTGTCTTGGAGCGCCGCTTTCACGCCCAAAAAGGATCGCCGTTCCTGTTGGACTTGCAGTGTGAAGTCAGGGAAAAACCGGATCGTGGCTCCCTCGTGCTGCAGGTCTCCCTTTTGCCTAGCCGCATGCAGGATGGCATCACGGTCCCTGTAATTTATTATTTTAGCAATGATGGTCCTGGGCGGCGCCCCCGGCTTGGGCCTGGGAATCGGTGCGCGGTGAGCCCGTTCCACCGTGAAGATGTTGGACAGTCTTTTCGGCTTCAAATGGGTGAGTATCAGGTTCTCTAGAAACAGTTCTACGCTGTGCCCTTCCACTACCACTGGAGCCAAGCTATCCAGGCTGATGAAGGGTGATAGCCAGAAACCGGTCCTTGGATGCTTGATTCCGGTCTGGGAAAGACATGGCTTGGTAGTTCGGACTGGACTGTTCCCATGAGGCACAGGGTCAGAGCTGATTTGCATATAGCCAGTGTCTAACCCAGGGTGGTGTGGAGTGCAAAGAAACGATGGATTTAGGCCCAGATCCTTGTACTGGGGTGAATGTATGACATTGTTCTACATTCTGTCCATCAACTGTGTTTTTTGTAATTTTCACCCCGAGTGGGCTGGGTATGCTCAGACGTGAGTCCCAGGCTCTCCACACCACTGGAGCCAAGCTAGCCAGGCTGATGAAGGCTGATAGCCAGAAACCGGTCCTTGGATGCTTGATTCCGGTCTGGGAAAGACATGGCTTGGTAGTTCGGACTGGACTGTTCCCATGAGGCTCAGGGTCAGAGCTGATTTGCATATAGCCAGTGTCTAACCCAGGGTGGTGTGGAGTGCAAAAAAACGATGGATTTAGGCCCAGATCCTTGTACTGGGGTGAATGTATGATATTGTTCTGCATTCTGTCCATCAACTGTGTTTTTTGCAATTTTCACCCCGAGTGGGCTGGGTATGCTCAGACGTGAGTCCCAGGCTCTCCACACCACTGGAGCCAAGCTATCCAGGCTGATGAAGGCTGATAGCCAGAAACCGGTCCTTGGATGCTTGATTCCGGTCTGGGAAAGACATGGCTTGGTAGTTCGGACTGGACTGTTCCCATGAGGCACAGGGTCAGAGCTGATTTGCATATAGCCAGTGTCTAACCCAGGGTGGTGTGGAGTGCAAAAAAACGATGGATTTAGGCCCAGATCCTTGTACTGGGGTGAATGTATGACATTGTTCTACATTCTGTCCATCAACTGTGTTTTTTGCAATTTTCACCCCGAGTGGGCTGGGTATGCTCAGACGTGAGTCCCAGGCTCTCCACACCACTGGAGCCAAGCTATCCAGGCTGATGAAGGCTGATAGCCAGAAACCGGTCCTTGGATGCTTGATTCCGGTCTGGGAAAGACATGGCTTGGTAGTTCGGACTGGACTGTTCCCATGAGGCACAGGGTCAGAGCTGATTAGCATATAGCCAGTGTCTAACCCAGGGTGGTGTGGAGTGCAAAAAAACGATGGATTTAGGCCCAGATCCTTGTACTGGGGTGAATGTATGACATTGTTCTACATTCTGTCCATCAACTGTGTTTTTTGCAATTTTCACCCCGAGTGGGCTGGGTATGCTCAGACGTGAGTCCCAGGCTCTCCACACCACTGGAGCCAAGCTATCCAGGCTGATGAAGGCTGATAGCCAGAAACCGGTCCTTGGATGCTTGATTCCGGTCTGGGAAAGACATGGCTTGGTAGTTCGGACTGGACTGTTCCCATGAGGCACAGAGTCAGAGCTGATTTGCATATAGCCAGTGTCTAACCCAGGGTGGTGTTAAGTGCAAAAAAATGATGGATTTAGGCCCAGATCCTTGTACTGGGGTGAATGTATGACATTGTTCTACATTCTGTCCATCAACTGGGTTTTTTGCAATTTTCACCCCGAGTGGGCTGGGTATGCTCAGACGTGAGTCCCAGGCTCTCCACACCACTGGAGCCAAGCTATCCAGGCTGATGAAGGGTGATAGTCAGAAACCGGTCCTTGGATGCTTGATTCCGGTCTGGGAAAGACATGGCTTGGTAGTTCGGACTGGACTGTTCCCATGAGGCACAGGGTCAGAGCTGATTTGCATATAGCCAGTGTCTAACCCAGGGTGGTGTGGAGTGCAAAAAAACGATGGATTTAGGCTCAGATCCTTGTACTGGGGTGAATGTATGACATTGTTCTACATTCTGTCCATCAACTGTGTTTTTTGCAATTTTCACCCCGAGTGGGCTGGGTATGCTCAGACGTGAGTCCCAGGCTCTCCACACCACTAGAGCCAAGCTATCCAGGCTGATGAAGGCTGATAGCCAGAGACCGGTCCTTGGATGCTTGATTCCGGTCTGGGAAAGACATGGCTTGGTAGTTCGGACTGGACTGTTCCCATGAGGCACAGGGTCAGAGCTGATTTGCATATAGCCAGTGTCTAACCCAGGGTGGTGTGGAGTGCAAAAAAACGATGGATTTAGGCCCAGATCCTTGTACTGGGGTGAATGTATGACATTGTTCTACATTCTGTCCATCAACTGTGTTTTTTGCAACTTCCATTACCTTCGGCACACCTACAAGGCGGATGTTGCTTCTTCGGGCCCGCCCTTCCTGATCCTCGAGCCGAAGGGTCATTTGGCCGTGCTGGTGTACTAGATCATTGATCCGACCTTCAAGCTTCTTTTCCGAGGCCTATAGTGCTGTAATGTCCGGTGCGTTGGCCTTAGATCTCTCCGTGGTTTTACCCAGATTCGCTCGCAGCAGGTTCACTTCAATTGAGATTTTGTCCATTTTAGGTTCGTACCCAGCGTCTGGATCGCGGTCATTATGAAGGTCAGGGACGGCTCTTTCTGGCCCGCCTGGTCCTCATCTGCCACGCCTGCCTGTCCCTGCCCAAGAGGGACTGCGTATTTATCCAACTTGTTCGTCTGGGTGCTGGCTCCCCCTTTAGGCCTCATGGTGAGAGGATTTGCCACCCGACCGCAGGGCCACCGGCCTGCTGGACAGGGTAGGTAAGTCACTCACCCGTATACAGTAACCTTGATAGGCCTGGTCCTCCCTTCAACAGGGAGGCCCCCCACGTGCTGCCCTCACTTGGTACCTGCTGGCGTGTGCCCACCTTCACTGGGTCTCGTCCTACCCGCTGCTGCCTCCCAAGAGCCCAAAGCGGCGGCAAGTATGCTCTGAGCACCTCCGGGGGCCTACTACAACACTGCAGGTGCGGGATTGCTAGCGCCACCTCCTCTGACCTTCCGCTACTTTTGGGTTTCGAGTCAGGATACGGTGCAGTCCAGAACCCCACCGGAGTCTTCCCTTCTCTCCTCCCGTTACTGATGTTGGGCTCAGGGTCCGCTTGACTGGGTTTCACGACGTCAGGGTCCAGTCCCCCCGGGGTACCTCAACGGAGGCCCCGCTCTTCTGCCGAGGCTTTTTGCAGCCCTCACCCCTGTCACAGGCACCCGGCTGTATCTGGAAACAGCTACGGGCCCCAAACTCCGCCAGGGCCGCCCGCTCCGCTTGCCTGGACCCAGCGGGTGCGCGGCCGAGCTCCTCACCTCCAGTCCCAGCCGCCGAGAGTCCGCGGCAAAATGGCGCTGCGTTGGCGCATTGCCCACTATTCTGAGGCCCTCGATGATCCCGGGGGCATGCACCTCCCCCCTGCTTGGCCGGCCGAGTTACTGGCGTCCCTCAAGGTGTTAAGCCAGCCGCAGGCCCTCCGGCCGACATGTCCCTCTAGGCGGGCCGCACCCAGTCCAGGCCCCGAGCCGGGGCCTCAAGCATATATGCGCCCGGCCTTAGGGCTCCGGGCAGATTAGTCCCCGTTGCCGCCGCAGATCGGTAGGGCCGCGACTCGGCTCTCAGGCGGCGGTGAGCTCCGCTTTTTTCAGCTGCCGGTAGCGCTCCTTAGCAGGCCTCCAGGGCGCCGATGGAGAGGCGCCTTAGCACGGATGATGGCCGGATAGTCGCGGGGACGGCGTCAGTCCCGGCGGAGCTCAGGTCTCAGGCGGCCATCTTCATCGGCGCCTGGCCACGCCCCCTCTCCGTTTTTTCAACAAAATAGTTTTGGGGCCCTAGGGGTCCTTGTGGGACCCCCTAAGCAGGTCTAGAGGGTCAAAATATTTCTTACCTGCCCCCTTTATACGTTTTGAACACTTGTTACGCTAAATTCTAGATCCTCGCTTCTACCGAGGCACAAAATGGCTGCCAACACTTCCTGGTTTCGAATGTTGACAACCACTTGACAGTCAATTAGCGCGTGATTGGGACGGTGTGCTTAGAGTGCGCGCAAGATGCGCGGATCCACGGAGGCCATAGAGTATATATGTACTTTTAATTGTAATTTTCTCAGAAACTACTGAACGGATTTACACCATATAAGCAAAAGGCACGAGTCTGAACCGAAGACTACATCTTTGCCAAATTTGGTATAATTCCGTTCAGCCAAGTCAAGTCAAGTCAAAAGATCTTTATTCGGATTATAAAACATCCATAAAAGTACATGTCAAACACAACAAAAGTAATAACACAGTCATAGAAGATAAAATATGGACAAATAACAACCTACAAAGGTACAAATTCATAGCAATGGATAGCTTTATCATGTGCAAAGAGGCAACCGCTAGTGCAAACTGTACAATGTGCAAAAAGTGGATAGTGCAAATTTCTCAGTCAATAAGCAGAGAAGCGCGAGACCGGACAACTGCTTTGAGGAAGCAGCTCACTCTAAAAATTGCTTCATCCGTTTTTAACATCAATAAGTCTTTAAAAGCTAATTTAAAATCCATCAAAGCATTTTTTCTACAATACGGTATTAAATAGTGCTTAGTGTACATTCTATAAAAACCACAAAAGAAGGTAAAATGGAGCAGACTTTGTTTTCCACCAAGGTTACAGGGACAGCTTAGATTTTCCACATGTTTATTGAAGCCTAGCGGGAAGCAAAGTAGATTTATAATGCTTCCATCCCTGAACCGAAATAACAGGCTCCTGTTCTACCTGCCTAGCTTTATACGGAGATAGCCCTGGGGCAGGGCATGAGGCTTGTCACATGGCTCCATAAGGGAAATATACCTTATTGTGCTCGACTTTGCAAAATCGCACTTTTCCCTCTCTTTACGATAAAAATCATACAAAGCCCTTTTTATTAAATTCTTGTGCGTGCAATCAATCAATTGGGGGAGGTGAAAAGATGCCCCTGCCCCACGCTTAATAAGCTTTTTTCCACGGCCATAAACTATGGTATAAGATTGGCCCTCTCACATTTTAAACAATCCGAAATGATGTCATGGGACAAAGAGGCTGCAGAATTCCTCCACATTTTTATCCAAAAAAGGGCGGGTCTGGATCTTATAAAATCCTCTATATAGTGGAGATTTAATTCCCTGTGACACACATAAGTTGGGGCTGTAATGACCCCCCCCCAAAACCTTCCGACAGAATCTATTTTCTTCAGTTTGTAATTGGGTGCAATTCGAATAGCCCCACACCTCAGCACCATAGGTTCCTGTGGGTAAACATTGTGTTCTATAAATTTGTAACAATGATGTAATCACATCTGCCTGGATGGGTTGGCGGAGGGAGATTATAGAGTTTATGGTTTTACCCAATTTGTTCCTTCCCTGAGCAACATGAGGCTGCCAGGATCCAGTGTTGGAGAACAACAAGCCAAGGTAGGGAAAAGTGCAAGTGCTTTTTAAAATATTGTCCCCTGACAGAATCTGGGTTATTTTATAACTTTTTGGGCCACATGTCATTATAAATGATTTCTTGAAATTAGTACATAGGCCCAAATCTGCCATATATGTGACAAAGCCAGAAATTAAAATACGCAATGCATTGGGTGTGCGGCCCATAAGGACCGCATCGTCCGCATAAAGAAGTGCGGGGACGGGTTTACCATTTACTTGCGGAACATCGTTAGTTAAATTGCTCAAAGAATTACTCAATTCATTTATATACAAGATAAAAAGCAGGGGGGCCAAGACACAACCCTGTCTGACCCCCCTGCCAATTAAAATATCATTAGAGACTTCGCCTTCATTGTTAATGCGAACGCGGGCTTTCAAATTGCTATGAAGATGGGCCAAAAAATAAACTAAAGATTCATCTAAACCATAGTTCAACAGGACTGACCATAAACTGGAGCGATTCAAAAATCAAAAGCAGAACTTAAATCCATAAACCCAAAATATAAAGGGGATTTTTCAGCAATTGTCTATTTAGCCATAAGCAGGTTTAAATTTAGGCATTGCTCCACCGTACCCACTTAACTTCTGAAACCTAGCTGGCACGGGTGTAAAATGGTATTTTCCTCCGCCCAGGTTCTGATTCTTTTGAAAAGGACCCTGCCTAGAACCTTTAGCGTATTATCGATTAAAGATATGGGGCGGTAGCAACCAGGGTCAAGTCTGTCACCTTTTTTGAAAATTGGCACAATGGTGCTACTAGACCATGTTACCGGGACAGGGGTATGGGATAAATTATTAAAAACATTGCATAGCAGGGGTGCCCAAAAATCAGGTTCAGATTTGATTTGGTCGATGGATAAACCATCGGGACCGGGGGCTTTGTTCCCAGCGCTTTCTGTAATGGCATCCTCCACCTCCAACAACGTGATAATCAAGGGCCTAGCTAAAAAAACAGTTTCTGTGGGGTTGCCGGAAGCATCATAGATCTTAGAAAAATGGTCAACCCACACATCCCCTGTTATGTTACAATTTATAGGGGTAATGTTAGAGCCCAATGATCTCAGGTTTTTAACCGCCCTCCAAAACCCGGCTACATCTTTTAAAGCTGCTGTGCGAACAAGGGAGTCCCAGTGATCTTTTATTAACTCTTCAGATCTGATTCTTAAGGTGTATTTGTATCTAGATCTTAGAGTCCTTACCTGCGGCAAATCACGTGGTTCAGCTGTAAGAGCGGCCCTAAGTTCCCGATTGGCTTTGGAACATGAGGTGTCGAACCACCTTGGATTACTGTTGTTCTGAGCTAGGACAGGTTTGGAGATTTCCTTTTTTATAGCCTTACATAATTCACAAAATGATTTAACAATATCGGGCCCAGGACTGTCAATTGATAGACAAACCAGGGCTAGTGTGGGGTGTTTTTAATGACTCGAGCTATAATGCCCTGGTTGTCTATCCCCTTCCAGACCACCCTTAGCCTGTCTGTCGATGCCGTTAGGTTTTTTGCCCCCATTTCTCCTATCTTCCCATGTTTTTTAATTGATTTAAGACAGATTAGAATTGGGTAATGGTCGCTATATATAGTTCTAACAACCTCTGATTTTAATAAAAGATCCCCGAGAAGAGAAGAAATGAATATATAGTCTATAGTGGTTGAGCTCCCACGCCCAATATAGGTAGGAACAGGTACATTATCCACGCCAGTAACTATATTCTCCATTACATCGACTAGATCGCGTGTGGCTAGCAGATCGAGTAATTCGTCTCCTCTTTTGCAGGGTGGAGTTCTGGAGTGGATATGTGCATTGAAATCACCTCCTATGCAAATGCCATCAAATCTACCATATTTTTGTCCATCCACAACTTCATCAATACAATTAAACAATCTTAAGAAGTTGGTGTTGGGATGAGTTGTGAAATCGTTATTATAAAAGTTAATGAAGCATAACTTTATCCTGCCAGTATATGTCAACGCTATGAAATTTTTGTTGTTTGTCTGCAATGGTTCGATTTTAGCTGCAGCAGTGATTTTAACCCATATAGATAAACCCCCGCTGGGACGACCCATAGGCGGGGAAGGTACAATCAGGTTATGGCAACTGTATCCTTCATGAAGTAGAGAACTTGTGCACCAAGTTTCCTGCAACATTAGGACATCAAAATTGGTTACCCAATCAGTCCAGGCCTTAATTTTCATTTTCGCGTTGAGACCTGAAATGTTCCAACTCAAGATAGACAGATCATCAGACAATATGGGGGAGATGTAACCCTGGACACCTGTTGTGGAGTCAAATGACGCCCGGGGCCTGCTTGGTGAATTGGGCAATATTGCAATAGGATAGATTGACGAATTTTCTACAGAATCATGTGTGTTAGTGTAATCACTGACTACGGTGTCAGGTAAAATAACTAATGGTCAGTCCAGACTGCCCGTTTCAGCTAATGCAGTGTATCTATTGTAAAGTGGGAAAGGCGGTGGGGCTGGGCGAAGTGGTCTTTGTGGGGGCCTATAGAAGTAACTCAAAGGCAATGGAGTAACAACAGTAAATGGACCCGGGTAAATATTGTTGTTGTTGAGTAAAAATGTAGCAGTGCCAGGGTGCCTAAAATTGATGACAATACAATCCCCATTAAAGTTTTTGCATAAGGGGCCAACCCAACTCACCCGACGGGCAGACAAAATTTCGTTTGAGATGTCATGACCTACCCCTTTATGTTTGGTCAGCCAGTCGATGCACTTGTTGTTCAACTGAACCCAGGACTCACTTTGTTCATCCCTAAGCGGTGGAGCGCCTGCCAATACTAAAACGTATGGGCAGGCGTCAGGAGGTAAATGGAGGGCAGGTTCCTGATGTTTTATGGGTCTGCTGACAACCGATTGTCCCTTGCCACCCCGTTGCTGCTACTAGGGGCCACAGGTTTCACAGTAGTTATAGTAGGGTCATCCTTCTGTGTATTACTAACTATAGTAGTAGTGTGAGAAGGGCCAGCTGCTACGGAAGGAGTGGGCTTCGCTCTACAGTATCGCATCTGGGTGTAGTGTTAGATGTTGGTGTGCTGCTGATAGTTTTAGGCCCACCTTTGGATGTTAAGCTGCTGCTGATATTAGGCCCACCACACCAGATAGCCTTACTAGCATACTCTAGGTCTTTCAAAAGACGATCTCCCCTCATTTGATCAAGGCTAATCACCCCTTTCCTTTTTGCATCTTCCTTTTTTACAAGATTTTCTAATTTATCAAGTCTTTGAAAAACAGTATTAAATTGTTTGATCAATTGACTTTCCAATTGTTTAAAAATAGTATCAACGATTGTCTCAATGAGGTTCCCGTTAGGCTTAGATTGAATGATACTTTCGGTTAAAAACTCAGTCTGTGTGCACACTGAATTGTGGTCTTCTGTAGAGGGGGTTGGGGGAGCGTCCACCTCTACAAGTTGCAAGTATTCCGTATTGACTGTATCACCCCCAAATTGTTGATGCTTCCCTCTGGTCCACATACTCTGGGAGGTTGGTTGGTTCTTATTACGGGTAGGTTGCTCCCTCGTATTTACTGTGGGTTTCGAGGGGCCCCTTTTCATTTTTCCGCCGACAGTCTTGTTGCTTGGGGACGGGGAGGCAATAACAGTCTGTGCAACGGGGTCAGGCTGGGAGTCAATAATTATAACTGGGCTACTGCCCCCAGGCAACACTTCCAACGGAGTAGCCTGGGTAGTAAGCTTCAAAACAGTAATCACTGGTGAGAGCGGTAAAGTATTAATAGGGCTTACTTGTGATGACTGTAAGTGACTGGTAGTACAGCCCAATGACATCCTCCTTTCAGTATTAGCAATTTCGTTTGTGACCATATTAAGGGCGTTCCACAGTAAGCATTCAAAGGAGGGGGGCAAGGCAGAGGGGTCTACAGGAGCAAGCATAGTAGGACTGGTGTTACGTTTCCCCATAGTGACTTTTCCCAGGCTCACCTCTTATAACAAGTCTTAGGGGGGTGGCCCGCCCGACCACTGATGTCCTCTGAGGGCCTAAGAGGGCCCGCCCTTTGCCCGGGCTTTGCCCGACGCCGCCCGCGCGCTCCCGCGACGCAGGGAGATGCACTGATATTTATGCGCCTCCTGGCGCGCTAGTGTGCTGCGTGGCTTCCGGCCGCAAAGGGTGCTGGGTGTTGTAGTCCCCTAGTCCCGCTCTCCACTCGGCAGCCGCTCTCAGGATGACAAAGAAAGCGGCGGCGGGAGGCAGGCTGGTGCAGTGACCCTGATGACCCCCACTGTTCCGGGCTCCGCGGGCAGAGGTACGGCAGCCTCAAGTGTCCTCATTCGTTTCCCCCGCTCTGCTGGGAGATGCGCTGATATTCATGTGCCTCCTGGTGCGCTAGTGTGCTGCGCGGCTTCCGGCCACAAAGGGTGCTGGCTGTTGTAGTCCCCTAGTCCCGCTCTCCGCTCGGCGGCCGCTCTCAGGATGACAAAGAAAGCGGCGGCGGGAAGCAGGCTGGTGCAGTGACCCTGATGACCCCCACTGTTCCGGGCTCCGCGGGTAGAGGTACGGCAGCCTCAAGTGTCCTCATTCGTTTCCCCCGCTCTGCTGGGAGATGCGCTGATATTCATGCGCCTCCTGGCGCGCTAGTGTGCTGCGCGGCTTCCGGCCACAAAGGGTGCTGGCTGTTGTAGTCCCCTAGTCCCGCTCTCCGCTCGGCGGCCGCTCTCAGGATGACAAAGAAAGCGGCGGCGGGAAGCAGGCTGGGGCAGCGACCCTGATGACCCCCACTGTTCCGGGCTCCGCGGGTAGAGGTACGGCAGCCTCAAGTGTCCTCGTTCGTTTCCCCCGCTCTGCTGGGAGATGCGCTGATATTTATGCGCCTCCTGGCGCGCTAGTGTGCTGCGCGGCTTCCGGCCGCACAGGGTGCTGGGTGTTGTAGTCCCCTAGTCCCGCTCTCCGCTCGGCGGCCGCTCTCAGGATGACAAAGAAAGCGGCGGCGGGAGGCAGGCTGGTGCAGCGACCCTGATGACCCCCACTGTTCCGGGCTCCGCGAGTAGAGGTATGGCAGCCTCAAGTGTCCTTGTTCGTTTCACCCGTTCAGCCGTCCGGGCTGTAGCCGCAATGATTGGTTCCTATGGAAAATTGCATGGGGAAAACATGTTTTGGGACCCCCCCTTTTTTCTCGGCCCCCGCTTCAAATGCAATATTTTAGACCCCGGGATTTGTCCTCCCCAGGTAGCAAATTTTTAAACAAGCACAGGAGCCCGCGCTTCATTTTTATTTTTTTAACGGCGGATCCATGCACCCACCGCACATTTCTTTGTTTTTTTAAAGGCTCAAAATATTTCTTACCTGCCCCCTTTATACGTTTTGAACACTTGTTCCACTAATTTCTAGATCGTCGCTTCTACCGAGGCACAAAATGGCTGCCAACACTTCCTGGTTTCGAATGTTGACAACCACTTGACATCCAATCAGTGTTTAGCGCGTGATCGGGACGGTGCGCTTATAGTGCGCGCAAGATGCGTGGATCCACCAAGGCCATAGATATATATGTACTTTTAATTGTAATTTTCTCAGGAACTACTGAACGGATTTACACCATTTAAGCAAAAGGCAGGAGTCTGAACCAAGGACTACCACTTTAGTGTAATTCCATTCAGCCGTTCGGGCTGTAGCGCTCATTAGCAGGCCTCCAGGGCGCCAATGGAGAGGCGCCTTAGCACGGATGATGGCCGGATAGTCGCGGGGACGGCGTCAGTCCCGGCGGAGCTCGGGTCTCAGGCGCCCATCTTCGTCGGCGCCTGGCCACGCCCCTCTCCGTTTTTTCAACAAAATAAAAAATAGTTTTGGGGCCCTAGGGGTCCTTGTGGGACCCCCTAAGCAGGTCTAGAGGGTCAAAATATTTCTTACCTCCCCCCTTTATACGTTGTGAACACTTGTTACACTAAATTCTAGACCCTCGCTTCTACCGAGGCACAAAATGGCTGCCAACACTTCCTGGTTTTGAATGTTGACAACCACTTGACAGTCAATTAGCGCGTGATTGGGACGGTGTGCTTAGAGTGCGCGCAAGATGCGCGGATCCACGGAGGCCATAGATATATATGTACTTTTAATTGTAATTTTCTCAGAAACAACCTAACGGATTTACACCATATAAGCAAAAGGCACGAGTCTGAACCGAAGACTACCTCTTTGCCAAATTTGGTATAATTCCGTTCAGCCGTTCGGGCTGTAGCCGCAATGAACGGTTCCTATGGAAAATTGCATGGGGAAAACATGTTTTGGGACCCCCCCTTTTTTCTCGGCCCCCGCTTCAAATGCAATATTTTAGACCCTGGGATTTGTCGTCCCCAGGTAGCTAATTTTTAAACAAGCACAGGAGCCCGCGCTTCATTTTTATTTTTTTAACGGCGAATCCATGCACCCACCGCACAATTCTTTGTTTTTTTAAAGGGTCGAAATATTTCTTACTTGCCCCCTTTATACGTTTTGAACACTTGTTCCACTAATTTCTAGATCGTCGCTTCTACCGAGGCACAAAATGGCTGCCAACACTTCCTGGTTTCGAATGTTGACAACCACTTGACATCCAATCAGTATTCAGCACGTGATCGGGACGGTGCGCTTATAGTGCGCGCAAGATGCGTGGATCCACTGAGGCCATAGATATATATGTACTTTTAATTGTAACTTTCTCAGGAACTACTGAACGGATTTACACCATTTAAGCAAAAGGCAGGAGTCTGAACCAAGGACTACCACTTTGGTGTAATTCCATTCAGCCGTTCGGGCTGTAGCCGCGATGAACGGTTCCTATGGCATATTGCATGGGGATAACACATTTTGGGACCCTCCTTTTTTCTCAGCCCCCGCTACATGAATCACCCCAAGACTTTCAGGATAGGAGCGGACCAGAGCGCCCCACCAGTTTTGAAAATTTCGCGAAGATTCGTCAACCGGCGCCAAAGTTAATCTAAATAGAATGTTGCGGTTTTCTTTTGGAAAATAGGTCCTAACTATACCTACCTACTGGCGACCGCCAGTAGGTAGAATATACTGAAGACAAACGACACCCTGGGCCACGGTTGAGTGACAACATCAGCAGGGGGTGACAGCTTTCTACCAACTTGAATTAAGCCAATATAAAGGCTATCTTTAACATGAACCATTGGTTTTGTCTTGTTAACTGACCAAGGTTGAAATCTCACAGACACTTTTAACCCCTTCCATGCTGATGACGGCCCCCGGCCGTCATGCATCATGGTGGGCGTGTGCTGATCATGGCTGCGGGCCGTCATGATCCCGCCCACTCTTAAAAACGGCCGCACAGGTGCAGAATCGCGGCCGCGCCCAAGGGGTTAACTTGGCTAAATTCAGACATTATGATGTATGTATGTATGTATCTATGTCTATATATTGGTGTTCTGTATGGCTTTCATAGAGAGCCCCTATCGTTTATTTCAGTTCCTGAAAGTCATAACTCCTTACTATGACATCACAAGAGTTGATAACGTAACTGGTTATCAACTGTTGTGATGTCCTAAAGCCCTTCCAACCAGGTGACAGGACTCTCTGAGAGCCTGTCAGCGCAGCTCTGCTTGTCTGCTTTGACTGAAATCAGAAAGCACAGTAGGGAAGAAAGGCAGGAAGGGTAATGAGTTTTGGTTAAGTATAGCAGGTAAGATATTTATTTTTCACATTTGCGTCAGGGAGGAAAGTACATGTTATGTATAGCTCTCCCATCATCCTCTGCCCTGAGCAATAGTTGAAGGTCAGACAGATGATTTGGGGGCTATAAATAACATAAAATTATGGCTGGGTAAAACATGAATTAGAGGGATGTTTTTCCCCTCGGTGTTCTGAGTGACTTCATAGACAACTCGAAATTCGCTCTTGCTATCTATTTGATGTCAATCAGAATTCCTCTGTGAAAAACATCTCCGTAATTCACTGTTTCCCCTCTATAATTCTATATATTTATATAAGGCAAGCAAAAATAGAAAGCAATGGAGTACTGTACATTCATTGTGGCAATAGGGGACACCCTACAAGATTGTGTATATAAAGTAGGGATTATACAAATACAATTCACACATTACCTTTCACATTTTTAGACAAATGGAGATTAAGTATTTGAGAATCACACAATGTTGATTCCGTTGATGGGGCCAGGACTCAAGCCTGGGACCCCAGACTTCAAATTCGGCAGCTCTAGCCACCAGGTCACACCTCCTTCCTTCAAAGCAACAATTTTCCTAATTCTTGTCAGCCATAACATGTGCAGTATCTGCATCCCATAAGCATTTTGCAGGCAAGTCAGAGGTTGCAAATGTATCTCAGCCTGATTTATAGAGTTTGGAAACCCATCTACTAGTAGTGTTCAAAGTTATTAACTGTGTACGGAGAGTGTAAAGAAGGGACGTAGGCAGGAATAGTTGGTAGCTTTATTTAGATAAGCTAAATAATACAGGTGAGTGCCAGGAGGTAGCTCAGTCCCCGGATCCACTACAACATAACTGCCACCCTTCAACCCCGTCAGTAACATTCCAACCCTGACCTCACACATTCTACAGAGCACATCACGCGCTCTTAAAGAAACAAGAGAATATAATAACATAACACATCCCCCCCCCTTAATCAAAAGAGGCAAGAAAATAAAATGAAAAGAAATAAAAAAAAAATGAACAGATGAATTACAGAACATTAAGTAACATAGTCCTTAAGCCATGAAGGTAGAACACAAGTTCTTTTTCCATGCTCCCTTTTCACCGTGGTGGAAACACCCACGCCACTGTTAGCGTCAGACTCAGAAATAACATCGCTATCAGAGATAACATCGCTACCAGCAACTCTTCCCCCCTTTTCACCAACGGACGAACTGATAACAGAAGGGTCTACTAAGACACCCCTATTGTTGTTTCCCACATCCGCAAGTTGGGACTGCAAACAACTATTTTCAAAGTGATCTTCAACCCAATCATAATCATTCTGTTCACAACTCACCACAGTACTCTCCATATTGCTTTGTACAGGATTAATAGCAATACTTTTCATGTTCCACACTCTCCCATCACTTAGTCTTACAGCATTTCTCAACACTTCCTTAACCTGTTTTGGTGGATCAAAACAACTCTCCCCCTTCGGTACCTTTCCAGGCTTCCTCACACGCACCCAGTCTCCTTCAGCAATATGTATGTCTTTCGTACCATGATGAGCATCATAATAACTCTTGCTCTTAGCGTGGAGCAGCTCCAGGTCCTTCTTAACTTTATAAGGAGACCACTGAGACACTTTCCCTTCCACCAACCACCCAGGGTTAACTTTGCTTCTAGGCAACCTTCCTCTCATCATGACAAATGGGGAGAGACCAACGCCTACCTGTGATGTAATTCTATAAGACCACACCGCTTTCTGCACCTGAACTTTCCAATCCAATCCCTTGTTAACCGCAGCTTGAATCACCCCCTTGATCACTCTATTAAATCTCTCGACAGTTCCGTTGACGCTAGGATTGTATAAAGCAGAAGTTTTATGGTTAACACCACATTTCCGAAAATACTCCTCAGCCATATGCGACATAAACTGAACGCCATTGTCAGTGAGAATACAACTTGGCAAACCTTCCATGATAAAAATCTTATCTAAAAATTTCAAAACAGAAACGGTGTCTGCCTTATCCACAAACCTGACAATGGGCCACTTAGTAAATAAATCTATAGCGACCAAACCAAATTCACTCATGGTACCCAAAGGTCCAATAATGTCAACAGCAATGGTATCCCAGGGAAGACCAGGAATCAATCCCTCACTCATGCTTGGTTTCAAAGTTCTGAGAGTCTTGTCAGCAGAGCAACAAACTTTACAATTCCTTACAAATTTCTCCGTATCCTTATCAACCCCAGGCCACCAAAACATATTTTTAACAATCACTTTGTTCCTACCAATTCCAAAATGCCCCTCATGGCATAACTCCAAAATCTTTTGTCTCAAAGAGACAGGGGGAATGACCCTATCGCCCCTAAAGAGTACATTCTTTTCGAGAGATAATTCCATTCTTACCTCCCAAAAGGCTTTTAACCCATCTTCTCTAAAACATTTCCTAGGCCACCCCTTACAGATATATTCTAGAACCCTCTTGAGTTCCACATCCTTTTCCTGCTCCACTAACCATTCTTCGTTGCTAATAGCAGGAGCTCCCGAATCGTGCACCAGAGCTACATTAAAAGCGCCCCAAGGATCATCTGCACACTCTTCAAGTGGAGAAGGCAACCTCGACAAACAATCTGCAACTAGATTGTCCCTTCCAGGCAAGTAAATCATCTTGTATATGTACTCCCTCATGCGCATGGATAACCTGGCCATTCTTGCTGAAGCTCCAGAAATCCCCTCCGATGACAAAATTTTTACCAATGGTCGGTGATCAGTGCGAATGACCACTGGTTTGCCCCAAACAAAAGCTCTGAAGTGCTCCAACGCCCATGCACACGCTAACGCCTCCCTCTCAATGATAGGGTACCTTACCTCAGCAGGTGACAGTGCTCTGGAAGCAAATAAAATTATCTTTTCTTTCCCTTGACTATCCACTTGTGCTAACACAGCTCCCAGACCCTTATCACTGGCATCAGTTGTCAACAAACATTCAGCATTAGGGTCAAAACTAGCTAAAGCATTAACATGTTGTAGATCATCTTTGATCCTGACAAATTCGTCTTGGCAATCCTTTGTTCAGTCAAACTTTACATTCTTTTTCAGCAAATTCCTTATGTTAAATGTCTTAGATGCAAAGTTGCTCACAAATTTCGCACAATATTCCGCCATCCCAAGGAATGCCCTCACCTCTTCTTTGGTACAAGGTGCTCCTGAATTCACGATATCCTCAATCAATTCTGGTTTGGGCCTGACCCCTTCCTCACTAATGATGTGACCTAAATAAGATACGTTCCTCTGACTAAATTTACATTTTGACAATTCAACAGTAAGCCCAGCTTTCTCCAACACCTTTAAAACCTGTCTTAACTTAACATCATGTTCTTCCTGGTCCTTAGCAGCAACTAAAATATCATCCTGGAAAAATGAGATCATCTCCATGTCCCCTAACAATCTGTACATCAGTCGCTGGAAGACAGCGGCAGCTGATGCCAGCCCGGAAGGCATCCGTTTGAACTGATAGCAACCAAACGGCGTTATGAATGCCGTAAGACTCCTTGACTCTGGTTCTAACTCCACCTGGTGATACGCAGCTGAAAGGTCTATGGTTGAGAACCATGAAGCACCATCCAACAGGGAAACCATTTCATTAATCTTTGGTAATGGAAATTTCTCCACAACAATGTTATTATTAAGATGGCGTAAATCAATGCAGAGCCGGATCTTGCCGTTAGGTTTACGTGCGACAACAATAGGACTAATCCACTCAGACGCCTCCACTTCTTCTATGATCCCTTTCGCTAACAGACCTTGCAACTCTTTTCTTACTTCCTCTCTGATTAACATCGGAATGGGTCTCACTTTGTGAACCTTAGGCACCGCGTTAGTCTTAAGTTGTATTTTATGCTCAAAACCTTGTAACTTTCCCAACACTTCACCAAACACTCTTGGAAATTCTCTGCGTAGAACATCACTCAATTTACTTTGCTCATCCACTACTAACATTTTCTCCTCACTATTGGGGTCTAGGATGATGTTCAAATTTTTCTGGTCAAACCACCCCAATACTAACGGCCCAACTTTAGATACATACAACTTCCCTCTTGTGTTCCTCCCCTTAAACAAAAATGTTAGCCATCTGTAACCTAGCATTTCAATCCTCTTGCCTGTAAATCCAATGGGGTTAATATCCGACTCATACAACTGTCCTCCAATTTTTCCCACAAAATTCTTCTTCCATACATCCTCATTGACAATAGTGTAGGGAGATCCAGAGTCCGCATACACCTCCACAATCACACCTCCCAAGGCGATATTACATAAGGGTTTGCCTTGTAACGACTCCTCCGAAATATTAATCACATAATTTCCCCTTACATTTTTCACACACTCACTTTCATCCTCAACCTGTTCAATATCCTCCTCATCCCATATGTATTTAACATTGCTTCTTCTTCGACACATTTTGCTAAAATGGCCTAATAAACCACATATTGAACATTTCTTTCTCAAAGCAGGACAATTTCTGCTGTATGCTAAGTGTTCCTTGCTATCACAGCGATAGCATCTTCGTTCCTCTCTTTTCACATCAAATTTCTGAAATCTAGAAGGTTGACTCAAACCCTTCCCCTGTACGCTTGGTTGAAATTTACTCTGTGGTTTGTAGGTGGTCTGTATTTTACAAACTGTACTTGCGCTCTTATCCTCTTCTGTTTCTTTTACCACCGATGAACATCTGCCCGACATTTCTGCTTTTCTCATAATGGCCAATACATCATCCAAAGGCGCATCGCCGTTCACCCATAATCTATCTTGCAATGTAGTATTATTGTTATGCATAACCAGTTGGTCCCTTATTAGTTCATCGTGCAAGTCTCTGAAATTGCAATCAATAGCCCACTTCTTCAAGTCGTCCACCCAGTCATCAACAGTTTCCTGCTTCGTTTGCTTTCTTTGGAAGAACTTATGTCTCGTTACACCAATGCATACCTTGGGTGCGAAATACTTATTCATATCTTTAATGCAATTTTCAAACACATCCAAATTCGAGTCTTCAATCTTGCTCATGCGTGAATGAGTTTTTAAACCAATCGGGCTCAATGAATGTAACAAAATCCTCTTCTTTTGCTCTGGTTTCATTTTTTTTCCTTCATCAATCGCTTCTATATAGTTTATAAAATACTCCTTCCACTCAATCCACTTAATAACCGGCTTTGTACCAGTTGCCCAAAAAGGTTCAGGAGCATTAATCGTAAAATTCTGTTGAGCCATTACTATACTTGTACTTCCACTGGCTTCACTTGTATCACCTTGGTCCATCACATAAATTTCCACTTTTTAAAAAAAAATTAATTAGAATAATACACCAAGAGAATTAGTAGTAAGTCTATTTGCTCCTGCCCGACTCCCTCACCTGTATTAAAATTTACTGTTCTGCCTTAACATAGTTTTCACTCTATGCCCAACACACCATATATCCCACCCTCGTCGCCAATTGTAAAGAAGGGACGTAGGCAGGAATAGTTGGTAGCTTTATTTAGGTAAGCTAAATAATACAGGTGAGTGCCAGGAGGTAGCTCAGTCCCCGGATGCCACCCTTCAACCCCATCAGTAACATTCCAACCCTGACCTCACACATTCTACAGAGCACATCACGCGCTCTTAAAGAAACAAGAGAATATAATAACATAACAGAGAGGAACTCCGGAGGTGCAAGGGGAAATGTTGGAAACGCTTTCTTGGCCACTTGTCTAATTCAGAAGTATGTGAATATATCAAAGGCGTTAGTTACAGCTCTCGTCTTGCAGTCATCAAGGATAAGATCTATGAAATGGAGTAGATAGAATTAAGGAGGGGCAAATATTATACCTGGATGATTCTATGTAGACACAAGAAGAGACAATAGCCCACTTATCGGCAAACTTGAAGACAGTGGAAAAATGGTGTAGAATGCCATGGGGAGAGCCCAAAAGAACAACTGATTCATAGTCTGTATAGACTCAAATGAATTGTAATATAATATCTTCTTTAACAGTAAATTCAGAATTTAAATCACAATTCTGAAAATGACACTTTTAGAAAGTTGGTATTTTCCTGTCCTAACTATTTTGTGCCTCTGCCAGTGTCTTGCGTCACATTACTGTGACAGGCTCTGCTGCTAGGCTTTCGGTATTCTGCCCAGACAGTGACACAAAAGGGGCCCAAGTACAGGCAGGATGGGCCATCCTGCCAGAATGGCTCGGGTGGGGATGTTCCTTTCCCCACTTACAGTTCAAAGGGCTATCCTCCAGCACACACAAGGGAACATGATACTAGCCTTTTGTGCCCCGAGACTTGATTAGGGAAAGGAAGAACTTGCTGAAAATAGATGTTGGGTAGGGTAGGACACGGTGTTACACACGCAAAGGCTGGCACCGGCTTAAAATATTGGACCCTCAGACCAACTTATCCGTACACTCCTGGATCCGTTGAGGACTTCAGACGGACAGCGCTGCCACCAAAAGACTGGCTTGCTGCTTGAAAGACTGCTTGGCTGCTTGAAGAAGAACTGGACCATCTCATTGAATCCAAGACCACCAGAAGTGACTCCAACGGCTGACTGGCTGGCCTCCTGTGTGAGCTACATGGACATAACAAACTCCTAAGGCCTCGAACCCTGCTGCTGGCTCCTACTGGAGTCCTAACCCCCCTAAATGGTTTCCCCACCCCAGAGCCTGGACCCTTAGTAAATGTGTTTGAGGCACTTCTCCAAAAAGCTGGGACTTAGAAAATGTTTCTACATAAGCTTCCTAAAGAACTGCCAGAAGACCGGGACCTATCTGCCAGCCGATTTTCTCAAGGTGGATCGCCGTCGGCCTGGTTGCACAGTACCTTCTGCAATGTTCTTCTCCACAGCAGAAAATCTTGTCCAGCAGGACCTCCTGGAGAAGGTAGCCGGACTTATGGAGACGCCTTCGGCTGCAGCCTACAGCTGCATCCTGCTGGAGATTTTCAACTTCTAAAACAGTCCAAAGGTAAACATTTTAACCATGCTCGACGACGACTAGCTCCCCACCAACAACAACGACAACTAACTTGGTCTGGAAATCAAGCTTTTCCCACTCTGAGCTTTTTCCTGAAATCATCAACAGCTTCACCGAGAATTTGTCCATTGGCTCTCGGGCATTGATGACTCCTCCTCAGACACAGCCTGCTGCCTTGCCCTACTATACTCCACCTTCTCAGGAATCCTTTCTTCAGAAATGTTTCAAAGTCTGAAATTAAGCTGCGACTGGGTCCAATCTGCCCCTTTTATCAAACCCTCACTCCATCATGGTTCACGATTAGCCTTAACTTTTGAACTTTGACCCAATCTCACGTAACCAGAGGCTTGCAGTTAGCACTTTGAGCTAGATTTCACAAAAACTTTAAAAAGAATAAACTCTGGACCTACTGATTGGAATTAATTTATTTTGGTATCATCGTATTTATTAAAATGTGCTCTGCATTTCTAAATTGATTTGAGATTTTCTTGTGTTGAGTTTCCCTTTTTGTGTGCAGCAATAATACTTTACACATTGCCTGTAAATTAAGCCTGACTGCTGTTGTGCCAAGCTACCAGAGCGTTAAACACAGATTAATTTAGGGACATCGGTGGTTGACCTTGACAAGGATTGGGGTAGCTACCTGAGTGTTTCTTCCAGCCCTCTCAGCCAATAATCCAATTTCTTACATGTGGTCTCCTGAGCCTGACAAAGCATTCAAAAAGATTAAGACAGAAGTGAAGTCTCCCTAGCAGATGGCCTATTTTGACCGAATCCTAAGTCGGGAGTGTGTGCAAGGCCGCTAGGGCTGGGTGTTTACTTTTTTTAAATCTGTTTTTATTACGTTTTATTAACAAAACAGACATACACAGTATATATTACTTTTGGTGATAGCCATTTAGTGGGTACATTGTTAATGAGTATATGGCCATGCAAATTCAATCGGAATAGATCCACAGTTCTGTCTGCAGCATATATGTATCACTGCTGTGTGCACATGTGCCTCCGATATTAGTAATTAATGCTCATGATAACTCTGCGGCGCCTAAGTACGTAATGCATGGCAGCTCTGTAAGAGCTCACTTTGTAGTGGTCTGTGAACTGGAGAAGCAGGTAATAATATAACAACTTGAAACATAACAGGTGGTGCATCATAAAATCAGAGCTTTTCCCTGGTCTCCCCGCCTAATGCGTCCTTCGCGCTGTTGCATATAAAGGGAAGTCTAACATGTGTCCGAGGAGTAATATTGGGTAGTGCGCATTTCATGTTCGCTGCCTACTATCACAGATCCACGCCCCTGTCAGTATCTGCCCTCCTCTTCTGATGTGTATTCCCATGCATTGGCATTAGTCAAGGGGAGAGCCTTCATGTCAGCGTTGTGAAGGTTTAGTAACTCAGTTACCACCGTGTCCCAACTTGCGGCGAGTGGGGTCCTGTGGATACCCAGGGTATCCTCTCGGGTCAATGCAATAGTCTCAGCCTTGGACCACATCAGCATGGAGCACCTCCACACTATTATATCAGGGGGATCAGGAGCCTTCCATCTTCTGGTGACTAGTCTCTTAGCTACAGCAAAACCCAGATCTTGGAACCTGGATGCCACTTTGTGATTTCGGCTTCTACGATAGAGATGTAAGCAATAGGTCTTCCATTCAAATGGGAGGATGAGGTCCATGTATTGGGCAAGAGTGTCTACTATTTACCCCCAGGAACTGTGTAGGCTTGGGCATTCCCATAACGTGTAACAGATATGCGTCAATGAGGTGGCAACGGGGACAAGCAGCGTCTACACGACCAAAGTTTTGATTAATTTTAGAGGGTGTTGAGATATGCTCTCTGTGAAATGTAATTCTGCATTTTGCGTCGGAGTATATTCCTGGGGGTATGCACAGGGCTCTACAGTACTGTGGCCCATTCAGGATCTGTGAGCGGGCGGTGCATGTCTCCCTCCCAGTGGTGTCGAATCAGTGCCAATGTAATTGCAGTGTGTTGTCTTATTCAGGCAGTGAACCAACGCGTGAGATGTCCGCCATGTACCATGATGAGTATGGTTGTATGTCATTACAACGCGGGCTTTTACCCCGCATGCCATTACAACGCACACTGGATAGTGGAATAGCTTAATTTTCTATTCCAACTCCAGCCCACGTTGACAGTAGGGAAGGTGTTGGATAGAAAATTAAACTATTCCCTATCCAACAGCGCCCTCCAGCGAAAGTCGTTGTAACGACTTTCGTTGTAATCCCCACGTTGTAATGGCAGTGCGGGGTAATCCCTGCATTGTCATGGCTGTTCTCTGATGAGTAGGTACTGTATGGTAAGGTGAGTTAGGGGTTCATTGGTTAAGTCCCCCCACTTGGAGGCAAGGGCAGCCAAGAGTGAGATGTGCAGTAGGTATTGGCCTGGAGGGAACTCATCTTCTTCTACTAGTGTGACATATGTAATTAGGACACCCTCCCGATATAGGTCTCCCATATCCTGAATCCCCGCCTCCAGCCAGCCCCACAGTTCAGCAGCCGTGGTCATCATGTGGCCTCCGGGATATCTTTCAAGTGGTAGAGCAGGCACATATGGCATGACATTTGGAGTAATATACAAACTCCTGCGGTAAATCTATCGAAGTAGTAGTGACTCCGGCGGTTTTGCTTTCGCGCAAGGGTGAAGCAGTCTGATCAGGGTAGTTAAGGAGCAGGGTGGTTGTGCTGTCGGAGTGTTGCAAAGCTGGCGATCGGCTAGCCATTTAACCACCCATTGCAGCTGTGCTGCTAAATAATTCTGTTCGAAGTTTGGGGCCGCAGGCCTCCCTGATCTGTGGGCATGTAGAGCTTCCTTATCTCCACTTAGTGTCGAGAGCTACCCCATATGAAGTCTCTAATCAACCTCTCTAGAGGGAGAAAAAAGGAAGGAGGGATGTATAATGGTAAGTTCGCAAAGTAATATAGAAACCGCGGGAGGATCACCATTTTGGTGAGGGCAGCCAAGCCTGTCACCGATAGTGAAAGCATGCTTCAAAATGACATTTGGGAACGGACGGCTGTCAGTGCTCTACCCATGTTACCATCTAGCAAGTCCGTCTTTTGCCTGTATATTATTATACCCAGGTAGCGGAAGTTGTTCACTAGCCGTTGCACGTGCACCCCATTAAGGACATATGTCGGGTCTTGGCACGTCTCGTTGAAAGGATAGAGACGTGATTTAGTAGCATTGACTTTCTGCCCTGACAGGGAGGTGAAGTCTCCTAGAATAGGCGCAAGTCTCATAGGAATCGAACGGTTGTCTCTCAAGTGCACGATGAGATTATCCGTGTATAACGATATCATATGTGTGCCATCACCTAGTGGTATGCCTCCGCCCATCCCAGCGCCGACCTCCTCCGCTAGTGGTTCTATGGCCAGCAAGAAGAAGGAGAGGGGACAGTGGGCACACTTGCCTAGTCCTTCTTCTCACCGAGATTGGGTCAGATATGTACGGGCCTACTCTTCCCCACACCGATGGCTCAGTGTACAACAGCCGCATCATGCGTATGAACATGCTTCCAAGGCCGTATTGCATAAGTGTAGCAAATAGAAACTCCCACTCCAGGGAGTCAAAGGCTTTCTCAAGGTCCAGTATTAGATAGCCTGAGTGCGGCAGCAGAGCACGGAGTATGTTGCTACTCTGAAGAAACGCCTCAGATTAAGTGAGGTGCTGCGGGAGGGCACAAACCCATTTTGATCCAGGAACCACTGGGGTTAGTTCTTCGGAAAGGATCTTCGCTAATATCTTGTAGTCCGCTTTAAGGAGGGCCAGTGGTCTATAGGAGCCTAAATCTGTGGGGTCCCTATCTGTTTTAAGTAATGACACCAGGCTCGCCTCACACATGGACAGGGGGAGTCTCTGCTTAGTCAAAGCTATACTGTAAAGTGAGTGCAGGTGTGGAATCAGTAATGTGGCATATGCCTTATATTATTTGGCTGGGAGTCCATCTGGCCCAAGAGTTTTTTACTGTTGCTAGCGCTGCTATCACATCTTGAATTTCATCAGGGGAAATTGGCGCATTCAACATCTCTCTGTGCTCTGGGGTTGCCTCAGGTAGATGCACTGAGTCTAGGAAGGTGTTTAGCCGTTGTTCGCCACAGTGCCCTGAGGACTGCTATAGTCTGGCGTTGTGATGTGTCATTGCCATGTGTATTTCATGCTGTGTGTATAGCATATGTCCCGTCTCTTTTTGTAGAGCGCATATGGGCTGACGCGTTTGTTCCTGGCGTAGTAGCTATACAAGTATCCGACCCGCTCTATCTGCTGTGGGATGCATGAGTGCGGAGTGTGCTGCCTAATTGTGGCATCTAAGTCTCTCTAGCACTTCTGCATGTTCAGTGCGCAGCTTTATTAAGTGCCAAGTGTCTCCTGTACCCGTTGCCTCATTTGTCTCATGGTTCAGTAGCTAATGCTCTCCCTTGCTGAGTGCGTCACTTAACTGCTTGCATATGTTGCAGGTGAGCCCAAAGCAATGCCCTCTGCTGGTCACCTTAAAGGCATACCATTCTAAGAGTGTGTTGCTCGTAGAACCGTCATTTACCTCGAAGTAATCCAGGATCGTTGTCCCCAAAGAGCAGCAAAATGCCTGGTTTTCTATTGCTGCTGGGTAAAGGTGCCAGGTTCGGGATGGGTTGTGGGCCTATCTTTTATTTAAAATGCAGCAGCTGGGGTTTATGATCAGAATGTGTGCACCCAGGTCTTCAATCCCCTTGTTAATAAGGGGGAGAGGATATGTGACCGTACTATATGATCCAGTCTTACATGCAATCAATGCACTGGGGAGTAGAATGAGTAAATGCGTGTGTCTGGGCTGAGGGCGTGCCGTATGTCAATCAAAGACCAATTGGCCATTCATTTGATGCGGCAGCAGTTCGCGTCAGAGGTGGAAATGCCCTGTCCAGTTCTACATCCAGCACTGAATGGAAATCGGCCCCCAACAGCCAGGGGATTCCACTTCATCGAGCTAGGATCTCAGTTAACTTACGGACAAACAAAGCTTATTCCATATTGGGGCCATATATATAGAGCCTATAAGAAGATTGTGGACATTCAGCCTACCTTTCGCAAACACATATCTACCTTTCGTGCCAGTTACCATTTCCTCCATCACATAAGGGAGCCCTGCTTGAAGCCTACCTAACACATGGGAGGCTTGCCTGCTGGGCCTATACAAACGGACGAAACAGTTGAAAGCCCGGGCTAGATTCTGGGACTAATAATGGCTAAGAGGCTTGTCACAAAGCGCTGGAAGAATAGTGAGCCTCCCCAGGCCATACATTGGCGCATTTCACTTACTACCTGGGCGCAGGCGGAAAGCGTGGCCCTGCACAGGGAAGAAACAGCGGGGACCCGCATGTACCCGATAGCTCAGACTTGGGATGACACCCTAGTTGCCTTTCACCAGGTGTGTACCCAAGGAGAGATCACATAGAGGCTCTTCTCACTGGGCGCCGCCTGGCGCCCCCTCGCCCTTCTTTCCTCCTTCCTCTTTCCTTCCCTCCTTCCCTTCCTCTAGGCTACATATTGACTCCCGGCGTCAACCCCCCCTCCCTCATACGGGGACCTACCTTGGGAGTTCCCCCCTATTGCCGCCGCCTTTGCGGCCACTATGCGCGACACTGGTTGACACCCACTGCAGACACAATTGCGCATACACTTAACCCCACACGCAGCCCCGTCTCATTTGTTTAAATGCAAGCCTCTTCTATTGTTAATATTCCCCCCCTCCTCCCTACTATTATTTTTTCCCCTTCCGTTGGCTTACAGCCCCTATTTTCACAGGTTCTTTGATTACTGTTTAACGTTCTGAGTAAATGATATTGAATGTTGATTATTTGCAGATTTCTTCCTAGCGCTCTGCCGGTTGCCTATGGGACGTCATTGAGCACTCAGACGTGGATAACACCCTTGGGATGAGTGTGACACTTAGGCACATAACGTACGGGCCACGCGGTAAACAGACATAATATCGACTACAAAATATCGAATGGACATAATATCGAGTACAAAATATAGGCTGGACAAAATATGGAATGGACAGAATATAGACATCAAAAATATCGTTTTGAAGGTAAGTAATGTAATATCGAATGTTAAAAATATAGAAAGTTAAAATATCGAAGTATATAATATAGGTTATTAAAAATATCGAATTTTTAATAATATCGAATTTTTTATAGTGTTTGTTATGTTATTATACGTGTGAAAAGTGTGTATTTATATTATAATTAATTTTAATTAATGAATTTAGTTTTTTTATTTTTTGCGTAATTTAATTCTGTAGCGGGTTGTGGGTTTATAGGGGAATAGGGTGGGAAGTAATTTAATTATGATTAATTAAATATGTAAATGTATATATTGGTATTAATTTTTAATTAATTGTTAAATAATTTGTGTTTGGTAATTAATAAAATTTTAATTGGCAATTAATTATGATTAATTGATTAATTGCTAATTATGTTAATTTTACTAATTTATTTTCTGTAGCGGGTTGTGGGTTTATAGGGGAATCGGGTGGGAAGTAATTTATTTATAAATAATTAAATATGTAAAAATATTTATTGGTATTTTTTTTAGAAATAATTGTTAATTAATTTGTTATGGGTAAATAATTAAATTTTAATTGCCAATTAATTTTATTTAATTGATTAATTGCTAATTATGTTAATTTTACTAAGTAATTTTTTGTAGCGGGTTGTGAGTTTATAGGGGAATAGGGTGTGAAGTAATTTATTCATAATTAATTAAATAATTCAATTTATTTAATTGTATTTAATTTGAATTAATTGTTAATTCATTTTTAATTGTTACTTAATTAATTGTAAATGTTTTAATTCATTTGAGTAGGTAACTAATAGTAAAAATTAATTGTAATTTGTAATTTTAATTGATTAATGATTATATTATATTACATTGTTAATTACTTTTAATGAATTTTTTCCCTACTGTTGCACTCTTTGGAGTGGCAATAGTCATTTTTACCCCTACGCTATCCAACGCTTTCCCTACTGTTGCACTCTTTGGAGTGGGAATAGTAATTTTTACTCCTACGCTATCCAACGCTTTCCCTACTGTTGCACCCACTGGAGTGGGAATAGTAATTTTTACCCCTACGGTATCCAACGCTTTCCCTACTGTTGCACCTACTGGAGTGGGAATAGTAATTTTTACCTCTACGCTATCCAACGCTTTCCCTACTGTTGCACTCTTTGGAGTGGGAATAGTAATTTTTACCCCTACGCTATCCAACGCTTTCCCTACTGTTGCACCCACTGGAGTGGGAATAGTAATTTTTACCCCTACGCTAACCAACGCTTTCCTTACTGTTGCACTCACTGGAGTGGGAATAGTAATTTTTACCCCTACGCTATCCAATGCTTTCCCTACTGTTGCACTCTTTGGAGTGGGAATAGTAATTTTAACCCTTACTCTATCCAACGCTTTCCCTACTGTTGCACTCTTCGGAGTGGGAATAGTAATTTTTACCCCTACGCTATCCAACGCTTTCCCTACTGTTGCACCCACTGGAGTGGGAATAGTAATTTTTACCCCTACGCTATCCAACGCTTTCCCTACTGTTGCACCCACTGGAGTGGGAATAGTAATTTTTACCTCTACGCTATCCAACGCTTTCCCTACTGTTGCACTCTTTGGAGTGAGAATAGTAATTTTTACCCCTACGCTATCCAACGCTTTCCCTACTGTTGCACCCACTGGTGTGGGAATAGTAATTTTTTACCCCTACGCTATCCAACGCTTTCCCTACTGTTGCACTCACTGGAGTGGGAATAGTCATTTTTACCCCTACGCTATCCAATGCTTTCCCTACTGTTGCACTCTTTGGAGTGGGAATAGTAATTTTAACCCTTACTCTATCCAATGCTTTCCCTACTGTTGCACTCTTTGAAGTGGGAATTGTAATTTGTACACTTCCGCTATCCTACGGTAATAATATTGGATATTATTTTATTATATTATGTTACTATATATATATATGTTTTAATAAATATGATTGTAAAAAATTTTTTTATAACTTTCGTTAATAAATTAATTATTATAAGGTCATTTAAGTATTTTTAAGTATAATTTAGAAATTAATGTTTAATATTAATTTAATTTAACATTGTTTTTAATAAAGTCAATATTTTTATAAACTATATTTTTGTAAACAATATTTTTTACTCGATATTTTTGTACTTACCTGTTTGTAGATACAAAGTCGATATTCTGTCTGTCGATATTTTGTCAACAATATTTTTGATAGTCGATATTATGTCCCTCGATATTATGTCAGTGATCTGGGCCACGCCCCGTGACAGGGAGATGATGCCTAACGCTACGCTTGTTTCATCAGTGCGGTATCACCCTGCCTGCCCGACTTTCCCCCAATATAACAGTTCTTGAGCCTTGGATATTCTTTACTACCGGCGACGCATTACACCTGTCCTGTTAAGTGTTCTTTCGTCAGTCCTCTGGCGCACTCAGACACTTCTCGTCAGACACTCTATTGTAATGAATGTCCTGCCATAAAGATGTTCGTTCTCTACCGGGTGAAACTGGGCAGAGCTATAATACCAGCAGACTGTTGTCAGGTAGAAGTATCTTTGTACAGCTGCATTTCCCATCCTTGTCAGTCTATGTTTTAAATTGATTCGTAAAATTCCTCTTTTTTCTTTATGTATTCATATGTAGATAACGGATATATGATGACACATCTCATCAACACTATTGCTGTACTATTCTGTTTTTCTGTATTCTAATGAAAGAAATGCAATAAAATATATTCAAACAAAAAAAATAAGGGAGCCCTGCTTTTACCCATATTAGGGTAATTGGTGCCATATACCTGGCCCCTCCAGCAACGGCGGAGGCGATCGGTTTCTGTCTGGGTCAAATGTGTTTCCTGTAGTAGGGCTATGCTGGTGGATCTGCGCTGTAAGTATGAGTATATGGAGTATCTGTGCACAGGTGTGTGGATTCCCCTCACATCCCATGTGAGAATATCGATTTGTGCCATGTTTCAGAAGTGCTGTCCCTGTTATAATAGGAAAGGATAGATGCATGGCAGGGGGCCAGGTGGCTGTTTATAGCTCCTCAGGTGTCAAAATAGAAGCAAAACCGGGGGTTCAAATGCAATCTGCATAACCGTATGAGGGCAAATTCGCAGTTGGAGTTAATTCAAAACAAAGTTGTCCAACCGTAGCAACTACTATGATGGCCTGTGTCTAGCTATAGGGGTGCGCAGTGTAAACCTATAAAATCTCGTCACCCCCTCGATGTTCTGTTGGAATGTCAAGTAATCCCCGGTAAGTTTTAGTTGTAGATGTGCGCGGTGTCTGACTAAAGGGAGTGCCATGTCTTGCTTAGCTCCCATACCAGGCATTGTAATGACTAACCCTCCTTCGTGCCCTATGCATGGCTACAAAGATAAAGGCATGAAAGCAAAACATTGCAGCATTTGTAAATTGTGCAACATTGTTCACTTATCGGTATGTTGTTGAAGTTCAGATTATATAGTCTGACATTTCCGGTGTGACGTCTGGCAGATGCAGAGAGTCCAAATCTTCAGACCGTGCGTTAGTCGATCCATCTTTGTGACCAGAGTCCTGTGTTGAGGACCGAATCACTGCAGCCACATGAAGCGCCTCCTGTCTCTCCATCAATCTTTGCTGCAAATCTGGGACCACCGACCGTGGCATAGCGCAATTGGGGCCTCTGCCCCTGCCGCTGCGCTGGTTTCCTCTGTCTCGCTGGGATGACGTTGGCTCAGTCGATGGCTTGGGCCCCATTAGAAGGTCTGTTTCCTCTAGCCAGTCCCAAACGTCTGAGGGTGTATCAAAAAAGCGGGTGGCACCTTTTGCAGCCATCCGCAGTCAGGCTGTGAACATCAGACAGTAACGGATATATAGGTCTCGGAGCTTGCGTTTTACTGCACCAAAAGATCCCCGCCGTCTCTGCACCTGTGCTGTATAGTCCGGGAACAGCATGATTTGAGCATTTTGGATTCTGATGTCAGACAGTTTGCGCGTTTCCCTCAAAACTGCATCTATGTCTCTGTAATTTAGTAGTTTAAATAGGAGTGGCCTTGGTGTGGCTCCCAGCGGTTGTCTGCGAGCAGAAACCCGGTGAGCTCACTCCACCACGAGCTGCGGCGACAATGCATCTTTTGGGAAGTGCTCCCTCAGCCTGCGCTTGACATAGGATCTGGGGCTTGTCCTTCCTCTCCCTCTGGAAGGCCCACCACGCGAACATTGTTTAGGTGTGAGTATCCCTCCGCATCTTCCAGCCTGTCTTCTAGAGTATTCACTCGATTCAGTAGCTCCTGTTAGGGGCTGGGTGTTTACTTATTGTGATAAATGTGAGGGAGAGAGACACCAAGGCATGTGACCTCAGATGCTAGCCAGAGCCTGACTGAGGCTGAGAAAGCCTACTTTCAGTTTGAAAAGAAAGTTGACCATGGAGTGGTCCCATAAGTAATATCATCTGTTTCTTTTTTGCAATTTGTTTACAAAATTGTTGACCATGAAGGTGGAAAGGATTGAAAAACAGGGCAAGAGCCTAATGTAGTATTCATTTAAGATTGTTCACAAACCAAGGAAGGATTATAACCCAGCCGACTGCATTCTCCGACATCTTCTGCCTATGTCTGGGAGCTGCTCATCCGCTGTAGAAAAATACATCAATTCCTATAAAAACATATATATATATGTGTGTGTGTGTGTGTGTGTGTGTGTGTGTGCGTGTGCATGTGTGTGTGTGTGTGTGTGTGTGTGTGTGTGTGTGTGTGGGTGTGTGTGTGATCCCCCATGCACACCTATCATATCGAACAACAACAGCTTATTAGATAATACGTTAACATAGTTGTACTTTTTTCTATGCCCTTATGTCCTGAGCCTCTCAGGTTGGGAGGACAGCACTGATCTCCTAACCAAAATGCTGAATATTCCCTAGAATGCCAGTTATATTTTGGTTACAATTGACTGAGTATCCTTGTACACATGTATTGATCATGAACTGAGTATTGAGGCCTGCAGATATTTCTTTAGGGTCAAACCGATTGCAATGTATGATCACTCCATGATGCTTGTTCAGATTTTGCCTAGAGAATAACATCTTTCTATTTGGAGATCAGTGTCATAAGCAACTTACTGGGACTGCCATGAGAAATTGCTTTGCTCCAAGTTATGCAGTCATTTTCATGGGCTGGTGAGAGGACCAGCACATTTGGATTTGGACAAAGGCTATTGCAAAATGGACACAACACCTGGCATTCTGGGCTTGTTACATTGATCACCTGTTCATAATAGATATTGGACACTTTTCTAAATTGGATTATTACCAACAAGTTGAGCCTCAAGTTCACTTGAAAGTCGCACAACACTACCATGGAGTTTCATTGCCTACTTTGCACGCGTTTTTATACATTGTTCCCACTCGTAGTAGTGATTTTTAAAAATAAGGAAAATCTGTTCACTGGCACTGAATTTCTGTAAAGGCTAGATCACTTGCTTGATTACCTGCTGAAACTTGACTCGCCCCCCTTGCAGCCGATTAGCGCTACAGCGGGGAATATCTCAGACAGAGGCCGCCATCTTAGGAGGGAATCACCTGGCCCGAGCTCCAGTTGCTGGCCCCTCCCACCCCCGTCACTACAAAAGCTGCGCTGAGGTAGATGCGCGCTGTCTACAGTGACTGTCCCCTTCCTGAGGCAGAAAGCT
The DNA here is from genome assembly GCF_964261635.1 of Lissotriton helveticus. Taxonomy (NCBI): domain Eukaryota; kingdom Metazoa; phylum Chordata; class Amphibia; order Caudata; family Salamandridae; genus Lissotriton; species Lissotriton helveticus. The sequence goes on from NC_136069.1 coordinate 1,217,872,697, forward strand.
GGGAAGTAGCTGCTTTTAAAATTGTATTTGCCTACTTTGCACGCGTTTTTATACATTGTTCCCACTCGTAGTGGTGATTTTTAAAAATAAGGAAAATCTGTTCACTGGCACTGAATTTCTGTAAAGGCTAGATCACTTGCTTGATTACCTGCTGAAACTTGACTCGCCCCCCTTGCAGCCGATTAGCGCTACAGCGGGGAACATCTCAGACAGAGGCCGCCATCTTAGGAGGGAATCACCTGGCCCGAGCTCCAGTTGCTGGCCCCTCCCACCCCCGTCACTACTAAAGCTCCGCTGAGGTAGATGCGCGCTGTCTACAGTGACTGTCCCCTTCCTGAGGCGGAAAGCCAGGAAGTAGCTGCTATTTTAAAATTGTATTTGCCTACTTTGCACGCGTTCTTATGCATTGTTCCCACTCGTAGTGGTGATTTTTAAAAATAAGGAAAATCTGTTCACTGGCACTGAATTTCTGTAAAGGCTAGATCACTTGCTTGATTACCTGCTGAAACTTGACTTGCCCCCCTTGCAGCTGATTAGCGCTACAGCGGGGAATATCTCAGACAGAGGCCGCCATCTTAGGAGGGAATCACCTGGCCCGAGCTCCAGTTGCTGGCCCCTCCCACCCCGTCACTACAAAAGCTGCGCTGAGGTAGATGCGCGCTGTCTACAGTGACTGCCCCCTTCTAGAGGCGGAAAGCCGGGAAGTAGCTGCTATTTTAAAATTGTATTTGCCTACTTTGCACGCGTTTGTATACATTGTTCCCACTCGTAGTGGTGATTTTTAAAAATAAGGAAAATCTGTTCACTGGCACTGAATTTCTGGAAAGGCTAGATCACTTGCTTGATTACCTGCTGAAACTTGACTCGCCCCCTTGCAGCCGATTAGCGCCACAGCGGGGAATATCTCAGACAGAGGCCGCCATCTTAGGAGGGAATCACCTGGCCCGAGCTCCAGTTGCTGGCCCCTCCCACCCCGTCACTACAATGTGACCATCTCGCCGCGAGCGCGCAGCTGGCGCGCCAAAGGTAAGCCCGTCTGCGCCTGTCCGCGCCGGGCCAGCGCCAGTGGCAGGGAACCCTGGTCAAATCTGGATCTACTCAGCCAGGGAACTTAAATCACTGGACTCTACCTTACTCCCTTGTCCCCCCCTGGCCCCGAACACAATACGCCGTATTTCCATCAACGGCATCGCTAGGTATCCCTCAATTCACCAGGGCACAGATGCTGGGAGGGTCTCTTCAATTAAGAACGAGCCCTCCGTTAAACCTCAACTCGCATTGCGATGTGTCTATCTTAACACCCGGTCACTGGTAAAGCACCAATTAGATATCTTTTTACTACTGGCCACTGAAAAACCAGGTATTCTGTTACTTATGGAAACATGGCTGACTGAGGATTCACTACCCGATATTCTAGCAGCACTCCCTATGGAGTTTTATATTCTTACAGCAAACCGCCCTCGAAGAAGACCTGGCGGCGGGGTCGCTGCTATTATTCACAAAGAACACAAATTTCTGACTCTTACCCCTCTCACTCTCACAGAGTCTGAGAATCTTGTTATCAAACTAGATTCAGACGCTGGCGCCCTGTTAATAGTATTGATATACCGCCCCCCTCGCTCTATGACTACCTTTCCACTATCTTTAGGAGAACAGATAGCCCCTCTGGTAGTTAACTTCTCGAAAGTCCTCCTAGTAGGGGATCTAAATTACTGGCTCAACAACGAGGCAGGTGGACCCCAGGCAGTCGAACTACAGGAACTACTTGTGAATCTTAGTTTGACCAAACACATATCGGATCCTACTCACGAAAAGGGTCATGCACTAGATCAAATTTGGTCCCATAATTTATCACTTCCAACTCCCTCTATCACACCCTGCATCTGGTCTGACCATCACTTAATCCAGTTTACAATCACTATGGAAGGACACTCTAAATCAGTATACCAGACAGAAGGCACAACCAGAAAATGGAACTCTGTAAATACTGTGGGTTTCTTAGAAACCTTGAAATCCACCCAACCTAGCTTAAGCGACGAACTAGACAGCATGGAAGAAAAGATCACAGTTTGGCTATCCGATGCTGCGGATATTCACGCCTCAGTGGTCAAGTTCTCTCGCACACGCGATACAGATGCCCACAAATGGTTCAGCCCTGAATTAAGGAAACTCAAATTAGAACTACGCCAAAAAGAGAGAGCTTGGAGAGCGAAATACTGTCAGCAACATAAGGGGGTATACATGACTGCTCGCAGAGAGTATTTTAATACCATTCAAAAAATAAAACATATTACTATTCTGGGAAGATACTAAATTCCCAAAATAAATCCAAGGATATTTTCAAAATAGTAAATGACCTCTGCAACAGCGATAGAACAGCTCCCCCCCAGGTACCCACTCAGAAGCTCTGTCATTCACTCTTTCTTTATAGATAAAATAAATTCTCACCATAAAAAGGAGCATCCCTAATTCATCCATCTCAGATGCGCTGGATGACATCTGCACCAACCCGCACACACTGGATGTTTTACCTCTTATTGACCTAAACACGCTATCGGAACTTCTATCTCGGGTCAAATCTGGGTCCCCTTACGATAGCTGTCCCCCACATATTCTGAAAGAGGTATGCTCAGCTATACCGGCCCGCATCCTCCCACTTTTGAATGAATCCCTGTCACAGGGTAAGGTTCTTGGCATGTTTAAAGCAGCCACGCTCGTACCGCTCCTAAAGAAGCCGGGGGCCGACCCACTGGACTCGGCAAACTACAGGCCTATTTCTCTCCTCCCGTTTTTATCCAAACTTCTTGAGGCCCATGTGTCCAGAAGTCTTTCGAATTTCATAGAGCAATCAGACTTTTTGGAACCTAACCAGGCAGGGTTCCACCCAGCTCACTCTACTGAAATGGTAATCCTTGCAGTTCAGGATACCATTAGAGCCAACTCAGACAAAGATATCCACCAGGCACTGGTGCTACTCGACTTGTCGGCCGCGTTCAACACGGTTGACTACAACATCTTGTTAAACCGTGTCGAGCAGGCCGGCCTTAGGCGTTCTGCGCTTGGTTGGATAGCGTCCTTCATCTCTGATCGGACACAATCTGTGAGACTAGGTACCTTCACAGCTCAAAAACTATCCTCATCCTGCGGAGTGCCACAGGGCTCGTCACTCTCACCACTCCTATTCAATCTTTATCTGAGACCCCTACTATACTTATTACAAACCTAGAAAGTCACCATCTTTAATTATGCTGATGATTTACAGCTAATATTTCCCCTGAACGCACCAGACGCTGTCAAAGAGTTTCAGGTAACGATGTAACTCATACAAAATTGGATGGACTTAAATCATCTAAAGCTTAACCTAGGCAAAACAGAATAAGTTCTGCCTGGGAAGAGTGAGCTCAGTTGGGGTCCTCACTTTTGGCCCTTACACATGGGCTCTCCGCCCATAGCCACACAGAAAGTCAAAAGTCTGGGAGTTACACTAAACACCGACCTCTCATTGAAAGGTCAAGTGGGAGCCACTGTTTCTTCCTGTTTTTTCCAACTACGGAAAATCAGAAAAATACCGCACTTACTCACCCACTCAGCACTGGTGCAGGTAATAATCGCCTTGGTACTTTCTCGTCTTGATTTTTCGATTGCCATCTATCTCGGGCTCCCAGTTGGCGCCCTGAAACAACTGCAGATGGTCCAAAATCAGGCGGCAAGGCTGATATGGAAACAGCCCAAATGGCAGTCAGCCCGACCAAGTCTGAAAAAACACCATTGGTTACCAATGGCCCAAAGGATCACCTTTAAAACCGGGTGTATTGTTTTTAAAGCTCTACATGGCAAAGGTCCAAAATTTATCAGACAGCTGTTGACTGTACATAAACCACAACGCAATCTCCGTTCTGCCCATCTGAACCTGTTGACCATCCCCTCCTTTAAAAGAAAGAAGCAAGGAGGAAGTTGCTTTTCTTACTTAGCAGCTGCTCTCTGGAACTCCCTTACTATCTCACTCAGGAAATGTGACAGTCTCCTGGTCTTCAGAAAATCCCTGAAAACATGGCTATTCAAGCAGGCCTACGATTAGGGATTACTACAGGACCTCAGACATTAGTGCCATGAAACTCATTGGTGAACGTGCGCTCTATAAATAAATAATGACATCACATCACATAACAGACATTCTGGTTACAACAGAGGAGGGTACCATCAACACGAGCCTTTACAGGAAAGATACTGCTGCAAACAGCATTTTTACATGCCTGTAGCCATCATCCACCCAACAAATTGGAGCATCTCCTATGGGGAATAGTTCAGGGCTAAAAGGAACAACAGCACCCTGAGGCCTTTGAGGCAAAGCCAACCAGCATGATAATGAGATTTGGCTAGCCCCAGCGTGTAGAAATCTAGGTACTACCAGTAGCCTAGTGGCTCTGAGAATCATTTGCATCAGCACTTTCATGCCCCTAGTTATAGCAGTCGCTAAGTACCTGGGATGGACATGGTCTATCAGACAGAGAATTGATGCCAAGAGTTTGCCCCTACAAGCACCCTTTTTAGCAATCAGAGTTACTATGTAATTTTTAGCATTTATATTGTATTAATTATGCATTTTATCTTTGTTAATGACTGTCAACCAAAAATGAGGTATTTATTTAATGTGGTTTTACTATATAAATGTATGTATGTGCTTTTATGAGAAATTTACTCGAATAAAGCCTCTTTGACTTGACTTGACTTGATAATGAGATTCAGGTCAAGAGGATACCCAGCTAAAGCAATCAGGACAGCCTGCTCAAAGGTGGCAGACACAAAGAGAAAAGGCTTGCTGATACCCAAATGTAGAAAAAAGATGACAAGGTGGTGAGACTCCTAACCACATTCTACAGCGAATCTGACTCTGTGAGAAAGATGTTGAGTAAACATTGAACTTGGTCATATCTGACCAAGTTATATGACTTCTGGTAAGTCTCCACCCACAGATAACGCACAGGAGGAGTAGGTCCCTTAATGACATGTTAGTGCATAGTTCCTCCATAAGTCAACGGGGGAGCAGGTTCCTGGCTCAAACGGCAACAAGGGTTCCACAGATGTGAAAAGTGCAAGGTGTGTGCACATAGCACAAACAGAAAGACATATGCACTACCCACAGGTAGAGAGGTGAAGATCAAATGTTAATCATTTGTAACAGCGATTTTTGTGATTTATGTTTTAGTCTATCCCTGTGGGTTACAATATGTGGGAAGTATAATTTTCCCAGTGAAGAAGAGAAACGATGAACACTTACGTGCAGTGAGAAACAAAGATGCTAATTCCCTGGACACTCATGAGATTTCCTTTTTAGGTCTCGCTGAGCCAGCGCATGCGCTGCTCTGCAAGACATTTTGTAAGCGGCTTTTGAAAGTGCCACCACAGGCTTTTGGTGGCCTCAAGCTTGCATGCATGCAAGTGTGCACGTGCGCAGCCGCCATGCGATCGCGATCACTTTCACTTTCGCGGCCGCGCGGTCAATGCTTGTTATTTTTGGGAAAGATCATTTCTATAGCAATGAGATACTTTTATATGTAAATGGGTATTAAAATGTATATATTACCATACAATAAGGCAACAGAACATGCCATAAAACCTGCCTTTGATCACAGGTGCTGTATAACTTGCTTTTCTTCACCGTATAATTTACCTCGGATTTCCCGCATGATTTGGCCACTCATTCTATCACATACTTTGGTTTTCCTTTTCTGTGTAAAATGGGAAGAACCTCGCTAAACCCATCTTGATCCTTAAACAGCATTAAAACGTTCCCTCCCTGGCACGCCGGCTCTAGAACATGGCGTTGGTGCCCATCCCCACTCTCAGGTACCAGCATTTTATTTCTGCCATTACTTACTCCTCCTGCTGCCTCACCTCTCGCCACCCGTTATTTCTTCCTGTGACTCTCGGTCGGGTTATTTTCCTCAGTATCAATGACCCTGAGCATGCGCGTGTGATAAATATGGCGACCTCCAGCTCTTCACACCTACTTGTTCCGCGCCTCTCCGGCGCTCCAGCGTCTCTGATAACAATGGTGCTAACACCTAGCGTTTTAAGAGAGCTAGCCTTCCACAGCCAACCCTTTCGTTTACAAAGGAGCACAGTGAGCCGTAGAAGAGGAAATAATTTAGTGTAACTCTTACTGCTCCGTTGAAACAATGCATCATCATTAACTGAGATTAATCCAACCTCCTTTCCTCCGAGTCTATCCCAACAGCCCTAGACAATTTGTTCCATGCGTTTTTATTTCTATCCAGCGGTTTACCCTCATTTTAATGTTTATTTACATGTTCATATAAGACGCATTCCTCGGGTACTTTGCAAAAAAATACAAGTAAATAGTTACATGCATAAATCTTTATAGTTGCACAATACGTGTCTGCAGGCCAAAAAGGAACTTTCCACCAAGAAACAGGCTTGCACAGATGGAAGGGAGCACCATTTAGAAAGAAATAAGTCATATGGTTAAACATCAAGAATTTGGGGCTGCAATGAAAACTATCTAACTATTCACGTTTGTTCTATATAACCATCATATCCTAAATATAATTCCCTTTACACTTCACTTTACTTGACACTCGTCATGTGTCACACTAAAGCTATGGTATGTATGTCATCTGCACCCACTAGTATAGCGCACGTTCTGCCCTTGGTATGACCTTGTAGTGCCTTTCTGGGAGTAAGGACCCATTACCATTGAGGGGTTACCATTGCAGGGCGCAGTCTGCTTCGCTCTGTGCTCTTGGGCTGTGTTTGAACTCTGGGCCCACATGGTGATGAGCTGAGCTGGTCAGTGCAGAGCCCAGTGCCTGTTATTTGCATCTGAGGCATCTAATATTCCTCACTATGACCTGGAATTTCTCTGAGTTAATGAATGAACTTTAGAGAGAACAAGAGAGGCATTTTCTACTTACTGTTTCCGACTTTCACAAGCAGACTGGAAGAAATCTCTGCCTGCCCACGCCAGCAACTTCACTACCCAGCAAAAATCAATTCAAAACCTGCTATCGAGGGAGCATATTTTCCGAGCTGTGATTACAAATGCAGGTTTAAACTCCCATGCCCCAACCACCTCAAAATGATATGCATCTCTGAGGCTCTTTTTACGGATCAGTGTTTAATTATGTTTACTTTATCACTGGTTACCAAACATTGCGCATACAATAACAGCACCACGAAGCACAGCAGATGATAGGGTTGTTTGTTGACGGGATGTCTGCTCTTTTGAGAGCCACAGGTCGCTCCTTTGAGTAATGCCCATACTCTCTACTTCATTGAAAGGCTTTCCTCTGATTAAGTTGCAGCTGAGCTGCCACTTCAAGGAAACACTATATGGGATTATATGTTACTACATTACCCAATCAGAGAAGGACACATTTCATTTTCATCTGTTCTGTCCTGGAATTTACTTTGTCTGATAAAGAGGAACAGCATTCAGCAAGACTTGTAAAAGTTCACCTGATTGGCTCAACACGTGATTCAATTTTTAGCCATTATGGCTACCTGAGCTTTCAGGGGCAAGCACATGGCCTTGTAATGATGTTAAAGTGTCTTAGATACGTAGATAATTTACAATGTTTGTTTGTCTCCAGCAGCAGCACAGATTTGAGGAGGGCAGTCATACGGAATGTATTGCAGCCCCAAGTGTACAGAGGAATCAAAACTATTGGGGGCATCTGTGCTTTCGAATATTCTTTCCACAGACCCTGGCCTGGCCTTTGGAACGGACAGAGGGCAGCCATTTCAGCAGTCGTTTTCCAAGTGGCTAGTTTTTAATTGTTCTTGGAATTAACACCTTCTCTGCCATCTATATAAACTCCTAGAGTTAAGGCTCATTGGGGCATGATGGTGATTTAAGAATTATTCAGATGTACCTTTCGCTACTTTTCTAACATGTTTTCCTTGTTAACCCTCACAATATTGCATAATGGTAAATATGGTGACTTAAATGAAGTGATGAAAATCTCAGACATTTTGTTAAAGGCACAGTGAATTCCTGTAATTGTAGAGGTCTTGGATTTAAGACCTTCTGAATGTTTGCTTTTTTTGTATTTAAGGCCTACAGATATTCTGCCTTTTGTACTCTCTGATGGTAATTTCTTCTTCTGTCAACCTGTGTACCTCTTAGTATGATAAGTGTATATTTATGTGTTCTAAGGAACGAGGGAAACCAAAGTGTATAAAAGGGACCATGGGTATCAGTATTTTAAGGAACAGTGGTCCCTTACTATAAAATCTCTTAAACCATATTACAAACAGATACAATAAAACATATGTTAGTTTTCCGAATGTCGAAGTCTAAAATAGTTTATTGTATATGATTACTTAAAATCGTTACAATTTACACTTTTATATAAAATACAAAAAAAAAGAAAATATTAAACTTAATCTTCTGTTAAATTCCACTTTTCAGTGATGCGTTTCACAATATTTTAAAATCTGAGAATACAATGTAGTGCACGTAAAATGTTATTTATTGGTTTGAGCAATCTGTGAAAGGTTCTATTATTTAAAACGTTCACAAAAAAAGTTATCTAGAACTAAATTGGCTAGATCCTGTGTGAGGTAGAATGTCCATATAAAATGCCAACTATACAATAAGATTTAGTCGGTTACCATTATCTATATTGTTCCAGTTATCCTGTGGATTATGGCTTTTTTCCGCTTGCTTCTTGGGCTATTGGGGTGTACCATGTTTTGGGAGACCCCTGCCGTCCTTATTCATACTTTATCGGCGTCCTCTAGATCAGCTTGCTTTAAAAGTTCCCTCAATTTTGCCAGGAATTTAACACCCCGGCAAGCCAAGATTATAGAGGAGCTTTCCAGCCAACGTATCACGGCTTGCCTGCAAGTGCGAATATTCAATTAATTAAACATTGGTTTTAAAAGCCCCTTCCTTATTTCCTTAACTGTGGGGCATGCACACAGCAGGTGTGTTCACGTTTCGTTACGAAAGCCGCATAGCCGACAGTGTAGTGCCTGATGGTTGCTTTGCCAGGACGGTTGTAGATCTTTCGAATCGTGCATGCCCAAACGGTAATTGGTTAAACTCTTTTTTAACTCAGCGCTGAAATGTGTTACTAAATAGGCTTGAGGCTTTGTTGATGTGTAAGAGTTAATCACAGTCCAACCATGCTTGCGTTTCGAGGTTATTATTTTGTCTACTAGGAAAGACTTCCTCTTGGCTGTCTTATTTGCTAGTTTTCCAAAAAGTTGCTTGTATGTCAAGTTCTGCCAATGATTTCCTCAGGTATGCTCTCCATGAATTTGGAATTTCTTGGTTCATCTGGATTTTAATTTCTTTCCAGCATAGATTGTTCAGTGACCCCGGCTCAGAAGCGCAAAATTCATGGCATAAATTCACGAAGCCACTCATGCTCCGGAATTTCTGGTTCTGAAGGCCAAATTCCAGCCGAACCTGAGCTGGGGCGGTGGACTTTGGTAGAGTAAAAACAGCTTTATAGATCTTCATCTGAAGATTGTTTAGCGGTTGCACCTCTTTGCCGCACCAAACTACTAGGGCATATGACAATATCGGTATAATCTGTGCTGCCATCACTTTTAAAAGATGCGCATGGTTCGGGCAGCCCAGTTTTTTAATCAGTAATTTGTACGCAAAAATTAACAATTGTGATTTTGCTTTCATATCCATTTTATGTTCCTTGTGTTTTGGGCCTCGCCCCAATTTTAAACCGAGGTATTTGTATGCCGCTTGTTCTTCTATTAAGGTCCCTTTTACATACCATTTAACTTGGGGTTTTTGGGTCCACAAGACATACAACCTTGGTTTTGTCTTTATTTAATTCCAAGCAGTCTCCGTCCAGATAGGTTACCAAGTTATTAATCGCTCTTTGTAGCCCAATGGGGCTTTGGCTCAGCACAACAATAAAATCTGCGTACTGTAGGAAGGGTATTGGCTCTTTGGCTATATTTGACGTATGGCAGTCGGCTGCTTTCATGTGTTTACTGAAATCGGCCATAAATAAGTTGAATAAACTCGGGGCTAGGACGCAGCCTTGTTTTAGGCCTTGCTGTGTGTGGATACTACTGGTAGTGCTAAGTCCATTGCCTAGTTTCACTCTAGCCCAGGTCTCACTATGTAGGGCTATTATTGCATCCAATACTTTGCTCGGCAGCCTCAATGCCCGTAATTTTTCCCAGAGGCAATTTCTGCTTACTTTGTCGAATGTCGTTTTTAAATTGACAAAGCATGCAAACAGCCGTATTCTCTTTTTTCTTGCTTTTTCAGTTAAAAGTGCCAAAGTCGCCAGGTTTGTTAAGGTGCCGATCCCTGGTCTAAAGCCGGTTTGAAACATTGGAATTATACTTGTCTCATCCATCCAATCCTGGAGGTGAAGTAGTAGGCATGATCCATATAGTTTGGCCTCGACATCAAGCAGTGATATCAATCTATAGTTATCCGGTTTGTTATTGTCTCCCTGTTTGAATATTGGGTGGATGATGTTCCCTTTCCAAGATTTGGGGACGTTGTTCTGTTTGTAAATCAGATTGAATAGGGACGTGACTGTATCAGCCCAGAAGTCCGGAGTGTGTTTAAATAGTGCATTGGGCAATCCATTCGGGCCTCTGTTTTTAGTCTTTTTATTATTTCTCTCAATTGCTTTATGTCGATTAAATCGTTTGGGTCGTTGCCACTTACTGCTTGACGGGTATGTTCTTCTACTTCTGGTCTTAGATCTTTTTATGGTTTTTGCCATTACTTGCTTATCATTCCTCGCACTGCTGTACCTATTGTGTATGTGTTCTAGCCAAAGTTTTTTGCCAATTCCTGCTTCTTGTTGTAATGTTCTACCATTTGTCATATTATTTATGATGCCCCAGAAGTCCCTGCTGTTTGGCAATGTGCTTGCCCACGATAATGTTGTCCAGATTTTTTCCTTATATTCTATCTTAGCTTCCCTCAGCATCTTCTTGTATTTCTTCTGTAGATCCTTTAGTTTGCCCTTGTCTGTTTTCTTACCCATTTAGACGGCCATGGCTTGAAATCGTGCCTCTTTTGTCACCCTTTTCTTTTCATCTCGTAGAGTTAGGTTAAACCATGAAGCTTTTCTAGTGTCTATTCTTTGTGTGTTTCTATTAGTGGCTGGAAAGTTTTGGGTAAGGAAGAGGCATAGTTCTTCCAATTTTTTTTTTCGGTTTTCTTCTGTCGGTGGCCCTGTTTGAATCATGTTTTCTTTGAGTGTGGCCATTATGGTCGTCATATTTGCTCCCCGCCATCTTAGTTTCCTCAGGTTAAACGTTTCTATGTGTTGTCCCAGCGTGTTTATTTTTTGCGCCGGTTTAGGCTTATATTAAGGTTTGTGATGTGCGGGAGATGGTCACTTTCTATGTGTGGGAAGACTTGGAATGAATCTATTCTTGGAACTAGATTACTACTAGTGATGGTAAAATCTATTGTAGATCTACATTTTCCATTGGCATATGTTATGGCTGCTGGCCTATCCCCCATAGTGTAACCATTCAAGATTGATAGGCCATGCCTTTCTAATTCTTGCGTTATTGTTTGATATCCCCAGTCCTCCTGGCACTTTCTTTTATTCTGTTTTATTAGGTTACTATTGAAGTCTCCTGAAATGATCAAAGGACAGAATTAGTGTGATTTTTGCGGTGTAATAATCAGATTCATTAATATTGTAAACTTTTCCTTCTGATTTTTTTTTTCAGGGTGAACCTATACGTTGACGAGAATTAGTTGCCAGTCTGTTTTGTTAGGATTTCACTTTCTGGTAACTTTTGTGACTTGCATCCAGTTTACCCCAGCCTCTAGCTCTTTCGTTAGCCAATCATATTTTAGTGATAAATATGTTGATAAGCCTCCCCTCGGGTGACCGAATATTGCAAATTTTTCTGCTAGGATATGGTGTTCTATGTAACCTGGTATTGCTTTTGGTTTCATATTCCACGTTTCTTGGAGGAGTATTATGTCTTGTTGTCCAACGAAGGACAGAGTTTCATGGCCATGACCCATATTTTTAAATCCATGGACAATCCATGAACAAATCATTAGGATGTTTTGTCTTCCTTCCTTCAGTTCGCAGCTTTGCCCCGTGGATCTTTTGAGTCCTGCTCTTTGCCCTGACTTTTCTGCCCCCACCTTTTGTCAATCGTAAGTGGGTTTGACTGTTCGTTAGGTATGCGTGTTACTTAGTACTTTTGGCACCCAAGACCAGTCCGTACTGTCAACTCTAAAATGATCAAGGTTTGGCTGCCTCGCTATTTTGTTGCCCTCATTTGAATTTGATTCCCCGGGTGGCGTGGTGGATCGGGCTCCGTATTAAGCATGTTTTTTGCTGTTCCGCAGATGCGTATTCTGGTTTTTGCATCTTCTGGTTTATTAAGAAGGGGTAAGGGTACCTTGGGTGTTTGTACGGCCTGAATATGATTCCCCAGTGGTCGAATGTTGTTCTGGTTGCATATATCCTGTCCACTAATTCCTTTGAGGACCAGGTGGTCAAAGTCTCTTCAATATCTGGGGTTTCCGGGGAGTACTTAAATTCCACGGCTAAAAGATCATGAAATGTTATTCCTTTTAATTCTGGAATTTCTTTGAACAACCTTAAAAGATTCCCTCTGTTAAGTGTATCCTGCCTTCCTTTTGTGCAATATTCTGGTACAAATGTCAACTTTGATGTATTTTCCCTCTGGTTACTTTCAGTACAACTGGCACTTCCCGAACTTTCCTCTTTTTCTACCTGTATGTGTTTGGTATTCGAGAGTTCATTTTCAATGACTCTTTCTTGACTTCTTTGATCTATGCGTATCTGTTCCTGTAAACTGTCCGACTTGTTTATTACTTTTACCTCTTGCCCTGATTTTCCAGCTTCTGTATGTAACACTAGCCCTTTTGGCTCGCTTTGCTGGTTGGTAGACGGCATCCTACATAATCTACCTTTTCTGTTTATTGTGACTTTTATTGCGTTTTGACTACTTTGTTCTTTATTGTCTGTTGTCTCATACGCCTTTATTTCCTGATGTTGTTTCCATTCTTTCTGGTTCTGCTTGTTTTTTTCCCCCTTTCCCCTCCTAGCTGTTTGCCCTCAGTTTACTGATCTGGTACCTCTCTCGTCTTCGGATTTGATCCTTGACACAACCTGCGATTTCTTTTCAACCCCTTCTCTCTTTTCAGTATATTGAATTTGATTTAATTTCCTTGATTTGTCCTCCTTTTCCCTACTGGCTGCTTGAGCTCCGTTATCTGGACTGAAGCCTCTATCCTCTTTAGGTCTTGTTCTTATTAGTTTTCCAAATGGAACAGCAAATGCTTTTAATAATGCATATAGCATAATATTGAAGTAGGAAACACAACGGAAAAAAGGTCAACAACCTTTAGAACTCAGACATTTTACATGTGACTATAATGAAGACAAGCAAAACATGTCACATATTGCAGAAAGTCCCAATTCTCACATATCAAATTATATATCAATGTTAGGAGTCATTATAGTGTTTGTCGATGATGTTTCAATCCCATTATAGGGTATTGGCACATCATTAGGGCATAAGGAATTATGGCTAAAATGCAAAATGCCAATGGGTCTCGCCTTTGGGACCTTATACGAGTTTAGCCATGCAACAGTTAAAGTTGTTGCACCAAGGATATTTTGCTGCATAACTAAATACTTATAAGGTCCCAAAAGCGAGTCCTATTGGCTATGCCAATGCTTGTTTGGAATTGAGAGGGTGGCATTGAGTAACAGAGGCAGAGACAGGGAAAGCACCCTGAGGAGAATGGAATCAGAATATATCATCCTGTTGAACAGTCGACACCCGAGAGGCCACAACCAAGAAGTAGAGATTCATGTACTCCTGGGTTGATTGTATGAGCTGAATATTTTACATATACAGGTTTTTATTGTCAATGTGCTTCCTGGGGCTATTTATAGTTCTGATCATGATCATTTTCTTCTGCATTTTACTTTTCTTCCCTTTTTATTTCTTTCCCTTCGTAGTTGCTAATAATTGGTTCAACTGTGGGGCATCTTTGCTTTTCCGTAGCTTGCAGTATACTACGGGCACATCTCTTTTGGGTATGGCCGCTGTGTACTTCATTTTTTCACGCTTCACATGTCTCTAGGAGAGTGTCCTGTATTTCGAATCGAGCCTGGATCTCGAAACGCATTTTGTACTAATTAATTGCTTTTGATTTTTAACATGTGTTAATTTATGTTTCACTCCGGGACACACCTGTTTTTTGGTATGTGTGTTAGGGGCACTGGTTGCTTTCATATGTTTTTGTGGAACTATTTAGCTGCATGTTAAGAATTATTTAGGTCACCCTTTATATGCTATCATCAAAAGGGACTCCGTATGAATATTAGTTAATTTCTGGCTGCTCTATTGTTTTCTTCCACTTGGCATGTATATGATTTGCATACGCGTGTTTATTTATATTTACTTTATTGTGCACAAATCCATATTATTCATAGCGGATCGCAAGCTTGCATAGGTAGGCAGTACTGTTCGCCACTTGGCGTTTACCTGAAATTGAAAATGTAAAGTAGGTAGAACAATCCTGTTTAAAAGTTTGCCATACATTTATTCCTGCTCAATGTGCCCTGTAGAGCATGTTATAACTGCAGTACATTCCTGTATGTATCATACCCTGTTTTTACAGGATTTGCACGAAAGGTTTCCCCTTTGTATTTCAATTGTAATTTAATCATACACTTGTAATGGTACACTCAGCTTTTCTACCTTCTTCAGCAGAAGACGTTTGGTGCATATATCTCTCTCTCTCTCTCTCTCTCTCTCTCTCTCTCTTGCTGTCTCTCTCTTCCTCTCTCTCTCTCTCTCTCTCTCTTTCTCTCTCTCTCTCTCTCTCTCTCTCTATATATATATATATATATATTTATATATATATAGCAGAAGACGAATAAAGAAATCTGCTTCAATTCGGTTGGGAAAATAAAATAAAATAACTGAGAGCGATATATATATATATATATATATATATATATATATATATATATATATATATATATATATATATATATATATATATATGTTGCACCCGCCACTAGTTCAGCTGGCCCAGGTGGAATACTGTGCTTTGGATTCAATTTGGGCTGCCTGAACCGCCGTTTACGGCTCTGTTGACCTATTAAGGTTGTGGCTTATACAAAGCAGAGTGTTTCACCTTATGTGGGACACTCACAGTGCTTTCGTTTTTAATCCAGCGGCAGGCAAGGGGATGTACAGGCACAGTTATTACGACTGCCAATTGATTTTTTTCAGCGATGGGAGCGCCATATATATTGCATTAGGCAATAAATAATCAAGACGGTGACGCCCCATTTCCGGCCCGTCATTGGCCAAGGATCCACCGACCATATGCCAGGACCGTTTAAATGTCAGTGTTGTTTTATTGACGGCTTTTCCGCACTGATGACGGAAAAATAGCCAGAAACGCGTCTGCGGACGTTTTATACCCAACACACACCCTGTGAGTGCACCGGACCGTGTGAGTACCATGAACTCCATGTTTTTGTTGTTTTATAAGCGGTTTCCACCACTGCTTCCCGGTTGCACCCGCCACAAGTTCGGCTGGTCCCAGGCAGAATACATATATATATATATGAGTGGATGCTCAACTTTTTTTACCCGTGGCATGGAAGATAATAACCATACAAGCGTGATCCACATACAGAATTCCACTGATCTCAGCAAGTTAAGCTGTTTCCAGATAGAGTACACTGTTAGTTTTTTTATCTAAAACATGTATTTATATGCAACCTGGTATTAGCTGTACACTCACTTTAAACAATCTGCAAAACAGGCAATGAGTATGAAAAGGAATCATACAAAACAACATGTAAAGAGAAATATACTTACAGGACCAATAAAGGTGGCCAACATGGTGATGATTATAGAAGCTAATGCAACCAAAGATCTAGTTCGGCAAAAGTACCACATCACACGGGCCAGGGAAGCTTTCTCTGAGCCACACATTAGGAGTTCCTCTTGCCAAAGTTTCTCCAACCTGGTCATAGAATAATAATGAAAATAGTCAATGTGGGATTGTTCAATTCTGGATCTCCTTTTTCCTGCACTCCAGCTGGGATGACAGGCTCCAAAACCCACACCTGAGCATAATGCAGAGCTACTAACCTTGTAAGGACCTGGGCCTTCTGCTACCTTCCATGTGTATTCTGAAGCCCTAGGACACTTATGAAACTACTCTAAACACACTGAACTTTATTGCCAAGAAGCTAGATGTGCGGCATGCTGCACAGTGAATCTGCTGTACAGGTGTTTTACATGTTTGACCTTTCTCATGTGCAAGAAGTAGATACAGATAAGAGAAAGTCAGTATCTTCTAACAAAGTGTGGAATTATGTTTAACTGCTAAGCTATTGCACAGCTTCCAGGCTATTGAAGCTAAAGCAATGAGAGTTACTATCTGTTTGCTAAAGGATTAGAATAAACTAGATAATCTAAATTATTATTTAATATTCAAGAGTTCCCTGTGTTTGAGCCCTTCTCCCACACACACACAAGTAGCATTCAAGAGTAAGTCTTGATTGTCTGACCGGACTACAATCTGAAAGTCCAAGATTAAAGGGTAGTATTTGCTAAATGAGTGATCTTGCATTAGCAACTAATTCCTGTGCTCCCTTAGTCCACTATTCTAACTAGGGATACCCATTCACCCCCGAATTCCTTAGGCCCCGAGGACTGGCCTCAATACATTATCCACACTGAAGATGGCCGTGCTGAGGTGAACAAATCCTAGCAGATAGCAGAGTTATCCTACAAACTCAAATATGGTTGCTTTGAAGATTACTTTAATTAAGGCGGCCGATTGATATCTAGGTCGTATAGATACTCCGTCACGACGGCGACAGATTATTCATACCGGCAAGATATGGCCCACTCGGCAAATTTAGATGTGGGCGAACATTAGGTTTAATCATGGTGGAGACTACTCTGTTTCCACATTAATTAAACCCAACCAGCGGCCCTGCGAAGTAAGGGCCAACCAAGGAAGACCTCTCATTCTGCCAAACTAATTTAGATAGGCGGAATTAGAGGTCAGTTTTCACTGCTCGTCATCGGCAGGAAAATTCTGGAGGTACGGGGCAGTGACAACTGCTAAATGCTCCCCTCGCCCTGGGATAGAACTCCCGTAGCGAGGGGAACATTTTATTTTTTATTTTCAGTAGGAAAACACACCTTTGGGATTTTCTTTTTGAGAAAAAAAAGAAACCAGTTTGTTGCAGGGCTCTGCCATGTTGAGAACCTTGCAACGAACTGTAAACATCACTGACAGGAACCACCGTGACAGAATTCCTGCCAATGGTTTAGAAATGACGACCAGTTTGGTGGTTGTTTCTAAATTTGGCAGGCAGAGTAGTCCTGGCCTGGTAGGTGTTAAGTCCTCTGCCAGGCCAACAGAGATTAGTCTGTCTATCTAATTATAAAACAGTATCTCAGTCAGAGGTGGAACAAAACAAACATCAAAATCGAAGTCAGCTGATATTTTCTCTTCTTCCCTAACTTCCCCTTTCACATTTCATCCATTGTCCAATATCAATCACAAGAGACTAGTCTGGACAATATTGCAGGCATTCATGATCAACACTGTAGATTAGGTTTTTGAATTCCTAGGCCTTCATGTACAAAAAGTTGATGGTTTTCAGAATCCATCAATGATTAACTAATTAAACTCCCACTGAGTTTGCGCTCCTGTCTTCCACATCTCAGTTCCTACAATGAAACTAGGGCCTGTTGGGTAGTAGGGAAAGAAATCTCTGGTTTGTAGAGCAAGTGATACACTTGGCTTCGGTATTTGGTCACAATATCGATTGAAAAATATAGGGATTCAGTAATATAGGAAATTAAATATTGTAACACACAAATATCGTTGACAAGAATATAAGTTTTTGAGGTATGAAATATTGTTGTAAATAATATAGATGTTTTAATATCGTTTTCACTAGCATAGTGGTTAAAAATATTGTTTTTAATTTATTTGAATGGGTTTTAGTTGCTATATTAATTTTATGTGTTACTATTGTGTATGTAAATGTTGTTAATTGTCCTTGAAAAATAGCCTGTAATTTTAAGTGATTTCGATTTTTTTATATATTTTTTATAGTAATTTATAGTGTTATAGCAGGTTGTTGGGTTTGTAGGGGAATAGGGTGGAAAGATAATTAGGTAAGAATGAATTAATACATATCATTTAATTGTATGACTTATTAAGTAATTTATGTAATACCAATTTAATTTTTTTGTTATATGTTACTTGCGGCCTGGCAGATTTGTCGGGGTAGAGAGTGGGCAGTAAATGAAGCAATATTTAATTAACAATTAATTATTCATTATGAGTTGCCTTTCCACAACCCTTTTCATGGCAGGGAGCCAGCCATGAAAAGGGTGGTGGAGAGGCAACAAAGGGGCTCTAACAGGGCCCACGTGCCGCTCCTGGGGGTGCATTCAAGGGGCACATGTTGTGCCCCCTGGAATTACACCCCTGTTCTGGCACGGTGTGGCATGCATGCCACACCGTACAGGAACGTGCAATCGTAATTGTAATTTGGCAGGAGCACAACGGCCTTGGCAATCTTCCTGTCGGCGCGGCGGTGCTGGGCACACAGGAGGACCGCCAAAGTCGCATTAAGGCCTTTAGTGTGTATAAAATTAACATAATCTTAAATATCTGAAGTAATCAGTGTATTTATATTTCCTTAGGTCACCAACCCTTGCCTATGTTACAGTGAGCAACTGGCTGCTGTATTTCTTCTCATCCCCTTTTCCCCAGGGCCTCCTTTACAAAGGTCCAATATTGGGTAGGAGTCGCAGAGGGATGAGGAGTGAAATATTCTACAGTTATTTATGATTCCCCTACAGTGGAGCTCAGGTATTTTCTTGAATTTGTGACAGATGCTAGGTTTGTATAGGTTTAGACCTGTATGTTAAGTGAGTAATAATTCATTAACTATTAATTATTATTTGTAAATTATTTACTTGAATTGTAAATATGTAAATTGTGGAATGCCTATTTCTTTTCATTTTATTTTAGTTGCGGGATGCTAGGTTTGTAGGCACCTAGGGTGTGAAGTTAATTAAGTAATAATTCATTAACAATCCATTATTAATTGGTAATTATAGTTATCTTTTTAGTTATATTTTAGGTGTGGTTTGCTAGGTTTGTAGGGACAATGGGTGGGAAGTTAAATAATAACAATAAAAATAATGTATTAATTGATCAAAAAAATGTTGTGAATAGTAAGTATGTAAATTGATAAGTTATACTTAGTTTTTTTAATACACACACACATTATACATATATAAATCTTTTTTAAATAACTTTTTTTTAAATTAAGTGTTTCCCATTTTTTGTTTATTCATGGGGTTACTCATGTATGTAATATGTTTCAAGTGAAGTATTTACCTACTCTTGCTTAGACTGCAGAAGGAATAGTAAAATTAACCTCTTTGCAGTGTAACACTTTCCATACTGTTGCACTATTAAGAGTGGGAATAGTAAATGTCACCACTCAGAAATCCAATGCTTTTCCTGCTGTTTCAGAGGCTTGAGTGGGAATAGGAAATGTCACCCCTCCAAAGACCAACACTCTCCCTACTGTTGCTTAGACCGGGGTGTGAATAGTACATTTCACCCCTTTGAAGACCAACGCTTTCCCTACTGTTGCTTAGACTGGAGTAGGAATAGTAATTCTAACCCCTCCGAAGTCCAACACTTTCCCTACTGCTACGTAAAATAGACTGGAAATAACGTATTTAGGGCCTGATTATGACTTTGGCATTGTGGGAACGGGGCCGCCACGCCACCGTCCTGCTTCCACACCGCCAAAGCTCACCACCGGCCACCTGCCAGATTACGAGTTTTCTCGTTGTCTGGCAGGCGGTCTTTTGGCGGTGCCTTTAAAAAAGGCACCACAATGGACACCCAAAAGCAAGTTCCCTCATGGCATGAATCCAGTAGCACCTGCAGAAACACCTGCAGACTTCTCGAGAAGAATTGGAGAAACACCAAAACTTCAGAAGACAGCACCACATACAAGAACGCCATGACGGAATACCACCAACTCATCAGATCCACCAGAAGGACCATCATCCAAAAGAAAATCCACGCCAACACCAGCAACACCAAGGAACTCTTCAACATCATTCAGGAATTCACCAAGCCCCCCAGCAAAGCCACAGACGTCACACCCTCCCAGGACCTCTGCAACAAACTTGGCTCCTACTTCCACCTGAAAATAAGATCCCTCTATGACAACTTCAATGAACAGACTCCAGACACCAAATCCACTCCTTCCCCTAGCAATGACAACCAGCCCACTATCTCCTCCTGGACCCCGGCAACTACCGAAGACACCGCATTGACCATTAAAGGCATTCACTCAGGAGCCCCCACGGACCCCTGCCATTCCCACATCTTCCACAGAGCTGCCGATGCCATTGCACCTGAGCTACAGCGCACCATCAATGCCACCTGAGAGGCAGGCACATTCCTGATGACTGGAAGCGCGCAGAAGTCAAGCACCTCCTCAAGAAGCCCTCAGCAGGTCTGACGGACCTCAAAAACTACCAACTCATCTCTTTCCTCCCTTTAGCGGCCAAAGTCACTGAGAAGATTGTCAATGTCCAACTAACAAAATTAATTGAAGAGAACTCCATCCTCGACCCCTCTCAATCCAGATCACGCAGCAACCAAAGCACCGGGACCGCCCTACTCACCGCCACAGATGACATCCGCAGCCTCCTTGACCTAGGCCACACCGTGGCCCTGATCCAACTTGAACTCTCTGCAGCCTTCGACACCGTCTCCCACCTCACTCTTACTGCCAGACTCCACAACGCCGGCATACAGGGAACTGCCCTTGACTGGCTCCGCTCCTTCCTCACCAGCAGAACCCAAAGAATCAGACTTCCGCCCTTCCTCTCTGAACCCACTGAGATCATCTGCAGAGTACCCCAAGGATCATCACTCAGCCCCACAGTCTTCAACATCTACATGGCCCCCCTCACTGCCATCGTCAGACAACCCAGCCTCAGCATAGCATCCTACGCTGAAAACACGCAGCTCATCCTCTCCCTAACTAAGGACCCCCTCACCACCACTCAGCTTCCAGGAAGGAGAGAAGGACATTGCATCCTGGATGAGCAGCAGCTGACTAAAGCTCAACTCGGAGAAGAAAGAAGTCCTCGTCCTCAGACCCTCTCCTCTGCATGGGACAACACCTGGTGGCCCACTGCCCTCGCCAGCCCCCCCACCCCCACGGACCATGCCCGGAACCTCATCATCATTCTGGACTCCTCCCTCACCATGACCTAACACACCAACACCGTCGCCTCCCCCTGCTTCAACACCCTCTGCATCCTTCCTAAGACCTTCAAATGGACCCCACCCAAATCAGGAAAGACCGTCACCCACGCACCTATAAAGAGCAGACTGGACTACGGAAACACCCTCTAAGCCAGGATCAACAAATCTCTGCTCCGCAAGCTCCAGACCATACAGAACACCGCAGCCAGACTCGTCCTCGTCATCCCTCGACACAAACAGATCCCCAACACCTGCAAAACCTCCACTGGCTCCCCGTCAAGAAGAGAGTAACCTTCAAGACACTCACCACGCCTACAAATGCCTCCACAACACCAGACCCCAATATCTCAATGAAAGAATCCTTCCACGTACCCAAGGGAAACCTCTGATCCACTGAGCCAGAATGGGTGGAATAACCTTCTCCTACATCGCGGCAAAGACCTGGAACAAGCTCCCGATCAACATCAGATGTGCCTCCACTCTTCACATCTTCAAGAAGACCCTCAAGACCTGACTCTTCAACTGACCGGAGTAGCATCCCCCCACCAGCACCATGAGACTCTTACGGATGAGTAGTGCACTTCACAATTCCCTGATTGATTGATTGTTTGATTAATGGACTGTTAAGTCCATGCCATCCATGAACTGGGCGTGCATGCAGACAGGTGGGCACACCATTTGCCCCCCTACATGCATCCCAACGGCCTGAGGCACCAGGGGGTCCTGTAGGGCCCACTTTGTTCCCTCACTACTGGGCTCACTGCCATGAAAAGGCTGGCAGTGAAGAAAATTGTACTATGCGTGGGGGTGCCGTAACAGCACCGCCAGCATATTACTGCCTCACACTTCTGCAACACCACTGGAGAACACCAGTTCCTTGGTGGTTGAAGCAGCCTGCAGTGGTCCGACTGCCAAACTCTTAATAGGGCGGTCGGACTGCCTGTGTGGCTGCGCCAACGCGGGTTTGGCGGTTCTATTGACCGCCAAACTCATAATCGCCCCCTTAATATCCTTAGACTCCAATAGTTTTCATAATATTTGTTACATTGATTTTATAGCAATATTTATTACATTTGTCATATTTTATATTATTTGTTTTTATTTTTAAAGGTATTTTAATGTTTAAAGAATTTTTTGTAAATGTGTTTTGGGGATTTTTAAATGTTTCATATTTTATTTATTGCCTACATTAATGAATGCATTTTTTCTCATTCAATTGTTAATATTTGTTATGGTTTTATTGTGCATGTATGTTTTAAATATATATATATATCAAGCCAAACACAGTCGGTTCGGATCCCTGCCACTTTCAGTGGCGGGCCTCGGACGGGGAAGCGAGTCCCTGTATTTTCAACCAAACACTCTCCTCCATAAAAGAAAGAAGTCCGGGCCACTTTGGAGTTGCAAAGCGATTTTAATTCAGAAGGCTTTCTCTCGACGCGTTTCGCAGGTGAAACCTGCTTTTTCACGAGAACGAGTGAACTGCATAACATTCACATTGTGCATGTTGTGTTCCAACTTGAAAGAGTATTTGGTTTTATTTAAAGCATTTCTGTTTCTACTCGTAACAAGCAGCACTTCAAAACGAACTCAGCCCACTTGTTTATCGGCGAGTCTGTTGTTGATTACCATTGGTATGACGTCAATACCAGGTGACTTTGTATATATTGAATGTTATGCATTATTTCAGATTATAGAATTTTTAAATTATATTTTACATTTATTAATCCATATATATATATATATATATATATATATATATATATATATATATATATATATATATATATATATATATATATATATAGGGAGAGAGATATGTATAGTGTAACAATTAATACAAATATTAATTTTACTTTCTATCAATGTAATTCATATTTTACATTTATTATTACACATATATATCTATATATCTATATACATATATATATATATATATGTACATATATGTATTTATATAAATATATCTATTAATAAATGTAAAATCATTTTTAAAAATTCTATAATGTAAAACAATTACTTTATAAATTATATTATATAGATATATATTTCATAGTAATAAAGTCACAATATTTAAACATGTTAAAATAATGTGAAATACATATTTTTATTAAATATTTTACTATATTTATTTATAGATATATATATTCGTGAAATATATTTAATGTACATTATATTACATTTTTAATGTTTTGGACGATATTAGTATCAACTATATTTATTTCTGACATTTGTGTACTTACCATTATAAGTATAGGAGTACAATATTGTGGTAAACAATATTTTTGACACAATATTGTTTACCACAATATTGTGTCAGTGATCCCTGGCTTCTTTGTCAGGACATCCTCAGGTGTAATTAACTCTACCATTCTTTCTCAAAGGCAGAGATAATTTCCAAAAACAAGCTACAGTGGTAGAGAATCCTCTGTCCCTGTGTTTACCAGTTCAAGAACAATTTGGAGAATTTTCCTTTACTACCTGAGCCTCAGACCTCCGGCCAAAAAGCACTAAAAGCTTTGATATTACTCTGACACTATTCACGTTCTGTTCTGTTCTTATAATACTGATATATATGTGGTCATATATTTCAAACAAGAATTGAACCATGCTTGCTTAAACAAAAGGGTACTACAAAATAAGTTATTCTAAGAGATCTGTGGGCCACTAAAACTCAGCTCTGTCGGAGATTATTTGTATTATTTGTATTGCCCTCATAGGTTGATGAAATAATTGTCTCGGTAAAACCATCTCTATCATTAAAACACCTAAATCTCTTCTCTGTGTTGTTTTGCAAACAACTTCCTTACTCCTTGCTTCCTTCTTTTTTTAGACATTATTCTAATTAATTTTACAAATCAATACAAACTATCATAGGAGAGAGAATACAATTTTGTAATATTAGCTGTAATATTATCTATCCTATTTTTTATTAATAACACATTTATATTCAATATAATATCACATTAATAATACATAGATTACCCAAATATTCTCTGGGAGTATAACTGACAAATGCACTAGGAGAGAGATAAATGAATGAGAGAAAGATTAAAAGAAAGTAAGTAAAAGGAAATAGTTAAGAAATAAATTCTAACTACTTTAGTTTCAATCTCTAAGCATACAAATTACTTGCTTCTTTGTAAATGACATTGTAAGGCATTCGTTTCAATAGACTATGCTGTACCAAACACAAATTCTGTCTCATTGTTTTATGGACGTCTGAGACCTGGAAAAAATCCTGAGTAAGATGAATTGGAGATAATTTTGTTTTATTACCTTTGGCAATTAAGTTCGGATGATTCATGGCACGACAGATCCCACAGGTCGATAAGATGAAGTTCCGAATGTATATAAGCTTTTCTTGCAAGTGGAGTCATCCAGTTAAGCGTCGTAAAGGAGAACAGCCCTGCATTATCTATAGGATGCTTGTGCCTATAAAAAATGTAAGACATCTATGTGGATATGTTGAACGCCATATAAATTAGGAAGAAATTCCATATTGTGCTTTAGTTTATTAAGCATAAACTAAAGACATTGTAAAAGCTTGTCAATGTACCTTTGTAAAAATAACACATTGTAGTTTTTTAGATTAGCAGTCAAATCACAATCTATGCCATTATTATAGCTTTATAGCCTACTTCGGAGATCTGCACTGCTTGTTAAAGGCCCCAACCCTGAGTTATAAGTCTGAGCCTAAGGTGAGGGCCTATAAAGAGGGAGAGGACAACTGTGTATATACAGAGGCACCAAGCTACTAAAGCAGATGTTCCCAAACTGTGGGTTGCGATGCACTGGTGAGGCGCCAGCTGCTTTCTGGTGGGTCACGAAAGAGCAATAAATAAAAAAGCCTTTATATGTATTTATCATAAAATTAGCTGTTCTGTCCACAAGTGCCTTAGGAGTCTACGTTGTTTCCTTTTAATGTGCTGTATCTGAAATTTTGTCTGAATGCTACCAATGTATTTTTCTTGATCTTTGAACATTTTTATAAACTTGTGATTCAAAGAAAGAGGTTAAATATCACACTATGGGCCTGATTTAGATCTCAGTGAACAGGATACTCCATCACAACGGTGATGGATATCCCGTCCACCGAAATATAAATCCTATAGGATACAATGGGATTTATATTTTGGTGGCCAGGATATCCGTCACTGTTGTGACGGAGTAACCCATCCACTGAGATCTAAATCAGGCCCTATGTCCTCTGGTAAGTTGCTGCTTATGTGTTTTACCATGGGGATTAATTGTTTACTTTTCGTTCGCTGACTGCAAAGTGAGAAGATTTTTTAAAGTTAACTGTGGCAATCTTGCTGGGCTACAGGGAGCATGAAAGGAAAAGCTGTAGGGTGTGATTTTTATTTAACACACAACATTTAAATACCTGTGAACGAACTGTTTACATATTTCAGAGTATATCAGCAAAATGTGCTGCCTGTAAGTGATAGGCTATAAGGCATGATACGTTGGTAATATATTTGCAACAATGTGCTCCAAAATGCATTGCAAGTTATATCTTACACCCTTACCACTCTCCTGCTGAATGCATTTGCTACACTTTTAGTGAAGCTAGGATTTTTTACAATCTCTATGACTTTTTTGAAGTAACATTGATCTCAGGAGTCGCATTCTGAAAATCGTTCCAGCACTACAGGTGCAGAGGTGCTGAACTAAGTGCCTTAGGGTCTGATCACAAGTTTGGCAGACCGTCGCATTATGAGTTAACTACCAGGCAGGCAGTGTTTCTGCGGTGGTGCCACATCGCCGGCATGCTTCGGGTCATAGACAATCTGCAGCACATGCTGCTGCCGTGGCACTGCCTCTTGAATGTCGGTGCACTGTGTACCATGCAACATGTTGTGCATGACTCACAGTGTACACACAACAGTGCAAGAAGAGGAAGCACAACATGTGCCTTCTTGCATACCCCCCATGGGTTACAACGTCCTGGGGCCCTGTGTGAGACCCATTCCCTGCCTTTCCGTTGACCTTTTCATGGCGGTATCCCATGAAAAGGTCAGCGGTAAGGCAGTTTGTAATCTGCACACCTGTGCCGACACGGCATAGTCGCCAAGGACACCCGTTTTCCCCAACCCCGCCCTGTTGGGATCAAGGATCCTGGCAGTGGTGGCAGTCTTGCATCAGGCTAGTGGTAGTCCGACCACCAACCTTATATTTGGGTGGTAGATCCGCTGAGGAGGCGAAGATCGAACTGCCATCGCGGGTATGGCAGTCTTGGGACAGCCGTACTCGTAATCAGGTCCTAAGTCCAGTTTTTAAACAAACCTTTGCATGTATCCCAAGCAAGACTCCAGCTGTACCTTCCAGCATTTTCAGCTGTTGTTTTTGTACTTCACAAAGCCATTTCAACAGAGAATGTGCTAACTATACAATACATAATCATTGTACTTGTGTAGTGCTTTCACCCATAAATTGAGAAATTTAGGTATGGCCTAAGGGTACAGATGCCAACTTTGGATCTGGAGATTTAAAAAAAAAATTATTTTTATTGCATAAA
Source organism: Lissotriton helveticus (assembly GCF_964261635.1). NCBI lineage: Eukaryota > Metazoa > Chordata > Amphibia > Caudata > Salamandridae > Lissotriton > Lissotriton helveticus. Next base: position 1,217,899,558 of record NC_136069.1, read on the forward strand.
CAGGCTCCATACATTCGCACAGTAGTCAGCAGCAGTAGGATAGTGATACAGAAAGGACAATGCTCCTTAGTGTAACACATCAACAATTCAGCATGCATTGGTAGATCAAACCCCCCATTCCATCCCCCCCCCCCGCACTGGCAGTTGACCCGCTGGCCACCATCACTGTGGAACCACCATCAGCGGACATTTCGGCTGGCACTGTTACAGCACTACAACCACTTCCGCACCGCCCCCTCCACCCCGCCCACCCACCTTCCTTGTGTCTCAGAGTGTGGAGCGTCAAGCAAACATTTTCTCGCAACTAATCAGACTCAGACATGTCCTGGGTATCCACCAACTCTCCTCTATATTGCCTCCACGCCGCCCACACCTTCTCCCACTTTTTAGGGCACCCTCTACTTTTATAAATGACTCTTTCGGCCCTCTGGCACCAATCCAGGTCCCTCCCCCAGTCTTCCACTGTTGGCACCACCTCACTCCCCCATAGTCTCGCTATGTTCCGTTTTGCACCATGCTAGCTAATGTCAACCAGATCTTGTCTCCTTTTGGCCATGTGATATCGCTCGTAACTCCCAAGATGTGCCATCGAGCTTCCAGGGGGACCTCCGACCCTACTACCTCCGCCATGATATCAGATAATCTGGACCAGTAGGCCCAGATCTTGGTGCAGTCCCATAATATATGGAAAAACGTGCCTTCCTCCCCACAGGCCCTCAGGCAGAACTTCGAGTCCACGTAGCCTATTCTATACTGAGTCGTGCGTGGGGTGTATGAGCGATGTAGAATACGGAGCTGGATGAGTCGAAACCTCGCGCGGGCCTTGTAGTGCCTCCCTCCAGTCCTCGTCATCCAATAACACTACGTCCAATTCCCATTTCTCCCTCAGGAGACCCAGGGCATCAGCCAGGTTGTTGATAAGTTTTTTGTATGTCAGAGAGATTGGCCTGTCTACCATTGGGTCCATTAAAAGTCTATCCTCCAGTGGGGCATATTCCGGGAGTTGTTCCCCGGCCGGCAGATGTTCTTAAATGGCGTGTCTGAGCTGCTGATAGTGTAAGAATTCCCCGCTCCTCATTTGGAATTCCGCCTGTAGGGACGCAAAGTCCACCACGTCCCCCCTTCTCCAGAGGTCCCCTAGTCTATCAATGCCTATGAGGCTCCATGCATGGAGGTCCTTTAACTTTGCCACTGCCGGAAGAAAGTTCCCGGCCCACAATGGGGTCTGAGCTGTGAGTTTCGCCCCCCACCCCAACAACTTCGTAGCACGTTTCCAAACCACTACCACTGCAGCCATTTGAGGTGGGAGAGACCTGTGGCATCTACCCCTGTGGTAGAGGGCTGCCAGATAGGTGCCAGTACCGAAGAACATGCAGTCCACCCGATACGCCGGCTCTTCCAAAGGAGCAAATGCCCAGCCATTAACGTTGACCAGCTGGGTCGCCCAGTAATACATCCGGACATCTGGGACTGCAAGCCCACCTTCGTACATTCCCCTCTGTAATTTCCTCAGAGCGATCCTCGGGCAACCTCCACTCCACAGCAAAGAGCGCTGCTCCAACTCAATCGTTCGAAAGAACTGTTTCGGTACCATGAACGGTGCGCTCTGTAGCACATAGAGCAGACGGGGGAGAGCCATCATCTTAAATAGGACTGCTCGCCCCATTAGGGACAGATGAAGAGTCCTCCAGTGCTCGACGTCGCCGCGTAGGCGCTCCAGCTGAGCCGTCACATTCATACGCATGTAGTCCGACTCTGTCTTAGCTATCCAGATCCCCAGGTAGCGGAAGACCTCTTTCCACACCAATCCTCCGCACTCACTTGTGAGGCACGGCGTCGGGCACGCTAAAACATGGCCCAGGGATTTATCCCAGTTGATGCGGTATCCTGAGAAGGTACCAAACCTATGGAGGATCTCCAGAAGTCTCTGAATGGAAGCCTCTGGTCGTTGAACATACAGGAGGACATCATCGGCGTATAATGAAATACGCTCCTCCCAGCCTCCCCCAGATCTATACCCCACACTCGGGAGTCTGCCCGCACCCACGTCGCCAATGGTTCCAACGCTAACGCGAACAGGGTCGGAGAGAGTGGGCAGCCCTGCCTTGTGCCCCGCCCTAGTCGAAACTCCCTAGACAATGCACCGTTAACCCTTACTCTCGCCAGTGGGTCGGAGTATAGCAGTTTCACCCATGCTCGAAATTTGTCTCCAAAACCCATCTTGGCCAAGACCGCATATATGTACTGTCATTCCATGCTGTCGAAGGCCATATGAGCGTCCAGCAAGAGCAGGGCCGCTGGTGTGTCCGGTCGGGCCGCTGTCATCTGTATCACTCCATACAGACGCCTCAGATTAAGCCGCCTGCACCTGTGCGGCATAAAACCGGACTGGTCCGGGTGTATCAAAGATTGCACTACCACTACCAGTCTGGTGGCTAAAATCTTGCCCAGGACTTTCGTTTCAAAGTTTAGGAGTGATATTGGCCTGTAAGAACTGCACCTATCCTGCGGCTTACCGGATTTATGAATCACCACAATCATGGCTGATCGAAGATCTTTCACCAGCCACCCTACCTGTAGAGCCTCCTTGTACATTTCCAGCATATGGGGTGCGATTCTACTAGAGACACACCTAAACACCTCCGCCGGAAAGCCATTGGGTCCCGGCGCCTTTCCCGCTAGTAAGTCACCCATGGCATGTTCTATCTCCGACACTGTGATGTCGGAGTCTTGAATGTCCCTATCTGCTGGCTCCAACGTGGACAGCCCTAAGGGGGGTCAAGAAATCCTCGCACTCTCTTGCACTCGGCTGAGTTTGGGACCGATAGACCGATTCGTAATAACAGGCGAACTCTTCCGCTATATCCACACTCGTGGTGCGCACCGTCCCCGTCTGTGTTCGAATCCTAGGCACCCAATTACGATCCCTATCCCTCCTCTCCAGCCAGGCTATCATCTTGTTGGCCTTGTCACCCAGATCATACACACGCCTCTGGGTAGCTAGTGCTCGTGACCTCGCCTGTTCACAAAGCACATCACTCATTTCTTTCTCCAGGAGGCGAAGTTTGTGTCGCCTATCCTGCTGTTGCTCTTGCGTTTCCTCTCTTTCTTTCTCTATTTCCTGAAACTCCAATTCAAGTCTATCTATTTGGGCACTTTTCTCCTTCCTCCGTTTACCCACCTCTGCTTGCACAAATCTCCTGACTACAGTCTTGTATGCCTCCCACACTATGCTGCGCGATCAAACTGAGGCGACGTTGTCTGTAAAATATTGGTCTACGCGCTCCCTAAACTGTGTCTGAAACTCCTGATCTTTAAACAGGGAAGTGTCCATCCTAGGGGGTGCACTCCAGTCCCTCCCAGGGCCCCGCAGCTGTGCCTCCACTGGAGAATGGTCCGAGATACCCCCTGCTTTAGGACACCCACTATGGAAGGAGTTCATGCTACCCGTTTGTGTGAATATGTAATCCAGTCTGGACCCCGACCCGTGTGCAGTGGATATATGTGTGTATTGTCGGGTGTGGGGGTTATGGGCCCTCCAGAGGTCAACCAAGCCCAGTGCCTGTGCAAAATCCCGGAGGTGGCTCACCCTCCCTTTGGGGAATGGGCCCGGTGACCTGTCAATGTCCCCTGCCATCACATCGTTCATAACGCCCCCTAGGAGTAGGACCCCAGTCGGCATGTCTAGTAGAATTTTCCCTGTGTCAGGCAGGGTGGTGCCATGCAACCTTGGGGGGACGTAAAGCGAGCAAATATTTAGGGTTAAACCCTCCTACTGTCCCGTGATAGCTGCGTACCTTCCCTAAGGATTCAACCACTGTTGCCCTTTTACCAGCGGGAGGGAATTTTTAATCAGGATCCGGGTGCCCCTCGAGCCAGTGGTGAAACCTGCGTGTGCCCTAAGTGTGTAACCAAATATGTTGAGTGCCTTATAGTGATTCCCTACCAGGTGCGTTTCTTTAAGCAAAACTATCTCGGGCCGTGCCTATGTAAATATTGAAGGACCATGGTGCGTTTGATCTTGTCCCGCAAACCGTTAACATTCCAGGATAGTACCGTGACTGTCTGTGTCCTCGCCATGTGCATCAGAAAAATAAATCAGTACATATTGTAAACGGATAGGCAGAACTCTACTATCACCCACCACCCACCTGCCCGCCAACCGTGCCTCTGGAGCCATTGAAACTTGGAACAAAACCAACATTGCAATCATCAACCAACTTGCAACTGCCCTTCCCCAACCCCCAGATCCCCCCACCCCACCCTGCTACCTGCTTCGCAGGCCAAACGGGCCCGGCATACCCCAACAAGCAGAGCGCCTGTCGCCCTATCAACGAAAAACTTAGGGGTAAAGTGGCAACCAAAAGGCCAGCCCGAGGGTGTTGGCCGACCCCAGTTCACAAACTCAGGCCACCACTCCATGTCCAAGTGTCTGGATGAGGACCTAGCACCACATACCCCCCACCCCCAAAGACGCCCCCCCCCACAGTACTTTACCACATGTCCGCCAGGGGCAAGATGCTCTCCACCTCAGTTCTCGTTCACGGCAGGCCATCAAAGCCCCAGCACAAAGCAGCAATCAGACCCACATGGGAGTCCGCCAGGAGGGCACACTGTCTGATTATATCCTTGCACCAAACCTCTGCCGTCTGAGTCAGCCCAAGTCCGGCGAGGCCGATAAGCTGCGTGTCCCGTCTCTGTCCTGCGTCTGAGGAGCGCCCTGCCTCCGAGAGTCACCTCCCACGGAGATCAGCGATGATGTCGGGGACTGGGCCTCTGTATTCCGCCATCCTCCCTCCTGGCGTGAGCCATGCAAGGGCCGCTGCGTTTCTTCAATCCACGCCATGGCCTCTTCCGGGGATGTAAAGAAGAAGGATTTGCCCTCAGCCAAGATCTTGAGGCGTGCCGGAAAGAACATCCTGTACTTGAGGCCCAGTGCTCGTAGTTCCTTTTTGACTCAGTCAAACGAACGGCGTTCCTGCTGGACCGTGTACGTAAAGTCAGGAAAGAACCTTATCACCGCATTGTCTATCCGGAGGTCACCATGTTGACGTGCCGCCTGCAAAATGGCGTCCCGGTCTCAGAAGTTGAGAATCCGGGCGATGATAGTCCTTGGAGGGGCCCCCGGGCGAGGGAGGGGGACCGGAGCCCGATGCGCACATTCGATGATAAAGAACTTGGAAAGTCTCCTGGGCTGGAGGTGTTTCAAAATGAGGTCCTCCAAGAACAGATCCATGCTCGGCCCCTCCATTTTCTCCGGTACACCTACCACCCGTAAGTTGTTTCTACGAGCCCTTCCTTCCTGGTCCTCCAGCCGTGCCGTGTTAATCTTTTGCTGGTAGGCCAGATACTGGACCTGCTGCTGCAGCAGTTTAGTGGTGTTCCGAAGTTTGCCAATGTCCGTAGCATTCTGAGTGGCTTTTTCTGACGTTTTTATTGAGGTCCGCTCGCTGTAACGCCAACTCGATGGCCACCTTATCGATCTTCGTCTCCAGTGTCCATCCCAGTGACTGGATGGCTTGCATAATGGCAGCCAGCGACGGCTCAGACCCCTCCACCACTGCTCCTGCGTGCGCGTCGCCTCCTCCACCCGTCGGGGCCGTATATTTGTCAATGGTGTTGGCCTGGGTGCCAGAGCCCTCAGTCTTGCCGCCATTTATCCGGCCACGCGCCCCGGGCGCCATCATTCCCGGCCCTCACCGCCGATCTGTCACGCCACTGGAGCCTCCCCATAGGCCTCGTGCACACAGCCGGACCAGTCCAGACCCAGCAGCGCCCTCCACCTCCGCCTTCCGTTAGTTGGGGTCAGCATCCGACCATGTCTCTGTGTCCTGCAACCTGCGGCCCAGGAGCCATGCAGCTCCTCCGGTCGGAGCCCACCGGCGCCTCCAGCCGTCCTCCCCTTGCGTCACAGTTGAGTGTCCTCCAATGCCCAACGACCCCCTGGAGCCTCAGCGGAGGGGGAGGTGGAAGGGGGGCAGACCCAGGAGGGGGGGCCCCGCTCACCATTTCTTGCGGGCGGCCGCCCGTGTCTTCTGCGCGTCCCCGACTCTCCCTCACTGAAACCCGGCCTCGCCCGCACTCGAGGCCGGGGCTGCACTTCCTCCACAGGCCTAAGCCATGCCCCGGCTAGGCCGCTGTCGTCGGGCCGCACTGTTCCGCTATGCGGGGGCGGAGAGTGACCAGAGTAGTCTCGCCCGGCGCCGGAGCTCTCCCGCTGCCAGGATCCGTGGCAGAAGGGAGAGTGGTGACAGGATGATGGCCGGATTTAGGGGGTCTTTCGCCGACCCTCCGACGAGCCTCGAGACTACGCGGCCATCTTAGCCGCCGCCAGGCGACGACCCCCTGGAATTTTGTTTTTTAAAACACAATTTTTATTGCAGTGAAAGCACAGTAGTACAGGTCACATGTAGTGTGGCATAAACATGGACATCTGCCTACCTCCCAGATCAGTACATATTTCATGTCCGTGGGCATCAGTAAAATTTGCATATACATATCTCTTGTATTATGGGCAAGTAGAAATGGCAGTACAATCAATGACAATGGTTTGAACTAAAACCCCCCGGAAGTCCCCCCACTCCAACACCCCTTAACTGTTCCAACTATAGTCTCTCCCCCCTCTCCCCTTCTCCTCCCTTCAACATTCCCTCCCCCCCCCCCAGGCGTGTCGTGATGCAGCCCCCACCGGGTTGGGAAAGGGATGACTGCCGTAGTCCTTTCTCGTCAATGGGTCCGTGGATATTATGTGGTAAGAGGTGGCTCTATGCTCAGTATAGGGCATCTGCGTGTAATCCAGTACTGCTAGACGACATACTTCCATCTTGGCCTTCTATGGCGGGTGCATCCCAGGACTATGTGCAGGGGACCTTCCATCCCCGTCTTCGGGTAGTGTGAGTTCTATAACCAATCTTTCCCAAGCTCTCGCCCTCTCCATTGCAAGTTCATTTCCTTTTCTAAGCGCCATTTGTAGTCTGACCTCCCCCTCCCAACGGGCCCACTTACTGAATTCCTGCTTCCATTTATCTATATTGGGGCCTTTGTTCGCCTTCCACTGAGAGGTTATGGTTCTTTTAGCTAAGAGGAATCCCAGATCAATAAATTTACTAGTGATTTTGTTTGAGGTGTGGGGAAACCAGTGGAGGATACAGTGTGCCATGGTGGGTTGTATGTCCCTCTCGGTAACCTCCCTCAACAGTGCTGATACCCCTTGCCAATAGGAATCTAGCTCCGGGCACGCCCACAGCATGTGTTTAAAGTCGGCGTCCCCCTGCGCACATCTTGGACAGGCCGCAGACTGGGCTGGAAAATATTTATGTAAACTGGCTGGTGTCAGGTATGCCCTATGTAGGATGTGAAAATGCTCCAGCTGGAATCTCGCATTACGCATACTCCTCCAGGCTCCCTCCACTATCCCATCCCATGCTACATCTGGTATCTCCATTCCTATGTCCGCCTCCCATTTCGCCTTCAATGTTACCATTGGTGATAGAGCTTTGTGAGTCATGAGCCTATACAAACATGAGACCGCCTTGATTTTACCTGCAGCAACCACAACGTATTGGCAGCCCATAGAGGTAGGTGGTTCTGTCAGGCCCGATTTCCAGTGTTTATGAATCGCTGTCGTGAGCGCAGCATGAACCAGGAAATCCCCCCTGGGCAGTTCAAAACGGTCCCTGAGGATATCAAATGGCAGCAGATTGCCTTCTTCGTACAGGTCTCTCATGGTCGCCAAGCCCTGTTGTTCCCAGTCCTCTAGTCTCTGCCAATTTCCTCCGTGTGGTAGTGCCCTGCACATCTTTAATGGGACTATTATACCCGCTCGCCGTAGATATCTGTGCCAACATTTACACGCTGTGGCAAACTCCTGGGTGAGTTGCATATCACCAAGTGGGAGTCGCAGCACAATACGAGACAGCACCAACAGGGGGCCCATCAGTTCTCCCATGTCTCCCTCTTCCCTAGTGGCCCCCGCCAACCATTGTGTAAGCCATTGAAGTTGGGCAGCAAGGTAGTACGTCTCATAATCTGGGACCACCAGTCCCCCCTCCGCTCGGGGTCTCATGAGGGTCCTGAGCGCCACCCTGCGTGTGCCGGAGCTCCACAAAAAGGAACTGATCAGTCCCCGAAGCCTCCGAAAGTAGCTCGCCGGGATCCAGATCGGAAGAGTCCCAAAGAAGTAGAGCAAGCGCGGCAGGGTCACCATTTTGAGAAGTGCCACACGCCCCGCCACAGACAAAGGGAGCGTGCTCCAGAGCTCAAAATTAGCTTTGGCCCTCCTGATCGGCTTCCCCACATTTCTGTCACCCCCTCTACAGACCGCGGGCATCCTCTACCTCCATGTGTCGGAAACAGGCAAAACTTTGCCCAATTGACTTTCAACCCTGCTACCACACTTAGGCCTCTCAGCAGCGCTTTCGCTCCATGCAGGGCTTCCCCTGTATCTGCCAAGAACAATATTAGGTCGTCTGCATAAAGTGCAATATGGTGGGTCTGCCCATATACGTCCAAGACCTGATATGCTTGTCCCAAGCGAGCATGCGCCGCAAGAGGCTCCACCGCTATGGCGAACAACAGCGGGGAAAGGGGGCAACCCTGTCGTGTGCCCCTTCCCATCCTGCACGCCTCGGAAATCACCCCTCCCGTCCTCACCCTGGCTGTGGCATCTTTGTATAATAAAGCCGTCCAGCTCACAAAATCCGGCCCCAATCCCATCTGACTCATGACATGGAAGAGGTACTCCCATTCTAAACTATCGAAAGCTTTTTCGATGTCCACAGCAAACACCGCTGCGGTATCCACCTCGTAAGTATCAGCTTCCAACACATGTAGGAGCCGTCGTATATTAATCGATGTGTTACGGGCAGGGATGAAACCGGATTGATCGCCATGGATCAGCGCAGACATGTGGGGCAGCAGCCGAGTTGCTAAGATTTTGCTCAGAATTTTGTAATCCAGATTTAACACGGATAAAGGGCGATACGCCGTTTTATCCCAGGGTAGCTTGCCCGGCTTCAATAACGGGATAATGATCGCCTACCTACCCAACAGTTTGGCCTCGTTATAGAGCCACGTCAGACGAGGCGCCAGGAGATCAATATAAGTGAGGTAGAATTCCACCGGAAGACCGTCCAAGCCCGGCATTTTGTTCCGTGCCATACTTTTAGTTGCCACTCGCACTTCCCTCACTTCGATGTTCCTTCCCTGCTGTTTCGCATCCTCATCCCGCAATTCCGGCAAATCCAGGCCCCTCGTAAAGTCCTGTAATTCTTCCTCTGATGGAAGCACCCTACTATGGTAAAGTTCCGTATAGTAATCGAAAAACAGCTAATTTATCCCCTGCTGGTCAAAGCGGGCCACACCTGCCTGGTCCCGTAATTCAAGGATAACAGAGCCGCGCCTAGCCGGATTAGCCAACCAGGCTAAAAGGGCTCCTGATCTGTCCCGCTCTGCGTGCGCTCTTGTGAGGTAAGCTTTGTAGTTCAAGCACCGTAGGCGCTCAACAGTTGCCGCTACTGCTTCCCTAGCTGCCAATAAGTCGTCCTGCTTTTCTGGCCGTTCAGGGCGCTCTATTTCCAGGGCACGCAACCACTCATCATCCCGTTTGATGTCTTGCAGTAATGTTTTCTGGGCCCCAGATGCCGCTGAGATACAACTCCCGCGCACCACTGTTTTATAGGCATCCCATTCAGTGAGCACCGATCCTGCAGACCCAGCATTAAACTGAAAATCGTCTTCAATGGTCGTGGCTATAGTGGCTCGGAATACTTGGTCTTCAAGTGCTTCGGGGCGCAGTCTCCAGGTCGGGACTCTGGGGCGCGGCCGTGACCACCTCAACCGGGCTAACAGTGGGTTATGGTCTGAAATAGTGTGAGTGAGATATTCGCTACTGCTAATTTCCCCATGTACCTCAGGAGAACAGAGAAATGCGTCCAGGCGAACATGTAATTTGTGGAGGCCGGAGAAAAAGGAGTAGTCCTTATCCAATGAGTGTTGTACACTCCATGTGTCAATCAGTCCCCAAGTCTTCTGCCAGGTGGAACGCACCACTGCCAGTTTTCCCGCCGGTGCATTCGGTAAGGGTGGGTGTGAGTGGTCTAAATCAATGTCTGTGACACAATTAAAATCACCCCCAAATAGTAAGGGCCCCACTAAGACTAATGCTAATTTGTGTGACAGTAATGAGAAGAAGGCCGGTTGGTCTACATTAGGTGCATATAAACATCCCAGAGTTATATCTCGACCATCTAGTTTCCCCTGGAGCACCACGTATCTGCCCTCTGGGTCCATCAATTGCGAGGTGCACAGGAAGAGAATCCCAGCTATTATCCAAATTAAGACCCCCTGCGCGTATGCCGAGTAAGCAGTGTAGTAAACTTGACCCCTCCAGCGGCGTTGGAGCACCGCCCCTTCCTTTGCCGTGAGGTGGGTCTCCTGGAGAAAGGCAATTTGTATCCCCCTACGTGTCAAGAAGGAGTTTATCTTATGTCGCCTAGTCATAGTAGGTATCCCCCTTACATTCCATGTAAGACATGCGTAACCTAATGCGTGTCCCATTGCAGACATTGCTTTAGCTCACGTTCCCTCTTAGTCCCCCCCCCCGACACGCCTAGGTCCCCTGAACCCAACCCACAAATAAAACAATTCAAACATCCTCAACTCCCCCTCCCCAGGACAGGCATCCAACTCGGCATCCCCATCCAAACAAAAGGAAGGCACATAAAAAGTCCAATCAGTTTAGGCTGCCTGGAACTCTGATCCAAGAACCTCAAAGGTCTCCCCAGCCCCCACCCCACTCCGGTGTGAACATTCCTTAGTCTGGTCCCCCCATCCTTTCCTCTTCACTCTCAGACCACCCAGCCTCCCACCAGGCACCAAGTCCCAAGGCCCAGCAGGCCACCCGAATACCTCACAAAGCCAGGTCGTGCAAGCAACTGTTCAGTCAGCCAAATACTTCATCTGCTGTTTGTGGAGTGACTCCTGGCAAGTCCGTTTCCGAAAGCCCATGGGCGCTGCTGGATGTGGGGCTCTGTTCTCCACTACCTGAATGCTCCGACATGTTGCTGGTTGGGCTAAGAGCTCCCTGGCTGATGGCTGCAACCGCCTTTACCACCTTGTCGCGTTCTTGTCGCCATCTGCGGAGGAATTTGGGCGGTGCCTTGGCATTGCGGTAGGGGAACGGTGTCGAGGTGGGGTCGCAGCTGGTGTACGCTCACCCATCTCCCCCCGAGCTTCCATCCAAACCCAGGTTGCTTGAGGCGTAAGGAAGAAGTGCGTTTTTCTATCAGCAGTAAGGGAGATGCAAAGTCCTCAACTTCCGCTTCACCGCCATAAAGGATGCCCTTTGGCGCTGCACGTTCTTGGTGTAATCCGGGAAAATCATTATTTTACTGTTGCCAGTTCTCAAATTCTTTGCTTCCCTGGCTTTCTGGAGGATATAGTCGTGGTCCCAGTAGTGTAAGAGTTTCACCACCATCGGGCGCGGCGGGGTCCCTGGTTTTGGAGGGCGTGTCGGAACCCTATGCGCCCGCTCCAGCGCGAAGAAGGGGGAGAGACCCTCAGGCGCCACTTCCGCTTTTGACCATGTCTCCAGGAATTGCACAGTGTCGGACCCTTCCTCCCGTTCCGGGATTCCCACGATGCTGAGATTATTAAGTCTAGAGCGCCCTTCGCTATCCTCTGCTCGCACCTCCAGCACGCATACTCTCTGCACCACCTCATTGAGATGCGTTCGCAGGGTATCTACCGCGTCCGGGATGTCTTTCATGGTCTGCTCATTAGTCGCCACGTGTTCCTTGAGTTTTCGGTGGTCATCTTTCAGGAGGGAAAGGTCAGATCCAATGGACTCCATCCGTTTCTCCAAGGCCTCCCTCGAGGCCATGATGGCCTGCATGATGTCGCCCAAGGAAGGGCCCCGCAGCTGCGTGGAATCTCTGCTCCCCGACGCCAATTCCTCGTCCTCCATGGCGTGGCCTGGGTCATCCAGTCGCAAGGCTTCAAACCCTTTCTTTTTGGACACCCTGCCCATCGTAGGTGGCTCAGTGAATGTCCAGGCTCTCAACACCCCCCCACTCGTCACGTCGCTGGGCCCTTGTGTCCACAAGCAATAGTATAGTATCTCCCTGTCAGAGGGTCGCTTGCAGTAGTCAACTCCTACAGCTTCGCAGCCACCTCCTGACAGTAAGTTCAATATGTCTGGTGGTCCGTGGGATCCGTGCTCCGCGCCTCGTTATTACGCACTTGTGCCCAACCCCTGTCCCTCAAGGAGTCAGGCTGGTCTCCCCCTTCTCCCAGCACCGTTAATTGCCTCTCGCTTCCTCAGCTTTAGGTGGGGATCTGTGTGGATTCCCAATGGGCTAGCTCCTGTGTTCTCTTTCGCGTTTCCTAAACAGGGCCCCTTGGCAAGCCGACTGTCAGTAGCGATCCGCCAACATCAGCAATCCTCCTCCCCTCTTCGCAGCAGGCTGTGCACCCCTGCTTCCGCCGGTCCTCCGAGCAATCTCCCTTGCACACAGTCGCGCTGTCATTTAATCTCAGGCTCTATATGCCTCAAGGCATTCCGCGGGCGCCGCTATTTTAGGGTCAGGCACTCCTCTGCCTATCCCCTCGCCAGCACTAGTCTGCTAATGTTATCAGCCCCCTCTCTCTGCTGCTGAATGCGGGCAAGCGTCCCTCTCCTACCGCTTGTGGTACCGGTCCACAGGCTACGTCCACACGGCCAAGTGGAGCCTCGGTCAGGCGCTCCTCTTTCGCGCTCCGGACGCCATTTTGTGGAGGGGAAGATCACGCGGCACTGCGCTCAGCAAAATGTGTCTTCAGGGCTCGAAGGGGCCCCCGAAACCGCTCGTCCCCTCCGCCAGGTAGGGCACGAAACAGTGAGGAATTCGTTCCGATGTCCGGGAACCAGCATAAATGACAGGACATGTGCGGGAGTAGGGCGGCTGCGGAGGAACTCCGGGATCTGCAGCCGCCTACATCGGCATCCAAGCCACGCCCCCAGGCCACGCCCCCCTGGATCTGAAGATTTACACTTGTTCCCCCACACATCCAAGTTCAAAGTAACAAGTAAGTTCCAGGACCTGGGCCTCCTGATCGCCAAGTGAGAACTCACTAGAAACTGGAAACCCAGAGGGGACCTGAAATCGAAAGGTGGAAAAAAGAATTCACAAAGTGGGCACACTTACGAAGGGGAAGGAAGATTGAAGGAAGCTGACAGGGCAGAGGTTCGGTGGAAACAGCCAGGGCTTGGGAAGTTCTAGTGGAATCATTGAAACACCCTGCAGACATAACACAAGCAGAACGGCAAAGTGGAGTGGAGGGGGAGGGTGCAGTTGAATGAACAGGAACCTGTTGAGGTAACAAGATCGTTGCTAGATCAATACTTGAGGAAACAACACAATGACAACTATATGGCCCTTAGCGGAAAATCATGACAAGGCACACCTAGGGGGAGGGTGGGGGGGAGGGAGAGAGTTAATTAGTTGTCAGATGTTTAATAGTTAGGAGACAGGATATATGACTTTAAGTTACTAGTACCAATAGATTGTCAAGTAAAAAAAAGGATTTTCAAGAAGGACACACCAATAGCCAAGGGGAGGCGGGAATAGCTGTGAATTATGATGGTGTAACTTGTATGTCTAAATGATAATGCAATGGCCTGTACCTTTAGAGATTCATTAATTGAAGTAATAGATCTGTTAGGTATTGATGAGATGTAAAGAGTTGTATGAAATTACGAAATGTCTAATAAAGTCGGTTTAAAAAAAAAAAAAAAACTTTGGCTCTGGAGAGCCAGGTTCAAATCCCAGCTTTGGATCTGGGCAGATCATGTAATCTCCTGTGCCAAAAATAAAATGAATCTGACCTTGGGTAATGTTATCTGGTGCTCATGAAAAGCGCTCCACTGCCCTTTCACAGTGTTTGCTCTATATAAAACTGCAATATATATACAGAGTCCAAAATGCACCTCCAGGCCTTGTTTTATCACAAAAATGGATATGAGAAATGGGTATGTTGGTTGTATGTAATGTGCCTTTTCATTTGCCTGAAAATTATTAAAACAAAGTTAACCATAAAATGGATATGAGGCTTTACCCCGGGCTCTGCTGCTGGAGGGGATTTTCAAATGGCTAAAATCACTGGTATCAATACCACGATTTTTTGGAAGCCTTGTGATTTTAGTAAACAGATGCCACAGGCCAGCACCCCACTCTAAAAATTGCTAGAGCTCCAAAGCGGTTCCCCATCGGCCACTTTTATAGTCAGATCAAAATCTTGTCCACAGTCCGATAAAGACATATTGAAGAGGAATGAAAAAACTGTAAAGAGTATGTTATTTTAGTAATTCACAGTATTGTGAAAGCATAACTAATATTATATTCATAAGAGCTGGAAGTAAAGAGCGGGAAGGAGAGGAGGTGTGCTGCAGCACCCCCAAAAATATCAATGCTAGATTTTAGAAGGTGAATAAAGAGACCTTTATATTTTGTGCCTGTCTTGTCACATTTGCTGCGTGTTCTAAGACGAAGGTCAATGTCAGAATATGTTTTTTGACAAATTGCTGCTCATTTGGAAACTGGTGCTCATTTTCATTTATCTAACTGCAAAGTTAGAGGATTTTGTAAATGAGACCTAGGTGACAATTTTGCTGGGGCACAGGAAATGAAAGCAAAAGAAGTGGAATGAAATTTCCATTTTTTTTCTAACACAGAATATTTTAATACCTGTAAATGAACTAAACACATATTTCAAAATATATCGGCAATTGGAAAAGAACAATTGAAGCATATTTTTTATAATTCTGAAAAGTGATGGTAGCAAAGATCTAACAAATCAAGACACTTTACTTGGTGATGCACCAGATATCCACACATTACTGTTTGTGTGCTATATAGCTTTATCAGTAAAACTGCATGTATAAGCAAATTTATTGGTCCTTTCAACGATAAATGCCCGGTTACTCACCGGTAATATCCATTACTCCGAGTCCTGGTCTCCCTGTCCCATTCCTGATACGTGAGCAGCTAGTCTGCTCCACAGAAACCCCTACCTAGCTGAGCTGTTTGCACTTCCCCCTATGATGATGTCACCATCACGTGACTACAAAGGGGGAAGTGCAGCAAACAACATCCTGAAAATACCAAAGATACCCAGAATGAAAAATACAGACAATCATCCAAACAAGAACCCAAACCAGGGAGGGAGGGAAGGGCTCAGGAATGGGACGGGGAGACCAGGACTCGGAGTAATGGATATTACTGGTGAGTAACCGGGCATTACCTCCTCGTCCTGTCTCCCCGTCCCATTCCTGATACGTGAGCCCATACCCAAGCACACGGTGATTGACAGAAAAAAACAGACCACACAGGTTTGAGAAAACAAACAGGTCCATTTAATTCACAAAAAACAGTACATTTCAAACATCATGCACCGCAGAAAGGACATGAGCCCCAAAGGCAGCAGAGGCTGCCATCCCCAACTGAAGCCGGTAATGGGAAACAAAAGTATGGCGAGAAGCCCATGTGGCAGCATTGCAAATGTCCCTCAAGGAGGCCCCCTTGAACATGGCCCAGGAGGACGAAACGCTCCGGGTCGACCGACCCTGAACAGAGGAAGGCAGAGAACAGCGGGCAGAGTCGTAAGAGGAAACCACAGCACCCCGGACCCACCGAGACAAAGTGGACAAGGAAGGACGAAGCCCCAGCCCCGAGAGGCCATAGGTGACAAAGAGGGAATCAACCTTCCTGAACGCAGCCGTACGCTCCAAGTAGATGCGGAGAGCCCTCAGCACATCCAACGAATGGAGGAGCACCTCCTCAGGAGAGGCAGGAGACGGAAAAAACACAGGGAGAACAATATCCTCCTGACAGTGAAAGGAAGACACCACCTTAGGGAGAAAGAACTGACTCGGGCGGAGAATCACCTTATCCTCGCAAAAACGCAAGAAGGGCGGGGAAGCCATCAGCGCCCCAATCTCACCAACCCGCCTGCCAGAAGTAATGGCCACCAGGAAAATAACCTTAGCAGAAAGGAATTTCAGGGCCACGGAGTCCAAAGGCTCGAAAGGAGGACCCGTCAAAGCCCGTAGAACCAGGGGAAGATCCCAAGGAGGCACAGGAGAACGGGAGACAGGACGCTGAAGCAAGAAACTCCGCAGAAGGCGGGCCACCAACGGGGAGACAGAGGCAACGGAGGAACCCCGAAAAGCAAGAACGGCAGCCCACTGAGCCCGCAGGGAAGAAACAGCGAGACCCAGGAGGAAATCATCCCGCAGGAAGTCCATGACCCTCACAGCGTCACAGGAGGCAGAAGAAAGACCCTTCCCAAGGCACCAAGAAGAGAAATTCTTCCAGTGACGGGCATACGATTGCAAATTGGAAGGACGTCGAGAAAGCTGAAGACAATGGGCAACCTCCACCGAGCACCCGAGATCCAGCAAACTCAACCTCTCAAGTGCCAAACCCCCAGCCGGAGGCGGCGCAGAGATGCAAGGCTCAGAAGAGGAACCCTTAGAGGGGAGGGACACAGGGGAAACCGCCAATGAGGGCGAACAGAAAAGGCCAGCAGAAGGGGGTACCAAGACCGCCGAGACCACTCCGGAACAACCAGGAGAACCTCCGCCCGATCCCAACGAATCTTCCAGAGGACTCTCGGAATTAAGGCAAACGGAGGGAAGGCAAACAGCAGACCCTCCGACCAAGGAGTCGAGAAAGCATCGGTGGCCCACGCCAGAGGAGAGGGAACGATGCTGCAAAACCGAGGAAGAAGGGCGGACTCCTCCGAGGCAAAAAGATCCAGCCAAGGAAGGCCGAACCAGAGGACAATCAGATCGAATAGAGCCGGAGACAGACAGAGGGACACCGAGGACGGGAACACCCGGCTCAAAGAGTCCGCAGGCCCATTCTCCGTCCCCGGAAGATAGACCGCCGTCAGACACAAGAGATTCGATTCGGCCCACAGGCCGATCTTCCGGGAAAGGAGAAACAGGGCACGACACATGCCCCCCTGGTGATTCACATAAGCACGAACCACCTGATTGTCGGTCTGCACAGAGACCGCCCGACCCCGAAGGAGAGGAGCGAACCAAAGAAGAGCCAACCATACAGCCCTCAGCTCCTTCCAGTTCGACGACTGGAGGGACTCGAAGCCGGACCACCGACCCTGAGCCATGGAGGCACCCAGAACGGCCCCCCACCCCAGAGCACTGGCATCCGTGGAAAAAACGACCACAGACAGGGGAGGAAGGAGATCAAACCCCCGGGACAGAGACAGAGGGGACAACCACCACTGGAGATCTGCCCGAATCCCCGGAGTGACAGGGATGAGAGTCTCGTAGTCCAAGGAGGCAGGATCCCAGTGAGACAGGACATGATGCAACAGGGGGTAGAGATGCAGCCTGGACCAAGGAAGGAGATGCAGAGTGGACGCCATCTCCCCCTGACTCCGCAACCAGAGACGGGCAGACACCCTGGACTGGGACAGAAGCCAGGAAAGGTGACGAAACAAAGTCAATTGGCGCTCCTGCGAGAGAAAAACCATGTCCAAGTCCATTCTGAAGAGAGCCCCCAGGAATTTCAGGGAGTGGGAGGGCACCAGGGAGGACTTCCTGTGGTTGATAAGGAACCCAAAGGACCCCAGCAGAAGACACACCCGGTCCACATCCAACAGAGCCTGCGAAAAAGAAGGAGAGACAATCAACCAGTCATCCAAGTAAGGGAAAACCAGCAGCCCCATGGAATGAAGAATACCCACCAGAGGGGCCAACAGCTTGGTGAACACCCTGGGATCAGAAGAAAGGCCGAACGGGAGCACCCGGAACTGAAAATGCCGGCTCCCCACAGCAAACCGGAGGAAACACTGGTCGTCCGGATGGACAGGAACATGAAGATAAGCATCCATCAGGTCCAGGGATGCCAGGAAGCCACCCGGAAGGACCAGAGCCAGGATGGACTGGAGAGTCACCATCTTGAAAGGACGATGGAGTACGAAGCGATTGACCCGTTTCATATTCAAGACAGGTCGAAGATCCGAAGTGTCTTTCTTGGAAACGAGAAAAAGAATGGAGTAGCACCCCATGCCCCTCTCCAGAGGAGGCACCTCCACAACAGCCCTCTTCTCCAACAGGAGCCGTACGCCGGCCAACAGAGCCTCTCGCCGCAGAGGAAGACGGGGCAGAGGGGTCCGAACAAAACCCGGAGGAGGAGGAGAGGAAAACTCGATCCGGCAACCCTCCGAAACAGTCCGAACCGCCCAGGCATCCGGAACCGACAACCACTGGTCGCGGAAGGACTGAAGGCGACCACCAACCAGCAAAGGCAGAGAGTCATTGGGAGGAGGAGGAAGCGGTGGCGGGAACACCAGCAGGGGCCCGGGGCTTGGCACTTCCAGGGGCCCCCCGGCCACGACCCCTGCCACGAAAGGGCTGAGAAGCGCCACGAGCAGGAGGCCCAAAGGCGCGGCGGTAACCAAACCCACGACCTCTGGAAGGGGGGCGGACAGGAGCCACCAGCTTGCGATTCTCCGCAGATTGCTTGACCAGATCCTCCAACCGAGGACCGAAAACCTTGGAACCATCAAAAGGCAACTTAAGGAGGACCGACTTCTGCGAAGAGTCCGCCTTCCAGGAACGCATCCAAATATGACGACGTGCAGCAATGGAAGCACCAGAAGCGGCGGCCGCCGCCCCCAAATTGTCAAAAGAAATATCCGACAGGTACCGAACCTGCTGCTCCATCAAAGACAAAAGAGGAGTGGCATCCTCGCCGTCCCGCAGCAAAACCGACAGGGACTGGAAATCCTTAAGGAGCGACTGAACCATATAATTGGAGTAGGCAGTCGCACGGACGGAAAAATTGGAAGCAGCATAAGAACGCTTCACAGCACCCTCAATTTGCTTATCCACAGCGTCCGTAGGCAGGGCGTCCTCAGAAACGACCAAACCCTGAGAAGAGAGGCCAGCCATCAGATTATCCACCTTCACAAAAGTGATAACGTGGTAAAATTTTAATTAGTTTCAATTTTTCTAACAAACGTGCTAGGCTCTCTCTTAAAGGTGAAAAGACCAGAGCGCAATGTGCTTTTTAAAATACCCCTCACACACTAAAAAAATCCAATAGTGTCATGCTTCATCATAGGGGTCTTCCCGCCCCTATAACGGGACGGGGCGTGCTACGACCAAGCGAATACGCGGGAGCACTTATATTGTGACAGTGACTATGTGTGAGTGCACAGGTGTCAGTGAAGGTGTAGGGACCTCAAAAAAGTGAATTAATAAAAAATATAAAAATTCCCTGGCATAGTAGAAAAAATACTTTATTCACTTCTCTAGCTGGGAACATTAAGAAGGGGTTGTGAGGTAGAGCAGTAGCTAGCTACCTAGTCGACATGTTTCGTAAGCAGTCCCCTACTGCTTACTCATCAGGACCAAAAAGCGATCCCTACTAGAATATACTCAGTTCTACAGAATATGCCTACTGTCCTACAAACAGCACAGCAAAAATAAGCTGACTGTTTCGTGCTCCGGGGCATGAGTTGGCCCGGTGAAGCAAAAATAATGATACAAATAGTACCAAAAAGGGACCTATTATGGTCTCTGTGGAGAAAAGGAAAAAGAGAGAAAAACAACACGTATGCGTAAATTTACATCATGATCCAATGGTAGGTACAGATATTTAATTATGTACCAGTATGCCTTATTTATCAAAAGCAGTCATATCCCTCGGTACATTGGCAAAGGATATTGCATTAGTTATAAACAGCGTCCTATAGCTGGTTATAGAAACAGGGACCTCAAACTGCTCGGTTCCCCTGTCATCTCGTCACACACATACACAATCACGACTCAATGCATTACCACTAAACAAGCAATTCAAAGGAAGGGACCTCCTTTACCTCTGGTTTCTATCAGAGAAAATATGAAAACGCTAGCCGTTATTAGCGATATTGTGAATACTACAATACGTACACTTTTTAGTTAATTTCAATGCCCCATGAGTTTGCAGGCGAGGGGTGTTCTTCCGCGGTACTGTAAAAACAAAACCGCACCTTGGTTTTAATTGTTGCACAAAGACCAAAACTATCGTTTGTGCCCGTGACCCGTTTTTTAAAGACTCGAGGTCAGAGTCTATTACTCACATGTCCGGCGAGGAGAAGAAGCATTGTTCCCACCCCCGTGCTACTCCGAGGAATACCGGGCTTGAATGTCTCGTGTTTCTTAAGAAGTATTATTTCCGCATTGTCACCCGGCAGTCCTGTGTATGACTAGTGCGTCAACCTCCCAAAATGGCCGCCACCTGATGGAACAATGTGAGGAGAAGGACGGGAGTCTTTCTACTCTTTCTTTTCTCGGGGTGGAGGGGCGCAATAATTTGGGAGACACGCGCATGATTAATAATATTCTTTTTGGTTCATGAGGAAATTCTTAATAAAATGGTATGGTCGTGTTTTGACATTTGTCGGTTATCAGTCCCGACATAGTGCTCATACCATATCCCGTTACATTTATTATGTCTATGTTGGGGAAGCAAAAAAACCAAGGGTTCACAGGGCCGGTGTTATCGCTCTATCTAGTAATTGTAGTGACACAGTCAGAGGAATGCATGCCCTTATTAATTGTAGTTACACAGTCAGAGGAATGCATGCCCTTATTTACGTTGTCAAACATGGCATTCTCATTAAAGGAAATCGGAAAAGTTTTCTGGGGTAGTGAGTGGATCTACTCCAAGGGGGATACATTAAAGTTGAGCCCAAGGGATATCATCGTTCAACCCAATCTTATGTGACTGAACACGAAACACCCATCTTTGTTCCTTCTCTAAGAGGGTTCTCTCGTTGCTGACAGTTTCAATCACGGTCCATTGAATTTCTTCTGGTTTATGACCCATTTCAAGGAAGTGATTGGTGAGTTTTGTACTGGATTTCCTGCATTTTATTGTACTCTTGTGTTCGCCTATCCTGATCTTTACTGCCCTGCTCGTCATCCCTACATATTCAAGTTTGCATGGACAGGTGATCAGGTATACGACGTTCACACTGTTACAGTTACTGAAACCTCTTTGTTCCCAGTTTGTTCCATTGTTGAATGTTATCTTCTTGCTCTTCTGAGTAAGGCAACAAACCTTACACCCTCCACATGGATAGTGGCCTTGGACAAAGTTCGGATTTCTTTGTACGTTGTTAGTGTCCGATTTCGGTCTTGTGTGGACCAAAACGTCTCTTAAACTCTGGGCTTTTTTGTGGGCAAACATGGGTTTGGGTATCTGTAGGCCTCCACTGTTCAGGATACTCCAGTTTTTGTTAATGATTTTCGTAACCAAATTGGAGCTGGTGTTATATGTGGTTACGCAAATAGGTCTTTTTTCTTCAACCTTTGGTATCTTAGGCTCCAGTAGGCTTTCACGGCAGTTGTTCTTTGCTCTCGTGTATGCCTGGTTGATGATGCGATCTGGATACATCCGTGCTTTCAATTTCCTTTTCAAATCCTCTGATTGTTTCTTGAAATTGTCAATCTCTGTGCAGTTCCTGCGTAGGCGCAGGAACTGACCATATGGGAGATTATCCCGCAGGTGTCGGGGATGGAAGCTGTTATACATAAGAAGGCAATTCTTTGAAGTACCTTTAAAGTGAGTTGTCGTCATTAATCTCCCATTCTTCGGAAAGATGTTTAGGTCAAGGAAAACTAAGTTGCTCCTAGAGGTGGTACTGGTGAATCTCAGGAAGTCGTCCTGTAAGTTCAGCCAGGTTAGAAACTGTTCAGAGTTCTTTTCATCTCCATCCCAGATGATGAGGATATCATCGATGTATCGTTTCCACAACTTGATGTTGGATTTGAAGGGGTTATTTGAGTTCAGTATTTTAGTCACCTCCAGATGGTGCACGTATAGTCCAGCTATACTAGGAGCAAATGTGCTTCCCATACTGGTACCGTGTTTTTGCAAGTATATAGTGCCATTGTACTCAAAGAAATTCTCTTTCAGTGCCAGAGAGACACAGTCCATCACTACGTTGCGAGGTGTCTGATACTCCCAGAGTTCCTCAAAGAGCACATCCTCGATAATCTCCAAAGTCGCTTGGTGTGGCAGGCTGGTGTACAGACTCTCCACATCACAGCTAATCAGTAGCTGGGTATTGGGATCAAAGGGCACCTCTTCTATTAGGTTCAGAACATCCTTGGTGTCTCTCAAGTATGTAGAGGTCTTTTGAACCATTGGTCTGAGAAAGGCGTCCGCGAATTTTGAGACCGGCTCTAAAATGGACCCAATCCCAGAGACGATTGGTCGTCCCGGGGGGTTGTCCATCCCTTTGTGGATTTTGGGTAGAGTATATAGATAGGGGATCCTTGGGTCTTTTTGGCAGAGGAAATCCCCTTTTTTTTTCGAGATCCAGTCGTGTGCCAATGCCTCCTCTACCAAAGTACCAATTTTGTTCTTATTCTTTCAGTAGGGTCTGCGGGAAGAATTTCGTAGTTTCTTGTATCCTGTAACAGCCTCCTACATTCTTTGTCATATTGTTCTATATTCTGTATGACAGTTGCACCACCCTTGTCGGCCGGCTTTATTATGATCCTTTTGTCATTACTCAGATCTCGTAACGCTTTCCGTTCTTCATTCGTGGTGTTGTGAAAGATGCGTTTCTCTAACGGGTTGATGTTTTCTAGCTCCATCATTACAGCCTTTTCGAATGTCAACAGTTCGATTGGGAGAAGATGGTCCATAGGGGTGAACCTAGATTTCGGTCTCAGATCAGTATCTCCACGTTCTGTCTCGTCTTCCTTGTCTTTGAAGAAGACCTGTAATTTCAGACGTCGCATGAATTCCTGTACCTCTTTGCAGAGATGGAATTTATCCATATTTGCTGTTGGTACATATCCCAAGCCCTTTTCCAGGACTGCTTTTTGCTGTTCTGTTAGTTCTATACTGGAAAGATTCACCACCAGACTCATTTCTGGTTCTTTGTTGCACCTGTCATGCTCCTTGTTGCTACTCGGGGTGTTTGTTCTTCTTCTGGGTTCCAATGTACCGTGGTCCCTCTCCGGTTCCTCCCCTTCGCCCGTCCCTGGCGCGCCCCTAAAAAAGGAGCCGAAGGGTCATAATAGCTATAATCTTGTGGTTGATATCCCCAAGTTGGAAACGGTCCCTGAGGATGTTGAAAGGGTGGTGGTCCATATTGTTGTTGTGGGGGGTACATCATGGGAGGGTTGAAGTTCTGCCAGCCTCTCGTGCCTCGAAAGTTGGCCCTCCGAAAGTTTCTCCTGTTCCCTCGATATCCTGGGCTCTTATTCCCACTGGAATTGGAGCTGTTGGATCCAGAGTCAGATGTCTCGTCATCTGTGGCATTCCCATTCATTGATTTATAATCATCCTTTATATAGGGATAAACTCTTTCTTTAGTCCAGCGACTGTTGTCTTTATTCAGTTTCTCATACTTGCTGTTCTTAAGGGTGGTTTCGAACTCATTCAATGATTTGTTCATTGCATCAAGATACTTTTTGATGTCAGCTGGTGATTCGTAGCTCTTTATACGTATCTCTATAGTTTGTATTTCAATCTTTAGTTCGTTCGCCAGTCTACTTGCAGTTTTTATTATGAGAACAATCCAATCCCTGGTGCATCGCCAAGAGATCTTAGACCAGTCGATTTTGAAAGTCTTGTCCTGTAGAAAAATAAAGGGTTCATTGCGGACTACGAGCCCTGATGGTGCAGTGTTAACCTTAAGGTATTCTGACATTAATAGACCATGGAGTGCTGTTTTTATCTGGGTCCTTCTCAGCTCCTCCAGTTCATCCCAGTCATTGTTCTTAGTGGGAGGGCCTGCTGTGTTTAGTCCCTCAAAACTTCCCAGGGAGGACATCAGGTTGGAAATCTCTTCCTCAGTGAAAGTTAAGCCCAGGTCTGCCATCAGTTTGCAGCAAAGGGAGTTTGTGTAAGTAAAAATAGGCGGTCCCTTATTCGATCAATAGCCTGCTGTGAAATGCAGAATCGCTTTTGTCGTGGTAGCGAGGAAAATACTGATATTCGAGTCAAGCATCCGCAGCTGTACGCTGCCAGTAATTCCAAAACAAAGGGGGAGCGTAGAGGTACTGATAGAATCACCCTCCTAACAGAACTTTAATAAACAAAGAGATTCTATCAAAAAAGTGATAACGTGGTAAAATTTTAATTAGTTTCAATTTTTCTAACAAACGTGCTAGGCTCTCTCTTAAAGGTGAAAAGACCAGAGCGCAATGTGCTTTTTAAAATACCCCTCACACACTAAAAAAATCCAATAGTGTCATGCTTCATCATAGGGGTCTTCCCGCCCCTATAACGGGATGGGGCGTGCTACGACCAAGCGAATACGCGGGAGCACTTATATTGTGACAGTGACTATGTGTGAGTGCACAGGTGTCAGTGAAGGTGTAGGGACCTCAAAAAAGTGAATTAATAAAAAATATAAAAATTCCCTGGCATAGTAGAAAAAATACTTTATTCACTTCTCTAGCTGGGAACATTAAGAAGGGGTTGTGAGGTAGAGCAGTAGCTAGCTACCTAGTCGACATGTTTCGTAAGCAGTCCCCTACTGCTTACTCATCAGGACCAAAAAGTGATCCCTACTAGAATATACTCAGTTCTACAGAATATGCCTACTGTCCTACAAACAGCACAGCAAAAATAAGCTGACTGTTTCGTGCTCCGGGGCATGAGTTGGCCCGGTGAAGCAAAAATAATGATACAAATAGTACCAAAAAGGGACCTATTATGGTCTCTGTGGAGAAAAGGAAAAAGAGAGAAAAACAACACGTATGCGTAAATTTACATCATGATCCAATGGTAGGTACAGATATTTAATTATGTACCAGTATGCCTTATTTATCAAAAGCAGTCATATCCCTCGGTACATTGGCAAAGGATATTGCATTAGTTATAAACAGCGTCCTATAGCTGGTTATAGAAACAGGGACCTCAAACTGCTCGGTTCCCCTGTCATCTCGTCACACACATACACAATCACGACTCAATGCATTACCACTAAACAAGCAATTCAAAGGAAGGGACCTCCTTTACCTCTGGTTTCTATCTGAGAAAATATGAAAACGCTAGCCGTTATTAGCGATATTGAAAGAGAAAAGAAAGAGTAGAAAGACTCCCGTCCTTCTCCTCACATTGTTCCATCAGGTGGCGGCCATTTTGGGAGGTTGACGCACTAGTCATACACAGGACTGCCGGGTGACAATGCGGAAATAATACTTCTTAAGAAACACAAGACATTCAAGCCCGGTATTCCTCGGAGTAGCACGGGGGTGGGAACAATGCTTCTTCTCCTCGCCGGACATGTGAGTAATAGACTCTGACCTCGAGTCTTTAAAAAACGGGTCACGGGCACAAACGATAGTTTTGGTCTTTGTGCAACAATTAAAACCAAGGTGCGGTTTTGTTTTTACAGTACCGCGGAAGAACACCCCTCGCCTGCAAACTCATGGGGCATTGAAATTAACTAAAAAGTGTACGTATTGTAGTATTCACAATATCGCTAATAACGGCTAGCGTTTTCATATTTTCTCTGATAGAAACCAGAGGTAAAGGAGGTCCCTTCCTTTGAATTGCTTGTTTAGTGGTAATGCATTGAGTCGTGATTGTGTATGTGTGTGACGAGATGACAGGGGAACCGAGCAGTTTGAGGTCCCTGTTTCTATAACCAGCTATAGGACGCTGTTTATAACTAATGCAATATCCTTTGCCAATGTACCGAGGGATATGACTGCTTTTGATAAATAAGGCATACTGGTACATAATTAAATATCTGTACCTACCATTGGATCATGATGTAAATTTACGCATACGTGTTGTTTTTCTCTCTTTTTCCTTTTCTCCACAGAGACCATAATAGGTCCCTTTTTGGTACTATTTGTATCATTATTTTTGCTTCACCGGGCCAACTCATGCCCCGGAGCACGAAACAGTCAGCTTATTTTTGCTGTGCTGTTTGTAGGACAGTAGGCATATTCTGTAGAACTGAGTATATTCTAGTAGGGATCGCTTTTTGGTCCTGATGAGTAAGCAATAGGGGACTGCTTACGAAACATGTCGACTAGGTAGCTAGCTACTGCTCTACCTCACAACCCCTTCTTAATGTTCCCAGCTAGAGAAGTGAATAAAGTATTTTTTCTACTATGCCAGGGAATTTTTATATTTTTTATTAATTCACTTTTTTGAGGTCCCTACACCTTCACTGACACCTGTGCACTCACACATAGTCACTGTCACAATATAAGTGCTCCCGCGTATTCGCTTGGTCGTAGCACGCCCCGTCCCGTTATAGGGGCGGGAAGACCCCTATGATGAAGCATGACACTATTGGATTTTTTTAGTGTGTGAGGGGTATTTTAAAAAGCACATTGCGCTCTGGTCTTTTCACCTTTAAGAGAGAGCCTAGCACGTTTGTTAGAAAAATTGAAACTAATTAAAATTTTACCACGTTATCACTTTTTTGATAGAATCTCTTTGTTTATTAAAGTTCTGTTAGGAGGGTGATTCTATCAGTACCTCTACGCTCCCCCTTTGTTTTGGAATTACTGGCAGCGTACAGCTGCGGATGCTTGACTCGAATATCAGTATTTTCCTCGCTACCACGACAAAAGCGATTCTGCATTTCACAGCAGGCTATTGATCGAATAAGGGACCGCCTATTTTTACTTACACAAACTCCCTTTGCTGCAAACTGATGGCAGACCTGGGCTTAACTTTCACTGAGGAAGAGATTTCCAACCTGATGTCCTCCCTGGGAAGTTTTGAGGGACTAAACACAGCAGGCCCTCCCACTAAGAACAATGACTGGGATGAACTGGAGGAGCTGAGAAGGACCCAGATAAAAACAGCACTCCATGGTCTATTAATGTCAGAATACCTTAAGGTTAACACTGCACCATCAGGGCTCGTAGTCCGCAATGAACCCTTTATTTTTCTACAGGACAAGACTTTCAAAATCGACTGGTCTAAGATCTCTTGGCGATGCACCAGGGATTGGATTGTTCTCATAATAAAAACTGCAAGTAGACTGGCGAACGAACTAAAGATTGAAATACAAACTATAGAGATACGTATAAAGAGCTACGAATCACCAGCTGACATCAAAAAGTATCTTGATGCAATGAACAAATCATTGAATGAGTTCGAAACCACCCTTAAGAACAGCAAGTATGAGAAACTGAATAAAGACAACAGTCGCTGGACTAAAGAAAGAGTTTATCCCTATATAAAGGATGATTATAAATCAATGAATGGGAATGCCACAGATGACGAGACATCTGACTCTGGATCCAACAGCTCCAATTCCAGTCGGAATAAGAGCCCAGGATATCGAGGGAACAGGAGAAACTTTCGGAGGGCCAACTTTCGAGGCACGAGAGGCTGGCAGAACTTCAACCCTCCCATGATGTACCCCCCACAACAACAATATGGACCACCACCCTTTCAACATCCTCAGGGACCGTTTCCAACTTGGGGATATCAACCACAAGATTATAGCTATTATGACCCTTCGGCTCCTTTTTTAGGGGCGCGCCAGGGACGGGCGAAGGGGAGGAACCGGAGAGGGACCACGGTACATTGGAACCCAGAAGAAGAACAAACACCCCGAGTAGCAACAAGGAGCATGACAGGTGCAACAAAGAACCAGAAATGAGTCTGGTGGTGAATCTTTCCAGTATAGAACTAACAGAACAGCAAAAAGCAGTCCTGGAAAAGGGCTTGGGATATGTACCAACAGCAAATATGGATAAATTCCATCTCTGCAAAGAGGTACAGGAATTCATGCGACGTCTGAAATTACAGGTCTTCTTCAAAGACAAGGAAGACGAGACAGAACGTGGAGATACTGATCTGAGACCGAAATCTAGGTTCACCCCTATGGACCATCTTCTCCCAATCGAACTGTTGACATTCGAAAAGGCTGTAATGATGGAGCTAGAAAACATCAACCCGTTAGAGAAACGCATCTTTCACAACACCACGAATGAAGAACGGAAAGCGTTACGAGATCTGAGTAATGACAAAAGGATCATAATAAAGCCGGCCGACAAGGGTGGTGCAACTGTCATACAGAATATAGAACAATATGACAAAGAATGTAGGAGGCTGTAACAGGATACAAGAAACTACGAAATTCTTCCCGCAGACCCTACTGAAAGAATAAGAACAAAAATTGGTACTTTGGTAGAGGAGGCATTGGCACACGACTGGATCTCGAAAAAAAAAGGGGATTTCCTCTGCCAAAAAGACCCAAGGATCCCCTATCTATATACTCTACCCAAAATCCACAAAGGGATGGACAACCCCCCGGGACGACCAATCGTCTCTGGGATTGGGTCCATTTTAGAGCCGGTCTCAAAATTCGCGGACGCCTTTCTCAGACCAATGGTTCAAAAGACCTCTACATACTTGAGAGACACCAAGGATGTTCTGAACCTAATAGAAGAGGTGCCCTTTGATCCCAATACCCAGCTACTGATTAGCTGTGATGTGGAGAGTCTGTACACCAGCCTGCCACACCAAGCGACTTTGGAGATTATCGAGGATGTGCTCTTTGAGGAACTCTGGGAGTATCAGACACCTCGCAACGTAGTGATGGACTGTGTCTCTCTGGCACTGAAAGAGAATTTCTTTGAGTACAATGGCACTATATACTTGCAAAAACACGGTACCAGTATGGGAAGCACATTTGCTCCTAGTATAGCTGGACTATACGTGCACCATCTGGAGGTGACTAAAATACTGAACTCAAATAACCCCTTCAAATCCAACATCAAGTTGTGGAAACGATACATCGATGATATCCTCATCATCTGGGATGGAGATGAAAAGAACTCTGAACAGTTTCTAACCTGGCTGAACTTACAGGACGACTTCCTGAGATTCACCAGTACCACCTCTAGGAGCAACTTAGTTTTCCTTGACCTAAACATCTTTCCGAAGAATGGGAGATTAATGACGACAACTCACTTTAAAGGTACTTCAAAGAATTGCCTTCTTATGTATAACAGCTTCCATCCCCGACACCTGCGGGATAATCTCCCATATGGTCAGTTCCTGCGCCTACGCAGGAACTGCACAGAGATTGACAATTTCAAGAAACAATCAGAGGATTTGAAAAGGAAATTGAAAGCACGGATGTATCCAGATCGCATCATCAACCAGGCATACACGAGAGCAAAGAACAACTGCCGTGAAAGCCTACTGGAGCCTAAGATACCAAAGGTTGAAGAAAAAAGACCTATTTGCGTAACCACATATAACACCAGCTCCAATTTGGTTACGAAAATCATTAACAAAAACTGGAGTATCCTGAACAGTGGAGGCCTACAGATACCCAAACCCATGTTTGCCCACAAAAAAGCCCAGAGTTTAAGAGACGTTTTGGTCCACACAAGACCGAAATCGGACACTAACAACGTACAAAGAAATCCGAACTTTGTCCAAGGCCACTATCCATGTGGAGGGTGTAAGGTTTGTTGCCTTACTCAGAAGAGCAAGAAGATAACATTCAACAATGGAACAAACTGGGAACAAAGAGGTTTCAGTAACTGTAACAGTGTGAACGTCGTATACCTGATCACCTGTCCATGCAAACTTGAATATGTAGGGATGACGAGCAGGGCAGTAAAGATCAGGATAGGCGAACACAAGAGTACAATAAAATGCAGGAAATCCAGTACAAAACTCACCAATCACTTCCTTGAAATGGGTCATAAACCAGAAGAAATTCAATGGACCGTGATTGAAACTGTCAGCAACGAGAGAACCCTCTTAGAGAAGGAACAAAGATGGGTGTTTCGTGTTCAGTCACATAAGATTGGGTTGAACGATGATATCCCTTGGGCTCAACTTTAATGTATCCCCCTTGGAGTAGATCCACTCACTACCCCAGAAAACTTTTCCGATTTCCTTTAATGAGAATGCCATGTTTGACAACGTAAATAAGGGCATGCATTCCTCTGACTGTGTAACTACAATTAATAAGGGCATGCATTCCTCTGACTGTGTCACTACAATTACTAGATAGAGCGATAACACCGGCCCTGTGAACCCTTGGTTTTTTTGCTTCCCCAACATAGACATAATAAATGTAACGGGATATGGTATGAGCACTATGTCGGGACTGATAACCGACAAATGTCAAAACACGACCATACCATTTTATTAAGAATTTCCTCATGAACCAAAAAGAATATTATTAATCATGCGCGTGTCTCCCAAATTATTGCGCCCCTCCACCCCGAGAAAAGAAAGAGTAGAAAGACTCCCGTCCTTCTCCTCACATTGTTCCATCAGGTGGCGGCCATTTTGGGAGGTTGACGCACTAGTCATACACAGGACTGCCGGGTGACAATGCGGAAATAATACTTCTTAAGAAACACGAGACATTCAAGCCCGGTATTCCTCGGAGTAGCACGGGGGTGGGAACAATGCTTCTTCTCCTCGCCGGACATGTGAGTAATAGACTCTGACCTCGAGTCTTTAAAAAACGGGTCACGGGCACAAACGATAGTTTTGGTCTTTGTGCAACAATTAAAACCAAGGTGCGGTTTTGTTTTTACAGTACCGCGGAAGAACACCCCTCGCCTGCAAACTCATGGGGCATTGAAATTAACTAAAAAGTGTACGTATTGTAGTATTCACTATATCGCTAATAACGGCTAGCGTTTTCATATTTTCTCTGATAGAAACCAGAGGTAAAGGAGGTCCCTTCCTTTGAATTGCTTGTTTAGTGGTAATGCATTGAGTCGTGATTGTGTATGTGTGTGACGAGATGACAGGGGAACCGAGCAGTTTGAGGTCCCTGTTTCTATAACCAGCTATAGGACGCTGTTTATAACTAATGCAATATCCTTTGCCAATGTACCGAGGGATATGACTGCTTTTGATAAATAAGGCATACTGGTACATAATTAAATATCTGTACCTACCATTGGATCATGATGTAAATTTACGCATACGTGTTGTTTTTCTCTCTTTTTCCTTTTCTCCACAGAGACCATAATAGGTCCCTTTTTGGTACTATTTGTATCATTATTTTTGCTTCACCGGGCCAACTCATGCCCCGGAGCACGAAACAGTCAGCTTATTTTTGCTGTGCTGTTTGTAGGACAGTAGGCATATTCTGTAGAACTGAGTATATTCTAGTAGGGATCGCTTTTTGGTCCTGATGAGTAAGCAGTAGGGGACTGCTTACGAAACATGTCGACTAGGTAGCTAGCTACTGCTCTACCTCACAACCCCTTCTTAACCCCATGGCTGCTCAGCATATTCCCCTGCTGTGCTGAGAAATCTGAAATCCCACACAAGATGACGAGCTGGGCTCGTCATGAGCGTGTGAGGAGGCTACTTCATGACGAGCCCAGCTCGTCATGAGTGTGGAAGGGGTTAATGTTCTCAGCTAGAGAAGTGAATAAAGTATTTTTTCTACTATGCCAGGGAATTTTTATATTTTTTATTAATTCACTTTTTTGAGGTCCCTACACCTTCACTGACACCTGTGCACTCACACATAGTCACTGTCACAATATAAGTGCTCCCGCGTATTCGCTTGGTCGTAGCACGCCCCGTCCCGTTATAGGGGCGGGAAGACCCCTATGATGAAGCATGACACTATTGGATTTTTTTAGTGTGTGAGGGGTATTTTAAAAAGCACATTGCGCTCTGGTCTTTTCACCTTTAAGAGAGAGCCTAGCACGTTTGTTAGAAAAATTGAAACTAATTAAAATTTTACCACGTTATCACTTTTTTGATAGAATCTCTTTGTTTATTAAAGTTCTGTTAGGAGGGTGATTCTATCAGTACCTCTACGCTCCCCCTTTGTTTTGGTATCCACCTTCACAGCCTGAGGGAATTCAGCAGAAAACCGCTCCAGAGGGTAACGCCGAGACAGGAAACGCGGAAAAGCTGACTTATCCACCTCCTGCCACTCGTGGGACAACACCTTGCGAATAGCACCGTGCAAAGGCAAAGAATCCGGAGCAGGCTGGACATATTGCGTGAAGAAGTCATCCTCCAAGACATCAGCGGCAGGAGGAGAGAACCCCAAATTGGACCGAACATGTGCAAAAAGTTCAGAGAGCTCAGCACCCTGAACAAAACGTCCACGCACACCCTCATCCTCCTCAGGACCCAAATCATCCTCCGGATCAGCCGGGGGATCCACAGAAACACGAGGTCTCTTGGGAGGAGGACCAGCCGCATCCCTAGCCAGGAAAGCAGCAGCCACGGCCTCATTAACAAGGAGGCGCAGGGCATCCAGAGGGGACGCAGAAGAAGAAGCCTCAGCATCCATGAAAGCACAAGTCCAAAAACCACACCAACAGGCAAAAACAAGGACAAAAAACATCCAAGAAGGACCCCTTAAATACAGGACGAGGACCCGAACACCTGTGGCAGGTAAGGCAATGGGCCGGCATAAAACAGCCCAATCAGCAGCCCACACGCCCCCAAAAGCAGAAAAAACAGGATCGCCACAACACCAGCCCCTGCAAACCCCCAGCCCGCTAAAGCAGGGCGAAAAAGGACCAGAGGAAACCCAGGGACGGCCGCTGGAGCAGGCCAACCTGAGCCCGGTGAGGAAAAGCACAAAAAACGGCCGCTAACGCGAGCCGCGTGAACAAACAGTGCCCCCAGAACATAGACGGCCGCTAACGCGAGCCGCGTGTACAGACCAAGCCCCCAGAACAGAGACGGCCGCTAACGCGAGCCGCGTGCAAAGAAACAGCCTGGGGGAAGCAAAAACCATAGAAGAAAAGACGGCCGCTAAAGCATGCCGCCGACCACATCCAAAAAACAGCAGGGAACTCACCTCAAGAGAACACCCAACAGCACAGCCAGGAACGCGGTCTACAGGATCGCAGAAAAAAAAGAACAGGATGTTGTTTGCTGCACTTCCCCCTTTGTAGTCACGTGATGGTGACATCATCATAGGGGGAAGTGCAAACAGCTCAGCTAGGTAGGGGTTTCTGTGGAGCAGACTAGCTGCTCACGTATCAGGAATGGGACGGGGAGACAGGACGAGGAGGTAATGTGCTGTCTGTAAATAACAGTGTACTACCATGTCAGTGCTCCAAAATGCACCTCAGCTACATAGTACACCCTTAGCGTTGTCCTGCTGAATAGGCGCGGTCATTTGCTACACTTGTTTTTTGTGTAACACTTGGATTTTTTCACATTTCCTAAGACTTCAGTGATGTAACATTAATGGCAGCACCCCCACTCTGAAAAGTGATCCAGCACCACTGATTACATTAAAAAATCATCCCTGCCTCATGCCTGTTAAAGCTAGGTGGGTTGCGAAAGTTTTCTGGTTCTAAAATGTTTGGGAAACACTGTACTAGAGAATTCCAACCACTGAGTGTTCTAAATTAAAAAGAGAAAGACAAACGTTGGAATTTAGAGCAGAGGCTGTATGGCCACTATTTGTCCTGAGGAACTACAGTGTCTCCAGTGTACCTCTCAACATTCCAATCTTCTAATATATTTTAGCCGTCTTAAAGAAAGATTTTTGAGTTGAAAGTAGATATGTTTTTCCAAAACTCAATTTATTATTTAACAATTAAAAATGCCTCAATAACTATAACACCATAACTTGTAAAGTATCAGTTTATCATATTACAGCACAACATGGTCCTATCAAGAAGACCTTTCACAAGCATATTTAATGTGCCTAAAATAAATAAAATCAACAAAGAAAAGATGTTTAAATTGTCTTCGATAGATGCATGCTAATTGTATTTGTTTCTATTCAGCTGAGGTGTTTTTTAGAAGGTTGACTGACGCATATGCACTGGTATGCTAAGTCTTTCTAAAGAGGCCACGGAGGTTTGCATGTCAACTAGACAGGAAACGCCAAGATGCTGTCTACTAATGTCACTTACATTTAACGGATGTGACTAATACAGGCAAAGTGCTTCTTTTCTGGACACAATGTGGTAATGGTTTGATTCCCTGGTTTACAAGGATTTCTACACAGAAAAGTTTTTACGTCATGTGAGAGCGCTGGGCTAACAATATCTTTATTTTTGACAAGATATTAGAACTAGGGACACCCTTAAATTATGGGCCGCACGTTTTATATATATATATATATATATGAAAAAACCTCCGTTCTCCTGCCACAATCACCTCTGACCTGATCGCGCTGGAAACAGACACGGACCACACTTGGATGCTGGTTAGTTTCGTTTATTCAGCTGTCGCCATAACGTTTCGGCTGAAAAGCCTTGATCACATATATGTGTGTATATATATATATATACATATACAAATATATACATTCACTGAAAAAACCATAGGTTTCAGGGAAATTACAGTTAGTTGGACATTTCACTCATACAAAACTATAGAAATTCCCCTGTTATAGTTAGTTCAGCTAACTATAACTTGCGCCCCCCGCAATGCACTGCTGATGACGTCACCTATTACATCATTCATGACATGGTCAGTGACATCACTGATGACATCTCAAGTGACATCACTGATGACATCTCAAATGACATCACTGATGACATCATCCAGTGACTATGGTTTCTTTAAAATGTAAATATGTTTTATATATATGCCAAGGTGCATTGAAGAATGAATGAGTGTATAAGAGTCAGGATGCATGATTAAGTAGGTGTGCGACTGACTGAAAAAGTGAGTGATTAATTGTGTCTTACTTAATGCATGTGTTACCGACTGATACAGACATTCAGACAGTTTAGGTTGTCAGATGGTGTGTAAGCGGTTGCATGGTTTGGTTAGCAGCTAAATGAGGATCTATAAGGGCTATTGATTGCTTGTCTGAGTATCTGTGTGGGTGCCTGGGTGTCTGTGTGGGTGGGTGGGGGGTGACTCTGTGCATAAATGTGTAAGTGGATAATTCACTGCATATATGTGTTCAAGTCTGTATCTGTGAGCGGCTGTATGGCTGGGTGAGTTTGTGTATGGATGTCTTGGTGAGTGAATGGATGCCTCAGTGGTACATGTGTGAGTAATTGCACATGTCAAAGGCAGTATATGTGAGTGTTGGACTGTATAAATGACTATATGTGAGAGTGAGTGATTGTGAGAGTGTCTGTATGGATCAGTGTGTGCTTGTATTAGTTATTGTATTAGAGTGAAAGTATGTGTTGGTATATGTTTACATAAGTGAGGTGGTATGTGTATAACTGTACAGGTGAGTAAAAAAAGTGTGATTCATTATTTCCATTACTGACTAGGTGTGTGAATAACTATGAATGAGAGGCGGTGTCTGAGTGTCTGTACAGATGTGTGAGTGGATATGATAAGGCTGTTTTGATGGCTGACTGTATGTATGAGTGACTGTATGGGTGAATGAATTGATGTGTATGTAGACATAGGAATTAGTCAGTGGATATGATCTAACTGGTATTGGTATGTTTATGGTTTCGAAAATTATAGTCTGTATTTTACAGTTGGTGTATCAAGTGTTATATTAGAGTCTGATGAGGTGAATCCGATTGTCACGTGGATGATGTCATCAGTAATGTCATCAGTGATGTAATTTGAGATGTCATCAGTGATGTCACTGACCATGTCATGAATGATGTAATATGTGATGTCATCAGCAGTGCATTGCGGGGGCGCGAGTTATAGTTAGCTGAACTAACTATAACAGGGGAATTTCTTTCGTTCTGTATGAGAGAAATGTCCAACTAACTATTAAGTCCCTGAAACCTATGTTTTTTTCAGTGAACTTCTAAGGTTTTTTTTAAAATGCTAATTCCTAAATATAACGTCTGTAAAACCTAAGGTTTTTCTGTGAATTTCGAAGGTTTTTTATCTGTTAATTTCATTTTTTAACATTTAAAAAACCTATATTTTTTCAATTTTTTTTTACAATATTTTGCAACTCTATTATCCTTTTTTTAAGTTTTAAAATTATGTAATGTTTTACATCTTCCAAAAAAATATGTATATAATGTTTTCTTTTTTTTAGTAAAACTAAAGTCCTGTACCGGTAGTCTACCAAGCTCCATCAGCACGCGAATCCAATCCACCATATTGAAATGATGTGCATTTCGTATCCGACGGGTTCGTGGCACTGCGTCCAGCGTATTAACAACAGAAAAGAGAAAGGGTATGTATCTAAATATGTGTAGGGAGGAAACTCCTGGTCCCCTTATAAATATATTCAACAACAAATGGAGGAGTATCCCCGTTGGACTTTATAAAAAAGCCTCTAAATACAAATGTATTTTGGTGCACGTAGTGCCCAACCAACCTGGGACATGGGTAGTCCTTTAAGAAGACCCCTCACTCACCAACCTGGTTGGTGACATGCTTCATCACCAGGGTCCCACCCCGAAGGCCGAGTGCCAACAGGGTGTGCTTCGACACCTGATTACAGTGAGCAGGTATTTTTTCTTTTATATGTGCAGTGGAATATTAACGTGGGTGGTTTAAAAAATGTCCAAAGCTACTCGTAGACTTTATTCCGGAGTGATTGGACACCAGGTAAAAGTAAAGTGAGACACCTTTGTCTAGTTAGGTAGGCTTTGGTGTTATATAGACGTGTAGTGTATTAAAATTGACGTTGTGTGTTATGTGTTTAAAAATTGGGTCTACATGTTTCAACCATGGTAGTATTATAGGTTTTCGTCAGGACCAATGTGTGTGATCTGGGTGGTGCACACACGCTAAGGCGTGCCCTACCCTCGATCACTGTGTCAATTGGAACCATAAAATTGTGGTCCACGAAAAATTGTGTAATAGTCTTCTTCCGGATTCTGGAAAAAAACCCGTGAATAAAAATTAGGAAGGGGGTTGGGACACAAGAACATATAGCTCACACATGTTAAACATACAACATACAGAGTTGTGCTCTTAAAGGTGAAATGAAATGAAATGAAATGAAATGATTACGCTCTTGTATAGCGCACGACTACCCGTAGGCATCTCGGCGCTTGCTTAGGGAACCCGTCCTGGTATTCCCCTGTGAGATACCCCGGCAGGGTGTCCACAAGGTGAAAGCCAGGCATCCCACCGCGAGGGGCCGTAGTGGAGATTAAGCAAGCTATTGCCCAGAGTCGCAGAGTGTGACCCCGTGAGTTGAGTAGGCACCGGAACGAGAATTATCAAGTCCGTGGAATTTTTGAGCCCGAGACCCGCCGAGGCGGGGAATCGAACCCTGGCCCACGGCTGATCACAGCTTCCGGGTCTGCTGCCTCTAACCACTGAGCCACGCTTCTCCACTTAACATCCGAGCAGAGTTGATCGTGTGGTGGATGTTCCTATTTCACTGTGCATCGTAGTTTGTGCACTATCAAGTAACCTACCCTGGTTACACAATTCCCAGGGGGTGCACAGACTTGTGTCTGTATTCTCGATTATTTTACCCCACTAGTCTAGGTAACAGATAGTGTTACTTTGTTGTGAAGGAAGTGGGTGTATACAAGTTCGCAATAGTGGGCAAATCGGGGGACCCACATTCATGAACATGCGTAAGAAGAAACCTGCATGTCACCGCGATCCGCGAAACCACAGAAACATTCATGCTGAACCAATCTGGCCAGCGTGTCGTGTGTGGGTCACATTCAATCACTGACACTCCCATATCATATGAAACAAGCTTACTCGAAGCGTTCAGAATTTTTGCTTCATGGGCGTCCCGGTTCCAATGGCGGATCGCTCATGTAATCTACTTTGCGGGCACACAAAGGAACAAGTGAGACACGGGGCGCCAATGCCGTTTAGAAAAATAAGGATCAGATCGCCAATCCTGAAGGGTGGACTTACTTGTGGTTTGATCCTGGAGGTCAATTCACCTACTTGGTAACCTGAATGGAGCCCCGTCGATAGTGACCAGCGCCCTCAGTGCAGTGATATTAAACGAACATTCGACTTCCGGGTTTAGGCAGAGTCTGGACACGTGGGTTCCAACAGCCAATGGAAGGCACTGTGCATGCTGATACGGAGGTTGGAGGTTACCATAGTAACGGTGTGCGCGTTGCTGTGGATCTAAATAAAGTTTCGCAAGCGCAATACGGGTGAGAAATGGGAAATGGAATAAGCGTCAAACTACTAGTTGCCGTAGATGACGTTCCGCATCAGGTTAAGGGTCTTAATAAAATGCCTGCAATAATTAACTACTAACAAAGAGGAAAAGAGAAAGAAAACATGCGGAAATGGAATGTAAACAAAAGGAACATTCAGGGTTCATAGGGCTACATGGGGCACCCGGCACCACAATTGTTGCCACGGGGAAACATGTAGCAGCTATGATGGGAATATTGCAAAGCCAATGTGGGTCACAGAAGAACCGTGGTAGAGACCAGCATGGTGGTCAGGTCATGGCAATCCTTCAGTGACGGGCTGGGATAGCCCAAAGGACTGAGATATAAGTCTATAAGAGTCCCAAAGGGGCAACCTATGGGATTCTTCCTACAGAGCAGTTAACTATCTTATAATGGAATTCCAGGGTATGTTATCATTAAGACCGGTCTTGTGTGTAGAAAGTCTGTAAATCCATCTTTGCTCTTTTTCGAAAAGTCGCTGGTTTAGATTCTCGCCAGGGTGGATTTGCTCTATTATGGTCCATACCATGTCGTCCGGCGTATGGCCAGAGGTGAGAAAGTGCTCAGTTAGTTTGGTCATGGATTTCTTACACCTGATTGTGCGCCTGTGCTCACAAATCCGTTGTTTTATTTTCCTGCTGGTCATTCCTATGTAATGAAGATCACAAGGGCATGTTATTCTGTATATAACGTTGTAATTGTTGCAGTTTGTGTGGCACTGAATGGTCCAGACTTTTCCGGGTTCTAGTGCCAGTGTTTTAGTATTCACAGTCAGTGGACAGACACTGCAATTCCCACATTTGTAGTGTCCAGTGATTTTAGGGAGGCCCCAGGCGTTGAGAACTGTGTGACTTTCCTCATTTCTTTTTAGGGGTCTGGTGTTGACAACGCTGTCTTTTATACTCCTTGCCTTTCTGAATGAAAATACAGGTTTTTCCCATTTCATCTTTCCTGTATTGAGGATTGACCAATGTTTGTTAATGGCCTTAGTCACCTGATTGGACACAGTGCTGTATGTGGTGACGCACGTTAATGAAGCCTCATCACCGATTTTTTTCTGAATTCTCCAATAGCGCTTCTCGTGGTTGATTGCGTGCTCGTTTTTGGCACTTATTGAGAATTCTCCCAGGATATCCTCGATCTTTCTGTTTAGAGGTTAGATCACTAGCCTGT
Organism: Lissotriton helveticus; assembly: GCF_964261635.1. Taxonomy (NCBI): domain Eukaryota; kingdom Metazoa; phylum Chordata; class Amphibia; order Caudata; family Salamandridae; genus Lissotriton; species Lissotriton helveticus. The sequence goes on from NC_136069.1 coordinate 1,217,938,763, forward strand.
TCTTTATAGTCACTGATCCTACTACAGTTCCTACGGATTCTTAGCTATTGGCCGTAGTGAAGGTTTTCTCGTAGGGGTCTGGGGTGGAAACTCTCAAAACGTAGTAAATTGTTCTTTGCATGCGGTTTATAGTGAGTCATCAATTCCAGCAGGCCATTTTCTTTGCTGATCTCCAGGTCAAGGAACACCATGGTTGAATGGTCCTTCACATATGTGAACTTTAGGTTCTCATCACAAGAGTTAATCCATTCGTAGAAGGAAATCAGAGTGTCTTCTGGTCCTTGCCAGATGGCAAGGACGTCGTCAATGTACCGTCTCCAAAACAGGATATGTGTACTGTAGGGGTTCTGATCACTGAGTATGTACTTTTCTTCAAAGTCGAAGACATAGAGGCCCGCCACACTCGGGGCGAAAGAGCTGCCTATTGAAGTGCCTCTGGTTTGGAGGTACAGGGTCACCTCAAATTCGAAAAAAATCTTTTTCAAAGCCAATCTGGCGCATTCCAGAATGAAACGTCTGGGTGTCCTGGACGTCCATTCCTCTTTCTCAAGTGCCTTCTCGAGGACTCTGAGGGTATCATCTTGGGGAATGCTTGTATACAAACTCTCGATGTCGAAGCTTACCAAGATTGTCTTGTCGTTGACCGTTAGACCATTCAAGAGTTTCAGCAGGCTTTTTGTATCCTGCAAGTAGGTACTGTTTTTTTGGACCAGGGACTTGAAAAATACATCACAGAAACGTGATAGGGGCTCCAGAAGTGAACCCAAGACAGACACTATGGGTCTTCCTGGTGGGGGGAGTTTGTTTTTGTGCATCTTCGGGAGGGTATAGAAATAGGGTATCCTACCCTCTCTCTTACACACAAAATCCGCCTCTTGTTTGGAGATGTATCCCATTGCCTCCCCATGTTCCACCAAAGATTTTATCTCACTTTGTAAATCCTCAGTCGGATCACTTGGTAATTTGCGGTAATTGTTTTCATCCGGCAGGAGTCTGCATTCTGCCTGGTAGGCGGATTTGTCCTGCACTACCACTCCGCCGCCTTTATCTGCAGGCTTTATCACAATGGTATCACACATTTTCAGATTTTCCAGAGCAATTTTCTCTTGTCTGTTCATATTCATGAATGTTTTTCTTGGTTTTAGTGTCTCGATATCATTGAAAACCGCTTGCTCAAAGGTTTCTAACTCCAATGGGGTGGTATGTGGTGGTGGCATAAAGGTTGACTTATTACGGAGGCCGGTCTCATTAGGGTCTTCGCTAGGTGTAGTGTCGTCTTTTTTCTCAAAGAAAGCTTTTAGCTTTAATTTCCGGAAGAAGCTCGATAGTTCGCAGTGAAGCTTGAACTTGTCGAAATTGGCCGTGGGCACAAAACCAAGCCCCTTGTTTAGAACGTTTTCTTCGTTTTTGGAGAGGGGTCTAGTGGCTAGATTCGTTACTAGACTCTGCGGTTGCTGGGTCCCGCTTGTGGTGTCTTGCTCCGTATCGGATTCGTCTTTGTGTCCTCTGCTCCCCCATGCACTTGGTTGCCGTTTCTTCTTCTGCCCTTGCCCCTCCCGCCCCGGCCTAAAAAAGGCGGCCTGTAGTTGTTGGGCGGGTAAAAGGGTTGTTGGAACGGTGGTTGCCACCCGTACATCTGGAAATTCTGGGGATGATTGTAAGGACCAGGATAGCCTTGCATTGGTATTGGGTTGAAGGGAGGCCAGGTCCCTTGGGATCTTCCACGGCCTCTTCCTCTTTGTCTGGTACTTCCAGTGCTCGAGTTGCTGCTAGCCCTCGAATCGGTGCTAGAGGCGTCTGAATCTTGGTCGGTTTTCGCTGGGGGTACAAATTCAGAGTCAGAATATGGATAGGCTTTTGTGAAGGAAAATCGCTTCAAATCCTTTTGGAATTTCTGCATCTTTTGTTGGGCCAGATTATCTTTGTAGTCATTAATTTCTCTATTCAATTCATCCAGCTTTTTCTTGTAGCCGGTGATGGTGGTCTTTATGTGGCCCTCAGCGAGTTGTATCTCCACTTGTATTTTCTCCGACAGTCTTAATGCAGTTTTAAAGATAAGAACTATCCAGTCATGCGTGCAGTGCCACGCTATCAGTGACCAGTCTTTTCGGAATGTGGCATCTTCAAGGAAAATGTGTGGGGCATTCGTTACCAAGAGGCCTCTTGGTGCCATGTTATTCGTGAGGTATTGTTTCAGAATGGTGCTGTGCAATATAGTCCTGATTCTGTTCCTTTTCAGTTCCGTTAAGTTTTCCCAATCGGTAGTTTGTGATATGCTCTGTGCTATATTCGCATCCGCGAATATAGAGAGATCTCCCATGATCGCGTCTACCTCTTCTGTGGAATAGGAGAGCCCTTGGTGTTCACTCATGGTTGTGGGTGGATCAATGGTGGGTAATGTCAGGAATTAACAAAGAATGTATATGCAGTTCGCTCACAGCTGTGCGCTGCCTAGTTTATTAACAACAGAAAAGAGAGAAAGGATATCTAAATATGTGTAGGCAGGAAACTCCTGGTCCCCTTATAAATATATTCAACAACAAATGGAGGAGTATCCCCGTGGGACTTTATAAAAAAAGCCTCTAAATACAAATGTATTTTGGTGCACGTAGTGCCCAACCAACCTGGGACATGGGTAGTCCTTTAAGAAGACCCCTCACTCACCAACCTGGTTGGTGACATGCTTCATCATCGGGGTCCCACCCCGAAGGCCGAGTGCCAACAGGGTGTGCTTCGACACCTGATTACTGTGGAGCGGGTATTTTTTCTTTTATATGTGCAGTGGAATATTAACGTGGGTGGTTTAAAAAGTGTCCAAAGCTACTCGTAGACTTTATTCCGGAGTGATTGGACACCAGGTACAAGTAAAGTGAGACACCTTTGTCTAGTTAGGTAGGTTTTGGTGTTACGTAGACGTGTAGTGTATTAAAATTGCCGTCGTGTGTTATGTGTTTAAAAATTGGGTCTACATGTTTCAACCATGGTAGTATTATAGGTTTTCGTCAGGACCAATGTGTGTGATCTGGGTGGTGCACACACGCTAAGGCGTGCCCTTTCCTCGATCACTGTGTCAATTGGAACCACAAAATTGTGGTCCACGAAAAATTGTGTAATAGTCTTCTTCTGGATTCTGGATAAAAACCTGTGAATAAAAATTAGGATGGGGGGTTGGGACCACAACATGTAGCTCACACATGTTAAACATACAACATACAGAGTCGTGCTCTTAAAGGTAACATCCGAGCAGAGTTGATCGTGTGGTGGATGTTCCTATTTCACTGTGTATCGTAGTTCGTGCACTATCAAGTAACCTACCCTGGTTACGCAATTCCCAGCGTCCAGCGTAACAACATATAGGTATGAGGTCGCGCCAGCTGTTACTTTAGTATGCGGCGGGTATGCAGTACCGTGCGCGCATTACGTCATGTACGTATGGGGTCGCGCCCGCTGCGTGTTGCGTATGCGACGAATGCACGCTGCCAGGCCCTGTCTTATGTCATAGACATATGGTTTCGCCCGCCGGGTACACCATTCCCTCATATTCTTTATGTCTCAAAAGTATATGTAAATAACTATAAAGTGTATATGAGAGCAAGCAATAATCTAAAATATTTTAAACATTTATATATTTCTAACTGTAATAAACTTATATTATAGTAAATATATTGTCTCAAAATTGCATTGGGTGCATCTCCTTGCGGGATGGGTGCGCGATTGCCATGTGACCTTAAAAAAAAGCATTTCATTAGTTCATAACATTTCCCATTGTAGCAGTTGGAAAACGCCACCCATTTTAGTCTTTCTCTATACAGCATTTGAAGAGACACACCTCTTCTGCTTAGAGAGCTTTTTTGAAACTTTTTGCTATGTACACATATCTTAAACTACACACAACATGCAACCACCATCTTCATCAATATTCATCGTCTGTAAAGTAGCCTTCCACCTGTGATAGCCATACACCTAAAAATTACAGAACCAAAGTTTTCCCCACTACCAGAAGTAACATGGTTGCATATGCTGTCCATAACACAATGTAATGCAGTACGGCCCAGAGGCATTTTCATACATAGATAATGATGAACACACGGACACAGATAGATAGTGGAAGTAGGTACGGGCATGTGCGCTCAACACCTTTTTATTACCAGGGTCACATATCCAGTGTGGTGGATGTGTGTGGAGTGAGTGTAAACCAGCCCTCAGGGAATGGTTGCTGCTACCATCAACTACAACAGTAATCATTGGATCACACACATACATTCAATAATAAAAGAATCAATAGTTTGTGCTGCTGTTGCAAGGATTCCTGCTCATTCACAAAACTGTGCAGAGATACCTAGGACATTAGTGAATTGTGGTGTACCAGAAACTCACCTCAGTACCTGGAAAACCTCAACCATCTAGCATCAGTGTCACATTAGCTCTTCGCCCTATAGCAAAGTAACCAATGATTAGACAACCTAGAACATGCGACTTAGGACCATCTCAGGAATGGTGGGAAGTGAGAACAATCTTTTGTTATAATCTTATACCAGTCCACAACAGGAGTAAAAAAGAGACACAGTAAGGTTAAAATATTTATTTTAACGACATGATCTCATGCACTGTATTTAAGTCAACATATGCAGAGATATGATTAAAAATAATATGGTCAGCATGGTTACCACTCCATAAAATACAAAAGGAGGAATCATATTACAATGATAGTGCAAACAGGTGACAAAGCACCTAGTTTAAACACCCTCCCTATATAGGAATTATGTATTATAAACTATAGAAGGTCTCTGGAGCTTGTTTTGAGGGGACCCCATTACCTGTCCGCTCAGTAAGTGTAAATTACATCTGGATCAGCAAGGCTCTCTGCATCCCTGGAATCTTCCAAGTGTGTGAAAATATGGCCAATGTGCTATGATAAAGGCGCCAGAATCTGGCGTGGCTCGCAGCTGCCAAAATGTTGTGTCTAGAATGTGTTACACGGACATGCCGAAAAACAGGCTCACATGTTATGATAACCTTGACGGCTCAGCACTCGCTGTACAGACTGGGGGCACGATATATGTCTGGAGATGTCGAAAAACAAACCTTTTCTCATGTATTAGACCTTTGTGAATGCTAACTTGCAAAAACAACTAAGCAGTGTCGTGTGCAAAAGCAGCAAAAGGTAAAAATGGCGTTTAAACTTCTAATAAGCCATGCTAACATAACATGCAAGCAAAAGGAGGCCCTAAACCATACTACACCCTCCCTTGTTCGGGAAACACACCAAAACCGGGGCAAACTTCATAGAACGCAGAGTTCAAGTTCGAATGAGACAGAACCAAGTTCAGGAATTTTGCCAAACTTGAGAATCGGGGATAAAAAATTTGAATCAAAGGAATCAAAACAGTGAAACTAATCACGAGTGGCCATTGTGTGAAAAAAGAACTCAATCATGAAGGAAAAAAGAATATAGTAGAAAAAATATTCTCCAGTACGTGTAGGAAGAAAAATCCGCACTTCAATCCAACAACGTATAAGAACCATATGTTGCAACTGCCTCCAATAGGAAGTCTTTCTTATCATCCATGAACATTTCAGCTATCCAATTAAGTAAAGGGAATGAACAGACATGTTCCTCGATTGCCGGAGCCTCTAGTACCATCAGAGGACAACTCGGAATCACTTCAAGATAACTGCGCGCCAGAAAGTCATTGGCCGCAGTCCAAATGTTCCAATTGCCTAGAACCCCATGAGCCACTGCGCAGGCCATAATCCCGGCACTAGAACAATCTAGTTCATAAGCAATTTAGGGACTCATTAGTAGATTAAAATCCAGGTCAGGAGACACCGTGTTGCAGAGGCACAAATCCAGGGCCCATTCAAATCCACAATCCAGGCAATGGAAAACAGGCTGCACGCAAGTGACGAATGAGAACCGGAAAGATAAACCATACGCCACACTAAGAGTCGCCAGAGGCAGCGATCCATAGAATTCTAGCATCCGGTTATGAAGGTGGAGCAGGCGGGACAGATCGTCGTAGGGCACAGACTGAGCATCCATTCTGTAGCATACAAATTAACAGCAGTATGCCCGCGCCTAAAGCCAGGAGCAATGGGAAACCGCCAAAGAAACTCGAAAAGATCGAATGAAAAAAACGCAGGGATCACACCAAATATAGTTTAAAATGAGGTCACAAGGCCAGAACATACTACTTTAAAAAAAATGTGCCAGGCCAGTGGTCGACGAGGCATTCAAGACTGTGTGAAACAAAGCACCGAAATGCAGGGGTAAGTATGTGTTTCATAAGGCATTTAACTCAGTGCGAGTATTTGCAACGTGAAGGACGAATGTCTCACGCGCAGATGTAAGGGGACTTCCTTCTGGGACAATAGAGCTCTTATTCGACTCATCTTGTTGAACTCTGCTTTCAAGGTCGGACTAAAAGGCCAGATGGAAACATCGGGCCTCCCATGTGGAGGAGGAAACAATACATTCTTACAACAAATTACGCGCTGGGAAATCGTAACGATATAAGGAATACCAGCCAACATACCACAACAATCTTCATTATTTAATAACAAATAACTACCATTAGCAAGCAATGTGAATGTCGGTGTAATAGCCGGGACTGGAGTGCCCTTTAAAACACAGGCAAGGTTAGGTGCAAGGACGTTATAAGAACCGTGCAATTGAAGATTGCAGCACACTAATAAATGATCTGGTGTCGTGGTGCAGTCCTCGCCATTTAAATAAACTTCCTTTACTTCCCTCAAAAACCTGTATGTGAACGGGAGATTCCAGACTTCATGAAGATAAGCACCACCCAGATGCTCAAACCTGCCTATTGCATAGTGTTTCATGCAGGCTTCAAACTTGAAAAGGGGAAAAGGTAGAGTTATTAACCCATGGATGATCCAAACTGCCGAATCGGATTCTGCTACTGAAAAGGGTAACGGTTCTAACTTTTGAATATGCAACAGTTAAAACGTGGCATACTTCATTGACATAAATTGCTGTTTAACAGTCAAATTGAAAGGCAGAAACAACAAAATTGTGTTCATGTAATCACATGGAACTCAGCCATTTTTTAACGTTTGAAAACTCCATGCAGACTGCATAACAGAAGGCAATTGATTTTGCCCATGATACAACACGGCAACATCTTCCTGCAAAATATCAACTACAGATGATGCAATATTATCTAAAGTGTAAATTCTGGAAGAAAGGGTGTTAATGCTATTAACGACAACGGCAAGCATTTTTTCTAAGTTGGCCTGATCAATAGCTCTAAGTCTAGAAGCAGCTTCCATTTGTGACAGTTTCCAAAATTCATTGTAAGCAGCATATATCCATCTTTTAGATCTGCCAGTTGCTGGACCTTTCACAAATACATTCAATTCGACAGCGTCAGTGAGTTTGGACAAATGTAGCTTAACAGACGCTAAGGATGAATGTCTGAGCCAACTCTGGCATAATTTGCCTACAGAATAGGTGGTGACTGAATGATGAGTCTGAAAACGTGGATCAACTCTAACCTCTGTATAGCAAGGGGTCAGACCCAGAAAACGGTGCTGGCAGGAGTCTGCACTTTTCTGCCTCAGCAACCAGCCTTCGGGATTAATGCTGGAAACATTAAAAGAGGAATTAATAATCAGGGCTTGTAAGTCACTTAGGGAAGTATCGGTATAATTATTCCAATTGGGGTATTCACCCAAATCAGGAAATGAAGGAGCATTTACGTTTTTATAAGTAGCCAATCCAAAGCAAGTGGTTTCAGAAATAGTGTCATTCAGAAACAACATATGGTTTGGGATAAGACATGCACGATGCAAAGCTTCAGTGCCTTGCACTTGCCAACTTTTAGAACCCCAAACAGATTTAAGATCAATAGTACCTGTCCACAGTTCATAGCCCCCAACAGCCAACTGGTCAATAAAGGACTTTGAATACAGTAATTTAGTGTGGGTAAGTCTAACCTTGGAAGAGGACTTCTCAGTTATCCTAAAATTAAATGCATCAGGGTTTGATTGATCAAAATCAGTAAAATAGAAAAACTTTTCCAAAAGCGTTCTCGAGCTGCCTTCCACCGGGGTGGGACAGTGCTCCCACTGTGTGAAATTAACCATATTTCTCAAGGAATTTGTCTTATGCAGAAAGTGATTGCCAAAATGCTGGTAACAGTACAAATTACCATAATTCGCAGATTCCAAATATAAATCTTCAGCATCGAAAGCAGCATAGTATTTAAATCAGAAAATAAAGCCTCTACGGCTTTAACGTCCCAATCATCAGAACAAATATTTTGCTTAACCACATCCCCCATAGAAACACGGAGTACATTGGGAACAATAATAACCTCTGTGGGACCATGAATCTGGAACTTTACAGCATCCCATACAATCCCATCTAAAACGGGCCAAGCAGTTATATTCATAAAAGTCTGGTCCCTTTTCATGATGTGTGAAGAGGAGTGGGGGGGCCAAAGTTCCATCAATCATTCTAATTGAAGTTCTTTCTTGAACATAGTGTCCATTGATAAAACGGAAAAAATACACCACAAATCCTATGGACATGAACAAAAAAATTGCAATAAGCACCAGCCAAATGTAAGTCCAAGGTGCAATCAAAAAATGTTTTTTAAACCAGGTAGCAAAAATCGAAATGTTTGAAGGGGACTTAGATGTGGAAGAGCCAGTGTCAAATGAAAAATGGGATTGATAGGGTCTCCAAATGAGGCATAGACAAGTCAGTGGGGTAAGTATATTCAGTGTCATTAAGAGGATCACCAGCAGGTAGATTCAGTAAAGGATTCATAAGTGGGCTCATTTCAACGACAACATCAGGCCCGATGGCAGACTCCAGGGCCAAAACAGAGTGTTGCACCATCCCTGGACACGAAACTGCAGGCATCATACTATAGAGAATCAGCCACCCTGACATTGTCAATTGAAATGTACCTGTTCCCCTTTTGCCCAGGAAGAGGAGGTAAAATGACTGTTCTGGTACCCTGCACACCAAGCACAGCAACTGGAGCTCGATAGGAATGACCAAATTCTTTCTTGTTGTCAATCTTCTCTCGGACCAGGTCGCCAACTTGGGGTAGCCAGCCGACTACCGGAATCTGCAACGCAGCTTCAGATGTGGAGGGCAAGTGTTCCTTTGCAAGACTGTCTCTGGTCTTTTGTAGGTTCTGCAAAACATTAGAATGTTCATCTACGTCAAAGGATGCGGCTCCCGCCGCCATGTCTAGACCATCAAGATCCGGAACAAACATTGGATGCCAAAGAGCATTTCGTATGGGGTCTGCCCACCCAGAGACCTTCTAGGGAGATTATTTAGGGCATGTTCAACGCTATTGAGATGGGATAGCCAGACTCTGCCAGCACCTAAAACCTTTGTTGTCAAGGATTGCTTTAAGTCACAGTTCATTCGCTCCACAACACTATTACCCTCAGGCCGGTATGGAGACGAAAATTTGACCTGGACCCCCAATGAAGCCATGGCATCCTTGTACGCCTTAGAGGCGAACGCTGGACCCTAGTCCGAATGGAAGGTACCACCCGCAGAAATTCCCACAAAGACACGCAAATCCCTTATGACAGTTCTAGAATCAGCGCTCCTTTGAGGCCACACCCAGACAAAGCACGTGCAAGAGTCAACCGCTACTAAGATGTACTTATATGCAGTATCAGAGGAGAAAGGCCCGCAGTGATCCAAATAAACACATGCAAGTGGTCTATTAGATATGTACAACCGAGTTTGGGGCGGGCGTGCAGCAGAGGAAGGCTTAATTTGCTGACATATGCCACATGAAGGACAAACTCACGTGTCTGAGGTGTGGCGCAGTGGCCAGGGTGCCTGACTCCCGACCACAGGGTTCACGGTTTGATCCCCAGCTCCGGCGGCAGGTTAGCCCAGCACCATGTGACTCTAGACAATAACTTGCTTAATCTTCCCGACCGCCCCCAGCGCCGGGACACCTCTCCGGAGGTAGCTGTGCGCTTTACAAATGCTGGCATTTACATTTATTTACAAACCCGCCACCAATATCGTTGTTGGAAAAAAGATACAGTAGCTGACACGCCGGCATGCGCCGAAGCCATCCCGGCGTGGGCTGCTGTAATCAAAGCCTGTCTGCGGTCCGCTTGGGATTCAACCTGTCACCAATGTCGTTAATTCTCACATAAGGAACTTTTTCAGGACTTAAATGATTAGAGTATTTAGAAGGGAAACCCTTAGGGTAATTACCTTCCTTTTCTGTTGCGGCAATAGCTGCCAAGATGTCATCATCAATCTTACTTTTGGAATGTGTAACCGCTGCCACTGCATATGTTGCAACTGCTGTCTTCGCGGCCTCATCAGCGAGACAGTTGCCAACAGCGTGAACTCCAACATGCTGGTGATCCAGAGTATGAATTACAAAGACGAGTGGAAGTCGTTCTTTAAGCTCAGCCATTCGAACCCAAATCATTTTATGTTTTAATTTGCGACCCTTGGAGTCACGATAATCATTTTGAGTCCAAAAGGGTAGATTGTCATTGTAAGACTGAACACAGTAATAGGAGTCACTCACAATTAGAGTAGTCACACTGGGATCGGCGTACTCCAATGCAAGCATCAGATCATGGAGTTCTGCCAGCTGAGTGGTACAGTCCCCTTATGTCTGCGTCAGCACGACATCGGACTTGAATTCACCATCCACCATTGTACCAACCACTATTGCGCAGGCCAAAAAATACGCATGCCTTGAACCCATAGCCACTTGCGTGCTTCCGTCAGTTTATATGATACAAATCCTCAAGTGGGCGCATCGTCAGAGGGGCAGGATGAACAAATTCACACTGCAAAAACTCTTGAGTCTGCAATGAGGAGTCAAAAATTAACGTTACATCCGGGGAAGTCAAGGACGTAGCCCATTGTATCCACCGAGGTTGCAAAGCTTTGGAATTCGGTACACTGGCTTTGTCACTGCCTCCAGGGCAGGATACGGAGTAACAACCAAAATGCGTTTGCCCTGCGAAAGTGCACGTTCCTTAAGAATCGCCATTTGCACTGCTGTCAAAACTTTTTCCACAGTGGAGAACCACAACTCAGCCGAAGTGTACAAGTGTGACTTGTAAGCGATAGGGACTGTGCCACCTTCATTAAAATTGAGGTACGTGAAACCCACTGCCCCTGGTACGATTCTTATCACCAGGTTAGTGTGGTTATCACGAGCCGACAAGAACTTAGCTTCAAGTAGGTCAGCCTGCAAAGATTGCAAGATGGCTGAATGTTCTGGCAGCCAGCACGATTTGGAAAAACAGTAGTTTGTATCAACGCATAAAGAGGCTTGATACGCTGGGCATATTCTGGAATGTATGTACGACTGAAATTCAAAAAGCCCAGTAAAGATTGTAGCTTTTTCAGAGTTGTTGGAGCAGGCAAAAGTGCGCATTTCTCCAAGAAGTGAGGAGCTAGACCTTGACCTTCATTGTTGAGCTCGTAGCCCAGGAACAACACTGTATACTCTGCAATGTGTGATTTTGCAAAGTTAAATTTATAGCCTATGTCCGCAAAACGGCAAATTATGCGGTCTACACGGCACAGATGCGGCCATAACTCGTCGTCTGTGAGATAAATGTCATCCACATACGAACATGCATCTGCGTCGAGTCTCTCCAAGAGAGAAACAATGCGGGCGCAAAAATGCCTGAACTATTCTTGTAGCCCATAGCCAAACGTAGAAATTGGGCCTGTTCGCACACCGCTTGTAAAAATCGTCAAATTAACTACTAAGAGAGGACAGGTTGTGGGCAAATAAAAACATTGAATGGGGGGCGCTAGGTGGCGCCAGATCAAGATGGCCGTCACAGTGTAGAGCTCCTGCCAAGTCGGGCGTAATTAACTACAAAACCCTCATCCTGCCTGTGAACAAGTCCATTGCACCAGCAGAAATACCTGTGTGGAGGCGAGGTGCGGCGACGGAGCGAGGCTGACCCACCTGACCAGACCAGGGAGCGACTTAACAGCTTGTTAAGGCGAGAAGCGCTACTGTAACTGTCACTGCTGGAGGCCTGCGGCTGCTCGCACATCTACGCGAAGCCGGGGATTCTGGGCCTACCTCTCCCCCCGAGGTGGATGCGACGAGTGGGGGAGCGGAGACGCACCGGGACTCTCCCCTAGGGGCTGCCTGGTCCGCATCGACTGTACGTGGGTCATACACGCGTCTCGACTGTCACACATGCTCCAAGCCTCGCAGGGGGACTGAAGGAGAGGGCCTCGGCTGGCGAGCACTGAACGACCTTGCTGTGGCCATTTTGGGACGGAGGAGGTGAGGTAAGGGGTCTTGCACTGCCCAGAGGGAGGCGGTTGAAGACGGCGCGGGAGAGCGGTTAGGGAGACATCCTCAGGCATCCTCACAAGCGGCACACCAAATACCCCTATTACCCTGGGAGGCAGTACGGACCTAGCAATCATCTTAGAGGCCCGCTCCCAGGAAGACACACTGCGAATCCAGTCCCGCCCAGCAGTACACAGCGAGGCAATCTACTGCCCTATTGCCCTGTCTGAACAAGCTGTCTGGAGCTGGCCCCACTCCCCATATAGTGAGACTCGAGACACCGGGCAAGTTGGACAGGGTGCTACAAAGCGCTACTGCCAGGAACATCGCGCTAGGATTCAGCCGCCATTTTATGCACGGAGCCGATGCCCCCCCGCCACCGCTCCCCCCCCTCTTTTTCTTTTCCGATTGCCAAGAGATGGGCAAAACAGAACCTAAACAGTCTAAGCTGCCTTTTGATACCCGCAAGACACCTAGCACGGCACCGCGAAGCCAGGGCGAGGACGCCCCCCCCGAACCGAGGGACCCGGGATGGAAGGACATGCTGATGACCATGCAACAGAGTCTGACGAATAAAGATTCCAAAATATATACCATGTCACTCCGCCTGGACACTGTTGTAGCGAAACTAGAAGGCCATGAGGTACGTCTGAAGGAGGTAGAGCAAAGAGTATCAGATCTCGAGGATGGTACGAGTAACAGCAGGAAACACACAGCGCAAATGGACAAGCTCCTGAAAGTTATATCGGAGAAGAATGAGGAATTGGAATCGCGCTCGAGACGGAACAACGTACGCATGCTAGGCCTGGCGGAAACGACCAACACCGGGAGGCTGGAAGACTTTCTGGAGTCATTACTGGCAGAGATCTTTGGCAGAGACTCTTTCTCCTCTCACTTAGTCAGTGAGAGGGCCCACCGCTCCTTGGCATCCAAACCCCCTCTTGGAACACCGCCACGCCCGATCATTATGAGATTCCTCAATTATCGCGACCGGGACACGTTACTACGCCTGGCGAGGGAAAAAAGTGAAGTAAAGTATGGAAACACCACGCTCTCCATTTACCCTGATTTTACGCAAGCAGTGCAGGAGGCCAGGAGGAAGTTTAATGCGGTGAAGAAGCAACTCCAAACTCGCAGCATTCCATATGCCATGCTCTACCCCACCAATCTGCGAATCCAACATAGAGGTCGACAGCACATCTTTATCACGCCCCAACAAGCAGAAGATTTCCTTAAGCATGATCTGCGCTCCGCTTCCTGGGAAGCAGCGGCAAGATGCAGATCGCACTCACACTCACCACTATCAGAAACCTCTTAAACACAGAAAACCTCGCAAACCAGCGTGAAGACATCCCAAAGACTCCATACGGACTGGTGATGTATGACTGTTCTAATTATCACTGTAGGCACAAAATGATGCCCGGCCACTTGCCCTCGTCCCGTCAGATCGGCCCCTGCAGCTAGGGAATCGTGGATGGGTGAAACAAGAGAGGCGTAGTGGTAATGGCGGGAGCCCCTAGCGGCCCCCATCGAGGGCATTCCCCTTAGTTGGTTTTTCCACTTGTTTTTTATCTTCAATGGTACCTGTAGGGTGGGTTGGGACATTAGGTTCCATGAGTTCTCTCAGGGGGGGAGGGGTGTTTTTCTCTGGCACGTTGGGGCAGCCGGTGTGGGAGGGAGTGGGAGGGTTAGGGCCTTTGGGCAAGTGTTGATATTGTGTGGTGAGTCATTGCAATGGGCTTGGATACCTCGGCCGCAGTTGAAATACTGCTCATATAGCTACGGGTGAGCGGGGTGAACATAGTGCAAACCTCAACGTCATGTCATGGAATGTGCGGGGGCTTAATGACCCTCGGAAGAAACGGCAGGTTCTAGGCTACTTGGATAGACATCATGTCAACATTGCTTTCCTCCAGGAAACGCACCTGGCGAAAGGGGTCAATCCTCAATTTGCGACCCGTTGGGCCTCTCATGGGTGCTATGCCTCATACTCCTCTTATGCCAGAGGAGTGGCTATATTGATTAAGCGCGGGGTTCGATTTGTGGAGGGCGGAAGGGAGGCGGACCCAGAGGGAAGGTATTGTCTGTTATGGGGAACACTGCAATCGCATGATATTGTCTTGGTAAATTACTATGGACCAAATGTTGATGACCCTCACTATCTTCAACTGATCAGAGGCAAAGTAAGAACGTTAGGGTGCAGATATCTAATACGGGGAGGGGATTTCAATACTGTGGTAAATCCCACACAGGACAGGTCGCACGCCACATTGACACATTACACCACTTCCCAACGCACCCTGCATGACATGGTTACGGATAAGAGTCTAGTGGACGCTTGGTGGTTCTTGATCCCCTGCAGCAGGAGGGCACACACCACTCTTCCGTACACAACACCTGGGCCAGATTGGACTATGTGCTTCTGGCAAAAGGCATGTCTCATTGGGTTAAGGGGGCGATACACATGGCTAAGACTTTTTCGGACCACTCCCCAGTGAAAGTCTCCCTGCAACCACCCGTGGACCTTGCACCCTACCTAAGCTGGAGACTGAACGCCTCGCACTTACAGGATGCCGCCTTCAAGGCGGAGTTGGAACAGGAAATGCTAGACTTCTTCCCAAGAAACACCGACTCAGTGGCAAGCCTCACTACTGTTTGGGAAGCCTTTAAAGTAACGGTCAGGGGGTGGTGTATCTCCAAAGGGGGCGGGATTCTGCTGGATCTTCGTGGAACCCTACACACCTTGGAGACCGAACTGAAGGCTCTAGAGCGGGAAGCTGCAGGCAGTGTGGACCCCAACTCCATACAGTCATGCATACAGGAGAAACTGTTGAAATATAACGAGGAAGCTGAACGGGAATGCAGGTTTCGGGGGAAGCAGGGAGAGGCTCGACGGTACGGGGAGGGCGACAGGCCAGAGCGCTCACTGGCTGGGGCAGTACGGCCCCCGCGCTTCCATAACTATGTCACTGAGCTACAGGACACTCAGGGGGAGCCATGTAGGTACCTACCGGGACAGCTGGGCATCCTGACAGACTATGACAAGGCACTGTATACCTCACGGAGGCAATCTGAACTGCAACTTAGGGACTACTTCGACGATGTGGCCCTTGCGTGGCTGGGCCCGGTGCAACACATTTTTTTAGCATTAGACCTTGAAATTGACGAAATCAAGGAAGCGATAATGAGCATGAAATCGGGAAAATGCCTGGGGTCGGATGGGATCCCCATTGATTTTTATAAAACCTATGTCCACATCCTAGCCCCTATCCTCAAGGCAGTATACTATGAAGCGCTGGAAGAGGGCGTACTCTCAGACACTATGAGAGAAGCGCACATACTGTCCTTGCTTAAGCCCGGGAAGGCTCCTGACCAATGCGACTCCTATCATCCCCTATCTCTCCTTAACAGTGATACTAAAATACTGGCCAAGGTACTGGCCACTAGACTGAACCTTCTCCTTGAAAAAATAGTGCTGCCGGACCAGGCTGGCTTTGTACCTAACCGGGCCACCTCCCACAACCTTCGCACAGTACTAGCGATCCTTCAGGACATAGACCTCAAATGCGCAGTGGTGGCGGTCTTTTTAGACGCCACCAAAGCGTTCGACTCCCTGGAGTGGGATTACATGTTCAGGACTCTGACCTATATGGGAATGCCGGAACAGTTTGTACGTTGGATCAGACTCCTTTATGAAGCGCCGATAACCAGAGTACTGCTTAATGGGTCGTGGTCTGACCCCTTCCGTATCAACAGGGGGACAAGGCAGGGCTGTCCACTGTCCCCAGTTCTGTTTGCTATTGCCATTGAACCTCTTGCGGCCAAACTGCGCCAACACCACAACCACAGGGGCCTCCTCTACTTGTCCCGTCCGGTTCTAGTATCCCTCTACGCGGACGATATTACCCTGTATATCTGCAACCCAGGAGAAAACCTCAATCCAGTATTGTGGGAGATCACCAAATTTGGGGCGTTCACTGGTGTTCAGATCAATTGGGGAAAGTCAGCAGTGTTTCCGCTGACCGATCACACCACCTCGCAGCCCCTGGATTACTCACTGCAATGGGAGGACTCTGACTTTAAGTATTTGTGGATCTATGTCTCCAGAGATAAGGAGGATCATGAGGACGAACTATGGACGTGTCATGTCCAAAGTGACAGATAACATTACATCCTGGCTTAAACTCCCCCTATCAATGGCAGGCCGCATATCGCTTATTAAGATGGTGATAGTACCCAATTTTTTAAACCTGTTTATTAATATTCCTTATCACCCCGGGGCACATTTTTTTACCACCTTGAAGACACGACTGATCTGGGGCGGGAAGCATGCACGCCTGAAGCTGGACTCCCTAGCACTCCCATATAGATATGGCGGATTCGATGTCCCAGACTTCGAACAATACTACCATAGTGCGCAGGCGCACTTTTGCGGTAGACTGGTTCCATCCCCCTCCCTACATGCCCCATCTGGCGGTGGAGGATGGCCACATGGCGCCGATCCCCCCTGCGGGGTACGTATTGGCCCCTTATAAGGAAAGAGACAAAGACCTTACCACTGTGGACTGCACGGTAAAAGCACTGCATTGGCTGGCGAAAGCTGAGGGGGTCACACAACTCTATTCCCCTAAAATACCACTGCGTGCCTGCCCGCTACTGCAGGTGACCACAGAGAGAATCTGCCAAAATCTGCTCACCAGACTAAAATACTTCACGTGTGGTGACCTCTTTCTGGAAGGGACGTTCCGATCAAAGGAACAATTTTTCGGAGACGCTCCCCCTACATTCATGGAGTTATTTCTCTATACTAGAATAAGACAGAGTGTGAAAGCCATATGTCCTACCTTCCCAGCGGAACCGGAAGTGTTCCAATTCCTTCACCTAATGTTACAGGGAAACACACTGAAGCAACGCCACATCGTTTTTGTATGCCAGAGTCAGATCGGTGCCCCACCTGGTGCAGGCTAGGGCTAGGGCTGAATGGGACAAAGATTTGCCTGAACCGCTCACGGATGATCAATGCTTTACTTTACTTTAAACCATTTTATAACGCGCTCCATTACTGGGGAGTATCCTGGCGCGAGACAAGGGAAAAAGAAACAGACATCAAGACTCAGAGAATGAAAGAAAACACATCAGATTGTACTCTTGAAGAGGTGAGTTTTTAGATGTTTTTTGAATGCAGCCACTGTTGGCAAGGAACGCAGATGGAAAGGGAGAGCGTTCCAGGCCCGGGCCACAATCACAGAAATCGACTGACCACCAAGTCTGAACCGTTTAAAACGTGGAAGAGACAATTTAGACAGAGTAGAAGATCTCAGGGTACGTGCAGGGACATATCTGACAAATCTCTTTCTCAAATAGATGGGGCCTTGATCATGGGTTGCCCGGAAAGCCAGCACCAGAGATTTAAACATAATGCGCTGTCTGACCGGGAGCCAATGGAGCGTGCGCATCTCCACGCGCACGCTCTTCCATCTAGGTATGTTAAATAATAGACGGACGGCCGCATTCTGAATAATTTGCAGACGCTGCACCAAATAGGCGGGTATGCCACTAAACAGTGCATTGGCATAGTCCAACCTAGCCAAGATGAGCGCCCGAGCAACCGACTCCCTCGCATCCCTAGGAAGTAGGGGGAAGAATTTGCGTAGCATTCTCAAAGTGGCGAAGCAGGTGCCTGTAAGCTTCTTAATGTGATGCTCAAATTTTAGGTCCTCCGTGAACCAAATGCCAAGATTTTTGGCAGGTCTCCCCATCTCACTAGGGCCGGGAATGTTAGAAGGCCACAGTGAGCTCTTGAACGAGGGGGGAAAGGAGCCATAAAAGAGCACCTCTGACTTGTCCTCATTGCACTTCAGCTGGGCCTCCGTTAACCAGCGAAATACAGAGGACAAACACAGGTGGACCGTGGATGTATCCAGATCGGCATCGGGCCAGGTAAACAGCAGTTGGGTATCGTCTGCATACCCTATGATCTTAGCCCCAAACTGTTCCGCTAGATAAACCAGGGGGGTGATATAAACATTGAACAGTAAGGGGCTAAGAGTTGACCCCTGCGGAACACCTGTGCACAGAGGTTTAGGCTTCGAGGCATGGGGAGGCAGCCAGACCTGCTGGGTCCTATTAGATAGAAAAGAGGACAGCCAATCCAGGACTACACCCCCGATGCCCACAGCCGACAGCCGGCCGAGGAGGAGGTCATGAGGGACAGTGTCGAAGGCAGCAGAGAGGTCCAATAAAATTAGGACCGCTCTGCCACCCCCGTCTAAACAGTCCCGAATAGCCTCGGTCATTTCCACCAAGGCCGTCTCAATGGGAAATGGCATGTACGCAGACGGAGCGGGTTTCTGGCAGCAGCAGGCTATGTTTGCTGCATTTCAAATTTTTGCACAGACTTTACCACACTCCAGCTCGCTTACATAGGATAGGGTTACGGCAAGATGATAGGTGCCTCCGCTGCAAGCAGGGCCCAGCAGATTTCATGCATCTAGCCTGGAACTGCCCCAAAGTGGCTGAATACTGGGAGGAGGTCTTTGCAGGGCTAGATGTCATGTTAGGACTTCACATTGAGCCTCTCCCTACAACGGCTTTACTGGGCCTAACCTCATAAGTTACTTGCACTATATAACACGTCCATGATCACAATGTGCATAATGATGTTGTTCGAATCGCTCTTTCTAGCTCTATGCTTGTCTCACAATGACACTATGACTAGCACAGTTGGTTTGGGGGGGAATGGGGGTGAGGGATGTTGTGTTTTTTGGGGGAGGGGGGGCAATTGGGTTTCAAGAGTATTGCTGATGTACCACACTACAAACTGATTGCTCTAAGAGATGTCTGTCTTTTTGTGTCAAATGGAAACGTTTGAATAAATACATTTAAAAAAAACAAAAAAAAAACATTGGACATGTCAAGCGTGGTTTTGAACCGTTTACGCACAAGACTATCCACAAGAGCAGAACTGTGAGTATTCTGCACCGCACACGTATGACAATGTGAGTTTAAGTGGCGGTAATCCAATACCAAACGGTACGACCCATCCGGCTTGGTCACAGTAAAAACTGGGTTATTCATCGGAGACACAGACGTTTCAATTACACCTTGATATTCTAATTGTTCAAGGATTTCTGCAACGGAGGCTTTCGCCCCACGTCGCATGGGGTATTGGGGTTGAGGCTGTGGCAACAATCGCAAGGGAATCTCATGTCGAGGGGAAAGTTTGGCCCTTCCACTGTGAGTACGGTACAACGCCGGCGCAAGCGCCTTAGCCCAATCTTCTGCAAACTGCAGAGCCTGCTCCTTTGGCACTGTGTGCGCGAAAGCGGGGAGGATTACCTCCTCCCCCTGTGGAGCAGCTAAGACAAAGGGTGGGGGCCAATTGACCTCGCCAACAAAATATCATAGGTAGTTGTAAGATTTTCCCCCCAAAAAACATTTTACGGTTCGTTCAATGTCATCTTCAATCATTAGGACTATTTCATAAAGTCTATCAGGGGAAGCCACTCTGGTGTCAGCTGTCTCGACTACAACAAAAATGTCAGTCGCTGTCACCTTCAGTAGTGGACGCAACGCCTCTCGAATGATGGTAATCCCTGCCG
This sequence comes from Lissotriton helveticus, assembly GCF_964261635.1. Lineage (NCBI taxonomy): Eukaryota > Metazoa > Chordata > Amphibia > Caudata > Salamandridae > Lissotriton > Lissotriton helveticus. The sequence continues at coordinate 1,217,958,669 of NC_136069.1, forward strand.
CGCTGTCCAGTAGCGTCAGCGCCCATGTCCGATTCCGAAGCTGCGTTCTCACTATCTGTGGCATATCTCGCTGTTACTGCAGCAACTTTCTTCTTTTGAAACTGGGGCCTTTGATGTGGTGTCTTGTCCTCCTTGCCTATCCCGTCAGCCTTGCGAGGCTGCTCACGGCTCTGTTGGGCACCTCGACCTCTGCCGCCGGCTCCTCCACCGGTGGTAGTAACCGATGTTTCCAGCAAAGAGCGAGGAGAACATTGTTCAGGAACCTGAAACCTATCAGGTGACTTAATAGTACTGCAGTCGCGCAACTCATAAGTACGCTCAGCAGGGGCATGTGTAGGTGAAGCAGGCCGGGACCCCTGTTTCTGTTGCTGTTTACCCTGCCTGTTTTTTGTTCTTACTCAATTGTGTTTCTGAACTTTTGGGCGGTCGTCTTTATCAGATGACGATTGTTGGGTTTGCTGCTGTTTTTCTTTTTTAGCGAAAGGCTTAACACCCAAACTATTACGGCCAACGGTCTTATAAGCCTCTGTAATAATTTTCGATAACTGACGGGGTTTGTCGGCGTCGGGGACCTCGCGTAGAGCATTAGAGACCTGGAAACTTACTGCATCCCCCTTGACATTAGCAAGGACGAGATCGTGTACCATGTCAAAAGCTCCCACGAGCCGCATTCCCAACTCCACAGCTGCCTCTGGTCCGTGTTCATCCTGAACACGCTTTATCACAGATGGCAGAACAGTCATTGACGGGGTGCCAAAGCACCGAGTATAGACCGCTGCAAAAATTACACCCCAAGTGGTACATTCATTTACATCTGTACTAAGTCTTTCTGCAAACTAACGGTGAGGATCTTGTGTTTCTCCACAGGATTAGTATTCAGGAATACTGCTTCCAGTTGGTCGAATTTCTCGGCAAGCCAAAAAGGCATTTCTTCCTTATCCTGGGGACGCTTGCCCATGACCGCATTAATCATGACAGGACTAAGCTTCAGTCCGCCACCTCCAACTGGATGCGCCACACCACACGGGACCCCACCCGGGAGGTTGCGAGAAATGTAATGAACCAGACCCCTAATAACCGACACTGCCGATTCATATAGAGTTCTCAGTTGAATAGCCGTTAATACACCCGCCCAAGGATGCGGGTGTATGCAGCTAAAACAGGCCAAGTCGCGCCTGGAATCGACAACGGCTCTTGTCTGACCGCTGTTATAACTTGTCAGAGGGCGCCATTAAACCAAACGGCATGCTGCCAAGCAGAAATCAGAATTTCCACTATCCGATATGGAGCGTACGCAGCAGGAGCATCAGCAGGGGGGTAAAGAATGAAACACACCCGAAACAGCATCCACCACAGGAAACGTAACCCATGAGTCGAACAACTCAAACAGGTACACTGCGTCAGCTGAGACTACAAAAACGACTGCCTGTCCCTCTAATGAAACGAGGTATTCCTGCAAATGATTCCGTACAGCCACACAACTGTGTTCCGGGATCTCAATAGCCATATCGATACAGTGTTAGATTAGTACAATGCAATAGAATAATGCACAGCTGGTTAGTAATTCAAATAGAACACCGTTCAATCTTATCAAGCTTGAAATAACATATGTAACTATAGGTAGGTTTTATCCGTCACTACTGTCAACCGGAAACAATAGGGAGGGGGTCGTAGACTTTTATAAGCACTACTTAAGCGTCTCACAATAAGACCACACTCGTTGGCGGCGCCATGTTGCAAGGATTCCTGCTCACACACAGAACTGTGCACAGAGACCTAGGACATTAGTGAATTGTGGTGTACCAGAAACTCACCTCAGTACCTAGAAAACCCCAACCAGCTAGCATCACTGTCACATTAGCTCTTCATCCTATAGCAAAGTAACCAATGATTAGACAACCTAGAACATGCAACTTAGGACCATCTCAGGAATGGTGGGAAGTGAGAACACTCTTTTGTTATACTCTTATACCAGTCCAGAACAGGATCAAAAAAGAGACACGGTAAGGTTAAAATATTTATTTTAACGACGTGATCTCATGCGCAGTATTTTAGTCAACATAAGCAGACATATGATTAAAAATAATATGGTCAGCATGATTACAACTCCATAAAATACAAAATGAGGAATCATATTACAATGATAGTACAAACAGGTGATAAAGCGCCTAGTTTAAACACCCTCCCTATATAGGAATTATGTATTATAAACTATAGAAGGTCTCTTGAGCTTGTTTTGGGGGACCCCATTACCTATTTCGCTCAGTAAGTGTAAATTACCTCTGGATCAGCAAAGCTCTCTGCATCCCTGGAATCTTCCAAGTGTGTGAAAATATGGCCAATGTGCTATGATAAAGGAGCCAGAATCTGCGTGGCTCGCAGCTGCCAAAATGTTGTGTCTAGAATGTGTTACACGGACATGCTGAAAAACAGGCTCAGATGTTATGATAACCTTGACGGCTCAGCACTCGCTGTACAGATTGGGGGCACGATGTATGTCTAGAGATGTTGAAAAACAAACCTTTTCTCATCTATTAGACCTTCGTGAAAGCTAACTTGCAAAAACAACTAAGCAGTGTTGTGTGCAAAAGCAGCAAAAGATAAAAATTGTGTTTAAACTTCTAATAAGCCATGCTAACATACATGCACGCAAAAGGAGGTCCTAAACCATATTACACTGCAGTAAGGTAGGGACAGTAGATGTGAAATAATACAAAAAAATATTCTATCGTAAAAGAACCACAACTTGTGATATACTGAGATACAATCAATAGATGTGAAATAATACACAAAAAGATTGTATCATAAAGGGTCCATCAGTTCTAGTGCACTCAGATAGCCACATCAAAAGCATTCAGCATGTGCACAGCCAGCGATGATGCGTGCTGCGGGCGGGCCGTACTAGGAGCAATATCTGTTGCCATCAACACAGCATCATCTGCAATAGCGACTCGATCTGAATTATGAATACTGGTGTCTGCAGTGTAGGCCAGAGAGAGCAGTCAGCAAGGGCCCACAGCTACCTAACGTGGACTTGAGCTGCCCAGTTTATCATGTGCGAAGCAACAAAAAGTGCGTACGGAGCCTGCAATGATACGTATGCATGGTGCAGACAGAGCGCACTGCAGCAATGTCTTTTCCTACAGGACTACATCATCTACAATACCGACTCGATCTGAATTGTGAACACTGCTGTCTGCAGTGTTAATTGAAGGCAGTACTCACACAGACATCCATGAATACTTTTTCTCACTTCCTCTTCCCAAAATACAACAACATAAATTACAGAAAACTCTGTAATAAATAAATCATAAAAATTCGAACTGTGATTTCTGTTGTCCACAGTGTAGACTATTCAGTGTTCCTTTGGACTTGCAAGATAAATCATTGTAGTAAACCTATAAGTCACCTAAAAAAATTCTTCAAGCAAGTATACTAAAAGGATATTGTGTATATTTTAATAGACGTTGTAGTTACTTGACTACTGGATTCTGTAATTAAACAATCACCACTCGATCTGAATTGTGAACACTTCTGTCTGCAGTGTAGGCCGGGGAGAGCGGTCAGCAAGGGCCCACAGCTACGTAACGTGGACTTGAGCTGCCCAGTTTGTCATAAGCAAAGTAAAAAAATAATGTGTGGAGCGTGCTATGATACGTATGCATGGTGCAGACAGAGCACACTGGAGCAATGCCTTTTCCTACAGGACTGCGTTATCTACAATAGCGGCTCGATCTGAATTGTGAACACTGCTGTCTGCAGTGTTAATTGAAGGCAGTACTCACACAGACAACCATGAATACCTTTTCTTACTTCCTCATCACAAAATACAACAACATAAATTACAGAAAAGTCTGCAATAAATAAATCAAAACAATTCGAATTGTGATTTCTGCTGTCTAGAGTGTAGACTATTCAGTGTTCCTGTGGACTTGCAAGATGAAGTTGGTCATTGTGGTAAACCTATAAGTCATCAAAAAAAATTCTACAAGCAAGTATACTAAAAGGATATTGTGTATATTTCAATAGACGTTGTAGTTACTTGACTATTGGATTCTGTAATTAAACAATCAACACTTGATCCGAATTGTGAGCACCGCTGACCGTAGTGTAGGCCAGAGGCAGTATTCATTAACGCCTCACAGCCACGTACTGTAGAATTCGAAAGCACAGAGTTGGCTGCACCAGATCGGAGGGGATACACAGAAATAATCACAGACTTTCACTTCTGACATCCTCAATCGTAGAATCCAGACCCCGTTTCACCGTTCGGCCCTGCTGTACCGCTGTGTACTCCATCGACTGGTGTCAACCAAGCACAATAATCATGTGCAACAGTTAGCTACACAAGCACAGAGTCTGATTCACCTCAACAGAGGGAGTTCTATGAAAACCAACCAGCAAGTAATATCGGACATCTTCCATTGGGGAATCAAGACACCGTTACACTGTTGGGACCTAGAGTTGGTTGCACCTGGTTGGAGGTGGTACACAGAAATAATCATAGACTTTAACTTCTGACAGCCTCAATCATAGAATCAAGACCCTGTTTCACTGTTCGGACCTGCTGTACCACAGTGTACTCCACCGACTGGTGTCAACCAGGCACAATAATGATGTGAAACAGTTAGCTACGTAAGCACAGAGTCTGATGCACCTCAACAGAAGGAGTTCTATGAAAACCAAGCAGCAGGTAATATTGGACATCGCCCATTGTGGGATCAAGACATCGTTCAACTGTTGGGACCTAGAGTTGGTTGCACCTGGTCAGAGGTGGCACACAGAAATAATCACAGACTTTAATTTCTGACATCCTCAATCATAGAATGAAGGCCCCGTTTCACTGTTCGGATCTGCTGTACCGTGGTGTAGTCCAGCGACTACAGTCAACCAAGCTCAATAATCCTGTACAGCAGTTAGCCCCTTCCATGCTCATGACGGAATGGTTCCATCATGAGCATCGGTGCTCCTGTGCTGATGACAGAACCATTCCGTCATGAGGCCAGGGGCACGAAATCCCTCTGCTGCAGACAGCAGAGGGATTTCCTTTTCACCCCTCTGACCTTGGGAGCTGGGGAAGAGCTTCCCCAGCTCCCGAGGCCCCCTCCCTGGTTTCTGTTCAATGACGATCAGCGCGCACGTCACGCTGTCGTCATTGAACACAAACCGAAACTAAAATGAGCCTTTAGGCTCATTTCAGTTTCACTTTCTACATGCTCAGTGGGCTATCTCAGCCCCCTGAGCACGTAGAAAGACGGGAGAGGTATCATTGGAAAGGGGAGAATCCACCCACTAGACACTAGGGAGGGGGGAGCGGCCCCTTGGGCAAGGGCCTTCACTCCCCCCATAAATAAATTTATAGTATTTAGTCTTTCTGCCCTCCCTGGGGGGCAGATGGGGCAATGGCCCCCAATCTGCCCAGAAAGCCCACTATACACCAGGGAATTTTTTTGGGGGCACTTTTTTTAGGGTGGGGGCTGCCCGAAATGGGCGCGCCAATGCCACCACCCCCCCCCCGGCACCATTACAGCCTTTCTGCCCACCCTGGGGGGCAAATGGGAGCAGTAGCCCCCAATTTGCCCCCCCCGGGGGGGGCAGAAAGCCCACTATGCACCAGGGATTTTATTTTGTGCACTTTTTTTTAGTGTGGGGGCTGCCCGAAACTGGCACGCCAATGCCCCCACCCCCCACCACCATTACAGACTTTCTGCCCCCCTGGGGGACAGATGGGGCAGTAGCCCCCAATTTGCCCCCCCCGGGGGGGGCAGAAAGCCCACTATGCACCAGGGATTTTATTTTGTGCACTTTTTTTTAGTGTGGGGGCTGCCCGAAACTGGCACGCCAATGCCCCCACCCCCCACCACCATTACAGCCTTTCTGCCCCCCTGGGGGACAGATGGGGCAGTAGCCCCCAATTTGCCCCCCCCGGCGGGAGCAGAAAGCCCACTATGCACCAGGGATTTTTTTGTGTGCACTTTTTTTTAGGGTGGGGGCTGCCCGAAACGGGCAAGCCAATGCCCCCAACCCCCGCCATCATTACAGACTTTCTGCCCGCCCCTGGGGGACAGATGGGGGCAGTAGCCCCCAATTTGCCGCCCCAGGGGGGCAAAAAGCCCACTATGGACCAGGGATTTTTTTGTGTGCACTTTTTTTTAGGGTGGGGGCTGCCCGAAATGGGCAAGCCAATGCCTCCATCCCCCGCCACCATTACAGACTTTCTGCCCCCACCGGGTGGGCAGATGGAGGCAGTAGCTCCCAATCTGCACCCTCGGAGGGGCAAAAAGCCCACTAGACGCCAGGGATATTTTGAGGCAAATCTGAATTAGGGTGGGGGCTGCCCAAAATGGGCATGCCAATGCCCCTACCCCTCCCCCACAAAAATTACAGCCTTTTTGCCCCCCGGCAGATGGGGGCATTAGCATACAATCTGCCCACAGGGGGGGTAGCAAAAAGGCCAGTAGAGGTTCAGGGTTTTTTGGGCAAATGTTGATTAGGGTGGGGGCATTATCATGCCCGTTTTGGGCAGCCCCCACCCTAATTACAATTTGCCCAAAAAACTCCCTGGCGTCTAGTGGACTTTCTGCCCGCCCTGGGGGGCAGTTGGGGGCATTAGCCCCCAATCTGCCCCGCCAGGGGGGGGCAAAAAGACCACTAGACGCCAGGGATTTTTTGAGGGGGCAAATATGAAATAGTGTGTGGCTGCCCAAAACGGGCATGCCCATGCCCCCACCCCCTCCCCGCAACAATTACAGCCTTCCTGCCCCCCTGGGGGGGAGATGGGGCATAGCTCCCAATCTGCCCCCCCCAGGGGGGCAAAAGGCCCACTAGACACCAGGGATTTTTTGGGCACATTTTTATTAAGTTGGGGGCATTGGCATGCCCATTTTGGGCAGACTCCACCCTAATTAAAAATTTGCCCAAAAAACTCCCTGGCGTCTAGTGGTCTTTCTGACCCACCTGGTGGGCATATGGGGGCATTAACCCTCAATCTGCCCCGCCGGGGGGGGGCCAAAAAGCCCACTAGACGCCAGGGATTGTTTTGCGGGCAAATTTGAATTTGGATGGGCTGCCCAAAACAGGCATGCCTATGCCCCCACCCCCTCCCCCACAAAAATAACAGCCTTCCTGCCCCCCCTGGGGGCTGATGGGGCAGTAGCCTCCAATCTGCCCCCCCCTGGGGGGGCAAAAATCCCCCTAGACACCTGGGATTTATGTAGGCACATTTTTATTGGGGTGGGGGCATTGGCATGCCCGTCTTGGGCAGACCCCACCCTAATCAAAATATGCCCCAAAAACTCCCTGGAGTCTAGTGAACTTTCTGACCCCCCTGGGGGTAGATGGGGGCATTACCCCCCAATCTGCCCCGCCGGGGGGGGGCAAAAAGCACACTAGACGCCAGGGATTATTTTGCGGGCAAATTTGAATTTGGATGGGCTGCCCAAAACGGGCATGCCTATGCCCCCACCCCTCCCCCACAAAAATAACAGCCTTCCTACCCCCCTGGGGGCTGATGGGGCAGTAGCCTCCAATCTGCCCCCCTGGGGGGCAAAAAGTCTACTAGACACCATGGATTTTTTTAGGCAAATTTTTATTAGGGTGGGGGCATTGGCATGCCCGTCTTGGGCAGACCCCACCCTAATCAAAATTTGCCCCAAAAACTCCCTGGCGTCTAGTGGACTTTCTGACCCCCCTGGGGGTAGGTGGGGGCATTACCCCCCAATCTGCCCTGTCGGGGGGCAAAAAGCCCACTAGACACCAGGGATTTTTTGGGGGGGCAAATTTTAAATAGGGTGGGGCTGCCTAAAACTGGCATGCCCATGCCCACCCCCTCCCCCGCTAAAATTACAGCCATCCTGCCCCTCCTGGGGACAGATGGGGCAGTAGCCCCAATCTGCACCCCCTGGGGGGGCAAAAAACCCACCAGACACACAGGATTTTTGGGCACATTTGTCTTAGGTTGGAGGCTGCCCAAAATGGGCATGCCAATGCCCCCATCCCCCCACCCGCAACAATGACAGCCTTTCTGCCCCCCCTGGAGGGAGGATGGGGACAGTAGCCCCAAATCTGCCTCCCCAGGGGGGCAAAAAGCCCACTTGACGCCAACGATTATGCTGGCTTTTTTATGTGTGGGGGTGGGGGCTGCCCGGAATGGGCATACCAATGCCCCCACCCCCAAAAAATATAGCCACAATGTTTCTGCCCCCCTTGGGGGCATATCGGGGCAACCCCAGCCCCGAAATCTTCCCCCCAGGGCAGCAGAAAGCCGACAAGGCACGGATTTGTTTTTAGCAATATGCCTACCTGTGGATTTTGGGCCCTAGAGCAGCTGCCACATAGGGAAACCTAGCAAACCTGTACATTTTTGAAAACTAGACACCCAGGGAAATTCAGGGTGGGGTGACACGACTGCCTCCCACCAGGTTCTGTTACCCAGAATCCCTTGCAAACCTTAAAAATTGACAAAAAAAACGCATTTTCCTCACATTTCTGTGGTGGAAAGTTCTGGAATCTGCGTGGATCAACAAATTTCCACCCACCCAGCGTTCCCCCGGGTCTCCCAAAAAAATGGTACCTCACTTGCCTGGGTCTGCCTAGTGCCTGCGACAGGAAACAGCGCAAAACGCAACATGGTCGCAACTCAATTTCGCAGTGATATCGTGCCCTTTTTTGGCAAAGAGCCTACCTTTTGTTTTTCAACCCTAGCTCTGCCGGCAACTAGGGAAACCTAGCAAACCTGTACATTTTTGAAAACTAGACACCCAGGGAAATTCAGGATGGGGTGACACGACTGCCTCCCACCAGGTTCTGTTACCCAGAATCCCTTGCAAACCTTAAAAATTGACACAAAAAAACGCATTTTCCTCACATTTCTGTGGTGGAAAGTTCTGGAATCTGCGTGGATCAACAAATTTCCACCCACCCCGCGTTCCCCCAGGTCTCCCGGAAAAAGTGGTACCTCACTTGCGTGGGTAGGCATAGTGGCTGCAACAGGAAAAGGCCCAAATCGTACGGTGGAGAATTTAAAATAACCTATAGCAAAACTACCTTCTTTTTTGGGGGGGGCACCTGAGTTTTTGGCCCGGGGCTCGGCGGCAAACTTGTGAAACTACCAAACCCAAACAGTTCTGAAAACTAGACACCCGGGGGAGTCCAGCGAGGTATGGCATGCATGGGTCCCCCAAGGTTTTCCTACCCAGAATTCCCTGCAAACCCTAAAAATTGGTTAAAAAAACACTTTTCCATACATTTTTGCATGGGATCTCCGTGCCGGCACAAATGTCCTACTGCCCAGTGTTCCCCTTGTTCTCTCGAGTAAAATTATACCTCATGTGTGTGGGTGGGCCAAAGGCCTGTGACTAAGGTGAGGTGCTTAATTTGTCAATCCCAAACACTATAATTTTTTAAAATTCATTTTTAGCCTGTTCTGCTTTGGGGCACCCACACAAGTGAGGTATCATTTTACTTGGGAGAACAAGGGGAACACTGGGCTGTAGGACATTTGTGCCGGCACGGAGATCCCACGCAAAAATGTATGAAAAAGAGTTTTTTTAACCTAATTTTAAGGTTTGCAGGGAATTCTGGGTAGGTAAACATTGAGGGACCAACGCATGCCATACCTCGCTGGACTCCCCCGGGTGTCTAGTTTCTAGAAATGTGTGGGTTAGGTAGGTTTCCCTAGATGGCCGCCGAGCCCCGGGCCAAAAACTCATGGGAACCCCCTTGCAAAACCCGGTTGTATAGTGATAGGTTGTTTTGATGTCGCCTCCTTAGGTTTGGGGCCCTTGCCTGTCGCGGGTCCTTGAGCCACCCACGCAAGTGAGGTACCATTTTTATCGGGAGACCTGGGGGGACACTGGGTGGGAGGAAATGTTTGTGAGCCCTGTGGTGCCACGCATTCCCACACAAAAATGTGTGAAAAAAAGGATTTTTTTCAGCAACAAATGAGGTTTGGAAGGGATTCTGGGTAAGAGAACGTTGGGGTATCCACCCAAGCCATAGCTCCTTGGAAGCCCCTGGGTGTCTACATTGTAGGAATGTATGGGTTTGGTAGGTTCCCCAGATGGCCGCTGAGCCCCGGACCAAAAACTCATGGGAACCCCCTTGCAAAACCAGGTTGGTTAGTGATAGGTTATTTTGATGTTGCCTCATTAGGTTTGGGGCCCTTGCCTGTTGCGGGTCCTTGAGCCACCCACGCAAGTAAGGTACCAATTTTTTCGGGAGACCTGGGGGAACGCTAAGTGTGTGGAAATTTGTTGATCCACACAGATTCCAGAACTTTCCACCACAGAAATGTGAGGAAAATGCATTTTTTTCAACATTTTTTAGCTCTGCAAGGGATTCTGGGTAACAGAACCTGGTGGGAGGCAGTCGAGTCACCCCATCCTGAATTCCCCTGGGTGTCTAGTTTTCAAAAATGTATAGGTTTGATAGGTTTCCCTAGTTGCCGGCAGAGCTAGGGTTGAAAAACCAAAGGTAGGCTCTTCTCCAAAAAAGGGCACGATATCACTGCGAAATTGAGTTGCGACCATGTTGCGTTTTGCGCTGTTTCCTGTCGCAGGCACTAGGCAGACCCAGGCAAGTGAGGTACCATTTTTTTTGGGAGACCCGGGGGAACGCTGGGTGGGTGGAAATTTGTTGATCCACGCAGATTCCAGAACTTTCCACCACAGAAATGTGAGGAAAATGCGTTTTTTTTGTCAATTTCTTAGCTTTGCAAGGGATTCGGGGTAACAGAACCTTGTGGTAGGCTGTCGAGTCACCCCATCCTGAATTCCCCTGGGTGTCTAGTTTTCAAAAATGTATAGGTTTGCTAGGTTTCCCTATGTGCCGGCAGAGCTAGGGTTCAAAAACAAAAGGTAGGCTCTTTGCCAAAAAAGGGCACAATTTCACTGCGAAATTGAGGTGCGACCACGTTGCGTTTTGCGCTGCTTCCTGTCGCAGGCACTAGGCAGCCCCAGGCAAGTGAGGTACCATTTTTTTTGGGAGACCCGGGGGAACGCTGGGTGCGTGGAAATTTGTTGATCCACGCAGATACCAGAACTTTCCACCACAGAAATGTGAGGAAAATGCGTTTTTTTTGTCAATTTCTTAGCTTTGCAGGGGATTCTGGGTAACAGAACCTTGTGGTAGGCAGTTGAGTCACACCATCCTAAATTCCCCTGGGTATCTAGTTTTCAAAAATGTATAGGTTTGCTAGGTTTCCCTAGGTGCCGGCAGAGCTAGGGTTCAAAAACAAAAGGTAGGCTCTTTGCCAAAAAAGGGGACAATTTCACTGCGAAATTGAGGTGCGAGCATGTTGCGTTTTGCGCTGTTTCCTGTTGCAGACACTAGGCAGACCCAGGCAAGTGAGGTACCATTTTTCTCAAGAGAACCGGGGAACGCTGGGTGGGTGGAAATTTGTTGATCCACGCATATTCCAGAACTTTCCACAACAGAAATGTGAGGAAAATGCATTTTTTTGCCAATTTCTTAGCTTTGCAAGGGATTCTGGGTAACAGAACCTGGTGGTAGGCAGTCGAGTCACCCCTTCCTGAATTCCCCTGGGTGTCTAGTTTTAAAAAATGTATAGGTTTGCTACGTTTCCCTAGGTGCAGGCAGAGCTAGGGTTCAAAAACGAAAGGTAGACTCCTTGCCAAAAAAGGGCACATTTTCAAAGCGAAATTGTGGTGCGACCATGTTGCGTTTTGCGCTGTTTCCTAACGCAGGCACTACGCAGACCCAGGCAAGTGAGGTACCATTTTTTTAGGGAGACCCGGGGGAACGCTGGGTGGTTGGAAATTTGTTGATCCACGCAGATTCCAGAACTTTCCACCACAGAAATGTGAGGAAAATGTGTTTTTTTGTCAATTTCTTAGCTTTGCAAGGGATTCTGGGTAACAGAACCTGGTGGTAGGCAGTCGAGTCACCCCATCCTGAATTCCCCTGGGTGTCTAGTTTAAAAATATGTATAGGTTTGCTAGATTTCCCTAGGTTCCGGCAGAGCTAGGGTTCAAAAACAAAAGGTAGGCTCTTTGCCAAAAAAGGGCACGATTTCACTGCAAAATTGAGGTGCGACCACGTTGCGTTTTGCGCTGTTTCCTATCGCAGGCACTAGGCAGACCCAGGCAAGTGAGGTACCAATTTTTGGGGGAAACCCGGGGAACGCTGGGTGGGTGGAAATTTGTTGATCCACGCAGATTCCAGAACTTTCCACCACAGAAATGTGAGGAAAATGAGTTTCGTTTGTCAATTTCTTAGCTTTGCAAGGGATTCTGGGTAACAGAACCTGGTGGTAGGCAGTCGAGTCACCCCATCCTGAATTCCCCTGGGTGTCTAGTTTTCAAAAATGTATAGGTTTGCTAGATTTCCCTATGTGCCGGCAGAGCTAGGGTTCAAAAACAAAAGGTAGGCTCTTTGCCAAAAAAGGGCACGATTTCACTGCGAACTTGAGGTGTGACCACGTTGCGTTTTGCGCTGTTTCCTGTCGCAGGTACTAGGCAGACCCAGGCAAGTGAGGTACCATTTTTTTCGGGAGATCCGGGGAAACGCTGGGTGGGTGGAAATTTGTTGATCCACGCAGATTCCAGAACTTTCCACCACAGAAATGTGAGGAAAATGCGTTTTTTGTCAATTTCTTAGCTTTGCAAGGGATTCTGGGCAACAGACCCTGGTGCTAGGCAGTCGAGTCACCCCATCCTGAATTCCCCTGGGTGCCTAGTTTTAAAAAATGTATAGGTTTGCTAGGTTTCCCTAGGTGCCGGCAGAGCTAGGGTTCAAAAACGAAAGGTATGCTCTTTGCCAAAAAAGGGCACATTTTCACTGCGAAATTGCGGTGCGACCATGTTGCGTTTTGCGCTGTTTCCTGTCGCAGGCACTAGGCAGACCCAGGCAAGTGAGGTACCATTTTTTTCGGGAAACCTGGGGGAACGCTGCATGGGTGAAAATTTGTTGATCCACGCAGATTCCAGAACTTTCCACCACAGAAATGTGAGGAAAATGCGTTTTTTTTGTCAATTTCTTAGCTTTGCATGGGATTCTGGGTAACAGAACCTGGTGGTAGGCAGTCGAGTCACCCCATCCTAAATTCCCCAGGGTGTCTAGTTTTCAAAAATGTATAGGTTTGCTAGGTTTCCCTAGGTGCCGGCAGAGCTAGGGTTAAAAAACGAAAGGTAGGCTCTTTGCCAAAAAAGGACACATTTTCACTGCGAAATTGCGGTGCAACCACGTTGCGTTTTGCGCTGTTTTCTGTCGCAGGCACTAGGCAGACCCAGGCAAGTGAGGTACCATTTTTTTCGGGAGACCAGGGGTAACGCTGGGTGGGTGGAAATTTGTTGATCCACGCAGATTCCAGAACTTTCCACCACAGAAATGTGAGGAAAATGCATTTTTTTGTCAATTTCTTAGCTTTGCAAGGGATTCTGGGTAACAGAACCTTGTGGTAGGCTGTCGAGTCACCCCATCCTGAATTCCCCTGGGTGTCTAGTTTTCATAAATGTATAGGTTTGCTAGTTTTCCCTATGTGCCGGCAGAGCTAGGGTTCAAAAACAAAAGGTAGGCTCTTTGCCAAAAAAGGGCACAATTTCACTGCGAAATTGAGGTGCGACCACGTTGCATTTTGCGCTGTTTCATGTCGCAGGCACTAGGCAGACCCAGGCAAGTGAGGTACCATTTTTTTTGGGAGACCCGGGGGAACGCTGGGTGCGTGGAAATTTGTTTATCCACGCAGATACCAGAACTTTCCACCACAGAAATGTGAGGAAAATGCGTTTTTTTTGTCAATTTCTTAGCTTTGCAGGGGATTCTGGGTAACAGAACCTTGTGGTAGGCAGTTGAGTCACACCATCCTAAATTCCCCTGGGTATCTAGTTTTCAAAAATGTATAGGTTTGCTAGGTTTCCCTAGGTGCCGGCAGAGCTAGGGTTCAAAAACAAAAGGTAGGCTCTTTGCCAAAAAAGGGCACAATTTCACTGCGAAATTGAGGTGCGAGCATGTTGCGTTTTGCGCTGTTTCCTGTTGCAGGCACTAGGCAGACCCAGGCAAGTTAAGTAACATTTTACTCAGGAGACCCTGGGAACGCTGGGTGGGTGGAAATTTGTTGATCCACGCAGATTCCAGAACTTTCCACTACAGAAATGTGAGGAAAATGTGTTTTTTTGCCAATTTCTTAGCTTTGCAAGGGATTCTAGGTAACAGAACCTGGTGGTAGGCAGTCGAGTCACCCCTTCCTGAATTCCCCTGGGTGTCTAGTTTTAAAAAATGTATAGGTTTGCTATGTTTCCCTAGGTGCAGGCAGAGCTAGGGTTCAAAAACGAAAGGTAGGCTCTTTGCCAAAAAAGGGCACATTTTCACAGCGAAATTGTGGTGCGACCATGTTGCGTTTTGCGCTGTTTTCTGTCGCAGGCACTAGGCAGACCCAGGCAAGTGAGGTACCATTTTTTTTTCGGGAGACCGGGGGGAACGCTGGGTGGGTGGAAATTTGTTGATCCACGCAGATTCCAGAACTTTCCACCAAAGAAATGTGAGGAAAATGCGTTTTTTTGTCAGTTTTTTAGCTTTGCAAGGGATTCTGGGTAACAGAACCTGGTGGGAGGTAGTCGAGGCACCCCATGCTAAATTCCCCTCAGTGTGTAGTTTTCAAAAATGTATAGGTTTGCTAGGTTTCCCTAGGTGCCGGCAGAGCTAGGGTGCAAAAACTACAGCTAGGCACTTTGCCATAAAAGGGTCAATTTTTAACTGCAAAACTGAGGTGTGACCACGTTGCATTTTGCGCCGTTTCCTGTCGCAGGCACAAGGCAGACCCACACAAGTGAGGTACCATTTTTATCGGGAGACTTAGGGTAATTTAGATTTATAAATCAACTGTTATTACCTATTGAGTTTTCATGCATTTCTCCCTTCCCAATGAAAGACATTGTGTAAAAAAAAAAAAACTTTTTGAAAAATGACCAATAATTCTCATGCTAGTATGAGTATTCCCAATTTTCAAAATGTGCAAATATATACTGTTTTTTAAACTCTATAATTTGTACCCAATTCAGAAATACATAGGTGTCTTTCATACCAATTTTTCCATGTATACATTTTCCAAGAATAAGTGCTCTATACCCAGTAAATAATAAAATACCATTGCAAGTTGTTGCTCAGTTTTTGGCTCTGGGTTCGTCGGGTTCTTGGTGAAACTACAAGTCCTATATATCCCCACAACCAGGAAGGTCAGACGGATGTAACTGTGTATTGCTTTCCTAGAGCTGTCAAAATTACAAGAAGTTATAGGTTAAAACGTTGAGACAAAAGGCTGTTTTTTTCAACAAATTTTCAATTATTTCAATATTTAACTGTACGTTTCTATAAAGAAACCTTCATGGATTTAGACAAATGACCCCTTTCTAAATTCAGAATTTTGTCTACGTTTCGAAAATGTATAGCTTTCCAGGATCCATTATTGCTTTCAAACTAATTTCTACCATTAACTGGAAGGAGCTTGAAAGCTCTAAAAATAGCAAAAATTCTCTATGTCCCAGAAAAATTGCAAAACTGTGAAAAATGTTGGTTCTCTGACAAAAGACTGTCATTCCATAAAAGCTGAGAAAATGGAGATTTCAGCCCCACAAACCCTTTTTTGATAACATTTGCAGGAAAAAACCCAGAGGCTTTCATTTGCAGCCCGTTTTTTAAATTTTTCTGAAAAAAACTAATATTTCACTGTATTTTGCTTAATTTCTGTGACCCCTCCAAGGGAATCCACAAACCCTGGGCACCTTTAGAATCCACATGATGTTGGAAGAAAAGGACGCAAATTTGGCGTGGATACCTTATGTGGTCAAAAAGTTACAGGGGCCTAAGCGCACACTAACCCAAATCCCCCAAAAAAAGGCTTAGCACAGGAGGGGAAAAGGCCTAGCAGCAAAGGGGTTAGCTAAGGAACAACAGAGTATGATGCACCTCAATGGAGGGAGTTCAGTGAAAAGCAAGCAGCAGGTAATATCGGACATCATCCATTGTCGGATCAAGACACCGTTCCACTGTTGGGACCGAGAGTTGGTTGCACCTGGTCGAAGGGAGTACCTTCATCTCCACTCTCAGATGCAGTTCTAACATCGTCCATTGTGCAATCAAAACACCGTTCCACTGTTGAGACCTGTTCGACTACTGTGTCAATAGTATATAGAGCACTCCACGCTTCTGGGCCTCAGGCTGTGCGCTGTGTGCCTGTGTTGCGGTAGCCAGCTTTGATCTCAGGAGCCTTCCGAGCTCGCAGACCTTGACCCAGGAGCTTCCACTGGCACTATATATATATATATATATATATATATATATATATATATATATATATATATATTATATATATATATATATATATATATATATATACTGTCCACAAAAACACCAGCGTAGAGCACTCGCCGACGGGTGCTTTCAAATGCGGGGGTGTACCCGCACAATCTAATACTCTCCATTCTCCTCCATTTCAACAAGTTTCCATGAAAGAAGGAAAGCACTCCCGGGGAATATTTCTGTTGTTTATTCACAGAAGATAAGCACAACTACAAAACAGACGCGTTTCGGTATCCAACCTTCGTCAATGTTTACCGAAGTGCCTGACCACCATGTTATTTAAACATACATTTCCTGTGTCGACACAGTGAAAGGACTACCTGGCGCTTCACTAATAGCGCGCCATTTTGGACTTCCTCCGTAAGCAAGCCACATTGCAATGTGAGAGACAAGTATATACATAAAACCCTCTCCAATATGCCAATCAAGCCCACCAATGGGCACTATTTAGTATAAATATTCAAACCAATTTCTGTCACAATCTAGCCCTATATGGGCGTGTCCCCGCACAATAGTCAAACACTGGAACCAAAATCATTCAAAATACACCCTCAAAATTAGAGGAAGAAAAGGAGTAGAAAAAACAGCCAAAATAATTAATCAAAATAAATGAAACAGTCAAGGGATGAAATCCATTGGAAGACTGTTTAAATGAAATAAAAGGGAAAAGTAGAAACTTCAGAAGGAGAAAAACACACTTCTATACAAGTATATACAATTACAGAAACCTATGTACATTCTGATAATAAACCCCAAAATAAAATGAAATCAATTCGGAGCAAAAGGAACAGTCCATACATCGGATTGGAATGGACTGTTCCTTTTGCTCCGAATTGATTTCATTTTATTTTGGGGTTTATTGTCAGAATGTACATTCTCTCCGGTGTCTGTCAACATTCTAAACAGTCCGGAGCGGCCGCCATCTTGTCTCTCGGTAGGATCGAGACAAGAGGAGGCCAAAACAAAGGGGGAAATGACCATAAGGGGGCATAGTAGATCCTCCCTGACCCCCTAGGTTTGATGTGGAGGCTTTAAAAGGGCCCCGCGGGGCAAAAAAAAAAAAGGTGGTCATCTAAATGATGAGGGGGGGGGGGCAACGTTCAAAGCACATCAGCGTGTATAAACACGAAAATGTTTTTATCTACCACGAACTTGACTTATCTCTCTGAGATGCATTCCCTTGTGTTTCGGCAATGGTAGTCTGTTCATTACATAGATCGCCCGAGGGCGGTAGTACAGACCGCGCATAGGAAAGGGTCAAAAGCCAGGGGTATAGGAGTATGTAACAAGCGAGCCATTTAATTGAAAAAACTAAACGTGACAAACGGTTGCAGGATCAGTGAAGGTTGATATTATAATTGAAAGTATAACAGGATCAGTTACAATAAAATCGTCCATACGCACACCAAGGGCGAGTATCATGGGTAACATTACTTCGAAGCTTTAATAATACAATAATCAATAATGAAAAACCGACATCAATAGGGTTGTCCGTATGCCCAGTCAGTACCCTTCCCCGCCCGCCATGTGCACAAAGACCGCATACATCCCCCATAACGTCAAGGCTAAGTAACTAGAACGTCATAAGGAGTTGCAAGTCGCTCCCATACTGGCGCCATTTTGGTCCAGGCCAGGCAGGTCCTTTCAAGTGGTGTGGGACCTGCCTGGCTTGGGGAATCTTTCAAGTGATGTGACTGAGGAGCAAATTGTGGACCTCTTTAAAGACTTCAACCCACTACAGGGAGAGGTGTGGCGCCGCGGCCAGGGCGACTGACGCTGGAATCTGGGGATCAGGGTTCGATCCCCGGCTCCGGCGGCAGGTTAGCCCAGCACCATGTGACTCTGGGCAATAGCTTGCTTAATCTTCCCGACGGCCCCCAGTGCCTAGAGACCCTTACGGGTGATTGTGCGCTTTACAAATGTGGATTATTATTATTATTATTACATGTCAAGAAATGTCAAAGCGGAATGAAATGCTTTGCATTTGTAGACTTCAGTTCGGCGAAGACCCAGCAGAATGTTATAAGTAAATGTCATGGCACGAAGTTCAGTGGGCGGTCTGTCATTGTGAAAGCTTCAATTAAGTTGAATGGCTGCAAGAGCCCCGATTACACCAGCAGCCCTGTTAAAATGCTGATCTTGGAAAAAGTTCCTCTGTTGGATTGCAATGGCTGCAGTGATGGTCTTGGGAAACTGCTTCCGAAAACTCTAAAGGCCACGAAAGCTTGCTATGCTGTTTCTTTGGAAATGCGGTGCTGGGTGATGGAAGTTATTGAAGAGTTGGCAGTGGTGTTTTTTGTAGATTTTGGACGCTCTGCCACAGTCCTGGCTTCGTCATTACGAGCACTTGAAAACAAGACATTCTGGGCAATACCACCCTTGACGCAGCCCTTTATGCTACAAGATGGTGTCTTCCATACAGAAAATATTGTTGGCAGCATTTTGAAAGGAAAGATAAACGGCCGTTCTCCTAGTGAGTCTCACATTCTTACATTTATGAAGAATGTTGAAGAGTAGTATGTTGAAAATCTGAAGCCATCGTTCTACAAACTCTCAACCAGCCTTGGATGGAAAAATCCTGAAGAATGTACAAACTGAAAACCAGTTTTTGTCTGCATAGCATCAGCAGCAACACTTGAGTCAGCTTTGTGTGAAGCCGCCAACTTGATCCAATCAATACCGTCCCCCCGCACACATTCAGGGACCAGGCCGCATTGCGAGGGCACCGCAGGACGTGTCTTCAGGTCAAACGGATTGTGGGACAAGGTCCAGAATGGAAGAGTCACCAAAAGGCTAAAAGTCCCGCCGGACCCCGGGAGCCGGCCGCCTATGTCGGGGGCGATCTCAGGCCACACCAGGGCAACAAGACTTGGGGAGGGGGCAGGAGCCAAGCGCCCCCTCCGAGTCCGCGCCACCACACCGCCCCTCGGGGGCCTGGAACAGTCGCCCGGTCTGGACGTGAGCCATGAAGAAGGGCACCAGCCGCCATCTTGATCCAATCAACACCGTCCCCCCGCACACATTCAGGGACCAGGCCGCATTGCGAGGGCACCGCAGGACGTGTCCCCAGGTCAAACGGATTGTGGGACAGGGTCCAGAATGGAAGAGTCACCAAAAGGCTAAAAGTCCCGCCGGACCCCGGGAGACGGCCGCCTATGTCGGGGGCGATCTCAGGCCACACCAGGGCAACAAGACTTGGGGAGGGGGCAGGAGCCAAGCGCCCCCTCCGAGTCCGCCCCACCAGACCGCCCCTCGGGGGCCTCCGTCAAGCGGCTCAGGGAGGCACCGCAGGCAGCGGTTCTTCAGATCAGTGGCTCTCACCGGCAAGGCTCCCCTCCGTCAGCAGCGATCGTTGGCGCTGTGGTTGCGGCCGGAGGCCCCGCCTAGTCAACGCCCCGGCCTCTCCATCTCGTAGGCCGCAGAGTAGTCGGGGAGAAATCCCGGGAACGGCGGCATGCATTACACATCACTAAGATGGCCGGGCCTACGACCCTGGGTTTAAGAGTCTCATGCTCGATCGATTGAGCTGGCCGGATCAGGCAACAAGAAGGTGGGGGGGGTGGCGGCATCAGCAAGGCATTCACCCCCCCCCACCCGTGGCTCGCTGGATGCCACCTCAGGGTGGACGAATGGGAAGGCCAGTACAACAACATCGTGGCCGTGGTGCTTCCGGGCCATCCACCCAACAACCTCTTTGGCCGATGGACCCCGCCCTATACGTGCCGGGGGCCTCGTCTTCCGGATGGGCGTAGCCGCGGACCTGCTGCACAAGGAGGGACAGGAACAGCGTCATGCATTTGGATCGATGTTGCAGCAGGCTGCCATGTAAATAATTATTTAATAAAACGTTTTACCCTGTTACTTTGCTAGTGTGTTGTATATATTTATAATATTTGCATAGGGTTTGTCGTTATTTTGGGCGGGGTGGGTGGCGGAGCCGAGCTGTCTTGCAGACATCATGGCGTCGAGCTCGGTTCCTCTCACTAGTTTCATATTTCTCATGAGGGGTTGTTCCTAATGTTTCTATTTTAGCGAGGTCAAAAAGTGATCCCATCAGTGGCCTACTGATTTTGCTCGATTCCTTTTGTTTTTTCTAACGATTTTTATGTTATAGTTTGCTAGTACGATACAGCGGCTAGTCCGCATTTTATATATATGTCCTTTTTATTAGGGGTGTCCTCCGGTGGAGTTGGATGATCTACCTCTAATAAACGGTCCGGGTTGAACCAACTACCAACAAACGGGGCAGAGATAGGCATGACGGGTTACAAAGGGGACAAAAGTCTGCACTACCTATCCTTCACTATCCGCAAAGACTAAACAGAGTATTGCGACTCTGTGCTTATTTGTGAATAGAGAATCACCCAAAGAGAACTAATTCTGAACGATCTAGGCTATTGGCAGTGGGCAGAGAGGCCATGACACACAAAATGGCTGTCACTTACGTGCATGATGGGGCCTAAAAGGGACTAGATGGCGTGGCCACTGTTTCGCGACTTTCACTTTACTTTCAACAGTGGCTGTGGTGAACATAAATGAACGCCGCTTATGTATACCTAATTTTAGTCATTTTCCACAAAAAAGCTTTTGATATTTGCTATTAATAAACCATTGAAATTCACTGAAAAAAACCATAGGTTATAGACCATATATAGTTAAGAATTAGCATTTACAAAACCTTGAAAATTCACTGAAAAAACCATAGGTTATAGACCATATATAGTTAGGAATTAGCATTTAAAAAACCTTATTTTACTCACACAAAACCATTGAAATTCCATATATAGTTAGTTGCACTAACTATATATCGCGCACCCGCAATCCACTGCTGATGATGTCACATATTACATCATTCATGACATGGTCAGTGACATCACTGATGACATCACTGATGACATCTCAAATGACATCACTGATGACATCACTGATGACATCTCATTTGACATCAATGACCACATCACTGATGATATCATTCATGTGACAATACAATGCATCTCCTCACATTTTAATATAACCTCTGTTACACCCAGTGTTAAATACAGAGTATAATTTTTGAAACCATTGACACACCAATACTAGTTACTACATGCGCACTCACTGATTCCTACGTCTACACACACATTCACTCATTCACCCATACAATCATTCATACATACAATCACTCATCTTTACAACACTATCATATGAACTCATACACCTATACAGACACTCACACTCTGCCACTCATCCATGGAGTTACTCACACACCTAATCAGTCCTGTAAAGAATCAATCACACTTCCATTTTCTAATCTATACATTTAAACATAGAGCACCTTACATTTTCAAACATATACTAACACATACTTACTCTCTTATACAATCATTGATACAAGTACACATTGATCTGCACAGAGTCACACACCTCCCAGCCAGCCACACACACACTCAGTCTCCCATACAAATACTTGGACAATCAATCAATAACCCATATAGTTACTCATATAGCTACTGATCAACACATGCAGCAGTTTACAGAACAACAGACATAATGATGCACAAATTAAGACAGTTTAGTCACTAACCCATGCACTCAGTGAGACACATTTAATCACTCACTCATACATTCAGTCATGCACCTACTAAATCCTTCGTCCAGACACTTATACTTCCACTCATTCTTTAATATGTAAGACATATTTTAACTTTACAGAAACATACAGTCACTGGATGTTGTCATCAGTGATGTCATCAGTGATGTCATTTGAGATGTCATCAGTGATGTCATCAGTGATGTCACTGACCATGTAATGAATGATGTAATATGTGACATCATCAGCAGTGGATTGCGGGTGCGCGATTTATAGTTAGTGCAACTAACTATATATGGAATTTCAATGGTTTTGTGTGAGTAAAATAAGGTTTTTTAAATGCTAATTCCTAACTATATATGGTCTATAACCTATGGTTTTTTCAGTGAATATATATATATATATATATATATATACATACACGGATTCCTCTTGTAGTTTAGCAAAAGGATGACGAGCCACACCAGCCAGGTACAGAAAAGTTGTTTATTTGGGCATATATGAATTTAAATTGCTAGATTGTCAACATCCAGTGACACCAACATTTTATCATCTTCCCAAAATTCATAAAAACCCAGCAATACCACCTGGTCGACCCATTATTTCGTCCAAAGGCAGCCTGACGAAACCCATGTCCCAAAATATCGATCATTTCCGTGCTAATTTTGTGAAAACTCTCCCGTCATATCTACGGGATACAGAGGACTTTATCAGGACAATCTCAAATATAAGTTGGGAATCTGATATGTATATGATAGGGTTTGATGTAACAAGCCTTTACAAATGCATTAGTCATGATAATGGAATCCATGCCGTAGAATATTTCCTAAAAGGAAGATCCTTACAGTTTGTTGAACACAATGTTATGCTGATTGCATTTCTCAGGTTCTGTCTAACAAGCAATATATTCTTATTCAAAAAGCAGCACTACAGACATGTTAAAGGGTCGGCGATGGGCACCTGCTTCGCCCCCAGCTAAGCAAACCTGTCCGTAGGCTGGTGGGAGAAGCAGGTTGCCTGGGCCGAAGACAAAAATCAATGGATTGCATCCATCATTGGTTGGTATAGATATATGGACGACCTCTTCATTCTATGGAAGGGTCCAAAAGAGGAGACAGAAACATACATACAGGCTGTAAACGATAATACAGTAAACCTACATTTCAGTGGCCATGTTAGCTCCACAGAGGTTGCGTTCATGAATTTGAAGGATTTTATCAATGAGGGACAAATCTGCACTTCCCTATTCAGAAAGGACACGGCAGGGAATTAGATTCTTGAAGCAAATAGCAGTCAGCCCAAATGTTTAAAAAACAGCATCCCCTATGGGGAATTATTACAACTAAAAAGGAACTGCTCTAGAGAAAGTGATTTTAATGCAGCGGCAAACGAAGCAATTGAAAGATTTAAAGTACGTGGCTATTCCACGCAATTGCTAAGAAACACGTTTGAGAGAGTTGATCAAATTCCCAGACATTGTTTGCTTACTGAGAAGCAATCTCCAAATGATGAGCAAGTAAATACATTTAGATTCATCACCACTTTCTCCACAGATTCAGCACAATTGCAACAGGTTTTGAAACGCAAATTGCATATTCTCAAATCAGACTCTGTGATTGGGAAGAGTGTGCCGGATCATCCCAAAATAACATACAGACGGTGTCGCTCCCTTGAAGACTCGTTAGTCCAGAGTCATCTAGAAGTTATTCTCTTCATTCCACGAATAAGCAATCTTACTGGATTTTTTCCATGCTTCAAATGCAAAGCTTGCAGGAGCTGTGAAAAACCCTGACATATAGGATTACAGGATTAGCATGTCCTAATAAGGCTCCCTTAGGCCGAAACACTGAAGAAGAATTAGCCATACATTTAGGCTAAGTCGAGGGATAATATCACGTATTGTTGTTGGAATTCAGTATGATCTGTTTACTGTAGAGTGTCCTTGTAATCCCGTTATGAATTCAATTCTGAATATGATTAATACTGTTTGAAAAAATGAGAGTTAATTATGATGATATTTGTAAGTTAATCAAGTTAAGACTGCAAAGCTCTATAAGCCATTCTTTTATGGAGAGTCATTCACTTTGAATACTGTTTGAATCAGTTAGATTCCTATATGAGAATCTGTGAATGTTAGCCCATTCAGGGAGAGATAGTTATAATGGGATTGTTAATTAACTCTCACAAGCTGATTTAAGATCAAGAGTTACTTTCCATACAGAGCGTGATAATGGGGCATTGTGGAAAGAAATTAATTGATATTATTGCCTAATCAGATGTTGTTTTCTACATGAATTAATGTGAATCTAATCAATGCGGCGTGGGTTTTTCACCATTCAAAGATGGCGGGCAAAATGTATGTTTACAGTCCACTTTCTGTTTTCAATGCAAATGTGGAACCGGAAGTTCATAATGTACACAATGTAAAAGTATGGCGGAATCGCCGCTGATGTAGTCTGTTGGAAAAAGGTGCGAAGCCGAAACGCATCCTGTATGTTTTGGTCTAGTAAATAAAGTACCAGACTTTTTCACCCTCAGCAGAGTGTGGTCTCTTCACTTGGTCAACGAGTGGGGTTTTGATCTTTCATATATATATATATATATATATATATATATATATATATGCAAAATTTGCCACCAACAGCTGCCTCTCGCAGACAAAAGAACGAAGAGCGGACCCAAGGTTCTTTGTGCTCAACTCAATCAGATGAAGTTTATTTTGTGCCCAGCAAGTCCGCCATTACGCATTTCGACCCCAACTCGGGTCTTGATCACATATTTATATATATATATATATATATATATATATATATATATATATATATATATATACACACTGAAAAAAACAGGTTTCAGGGACGTTATAGTTAGTAGGACATTTCACTCGTATAAAACCAGAGAAATTCGGCAGTTATAGTTAGTTGAGCTAACTATAACTCGCGCCCCCGCAATGCACTGCTGATGACGTCACATATTACATCATTCATGACATGGTCAGTGACATCACTGATGACAATACTGATGACATCTCAAATGACATGACTGATGACATCATCCAGTGACTGTGTGTTTCAGTAAAGTTATGACTTTGTGGGTGCGTGACTGACTGTATAAGTGAGTGATTAAACGTGTCTTACTGAATGCATGGGTTAGTGACTAAACTGTGTGAATCTCTGTATCAAATATTTGGAAGGGTCAATACAGCACTATCCAGATTACAATATTAGGAATGACTTATTGGTCTCAAAATTCTTTTAACCATACAGTTACTCTATATACGTAATGCATCAACACATTATTCTTGGGACAAGATGATCAAATCGAAGACTTTATGCATGTGATTTTCTTTTTATTCGTGTATTCAAATTCAAACGTCAGAAGCAGCCAGCCAACACGTGTTTCGTCAGTACAAAATCCGTACACAGACTTCCTCAAGGCAAGAATATCTTAGATCGATCAAGCTGCTTGAAGTTGTGGTATGATAACCACAAAGAATTTGTCAGTCACTGCAGGATGTGGCCATGATAGCAAGCAGGAAGTATTTGAGTCAGACAGGTCCCGGTATGAAGTATGACGCAGGACCAAAGTTCTTGGTTATCGTTAATGGATTGGCTCACTTTGGAATGGCCGACTTGCGTCCTCAAGGAGTATCTCTGATAGTTGTGGAAATGCATCAGTCTGTTAATTGGTGAGTAAGTAACAGCATGGGTTGTGAGTAGCTACATGAGTGTCTATATGGGTTATTGATTGGTTCTCTGAGTATCTGTATGGGTGCCTGAGTGTCTGTGTGGGTGGGTGGGGAGTGTGTGACTCTGAGCATAGATGTGTGAGTGAGTGATTCACTGGGTGTATGGGTTCAAGACTGCATGTGTGAGGGGCTGTATGGGTGGGTGAGTATGTGTATGGGTGTGTTAGTGAGAGAAGAGATGTCTCAGTGGTACATGTGTGAGTAACTACATATGTGAGAGGCAGTACATGTGAGTGTTTGAGTATATAAATGACTATACGTGAGAGTGAGTGATTGTGAGAATGGCTGTATGGATGAGGGTGTGCTTGTATCTGTGATTGTATAAGAGAGTAAGTATGTGTTAGTATCTGTATGAATAAGTGAGGTGGTGTGTGTATAACTGTATATGTGAATAAATGGGAGTCTGATTGATTCTTTGCATGACTGACTAAGTGTGTGAGTAACTCTATGGATGAGTGGCCATGTGTGAGTGTCTGTATAGGTATATGAGTGCATATGATAGTGCTATATTGATGAGTGACTGCATGTATGAGTGACTGTATAGGTGGATGTATGTGTAGACCTAGGAATCAGTGAGTGGGTATTTAGTAACTGGTATTGGTGTGTCTATGGTTTCGAAAATGGTAGTCTGTATTTTAGAGTGGGTGTATCAAAGGTTATATTAGAGTATGAGGTGGTGCATCTGAATATCACCTGGATGATGTCCTCAGTGATGTCATTTGAGATGTCATCAGTGATGTCACTAACCATGTCATGAATGATGTAATATGTGACATCATCAGCAGTGCATTACGGGGGTGCGAGTTATAGTTAGCTCAACTAACTATAACGGCCTAATTTCTCTGGCTTTGTATGAGTCAGGGATGTGGAATTCCTATAGCCCGATGCCCAGGACATATTTTTTGGGGTCCAGGGAAATAGGTTTTCATGTGTATTTTGTCCTTGGATCATAAAAGTGTCCCCCAGGGGAGACGTCCCCTCAGTGCACAGCAATATCTCCAGATTAGTGGAGTGGTTCCACTTTCAGACATGTATATTCCATCAATCAAATGTATTCTTTTTTCATAAATATTTTTTTCAATGCTTTATAAGCGAACTTCATGTAGATTCCACAATGGAAAGTCTTTTCATTGGATAACATATAAGTTAAGGTCCCAAGTAATCAGTCCCAATGCATTTCGGGCTCTATGGGCTCTTCATCAAGGGAATGTTCAGAATCTGTGTAAATGAAGCGCGATAATTGCTAGGTTACCAGCACTGAATTAACAAGGTATGTATATAGATATAGGGGAGGTGGTACAGGTAACTCCATTTAAAAGTGACATACATGCACATGACAAAACACGAGCAAGCAGGAGCTCAATCCAGCTTGACCAAAAGAGTAAAGTGAAGAGAAACTCTCCCATAGATATACAGGGAATTGGGAATGCTAACATAGTGTAAACAACAAGTAGTGATACGCTGTGATAACCAACAGACTGCATGCCCTTATTTTGTTCTTGGGAAAAAAGTAGGCCTAACCCCCTGCAGCACAAAGCCTTTGGCTGCCAGTTTGCAGTACCACATTATAAATCGGGAAAGGGCACTGTCTGCAGTTAATGTGATATTTTTGTCTATATGTTAATGCTGTTCAAACTTGCATTTATGGTTCATTAATTGAAAGCCTTTATCATTAGGGTGAGCGCTCTAATTAAATGTTGCAAGCTCTGACTCCATTACTGAGAGTGGTTCAAGAATAAAAATATGTACACACATTTTCAAAGTTTAGCAAAATGAGGCTATGTATAATGCTCCCAGAATGCTCTCTGATTTGATGCAAATATTTGCAGAAGCTTGAAAGCAAGATTGATGATTCTTCGCTTTCAAAATAAAATGTTCATAAAAAATGAAAAGCAAGAAAAAAAACATTTCACTAAACTACTGTAAAATTTCAGGTACCATTTCTTTGCAGCATCATTTAGTAACATGTGTTGATGCATGCTAATATTTCCCAAAAAATATTCATAATGGAAAATCAGTGTAATCAGTTTCAATAAGATTATGTGAAACAAAAATAAACACGTATTGGCAACCCCAGTAAGTCTGAAATTGGTTGTCAGCTTTTTAGTTTTTTCCACGTTTGAATTGTTTTGGCATGGTTTTTGTAAAAGCTTATTGGTGTGGGAGCCGCCGGGCCCTCACCATTATAACAAACATTGGCAAAAGCAAAAATTGTTTTTGGTCTCAAAAAGCACACACTGCCACAGTAGTTATGGGCACCGAACAAAACTACTTTGTGTGCCAATATGCTCCTTGTGAAAGAGCAGAATGCTGTCACTCACAGTGAAGCCAGCTGAGATACAGAGAGTGAGAGAGAGAGAGAGAGAGAGTGAGACAGAATTTTCATAAACACAAAAAGACATGGTCAACGTCAGACCAAATTAAGGGCCCAATTAATAAACAATGTCTCAAAAGTGCACCCATGGTATATGTCCTTGCATTAACTGCAGCTACACGGCTTTCTTGAATTCCCAAGAATTTACAGAAGGAGGACAAGAAATAGTAAAACATGCAAGTTAGTAGGTTTGCACAGACTCAAAAGGGCGTTCTAACCCTGGAACTATTTACCACTACAGCCCCAGTATGTTGATCTGCAGAAACGTGGCAACATAAGGGGACTGCAAGTATTCAAACACTACTATAGTATGAGCCCTGGCATAATCAGAGAGGCTATATCAGAGCTCTTATATAATGAGATTGCTGCCATAATTTGTCGCTGCAATAAATGGCACCAAAGGGACAAGTGGTTTTTTTAACAGGACAAGTAGATTTATGAAGCAACCTGCCCCATGGACAAGTAGATATTTTATAAATTCCAAATCCCTGATGAGTGAAATGTCCAACTAACTATAACGTCCCTCAAACCTGTGGTTTTTTCAGTGAATGTCTTAGGTTTTTTTAAATCCTAATTTCTAACTACAACGTCCCTGAAACCTATGTTTTTTCCGTGAATTTCAAACATTTTTTAAATGATCATTTCTAACTATTTCTTTAGGGTTAGGACATGTGCAAAAAGAGGAAGAAAAGTAGAGAAAGAAGCAAAAGAAATGCAGAAAGAGGCAACAGAAGTCCAGAAAGACGAAGAAATGTGCAAAAAGAAGAAAGAGATATGCAGATAGAACCAAGCGAGGTGCAAAAAGAGGCTTGTTGCAAAGTCATCCAGTGCCCCCAACTTTTTGCTGACTGGTACTGGTGGTAACTGACTGTGCCTAACCAGGCCCGAAGCCAGTGTTATGCTGAAAGACACTTAGAATACAGTGAAAACACCTACAAACACTATGGTACACTATGGGTTAGGGTACCCCTGTGATTGGCATGACCTCCCCTGTAAGGCCCTAGTACATAATAGGGCAGGGGGATTAAAACAACCTCTTTATCAGAGGTGCAGAAAGAGGAAAGAGAAGTGCAGAAAGAACCAATAGAGTTGCCAAATGAGGCACAAGAGGTGCAGAAAGAAGCAAGAGAGGTACAGAAAGAGGCAGGAGGGTGCAGAAAGAAGGAAGAGAAGTACAGAAAGAGGTAAGAGAATTGTAGAAAGAACCAATAGAGTTGCCAAATGAGGCACAAGAGGTGCAGAAAGAAGCAAGAGAGGTACAGAAAGAGGCAGGAGGGTGTAGAAAGAAGCAAGAGAAGTACAAAAAGAGGCAAGTAAGGTGCAAAAAGAAGCAGGAGCAGTGCAGGAGGAACCAACAGAGGTGCAAACAGAGGCAAGGTGGGTGCAGAAAGAGATTAAAGAAATAGGAGGTGCACAAAGAGGCAAGAGAGGTACAGAAAGAAGCAGGAGTGGTGCAGAAAGAGGCAAGAGAATTGCTAAAAGAAGCAACAGAGGTGTAGAAAGAAGCACAAGCAGTGCAGAAAGAACCAACCGAGGTGCTGAAAGAGGCATGAAGGGTGCAAAAAGAAGCAAGAGAATTGCAGAAAGTAGCAACAGAGGTACAAAAAGAGGCAAGAGTGGTGCAGAAAGAGGGAAGAGAGATGTAGAAAGAGGCTAGAGAGTTGCACAAAGAGTGAAGGTGGTTGCGGCAAGAGGGGTGCAGAAACAGGTAAGAGAAGTACAGAATGAGGCAAGAGAATTGCTGAAAGAAGCAACAGAGGTGCAGAAGGAGGCACAAGGAGTGCATAAAGAGGCAAGAGAATTGCAGAAAGAAGCAAAAGAGGTACAGAAAGAGGCAAAAGTGGTGCAGAAAGAGGGAAGAGATGTGTAGAAAGAGGCGCAAAAGTTGCACAAAGAGGGAAGAGTGGTGCAGAAAGAGGCAGGAGGAGTGCAGAAAGAAACAACAGAGGTGCTGAAAGAGGCAAGATAGGTGCAGAAAGAAGCTAGTGAAGAGTAGATAGAGGCAACAGAGGAGCAGAAAGACTAAGAAAGGTGCAGAAACAAGCAAGAGAAGTGCAGAAAGAGGCAAGAGTATTGCTGAAAGAAGCAAAAGAGGTAGAGAAAGCAGCAAGAGAAGTGCAGAAAGAGGCAAGTAAGGTACAGAAAGAAGCAAGAACAGTGCAGAAAGTACCAACAGAGTTGCAAAAAGAGGCAAGATGGGTGCAGAAAAAGGTAGGAGGGGTGCACAAAGAGGCACGAGAGGTACAGGAAGAGGAAGGAGCGGTGCAGAAAGAAGAAAGAGAAGTGCAGAAAGAAGTAACAGAGGTGCTGAAAGATGCTCGAAGCGTGCAGAAAGAGCAAGAGAAGTGCAGAAAGAGGAAACAGAGGTACAGAAAGAGGCAAGAGAGGTGCAGAAACAGGCAAGAAAGGTACAGAAAGAAGGAACAGGGATACAGATAGAGGCAAGTGAGGTACAGAAATAGAAAAGAGGGTTGTAGAAAGAGGCAAGAGATCTGCAGAAAAAAGCAACAAAGGTGCTGAAAGAGGCAAGTGAGGTACAGAAAGGGGCAAGAGATCTGCAAAAAAAGAAACAGGTGCTGAAAGAGGCAAGTGATGTGCAGAATGAAGCAAGAGAGGTACAGAAAAAGGCAATAGAAGTGCAGAAAGAGGCATAATGGGTGCAGAAGAGGCAAGAAAAGTGCAGAAAGAGGAATCAGAGGCACAGAAAGAGGCACGAGAGGTGCACAAACAGGCAGGAAAGGTGCAGAAAGAGGGAACAGGGGTGCAGAAAGAGGCATGAGAGATACAGAAAGATAAAAGAAGAGTGTAGAAAGAGGCAAGAGATCGGCAGGAAAAAGCAAGTGAGGTGCTGAAAGAGGCAAGTGAGGTGCAGAAAGAAGCAAGAGAGGTGCAGGAAGAAGGAAGAGAAGTGCAGAAAGAAGTAACAGAGGTGCAAAAAGAGGCTTGTTGCAAAGTCATCCAGTGCCCCCAACTTTTTGCTGACTGGTACTGGTGGTAACTGACTGTGCCTAACCAGGCCCGAAGCCAGTGTTATGCTGAAAGACACTTAGAATACAGTGAAAACACCTACAAACACTATGGTACACTATGGGTTAGGGTACCCCTGTGATTGGCATGACCTCCCCTGTAAGGCCCTAGTACATAATAGGGCAGGGGGATTAAAACAACCTCTTTATCAGAGGTGCAGAAAGAGGAAAGAGAAGTTCAGAAAGAAGCAATAGAGTTGCCAAATGAGGCACAAGAGGTGCAGAAAGAAGCAAGAGAGGTACAGAAAGAGGCAGGAGGGTGCAGAAAGAAGGAAGAGAAGTACAGAAAGAGGTAAGAGAATTGCTAAAAGAAGCAACAGAGGTGTAGAAAGAAGCAAGAGAAGTACAAAAAGAGGCATGTATGGTGCAGAAAGAAGCAGGAGCAGTGCAGGAGGAACCAACAGAGGTGCAAACAGAGGCAAGGTGGGTGCAGAAAGAGATGAAAGATATAGGAGGTGCACAAAGAGGCAAGAGAGGTACAGAAAGAAGCAGGAGTGGTGCAGAAAGAGGCAAGAGAATTGCTAAAAGAAGCAACAGAGGTGTAGAAAGAAGCACAAGCAGTGCAGAAAGAACCAACAGAGGTGCTGAAAGAGGCACGAAGGGTGCAAAAAGAAGCAAGAGAATTGCAGAAAGTAGCAACAGGGGTACAAAAAGAGGCAAGAGTGGTGCAGAAAGAGGGAAGAGAGATGTAGAAAGAGGCTAGAGAGTTGCACAAAGAGTGAAGGTGGTTGCGGCAAGAGGGGTGCAGAAACAGGTAAGAGAAGTACAGAATGAGGCAAGAGAATTGCTGAAAGAAGCAACAGAGGTGCAGAAGGAGGCACAAGGAGTGCATAAAGAGGCAAGAGAATTGCAGAAAGAAGCAAAAGAGGTACAGAAAGAGGCAAGAGTGGTGCAGAAAGAGGGAAGATATGTGTAGAAAGAGGCACAAAAGTTGCACAAAGAGGGAAGAGTGGTGCAGAAAGAGGCAGGAGGAGTGCAGAAAGAAACAACAGAGGTGCTGAAAGAGCCAAGATAGGTGCAGAAAGAAGCTAGTGAAGAGTAGATAGAGGCAACAGAGGAGCAGAAAGACTAAGAAAGGTGCAGAAACAAGCAAGAGAAGTGCAGAAAGAGGCAAGAGTATTGCTGAAAGAAGCAAAAGAGGTAGAGAAAGCAGCAAGAGAAGTGCAGAAAGAGGCAAGTAAGGTACAGAAAGAAGCAAGAACAGTGCAGAAAGTACCAACAGAGTTGCAAAAAGAGGCAAGATGGGTGCAGAAAAAGGTAGGAGGGGTGCACAAAGAGGCACGAGAGGTACAGGAAGAGGAAGGAGGGGTGCAGAAAGAAGAAAGAGAAGTGCAGAAAGAAGTAACAGAGGTGCTGAAAGATGCTTGAAGCGTGCAGAAAGAGCAAGAGACATGCAGAAAGAGGAAACAGAGGTACAGAAAGAGGCAAGAGAGGTGCAGAAACAGGCAAGAAAGGTACAGAAAGAAGGAACAGGGATACAGATAGAGGCAAGTGAGGTACAGAAATAGAAAAGAGGGTTGTAGAAAGAGGCAAGAGATCTGCAGAAAAAAGCAACAAAGGTGCTGAAAGAGGCAAGTGAGGTACAGAAAGGGGCAAGAGATCTGCAAAAAAAGAAACAGAGGTGCTGAAAGAGGCAAGTGATGTGCAGAATGAAGCAAGAGAGGTACAGAAAGAGGCAATAGAAGTGCAGAAAGAGGCATAATGGGTGCAGAAGAGGCAAGAAAAGTGCAGAAAGAGGAATCAGAGGCACAGAAAGAGGCACGAGAGGTGCACAAACAGGCAGGAAAGGTGCAGAAAGAGGGAACAGGGGTGCAGAAAGAGGCATGAGAGATACAGAAAGATAAAAGAAGAGTGTAGAAAGAGGCAAGAGATCGGCAGGAAAAAGCAACTGAGGTGCTGAAAGAGGCAAGTGAGGTGCAGAAAGAAGCAAGAGAGGTGCAGGAAGAAGGAAGAGAAGTGCAGAAAGAAGTAACAGAGGTGCAAAAAGAGGCTTGTTGCAAAGTCATCCAGTGCCCCCAACTTTTTGCTGACTGGTACTGGTGGTAACTGACTGTGCCTAACCAGGTCCGAAGCCAGTGTTATGCTGAAAGACACTTAGAATACAGTGAAAACACCTAAAAAACACTATGGTACACTATGGGTTAGGGTACCCCTGTGATTGGCATGACCTCCCCTGTAAGGCCCTAGTACATAATAGGGGAGGGGGATTAAAACAACCTCTTTATCAGAGGTGCAGAAAGAGGAAAGAGAAGTGCAGAAAGAAGCAATAGAGTTGCCAAATGAGGCACAAGAGGTGCAGAAAGAAGCAAGAGAGGTACAGAAAGAGGCAGGAGGGTGCAGAAAGAAGGAAGAGAAGTACAGAAAGAGGTAAGAGAATTGCTAAAAGAAGCAACAGAGGTGTAGAAAGAAGCAAGAGAAGTACAAAAAGAGGCAAGTAAGGTGCAGAAAGAAGCAGGAGCAGTGCAGGAGGAACCAACAGAGGTGCAAACAGAGGCAAGGTGGGTGCAGAAAGAGATGAAAGAGATAGGAGGTGCACAAAGAGGCAAGAGAGGTACAGAAAGAAGCAGGAGTTGTGCAGAAAGAGGCAAGAGAATTGCTAAAAGAAGCAACAGAGGCGTAGAAAGAAGCACAAGCAGTGCAGAAAGAACCAACAGAGGTGCTGAAAGAGGCACGAAGGGTGCAAAAAGAAGCAATAGAATTGCAGAAAGTAGCAACAGAGGTACACAAAGAGGCAAGAGTGGTGCAGAAAGAGGGAAGAGAGATGTAGAAAGAGGCTAGAGAGTTGCACAAAGAGTGAAGGTGGTTGCGGCAAGAGGGGTGCAGAAACAGGTAAGAGAAGTACAGAATGAGGCAAGAGAATTGCTGAAAGAAGCAACAGAGGTGCAGAAGGAGGCACAAGGAGTGCATAAAGAGGCAAGAGAATTGCAGAAAGAAGCAAAAGAGGTACAGAAAGAGGCAAAAGTGGTGCAGAAAGAGGGAAGAGATGTGTAGAAAGAGGCGCAAAAGTTGCACAAAGAGGGAAGAGTGGTGCAGAAAGAGGCAGGAGGAGTGCAGAAAGAAACAACAGAGGTGCTGAAAGAGGCAAGATAGGTGCAGAAAGAAGCTAGTGAAGAGTAGATAGAGGCAACAGAGGAGCAGAAAGACTAAGAAAGGTGCAGAAACAAGCAAGAGAAGTGCAGAAAGAGGCAAGAGTAGTGCTGAAAGAAGCAAAAGAGGTAGAGAAAGCAGCAAGAGAAGTGCAGAAAGAGGCAAGTAAGGCACAGAAAGAAGCAAGAACAGTGCAGAAAGTACCAACAGAGTTGCAAAAAGAGGCAAGATGGGTGCAGAAAAAGGTAGGAGGGGTGCACAAAGAGGCACGAGAGGTACAGGAAGAGGAAGGAGCGGTGCAGAAAGAAGAAAGAGAAGTGCAGAAAGAAGTAACAGAGGTGCTGAAAGACGCTCGAAGCGTGCAGAAAGAGCAAGAGAAGTGCAGAAAGAGGAAACAGAGGTACAGAAAGAGGCAAGAGAGGTGCAGAAACAGGCAAGAAAGGTACAGAAAGAAGGAACAGGGATACAGATAGAGGCAAGTGAGGTACAGAAATAGAAAAGAGGGTTGTAGAAAGAGGCAAGAGATCTGCAGAAAAAAGCAACAAAGGTGCTGAAAGAGGCAAGTGAGGTACAGAAAGGGGCAAGAGATCTGCAAAAAAAGAAACAGGTGCTGAAAGAGGCAAGTGATGTGCAGAATGAAGCAAGAGAGGTAGAGAAAAAGGCAATAGAAGTGCAGAAAGAGGCATAATGGGTGCAGAAGAGGCAAGAAAAGTGCAGAAAGAGGAATCAGAGGCACAGAAAGAGGCACGAGAGGTGCACAAACAGGCAGGAAAGGTGCAGAAAGAGGGAACAGGGGTGCAGAAAGAGGCATGAGAGATACAGAAAGATAAAAGAAGAGTGTAGAAAGAGGCAAGAGATCGGCAGGAAAAAGCAACTGAGGTGCTGAAAGAGGCAAGTGAGGTGCAGAAAGAAGCAAGAGAGGTGCAGGAAGAAGGAAGAGAAGTGCAGAAAGAAGTAACAGAGGTGCAAAAAGAGGCTTGTTGCAAAGTCATCCAGTGCCCCCAACTTTTTGCTGACTGGTACTGGTGGTAACTGACTGTGCCTAACCAGGCCCGAAGCCAGTGTTATGCTGAAAGACACTTAGAATACAGTGAAAACACCTACAAACACTATGGTACACTATGGGTTAGGGTACCCCTGTGATTGGCATGACCTCCCCTGTAAGGCCCTAGTACATAATAGGGCAGGGGGATTAAAACAACCTCTTTATCAGAGGTGCAGAAAGAGGAAAGAGAAGTGCAGAAAGAAGCAATAGAGTTGCCAAATGAGGCACAAGAGGTGCAGAAAGAAGCAAGAGAGGTACAGAAAGAGGCAGGAGGGTGCAGAAAGAAGGAAGAGAAGTACAGAAAGAGGTAAGAGAATTGCTAAAAGAAGCAACAGAGGTGTAGAAAGAAGCAAGAGAAGTACAAAAAGAGGCAAGTATGGTGCAGAAAGAAGCAAGAGCAGTGCAGGAGGAACCAACAGAGGTGCAAACAGAGGCAAGGTGGGTGCAGAAAGAGATGAAAGATATAGGAGGTGCACAAAGAGGCAAGAGAGGTACAGAAAGAAGCAGGAGTGGTGCAGAAAGAGGCAAGAGAATTGCTAAAAGAAGCAACAGAGGTGTAGAAAGAAGCACAAGCAGTGCAGAAAGAACCAACAGAGGTGCTGAAAGAGGCACGAAGGGTGTAAAAAGAAGCAAGAGAATTGCAGAAAGTAGCAACAGAGGTACAAAAAGAGGCAAGAGTGGTGCAGAAAGAGGGAAGAGAGATGTAGAAAGAGGCTAGAGAGTTGCACAAAGAGTGAAGGTGGTTGCGGCAAGAGGGGTGCAGAAACAGGTAAGAGAAGTACAGAAGGAGGCAAGAGAATTGCTGAAAGAAGCAACAGAGGTGCAGAAGGAGGCACAAGGAGTGCATAAAGAGGCAAGAGAATTGCAGAAAGAAGCAAAAGAGGTACAGAAAGAGGCAAGAGTGGTGCAGAAAGAGGGAAGAGATGTGTAGAAAGAGGCACAAAAGTTGCACAAAGAGGGAAGAGTGGTGCAGAAAGAGGCAGGAGGAGTGCAGAAAGAAACAACAGAGGTGCTGAAAGAGGCAAGATAGGTGCAGAAAGAAGCTAGTGAAGAGTAGATAGAGGCAACAGAGGAGCAGAAAGACTAAGAAAGGTGCAGAAACAAGCAAGAGAAGTGCAGAAAGAGGCAAGAGTATTGCTGAAAGAAGCAAAAGAGGTAGAGAAAGCAGCAAGAGAAGTGCAGAAAGAGGCAAGTAAGGTACAGAAAGAAGCAAGAACAGTGCAGAAAGTACCAACAGAGTTGCAAAAAGAGGCAAGATGGGTGCAGAAAAAGGTAGGAGGGGTGCACAAAGAGGCACGAGAGGTACAGGAAGAGGAAGGAGGGGTGCAGAAAGAAGAAAGAGAAGTGCAGAAAGAAGTAACAGAGGTGCTGAAAGACGCTTGAAGCGTGCAGAAAGAGCAAGAGACATGCAGAAAGAGGAAACAGAGGTACAGAAAGAGGCAAGAGAGGTGCAGAAACAGGCAAGAAAGGTACAGAAAGAAGGAACAGGGATACAGATAGAGGCAAGTGAGGTACAGAAATAGAAAAGAGGGTTGTAGAAAGAGGCAAGAGATCTGCAGAAAAAAGCAACAAAGGTGCTGAAAGAGGCAAGTGAGGTACAGAAAGGGGCAAGAGATCTGCAAAAAAGAAACAGAGGTGCTGAAAGAGGCAAGTGATGTGCAGAATGAAGCAAGAGAGGTACAGAAAGAGGCAATAGAAGTGCAGAAAGAGGCATCATGGGTGCAGAAGAGGCAAGAAAAGTGCAGAAAGAGGAATCAGAGGCACAGAAAGAGGCACGAGAGGTGCACAAACAGGCAGGAAAGGTGCAAAAAGAGGGAACAGGGGTGCAGAAAGAGGCATGAGAGGTACAGAAAGATAAAAGAAGAGTGTAGAAAGAGGCAAGAGATCGGCAGGAAAAAGCAACTGAGGTGCTGAAAGAGGCAAGTGAGGCGCAGAAAGAAGCAAGAGAGGTGCAGGAAGAAGGAAGAGAAGTGCAGAAAGAAGTAACAAAGGTGCTGAAAGAGGCGCGAAGGGTGCAGAAATAGCAGGAAAATTACAGAAAGAGACAACAGAGGTACAGAAAGAGTCAAGAGAGGTGCAAAAAGAGAAAAGAGGGGTGCAGAAAGAGGCAAGATATCTGTATAAAAAAGCAACAGAAATGCTTAAACAAGCAAGTGAGGTGCAGAAAGCGGCAAGAGATCTGCAGAAAAAGCAACAGAGGTGCTGAAAGAGGCAAGTCAGCTGCAGAAAGAAGCAAGGCGGGTGCAGAATGAGGCAATAGAAGTGCAGAAAGAAGCATCAGCGATGCAAAAAGAGGTAAGAGGGATGCAGAAAGAGGAGAGAGAAGTGCAGAAAGAAGCAAAATAGGTGCTGAAAGAGGGACAAAATGTGCAGAAAGAGGCAAGAGTGGTGCAGACAGAGGGAAGAGAGGTATATAAAGAGGCAAAATAATTGCACAAAGAGGGAATAGGGGTGCAGAAAGAGGTAGGGGTGTGCAGACAGAATCAACAGAGGGGCCGAAAGAGGCAAGATAGGTACAGTAAAGAGCAAGTGAAGTGCAGAAAGAGGCAACAGAGTTGCAGAAAGATGCAAGAGATGTGCACAAAGAGGCAAGAGGGGTACAGAAAGAGGAGAGGGAAGTACAGAAATAAGTAAAATGGGTGCTCAAAGAGGCAAGAGGGATATAGAAAGAGGCAACAGCAGCGCAGACAGAACCAAGAGAAGTGCAGAAAGAATCAACAGAGATGCTGAAAGAGGCACAAAGGGTGCAGAAAGATGAAAGAGAAGTGCAGAAGGAAGCAACCGAGGTACAAAAAGAGGGAAGATGGATGCAGAAAGAGGCAAGAGGGGTGGAGAAACAGGCAAGACAACTTCAGAAAGAGAATTGCTGATAGAGGCAACGGAGGTGTTGAAAGAAGCAAGAAAGTGCAGAAAGAGGCGATTGAGATGCTGAAACAGGCAAGAAAGGTACAGAAAGAGGGAAGACAAGTGCAGAAAGAGACAACAGGGGTGCAGAAAGAAGCAAGATAGGTGCAGAAAGAAGCATGGAAAGTGCAGAATGAAGCAACAGGGGGCAGAAAGTGGCAAGAGAAGTGCAGAAAGAAGCAACAGATGTGCAGAAGGAGGCAAGAGAACTGCAGTAAGAGGCAAGCAAGTTGCAGAAACAGGCAAAAGAGGTACAGAAAGAGGGAACAGAGGTGCAGACAGAGGCAAGAGAGGTGCAGAAACAGGTAAAAGGGATGCAGAAAGAGGCAAGAGGGGTGCAGAAATGTTTAGGAGAGGTACAGAAAGAAGCAATACAAATGCAACAGAGCCAACATAGGTGCAAAAAGAGGCAAGCGAGGTACAGAAGGAGGCCATAGAACTGCAGAAAGAGGCAAGAGGGTTGCAGAAGCTGGCAAAAGAGGTACAGAAAGAGGAATAGGTGGGT
Source organism: Lissotriton helveticus (assembly GCF_964261635.1). NCBI lineage: Eukaryota > Metazoa > Chordata > Amphibia > Caudata > Salamandridae > Lissotriton > Lissotriton helveticus. The sequence continues at coordinate 1,217,997,241 of NC_136069.1, forward strand.
AGACTGAGGCAAGAGAGGTGCAGAAAGAGGGAAGAAGGTGCAGCAAAAGCAGGAGGGGTGCAGAAATTTGGAACAGAGGTGCAGGAAGAAGCCAGAGAAGTGCAGAAAGAACCAACAGAAGTTGAAAAAGAGGCAAGCGGGGTGCAGAAAGGGGTAGGAGAGGGGCATAAAGAGGCAAGAGGGGTACAGAAAGAGGAAGGACGGGTACAGTAAGATGAGTAGAACTTCAGAAAAAAGCAACAGAGGTGCTGAAAGAGGCACAAAGGGTGCAGAAAGAGACAAGACAATTCAAGAAAGAAGGAACAGAGGTACAAAGAGATGCAAGAGTGGTGCGAGAAGAGAGGTGTAGAAAGGAGCAAGAGAATTGCACAAAGAGGGAAGAGGGGTGCAGAAACAGGCAAAAGGGGTGCAGAAAGAAGCAAGTGAGGTGGAGAAAGAGGCAAGTGAGATACAGAAAGAGGCAAGTGAGGTACAGAAAGAAGCAAGATAAGTGCAGAAAGAAGCAACAGAAGTGCAGAAAGAGGGAAGAGGGGTGGAGAGAGAGGCAAGAGGGTTGCAGAAAGAAATAAGACAGGTGCAGAAAGAAACAAAAGAAGTGCGGAAAGAAGGAACAGAGGTTCAGAAAGAGGCAAAAAGGGTGCAGAAAGACAAAAGAGGGGTACAGAAAGAAGCAAATGAGGTGCAGAAAGAGGCAAAAGATGTGCAAAAAGAGGGAAGAGAGGTGCTGAAAGTCCAAGAGATTTGCTGAATGAGGCAAGAGAAGTGCAGAAAAAGAAAGACACATGCACAAAGAAGCAACAGAAATAGGCAAGAGAGGCGCAGAGGAAAGGAAGAGTGGCTTGCACACGATTAGTACCAATTTAACACCCACATTTAGCAATAAGTAACAGGTGACCATTCTTGGTTTGCAAAGGGCCTTCCACCACGCTGTAACATTTTTTGCTGCATTTTTGGTAACGTTTGAGGCGTTTGAGCTAGAAACAAGGCTTTTTTATTTTACAAATCTGCAGATTAGGGAGCAGATGATGAATTATGTGGCTAATGCAAAAAATTTAAAATTGTGCGAAAGTCGGTGCAGCCAAACAGTCACGAAAATCCAGTGGCCCTGCTCATGCCTCTGACTAGGTCCACAAGTACTCCTCAGTGATTCCTTCTTTTTTTTGTCTCATTGAATTCATAGTTGAGCTTCTATGGAAACGAAGAAGACTAAACCTGAGGTTATCACTCCACAATACAGACTACAATACCACATAATTACTCTCCATAACATTTAATCCCACTCTACATAATTCCTACACACTAAATACCACATACTTTCTATCCACATAATTTCACTGCACAACATACCACATAATTTCACTACACACAACGTACATCCACTCCACTCCACTCCTAAAACATTAGTAAAAAACCTTTACATTTAGAACGCCAATAGCTCTAATTCTCATACATGTGAAACCTATTACATTGCAAAGACTTCTTTAACTAGTAGTCGCATTTGCAGAGTGGTAGAAAAAGGGTGCTGGGCCTCCAACCAATGCTCAGGAATTCCACTGCGTAGGACTTACAGGAGGTACCAGGGGGACTTCTAGGCCCCAAAAGTACCTCAGGAGTAAATTGGAATCCATCCCCATCCCTTAGCTTGACAAAAGCCACATTTGCAGAGTGGTGGAGAAAGGGGGGCATGGCCTCCGAAGACGTCTTTGCAATCCCATTGTGTGGGACTTACTGGAGGCAACAAGAGGGGTAGTTGGCCCCCAAGGACATCCTTGGGGGCAAACTACTCCTCCTATTACCACCAGTAAGTCCCACACAGCAGGATTGCTAAGTTATCACAGCAGGCCACGCCCCCTTTCCCCACCACTCTGCAAATGCACTTCCTGGTGCTTTTGGATGGGGATTAAAGTCCCTTCACTGATGGGGGTCCTTAGGGGACAAACTAGCCTACCTGATACCTCCAGTTTGTCCCAGATAGTGGAATTGCTGAAAGCTGGACACAGGCCACGCCCCCTTTCTCCACCACTCTGCAAACGCCCCACCTGGCACATTCTAAGTTGGGGGAAGTCCCCTTGAATACTGAGGGTCCCTGGGGGCACACACCTGGATTGCTGAGTGGCCTGAGGCCACGCCCCCTTTCTACACCACTCTACAAACACAGCTCCTGGAGCACTGCTGCTCGGGGGATGAAGTACACTTGTGTCTTGAGGTCCTACCAGCAGTGCGCCAAGAGGCGCGTTTGCAGAGTGGTGCTTAAAACGGGCATGGCCTTGGACCACCTCTCTGAAATCCAGCTGTGTGGTGCTTACTGGAGGTACCTGGTGGGCTAGTTGGCCCCCAAGGACCCTCAGTATTCAAGGGGACTTAGTTCCCCAACTTAGAACGCACCAGGGGGCGTGTTTGCAGACTGCTGCAGGGAGGGGGCGGGGCCTCTAGTGAGATGGCGGCTTTTTTTAAATTTTATTTTTGGAGGGGGGGCTCTGTGGCCCCCCTTCCCTTAATTATTTTTGGACCCTAGGGACACCATTCCCCAGGGTCTGAGCATTTTATTTTGTTTAAAAAAAAAGGATGGGGCCGTGTGGCCCTCCTTCCCTCGGCCACTATTGGCCCCGGGGACCCCATCCCCTGGGGCCCAGCCTCGTTTTTAATTTTTTTTAATTGATATTTGTGAAGAGGGGAGCCGCGTGCCCCCCTCCCCTGGGCCACTTCTTGCCCCAGGGACCCCATCCCCCAAGGCCGGCCCTTAGCATTGGGGACCATGGGGGGAGCCCCAATGCCCCGACGGTCCCGATGGCACCCCGCCTCCTGCGGGAGCCGTTTTGCACAAGGGGAGCTGCTGACATGCAGCTCCCCTTGTGCAAAAGCAATTTGCTTTGGTTTTTGGAAGCGAGTGCAGGTTTCCGTCCAAAAACCAAAGCAGAGTTTGCTATGACAGGGCGGGAGGTGTGCTCCAGCCTGCCATAGCAAACGGCAATGTACCGGGTGTGGGCACCCCGGGACATTGCAGGAGCTGGCTCTGGGGGCAGGCAGTCCCCAGGGCCATCAAGGGCTCCTGGAGGGGGGCCACGTGGCCCCCCTCCCTTCATTTGTAAATCCCCAGGGAGGTGGTGGTCTCCGGAGCAGTGTGGGGAAACCCGAGCCCCCACACACATTATTTATTTTAGCCCCGGGGAGATGGTGGCCCCAGGGGCTGGGAGGCTTGTGAGGCCCACGATCGTATTTTAATAAAGCCCCGGGGAGCCTGCTGTTTGCTCACAGGGAGGTGCCACAGAAATCCTTAGGGTTCAGGCCTCTGAGCTCCTGTACAGGCACCCTTTAAGAGGACCCTTGAGTTTTGTGAAGGAGGGTTTGGAGAAGGCTCCTAGTAAACCCCCCCAGGATGTATATAGCTATGTGCTGGCCTTCAGGAACCAAACTAGGCGTTTCAGGCAACTTGCTCAGGCGAATCTGGAAGCCAGCCAGGAAGAGATGAAACGGTGGTATGACCAGAATGCCACTCTGTTTGAGTTTCAACCTGGGCAGAAAGTGTGGGTGATGGCGCCAGTGGAGCCTTGCGTGCTCCAGGACAAGTGGACTGGGCCTTATGAGGTGATGGTACGCAGGAGTGAAGTGACCGACCTGGTTGACGTTCGGTCTCCTAGGAACCCTTTGAGGGTCCTCCATGTGAACTGCCTCAACCCACACTTTGAGAGGTCGGAGATGACCATGCTCTTGGCTACAGATGACGGGGCGGAAGAGGAGAGTGAACCTCTTCCTGACCTCCTGTCAGCCAAGGAGAAGGATGGGTTAATGGATGGGGTGAACCCTCTCGCCTACCCTGACCCCGGAACAGCAGGACTGCCGCCAGGTATTGGGTCAGTTTGCTTCTCTGTTCTCCCTGATCCCAGGAGTCACCCATTGGTGCGTCCATGATGCGGACACTGGAGACAGTCTGCCTGTAAAAGTAGCTGATAAGGTCAGGGCCAGCATCAAGGAGGAGCCATTCAAGATGCTGGCGCTAGGGGTGATTGAGCCATCCAGCAGCCCCTGGGCGAGCCCAGTGGTAATGCGCCAAAAGCTGCTGCGCCTGGTGCCGCCCCCGAACTCTGGTTCTGTGGGGATTACCGTGGGTTCAATGCCATCACTAAGACTGAAGCGCCCCCCCATCCCCGGAGCTGATGAGCTTGTGGATTGGCTGGGAGCTGCCCGGTACCTCAGTACATTTGACTTGACGTCGGAGTACTGGCAGATTGCCTTGACCAAGGGGGCCAAGGAGAAGTCAGCGTTCTCAACGCCAGAGGGCACTGCCAGTTCAGAGTTATGCCCTTTGTGTTGAAGAACGACCCTGCCACCTTCCAGAGACATTGCTGTGTTCAGCTCCAGTAGGGAGGAACATTTGCAACACTTCTGTGAAATGTTGAAGGCCTTGCAGAGGGCAGGCCTGACTTTCAAGGAGAGTAAGTGCCAGATAGGGCAGGGTTCTGTGGTGTACTTAGGCCACCAGAACGGGAGCGGCCGAGTGACGCCCCTACAGGCAAAGATTGATACCATTCTGGCTTGGGAACCCCCCAAGACCCAGACGGGAGTGAGGCCCTTTCTAGCACTCACTGGGTATTACCGACGGCTCCTGAAGGGCACCATTGTTGCCCCCTTGACAGAACTGACGTCAAAGAAACAGCCTAAGAAGGTGATCTGGACTGACGCCTGCCAGACCGCTTTTGATGCCCTGAAGACTGCCATGTGCACAGCGCCAGTGCTCAAGGCGCCTGATTTGTCCAAGGATTTCGTAGTGCAGAAAGATGCTTCAGAGCGTGTGGCGAGAGCAGTACTCTCACTATTGAATGACGAGGGCTTGGACCAACCCTTAGCTTTCATTAGCAGGAGGCTACTTCCCAGGGAACAGAGGTGGAGTGAAATTGAAAGGGAAGCTTTTGCTGTGGTCTGGGCACTGAAGAAGTTGAGGCCTTGCTTGTTTGGGACTCACTTCCTGGTTCAGACAGACCACAGGCCCCTTAGATGGTTGATGCAGATGAGGGGTGAGAATCCAAAACTGTTGAGGTGGTCCATCTCCCTACAGGGAATGTACTTCATGGTGGAACACCGCCCTGGAACAGAATACGCCAATGCCAACGGTCTGTCCAGATTTTTTCACCTTAGTGATGAGAATTCCCATGAGTGTGGGTAGTTCCCTCCACTTTTTGGCTCGGGGGGACACGTGTTAGACCTGGCACTTCTTGGCATGATTACCCCTGACTTTTTGCCTCAATCTACACTATTTTTTCTGAGGTAGATGCTTTGGACACTTTGCCACTGTAAAACAGTGTCAAAGTGCAAGTGTTCCCTGCATAAAGTATAATGGTAATTGGTTGTCCATGATTGGTATGTTTGCCTTACTAAGTAAAGTCCCTAGTAAAGTGTACTGTGTGTGTCAATGCTGGAAATGCAACTGCTACTAGTGGGCCTGCAGCACTGTTTGTGCCCCCCACACAAGTTGCCTTAAAAAGGGAACTCAGGCATGCCATTGCATGGCCTTCACACAGTTTGTTAAACTGCCATGTTGTTCTGTCAAGTGCACTCACTTGCCAGACCTTACCCTTCCCTTTCTATGCACATTAGGCACCCCTATGGTAGGTCTAGGGTACCCCCTGGACAAGGTGTAGTGCATGAGAAAGGTAGGACATGTACTAAGGTATGCGTCATGTCCTGACAGTGAAATAATCTTCATTTCGTTTTCCACTGTTGAAAGGCCATCTTGCCTATAGGAAAGAATGGGGAGGCTGTGTAATACGTTTTCCAGCCTATCTTCCCAAAGGCTTAAGAAGGAAAGGTGAAGTTTAGTATGCCTGAACTCACAATGTAATAACACATCTTTTTATGAAGGTAGTTTTTGCATTGTGTGTTCAAAAGCCACTCTTGTAGCAGTGGCTGAGTTTTTGTGCTCTAACATTTGTGTGTGTCTCTGCCTGGCTGTGGATTGACTGTCTGGATTTGAAAGCGATAGGTTCTGGGGAATGTCTTCGCCTAGGGGAGGAGGTGAGACAGCAACAGACTGACCTGCATCTGGAGTGTAGGGGGAGGAGAAGCCCCTAGACGTTAAGAGGTCTGGGTTTCTGCTATAAAACAATTGGCTCATCTCCTGCTGAGCTGAGTGATTGGGAATACAGACCCCCACTAATCAAAAGAAGAGAGGTGTCACTGGCAGGGAGGCACCCAGAAATGGTTTAAACAGGGGTCAGAGCACCCTGAAACACAAAGACTTCAAAGCCATTGAGGGGTATAACTATGAGAGATGAAGCCCATGAATTTTGGAGAATGGCTTGATCAAGTGTGAACAAGACTGGAGCTACTTCATGGTCAAGAGGACATTTTCCAAGGAAGAAACAACTGAAGAGACTGAAGGATAGGACTGGCCCTTGCTTTGTGTTCTGGGGCTGGCCTGCAGTTTGCTATTTTAACCAAGGAAAGGCTAAAGGGACTTTGCTGTGTGCTGTGTCCCCCTGCTTGAAGGACTTTGCTGTGTGCTGTGTCCTGAAGTAACTTATCCCCAAGGGGATGAGGTGAGCTTGCTCCCTGTTCGGAAACACAGGAACACAAAAGTTTCCAGGAGAGTCTCAGCGGCGCTGTGTGATCATGCCTGATGCAGTCTGAGACCCTCGTAAGAACTGGCCTGTGATCGTGGGCGCATGGAGTCCAAGTGAGTCTCAGCGCCGCTATGTGCGTGTGCTATGTGCAGCCTGAGACCTTCATGAGGATCGGCCTGTGATCGTGGGCACCTGGAATCCAAGCAAGGATCAGCGACGCTGTGTGTGTGTGTGCTTTGTGCAGCCTGAACTCCTTTGTGAGGAATGTCTAGTGATCGTGTGCACCGGAAACCAAGTGAGTCTCATTGCCGCTGTAGGCGGGTGCGTTGTGCACCAGGAGACCTTCGTGAGGATTTGCCTTGTTATCGTGTGCACCGGAATCCAATTGAGTCTCATCGACGCTGTGAGCGTGTGAGTTGTGCATTGTGAGACCTTCGTGAGGATTCGCCTTGTTATCGTGTGCACCTGAATCCAAGTGAGTCTCAATGCCGCTGTGTGCGGGTGCGTTGTACACCAGGAGACTTTCGTGAGGGTTTACTGTGTTATCGTGTGCACAGGAGTAAAGTGAGTCTCAGCAACGCTGTGCACATGATCTTCGTGCAGCCTGAGACCTGTGTGTGTAGTGCCCAGTGATCGTGCACCCGGAGTGAAGGAAGACTCAGCCATGCTGTGTGCGTGTGCTTTGTGGCAGCCTGAGATCTTTGTAAGTGAAACGGCCCGGACCGGCAGCCCCGGAGGAGATGAGTTGCTGGCCAGAGCCGCCGTTGCCATTTCACAAAGCTGCATTGGAGGCTCAGCCGCTAGGCGAGGAGAGGAGAGTGGGGTTGCGTCCCCCAGGTAATGTGTGTCGACTCCAGGGGCGGAGCACGGGCTCGGAGGGAGACGTTCTTGGACTCTCTCTCGTTTTGGCAGCACGAGTCTCTGCCTCGGCTCGTATCGCGGCCCGTATTGCCAAGGGAGTGGCGGTACAGGGGCCGGAGTGCGAAGCTGCACTTTGGGATTACATCATACTGTGTTGGGGGCAACTGTGAGAGGCTGATTGCAGGTAAGAAGGAGAGGTGGAAACACCGCCTTAAGGCCGGTGATCGAGGCCTGAGTGTACTACGTAGTATTCCATTTCTGCAGAACGGAGTACCTGACTGACGTATTACACATTGCATCATTTCTGTATAGTAAACTACTATAAACTAACTAACTACCTGATTGTCGTATACCGCATTGCCTTGTTTCTGCATAACGAACTACCCGATTAGCGTATTGCGCATTGCATTATTCCTCCATAACGAATGACCTAATTAATGTATGCACATTGCCTTATTTTTGCAGAACGACGTATCTGGTGGCTGTATTACGCATTGCATTATTTGACCTTGCAAAGTGCCTGATTGTTGCGTTACGCATTGCATTCTCTTCATTGCAGTTTTTGATTGCTATGTTATGCATTACAGTATTTGTACATTGCAAAAGTGCCTGATTCTAGCATTACAAACTGTATGATATGATATTAGGAGTACAGGAGAATGTTTAGAAGTGCTCATTGACAACGCCAGAACTTACAGGGCTGCCTGGCCTAACAACCGGCCAGGAGAAATATTACACAACCTCATATGTTGGTTTTATATTGTGTGGTCTTATCGTATCTCTTTTACCATAAAGTTTATCCTCGTTTCATAAAACTCGTGTGGAGTCTATTTGTGGTGTCATCATTGGATTATTGTGAGCGTGGTTGCGAAAACTTTACACATTTGCCTTGAAGATAAGCCTGGTTGCTCGTGCCAAACTACCAAGGGGGTGAGCGTGGCAATCTAAGAAGGTGATCTTTCTTTCCCTGATGTTGGAACGCGGTCCCTACTTGGCCTAAGGTACCAACCTCAGCCAACCAGGGATCCCGGGTCTAACATGTAGCTTACAAAAAAACGTGACTTTTCTGTCTAAATCAGGAGTGTTTGCATGAATACTTGTAATGCGGTCTAATATACTCATGATGGACCTATTAAACATATGTGTAAGATCTTAAGATCCTATGCCATTTCCTGGGATGTCACTTCCTGTAATTTCACATGCTGTGATGTCAGTTGCATACTGCCTAACTTGGTTAGTCCCCCCACTTCTCTTTTTAGGACGTGGGCCCTGCTTACATAGGTGTTCTAATAGAATAATGAGAGTTGCGGCGCATTGGTTGTTGTTAATGAAAAAAGTTGTGGAATATTCAGAGTTTTGCATACTGTTGATCGATTGGATATCATTAGTCATGATAAACCACAACTTCTAATAGTAGTGTTTGCATCATGGAGGCCTTCGTCCTGAGCTCCACTGCTGTTCTTATATGTAGATTTCATACAGAGTATAATTCACAGTTGAAATACACCTAGACACATAGCCCACTTTTTTCTAGTGCGAGACGCAACATTTTACCCGGTTTCTAACTCAGTCTTTGCTCTCATATTATGATTGCACTGGAACAGCACTGTAAAATGAATAAATAATATGTTCTGATGTACAAAGCTGTAGACCACTAGAGCTCTGTCCACGTGTTCTGTATCTTTTTTTAAACAGAGAACACCCATTTGTACATTTCTGATGATCTCCGTGATCAGACTTGGATATACCACTTTATCAGTTTCCTAAAGTAGGCTGGGCCTCTTAAAAACAATTCTAGAATTACCCAACATTCCGCTTCTTTGTGCAATGATGATGCGACACAAAATATACTTCTACTATTAAGAATTAAGCACAAGCGGCAGTTAGTGCTGATAGGTTAGGCAGCAAAATAATTCTCACTCAACGCCTGCAAAGATAAATAACCATCTTGTGGTTGTAACAGAAAGCCATGTCATTCACACGATTGGTAAAATTTGCTGAGTTTTTATCTTAAGTAATTTGAAAACTATAGTGCAATCCCGCACAGCTCCTTGCTTAATGGCATTATAGCACCAACTGATGCTCAACCACCACCTCCCCTTATTCTCATTCCACGCATACAATGCACTCGTATAAACCATACCTTTCCGTCCTTCATATGCCACTCATATCTTACAATCATAAGACTAGCACGCCACACAGTTCCTGCCTTCACAGTGACACACAAAACTATATACAAATCAAATAAAAAACATGCAAAAAATACTGTAAAAGCAAACTATAGGCCACTACTCCTAACAACCTAGGACAAAATCTCTAACTTGGGAAGGAGGTCACTTTCTCCTGAATCCACTTCCAAAATTACATCTATACCTATCGCTGCTATTAAAAAAACGGTTACATCTTGCACTGCTTGGAGAACAACCCACTTCCAATGTTACTTCATTACACCATCTAGATGTCTTCCATCAAATATTCTTAAGTCGTCCATTTTATTTGCCCTCAAAAATACACTACTATAATCCACGCCATTTTCTTTCCTAAAACACAAAACAACACTTTAATAGGGCTAGATCGTCTTGTTGTATAGCGTTTTAGGACCCTAGTGTAATTTTCCCGATTCCTGCCCTTATATAGGTATAAACTACCGTATCCTTAAATAGGCATAGAAATCATAACCATATTAAGACATAGCTCATGCAGTCCAAATACGGCATGGCTACTTCCACTAGTTCCGAAAATCTACAACGATTTCTTGGAAAAACCCACCTTCAGCAGTCAGGAACTTCCCCCTGCTTGAATATTTATTTATCCAAGAAGTTATGGAGTTTTCAAAGAACTGACACTCTTTGATGACGTTTTATGTCCAACCTTACGTCAAACTCGGCACCTTCAAGGTATATATATGCCCACACTTGCCCAAGCAAACACACAGTGGTTTGGAGCAGTTCGAATATCTACTTGCCCGACGCATCTCGCTGCAGCAAGTGCCGAAGGAAGCCGACCCTCCAGGAGAGGCACTGAGAGAGACGCTGCCTTTTCTCCTGCAGAGAAATCCAGCTCGTGTTTCCAAGCTACCCTTGCGGGTTTTTGGGAAATCGAGTCCTGCGAGAGAGATACCAGACCTCCTTCATTCTAAAACCAAGGAACAGAGCTGATTAGACCCTAAGAGAAATCTTGGATAGATTCTTGGCAGAAATAATACTAAAACTTAAGCTACACCTTACTTACTCCTTCCCTCGTACTAGATCTAGGTTAGGTACACCGGGGTAGGCGTATTTTAGAAGCACTATTTGAGTGTTTTTAGTATTCATTATTTATGTATGTATTATATGTATTTTATGGCTTAGAAACCATATCATGCTTTTACAGTATTATTTTATAATACTCTTCATACTGTACGCACTATATTTTGCAAACAGTATAACGATTGTAGCAGTTCATTTCTTCTGTATGAGAAAGAAGACTGTTCAATAAATACCTTTTATTGAAAACGCCCGTCTTTCTATTTCTCTACACTTCTGGTGAAACGAAGCATGTGCAATTGACTGAGAAAAATAACTATCTATTGTTTCCGCGACTCTAGAGATACATTTCTTATTCTTGTTAAACAAAGTCCTCACGTTTATGCGGTTGTCAGAAACTAATCCCTTCTTGTTCATTCGAGAAAGTTTCTAGTGACCTCTGAGCTAGCTGGCACTCACAATTAAGTCTAATATGTTCAATAGAGACCTAGTCGACCTCAGTCCTACGTCTAATCTATAGGATATATTATTCCAATGCGCAGTGCCTATCAGGAATATAGCAACTACACTACATGGCGCCCAACATTTGGTAAGGCACTAATTTAACGCTAGATACTAGAGTAACTCAGTCGTGCTTTTCACATAGACCCCTTTTTCCTGTAAAACCTCCAATAGACGTCTGGAGTGGGTAAAAGGATAATATCTGGCATAACTGAGTAGGACGAAAATCCTATGTATTAGTTTTGCTTTGTTCAACGTTGAAGGATACAGTATTGTGGACCTTATCTATGTTCCTTGAAACTTGCTCTGCAAAACCTTCATAAAACAAAATGTCGGAGTGTAACAAAGAATTAGCTAGAGCTGCAGCAGCAGCACTTGCACAAAACCTAGACACTACAGGTTTTAATGAAGATGACCCGTGTCCATTACACATCCCGGCAAATGTAAGAAAAATGATAACTTACAAACTTAAAATAATGAAGTATTATCGAGAGGTGGTAAAGTAATATTTATTATAGAGGCACATGAATATCGGCAGACAGAGGTATTCTGTTCATGGATTTTGTTTCCTACAGCAAATCCAGTGACACACGAGTTCCGCAACTACAAAGTAGAGGAACCTCCAGCGATATACGTTCCTTTCGAGGACGTTGAAATTCCACTAACTTACCAAGAGCATCAGCTCTGGTTTAAAGGCGCCCTACAACATCAAAATCACATTACCAGGCTCGGTCCACTATGTAGACCAGGAGCAACATGGCCGGTACTAGCCAGCTATACACCACATCCTGACATTGAAAGAATGACAGGTCCAGAACTGGTAGCTCAGCTGAAATAGTTAATTAAAATACATAGACAGTTGGTTCAATATGTCATGCGGACTTTAACAGTCCAACCGGCTGTAAGAATTCCACAGCACACCCCTCACCAGGGGAACACAAACAAAATTACACCACAGACTATACAATCAGTCAATGGTAAATTACCCGCAAAACGGGAACAAATTCCGTTCTGGTTAGCTCAAAATTACTCAAATAGAGGCAGTATTTCCCAATAGTACACCTCATGAAAAACACAGGATTTTAAACGATCTGTTTACCAATGGGGATTGCACCACATGTGGAGGACTGACACTTGGGGTGCAGTCTTTGCTTCTATATACACAAAAACACATGGTGTTCCGTCTATGGCGGTGATACCAGACGTCCTAAGACAGATTCAAAATGAATATGGACCAGAACCTGCTTTAAATCTCGGTATGAAATTACTAAAGGATTTCAAACAGGTCTCGGCTATACTATTAGCTAACATTAAAGGTGAAGCAGCATCTGTTGCAATCCGCCAATAGCTGAAAGTAATAGATGTAACTGAGCAACCGTATGAACTTGCAAGAATAATTGAAAAATCCTATGAAGAACTAGGTAGAGATAGTTTGGGAGGGAAACCAGTAAAACCCAAACTAACAGAAAATCCTCATAAGGTTTTTGTTAAAAATAATCTCACTACTCCTAAAAAGAAGTGGGAAAATACTAAACAGACACTTCCTAAATAGAAGCGCTCTCAGTCCAGAGGTAGGTCTCCTCAAAAGCAGCCCTCTGAAAAAAGGTATAACCATCCAGAAATAGGGATAATTTGTAAAAACCTGATAGATAGCAAGATACTGATTCACGTTCCTCTCGTACCTTTTCAGACTTCCTTGCAGAAATCAGAATGAAGAGGACGGTCAGAACAAAAGGAAGAACGCGTGAAGTCCAAAGATGAACAGCACGTTCATAAAAAATAAGAAAACACAATTCTGCTCCCGGGTTTGGCAGGAGGGATCTTGGGGGGGTGAGTGCTCTGACTCAAAGGTCCCCAACCTTTTCTGTAATAAGAGCTACTATTTTCAATTAAACTCATTGAGAACTACTAATATTATTAGTGTTGTAATACCGGCCCAATCAGACATGTTTACATTAGTGGCCACCATATGCAAGAATACTACCATGTTGCTTGCAGTAATGCAAAAAAAGGCTTTCTCAATTTGGAATGCTTCTACTTGGGTAATACATAGCAGCCATAGCTGCAATGCCTCTGGCAGTACCAAGTTAGTAACATTTGCAAAACATCTCCCTAATGCTGCATGATGTATCACTCAAATATCAGATTTAAATATATTTTAGAAGTCAGCCATTTTTCTCACCATATATATTAACGTATTAGTTCTGGAAAAAAACACATTTTCATTTTAAATATACACTCTCAATATTGATATAGGTGTATTCATTCAACCAAGCAAAAGTTTCTAATTTAGTAGGCTGCACACTGGATAGCTCTTACAGGTAGCTGGAGATTTATTAGTAGCTAATGAGCTACTCATTGGAGAAGCCTGCTCTGACCATTTCTTGGCCGTCGCACCTGCTGTATGCTTATCTTCCACTGGCACTGATCCACGTTTTTTTGGCTCACCTGGGCTGGGAGTCCAGGCAGGTGGTGGTGGGGGTTCCGTTTTGGCCTCGTTGATCTCGGTTCCCCACTGTGAAGCTGCTGACTGTGCAGGGGACCTGGTTTCTCCCTTGCTTTCTGTCTCCCCTGCGGTTGTCTCCGATGTTGTCTGTCCCACAACTACGGCTGTCGGTGTGGAAGTTGAGAGGCATGGGTGGCAACATCTGGGTTTCCCTGAACATTTAACCTTGGCCCTGCAACAGTCTCTTAAGCCTTCTACTTTGAAATCCTCTGGGCGTCATTGGGGGAATTTCCAAGCTGGTGTCGGGCTCTGGATTTGTCTCCTCTGGATTGCTGTTTGCGGGAGGTGCTACAGTTTCCCAGGAAGGGCTTTAAGAAGCAGCTGTTGTTTCCACTTTGGGGGCTCAGTGGGCCTCAATTCAGGCTTTCCGTTCCCCTTGGGGGAATTTGTCAGATATGGAAGATTTGGTATCTTACTTGTTGCCGAGATTTTCTTTATCCCGCCCTGAGGTGGGAGAAACCACAGGGCAGCTTTTTTCCCCTTTTGGGATCTTCCCCTGGTGTTACGGGCTCTGGTAGCTCCTTCATTTCAGCCTTTATCTGAGGTGCTCCTCAAGTTTGTGACTTTGAAGGTGGTTTTTCTGGTGGCCATTACATCGGCTCAGCGCCTTGGGGAGTTGGGGGCTCTGATGGCACTAGAGCAGTTTTTGACGTTTTCTGGCGATGGGATGGTCCTCCGGTTGGATTTGGTCTTTGTCCCCAAGGTTTCTTCTCAGTTCCATTGTTCCCAGGAATTGGTGTTACCTGCTTTGTGTGCAGATTAGGAGTCTGTCAATGATCTTCCTTGGTCATTGCTTGATGAATGCAGGGCTTTGTGTGTCTAACTTGAACGTACACGTTCCTTTAGGATGTTGGATTCCCTGTTTGTCTCTTTTGGGTTGCCTCTTGTGGGAGGAAAGCTTCTTCTTCTTCTATTGGTCGCTGGCTGAAGTAGGTCATTATGTTGGCTTAATCTCTTTCTGGTTCCCCTCCTCCGGCAGGAGTTCAGGGGCGTTCTAACCGTGTGGGTGGAGACCTTCTGGGCTGAGGTTCGGGGGGATGTTCCTGTCCAAGATCTAACGTTGACGATATTGATGGCGCCGCCTGGCCTATTTGGAGGGAACCTCTAGTGGCAATGCAGGTCAGGACTCCCAGGGCAGTCGATGGGGGAGGCGCCGGTGCACTACCAGATAACGCTGCACTACTGGCCTCAATCACACAATTAAGAGACATTATTGAGGCTAAAATCGGAGCAGTGGTCTCAGAAGGGAGATTATTGCGCCCAAACTTTCGCAATTCAGTAGAGCTCCTTACTGAGCCAGAGTCTCGGGTCTCTGGTGTGGAAGATGCGGTCTCTACACTCCAGGCCAGGGTGTCCCCCCTGGAAAAACTTACCAAAGGCCCAGCAACACAAGTGAAAGTCGCAGAGGGACGGGCCCAGAGAAACAATACCCACTTTGTGGGCTTTCCTGCTAACTGTGAAGGGGATGACATGGATACATTCCTGACCAAATGGCTCACTACGTGGATTCTGGCAGATGCCCTATCTTTATTCTTCATAATAGAATGCACACACAGAGCCCTGCTTCAGCACCGCCCCTCGGGCTACACCACGGCCCATTATTGCCAGATTTTTTAATTATCATTACCATGACACTTTCCTAAAATGGGCTAGGACACAGGGCCAGCTCCTATATAAATACTACCAGATCCTGATCTTCCCAGACAATACTAGAATGGTCAGCAACATCAGTCCTTTCAAGCGGCCAAGGCTCATCTCTGAGATCTGAAACTCTCATACATGCTGCTGTCCCCAGCCTCACTGCATTTAGTGTATAACTCCCTCACCCTGTTCTTCGACACGCTAGACAACGTTTTTACCTGGACAGACTAAATAAGACAATTGAAGCCGCATACTGCACCGTGCCATGACTCAAATTCCTTATTAGGAGAACCTCGCCGATTGCAAAATAACCAGAAAGAAAAATGCAGGCATCAGTCCTGATCAACATGACGCTCCAGGGCCCGCAACGGGGAGCAGGCAGAAGCTCTTGAAGCTGGGGCCTCTAAACTTCATAAATGACTGGCTTAGAAAGCTATGTGAAGAGACTCTGATTCTTACCGTATCCTGAAATATGCAGTATCTTGGTACTTTCCTGTGGGCTGCATAGATAGGGTGGTACACCTAGGCCCTCTCTACTGACACTGTGATAATGGGATGTTTCAGGATCCATTGGACAGATACTATGTTGTCCTCCCGTTGGGGTGGGCATAGACTAAAATCTGCGATAGATACTTCAGCTGTTTTGAAGTATTGGGGTGGAGGGTAGGGCGTTTTGGGGTTCAAGTTGTTGTTAAACCTGGCTGCATAGTCTGTGTTGTCCCAGGGTGGAGTCCCAATATCTCGGTTAAATATATAATATGGCCCCTCTATATAGATGTTAACTCACGTCAATGAAGCTACCCCAGGTCGACTGCAGGTGGTGAGCTAGAACGTTAGAGGCATGCTCAATAAAGTTAAGTGCGGTGCAATACTCCTCTTAGTCAATGCTTTGTTGACCACTTGGTCGATGTTTGGGTGCTTTTACCTGAAGGGCTTGCAGTCATGGGAAGTGATAAGATCAACGTGCTACGCTCGACCCGTGACCGATGGCGAGCATCCGGGGTCGCGGGGGGAACGCTAGAGTCTCTGCTGAAACCGATGGTGGATCTGTAGGTTGGGAAGACACAGGGAGGTTTCATCACTCATGCGATATAGGCTACACCTACTACTCCCGAGTCAATTAATCCTTCTCTAGGATCGGTTACATTCATGTTCCACCCAGTTTCAGGCACAGAGTGCCGGAAGGAACAATAATGCCCCTTGAGCTATCATATCACTCCCAGAAGGCTATATGGCTCTTAATTGGCCAAAGCTGGCCCCCATTTCAGTGGAGGTACTCCCCTTTGTACCTAAAGGATTGATCCTATCAGGCCCACATCTACAAGGCCTTGACGGAGTACTTTTCCCTTAATATAGAGACTGCCTCTTCCCCCGATGTGCTATGGGAGGCTATGAAAGCCACCATGTGAGGAGTTGATATCAGCTATTGTTCTGTGGAGCACATGAGGCACAAACACAACCTAGTGTAATTATAAGGAGGAAGTGCACTGCATATGGCTAGCTTCCTGAGAGTAGAATCTACCAGAGGGGTGACAAGTTGAGGAAGCTCCTATATAACCTGGTCGACCTCCCGAATATCACGCCTCATATCACCCGATATCCCTCCTAAACATAGAGACAAAACTACTGGGAAAAATCCTTGCTAACAGATTAATGCCACATATGTCATAACTGGTCAACCCAGACCAGGCGGGCTTTAAGCCCCGCCGGGCAACCCATCATAATATCAGGAGAGCCCACAATGCAATAGCTGCAGTTGACCGATTGGACAGGCCGGCCACCCTGTTGTTAGCAGACAAGGACAAAGCGTTTGATTCGGTTAGTTGGACATATCTTTTTGCACTTCTGAAATAGTTGAATTTTGGTCTGCGCTTCCTGTCATAAATTCGGCTACTCTACAGGGGTCTGACTGCATCCATGAGGGTTGCCAGCTGCGCTTCTCCCCCTTTCCCAATTAGATGCAACACTAGAAAGGGATGTATGCCCTCTATCTCCCCAGTTGTTTGCGTTGGCCATCGAGCTCCTGTCTGTCTGGTTCCAAGGCTTAGAATGGACAATTACATTTTTGATCGCATCGCCTTATACGTAGATGATATCTTGTTCTTTCTTACGAGCCTGCATAAATTGGGCCCCAGAATCCTGCAGATAATGCGGATTTTAGGAGAAACTTCAGGCCTTTATATGAATGTTCGTAAATCTACTATATGGCCATTGCGGGGGACGCTCGGTAATTGCAGATGGGCTGGAGATTTGTTGCAGACCACAGAGGGTTTGCAATATATAGGGGTCTTTTCCTTTCGGATAACCAAAAGACGTCCTTGGACCGTAATATAGGCCTTACGACTGAAAGGGTAAAGACTGAAATGTGATGTTGGACGGGATTGCCACTGTCTCTATATGACTGGTCTGCCATATTTAACATGGTCTCCCTTCCATTATTACTTTACCATTTACAGAACCACCCCTATTCGGTCCTGCTGTTGGGTTTTGCCAGATCAACGCTATGCTAGGTCAGTTTCTATGGAGGGGGTGGAGTGTCTTGGGTGGCACTACGCACGTGTTGTCAGTCCACATAGTGCGGCGGTATTGCAGCTGCTGATGTTTAATCCTAACACACAGCCTCGCACCTCCAGGTGCTTAATGACGGGCGGTACGGATCTAGAGACGATCCAGCCTATGCCGTAGATCGCTGGCTATTGGGAGACGCCACTATGTAGTCATATTTATATAGTTGATTGGGCGTTCAGATCCTGCCCCCACCACAAGTGTCGTGATACTTGGCGCCAATCTCTCCGCCAGAGGGGTCGGTGGGGCCATATTACATGTGAGACACTGCTATGGCACAATCGGTTGCTACCCCCACTTGGCAGAACTCCAGGGCTTTCGCAGTTGGGACAAGAGTGGAACCTCCTCTCTTGGAGATGTAATGCACGGCCTCACATTCAAATTAGTTCAAGAACTAAGAGAGAAAAACTCCATGCCTCATTGCCAGTTCTATATCTTCAATTTTGCCACACACTAACGCAATACATAACCAACGTAACAACCCTGCGAGATTTTAATCCATTAGAGGAAAAGCTATTGATGGGAGACCTAGGCGATCACAATATCTCAAAAATATACCAATCTCTAATTACAAACAGCAACACCACTCTTGAGACCCTAAAGGACTGCATGGAAGACGGACCTCGGCCTTCTCGATAATGATGATTGGATGGAGCCCTAGTGTCCCCAGAGGGGTGGCCATTTCATCACACTTAAGATTGATTCAATTCAAAAACCTGCATCGGGCCTACTACACGCGGTATAAGCTTTGGAAGGTTTGGCTGATAGTGTTCCCCCATGTGTCGGTGCTGAAGAAATGATGAGGTAACTTTCCTAGACACTGTATGGACCTGTAAAGCTGTAGATATATTCTGGAAAGGTGAGATCGTGTGCCACGCCGAGGTTCTGGGGTGGGAGCTTCCTAGATCTCCCAGACTGACCCTGCTCCATAATATAGATCGGATTGGCGGCAATAGATATAAGCGCCATTTTCTGTTTTTGGGCCTCACAATCGCTAAATGAGACATAACTAGATTATGGAGGTCTGATTCGACAGCCCTGGTGGGTGCCTGGAGGAGGGGGATGGACTTCTGTATGGTGTTGGAGGTGTTTGTCTTTCAAGCACGGGGATGCCCTCAGAAACAAACGAAGATTTGGCAGCGGTGGGTAGACTATCGGGGCCTTACCTGAGACATTCCATTGTCGTTTGCTAACACTATTGATGTGGAAGTGCAGTCCTACGGTCGAGATATGTGATATATTTTATGGTATGTTATTTGGGTATATCGGGCACTGCCCGGGACTGAATCGGAGAGATACTGACCAGTTATGTCGCAGCGTGTTGAACTGTTTTGTTTTTCTATAATTAATGTGCAAAGTCATGCTGATTTATGCAATAATATATATACGTGGTCCTCTGGGCCTTATTGCGGCAAGAAATTCAATAAAATCTGTTATGGAAAAAAAATTTAACTGAAGGGAGCTCATCAGGATCTGCACTGATGTCGCAGATAAGCAGTTCAGGTGAGCCCGCTTGGGTGGTGCTTATATTGGCACCGCACACAATAATGCCAATGGCACCATGAACAGCCCAATGCCACTTACCGGCACGCAAGGAGATTGTAAAAGAATTTTTCAGATCCAGTCTGACATCTGGGGAATATTCTAAGGTAAGCAATCTGCATCTAGAGCCTCTATTAGATCGGTCTTCTTTACTACATCATTGCATTAAAAAGCACCTGGGGATGTGGCCATGGCAGCAGCATGAACAGATGCGAGCTCCTGGCCCGAAGCCAATATTTTGAATTTAATCCATCCACATTCGTAAAAGGGAACAAGATTCACTAGTGGAGATAACAGCAACTCAGCAAGAAAAAAAAGGAAAGAGACAAACAGCCTGGGAAGAAACCCGCAGTAGAAAGTCAAGCAGGCCATAAACACTCATGTGTGATGGTGGGCAAACTTTAACATTTGAGCTTGGATGTTAAAGGGAGGACATTCCCAACATGAAGTTGAGAAAAACGGTCCGGCCGGAGATTCTTCAGTATGTCAAAATCCTTGGTGTTGCTATTCTGGGCCCAGGAATCAACTGAGACGTGCAAGCCCTCTTGCCCCAACATGCCTGGGGAGAAACCTGGAAACTAAACAAAGGCAGCCCGAGAGACAAACTGGAAGTGACGTAGACCCACTGAAAGAGGAAGCAGAGTGACACTTTTTCCCCCCACCTAGCTTTATGCCTGGGGTCCCTGCATGTGGAAGGATTAGTTAGCAGGAGATTTTCGATTACACAGGTGACCCCAGATATGAACCCTGAGTGTCTACGAGTTGAGAGGTTTATCCTCGGCAACAACCTAGTAGAGGCAATAGGCCCTGCTACATCCTAAATGGAATATGCTTCTCTAAATCCTCAGTGGTATATGAGCAGTACCCCACTGGTCATTATAAATACTTAACTGTAAGACTGAGTTAAGCAATAAAAATTGATTGTTGTAGCAACTGTTACTCAGGAGATGTGGGCACAGATCTGTGAAAGAGACTTGAGGGGGGCATAACAGATCTGAATGAACCTCTCAAGTGGCTAAATGTCTTGTAATAGGAAGATTAAACATGTCAAGTCAAGTCAAGTCAACATTTATATAGCGCACTACATACCCAGAGGGTTTCAAGGCGCTTGGGAGGGGGAGGTGGATTATTTGTCAAATATCCACGTCTTCAGCTGCTTTCTGAACGCTAGGTGATTCTGGGTGAGGCGAAGGTAGGCAGGGAGTGAGTTCCATGTTTTGGCAGCCAGGTATGAGAAGGATCTGCCTCCCATGCTGGACTTGTTGATGCGAGGTACAGTGGCGAAGGCTTGGCTGGAAGAGCGAAGTTGGCGGGAGGGGGTGTAGAAGGACAGTCGAGAGTTGAGGCAGTCTGGTCCGATGTCGTAGAGTGATTTGTGTGCGTGGGTAAGCAGTCGGAAAGTGATCCTCTTATTGACGGGTAGCCAGTGGAGGTCTTTAAGGTGACCAGAGATGTGTTCGTTGCGTGGGATGTCTAATATGAGCCTGGCTGAGGCGTTTTGGATTCGCTGTAGTTTCTTCTGGAGTTTAGCGGTGGTACCTGCGTAGAGGGTGTTTCCGTAGTCCAGTCGGCTCGTGACTAAGGCGTGGGTGACTGTTTTCCTTGTTTCGGAGGGGATCCAGCGAAATGTTTTTCTGAGCATGCGAAGAATGTTGAAGCAGGAAGAGGATACGGCGCTGACTTGTCTGTTCATAGAGAGTGAAGAATCCAGGATGACGCCAAGGTTCCGTGCGTGGTCTGTCGGGATGGGTGCCTTTCCGAGGGCTTCCGGCCACCAGGAGTCGTCCCATGCAGAGGGGGACTTACCTAAGATGAGGACTTCCGTCTTGTCTGAATTCAGTTTCAGACGGCTTTGTTTCATCCATTCGGCAACTTCTTTCATTCCTTCGTGTAGGTTAGTTTTAGCGGTGCTGGGGTCCTTGGTGAGAGATAGGATCAGTTGAGTGTCATCCGCGTAAGAGATGATGTTGAGGTTGTGTTGGCGGGCGATGGCCGCGAGGGGGCTCATGTATACGTTGAAGAGGGTGGGACTGAGTGATGATCCTTGTGGTACGCCGCAGATGATTGCAGAGGCCTCGGACTTGAATGGTGGGAGGCGGACTCTCTGGGTTCTTCCGGTGAGGAACGAGGTGATCATAAAGTGCTACTTCTATTAATGAAAGCTTCAAATACTGATGAGAACGTGGACTTGAAACCATCTCTCAGGTTGCACATGGACAGCATTGTGAACACTGTGCAGATGTGACACTGTCAAAGGCAGAACTGCTAGGAATCCTTGAGGACATATAAACAAGTACTTTGCAAAGTGTGAAAAAGCCACTTACACAAAAGCCTCTAAGATTTGAGCTCTGATTTGAGAGCAAAAACAAAAAAGCTGAGACAGGATGTGGACCCTGTAGTAAATGGCAGCATGCTAGATAAGGAGACTAAGGTGAACAATTTTGACGTTGGTAAGGAGACAATGGAGCGAACAAAACAGCAGTTAGACACTAAACTGGAAGCGGCTCTAGTGAGACAAGAAGAATTGAAAACCTTTAGTAGAAGAGAAAAACTTAGAATCAGTCAGAGGTTTGAAGGAAGGAATGGAAGGACATGACCTCAAACTATTCATGGCTGTGATGCTCTTCTCATGTTTAGAAGACAACCACGCTGAGCTACACATTAATAAGGTTCACAGAGTGGGTCCTCGTGGACCACAACAAATGCAAAAGGCCACAGGATGCCATGGTGAAATTTCACTACTTCACCAATAAAATAGTTGAGGTGTCTTTTCAAGGTGCCACGTCGATGGTCTTTCAAGACATATCACAAGCTGCCTTGTAGAGGAGAATATCCTTCAAGCCTATAAAAGAAAAATTCAGAAACAACAACATTCAGTACAGATGGATATATTTGGTTGGGCTTGCCTGTGAACTAAATAGAAAGATACATCACTTCTCGGAGAAAGTGGAAGAAGGGAAAATTGTGGAAGTGGACCTATCGCACAGCAGGGAGGATTCTTCTCGCTCAAAACAGGAACCTACATTAACCCAGCATGCTGGAAGTGCAACCTTTGAGTGGCGGACACTAAAACCACAGAGGAGGCAGAACAAAAACACAGCTACGGATCAGACGGTGGCGTAGAGGGACTATAGCAAATTACAACAGGGTAGCAAAGAGCAAATAGGTGGGTGGGGGCAGATAATGAGGTTGTGGGTAAAAATTATGGTTTGAATCTTGTTTTTCCAAAGGAATTCATCAGATACAATATACTGGTGATCTAGGCATCTAGCATGAGAGGCCAAAGCAGAACTCGCTTGATGTGAGGTGATTTGCACCATGATTCAGCTACATCAATCACTTGGATCAGTAACTGATAATGGGCTAAACTGATCAGGCCAGGAATTATAATTTGACAGTCAAAAAACTGGATCAACAACTAAGACTAAAAGGCAGCAAGAGACTGGGGGTAAGCCTTGGTCCTAACACTTATTACATGAGGTTACAACTGCTGGTTGGTAAAGTTTATTGTTCAGGGTGAGGGAGCAGGGAGCAGGGGGAATACACAAGTGAGTTAATTAAATTATATACACGAGAAGCACAGAAAAAGTATCACTAGAAGTACGCGAGGCTACACCAATATATATGGGAATGGTACAATCAAGGGGTAGAGAGGAAAGCTGAAATGTATTATAAAGGCTTATGATAAGGATCCTTTCCCCTAACTCAAAAGTGTTAAACTGACTGGTGAAAAGAGGAGCAAGTTGGTTATAGACCTTCCACCCAAACATTATATGTCTACAGGAGACACAGAAAATATCACAACACAGGCATCATATGTGTTTAGATCTACATGTTACATCCAATTTTCAATATGCATACGTAATATGCAGGTGGAGGAGTAAGTTTGACTACAGGGCCGACTTTCTACCTCCACCCCTATGGGGTCATTTTAAAGCCCTACCAGTGATGAAACCCTGCTTTGCTCCACCCAGAGAAAGTACATATGTATGAGTGTGTGCATGTTATATAAGTGTTCCTAAACAATAGTGACATACACAACTGATTAGGAAGTGTACATTAGAAAAGGATCTTTGGTCCTGATGAAGGGCATATGACCCTGATGGGCAACAAAAATCAGCTGTAACATGAACACCTACAGACTTATAATGTTGGAGTAATTATTATCTCTACGCACCACATCTCTTTTTAACTTTATCAAAGGTCTCCACCAATTAGGAAGTTTTTGAGGATTTATACTAAGTAATTTACCTCATTACTTGTAATATCAAGTGATCCTTTCAAGGTCGAGCCCATCCAGATGTATAGTCATTCTGGATGCAGGACTCTATTATGAAGCATGCTACAAACTGTGGGTGTGAGCCCTTTTAAACCACACTGTGGTTTTTAGAAGGGTCTTCTGGGATCTGGATTAATCTATCCAGTTCTTTTTGATTTCTTATGGTTGGCTATATATTTGTGATATATATCTTCATCAACAATGTTGACAAATTCTTGCTTACCTTGAATTTCGATGTACCAGTCCACGGTGAGCAAAAACAAACTCAATCTTGCTATTTGCCGATGACGCAGTTCTTCTGTCTTGCACCAAAATTGCAATGAATAAACCTCTAAGAGAATCTGACAGATAACACTTCAAAAACAAAATATGTTATCCTAAGTTATAGACAAAACACAAGGAACACATTTAAAATGTGTGGAATGCCGATGAAACATGTGGATAATCATAATTATTTGGGGACAAATTTGATGGAAAAATGTCTGGGTCCCCTCAATTACTGAAATGTGATGTAATTGTAAGTCAATATGCCAACTCTGTCCTAAGAATTGTAAACAACTGTGGCTGCAGATTAATTGCCCCCGATCATGAGGCATATTGAACTACGGTTGTAGCAGCAGGGATCTATGAGACCAGCAGGAGTGGCACAGACACCGCACAGGAATAGAGCAACAGTGGCACATGCAGATTGACGGACTATAGCGAAGAATGTTGTAGGTTGCAGGTTCACCTTGAAAGTATTCTGGGAATCAAGGAGCACTTTGTCTGACCCAAAGCGAGTCTTTGATCACATATTGCAACACCCAGTTGAAACAAACAGGCCGCAATGGCACTATAATCCTCACATCATTATGCTCCACATCTCACTTTCATATTGGCAGTACTAATTTCTCCACAAATGGGTATGACATAGAGAGACTGCATTGGTGGCCATTTTAATGTTCATGAACTCATCCTGTTCCACACATTTTCACTACAGTGAGACGTAATGCTGTAAGCTATTCTGCACTGAGAAGAAATTCTTCCAATACTATTTATCACATTTGTGACACTGAAGACCATCAATAAGTTCTCGCAAAACTGTGACCATTGTTTTTGTATTCATTTAATATTCACCAGTGACAATGTTGACTGCTTCCATTTCTTAAGTTAGTTGTTTTATTTTCCCTATTAATTGCAACCATAAAAAGGAAAACTATATAGTGCTCTGCAACTTATTGTTAAGATAGTGCATGCTTAACCACGAACTCCTTTCTGCAGGAGGCGTACATGTACACTGCACAAACAAAAATATTCACTTTTAAAACATTGTCTTGGTGGTGAGGATCTAAGAAATTTAAACATTTGCCCGATGAAGAAGACATGGAGGACTGAGAGACATTGAAGTGCAGGTAAAAAAGTAGAGGACATATAGACCAGAAAACGCAATAATGTAATTGAAAGTTAAAAATACTTTTCAACGAAGTTGGATGAAGGGGAGACAACAGACCAGTATGTTCCAGGTAGTACTTACGAGCAAGTACAAGGAGTTAAAAAAAGGAGCAATAAAGTAGAGGAAATAATATGAACAGGCACTGACATATAAATGCAACCAACCATTAATAATGGCAGAAGTATTGAATTATCTGAAAATTGTGTTCAAGAAATTGCAGAGGAAACAGATTCAAAGGTTAATGTAGTACAAAATAAAGGTATCAATATTAAAAGGGAAAGAAATGAGAGGGAAGAATATGATTGCATTTTTAAAAAGCGATTATAGTTGTGGGAGTCTTAATCACCATTGTGTCCAGCCTTACGCAGACTATGCAGCAGTGTAAAAAAGCGTTTCAGCAGCAAGGATGATTGAGTTTAAATGAGCTGAGGTAGATGAGTTTGAGTCTCATGTGAATTTGAATGTTACTGGATTAAAACGTTTATGTAGGAGACCACATTACTTTTTATTTATTTATTTATTTATTAACTTTATTTTTCGTCAATTTCAACAAACATACCAGTGTTCATGGGTACAGAGGCGCATATCTCATACAGGGCAGCAGAATCAATGACAGTGAGGAATAGTACATGTATAAGGACATAGCATTGCAGGATATAGCAGCGAGCATTAATACACTTTTCAAACCTTAGCATCATGGTCAAGAGGCATAGGCAATTTAACAGGTCATTCATAATTGAGCATTTCGCAGGTTGCTTATTGAGACAGTTCACAGCATCGTTACACTGACAGCATGGAACTCGTATCGAGACAGTACACCAATCTCCATTAAGCACTTGACACATATCTAGAACATGGCAGTAGTGTGGACAGTTAGCAGGGGGCTTCCTAATCTAATAGCGTGTTAGCTTCGCCAAGACCCCCATTATCATTGTTGTCTGTGTCAACATTGACGAGGGATTCATCCCCGCCTTCATGAGAGAGAAGATAGGCAATAAGCGGGCCCATATGTCTTTCTGTCTGCAGGAGAGCGGTTGGGTTTCAGCAAAAATGATATTCTGCGTCTGACAGTATGTTAGATCTTTAAGCCAGTCCTTGAATTTCGGGGCTCTTCCCCGACCCCATCGACATGCCACCCTTCTCTTGGCTAATAAAAGAGCAATATCTAGGGAATTTTCTAGAAACCTTAGGTACAAGCAATGTATACCCAAGCAACATCAGTAGAGGGTTAGCATCCAAGGTATCCCGCACCATGACTTCCAGAGCCTCGTGTACTAGCTGCCAGTAGTCCCTAACTCCAGGACATTCCCAGGCTAGATGTAAGAAACCAGCATTTCCCGCATGACATCGTTCACATCTATCATTGTCTGACAGATGAAATTTAAATTTTTTCAGTGGTGTATAGTACAGTCTTTGTAGAAATCGATAATGAATAATTTTGAGCCTGCAACTAGCTGATATCCTGGCGGTGATGTCACAGCAGTAATACCACTGTTCATCGGTTAGCTCAGTGTCCATATCCTCCCCCCAATGTACTCGAGCCGTCCCGCCTATTTCCTGCCGTTGCGTCCTAATCTGACCGTATATGCCCGAAACTAAGTGTGAGCCGTCTTGTGAGCCGAGCATGAAATGCAGCGGGGCCAAATTATCCGGCTCCTGCGGATAGTCCGGGAGAATTTCCTTCATTCCCTGCCTTAGTCTTATGTAGTAAAAGGTGTCAAGGGGGGTAGGTCTATAGTTCCGAAAGAATTGATCCGATGTGTTAAAGTGACCATCAGTGAAGAGGTTGCCCCAGGTAGTTACCGTGAGTCGCTGACATAATAATTGAAAACCTGTCTCCTGTAGCAGCGTCAGTTTGGGATGGTAAGTCAAGGGCATCCGGGCCGAATAGATCATGGGGGAGCATAATAGTTTGGCAATACGTCTCCAGGCGTCAATTGTGCATGTAACAGTCATGTAAGGTGTCTCAATGGCCGCTACAGGCACCTGTATGAGGCCAGTCAAAGGGAGAGGATTAGCCACCCAATCCTCCGCTGCCAGCTGTGGCATGAAAGGACTGGGCTTCATCCAAAAGTAGGCATAATGTGCCTGGCCACTGGCGTAGTACGCTTCGAAATCAGGGAGGTCAAACCCCCCTTTGTCGTAAGCTTGCGTCAAGACCGACCACCGTAATCTTGGTTGTTTGCCCCCCCAGAATAGCCAGATCAGCTCAGTGCATAGAGTTTTGAAAAAAAAAGCACCAGGATAATAAGGAATATTCGAAAAGAGATTTAAAAAACGAGGCAACACTACCATTTTAATGAGAGAGGCCCTACCCGCCATAGAATGTGGGAGGGAGATCCACCTATCAATCGTAGCCGACAATTTGGTGACAGCAACCCCATAGTTAAGCCGAATCATCTCTTCTCTGTCTCTGGAAATTTGTATGCCAAGGTATCTGAGGTCAGCGTGGCACCACTGCAGCGGAAAATCTAGGGGGAATTCCGCAACAGCATCCGTAAGGGGATACAGCTGGGATTTGGTCCAATTAATCTGTACACCCGATAGTCTGCCAAAGACGACACATTCGCGCAGCAGTGGATTCAGGTTATTAATAGGATTTGTAACAACCAGTGTCATGTCATCCGTGTACAGTGACCCTGCCAGTTGACGCTGAAAGCAGCGGAATGCACCACCACAGTGTAACTGCCGGAGCCGACATGCAAGTGGCTCGATAGCAATGGCAAATAGGAGAGGGGAAAGTGGGCATCCCTGTCGAGTACCTCGCGTAATGTCGACAGGGGAAGATAAGTGACCATTAATTAAATATTCTCGCAGTCGGCCGGGTATACAGCAACCGGACCCATGATATGAACAATGCGGGGAATCCCATGCGACGCAGAACCTCTAAGAGATATGGCCATTCAACCGAGTCGAACGCCTTAGAGGCGTCGAGGAAAATTGCCGCTACAGGAAAATCTGGAGCTACTGTACGGATCAGTGAGAACAAAGTCCGTAAGTTATGGGTGGTAGAGCGTCCCGGGACAAAGCCAGATTGGTCCGGCAATATTATTTTCGGCATCAACAGGGACAATCGAGTGGCCAGGACCTTGGCAAGAATCTTTACGTCACAGTTTATTAAGGATAGCGGTTGATACGCATCACAGTGTGTAGGATCTTTACCAGGTTTAAGGAGAGATGTGATCATAACTTCCCGCATCGAGCGCGGCAAAATTCCCACTTCCAGGGCTGCTTCAAATACTTCTCGAAGGACAGGAGCCATTATATCAATATATGTCCTATAGAACTCCGCTGGGAGCCCATCTAGCCCCGGGGCTTTACCGTTCTTCAGAGACATTATAGCCTCCCAAATTTCGCACTAAGAAATGTCCTATGGATATCGCTGAGCCAACAGAGGGTGACCTCCGCAAGGAAGGGGTCATATTGAACATCGTCAGCATTGCTGGTGGTGTATAATGTACTATAGTGGGCAGTGAACACATTTAGTATGCCCTCAGTATCTCTAACCATTTCCCCTTCCGAGTCGCTGTTTTCCAGTACAGTGTTATTAAGTTGTGGATTACGAGTTAGGACAGCTAATGCTTTCCCAGGTCTGTCGCCCTCGCAGTATTTTCTGGCCACCCAGTGTTTACTCCTAAACTTGGCCTCTCTTTCAGCCTCTTCTTCATAGTGCGTTAACTTAGAACGGAAGTCTGCGTGTGTTCGTGTCCCCGCACCCCTTGACATCGGCCTTTCCAGTTCTTTCATTTCATGGTCTAGGGTGTGTATTGTGCGTTGTATGTCCCGAAGGACCCCAAAGCTTTTGGATATGCAAAACCCGCGAATCGTCACCTTAAAGGCATCCCATATGATCTCGACATTATCGACAGACCATTTGTTTCGAGGAAAGAAGTCAGTTATTTCTTCACCAAGTTCCGTTTTGAAGACTTCGTCCAATAAAGCCGTAGGTTGCAACCGCCATTGTGGCCTGGGACTATCCCATCCCGGCATGGTTAGATGGATCAGTACTGGGCTATGATCGGAATATGTCCTGGGCATGTGGGTACCCTTCACCAAACCTACAGTGAGTCCCCTCGTCAACAAGAAGTAATCCACCCTCGCCCACGTGCCTGTAGACGAGGTGAAGTGGGTCCCTTCCTTTCGGTGAGGATTAAGATATCTCCATCCATCCATTAGATCTCCTTCCTCCATGATTCCCAACAGTGCTTCCCTTGATCTAATCTTATACTGTGCAACCCCATCCGCCCTGTCTTGTGGGGGTCTAAGTGCCACATTAAAGTCTCCCCCATATGATGTGTTGGGATCCTATGTCCACGACCTTACCCCATACTGTCGTGAAGAATGTCGGTGTGTCAACGTTCGGGCCATAGGTGTTTACCAGGGTGATCGTATCTTTCCCCAGTCGTCCCCAGAGGATAACATAGCGTCCATCTGAATCAAGGATCTCCCCAAATAGGACAAATGGAACTGAACGCTTGATCAATATGGCAGTGCCTCTGGCATATGTGGAGTAAGAGGAAAAGGATCGGATAGCCGCCCACTTACTGGCAAACTATGCGTGAGATCGTGGAGCCAGATGAGTCTCTTGCAGCATTGCGACCTGTACCTGGTGTTGTTCCAGGTATGCAATAACATTGCGGCCCTTACGGGCGTCATTGAGGCCTCTAATATTCCAGGACATACATCTTAGTGGCACTGCCCTTCCTGTCTCTGCCATTTCACCAGTGCTTGCATAAAACTGTAGGGTAAATATGTTGCCATTATGGAGGGGAACATCGGCAAGGGACTCAGTGTAGAGGGTGTGTTTGGGGATGTTGTAGGAACTAGGGAGGATTCCGGGAAGGATATTGTTGCAATTGTGGAAAAGGCTTCATTTAGTGGAGAACCCAACTTAAGGGAAGACTTTACACTCCCAGACAATGACACTGATGTTCAAACAAGGGGGTGGGGAGCCATTAACATACACCCTGCGAAGAACTCTGTTAAGAGCGGGTATCCAATGAGCAGCCCGATGGAGAAGAACATTTGCACCGTAAACTCCCCCCACAGGTGCCTCTCAATGCCCCTATTATATTGTAGTACAAGTCCCCTGAATGGTAACTCCGTGGACTCCGTCTATGATGCTCATGATCTTCATGATGTATTTTTGCCTTGTTCACAACCAAAGTTGAGCAACGAGAGGGATGGTGTGCCTTCAGAATTCTTTGTATGCATTGAAAGACTTTTAAGTTCTACTTTGTCTTTGTTGGAGAAATCTGTTTTTAGTACAGATCATATGCTGGAAATGATCTCCGTAATGCTGTTTGAAATACAAAAAGTAAATAAATTAGGCACCATTATTCCCCCCTCCATTATACCTGCATGATTGGATGAACAAATCGATGTTAGTCCCCCTTTATTTGCTCCCCGCGTAGAACATAGAGACGTGTCTGTTCAAGCAGGTACACCTCTCTTCTCACTGTCTCCAATAGAAGCTTCCTGTAACCTTGAAAATGAAGAGCTAGGTTTAAGCTTACTCTTTGAGGAAGCTGCAGTGGGCCCTCTTCTGGGACACGTCCCACTAAAACTTTACCCTTTATTTATCAAGGGGAAAAGGGGGGCCGGTGAAGCCATTAAGGAAGCAGAGAATATTGAGGGTCATGTTGGGCAAAAAGGCGTGGGAGTGATAGAGGGGGAGGTACAAAATCCATTTGCCCCTCAGGCCCAACCGCCAAACCCCCTGATGGACTTGGGAACGAAAGTAGTGAAGAGGGGTGGGCTCTTAACAAACTGCAAAGGAGAAAACAGGAATAAGAAACAAAAAAGGAGAAGACGATTACCTAAAAGAAAAATGTCAAAGTTACACTTCCCACAGATCCCAGATAGTCAGAGTGCTGCTCAGACTGCAACGGAGGAGGGTGGTTGTCAACTACTCACTGGAGAAGGTGCACCCAGGAATCCAGTTGCAGTACTTCCGTCTCCTAATGGGAGAGTTGGGGCTACTGGAGCAGTAGCGGCATCATCAAGTTTTCCGCTGCAGTCCCCTTTAGTACCACTTCTGCCTAGTGAGGGGGATGATCCCTTGGGGAGGAGAAATATATTGGGAGGTGGAGACCCTACATTTCAAATATGGTCCACAGTTCGGTGGGTTGACTCAGATGGTAAACTAGAGGTGGGGTCTCTTACACAGATCGAGTCCAACGCGAAGGTTCAGGTGGTTAATAATGGCGATAAGGTACCTCTATGGATTCCACAAAGAAATGCGGTAAAGAAAGTGAATACGGTGCAGACCGCTTCATCGCCCATAGTGGATTTCATCTGGCTATTTGAGTCTGAATTTATTCCGATAAATAGAGGACTCCTTCTCAAAATCTTTTCTGAAATAGAGGCATTGCAGTTGTTACAAAGCAGGGCTATTTTAAATGTGAATATCATCCAGCACGAGAATGTTTCCTTTTCTAGTCACCTTTTGTTCCCTGTTAGTGGCCAACTTAGCCATACAGAACAGAGAGCACTTTTTAAAACGAGGGTTAGATATAACTTCTGTAGCAAATTTTGAGGATTGTTCTACTAGGTGTAGTACAATCCCATGCCCTCAAGATCTGAGGCCGGGTAATCCCGTGGTGTTGAACGCCATGGGCCCCGACTTCGAGTCTCCTATGAGCAACGCTAAAAATATTATGGTCTCATTAAATAAAAAGGGCCGTTCAATAAACTTGGTGCCTGATTCTGTAGTTGCGTGTCATCCCCCAAATAAAGAAGATGACTTAGCCCAGTGGAGTTGGGTAGCAAAAACCCTGAATACCAACCGACCAGAGGTAGGAAGAAGTGCTCCTCTGAGGTAGCCAGTGGGGGCTACTTCTGTCCTGGAACATGGCTGTTCTGGGGCACGATGAAGAAAAATTGAATTCTTTAAAATCTTTAAACCCTCTGATTATATGCCTACAAGAGACTTGGGCGTGCAACGATCTCGATTGTAATGGGTTTTTTACTCTCTCTTGTTACGCTAAGCACTCTGAAAGGGGACATGCTAGTGGGGGGATCGCCATTTTGCTTAAGAACAGTATTAATTGGAATCAGAAAGTTTTTTACCATCCATCTAATCTCTGTATTTGCCTGAAATTGGCATGCCTGGGAGAGTCCGATAGGCCCTCCTTCTTCCTGGTGGCAAATCTCTATATCCCCCCAGGGAAAAATTATGACCATCTGTTGAGTTCACTTTTTTTATATATCAATGAGATAGCCACCATGGAAGAAAGCCCTCTAGTGATAGTAGTGGGAGATTTAAATGCAAAAATTTCTAATTCGTCGCAGGTATTATATGCTAACCCAGATAAGGAAGAAATTTGGCACATTCCGAGTCGTTTTTACCGGATAAAATAAAAACGGACAAGCGGGGATTTCTCCTGCTAGATAGCATTAGAAGAACAGACTTGGTCATCCTAAATGGGAGAATACCAGTCGAAGAAACAGCCCAATTTACCTTTCAGTCTTCCCATACACAAAGCCTATTGGACTACGTAGCTATTTCATATCAAATGTTTGGGGCCTGTGAAAATCTAGAGGTTATTCCATCAGTATGGAGTGATCACAGTGTAATATGCTTGACTTTGGCCTTTAACCTATCCGCACTGAATCAAGGGCACTTGTGCCAGGGCTCGATTGTTTTTAATAAATTTAATGGTCGTTCATTTTGGACACATAAAAATATCATTGAGGTAGGCGCGATATTGAAAAAAAGTCTTCCAGAACTGTATGGTAGCCTTTCCGCTAATATTATGCAATTCTTTGAGGCACAAATGAGGGAGATAAAAAAGTTAAGCTCAGTACCCTCTGGCCGACGTAGAATAAATCAGGACCCCTCTATCCTGAAGGCTTTAAATTACAAAATTCACAATTTAGTTCGGAAGCAATATAAACAATTTTCTATATGTGTGCAACGGGAAATTAATCGCCTAAAGCGAGTCAGAGGCCGGTATAAATTAAGAGTAAAGAGAGATGAGATGGATGCAAAATGGATAAGGTTGAGAGAAGCAGCGAGAGCTAAAGATACAAAAAAGTATTGGCACGTGGAGGAGTGTGGCTCAATGGTTAAAGCGGCAGACCCTGATGCAGAGTTCTGGCCAGGGACCAGGGTTCGATTCCCGCCTCGGCGGGGTCTCAGGCTCAATTTCCTTGGACCTGTTAATTCTCGCCTCGGTGCCTATTCTAATCACGGGCCCCACGCTGCAACTCTGGGCAATAGCTTGCTTAGCCTCCACACCAGCCCCGACAGCACTACTGGCTTCACCCTGGGGGTGCCCAGGAGTGGACACTTCACAGGGAAAGCCAGGAGGGGTTCCACAGCGGTATGAGTATCAGCGCCAGGAAACCAAATAGGCGACACCGCAAGGTGACTGTCTGGTGACAGTGCGCTCTATAAGTACCATGACATTTACATTTACATTTACCTGATCGCAGAGTATTGTGACTCCAGACAGAGGGCACTCCCCATTCCGATCCCAGAAAGGGAGTGGGTGGAATACATTTCACTACTATATAAATCTAACAGCTCAGTGCCTTTTCAGATGCCTGTAATAGAGGAGGCTGTCTGTGCTGAGTATGGTCCCCCATCAAGGGCTGAAGTGATGGGTTACATAAAGAACGCTAGAACCTCCGGTGCACAAGGACCGGATGGTATGCTAATTAAAAAGGATCCAGCTGCATGGGGAGCCCTCCTGGTGCCACTATTCAACTACTGCTTTCAATCGATTAGTATTCCGTCATCTTGGAAGGGGAGCATTATAGTCCCGCTGTACAAAAAGGGCTCAAAAAGGTCACCTACTAGTTTTAGACAGATCACGCTGCTGGGCGCTGCTGGCAAATTATTCGCAAAAAGCATACTTCAGCATGAGCAGCAATGGGCCCAAGACCAGAACATCTTACCGCCAGAACAGGCTGGTTTTCGAAAGAACCACGGAACGCTGGATAACATCGCGGTCGTCCAGACCATTGTGGAGAAATATGTTTTCTCAAAAAATATGTCAGTCTAGAACAGCTTTTATTGATTTCTCCACAGCGTTTGACAAAGTGGATCGTCAGACGCTGTGGAGAAAGCGCTCTCATCTTGGTATGCCATACCATCTTCCGGTCCTTATAATTGAATTACACACAGACACTTGGTGCCAAGTGACAATGGGTGGCTCGCAGGGGCTTTCCTGCATGCAGGATTAATACACATAACGGTCTCAAGCAGGGTTGCCTGTTGGCCCCCCTTTTGTTTTCTCTTTATATTTTTGACCTCCCCGAGAAATTTAATTCAGTGAAGGGGGATGCCCCTAAAATTGGTACAATGTCCATTGGCTCCCTACTATATGCAGATGACGTTGCAATTTTTTATTTAACTCCCATTGGTTTGCAGCGTCGTCTGGATGTTTTAACTAAATACGCGGAGGACCATTGTTTGAAAATCAATATCGCTAAAAGCAAAATGTTAGTCTTTCGCAAGAAAGGTTTTCCAATAAAGAAAGGGTATAAGTGGCTGTTGGGGCACGAAGTTCTTGAATTGGTCAATACGTATCTGTATCTGGGGAAGGTTTTCTCAAAAAATAGGCGTGACTCAGAGCACATCAAAAGGTGTATCGGCAAGGCCGCCTCCCAGGCCGGAGCTCTAAATAGATTTTATAAGACCGGTGGGAGACGTCATTTTAATCATGTTCTGTCAGTATTTAAGGTTAAAATACCCCCGACATTAACTTATGCTGCAGAAGTTTTGGATAGGAATTACTGGCTCTCTTTCGATAAGGCTGAAGGCCGGTTTTTCCGTCAAATTTGTAATTTAAATTCCTTGGCAGTCCCACATGTTCTTCGTCTGGAATTCCATTTAGTTTCTTCTTATATTTTGTCCTTGGCAGCGGTTCTGAGGTGGGGGAACTCCCTTTTTTGGGGGGATGAGGGCACCCTAAGGGCCGCCTTGAAGTTGGAAATTTTTGCAAAATTAAAAGATAAATCAGCTTTTTTTAGATCATTTGCCAATGCAAATCATTTATTTGGGCTTAATTTAAACTGTGATTTACCCATGCCAAAGCCTGTATTGAAGTTATTTCTAAAGAAGTCAATAAGCACGATTAGTACGGCAAGAGATATGGCTTTAAGTCACCCTAAAGCCCGTAACGGGGTGATCTGTGCGAGTGCGACGGGGAGCAGTCCCCAGCCCTATCTCTCATGAAATATCCCACACGGAATCAGACGGCTAATACTACTTTTAAGAACTAACTTGCTGCCCCTGAGAGAAGTAACGGGCATTTGGGAAAATACTCCTAGAGAGGAGAGAATCTGTGAACTTTGTTGTTTCCAAATACAGGATCTTAATCATGTGTTATTTGTGTGCCCAGAACTTCTAAGGGCAAGGCAAATGTTTTTTGAGACCCTTATTTATTAAATGTAATATTCGTTCTGCTCAGGAGGCACGATCGTTTGTGTTGTCCCCTCCAAATGAAATGACTTGTTATAGAATATTTCAATTTTTTAAAACATTCCTGGATATTTATTAGAATTTTATTTGTTACAAAGTATGTCTTTTTTTATTGTATTGGTGTATTTTTGTGGACCTCCGTTGGAGTTCCGTAACAATTAAACGAATTGAATTGAATCGCATAAAACTGTAGGATGTCGTGTGTACCTCGCCATGTTCCTCTGGCCATGTGCCCATCAATCCCGCCCATGAAACATTCATCCCCCCACCCCCTCTGTAAGAAAGAAACACCAGTTAGTAGTTACCCACCCCCCTCCCACGGCTGCATCCCAATCATGCCAGCACCTGAATCTCTCCCCCCCATCTCCCCCCTTTGAACAAAAGCACCCAACATTTCTCAGGGGTATTCCTATTAGGGTAGTCATCTAGATGGCACACCTTCACCCCGTTGGTACAGAGAAAGGGTTGTTCGGTATTTAAACAGTACTTAGGCCTTGAGTCCCCACGGCTTTATAGCCTGTAATAACTCAAACGATTTATGGCAGAAATTAAACATCAAAATAGCAAATATACATTACAGTTTTGGTGTGTCCAAGCGTCTCATATCCGGCACCATCACAGTGGAAGCCATAAGCCACAAGTAGAAAGGCGGATCACAGTGCAGGAACAGTGTGTCGTCACTCCACCCCGGACAAATATTCCCCATTGAGGTCTTCTGCAGCGATTTGCCCGTGCTTGCTTTTCTTCAAAGATTTCAGAAACTTGTCAACTGATTGCGGCGTTGTGTGGAAGGTTTGTGTTCCTTGATAGGTGATGCGCAGTCTCGCTGGATAAAGGAGAGCATAGTCCACCTGCTCTAGTCATAGCTTTTGTTTAACCGCATCGAATTTGCGTCTTTCTTCTTGCACTCGTGCAGTAAAGTTTGGAAAGATGGTGAACGAAACGCCTTCATAATTTAGCTGCTTCTTCTCTCAAGCCTTTCTGAGAACCACATCCCTGTCTCGGTAATTGAGCAAGCGTGCTATGAGGGCCTCGGGGTCATCCCCGGCTTGGGTTTCGGGCCCAATGAGCGATGTGCTCGTTCGACTATGAATTGGGCGGACAGGGCACCGTCATCCGCTATCGCCATTAGTAGCTTGTCAACGTATAGTTCCAGGCGGCCTGTGTTGGTGCTCTCAGGAATTCCCAAAATGCCAACATTATTCCGTCGACTGCGGGCTTCAATGTCCTCATTCTTAGCGTCAATGATACGCATCAGTTTATCCATCTGGGTAACCGCTTTTTCATTGTTCGGAGACATCTTCAGTGTCAGATATTCGTTGTTCCGCTTCTTTGAGTCTGCTATCATGAGTGTCCAACTTATGCGCAATACTGTCCATACGCGTCTGTAGGGTGTCAACCTTGTCCGCAAATGTAGTAAAGCCCTGACGCATTTCTTTGAGGATGGTATGTAGATCAGGGTCCGGGGCTGGGACAGACGTCCCGCCGTCTCGTCTGGCCGTTCCTCTCCACCTCCCGTCGATTTCTTGGCCGATTTTTGGGCGTTAAAGGTGATACGCGGCTGTCTGGGGTCTGGTCTCCCCATGTCACCACGAGCAATGAGTAGCTGTGCCCACACTATGGGTGTTTGTGTCCCCTGCCCCTGCCCCGTATAGGGCGGCCTGCAGGCGTGGGTGCCAACAGTAGAAGTGTTGCTGGTGGTGGGGCCCTGCAAGAGGATGGGCATGGTAGATCAGGAGAGGCCCAGATCGTCACCCGCTAGGACGTAGAAGGGTCAAGCAGTGGCACACAGGGCAGGCACCGCAGGGACCAGGCCCCGTCAGACAATGGCCACAGTACTATTATATCTTTGCCAGGCGGCTTCAGCGTGATGCAAAAGTACTGTATCCCTCACCGCAGGTAGCTCGCAGAAGCACTGCAACTCCAGCAAGATCTGTGATTCTGACTGCCAAATGAGGGTGAAGAAGGTCTGCACGGCGAGCGATAGATCGTCTGATTCATCCCTATGTCCCTCACAGTGGGCTTCACGGCTAGTTCAAGGTAGTATAGCGGTAGCCGCCATTTTGCGCTGGGTGCAGGGCCCTTTGAACCAAGCCAATGCAGGAGCTCGCCAATTTATACCCACAGCGCCATATCTGTTTGTTGCCGATGTTAACTACCAGCATTATGGGCCATCTCAGCATCAAGCAGTAGAGGAGACCCTGAAAGCCTCTGTGCCCACTCCGGTATGGTATTGACTTTTCAGGTTAGGATCACGGCAGTTAAGCTGGGCAGCGCATTCAGCATCATATCAGGGGGATCTATGTAGTAGAAACGTGAGGCGTCTTGAATGCACTGCACGGGGGCAATAACTCTGCTTTCCTGGGCGCTTTTACACTTCAGTCCCACAGCGCCCCGCCATTTTGTCTCCCCGGCCCGCCTCCGATATTGAATATATATGTTCCAGGCCTTACTTGATTGCCGGTAGGAAGCCGCTTTTAAATGGATCGGGACAGCAGTGTGATCAATTTCGGCCCTTGCGCAGCCTCTGTGAGCAGCCGGAGAATACCTGCAGCCCTTAATCCTGCAGCGGGCGTGCGGCCCATGCGTCTCGTGGGATGCCTGGCTTTTGCGTGATCTCCGGCGCCACCAGTGAGTACCGTGGTGCTCAGCCGCCGATCCGCTTACACAGCAAGTCGGGAAATTATCCTCCTAAAGCGTAGCGGTTGTAGCGGAGTTGCCGAGTTATAGAAGGACACAGTTTTCCGCCCGCATTTAAGTATGCGGATGACATTCCGCTGATCTTTGATATCGACTCCTCGGATCAATCCATCCACAATTTTCAGTCGACCCTGTGCCTCATCAGCGACTGGATGGGGGGAAATCATCTAAAACTTAACCCCGACAAGACTGAGTTGGTCTTGATCGGGGGCGCCTCCAATCCTTGGAGCTCCAATTTTTGGCCGCCATATCTTGGTCCACCTCCCTGTCCTGTTGACTCTGCTAAAAGCCTTGGTGTCATCATCAGTAAGGACCTCTTGATGAAGCCTCACATTAATGCGGTGATTTCCTCTAGTTTCTTCCACCTCCGCAAAATTCGTAAGATCTCCCGCTTCCAGGATCAATTACGCCAACTCCCTTTTTGTTGGCATCCCTTCATATCAGCAGAACCGGCTACAGCTCGTTCAGAATCAGGCTGCAAGATTGATCTTCCACCAACCCAGACACCATCATGTTCGCCCTCTACTCAAAACCCTTCATTGGCTCCCAGTAGCCAAACGTTGTGAATTTAAATTATGCTGCATCACCAAACACGGGGGCCTCAAATTCTCGTTTCTCGCCCCTACCTGTTGGAACTCTCTCCCTCCCGAGCTGAGGTTTACCACTTATTATGCTCACTTTAGGTCCTGTTTGAAAACCCTCCTGCTCAACCTATGACTAACATCTCCTCATCTTTTACCGCTGAACGTCTTTCTTTTCCCTTCTGCTCTCAGCGCCATGAAGCCGTCTGGTGTAAGTGAGCTTTATAAGAAATTTTAACATAACATAACATTATCAGCTTATGTGAGGCGTCGGTGGGGTCATTTAGCTAGGATATTAGCAGGATAAGTTACCGGACTACGGGAACATGAATCAGCAGCGGCCATTCCGTGCGTGCGCCACCTAGTGCCCCCTCGGAGACCACATTACTTAAATATGTTGGACAGCATGTAAGTTGAAGTGATGTTAGATTCCTACGCCTGGTATGCCATCCATGATAAATAATCTAATAAGACATTGAGGGGAAACAGGGAGTTGTTGACCAATGATATTAGACCTGGAGAATACATGAGATGTAGATGTTGGGCATAAGTACACATTATATATGTCAGAAAAAGAGAACCCCATGGTAGACTCCCCATAGTACATATTTAAGCTTAATCAAAAGAGCTGTGGAACGGGAGAAATTAACCAAAAGGTTGAGAGTCATCATTTAGTTCACTTGAACTGAAATTTAAAAATGTTTTCACTGGCATTCTGGTGAAGTATGAGGGTTTCAGAAACTAACTAATTCTGAAGCAAACTGTCATTTTTGTGCGTAAAGAAGTAAGAAATGTCCCTATTTTAAATATGATTAAAAAAAGAGATGCCTATGTTTTTGTGAAATAATGGAATAACTGAGCCTATTGAGTCGTCAGATTGTTTATTTTCTATGGTTATTTTGCTTGTCTTACAAAAAATCAGCAATAAAAATATCGTGACAAAAATATCTCCTAAAAATATTGAGAATACAAATTTTCACTGTATATACTTTGTATGCACAGTCAAAAATATACTACAGTATCATCAATAGGTAGGTATATTGAATTTCAACTATTATACACTATATGTATTTTAAAACATTTGGGCCCAGATGTAGGTAAAACTTATTTACCGATTCTTATTTACCGAATTTTACCGATTCGGTAAATAAGAATCGGTAAATAAGAAGGGGGGGTATGTAGGAACATCCAGATGTTCCAATTTACCGATCGGTAAATATCTGTATTTACCGAATCCGTAAATACCGACCGGTAATGCTCCATTCATTCTCATTCCTATGGGCTTTGAAGCCCATAGGAATGAATGGGGCATTACTGGTCGGTATTTACCGATCGGTAAATACCGATTTTGACAAGGGTGCAGGGGGTGTCACTTTGACACCCTCTGGCACCCCCAAAAAAGGTTCGGGGGCCATATGGCAGGCATACCTGCCCTAAGGGCAGGTCTGCCTGTCATATGGCACAGGTGTGCATGCACACATGTGCATGCACACCTGAATCGGTATTTCAACATCAAATACAATTTGATGGTAAAATACCGATTTTGTAGGCCTTGTGGGACTCAGAAGAGTCCCACCTACATATCAATTTTACCGGTCGGTAAATATACCGGTCGGTAAATTTACCGACCGGTATATTTACCGACCGGTAAAATTACCGATTTGCAGCGTAACAGTCCCCCTACATCTCGGTAGCCAAATACCGGTCGGTAACGGCCGAATTCGGCCGTTACCGACCGGTAATTGGCCACCTACATCTGGCCCATATTGACTTAACAAATAATGGTACTTTAACAGCTACATCACCAAATGCGATGCAGTGCACGTAACGAAATTTGTTTTATTTATTTATATGTTTACTTACCTGTTAAACTCCGTAATCCATACATTACTACCACCCACCCTGCCCTCCCCCTCCCCAGGTCACCGCCCAGCAGGTACTCCCACCACCGGCCGCGGCTGGAAGCAAGGCTGTTAGTAACTGTGTCTGTTTTACTGGCAGCTGTGCATTTCGTAGCAAGTACTACAAGTACAAAGTGTATTTATACGTGCTTGCAGGCTTTTAAAATACATAAATAAAAGGCCTTGGCATTTACAATGCCAATAGGTCAATCTCTCACAAATGCGAGACCTATTGCATTGAAAATGCTTTTTGTGTGTTTGTAGGCATGAGGTATTTGGACATTAACATATGTTAGCACAAAGTGCTTAATATGTGTGGGCTTAAAAAAGTGTGTTGGGGTAGATAATGTAGCAAACGCATTGTTTAATAGGTAGTAATTTATGAGCAGTTGGTAGTGTGTTACATTGTGGAGCAATGGGTTATTTTAAGATATTTGTAAGTACTGCAACTAGTGCAAACATCGCTGTATTTTTAGCGACAGGACATGGGGTATAAATGTGAGCATTGTTGTAGTAAGGACTTGAAATTGGTACAATGCATATGTATAGTTATAATCGCTAGTGACGTGATGGAGGAGGAAGGTGGAGATGGGGGGAGGTGAGACGAGCGAGGATGTTATGGTCGAACTGTATTTTGTGTAGTATGTGTTACAAATTATCCTGGGAATTAATGGGAAAAGTGCTGCAATACCTGTGTGTAGCTTGTGAAAAGTATGGAAGAAATTATTTGTATTTAAAGGCAAAATAAAAGGTGCATTAGCGCACTAGCATAAGGCTAGTGCTGCCCGTGCCGTGCAATGTAATGTCCGGTGACAAGATTGTTATTGTAGCTTTGTTACTAGTTTAAGATGGCTGTTTGTACAGTAATAGAACGTGTCGTAAGATTATTTGTTGTAGTGTTTGTCATTGCTCTAAAAGTATTACAAGATTTGCGGAAATGTAAAACATGAAATGTAACGGGCATATGCGCCAAAGGTGCCTTTCAGTCTGGCTGTTTGCAATTGTCATGGAAGCTTCTTTTTTTTTTTTTACTTTTTATTTGCTAAAAGAACTAAATCCGGTGGTCATCACACACAAGGAATACATTTGTTACATGATCTCAGTAGAAAATGCACAGGTTTTACAAATCTTTCATAGTACAAGCAGTCTCAGGATTACGTCGGAAATCATAATGTAGTTAGCTTGTCAATGGGGGTAATTTGGAGGGGTTCACATATGTTACCACGATAATCATTCCAGTTGGACCACACCGCAACCCACTTTCGGGGACATCCCCGGGCCACATACACTGTCTTCTCTTGGACCATGCACCAATCCATATCCTTTTTCCAGGAACTGAGTGTTGGTGGTGTGACCGCCCCCCACAATCTCGCTATGTTTCTCTTTGCAACCGCAAGCCCTAATGTCACTCACAGTTTACCTTGTCATGGAAGCTTTTACGGGGAGGGGTAAAGGCGCAGCTTGAGGTATACGAACCAGACAAGATGGTGTGATAGATTAGAAAAAGGAATATTTCTCGCAGACAGTAAACAGTAAACAGTGCGACAGGACATGTGTCTGCTATATGGAAGATTGTAGTTAGCTAAAGATGTATTAAAATTATGGAGTGCAGTGAAAGGGCTTAAAGATGTATGTAATAAAAGTAAGGTACTGCTTTGCGAATGTATTTTGGGAGATTTACTGTTTTTTATAAATATTTATACAACATTAAAAGTTAGTCCGTGCCTGAAAAAGGCTGTAGAAAAAGGGCAATATTAACAGTCTTTCAACCCACGTTAATAACTCGTATACATTTGCAGTATTTATAATCACAAGCATACTATACAAGCTGCCACCTAGCAATGCTAGTTATAGGCACTATACGAACTAGTTTAGCACTTTAATAGCGCTGAAAGTAATCAAAAGCTGGGGAAGAGGTCAGCAGACTACGCATTCTAAAAAGTAAGATAACAAACCGAGAAAAGTAATACATTTGACTCCCCTGTGAACTCCACTTTATGCTTCCACCTCTAAATACTTAATGCCCACACTGCACACAATAACAAATAAGTTGTCTGAATAAAAAGTCAGCCAATAGTCAGACTGCAGATTTCAGGGTTGGGTTTTTCCACCCAAAATGAGATTAGAGTCTTTCCAAGCGCATCAGGTCACCAAAACTCCCATCTTAAACCCAAGACTGACTGCGATCAAAAGTTTAGAACGAGTCCAAGATTGCGTGGAAAGCA
The DNA here is from genome assembly GCF_964261635.1 of Lissotriton helveticus. Lineage (NCBI taxonomy): Eukaryota > Metazoa > Chordata > Amphibia > Caudata > Salamandridae > Lissotriton > Lissotriton helveticus. The sequence continues at coordinate 1,218,040,209 of NC_136069.1, forward strand.
ATGTTTCAGGCAACCAAAAGTGTAATACAGACAGCGAAATCAATGTTGTGCTGTACAGCTATGCTGCTATACAACTCACTAACTGTCTGGTTCAATAACAAAGACACTGAGTTAAATGGGACAAGTTTTGTATTGTTCAAAAACCCATTCCTCCCTCTACGATACAAACCTAGACCAACCCCAACAGAAAAGGTTAGCACCTGAAAGCTTTTTAAGCTCCACAGGGCCTTTCAGAAACACGTACACAAAGTGCATCACATCGAGCACTTCATTAATTTTTTTGCACATTTAATTAAAGAAGCAAATCATGTGCTGCACATGCCGATTTGAATTTCAGCAAGTACAGAATACAAGCATTTCACACGGTGCAATGTGCCCCAAAGAAACAATTACACTGCATGGTTTTTAAGTCCCACCCACAATGCGTACCACATGTAAAAATGTAAAAAGTCAAGTACAAAAGTAAAACATGGTTCAAGCTACATTGGTCAGATCACACAGAAGTGAGTGCTGCACTGCAATTTCAGTCAGAAGTGTTTTGCCAGAATACCACGACAAATTACATTATAAGTGACCCAGTTACAGGATATTGCTTTTATACCTACCTGCATCAGCCAGCAATGACAGCCTTGAAGCAAGTGGGAATACTACATCCGGGTCCTACTGTCCATTGCCACCCGAAGTACTATGTTCCTTACAGTAATGCACTGAAGAAAGGCTGGCTAAGCAGTTACGTAGATGAGTACTATTAACTTCAGCAATTGTTGACTCCAGAAAAAAAAAATCAAAATGTTTGTTGCCACGTTAAAGCAAAGGCTGGGGACGTCTAATTAAATGCTACTACACAATAAATTGTGAATAGAGTTTCAGGTATTGAAACTAGCCAGGCAGCATAGACAGAACAAGCATTGGCCGCACAGACAGGGGCTGCAGCGGGAGAGAGAGAGGCGGAGGGAGTTGTGTGAGAATTTGGATACTACTGTGATTCAGTCTTGGGTGGATTGAGCTCAGGGGGTCAATAGTTCCTCTATAGTTTTACTTTGGCATTGATTTTTTGATTTGATCAGAAACAATTCCTTTTGTTCAGAAACAATTCTTTTGTTTCTGATCAAAACAAAGAAAATGAGCAAATAAACAACATGTTACAAAAATTCAAAACACGTGGATATCCAGGCCAGATTTTAACACAGGCAAAAAATCGATGCCAACGTAAAACTAGGGACGAACTATTGAGCCCCCGAGCTCAATCCACCCTAGACCGAATCACAGTAGTATCCAAATTCTCAACGATGAGTATCTCTTACAGAAAGATAATTAAAAAACATTGGCCTATATTAAAATTGGAACAAGATTTCAATCACATCTTTGATCAAGAGCACATTTTCGCACACACCAGAGGCAAAAACATCGGTGAGATCATCAAAAGCACCATCATTCAAAACCCGCATTACACCTATAAAGGTACCATCCCCTGTTGGAACTGCAACAACTGTAACAACATCATAAAGGGTTCATACATCACACATCTCATGAAGGGTTACAAAATCAAATTAAAAGTGAACGCGACATGCAATACCTCCAACGTGGTCTACATGCTGAAATGCCTGTGTGGAAAACCATATATTGGTCAAACTGAAAGGAAAATAAAAGTACGTTTGAACGAACATAAGAGTACCATCAGAACTAATCAAATGAAATCCACTGTAGCAGCACACTTCATGGATGCAGGTCATAACATCAGCCAACTTAAGTATTGCATACTGGAAACTATAGAAAAGAGAGAAGGAAGAGACAACCACATTCACTTATAGCAACAAGAGAATTACTGGATCAACAAACTGAATTCTATGAAACCTAATGAAATGAACAAACGTATGGAATTTCAATGCTATTTATAACATGCAAACTCTGGGCAATGAACTATTTACTTGGTACCTCAATAGAACCTCCATCACACATTAACATGCTTACACCGACTTTAAACTGTGTATGAATGGGTTCTTCTGCATACAAATGAGTTAAAACTTGCATAGTCATAATAATGCGGTCAGTTACACATCAGTTATGCACATTACCAATATGCCATTTTTAAATGAGACCTCTGCCTGATGCTGCGAATAACACGTTTATATACACAATGTTCAAATATGTCCGCTATGTACCCGTTGTATTTCAGGATATACTAACAACACTCCAGCCAAGACGTAGTCCTTTCTTAGTTACTACCAATTAGCGCATGCGTGCCAAACGTAAACCAATCACTGTCACTCAGACTTAAGCTCCAACACTAACTAACGTGTTTTACACATACCCCCTCTACGAGGGGAACGCAGCAAGGAGAGCATTCAATATGGAACAAGCACATTGACACTACTGGTAAGCAGGATAATCTAAATACGTATTAAAGCATATGTGATTATTTTAATCACAAGCGTAACTCCCACTATATCGCTGAGCACTATTAAGTTATGTTGTGAAAGGTGCTAGACACCGGCCAAACACGCATGAGTCGTTTAAAGTATCACACTCTACTAAACGAACGTAGACCTATAGTGCAGCATTAAAGAGTTGAACACAGATCTCTTGACAAACAGCTCTTCATGTTTAGGGCATGCAGTCGATTGCCGGCACAACAGACATGGATACACTCGTTATGTAATTAGGAGCACGTGTTGAATAACCACAGGCACGCAGATTCTCATTTCAGCATTTTTGTTTACATGCATTTACCTGTAGTCATTGGTATTTCTTCTCTATGGTAATTTCACGTATATTTGAAATGTATAGATTGTCCCCAGATCAAGGTCATAAAGCCGAAATGCATTGGGACTGAAGATGATGTTATAATCTAATAATCATACATTCTGGGAAATGTAGTTCAAGCGTTTGGATTAAATAAACTTCATGTTGTGAATAAACAATACCAACGAAGAGAGTGAAACCAACTACTTAAGTATAGCACTTATTTCTCAACGGTTGACAAAACATTGAAACCTCACTTGAGGACTTCTATAGCCTGTGCCTGGGGGACATACCAAAGATTTTGGAAATGCTACTAGGTTAATATTTAACACCCTCAAGGTTTAGAGGGTGATAGCCTGGAGCACGGTACATGCTTATAACCCACTCATTAAAAAATCAGCTGTGCACGCTCTGTTTCCATAACGTAAAAACTATATATACATCATTACTTAGAAACATGAAAAAGAATATATACTTTAAAAAATTACAAAAAAGAATTAAAAAATAAATTAAACTAACTTTTAAAATGAAAACAAAAAAGACATTATTTAATGGCATCTTAACAACTTAAAATACATAAATATTTTTAAAGAATCTGACTTGGAGAGCTAAAATTCACTACTCCCGCTCAAACCTGAGCAACAGTAAGAAAAGTGTTGGATTTTGGAGGGATCGTATTGACTATTACCAATCCAACAAAAGCAAAAGTAGGGAAAGTGTTGGACTTTGGAATGGTCAGATCTACTATTCATATTCCAATGCAAGGACAATTAGGGAAAGTGTAGAACTTTGGTGGTTGGGGGGAAGAGATGGGGGGAACCAAATGTATTATTTACACTCCAACGTGTTAAAAAATAGTAATATGTTGGACTTGCAAGAGGTCAGATTTACTACTAATTAGTAGATAAAACAATTAAAACAAAAAATTGTTATAAATCTAAAATGAATTAACAGAATTGAATAATTAAATAAACTGATTAAAAATCAACAAATAATTAAAATACCAATAAATCGGGCTACGAGCGTCAAGATGGCAGTAGCACCTTTGCTCCAGACCCCTCATCTACTAGGCCATCCACTGCTATCGGGATGGCATGACAAGCTGTGCACTGTACCTGGCTGCCTGGTGACCTTAGGAGCACCGTTCGGGGCGCTGGGCGCCAACTTGTTACCGTATGGGCTGCCCTGGTCTCTGGCATCCACCCCGCGGCTTCCCTCACGATGGCGGCCGCGGCCGTGATGATCACAGCACCGCTTTGCTGCATGTGGGGGCTTCTCTCTGTGTCACGGGACTTGCTCGAACTCCTCTTTTGAAAGACCTGGCCTCCCTGAATTCCCACACGCTGGGTTGCGCGGAGCGACGGCGGTGACATTAGCTGCAGACCGGTGGAGGATTGGCGGCATCTGGTGACCGGCGACCTGTCTGTGCCCCTGTGCCCGCTTGCTGTGACCCTTCTGGACCAGAGTGCGGGGGACCGTGAGCGCTGGTGCCTCTTCTGCTGCCCTAAGGCCTGACCTGATCTTGCCGGCACTGCGGATCCACTGGCTGTGACGATTCACGGCTCCCTCTGTCGGTACTGCGTGCAACCGGGGGTGAGGCCCCCCCCCCTGCTGTCCCGCGAGGCCCGGATTGGCTCTGCAGACACCGCGGGCCCCCTCGTTGGCACGGCCCGCTGCACGGGGGTCTCTGGTTGGATCTGGGCCTGATTTGGCAGTGCTGGTGCAGTGGACTTCCGCTGGACTTGGAACTGTAGGGAGCTGCACTTCACTATTGCTCCTCGGTGCCCTGACAAACATCACTGGCGCCGTGGGCTCCCACCTCCCGCGCGACTTGCCCTGAAGCCCTGGCAGACTTTACCTGTGTTGTGGGCTGCTGCCTGCTGGGCGGCCTGCTGAAGACGGCCTCCCCAGTCATCGTCTGGGCCCTAACAACCGCCATTGCACTAGTGGACCCTCCTCAGCGTTGAGGCCCACTGGGAGTGGTGGACCTGGCGACATCCACGTGGAATTGGCCTGCACACAGTCTGATTGGCCCTGCCGAGCCCTGGGCCCTTACCGCTGCTGCGGGCGCCGGTGGCTGCTGGTTGGTGGTCTACGACAGGCGGAGTGTCTCTGCGGACCGGCCTGGTGGTAAGGAGTGGGGGCGCAGAGGCGTCTGGGCTGGGGTGAGGATTCGGCCGTCCATCGGGGGGCACTTGGACAGCACAGCTCCTCCTTTCCCCCCTCCTTCTCCTCCTCCTCCCCCACTTCCGACACGCCTTCTATGACCGGGGTGCTCTTGTCCCGTGGGGGGGTGGCGACGGCGAAGATTGTTGGACCTCTCCTCTTTGGGCTTGGTGTGTGGAAGCAAACGCTCGGCCGCCACTTCGGGCGGCAGTGACCCCCAAATCTGGCATGGTGGTCTGATAACTCCCTGGGGGCCCCGGCCATAGCTTCGTGTGGCGGCACCTGTGATGCCTCCTAATCCTTTTCTTGGGCTTGCCCCGGATCGTTGATCAGTGCTGCACTCCTGGGATCTCCTGCCTGCACCGGCCCTTTACCTTGGACCCACCACGACTCTGAACCTTTACAGTACTTTGTGTGGCCGCCCCGGTGGATTGTCTGGTGGCCTTGGGAGGGGGAGGGACCTGCGTGTGGCTCTGGATCGCTGCCTTGCTCCTTTCTCCTCCCTCTACTTCGGCCGCACTCTGCGGGCGGTCACTGCTTGATCCAGACTGAGTCTCCCCACCTGCTGTTTGCTCATGCTAACCTCCGGCCCGCATGTGTTGGTCTGTCACTTTCCCACAGTGGGGTCTGTGGGTGGGGACTTCTAGTCAGTGATTTCCTGGGGTCGCCATGGGCAGGACGGACAGGTCGGCGAAGACCCTGCCACCCAGACGAAAATGGACCGCTTCACCACCTTGGAGGTGGGGGCAACTGGAGGTGTGGCTAATCAGGAAGCTGCTCCATCCGCAGATTTGGCCACCATCCTTCAGGCCATCCATGCCTCACAGACGTCGGTGGAGGGTAAGATCGCAGAGGTGCGAGTAGATGTGACTCTCATTCGACAAGACCTCCGAAACGCCACGGCTCGGATTAAATAAACTGAGACCCTGATTTCCGCTGTGGAGGATGATGTCCAGCAACTTAAGGGGCAGGTGGCCCGCCTCCAGTCGCACACTCAAGAGCTGCACCGTCGGGCCGAGGATGGCAAAAACAGATCCCAACGCAATAACCTCCACCTGGTGTGCTTTCCGGAGGGGGCGGAGCAAGGCCACGCGTTGAACTTCCTCGAGAGATGGCTGCGGTCGTGGATCCTGGGGGACTCTCTCTTTCCCTGGTTCGCGATCGAGCGAGCCCACCGGTCTTTGGCCCCTAGACCGGCGCCGGGCACACCTCCCCGCCCATTCCTAATACGGGTTCTCAACTTCAAAGACTGTGACGCCATCCTGTCTGAAGCTCGCAAACAACAGCGGCTACGCTACGAGAACGGTGCAATCATGATCTTCCCAGACTACACTCGTGAGGTCCAGGGCCAGCGCCGCTCCTTTGGGGAGGTCAAGCAAAAGCTGAGGGCACTTAAAATCCAGTATCGGCTCTTCTTCCCAGCCCGCCTGTAGTTGGTGTTCGCGAACAAGACGCTGTTCTTTGACAACCCGACGGAGGCCTGGACCTGGCAATGGAGGAGCACCCCCTGCGGGCTGAGGACTGGGCCCTGGGCTTGGACGGAGCAGAGAATGGACCTGGCCGCCCTGCTCCCTTCGCTTCTCAACCTCAGCGCAGGCACCGTGGGCAGAGGAGGGCCGGGTCGGACTCCCTGCCGGGCCATTCGCAGCAGCCAATATCGCTCTCTGAGGGACCATCGGCCGGGAGGCGCACCAGCTGTTCCAGCCGTTTGGATGGCGGTGGTGCTTCGCTTGGACACTCGGTGATTGATCTCCCGGACTCGGACCTCTCCCGTAGCACGATGCTCCTGAGGGACCCTGCCGGAGATGTTGCTTTAGCTCAGGAATTTCTTTCTTTCCCGATGGTCTCTTAAACACACATCCGGCATAAGGAGGGGTCCTCCACGCTTCCACAGTCCCAAGCGTTTTAGTTTGGTTGTTCACCTATTGGTGTTGTTAGGGCAACAAATGCTTCCGTTCTCGAAGTGTAGGGTGGGCGGTGGGAGAGGGGTTGGGAGGGTGGGACCGTTGTCCCATGTTTTGTTATTGTTTCCTACTGTTTTGCTGCACCAACACTCACACAACACTCGGTTTTACCCCTATATGGGTCCACTATCCACGGTCCGTCCCACAGACACTCTTTTGCACCTGCTCCAGGCCCCATATTTGCCGTCGGCTCTCCAGTTCCCGACAAGCTACTGCAACGATCTCCAACCCCCCTTTACTGACACACCAACTCCGAAGGCAGCACTCTATATTTTATCATGGGATGTTAATGGCCAGTTGGACCGCCACAAAGAACGGCCGTACTGCGTTACGCACAGCACCTAAATATAGGAGAGCTTCTGCTTCAGGAGACACACCTGATGGGGAATCGCTACACCTTCCTAGCGCGTTACGGCTACAATAGGGTTTGGCACTCGGGCTTCGCTCTAGGTTATCGTTGCGTGGCCATAATATTGAAACACACTCTGCCCTTTGTACTTACACAAGTTATCCATGACCCTCAGGGAACGTTTGTGATTATTTGTGGTATACTGGGGGCACTTCCCTTAACCTTGTGTCCTTGTACTCACCCCCCTCGTTGCTCGCCACAACACTCAAACAATCCACCGCTCTGCTGCCCACCCTCCCCCTGGGGTCCACGGTTATTGGGGGCGTTTTTAACGCGGTCTCCACCCCGCTTTTCAACACAACATGTCCTCCATCTACCTCCCGGCTGGCGCAAGCTAAACAACTAACACACTGGGCTGAATACCTGGGTCTTTGCGATGCTTGGGGAATCTGGCACCCAAATGCTAAACAGTTCACGCACACCTCCGCCGCACACCACACGCAGGCATGCATAGATGCAATTTTCATTCCGTCTGCACACTGCACCACGATCCAAGACGTCCGAATACTCAAGAGAGGTATCTCCGACCATTCCCCAGTGCTCCTTAGTACAGGGGCCCTCCTCCTTACTTGCGCCCAGTATGGCGGTTGAATGCTTGGTTCCTTCAAGATAAGGAATTCAAGAAAGTGCTTGGTTTGGAACTGAAGCAGTACTTCGCCAACAACGTGGGGTCGGTTTCTTCCCCGGGTACCCTGTGGTAGGCGGGCAAGGCAACTATTCGTGGATATGCCAAGGGCCACATCCAACATCAGCGGCAGGCCCAAATGCTGCAAATTACTTCACTGGAGGCACAAGCATTGCGCCTTGAGCAATCCCCCTCTACTGATGGCGATGCAGCTCATGAGCGGCGCCTCACAAGCATTCGAGCTGAAATTAAGTAGCTCTCGTTGGAGGCCGCCAAGCTCTTGTGAAGATCTTCAGTGGCCAGAGTTTACAGCTGGGGTGATCAAAACGGCTCAATCCTCCATAGGCTCGCCACATATCCCAGAGCGAATCGCATTATCCCAGAAGTGCTGGATCAAGATGGATCGATACAACGGTCCTCGGAGGCTATGGCCGGAGCTTTTGTAGCCTTCTATCGTCACCTTTATGCCAAACGAACCCGGGTACGGTCACTCTGCGAGCTTATGGATGCCGGAGGTGCCCACCTCCCTCAGCTGGATTCTACTGCTCAAGCCGATCTTGACCGCTCAATCTCCCACGTCGAGATTAATGAGGCTATTGCTTACACCTCGTCAGGTAAGACTCCCGGCCCAGATGGCCTCCCCCAGGAATACTATGCAGCCTACCGGGAAGCCCTTGTGCCTCGCCTCGCTGACTTGTATGCCAAAACAATAGAGAAAGGTTCCTTCCTGCCTGAGACGGAAATGGCCACCATCGTGGTCCACCCGAAGTCACAACCGCCATCTCCCCACTGCGCTGACTACCGTCCCATCTCCCTTATTAACACGGACGTTAAACTGTACGCCGCAATCCTTCCCCAGCGGTTGAAGCCCTACCTTACCATATTGGTCCACCAGGATCAGTGTGGATTCATGCCTCAGCGAGGCACCAGACACTTCCTCCGGCGGCTGCACCTGGCCCAGTCTTACCGCCTGGTGCTTTCCCCTTACTTGGCGCTCCTTCTCATTGATTTTGAGAAGGCGTTCGACTCCGTGGACTGGGCATACCTAGAAGATGTGCTAACTGCGATGTGTTTTGGCCCTTGCTTCCGCCAGCTGGTGGGGGTTCTGTACGCCCGGCCTCAAGTGCGCATCTTGGTCAATGGGGCTCCCTCCGACGCCTTCCCCATTTAAAGGGGGACCAGGCAGGGATGCCATCTCTTGCCCCTTCTCTTCGCCTTGGCAATGGAGCCTCTAGCAACCTTGATTCGGTCCGAGAATCTTGTTCAGGGATGGAAATGGCCCAACTCCGAAGTGGACAAGATCGCTCTATACGCGGACGATGTCCTGCTCTTTTTAACTGAACCAGCCCAATCGGGTTCCCGTTTTCTCCAGATCCTGCGCTCTTTCGGCCAAACCTCCAGCCTCCGAATGCATCCTAATAAGTCTGTCCTGGTCCCACTCCACCTCTCCAGAGAATGCTACGACTGGCAGTCGACGATACCGCTTCGGCGTCAGTCTTTTAAATACCTTGGGATCTGGGTTGCTCTCCTCCCAGAACTGGGATGGTCCCTCAATGTCAGCCCGCTCATGAGGAAAGCTAAGGCGGACCTCCACAGATGGCAGACACTACCCCTGAACCCCCTGGGGAGGGTCGCCTTATTTAAAATCATGATTCTTCCCAGGCTTCTTTACATCCATAATAACACCCCCTTCTGCTTCCCAAGGGCATGGTTTCGGGAGCTAGACACTATGGATACTAAATTCCTCCTCTGGAGGGGAGGGAGGGCCCGGCTGGCGTTAAACACCTGTCATTCGATGGGGGCAACGGGATGACACATTTATACCTATACTACCTGGCGACTCATCTACTGATCATACGTGACTGGTTCAACGGGGGATGGTCAGACCTGGCCTATAGGCTTGAACTAAATGAGCTCGGCCTGCCCAGAATCCAAGCCCTAATGTACGGGGAATCCATCCCATCCACCTTGCCTGACGTCACGCGCTCCGCGCTCCTGGCCTGGCGGGCTGCCCTGAGACGTACTCAGTGGACGCACAAACTCACCCACCTCACGCCTCTATGGCATGGTACATGGCTCAGGGAGGTCAGTGGGTTACAGAGGTTTAGAACCTGGGATCTTATAGGGATCTCACAGTTCGGTGATGTGTGGGCCAGCGGCCATATGCGCTCTTTTACAGACCTTCAGTCCAGGTATCCCCTGCACCATCACAATTTTATATATACCTACAACTGAGACAGGCCCTCCATGCTCACATATCGGACAATACCAGGATCCCTGAACACAGTCCTCCTGAAGCACAGATCATACTAGGCAATTTGGAGCAGGGGGGTATTTCCAGCATCTACCGGACACTGGTCAACAACACCCCGACCTCAATAGACCGACTCAGGAACCAATGGGAGGAGTGTGGTAGGCCCGCTGGATGAGGAGGATTGGAGTGATGCCCTCATGACACCCAAGATGGTCACCTCTTCCGCTAAGCTCTGCTTGATCCAATTATACTATTTGCATGCGGCTTACTTAACCCCGAGGTGCCTACATTGAGCCGGCTTCTCCCCATCCGCCTTGTTGCGAGATGTGGTCAGGACCCGGCCGACTTCTTCCACATGGTGTGGAAGTGTCCACAACTAGCTCATTTCTGGGGAGCGATCGAAAGTGAAATGACCGAGGTCCTGGGGTGGGAGGTTCCTCACGATCCACGTCACTCCCTGCTCTGGATTACAGATGGACTAGACGGGTCCAGTAACGAGAAATTGCTTTACAACACAGCCAAGGTTGTAGTCAAGCGGGACATAGCCGACTCTGTGAGTTCCGAGCACCTGGGGGAGAGGGTGAGGCTGGTGCGACGAGATTCTCACACTGACGGCTCTGCGGTCCGATCTCGAATCCGCTGGTGGGAGGCGGCTTCGAAGGCTCAGCGCAGTTGCAGACGAGCGGTGAGCCGGATCTCTGTGTTTCTCTGGGGGAAAGCTGGGGCAGTGACGGGAGATAGTCTTGCCTCGCACTCGGGCGAATTTGGAGGAGCTTTGGGGGTGTTTGGAGTGTTTGAGGTTCCGGGTTCTCTCGCCTGTAGCGTGACTTATCAAAATCCCCCTCACGGAACCCGTAGATTAAATCAGAAGCAAGATTGCAAATTTCTGAAGGCCCCCCCGGACGCAAGACTTAACTCAACCTCACCCTAGATAGCAGCACTAGAAGCCCAGCCGACTCAGCCTTCTTCATCAAAACAGAGGGAGAATTTTGTAAAGAGGTTTCCTGCAGCAAAAGTGGAGGGGTTAACTCGAACTTCTGATAAGGCAGTCTCCTCCCCATTAGTTATAGTAGACCCTGTGGCTCCCGCAGGGGTGGTGGTCCCGAACCAAAAGAAAGGGCTACAGCTAGGTTTGATTTCCCCTAGAAAGGACGGGGATAAATCTAAAAAAAAAGCTCCAGAAACAGATCAAAGGACTGCTGGAGAGACAGGGGCAATTAAGAAAGACGCAGGCTCAGGCTCACTCCTGGTTAATCTTGATGGTAAGGGGAGGTCTTCCTAGTTCCTAAGGAATAGGCAATTTCTTAAATCAAGCCTTCCCTCTGTTACAAAACAGCCAGTTGTCCCTAGGGTTACTAAAAGAGTCACCCATAAAGTCCTGAAGCTCCAAGTAAATAAAGTTAACAATAAAAAAGGGCAACTAGGGGACAACCTGGAGATTGGTGAGGAGGGTAAAGTCCCCAAAATAAAGATCACCCCTTCATTAAGATCTTACTTTAAGATACAAAATCGGGATATGAGTAGGGAAAAAGGCAAGGAACAAGGAGAGTTAGCAACATCTAGAACTGAGATGGAAAACTGCTCAATAACTATCGCAGTAGACGGAATAATAATCGGCTCAGAAGGGGAAGCAACAGAGCAGGATCCCGGCTCTAGTCAGGTTCCAGCCCCCTCGCAAAGTCGGATCCCCAGTCCGGTGCTCAGTCCGGTCCCCAGTCTAGCGCCTACTCCAACCCAGAGCCCGATCCAAAGCCCGGTCCAGAGCCCCGCTAGAAATACATCTAAAAGCCTGCCTAAAAGTCCTCCCAAGAGTCTGGTTAAGAACTCAGAAGCCCTACAGGATAATCCTCGAAGCAATACGGACGCTCTCCTGGAAAAAAATGATGGATGAGATTAGGTCGAGGTTCAAAATTTCTGAAGGTAATCAAAACAAGATACACGAAAGATTCGAGAAGCTGGACGTCAAGCTCAATGCTCTGAGCGAGAGAGTTACCACAGTAGAAGAAGAGGTGGAAGGACTAAACAGAAAAGTAGAAATAACTCAGAAGGAAATTAGAACCCTGAAAGCCAAGGATAAAAGCATTGAAGAGAAGCTAGAGGCATTAGAAAATCAATCTCGAAGATGTAATCTCAGACTCCTCAATGTTCCTGAAGGGCGAAAAGGCTCAGAAGTAAATAATTTTGTGGTGTCACTACTGGAAGAGCACTTCCCGTGGAGTAAATCACTTGGTCTAGGAAACGACATCCAACGGGTGCATCGGGACCCCCTTTGGCAAATCGAAAGAGAGAAAGAATCCAAGAAAGATCTTGGATCATACTAGGCAATTTGGAGCAGGGGGGTATTTCCAGCATCTACCGGACACTGGTCAACAACACCCCGACCTCAATAGACCGACTCAGGAACCAATGGGAGGAGTGTGGTAGGCCCGCTGGATGAGGAGGATTGGAGTGATGCCCTCATGACACCCAAGATGGTCACCTCTTCCGCTAAGCTCTGCTTGATCCAATTATACTATTTGCATGCGGCTTACTTAACCCCGAGGTGCCTACATTGAGCCGGCTTCTCCCCATCCGCCTTGTTGCGAGATGTGGTCAGGACCCGGCCGACTTCTTCCACATGGTGTGGAAGTGTCCACAACTAGCTCATTTCTGGGGAGCGATCGAAAGTGAAATGACCGAGGTCCTGGGGTGGGAGGTTCCTCACGATCCACGTCACTCCCTGCTCTGGATTACAGATGGACTAGACGGGTCCAGTAACGAGAAATTGCTTTACAACACAGCCAAGGTTGTAGTCAAGCGGGACATAGCCGACTCTGTGAGTTCCGAGCACCTGGGGGAGAGGGTGAGGCTGGTGCGACGAGATTCTCACACTGACGGCTCTGCGGTCCGATCTCGAATCCGCTGGTGGGAGGCGGCTTCGAAGGCTCAGCGCAGTTGCAGACGAGCGGTGAGCCGGATCTCTGTGTTTCTCTGGGGGAAAGCTGGGGCAGTGACGGGAGATAGTCTTGCCTCGCACTCGGGCGAATTTGGAGGAGCTTTGGGGGTGTTTGGAGTGTTTGAGGTTCCGGGTTCTCTCGCCTGTAGCGTGACTTATCAAAATCCCCCTCACGGAACCCGTAGATTAAATCAGAAGCAAGATTGCAAATTTCTGAAGGCCCCCCCGGACGCAAGACTTAACTCAACCTCACCCTAGATAGCAGCACTAGAAGCCCAGCCGACTCAGCCTTCTTCATCAAAACAGAGGGAGAATTTTGTAAAGAGGTTTCCTGCAGCAAAAGTGGAGGGGTTAACTCGAACTTCTGATAAGGCAGTCTCCTCCCCATTAGTTATAGTAGACCCTGTGGCTCCCGCAGGGGTGGTGGTCCCGAACCAAAAGAAAGGGCTACAGCTAGGTTTGATTTCCCCTAGAAAGGACGGGGATAAATCTAAAAAAAAAGCTCCAGAAACAGATCAAAGGACTGCTGGAGAGACAGGGGCAATTAAGAAAGACGCAGGCTCAGGCTCACTCCTGGTTAATCTTGATGGTAAGGGGAGGTCTTCCTAGTTCCTAAGGAATAGGCAATTTCTTAAATCAAGCCTTCCCTCTGTTACAAAACAGCCAGTTGTCCCTAGGGTTACTAAAAGAGTCACCCATAAAGTCCTGAAGCTCCAAGTAAATAAAGTTAACAATAAAAAAGGGCAACTAGGGGACAACCTGGAGATTGGTGAGGAGGGTAAAGTCCCCAAAATAAAGATCACCCCTTCATTAAGATCTTACTTTAAGATACAAAATCGGGATATGAGTAGGGAAAAAGGCAAGGAACAAGGAGAGTTAGCAACATCTAGAACTGAGATGGAAAACTGCTCAATAACTATCGCAGTAGACGGAATAATAATCGGCTCAGAAGGGGAAGCAACAGAGCAGGATCCCGGCTCTAGTCAGGTTCCAGCCCCCTCGCAAAGTCGGATCCCCAGTCCGGTGCTCAGTCCGGTCCCCAGTCTAGCGCCTACTCCAACCCAGAGCCCGATCCAAAGCCCGGTCCAGAGCCCCGCTAGAAATACATCTAAAAGCCTGCCTAAAAGTCCTCCCAAGAGTCTGGTTAAGAACTCAGAAGCCCTACAGGATAATCCTCGAAGCAATACGGACGCTCTCCTGGAAAAAAATGATGGATGAGATTAGGTCGAGGTTCGAAATTTCTGAAGGTAATCAAAACAAGATACACGAAAGATTCGAGAAGCTGGACGTCAAGCTCAATGCTCTGAGCGAGAGAGTTACCACAGTAGAAGAAGAGGTGGAAGGACTAAACAGAAAAGTAGAAATAACTCAGAAGGAAATTAGAACCCTGAAAGCCAAGGATAAAAGCATTGAAGAGAAGCTAGAGGCATTAGAAAATCAATCTCGAAGATGTAATCTCAGACTCCTCAATGTTCCTGAAGGGCGAAAAGGCTCAGAAGTAAATAATTTTGTGGTGTCACTACTGGAAGAGCACTTCCCGTGGAGTAAATCACTTGGTCTAGGAAACGACATCCAACGGGTGCATCGGGACCCCCTTTGGCAAATCGAAAGAGAGAAAGAATCCAAGAAAGATCTTGGATCATACTAGGCAATTTGGAGCAGGGGGGTATTTCCAGCATCTACCGGACACTGGTCAACAACACCCCGACCTCAATAGACCGACTCAGGAACCAATGGGAGGAGTGTGGTAGGCCCGCTGGATGAGGAGGATTGGAGTGATGCCCTCATGACACCCAAGATGGTCACCTCTTCCGCTAAGCTCTGCTTGATCCAATTATACTATTTGCATGCGGCTTACTTAACCCCGAGGTGCCTACATTGAGCCGGCTTCTCCCCATCCGCCTTGTTGCGAGATGTGGTCAGGACCCGGACGACTTCTTCCACATGGTGTGGAAGTGTCCACAACTAGCTCATTTCTGGGGAGCGATCGAAAGTGAAATGACCGAGGTCCTGGGGTGGGAGGTTCCTCACGATCCACGTCACTCCCTGCTCTGGATTACAGATGGACTAGACGGGTCCAGTAACGAGAAATTGCTTTACAACACAGCCAAGGTTGTAGTCAAGCGGGACATAGCCGACTCTGTGAGTTCCGAGCACCTGGGGGAGAGGGTGAGGCTGGTGCGACGAGATTCTCACACTGACGGCTCTGCGGTCCGATCTCGAATCCGCTGGTGGGAGGCGGCTTCGAAGGCTCAGCGCAGTTGCAGACGAGCGGTGAGCCGGATCTCTGTGTTTCTCTGGGGGAAAGCTGGGGCAGTGACGGGAGATAGTCTTGCCTCGCACTCGGGCGAATTTGGAGGAGCTTTGGGGGTGTTTGGAGTGTTTGAGGTTCCGGGTTCTCTCGCCTGTAGCGTGACTTATCAAAATCCCCCTCACGGAACCCGTAGATTAAATCAGAAGCAAGATTGCAAATTTCTGAAGGCCCCCCCGGACGCAAGACTTAACTCAACCTCACCCTAGATAGCAGCACTAGAAGCCCAGCCGACTCAGCCTTCTTCATCAAAACAGAGGGAGAATTTTGTAAAGAGGTTTCCTGCAGCAAAAGTGGAGGGGTTAACTCGAACTTCTGATAAGGCAGTCTCCTCCCCATTAGTTATAGTAGACCCTGTGGCTCCCGCAGGGGTGGTGGTCCCGAACCAAAAGAAAGGGCTACAGCTAGGTTTGATTTCCCCTAGAAAGGACGGGGATAAATCTAAAAAAAAAGCTCCAGAAACAGATCAAAGGACTGCTGGAGAGACAGGGGCAATTAAGAAAGACGCAGGCTCAGGCTCACTCCTGGTTAATCTTGATGGTAAGGGGAGGTCTTCCTAGTTCCTAAGGAATAGGCAATTTCTTAAATCAAGCCTTCCCTCTGTTACAAAACAGCCAGTTGTCCCTAGGGTTACTAAAAGAGTCACCCATAAAGTCCTGAAGCTCCAAGTAAATAAAGTTAACAATAAAAAAGGGCAACTAGGGGACAACCTGGAGATTGGTGAGGAGGGTAAAGTCCCCAAAATAAAGATCACCCCTTCATTAAGATCTTACTTTAAGATACAAAATCGGGATATGAGTAGGGAAAAAGGCAAGGAACAAGGAGAGTTAGCAACATCTAGAACTGAGATGGAAAACTGCTCAATAACTATCGCAGTAGACGGAATAATAATCGGCTCAGAAGGGGAAGCAACAGAGCAGGATCCCGGCTCTAGTCAGGTTCCAGCCCCCTCGCAAAGTCGGATCCCCAGTCCGGTGCTCAGTCCGGTCCCCAGTCTAGCGCCTACTCCAACCCAGAGCCCGATCCAAAGCCCGGTCCAGAGCCCCGCTAGAAATACATCTAAAAGCCTGCCTAAAAGTCCTCCCAAGAGTCTGGTTAAGAACTCAGAAGCCCTACAGGATAATCCTCGAAGCAATACGGACGCTCTCCTGGAAAAAAATGATGGATGAGATTAGGTCGAGGTTCGAAATTTCTGAAGGTAATCAAAACAAGATACACGAAAGATTCGAGAAGCTGGACGTCAAGCTCAATGCTCTGAGCGAGAGAGTTACCACAGTAGAAGAAGAGGTGGAAGGACTAAACAGAAAAGTAGAAATAACTCAGAAGGAAATTAGAACCCTGAAAGCCAAGGATAAAAGCATTGAAGAGAAGCTAGAGGCATTAGAAAATCAATCTCGAAGATGTAATCTCAGACTCCTCAATGTTCCTGAAGGGCGAAAAGGCTCAGAAGTAAATAATTTTGTGGTGTCACTACTGGAAGAGCACTTCCCGTGGAGTAAATCACTTGGTCTAGGAAACGACATCCAACGGGTGCATCGGGACCCCCTTTGGCAAATCGAAAGAGAGAAAGAATCCAAGAAAGATCTTAAACTTTAAGACCTACACACTTAAAGAAAGATTCTTGAGCGAGGTACTGAAAGGGGGGGAATTCAGCGAAGATGACTGGTCCTTTAAAATCCGATCAGACATTGCAAAAGCAACTCAGGACAGGCAGTGGGAGCTAGGACAGTTGATGCCGGAATTAAAATCGTTAGGCGCAACTGTCCAAATGAAATTCCCTGCTTCTCTTAGAATAATGTGGAGAAACAAGATATATAACATCAGAGACCCCAAAGAAGTGGAAACCTTCCTCGGTCAAATGCGCGACCAGATAAAAATTCAATCACTGACACAAATATAAAATTATTCTAGTAACAGAAAGAGCAGTAGCGCACTTCTAGAAAATATATAAATAGAGGCAGGGAGCTCGAAGGGGGCTAGTAATAGAGCCCAAGGAGGGAAAAGGGAGGCTTCTCCAAGGAGGGAGGGTGTGTATTCCCACTTTATTTTTGTTTCTTTTCACTATCACTTTGGTTTTAACGTATACTCTTGAAAAAAAAGAAAAGAGGGGAAAAAAGCGGTGAAAATGCACGTGGGTTGGGAGCAAGATAGGGAAAAAATAAAAAATGGTCCTCACCAAATCATTAGATATAAAAAGAAGGAGAAATTCGGGGGGTGGCGACACAGGAAAAAGAAATGATGCAGAAAATGAAACATGTAAAGATAACTTCCTGGAATGTGAACAGGTTACGAACTAAGAGTAGGCGAAGGAGGATCTTCGAATATCTGAAATCAATCGATAGTGAAATAATAATACTACAGGAAACTCATCTACTAAAAAAAGAATGGGAGGAAATAGTGAAAAATCTGAACTGGGTACACTCGTACACATGCACGAATCAAGAATGTGTTATAAAAGGGGTGGCCATTCTCTTTAAGAAATCTCTGAAAGGGAGGGTAGAATCAGCTGAAACAGATCCAAAAGGAAGGTGGGCAATAGCTAATATTACAGTGCTTAACCAAACTCTCTCTGTGGTGGGCTATTATGGCCCAAATCTGGATGACTCGTCCCCTCTACAATCTCTATATACTCATCTGATTTCGGCACCAGGCCCCCTTATTATAGGTGGTGACTTTAATATTATTCCTGATCCGAAAGTCGATCGGCATCCAAGGGGGAAACAAGCAAATCTGCCAAAAATGAGAGAATGGTTGAGAATATATAAAAAGGATCTGAACCTAATAGACATCTGGAAAGAGAAGGGAGACAAGCAAGAGAACTACACTTTTAAGAACAAGAAATTAGGAATACAATCCAGTATTGATTTATTTTTAATAGATCAAGGACTATTAGAAAAGACACAAAAAGTGGTTCATCTCCCCGCTCACCTCTCAGATCACTCAGCGGTACAGATGACAACTCTACTAAAAGATGTAGTGAAAGTCCCTAGATGGATGATGGATCGTACGATTCTTTTAAACCCCGAGATCATTAACCAACTTACGCAGGAGACAGAAAGTTTTTTTGAAATTAACAATGAGGGTGCCCCAACCCAAATAGTATGGGACACATATAAAGCTGTGATTAGGGGAACGATCCTAAGTTTAGCTTCTTATAAATCTAGAGGTCTAAAAAGTGAGATCCAAAGGATAGAAGACAACATTATATTATTAGATCAACAAATACTTGCAGATCCGGAAGGGCCAGAATTAGAAATAGAGAGAATAAAGCAAAAGAACTAGCTTTCAGAAATTTTGGAAGATAAAATCAAAGAGAGGTGGGACTGCAGTAAACTGGCCCACTATGAATACGGGGAAGGCTGTGGAAAATGACTTGCCTGGAAGACGGGAACAGACAGATCTAGAAATAAAATTGCCTCTATAGACCCACGTAATCCATCTCATAATGGTGCAGAGGAGGCCATTATAAAGCAGGAATTCACTTCTTTTTTTGGGGATCTCTACTCTGAGGATTGTAACCCAACAGTAGAAGAGATAAACAAATTCCTAGATGCGCAAAATACCCCTAAACTAACACGGGAGGAGAAAAACAAATTAAATGAAGAAATAACAACTGAAGAGGTAGTTGGCATTATAAGACATTTAAAAAGAGGCAAGGCCGCTGGCCCTGATGCCCTCCCGAACGAGTTTTATATTAAACTAAAACACATTCTAGTCATTCCCCTTACTACCCTCTTTAATAAAATCTTTCTTGATAATTGTGGACTTCCAGAATCCTGGAATGATGCAACAATTTCTATCCTCCTAAAACCAGGTAACAACCCCCAAAAATGCGAGTCCTATCGTCCAATATCCATTTTAAACTGTGACTATAAAATCTTTACACAAATAATGGCGAAAAGACTTGGGAAAGTAGTAGGTTCCCTGATAAACTCTAACCAAAAAGGCTTCGTGGCAGGAAAAAATTTACAAGACCTAACTCATGAGCTTATTGGAGCAATTGATATTGCTATCTGAGAGAAGTTACCTCTATCTATAATCACTATTGACGCTGCTAAGGCGTTCGATAGAGTTAACTGGACTTACCTAAGTGAGGTGCTAAAAAAGTTTGACTTAGGAGTAAATATATCGAAGATGGTGGAAAACATTTATAATTCCCCTAATGCCAAAATACTAATCAACGGGGACCTAACTGAACACATTCTGATAAAGAGAGGAACACGTCAGGGGTGCCCCCTATCCCCACTGTTGTTCAACCTTTACATTGAACCAGCAGCTGAATGTCTTAGAAACCATCTCTCTATTATTCCCTTTTCCTACCAAGGCTGGCACAAAAAAGTGGCCCTCTACGCTGACGATCTTATGATCTTTACCTGTGATCTAAAGGAGGCCCTTAAGGCAACTGAAGAGATGTTAATTAAATTTGGAAAAATCTCTGGCTACCAAATAAACAAGTCTAAGACAGAAACCATGACTTGGAATGAGGACTTCTTGAGCCCCTATAATAAAAAAAAAATAAGATACTTGGGTATCGACCTGATTAAAGAGCTAGACAAAGTGGCCCAGATTAACATCCACAGAGTACAGGTGGAAGTCAAAAGATTGCTGAAAGTCTGGAGTGGCCTACCCCTATCGATTTTGGGCAAATCAACCATTCTCAAAATGTCAGTCTTGCCGAAATTCACTTTTATCTTCGGTGCCATTCCGTTGGAGTTCAATAGGGAGACCATAAAGAAAATTCAGGGAGAGTTATCAAGCTTTATTTGGTCCTCGAAAAAAACTAGAATTGCTTGGAGCAAAATAGGGAGAAGAAAAAACCAGGGGGGGCTAGCCACCCCGGATATTTTAGAATACTGTAGAGCGTTCCAATTTAAAACCAGTAGAATAATGCTAGGCCCATATGAAGACTACCCAATGTATATACAGAAAATGACAAACAACACCAGCCACTTCCTTTTCAAATTCGGTCATCCAAAATTTTTCAAAAAAGTTACGCTGAAGACTCTGAAGGCAGCCGCTAAATTGTGGTACTGCATAAGATCTACCCTGAATAGCCCCCTCTACAGTGATAAAGCCCCAATTTGGGACTCGCCGTGCACACCAGAGTGTCTTAAAGACTGTCTTGCAACTCCCCTAAAATTAGCGGGAATAGTAGCATGGGGACAACTGCTGTTCCAGAACAAAATTATGGAGTGGGAGATCCTATATGAAATTACGAACTCTTTATTATCCAAGTTTAAATATTATCAACTCCTAAGCTGGGCAAAGACACTTAAGGAAACTAGAAAAGGCAATGTACCTCTAGAAGGAAAGATGCTGGAAAAACCCTTCAAGAAAGATATCATTCTGGTATTGGGCCCTTAATGCATCAGGGGAGGAAGAATTTCGGTTACCGGAGAGAATTTGGGGGAAAGAGCTGCCAACGATGGATACAAATAACCTATGGCAAGTATCAATGAGCAAATGCTGGTCTATTGTAACGTCTGCTGAATTAAAAAGAAACCATTTGTATACCACTCATAGAGCGTACTGGACACCGGAAAAGTTATCAAAATTCAGCGGGTCCACTGTGAAGTCCTGCTCGAAATGCGGATTACTGAGGGCCAACGACCTGCATATGTTCTGGCAGTGCCCCCATCTCGAGGGTTTCTGGAAGGAAGTGGGTAAGACCTTAGAAGAGGTACTGGGAAAACAGCTAACCGTGAGTATTGACTTAGTTATTTTTGGGGTGATGGGCTCATCTACTGTAGAGAAGTTAACAAAACGGGAGGAAAATGTGGTGTTTCTTCTGATACTTTTGGCTAGAAGAGAGATATGCGTAAAATGGATCACCCCAATTTCGCCACTGCATAGGGAGTGGCTATCTTCAGTGCTTAAAACTTACAACTTAGATAAAAAAAGAAGCCATTTTCTAAAAAATATAGTTTCTGGGAGTTATGAGAAAATCATCACATGGGTTTTTAAAGATTGGCTGTTTATTAATTTATCCACTTGTACTCCTTATTTTCTGCTACCACGTCCTATGATTAAGTGCGAGCAACACATAAAAGACGAAGGCCAAATAAGAGTAGCCATAATGGCTAGCTCATCCCACTCCGAAGAGTAACCTTCTATAATAGTAATTGGAAGTAAGGGGTCCCTTGTCTTCCCTGATGGTTCCTGCCCGCACTCCACCCTTGACGTCAGGGATGGCTCAGACCGTACACAGGGGAAGAAAAAAAGGGACCCTGAGATCTCCTTACTATAAATTTTGCACAATGAGGACAAAGAAAAAAAAAAGGGACATAGCCACCTCCTGGAAGCTTCCCACGCCACCAGATTCTGAGAAATGGCAAAGGGGGTGGATTGGTGCTCAGCACAAGAAAAACAAATGTATGAGGCGCGGGGTGTCCTAAGAAATACCGGAGGGTGTGGGGCAAATGGCTGGGTGCCGTGGTGTAGCTCGTACTCTAGACATGCTGCTTGTACTCAAAGCTGCAAGGTGGGGTTTGAAAGCAATGTCTTTGCTCTGTTAAATGTCTCATGTCACTGCTGATGCTATCCAATGTCGTGTTGTTGGTTCTTTGTAAAAACAATATATTGTTTATCAAAAAAAATACCAATAAATCAATTATTACTTTACGTTATTATCAATTAGAAAATAGCATTGCAATAAAAACTAATTATAAATTAAGAACAATAATATATATATTTTAAAAAGCTTCCCAATCTCTTCATTATAAACCCAATAACCCGCTACTAAATTGACCATTTCAAATTAACTTAAGAAAAAAATACATTTGCTTACAAACTATACTAAAACAAAAGAAACATACATATTATATGCAGCTATATTAAATAAAACAATATTATATACAAATATATTTAAAAAGCAATATTAATGAATGCCGTGGTGAGAGAAGTGAAGTTTCTTACAATTTTGCACTTGAACGAGTTATCTATGAAGTCAAAAACCCTATCCCAGAACCCCTTGAGTATCAGGCACAGAAAGATGAGGTGTTCCAAGTCCTTTTTGTCTGTGTTGCAGCTCCAGCATTTTGGGGTGTCCCTGAGGCCCAGTGTGTGTAAGCGGTGTGGGGTCCAGAATGTTTTGTGGAGCAGCCAGAGTTTAGTTTGTGCTACCACTGGGGTGATCTTATTGCGAGTGGTGGATGACCATAATGTGTTCCACTCTCGGTCGTTTAAAGGGGGTCGTGTACGATTATCCCAGTATTCCTTCTTTTTATTGTTGAGTTTGGACTTTTGGGGCCAGATGATTTTGTATAGGAGTGAAGCTTGGTGTCCCAATTTATTTATGTTTGAAACACACTGGAATATTGATGGAAGGGTATCTTCTATTTTGGATTTCGCTAGGGCTGTTTTTATCTTTAGGAATCTGTAAAGGTATATTTCCTCTAAGTGGTGGGAGGCTTTCAGCTCTGCGAACGTCAGCGGTGAGGCGTCCTTTTCTAGTTGGGAGGGGTGTGAGATACCCTTTTCTATCCATATGTCGAATTTGAGGCTTTTCCCCTTGTATTGTATGCTACTATTTGCCCATAGTGCTTCTGATTTAGACCCCTTAATGCTGATCTCCATTTTTTTGTCTAATTTTAGGAGCGCGATCTTGGTGCTTTTCATTATTGTGTCGCTCGCGAGTGGGTTTGCATTGCCCGTGAGTAAGGCTAGTGGGTTTAGGTTGTTCAGTATGGCCTTTTCTACCTGCAGTCACATTGATGTGTATCCTGGTGTTTGCTCTATCCATTGTGTACCCTGTTAAGCCAGGAGAGTGAGCTGGAAGAGTTTAAAATCCGATAAATTCACCCCCCCTTGTGTCTTTGGCAGCCTTAGTTTCTTAATGCTAATCCTCAGCTTCTTGTTTCACCATAGGAATTTGGTGCACATTGTATCTATTTTTTGGTGGAACTCGTCTGTTAGGAGGATTGGAAGCATGCCTGTTTGGTAGTTTACTAGGGGTGTGATCATCATTTTCTTTGGTTGCTGCGTCATTAACAGTATGTCGTCCGCGTATGCCGCCACCTTTACTAACAACCCCTTGTATGCTATCGTTGAGTTTTATGTCCTGACACCTCAGAGGAGCGGACAGTCTGGCACTTCGATACTCGCCCTGGAAAGTCTCCTCCAGGGGCCTGTGGGAAACACTGGACAAACACCTGATCCCAAACGAACCACCATAAGGAACCCGGCATCGTAACAGGAAAGTAACCCAAAGAGCCCGGTGGGTGTGATTTAAACCGCCCGGACAACCCGAACTGTACTGTTGGATTTACTCCTGTCCTATCCTTCTCTTCTACTTATTCCTACTTTTCTTCACCTCCTTTCTCTATCCTTTATCCTACCATCAACTTATGACCAGCAAAGGGGAACCTGCCAAAAATGTATACTATTAACTATATACCTTGTAACCTCAGGGGTGGGAAACCCACATAACAACTTTTTGTATTTGTTGTATGTATATAAAATCACAAAAAAAAGCAATATTAAATTCCAATCAAAACCAATACTCCTACAGTCTGTATTCTTCCCCAAAATATTTTGGGGATAACACTTTTTCTGACATATTTGAACCCCACAAAAATTTTTACACAATATTTTGTCAGAATATTGGCTATTTCATTAAAGCAGTCTGGAGATCTTAGATTGTGCATTGACATGCACCGTCTGAATAAATCAATATGGGTGGACAGTCACCTTTTCCTGATCTTTATGCAATGGTTTCTTCACAGAATTGGGCAACACTATTCACAACTTTGTCCAGTGCAATTGCGTAACTCCAAAATAAACTTGTAGAGCAGTCGATAAGGCCTAATTTAGAGTTTGATGGAGGGGTACTCCTTCAGAAACGTGACGGATGTCCCATCCATTTTATTACATGTGCATTTTATGCTAATGCACTTGTAATAAGGCAGACGAGACTTACGTCCTGTTTGTGGCGGAGCACCCCTCCACCAAACTATAAACTGACCCTAAATGTTTTACAGGGATTGTGTCACCTGAAGGCTCTTGTTCGTGCTGAGGAATGGCATTTGGCCTTGAGAGTGCTGCTTCATTGACTGCAATCTAGAGAAGGTGTTCTCTATTACAGAAGAGTGGAATAATGCTCAAAGCTAATAGTATTGATTTTAGGACTTTGAATGTTTGGACCATTATAGTTCAAAATAGGATATTATGTCAAAGAAGAACCATATTTGAGCAACTATCAAGCTTTATATAAATGTAAAAAAAATAGCTTTTTAGGATTAATGTAATGTAGGATTCTTGTAACTTTATGCTAAAATTATACTCAACGTTGGTTTTAAGGATTTGTTGAAGAAACAAAGTAATGCCAGGAATGTTGTTGCACCCTCACTCGTTATCAACATGGAACTTCAGTAAATTCGGCAGGAAAATGCCTAGCAATCCATAGCTTTCCATTCCGTCAGTTAATCAAAAGTTATCACCATATAACACTCTCCTTTCATCATGCTTCATGTTTTCTACTTTAGTACGGAGGATCCTTACAAAATAAATAACAAACACAACTACATTTTTTTGTCAGTGTGAAAAATCTTTGTGAACCTGAATTTCAATTATGCAAAGTATAGACTAGTCATCAATTCCAGACGTTATAAATAATGTGAATGGCTAGACCTACATTTCCCTCTTTGCTTCTGCAAATAATCTGCACCTTGTAGCCCTATTTTTTCACTCGGTGTCTCAGACCAGCTCACATATAAATAACTGCAACTTTATCTCACCCTAATAGGAAGGGTAGAGAGAAATTTGTATTTATTTCAATGTTTAGGGACTAAAAGTGGTGAATACAAAACCAATGATAATTTCCTCTTTTTTTTCAAATTAGGAAAGCAAAGCGAATTATCACATGTGCCCTGGTATACGGTAGGAATGTGCTGCTCCATGTTTTATCAACATTTTCGTGTTTTTAGTGAGACATTTGAGGTCCAGTGAGGCTGATTCTCAGCCTGGCAATGGCAGACAAAGTACCCTTTTACAAGTTTCGAGAATCTGCTTCTGTGATTCTGGCAACCAGCAATGACAGACGTTGAGCCCAAATCACCAAGTAATTTATGGTTGTAATGTTACATTTACATCTGCAAGTCGCTCGGTTTACAACTGATAGCTGTCCACAAAAGCATATCTGGCAGGTAAATGGTTTTAATACCGAATAAGTCACTATCGCAGGCGCATTGAATTATGCAGTTGTATAACCATGAATGGGGTGGGTAGTGGGAGAAACAAGGCATGGTTTGCCTTTTCAGTTTGTGAACGCTGACATTGTGCAAATTTGTGAGCATTCACAAACATCTATACCACTCTTTCCTACTCTGGCTAGGATTGAAGTTGTACACTGGAAAAGGACTAAAGGAACTCCCAAGCAGGACTTGGAAGGAAATTAGATCACCCCACACTTGGGGTAGTATTGGTGAACTGCTTTTCTCAGAGTAAAAAGTGTTTTGCCTGTGGAGACAAAAGTTTAAAGAATTTCCATTTGCACATTGGGCAAGAGTTTGTAACTGTACACTAGTACCAGATCAGCTTTAAACACCCACTTTCACTCAAACCCAAATCACTTGGCTTCTCCCTGGACCCCGAACTCACACACATCTGCAGAGCTTTCTATAGTAAAGAAAGTGAACCCATTCCTTCCAGAAAGCAACTTCAGAACTGCTGTTCAAACCCTTGTACTCCTGAGTCAGGACAATGGCAAATCCCTTCTCCATGGGCCCCTTTAATGGCATCCTACATATCGCAGCAAGCATCTAGGGCCTTGAGACATCTGACTACATCTCCCTGACTTGATGGAACTTTATTGGCTCCCCTTGCTGGTTTGAACCATTTTCAAAAACAGCTGCATCATCCATAATGCCATCACGACTAGCACCTCCACATGTTTCTCTGACAAACAGACTACCTCTGGTGTCTCTAGGCACACTAGCAGGCAAGACCACCATCATACTGCATAAAAAAAGGTGCAAAAATGAAAAGAACAAGGCCACAGGCCTTCTCTATTTATGGACCAAATATCTGGCAAAATAACCACTGACCTATCAAGATCGCTGCAAGTCTGCTACAATTTAGTTCTAAGTTAAAGACGCACCTATTTAAAGAACACTACATTTGATGCAGTAACAGTCCACTTCCACTCTCTGAACCTATCAACCGCTCCAATCATTCGTTGATTGTATCTTTGAGTTTGACCATGTACAGCCCTCCCCTTCCTACCTGCTAGGTATGTCCTATACATATGTGTTGGACTTGGCCCTTTTGGCAGGTTCACCCCTAAACTTGTTGCCTTTTCTGTGACCTGACATTAGTAGTTTTTGGCCTCTGCACACTTTATCACTGTGGCCCAGAGTAAAGTGTATGCACGCTCTGAGTGCGTGTGGTGAGTTTGGCCTGCCCTCCCATAGGAATGCATGGGGGACATGTGTGTCCCTGGTAATCCCAGGTATTAGAGGAATGCAGGGGCGAGTTTAAAATGTATAAATGCTGCGCAATGGTGTGCACAGATGTATGGTGACTGGAGGAGAAATGCCACTTTTAGAAGTTGGCATTTCTGTGTGCGGTGTGTCTGCCTGCCTGATGTGAATTGCATGTCTGGCTTGTGATTGACAGGCTCTGGATTGTGTGGTTGGCTCCAAGAGCCAGGATGTGTCTGCCCAGTGGTAAATAGGGAGATCTGCATGTAGATGGGAGGGAGGAGTTGCACCTGGGACCTGAATAGGGCTGTGCCTTCCCTCCACAATGCCAGCTCCGCCCCCTGTGGTGCGTCTGATCCCGGATCCCCCACCAAACAAAGGAGAGAGGAGCTGATCAAGGCAAAGTGCTCCAAAGCTCCCCTATACCAGTTCTAACTGGTATCCCTAAATCCTGTGCTGTGACACAAAGGGGAAAAATGGTATAAATGCAGGGGCTGTGACCCCATGAAAGTGTTCTGTTGTGCTTGTGTTCTTGAGGGGACACTCTGCCAGGAGGAACCACCGCAGGACCCAGCTGCTGTTTCCTGGGGGTCCCTACATGCTGGCTTGCCTGACTGTGCTTTGCTGGGGTCTCCCCATCACCAACGGTCCTCTGGTTCTGCCTGTCTGGGGACTTTGTGGACACCCAGCGCTTGGGAGCGCTTTTGTGCAGACTTTGACTATGAGGACCAGCGCTTCTACTTTTTGCTGCAGCACGGAGCTGTGAGTATTTTGAAAAAGTGATTTCCCCACATTTGTGCCTCCTGGAGCGGGAGCCCACCTCACGTTTTGCCGGTTTTCAGCAGGAGCCCCTTTTAGAAAATTAGTGGGAGCCCACCCTGCAAATTTATGCTACAAAACAAAGCGGGAGCCCACCCCGCATCGGCACTTGAGGACGGGTGCCCACCCCGTGTAAGGGATTGTCGGCGGGTGCCCACACCGCCTTTTGGTGCTCGGGAGGGTGGGTGCCTACCCCGTGTAGTTGCTTTGTGTTTCTTGAACCGAAGCGGGAGCCCACCCCACCGGTTCAGGCACTCACAATCATGTGAGCCGCCGCGCTGCCTGCAGCGACTCGGATGTAGCCAGTGAGGCCCTGGTTGAGGGCAGGGCCTAGAGTCGGCCCGGAAGAGGTTGCCTCTGCTGTTGAGGCCGAGCGCAGCTCCCCCGTTAGTTGCTGTAGCAACGAGGGAGTCGTGGGGGAAGCCGGCACCAAGAAGGGAGCGTGACGTAAGGGCTGAGGGAAGGCCGGCCAGAAGAAGATAGCGCGGGCAGAAAGGAGGAGTGGGAGGCTACCCCGCCTCCGGACACACCAGGAAGAGAGGAGAGGGCCCTGGAGTAGAAGACCCGGAGCCGCCCGCCACAGGAGACGAAGAGAGTCCCAAGCAGCTCCGGTGAGTGGGGGCTGAACTGCCGGGATATCGTGGGTGCCGGTCAAGGCACATTGCAGGTTTTCTTTTTGATTTCCTGAGTGGACCCGCCGTTGCGGGCCGGTCCAAAGTGTGGCATAATCCCTTAAAGAGCCCCCGAGAGGGGCTTCATAACGGGCAACCTAGGGGTGCTCAACTTTCTAAGCGGCCCCATTTGGTAGCGGGCCGCTCCAATGTCGGGCCAGTTTAGTTAAAAACCCAGTGGGGCCAGAGGGCACCGTAGTGCCAGGCCCTATTCCGATTTACAGCTGCCCGCTTGCTAGAGGGCAGCTGCCACGTTTGGGGGTATTCATTTTCACTGAGTGTCCCAGAGAGGGTCTCAGGGGGCACACTGGTGCCTATGCTCATTTTCACAGCTGCCCAGCAAGTAGTGGGCAGCTGCTACGTTTAGGCAGTTCTGCGCACTTTTGCTTTTGCTGCATTTGCAGCCTGCCCTGACATTTTGGACAAAAGGCATTGGAGCCCCAGTAGAAGGACAGGTTGGCCCGGGGTCAGTTTCTAAGGTGGGCCCTATGATAATGTGATGTCTACTGCGTAATGCCTTTATGCCCTGATCTATGCCTCTAATTATGCTTATGAGATTAGTGAGTAATATGGGTATGCTAATGGTTTTTAGGCCTCATGTGTTATGCCTACAGTGATTGCATACTGTGTTTTTATGCTAATGTGATGCAGACATAAGGTGTTTATGTTGCAGGTGCTAATACTGAGTAGTGTCTGACAGTAATGACTGGTTGTGTTTTATATGTGCTTACCTTTTCTGACAGTTCTGACCATGGCCCGATTGGCCCGGTCCTGTATATAATCCCCTGTGAATATTGCCCATGCCAGTTGGCGCAGTGTAAATGTGTGAATTGGTTTCTAATGTGTTTCTTATAATACAAAGGCTATTTTTATATATAACCTTGTGTGGAGTTCCTTTTGTGGTGCACCTAGTGTGTTGCTGCTGTGTGTGTGTGTTGCGCAACCGCTTTACACATTTCATCTGGGATAAGCCTGACTGCTCGTGCCAAGCTACCAAGGAGGTGAGAAGGGGTTATCTTTGGCGTGTAACTCCCTTGCCCTGACTAGAGTGGTGGTTTCTGCCTGGCTTTGGCGCAAGCCTTAGCCAACCAGAAATCCCATTTCTAACATTGGTTGTCAGCGGTGAGGATAGGACTTGCGTTTGCGCAGTACCACAGCGACAACTGGTTGCACTACAAACTCTGCATTTAGATAATCACATGTTTGGGGATTATTGTATCGAAGTTCTATTTTATTATTCTCCTAAAAGTGTCATTTGTAAATTGTGCACTCTTGCATCTAGGTCTCCTGTGTTGCACGTGTGCCTGTGCGTCCTGCCAAAATGGAGTCTGCTTTTAATGTCTGTGGTCTGTTTAGATACAGTATATGGGAGTTGGAGTTCTGTGAGGAGAGAGACATAGCAGTGAGTGGGTCAGACACCCAGTCGAAACTTAGGGAGAACCTGATCCAATAGTAAAAGGATGAATGGGAACATGAGCGCAATGAGGAGGAGAGGGCCCGGGCAGCACGCCAAGAGGCTGGTGGGTCTGAGGGGAGCCCTGAGGAGTCTAAAGAGGAGGACCAAAATGACAGGACAGGGACGCCAGTAGATAGTGAGGACCCCATAGATAGGGAGTCCCTTGCTGGGTCCAGTGTCAGGGGCAGCGCCCCATCCCTTTCCCTATCCCCAGAGGAGTGGTTAGATAGGAGGGAAGAAAGGTTGCATGAGCTGGCTTTGGAGAAGCTCAGGTTAGAGCATACCAAGGAGATAGCGCAGCTGGGTGTGGAGGAGAAAAAGTTAGAGACCGAGAGGGTCTTAGCGCAGGAGAGGATGGCGGAGGCTGAGAGGGTCTTCGCCAGGGAGAAATTAGCTCTGGATGGTAGATTATCCCCTGAGTGCAGTTGTAGTTTTCTGAATTCACCAGTGTGGGTGGGGTCCAGTGGTGGCAGCAATATGGAGTCCAGTGCAGGAAGTCCCTTTCCCAGTTCCAAGAGTATGGCACCTTGTTCCCAAGAAGAGGAGTACAGGTTGAAGTTCAGGGGCAGTATGAAACTGCCTCACCAGTCTTTTGGGGAGTTTGCGGATGAATGTAATGATGCACTGGTTGATTGGGTAAGGGTTAACATGGAACAGGATTCTGAAGGACTGTTCAATCTGGTTATCAAAGAGCAGCTGCTCAGTTGCTGCGTTCCGGGGTTGAGCCAAAACCTGTTGGGAGTGTGGGTTCGCTAGTCCATGGGACCTTGCAGAAGAAGCAGACTTCTGGAAAAGTGCCCAAGGTTCTGAAGAGGCATTCGGGAGTGATCCCGGAAGTAGTGGCTCATGTATTTTCCAGTCTTGTATTTGGGAAGAGGTTCAGAGTAGCCCAGCTAGGCCCTAGTGTAGTGGGAGGGGTGTAGGGGCTCACGTTCTGTATCAGTGGAACAGGAGTGAGCGTGGGACTGTGTGTTCCCAGGTGCCCAAAACCCAGTCTCAGGACCTGGAGGGTTCCCTAAGGGAACACCAGGTTGGGGGCTAAGGCTGTACTGTTAGACCCTTTGAGGGAGAGCTCCTAGTGTCTGGAGAACCTGAAGCGCCTGTAAATAGAGCTCCAGTGGTTCTGGTGACTGGCGGTGCCGCTCCAGTTGGGAGGGGTGAAAGGGGGATGTGTTCCCCAGTGGAAGAACCAGTGGGTCAGGGACCAGCCGGAAGGGCTGAGTCCCCTTGGAGTGACCATGGTGACACCACTTCTGTTCTGGGGGATCTTCGCGCACTGTCAGGTGGACAGGGGACGGGAGATCTGCGCCAGGCAGACTGTCACCCAACACATGAGTCATTTGTTACCCTCGGGGAGATACTGTGGGAGTCCCCAGAAGTCCTGACGTGCCAGGCAAGTACTCCGCCAAAGGGTTTAGACCCAAGGTTGGGAGGCCAGGTTCAGGATCTGCCTGACCTGGAGGGAAGGACGTCTGTAACCACTTTCCTGACCGGTTCATCTTCGTGCAGAACTCTGGAAGGGGTACAGAGGGAGGGAGTCCTCGCCTCTGACCCCGGTACAACCTGAGGGGTTAGACCCTAAGTTAGGAGACCAGTTGTTGGAAAGAGGTCCTGAACTGGTGGGAGAGTTGTGGTCTGAGGGTGCCTCTCAAAGGAGGAGAGCACGGAACCATAGAAGAAGAGGTAGGGGGAGGAGAGCCTCGCCCGTGACTTCTGGTCAGCCTGAGGGTGCGGACCCTGGGCTGGAGGATCAGTGGCAGTCTAGAACTGCCCTGATGAGGGAAAGAGTGGAGAATGGCTACTATGTGCCATGGGTTACTACCCCGAACTCTGTGGATAGGCAAGGACCAGTGACATCTGGGTGGCCTAGGGCCTGGTCCTGGCCACGGACAACTAGGGAGTACCAGTGGGATAGCCCAGTTGCTCCGGACAGCTTTTAGAGAAGGAACCACATGGGTTCACTGTGGCGTAGGACAGGGTGTCCCTGCAGCTGTGGGCCCACGTCTGTGTTCTATCACCCCAAGCAGGGAAGCCCATCACAGTGGTGATTGGTCTGCCCTGCATTTTGGCTGAAAGGAGGTTGTGTTGGACTTGGCCGTTTTGGCAGGTTCACCCCTAAACTTTTTGCCTTTTCTGTGACCTGATATTAGTAGTTTTCGGCATCTCCGCACTTTAGCACTGTGGCCCAGTGTAAAGTGCGTGCACGCTCTGAGTGTGTGTGGTGAGTTTGGCCTGCCCTCCCATACGAATGCATGGGGGATATGTGTGTCCCTGGTAATCCTGGTATGAGAGGAGTGCAGGGGCGAGTTTAGAATGTATGAACTCCTGAGAATCAATGCTGCGCAATGGTGTGCGCAGATGTATGGTGACTGGTGGAGAAAGGCCACTTTTAGAAGTTGGCATTTCTGTGTGCCGTGTGTCTGCCTGCCTGATGTGAATTGCATGTCTGGCTTGTGATTGACAGGTGCTGGATGGTGTGGGTGGCTCCAGGAGCCAGGATGAGTCTGCCCAGTGGTGAATAGGGAGATCTACATGTAGATGGAGGGAGGAGTTGCACCTGGGACGTGAATAGGGTTGTGCCTTCCCTCCACAATGCTGGCTCCGCCTCTGTGGTGCGTCTGATCCCTGAGCCCCCACCTAACAAAGGAGAGAGGAGCTGAGCAAAACAAAGTGCTCCAAACCTCCTCTATACTAGTTCTAACTGGTATCCCTAAACCTTGTGCTGTGACACAAAGGGGAAACGTGGTATAAATGCAGGGGCTGTGACCCCATGAAAGTGTTCTGTTGTGCTTGTGTTCTTGAGGGGACACTCTGCCAGGAGGAACCGCCGCGGGACCCAGCTGCTGTTTCCTTGGGGTCCCTGCGTGCTGGCCTGCCTGGCTGTGCTTTACTGGGGTCTCCCCAGCACCAAAGATCCTCTGGTTCTGCCTGGGGGACTTTGTGGACACCTAGCGCCTGGAAGCGCTTTTGTGCAGGCTTTGACTATGAGGAGCAGCGCTTCTGGTTTTAGCTGCAGCACGGAGCTGGGAGCATTTTGAAAAGGGGATTCTCCCGCATTTGTGCCCCTTTCGAGCGGGAGCCCACCCCGTGTTTTGCCGGTTTTAGAGGGAGCCTACTCTGCGTTTGTGTGCCCCTTTTAGGAAATTAGCGGAAGCCCACCCCGCTAATTTATGCTACAAAACCAAGCTGGAGCCCACCCTGCATCGACACCTTGACGACGGGTGCCCACACCGTGTGAGGGATTGTCGGCGGGTACCCACCCCACCTTTTGGTGCTCGGGAGGACGGGTGCCTAACCCATGTAGTTGCTTTATGTTTCTTGAACCGGAGTGGGAGCCCACCCCGCTGGTTCGTGCACTCACAATCAAGTGATCCGCCGTGCTGCCTGCGGCAACCCGGATGTAGCCAGTGAGGCGCTGGTTGCGGGCGGGGCCTGGAGTCGGCCCGGAAGAGGTTGCCTCTGCTGTGGAGGCTAAGCGCAGCTCCTCCCCTTAGTTGCCGTAGCAACAAGGGAGTCGCGGGGGAAGCCGGCACCAGGAAGGGAGCATGACATAAGGCCTGAGGGAAGGCTGGCCAGAAGAAGTTAGCGTGGGCGTAAAGGAGGAGCGGGAGGCTACCCCGCCTCTGGACACATCAGTAAGAGAGGAGACGGCCCTGTAGTAGAACATCCAATGCAGCCCGCCACAGGAGACAGGGAGAGTCCCCAGCAGCTCCGGTGAGGGCGGGCTGAACTGCCGGGATATTGTGAGTGCCGGTCAAGGCACATTTCAGGTTTTCTTTTTGATTCCCTGAGCGGACCCGCTGTTGCGGGCCGCTCCAACGTGTGGCATAATCCTTTAAAGAGCCCCCGAGAGGGGCTTCATAACGGGCACCCTGCCGGTGATTACGTTTCTAAGCTGCCCCATTTTGTAGCGGGCCGCTCCAATGTTGGGCCAGTTTAGTTAAAAGCCCTGTGGGGCCAGAGGGCACCGTAGTGCCAGGCCCCTATTCCGATTTACAGGTGCCCGCTTGCTAGGGGGCAGCAGGCACATTTGGGGGCATTCATCTTCATTGAGAGTTCCAGAGAGGTGCTCAGGGGGCACGCTGGTGCTCCTGTTCATTTTCACAGCTGCCCAGCAAGTAGTGGGCAGCTGCTACGTTTAGGCCAGTTCTGCACACTTTTGCTTTTGCTGCATTTGCAGCCCGCCCTGACATTTTGGACAAAGGGCATTGGAGCCCCAGTGGAAGGCCAGGTTGGCCCAGCTTCAGTTTCTAAGGTGGGCCCTATGATAATGTGATGTCTACTGCGCAATGGCTTTATGCCCTGATCTATGCCTGTAATGATGCTTATGAGGTTAGTGAGTAATATGGTTATGGTAATGGTTTTTAGGCCTCATATGTTATGCCTACAGTGATTGCATACTGTGTTTTTATGCTAATGTGACGCAGACATAAGGTGTTTATTTTGCAGGTGCTAATACTGAGTACAGAGTCTGACAGAAATGACTGGTTGTGCTTTATATGTGCTTACCTTTTCTGACATTTCTGACCATGGCCCGATTAGCCCGGTCCCGCATATAATCCCCTGTGAATATTGCCTGTGCCAGTTGGCGCAGTGTAAATGTGTGATTAGGTTTCTAATGTGTTTCTTAAAATAAAAAGGCTATTTTATATATAACCTTGTGTGGAGTTCCTTTTGTGGTGCGCCTAGTGTGTTGCTGCTGTGTGTGTGTGTGTGTGTGTGTGTGTGTGTGTGTTGCGCAAACGCTTTACACATTGCCTCCGGGATAAGCCTGACTGCTCATGCCAAGCTACCAAGGGGGTAAGCAGGGGTTATCTTTGGCATGTAACTCCCTTGCCCTGACTAGAGTGGTGGTTTCTGCCTGGCTTTGGCGCCAGCCTTAGCCAACCAGAAATCCCATTTCTAACAATATGCCACGTACATGCATAAATACACTTATTCTTTTATAAATACGATGTACAATTACCCACTGGGGAAGAAGCAGCTTTTAAAAAAATCACATTTATCCAGATAATTGGATGATCTCTAAAGGACAGGTGCAGAGATGTTAAGAGGACAAAGTGAAACCTTTTCACAGGTGCCCAAATTCCACTGCCTGAAAATAAAAATCCACCATGAAGCTATTCATCTTATTGTGACTGAGGGGTTAGTTAGAGTTTGGCAGTAAGGGTACTCCATCACAAATCATCACCAACCCTATTTAGATTTCAGAGGACGGCTCTGTTACAAATGGCCCTTTCTGCAGGGCTACCCCAAACCTTTTGCCTTCCTCCTCCTCTTACCTTGTTTTGTTTTTGCTGACTTAGGACTCTGAGCACTTTACTAATGCTAATCAGTGCTAACATGCATGTCCTTCTTCCCTAAACATGTGTGTAATTGGTGTATACATGAGTGACATATTTATTTCACTAATAAGTCCCCTGTAAAGTGGTATACTATATACCCAGGGCCTGCAAGTTAAATGCTACTTGTGGATTGTAGCTCTGATTGTGCCATCCACAGAAGTAGCTTTTCAGACCTATCTCAGGCCTGCTACTGCAGGATCTGTGTGCTCAGTTTACTGCCACTTCAACTTGGCATTTGAAACCTACTTGCCAAGCTGTAAACTCCCCTTTTTATCACATATACGTCACCTTTAAGGTAGGCCTCAGTTGCCCTAACGGCAGGGTGCTATGTACGTAAAAGGTAGGACATGTCCCTTTATGTTTTGCATGTCTGGATAGTGACAAACAGCCTATTTTGTTTTTTTCCTACCGTGAGGCCTACCCCACTCGTAGAGTAGCATTGGGAATTCCTGATCAGAGAAGAGTAGCTTCTTGATGTTTCATATGTTTGGAATGGTCTTGATAAATCCTACTTAATGGGGAGGTTGAATTTAGCTAACATTTCTCTGCACTTACTGCTCTGTGTGCCTGACAGCCTGTCTCCAATACACGTCTGGCTCGGCTGGGTGACAGCTAATTTGTGTGTTCCCTCCAGACAGTCACAACACAGGACACTCAACTGCATCTACATTCATCTGCATACTGATGGGTCATCCTGGGTAAGAGGGAGGAGATGAGGCAGCACTTCATTTGAATAGGTAGTGTCATGTCTCCACACAAAAGGGTAATGTACCCCCCATAGCTAGGCTAGCAAACAGGACTGGACTGTGCACTTCAGAGAGTTCTTTTGACGTCACCCCGCACATCAAAGTCACTTTGGGTATAAGTACTGGGTCTCTGACTGCATCTAACGAGACACTTTGTTGGACTTATAACCAGACACCACTAGATCTAAATCTGCATACTGTTTGGGCTTGCAGCGGACTATGCCTGATGTCCTGCTTTTGCTGTGCTCCAAACGCACACTTTCTTAGGAGAGAGATTGGGCGCCTTCCAGTCTTTCAGAGTCTGTTCCGGCTGCAGCTGAGAAACGCAGCAAGCTGATTCAGAGCGACACCAGGCAACAGTGATCCCCACCTACCCTTCGGAAGGGAAACTGCCGCAGCACCAAACATGCAAAGACTCAGTGCAGCCCGAAGCAGACAACCACTGCACCGAGAGCCCCATCTATGAGGCCCTCCAGTCAGCGGTTCGCCTAGCTGGATTTAAGTGCCTGGAGAACATACTGTGTAAAAAGGATCGGTGAAAATCCCAGAGGACTCACTAATGATCACCATACTCATGCCTGTCGTGCACAGCTTGCAGCACTACTTGCCAGCCGCGTAACTCCAGAGCCTCTTTTTTTGTGAGGAAGAACTCAATGACTAGAGAGGCAAGATGGCGGACGCAGCAGCGTCCGAGTGAGCAGCTGGAGGTGGAGGCTCTCGCCAGGCTCGCCCCTACGCTTTGAACGGAGCTTTTTTTGAGTCACTTAAAGGCTTTATGCCTTTTAACTGAAGTTATCGAACTTCAGAGACAAAGAAAAAATAGAGATTTCTTACCGGACTGGGATGCGGTTTGGTCTCTGGGGTTGCTACCGCAGGACGCTCCGGCTGGCGTGGCGGCGTTCACTGGTTTCATCGACGGCCCGCGCACCTGGTGTTCTATTTAGGACGGGTTCTCGGTCGGAGCAGAGCCTGAGTTGTGTGAGCCGGGAAGCAGAGGCTGAACGAGCGGGGAACTATTCGACAGAGCAGACGCGGCTAATTTCTTATCGGCAGCTCGTTTGGAGTGGAGTTTCACGAACAAAGATGGCTCCGAAGAATCCTAACGCAGGAGCGGTCTCTAAATCTCAGAGACCGAAGACAAGGGCAGCTACAGCTACAGCGACCACGGTACAAGCTCCAGCGCAGCCTATGCAGCCTAATGGTGAGGTACCTGTTTTGAACTTGTTGAATGCTGTAACTGACACTGTTTCTGCCGGACTATCTACAGACTGCATAACTAGTGTTCCTGATAACGTTGCAACATACTCAGTTCAGTCAAATTTACTGAATTCTGGGACTTGTAGGACAGGCACTACAGGCACTACCGGCACTACAGGTACTACACCAAAAATCCCAGGAATGTTTTCTAAAAAGAACCCAGCTCTTGCTAAGGGGCCAATAGTTTCAGCTAAAATTTTGGAAACATTATCTGTGGTACATCCTGACCAGACTGTGCAGTTACAAACAGCAGGAACACTTGATACTAGTGATCTGATTATTCCAGACTCCACTTTATTAAACCCCGTCATTTCGACAGAAACATCACGGTTGTTGGGGCTACAGGTTCCTAAAATACAAATACAAAATGATGTCATTAATAGCGAATCTACTATATCTGCTATGCCCACATTGGTGGAAACACAATCTATTGGGGAAGACGTAGAATCTATTGATTCGGCTGGAAACTTTTATTCCATGAATGATTTGTCTCATGCTTTGGACTCAGACTGTACTGACCTTGATAAAGATTGGAGCGATACAGCCTCTGCGCAGGATATAAGGAACCTCACTGTTGATGAGGATGAGGAAGAGGAAGTTTCCGATATTGAAGATTCGTCAAAAAGGCCTGAGTGGGGGAATGAGGGGAACTCGGTCATTACGATACAAGGCAATAACCCCCATGCTACTCCACTGGCAAACTCATCGGAGCCCTTGTTTGAAGGGGCTGAGGGTTCGGAAACACCGGAAATTACACTAGCAATGCTTTATCAGGTAATGCTCCAGCACAGGGAAGAAACGAGAGCTGAGAATCTTCGCACACAGGGTGCTGTGAAAAAATTACAAAATAATCTAAGGAAATTGGCTAAAACATCCACAGAAACGAATGTGAGAGTAACAGAGGCAGAAGGCAGGATTTCGATAATAGAAGACGATATGACTCAACAAAAGATTCAAATTCAGGCGATGGAAGGGCTGAAGGAAGAGATAAACTGGAAACTGGTTGATTTGGAGAATAGATCGAGACGGAATAACCTTAGAATTTTGGGAATACCAGAGGAAATGGAGTCTAGTAATGTGAGGCAATTTGTTATCGAGCTCTTCTCAGAAGCCTTTCCTGAATTAATACAATGGAGATGGGAGATCGAACTTCAGAGAGCCCATAGATTCCCTTTTCAGAGGAATCTTCGTCAAAAATCAGATTCTAAACCTCGTGCTATTCTGGTTTCTCTAAACAACTTTTTAGCTAGGGAGGCTATCTATGATCTGGCTAGGCCTGACAGGAAACGCAAGGGTAAAGGAGTAGAGTTCTTTGTGCGTCCCGATTATTGTCATGCCACGGTCCAGCTGCGTTGGCAGCTTCGACAGCTTATCTCTCCATTCCAAGCAAAGGGAGCCCAAGCTTTTCTTTTTAACCCTGCTAAGTTAAAGGTTATTCATAGAGGGCGATCTTATTTCGTAACTTCGGAAAAGGCAGCAAAGGAATTATTAGACTCATTTTGATTTTGATTATTCTCCAATTCCTGACTATTGACTATCTCTTATTGTTTATTATGATCTTTGATAACACTTAAATAACGAATGGTAAAATCTGTTAGGTCTTAGGGCCTCAGGGAGGATGACTCAATTAGAGCTCCATTATTGTATTAGCCTTTTTTTTTTCTCAACTGTTATGGCTTCTAAGCAACCTACTAATCATTATTATGCTCTTTTTGATTTTTTTTTTTTGATGTAGGTTGTACTTGATATTTGGTATCTGTAGAGGCGAGCTTAGGCGGGTGCTACTCATAGCTTCTGATGACATCAACAGTAGGGACTAGAAAGTCCCTTTGCCTCATTTGGGTCGGGGGGTTGAGGGAGGGTCGGCTGGGGTCAAGCCGGGGGTGGGTGGGGAGGGATAAGGGGGGTGCAAACAATGTCAAAAAAAGTGCTGGATTGCTTGATTTTTTTTTCCTCGACAAAATTAAAGACACTCTGATGCATACTGATCACCTATGTAAATTTAAGTATGCTCTGTCTTGTTATAGATTCAGTGTCATTGCAGTAATATGTATATGGAAAGTGCTAACCGCTTGTGAATTAAATTGATTAAATATGGGGAAATTACGAATATGTTCTTGGAATATCTGTGGTCTAAACAATAAGAAAAAAAGGGGAATTGCTGCACAAATAATATTGAGTATGAAGTTAGATATTCTTTGCATTCAAGAGTCACATATCACCTGGAATGATAGACAGATGTATAAAGACCTAGGGATGGTTTTATTAGCATGTACTCGTCAAGGGACAACTACAAAGGGGGTTGCAATTTTGATAAGAAAAGGCCTGGGTTGCCTTAAACGTAATAAAGTGGATAAATATGGAAGATGGGTAATTGCTGAAATTGATATCAATAACAGATTATGGACATTATGCTTAATATACGCCCCGAATTCAGATGATCCAGTTATGGTCGATTTTCTAAATACAGAGTTAGCTGGGTGGTCGCCATCTTTGATAATTTGTGGCGATTTAAATCTTCATCTAGCAAATGTTTTTAATATACGCGGCAACTCATCGTATCAGGGTGTTAAGAAGAAACTGTATAGAGCAATTCGATCTTTGGTAATGGATTATGGTTTACATGATGTAGCCTACTCAAAAAATCCTTTTGCACCTGGGTTCACTTTTTTTTCTTCTCCACACAAGAAATTTGTCCGCTTAGACTATTTTTTTACTGATTTCGCATTAATTAAAGATATTACATTTGAACTATATCCACGTATAATCTCCGACCACAATCCAATTTTGATACAGATTAAAATTGACATGGTGTCTACACCTCAAGTTAGAATGTGGACATTCGATAGGAAATTATTGTTAGATCCCGCTTATTTGGAACACATGTCAAAATGGATAAAAGAATTTTTGGAATTTAATAGAGGATCAACATCAACACAGAATGTGTGGGATGCTTTTAAAGCGGGGGCTCGGGGAGAAACATTATCTTATGTAATTAAAAACCAAAAAATCATACATCAGAAAACGGATGCAGACTATAGACGGGTTTCGAATTGGGAGAAGAAATTAATAGCAGCAATTTCACTTTCACAAGAAACAGGGGCTATAGAAACAAAACTAGCCATTAGCAAAGCACGTCTTTATGAGAGCTTTGCATCTAAATTGGCTAATCAAATGGCACATTATCGTTCACAGATATATGAAATGGGGGAAAACTCTGGTAGGATTCTAGCTAGAAAAATTAGACAGAAAGAGGTTTTCAATACTATAAGTTCAATGCAAGATGAAGCTGGCCAGGTTTATAACACACCCGAGTCAATATTGGAGGTTTTTCGTAACTTCTACTCTAAGCTATACCAGTGTGACAGTTCTCCTTATTCTTCTGATCTTTTACTTAATTTTGGGGTTATAAATCTGTCTCCTTGCTTAACTAAGGAGCAAAGGCAAGATCTCAAAGCAGATATTACATGGGAGGAAATCGAGAAAGCTTTGTTATCCCTAGCAATAGGCAAAGCCGTGGGACCTGATAGTATCCCATTAGAATTTTATAAAGTATTCAGAAATGTCTTAAAACAAGATATTTTGACTACTTTTTTAGAAGCACAGAGAGGCGTACCGCCATCTTCCTGGGCCCAGTCTACAATTATGACATTTCTCAAAAAAGATAAAAACCCATTAAACCCGGCATCGTATAGACCTATCTCATTAATTAATGCTGATAGTAAAATATATTCAAAGGTATTAGCTTCTCGGTTATCACAAATTATTTCAACAATAGTTTCTCGATGGCAGCATGGCTTCATTCCAAATAGAGACACCTCAGACCATATTCGGAGACTCATCGCTTTAATGGACTGGGCAGAGGTTACTAAGACATCCATCGGGATCACCCTATTGGATGCTGAGAAGGCATTCGATAGGGTGACCTGGTCATATCTATGGGACTTATTACATCTAAAGGGATTCGGTCCAAGCATAATAATAGCTTTGAAAACGCTCTACTTAAATCCCATATCTTGTGTTAAATTAGGAGTTAATAAGTCTGCTTCATTTCCTATTCAGAGAGGCACCCGACAAGGATGCCCCTCCTCTCCACTTCTCTTCGCTATTTATATAGATATTTTTTTGAATGTGTTAAACAGAGAAGAAGAGATAATTCCATTGAAGGTCGCAGGTGTGACTTATAGAGCATTAGCATATGCGGATGACGTGGTGGTGGTGACGACAAATTTAGAAAAAGCTCTCCCTAAGATTGAGGAACTAGCAACAACTTTTGGAATTTTTTCAGGTTATAAATTGAATTTACTTAAAACACAAACACTATTTGTAGGTGAAAATCCTCCCCCTCGAATTATTTAGTCTCAGAAGCTTTATATTTAGGAATAAATTTAACAACCCCAGTTTCTAACATACCAAAGCTAAATTATACTCCAATTCTGAAAAAAGCTAACTCTACCCTTATCTTACATTTATCTTTATCTTTATACGGCAGAAATAATGTCTTAAAAATGTTAATCCTGCCCAAATTTCTATACTTATTTAGAACAATACCGCTGGAGTTCCCATTAGATTTTTTTAAACAAGTGGAGAAGATGGTGACCAGACACATACACCATCTATTTACGAATTTGCATTAGGTACAGAAGCTCGTGGCCATTTACTAAGTATTATAGAACCAAGCTACTATAAAAAAACAAAATTCAAGGTGATAGTCGCAGCATATAGGGCATGGAAAATGATTAAGAAAATTTTGAAGATCCCAAATTTAGTAAGATATACTCCTTTAATTTCACCACACTTCTTTCCTTCAATCTTTAGAGATTCTATTATGAGAAAATGGGGGAATAAAGGGATTACTCATTTCGGAGATTTGTGGAAAGATAATTGCATAATTACATTCCCTGAACTTCAAACACGATTTAATATATCAGTACAGGACTACTTTAAATATCTTCAGATATATAGCTTCTTAAGTTCTATTACATCTTTTGAACAATAGGGCCTAAAAAAAATCGGAGCGATAGATAGCCTCTATGTCAAAAAAAAGATTGTTTTTTTCTATAATGAACTCATCACAGTGCTCCCAGATGATTTAACCATGATTCAACAGAAATGGTCAGAAAAATTAGGGGTGGATACTGTACTGATAGAGAAATCAATAGAGTTTGCAAACTCCATTCTTTTATCCGGACGCTCACGTACACAGCATTATATGGTTTTGTTTGACCTTTATTATACACCGGCTAG
This sequence comes from Lissotriton helveticus, assembly GCF_964261635.1. Taxonomy (NCBI): domain Eukaryota; kingdom Metazoa; phylum Chordata; class Amphibia; order Caudata; family Salamandridae; genus Lissotriton; species Lissotriton helveticus. Next base: position 1,218,082,573 of record NC_136069.1, read on the forward strand.
AGTTATGAAATGGGGAGTAAACACAGGCATATGTTGTAATAGATGTACCTTGAGAGGAGCAGATGCAATACACATGTTCTATAGCTGCCCTAAATTGACTAAAATACTTAATGAAATTCAGAGTTTTCTTTCAAACATATTGGGCATACCAATTATATTAACATCGGAATGGGTTATAACTGGGGTCTCGTCTGCTCCGCTCAAGGATGAATATCAATCTTTGATTTTCATCATGATGTCTGTGTTTCCAGCATGTATTACCCAAGAGTGGATCAGCTCTGAATCACCGTCTTTTTCTTTTTGGAGAGCTCGGTTATTAGCTAAATTTAACCTCGAATCAGCAATCTATGAAACTAAAGGACTGAAAAAAAAACAAAGGGGAAAGAAAATCTGGTTACCTTTACAGTCTTGGATTCAGGAAGAAACAAGAAGTTAGTATGGACTCAGCTGTTGAGGCTATGTCTGATTTTTGTATATATGGAAGATGTATGCATCATGTACTGTGAAGAAAAAATGTATGTAAATTTTTTTTTTCTTTTCTTTTCTTGACTTGTTTGCAATAAAAATAAAACTTATAAAAAAAATTTTTTAAAAAGGAAGAACTCAATGAAACTCAGTGCCAGTGACCGCTCATAAACTACGAAAACCTGAGTGTTCTCCCAACGCACAAGTTACTTACCTTCGGTAACGATATATCTGTAAGAAACAGTAGTTAGTGTTAGATTCCTTACCTTAGAATATCCCCAGGCGTCAGACTGGATCCGGAAAGTTTTGCGTAGCAGTACCCCTGAGCATCGGTAGGCGTCGCCTGCGGCTCCGCGTCCGTCGTTGGCGCCGGGATGACGTCGTCGGAGTACTTAGCCGCCGCCCTCGCGGGCTGACGTCAGTTCTTATACACAGCTTTTCCGCGCCACAAACACAGAGCCATGATAAAATCCGACACTGGTGCCATGAAACTAGGGCTCTCAAAGGAAAGAACCTTAACCCTAGATATCGGTTCGCAGAACGGGGAGGATGGGTGGGGCGGTAAGGAATTTAACACTAACTACTGTTTCTTACAGATATATCGTTACCAAAGGTAAGTAACTTGTGCATCTGAAAGAAACAGGTTAGTGTTAGATTCCTTACCTTAGAATAGATACCCCAGCAATACCAACCCCAGTGGTGGGTCTGCGAACCAAAGATCACATCAGAAAGTCCTGGAGAACAGAACGGCCGAAAAAGCCATCTCTCCGGACTTGGCTGTCCAGGCAGTAGTGTCTAGCGAACGTGTGCAGAGAGACCCACGTAGCTGCCTGACAGATGTCCTGCAAGGGAACTCCCCAACCCAGGGCAGTAGTAGCCGCCGTGGCCCGAGTGGAATGGGCACGCAGCCCCACAGAAGGCTCCTTTTTAGCCAGTGAATAACAAGCTTTGATGCACAAAATGACCCATCCAGGAATAGTTTGTTTGTGCACCGCTCGTCCCTTCTTAGCGCCCACATAACCAACAAAGAGCTGGTCGTCCACCCGGAACTGGCGTGTGCGATCCAGATAGAATGAGAGCGCACGTTTTGGGTCCAGACGGTGGAGCCTCTCTTCCTCTTTTGAGGGATGGGGAGGTGGAAAGAAGATGGGCAAGGTGATGGACTGCCCGATGTGGAAGGCTGTGACTACTTTGGGCAGGAAAGAGGGACGCGGTCTCAAAACAACTCTGTCCGGATGGACAGAGAGGAAAGGAGGTTGAGAAGATAGAGCCTGGAGCTCACTCACTCTCCTGGCAGAGGTGATGGCAACCAAGAATGCAGTCTTAAGAGTTAGAAGACGAAAAGGGGTATTGTGAAGTGGCTCAAAAGGAGCGCACATCAAATAAGTCAGAACAAGGTTCAAGTCCCACTGAGGCATCACGAAAGGAACAGGAGGAAACATGTGAGTGATGCCCTTCAAGAATCTATTAACATCAGGGGACTTGAAAAGAGAAGGCTGATCAGGAAGACTCAAGAAGGCTGAAATGGCGGAGAGGTAGCCTTTGATAGTGCCCAGAGCTGAGCCCTGCTGGGCAAGAGAAAGAAGGATGAGGAAAACCTCTGAAAGGGGGGCATAAATGGGATCCACAGCCTTTAAAGTGCACCATACCACAAATTTGTTTCACCTGCAGGCGTATACGTATTTTGTGGAGGGACTCCTGGCTGCCAGAATCACATCACAGACTTCAGGAGGCAAGTCAAATGACCTCAACTGTCACCGCTCAATCTCCACGCATGTAGGTGGAGACTGGACAGGTTCGGGTGGAGGACCGTCCCCTGCTGTTGCGACAGAAGGTCCTCCTGAAGAGGCAAAAGAATCGGGGGATCAACTGACATGCTGAGTAGCTCGGGATACCAGTATCTTCGTGCTCAGTCCGGAGCCACAAGGATGACTTGGGCCCGGTCGCGCCTGATCTTCTTCAGCATTCTGGGCAGAAGTGGTATAGGCGGAAAGGCGTACAATAGACCGCAGCTCCACTCGAGACGAAAAGCGTCTTCGAGCAAGTGCCGCCTTGGAAATTCCAACACGCAGAACTGATGACATTGCGCGTTCTCTTCGGTGGCGAATAGATCTAACCAAGGCTCTCCCCACTGCTGAAAGAGACCTTGCGCCACGTCCGAGTTCAGAAGCCATTCGTGATCCATCATGCACCTGCGGCTGAGTTCGTCCACCCTGCTGTTCAGGGAACCTGCCAGGTGTTGAACCACCAAAGTGACGCCCTGGTGTTCCAGCCACTGCCAGAGGCGTAGAGCCTCCTGGCAAAGGGTCCACGACCCCACACCGCCCTGTTTGTAGCAGTACCACATGGCGGTGGGGTGTCCGTGAACACCTGCACTACACTTCCCCGGACAGAGGGAAGGAATGCCTTCAGTGCAAGTCGGATCGCCCACAGCTCCAGAAGGTTGATATGGAGTCGGGACTCCTCTGGAGACCAGAGACCTCTGATCTCCGCCTCTCCCATGTGGCCCCCCCAGCCCAGGAGGGACGCATCCGTCACTACTACGTGCTTCGCTTGGGGTAGGGAAAGGGATCTGCCGCTGACCCAATCGCGGTCCGTAAGCCACCACTGCAACTCTCTCGCAGTGCCCTCCGAGATCAGGACGTGGTCGGACAGGTTGCCCTGATGCTGGGCCCACTGAAACTTCAGGTCCCACTGCAGAGCCTGCATCCGCCATCTGGCGTGATGCACCAGAAGGATGCAGGAGGCCAACAGCCCCAGAAGCCGTAGCGTCAACCTGACTGAGACTCAGGATAAAGGCTGAAAGATCGGAATCAGAGCCTGAATATCCAGAACCCGCTGTTCGGGAGGATAAACCCGAAACTGCGCCGAATCCAGAACCACTCGGATGAAGAGGAGCTTCTGAGAGGGACACAGGTGTGACTTTAGCACATTGATGGAGAACCCCAGCAGGTGCAGGAGGTCGGCCGTAGTCTGGAGGTGGCTGACAACTGTCTGGGGCGAGCCCGCCTTCAACAACCAGTCGTCGAGATGGGGGAAGACTGACACCCCTAATCTGCGCAGATGAGCTGCGACCACCGCCATCACTTTCGTGAACACCCAGGGAGCGCTGGTAAGGCCGAAGGGGAACACGGTAAACTGAAAGTGCTCGCAGCCTACCATGGACCGCAGGTAACGCCCGTGGGCCGGCAGGACAGGGATGTGAAAATATGCGTCCTGCAAGTCCACCGCTACCATCCAGTCTTCTCGGTCTAGGGCAGCCAAGACCTGAGCCAAAGTCAACATCTTGAACTTCTCCTTTCAGAGGAAGCCGTTGACGGTCCGCAGGTCCAAGATAGGGCGTAGGCCCCCTTTGCCCTTCTTGGGAACCAGAAAGTAGTGGGAGTAACAACCACACCCTACTTCTGGCCCAGGAACGTTGCAAGTGATCCCCTGAGAGGCGGTGGTACTGCGGTGGCATGGCTGGAGGGGTCGCCTCGAAGGGGAGGGAGTAGCCCCTTCGAAAGATTTGCAGCACCCACCTGTCCGATGTGATGGTGCCCCAGCGGAGGAGGTGATGGCGAACCCTGCCCCCCACTGGCGTCAAATGTTCCTGAAACCTCGGACTAGGAAGGCACCGCAGCGGTTACCACGTCCGCCGCTGCGCTGGATGTTAGTCTGCGGCCGGTTAGTCTGCGGCCCGTGGCTGGCAGGACGTGAAGGGGCCCCCTTCCTTGGCCACAAAAGAAGCGAAAGGCAGAAGTTTGCTGGCGCTGGCCCGACAGGCCCAAGGACTTGGCCATAGCCCTGGAGTCCTTGAAACGCTCAAGCGCACTGTCTGCCTTGTCGCCAAAGAGGCGACGGCCATCAAACGGCATGTCCTTGAGTGAATTCTGGATATCAGCCGAAAAGTTGGCGGACCTCAGCCAGGCGTGGTGGCGAACCACCACCGTTGAGGAAATCGCCCTGCCCAGTGAGTCTGTGGTATCCAGCCCACATCGGACAGAGTACCATGCTGCATCTCGCCATTCCGCAAGGGCTTGAGCGAGTTTGACCCGGGCCTCCTCCGGGCAATCTGGCATCATGTCCGCGACCGTGTCCCACAGAGAGTGGGTATAATGGCCCAAAAGGCAAGCAGTGTTGACCAACCGCAACCCCAAACTAAGTGAGGAGAACAGCTTCTTACCGAACTGCTCATACCTTTTGGATTCCCGATCAGGTGGAGCAGTCGGGAATGCGGTCTGGGAGTTAGAGGCCTGGATAACCAGGCTCTCGGGGTGGGGTGGGTGGACAGGAAGCTAGGGTCACCCAGGGCCGGGCGGTGGCGTCTGGCCACGTTCCGATCTACAGGGGCACCTGTAGCAGGCCTGGACCAGGTGCCCAACAGGACGTTAGTAAGTGCCTCATTAAACGGCAGTAGAGGCTCCTAAGATCTTGCCTGAATTAAGGACCTCAGTGAGGAGGTTAGTCCTCACAGCCGCGACTGAGAGCTCAAGAGCCAAGGCCTTGACCGCCCTCGTCAACACCACGCTGTAAGCAGCCCCCTCCTCCGTAGCCACGGTAGGAGGGGAGACAAAGCCAGTGTGAGAAGGTGGCCTGGTATATGATGTCCACTATTCCAGTCAAAACGACCCTTATGGTGATGGTTGTTAAGTCAACCTTATACACCAGCTATCCTAGCGGTAGCATGGACAAAGCAGTCTTAGGCTAAAACTTAAGAGAGCATGTGAAGCCAGCTGTTTTACCATATATAATCCCTTGAATACCAAATGAAAGGACACCACACAAGGTATATATCAAATCTATATGTATTTATTACTAACACAACCCCTCTGCACTCTTTATGAGGTCAGAGTTTGAGATACGTTACAAGTTACTCATTAAGCATACTATAAGTTGCACAAATACAATTCTGCCCTAGGGGCCTCACGAACCATATACTAAGTAAGTGGTATAAGAGCCACTTCATGAAAGGTGAATAGGCCTAGGGCCTAGGGAATCGCTGGGGCTACACTACAGGACCAAAGGTTTGGAAGTAGGAGACCCACGGGAGACGCAGGCAGGGTGGGAACACAGAAACAAACTACCATTGACTTACAATGGAGAACGAAGAAGTTACAAAGTTACTGATTAGGGACACTTCCGGGTGGACTACAGTGAAACCCCTTTAAACTAGGACACTTGGATAGTCAATACCCATGGGAGCACTGGAGTACTCGAGTTACCTCACCCAGGGAAGCCGGGTGCATAGGTGTCTTTTCGTGTCGGGTTTCGTCAATGCTTTCAATGGAGACCTGCAAAAGAAGTGCTGCAGGCGGCCGAAGGAAGAGTGTCCGGGTGGATCCAAGGGTGGATCAAGGAGCTGAAGAACCTGAAAGCAGAGGGGACAGAGTCTGGGTCACTAGCCAGTGACCAGGATAGAACCAGGATGGAACCAGGTGATGTCGCGATGCAAACAGGTGAAGAGATGAAGCTTGTCTCTGCAGCCACGAGGACCAGGAGGCGTCGACAACAACCAGGAGGTGGACTCGAGCTGTCCCACGAAGGCTCTAGTTGACTGCGGTGTCGGTATCCGGATTGGACCCAACAAGCCTTGGTAACCGCAGTCCACACAGGATGTGAAGATTCGCTTCAGTTCAGACCTGCAAGGTCTGAGGAGCTTCTCTTTTGGAAGAAAGCTGGAGCAAGCCCAGAGCAGCCAGGCAAGCATTGGAAATTCAAAGGATTGTCTTCAGTAGGCTCACTAGCCAACGGGCTAGCAACCGGGAAGACGCGTCGAGCTGAAATGCAGGAGTGGGCCAACGCGGCACTCGTGGAGTGTGGAGGGCTGAGCTCTGGTGCAGATGTTGCTCGGGTCTGGGGCTTTTCTTTCCCCAATGCACAACTGCGAGGGTGCCTTGGTCGTTGCACAATTAGCAAAGTGCAGGTAGTCCAGGATAACCGGTCCCACATCTCTCGTGTCCGTCACGGGTCTCAGCTTTGCTGTGGATGTGGATCGAAGTCGGAGAAGTCTGGAAGTCCAGTTTCTCAGTCGCTGAGTTGTCGGGTTCCCGCTGGAGCGTCGCCAAAGCAAACTGTTAAGTTACTGGTGGTGCCTGTTTGAACAGGGTGGTCACTCCTTGACTACAAGGGAGATCTTCTAGAGTCTTCTAGTCAGCCTAGAATGTCGAAGTCCAAGAGTTTAATGTTGTAGTTTCTTTCTAGGGTAAACTGATGTCTCTAGACACAGCTCCTAACTTTATACCAAACTAAGGGGCTGAATTACCTGCTAGGTCACTCCTATGGGTGGACCCTGAGAAGGGGGTGGTTACACCCCTTTCTCTTTGTCCAATTTCGCGCCAGAGCTGGGGCGCCCCAGTAACTGGTTTGAACCGGGCTATGCATGGAGCACCTTGTGTGCCCCAGGCAGTGTCTCATTTTGCAGTCCTCCCTGCCCCAATACACTAAAAGCCTGTCTGGGGAGGTGCTAACACCTCCCAAGGCAGGAAACCTATTGTCTAGGCCTCCCCTGCCGGAGTTTCGTCCAGCAGCAGGAGGTCAGACTCGTGTCTGTGGCAGCAGCATCCATTTTGTGACGCTGAGGCTCTGTTTAACTTTAACCGGGTAAAGCAGTAACCAACATGTCTTCTCCCTCTAGAAGGGTGGAATGCTACGGGGGGTGGGGGGGGTAGTATTATAAAGCGTTTGACACCTTACATGACATGTTTTGATAAAGCCAAACCAAAGTTAGCATTTAACCGCGAGGATTATAATGCACTTAAGAGTATATGTTATGGCTATATCATAGAACAGCTATAAGGACATGGTTCCGAAAGCTGCAGAGGGGCTCAGCTTATGCTAGGGCACCCTCTCACATAAAACCAAACACTCTGCCTCTAGGATTGTTAAGGCCTGCCATAGGAGTGACTTATAGGTATATATGTGTCTATATATAAGGGTAGATGTAGGTATACTATATCTAAGCAAGGGGTGATTAGACCACCGTGCCCAAGCTGAGTGATCAGCCTGTGGTGTCAGTTTGGATGGCCAGCCAGGGGTGGCATAATACATGCTGCAGCCCCTGGTAGGCCTTGGATGCATCTATGCCCTGGGTACTTATGGTACACTATACTGGGTCTCATAAAGGTGACCCAATACCCAATCAGGTATGTACCTAAAGTACATGGTATCATTTTAGAGAGAGAACAGCTGGGCTGTGGGTCTGATTAGCAGGTCCACAGCCACACTAAAGTCGAAAAACCAGAAAATCACAGCAAAAAGTGGGGGTGACCATAGGAAGCAAACCCTACTCTCCTACAGCCAGTGTCGGGCGTAGTGTCCAAACCACTGGCCTCCCCTAGATCCACTGCCCAGTCCTGATATGACTGGCACTCCCGTGCCAAAGGGTCCTCATACCCCTCCCAATCCTCCTCGCCTCCCATCTCCTGATAGTCAGGTGCAAAGGATGGGAAGGATCATAGAAGAATTGCTCTTCTCTCAGCGTCGAATGCGGCGTCGAGCGATGCCGGTCCAATGCCGGATCCGGACCGAGGGAGGGACCAGGGATGACCTCGTCTGGGGATGGCATCAGGCGTGCCACCCTGGGTGTCGGTGCCAGCGGAGGGGTCGTAAGGTCGACCAGCAGCGACCCGGATCCAGTGGGGCCCTGCGGCGTCGGGACCGAAGTCGTCGACGGCGCGGGGCCGAAGCACCCGATGGCGCCGGGGCCGAAGCACCCGGCCCGCTTGGTATTCCAGTTGGGATGCGGGGCCCGAAGGCGACACAGCGGGACCCGACGGAGGAGAGAGCGACCTCATGGCCATGAGGAAGGCATCGATCTCCTCCGGCGTCGCGTTCAGCCCAGGGACCGGCAGGGTATGGAGCTGGCAGCGGCGCCTGAGGCGGAGCCGTGTGGGCAGTGTCACCCAAACCCCCGGCCGCATCGTGCAAGCGTCGGGGGGAGTCGGAAGAGCGATGTCGTCTCTTCGACTTCTTGTGCCTATTACCTGAGGACTTGGAGCCCGACGAATGGTGTTGACTCGCCGAGCTGCGATGACTGTAGTCCTTCGACCTCCTCCTCGACCTAGACCGTGAACGTTGCGGGCCGACTGCCGGATCTCGAGGCGCTTATGGGACCGCTCCCGCCTATCCTTCGACGCCAAGGCCCGGCAGTCGGGGCACGACTTGTCGTCGTGGTCGGCCCCAAGGCAATACAGGCACCGACGGTGGGGGTCGGTAACCGACACCAGGCGGTTACAGTCAGCACAGGGCTTGAACCCGGGCATCCCTATCGAAAAAGGACCCAAAAAGGATCGAAAAAGTTAGTCAAAAAGTGACTAAGAAGTACTGCTTTTTCCGGATCTGCGCTTGCTGGCCCGGAAAAAAGAAGAACTGACGTCAGTGCGCGGGGGCGGTGTCTAAGTACTCCGACGACGTCATCCCAGCGCCAACGACACTGACAACGAACGCGGAGCCGCAGACGACGCCTTCCGACACGCAGGGGTACTGCTACGCAAAACTTTCCGGATCCAGTCTGACGCCTGGGGATATTCTAAGGTAAGGAATCTAACACTAACCTGTTTCTTTCAGATACTCAAAACCATAAAACACTGTGATTTGATTGTATTTTTGTATGCCCATAACCTAAGAAAGGCTTATTTTTACCTGCATTTCAAAACTTATTTTACACTACAGTGGTCCCTAGGAAAATAGGAATACACATGCAAAAATGAATACAGACCCAATCAGTACTGTATTGGTTAAACTTGTCCAGCCGGACAGAGGTTTAATATTTAATTTTTCAACAATTCTTTAAGATATATACAAACAGAGCTACTGAGAGTGGGACACAAGCCTGCATCCTACTCCAGAAAAATAGAAACAAACAGTTTAGGAAACATTTAAGGGAGGCTCAGGCAACGCTCACGGTTTGTTTTTTTGGAAAAAATCAACAATAAGGTAAACAAATCGCGAGGCACGCCTCTACATAGTAAATGGTAACATCACACTTAAAGCATGAGGCGTTTTTAGGGTGTCGACAACGTTTCGATCCAAGTGAACAATGCGCAGATCATCATCAGGACATTAAATAAGCATGCCAGTGTATAAGTGCCTTAGATTACTGTATTCAATCACATTTGTTAGGAGAAAGAAGGGGGAAGAAACATAAAAAGGAAAGAATTAGAAGGATATATGTCAAGGTTACGCAGCCTCATAAGAATTGGCGAGCTAGTCAGAGTATAAGTGCACCATAAGAAATATTGCAATATATTGCATTTGAAAACTAGCATATCTTGCAAAGTATTCACTATATTTTTATAGTTACAGTCTCAAATTAATAGATACATATTCCCTATTTATCTAAATGCTGTGTGGAGTCTTTTGTGGTGTATTCATTGTGTAACTATGTGTGTGTATGTGTATGTGTTGCACAAGTACTTTACACAGTGCCTCTTTTGATAAGCCTGCCTGCTCTGAACCAAACTACCATATGGTGGGCACAGGTTATCTCAGTTGTGTTTCTAGCTTACTCTGACTAGAGTGGTAGTTCTTGCGTGGCCTGTGTGCATACCTCAGGAAACGAGGAACCCAATTTCTACAGGCTCCCTTGACTGGAAGCTAGCTCTGACAGCAAGGCCATGTACGGGTGCAACCATAAAGTTATCATACTTCCCACTCTATTTAGAGTGGATGGTCTGATGGGTTCTATCTGTCCACCACCGTAAGGGAAAACCTGGCATTGAGGGACAGAAAAAAAGACCCCCAAACCCTAGGAGTTTCCTGGCAGGGTGTGCGGGTTATTGGTTTCAAATATTTAAAAAATGTTTAAAGTTTGGGCAAAGGCCAGCAAAACTGACAGAAGACGTACACCAAACTTTTCATATCTTGAAGGAAACCGCAAAAGTAGCAGCTCCATTCAACGTACAGAGATGACCACTGAGCAGGTGGGCATCTCTAATTAGGATGGACTACTGTGCAGCAGAGTTAAGTCCTCCACGATGCGGACGGAAATTATGCTATCTCCTAGGGTCTAAATCTGGCCCTATGTTTGTAGAAGCCATGAAAAAGCTGAAAGGTCAGTGAAAAATGTCGGCTGAGGGAAGGCAATTCAAATTTTGTTATAATGAAAAGAAGAATTAATGTTGTAAGAAAATGGAACTGAAACTAAAATTAAGATTATCACAAAATAAATAGAAGTACTTTAGGACTTGCTATATTTTGAAACGTTGAAATGTCTGTAGGAGAGTAGGGTCGGCAATCCTATGATCACCCAGATTTTTGCTTTTTGCTTCACTGGTTTACGACTTTCCCTGGCTGTGGGCCTGCTAATCAGACCCACAGCCTAGCTGTTCTCTCTATTCCAAATTGTACCCAGGTACTGAATTGGCACTGGGCCCTCTCTTGTGTCACTGTAACCAGGGCAGAGGTGTACCCAGAGGTCTCCCAGGGGCTGCAGCATGTATTATGCGACCCCTGAGCTGACTAACTAAAACAGACACAACTGGCTGCTTGACAGCTGGGGCAAGGTGGTGTACACACCCTTTGCTTTAGATATAGTATTCCTATATCTAACCCTAAAATGGACACATATATTCCTATCAGTCACTCCTATGGCAGGCCTTATCAATCCTGAAGGCAGAGTGCTTGGAATAATGTGAGATGGTGCTCTGGCATGAGCTGAGCCCGTTTGCAGCTTGCGGAACCAAGTCCTAATAGCTGTTCCATGATAACGCATACCATATACTCTTAAGTGCATTAAAATCCTCGCGGTTATATGCCAACTCTGGTATCGCTTTATCAAAACATGTTGAGTAAGGTGTCATACGAATTGGAATACTAACCCCTCGCCAATTCTGGCGACGGGGTTAGCATTCCACCGTTCTAGAGGGACACGACATGTATGTAGCTGTAACCCCGGTTAAAGTTAACTCAAGCCTCAGCTCCACAAAATGGATGCTGCCACCGAGACACAAGTCTGCCCTCCTGCTGCTGGGAGTCCTTCCAGCAACGGAGGCCTGGACAAAGGGTTTCCTGTCAGGGGCGGTGCCAGCACCATCCCAGACAGGGTTTTGTGTATCCCAGGTAGGCAGGGCTTTAGAGGAAGGTGACTGCAAGTGGCACCCCGGTGCTCACTGTGCATAGGCCGGCTTGAACCAGTTCCAGGGGCACTCCAGCCCTGATCTGGGGAAAAGCCCGCCAAAGGAGAGGGGTGTAACCACCCCCCTCCTAGTCCCACCCATAGGGCAGAACTTAGTCGCGTGCCAGCCCCCTTTCCCAGGATAAAGGTAGGAGCAGGCCCCCTTCCAAATTAGATCATCTTTGAATCCTGAACCGACTTTCCACGAAAGGAACTCAAGACTCTTCTCAAGATTTCTCCCTTGTGACTAAGGAGTAGTCACCCTGCAGCAGCAGGCACCATCCAAGCATCGCAGTCTGCCTCTAGTCTCTCCTCCGGATCAAGACTGACCAGCTCGACGAGAACCGGCTTCCCTGGCACCTCTGACCTCTACCTGCATCATCAGCCCAGCTGAGATTCGTGGGTGTGACGAGACCTCGAGGGACCGGCCATCTTCAAGACTGCACGACGCTTGTCCAGCACGACCACCGAGTGACCCTCGCCTAAGTGCTTTGGGGTCCGAGAAGCCCCAACCCTGAGCAGCTCCAGCACCGAAGTCCGGCCCCCTTGCATCCACGAGATCTGCGTGGGGCCCTTCTGCTCTTTGCTGCTCACCGCGTTGTCCAGGTCACTTGCCCGCTGGCTAGTGGCCCTTTTTGACGACGAACCACGACAACAACACCGCTGGTCTGGTTGCTCCAGACTGGCCCTTGCTCCCCTCCAACAGAGGAGCACCCTGGACCCTCCTGGTCCACTCCAGACGCCATTTTAAGTCCACCGCGTGGGCTTGCATTTGCCAAGAGTTGTTGCCCCAATCCTGGGTCCAGCGACGTCGACAGCAGATACCACCGTGGGACAGCTCGCCCCTCCATCCTGGTCGCCGACAACGCCTCCTGGTCCGAGAGACTGCAGAGCCCAGTGTCGCCCACTCACCTGGTCGAGGTGACTTCGTCCGGTGCCATCCTGGTGCCCACCTAATCACTGGCTAGTGATTCAGAACTTGGTCCCCTCTGCTTACAGGTACCCATCTTCATCGATCCAGGCTTGGATCACCACGAACTTCTTCACTGGTCGCCTGCCAGCAACTTCTTTCTTCAGGCTCCATAGACTGCAACGAGGATCTCCGACGTCTTTTCAGCCCTATGCAGCCGCAGCCCCTGGGCTAGGTAACCTGAGCATTTCGGTGCTCCAGCATAGTTTAACTATCTAAGTGTCAGGATCCTTTGTCGTTTCAGCTCTACCTAGTCGGATTCGCACGAGAACACTAACTTTGCTTTTACTAGCCTCCATAGACTTTTTCCCGCCTTACGCGTGAGAGTTCCCACTCTGCACACGACGTCCCTAGGCCTCCTGCTTACAATCTAAAGGTTCAGTAGTCCAGTCCTAGCGATCCTAAAGCCTATGAGAATAGTTACTTACCTGCTAGTAATTCGCATTCCACTTTTGTAGTATATGGTTTTTCGTGCTCCTCGGGCATTTGTGTAAATTGTGCGACTTTAAGTATTTCTTTAAGAGTTTTGTTGTGTGTTTAGCTCCCTGTCTCATAAAGAGCCAGGGTAGTCTTGTTATAAATAAATATACTTTATTTTTCATAACAACTTGTGTGGTGTCCTTTCACTTGGTGTTCAAGGGGTAAATGTGATGGTAAAACAGCTGGCTTAACACGCCCTCTAGAGTTTAGCCTAAAGACTGCACGTGTCCATGCTACTAGGATAGCTGGTCTATCAGGTTGACTTACAACCAAACATCAATAAGGGTTGTTTGGACTGATACAAAGTGTTCACTAGAATAGTGAACATTATATATCAGGCCAACTTCTCACAATGTCTCCTAAATATATTTTACATTCATTAGGATGTGTTTGCCTATTAATAAATGTAATATTGCATGTAAATTGCAGTGTAAAGAGGCACCGGACATGGGACAGGACATCCGTGATTACTTACTACTATTAATCAAAATGCAACATTGCCTTTACATTTATTTTACTCATTAGAGATTTGGAATGTGGATGTGTTTTCTGCCTTTAACTTTGGGATAACTGAGAACATTTCACATAAATTCCAATAAAGTTTCTAAAAAACACTTGCCTTCGCTCTTATTTTTTTCCCAAATTAATTTTATTCCAATTAAATAGTTATAGTTAAACTAATTAAATTATATAAGTCGTCATTACCTATTTTATTTTAAATCAAATCATTAAATTAACCCTACCTTAATTAAATTACTTACTTTTAATTCAATGTTATTCACTTACCTAAACTGATATAGTGGATATCTTTGTAGTTATCATTACGGTAGTTGTTACATCGCAGTCGGTGCATAGATGAAAAACCATCAATGGTTTGGGGAACACCACTGAAAGTGGTACTGCAGGGTATTAACTCCATAAATGACTAGGAGAATATGTGTTGTTGGTGAGTGGCACTGCGGATGTCTATTTTACCAATACTGATGCGCCAAGGAGGCTCTGTGCACAATAGGCTCACTGAAACTGCCTTGCCTGGCTTCTCCCTAGCAGTTCCTCATGGATGAGGCACAAGTTAACCTCAACCCTAGAAGTGACTAAGGGGCATATGTACAAAACGATTTTTCATTCGCAAACGCTGCGATTCGCAAAAATATAGCGTTTGCGAATGAAAAATCGCTAAATGCGATGTATGAGCTGCTTTTTCATTGCAAAATTAAGAAATCGCAAAATTTGCGATTCCTTAATTTTGCGTAAGAATTTAAGGAATCACAAATTGCGATTCCTTAAATGCTATGTATGATGCACCCAAGTTGTGCGATTTCTCCTTAAGAAATCGCAAATTAACACCAACTTCAAGTTGGTGGTTGTTAGACCTGTCTGACTTTTTGCGTAGTCCCTCCAATTTATTATTTATTTTGTCCCCTTTTTGCCCCTCATGCCTTTATTTATTTTTGTGTCCACTAGATTTTTCAAGGTGTTGGTCTAGGGGATAGGTGCTCTTTCGCCCTCAAAATTTTTCACCTCAGGCCTAGAGGCCTTTCCTTACAGGAATTTCCTGGGAGTCACAGAATGGTGGCTACCAACTGTCATAACTGACATACCTGGAACCTGTCCCATAGGATAGAATAGGGTATTCCAGAACCTTCTGGTCCCTTCTGGACCTCTGAGGGTCAGCTATAAAAGGCGGAATGCTGGACAGCCATTATGTCTTGCTAGTGAGGAACAGCTAGAGTGAAGGCTGAGGTCTGGAAGGGGTAGGGTCCTGAAGGGTGGACTGCTCTACAAGGGTTGCCCTCTGTCTGGGTTCACCAACCCCCCCATTCCTGTTGTCCTAGCCGAGTTAGTTTCGTCCTGCTGACCCTGGACAGTTAGGTGAAGGGGTTAATGCCAGTGGACTGTGGAACTGCAAAGGTCCCTGCTGTGAGAACGGAACTGAGTGGCCCCCTATCACCAGCCCCTGTCCAGTACAGAGAGATAGTAGGTCCCTGATAAGGATAGAGAACTGGTAGCTTATACGTGAGGAGATTCATCTCTATTACCCATCTCCTTGGGGGTTAAAGTAGGTTACTGCCCTTGTGACCCTGAGGTCCCTTACCGGTCGTGCAGTCGGCGAATCACCTTTTCCACTCGGGAGTCAGAGGAAGGAGAGGGGTGTCGGAATCCTAGTGGCAGCGCCGATTCAGCCGTGATCAGGACCCCTGGGGCACCGGCCGCGTTGGTGAGGCGGCGCCACTGACCTGAGGAAAAGGGGACTGGCTGTGCGGAAGTCGGGCGCCTTTGCGCATGCCCTAGGCGGATTCAGTTCTCCCTGTCAGGAGGGGCCTAGGAGCGAGCAGGCCCGCGGGAGAGCCACTACCAGCGGTAGGCGGCCGGGGCAGACTCCGGTCTTGGTCCGCTAGTCTCCCGCACATGCGCGGTAGTACCGCTGCGGGGGATACGTCGCGGATCGGCTGACGGGAGACCCCAAGGAAGCGGGCGGGAAGCGAGCACTGGCGCTTCTCCGCTTGTGAAACCCCTTTCTCTGCCTAAGCTCCAACGAGAAGGAGCGGACTTGAGCAGGGGAGGAGGGGCGAAGGACCGCATCGAGTGCCGGGGAAGATTGGTTCCTTCCACCCCTGCCAGACAGAAACACAGGCCCACGGGGGGCCCAACACAAATGAAGTAAGGAGGTTTTGAGGGGAACGTTGGAGGCCATAGAGTCTCCTTCAAAGGAACAAAGACTTCCAGTTGGCCAAACAAGGATTGGGCTGGTACTGGGGAATGCCATCAAGCTTCTTGTAAGAAACTACTGAGACATAATTTTCAATTCAGGATGTTCCCCCTCTGTGATTAGACTACTTTATACCAATCCCTCCCCCTTACTTTTGTTAGATCTGGTGAGGAGCTTTTATAGGGCAACTAAAGTGAGTAAGGCTCACTAATTCTTCTGGATGTTAGTGGTGGAGAGGGAGTAAATGTGCAAACCTTTTCTAGGGAAGTGCAGACACTGCTTCTTGTGAACTACTGTAATGTGATGCAATGTTAGAAAGCCAAGTAGGGTGATTGTTTTGGCAATTCTGAGGAATTTACTAAACTCATGACTAAATGTAATGTGCTGTTAAGTTGAAAAACTGCTTAATGACATGATTTGGCAACTTTGAAAATCATAATAGTTTCATGGATAAATGTAATAGACTGAACTGTGATTTCTGAAGACAAGAGAGCAAAGAATATTTTTATAAACAAGCTCGTATTTTTCCAAACATTGGTGTAGCGTCATTTTTGAGTGATATTGCATTGGATTACTGCTGGGTGGTTTGCAACCTTTACACATGTGCCTCTTTTGATTTTTGCCTCACCCTAGGCCAGGCTACCCTAGGTGACCTGACATCATTAGGTTCCAACAAGTTGGTGTCTAGCGGTGGGATCTTGACTGTGGTTGCAACTACTCTGTAGTAATTGAGTGTAATCCACTAGCCTACACCAGGAGTTTTCTCCTAGCGGCCCTCCTAATTTTTATTTAGTTTCTTTTTTCCAAATTTGTTCCTGGTGGTGGGGTGGAGGTAGCTTCAGGTTGCCCTTGCAACTCAAATTTCCTTGTGTGTGTAACTTTGTATTGCCTTTTGCAAAATGGAATTTGCACTGGAAAAACTGGACACTTATTCTGTGGCCCAACTGAAAGATTTCTGCCAACAAATGGGGGTATTTTTTAAGTATGGTGCCAGGAAGGGGGAACTCCAGACCAGTCTAAGGGCTTGGGTGGAAGCACACAAAGAAGGGAAGGAGGAGGATGAGGGGACAGACCGGGACACGGTTGTGGAGATAGATGGATTATTCCACTCGGAGAGGGAAAACCTACTCCCAGGACAAGTGTCCTACTCCAGGAGGGGCAGTAGTGACTCCGGGGGAAGCTTGACCGAAGCAGAGCTCACTGACAGGAGGGAAATGAGAAAATTAAAATGGGAGTTGGCTAAGCTGGAGCAGGAGAAGGAAGAGCGGAGGATGGCTCATGAGTTCAGGTTGAAAGAGTTAGAACTCCAGACCCTGCAATGGGGGTCCTCTCCTGTGATGAATGGTGGCAGCGAATCCAAAGAAACAGCCAGGGAGTCCAGACCCTATTTGCCTAAAGACCTCATTGCTAGCTATAGTCAGGGGGATGACATAGCCAAATGGTTGGCTGCCTATGAGGTCTCCCTAAGAGCCCATGGGGTGCAGGAGAAGCACTGGGGGGGGGTGGTTTGTATAAGTACATGCCTCCTACTGGTCGGGACACCTTGCTGGCCCTGGAACCAGAGGAGCAAACCATCTACCCCACCATGAAGCTAGCATTGGGAAGGAAGTTTGGGCTTACCCCAGAAAGGTATCGCCAGAAGTTCAGGGGGAGCCACAAGTTAAGCACCCAGAACTGGGTGGACTTCCTTGATTATGCAAGAAAGGCATTAGAGGGCTGGGTAAAGGGCAGTGAGGTGAAGGATTATGAGGGGTTGTATGATCTATTTTTGAAAGAGCACCTCCTCGAGAAATACTTTCCTGAGCTGCGCCAACACCTGGTGGACAGCAAGCTGACCAATCCCCGGAAGCTTGCAGAGGAGGCGGACATCTGGGCAAGTACCCGGGTGTCCGCAAAGGGGACTGGAGGGGATTGCCAAAAGGCCGGACAGGGCGCCCCTCAGAAGAAGGAGGGGGGAAATAAAAAGAGGGAGTTCTCTAAAGGTCCCCAAAACAATTTCCAGGGAAAGGGAACAGGTTTCACCCCTAAGGCAAACCCACCCAGGAACCCTAATCCTGGCCAAAGCCAGCAGCCAAGGGTTCTCCACTGCTTTGAGTGTGGTGGTGTTGGACATTATAAGGGAGATGTCAGATGCCCAAAGAGACCACCCCCTCCCACCGGAGGAAAACCACCGGGAGTAGCTAGTGTAGCGCTCG
The DNA here is from genome assembly GCF_964261635.1 of Lissotriton helveticus. Classification (NCBI taxonomy): domain Eukaryota; kingdom Metazoa; phylum Chordata; class Amphibia; order Caudata; family Salamandridae; genus Lissotriton; species Lissotriton helveticus. Next base: position 1,218,100,488 of record NC_136069.1, read on the forward strand.
GGGAGGAGTTACCCTTAGATAAGGGGGGTGAGTGGGCGGGTGTCACCTTAGTGTCCCTGGGAGAACGGGAGATAGTTCCTAAGATCCAGGTGCCCCCAAATACTGTGAAGTATGGGCAATGGATCACCATCAATGGCCAGAGAGGGGAGGCTCTGAGAGATACAGGAGCCAGTATGACTATGGTGAGAAGTCAACTGGTGTCTCCAGAGCAGGTGGTTCCCAATGTACTCCACCCCGCCGCGATGGCTGACGGCAGAATGGGCCACTATCCCGTGGCTGAGGTTCCCTTTGAGTGGGAAGGGGTTGCAGGTTCACTTCGAGTTGCCGTAAGCCCTGCCGTGCCAGTTGATTGTCTGCTGGGGAATGATATGGAGCACAACGCTTGGAGAGAGGTGGAATACCGGACGCACTCTGCGATGCTGGGTACACCTGACTGGGCCTGTGTGAGCACAAGGTCTGCGACTGCCCGGAGAGGGAGTTCGCCTGGGTTGGAGCCTGGAACAATGGCCCAACCCGCTGCCAAAAAGGGACAGATCCGAAGACAGGAAGAGCCTACTTCGGCTTCCACACCCCATGTGACAGATCGGCCACCTGCGGTGGTGGACCAGGAGTCCGTGGAGGGGGAAGTAGTCTCTCTAGAGGACCTACCCATCCCTGCTGAGTGGCATGTGGAGGGAGGGCCTACCAGAGAGGAATTCTGTAAGGGGCAGAGGGAGTGCCCTACCCTTGAGGGACTGAGGCGACAGGCTGAAGCCCAGGCAGCAGGTGAGGTTACGGGACACTACCATATTTACTGGGAGGGTGGACTCCTCTACAGTGAACCCAAGGTACCCTTACCTGGTTCATCAAGGGCCTTGGTAGTCCCGCAACAATACCGAGCCTTTCTGCTGGAATTGGCTCATGCTATACCCTTGGCAGGACACTTAGGGCAGGACAAGACCTTTGCTCGGCTTGTCCTCCACTTTTACTGGCCTCAGATGAAAGTGGCGTCCAACACCTACTGTCGGACATGTGTATCCTGCCAGGCCAGTGGGAAAACAGGGGTGAAGCTGAAAGCTCCCCTGGAACCACTTCCAGTCGTTAGCACCCCCTTTGAAAGGGTGGGCATCGACATTGTAGGGCCATTGGATCCACCGACAACAGCTGGTCACAGGTTTATCCTGGTTCTGGTGGATCATGCCACACGGTACCCAGAGGCAATCCCTCTGAGGACTGTCACTGCACCTGTGGTGGCTAGGGCCCTAATGGGGATCTTTACCCGAGTGGGTTTCCCCAAAGAAGTTGTGTCTGACAGGGGGACCAACTTTATGTCAGCTTACATGCGGGCAATGTGGAAGGAGTGTGGAGTGACTTACCGGTTCACCACTCCTTATCACCCCCAGTCAAATGGACTGGTCGAGAGGTTCAACCAGATCTTGAAGGGCATGATCAGAAGTCTGCCTGAAAGCCTGCGGAGGAAATGGGACGTCCTCCTACCCTGTTTGCTATTCTCCTACAGGGAAGTGCCACAGAAGGGAGTGGGCTTCAGCCCCTTTGAACTTCTGTATGGGCACCCTGTACGCGGTCCTCTCAGCCTGGTGAAGGATGGTTGGGAAAAGTCTCCCAGGAAACCCCCCCAGGATGTGGTGAGCTACATGCTGGCCTTCAGGAGCCAAATGGCGAAGTTGTGGAAGAAAGCTTCTGACAACTTGGAGGCCAGCCAGGCAGTCATGAAAGAGTGGTATGACCACAATGCTCACCAGGTGGAACTGGAGCCTGGCCAGAAAGTGTGGGTGATGGAGCCTGGAGAGCTTAGTGCCCTCCAGGATCGCTGGGCAGGCCCATTTGAAGTGTTGGAAAAGAAGGGTAAGGCCACATACCTGGTGGACCTTAAGACCCCTCGACAGCCCCTACGGGTGCTGCATGCCAACCGGCTCAAACCCCACCATGAGAGGCCCGAGGTCATCTTAATGATGGTGACTGATGGGGGAGAGGAAGCGGAAAGCGAACCTCTCCCGGACTTGTTCTCGTCTCAGGAAAAGGATGGATCAGTGGAGGGAGTGATTCTCTCTCCTACTCTAACTCCTGAACAGCGGGAGGACTGCCGCCAGATACTGGAGCAGTACTCTACGTTGTTCTCCCTTGTCCCGGGAAGGACTCACCTGTGTACCCATGATGTGGACACAGGGGACAGCCCACCAGTGAAGTCAAAGACCTACCGGCTGTCCGACAAGGTGAAGGCTAGCATCCATGGAGAGGTTGCCAAGATGTTAGAGCTAGGAGTTATAGAACCTTCCAACAGCCCTTGGTCCAGTCCGGTGGTGCTAGTGCCAAAAGCCGCTCCACCGGGCACCACGCCAGAACTGAGGTTCTGTGTGGATTACCGGGGACTGAACTCAGTTACAAAAACTGATGCCCATCCGATCCCTAGGGCGGATGAGTAAATTGACCGGCTAGGAGCTGCCCAATACCTAAGTACCTTTGACCTCACTTCAGGGTACTGGCAGATCTCCTTGACAGATGGAGCAAAGGAAAGGTCAGCCTTCTCCACGCCTGAGGGTCACTTCCAATTTTGCGTGATGCCCTTTGGGCTCAAAAATGCCCCTGCCACTTTTCAGCGGCTGGTGAATCAGGTCCTCTCCGGAATGGAGGCTTTCTCCGCTGCTTACCTGGATGACATTGCTGTCTTCAGTAGCAGTTGGGAGGACCATTTGCAACATTTGCAAGCAGTTCTCCAGGCCCTGAAACAGGCTGGATTGACAATCAAGGCCAGCAAATGCCAGATTGGGCAGGGGTCGGTTGTGTACCTTGGACACTTGGTGGGTAGGGGGACAGTGCAGCCCCTGCAGGCAAAGATTGAGGCAATCATGGCCTGGGAACCCCCCAAGACACAGACTGAGGTCCGAGCTTTCCTGGGCCTCACAGGCTACTACCGTCGCTTTGTGAAGGGGTATGGCACTATTGTAGCGCCCCTCACAGAGCTCACCTCAAAGAAACAACCTTGACGGGTAGTTTGGACGAAAGCTTGTCAGCAAGCGTTTGAAAAACTGAAGCAGGCAATGTGTGCAGCACCGGTCCTGAGGGCCCCAGACTTCTCCAAGGAGTTCATTGTCCAGACAGATGCATCAGAACATGGCATTGGGGCAGTGTTATCGCAACTGAATGAAGAGGGCCTGGATCAGCCTGTAGTCTTCCTATCCAGGAGACTGCTTCCCCGGGAACAGAAGTGGAGTGCAATTGAGAGGGAAGCTTTCGCGGTGGTGTGGGCACTGAAGAAGCTGCGGCCATACTTGTTTGGCTCGCACTTCCTGGTTCAGACTGACCACCGACCCCTTCGTTGGCTGATGCAGATGAAGGGGGAGAATCCCAAGTTGCTGAGATGGTCCATCTCCCTACAGGGAATGGACTTCCGGGTGGAACACCGACCTGGAATGGACCACGCCAATGCAGACGGTCTCTCTAGGTATTTCCGCCTTAGTGATGAGGACTCCCAAGGGGTTGGGTAGCTCTCCCCACTTTCAGCTGGGGGGGACGCGTGTTAGACCTGTCTGACTTTTTGCGTAGTCCCTCCAATTTATTATTTATTTTGTCCCCTTTTTGCCCCTCATGCCTTTATTTATTTTTGTGTCCACTAGATTTTTCAAGGTGTTGGTCTAGGGGATAGGTGCTCTTTCGCCCTCATAATTTTTCACCTCAGGCCTAGAGGCCTTTCCTTACAGGAATTTCCTGGGAGTCACAAAATGGTGGCTACCAACTGTCATAACTGACATACCTGGAACCTGTCCCATAGGATAGAATAGGGTATTCCAGAACCTTCTGGTCCCTTCTGGACCTCTGAGGGTCAGCCTATAAAAGGCGGAATGCTGGACAGCCATTTTGTCTTGCTAGTGAGGAACAGCTAGAGTGAAGGCTGAGGTCTGGAAGGGGTAGGGTCCTGAAGGGTGGACTGCTCTACAAGGGTTGGACTGTGGAACTGCGAAGGTCCCTGCTGTGAGAACGGAACTGAGTGCCCCCCTATCACCAGCCCCTGTCCAGTACAGAGAGATAGTAGGTCCCTGATAAGGATAGAGAACTGGGAGCTTATACGTGAGGAGATTCATCTCTATTACCCATCTCCTTGGGGGTTAAAGTAGGTTACTGCCCTTGTGACCCTGAGGTCCCTTACCGGTCGTGCAGTCGGCGAATCACCTTTTCCACTCGTGAGTCAGAGGAAGGAGAGGGGTGTCGGAATCCTAGTGGCAGCGCCGATTCAGCCGTGATCAGGACCCCTGGGGCACCGGCCGCGTTGGTGAGGCGGCGCCACTGACCTGAGGAAAAGGGGACTGGCTGTGCGGAAGTCGGGCGCCTTTGCGCATGCCCTAGGCGGATTCAGTTCTCCCTGTCAGGAGGGGCCTAGGAGCGAGCAGGCCCGCGGGAGAGCCACTACCAGCGGTAGGCGGCCGGGGCAGACTCCGGTCTTGGTCCGCTAGTCTCCCGCACATGCGCGGTAGTACCGCTGCGGGGGATACGTCGCGGATCGGCTGACGGGAGATCCCCAAGGAAGCGGGCGGGAAGCGAGCACTGGCGCTTCTCCGCTTGTGAAACCCCTTTCTCTGCCTAAGCTCCAACGAGAAGGAGCGGACTTGAGCAGGGGAGGAGGGGCGAAGGACCGCATCGAGTGCCGGGGAAGATTGGTTCCTTCCACCCCTGCCAGACAGAAACACAGGCCCACGGGGGGGCCAACACAAATGAAGTAAGGAGGTTTTGAGGGGAACGTTGGAGGCCATAGAGTCTCCTTCAAAGGAACAAAGACTTCCAGTTGGCCAAACAAGGATTGGGCTGGTACTGGGGAATGCCATCAAGCTTCTTGTAAGAAACTACTGAGACATAATTTTCAATGCAGGATGTTCCCCCTCTGTGATTAGACTACTTTATACCAATCCCTCCCCCTTACTTTTGTTAGATCTGGTGAGGAGCTTTTATAGAGCAACTAAAGTGAGTAAGGCTCACTAATTCTTCTGGATGTTAGTGGTGGAGAGGGAGTAAATGTGCAAACCTTTTCTAGGGAAGTGCAGACACTGCTTCTTGTGAACTACTGTAATGTGATGCAATGTTAGAAAGCCAAGTAGTGTGATTGTTTTGGCAATTCTGAGGAATTTACTAAACTCATGACTGAATGTAATGTGCTGTTAAGTTGAAAAACTGCTTAATGACATGATTTGGCAACTTTGAAAATCATAATAGTTTCATGGATAAATGTAATAGACTGAACTGTGATTTCTGAAGACAAGAGAGCAAAGAATATTTTTATAAACAAGCTCGTATTTTTCCAAACATTGGTGTAGCGTCATTTTTGAGTGATATTGCATTGGATTTTCTGCTGGGTGGTTTGCAACCTTTACACATGTGCCTCTTTTGATTTTTGCCTCACCCTAGGCCAGGCTACCCTAGGTGACCCGACATCATTAGGTTCCAACAGTGGTAATTTGCGATTTCTTTCACAAATGCACTTTTTGGCATTTGTAAAGGTGCCCTGTGGCGCACATACATTCCCTTAGGACATGTATGTGCGCCATATGCGCACACATGTTCATTTCAGGGGTGCATCAGGGTGTCCTTATGACACCCTTGCACCCTAGAAATTATTCTCAATTTGCGTTTCTCAAATTGCGAATCGCAAATTGATAAGTACTTCACATTCATTCCTATGGGCCTCCTGGCCCATAGAAATGAATGGGACAGTGTTCCTTAATTGCGATTTCGCAATTTGCTAATCACAATTAAGGAATAGTAAGAATTCGCAAAAAAATTGTGATTTCTTTAATACATCCCGTTTTGCAATTCTCAAATAGCGATTTCTAAAAAATCGCTATTTGAGAATCGAAATGAGGATGTTGATACATATGGCCCTAAGTGACTCCCCGGAGGAATGGAAAATATTCTTCCCCGCTACTATAATAAAGATAGCTTTGTTTGGGTGGTTTGAGGATCAACAACCCTGATCATTGACTGTTGGGAGTAAAATACAAAAATTAGGCCTCCCTGAGGACACCAACGGCAAGAGTACGAGGACTGTGCGCAGGGCATGAAAGACAGCTATCATGCGCTACGCGCAGTGCCTGCTGATGAATCATATATTAATAGGAACAAAATGGCAAGATGTATTTGTCTTCACTCATTTCTTGCATTTAAAAACCTTAATCCATTTCAGTGACATTTAAATTATCATCCCACTCACAATAATCATGTTAGTGTTGATGTTTACTTAACCTATCAGCCAGTTTCGTTCCCAGATTTGCTGTCACATAACTTTGAAACACAAGTATTGGCTGGTAGGTCTCATCTTTATAATGTAAGTGGAGAGCTGTTGGCTTTGCTAATATGTGTCTGTAAACCATTGTTTAAAAAAGTAAAAGAAAAAACATTTCAAAACACTGGAAGAAAAGCAAACACATATCTTACGGTACTTCAAAAGTGTACATTTAATTCAGTGTATTCGTCTTTTATAAATGATGTTGTTTACTTTTCAAATACTTTTCCAATGAGGAAACTCTAAACAGAATTGAAAAATAATATGGAAGTGTCAGAATGTAAAGGGAAATGTTTGCCTGTTCCTAATTTACTTTCCACAACATTAAGCCATTTGGTCAAATGCAGTTGTCAAGGGAGCCGTTTTATTGACCTCTAGTAGAAGTGTCATACTAAGTAAAACGTCTGCTGCATTAGACTCCATCATCTGAATGAGTGCAGCAGATGGCCCTATCCAAAGCACCATGAAGGCCTTTGTGTGCCATAGCTTGTGCTTTCGTTTGATACAAGAAATGCAGAATATAAAACAAAAGCAACACTTACAGTCTACTTTTCAGCCGAACACCAACAAACAATACACCTGTTCCTGTGCTTTTGCAGACAAGTTGGGATGGGTGGGGAGCAATACAATGTAGCGGGGCATTTGTGGGGTGAATCAACCCAAGAGGGAAAGAGGTAGCAAACGCATGCACTCTCATGGAGAGCTGAATGAAAAAGAAAATAGTGGTTCCTTAAATGTGAAAAGTGAAAGGATATAAGTCAGCTAATCGAAAGAATTGTAATGATGATATGCTCTAGGGGAGGGAAAAACACAAGAAGAGGAAGGCATCAAATGAGAAGCAAGCAAATGAGAGTGACAATAAAGTCAACCAATGGTACGCAACGGGCAGGCTGGAAGCCCACTGCACTGTATGGAAGGCTCGACTGAAAAAGGAAATGATTATATCAAGTAGGCACTTTCATACCTAAAAGGATAGACCTACTGGAGACGAGTAAATGGTTATGGAACATGTTTATAGTGGTAAATAAGAACGTGCACTATTTATATAAAGCATCATAATACTGTAACAGGTTACCCAATATAACTGTACCTCAAAAAAAGAGAAGCTGAGTTTCTAAGTCTTGACATGCAGATCACACCAGATGCCAGGAATGGGAATTCAACTTGCGGAGATTTTTCGCATGTCACTTTAAGGATCCTAGCATTCGCAGCCAATAAATTTGCTGACGGAAATCCTAGTTCTTGATCGTTGATCAACCCATCTTGATCTAAACAAACTACTTCGACACTTGACCTTAATTATTGAGAGTAACCGAGATATAGCCCAATTTACAAACAAACTTGCAAATTCTGGGATGTGTGTCATAATCATATGGTCACGGAGATTTTCAAGGCGTTACCTGAACATAATTTCCAGTTTGTGAAAGTCTTGTATGTAAGGGTAAGGGATTTACATGATTTTTGCAGAACGCCTATTTAAACAAACCATTTATGCACGCAGTTTGTATATGTCAATTGCACACTTGTAAGGACAGTAAATTGAGCAACTTAAAAAAACATATTTTAAATTACTTTTTTTAATTTCATGAAACGTCTTTCCTTATGTACGTTGGAAATACTTAAGTTAGTATACTGTTGTGCACCAATTACAAATTGGTCATTCAGGTGTAAGTGTAGATTTGTAGATGAGCGTGCAAAATGAACTGCAAACGATTGCGAATATCCATAAATTATAACTGTACTAGTGTTCATATCATTTGTAATACAAGTAAGAATTAGGAAGGACTACATACTTTGAGAAAGTCTGAAGAAGTAGTTGACAGAGGCCTGTCAACTGGCAGAAATCCCAACTGTTTCCGGTGACGGGTGATACCCCAACCCCAGAGGTTTTAGAAGGTTTGAAATGGGAACACCAATGCTTTAGATACCTAGGCGTGAAGGTATATCATGCCCTCGCAGATGTCCAAGAGGGGAATGTAGGAGGGGCCCTACGAGCATTGAGGGGCAGCTTGCCATTCTGGGGAAGCCTACCCCTATCTGTAGCAGTGCGGATCTCCCTACTGAAAATCATAGTTCTTCACAGACTGTTGTACTTTTTCACCACACTACCGGTGTGGATCCCGAATGCGTGGTTCCAAGCCCTTGACTCCCTTATCACTGCCTTTATATGGGGGGCTGGCAGTAGAAGAGTAGCACTGACCACGCTGATGAGGGCGCCAACTGAAGGGGGTCTAGCAGTCCCAGGGGTGGAGAACTACTACCTAGCAGGGCAGCTCCAAAGACTCACACAATGGGTGTTGGGGACCCTAGACCCGGACCGGAGGAAACCTCCCTTCACCCCAGATAGGGCGGATGTGAAGAGCACACTAATGGGTACCATTAAGTCACGAAAGGTCTGCTCCTCTGAGCATAAAGTGCTGAGGCATTGCTGGGACAGATGCCTACAAAAACAAAGACCAAAAGCCCTTACTCACCAGAGATGTCATTAGCACTACTCGAGCCGCATGGAGGACAATAGAGGGGGTTAGAGGAGTGGATGACGGCCGGGGTAACTAAAATAGGTGACTTTTATAGAGATAGAGAGCTGCTCCCATTTGAAGAATCCCACGCAGATTGGAACATTACGCGGGGACACTTTTTACTCTATGGGGCTGTCACAGGGGCCATGCGCAGGCACTGGAGAAGGGGGACAACTGAACCGCCCACACATACAACATGTGAGTACATAAGCCTAGCAGGGGTGTTCTTAAAGCTGTCTCATGCCTGTCTCATGCCTCTATCGAGCCATTAGACGGGATTCCACGAAACCTTTGGAGGGGTTGAGAGCCAAATGGGAAACCGACCTAGGAAATCACACAGAGGATAAGCATTGGGAAAATGCACTCCAGAGGGCCACTAAGGTATCTCACAATGCGTGATTCCGGTTAATCAGCTTCTATACATTGCATCAAGTAGAAATCACCCCAGATAGAATAAAACGTTTTTTCCACAGAGATGACGCAGGTTGCCCACGCTGTGGAGAGACAGGGGCTAGCCCACAATTAGAAATGTACTGGCAAGAAGTGACCCGGGAAACAGCGCGAATCACAGGGAGGGAGGTACCATGCACCCCTGACTATGTGTTGCTTAACCTATTCCCCCATTCAGCGAAGACTAAAGTGACGGCGAGATTCCAGGACTTAGCCTTTATACTGGCAAAGCGAGGACTGACTAGCAAGTGGAAGGCCCCAGCAGGCCCTAGTGTCATAAAATGGAAACACGAACTAGAATAATGGGCAGGCTGCGAAAACAGAATACTGCTCAGAAATGCAAAGCAAGGAACTGGCAGGCTGGAGAGGGCGCAGGCTTGGAGAGCACTGGTTGATGACATGAGGAACGTGGTGCGGAAATCCACACCTAGCACCCCCCAGGGCACATCCCGACCTGAAAGCCCTGGCAACCAGGACCACGGGAGGGGACAGCTCGAGTAACGCGGGGAACACTGACATGCAGGGCTTGAAGACCGGAGAAGACGGAGAAGAACCACCACATTTGGCAAATATAGAGAGTGACCCAGTCCATACACATAGCGAGAGACAATAGGTTTCCTAGTTGACAGCAGCGTGGGGTGGGAGGGGGGCTGTTGGGGAGGTTGAGGGGGAGGGACTTTGAAGCAACATATGAGGAGTAATACATACTTAAAACTGAAGTCCTAAGATATGCTTGAAGAATACCAAGGTATATAAAAAGTAGATATATGTAACCTAGCTAAGTGCCTTTGACTAAAATGTTATTATCAGTGCCATGAGAATAAGATTTGTATTGTGAATGCCTTGACAAAACTGAAAATGCTAATAAAATCTGTTTAAAAAAAAAAATAGTTGACAGAGGCCCTCCACCTGCATATGCATAACTTCAAGCCCTAGTATCCAACTTAGCTCGAAGAGACAGCTGAACCCCATTCCAACCTTCCACGATAACTACTGACGTGTAAACAAGCTCAATTTATTTTATCTGAAGGTAAATTATTGTTATACAAGTATCCTAAAATCTATCTTCCTGGACCTAATTTACGTATAACAAATATAGCTGTCAAAATTTATCTTAGGCCTAACCATCTAAAATCAGTATTCATCTGGTCCTAAGTATTTGTTCAAACCCTACAAATATTACAGGAATAAAAACCAGCGATAATCTGTTCTGGATAATAACAAATCCCTGGTATTTCTTTATTAAAATAGGGATATCGGTTGTTGAAGTAAGTGCTTATTTCGGAACAGGTCAGAGGAATTGGGATTCTGGGATTCTGGTTTTCACTCTCTAATACCAATACTCTGGCTTACAAATTATCCTCTGAAGTAATACCAAGCACCTGGTGAAGGCTATATTAAACCTAGTTTCTTCTAAATGTACTTATATCTCAGTAAACCTAGGGGGCGTGGCTTGAGCGCCGACTTTGATGGCGGCGTGAGCCCTGAGCTCCGTCCGCGATCCCGAATTTATCCTGTGGATCCCTGCTCCTGCGCTGGAGTAATCACTGGAGAGCTCCCCTCCAGCACAGGACCCGCGAAAGTGACAGTTGAGGGACCGGCGGGGAATCGGAGACGGTGGGGCACGCCGGAGCGGAGCTCCTACGGACTCGCGCCCCAGCGCCCAAGATGGCAGAGGCGGCATCTGGGGCTGCAATGGCAGTGGTCGGCGGAGAACCTGGGCAGTGGTGAGAGCGGAGCGGCTGCGGTCGGGCACCCAGCGGGACGTGGCCGCGACCGCGCTGCAGACGCCAGCGGTCAGCGCTGGGGGGGCGCTTGCAGGTTCGGCGGCTAGTGGGCTGGTGGCCCTTCCCCCCACTGCTGCGTGGAACCAGGACACAGGCTGCCCTACGGAACCGGGGCCATAGCGGGCGCTCGGTCAGAGGAGGAGGAGGCGGCGGCCGTCCCGGTGGTGGCCGGGTGTCAGCGTGCTGCAGTGCCCTCCAGGCGGGGGTGGAGCAGCTAATTGGAGGAAGCCCACGGGCCGCGCCTGCCCTTTGACCGGGCCCGAGAGGTCCCCAGAGGTGCTGCCTGCACGGGGTAGGGCGGCCCTGCCTGGGCCGCAAGCCGGCGCTTCGGAGGACGGCCAGTGAGGTCGAAGGTGACCATTGCCTCGCACAGCTGGGGACTACCGCGGAACTTGCCCTGGAGGACTACAGTGCGGGACTCCCGGAGGGGGCGGACTGGCAGGTACATCCCTTTTCTGCTTTCGGGCCCTGGGCGGAGGGCCGCACACTTGCAGGTGGGCGCAGTGGAGTATCTGCGCTGCGGTGTTCCTGGGACCTACAGGAGTAGATGGGGTGTGTTGGTCCCGGGGACACGGGTGGACACTGCTCATTTGTGACCGGGGGGTGCTTCATGGTGCCGGGCGCCCATCTGCGGAGTGGGGTCCACTTGCTCCGGATGTGAGGGCTGTGCTGGCACGGGGCGTTACTCAGGCCTGTGGATTTGGGACTGGAGCGGTTCAGCTCACCCTCGTGTGCTGGGACGGACTTTTGGAGGTCCTCTAAGATGGCGGAGGTGATTGACAACATGGCGGCTGGGCAGAGTCGGGGCGCGACGGCTGGGCCGGACGGGGATGCAGCACAACGGGAAGGCACGGACGCCACGGCACAGGATCGCAGGCTGAATGCCCGCCTAGATGGTATATTGGAGGCGATCACTGCGACCAAGGAGACGTTGCACCGGGACATTGGTCAGGTGGCCGCGGGGCTGGGCCTCCTGAGAGCGGATCACGCCAAACTGTCTGATAGGGTGAAAGACAATGAATCGCTTCTTCAGGAGCTTAAGCCTGCGGTGGTCACCGCGGAACATAAACTTTCTGATATCCTGGCCCGACTGGCGACGCTGGAGAAACGAGCGGAGGATTCCGAAGGTCGCAATCGCCGGAACAACGTCAGGGTGGTGGGCCTGCCGGAGAAAATTGAAGGGGAGGATGCTGTGCGTTATATGGAGGACTGGTTCAGATCCACGGTTGCTCCTGAAGGCTTATCCCCGTTCTTCTCCGTTGAAAGGGCGCATAGGGTCCCGTCGCGTCCTCCCATGCAGGGCCGTCCTCCCCGACCGATGGTAGCCAGGCTTCTGCACTTCAGGGACAGGGACCTGTTGATCCAGAGGGCGAGATCGGCGGGGCCCTTCCAGGTGGACAATAGCAGAGTGACTATCTTCCCGGACTATACCCAGGAAGTCCAGAGGAGTAGGGCGTCCTTCCTTGCGGTCAAGAAAGAGCTCAGGGAGGAGGGGGTGCAGTACTCGCTGCTCTTTCCGGCACGGCTGAGAGTGATACTGGATGGACAGACTCATTTTTTCCACACCCTTGAGGAGGCCTGGTCGTGGCTCGAGAGATATAGGATGGGCACTGACCGCCCGCGCAAGGATGGGAAGGAGAAGACGAGACCGACGCAGATCCGCAAGTCCCAGAGGATCCGCAAACGCGACAGGCTAAAGCAGGCAATGAAGGAGGAAGCGCTGGCGGCAGAACGGAGAGGAGCGTTGGCCGCCACGGCGACGATCACGGGCTCGCTGCTCAGGGAGCTGGAGGAGGACTCGGAGTCGGAAAGCGGAGGCCGCAAGTCAGGTGGAGAACTTTCCGAGGCGGACAGCTCTGTGGGGCCGCCGGTCACACCGCAAACGGCGGATGGACTGTTTAATGGGTAATTGTGGGGGAGCGCTGTGGACTCGGCAGTGGTGAACATTTATCCAGTTGTCCAGCGTTCAGCAGGTACTCTGTTGTAATTTTCATGTGGGATCTTGGACATGGGGCGTGGGTTGGCCTGCCGCGGGTTGGTGCTGGGTTACCCCCCTAGTGCCCTTACGGCTCCTGTGGCGGCTGCCACAGGTTAGTATACTGTGTGTATTGTGTAGGTTTGGATGGAGGCTGATGCACTGTTGTTAGGTCCTGTCCTGGGGAGTGGGGTTGGGGTAGTTTTTTGGGGTGTTGGGGGGGGTGGGTGTAGCTGCAATGATGTGATGGGGTGGTTGATGCAGGCGGGGGAGAGGAGAGACAACAGCGATGGGGTCGTTACCTGATGTGAAGTGCTTAACATGGAATGTTCGGGGTCTCAGAACAATGTCTAAGAGATACAAGGTGCATGCTTATTTAGTGAGGCGGGGTGTTCAGATTGCCATGCTCCAGGAGACTCACCTTACCAAACTTGAATGTGATGCGTTGCAGAAAAGGTGGCGGGGCCAAGTGTTTGGGACCTCTTATTCGGCGTTTGCGAGGGGGGTGCTGATATGGGTCAGATCGGGGGTCCCATTCCAGGTTACGGATCGGGTGGTGGATCCAGGAGGTCGATATGTAGCAGTGAGAGGGAGGCTGCATGGGTCTGAGGTGGTGTTATGTAGTGTGTATGCCCCTAATGTTGACCAGGCCCGTTATTTTGATGTTCTGTCGGGCTCCTTAGCCCATTATCTGACGTGTCCCATTATCCTGGGGGGGGGACTTTAACTCTATCACTGATGTAGGGTGGGATAGGTCCCACCCGCCCTTAGCGGAGTCCCCGGTGCGGAAGCTATCGGAGCGTAGAAGGGACTGGCAGGACAGGTGGGGATTGCTGGATGTGTGGAGGAGGCAGCATCCTACTGATAGGGATTATTCCTTTCATTCGGCGCTGCACGATCTACATGTTAGAATTGATTCTATATTGTGTGACGCCCATATGGCGGCCATGGTGACCCACACTGAATATCTGGCTAGGACCATTTCGGACCATAACCCTCTGCTGGTAGCGATCAGGTGGCAGAGGGCGAGATCTGCGATCCCTACCTGGAGGCTACGGCCAGACACGTTGGAGGACCAGGTGTTTGGAGCCACGGTTGAACAGGGCTTAACGCTGTATTTTGATGTGAATGAGGGCTCGACTGCAACGAGAGCGCTGGAGTGGGATGCAATGAAGGTGGTGGTGCGCGGGGTGTGCATGGGCAGTTTCTCGAATGTGCGGACGACTGTTCTGGCGGATTTGGAGAAAGCGGAATGTGTGTTGAGAGACATGGAGAGGAGTAGGCCGGAGCGTCCGGATTTACAGGAACGACTGATGGAGGCAAAGGAAATGGTGGCAAGGGAAACGGAAAGGTTGAGATGTTATGATTATAGGCTGTACCTTGTGAAGATCCATGCGGAGCGGGATAAGGTGGGCACGCTGTTGGCAAAGCTTGCTGACCCGATGCCGAGGAGTGGCCCGATTCTGTGTGTCAGAACCGAAACGGGGGAGGTGGTCCATTCACCGGAGGCCGTTTTGCAGTGTTTTCAGCGGTATTACATGAGCTTGTATGAAACTCGGTTGAAGGCGGGGCCCTCGGATATCAATGCTTACTTACAAGGGGTACAGCTCCCAGTGTTAGACGAGGAGCCGGCGAAGGATCTGGGAGGTCCGATTACACTGCTGGAAATCCGTGGGGCTATTAAACAGATGGCTAGGAACAAGACGCCGGGGGTTGATGGGCTACCTGTTGAATTCTATGCCAAATACGCGGATATACTGGCGCCCAGACTGTTGGCAGTGTACTCGGAGGCGATGACACTGGGGCGTCTCCCCGTCTCTATGAGAGAGGCGCTGGTGATCCCGCTTCTGAAGCAGGGTAAGGATGCTCTGGAGGTGGCGTCGTACAGGCCGTTGTCCATGCTGACGGTAGATTATAAAATCTTGAGTCGTATATAGGCTACCCGGCTGCTCCCGCATATGACCTTGCTGGTGCACGGTGACCAGGCGGGGTTTATCCCTACCAGGAACACGGCCATCAACACGCGCAGGCTGATCGGTGTATTGCAGGATGCCCTGGGCTCGGACGGCGCGTCAGCGGTTCTGTCGGTGGACATCGAGAAGGCCTTTGACAGCCTTGAATGGGGTTACCTGGATGCGGTGCTGGAGAGGTTCGGACTAGGTGAGGGGTTTGTGAGCTGGACGAAGATACTGTATTCGTAGAGGAACCAGACAGGGCTGCTCGCTCTCTCCCCTTTTATTCGCCCTTGCAATGGAACCGTTGGCGGCGCAGGCCAGGACGGGGAACTCCTTTCTTGGAATCCGCTGCGGTGGACGTACTCACCACATTTCTTTGTATGCCGACGACCTGTTGCTGTACTTGGAAGACGCGGAGTTGGCCTTGAGTGGAGCTATGAGACTGCTCTCTACCTTTGGCGAGTTCTCAGGGCTCAAAGTAAATTGGGGTAAGACCTGTGTTTTTCCGCTGAGAGCGGAGGCTCAGCGCCCGACTCTTGCGGCGAATGTGGTCTGGGAGGACAGGTGCTTTACGTACCTGGGAGTCCGGATCTACCATGATGCGGAGAGCCTGCTGGAGGGGAATGTGGGACGAGGTATCAGAGGATTGCGCGGCTGCATGTCCTTCTGGGCTACTCTGCCTTTGTCGGTGCAGGGACGGGTGGCACTGTTGAAAATGGTGGCTCTCCCTCGACTGTTATATTACTTCAGGACCTTGCCTATTTGGATCCCGCAGCGGGTTTTTCAGGAGCTGCGGTCAATGATTATTGGGTTCATCTGGGGACAGGGTAGATGTAGAGTGGCGCTGCATACCTTAACCCGGCCCAAACTCGAGGGGGGGATGGCAGTGCCGGATTTTGAACTATACTATCTGGCAGCCCAGCTCCAGATTCTGACGCAGAATGTGGCTAGGGAGTTTAGGGGTCCTGACCGGGTCCGGGGGATGGGCATCCAGAGACACGTTCTGTCTTACATTGTTATGCAGCAGCGGTTGGAGTTGCGAGGGCTTACCTTAGAGGAAAACACCCTCCGACTCTGTTGGAATAGGAGCCTGAGACGGGCTCGAGCGGAACGGCCGTATGCCCCGGAGATTCCCATTGGGATGTTGACGGCTCTACCGCATGGAGGCGACTGGTCTCCGTTGGCAGGGTGGGAGGAGTTGGGCCTACAGATGGTGGGAGATCTGTTTGTGGAGGGGGTGCTGGCCCCGTTTGCGGTACTCCGGGAGCAGTTTGGTCTCCCGGACGGGGATTTTCTCCTACACGCTGCGGTTACTGCGGCGATACGGAAGCACTGGCAGGGGGGACTGACGGAGCCGAGCACGACCATGGCCTGCCAATATGTGGTGATGGCCGCGGGCACAATCAAGGCGGTAACCTGTCTCTACTCACGGATGTTGAAAGAAGGACTGGAGCCTCTCACGGCGCTGAAAGCTACGTGGGAGGAAAGTGTGGGCAGACCTATTCCGGACACTGAGTGGGGCCACATTCTGGCTCGGACATGGAAGGGTAGCAGGAATGCCAGGTTCCAGAAAATACACTTCTTCCTTCTGCATAGAGCGTATCTGACCCCGGGGAAACTCCGCCGACACTTTCGGGTGCGGGATGCGGCATGCCCGAGATGCCTGGCCGGTGGGGTAGAATTGGATCACATGATGTGGGGTTGCCCACAGCTGGGTGAGTATTGGCCTGAGGTGGGCGCCCTTCTGAATGCGATTACGGATAGGGAGGTGGAGTTTGATATGGCGGCTTGCCTCCTGTTGTGGTTTCCCCACACGGCTAAAACGAAAGTCACGAGCAAGTTCATTGATTTGGGGCTCATGTTGGCACAGAGGGAGATTACATGGCGTTGGAAAACCAAGGAAGGCCCAGCTGTGAGTCGATGGACGAATGAGTTGTTGAAGTGGTCGAGGTGTGAGAGCATATTGAGATTGCGGCAGGCCACAAAACTGGGGTCGGAGAAGGGCTTGGAGACGGCTAGAGCTTGGGAAACGATTGTGCAATCTTTGAATGACCACTTAACGGTGGATACGGAGGACAGACTCTCGGAGGCTGAGTTCCAGGGAACTGTTAGCACGAACGTTTGATCTGTATTGATGATGCACTATCACTACTAGCGCACACCATAGCTAACCACACTAGCAGCAGTTAGAGGGGGGGAGGGATAGAGGAGTACGTAGACTGCCCTGTTAGAGCATGGCAGTAGATGGAGAGGAGTATCCGTCGGGCGGGATGGCCTGTAACACGTAGAAGCGGGTTGGGTTCTGTGGATCTGCCGCGCTTGGAAGGTGTTAGAGTGGTGGGTACGGCTCCTCTAGAGGGCAGTTGGGGGGGGAGTTATTGTTGAGGGTCCAGAAAATGCGGAACAAGGATTGTGTTGTTGACCTACCGTCCCTATGTGCCAAGCGGGGAAACTTCTATTGTAAATTGACTTCCCGCCGCCCTGCCTCCGGGATGAGGGCTGATGGGCTGTGTACTCCTGCTTTTCCATGTGGGGTTTTGTATGGGGACGGGGCTGAGGGCTGATACTTTCGATGTTTTGACTGTAATTCTGCAATAAAAACATACTTTCAAAAAAAAATATCTCAGTAAACCTAAATATAACTGTAGTTCATTAATGAGACTGTTTGCAAATACCATCAA
Source organism: Lissotriton helveticus (assembly GCF_964261635.1). Classification (NCBI taxonomy): domain Eukaryota; kingdom Metazoa; phylum Chordata; class Amphibia; order Caudata; family Salamandridae; genus Lissotriton; species Lissotriton helveticus. The sequence goes on from NC_136069.1 coordinate 1,218,118,123, forward strand.
ATTAATGATTTAAAATAATTTCATTTCATTAGTTAATTTTATTGCACATAGTACAAATAAAACATCATTATGTGATTATGATCATGGGTAGTTGGATCAGCCAGAAGGTGGCCCCACACATTTGTTGGGAGATGTGAATAGGAGCTTGTTATGAAGTTGTGCAGATGGATTCTTTCTCTATGATTCATAGGGTGCAAAAAGATTAGAACGCATTAAGGAGGGTGTAACCAGTAATATATTTTAACCAGAAAAGCAACCCTAATCCCTCGAATCAGACTGCAATGTATTTATGTGGTTGTAGGTGCAGCAGCTATTGTTACCTCTCTAGTAAAGCCCTGCTGGGTGAGTCTTACATTCAGGAACGCACCCATAAAGGCCGGTAGTATTGCACAATTTCAGTCGCCCTGAGGCACAGTGCCTGCATAAGGAAATGGAAACCAAAACAATTCCATGTGACTGACACACTGTGCTCATGGTATATAAAAAGGCAAAGCTGTTTTTGCAACGTTCTTGGTTTTGTTTACGCCCAATATAATATAACCACAGGTATTAATTACCAGGTTCTACCTAATAGCAAGTACGACGTGAAAGCTGTACAGGAAGGGCAACAATGTGTGCGAAACAGGTACATATATCGGTTCAGAAGATTAATACCCGTTTTTTTCGCACACAAGTAATAAAGCAATATCCAGCGCATATGTTATTTGTACTCCGTGCTTTTGCACCCATAATCAGCACCTGGAGAGCGTAAAGAGAAACATCTTCGCAAGACTGGGCACATCTGCGCCTAAATCAGCGTTATGGCCCAGCCCCCAAAATGTGCGTTGTCTTCACTTCATGGCCGTTCGTGTTCTCTTTACTAATATCAATGGCGCAAATATTCAGACCGAAAGCAGGAAGGGTGTGTGCGCCTCCTGGATGATGAAAGAGTGTATGTATGACGAGGACTACAAATATCATCATGATGAGAAGGTGAACGTATTTCATTTGACATTACATCCTGCAAGGCCAGCTAAAGACAATCTGAAATGTGAATTGATCAGACTTAGTATGTGAGTTGGAGATAACACGTAAAGTATAACCATGGCAAAATACAGATGACCAGTTCAATAATTGGCAGGTCTGAACAAGAGCAGAGAAGTTGCTAAGCATAGTTAGGCTTTATTGGCCCTTACTGGAAGTATATGTATACTACCAGGCGGAGGTTACCTCTGGTGGAGCACTCCAAACAAAAACACTAACAACAAACAACTACGCCGTTTGGGGCTAATTAACCTTTGTCAGGTTTACAAATTGTAACAAAGGGCCTGTCTAAAGACTTGAAATTGTAGGACAGAATCTCAGAGCTCTACAGACATCAGAGTCTACAACCAGAAACCTAGAGAGATCTAAAGGTTCATACGAAATTCTGGAAGGAACCTGGGTAAAAAAGAAGGGAGATTTTTTAGGACAAACTTGTACTTATGAAATAAATGGATAGGTTTTGGGGATGAAAGGATATAAAGGGATATTAAACCCAGTGTTGTTTAACATCTACATGGCCCCCCTGATAGAACTGATATCCCCATTTAATATTGAAACCACCTCATATGCGGATGACACTCAGTACATTTCAGCATTGGACAAACACTATCCCCCACATGCATCATTGTGACATTTTGCACTTCTTAATTTGCGAAAAATAAGGAATCGCAAATTAAGAAGTGCAAAATGCTATGCATCATTATTTTCGGTATTCATTTGTGATTCGGTAAAAATCGCAATTTTTACCGAATCCCAAATAAATACCGAATTCGTAAGTTAATTTTCGCAATTCCCATTGATTCCTATGGGCCAAAAGGCCCATAGGAGTCAATGCAAATTGCGAGTGGCACTTAGAAAATTTCATGGGTGCAGGGGGGGGTCCAAAGGACCCCCCCATGCACCCCTGAAATGTATTTTTCGCATCATGTTTCACACACACATGTCCTAAGGACATGTGTGTGTGAAACATGAATGTTGAAAAAAAAACATTTTCAGCTTTTTAAACACTTTTTCCAAATTTACCGAGTGGTTCAACCACTCGGTAAATTTGGCACCCTAATTGCGATTTTACAGTTTTAAATTTAATGATGCATTGTTTTTAAGAAATCGCACATCTGCGACTTCTTAAAAGCACCCGCAATTTTAGAACTCGCAAACATGTTACGAATTCTAAAATTGCTTCATGCATCCCAAAAAGCACTTTTGCATTCGCAAACGGCCGATTTTAAGGAATCGCACCGTTTGCGACTACAAAAATGCTTGATGCATGTGGGGGTATGTAAATACAGAAGAGAATTTCCAACACTGTCTCACGGAGGTCTTTCACTGGATGAAACAGAACTACGGGAAGTGTAATACGCAAAAGACAGAAATTATGCTCCTAGGCAAATCTAACACTTTCACCCCCAGTCGCTGGTGGCCGCCTGACATCCCCCCACCACCTAACATGGTGGAGGTAGTCAACAACCTTGGGGTGAAATCTGATTTCACTTTATCCTTTCGTCCACAAGCGACAGCAAGAAAAACTGTTACAGCAGCCCTGATCATCTGTAGATTAGACTATTGTAATAGCCTATATGCGGGTGCCAAAAAAGCTATCCTCAAAAAGCTCCAGACTGTTCAACATGCAGCAGCCCGCCTGGTGATCAAATTGCCACAGCGCTCTTCAGTTTCTGCAGCCTTAAAATCCCTACATTGGCTACCTATGCATAAAAGAGTGCTATTTAAGATACTCATCCCTTTTAGAGCTTTTGGGGCATCACGGCCTAAATATTTAACAGCTAGATTTACCCCCTACGTCACCTCTCGTCCTCTTAGATCTTCATCAGCAAATCTACTAAAGCCCAAACTGTCCAGATGTAAAACAAAGGGTGGGAGATCAATAACAGGTCTTGGGGTAAAAGCATGGAATACACTCCCCAATCATCTCTGTTTCACTCAATCAGAATTCTGTTTCAGAAAGTGATTGAAAACTTGGATCTTCAGAAGTACTGATGCTCTCTTCCTCTCTCTTATCTAACTCTTCGATAATCTTGGGGCAGTAGCTCCCTCCTGAGCTTTCTTATCTGTCTCTGCTTAGCGCTAAGATACTCCAGCGAAGTGATAGTTGCGCTTTAAAAAATGTCATCTACTACTACTGCTACTGTAGTTAACAAATTCATACAGCCAGCCATGGGGTGCCCCTAGAAACATGACATGGTATAGGGTAAATAGTGGGCACACCATGGATTAGTAAGCGATTAGAGATTATTACTGAGTACACAATTTAGATAACTCTGCTTGGATGTCAATTGTGTATTAACACCGGAACGTATGACTTTGTTACTTTTTATAAACAAACCAATAAAGTTGATTTATTTAAACAAAATCCTTATATCCGCTTCCAACACAATATGGAAGACTGTCTACCGTGAAATCAATTTAGTATAATTGGTGGCCTTCAGAATCAAAAAGAATTTGTGCCCAAAAACTGACAACAAAATATTATGTCTCGAATAGGCTAAAGTCTCCGAACAAGGGATGCAAGTGGAGGCATTGTTGATTAATGGTAGTATTTATAGTCAAGCCCTTTTATTCTGAATTGTCATAGACACTTTTCATGCCAATCAGGATCTAAACATGCTATCTATAGGTCGGCTTGACAAAGATCGAAACAGTGGCAGATCGTAAGAACATAGTAAAAAAATAAGCAGTGGCCAGTGAAAAACTTGTTGCAAAGTTCTAATCTTAGTACCAGAATCTTTAGACGATTTTTAAAAATTACAAAATGAAGTGTTCAACTCAAAGCAAATACCATATTCAGGAGATTTTTTAAAATGTTTTATTTTTATTTGGAGGAGTAAGCGCAAAAAACAAAAACAAAACATCAGGATGGTAAAGGCATACAGTACATATACAGGGGGGGAAACAAAAAAGGGGGGTAAAGTGGCATTATACATTAGGTAAATAGATGAACATATGAGGGTGATAAGAAGAAGTTAAGCAGATGAAATGTAGAAATACACAAATATTCAAGAGCTATATTTTGGTATTTTGGTATAATTTAGCAAAGGCCCCCCAATTCGAAAAAAACTTCTTCCCCGACCGAATACCTCTGCTCTTAGCAATTGCCATCTCTCTCTCAAGCATCTCCCTTAACATTGCCCACCATTCACAAACCCTAGGCGAAGTTTTAGATATCCAAGCGCGGGCAATGCAAAGTCGTGCTGTTACAAGCATAATCGATATTAAAGGTCTTAATCCTAGGGATATGTCTGGCTTATAGGGAAACATAATCTCTTTCTCTGTTAAATATACATTAATTTTTAGGCTATAATGCCCTGTGCATCTTTCCAAAAAGCGGCCAGGTCTGGGCAAGTAACAAACATGTGTAGACAATTTGCAGTTATCATTCCGCATTTTGCATATTTACATTTATCGTTCGTATTTATATTGCTAGGATCTATCCATTTAACTATGCTTTCTGGTGTATAATAGAGCATGAACACTGTTTTAAAATGTTGCAACTTGAGATTGATAGAGTGGACCGCACTGTCTAAACTCTCCAGTGATTCTTCTAAATCAGCTGAACTAACATCTTGGCCAAGTAGCTCAGCCCATTTTAATGCTATCTTTAGATTATCATTCTCCCAGGATTGGGAGAATAATGGATACACCTTGCTGAGACTCAGTTTTGATTCTGAATGTATATACTGCAGTATATCTGAACCCATAGGTTGTTTTATACCTCTATGTCCCAATAGATTGTCTCTTATCTGTAAGTATTTATGAAACATATTTTTAGGGAGGCCAAATGTAGTCTGCAGATCTAATAATGTACGAAACCCGGCAGCGTTACACAGATGGCTGAGCTGTCTAATACCAAATCTATCCCAGGATTTAGCTAACGTATCATGAAAGATATCAGGGAACATAGGGTTACACCATAATGGCATGTTGAGATGTTTTAGAGGCAAAGAGCAATTAACTGGGATTTCGCACCATATATATGCTACATCCTTAAGAGTCTTAAATCGCACTCTCTTAAAATAATTAGGATCATTTATTCTATACATGGACATAGAACTATTGTTGCCATTGGCAAGGTTGTAGCAGCATTGTTGCCTTCTAGAATCAAGGAGATCTCCAAACGTCCTATAAAAGAAGCCCAGAAATATAATTTAAAGTCCGGTAATTTAAGTACGCACTTGCTATAAGGAAATTGTAAGTACTTTATAGCACATCTCAGCTGTTTATAGCTCCCAGGATGCTTGCTTCCGGTCCAGGGAAGACATGGCTTGGCAGTTTGTGCTGGACTGTTCCTATGATGGACAGGGTCAGACTGATTTGCATATGGCCATGTCGCAACTAGGGTGGCGGAGTGAGCTAAAGAATGATGATGGATTAAACCCAGATCAGGTGAATGGGGGTGAGTGCGTGCAATGTTCAACACTTCGTCCATCATCCCCTATGGTTTTGCTTTGTTTGTCCTAAGTTGGCAGGGTATGCTCAGACGTGGGTCCCTTGCTCACTTTGCCACTGGATTCAAGATAGCCTGGCTGATGAGGGTTATGAACCCAAAACTGGTCGCAGGATGCTTGTTTCCAGGCCAGAGAAGACATGGCTTGGCAGTTCGGGCTGGACTGTTCCCATGAGGCCCAGGGTCAGACTGATTTGCATATGCTCATGTCTGAACTGGGATGGCGGAATGAGCTAAAGAATAATGATGGATTCAACCCAGATCAGAAGACTGGAGTGAGTTCTTGCAATGTTCAACACTCCGTCCATCATCCCCTTTGGTTTAACTTTAATATTCACCCTTTAATAACATTTCAATGCAACAGACATCATCAAACAGCTAGAGCCCTCAATAGACACAAGCGCTTGTGAGAAAGTGGCTCTATATATATACTGGACCAGAATAAGGTACAGTTTGTATAGAGTCCACAAACCCCAGAGGTATAACAGAGGTTAAAGTCAGGGCTGACCTTACTCTCCAAAGTGGTAGCTTGGTCGAGCAGTAAGGCAGTACCAGAGGACAGTGTAAAGCATTTGTTGTACACACTCAGTCAGCAAAGGATTTCACACACTCAAGGACTGAACTCCAGGCCAATTGTTTTTATATCAAAAGATATAGTTGTTTTATTTTTAGAACCAACAGACATAAAAATATACTTTTCTCGATATGAGTACTCTCATGTAATTACTTTGGAAGGAGGCAATAAAATTTGTGAACACAATAGGTACAGGGGTTGCAGTAGGCAACACAATTCTAAGCACACTATAGCATTGAGCTCAATGGGTTTTCATTATATAAGTACAGTAGATTACTTTGTGGATTACTTTGGTAGTTCCAGGATTGGATCCTAATTCTAAGCTGAAACCAATCTAGTAAAATCATTTTCGGTACAGTAGTGATTTTTCAGTAATATAAAGCTGTTTTAAAAGTTCACACTTAGAAACTTTTCAATGAAAATCTGGTAATGTTATCCAATGGGAGAAAATTCAGGTTGCATGTAAAGTATGAACTCGTTACTTTTGTAATCCAGTACCAGGCTCCTGGGTCCAGTACTGGGGTCTCAACTTAAAACAGGTAAGTAATTGCGTTTCAGTATTTCGTATGATTTTTAAAGAATATTTCAAGTTTTCAAAAGTAATTTCGTACAAAAGCAGACAATGGATTCCTATGGAGAAAATTTAGATTACTAGTAACCCCGGTAAGGATTAGTTTTGCGGTTCAGTACTGGGCTACAAGGTACAGTACCGCCTTCTCCCCTGATCACAGGTGAGTACTTCGGAATTCGGGTGATTTTATATGAATATTTTTGGTTTCCAAAACTTCACACTTAAAAGATTTTTCGAGTTAAACCAGTCAATGTTATCCAATTGCAGGTAAGTGAGTTATCGTCTTCCAGCTGAGTACATGGCCGGTAATGTCAGGGTTCTGGGCATAGACTCAGGGGTCCCCCAGTGTCAGGTAAGTACAGTTAGTTCACCCCTAACCGGCACAGGGGCGGCCGGGTGCAGAGGTAGTTAGGCCCAATGTTATCCAATGAGGGAAAGGGGGCCTCCGGTTGGTGGCTGCTGGCTAGCAGGCCACACGGCTGTGGGAGTTGGGCTCCTGATCACTTGCTTAGGGCAAAGGGGGAAGTAGGATAGGACAAAGGTGGCAGAGCCAGCGGTACTCGGGCGGCTGGGTGCAGGGTGCTTTTGAGCCGTCGGGCGCTCAATGTTATCCAATGAGAAAGGTCAAAAGGGAACAAAGGCTGCAGGCTCGGGACGGAAACTCTCCAGGGGCGACCAGCATTTCGAGAGGTAAGTTGGGATTTTGAAGCACAGGTAGGTATCCCAAAGGGAGGCCCAGGGGGCTGTTGGACGCCGGGTGCAGGGGTGTCTTTGGGTGTCGGGAAAGCATACCCTCGGCTGGTCGCGGTTGGGGTGACCCCTGGTTCTGAGTCTGCAGGCGTCGTCTGGTTCATCGAGGAGGGTCTTTGGGCACTGGACTTCGGGTCTCAGTCACCGGGGGTACGTCCCCGTGGTCTTGGTTCAGTTGGGCACGGCCCGGGCTCGGCGGGTGCAGAGTGGGGTGGTCCGGAGCTTCCTGGCTGGCACCAGGTGGGTTGTTGCAGCAGAGCCTCTGCTGATGGGAGTCCCAGTCTTTAAGAGGGTCCAGGCAGGCAGGTCCTCTGGGTGTCCCAAGGATGCTGTCTGCAGGAATCGCCGGGAGGTTAGGCAGGAGCAGGTTCCAGGATCAACAGGCCGGTAGGGCTGGGGCCAAGTCAGTTGTTGTCGTCCTGTTGTTAGCAGCTGCACAGCAGGTCTTCTTCCTCTTGATCTTCTTTCTTCTTTTTTCTTTCAGGATCTGAGGAAGGAAGGTTCAGGGAGCTCCTAAATACTGAATTTATGGGCGTTACAGGTAGGGCAAGGACAGGGACCAATAGGTCCCTGTCCTGGGGTGGGTACATCCCCTAACCTGCTCCTCTCCTGTGGGAGGGGGCAGGAGCCTAGCTGTGATTGGGCAGGGCTCCCCATCTTCAAGATGGCCGGGGCCCGTGGTCGTGCTTCACCTCGCCTCCCCACCTGAGGGGTTGGGTTGGCACAGGCTGGCACACACCCCTTCCTGACGTCGTTTTTCCCGCCAGTCTTCCCGCCAGAGTGGGGGTCAGGACTGGTGAGGGCTGGTTGCTGGATACAGCAAATGGCCTGGGGAAGCTCACAGAGGTGGCATGCCTTTGAAGCTTCCCCCTGCCCATCCTGGGGGAGGAGACCTAGCACCTCGCCCAGGATGTGCATTGTTGCAGGCCCAGGAGAGCGAGGGCTCTCCTACCCAGGGGTCCAGCAACATGTCTGCTGTGTGGCAGCCTCTGCAGCCACTCAGCCCAGACGTGGATTGTAGGTTAGGTTTTCAGGGGGCATCTCTAAGATGCGCTCTGTTGCGTTTTACATTAAATCCCACACTGACATCAGTGCGGGTTTAATGTGCTGAGAAGGTTGGTACCAAACTTGTCAGTCTTCAGTGTAGCCATTATGGTGCTGTGGAGTTCGTGATGATGACCTCCCAGCACCATACACTCTTAATGGCATCACAGCACTTACAGTGCCCAAGAATGGCCCTGGGTGCTGTAGGGGCACAGGGCTCATGCACCAATGCCCACACCTCTGGCATAGGGCACCCAGCTAGAGGGGTGACTCAGGGCAGGGCAGTGGGTTCTGTGGGCATGGCACACAGGGATGTGTGCCATGTCGACTCTTTGTTTGAGTCTGTACTTAGACAATCAGCCTGCAAAGGCAGTGTGTGGGTGTCAAGGTACAGGGCCCCTGAGGGTGGCACAATACGTGCTGCAGCCCTCAGGGGTCTTCCCTGGTCACCATGCCCTGGGTACCTAGGGTACCATTTACTAGGGGGTGACAGGTGGCCAGAGATGCCAATTGGGTTTTAGTTTCAACACAGTTTCAGGGAACAAACACAGGCCCTGGGTATCTGGTTGGCATGAACCCAGGGCACACTCAGTCAAAGCCCATCAGCAATCAGAAAAAAGTGTGGGCATACCTATGCAAGAAAGATGGCACTTTCTCACACAACCCCCCCCCCCCCAAACGAAAGGTGATGAGACTAACCTTGCCCTAGGGAGTCTTCATTGTCTAAGTGGAAGAACCTGGAAAGTCCATCTGCATTGGCATGGGCAGTCCCTGGTCGGTGTTCCACTTCAAAGTCCATTCCCTGTAGGGAGATGGAGCATCTCAATAGTTTGGGATTTTCCCCTTTCATCAGCATTAGCCATCTGAGAGGTCTGTGGTCAGTTTGAACCAGAAAGTGAGTTCCAAACAAGTAGGGCCTCAACTTCTTCAGGGACCAAATCACAGCAAAGGCCTCCCTCTCAATGGAACTCCAACGCTGCTCTCTGGGGAGTAGCCTCCTGCTGATAAAAGCAACAGGCTGGTCTTGGCCTTTCTCATTGATCTGGGAGAGGACTGCTCCTATTCCCAGCTCTGAGGCATCAGTCTGCACTATGAACTGCTTGGAGTAGTAGGGTGCTAGGTGGCGCACGAGTGGAATGGTCGCGGCGACGTGAGGTTCCCGCCGCCCGGAGATTTATTCTTCACTTATCCTACAATTGCCACAACCTAATGCAAACTAAATAGCAGCCAACGATCGGTTACGTGTGGGGAAGTGATGCGGAGGGCTTGAAACCGATGGTCTGCAAGAGGACGGAGCTTACTGGCTGCCGTTGGGGTTGCTCCGGCTGCAACGGTGTGGAGGTGTGGGGCCTGGAAGCAGTGGCAGCGTGAGCCCCGACGCTGAGATGTGGAGACAGGGCCGCACGACATCAGAACCGGCCAAGGAAGGTTGCAGTAAGGGGCGTAAAGGGTGGAGGTGCTCCCCCCTGGCAATCGAGTAGAGCGGCACGTGGAAGGGAACGCATTGGAGCAAAACAGTGAGTTTTATCCCTTAAAAGATGCCTCGTTAATGTGGACAAAATGGCGGCAGCCATGATGCGAGCTTGTAATTAATAGACTGCCTAACTCAATAACTGACTGCAAAATGAACATACGGCGGAGGTGCTCAACATAGTTGGCCCTGATTTCTGCTGCGCAGAGAGTGGCGGGTAAATTCAAATACTAAGGGGGCAAAGTGAAATACGGTTGTGAACGGCAACGCGAGCACTGACACATATCCCTGACGCATACACTCCTAAAATCCCGTTGTAGTGGAGGGATTCAACGGGCTGTGCGAGTGGACGGTGGAGGGAGCGGACAGGTTTTGGCAACGATGCGGGGCTGATAAATGGTGCAGGGCGACTACCATGGGCTATTGGCTGTGACTGTTGGCGCGGCTTACACAGCCGGAGAGATCCGGAAATCTATATTTGACTCCCCTGAGCCCGAACGGGAGAATCTGCAGGAGGCCCTACAGGTTGGAAATTGTAAAGGCGGAGATACTGCCCTGAAGTGTGTATTGGTGTTGAGTGGGGTAGGAGCCCTCTCTGTAGGGGTACGAAACGTCGCCTCCCCATCCTCGCGCCTTTAATGAGAAATATTGGACCCCATGGATTGCCCCTGAACGGCTCAACGGACGATCTAGACCACTGGCAACCCCTAACTGAACAGTAGCTGATATTGAGTGGAAATAAGACTGTGCTTGCAGAGGTGGACCAACCAGCGCACCTACTAACCTCAACACTGATAGTAGGGACAAAGTGATTGCAGTGCAAGAAAAGAACAGATCTCATTACTGCCTGGACGCAGGAAGTGTGGTACGGGCTGACTATATAATAGGTGGTAAACTGGCAAAATCGACGTCTATTGCACGAGATGCAAATTGGGCAGAACGTAGAGACTACTGCGTGGAGCATTCAGTGCTGCCAGGGTTGTGAGACATTGCCACTACAACAAAGCCTATTGATTGCTATTGACGGCGCATATAGATAGCTGTTATTCGCGAGGGGAGCTGTGTCTCTCTAACTGGCCGCAGCAGTGCATCATGGGCAGACCAGATTCGTGGCAACCAAGGCTTACCTTCGAGGCGAAGAAAAGTGCGAAGCAGCTGCCAACGGAGAGTGAAAATGTGAGGTTGGATGATACATCTAAGTGGGATTCTGGGCCGGATAATGGCCTGCACACCATCTTACTTGAAATGCGTAAGGGATTTGCAACTATCGCTGATAAAGTGGACACGCTCACCACCCGCATGGATACTATTGCTCGCAAGTTGGATGCACATGACACTCCGCTCAAGGAAGAAGAACAGAGGATATCAGACACAGAAGATGTCACAGAGCAACTAAAGACTGCAGTAACACAAATAGACAAACTCATGCACATCATAGACGCCAAGAATGAGGACATTGAAGCCCGCAGCAGGCATAACAATGTGCGCATCCTGGGTGTGCCAGAGAGTACCAACACGGGCAGGATGGAACACTATCTTGAAAAGATGTTAACTACGATCACAGAAGAGGGAGTGCTATCACCCCAATTTATTGTTGAGAGGGCACACAGATCGCTGGGCCCACGCCCACCACCAGGAGCCACTCCTAGACCCATTATAGCAAGGCTACTCAATTATCGCGATTGTGATGCGGTCTTAAAAGTGGCAAGGGAAAAAAGACAACTTACATATATGATGGTGTCACATTCACCATCTTCCCGGATTTTACAGTACGGGTACAGGAGGAGAGGAAAAAATTCAACATTGTGAAACAAAGACTGCGCCAGGAACAGGTGGATTATGCACTGCTATATCCGGCGAGGCTCAGAGTGACTCATCAGGGAAAGCAAGTCATACATACAACGCCACAGTCAGTGGAAACATTCTTGAAGACACTTCGTCAAAGAAAGGCCGTGCCTGAAGAGCGAGAAGATGCAGAAGAAGTGCCGCTCTCGGATGTGGAATAACAGACCATAGGCTGGCACTACCTACAACGTTCCTGTGTGTGTACATAGCAGATGACTGCCTGATGTTGAATGTATTATGACAATGAACACATGTAATGTATACCTTCCTTCATTCATCCAGGCTGCAAAGCAAGACATGCTATTTCTGATTGGTTGTTATATTAAGGGTTGTTGCAATGTGTTAACTGAATTTAACCGGGCACCCTCATCACCTGCCGGGAACTGATGACTCATTGAAGGTTTCCTATGCAGGTGCGAGGTTTGAGTGCGCCATCTAGAAGACACACCCCAATGGGAATACCCCCTCTATGTTGTGGAATGAAAGTTTTTTTGGGAGGGTGGTGGGCGGGAGGCGGACTGTCTGACATGATCGGGATGTCTCAGTGGGTGGGGGAGGGGGGGATGGGAAACTTTATGACATGCAGATTGTTGGTATAGATGTCGTAGTTCAGATGCGACATACTTTATGGAACCTGGAGAGGCACCTTACTGGTTTGCAGTATTGTAATGTGGATTTGATGATAAAACGTGGCTGTAAGTGGGAATGCTCTGAATTTAACAATGATATCCTGGAATATTAGGGGGCTGCAAGATGCGAGGAAGTGCAGGCAGATACTGGCGTACTTAGATAGGCATCAAGTGCAGATAGCGCTTTTACAAGAAGCGCATATACACCCTCACTCTAACACTACCTTCGCCAGTAGATGGACGGGAATGAAGTTTTTTTCCTCATACTCATCATATGCTCGAGGGACTGCCATATTAATTAAAAAGAAATGTCTCATTTGCACTCCTTGGTCAGATTTTGGACCCACTGGGCAGGTATGCTATTATCTGGGGGAGATTAGGCAATGAATCTGTCACCATTGTGAATTGTTATGCCCCTAACGTGGATACACCTGAACTCTTCACGATACTATGGGGTAAAATAGTGAATATTGGCTCTTCACACATCATATGGGGGGAGATTTCAACGTTGCATTGGTACCTGCCTTGGATAGGGCTGATGGGGTGGCTTATTACAATAAGGGGGCTAGGGAAGTGCTTCGAGACATCGTTGAGGAGGAAGGTTTAGTGGACAGCTGGAGAAGCTTGCACCCTGGGCGTAAAGAGGGAACTCATTTTACCTCATACACGGGTACATGGTCACGTATAGATTATTGTTTCTTATCTAGAGGGCTGGCTGGTGGGCTTACGGGTGCTACACAACTGGCCAGAACATATTCGGATCACTGTCCTGTTCGAATCACACTACAGCTACCTGGCTATGATAGACCTAGGCCGGCATGGCGTCTCCAACCTAATGCCCTGCTGGACATAGTATTTAAGGCGGAACTCTAGGAGATCAAGGAGTATTTCCCGTGCAATAAGGGGTCAGTGGACAGTGTCGAGGTCGTATGGGAGGCCTTTAAGGTTACAGTAAGAGGATATTGCATATCTAAGAGCTTCGGGGTGTCGTGGGACATTCAACGGACATTACGTACACTAGAACAGGAGATGAAGGGACTAGAGCGTGAAATGCTAAATGGTGATACAGGGCAAGCACACAAAGACTTCAGGGCCAAATTGTCTGAGTATGAGGAGGAGGCCACTAGTGAAATAAAATTCCGTGGTCGGCTTTGGGTGGCACGTGCATACGGAGAGGGAGAAAAGCCGGGGACAGCTCTTTCCGAGGTCACTCGAAACCCACGCTTTGGAAGTAACATATTGGAAATAGCAGGGCCGGCAGGAGAATCATGTCTAGACACTGCTAATATCCTGGGGGCCTTTACATCGCATTACACTCAACTATAAACCACGCAAAGCAATTTTGAATTGGATCTGAATGGCTTCCTGGGAGATGTAGTCTTGTGCTGGTTAAGTGACGTGCACAGGATGTTTTTGAGTGCTCCATTAGAGCTTGATGAGATTAGAGAAGCGATAATGTCCCTAAAAAATGGTAAAGCGCCAGGGCTGGATGGCCTACCTGCGGAATTGTATAAGTGTTATATAGATATAATGGCTCCGGTATTGCGGGAGGTTTTTGAGGAGTCTTTAGAGGTAGGGATACTCCCCCAGTAGATTCGGAAGGTCGTCATAACATCCCTCTTAAAACCTGATAAAGATCCCAAGGTTTGCGACTCATATCTCCCACTATCATTGATAAATTGTGACGCAAAAATATTGGCCAAAGTGCTGGCAACTCGCCTATTGCTAATAATGACAAAGATTATACTCCCTGATCAATCTGGCTTTGTGCCAGGTAGGGCCACTACCCACAATCTGCGTACTCTTTTCTCCTTGATACAAATTATAGAACCCCGGCTCTCGGTAGCTGCGGTACTTTTTGACACCTCCAAAGCATTTGATTCTGTTGAATGGCGATATCTATTTGCTGTCCTACGGGCCACAGGATTTCCGGAGCTATTCCTGTCCTGGTTGCAGTTACTATATAATGCACCTACTGCTAGAGTACTTATAAATGGTCACCTCTCCACATCAATTTCGATAACGAGAGGCACTAGACAAGGATGTCCCCTATCCCCACTCCTCTTTGTTATAGCGATCGAGCCGTTGGTATGTAGACTATGGCAGCTTCATAGAGATACTGCTCTCAAGTGCTTTTAGCGTCAAATTTCAATATCACTCTATGCTGATGATGTGACGTTATTTGCTGTGGATCCTCAGCATAATTTAAATCAATTGTTGCGAGAATTCATAGTATTTGGTAGGGTGTCGGGAGTGCATATAAATTGGACCAAATCGCAATTCTTCCCACTTACCTCGGCGATCACTGAGTTCCCAATGGATTATCCATTGCACTGGTGCCACTCTGATCTTCGCTACTTGGGTATTCAGGTGTCCAGAGATAGAGAGGAAACGCTACGGTTCAATTATGGAACTGCAATTACAAAATTGGTTTCGAGTATTACCAGATGGATTTCTCTCCCTTTGTCAATGGCAGGCAGAATCTCGCTCATCAAGATGGTGATATTGCCTCGTTTTCTGTATCTTTTTATGAATGTCCCATACTATCCAGGAGCCTTTTTTAAAAAAAATATTACGTACTGAATTGATACGACTGGTATGGGGCGTGCGACAACTGAGACTTAAGTGGACAGTTATGGCACAATCATATGATAAAGGTGGGTTCGATATCCCGGACTTCGAAGCATACTATATTAGCGCGCAGGCTCACTACGCATACCACTGGATAGCACCTACGCCGTTTATGCCACAGGTGGCCAGAGGACTGGTTGGCGCATCCACTCACCTTTAACGGCATAATTCATGGACCTGTAAACATAATAGATACGCCGCCAACAACGCTAACATGTAAGATAGATGCTTGCCGTCGCATGGCGAAGATATTGCAAGTTACACTATTATACTCACCACGTTTGCCCCTTACTTATCACCCAAAAATGGTACTACTACAAGAGGCTGGTTTTCGAGCCTTGTGTAAATGTTTGCAGATAGCTACCTGGGTGGATCTGTTTACGGGGGGAGAATTTCGTACTAAGGCCCATTTCTTTAAAGATGTAAATCCCACACCATTGGAGGTATTCTATTATGTGCGGTTGAGACAGGGTATGAGAGAGGTCTTGGTAGATTTCCCCAAGGAGCCTGTTAGCTTGATACCGTTACATCTAATGCTAAGCTCTGCGGATGGGAGGCATCTAGTGTCTAGCATATACAATAGTTTTAGAGCACAGAAACAGGGAATAGAAGGATCGGCTTGGGTACACTGGGGCGAAGATCTGGGTAAAGAAATCACGGATGAACAATGGGTGTACTGTTGTGGCCTTACGGGGCGTATTTCTGCCAGCTGCAGGTTTAAAGTTATTCAGTATAAATATTTACACCGGGTATACTACACGCCTGTCAGGAAATATAGGTTCCAATTGTCTGATAATGACAGGTGCGAAAGATGAAGGAGCCCTGGGGCTGGTTTCCTGCATCTCGCGTGGGAATGCCCAGCGGTGTGGGAGTACTGGACACAGGTACACGCTGCTGTAGAAGACATGCTGAAAATCACCTTTGACAAAGATCCACTGATCATGTTGTTGGGATACACGGCTAACATACCCAGAGGCTGCAGGAAGTTTTTAGACATTGCAATACTTTTGGCTAAGAGGCGATTGGCTTGTAGGTGGGGAAGGAGCCGGGCCCCGAAGTTTAAGGAATGGTTACAGGATGCTATCTATTGTCAAGAGTAGAATGTGATATACGCTGAAACACAGCCACTGACCTAAAAGGCCTAGAGATGTGTGGGGGCCGTTACAGGATTACCTCATACGTACAAGGGCTGACGACTCTGAGCAGGGGACCCAGGACACTGCTTAGGACAAGAGAGAAGGGGGGGTTAGTCACTTCTCACTGTTTTCAGATTAATGCCTGCCTTTGTCCTTCAGAAATGTAGCTTGTAACAGGATGCCTATCCCTCAATGTATACTGTGATGAGATGTCTCTAGATACCCGAAATTGGTGCGTGATGTATATATGACTACCAAGGCGCGAAATGAAACTGCGATATGTGCCTAGGGCTAATAATACTAGATGACTGCTTACGTTTTTTGATTTACAGATAAAGTGTAAATGTATCGAACTATGATGTATTATGCCAAGTATGAGATCCATGAAATGCATGTCAATTGTAATGTGTTACGAAAAATAAAATATATAAAGATTTAAAAATAAATAAAAACTGCTCGGAGTAGTCTGGTGCTTTTAGAATGGGTGCTGAGCACATTGCTTCTTTCAGGGTGTCAAAAGCCTTTTGGCAGCTAACAGTCCAGTTTACTTTCTTGGGCATTTTATTGGATGTGAGTTCTGTGAGGGGAGTCACAATGGACCCATATCCCTTCACAAACTTCCTGTAATACCCAGTCAAGCCAAGGAATGCCCTGACTTGGGTCTGGGTGGATGGAGCTGCCCAGTCCAGGATGCTCTGGATCTTGGGCTGTAAGGGTTGGACCTGGCCTCCACCAACAAGGTGGCCCAAGTACACCACAGTGCCCTGCCCTATCTGACATGTGGATGCCTTGATAGTCAGTCCTGCAGATTGCAGGGCTTGTAGAACCTTCCCCAGGTGGATCAGGTGATTCTGCCAGGTGGAGCTAAAGACAGCAATATCATCAAGATAAGCTGCACTAAAGGGCTCCAATCCAGTCAGGACTTGGTTCACTAACCTCTGGAAGGTGGCAGGGGCATTCTGTAACCCAAAAGGCATTACAGTAAACTGATAATGCCCATCAAGGGTGGAGAATGCTGTTTTCTCTTTGGCTACTGGGGCCATGCCAACCTGCCAGTACCCTGCAGTCAAGTCAAAGGTACTGAGGAATTTGGCTGCCCCTAGCTTGTCTATCAAGTCATCTGCTCTTGGAATGTGGTGGGCATCTGTCTTGGTGACAGAGTTGAGTCCTCTATTGTCCACACAGAACCTCATCTCTCTCTTTTCACCCTGTTGATGAGGTTTGGGGACCAGAACCACTGGGCTAGCCCAGGGGCTCTCAGAGGGC
Organism: Lissotriton helveticus; assembly: GCF_964261635.1. Taxonomy (NCBI): domain Eukaryota; kingdom Metazoa; phylum Chordata; class Amphibia; order Caudata; family Salamandridae; genus Lissotriton; species Lissotriton helveticus. The sequence continues at coordinate 1,218,135,522 of NC_136069.1, forward strand.
TCAATCACCCCTAGTTCCCGCATCTTGCTGACTTCAGCTTTGATGCTTTCTTTGACCTGGTCTGATTGTCGATAGATTTTGTTTTTGACAGGGTTACTGTCAACAGTGTCCACATCATGGGTACACCAGCTGGTCAGACCATGGTTCAAGGAAAAGATGCTAGCAAACTGCTGTAAGACTTGCTTGCAGTCAGTCTGCTGTTAGGGTGTCTGAAAAGACCACTCCATCTACTGACCCATCCTTTGGGCTGGAAGAGAGGAGATCAGGGAGAGGTTCACTCTCTGCTTCCTGTTCCTCATCAGTCACCATCAGCATGGTGAGGTCAGCCTTGTCATTGTAGAGCTTAAGGTGGTTCACATGGATAACCCTTTTGGGTGTCCTGCTGGTGCCTAGGTCCACTAAGTAAGTGACCTCACTCTTTTTCTCCGGGATAGGGTAAGGGACACTCCATCTGTCTTGGAGAGCCCTTGGTGCCACTGGCTCCAAAGCCCACACCTGTTGCCCAGGTTGAAATTTAACCACGGCAGCTTTTTGGCCGTATCAGTGCTTCTGCAGCTCCTAGCTGGCCTCAAGATTCTTGGATGCCTTGTCCATATACTCAGCCATTCTGGACCTAAGGCCAAGCACATAGTCCACAATGTCTTGTTTGGGTTCTTGGAGAGGCCCCTCCCAACCCTCTTTCACAAGACAAAGAGGTCCCCTTACAGGGTGGCCAAACAGAAGCTCAAAGGGGGAAACCCCACTCCCTTCTGAGGCACTTCACTATAAGAGCAAAGCAGGCATGGCAACAGGACATCCCATCTCCTTTTGAGTTTTTCAGGGAGTCCCATGATCATACCCTTCAATGTCTTGTTGAACCTCTCAACAAGACCATTGGTTTGTGGGTGGTATAGGGTAGTAAATTTGTACTGAACCCCACACTCCTTCCTCATGTGTTTCAGGTAAGCAGACATTAAGTTGGAACCTCTGTCTGAAACCACCTCCTTAGGAAACTCTACCCTGGTGAAGACACCCAGGAGGGCCTTGGCAACTACAGGAGCTGTAGTAACCCTGAGGGGAATTGCTTCAGGGTACCTAGTAGCATGATCCACTACTACTAGAATGAATTTGTTCCCTGAGGCTGTGGGAGGTTCAAGTGGACCCACAATGTCCACACCTACCCTTTCAAAGGGTACCCCCACCACTGGCAGTGGTATCAGGGGGGGCTTTGGTTTGCCACCTGTCTTGCCACTGGCCTGACAGGTAACACAGGAGCTCACAAACTCCTTCACTTTTTGGTTCATCTTAGGCCAGTAGAAGTGGCTAACTAGTCTTTCCCACGTTTTGGTCTGCCCTAGATGCCCAGCAAGGGGGATGTCATGAGCTAAAGTTAGGAGGAACTCCCTGTACTTCTGTGGCACTACCACCCTCCTGGTAGCTCTAGGAATGGGGTTTCTTGCCTCAGCGTACAGTATTCCCTCTTCCCAATAAGCTCTGTGGATACCACTGACATCTCCTTGGGCTTCTGAAACAGCTTGCTGCCTCAGGCTTTCAAGAGTGGGGCACTCTCGCTGACCCTGGCACAGCTCTTCCCTAGTGGGCCCCCCTGGGCCCAGGACTCCAACCTGATAAAGCTCAAGCTCCATGGGCTCAGTTCCCTCTAGGGTTTCCAAGTCCTCTCCCTGAGGAGAGGGGTCCTGAGAGGCTTGCTGTGTAGAAGCTGGTCCCCCAGTCTTCCTGCATTTTCTCTTGGTCGGTTGGGCCATACTTTCAGGCTCCACACCCACTTGTTCACCCTTCTTTTTGCTCTGTGCTCGGGTTTGAACACACACCAGTCTAGGAATACCCAGCATTGCTGCATGGGTTACTTGCTCAACCTCAGCCAAGGCGGAGGTTTCCAGGTCAGTTCCAAGCAGACAGTAAGCTGGCAGTTGTGGAGAGACCACTACCAGTTTCAGGCCAGTAACCTCCCCCAGCCTAATGTCACCATAGCCATAGGGCGTTGGGTGGTAATGCTGTCAGCATTGGTGACTGGGTTAGTTTTCCCAATCATGTATTGCTCTGGGGAAACCAGCATCTCTTTCACCATAGTGATACTGGCACCTGTATCCCTCAGGGCTTCTACTCTAGTTCCATTAATGGAGGGGTATTGGAAATACATTTTACAGTTGGGTGGCCAACCAACTACAGTGGCAAACTCCATATCCCCCAAAGAGACTAGAATAGCTTGAGTGTATTTCCAGATTTGCTCTGGGCACTCCTCTGATCCCATCTGTAGACTCACTGTCCCTGGAGTAGCTGTACTGGGTGCCTTAGGGGCTTTGTTGTAGGGGCAGTTCTTGTCTACAGTAAATGTCCCAACTTCTTACAATTGTTGCAATAGGCCTTGTTAGGATCAAGGTTTCTTCCCCTATAGGGCTGAGGCACATAGGGAGTAGTTTGGGACCCACCCACCTGTGCAGGTTTTTGGGGATTCTCACCACCTTTCCCCAGGGAAGGTTTTGTGACCACTTTCTTTTGGTCATCCCCAGTGGCTGTCCTTGTCACCCTAGTCTTGACCCAGTGGTCTGCCTTCTTTCCCAATTCTTGGGGAGAAATTAGACGTAGCTCTACCAAATGCTGATGCAACTTTTCATTTGTGCAATTACTCAAAATGTGTTCCTTCATAAACAAATTATAAAGTCCAGTAAAATTATGCACACTGTGTCCAGTTAACCAACCATCCAGTGTCTTTACTGAGTAGTCTACAAAATCTATCCAGGATTGGGTCTGGGTTTTATGAGCCCCCATGAACCTAGTTCTGTACTCCTCAGTAGTGAGTCCAAATCCCTCAATCAGAGTTTTTTCATGAGGCCATAAAACCCTGCATCTGGCCCAGAATGGCAGTTACCAGAGAAAAGTTCCCAGAGAAGTGCCCTCAGAGAGGTTTCTTTAGTTTTCTGATATCACAAGCCCTCTCAAAGGCTGTGAACCACTTGGTGATGTCATCACCTTCCTCAAATTTAGGGACAATTCCTTTGGGAATTTTAGGATCATAAGATCGCTCTCTATCCTTGTTATTATTGGTATTGCTGCCATCAGAGATGGGGGCTAAGCCCATCTCTCTTCTTTCATTTTCATAAGCCAGGAGTCTGGTTTCTAGGTCTACTCTCTTGGCCAACTTTGCTAAGAAGTTGTCCTCTTCATTGGGGCTCTCCCCAGTGTATTCCCTGGGGCCTAGTCCACCTATGTGGTTCCCGGGCTCCCAAAGGCTGACTACTGGAGTCAAGGGTACAGTGACCCTTTCTTCCCTAGGGATGATGAGGGGATCATTATTATCCTCCTCTGGATAGGTGTCACCCTGTTCAGAGGGGTGGCCTTTTGCATACTCAGCCAGGAGCTCCTGGAGCCCTTGTTTGGTTGGATGCAGACCTACGACTATTTTTTTAACTTTGCATAGGGACCTCAATTCTTTGAAGCCCAAGTGCAAGTAAGGTGAGAGGTCGAGTTCCTCCACCAGGTCTACATTATTTTCACTAACAGCTGGGTTCTTTTGAAACATTCTAACCTGACAGTTCTAACCCTCTACCCTAACTTAGTGACTTTTATTTTTCAAAAATTCTAATGGGACTTAAGCAAGGCCCTCACAGACTTTTAGTATTTTGGAAAAACCAATTTCAGAATTCTAAAGGTAATTTATGAGTTCTGTCGTGTGATCAGATGGTAACCAAGTAATCCAACAAATGCAAGTTTGTATCCCACCGCTGATCTACCAATGTGAGAAAGTGGCTCTATATATACTGGACCAGAATAAGGTACAGTGTGTATAGAGTACACAAACCCCAGAGGTATAACAGAGGTTAAAGTCAGGACTGACCTTACTTTCCAAAGTGGTAGCTTGGTCGAGCAGTAAGGCAGTACCAGAGAACAGTGTAAAGCATTTGTTGTACACACTCAGTCAGCAAAGGATTTCACACACGCAAGGACTGAACTCCAGGCCAATTGTTTTCATATAACAAGATATAGTTGTTTTATTTTTAGAACCAACAGGCATAAAAATATACTTTTCTCGATATGAGTACTCTCATGTAATTACTTTGCAAGGAGGCAATAAAAATTGTGAGCACAATAGGTACAGGGGTTGCAGTAGGCAACACAATTCTAAGCATTGAGCTCAATGGGTTTTCACCATATAAGTACAGTAGATTACTTTGTAGATTACTTTGGTAGTTCCAGGACTGGATCCTAATTCAGTCCTGGGGTCTAAGCTGAAACCAATCTAGTAAAATCATTTTAGGTACAGTAGTGATTTTTCAGTAATATAAATTTGTTTTAAAAGTTCACACTTAGACACTTTTCAATGAAAATCTGGTAATGTTATCCAATAGGAGACAATTCAGGTTGCATGTAAAGTATGATCTTGGTACTTTTGTAATCCAGTACCAGGCTCCTGGGTTCAGTACTGGGGTCTCAACTTCAGTATTTCGTATGATTTTTAAAGAATATTTCAAGTTTTCAAAAGTAGACAGAAGAAATTTCATAGAAAAGCAGGCAATGGATTCCTATGGAGAAAATGTAGATTACTAGTAACCCCGGTAAAGATTACTTTTGCGGTTCAGTACTGGGCTACAAGGTTCAGTACCGGCTTCTCCCCTAATCACAGGTTAGTACTTCAGGATTCAGAATTCGCGTGATTTTATATGAATATTTTTAGTTTCCAAAACTTCACACTAAGAAGATTTTTCGAGTCAAACCAGTCAATGTTATCCAAAGGCAGGTAAGTGAGTTATCGGCTTCCAGGTGAGTACTTGGCTGGTGAAGTCAGGGTTCTGGGGATAGACTCAGGGGTCCCCCAGTGCCAGGTAAGTACAGTTAGTTCACCCCCAGCTGCACAGAGGTAGTTAGGCCCAAAGTTATCCAATGAGGGAAAGGGGGCCTCCGGTTGCTGGCTACTGGCTAATAGGTCCACGCGGCTGTGGGAGCTGGGCTCCTGATCAGGGCAAAGGGGGAAATAGGATAGGACAAAGTTGGCACAGCCAGCGGTACTCGGGCTTCTGTGTGCTTTTGAGCCGTCGGGCGCTCAATGTTATCCAATGGGAAAGGTCAAAAGGGAACAAAGGCTGCAGGCTCGGGGACAGAGACTCTCCAGGGGCGACCAGCACTTCGAGAGGTAAGTTGGGATCTTGGAGCACAGGTAGGTACCCCAAAGGGAGGCACAGGGGACTGTCGGGTGCCGGGTGCAGGGGTGTCTTTGAGTGTCGGGAAAGCTTACCCTCGGCTGGTCGTGGTTGGGGTGGCCCCTGGTTCTGAGTCTGCAGGCGTCGTCTGGTTCGTCGAGGAGGGTCTTTGGGCACTGGACTTCGGGTCTCAGTCACCGGGGGGACGTCCTTGTGGTGTCGGTTTGGTTGGGCACAGCCCGGGCTCGGCGGGTGCAGAGTAGGCTGGTCCGGAGCTTCCTTCAAGAGCAGGTTCCAGGATTGACAGGCCGGTAGGGCTGGGGCAAAGTCAGTTGTTGTCGTCCTGTTGTTAGCAGCTGCACGGCGGGTCTTCTTCCTCTTGATCTTCTTTCTTCTTATTTCTTTCGGGATCTGAGGAAGGAAGGTTCAGGGAGCTCCTAAATACTGAATTTAGGGGCGTTACAGGTAGGGCAAGGACAGGGGCCAATTGGTCCCTGTCCTGAGGTGGGTACACCCCCTAACCTGCTCCTCTCCTGTGGGAGGGGGGCAGGAACCTAGCTGTGATTGGGCAGGGCTCCCCATCTTCAAGATGGCCGGGGCCCGGGGTCGTGCTTCACCTCGCCTCCCCCACCTGAGGGGTGGGGTTGGCACAGGCTGGCACACCCCCCTTCCTGACGTCATTTTTCCCGCCAGTCTTTCTGCCAGAGTGGGGCTCAAGACTGGTGGGGGCTGGTTGGTGGGTATAGCAAATGGTCTGGGGAGGCTCACAGAGGCTGCATGCCTTTGAAGCTTCCCCCTGCCCATCCTGGGGGAGGAGACCTAGCACCTCGCCCAGGATGTGCATTGTTGCAGGCCCAGGAGAGCGGGGGCTCTCCTACCCAGGGGTCCAGCAACATGTCTGCTGTGTGGCAGCCTCTGCAGCCACTCAGCCCAGACATGGAGTGTAGGTTAGGTGTTCAGGGGGCATCTCTAGATATCCTCTGGTGTGTTTTACAATAAATCCCACACTGGCATCAGTGCGAGTTTAATGTGCTGAGAAGTTTGGTACCAAACTTGTCAGTCTTCCGTGTAGCCATTATGGTGCTGTGGAGTTCGTGATGACGACCTCCCAGCACCATACACTCTTAATGGCATCACTGCACTTACAGTGCCCAGGAATGGCCCTGGGTGCTGTAGGGGCACAGGACTCATGCACCAGTGTCCACACCTCTGGCATAGGGCACCCAGCTAGAGGGGTGCATGAAGTATGCCAGATCAGTGGGTTCTGTGGGCATGGCACACAGGGATGTGTGCCGTGTCGACTCTTTGTTTGGGTCTGTACTTAGACACTCAGCCTGCAAAGGCATTCTGTGGGTGTCAGGGTACAAGGCCCCTGGGAGTGGCACAATAAGTGCTGCAGCCCTCAGGGGTCTTCCCTGGTCACCATGCCCTGGGTACCTAGGGTACCACTTACTAGGGGCTGACAGGTGGCCAGAGATGCCAATTGGGTTTTAGTTTCAACACAGTTTTAGGGAAGGAACACAAGCCCTGGGTACCTGGTTGGCAGGAACCCAGGGCACACTCAGTCAAAGCACATCAGCAATCAGAAAAAAGTGGGGTCATACCCATGCAAGAAAGATGGTACTTTCTCCCAGTGCTAATAAGAGATTCAATGCGAGACCATAAAACACAATTCAAATGTTGAAGAAAACATTTCAGAATTTAAATTAGGTGATGCAATTAATTCACGTTTGCTTGCACCATACAGCACCAAAATATGGTTGTCCATTGTACCGTGCTACAATTTTGATTAGCTACATTCTTTACTCCTGCACGACTTGTCAATAAAGCAACAACATTATTTACTGTTGTTAGTCTTACATGCTGCAAGCAATTTACACCATTCTGGTGGTTCCTGATAGTCTACCTTTCTGTCATAAAAAAAAGTGTTGTGTGCACGGCAGGTAAGGAGACTGTGGCGTCGTATTATCCAATATGTAGGTTTATTGACTAAGTGCACAAATTTTAGCCACCGCTGCTCTCCTGCCTGGAGGTGTGCCAACTGTCAATCGTGGAACCCTCCAGCCATGAGACAGGTATGGCAACGTTAATAAGCATTCCACGAGTTGGTGACATATCAACTCTTGGTACAAAGCATAACATATTATCTCCTTTTTTTACAACAAAAATAAACCAAGTATTAAACAATCTCTTAAACATAAAAATACCTAGAAAATACATAAAACAAGAACCCAAGAGAAATAAGAATCCAACTAACAAAGGAGCACAAGAATGTCTCATCATCTTAATTTCCATGGTAAATACCTTTCACAGGCAGCATAAAAAAACATAAAACAAGAACCCAAGAGAAATAAAAATACAACTAACAGAGGAGCACAAGAATGCCCCATCATCTTAATTTCCAAAGTAAATACCTCTCACGGGCAGTCCTCTGCAGTACCACACTAGTGGTATCTTTTTTAGAGGTCAACAAATCCACTTCTTCCAACCTGCTTGTAGTGCTAGACATATCGGGGGCCTCATTTACGAGAAGTGGTGCATCGCTGCGTGAAAGCAGCCATGCGCCACTTCTCAGTGCACCCTCCTTGCGACACCAATCAATAAGATAATACATTGCATTATGTATGTTAGGGACTGCAGTTCAGTGATTCGTGAATATATTATCAACGCCCAGAGGAGTCCCACATCCAATCCAATGCATGAAATGATTGAGTTGACCTTGAAAGATAGTGGCGATAGGAGATACGCCTTACCTACAGTTAATACAGTTAATACATCCAAATTTATTGACCAACAGGGATAATCTGATGAACCATCTAGATCCTCCAAGGTATATGAAAATGCATTTTTTTTATCTGGAAGGCTTGCAGCACCAGAATAAAGATTGAGAGCTAGCAACCCTTACCAAAAACCTTTTTAAACCAACTTTGGTTGCACTCTACATATTGGTTTATCTATTTTTGTTGGGGTTATAGGTGCACTGGTACTCTATTTACACAGGTGCATTTTGTTATTGGCTATTTTCTTTACATACCACCACTGGTATTTATACACTTGGTTGTTGTTATTTGTTGGTCATCTTTGTACACTGCACACAGAGAGAGTGACCGATGATGAGAAGTGGGTATACTGGGCATTGTTAACCAGGAACCCCTTCTGGAGTTACGCCCGTGAGGCACTCTCTCTGTTTTCACACAATTTTTGTGGTTGTGGGAACCTGTGTCTATCCTTTCTTTAAAGCTACATCCTTGACCCATGAGCTTAGTGTTATTTAACACACTTGGAGGATCTAGATGGTTCATCAGATTATCCCTGTTGGTCAATAAATTTGGATGTGTTAACTGTAGGTAAGGCGTGTTTTGTTTATAGTGGCTTGAGCGGGGGGCGGCCTTACCTCTTTCCCCCTATACTCCTATTGATTTAATTGGGGATAGGAGATAACCTGGTAGCCCTTCACATCAGGAGTAGCCCACCAAATAATTCAAGCATCCTGTTCAAGTACTGCAGGCCCGGAACTAATCTATTTTCTGCTGTCCAACATAGGGTGAGAATGTCACCATTGTTGACAGAAGTTGACTGACTTAAGATACCTACTGATCCGTTATCATATTCTACATGCCTAGCATTTGTGAACTCTGACAGCCAGCCTAGGATTGGGCCTGATAGTGTTCCAACATTCCTACCCTGTTGCAACACTTCGGATATTAATTGTAACTTATGCACATTTTCTGAAATATCCAGTATTATTGCTACAAGTATTGCCAAAAAGATTGCTCCAGCAGTTGAAATCCCTACCGCTCAAAAGTTTACACCTGTACTAGCTGAAGCACTTTTCCAGCAAGGTCACACCTCAAACAATGTCTGTCCCGCCCTGAGGGTCTCTTCAATTAAAATACCTAGTGCTATTATTGTTACAAACTCTTCTATCACAAATAATGAAGAGCTTATTGCGTTGATGCATTAGCCACAAAGAAATCAGGTAGAGCTAGTGGAGTCCTAGCTATCTTTGTAAAGAATGCCATTGCTTGTACCCATAAACATTTGTCAATTCAATCACAGGATTTAATGAGGATTCAGCTTACTTTTCCTTCTGGATTAATTTTGACAGTTTTAAATGTCTATGCTAGGTCTGTCCCCTAGGGCACCGACTCACTGGCTTTGACTAAGCTAGATGACCAGATTGGCGTCTACCAGCGCCAGACTAAAATGTTGGTAGCAGGAGACTTTAATGCCATGTTTGAACCATTCCTTCTAATAAATATTTCGGTTGAAGAGGAAGATGAGTTCTGGGGAATCCCTAACCTGACTCACAAAGCTCATCGCCACCATTTTACTAATGCAGCTTTCCAGCATACCTGCTTGGTGGCTGGGAGGAGCCTAAGGGAATGCAATGGTAGGACCGGTTCGGATCTTGATAGGCAGACCACTTTCAAAAGACGTTTTAGTCTTTGTGTCACCGATTACATCCTGGTGGATGTTAGAGTTTGGTCACTGGTGGATGATATGGTGATCACCCCTTTGTCTGATAGTGACCACAACCCCCTGATTTTAACCATAAAGAGCACCCCTGTTAAAAGGGGTCAGCCTAGACGTTACTCAACAGTCCAAGAACCCAATTTAACAAATAATTTTTGAAGAGTAAATTGGCCTAGGGTTCATGAGGATAGCAAATTGCACTCAAGGATTTATGATCTATTTGTGCATTACCTTACTGATATGGAAAATGTCCTTCCCTCACCTGAGTCTATTTTAGTATCCCATGAACAATTTTATGAGGCATTGAAAGCAGTATTCCTAATAAAAATGACCGAGCATAAACTTACTGCTGGGAGGAAATTCAAATGGCCCAACCTTGAGTGTAAAGAGGCAAAGTGTAAGTTGAAGAGGGCTACTAGAGAGTGTAGTCGATTAGATGTAGTTTCAGCTCAATATAGGTATAAGACTCTTCTTGTTAGAGCTAAATGAGATTGAACTGATAAGAACTGGCAGGTCTTGCTGGTAGCTGCAGATGCAATGATAATCACTCTTTTTGGCATATTATTGCCCACGGAAGCCTAGACGGTGTTACTTCCTTATGTTACCACGTCCAGCCTGAGAAGTGAATTAACCATTTCTCTATGTTATACGATAAGGGAGAAGCTATCTTTAAGGAGGAAGGTACCGGGGATCAAATTAAAAGGCCCTCCACTGGCACATCCCTCAGCGATAATAACATTGATTTAGCCTTTAGTCTAGATGACACTCGTAGGGCTATAGACAGACTAGAAATAGCAGAGGCCCTTGGGCCAGACCGGATACCCGGTGACCTGTATAAATCCAAGCCCTTGGTATGGGCCCCATATATTAATCTTCTGTCTAACGCTATAGTTGTTGGAGGAGAAATTCAGGAGACTTGGAGAGGGCAGAGATAATTGCTATATTTAAGAAAGGAGATGCCTCAGTTCCTTCTAACTATAGGCTGGTTAGTTTAATAGATAATCTGCAAAAAATCTTTGCAAGGCAAAGCCTGGATAAACAAAAGTATGGCTGGAAGATAATGAGATACGGTCACTCTACCAGGTGGGCTTCCGTGCCAAAACAAGTACATGTGACCAGGCCTTCAGGTTTACATTACTTCCTTGGAAATATGTGCTGCTAAAAAACACAAACATTGCACATAGCATTTGTCGATTTGCGAGCTGTGCTAGATTTTGTGTCCCAAGAACTGCTTTAGAAAGTTTTGTTAGGGCTGGGAGCTCCCATCAATCTGGTAAATCTGCTGGCGAAGTTGCTCGAGGAAAATTACGTGTAGGTCAGGTAGGGAAAACAAGGTGAATTAACCAGCAAGATTCCCATTCAGTGTTGGGTGCGCCAAGGATTAGTACTCGCACCAACTTTATTCTGTCTGTATATTAATGAAGTAATCAAAAAATGAAGAGTTTGTGGAAATGATTCCCTAGTTCTGAATGGCAAGAAGACGCTGATCTTAATGATCGCAGATGATTCTCCACTCATTTCTAGGACCCCAATGGGCCTTTAGAACTTATTAGATACATTTTTGGCTGTTTGTGTAACTAGGGGTCTGGAACTGAATGTAGAGAAAAACAAGTACATGGTCTTTGGTAAGGGTAAGACCAGAACAAGAACAGTGAGAACTGCTGTGAAACACCTTGAGAGGGTAACCAGTTTTGATTATCTAGGGGTTAAACTGACTGATTCGCTTGGATGGGAATCACAGCTTGATAAAAGTTATTTTACCTTACGTCACAAATCCAAATCAATACTTTGATTCCAATCGCAGACCCAGATTTGGTCAATAACCCCTGCTTTGGAGGTTTAAAGAGCTGCACTCTATGGAGAAGAGATATGGGGTTGTTAGACCTGGCATCATTGGTGTGGGTCTCCCTTCCCTTCTTCTCTTCCTATCTTTTGCATTGGCTGGATTTAGATGCTCTGGGCGACGTGCCACTGCTAATCAGTGCCGCAGCGCGAATGCTCCCTGTATATAAATGACTGTATGAATTAGGATAACCATAATGCCTACATCTGTGTAGCCTGTTCCAATAGTGAATTACCCTCCCTTTCACTGTCACTACTGTGAAACAATCTGTTCTCATAGGCCAGGATAGGCTGGTTAAGGATTACTTTCTATCAGCCTATCTGGCCCTAGGAACCTGATAGGAACTCAGAGTTTGATATGTTTATGCTCAGGACATTGAGGGACACCTTTTAGTAAGGACCGTTTATATATCACATGTTTTGAAATGCCTCTTCTGAAAACGTGTTAGTTTCTTGCCTAAGCTTTACTGTAGGCAGTTGCAAGTATGTGTATTGGCCGTCTGGTTTTGGAGCGGCAGGGCCAGGGGGGTCAGACCTGGCTGGAGAGAGAGATCGGTATTCAGAGCATGGGGAGGGGTGACTCTGATCTGAACAGGGCCGTGCCTGGTAAGGTGAAAGATGGCTCCACCTCCCACTAGGTGTCTGATAGCAGACCCCCTCATTCTGAAAGGGCAAGATGTCGCTTCGTAAACCAAGTGCTCCCCAACCCCACCAAACTGGTTCTGATTGGAGTCAGTGATTTGCGACCCTAGAGAACAAAGAAATTTTAGGTATAAAATGCTGTGCTGGAACTTTGTCCAAGTGTGTTCCTTCTGAATGTCAAGACGAAACTCTGTCCAAGTGAACAGCGGAAAGGACTTTGAAACTTTCATGAAGCTTGCCGAAGAAACTACCCGAGGGCCTAAATCGAGAACTCCTCCTGCAGAAGACTCAGGGACATTAGACTTCACCCCGTCAGCCGTTGGAATTCCTGTGCAAGGAATTCTACTTGCAGGTGAGGCCTCCGTCAATTAACCTGGAGCCTCTAGTTTTACTGTGAGGACCGCGAGCTGGGCAAATTCGACACTTTCGCTGATCCTGTGCGGGCCCCTGCAGCTAAGAGAGAGCTGCCGCCACTGAGAGCCCGCCTGAATCTGGATTGAAACTTAAAATTTTGCTGAACCTGTGCGGGCCGCTGCAGCTATGAGAGAGCTGCCGCCACTGAGAGCCAGTCTGAATCTAAACCTTTGAACCTTTTGCTAAACCTATATGGGCCGCCGCAGCTAAGAGAGAGCTGCCGCCGCTGAGAGCCCACCTAAATCTGGACCTTCAAACATTTTTCTGGACCCGAGTGGGCCGCTGCAGCTGAGAGAGAGCTGCCGCCACTGAGAGCACCCCGTAATCTGCACCTTTGAGCCCTTTGCTGAATCTGAGTGGATCGCTGCAGCTAAGAGATTGCTGTAGCCGCTGAGCGTCCACCGCTGAAAGAGAGCTGCTGCCGCCGAGTGCCCACACCCTTGCCAACTTCTGCACCATTGTGACTCATCCTGTGGGCCGCGGCAGCTAAGAGAGAGCTGCTGCCGCTGAGTGCCCGCACCCTTTGCCACTTTGCCTCATCGTGATTTGTCCTGTGGGCCACCGCAGCTAAGAGAGAGCTGAAGCCGCTGAGCGCCCGCACCTTTGGCAACTTTGCATCATCGTGATTTTTCCCGTGGGCCGTCGCAGCTAAGAGAGAGCAGTGGCCGCTGAGCGCCCGCTCCTTTGGCAACTTTGCATCCTTGGGATTGGTCCTGTGGGCCGCCGCACCTAAGAGGGAGCTGCGCCCGCTGTATGCCCTCACCTTGTTCACCCTTGTTGAGGATTGTCGCTATCATCTTTTTGGCCGCCACAGCTAAGAGAGAGCTGCTGCCGCTGTGAGCCCACCATGGAGCTGCACAACGAGAGTCATCCCCACCACTAGCCCGAGCCGCCGCAGCAGTGTGCTGCGGCTGCTGAACACTCGCCTGTCCCTGAGTGCCCAAATCATTTTGGGTGCACGCTGCGGACCTCTGCAGCCCAGAATTGTGGTCGCTGGGAGTCTGCCTGTCACCGTCTCCGCTTCTTCGAGAAGCTGCGTGCTGTGTTCCCTTTCAACAATAGGTATCTGGGGCGCAATGGGTCGCGTTGGCCCCGGCCCTGAACTCAGTCCATGTCACGCTTTGGTGAATACGTTATTGTCTTTTTGAGTCCCTACAGGTTGACGTGAATTGTAGTTGTTGAAACTCTTTGAGTGTTTTGAGTTAAACTGCTAGATAAAAATATTATTTTTCTATACCTACCTGAGTTGTGTCCTTTTGTGGTGTCATTACAGCCTTGTTGTACGTGGTCATAAACGCTTCACACACTGCCTCTGAGATAGCCCTAACTGCTCGTGCTACGTTACCACAGGGTTGAGCAGGCCTTGTCAAAGGCGGTAGCCCACTTGCCCTGACTTTGAAAGAAGGGTCCCTATTTGGACAGTGATGCCAGCCATTGCCAACTAGAGACCCCCATTTCTAACAAGGGTCATGTTGATACCCATTATTTGGTGGTGTGAGAATTAATATGTCATATCCCTTGCTCTGTGCTGGTCGGTGCCCAGTGGACTCTGTTGTTGTTTCACCTTGAGATAAAGAGAATTGGGGATGTGGTTCACTAAAACCCCTGATGTACTGGTTGCACTTGTGGACCACGCCTTAGTTAAATGACTATTGTAAGTCATTGGAGGAAGTCTTAAAGAGTAGTGGATGAAGTAGTGTTCCATTCCTTGTGATCCGTGCCTTGTTTTGGAGAAGCCAGACGCCACACACTGTGCGACCGCGAGCAAGGTGCAAGGAGGCCGCCGAGCCACTCTGCTCCGCTCCACTTTCTGCAGTTCCCGCCTGCCTACAGCCTTACCGCTCTGCTGTTGCCGCTGCCATGAGGGAGCCACTGGGCGCCGCTTGAGCTCCTCGGGGGGGGGGCCCCGCTTTCACGTTGGTGGCGTCTGCTGTTGTTTGCTGCTTACCGCTTGCTGCCTGGAGCTGCTGGCTCAGAACCTTGCTGACAGGTGGGGAGAGTCCGGGGGCGGGGGCGACGACGGCGGTGGGAAGCGGGAGCAGGAGTCGCCGAGCATTTCCCGCAACGGCTGAAGCCTCAAGACTGTTCCTGCAGTGGAGGCTAGCGGCAGGCAGGCAGAGCTGAAGCGTGAAGGGTGGGAGTCGTGATTTCCCCTAGGAGCAAGAGAGAGCAAGAGGAGTACATGAGAGCCGTCTAGGAAGTGTATCAAAGTTAAAGGCTTCAGCGGAGGTGTGCACTAAGGAGGGCAGAGGAAATCAGAGGTGAGCAGCGAGAGAGCTGAGCTGGGGGACAACTGCAATAACTAAAATTATCTACAACAACCTACAATAACCACAATTACTTTACTTTACCTTGCCTCTTCACCAACACCCAAATCTAACCCTGAAAAAAAAGGAGGGCAGTGGATAACCAGAGAACTGTTGGGTGAGGCGGAGCAGGAGCAGGCACGGAGAGGCACGGAGAGGCGGCTTGCTTGCGGCTTGTTTGCGGTTCCGACTTGCCGAGGAGCAGGAGTGAGCCGCGAGTGAGCCAGGAGCCATGAGTCGCGACCTCCTGCGACCGCCCGCGAGTGCTTGCAGGTGCTGAGCGGCGGCTGGTGGTCGCAGTCCTTGGCTGTTGGTGGACGGAGGGCCACAGCCAGGGCCAGAGCCAAGGGTGGAGGCTCCCACGACCATCGACCATTGACAGGCTCCCGTGAGTACTTGTGAGGCCACTGGGGGAGGTCTGTAGCTCTCACTGGTTTGTTGCCTGGCTGGGATGCCTGTCCGCCTTTCGCGTGTTTGCTTGTCTCTCTGCCTGAACTTGTGCTGAGCCTCAGTGCTCTTCTAAAGGACTGTATAAGGCATCTATCAAGAATCCGTGGAGCATAGCAGATGTGCCCCCCCCACTGTGTTATTAAGTCACTGAGCCACCTAAGGCCCCTTGAGAGCAGCAGAGAGCAGCAGATTTGATTGTGTGTGGGCCGCTACTTCGTGGTTCGCTGTTACCTCCACTGGCAGTTTTGGCCTCAGTGCTCACTTAGTTCACTCCAGCCCGGGTCTTCTTATTGTCCGTTTGTTCCTATTCCCCCTTACCTGCGGTTGGAGAGGAGAGGACGCAGAGGCGAGCAGGGAGCCAGAGACAAGCGTCCATATACTGCATTTACTGCATTTACTGCACTTGCTGCATTCTCACTGCCACTGCTCACTGTGCCCTAAAACGCTACAAGCACAGCAAACAACAAACTTAACCTATTCCACGTGCTTGTCCACCTAGGCAACTGGAGCGTCTGGAGCACGAAAAGACTCACCAAAGGGCTGTAGGGAAGTTAATTTACTTACAATCTTTGCGCCTTTAGGCGGACTTCAGGCGACTTCAGGCGAACTCATGAGGTCGGGAAGAACTAGGGAGACTCCTGCGTCTAAACCAAAGGGAAAAAAAGGGAAGAAGCCAAACCCCATTGCAAAAAACATCGCTGAACCAAACCTCATCACAACCGAGCAGTATCCGGCCGAGGATCAGGGTACGGCAGCAGTAAAACTGCAAGTCACAAGCACAATATGCTGCTACCAACCAAAGATCTACACAAAAAAGCTTTTTAAAGTACGCGGGCTCTGCCATTTTTTCAGCAACAAATCTCCGTAAGGCCTGCAAAAGCCATTGCTACCAGCATTACCACCTTCACAAATGCTAGCATTTGCCACGAGCCCTTTGCCTCCAGACAAACCAATGGCATTACAGCACCAAGGCGAGGCTCCAAACCACAGAAACCAGGGTAGTTTCCAGAGGAGTTTCAAAGGAGAGAAGCCCACGAATTAGTTGACGCTCCGCCATTACCTCCGTCACAATCCGCAGACAGATCGGAAATTAGCTGCCTGGGCAGCAGCCAGAGGATTCCATCGGCAGAATACAAATTGCAAAAAACAGTCTTTACATCACCACAACTAGATGCTAAACCGGGAAACCGGTCCACCGAAAAGTTTAAAGCCAAGCAGGAGCCCGGGACTGAACTAAGGATAAAAGAAGAGGAACAAACCAGGGAAATAAATTTCAGCCCCTCGACGAGCATGCTGACCAGAAGCCACAGTACGCCGATTAAGACAATAGATCTAATGATCAAACGACCATTATCAATTCTAGATCTGCACGGCTATGCCTAAGGTAGCGTGCCTATTAAACTGGGAGGACTAGGGGTAGGGTCTCAGGACCCAAGCCAGAAAGAAGGAGATAGGGCAATGGTATCTTACCTAAATACACTTGAATGGGAAGACATGCTTCCAACTTACAACCCAGACCAGAAAGAGCACCCTCACCAAAACTCCCCACAGGAGTCTCCCCGGGTCATCAACCGGGCAGTCCACAACGCCAACAAAAGCATGAACGAGAAAGAGCTCAGAAAAGAACAAAATTCTGGTACCTGGATTTCTCTTTTAAATACAATCCAACTAGCCGTCGAAGCATTGCAATGCCAATCAGAAAAGATGGAGTTACAACTAACACTTCTGAATACATTGGCAGTTTTTACAGTCAGGAAAAAACCTGGTAAAGGGCCAAAGGATAATTCTGAGGAGTACAATGAGGAGATGGCACGGACTGGAAACGGGAAACTTCAAAAATTCACCGCCAAACAACGTCGTCAACAAAAAAGGAAAGGGCGCAATCAAAAGTTACAAACAAACACAATAAAATATTTTTCTATTTTCGCAGGCGCCCAGAATAAACATCCAACTAATGTTATTGATATAGGGCCAATACATCAGGCAAACGTGTTATTATCTACTCTCGAACAACAGCAAAAACCAAATAGAATAGGCATGGATTATGGTGAAATAAAGGGTCAAGATTTGCCAATAAAGGATAAAACAGAACAAAATCAAGAACAAAATCAAGAAAAAAGGAAGATGTGTCCGTCTTTAAAAGTTGACAGTTGAAAGATCAGCCAGGGGAAATACAGTCAAGATCTAAGGAGAGAATCAAGACTCCTACCTAAAGAACCTGCACTTTTAGGGCAAGCAAGCGGACAGACGTGCAACTCAGAGGCAATAAGCCCACTCGAAAGCAAGCAAACAACCCCTACTTCAAATCCCAATACAGGGGACAGAAGAAGAATAAACGGACCAACAATTAGGCCATATCAAGATTTATCGTTAAGGGACACAGAAACAATGAGCACACACAATATGATCAGACCAATGGGGAACACACTGGAAAAACGGCCACACGATAAGGGGAAAGAACTAATGCAAATTCCTCTAAAACACACCATAACAAAACCAAATATTAAGATCTCCATGGCAGCTGGAGCAAGCAAGCGTCTGGAAATGCACGAAGAAAAACCAAACAATGGACTAACGACTACAACACACTCACTACCAGTGATACAACAAATACCAGAAAATAGACGTCAGTCAACAGAGGTTTTGTTTTTCTATCCCGAATATAGGTCAAAGGGACAACAGGACTTGCTAAATCGTGGCAACAACCTCAGATTCATGAAATCTATCCCAAAGCTGGATGGAATAAGTTCAAAGGATTTAGTTTCTGTAGAATTGTTACCTGCTGTTAATCCCCAAAGCTTGGAGGCAACTAAGACAACTTGGACCTCAAGCAACATTGCAGACTCGATTTTAGCTGAGCAGGAGCTTTTTAATAATTGGGGCATTAGCATTGCCCCCTTTGAAAAACCAGCCTACCTTCTACCATTTCTGAGCATGACGAGCTCAGCAATAAAGACATATCAGGCATACTCTAACAGTGTACTTAGAGGCGCATGGGGAAGTTCACCAAAAAGGAGCACTAGTAGCCAATGGGATCAACCAGATTTATGGTCAAAGGCAGCTGCTGAGTCATACCAAGGACCAACAAGGGGAAGCACTGTCTCATACCATCATACGCCCCAAGGAGGACTGACGCTATCCACAAGATAGTGTTTGTAGTAGGGGAAGGGAACCAACCCTAGGCCTATGTTCGTGGAACATTAACGGATTACCTACAAAAATAGATGATCCAGATTTTTGGCACTATGTCTCCCTTTTTGACATAATAATGCTCCAAGAAACCTGGCTACACATCTTTTGCCACACCAGCCTCAAGGACCAGCAGGTTTGGCCATCACTCAGGTGGATTGGCTACCTATGTCTCCACTACAACAATAGCGTCAGTAACCCTTATGGACTCAATCTCAAATACAACACTAGCAGTTAAAATAAGCTTTGTCCTTGAGGAAAAAGAAGTGGAGGTCTGCATAATCAATTCATATGTACATCCAAAAAATAAAGCAAAAGATTCAACCAAAATCACTAATCAACTGGCTGAGTACGCCACTCAGATGGAAAAGCCACTCTTCCTTCTGACAGGGGACCTAAATCAAGATCTCATCGGCTCGGCAGAAGGGGAGGAGTTACTGGCTTTAAACAGAATTTACAATATACCACCACAAAGCGTCCTACTAGACAGGAAAAAACGTCGCAATAGTCGCTTCCTCAATGACCTAGAAGACCAAAACCTTTGGCCACTGAATGGAAGATTTGCAGCTGACTCTCCTCCAGTTAATTCTTTTTACTCCACTACAACGAGTCCATTCTGGACTACACCTTCGCAAGCCTCGCGCTGTTCCCACACATCTCTGGGTTCAGAATGGGCGATACGGGTGACAGCGATCATCGCCCCCAGGAATTTCATATAATTGCAAATATGCCGACGTTAATTAGGCCAGATACTACTATGGGGCCGATCCACTCCTTTAATCAAAAAAGGATCAAATGCACGATTGCCAACACAAACTTCCAGGTCGAAGCTGCACTTCAACTTTTCGATATCCAAGCATCGACTACAGCCGGCCACATTACTTATTGGGCTCACTTTACTGCTATACTGCTAAAAAAGCTTGCAGCTACTTCCCTCTAAAAAGACAACCTTCGTAAAGAGGGTAGCAAAAATAATGTAAAGAAAGAACAGAGAGTACAATTAAGGGAACTTAAAAGATCAGTAAACTCGACTCTCCGCAAGTTGAGAAAAGCCCCTGGAAACATCAGCTTACGAGTATTTTTGAAACATCAAAGGGCAGCGCTCAAACGACTAAAATGGAACATCAAGAGAGATGGTGAAAACGAAGTTTGGGCTAAACTCTCATACGACATAAACAGTAACAACAGTGCCCGCTTTTGGGAAACAGTAAATGGGATCATGCGTCCGCAATACAAAGAAATAGGGTCTCACATCTCTGAAGAGACCTGGATAAAATATCTCTCCAGCCATTTCAATGACCACGCAGAACATCTAGGAGACCAAATGGGGACTAGCAGGATTCCAGAGAGAAAACAGACAACGTGCACGCCAGAGACACAGGAACTGGCCTATTCTGGCATAAATACCAATCTTTCAGAGACATAGAGGTGCCAGCAGTTAGACTTAATCAAAAAACAGATAGCTAAAGGTAGGAAAGAAGGTGCCCCAGTACCAAATGGCATTCTACCTGCTCTTTATAAAGCAAAGAACAAAGAGTGGGCGGACATCATGCAACCTTTATTCTTGGAAATCAGGTCATTAAACAGAATTCCAGAATCCTGGAGGGGTTCAACGATTGTTCCAATTTACAAAAAAAGAGACAAGGTTTACCCAAACAACTACCGCCTAGTAGCCCTTATTGATAACTAGGCTAAATACTTTCCAGGCACCATACTAGAGGAGCTTACACTTTGGTCTGAGTCAAACCTGATAAAACCGCAGAATCAGACAGGTTTTCGAAAAATGACTGGAACATCAACAAACATTCTCGCCATCTCTTTAATAATCGACTCAGCAAAATCTTCTAAGATTCCTTTACATCTGTGTTACATCGATTTCAGCCCCACATTTGATAATATCGAGAGAGGCAGACTATGGGGGAAACTGGCGCAATGGAGCCTACCACAGTCGACCCTAAACATGCTGATGCTCCTCCACATGGACACCTGGGTGCAGGTGAAACTAGGAAGTGGCACTCACCTGTCCTCAAAAGTACCAACTACTAAAGGATTGAAACAAGGGTGCGTGCTTGCGCCAACCTTGTTTAATCTTTTTATGGCAGACTTACCAAAAGTGCTCGATGCCTGCAACTCCCACTCACCGAGGATAGGTGGGAAAACCATGACCAACCTTATGTACGCAGACAACATAGTGCTACTCAGTCATACCTACATTGGACTTCAACGACTACTGACTGAAATGCAGAAATTCGCCACAGAAAATAACTTAACAATAAACCTCATCAAGACACGAACAATGTCAATAAATAACAACAAAAAACAACAGAAGATTTGGTTTCTTGGTGGCACAAAAATTGACCCAGCTTGTGAGTACAAATATCTGGGAGTCACATTTGATAAAGAAGGATCTTTTGTGCACCAGAAGCTGGAAATAAGAAGGAGAGGCTTATTGATCGCTATGACGATGAAAAACCTGGCAACCCAACTGATGGGTCCGACTATGACCCCGTTTTTAAAGGTAGTTCAGGCCAAACTGCTTCCCTCGATTACCTACAGTAGTGAGGCAATGCGGGGAAGAGTTTCTAAAGCCCTGGATGGATGTACGTTGTTACAACGCATGCTTTTAACACGCATGCTTTTACAACGCAGGTTTTTCAGCGCAAGTCGTTACAAGGACTTGCGTTGGGGGGTGCTGGATAGTGAATAGTTTAATTTACTATTCCAACTCCAGTCCCCGTGGATAGTAGGGAAGGTGTTGCATAGTAAATTAAACTTTTACCTATCCTAGAGCGCCCCCCCCCAGCGCAATTCGTTGTAATGACTTCCGTTGAAAAACCTGCGTTGTAAAGGCACTGCGTGGTAAAAGTTGCGTCGTAAAGGATGTTTCCCGACCTGGATAGTACACAGGTTAAAGCCTATAGAACAATGTTCTCCCTCCCGCTTTATACATCTCCGGCTCAAACAAGACTGGAGTTCGGCCTGCAAAAACAAGACTTAGCCAGGTACGGGGCATATATCATGTGTTGGCACAAACTAAGAATCGCCAGTACAAATACACTAAACTCTCTGCTATGGCGCGACATACAACGCAGGGATGTCTCTGAGGCAAGAAATTACTATCAGCTAGCCCTGGAAGTCACTAAACTCTCAGAGCTTTGGGGCGTACAACTTGGTCACAGCAATTTCAAAAAACTAGTTTGGAAAAATGTAAAATCACTCTCCTTATTGGAGGACAGGGAATCATTCTCAAAAATATCTCATGCATGGATGACCCTAAATTCCTACAAATCATTAACTCCACAAATATACTTCAACCAGGGTTACCCAAAAGCCACAAAAATGAACTTTCTAAAGAACAGACTAGGCATTCTTACATGTACAGGGCACTTACCACCATGGTTGAGGAAAGACGGAAATGAGACCTGCAGGCTATGCAACTCCAACAATGGTGACATCCTTCACTTAATCTATTTATGTGAAGAGCTGCACCAAGCATGACAACTGGTCCTTAAAGATCAATTCAAGCAAAAAGGGATTTGCACCAGAAGGCAAGCGGTGCTCGCCTGCCTGAATCCGTCAAACACCAAACTAAATTGCAGATTTGTGAAATTTCTGACGGTGGTCGAACAGAGAATGCCAAAAATGGTGGAAAATGCTATACAAGATCTATAGAGCCAGGCTGATTAGCAGATGGACAATAGGACTTAATGACATCTTATTAAATATGTCCATTCAGCACTAGGGGGACAACTTTGTGAAAGTAGAGTCCATGTGGTAAACACAGTATATGGCTGAACTGGACGAGAGCAAGTTAAAACGGGGATCAGTACTTTCCAGCAGTTAGTGTAAAAAAGTGTGTCTTAACCAGTTTTATTGAATTATCTTTTTAAACTGTAATTAATTTCTTACTTCTTGATTCTTCTTAATGGTTTTAAACAATGATGTTTTTAAGAATTTTGCAATATGTATTGCCACGGTTTTAATTACCTATGCAAATAAAATAAACTTCAAACTAAAGAGTAGTGGGGCTAAACGAATTTCATAGCTACACCATGTTGCAACCTGGTGTAAGTCTTTGGGTATGGCTAGCTTTTAAGACTGCTCGAGAGGATTAGCAAAAAAGAAATAGCTAGTGTAAAAGCTAAGTACTGGGTGTATGTGGCAGATCAGTATGCCACGAGTATGACTACAGTGCGTTTAATCACCCAGTTCTTAAGCTTTAAGCCACGCCCTACGTATGAGCCCTTTTTATATTTGATCTCGCCACCATTAGCAAAGTTTGTACGTAAAATTCCTCTTGGCTGTCTACCATTAAGGTCCTTCAAAACCTGGGCCTATGACCAAGATCTAGCTATGTGCCCTGTGTATGGCTCAGCCCCGGAAACAGAAGAACAGATCTTGTTCTTCTGTACTGAATACAATCTTCTCCCAAGAAAGTGGATTCACCAATTTGCCTGAATCTGGCAAACAGGCATTACTGGGTTGCTCAAAGGATTTTAAAAACTGATAAATCTAATCCTATTGTCTTTGCCATAAGCCACTTTTTACTGAACGTTTGGTTTAAGCCTCAGAGGTTTGTGACTTAGATCGACTGGAAGGCTTTTATTATTCTTTTTATGTAGTACGCTAGTATGTGCTGGACAATCTGGTTGTCTGTTATGAGAGACAATTTTTATTATTATTTACTATTTTTACAATGCACAAAGCACCATTTACTATAAGAGAGAATATCAACCCTTGTGGTCTCTGAAACTGTTTTATGGAGATTTTATTTTTATGCTGTATTTTATTTGGAATTTGTAAAAGCGTATTTAAATTATTGATTACTATTTCTGTACACTTTGATGATTTGGAAAAAAACAAAGTTTATGATGATGATGATGACCAGGTCCTCCATAACCTGTATCAGGGGTACAAGGAACCTTCTCAAGGGATCTGAAACTGTTAAATATCATTAACAGGTTAATACAGTGTAAACGTAAAAAGAAAAAAATGTAATTGAACATTCTTGTGAACATTGAAAGAATTTGAAACTGCAGTCTACAAATTAAGTTTGCATCCTTAGCTTGGTTGGGGATTTGGGGGAGCAGCACAAATACAGCATTATTCTGTATATGTGCATATATATATATATATATATCCCACGCTCAAGTTTCCACGAGACTCACGAGCACTCTGGAGCGGGTGCTGCTCAGCGGGCCGTAGACTCCCGCAATATAAGACGCTCAAAAACTCCTCCACATTGGGAAAAGAAAGAACAGCACTCCGGTGGCTACAGATACAGCAAGTTAATTTATTGAGCAAACAAACGTTTCGGCAAAAGCCTTCGTCAGTGCCACCGGAGTGCTGTTCTTTCTTTTCCCGATGTGGAGGAGTTTTTGAGCGTCATATATATATATATATATATATATATATATATATATATTCCAAATGAAGGTGCTTGCACAAGAGTAGACACCCACGCAACGTCAGGATTCAACTCTATTTATTCAGCCTGCAGCAGCTCAATCTGAACAGGCTCTCACAGTGAAGTTCCGCCGTCACATGCCATACGCGTTTCAGAAAAAGTTCCTTGTTCACTGGCTTGGCGCATTACAAGGGGGAAGACGCAGACGGCAATGAGCATCCGCTTTTTGAGTGTTAACAGTCCCGCCCCACTGGGCGTGTGCTCATAGTGCATTCTGGTGATTGTAGTTCAGATAAGTATTCATAGTTTTTAATTGCCACTTTGCCTTGCCCTCCAACAATATTCAATCCATCAGGACACTGTGTTCCGCACGCTCAGCTTCGCTGCTTTACTTGTGCCTGACTGAATGAGTGCGCTGCGTGGTTGCGTGGGTGTCTTCACTTGTGCGAGCACCTTCATTTGGAATATATACATATATATATATATATTTCATGTGATCAAGCGCTTGGGGAAGCGTGAAACGCGTCATAGCGATTTGAAAAACCAACACGAAATAAAGAACTAACTTTTGCACCTATCTTGGGCCCGTATCTGTTTCTGCAGTTTTGGAAACTCTGCATTTGGATTCGGATATCCTTGGAACATATATATATATATATATACATATATATATATATATATATATATATATGCCACAAACTCCTCCCGAAAGAACGAGCAGAGACCCAGGGGAACTGTTGGAGGCTTTTTAATGAAAAGTGATGGCGGATGCATTTCTAGCCGATGTTTGGCCGTCGTCAGCACCACAAACCTCCAAAGATGGGATGCACTCTGCTGGTGAGCGCCGCCTTTTCAGAACTCGTGGTAGCGAGTTCGCACCTCCCCCTCAAACGTGAAGCACACCTGTGCAGAGTCCTCAAATGTTAAAGGAAACTACATGTCCCAGAGTCCTGTGTTGCGGGTCCCCAGGGATGTTGCTTGGGGGAAGGATCGGTGGAAAGAGATCCACTGTGCTCGGCGGAATTACCGCAATGTGTGCCCAAAAGAAGAAAAAAAACAAAATGAAACGGTTTAAATTCTGTGGGTTTGTAATCCATTAAAAGTCCTCCTTGGCTCCCCGTACCACCACAGCTTCAGGTTCCAGGGAATGCATGCGGCAGGGGCTACGCTGACAGTGCAGGCAGCCCAAAGCAAGGTCGGATGACCTCATCACCACCAACTCCCTTCCCCGGGTTCCAAAGCGGGCTTGAACTGTTTCAAGGTGCTCTTGAAAAAGGTTGATTGTAGCAAGGGAATGCCACAATAGGTGCCAGTGTTGTTCTCGCCCAAACGAGGCAGGGGTCTCTGAAGTGCTCCTCTGGCCGATGCACGGTTTACTTGCCACAAACTCCTCCCGAAAGAACGAGCAGAGACCCAGGGGAACTGTTGGAGGCTTTTTAATGAAAAGTGATGGCGGATGCATTTCTAGCCGATGTTTGGCCGTCATCAGCGCCACAAACCTCCAAAGATGGGATGCACTCTGCTGGTGAGCGCCGCCTTTTCAGAACTCGTGGTAGCGAGTTCGCACCGCCCCCTCAAACGTGAAGCACACCTGTGCAGAGTCCTCAAATGTTAAAGGAAACTACATGTCCCAGAGTCCTGTGTTGCGGGTCCCCAGGGATGTTGCTCGGGGGAAGGATCGGTGGAAAGAGATCCACTGTGCTCGGCGGAATTACCGCAATGTGTGCCCAAAAGAAGAAAAAAAACAAAATGAAACGGTTTAAATTCTGTGGGTTTGTAATCCATTAAAAGTCCTCCTTGGCTCCCCGTACCACCACAGCTTCAGGTTCCAGGGAATGCATGCGGCAGGGGCTACGCTGACAGTGCAGGCAGCCCAAAGCAAGGTCGGATGACCTCATCACCACCAACTCCCTTCCCCGGGTTCCAAAGCGGGCTTGAACTGTTTCAAGGTGCTCTTGAAAAAGGTTGATTGTAGCAAGGGAATGCCACAATAGGTGCCAGTGTTGTTCTCGCCCAAACGAGGCAGGGGTCTCTGAAGTGCACCTCTGGCCGATGCACGGATTTACTTGCCACAAACTCCTCCCGAAAGAACGAGCAGAGACCCAGGGGAACTGTTGGAGGCTTTTTAATGAAAAGTGATGGCGGATGCATTTCTAGCCGATGTTTGGCCGTCGTCAGCGCCACAAACCTCCAAAGATGGGTTTTTTTTCTTCTTTTGGGCACACATTGCGGTAATTCCGCCGAGCACAGTGGATCTCTTTCCACCGATCTTTCCCCCGAGCAACATCCCTGGGGACCCGCAACACAGGACTCTGGGACATGTAGTTTCCTTTAACATTTGAGGACTCTGCACAGGTGTGCTTCACGTTTGAGGGGGCGGTGCGAACTCGCTACCACGAGTTCTGAAAAGGCGGCGCTCACCAGCAGAGTGCATCCCATCTTTGGAGGTTTGTGGCGCTGACGACGGCCAAACATCGGCTAGAAATGCATCCGCCATCACTTTTCATTAAAAAGCCTCCAACAGTTCCCCTGGGTCTCTGCTCGTTCTTTCGGGAGGAGTTTGTGGCAAGTAAACCGTGCATCGGCCAGAGGTGCACTTCAGAGACCCCTGCCTCGTTTGGGCGAGAACAACACTGGCACCTATTGTGGCATTCCCTTGCTACAATCAACCTTTTTCAAGAGCACCTTGAAACAGTTCAAGCCCGCTTTGGAACCCGGGGAAGGGAGTTGGTGGTGATTAGGTCATCCGACCTTACTTTGGGCTGCCTGCACTGTCAGCGTAGCCCCTGCCACATGCATTCCCTGGAACCTGAAGCTGTGGTGGTACGGGGAGCCAAGGAGGACTTTTAATGGATTACAAACCCACAGAATTTAAACCGTTTCATTTTGGGTTTTTTCTTCTTTTGGGCACACATTGCGGTAATTCCGCCGAGCACAGTGGATCTCTTTCCACCGATCCTTCCCCCGAGCAACATCCCTGGGGACCCGCAACACAGGACTCTGGGACATGTAGTTTCCTTTAACATTTGAGGACTCTGCACAGGTGTGCTTCACGTTTGAGGGGGCGGTGCGAACTCGCTACCACGCGTTCTGAAAAGGCGGCGCTCACCAGCAGAGTGCATCCCATCTTTGGAGGTTTGTGGCGCTGACGACGGCCAAACATCGGCTAGAAATGCATCCGCCATCACTTTTCATTAAAAAGCCTCCAACAGTTCCCCTGGGTCTCTGCTCGTTCTTTCGGGAGGAGTTTGTGGCAAGTAAACCGTGCATCGGCCAGAGGTGCACTTCAGAGACCCCTGCCTCGTTTGGGCGAGAACAACACTGGCACCTATTGTGGCATTCCCTTGCTACAATCAACCTTTTTCAAGAGCACCTTGAAACAGTTCAAGCCCGCTTTGGAACCCGGGGAAGGGAGTTGGTGGTGATGAGGTCATCCGACCTTGCTTTGGGCTGCCTGTACTGTCAGCGTAGCCCCTGCCGCATGCATTCCCTGGAACCTGAAGCTGTGGTGGTACGGGGAGCCAAGGAGGACTTTTAATGGATTACAAACCCACAGAATTTAAACCGTTTCATTTTGGGTTTTTTCTTCTTTTGGGCACACATTGCGGTAATTCCGCCGAGCACAGTGGATCTCTTTCCACCGATCCTTCCCCCGAGCAACATCCCTGGGGACCCGCAACACAGGACTCTGGGACATGTAGTTTCCTTTAACATTTGAGGACTCTGCACAGGTGTGCTTCACGTTTGAGGGGGCGGTGCGAACTCGCTACCACGAGTTCTGAAAAGGCGGCGCTCACCAGCAGAGTGCATCCCATCTTTGGAGGTTTGTGGCGCTGACGATGGCCAAACATCGGCTAGAAATGCATCCGCCATCACTTTTCATTAAAAAGCCTCCAACAGTTCCCCTGGGTCTCTGCTCGTTCTTTCGGGAGGAGTTTGTGGCAAGTAAACCGTGCATCGGCCAGAGGTGCACTTCAGAGACCCCTGCCTCGTTTGGGCGAGAACAACACTGGCACCTATTGTGGCATTCCCTTGCTACAATCAACCTTTTTCAAGAGCACCTTGAAACAGTTCAAGCCCGCTTTGGAACCCGGGGAAGGGAGTTGGTGGTGATGAGGTCATCCGACCTTGCTTTGGGCTGCCTGCACTGTCAGCGTAGCCCCTGCCGCATGCATTCCCTGGAACCTGAAGCTGTGGTGGTACGGGGAGCCAAGGAGGACTTTTAATGGATTACAAACCCACAGAATTTAAACCGTTTCATTTTGGGTTTTTTCTTCTTTTGGGCACACATTGCGGTAATTCCGCCGAGCACAGTGGATCTCTTTCCACCGATCCTTCCCCCGAGCAACATCCCTGGGGACCCGCAACACAGGACTCTGGGACATGTAGTTTCCTTTAACATTTGAGGACTCTGCACAGGTGTGCTTCACGTTCGAGGGGGCGGTGCGAACTCGCTACCATGAGTTCTGAAAAGGCGGCGCTCACCAGCAGAGTGCATCCCATCTTTGGAGGTTTGTGGCGCTGACGACGGCCAAACATCGGCTAGAAATGCATCCGCCATCACTTTTCATTAAAAAGCCTCCAACAGTTCCCCTGGGTCTCTGCTCGTTCTTTCGGGAGGAGTTTGTGGCAAGTAAACCGTGCATCGGCCAGAGGTGCACTTCAGAGACCCCTGCCTCGTTTGGGCGAGAACAACACTGGCACCTATTGTGGCATTCCCTTGCTACAATCAACCTTTTTCAAGAGCACCTTGAAACAGTTCAAGCCCGCTTTGGAACCCGGGGAAGGGAGTTGGTGGTGATGAGGTCATCCGACCTTGCTTTGGGCTGCCTGCACTGTCAGCGTAGCCCCTGCCGCATGCATTCCCTGGAACCTGAAGCTGTGGTGGTACGGGGAGCCAAGGAGGACTTTTAATGGATTACAAACCCACAGAATTTAAACCGTTTCATTTTGGTTTTTTTCTTCTTTTGGGCACACATTGCGGTAATTCCGCCGAGCACAGTGGATCTCTTTCCACCGATCCTTCCCCCGAGCAACATCCCTGGGGACCCGCAACACAGGACTCTGGGACATGTAGTTCCCTTTAACATTTGAGGACTCTGCACAGGTGTGCTTCACGTTTGAGGGGGCGGTGCGAACTCGCTACCACGAGTTCTGAAAAGGCGGCGCTCACCAGCAGAGTGCATCCCATCTTTGGAGGTTTGTGGCGCTGACGACGGCCAAACATTGGCTAGAAATGCATCCGCCATCACTTTTCATTAAAAAGCCTCCAACAGTTCCCCTGGGTCTCTGCTCGTTCTTTCGGGAGGAGTTTGTGGCAAGTAAACCGTGCATCGGCCAGAGGTGCACTTCAGAGACCCCTGCCTCGTTTGGGCGAGAACAACACTGGCACCTATTGTGGCATTCCCTTGCTACAATCAACCTTTTTCAAGAGCACCTTGAAACAGTTCAAGCCCGCTTTGGAACCCGGGGAAGGGAGTTGGTGGTGATGAGGTCATCCGACCTTGCTTTGGGCTGCCTGCACTGTCAGCGTAGCCCCTGCCGCATGCATTCCCTGGAACCTGAAGCTGTGGTGGTACGGGGAGCCAAGGAGGACTTTTAATGGATTACAAACCCACAGAATTTAAACCGTTTCATTTTGGGGTTTTTCTTCTTTTGGGCACACATTGCGGTAATTCCGCCGAGCACAGTGGATCTCTTTCCACCGATCCTTCCCCCGAGCAACATCCCTGGGGACCCGCAACACAGGACTCTGGGACATGTAGTTTCCTTTAACATTTGAGGACTCTGCACAGGTGTGCTTCACGTTTGAGGGGGCGGTGCGAACTCGCTACCACGAGTTCTGAAAAGGCGGCGCTCACCAGCAGAGTGCATCCCATCTTTGGAGGTTTGTGGCGCTGGCGACGGCCAAACATCGGCTAGGAATGCATCCGCCATCACTTTTCATTAAAAAGCCTCCAACAGTTCCCCTGGGTCTCTGCTCGTTCTTTCGGGAGGAGTTTGTGGCAAGTAAACCGTGCATCGGCCAGAGGTGCACTTCAGAGACCCCTGCCTCGTTTGGGCGAGAACAACACTGGCACCTATTGTGGCATTCCCTTGCTACAATCAACCTTTTTCACGAGCACCTTGAAACAGTTCAAGCCCGCTTTGGAACCCGGGGAAGGGAGTTGGTGGTGATGAGGTCATCCGACCTTGCTTTGGGCTGCCTGCACTGTCAGCGTAGCCCCTGCCGCATGCATTCCCTGGAACCTGAAGCTGTGGTGGTACGGGGAGCCAAGGAGGACTTTTAATGGATTACAAACCCACAGAATTTAAACCGTTTCATTTTGGTTTTTTTCTTCTTTTGGGCACACATTGCGGTAATTCCGCTGAGCACAGTGGATCTCTTTCCACCGATCCTTCCCCCGAGCAACATCCCTGGGGACCCGCAACACAGGACTCTGGGACATGTAGTTTCCTTTAACATTTGAGGACTCTGCACAGGTGTGCTTCACGTTTGAGGGGGCGGTGCGAACTCGCTACCACGAGTTCTGAAAAGGCGGCGCTCACCAGCAGAGTGCATCCCATCTTTGGAGGTTTGTGGCGCTGACGACGGCCAAACATCGGCTAGAAATGCATCCGCCATCACTTTTCATTAAAAAGCCTCCAACAGTTCCCCTGGGTCTCTGCTCGTTCTTTCGGGAGGAGTTTGTGGCATATATATATATATATATATATATATATATATATATATATATATATATATATATATATATTCACAAAAAGTTGCCTGTTGTAAGGAAGGCCCACGACAGATAGGTTGGAGTTCGCCTTTTTATTGCTGGAAGTAATGCAAGATACGGGCATTTTGAACTAGCAGAGTCACAGCTGTTTTTAAATGCACTCGTTAACAAGGTTTTCCCGCCCCAGTGGGCGTGGCCGCCGCTTGGCCCGGTGGAACATGTAGTGCATTCAGTCTTCCCTTCAGTGAGGTGCTTGTGAAAATGCTTTCTTGTGTTGATAAAATCCCCAGTGGGTTGCGTTTTGATAGCGCTGATAGTGAGCTTGCTTCTCAGATACTCCCGGCGAAAACCTTGTCAACGAGTGCATTTAAAAACAGCTAGTTCAAAATGCCCGTATCTCCTGAAGAAGTGAAGCCACGCGAAACGCGTCGAGAAAGGACATTAATTTTGGCGTAGCGACGCTGCTGTACTGAACTTGCATTACTTCCAGCAATAAAAAGGCGAACTCCAACCTATCTGTCGTGGGCCTTCCTTACAACAGGCAACTTTTTGTGAATTTATATATATATATATATATATTCGTTCCAACACCCCCTCCACCGGTGAGAGTGCAGAGACCAACAACGGAGAACCTGTGGAAACAGCATTTATTCCGCAAAAACAGGTAGGAGGCTTCCTTTTCACCCGCTTCCCAGCGAATGCATTTCGGCTTGCTCTCAGCCTTCTTCAGCGCCGCGAGTGAAATGTAACAGGTGGTGGCACATTTCCCTGATTCAAATACCACGCCCCACCTCACTTGTCCTGCAAAGCTCCGCCCCTCGGTCCAAAATATATATATATGCTCAAACCCGCAGGCCAAGTAGGTCAGAAACTTCCAGCAGGAACTTGATTTTCAGGCTGAGATTGACAAGTGTTTGCTCACTTCTTTGCAAGTCATATACATATTCCAGAGAAAGGTATGGTTATTACACTCTAAGGAGCAGCAATTCAAAATTCTACACACTTTTGTAAAATAACAACAAAGACGCTGCGCGGCGACATACGACAATTTAAGTATTGTGCTTCGGTCAAAATTGGCCACCCTATACGCTGGTTTGCGACAGCCCTTTGTGTACACTGACAGCTGATAAGCAAGAGGAAAGCTAAGCTAGAATAACATTGGCTGACATTGTCACGCGCACACTTGCAGTCATTGGGTCAGTGACGGTGACAATGTCTCCGGTTATCCACAAAATGTGCGCAGCCTCTGTGTGTGTACGAGTGCATTAGCAGTGCCTATAAAGTTTCAACACCGACTACCGACCGCAAGGTTCGTGTCTAGCCACCCGACTCCTGTCTGAAAAACACAGATTCCTCGGCAGGCTTCTGCAGGCAGGGACTGACTGGTCTTGCGTGGCTCGGAACATGCACTGGCACTACCTGCCCCTACAGGCCAGTCCACAACATTTTTGTCACTCTCCCTGCATGCCACAGCCTTTCTCCGTGCAGGACAGGTAAGGAAAAAGAACTGGTATTTTCATGTAGTCCCTGTAACATGAAAATAGACCAGATACAGGCCTCAATAGAGAAGTCAACGGGAGAAATATATTCTCCCGGTTATTTAAAAAAAACTCTTTAAAACAAACACTTTACTCTTCTAAAATGCTGGCATGTATAAAGACCACAGTAACAACTTGCTTCTGTGTTTACCTACTTGTGGGTTGTACGCACGGGCTTCAGCAAGGGCAAACTGTGCCGATACCTCCTTTGGGGGGCACATCGTTCTTCGTCCATGCTGGAGGGGGGTTAAAGCAAGGGGCCCTAAATCCGCTCAAAACAGACACCAGAGTTTACTGATGACACCTGAAAGAAAGAAAAAAAAGCAAAGCGCTTGAAAGAGAGTGACATGTGCGAAAAGTGATAGGCTCAGCACAAAAAAGAGAAGGGCACGATAGCAGCTGTACTCCGTCCCCCCCGCGATTCAAAGGTGGCGCAGCCCATTTACCTCAAATAGAGTTCTAACAGCCAGGCCCGCTTGGCTTCCGCCCAGCGTCCACTGCCAGCTGCTAGGAAGAGTGCGACAGACAGACTCAAGGAGCGAGGGAGAGGAGCCGCTGTTGTCCGCTGTCGCGGAGTCATTACAAACGCTGCGGCTTTTTGACAGGAGTTCTTGACGCCTCTGGCCGCTCCCCCGCAGCAGCGCCCGCCCTTTGCAAAAGTCTTTTCTCTGCTCTCGCCCTTCTGGCCTTCAGGGTGTGGCCCCGTGCGCTCAGATAAGGACGTGTAACTCGAGGCCACGACAACTTTAAGGCCCCATTGCGGATCCCCTTTTCTGTTTCTACTGAGGCCCACTGCTCTTCGTATCTTCTTCACATGCATTTTGGGAGACCTCGTTGTCCTATAGTCAGTTTTGAGTTTTCTTATGTGCGACAGTTCCATGGTTTCAGTCGGTATATCGGTGACATTCCAATTTTTTTTTGTGTGTGCCATTACATACACTTCCAATTATACTTTTCACGAGTAAGGATACCAGTAGTCCACTTCTGGTGCTATAAATTTAACAAATTAGCAAAAGCTGGCAAGCTTCAGAAATGTGTATGCAAGGACAGGTGTAAAACTTTAAGCAGTATATAAAAGTCTTTTGTGCCAGTACTATAGTTTTAGAGCCACGGAATCGGTGGCGGCTAGTGAACCTTGAAAGTGGCAGGGTGTTAATTAAAATACCGTTTGCAACCTCCAATTGAGCTTAATAAGTGTGACTGCCCCACGATTGCTCCCTAAGAATGGTTTCCTAGGATGGGGGAGAGATGATTTCTTTGTAAAATATAATGCATTTACTACGACATCGTCTCCAAAACTTGACAAAAAAACGTGGATTTTATAGGCATTTGGGAAGAGATCTTTATACAACACCTAAAATAACTAGTAACTTGACAAGCAAGCTTGATCTTCCCTAGAGGCGCAGGAACCAGACAGAAAGGCTTGGTGGCTATCAGTCCAAGAAATCTATGCTTGACAATAGGCATCAAAGATGCATTAGTTAAAAAATGTAAATGAAAAAAAGTATTTGTTAACTGCAGCTGTGTGAGTCAGTTCAGTTGTTGGAGAGCATCAGCCTAAGCCAGTGGTTCCCAAACTTTTCTGACCCGCGGCTCCATTGGCCTATTGGCCTTTTTGGCTACGGCTCCACTTTATGTTTCTTTTATTTGGCGGGTAGGAGGAAGTAAGGGGGGATTTAAACCCTGCCTCGGGAGTACCTCGATTTCTCTCCCTGAAAATAATTGGGATAAAGCAGATGAAGGTATTATAATCATAGATGTAATAAAATAAAAATATAACAGTTGTTTAATAAAAAACTTTAATTGGTTAAGTCACAAACCATACTCTTCAGCACTGGGGTCTGCAGATGGAATTTTTAAAACTATTTTTTGTTTTAAAAAAACAATACAGTGAAAGTGGTGATGGCTTCGCTCTTGATCCTTAGTGAACAGTCCTCAAGTGGGAACTGTGAGGATTCCGATTCCAGCTATAAGTTTTGTGCCAAAGCCAAGTTTCAGGCCAACAGGGGTAAATCATCCTGGCTGTGTCCAGGAGCTGAATGCCAATACTGGGACACATGCAGGGCAACTACATTCAGGAAGTTCTTCCTGTGTGGAGATGTAACCTTACAGGTGGATTGGATGCTCTCTTTCCCTCCACAGCCCCCAGCCAGAAATTCCTCACAGCATTGACAAGGCAACATTTATTTGGTACAAGTTTTGTCCTGTCTGTGAACAGGTGCTGGGGGCTTGCCATCAGTGTATGTATGTATGTATGTAAACAAATATACACTCAACCATTTATCTATCACATAATTATTAACCCCTTGCCTGCGCTGAACGTTCCGCGCTAGTGCGAAACATTCTATTGCGCGGGCGGGACCGCGACGTTCAACGGACATGCGCAGCACTACCGAGGCAGTGCACGCGACGTCCGCTGAACGTCGGCAGCAGCGATGGGGTTAAAGGCATTGATTTTTGGCACTCAGTAATAATGGTTTACTTACTACTACACAGTGGAACCAATTTAATCAACCTTAGAATGGCAGTCAAAATTAAAACATACATGGGCTGTAACTTTTTTTGGGCAGTTTTATAAAGCGAAGCAACGACCCAAAGGTATTGGAGCGCTTTACACGAGCTTCAGTTATATTGCACAAAGACACATTAATTTTTTTTGTAGCCACATGGAGGATGTGATTTGCCAAGAATCATAGGATGTTGAGCCGAGTTGCAGCAGCCAGTGGGGAATTTATCCCAGCACTAACGGAGCTCTTGAGTTTCCCCGATCCATGCACGTCATTTTTTCAGCGCAGGCTTTCCTTTGCATTATGGTGCTTGGAGTTTTGTTTGAGACTATACATTCAGGACTACGAGTACCAAAATGGAAAGAAACAAGTTGGATTAGACGAACAGGTGCAGTGCACCCGGCCTACATACCAGCAGCCGACGGAATTCCTAATGGATTCTTCACAGCGAATGTGACCCTGGCGCCCCTGGCTGGTTGTGGTGGCACACCGGGGTGCCGCGGCAGACAGTTTGGGAACCACTGGCCAAAGCGTAATAAGCTTTCCGTATTTGCGGGTGAACTGGCTGATGTAGTCATAAAACTGCTTGTATCAGTGGTGTAAACTCCCCTTGGGGTTGCTATCCTACCCAACAGTCTGCAACAAGATATTGGAATGTTTAGTTTTTTGTAGTGCTGCAACTACGTTGCAGCAAAACCAAACCACACACACAGGCAAGCCTACTTAGTTATAAACAAAGCATAATGGATATGACATTCCAACATTCGATGTGCGAATATATATGCATGTACATGTGCACTATAAATACCAAATACAAACTCTGAAAGTCAAAAGAAGCTTGGAAGAAAATAGGCAGAGCGTGAAAGTAAAAGGATAAGACGCAGGCACTGAGCATAATATACCTTAACTTTACTCCCCTTGGAGTTGCTATCCTACCCAACAGTCTGCACAACATATTGGAATGTTTTATGACGCTGCAAAACCAAACCACACACGTAGGCAAGCCTACTTAGTTATAAACAATGCGTAATGGATAAGGCATTCCAACATTCGCTATACGAATATATATGTAAGTACATGTGCACTATAAATACCAAATCTAAACTTTGAAAGTCAAGAGAAGCTTGGAAGAGAATGGGCAGAGCATGAAAGTGAATCAATAAGCTGCAGGCACTGAGTATAATATACCTTGACTTTACTAGCCTTTTAGTTAGTGTAGAAATACTTAATAGATTGATGTTATGAATGAATGTGGTGTAATTGCCAGCTTGTACTTTTGACATTTCAGTTCAGAACAGAACTTCTTTTGAAAATAGAGACTTCCAGGGAAGACAAAGCAAATAGAGGGAATAGAGAGATCCGTGGAAAAATTAGATCAGATGATGAGAGATGTAAGGGCTGGACACAACAGTATGGGGAGAAAAGGAAATTCAGAGTAAAATGAAAGAGCTATAGAGAAAGAAACTAAAATGGGAGAGGAGGGAATGGAAAAGATGTGATGAGTAGAGCGAAAAAAGCAAGAGAGAAGAGTTAGAAGAACTTTGAAGAAGTCAGCACTCAGCAGACAGAGCTGTGTACACTGCTTACTTGTGTTGTGGACTGTTGATACACCGCACATTATCTCTGATCTCCATTTTGCTGTCTCTGTATGAGTGACAGGTGGTCAGTCCAGTTGCAGGACAGGTGAGCATGATTTAGATACAGCAAACAACACAGTAGGGACGTTCAACAGAAGTATGTCTCTGATAGCAATTCCTTGTCACTCACATTCATTCTGTCGTGTAGTTCCTATATAACCTTTACAGGATCTGCAGGCTTGGATAACACAAACTGTGGGATTGGTGGCAGACTGGCTCCGTACACCCCCACCGGATATGTTAGTCTGTCTGTATCAGCTAGCTCACAGTGCCACTATAATCCCCTCTTATCGGGGAGAGAATAGTTCTTGGCAACCTCAGAACATGACCACTCTGATCCCTCAAAATCATGGAAACAATATACTACCTTTCGCTCAGTCACTCATGCTCACTTAGTTTATCTCAGAGATACACAGAATAAACAAACTGGGAGTTTGTCAATAAGAATTTATTAAACAGCTGTTATTCTATTGTAGAATAGATAAGCTGTAACAAACATTGGACAGTAGCAGATATATGTGATTAGAGGTACTAGGAAAGTAAAAGGATGGTACAGTTTTACCATTTTGCAGTAATCATGAATATATAAAAGTACATAAAATACATGATAAAAAGTAACTACTCCTACAATGCCTCCTTAACTAGATGTACCTAAATGGAACTAGCATTTGTGTAGGTGTTATGCCAAGAGTCACTCTAGGATGTAGTCAACCCCATTACCTGGGAACGAGAGAATATGGGACACCGTTCTGGTCTCAAGTTGGATACCTGCGAGGGATTATAGACCACTGCGAGCTGGAGCATCTGCATGCAGGAACCTCAGCGTCTCTGGTCAGTGTGTCAGCCGGGAAGCCTTGGTTACCTCTGTCTTTCTAAGCAAAATGTGATGTATATATACCCACAGGTCTCCCCAGGGGTCCTACCTTGCTGTATTACTGTGTCAGCCTAAAGGATGACGTCGGGCCTAGACTTTATACAGAGATATACAGGAGATGGTAGTCCTGCTGTGCTTCCAAGAAACCTTGTCCATAATGTATGAGATTCAAACTAGGGAAAACCCGCATTCTGAAGGCAGTGTCGTATCTAGGTAAAAGGTCAGTGCCTAAGTACTGTTAAGAATGTAATGTAGGGAAGAATATAGGTGAAAGGTTGCGATGTTACCTGCGCCTATATAAGGTACCTATATGGAACACCCACTCCTTTTCCGACTGGAGGACATATGTAATTTATTATCATACCACTAGACTAACTAGATATAGGTAAGCTTCAAAGTTCAAAAAACAATTATTCTGCTAGAATGTTAAAAAAACTTTAAAAAAATCTAAAAACTTAAAAATGTAAAAAGAAAAATGTTTTACAAGCCATAGCTCTAAAGTATCCGTAGTTTTAGGTCAAACCACTATAAGCATTAGAAAGCCTCGTATGCCCAAAAAATGAAAGGAATGTCAATTTTGTTTTAGAGTTCCAAATTTGAGCTTGTTTAAAAAGGGAGAATTTCTTCCAGCACACAACGAGCCAAATGAGTCAGTTGTTTGTGTCCTGGCTGGTAGATGCCACATTTTCGCAGTAGATGACCCCTATAGCACGTCGCCGTGTACGTCAATTGAGCACAAATGATGTTGCACACTGTCCGCAGCCAGTGCTAGGAAGTCTGCGCGCCATCCAAAGCCTGGGTGTCAGTGGAGGAGCCGGTGTCCATACCTACAGGTGCAGTCACTACCTGGGGTGGCTCAAGGAATGCCGCCATCAACATTGCAATACGCTGAGGACACTGCAGAACATCAGCCGTTATCTGGTCCAATAGAGCATTCAGGTCCGGTTGCAAACATGATGGGAGTGTCAAACAAAGGTCTAACATCATTCTTCTCCACAAAACATGCATCGGAGGGCAGGTAAGATGCAGTCCATCCAGATTGGTCGAAATGACAAGAACCAAGATGCACTTAATTCCCTTAGGTTAGGCGTGCCTAGATGTTGCACCATGCGGTCATGGTATTTACGCCCCAGGAGTGCTTTTTCCACCTCCTTGGTGACTGGGACGTCCATTGCGTAGCAGATAGAAGACAGGATCTGCATCAGGATACCTGCTATTAGAAACAGGAATAGTGAAAGTCCTCCAAAGATGCTTCCCAATACGGACTGTATGAAGTTTGGTATAACTCCAAGTACCGTCAGAAAGGTGCCTAGAAGTCCAGAACCTATTGTCTTAAATAGGTGGACTATGCCTGTCGTATCAGACATGTTAAAGATATGATTTACTATTTCTACGAAATGGAAAGGGCAATTTGTATGGATAAGTACCTGTATCTCTGCCGAAGACCTTGCGATCTGGAGATCAAAAGTCTCTTGTGCAGAGGTTAAGGGCACAGACTTCTGTAAAAGCATGGCTTTCATTCTGCCTAGAGTATTAAATCGTGTTAAAGAAACATTCAGTGAAGGCCATAATGGCGCCTCCCTGACTGTATGTGTCGATCGAAATGATACTTGCATGCAACAAGTAACCCTGGAGCTCCGGTTTATCAGATATGCGATGCCCGGAGCATTGCCCAGCAGCCTTGACTGTTCAGCATCAAGTAACTCCCATTTGAAAGTAGCCTGAATGCTGGAGTAATCACTGCAGCTGGAGCACCCCTCAGATGACAGGACAAGTTTGCTACAGAACTATTACAAGCCCCGTGCAGCATTATATCCTGACATATGAATGATCCACTTAAAGCATTATCACAGTTTGTACCTCTTACAAACACTTTTCGATCGCCACTCCAGCATCAAAATCTGTATGGTAATTCCCATGATTCCTTAATGTATTCCTTACCCATTTTACCATATCTGTTTGCCTGCTTTTGTTCAAGGCAATACTGCAACTGAAAAGTAGAGACCGGTAGAGTTATGTGGCCATGGATTAGCCATTCTGTGGACAGTTATTCTGCCACTGTAAATGGTAATCTATCCAGTTTTTCGATACGCAGCATTGTATATTTTGCTCCTCTTTGTGCCATTTCTATTTGTTTATCTGTTAGAGTGTATTCAGAAAACAGAGACGTGCTATTGGTAAAACGCCAAGGCACATAGCCTGCACGCAAAGATTGCAGCGTCCAGCTCAATAACATAATAGAATGTGGTTGAGATTGCCCGTGTTGTAATATGCCCAAGTCTTGTTCTAGTATGTCAATCGCAGAAGATACAATGTTGCCTAAGGAATATACACTGGAGGTCAATGTTGTTAACCCATTGTCTACCACTGCTAGAGATTTTTCTAGATTTATACGGTCTATCTCCTGTAATCTCACTGCGGCCTCTTGTTGGGATATTTTCCATATTTCCTTGTAGGCAGCATAAATGCCAGCATAAATGAAACGTTTCTGACGTGGCTTCCTGGGACCTAGTAAACCATTCCTAAGATTCACATCCGGTGGTAGTAAGGATAAGTGTTGTTTCACCTATGTGAGTGTTGAGGTTTTAAGCCGATCAAGGCACAACTTCCCAACACTGTTGGATGTCACTACCCCTGGAGGTTCTCTTTGTACATAACGCAGATCTGGCCTATGGATTGCAAACCCTTCGGTTGTACCCATGAATCTCTCCTGACAAATATTGGTGTCTGTGGGACAATTAAACAATTTCTTACAATCGGGGTCTGATCTTTTGTATTGTATGATGTCATCTACTGTAATCTCTTTCTATGATGTTCCGTTACCCTTGGTCAGTGATGGTGTTGGCAGCCGAGGTGTGTACAAGTCTTTGTTCTCGGCTAGTTCAAGGCAAGACGCCTTTTGCACTGTCTCGTTCAAAAACATGATCTGTTGAGGGATAAGGCATGCACTAAACAAAGCTTCCGTTCTCTGAACTTGCCATTCTCTAGTACCCCAAACTGATTTTAAGTCTATGGTGTCTTTTCATAAGTCGTAACCTTGTTAGACAACTGGGCAATAAAGGAAGCAGAGTAAATCTGTTTGGTGTTAGTTAACATATTTTTCTGTGCAGATGGTGGAGCAACCTTATCATTATATGAGGCTGGGTCAGACATATTAAACCCTGAAAAATATAGAACATTTTGTGCAACGGTTTTTGAACTGCCTTTTGGCAGTGTTGGACAATGTTCCCACTGCTGGTATATGAACACACTTCTAGGATCAGCAGATTTTTGCCAAAAATGATGACCATAATGTTGAAAACGCAACATATTTTTGAAATCTGGTTTGCTTTCCCGTGCTTCACTATTAGAAAATGCAGCAGATTTTATTAAATCTGACACATGTTATTTACAGTTTCAAAGTCCCAATCATCGTTTAATGTACTTGAGGTAATAATATCACTTACTGATATTTTAAATAAATGAAGAATTTTTAAAAGTTCGGTTGGGCCAAATATATCGAAATCAACCTTGTCCCAAACTATACCATCCAGTATAGGAAGTACTGTAAGGTTCACTGATGACCAGTCTCTTTGTTCTCAATGAGATGATTGGTGTGGTTTTAAAATTAAATTCACCTTTTGGGCTGCAGAGCTTTGACAATGGTATTTTCCATTAACAAGCAAGCTAAAAACTATTACTAAGCCTACCCAGAAAAGAAAGAAAAGTATCCTGATGATCACCCATAGTATTACCCAAGGTGAGACCAGGTAAGTCTTTTTAAGAAAGTCCAGAAAGTCTTTAACTTGCTGCTTGCATGATTCTTGGGCTGGCATCATTTCAGGTTCACTTGGATTCAAAGAAAACGTATCAAAGTTTATGGAGTAGCCAGAAGCAGTTCGATCAATTGTTGATAGTGCATCAGGATTTGTAGAAATCGTAGTTTGCTCTTGTTGAGACATGTTGATGTAGACATCTGTATTTGGTCGAATTAAAATTTGTCTATCATTTTGACTCTGAATTCGAACTTCAGGTTCAAGAGGAATGAGTTCCATAGCATTATTGCATCGTCCATCATTCCGTACAGGGGACTCTTTGAACGTGATGAGTCTTTCCGTTCAAACCTCTTGAATTTGAATGCGTCTGCTACTTTGGAGTCCATGTGGCCAACTACTCAGTATTGGCCGAATAGTGTGGTTTGATTAGGTCGATTGATTTTTTCAGGCAAGAGGAAGTAGAAGTACAGTTCTTGTTCCTTTGATTGCTAGGACCTGTACATGTTTTCTGTAAGATGGCCCAAATTCTATCTTGCCTGCTATTTTCTCTCTGACCAGATCCCCGACTTATGGGATCCAGACAGCTCTTGCTGTGACTGCTTTGACTTCCCCAGTGGCGGTCTGCTTCTGATGGACATTACTTTGTTGTGTCCTGGATTCATTTAGATTCTGTAAAGCAGCCAAACGATCATGGATGTCAAAAGGCTTTTCTTCCTCCACTGCGCCTTCACAATCAAAATCAGGTACCCACATTCTTGTCCCAAATATGACCTCATATGGAGTGACTCCCATAGAGAACTTCTTGGAATATTGTTCAAAGTCCACTGCACTCCATATAGATGTTTTACCCAGCTCTCACCCATGCCTAATACTCTAGCTGTTAATGACTGCTTTAAGTCCTGGTTTTTCCTCTCCATGACCGAATTTCCCTCGGGATTGTACGGAGAGGAGTATCGCAATGCTACACTAAATCCTCGCATGGCCTTCTAGTAAGCCTGAGAGCTAAACGCAGGGCCATGGTCAGAATGTAATGTGCCAATTGAATACCCCTATGAAGACTCGCAAATATTTCATCACAGTTCAAGCGCCAGCCGAGCGTTGGGGCCATACCCACAGGAATTTTGATCAGGAATCCACTGCAACCATGATATACCTGTAAGCCCCACCTCTTTGTAAGGGGCCGCAGTGGTCCAAGTAAATACATGCTAGTGGTTTGTCAGATATTAACAATGGTGTCTGCACTGGACGTGTTCCAGTGAAACCTTTCATCTGCTGGCAGATGTTGCATTTCAAGACATAGTCTATAGTCTGATGTATGACGTTACAACGCACACTTTTACAACGCATACCTTTACAACGCATTTTTTACACCGCAACATCCTTTACAACGCACACCATTACAACGCATACCATTACAACGAATTCTTAAAAAATACCTTTACAACGCATTCCACTACAACGCATACTACATTTACAACGCATACCATTACAACGCATTACATTACATTGCATATAAGGTAAGTGTTGGATAGTGTAGGGGTTACAATTACTATTCTAACTCCAGGGGGTGCAACAGTAGGGAAAGTTTTGGATAGTGTAGGGGTTAAAATTACTATTCTAACTCCAGCGGGTGCAACAGTAGGGTAAGTGTTGGATGGTAAGTTTTGCGTTGTAATGGTATGCGTTGTAATGACTGCGTTGTAGTGGTGTGCGTTGTAGTGTCATGCGTTGTAATGACTGCGTTGTAAATGTATGCGTTGTAATGGATGTTGCGTTGTAAAAGTTTCGTTGTAATGGTAGTGCGTTGTAAAAGTTGCGTTGTAAACGTTGTATACCTCTATAGTCTGCTTTGTTAATCCAGGTCACCAATAGCGTTGTTTCAATAAAGTAACAGTCGCCGTAACTCCTGCATGTGTAGAACCTATCCCTTCATGTGCTGCTA
This sequence comes from Lissotriton helveticus, assembly GCF_964261635.1. Taxonomy (NCBI): domain Eukaryota; kingdom Metazoa; phylum Chordata; class Amphibia; order Caudata; family Salamandridae; genus Lissotriton; species Lissotriton helveticus. The sequence continues at coordinate 1,218,178,358 of NC_136069.1, forward strand.
GAATGAAACCTAAACTACAATCCATGTTTGGAATGACTCTATCCCCCACTCCAGGAATCTGAGCAAATGGAATGTTATTGGCATTTAACTTGTAGGAGTACTTGAGTGGAAATCTTTTTGGTACTGCTTTGCTGTTTTTGTATGAAGCAATGACAGCCACCATAATCTCACCGTCTATTCTCGTTTTGGAACGAGTGATTGTAGCTACGGAAGCCGTGCGTACAGCCCCCTTTGCGGCTTCATCAGCTAATGAATTCCCTTCAACGTGAATGCTATCACGCTGATGACTCAGTGTATGTATCATGTGAGCTCTCGGTAGTTCAGTTTCCAACTCCACTACATGTTCCCATAGCATTTTGTGCTTAATTGTGCCACCTTTAGCATCTTTGAACCCGTTTTTAATTCAGTGTTGCAAATATTCATTATATGACTGCACACAGTAAAAGGAATCGCACACAATTAGAGTGGGGAATTCTCAATCGGTATTTACCATTGCCAGTATCAAGGCTTTTAGCTCTGCCAACTGTTCCGTGCAGTCTCCTAGAGATTGCATTTTCGTGCAACTTGGATGGAACTTTTCATCCCGCATGCGACCTTTAACGATTGCACACGCCGAGCTATATTGTTGCTTACTTCCTACAGCTAGTTGAGCGGATCCGTCAGTGTAAATTATGTATTCATACTGATCTAGAGGCATTATTTTGTTTAGTAGAGGATATTCTTGTTCGTATTGCAGAAATGCTTGTGTTTTTAAATTTGGGTCATACCTGTATTCTACATCTGTTGCAGTGAGAGAATTAGCCCATTGTATCCATCTCGGATGTAAGGCTTTAGCGTTGGGAACGCTCACTTTTGTCGCAGCCTCTACTATTATTCGTTTCCCCCGAGCCAGTGCCCTTTCTCTCAATACTGGTCGGAATGGTCAGATAATTTGAATACAAAATATATACTTAGTTGGAGTAAAAGCAAACACACAACAACTCACCACAAAATGGGAATGAATTCAAAAACAGAAATTTAATTTCCAAATGATACCAGCACAAAATGTGATTGTAGTTCAAAGCATTAGCGGATCACTCAACATTTCTTATTGGTAGTGCTCATGGGTGTAGAGGAAGGAGGATTCAGGGTGGTGATAGTGGGTTGACAAGTGAGGGACAAGGTAAAGGTGTTTGTGACATGAAAAACAATACACAATATTTACAAATAGACATTTCCAGCCTATCTAGGTCAGATTAGTTCCTTTATATACAATGCTCATATGGGTATTTGAAATCCATGCATATGATTCCATGAGCATGTGGGAGTAATTAGTGAGAGAGTCTATGTTTAGACCCCTGCAGAGAGGAGGGTGAGTGGTTGCCTCACAAAGGGGTCTTCATCAGGACAGTGGAGCACCTAAAAAAGGGGGGCCATACAAGATTCTGCAATTGGTACTTCTGGGTGGCGAGCGTGTTAGGTAGGGGCAAGTCGAAAGGACCTACTTGTTTCCAAGGAAAGTCTGTTAAGGTTCAATCCAGGGGGGCCCTTGGCTCCAGTAATTACTAAAAAGAAGAAGGGCATGACACATGAGTGTGCATGTTGAACATATGATTATTTTATGGGAGGATATGTGTGGTAGCATACTCACAAGGTTCAAAAGCAAAGGGGAATTTATCTCCCAATGTTGGTGGAAATAAATCCAAGGACAAGTCTGAGGGAGAAAAGGGGGGTCAAGGTTTTGTTGTAACCATCTAGTAATGCGTACATACTAACTTGAGATATTAGTCAAATGTCTCCTATATAAGGGGAGCAACAAAGCGAGTTGGTTGCTCACGCGTGAGACACAGTAATATTAGAACAAATCGTGGGCGCGTATGCTTTGGGATCCATTTTACATGAAGAGCGTCACATGCAAGATTATTAGTTTAATGGTGCCGGTGGTCAATTAATGCGTACACACTCAATTAAAAATACTAAAATAGTGTCTCCTATGTGGATCAGAGTGCGGGAGCGTATTGGTTGTCCACGGGTGAGAGATGATGATATAGGAATATCGGTATGTGCCAGTGCCGTTAGACAAAATGTGGGCGCATTTAAATGTAATATCTCTATTTTACGCAGCGCGTCACATGCGGAAACCTAAGTTACAAAAATGAGAGGATAAGCCGAAATGACGGACAGGCCGAAAAAGGTACTTGAGAAGTGTGTGCCAGATGAATCACTGAGGTGGGGCGCTACTGCCGACAAAGCGCCGTGCAGTGAAAAGCGCAGAGATTTTAAAGGCCTAAGTCTTTTTTTAAAAATAACCTTGCGTGGGTCTCTAAACCTTCGAAAAACCCTTCACACTGTCTACGTACAAATTCGATCCTCGGAGGATCAAGGCATAGCTCTTACCTTTGTCATACGGCTAGGTAGCTCGAAGAATGACCTGTCGTCCAGACGCTCATGCTTAATGTAGGGAAAACCTCGGCGTGCGTTCACAGTGCAGTGCAGCCGCTCGATGGTTCCCGGGGGCTCGTCTAGGCTGTGGCCAATGGGGTTGTTGGAGGGCGTGTCTCAGTGGGTCTTGTCGAAGGATCAGCTCAAAGAGCTGAAAAGACAGGAAGCATCTAAATGTGATCAGTGGGACCGTTCTATTTGGTAAACAGCATATATGTCTGCGAGATACAATGGAGTCTCCTAAATGTACACGTTATGTTGGAATAGGCATCACTGCAAGTCTTGAAATTACAAGTATTAATGGACTAAGGTTGCGTTTCTCTCCTGAATGTACATGTTGTGTTGGATTAGACATAACTTCAGGTCTTGAAATTACCAGTATTAAAGGACTAATGGTTGCGTTTCAACGTGCATGACATAGTTAGATATGCTCATCTAGTTATAACGAATCAACTCATTATTTCAAAGGAAAAGATATATGTAAAATACATTGTACAGGGATAATATCTAAATATACATTGTCAGAATTGGTCCATGTATGTATCCATTGTGCCGGAGGTGCATAGGAGATCACATATATATATATAATTCTATTTTGGACACTCCCTGCGCAGCACTTACCTGAACTATGAATTCTGGTGCTTGTGGTTCCTACGAAATACAAGCGGTGAGCAGTGATTACAGAGGGGGTGTGACGACTCGCAGCCAATGAAACTGTGGCAGGTTGTTATTTAAATGGGTGAATGAATCACCAGTAATGTTAATGGCGTCTGAGGAAGGCAGAAGGTCTGCCGAAATGCATTATGCCAGCTAATTCAATAAATGCTTCCACCTGATTCCCCACTGTGGTCCCTGCTTCTTTGCTTGCTGGAGAAGTTTCTGTGGATATATATAGGGATCAACAAGAGCCGGAGCCCGCCAGGAACGTGATTCTGATGTGCGAGGAAGGAGGTATTTTATCTCCATGAGCAGCACGCCTCGCATTTGGCAGCTCGCTCGTAAATTTCAGAATTGTGGAAATGGCTGTGGCAGAAGTGAGGGGACAAAGAGGAATGACTGCGAAATTGGGGGCGGTGTGAACAGTCCCTTCCAACTCACCTGGACTAGCACGGACCTATTGTCGCAAGTTTTCCCCCCCACGCCACTGACCAGAACTTTGCCGAGACTGTGCATGCTGGGAACTGCAGTTCTGTGGACTGAATTGGAGCTGCTCAGGTGTGCCTACAGCATTAGGGGGAGGAGCAACGAGTGCAGTCATGTACTTTACACAGGAGGAGCAACACTTGGAAAGGACACGGTTTTGGGCGCTGAGGAAGGTCTGTTGACCGAAATGCATTCGCTGCTGCTGGCATCACCCTGAATAAAGCTAGCTGTTCCTTCTAAACTCCCCTCCGGACTCTGTCTTCTTTCATTAGAAGAATACCTGTTATATATTTTGCGCCAGCCAGAGGTGTTTAGCGACTGCGTTGCTCCGATCTTTGTTTGTAGTCGCCCTAATGTGTTCTAGGATTACAATTAGATCAAACAACTGGAAAAATAATGGGGAAGCACCCTCTTGTCACGTATCGGAGAGCAAGGAACCTAAAAGATAGACTGATACAGAGTCACCATCAAGACCACACGAAAAGGAAAAAAGGAATCCAATGGCTGAACACCAAAGGATTTATGAAATGCCAACACTGCAAGGTGTGTCAAATTGCAATAAACAAAAAGGAGGTAATGTTACCAAACAAAAAAATGTGGCAGATAAGACAATTGATTGACTGCGTCAGCACACATGTCATATATGTGATTGAATGCCCATGCTCGTTAAAATATATAGGAAGCACAAAAAATTAATTCAAAAAACGCATCCTAGAGCACATTAGGGCGACTACAAACAAAGATCGGAGCAACGCAGTCGCTAAACACATGGAGTTGGCTCATAACAGCGATTGGAAACTCCTAAAGACATATGCACTGGAATGCATCTTGCCACATGAGAGGGGTGGAGATCAGGAAAAACAATTGAGATGCAGGGAATCGAGACAAATCCTGAATTTCCGAACAATGACCCCATGGGGCTTAAATCAGAGTGAAGAACTCTATGTACATTTGTGAACATTCCCTTTTGTTTTGTTTTTTGTTTTTGGGGGTTCTATGATTATGTGAATTGTCTTTTGAATGAGAAATGAGAGAACATTGAGAAATTTAGAGAAGGAACGTAATTAATTTGTAGATAAATGCAAAATGTTACTATGATGTCAGGAACAACAGAGATACCTAGATTGGTATAAACGGTCTCATTTTGAACAAAATTATGATATAACACTTATTGTGATATGCCATTTAATGATGAATAGTGGTTTCAACAGGAAATACGCAATTACTTGATGATACGATTTATGATTGAAAATAATAATTGGGACTATGATTTGGCAACTTCAGATTAATCACAAACAGCCCACCGGAGGGCATGATATGTTTTGTTCATTGGTGCCTAATATATGACACACGACCCATGGGGTTTACATATTTAAAGGTGTCCACAGAGGTTTCTGTTGGCAATCTGCTAAGGGTTTTGGCCATAGCCCACCGAAGGGCAGTTTGGAAATGTTTTGAGTATTATTTTGATATAAGGGAACACACTCCTGAACATCAATGGAGATTAATGAATGAGTCTATCATTGGAACGGTTGTGGTTAAAAATCGCCTTTTCTTTGTTTGTTTATTATTAATTTCGAAAATCAGTAAATACGAGTCGTACAATATAAATGTTAATGAATTGAACCACTTTTTTGCATACACATATGAATGACTATAAGTGTTTATGGCCGTAAATGAATTGTATTCAATCTACGTAAATGAATTAGAATATTACGCATACATTTTTTTTTAAAAAAAACTACATTTCCCATCACACTTCCTGTGTGGTTCACAGGAAGTGAGATCAGTATCAGGAAGGGTGTGGCGGGTCTTTCGAAAATATAAGAGGTACCTGCACATTGTTTTAAACTTACCGTGAACAAGCGACTGGTTAGTTGCGAAACGCGTTGGTTTTTGTATCTGATTATGCTGAATCTTTGACAAATAAAAGAAAACTGGGAAGAATCGCTTTTGTGAGTGCGGACTTTCTCCCTTAACTTAAGGGATTTGGATTATATATATATATATATATATATATATATATATATATATATATATATATATATCCATACTAATATTATAAAGAGAGAGCCCAAACCTTTGAGGCGGGTAATCTCAGTAACCACAGCACCAATCACAACACTCAATACAGCGTTGGAAAGGGCAGTTGCAGCAGAAGGAAATAGGCTATGCAGACGGCCACCATATTTTTTTATTTTTTTTATTTTTGCAGAGTTTTATATAGCGCGAACTTGACCCGAACTGAATCAGGCATCGGAGCGCTTTACATAGCACCAGTTACGTTACATGAGGACACACATTCATTTTTAGGCAAGGGGAGATAAAGTGATTTGCCCAGAATCACAGGATGTTTGGCGTTGTTACCAAGACTCAAACTCAGATCCCCATGTCCGAGGTCGAGCGCCTTAGCTGTTAGGCCAACTCCTCTATACATTTAAAAGGTAAAAGAACCGTGCCAGCAAAGTAGTCCCTTGTGGGCATGTCTGCGTTGTGCTGTGGGCGTGGGATGTGGGTGTGACTAACGCTGAGGGCGTGTGGTACGGCCATCACATCGTGGGCTGTGGGCGTGTGCTGGGGGTGTGACAAACGCTGGGGGCGTGACAAATGCTGGGGGCGTGTGTCCCCCATCATGCCATGTGAGTCGTACATACAAGCGCCAATTACGTTGCTGCGCAGCATCAAGGGGCACGCTGGGGGCATGAGAAACGCTGGGGGCATGTGTTCGGCCTTCATGCCATGCGAACGCAATTGCGCCGCATCAAGGGGAATGCTGGGGGCGTGTGCTACGTTCCGCCCTTCATGCCATGTGGGTCGTACATTAATCAGAAGATCGTCTGCTGTGGCCGTGTGCTGGGGGCGTGACAAACGCGTTCACCTGGAGGCCTGGTAAGTAACGTTACTGCAGCCTCTCCTGCGAGCTGTTACTGCACTCTCTCATTCAACGAAATTACACGCGCCTGCTACCACCAACCAGGGCTCTAGCCGGGCTCAGGCGGCGGATCAGTACACTAATTACACGCGCCTGATAACATCAACCAGGGCTGTTTTCAAAATGGGTCCATATATGTATTCACTGTTAAGAAGATGCACATCGGATCACATATAAATACAGTTATAAAGTGTCAGAGGACGGTCACATAGGTCATATTCATTATGAACCCACTGTGTATATTATGGTGTGTGGAAAGACTACTCTGTGTGTAGCCCAGCCATTTGTGCATATGTGGAATCTTGTTCATTCAGGCCATTTACCACAGTGTCAAATTTGTGCATCCATTTACATTCTTTAGTGTTCCGGATTTGGCATAAGTCTCCACCACGTCGGCCAAGTGATACCTTCTCTAATACTATCCATTTGATGGATTCAGGGGTGTGTTGGGCAGTATTAAAGTGTTCCACCAGTGGGGCTCCTGTTGTCTTGCATCGGATCCTACTGCAGTGTTGTAGGATTTGTGTCTTGACATTCTGTCGCGTTTGGCCCACATATAGTTTATTGCACGGGCATTGAATGGCGTAAATCACGTTAGCAGAGTTGCAGTTTGTGTGTGCACGCAGGACAATGGTCTGGTTGTTATATTCAAAAGTCTTGGTTTCCATGCACATTGAACATTGAAGTACTTCTAGGAGATTCCACATTGTTTGAATGGTCTGATTCGAATGTGTTTCCAGTAATGAGCGAACAACTTGGTCCTTAATGTTCTTTGCCTTTTTGAAAGCATGCTTGGGAGGTTCCTTTATTTCTATTGTGTCAGAGATCAGTCCCCAATGACCATTTATTATTCGTTTACTCTCATTGCTTCTGGTGCAATATGTTGTGACACATATCATTCTATCCAGGGAAGCAGTCCGTTGTTTAGGTGTTAATAGTGTTTCCCTGTCATTGTACTATGCCCTTTGTCTTGCTCTCTTCACCAGCCTCTTGGGATATCCCCATTCCATTAGACGGTTAATAAGGTCATCAGACTCTCTAAAGAAATCTTCTTTTAGTGAACAGTTTCTCCTGATACGGAGAAATTGGCCGAATGGAAGGTTGTCACGGAGACTTCTAGTATGATAGCTTGTGTATCGTAATAGGGTATTCTGTTCAGTTTCTTTTCTGTACAAGGCGGAGTACAAACGATTCTCCTTAGCCTTGATACTGATGTCCAGGAAGTTAATGGTATGTTTGTCATACTGTAGAGTAAACTTGATGTCATTGGACCGACTATTCAACCACGTGAAAAACTGAGTGAGCTCATTTTGATCTCCCGTCCAGATGAGAAGGACATCATATATATATCTCCTCCATTCAGTGATGTTGTTTCTGAATGAGTTGTTGGATGACCATATATTGGTTGTTTCAAAATCGTCCATGTAGAGGATCGCCAAATCAGCGGCGAAGGCCGCCCCATTGCCACAAAAATTAATTTTGAAAGATAATATTTTTTTTGTCATTGCCACCTCCAACAGGTCGACTATAAATTCCGTAGGGACATTGGTGGGCTTGGGTCTCCTCTCCAGTGCTTTCGTCATAGATTCCAATGCTGGTGCCTGTGGGATGCTTGTGTAGAGAGAGACGATGTCCATGGTTACCAGTAGTTGTTTATCTGTCTCAAAGGTCATATTGTCCACTAGGTTGACTACTTGCATGGTATCTCGTATGTACGCTGTGGTTGATTCTGCCAATGGTTTTAGGAAGAAGTCAACGTATTTACATACCGGTTCCAACAGTGATCCCCATCAAGATATTATAGGACGATCGGGTGGTTTCAAAGGGTCCTTGTGCACCTTTGGTAGGGTGTAAATAGTCAGTGTACGTGGTTGGTCCACATTCAAAAATTCAAATTCCTTCTGTGACAGGAAGCCTAGTTCTTTACATTTTTCAGTGATGCTTTTAATAGTCTTCCGAATTTCCTTGGTGGGATCCATACTGATGTGGGTGTAGCTGATCCCATCTCTTAATTGCGAGTATATCTTCTTTGTAGTCTTCTACATCTTGCATCACAATTGCTCCCCCTTTGTCCGCCGATATAATGACAATCTTTCTGTTGTTCTTCAAGTTGGTCCACGCTTGCTGTTATCCTAGGGTGAGGTTGTATTTCACATATGGTTTCTTTTCACACATTTTCATCACATCTCTTAATACTACTCTCTCATAGGTCAGGATCCTATGAGACACAGAGTGTGCAGGAGGCATGAATGTAGATGGTGGACGCATCCCTGTGTATGATGATGATGATATAGGTAGGGAGTGTTTGAAAAAATGTCTTAACCGGATCTTACGAAAGAACCTGTGTAGTTCAGCTTTTATGTTGAAACGATTGGCATGTGATGTGGGTACATTGGACAAACCCTTTCTGAGGATACTTGTTTTGTCAGGAGATAGTGTATGAGAGGACAGGTTGATAATTGGGTTCCTTGGCATTACCATCGGTACGTTCTCCTCCTGGTGTTGATCTCTCCATGGTTCTCTTGCTGGAATCGGATTTGTTTGGTGTTCTGTCCCTGCTGTCGACCTGTGTCCCAATTCTCCTGGTTCTGGCCTCGGCGTGGTCGTCTGTTCCAGGATCCTCCTCGTCCCCTTGGAGGCGCCACTGGGTTTCTTCTAAAAAAGGCGGAGGTCCAGTCTGGCGAACCTGCGGGGTTTGGTACCATGGTTCCTGGTAATGATAGTTGCTGCTTGTGTGTGCTTGTTCACTGTCACTTCCTGTACTGTATGAGGTGTCTGAGAGGGTGGTATATATCCTTCCTCCTCTGTATCCCCCTCTTCCTCTGTTAAAGAAACGTCCCTGGTGGTCTTGTTGGAAGTAGTCTTGTTGGAGATATGGATACGTTTTTTTCTTATCGTAGTAGCGTACGTCCTTCGCCAGTTTATCCAATTTCTTAGCATGTGTCTCTACGTCGAAGTACTTCAGTGTTTTCTCAAGGTGTTCTAGGGTCTCCTTCGCATTGGCAATGGCAGAGTCCCCACTGATTTCTTGTCTTAGGTCACTAGTTTCCTTGATAAGTTTCTCAACTTGTTCCAGTGCCGTTTCCACCCCCAACAGCATCCAATGGCGTGAGCAATTGTTCGCTACAAAGCTAAACCCTTCTTTGAATTTTGGGTTGTCAACGAAGATGGCAGGTTCGTTGTGCACATGGGGACCAGTGGGTATAATATTCTCTTGCAGATATTTTGTGAGAAGATGTCCATGAAGTCTAGTGCGTACCAGTTTCTTTTCTAGACGCTCCAATTTGTTTATTTTTTCATTGAGCGAAAAATCTATTTTTGGGCATTAGATGATAGAAATGTAGACCCAGAATCACTTGGCCGACGTGGAGGAGGCTTATGCCAAATCCTGAGCACTAGAGAATGTAAATGGATGTACAAATTTGACACTGTGGTAAATGGCATGTATCAACAAGATTCCACATATGCACAAATGGCTGGCCTACACACAGAGTAGTTTTTCCACACACCATAATATACACAGGGGGTTCATAATGAATATGTCCTATGTGACCGTCCTCTGACACTTTATAACTGTATATATATGTGATCCAATATGCATCTTCTTAACAGTGAATACATACATGGACCCAATCTGAAAATGTATATCTTGATATGATCCATGTATTATCAAAGGAACAACATTACATATGTTCCACTCGGTGAAATAATGAATAGACGCACTGTTAATGCTGAAGAACATGCATGACCATGTATTTTAAATGTGAGATACCATGAAATGCATTTATGTGACCTTCCTCTGACTTCTTATGACTATATATATATATATATATATATATATATATATATATATATATATATATATATATATATGTGTGATCTCCTATGCACCTCCTTCACAATGGATACATACATGGACCAATTCTGACAATATATATTTAGATATTATCCCTGTACAATGTATTTTACATATATCTTTTCCTTTGAGTTGATTCGTTATACCTAGATGAACATAACTAACTATGTCATGCACGTTGAAACGCAACCATTAGTCCTTTAATACTGGTAATTTCTGCAGTTATGCCTATTCCAACATAACGTGTACATTTAGGAGACTCCATTGTATCTCGCAGATATAAATGCCGTTTACCAAATAGAACTGTCCCACTGATCACATTTAGATTATTCGCATCTTTTCAGCTCTTTGAGCTGATCCTTCGACAAGACGCACTGACAAACGCACTCAAGCAACCCCATTGGCCACAGCCTAAACGAGCGCCCGTGAACCATCAAGCGGCTGCACTGCTGTGTGCACGCACGTCGAAGTTTTCCTTACATTAAGCGTGAGCGTCTGGACGGCAGCTCATTCTTCGAGCTACCTAGCCGTATGACAAAGGTAAGATCTTTGCCTTGATCCTCCGAGGATCGTATTTGTACGTAGACAGTGTGAAGGGTTTTTCGAGGGTTTAGAGACCCACGCAAGGTTATTTTAAAAAAAAGACTTAGGCCTTTAAACTCTCGCCGCTTTTCACTGCACGCCGCTTTGTCGGCAGTAGCGCCCCACCTCAGTGATTAATCTGGCACACACTTCTGAAGTACCTTTTTCCGCCTGTCCATCATTTCGGCTTATCCTCTCATTTTTGTAACTTTGGTTTCCGCATGTGACGCGCTGCGTAAAATAGAGATATTACATTTAAATGCGCCCACGCTTTGTCTAACGGCACTGGCACATACCGATATTCCTATATCATCATCTCTCACCCGTGGACAACCAATACGCTCCGGCACTCTGATCCACATAGGAGACACTATTTTAGTATTTTAATTGAGTGTGTACGCATTAATTGACCACCGGCACCATTAAACTAATAATACGCGCCCACGATTTGTTCTAATATTACCGTGTCTCACGCGTGAGCAACCAACTCGCTTTGTTGCTCCCCTTATATAGGAGACATTTGACTAATATCCTTGGAAACAAGTAGGTCCTTTCGACTTACCCCTCCCTACCTTACACGCTCGCCACCCAGAAGTACCAATTACTGAATCTTGTATGTCCCCCCTTTTTTAGGTGCTCCACTGTCCTTATGAAGACCCCATTGTGAGGCAACCACTCACCCTCCTCTCCGCAGGGGTCGAAACGTAGACTATCTCACTAATTACTCCCACATGCTCATAGAATCAAATGTATGGATTTCAAATACCCCTATGAGCATTGTATATAAAGGAACTAATCTGACCTAGATAGGCTGGAAAGGTCTATTTGTAAATATTGTGTATTGTTTTTCAATTGTGCAAACGTACTGTTCTAGTGACCCAGGCCGGATGGATTTTACTTGGGCGTAACCCTGTAAAAACTCAACACTTTCTCTCACTACAGCAGTCTGTACTGCTGTCAGGATATTTTCTGTAGATGCAAGGCGCATCTCAGTATTTGGGTGAAAATTTGATTTGTATGCAATTGGTACTGTTTCACCTTCATTATATGTCAGATAGGTGTACCCAGATTGACCCACAATTACAAGGATCACCAGGTTGCGTACATTTACGCGTGTCTGTAAGTGTTTGGAAGCTATTGTAAGGAACAAAGTGTATCTGTGTGTTCCTGTGTCCATTGTCTTACTGAAAACTCAGGTTTTATTGGGTTGTAGAAAGGTTTTACTCTTTCTGCGTAATCCAAAATGTATGTTCTACCAAAATGTATTAATCCCAGGATTGATTGTAGATTATGTAATGATTTTGGAGGGATCACTGAAATAATATCGAGTGACAAAATATCGACCTTCAAGAATATCGTTGACAAAATATAGACTGTCAAAATATCGACTTTCTATGTACAAACAGGTAAGTACAAAAATATCGAGTTTTAAATATCGTTTACAAAAATATAGTTGTAAAAAATATCGACTTTAATAAAAACAATGTTTAATTACATTAATATACATTAATATAAAAAATTAATTAATAAAATATACTTAACAATACTTAAAATAACTTTTAATAATTAAATAATTAATGAAAGTAAAAAAATAATATTTTTTTATTCATATTTCTTAAAACATATATATATATAGTAACAACATTTAATTAAATAATAGCCAATATTATTAACGTACAAATACAAAAGAGTAAAAATTACTATTCCTACTCCAGTGGGTGCAACAGTAGGGAAAGCGTTGGATAGTGTAGGGGTTAAAATTACTATTCCCACTCCAAAGAGTGCATACCTTTACAACGCATACCATTACAACGTAAGTATTGGTAAGTATATAATAATTTTTTTTAATTTAAATTATTTAAAATTAATTTAATATATTTTAATTTAATTTAATTCCATTAAATTAATTTAATGTAAATTTAATTTTACTTTATTTTTACAATGTACCCCTGTACCCCAAAAACCCCAAACTGACCCTGAACCCTAAAAAAAAACCTTTACCCAAAAACCCAAAACTGACCCTGAACCCTAAAAATACCCCTTTACCCAAAAACTAAAAACTGACCCTGAACCCTAAAAATACCCCTTTACCCAAAAAACAAAAACTGACCCTCAACCCTAAAAATACCCCTTTACCCAAAAACTAAAAACTGACCCTGAACCCTAAAAATACCACTTTACCCAAAAACTAAAAACTGACCCTGAACCCTAAAAATACCCCTTTACCCAAAAACTAAAAACTGACCCTGAACCCTAAAAATACCCCTTTACCCAAAAACCAAAAACTGACCCTGAACCCTAAAAATACCCCTTTACCCAAAAACTAAAAACTGACCCTGAACCCTAAAAATACCCCTTTACCCAAAAATTACAAAAATGTACATTAAAAAAATTATTATATACTTACCAATACTTACGTTGTAATGGTATGCGTTGTAAAGGTATCTGCGTTGTAAAAACATGCGTTGTACAAACATGCGTTGTAATAGTTTTTGCGTTGTAAAAGTTTCGTTGTAATGGTAGTGCGTTGTAAAAGTTGCGTTGTAAAGGATGTTTCCCGCAACAGTAGGGAAAGCGTTGGATAGCGTAAGGGTTAAAATTACTATTCCCACTCCAAAGGGTGCAACAGTAGGGAAAGCGTAGGATAGCGTAGGGGTTAAAATTACTATTCCCACTCCAGTGGGTGCAACAGTAGGGAAAGCGTTGGATAGCGTAAGGGTTAAAATTACTATTCCCACTCCAGTGGGTGCAACATTAGAGAAAGTAAATACTTCATATATTAATAAATAAATTACAAAATAATATCAATATAAATTTATTTAAAAATGATTAACTATTTAATATAACATAATAATTAATATATTAAAATTACTAATTAACTATAAATATTTCAATTAGTTACCTATTAATACTAATTTGTAACTAATTACCAATTATTTATTTGATAATTAAAAATTAATTTACAATTATTTTATATTAAATACAATTAAATAAATGTTATTATTTCATTAATTATTATTAAATTACTTCCCACTCTATTCCCCTATAAACCCACAACCCGCTACAGGAAATAAATAATTTAATTTAACATAATTAGCAATTAATCAATTAAATTAAATTAATTACCAATTACATTTTAATTAATTAACAAATATTTTTTAATTAACAATTAATTAAATATTACTACCAATTATTAAATTTACATATTTAATTAATTATAATTAAATTACTTCCCACCCTATTCCCCTATAAACCCACAACCCGCTACAGGAAATAAATTATTTAAATTGACATAATTAGCAATTAATCAATTAAATTAAATTAATTACCAATTAAATTTTAATTAATTAACAAATATTTTTTACTTAACAATTAATTAAATATTACTACCAATTATTAAATTTACATTTTTAATTAATTATAATTAAATTACTTCCCACCCTATTCCCCTATAAACCCACAACCCGCTACAGGAAATACATTATTTAAATTTACATAATTAGCAATTAATCAATTAAATTAAATTAATTACCAATTAAATTTTAATTAATTAACAAATATTTTTTACTTAACAATTAATTAAATATTACTACCAATTATTAAATTTACATTTTTAATTAATTATAATTAAATTACTTCCCACCCTATTCCCCTATAAACCCACAACCCGCTACAGGATAAAATTACACAATAATTTAAAAAAATCATTAATTAAAAATAATTATAACATAAAATGACACTTTTCACACATATTATAACATGAAAAAACACTATAAATAATTAAATATTATTTAAAAAACGATATTTTTTACTATCTAGATTATATACTTGGATATTTTCACTTTCTATATTATTTACAGTCGATATTACTTCACTTACCTTAAAAACGATATTTTGGCTGTCTATATTCTGTCCTGTCGATATTTTGTCCAAACGATATTTCAAACTCGATATTCTGTCCAAACCATATTTTGGAGTCGATATTATGTCTGTGCACCATTTTGGAGGTTGGAGCAGCGCGCATTTTTCCCAAAAATTGGCTACAAGGGTTTTCCCTTCACTTGAAAGCTCATATCCTAAAAAGAGACACTGAGGTGGGCATTTTTGATTTTTTAAAGTTGAATTTGACGCGCTGAAAGGAAAGGGAGACTCGCTGCCCATTGCCGCTTATTTTCCCGGCATGAACACCCTGGCTGGAGCATAAGCCCTGGGCTACGAACTATTGCCAGCCAAACGCACACCCCACAGCAGCCCTTGGGGCCACCATTCACCCTGGTGGGACCACCAGTCCCAGGTTTCAACAGGAGGCAACACCATCTCCGCTCCCATTGCCACAGCTGCCACAGGTGAGGGGGAGGAGCTTCCACAGCTCTACAAAGAGCAGTCTCACTCACCGTGGCGCAGGACGAACTGAAAGGAAAGGGGGACTCGCTGCCCACTGCCTCTTGTTTTCCTGGCATGAACACCCTGGCGGGAGCATAAGCCCGGGGCTACAAACTATTGCCAGCCAAAAGCACACCCCACAGCAGCCCTTGGGGCCACCATGCATCCTGGTGGGACCACAAGTCCCAGGGTGCATCAGGAGGCAACACCACCTCTGCCCCCATTGCCACTGCTGGCACAGGTGAGGGGGAGGAGCAACCACCGCTCCACAAAGAGCAGCCTCACTCACCGCGGCACAGGATGCGCGCGGGCTGGGCAAGGGCAGGCCCATCCTTGCCCGTCATTGCTAGGAAGAGGCAGGGCAGGGCCATCCCCCTTGGCATTTAGAATCTAGCTCATTCCACCTGGTAAGAATCTCTACACGGACTTTTACACTCTGTTGATGACTTATTCCAGACTGATATTCTGCTGTTCGGCGGTGACCATTTAATTCTTAATTGTTTGCGGCAATTGGTTGCATCACTTTAACCGTAGCAGGAGGATTTTTTGCCATTTCCCAACTGAAAAGTCTTTATGTTATGTTTTGTTGTGGGGCATTAGTGGAGCCATTCTTTTTTTGTTTCTTTTTTTGTGTGATAATTGCTTTATTAACTCTCACCTTTAATTCCCACAGCGTGGCGTTGGAATACGATTCAGCTGATTTGTTTACACCTTGCTCCTGTTTTATTTTTAATCTTTTTATCAAGTTTTGTTTAGAGGGGGAGTAACCACTCCAGCCTTTAGTGACTTGATCATGGGAAAGCGTGCTTGTGTTCCTAAGAAACATCCTAAAGTTCCAATTCCTCCACCTTTACCCCAAACCTCAATAGACAG
Organism: Lissotriton helveticus; assembly: GCF_964261635.1. Classification (NCBI taxonomy): domain Eukaryota; kingdom Metazoa; phylum Chordata; class Amphibia; order Caudata; family Salamandridae; genus Lissotriton; species Lissotriton helveticus. Next base: position 1,218,194,548 of record NC_136069.1, read on the forward strand.
GATGCTCCAGAAGGCTGTAGGTGTGGTAACGACTGAAATTGAGTTGCGTCGCCTGTCCTTAACTCCTGATATTTCTTGGATGGTGCATGAATCACTTCCCCCCCAAGTTATAACATCTGGATCTACACCTAGCTTAATAGAATCTGTGATAGGACCAATAGAGTCCGTTCCACCCTCACCTCAAGCACTCCCATTGAACTTAGCATCTGGTGATGGTGGAATCTCTACTAGGTCATCTAGAAATAGAGGTGGTAAATTAGGTTATGGGGTGGTGAAGTCAGTAAATGTTGGAAATGATAAGGGCGGTACAAGTACTAGAGCACTTAAAAATGGGGGTCGCAAAACATGTCTAGGGGCATATGCCAAGAGAATGAGAATACCTGCGCTTACTCCTAGTAGAGAGGAACCTCCTGCCTCTAGGTGAGCGATTGAAAATTCCACTAATCACAAAACTGCTCTAGATTGTCCTACATTGGTAAGGAAGATGATAGTGGACTTAGAGGTACAATTGAGAGTACTTGTTAAGGAGGAGCTGGCCCACCTATTTAACCTTCTAGGTACTGGCCACTTAAGCGGCTCCAGTAGTCAGGCAACCTGCATTGTTAGTACAGCCTCTGCTATAGGGACACGGGTTGATTGTAGTTCCCAGACGGACAACGTAAGGCACACCTTTCCAGGCAATTTGGGTCCTTTAGAGGCGGCACATACTAATGGGCTAAGGGTTGTTGGTGGAGCGGCTAGTGGGGTGGGGAACTCCAATCCAGATCCAGTCGAGTCCCTAATGGGGCACCCAGAAGATTCAGATATTCCATCGACCAAAGAGAGGAGGGCTTGAACTGGACTAGAGAGCTCCTCTAATACGAATGAGTCTCTTAATCTTGCTTTGAATAAGGAGACTCTAACTAGAAGCAGACTTGTCCATTTAGAGTGTGGGGCGGGACGGGATAGGGTGGACCCTGTAGAGGTAGAAGGCAGTGGACAGAGATCACCGATACAACCAACCATTAATTTGCCCCGCTTCACTTCCTTATATTGGTATATTGACTAGTGTACCCGAGCTTTAAAAAAAAGGACAGAAGGAAACCCAGTTTGATCCTAGGAACAAGTGTCTTTTTTGTTTGGTTAGGCACAAGCAGTTTTCCTACAACAGGGCAGGATAAATATTAATGGTCGGTAGAGTGGGTTGGGTGGGTAAGAACCCCAAATCCATGCAAGGGGACTGTATAGTCATCCATTTTAACAACACTTCGACTTTACATACTTTAGTAGCCCAGTGGCCTGGTCCTTTTGTTTCAAATACTGGGATTAAAGCCCAATCTTTGGACTTTTTTACTCCCACTGCCAACCTCAGACCCCAAACAACAGGACCCCAGTAAATTGGCCACAAGTGCATCCAATTGTACACCCTCCCCCTAAACCTCTTTTATATAACATCCCAGTTGGTAATAGATTTGGGATACTTGAGGAGGTTGACTGACTTAGGTCGACTGTTCCCTACGTTCTTGGACATGTCTCCAGGCGGATGGTTGGAGAACATGGGGACTGTCCTAGTGGGCAGAAGAGTCAGACCAACAAGTGTGGAAGTGGAGAGGAGAAAGAGGTCTCCCAATTAGAAATTCATCTCAACTTTCATTCTTGGCAGGTTTGAAGCCCCAGGGAGTAAACCTGAAATGGACATCTTGGCCCTGTCGACCCCAGCAAACCATAATCTTAACAATAGTAATTCCCAGCGCAGCAACTCAAACTCTGCCCAGAGGTTGAAGGTCCTATCCTGGAACACTGCTGGAATTAAAAACAAGCTTCATTCCCCTGATTGGGAGCACTTTTTGGGTGAATTTGAGGAGTGTATGTTCCAGAAAACCAGGGCAAGGGAAGATGTTGTGAGGATGGGTTTTGCAATTTATAATGTGATGGCCTCCTCAGGGGGAAGGGGTAGGCCTTCTGGGGGATCGTCTACCTGGGTTGCTACCCATTTGAATTACACTGTTGAACAGCTGGACACTCTGTCCGATGATATTCAGTGCACTGTACTCATGTTCACCCCGAACAATAGAGTTGCTTTTAACAACATCTACTCTCGCCCGGTAAGCATTACCCAGGAATCCCCCACTATAGACGCACTAAATTAATTTATAGATGCAGCCCCCCTGAATTTAAAGTTGGTTATAGGGGGAGATTTTAACTGCCAATTTTAGCCTCTTGCTGCTTCCACTGATATTTCCTTTAGTGATGAAGATAGCTTGTGGTTAATTCCTGACCCCTGTTAAGGCTTGGACCCTGCTGGTACTCCAGATTAATACAGATCTCCTAAGACACTCTTTGAGAGCATGCAATGGTCGTACCAAGTCAGATCAGCCAGGAAAGTTAACTTTTAAAAGAACAGGACAAACTTCCCTCCTGGACTACATTCTAGTGGAGACAAGGTTATGGCAGTGGGTTGTTGACTTTACTATCATACCGAGACATGATAGTGACCATCATGCCTTGATGCTGGAGTTGGAGCTCCCAGGCCTTTATAATCCTGTGGCCTTGATTCTTCTCCTGCTAATAACTTAAAACTCACTAACAATAGAAGAAGAATTAGATGGGGCACAATGAAGCAGTCTCCGGACAAGGTAGCTGCATTATATTAGTCAATTATTTTGCCACTTTTTGCTCTGGAGGAAATGATTAGAGTTCCAGTTTCTCCTGAATCCAGTGGTAGAATTGAAGCATTGTATGCTGAACTTACTAATAGCCTGACTAATATTTTCTACTCTTTGGTGCATTCCGAGTCTAACAAGGGTGTCAAACTAACTTGGTTTTATGATACCTGCCGTAACGCAAAGGAAGGTCTTATAAAAGCCATTAAAAGTCAGGACCGACCCTTAATTAAACAACTGATGGCCCACTACCGAGCTAGTGTTAAGACAGCAAAAAAGAACTGGGCTCAGGATAGATGGGTTGTCATTAGAGCAGCATTATCCAATAGGGACATGAAGTTGTTCTGGTCCTTAGTGAGCGCAAGTAACTGTGAGGGAAAGTCAGCCGTAGAGCCTAATATTGCTGCAGTTGTTTGGAAATCTCATTTTCAGGGCTTATACTCTATTGGGGCAGCCCTGGAATTGAATGTTGATCTATCAGATACAGCTATAGTGAAACGTTATGAAGTGGGCTGTGAGATTACATTACAAGAAGTTTTAAATGTAATTGGGAAGTTTCCCCTTGGGAAAGCCCCAGGACTAGATAAGACTCCTGGGGACTTTTTTTGGGAATGAGCCAAACATTTGGGGACCTTATCTGTGTGTAATTTTTAATGCCATTTTGAGGGGTATGAAGGTGCCGGATTCTTGGTTTGGGGCTGACATTTTCCCTGTCTACAAGAGGGGTTCTCCCCACTTGCTGATTAATTATAGACCAATCAGCCTGATAGACGTTACCCAGAAATTATTTGCCAGAATCCTCATTGGACGCCTCCATGTTTGGATGGAGGACGGTGGAATACTGAGCGTGTATCAGGCTGGTTTTTGGAAAAATATGTCAACCATTGATCAAATTCTTAGACTTCAGTTGTTATTTTGGAAGTCGGTGTCAGTGGAGGGTGGCAGTCTCTATCTGATATTCGTTGATTTGAAATCGGCTTTTGATCTGGTCCCCGTGCCAAACTTTGGGAGGTCTTTGAACAACTAAGAATCCCCCCTCACCTATTGTCTTTGATTATTCGCCTCAACACTGGTAACTTTGCCCAAGTTAGGCATGGGAAGCATGGGGAATTGACCCTTCGTTTCCCAGTTGATATAGGTGTAAGGCAGGGGTGCGTATAGGCCTCAACCCTGTTTTGCCTTTTTGTTAATGCCCTGGTGGCCCAACTTAACGAGGTAGTGGATTACGATGCCCTCCAGTTGGTGCATGGTAAGGTCCCAGCAATTATGTTTGCTGATGACACTTTGATGTTATTGAAGTACCCTATGGGCATTCAGCAGATATTAGACAGTTTTGCATTATTCTGCAAAACAGGGGGCTGGAGATCAATACAACTAAAACCAAATTTATGGTATTCAATCCAGCAAAAACATTGCACCCAAACTCCTCCTTAAACGGCATCCTATTAGAGAGGGTGTCCATTTTTGATTTTCTTGGCGTCACGCTGTCTGAATCATTCAAATGGGGACCGCAATTAGCCAAGGCAGGTCTCAGGCTTCCCCAGACGGTGGGGGGACTTATAACAACTTATAGGAACTTCTCTCATGTACCGCCTAGTCATGTGGTTGAGATTTACCAGGTACAAGTTAGGAGTGCCGTAATGTATGGGGCTGAGCTTTGGGGTCATCGTCCCACTGCTGGTTTGTAAAGGATAGAGAAAAGATTTATGAGACAGTGTTGGGCTTACCACTACATCTAGAGCTGGGCATTAGACCTATCGCAGATGAGGTCGGGTTGAGATTACTAACTTTCTGGTGTAGACTGTGGGTGACCCCGGAGCTAGCAGGTTACCATTCTGAGCTAAAGGGTATAATGGGTCTCCCGGGGGTAGCTAACCTACCATCGTTTTCATACATAAGAAATGCATCACTTAGGATTGGTATCCCCGATTTGTGGAGCAATCCCGAGGTGGCGTGTTTGACAATCTCACGTCTAGGATTGGTAAGAGCCTACCGATCTGCTAAACTCGCTGGCATCCAGGGCAATCCCAAACTCGGTCACTTAGTGGTTGATTTTCTGAAATTTTAAAACTGACTATTTTATAGAGCCATTTTTAGATGTCATTCAACCCAACGTGTCAAGGAAGCTGTATATTCAGTTTAGAACAGGAACTTTGCCATTCCATGCTTTCACTAACAAATGTCAGAAAGTGCCTCCTCTCGGATGCTCCGCTTGTACCTGTTCAGATGAGACGGTTATCCATGTTTTCTTTTTTGCTCAGGCTATACAAAGGCTAGACAGCGCTGGCTCGTACCGCTTTATAGAAATCTAGGGTGTAATCAATGTTTAGAGGCATTCTGAATTTTACGAACTAACACACACCCACCTATTGTGTTTGCAGTGTCCCGTTTTTTTTATTCAATGTGGCAGAGTTGAAGGGGATTCTTAAGACTATCATTGTTGGTAGTAATCTCCTTCACTGAGCATTGATTCGTATTTTACCATTATCATTTTTTAAAGTTTTTGTTCATGTTTTTAGCTGATCTTACTGTTTTAAACTAATAACAATGTATTATTGTATTACTCCTTTTACATTGGTAGTATAGACAGTTAATTGATCTAATTAAAAAAAAAAAATCAAAACTGTCTTTTCTACTATTTGTACTGTTTACTTTTTATGGTCTGTAATGACTGAAATAAAGTTTTTGAAATTGGATTGAATTTGTAGCTCTCAGATGCAAATCCCAAAATTATGGTATTCACCCAGTTCATGTGCTCCTCGAGGTCATCGTCCATCAGATAAATATCATCCACATAGGACAATGACTTGTCATCCACATTTTGAAGTAACTCAGTTACTCTGACCAAAAACAACCCTGGGCTGTTCTTATACCCTTAGGGGAATCAACAAAATTGCCCTGGGACCCTAGCGCTGAGAATGCTGTTAGATACCTGCTTTCAGGTGCTCTCTTTTGGCAGAAAAATCCATTTGAGATATTAAGTGTTGTTTTATATTTTTTCCGCACAATGTTATTCATTAATGCGGCAATGTGTACATTTTGGACTGCAAATGTCTAAGTGCAAGTGTTTAAATGTCTGTAATCTAAAACTAGACAATATGAATTGTCGGGTTTCATGACCGGAAACAAAGGATTATTCATTGATGAGGTGCAAATTTCAATCACCCCTTGGTATTCAAGTTGAACTAAGATCTCCCTGACCTGTTTTTTAGCTTCCTGCTTTATTGGATACTGCCTCTGTGCAGTTGGAGTATTTTTTAAAGGAATTATGTGGTGGGTTAAATCCGCATCCCATCCAACATGGTTTTTGTATAATGCTACAGCCTGGGCTACCACCCACTCCTGTGCATAAGTGTGTTTTGGGTGCCTGGGTATATGATCCGAGAATGCCGGTAGAATTACTTTTTCTCCTTTAGGGCAATCCATGACGAATGCTGGCGGACAATCTAGTTGAGCTAATAAAATGTCATAGCCAAACATCAGGTTCTCCCAAAAGAGAACTCTCACTGTTCTACATTTGTCCCCCTCCATCTGGAGCATTATTTCATATACTTTATGTGGGACACTTACCCTGGTATTGGTTGTTTATACCGTGATATAATCATTCAAGTCCGCTGTCACCATAAATTCCATCAGGTTCTGGTGAGCTATTGTTAGTTCTGCCGCCCTGTCTAGCATCGTCAGAGCCCATTCCCCGTTCAGTAGCAGAGTCCTAAATAATTCTGGGCATGTCTGATCTTTAGACCTGCAACCTTCTTCTTTTGAACTGTCGCTTTTGCTTTGGTTTCTTTACTTTTTTAGAAGTGTAATCTTGAGCGTGTTGCTTGTCTCTGGACTTTGTACGCTCTTCTTGTCAGTCTGACCGTCCTTCCCTCTCTGAGGTTTTCGATGAACCCTGAAAGGAACAAGAGGAATGTCTATCAGTATCCTGATACCTGTCAGGTTTCCTAATATTATCCCGATTCTTGAGGTTATACCTCTACTCGGAGGGCTTCTATGGAGGAGATCTATCTCTAGATGGAGATCTGTTTCCTTTAAAGGTTTGTTGTTTTTTATTATCCCGCTTCTTCTTAGTTGATGCAGGTGTCTGATTGAAAGTGTCCTTTTCAGGACTTCCCATCTGTTGTGGTTTTAAAGTTTTGCAACCCAAACTGTCTTTGCCTAATTCTGCATATGCTGTTTCAATTATTTTTGGTAGTTCGTTTTCCTGTTCTAAAGGACTGAACTCCCTTAGGCGTTGGCGATAGCCACTGAAGCTGCTTCTCCTTTAATATTAGCTAATATTATTGCTGATACCTGGGCATAGTTACCTAATAACTTCATCCCTTAGTTCAGAGCAGGCTCTGCTCTGTACTCGTTTTGTATTTGTCTTCATACATCTAGTATCACTGCTAGTGATGGAATACCATGAGTCCTGGTATAAATGGCAGCAAAAACGGTACCCCAAGTGGTACAATCTTCTACTTGTGGCATTATTTCCATGGGCAAGCACATTGTTAGCATTCTGTGTTTTTCATACAGGGTAATATTTGAGAATACTGCCTCTAGCTGTGTTATTTCCTGAGCTACCCAGAATGGCATTTGTTCACATTTTGTGGGCATTTTGCCCATCACTGCGTGTAATGTTTTTGGTGTGATTTTAGTTGCTGTACCCTGAGCTTGAGTTATATTTGTTGCAACTATTGCTGATTGGACTGTAAGTGTCCTCATGACGAATTGTGTAAAGTTTCTGCATATTTTTATCAGTTCTTTGTGTTGTTTGACTATGTCTCCTGGTGGCATTGTTTCAATGTCAGGATGTGGTGTGTAGGCCACTAATAATGAGCTGAAAGTATCAACAAGAGAGAGAGAGGGCAAGAGTAGGCACTCCTGTACCCCAAATGATATATCATAAACAACTAAGGAGTGACTCCGTGAAAAAAGAATAAGGTAACAAAATTATTTTAGTTTATTTGGTTACTAATACCCCCCCAAAAAAACAAAAGTGAGTCCAACGAAGGAAACAGCCACTGAAAGCAGCCTAAGCCCCGTTGTGCTTATATAAAAAAGAAAGAGACAAGTCTCTCTCTTTGTAAAAGGACCCTCATACACCACTAGTTGGTGACATGCTTCATCATTGGGTCCCCGCTGGGGTGGCCGAATGCCTCCCCAGCGTGCTACAACGCCTGAGTTACAGCGGAGCAGGATAGTGTTGAGTGCAACAGTGCTCTAACAGAAATGTGAAGATAACTGTGAGTGCTAATAAAAAAATACAAGGTTGAAACCTATAAAAAACTTTTAATAAAGGTCAACCCGTATTGAGTAAAAACAGTGTGAGCGGACCAACTAGGTTCTTTATTAGGAAACCTGTGTCCTTAGTCAAAATAAATGGCCGCTAATAATGCCCATGTTGCTCTTTCTCTTCAAGCGTCCGAGTCTCACACTTCTTCTCATTTGTGGTAGGGCACCTCTAAACCAGTATAAGTGTTCATGGTACGTGAGCGGAACCTCAATGTCCTCAAACGGACAGTATTCTGCTGGTGCAGCTCCTTCTGTGTAGGAGTGAAATGTTTGTGATCTGACATTTGCTGCTGGGAATGTAACCCACCATTAAAATAACTCTGTTCTGAATGATTCGCGCGCCTCAATCATGAAAGCTACTATGCCACCCCTAGGTGTTAAACCATGGTCTAGCAGTTTCAGGGGGACTGTATTTGTGAATTTTTCAGCAATTTGTATTGCATCTGCATCTTCTTCTCCGGCTGAGAGGTTTAGATATTACTATTGCACCATCTCTGGTCTCAGTCATTTTTGTAACAAAGAAGATTTTTTAAGGAAATTAAGATAAGGTGTTTATGCACAATTTGGGAATGATGTGTCCTTCAAGCTTGATTAGCCAACAGCCAATAAATAGGATTTTTTGCCTACTCAGCTGTGGCGGAGTTTATGCCCACCCACTCGAGATTATTGTGTTTTTATCCAGGAGCCTAAATCGATATTACTATTTTATGCCCTTGTTCGGTTATAATCAATAATATCCCTATAACGGCATAATAATCATATCCATATTCAGTCGTAGCACATGCTGTCACATTAAGCAAGGCTACTTCCCCGGCCCCCTAGAAAGCACAACGAGTTCTCTAAACAATCCAAACCTCCAGCAACCTGGGAAATCCCCCTTGCTTTTGTTTTGATTTCATCCTAGAACTCCTGTAAAGCACTGTAAGAACGGCCAGTTCTTAGTGACATCTTTATTGACGTCTTATGTCCAACCTTACGTCAAACCCGGCACCTTTCAGGTATAAATATACCAACGTTGCCTTAAGCAAAGACACGGTGGTGGTTTTGGAGCAGAGCAGCTATCTACTTGCCCGAGAGCCCAGCTGATGCGAGAGTCCACGGACGCTGCCCCTCCTCTTTTAACGCACTGAGAGAGACGCTGTCTTTTCTCCTGTCGAGAAATCCAGCTCCGGTGTTTCCAGATACCTTCGCGGGTTACTGGGATATCGAGTCCTGAGAGAGAGATACAAGACCTCCTGCTTTCTATTACCCAGATACGGAGCTGACTAAGACCTTAGAAGAGAATTCTTGAGTCAGATTCTTGGCAAAACAAACTTAACTTAAACTGCTACTTACTTACTCCTTCCCACGTATTAGGCTTAGGTCAGGTACACCGGGGTAGGCGTATTTAGAAGCACCAGTTGAGTACGTTAGTCAATGTATATAAGTATGTATATATTCTATCTATTTTAAAGTATCTTATGGCTAAGAAGCCATATCAATGCTTTTACAGTATTATTTTATAATCCTCCTTTTACTGTACGCTCTTTACTTTACTATGAGTATTGCAATTGTGGCAATTCATTTCTCTTGTATGAGGAAGAAGACTGCTCAATAAATTACACCTTTTATTGAAAACGCCCGTCTCTCTTTTCTCTGCACTCTGGTGAAACTAAGTATGCACACTTGACTGAGTGAAATAGCTGTCTATTGTTTTCACACGACTCTAGAGATACACTCTTATTCTGAGGGAGCAAAGTTGTCATGTTATATGGTTGTCGGAAGCTAATCCCTTCTTGTCTATCCAGGGAGGTTAAACTCCTCCTCGTTTATTCGAGAAAGTTTCTAGTGACCTCTGAGCTAGCTGGCAAACCTTAAGTCTAATATAGTCAGTAGAGACCTAGTCGACTTCAGTCCTACGTCTACACTGCTGAATATATTATTCCAATGCGCAGAGCCTATTGGGAATATAGGAACTACACTACATGGCGCCCAACGTTTGGTAAGGCGATAAATCTAACGCAAGACGTTAGAGTAACTCAGTCGTGCTTTTTCACACAGACCCTTTTTCCCGTAAATACTCCAAAAGACGCCTGGAGTGGGTAAAAGGTTAAAATCCGCCGGAACTTAGTAGAAAGAGATTTCTATGTATAGTTTTTGGTATAGTCAACGTTGAAGGAGACAGTGTTCCAAAATATTGTGCACCTAATCTTTGTTTCCTTGAAACCTGATCTGCAACCAAAAAACCTTCTGTCAGTAAAATGACTGACGGAGACGAAGAAAGAGATGCTACAGCGTCTCAACTGTTGTTGGAAGACACAACTCTCCAACAGAATGACCCGAGTGCTATACTCATTCCGGTCAACATAAGAAGAACTATAACTCTTAAACTTATAGAAAATGGACTAACACCAAGAGGTGGAATAGTCGTATTCATAATTGAGGCTCATGAATATCGGCAGACAGAGGTATTCTTTTCATGGATAAACTTTCCAGCAGCAAACGCTGTCACACACGACTTCCACTATTACAAACTAGAGGAACCTCCGGATGAGTACACCCCTTTCGAGGAGGTGGAAATCCCACTAAAATACCAAGAGCACCTGCTCTGGTTTAAAGGTGCCCTAAAACATAATAATCACATCACCAGGCTCGGTCCACTAGGTAGACCAGGAGCAACGCGGCCGGTTCTAGCCAGCTACACACCACATCCGACATCGAAAAAATGTCAGTACCAGAACTTTTAGCACAGCTAAAACAACTGATTAAAATACATAGACAATTAGTCCAATATGTAATGCGGACTTCCACAGTCCAACCAGCTATTAACATTCCACAGCTGACCCCTCATCAGGGGAACACAAACAAAATTACACCACAGAACATACAATCATGTCTGGGTAAAGTACCCGCAAAACGGGAACAGATTCCATTCTGGTTAGCACAAAAAATCACTCAAATAGAGGCAGTATTTCCGGATACTACCCCTACTGAGAAACACAGAATTCTGACTATCTGTCTCCATATGGGGATCGCACCACATGTGGAGGACTGTGACACTTGGGGCACAGACTTTGCTTCCATTTACACAAAAACACATGGTGTTCCGTCCATGGCGGTAATACCAGATGTACTAAGACAGATTCAATATGAATACGGTCCAGAACCTGCTTTAACTCTGGGTATGAAATTACTGAAAAACTTCAAGCAGGTTTCAGCTATATTATTAGCCAACATAAAAGGAGAAGCAGCATCTGTAGCGATCCACCAGAAATTGAAAGAAACAGATATAGCAGACCAACCAATTGAACTTGCCAGAATCATAGAAAAATCATATGAAGAACTAGATAGAGATAGTTTGGGTGGGAAACCAGTAAAACCCCAACTAATTGAAAATCCTGAAAAAATATTTATTAAAAATAATATAAACACTCCAAAAAAGAGCTGGGATGGAAATAAACAATTCACTCCCAAAGAAAAAAGATTCCAGTCCAGAGGAAGGTCTCCTCGGCGGAGAGAAAGATCTCCGGACCAAGGACACAAGGCTCCCCAGAGGGAGCCCTCTGAGAAAAGATACAACCTTAGAAATAGGGATAATCTAAAGAAACCTGATAGATATCAAGATATTGATACACGTCCCTCTCGATCTTTTCAGACTTCCTCGCAGAAATCGGAAAGAAGAGGACGGTCAGAACACAGGGAAGAGCACGTCAAGTCCAAAGACAAGGAACCTGCTCATCAAAGTAAAAAATTACAATTTCCAAAAAAGAAGGTAGCCAGTATTAAAATAATCAAACATGCCGAGGATACTGAGGACACAACTGAAAAACGGAGAATGGGCCCAGACAATGCTAGACAGCGCTGTAGAAGTGACCATAGCTCGCAAGATCCTGATGAATCATCTGGAGACAGTGGACACGAATGAATACATTCAGGTGGAAACTGCAGATACCAGAGTTAGAAAACCTCATAAAATATACGAAATAACATTACGTATAGAGGGAGATAAGTCTAGGAAAGTAAGAGGTCTATTTTGGGATAACCTTTCCAAAGGCTATGACATCCTTTTAGCTGAGAAAGACTGGCCACCAGAGTTTGTCAGGGAGTGCCCTCATGGCGAAGAAATGATTATGCCTGCCTTCTCAAATCATATTCCAATTCATAGAAAATATACATATGCAAGAAAATGGGCAGTAGCCCAAGCTCCTGCATTATACAAAAATCATGAAGGATGGGATGAGGACTCTCCTCCTCACAAAATCCAGTTAAAATGTCAACCAACTGCACAAAGGCAGTACCAAATAAAACAAGAAGCTAAAAAGCAAGTCAGGGAGATCTTAGATCAACTTGAATACCAAGGGGTGATTGAAACATGCACCTCTCAAATGAACAATCCTTTGTTTCCTGTCTCCAAGCCAGATGATTCATATCGTCTAGTTTTGGACTACAGACACCTTAACTCGTGTTGCAAAACATTTGCAGTACAAAACTCACACAGTGCAGCACTAATGAATAATATCGTGCGCAAAAAATACAAAACAACATTAGACATCTCTAATGGATTCTTTTGTCAAAACATTGCACCTGAAAGCAGGTATTTGACCGCTTTCTCAATAATGGGGTCTCAGAAAAATTTCTGTAGAATCCCACAGGGATTCAAGAATAGCCCAGGATTATTCTCAGCAAGAGTAACAGAGATACTACAAATATATGACGATGAGGCATTATCATATGTCGATGACATCTATCTGACAGATGATGACTTGGATACTCACTTGAAAAGAGTGAACACCATAATACTTGGGTTCGCAGCAGAGGGTTACAAATTCAACTTTAAAAAGTCATGAATTGCCCATCTAACTGTCCTGTTTTTAGGATATGAATTATCAAGTGAAGGCAAAAGCCTAGCGGACAATTTCTTAGAGAAATGCGCAGTACTCCAAGCACCAAAAACGCTGAAGAACTTACAATCAATACTAGGTTTCCTGAATTTCAGAAGAACTTACATTCTAAATTACGCAGAGAGGGTTAAACCTCTCTATGAATTAATAAAACCAGATTTTAAACCAATCAATTGGACTCAAAAACACACATAAATTTTGAGATCATTGCAAACAGACATGTTAGCTAAAACAAAATTACAAACTCGCGATAACACACGCAACCTTGTAATCCGAGTCATCCCAGGAAGATGCGGATTCACGTACCTGACCTCAAATGAGGGAGAAACGGTACCAATAGCTTACAAATGACATTTGTACACAAAAGCTGAAAAATCATTCAGTCTTGCGGAAAATATTGTAAATGCGGTTCAAACAGCTGTAGCAAAAGAAAAAGCCCAAGCCGAAGGCAAAAGGATAACTGTTTTAACCCCTTCGACGCTGATGACGAGCTGGGCTCGTCATGAGGTAGCCTCCTCGCACGCTCATGACGAGCCCAGCTCGTCACGTAAAGTGCGCTTTCGCAAATCTCAGCGTACGGGCGGAATTCCGCCCGCACGCATGCGATTAACAGCAGAATCAGCCTTTGAGTCATTAACAACCCCACGCAATTTAACTACCGTGGCATTAGATCCAAAATGGATACAATGGGAAAATTCTCTTGCTACAGAAAAAGTGAAATACTATTTTGACCCGAACATGAAAAAACTGAAAGATCTAACGTATGAAAAAGAATATCCTCTGCCAATCGAAATTCTGCCCCTACAACAGTACGCCTGTGTAATATATACAGACGGATATGCAGAACCCTCAGTTTGGGGAAAACAAGCTTACAATGCTACGTGCGAGGTTGTTAAATGCCGGTGGCACGAAGGTAAATTGAGACCACTGGTAACAATGTCTCAATCTGTAAAAGACAATTCATGTCAATAAACTGAATTAATAGCTTTAAAAATGGCGCTCGATATTGCTGATCGCGAATTCCCGACACTAATAGTGTGCGATTCGCATTCCTGCGTAAAGTCTTACAATAATGACTTGCAGAACTGGGTTCAAAACGGTTACAAAGATGACACAGGTGCCACAATCAAGCAAAAAACGCTTTGGGAACAAATAGTTCTTTTACGAAAAGAACTACAAAAGACTCACGTGATACATACACTGAGTCATCAGCGTGATGGCCTTCACGCTGCAGGGAATTCATTGGCTCACAAAGCCACAGCGGAAGCAACTCAACCGGCTTCCGTAGCCACAAAAAAGCGTTCAAATAAATACATAGACGGGGAAACCATGCTGGCGGTAAAAACGTCTTCAAAAGGCGACTGTGCAGCACTACCCGTGAACTATCCACTCAATTATACATACATAATAGATGCAAAGTCTGTTCCTTTTGCTCGAATCCCTGGAGTGGGGGATAGAGTAATTCCAAACACGAACAGGAGAGTCTTGTTAATAGCAGACGCACACATGGGTGAAGGTCTAGGGCACCGAGAGATCAAGGAATCTCTGAAAGAATTACAATCAGAATACTGGTGGCCGGGGATGAACCTGCAACATTACAAATTTGTAATGAGCTGTCAAAACTGCAACAGAGATCGCAGTAGCAAACCGGCCGGAGTAGTGCCAGGACCCCCAATTAGAGAGCATAAGGCGATCTATACGCATAATCAAACAGGAAAAATGTGTCCCACTGTATACTGTGGCCGAGATGGCGGAGTGAGCAGACGTGGGTCTCCACCGTTCCTGCCGGCGGCCTTGTTTTAGGACCGGTTCCGGCGCACTCAGGTCCGTTGGTGGGGCTGCGGACTGCCGGAACCGACCACACAGCAGAACGGGACCAGTGGAGGCGGCGGAGGTGAGAAGCGCCGCAATACGGACTAACTGACGCCTTGAGAGCGCGGGGCGCCCATCCCCCCCGCCGGGCCGACAGCGATGCCGCCTCCCGAAGTGGCGCGCAGCCGGGCGGAGGAGCCCTGTCTCGGCGGCCGAGGGATTGCCTGAGGCGAGCACCGGTGGCGCCAGCCAGAGTGTTGAGCGGAGATCTGCAGCAGCCGCAGCAGCGGACGCGCAAGTGGAGACAGAGCGGCAGTGGCCCAGAGTGCAGCGGAGCCGCCGGGAGACGCCGTGCGGCCCAGAGACCGGTGGGGATGCACGGCCGATACACGGGGCTGAGGCGAAGACCCAGGCAGCGGATCGGTGAGTCCGGGGTCATTGCGACAGTGGATGACAGGGGGAGAGGGGGCGCCTTCGACGGGCTGGTCGGCCCGGTGGTGGGAGCAGCGCCTTGGTAGCGGAGAACCAAGCACAGGCCCGACTGGCATAGTGGGGAAATAGACAAAAGGCAGTGAGTGGCAGCGCGAGGACAGAGGCACTGTAGGCCACCCGCAATTGGAGTCTGCTCTCCCCGCCCTGGGGACCGGTGACAGATCGGGCACTGCATTGGGGGCTCCACAGAGGAGAGGAGATCCACGCAGCCAACGTCTGGAGTAGCGTCCGGCAAACTGGGGAGAGGTGCGGCCCACCGGTGGAGATCAAAGGTGGCTGACTGAAGCAGACCCCACATAGGCCAAGACGACGGTCAAATTTGGGTGCAGGCGAGACAGAAGGAGGGGACCGCACCGAGGTGAAAGGCCGGAATACACCCGAAGGGGTCCAGCATCAACTGACAGGCACGGTGAGGAAGGGGTCCTACCGGAGTGACGGACGAGCGCCGAAACGCCAGGGGGATGAGTACCAGGGGACCGTGATGTCTACGGGCAGGCCCCCCCGGGGCAAAACCGCGAAGGAGCTGTTCGCAAAAACGCAGACCCCCCCACAGAAAGACGCATTGGAACCAGCACCGAAGAAGATGGAACAAAATCCCGACAACAGAGAAGAGCCCATCACGAGGGCCTTTCTGGAATCCCTTTTTGCATCCCTGCGGGATGATATTCAGACCTTTAAGACGGAATTCGCCAGCGAAATCAGAGAAGTGCGGCGGGAGATGGACGGCATAGGGGAGAGGGTTGCAGACTTGGAGACTAAGAGCGACGATAAAGACACTGAACTCGCGGCCCAACAACAGGAAATCATCCGGCTGCACGACCAACAGGTGGACCTCCAGCTCCACCTGGAAGACTTAGAGAATCGCTCAAGGCGCCATACCATTCGCATTCGCAATGTGGCTATGTCTGAGGCCACCCAAGATGCGTTTCGCTACGCAAGGGAACTTTTCAACCACGTGTTAGGGCGGCCATTAGACTCGCCCATGCAGCTAGATAGGGCCCACAGGACCGGGCCACCTCGTGCGGCAACGACACCTCCCCCGGACATACCGGTGTGTGTCCAAGATTACCATACCAAGGAGGAGATATTACAGAGAGCACGCCAGAAGCACCCGATCGCATTTCAAGGCATGCGCCACTGTTATTCCAAGACTTGGCGGCCCTCACTCTGCACAAACGTCGCCTTTTCAAACCCGTCACATCGTATCTTCAACAGAACAATATCCCATACAGTTGGGGTCACCCCTTCCGCCTCATTTTCAGACTGGAGAACAAACAGTACCAGCTCAGGTCGGTCTCGGAGGCCTGCACGCTGTTAGGAATTGAAACACCCGAAGACAGTACCGAAGCCCCAGGAGCTGCGAAGGGGGCGGAGGGCCGAAGACCCCAGTGGAGCCAGCAGCGGCGGCGGAAACGAGTGAAGAAACCTCCAGCGACGGAGATTGCAGCAGGTCAACGCGCCGCCGTGGACGCGGTGGCCACGGACAACGGTACCAGCCCCACGGGATGAAGAACTCGCTGAAACCAATTGCTCTGGTTGCCCGTTCTGGCCAAATGGCCGCCGGCGGGAGAGTGCCCCCGGATGGACTGGTGAGACTACCTTATACTGGTTTTTCCCTTTTCATCTCTGGATGAGAGACTATGACAGTTTACGGGTTTTTTTTTCTGGGGGGGGGGTGTGGACATTGGACATGTTCATTTGCTACTTTCTAAAGTTGAGGGGAGGGGTCTTCGGGCTGGTTTGCAGGGGATGGGGTTGGGTGGGTGAGGGGTGTTAGGGTGGGATCTGGGTCCATGGTCAGTGAGATGAGTGGTGTGGTCGACATCCCGAAGGGTTGGCTACTGGAGGAGAGAGGAAGCTCTGGGCTCCCCGGGTGGGATAGCTCGGACCCGATTTCATGGCACCTTGGCGGTCTCACTCCCGTAGATGGTGTTGAATGGCATAGTTATTCTCACTTTGAACGTGAGAGGGCTGAACAACCCAGTGAAGCGCAGGGCAGTCCTACTACTCCTAGAGCAGTCCCAGGCAGATATCTGCCTCTTACAGGAAACACACCTATTAGCCAGGGACTGCCACCATCTTCAGTCTCGTAAGTTTCCCCTTCAATTCTTTTCTTCATGCCCGGATAAAAAGGCGGGAGTGGCAATTCTGGTGGCGCGCAAGTTCAGGGGCAAGGTACTGGGTAAAATTGCTGAAATCAAGGGTCGGCTGTTGGTCTACAGGTTTGCAATAGGGGACCTGAACTACACGATTGGCTCGATCTATGGGCCTAACAAGGGCCAAGAAAAGTTCTTGCATAACGCGCTCACTGACGCTACTGACACGATAGACCGCCACCTCTTGCTGGGAGGGGACCTGAACTTAGTCTTTGACAACTTACTAGATCGGTCCTGTCAACGCACTAGCCAGGTGGGAGCGCTGTCAGCAGCGGGCCTAGTCCGACTGCGGGATCTGGGGTTAGTAGATTCATGGCGCGAGCTCCACCCCGGGGAGAAAGACTACACATACTTTTCTGCAGCACATAAAACATATGCGCGCCTAGATTACCTGCTTGTCTCCTCAGCTGCGCAGTCACTTATCTCCAGCGGCGAAATTGGAACGGCATCCCTCTCCGACCACGCACCAGTCATTATCACTCTGTCCGGGCCGGTGGCGCCGCGCTCCAGTAGGGTATGGCGGCTACGGGAATCATTGCTACATAAGAAAGAGGCAGTCGCCAGAATTCAGGGGGCGATAAAGGACTACCTGTCCCACAACAGTAACGATGACACCACACTAGCTACACAGTGGGCGGCGCTAAAAGCGGTCTTAAGGGGAGAATTTATTTCGATCTCGGCAGCTGAGAATGCAGAGCGTCAAGTCAAGAGGGATGAGCTCACCCAGAAGACCAGGGAATTAGAGCAAATTCATAGAAGGACTGGGGCCCCAAGAAATTGGCATCAATTGAAAGCTGCTCGTCAGCAACTGGCGGCACTAGATCTGGACAGGGCAGAATATGCAGCTTTAAGACTCAAACAAGCATATTACACCGGGGGAGACAGATGCGGGCGTCTCCTGGCACACAAGTTGCGCGCAGTCACTCAGAAACGGGAGGTTCAGGAACTGAGGGGGAAGGATGGTCTACCTGTCACTGGGGATCGGGCAATAGCTGGGGCCTTCAGTGACTTTTACGCCGAACTATATGGGGCCGCCCCGCCTGACCCAGAGGCGGAAATAGATTTTTGGGCGTCAATCCCACTGCCGGTTCTGACACAAGAACAAACTGATTGTCTTGAGAAGGACATCCGCCCAGAAGAGGTAATTTCGGCTATTTCCCGACTCAAACTGGGCAAAGCACCTGGTCCGGATTGATTTCCAGCGTGCTTCTATAAAACCTTCTGTGCTCAGCTGGCCCCACTGCTTGCCAGACTCTTTACCTCGTTTGCGGGGGAGGGGGCGATTCCCGGGGACCTACTCGAGGCCTCCATCGCAGTCATACCCAAGCCGGCAAAGATCACACAGACTGTGGTGCATATAGGCCCATCTCCCTCTTAAACGTAGACCTCAAACTCTACACTGGGATCCTCGCCTCTAGACTGGGCCCATGCATGGGAGGATTGATTGATCCAGACCAGTCTGGATTCATTCCGGAGCGACAGACCTCTGACAACACCAAAAGGGCCCTCCATCTCCTAGAGAAAGTTCCCGCACACAGGGTGAATATATGATGCTGGCCATCGATGCCGAAAAGGCATTTGATAGAGTGCACTGGCCCTACCTGGAGAGAGTGTTGGTGAAGGCGGGCATGGGACCCACATTCCGAACCAGAGTAATGAACTGCTATAAATTTCCTTCGGCTACGGTCCGGGTTAATGGTTATTCGTCGCAGCGGTTTAAGATCGAAAGGGGCACCAGGCAGGGATGCCCGTTATCTCCCCTACTATTTGCCCTCTATATGGAGCCATTGGCGCAGTTAATCCGATTGGACCCGGAGGTAAAGGGGATCAAGTTTGGAGGTGATGTTCACACCATAAGCCTATACGCCGATGACATCCTGTTATCCCTTGCCGACCCCCGGGGCTCTCTCCCTGCCTGCCTGGATGATCTCGCCAGGTTCGGCCGTGTATCGGGCTTTAAAGTTAATATGACAAAGTCGGTGGCCTTAGACTTGTCCCTGGAACCGGGCACATGCGCCGAATTGCAAGACACGTTTCCTCTGCAGTGGTCATCGGAGGCGGTCCCGTACCTCGGAATACAACTTGCCCCTTCTCTACAGACCACGGTGGATATTAATTACTCCCACCTGAGACAGAAAATCAGCCACGAGCTGGGACAGTGGAAATACTACCCGCTGTCATGGCTCGGCAGAGTGGCGGCGGTCAAGATGACGATTCTCTGCCAGATACTCTACATCTTTCGTACTATACCCCTTACTCCGCCCAAAGGCTGGATTGGACTGATGCAGTCAGAGCTCTCACAATTTATATGGAACGCCAGGAAGCCTCGCCTGAAATCGCAGATAGCGATGCTTGCCCCGGAGCACGGAGGAATTGGGATCCCGAGCCTAGCTACGTACTTCCAAGCGACGCAATTGCGTTTTATGGCTGAATGGGTCCGATGGGAATCTGGGAAACATTGGTTGTTCCAAGACCAGGCAATCGCTGGGAGGACCCTGCAGGAGATTCCCTTTATGCGCCGGTCACACAGACCTCCCAACCTCTATGCGTCTTTTATCACGCGAGTCCCGCTAGAGATCTGGGACCGGGTGGGTGTTCCACTTGGCCTTACCACCATGCCGTCGCCGCTCACTCCCATCCTGGATAACCCCGATTTCCAACCAGGGATGGACGGGAAAGCTTTCGAACGCTGGAAACCAGCTGGCTGTCGCTCTCTTTGCCATATGTATGGACCGGAGGGAGCAGTCCCCTTCCCACTGTTCCGTCAGGAATTCGGCCTCCTGGAATCCGAGAGACTCCGCTACTTCCAGGTCAGACACTGGGCTCTTAACGCCACGATAAGACCTGTAGCGAACAGGCGCCTGACGGATTTCGAACACTGGCTGATCACGCGCACAACTGACAAGCAGCTAATCTCGGATCTCTATAAAATGCTCATGCACAAACACAGATACACCTATAGCGCGAGCAGGGTTCGATGGGAACGGGAGCTGGGGAGGTCCTTCACACATAAGGAATGGGAGGGAATATACTATAGAGCGCGACATTCAGCTTACAATATGGGGCTTACAGACACTTTTACGAAGGTGGCGACCTATTGGTACTATACCCCGGAGCGCCTGTATGAAATGGACAGTAGCAAAGATCCCTTATGTTGGCGGGGTTGTGGCCAAATGGGCACACTAACACACATACTTTGGGAGTGCAGATTTTTGCAGGAATATTGGCGCCAGGTCTTAAACGAGGTGGACACCCATTTTGACACAGAAATTCCACGCTTCCCTTCGTATGTCATTCTAGGGCTGCCCAATGCATTGACCTATCCATTAAGATCGCGGAGGGGACGCTTGATAGCCATCGCATTAGGGTCAGCGATACAGAACATCCTGGCGCACTGGCGATCTGCGCAAACTCCTACGCATCAGGGTTGGTTCCATCGCCTGTGGATGGTTCTGGGCATGGAAAGGCTCTCCCTGTACAAGGCAGGAGAGGAGGCCAGGTATGCTGAGCTATGGCAACCATTCCTAGCCCTCCTGTCATCTGAGTTTGTGGAGGTGACCTGCCCGAGGTATCTTAGATTGCTGAGGCTGACAGAACCTGATCTGGAGGGGAAAGACAGCGGGCCCGCCCGTTAGGTTGATGGGGACCGCCTAGATATGAGAGAGAGGGTGACCATGGACCGTACGGGGGGGAATAGGGAGGAGGGGGGAGTTGGGAAGAAGGGGTTGGGGGGATAGGGGGGGTTTGTTGGGCATTGGGAGGGGTTGGGACTGTTGGAAAGGGCGTGGGTCATCTGTTTACGGAGGGTGTCAGAAGATAGAGGTACGTCGCACTCTTGGCGGACTAAGAAACACACTGGCGATGGGAAAGTGCCGGTCAGCAGGTGGGATGAAGGCAGGTCGCATGACATTATTTCGAATTCTAGGCCCACTTCCATGCCGGAGCCAGTAGCGAAAATTGGACAGGACCTAGCGTTGCTATGTTTTAAACGCGGCCGGCCCCAGCGGGGTTGTAGGCGGCTTGCTCTGTATAATTGTGAACTTGTAAGTGCTGTGCCGTAGTGAACGCCCTCTCGCTACACTGGATTCCTGGCGATCGTCAGTCTGCCTGGCGACCTCTTACAGCTGTACTGTACTCGTATTGTATTGTGTTGACTTGCTCAATAAAAGATATTTAATACTAAAATGTGGCCCCAGCGCTCGGCTGACGCCAGAACTGTTATAAAAGATTTGCGAGTCTATATCGGCACATACGCAATTGGCATGCTACATTCTGAACAAGGTCCTGCTTTCAGCACTCGAGCTTATAAGAAGGCCATGATCAGCATGGGCATTGCATTGCGGTACTCTTGTCCCTTCCATCCTGAGGGAAATGGGATTGTGGAAAGAAAAAACCGAGACATAAAGCAATCTATAACGGCGAGGGTATTAGGTTCGGGTGATGGGTGGGTCCAACATTTAACAAGTGTCCAACGTAGTCTTAATAATCTGCCAAGAAATTCTCTGAAAGGTTTCAGCCCGTACGAACTATTGTTCGGGACTAGAATGCATATTCAGGACTTAGATAGTCAGACTTCAGTGATAGAAGAAAAATGCTTTGATATCAAAGATCGTTTGGCTATTTTACAGGACTTAAATGAAACAAGAAAAGGCCTGCACAACGTAAAGCTAAAACAGCAGCCAATAGCCACTGAAGATAAACCACCTGTCCCAGCAAGGCCTGTCTGGATTCCAAAAATTGGGGATCTGGTCAGAGAGAAGATCGCGGTGAAGAAGGAATTTGGGCCTTCTTACAGAAAAGCAGTACCTCTCTTAGCTGTCAGGGGAACACGATCAGTTGTACTACCGCCCCTTGCTGGTAAAAAGGAGAACCGAGTTGTATCCATCGACCTGGTAAAACCACAATCATGTGGCCAATAATAAGTAGTAGGCCCAGTGGACTCCCAAGATGTAGCAGAACACCAACACTTGCTACAATACAAGAGGTTCAAACTGAGAGACTAATCACACTTGATAAACCTGCAGTGAATAAAAAAGGACTATGCAACAATGCCATGGAACTTGTGCCTCTTGAAACCCAAATTATAACAGTTCGTCAAGAAACACCAGTCTACAACAATGTAGCCTCAGACTATGCTAATGAAACAAAAGATGCAAAAGCAAATAAAAATCCTTAAGCGATTCCAACAATTGACAGAACTGCATCCGGCTACTTCATCAATTTCGATGACTTTTCTGAGGATCCAAGCGAGCCTGAAGAACAGCCAACAACAAAAACTTTTAAAGACAAAGTAACAGAACTCTTTCATCAACTCAAAGAAACTTATCTGATTTCTCCATGGATTGAATTTTGGATTGTGTTAGGTGTACTTTTCCTCCTGCTTTGGCTCATCATGGTTTATTTATGTTATGCCCGGCTGAAGACAGCTGTAATGCCAGAAACCGATCCCAGGAAGCTTGAATCCGGTCCAGGGAAGGCATGGCTTGGCAGTTCGGGCTGGACTGTTCCCAGACTGATTTGCATATGGCCATGTCTGAACTGGGGTGGCAGAGTGGGCTAAAGAACGGTGATGGATTAAACCCAGATCTGTTGACTGGGTGTGAGTGTTTGATTGGTTCAGATGCTCCGTCCGTCACCACCCCCTTTTGTACCGTGAAGGTAAGCCCTGCGTCAGTAACGTGACCTGCACAGCAGAATTCTTGTTCCTCAATCAGACGAAGGGTCCTGCAGCCCCAAATTGAAAATAAAACCGTAAGACATACCTTTATGAGGAAAATGTTGATCTTCAAAGGAGGCTCCAAATTGAGAGCCTCAAAGAAAGTAGCCCCTAATGGATCTACCACCAGGAACAATTAGGAACACCTTTGGAGCATCAAAGAAATTGATATATGATCTATCAGAGACTGAAAGCACATCGAAATTCTAACCTGATGTTGAAGTATAAGTATATGTAAAAAAATTTAGATATTGTGCTTTAAGTGAATTAGGCTAATTTAGCGTCTGTTGTCCATCTTTAATGTGACGCTGCACAACACCATGTGATTTAACTGTGCTGTTTCATTTTCTGCCAGAATACAACTTTACTAGGCTCCATGGAGCAGGCTAAAGGCTATACTGAATGTTCTGAATGTATTGTAATTTCTCAATGCTGAATTCACCTGTCTCAGGCTGAATAACGTGCCATGTAACCAAGTAGTAGACAAATTAAGCACAGAATCCTACGTAGTGTAATAGGGAGACAATCCTCAAATGTGTTCTTTTGCAAATGCTTGTCTTTGCTTGATTTCTATTGATTAGGAGCATTAGAATCATATACTAAGGCTGTGAATGTATGACATTTTTGTCTCAAATCCTGTAAATGCTCTCCATTTTGAAGAGTCCTTTCCCCATTCCTGAAAGGTGAATCTTTGTTAGTTTTGTATCTGCGCTCTCCTGAGTTCAGGATACTCTGTATTTTGTGCTTAGCACTTTGACTGATTTCCATTTGACTATATGCAAACTGTGCCTTGTACTTAGATACATTTTGAAGTAAATCTTAAAACTTGAGATCTTCTTGTTTGTCCCTTTTTGTTAAATCTTTTTGTTTGCATGGCAAGGCACTACTGAATTTCCCAAACAAGAGAGACGGATCCATTGGGGAGCAGCAAAGTCTTCATCAAGACTACACCGCTCCCGGTCTAAGAAATCCAGCGTGCACAAGGGTGAACAAAGAATAATCTGGATTTGTGCACTGACAGATCTGGTAACAGAGCTGATGGTTCCGATGGGATCTGCCAAGTGCTGATTAGACTTGTAGAGGTAAATTGGCTTTAGAGACAGAGCTCTGTGCCATAATTGTACAGGTGGTCATGCCACAAGATACAAATTGACCCAGTCCTGATCCTGATCTGAGGCGACAGCAGAGCGGCGAGGCAGTGGATCCAGCTGCCGAAAGACGACAAAGTGAGTAAGGATAGGGATCAAAGAGTGCAAGAGGGTGTGAGTGAGCAAAAGGCAAGCGTAGTGCATACTGGGATTTGTAGTCAAAAGAGAGCAGTGGTTGGATTTTGAATTTATATATTACCTGGCTGTGATTTTTTGGCTTTTATGGACCGTGGTTATTGTTTCTTGGATTTTCTTTGAATTTTGAAATCAGCACTATATAATTGAGTTCCTTAAACACTTAATTTATAAAGCAGCAAAACTGACTAGATTTATGGAGTTTTAAAATCTTGATATCTAATTAAAGGCATAAAGCGGTCTGCTAGGGTAAGGTGTACTGTGAAGCGCTATCAGTGGCACGAGAATAGGGACTCAATACCACTATGAGGAAATGTACAAACTAAGTTGGTTACTTGAATTCATTAATCAAGGCAATTCCCGCTAGTAGAGAGTCTGTTATTGCATGAGATCGAAATAATTATGTAAACATTTCTTTCCACTAGAAGAAGCAGACAGTGGTAGTTCAGAGAAGTTTTTGGTTTGGGGACTTGAGAGGAAATCGACCATAAACGGTGTCAGATGTATAATAGGGTGAAACTAGTGTTAACATTTAAGACGAGAAATGGGGAATATTTCCTTAAATAAGTCCCCAAGTCAGGAGGAAAAGTTTTTACCTGAAGTAACACCTGCTAGGCAGACGGTGGCAAAGAGGTGTATGTGGCTCAGCCAGTAGGATCACTATACAGAGAAAGACGGATGAATTATAATTCTCATTATGCAGAACTTTCCAAATAGAAAAAGATGAGAATTAGAAGAGAAGAATGTACAATTTAAAGCCCGACCTAGACCAACCCAATTTGAGGCTTTGCACCTTTGGGAACAGGAAGCGAACATGAAGAACAGGAAAAGATTTGTGCTCAAAACTCACAATAAGGTTTATTCGTAGTTACGTATGCAAGATGATGAGAGGCAACAAAGGTGGCAATAGGAGGTGATTGAGAAGGTACGCACACACCCGGTGAGCGGCAGTGAAACACTAGAGAGGGAAAAACTCCCATCAAACAAAGGATACTGAGGAAGAGACAGGCCCAGAAAATGATGAGGAGGATCACTTTTTACACAAACTTTTGAGGACAATGCCACCCCCATATAATGCTGCTTCAGGGAGAGGAATGACACCTTAGAACTCCCCTGTGAATGAAATAACAACACCAACCTCCTCTGAGGCAAATGCACCCAAGTTATACCAAGACTGGTATCTCAGAGACCGCAACAGCTCTGAGTATCCTGGTGACAGCTCAGACTCTGAGTCTTCTCTCAACCCCCATAGTCACAGGCGCATCCCACATCCAGCTTGCCCTGAGCATTCCTCAAATGGCTTTAGACTCACCAAGCATTGTGACGCTAGAAGTCAGGAAGGGGGATTCGCTGACACCCTTGCTGCGAGAGGAACTGCCCAAACTATAGTCCGCGGAACAATACCACAGCGAAATACAGGCCCCTCGCCAAGGATAAACATCACCCAATTAAAGGCTGAACTGTAAGAGATTATAAAGGGAACTGTAGGCATGGGCCTTTGGGGTCATTATAGCAAGCACAAATTGTCCTATTTTAGCAAGGAAGCGGAAAGAGTGTTGCATGGTGCACATATATGGATGGAGAAGTTGGGGGATGAACGTGGCTTTGAATTGACTCAAAGAAAGAAGCTGTGAAAACATAACAGAATGAATATGACTGAGAAAAACTTGCAGTCACTGATATTGAAAGGTTTTAAGATGCACATGAAAGAGATGATTGAATGCCTTCGAGAATGTAGTAATTTAGGGATGATCCAGGAGCAGTGGTCGCAGAAAGAAAAGTTGAAGGTGAAACAAAAGTTAGAACCCACAGGAAGTGAAAATGTGGAAAGTGTAGAAACAACAGTACAATAATACCCTTTGAGGGAGGTGAAAGGAGGAGCTTACGTACACATTCCTTAGTCCAGTACAGATCTCTACCACGTCACATACACCCTCCCAAAGCTGAGAGAGAACCCAGACAAATGGTACATTCAAGTCGATCAGATTGTCACTATTTCAAGGTATTGTGGGAAAATCTAAACATGCTTTTTGAAGTACTGGTCCAGAAAAACGTATGGGTTGAATGCAAGCCCAGCCATGAGCCTGCAAGAGTAGCAAGCATAAATGCAACATTTTCCCTTAGTAAAAGTCAAATACGATGCAGTCAATGCCCAGCTTAAATCAAAAGTTCCATAAAGAGAGAGATTAATTGGCCAAAGATTTTTAAAACGACCCAGGAATCCAAAGAATCAGTTCACACATACTTTGAGAGAATATTACAGATGAACAGGAAGCATAGTACAATGAATGACCCACTTGGTGAAAACATGGGAGGTTTCCTCACTTCCTTTGTATATGGAGTGCAACAGGGAGTACACTGTTGGCAATTGAAGCCCCTTGATGAGATTTTGCTGTACACAAAATATTGCAGTGACACTCTAGCGGCAAAGGGGAAGGGACTTAATGGGAGGTTTATGATTGCACAACCAAAGCTAGCACAGAGTTGTGGTACAAAAGTCTTGGGTATGATGAATCCAGGGTTAGACACTGTCAGTAGTGCAGAAGTGGAAATGCTAGGAGTTACCACGTCCTGTTCTTACCCCGGTTCAAGGTCAAGGAAGGGGAAATGAAAATGGCACAAGCATCAGTGCTCTGAAGAAAGTCAGTTCTTGCCACGTTTGCATCAAGGTTGGCCACTGGAAGAGGGAATGTCGCTACAACCCCGACCGAGTACAATGTGATGCTCAGGTACCAAGATCCATTTTTCAGGAAGGGATTTTCCAGATGCCTAAGCCCCCTGGGATGAATCTGAAAGGTACAAGTCTATGGTTACTAAAAGCCCTGCAGATTCCCACCCAGATGCAGAGTGGAAACACTATATTCTAGCCCCGAGCAAAGGCTTACCCAAACCCATTTGCAACACATGTTCCCCAAGTTACCATCATGTCAGAGAGTCCCATTAGATGTGAACAGGCCCAACAATGGCGATCGAGGAGTGAGAAGGATTGTGTGCCTGGTACAGTTCTGGAATTGGATCACAGTGGTCCATATGTGGAAGGTGAAATCAGAGGACATCCTGTGTCCTTTTTGATCTTCACCTGTGCCACTCACTTGACCGTTAAAAAGATTGAGTCCAGAGCCTACCCCTCTCTGGAAACAAAATCCAAATTGTAGGCATCACAAATCAACAGCACAATAATCAGATTTCGGTCCCAGTCCCAGTGAAGAAAGGTACCATTCAAGGCCATCACCAGTTTGTGATTTGTGATTCAAGTGCAGTAAATCTGTTGGGAACAGATTTGCTTTGCAAACTCAACTGTGTAATGTATTGCACACCTGATTGTGTAGCAATTGAGATTCAAGCAGCAGAGGGTGAATTCAAATTGAAATCACAAGAGTTCACAGTAATATTGTACCCCGTCTTTAAGAAAGAAGATTTACATCCTGACCTCAAGGAATCTGTCACACAGGAGGTGTGGGATTTCACTGGCAGAGAGATAGGGTTAACCAAGGAAGTGAAGCCTCTAAAAGTTACTCACAGATCAGATGCCATTTTCCCTCAGACATGACCCTATAATTGACCCCATAGACCATAGCTGGTATCACCCCAATCACTGAGAACATGATAGAACAGGGCATTTAGAGAGAGGTTATCAGGAGTCCATGTAACTCTCCAATTATGGCATTGCAAAATGCTAATAGGAACTGAAGAATAGTGTAGGACTTCCCTAAAACAGACAAAATAGTCATCCCAAGCTATCCTGTAGTAACTAACCCAGCCGTGATCCTGTTAAGAATTCCCTCAGAAGTCGAGTTGTTCATGGTCATTGACTTATGTCAGGCATTCTTTTCCATCCCCTTGCACAAAGACAGTAAGTACCTGCTCGAGTTCAGATTCCAAGAGAAAACTCTAGTGTGGTATTGTGCTTCTCAGTGGTATACAGAAAGTCCTTTATACTTGAATCAGATTTTAAAGAAAAATGTAGAGACCTTCAATTGCAGTGTAGCTCAACTTTAGTACAATACATTGACACCCTGCTTGTGGCATAAATGACAAGAGAAGCCTGCAGACAAGACACCATTGCCCTACTCAACCATCTTGCTGAGAATGGACATGAAGTTTCCCCAGAGAAATATGAATACGGCCACAGAGAAGTCAGATACCTGAGGCATTAAACTGAGAAAGGAGCAAGGAGAGTGTCCCAAGAACACATCGATACTGTTATGAAAATGAACTTTTCAACCACACAGAGAGAGGAGAGAATGTTCTTGGTAATGATCGAATATTGTCGACAATGGATTCCCAATTTCTTTCTTGTGTTGAAGCCCTTACAGCGGCTCATGCATACTGATGTCAATGACCCAGTGCCAATGGATGTCAAAAGCACTGGAGCCTTCCAAGAAAACAAACATCTGTTGTGTAATGGATCTACTCTTGGAAAGCCTTATTACAACAAAGAATTCATACTGTTTTGTCATGAACAAGATGGATGCACATTGGCTGGATTGACTCAGACTCATGGCGAAGCAAAATGTCCTGTCACTTATCTTTCAGCCACTCTAGACCAAGTACCTACAGTGGTACTCAAAGCGGTCACATCAGTTAGTTTAAATATCCAGCAGACTGAGGGCAAAGTAATGCTTATTTGCAGATTAATTAAAATCATTACAAAGAGATGGTCCAGTACAAAGTAAAAAAAAATGTGACAGATAAAACACAAATTCAATTGATGAAGTGTGCTTTTTAGTTTTTAAAAATGTAAGTACATTTAAAAAAACTGTTAAAACCCGGAAGGGGCAGGAAATCCCAATACTTACTGAGATGCAGTGCTAGTGTTTCTAAGCAAGATATTGTATGGAAGCGTATCGTAATGGGTCACCCGCTGATTGTTATGGCGCCCCATTCCATAGAGATTCTCATGACCAGAATGTGCACACATCATCTGACCAATATCCTCCTATTCCTCTATGAGAGGATCATTCTTGCTGCAGAAACTGTAATTGAGGAGTTGCAACATTCTCAATACTGCTACTCTGTTGCCCAGTTTGGACAAATATAGTGAAAGTGATTTTGACCATGACTGTTTTGATGTGAATGAATTATGCACCAACCGGTGACTGGACATATTGGATGTGCGCCTGGTCGAATATGATTATACATTATTTGTTGATGGATCTTGTCTGAGAGACAGTTGTGGGATATTAAGAACAGCCTATACTTTGTGTACCCTGAGTGGAGTTGTAGAAGTGTATAGAAAAAAGTAGGATCTGCTTTCATGGTTAACCCCACTTTTTGCTGGTGGCAGTATGTTTTTTTGACTAGCCTGACTGGGATCCTAATAATCAGGACTACAGTCACTGTGCTTCCTCCCTATATTTGACATGGTAAGTACTTCTGTACCTCCACAATTGGCTACTGGTGTACCCCTATAATTCCCTAGTATATGGTACTGAGGTACCCAGGACATAGGTACCACAGGGGTCTCCCACGGGCTGCAGCATGTATTCTGCCACCCATGAGAGACTACTCAAACTGTGATTCTAGGCCTGCCATTGCAGCCTGTGAAAGCTGGTGCTAGCACCACTTATGACAGATATAGGTTTTCTTATATCTGAGATCATTACACTTAAAACCTATAATTCACCCCTAAGGCAGGCCTTTCAATCCTGAAGGCAGGGTGCCGGGTTATAAGTGTGTGGGTGCCCCTGCATGAGCAAGACACTCCTACAAGCCCCGGAGTCGGTTCTCGAGGCTTTGTAAGTGCATCAGTCATTTTGATGCATATAGTGGCCACACTTCATTAATCAATAACTATATAGTGGATGTGCTGAACCTAGGCATGTCTGGTATCAACCTGAAACCGCAGCACTTTTCAACTGTCTGGACACCTGGACTTCTCCTGGAACCGAGACTACATCAAGGAAGACTCCTGCTGCTCCTGGTCTCACTGTTCTGCAAGTTTTCTTCATCGTGTGTGTCTGTGCTTTTTCCATTATCTTTAACAGACCTGTAACCATCAAGGACACCCAAAGTAATCTCCCCTGGAGTGAACGAGTTACACCCCTGCATCTACAGGCACAGTAACAAAGCTGACCGGTCTGCTGCCCCTGATGTCTCACAGACTTGGAATGGCACAACAACACAGGTAGTGGTTCTGCAACTCCCTCGACGCCTGACTTGTCCTCTCTGCAATTTTGAGGCCAGTACCCTTTGTCAGAACCTCTGAGACCAAACCCCTGTACACCGTGTTGACTTGCCCTTGCCAAGACTTGTTGGCTCTGCACTCCGTAGATATTTGGGCTACAAGAAGCTCCAGCCTCCAGCATCTCTTCCTGCCAAGATCAGTGTCCTCAATGCACCCTCTGCACCATGGACCTTCATCGTTGGTGAGCTGCTCGAGGTCCTCTTGCAACTTCTTTGCCTTCGGCCTGTGGGTCCTCTCAAGGGTTTTCTCTTACTTCAGTGGGCACCCCAGCTTGCTCTGAGCCTGTTATGACTCTCCTACTTGTAATGAGTCCCTTGCGGGTCCCAATGGTGCTCCTTCTTCACTTTCTGTGCCTGTGCTTCCGCCAGACACCGACCCCCTGGTTCTCGACTTCCGATGTGGGACAGCTCATACACAGATGGCTCTTGGTCTTCCTCAGTGTTGCCTGGTCCTCACAGCTGCAGCAACAAGATCACAGTCATCACTCCTGTAATCTCCTCCAACATCGGGGGGCATTGCTCTTCCATGCCTCCTGGTTGCCTCCAAGTGGCATATACTATGTCCCCTCTGCTTGCAGGTTCTTCTCTGCAAGAATCCACCCTTGCATTCCACCAGACTCTTACACAGACTTTGCCAGCGGCATCTTTACTGAAGTCCTCCATGCGGCCTACGCCAGTTTCCTAAATAACTTTGCACCCATGCACCTGGCTTCACTGTTGTAGGTATTCTGGTTCCTGGAGTATCCACAGGTGGGGTTACTCACCAATCTTCTGTCTTTCACAGGGTTCCTACAGGGTCTACTCGGAAGGGTCCTTTTTCAAAACTGCAAGAGTGACTTTCCTGTTGACTTCTATTAGGTACGCCGCTGTGTTTCCACTCTGCACACATCCTCCGTCTGGTTCCTGGGTACATACAAAGGGTGGTCCCTTGGGTCCACAGCTCTTCTGAGTCTCCTGGTCCAAGCCCCAACATCAGTCTCAGTTCGCATTCCACTTTTTTAGTATATGGTTTTGTCTGCCCCTGGAAACCTCTGTGTATTGTGCTTACTTACCTGTGACAATTGAGGTATTCTTCTGTATTTGGGTTTATATCTCTGGATAGGAGATACACCAATGTGTTAGTGAGTGTTGTGTAATAAATGGAACTAGTTTTATATATACACTGTGTGGTTCTTTTTCGTTTAACCTACACAACATGATTAGATCTGGTAAAATAAGTTACTTAACAGTCCTTCAAGGTAAGCCTGAAGGCTGCTCTTCATAGCTACACATTAGAGAGCTTTGTAAGGTTGTCCAAGACCACTAAAATTATCTTAAGGGTTGTCTGGATTAGTGCAAGGTGCTTCACTTAAATAATTGTGCATCATATACTAAGCCAGCCTCCGACATTGGTGTGCTGTGGCTGAAATTTGCGCCTGCACAGTTTTACCAGTGCATCTACGTGTAGTTGAATAAAAAACCATTACTAGCATTAGGCACATATAAATACTTTTGTAAGTAGTAAATACTACTAAACTTTTTGGATTCTTAGTTGAGGGTCTAGCACAACCCTTTCTAATATCCTTTAGAAGGTTAGTTTTCACTAGGGTAGGTAGGTGCAACA
This sequence comes from Lissotriton helveticus, assembly GCF_964261635.1. Classification (NCBI taxonomy): domain Eukaryota; kingdom Metazoa; phylum Chordata; class Amphibia; order Caudata; family Salamandridae; genus Lissotriton; species Lissotriton helveticus. The sequence goes on from NC_136069.1 coordinate 1,218,226,598, forward strand.
CCACATAGACCTGGTTTACCATGTCTTCAGTTGGGGGAGCCAGTTGGTCTCAATCTTCTAGGTACAGTGGTCTTAATTTCCAGGAACTTAGGACCATGGCTCCATCAAGGAAGTTAAAGACAGGTAGCAACCCTAACACTAAGCAACTCTTAGAGCTGCTTCTGCAGGATTACCTCCAGAAACCTGTTTGGTCAGAAGGGAAGGACAGTGTAGTTGGGATAGCTCCAGAAGATGGGTCAGGGGTGGTTCACCCCATTGACACCAATTCTGAGCATGACCAGACACTGGTGAACTCTGCCCTCCCAGGGAATAGTAAAGAGGGAGTCCCTAGAGGTAGGTCCCCCTTTATTCCTCCTGGGAGGGTGAAAAGAGTACATGGCAGGTTTAGATCCTCCTCTTTGCATTCCAATGCCTCTAACAAGTCCATAGGGACTGCCATCTCTAGTTAGAGGGAGGACTCCTTAGAGAGAGAATACCACCTACCCAAGCTTGAGAGAGATAAGCTCAGGATCAAGCTATAGCAGCTGGCTCTTGATAAGGAAACTTTGGAAGTACAGGGGGCTTAAGACTAGAGTTCCATGATGGCAGCACTAGTGTCCCTAGTGCCAGGGAACAATCTGTTGATGCTAGGAACTTGAGCAGGATAGTCCTCCTTACCAGGAGGGGGATGATATCCATAAATGGATCACTGCCCTTGAGAAAGCCTGTAAAGTACAGAAGGTCCCTCAAGGTCAGCGGGTAGCTACTCTTTGTCCTACTCTTTGGCTCTCCTTTGAGTGAAGGCAAAGACAATCTTCTCACTGTCAAAGAGGAAGATGCTGACAACTATGCAGTCTTGAAGAACGCCCTCATAGATGGGTTTGGTTTAACCACTGAGCAATACAGGGTTAAATTCAGGGACACACAGAAGGCACACACCCAAGACTGGGTTGACTTTATAGACAGTGCTATTAAGGCCCTGGAAGGCTGGCTTCATAGAAGTAATGTGCATGACTATGAGTAAATGTAGAATTTATTGGTGAGGGAGCACATCCTTAATAACTGTCCAAATCAGCAGTGGCGCCAATACCTGGTGTACTCTGATCTGATCTCTCCCCAAGAATTGGGAAAGATGGCAGACAAATGGGTCTGCACCAGGGTGAAGCAGAAAAACATTTGTGGTGGAGGTGACCAGAAGAAGCAAGATTCTACTAAGGCCCAATAGAAGGGCTGGGAGAAAGGTAAAGACAAAAAGAAGTCTTCACAAGCTCCCCAAAAACCTTCCTCAGGGGGTGGGCCCCAAAACTACCCTTCGTCTGGCAAGAGACCTTGGTGTTTCCTATATAAAAAGAAAGGCCACAGAGCAAGGGATTCCAATTACTCTAAAGCTAACACCAAAGAGCCTACTACTACCATCCCTAAGGCAACTACTTCCCCTAGCACCAGTACCAGTAGTAATAGTGGCCTCAAGGGATTAGTAGGTTTAACCTTGGGTTCTGAAGTGGGTTCTGAAGTGGGTTCTGACCTAGTTGGAACACCCACTCAGGCTGTCCTTGTCTGTGACAGTGGCATAGAACTTGCCACTTTACTTGTATGTCTCACTAACTTGGGCAAGTACAGACAACAGCCTCCCTCTGATTAATGGCCAGGAAGCAGTGGCATACAGGGACACAGGGGCCAGTGTCACTATGGTGACAGATAAACTTGTGTCTCCTGACTAAATCATACTTTACCAAGTTACCAATGCAAGCAATGTCGACTGATCATTCCTTGGCAGTTATAAATCTCAACTGGGGAGGGGTAACTGGCCCTAAAAGAGGTGTGGTTTCCGTACACCAACCTGTGGACTGTCTTTTGGCTTAGAAACTTCAGTCTGGTCTGAAATGGAGTTCAAGACACATGCAGAGATGATGCAAATCTCTGCCAGTGCATTTGCTGTCACTGGGGCTCAGGCCAAACAGGCACTGAGGGAGCTCTGGATCCTGGAAAAGTGGACCAGCTAACTCTTAAGAGAAGGAGCGGGAAGTGTAAGGAATTATCCTCCTCCCAGACTCCCAGTGAGGATCAGTCTCCTGAGGGGGATGACCCTAGCCCCGTGAAGGAACTGTCCTAGAGGAGCTTGGGCCTGACAAGGCAGAGTTCTTGGGGGCACTTCCAGGGCAGACGAGTCTGGAGCAGAAATCCTACCCCTCTCCTGAACAGCTCAGTCAGCAAGCCAAGCTGCCCGGAGGAGGTAGGGAATGTCAGTGGGTCCCTTAGGATCTATTGGGAAGATAGGCTTCTCTATTCTGAGTGTAGA